>NC_090929.1:1436829198-1439229198 GCF_040938575.1 Ambystoma mexicanum | reverse complement strand
AGTCCTTTTCTGTGGAAGGAGCCTGCAGCAGCTCACAAGCAAAGATCATTTTTTCAATGTATTTTAATGATGAAATGCACTGGTTTATCTGAGGTAAAGATTAGACTGCGGTTCTTTGAAGCTATTTGGTGAGGGGCGGGTGTTGCAACCAGATTGGGAATCTTTTGCACTGTGAAGTGTTGTCACTTTTTGCCTCTGGTGATGCCTGTGGGAAAGTCCCTTGCATAAAAATGTGCAGGGATTTTAAGGTGACTTTGAGGGCAACGTGATACTACTAGTTGTACAGTGCAATGATTAGCACACTCTGGGCCTGATTCACAGAAAAGTGCACATTCATCCCGCAAAGTTCAAGCACCGAAAATTACTTTGCTCATCCCTACGCGAATAGGAATTTCTGCACGCTATGCATGTTCATGGAATTTACCAACAACCCTATGTGCAAGTAGTGGTTAGAACACCCACGACATGACTCCATGCATAGCAATTCCAGCTGCATATACAGACCTTTGTGCACTTCGCGTCCTCGAAGTAATGCACCCTGGCAATACTGCATGTGAACCCCCTAAACCAAGGTAGCGCCCCAGCGACACTGCGTGGGATCCCCCGTAACTATGTACTGCACCCAGTGAATATGCATACAATGTTTTGTAAATGGTCAGTCCCTGGTAAATATGCGTGCAAACTCCTGTAACACATGTCTGCACTCCACTGCACTGCTTACGCGCACCCCTAACTTCAATCGGCAGCCCGACTGCGTGCGTGCACCCCTAAATACAAGATTGGATCTTGCCTTTGTACTGCGATTCCTATGCGCATGGGACTTTAAAAAAGCCTTCACGTGGAGGTTAGATCGCAAGCTTTGTGTGCTGATTTCCCCAATGTGAGGTTCCGCGGTCAGATCCATGAATACGCTTGGTTTTGCGCAATTGTGGGTGTGCAATTGTCTCGCGCGGGCCTTCCCTCGACACACTCACAATTTCCCTTGTTCTTCCTCATTCTGCATGTTCTGCCGCCTATTTTGAGCTCTGCGTAGGCCCAACCCACACGCTACGTGGAGTCTCGTGCAACACGGTTCACTGCACGCAGAATTATGCCGAACCAGCACAGAGGCCCCGCAGTGTATGGAAAAGTCATTTCCATGAATCAACGAAGGGAGTTTTTGGGTGCAGAATCGCCCACAAATTCCCCATTTACCCCACAAAGTATTCCATGAATCACCCCCTATGTATTTGTGCATAAAAAAGTATTTTCTTCTTACATTAACAAATAACCAAAAAAAGTCAATCACTTTCTAGAAAGCCTAATTGCTACTGCCAAAACGGCCTTTGCCGCCACAGTCTGATCAGTTACTCCTCATTCTGTGCACCATCTCTGCAGCACATAATGGCTGTAATATAAATCGGCTGTAACTCTACAAAGAGTTTCACTCTCAGGGCAGTTCACTGGAAAAGTGGAGCTTTACAGTGCGCTGCGCGGTCATTGGAACCGGGCTGAGAGCTTTAAATTTAAGAGGTTTAGGAAAAGGAGAAGAGGAAGTTGGGAGTTCTCTGACTCGGCATTCTATCTCTGGAAGGCCCTCCAGACATTCGAAATCAGACCAACCAGTAAGCCACCAGAATTCATAAAACTCCGGAAAACGCATTTCTCCGTCCCAACCTGTAGCCTGCTATGTTTATCCGATTGTTCAAGTACACATCCAAAGCTCAGTGATTAATGGCAATTGTGGGTGAACAAAGTGATCATATTTAAGACACCCTCTGAGGGCTTTCTTAACTTCAATGGTAAAGATGTGATGGTAGGTGCAGGGGGCTAAGCGCTGACTAACAGCTTGCAAAGAGGGTCAGTAAAAACAACTTAATTAGTACTGCTATTATGGTTTTCATAGCACAGTAACCACCCTATATTATTTACAGATTAAGGACCCGATTCATGGAAATGTGTCTGCAGAAAGCCCGATGGGGCCACGCGCTGAGAAGGACACTGCACCAGCCCGTACGCAGATAAGAAAATGTGCGACCCGCGTATTCTTGGAATTTACTGCACAAAGTAACCTCATTCACAAGTTGCGCCTGGAACGCTCCCACCACGCCCCCACGCAAAGCAAAAACAGCCTGGACAGCTACCTTTTGTGTGCTCCCCCGGGGCGAAGACACACACCCTTCAAACTGTCCCTGGGGTCCCCCAGAAGCACGCCCGCAGCTCGAGTACCCTGTGCAGGGTCCTCCGTAACTGTATCCAGCACCCCGACAACATGCATATGAAAAATCGTAACTCGGTTGAAATCTCCAAAAATCTGCATGCAAACCCCCATAAACCGTTCCTGCACCCCGATACCCTGCATACGTACACGCACCCCAAAATCCGACATGGAAACACACCTCCGCACTATGATTCCCATGCGCAAGTGTACTTGCACCTGCCTTTGGGTGGTGGATAGTATGAAGGACTTGCGTGGCCATTTCCCGGCAGAGAGGTTGTGCAATCAAATCCATGAATACGTCTCATGCCACGTAATTTTGTGGGCATGCGAGGGACTGCTTGCAGGCCGTCCCTCAGAATGCTAATTTTTTCGCAAGTTTTTCCCCATTTTGGGTGTTCTGCTCGCTTCCCAGCCTTCTGCGCAAGCCACACCGACGCTCTGTGTGGTGTCGCACACAAGGCCTACGACGGCTCGCAGAAATGTGCCGAGCCTGCGTGAACTTGACGCAAGTCCAGGAGAAGTCCTGCACATTCGATTCCATGAATCGCTGAAAGGGGACTTGCGCATGGTTTGGTGCACAAATCCCAATTTTCCCCACAAATAATTACATGAATCGGGCCCTAAGAGAAGAAAGTGGAAATAAACTGGGATGGAGCCAGCGGCACAATTTTGGGGGAGCTGAATGACAGTTTTAAAAGCTGGTATTAAGTTTGGGCCCTTTAGCCCACTGCTCAGTTGGCCTTCTCCATGCCCCTTTCTCTAAGCCCAGGACGCTGACTAGCTATTACATCTTCCTTTGGTCCATTAGCTGCCTCTTTCACCCTAATTTAGAGACTATTTAGTTTCACAAAGCAATGTTAATTATTGGATGCATGTGCCATCTAAAAGCTGAGCCCAGCAGTTCAGGCCGGGGCTTCTTCATGGATGGTATATCGATATTGGCTGGGCATGGCTCTGTACCTTTGCTGCTGCCACATCAATGATTGTTTAAACTCGCCTCTCGAGGTGAGACATTTCACAGGCATTTGCTGTTGCACCCATTGCTATCGGATCCCCGGGTTGGGCATTACAGCAGGCCTCCTGCCTCAAAGTGGTAGGGCTTAAGCCCCCCCCCCAGCAAGGGGCTGTACTGCCCATAGAACTAAAGAGGATGGCAAATATTGTGGTGATATTCTAGCCAAACACTGCCACTGTACAGGGAAGGTATGTTGCCCTGGACAACCTAGCCTTAGAAGTACCTTCTGTCAGGCGGGGGATGGTTTATGAATTTGTGCCTGTAGGAATAATTTCATTCAGATAGTTGTTCTCTGCATAGTAAACTCAAGAGAGGGGAATCCCACATCCGCAGCTCTATGGACTGCACTCTACAATGCATGACTGATACATAAATAGATGTGAATTTCCTCCTCTAGTGCCATTATGCCAATGGCTTCGGGAGTGCCCTTGTATTGTAGGTCTCCTCCTGAACGGCCCTCTCTGACGTGGACACAATCTTTGAAAAAGCCAGTTCTGTGTCTTCGGACTGTCTCTTTGTTTGCTACCATGTTAGACATTTTTCAGACACCGCCTGTTGTCCCATCAAAGCCTTGTCACATAAAGCAAGCATGATGGGCTACCGCACAATATGTCACCTTCCTATACGGACAAGAGGCAGGGGAGGAATTGGGCCAGAACCAGACAGAACTGTGCTCCCGAAAACACTGTCTTGCCGGAGCACCGTTCCATGTAGCCACGAGCCCCAAACCCCGCCAAGTTGATGAAGCTCACTTTCCCTGACTTCCATGAGTCTCTCAAATGCGTTGTCTCATGCAGCACACGTTGCCCACAGACTGCGTCTGGAAGTTGTCCTTTGCTGAACAGCCCAAACAAAAAAAATGAAACTGTCCAAAGCTGTATATTTGTCTCAGGCTTTGCACACATTTTACTGTGAGGGTGACTATTCTGACAGAGGAAATGAGCACCATACCAAGGGCCCGATTCATGGATTTTTTTGCAGGCTGAATGGTGGCTTTGCGTGCCATTCAGAACGCAAAAACCCCTGCGTCGATTCATGGAATCAACTTTGCAGACCTTTTCGGTAGACTGTGGAGACTTTACTCAGATCCGGTACATCTATGCGTACAGTCGAGCACGTTCCGCGAGACTCCACACAGAGTGTGGGTCGGGCCTACGCAGATCTTGAAATAGGGGGCAGAACATGCAATTTCTGCATGCTCCACACAGAATGGCCATGAACAGGGTAAAATGTGGGCGTGTCGAGGGACGGCTTGCGTGAGGAAATCGCACCCCTAGGACCGTGCAAAAAACAACTGTATTCATGGATCTGGCTGCACAACGTCACGTCCGGAAATCAGAATGCAAAGCTTGAGATCTCACTGCCACATGAAGGCCTGCTTATAGTCTCAATCGCATAGGAATCAATGCTCAAAGGTAATGTCTGATCAGAAATTAAGAGGTGCGGGCATGCCGTTGGGGTGCTGATTGCAGTTAGGGGTATGCATATGCAGAGTAGCGGGGTGCAGCCACGGTGTACGGGGGTTTGCATGCATATTTACCCGGGACTGGCTACAGTTACAAAACATGGTACCCATATTGACTGGTGATGAACATAATTATGGGGGACCCCAAGCAGTGTCGCTGGGTGCTGTCTTGGTTGGGGGGTTGGCACGCAGTATTGCCGGGGGAAATTATTTTGCAGACGAGGAGTGTGCAAAGGTTGGTATACATGGCAGGAATTGCTACACGTAAGGACGTGTCATGGGCGTTGCGGACGCTACTTGCGCATATGGTTACTTTGAAAAAACAATTCCATTCATACGCGCAGTGTGCACAAAATCTTATGCAGGCAAGGACATGGAAAGTCATTTTCGGGATGCAGACTTTGCAGGATCAATGCGCACTTTTCTATCAATCGGGCCCCAAGTGTGCATTGAATGTTCTGAAGAAACGAACGCTTGAATTACTAGCACCGAAATCTTTGATAAATTGGTGCTAATTCTTATGTTCCCAAAATGCACTTAGTTTTATGCAAAGCAGACAGAATCCTATATTCAGGGCATGCACATCATTCGACACTTAGCTCCACTACTGGAAATAATATTAATATCCTTAGGCATTTTTTCTTATTGACTAATTTATATATGGTTATTCTGAATTCTATTGATAAGGATATTTTGTCACAAGACTATTGTTTTAGAAACGTTTTTAAGTCAACTAAATGATATGTACATTTAACTGTCGAGTTTAATTATATTTTAACAATGATGTTTTAATAAAACTGATGTGTTTTCTTACGTAAACCAATGTTTAAGTGAACTGTTGAATCATCTATCTACCTTTCAATTAATCTCCATTTACAAGGTATAAGCCAGATTTACGCATGACAAAGGCATGCATTGCACTTGCATGCAGCAGGCATGATTTACAATACCATGCCACATGCAAGGATGTGAAAACATGGGCATCATTACGAGTTTGGTATTTTGGAATGGTAGATGTTTTACCATTCCGCCAAATTATGAGATTCAGACCTGAAACTGTTGCAAGTTTCCTGCAAAACCAGTACTGCATGCAATATTACTGCATGCATGAAGTAAACCCACATCCGGTAATATGGCAATTCCCCATGGAGTCTAAAATCATATGAAACCTTCCCATTACAAGAAGAGTACTGCATGGGATCCATAATGAGGGAGTATATGTTCTTCTTACTGGGAGTAGTGAATGCATGCTACCCACGTATAAGTACACACCGCATATGGTCTGCACATGGGTGGCAATGATGATAGGCCCACGCCTACAATGCAATGTAACTGAAGACTATTCAGGCTTGCCTATATATTAGTCCATATCTTATTTTCAGAAGCATAGCCAGAAATGGTATGTGAATACCAAACATCTGCCACAAACGACATAGGCATATTTTGCAAACTGTGTACTTTATAGATAAAATTCCGAGTTATACATTATTTTTACAATGAATTGTAGCTCCAACAGTTATTTTTTTATGAGAAGATAAGGGCCACAGAGTCCAGATTGTTCATATCCATTAAGGACAAGTGACTGCCAAATAACCTTTGGAGGACAAATGTCCTGATTCACAAATTCGGCATCAGAATGCAGCTACAACGTACGACAGAAATTCAATCTAGCTGGACACATAAGAGTCTCCTGCATCAGAATTCAGCTACGACGTATGACAATAATTCGGTCTAGCTGGGCACATTACAAGTCTCCTGCATCAGAATGCATCTACGATGTACGACAAAAATCCGGTCTAACTGGACACATAATGAGTCTCCTGCATCAGAATGCAGCTACTACCTACGACAGAAATGTGATCTAGCTGGACTCTCCTGAACACCTCCCATCACCTATTCACATGCCCGACCATCATGAGTAGCTTACTGGGGCACAGCCAGCCCACCCAACTCCTATCTCGGGCTAATGCTCACACGGATTCCATTGTTTCTGACAATTTCCCATACATTGGACTCCAGTCCCCCGAGGGCATTCACCCCCACAACCACATTGAAGTCATATTAATTGGATACAGGCGCTATATAAATGACAAACTAATACTACTACTACAGCAAAGAAATGTGAAGTCAGAATGTAAGGAGTTTGTGGAGTTGCCTTTACATTTCCTTGTAGGCAAGTTCCCAGGGATTTGGGCGAAAGGAGGAGGAACTGGCTCAAGTTGAAGAGATGTTGTTACAGAACACCTTTGCTCTGCTGCTTATTGAAGAATGGTCCCTTGTCTGCAGTGTTGTCTGCAGTGTTGGTGTATGTATTCCTGGCATGTGTTTTGTGTCTGCTGCGATGATACCGGCTACTGACTGATTTTTCTTTATTTACACCATGTCACCTGTGTCCTTTGCCACTGGTGGGCAAATACTCTTTTAATATAAGCTCAAACTTTCTATGTAATGTCTCTGGCATTATAAATTATTATTTCTAACATATAATAGTGCCTTTATTTTCTTCATCAGTGCTTCTAGTTGCTTTGTCACCTTTCGTGGAGTTCATTTTTGGTGCTGATTCCTTGGGAAGACATTTTTGATGAACTACCATGTCTTTGCTATGCATGTTAGTATGTCCAGACGTGCGCTCATATTGCACTCCATTGTGTGACTTTGTGTATGTGATTTCACATTTGGGACATCAAGCCGTGTGCTGCTGCTGAGCTCTGCGGTCTGTGCCATTTTTCCTACGTGCCTTTCACTGATGTAGCTGTGTTCACCTTGTGTGCTTTTTATGTGTGGTGAGTGCTGCGTGTATGTCTGGTGTGCTTGTTGCCCTTCATTCCTCCTTCCTGTACGCTTTCATAATACACAGTGTTCTGTGTGTAGTACATGTTGAGGGTTCGTCCATGCCCCCATGCGGTCCCGTAGCCCCCAACTAACAAGGACAACACCTCACACAGGTCCTTGCTGTTCGGGCTTCCCGGTCGCTCTGCGCGGCCGGGAAACGCCCCGTTTATTTATGCTGCACGCGGCGGCGTGCAACGTCACGCCGCCGCGTGCGTGCCCGTCATCGGGCAGCGCCACACTCCACCTTTTTCCAGGAGAACAAACAAACACACACTACAACTATGCACTGCACACGATACACCATAACAGTAACATTCTAACATTCCCCGTTGTCGGAAACACCCCTTTATTACCAGCCACCCGGGTCCCCTTACTTCAACAGTGATTACCACTACAGTAGTCGGCCAAATGTCCAAGTACGTAATCGGTGAGGCGAGCAGGTTTCCCTCGCCCAGCCCTCTGGGGGTACCTCCTGCTCACCTCCGGCACGGGTGATCTGTCCACAGGTGTTGGTCTGGCTGGAGACTCAGGCAGGCCCGGTGTTTCATCAGTGTCCTCTGGGAGCTCACCGAGGTCGGGCTCAGGAGGCGGGTCAGTTCTTGGATCCCGTAGCTTCGTGAAGAAGCCGACATTTCGAGTGACCGCAGACCGGCCGTCCGATGCAGTTATCATGGACCCTTTTACTGCGACAACGTCCAGCGGCTCTGGCTCATAGGGCAGAGAGAGAGACAGCTTTCCATGTGGATATATGTTGCGAATGAGGACCTCGTCCCCTGGTTCCAGTCGTTGTGGGCGAAGCCCTCTCTGGGCATTCTCCTGCTCGATCCGTGCTTTCCGGTCAGCCCCCACTTCGGGTAGCAGCCCACGCGGGCAACGCCTAAACAGGGCCTACGCCGGGGCCACTCCAGTGGATGCGTGGGGCGTGGTGCGATAGACCCTCAGAAATTGGTACAACGCTCTCTGCAATGGCTGTCCCTGCCCCTGGGCAATTCTAAAGGTCTTGTTGAGGGACCTCATGAGCCGTTCAGCTTCACCATTGGCCCTTGGCCACAGGGGAGTGATTTTCCTGTGCAGCACCCCAGAGCTCTCCAACAGCTCTGAAAAGCGTTCGCTCTGGAATGGTGAGCCACTGTCCGAGCACGGCGTCTGAGGGAATCCATGGGCCGCAAACATTTTCTCCACGGCCACCTCAACGTGCTCGAATGCTACTGAATCCACAAACTCCACTTCTGGATATCTGGAATACTCGTCAACTATGACCAAGAAGTGGGTGCCCATCATGGTGGAGCCGAAGTCCGCATGGACGACCTCCCATGGTCGCGTCCCGCGAGGCATCGCCTCTATCTCCGGCTCTCGCTGTAGTGGCGAAGCCGCCTGGCACCACACACAGGCCGCCACGAAATCATCCACCTTGCGCTCGAGTTCCGGAAACCACACCTTCAGCCTTAGGCGAGCCTTGGTTTTGGCGGCACCCTGGTGACCACGATGGGCCAGCGCGATCACATCACCCACCTTCGACTGGGGCACCACAATCCGGTCACCCCTGAGCAGGAGCCCGGACGCTGAAAATGATAGCTCTTCCCGGACTTTCCATAGCTGCTCCAGCACAGTCCTGGCCTCCTGCGTGCACCCTGCCAGGGCCTCCAGCACCGACTTCCAAGAGCTGTGCTGCATGGACTCCTTCAGGATATTAAAACACTCATCCTCGGCTGCCGCCACCTCCAGCTCTTGGAGAGGCATGGCATTCGGTGTCGCCGTCTCCACTACCACCCGGACATGTTCTTCGGCGTCCTCAGTGCACGTGTCTCCTCCGCCGGGTGCCCCCGGGTGTCTGGAGAGGTAATCGGCCGCGCTGTTCGCCGCAGGCTGATAGATTAGAGTGACCCCATACCCCAGCAAGGCGAGCATCCATCTTTCAATCCGCGTGGGTGGCTTGGAAGATGACCCCGCCAGGATGGGCAGCAACGGTTTGTGGTCCGTCACGACCATCACCGGGCGTCCAAGGACATAGAGTCGGAAGTGCCGGCATCCCCAGAGCACCGCCAGTGCCTCCCGCTCAATTTGTGAGTATCGTTGTTCTGCCTCTGACAGGGCCTTGCTGGCGTAGGCCACCGGGCGGACACCCCCATTCGGGTCTACCTGGGTCAGGACGGCGCCCAGTCCGAACGGGCTGGCGTCAACAATGATCTCCGATGGTAACATGGGATCAAAGAAGGACATGGTGTCCTCGGCTGCCAGGGCGCCTTTGATATCGTCAAACACGGCCTGTTCCAGTGGGCCCCAGTTCCAGATCGTGTCCTTTCTCGTTAGTGCCTTGAGCGGTTCCGACCTGGAGGCAAGATTCTTGATAAACCGTCCACAGTACGTAACCATGCCCAGAAAGCTCCGTACCTCAGACACAGACTCCGGAGGCTGCGCCTTCTTTATGTCCTGCACCTTCTTGGGATCAGGAGACACTCCCCCCTCCTTGAACACAAAACCAAAGAACTCTATGGATGGTCGGAGGAATTCACACTTCTCCTTGTGCAGGGTGAGGCCCAAGGACTGCAGTCTCTCAAATGTCTTTGCCAGACGCCGTAGATGATCGACCTCCGTTCTCGCGAACACCAAGATGTCGTCGTTAATATTCAGAACACCCTCCAAGTCCGCTAGGGCACCCCGGATTATGTTCTGGAATACCTCGGCCGCTGAGGAGACACCAAAACTAAGCCTCTTGTAACGGTAGAGCCCCCGATGTGTGGTGAAGGTGGTGATGTATCCCGACTCGGGGTGGAGGACAACCTGATGATACCCCGCCCTGAGGTCCAGTTTCGAGAAGAAACGAGCACCTTGTACC
Source organism: Ambystoma mexicanum (assembly GCF_040938575.1). Taxonomy (NCBI): domain Eukaryota; kingdom Metazoa; phylum Chordata; class Amphibia; order Caudata; family Ambystomatidae; genus Ambystoma; species Ambystoma mexicanum. The sequence goes on along the minus strand of NC_090929.1, from coordinate 1,439,218,850 downwards.
TCTGCAATGATGTCGTCTATCGTCGGGGTGAGGTGTCTTTCTCTCCTGATGGCCTTGTTTGGGAGCCTCATGTCAACGCAGATCCTGACAGCGTCGGGCTGCTTGGGTTTTCGTGCCACTACTATGGGGCCCTCCACCTTCTCTATTATGTCCAGATCCACCAGGCTATCCAGCTCTTTATCCACCTGTTCTCGAAGGTGAAACGGCACCCGCCGATGCTTCAGGGCAATGGCCTGCACCGAATCGTCAATGTGTAGTCTCACAGGTTCCCCCACCATCTGTCCGATTCCCTTGAACAGTGCTGCATATTTCTCTAACAGGTCATTTATGTCCTCCAAGTAGACAGAATACGCAAAGGTGACAGTACCAAGGGCCTCCGCTGCAGCACAGCTCAGCAACGTGTTGGTGCTCACAGGTGTTACATAGAACCGTGCTTTAATTTGCGAGCCATCATGCTCCACCTTGGCCACAAACGCACCGTCCAGGGGAATGGGGTGACGACCACCAAAAGCAAAGATGCGGGCCCTTGGTGCCACCAACTTGGGGGGTTGGTCCATAACATCATAATGTCTCCGTGCCATTACATTGACGGATGCCCCAGTGTCCACGAGGACCGGAACGGGAGATTGATTCACCTCGATTACACACCTGGGCTGTCTCCTGTTCTTACTCTTCAGGACCCCCACACTCGAGACAAAAAACACATTTTCTTCCTTGTCCTCCTCCACTTCCTCCACCTGGGCGTCCTCCTCGCTCTGATCCACCTGAGCGACATTGGGCGGCCTACCCTGGCGGGTGAAACTTGCCTGCCCTGGGCCTCTCGGTACCAGCACAGGCGTGGCTGCCTTGCATACCCTGGAAAAATGGTCTGGCAAGCCACACCGCCCACATGTCTTTCCGGCCGCCGGGCATTCTGCTGGGTGGGGCAGGTCATATCCACACTTTATGCAAATTTCCCCTGCCCTTCCGGCCCTCTCTCGGGGAACACCCCCAGGCCTTCTGACACCCCTGCCGCCGCACCACATCGCACATACCTCCTCAGTCTTGATGGGGCGCGACCCTGCCTCCATCTTGGTTGCTCTCGCCTCTGACACCTCATGGCACATCCCCAATTCAAGGATGCGCTGCAGCATGATGCCTGGTTCTCGTAGCACCTGGCGCCTGAGTTTGCCTGATGAGCTCGCCTGGATGAGCATTGTCCTAATCATGTCCTCTGCATCCCCCCAGGCGCAGGCTAAGGAGAAACGCCTCAGGCGGCCATAGAATGAGTCCAGAGATTCATCGTCCTTCTGCTTGGCCGATAGCATCACAAAACGCTCATAGTCCGCGTTGGCAAGAGGCAAGAAGTAAGCCTGCAGGGCAGTCTTCGTCTGACCATATGATCCATCCCCAGGCGGCAGCGATTCAAAAATCTCTTGCACGGACGGTCCTGCCGAATACAGCATGGTTGCCAGCCTGGTGTCATCATCCACCACCTGGGCCGCTCGAAAATACATGTCCAGCCGGTCCACCCACCTTCTCCATCTGGGCCCTAGGCTAGATGGTGGGCCCGACACATCAAACTCAGGGATGGGCAGCAGGGGTCATGGCCATGACCGGAAGGTTTTGTGGAGCAACAGACTCCGCCGCTGGCTGTACCAAAGGTGGAAGACCTTGAGGAGCCGCCTGAACAAGTGGAGGTTGCTGCACAAGCTGCCCCTGAGGTGGCGCACGTGGTGGGGGTGGAGGAGGCCGCTGAAATGCCGCTGCGCCACCTTGGTCCTCAGTGTCACTCATGAGTCTGAGCGCACAGGCACCCCAGCATGGAACACCGGGGCCGCAACTCAAACTCCCCAGTCACTGCAGCACCTTGTGATGATGAAGAAGGTGAAATCGGCGTGGCCACCCACCTGCTGATGAAGATGCACCACCTTGATGATGAAGGGGATGAAACAGAGTGTGTCCATCAGCCTGATGATGAAAGAGATGAGGATGAACTGTTCAGCCTTCAAATGTTCCAAAAATTAGAAGAGGAAAAAGTGTGTTGGTCACATAGATCCTAGGCCAAAAGCCTTATTCCTTGCTTCCACTCGACATAGTAAACCCAAAGAAAAAGCCAAAATTGAAGATAGGCACATATTCCTGCAGGTATGCCTTCCTGCTGTCAGGGGTTCCAAAAATTAAGCTTGGGGCCGCTTCCGAGCCAAAACCGGAGCCTCGTGAAGTCCCACAGCTTGTGTTCCAAAATGGCCGCCAGCCGCGTGGGTAACGCACTACCCGAGGCAAAGAAACAAAGTGTTGCATCCACCTCGTTTCGGTGAAAAAATTGTATTAATATTCACTGCCGGGTCCGGGCATCGTTTCCCCCACTCGTCGCCACTGTTGAGGGTTCGTCCATGCCCCCTTGCGGTCCCGTAGCCCCCAACTTACAAGGACAACACCTCACACAGGTCCTTGCTGTTCGGGCTTCCCGGTCGCTTTGCGCGGCCGGGAAATGCCCCGTTTATTTATGCTGCACTCAGCGGCGTGCAACGTCACGCCGCAGCGTGCGTGCCCGTCATCGGGCAGCGCCACAGTACATTGTGCTATAGCTGTGCATGACTCTGGGGATTTCGGTGTCCTGTGGTGTGACAGTCTCGTTGCAAGGCGAGCATTGTCAGAGGTCCGCCATGGCGAGTCAGGACCAACAATGAGTTCACTTGAAAAGGTTACATTTATTGAGCATAAGAATTCCTCCGGTAATAATCCTTGGTCGCCATTATTGACCCATCCAGTGCATTGGCCATTCTCGCCCATTCTGCCATATATCAGCCGCTGGGATTGCTGAGTGTGCATGCCAACAATACCCTGGAGAACAGCCAGTATTCCAATCGGATATGCCTCCTCCTTCCATTCACTATTTGCTTTTCCAATTGAGATGCGTGGGATTTCTGTTTGCACATGCAGGTAACGCAGAAGGTTTCTGGCACAACATCTGCTCTGTGCCTGCAGTATCAGGCTGGCACTGGGTGTGTGCAGCATTTGCAGCTGCACTTCTGCACTTCGCCCTGTGCTCACGAGGCCTCGTGCAGAGGGTGTCTTGACCACCTCTGTTGCAGGCTGCAGTGTGGCCTGTGTTGTGTGCTCCATGCACTCCGAGCAAATGCACGGGTGGCCGATGCTGCAGCAGAGGTAAGATTGCCTCTAAAAAAGTTACGTGTAAGCATGTGGGGTCGGGGGGCCATGGGGGCTAGAGCAGGCAGGTGGCATCGCAAGACTGTAACAATGTAACAGTTTGCTGGTGCTGCCATGATTTCACATGATGTCATGTGCCCGGTGCCCATTTCAGAACGTTCAAAGAAATTCTGAAACAGCAGCAGAGTCAGTGACTCCCTCGCTAGCAGATGCAGTAGCAGCGTGGAGCATACATGCCAACATTTTGTGACCAAAAATCTGTAGGAATCTTAAAGTTTAAAAAATAGTAATTAGTATCATGATGACATCACAGGAAATGATGTCACGTGAACTTTGACCTTATGACATCACAGGAATGGCCTCAAGTGACACATGGCCTTGAAGCGATCACAGGAAAGTTCAACATAATGGTTATCAGGAGATGGCCAGGGAGCTGAAACAGGAAATACCCACTGAAAAGCTAGACATCCTTCTGTGTCACCAAGTGCCTACAGTGGAGGAAATCAGTGTGAAACATCAACAAGGTCATAACACTTCTATGCCCCAAGCGAAGTGATGACCCCAAGGGCTTCTGCAAGTGTAGCTTGTAAGGCAATCCCTAGAACAAAAATAATATAGAGACAAATACATTGCTGTGCCCTTTAGTCCATAACCCGGATGGAGTATATACAGGAGATTATACATTTCTTCAACTTGCAGTCCGGCGTGGAAGATCAGGTGGCAACCATTTACAAAGGAAATGCCCTAAAGCTTTTCCTTCTTCATCACTGTACAGTGAGCAAAGTCAACGTGTGCCTTCCCAAACAGACCTGAAGCAGTGCCTGCCGAGGTGTGTCTTCTTAATGGTACCACCCACTTGCATTCCCAAAGTTGGTCTTTGACTGTGACCCGCTTGAGCCAGGCAGCCCGGCAGATCAACTTAACTGGCATGCTGTGCTGAGCATGCCGGCCAGCACCGGAGCCAAACAGGGTGAGCCGGTAAATATCCTGGCCCCGGGCCGTATTAATGAATGGTGCAATCCGGGTAAGCAGAGGCAGTCTGCAGGAAGTCATTCTGTTCCAGTATTACCTGAAGTGGCCGTGATTAATTACATCAAAGGCACAGAGCATGTGCGGGCCGGCCCCCTGGCCAGAGCAACGAAAAGATGTCTGAGGTACTGTGCACTGCAAATGGGCAGGAAAGTTGCTCTGATAGAGGACAATTCTTGTTATGTTAACCACAGTCTAGTATAGTGTTACCTGAGCTGGCAGCACCGCAGCGCTCAAGCAGGCCCAGCATATGAGCAGTTTTGAGTCTGTCTAAACACGTTAATGGCACGCATCCACTTAAACTCTGAGCATCATCATGAAAGACAAGTAAGTGCATATTCCGCACCTAATATTAATGGACTGTTAATGACGTGCCAAACACCTGGGACCACTGTGGGTATGTTGAGAGGGTGTGCATTTTTCAAATTTGATCCCTTGTGGCCATTAAAATTATCAAAATATGGAGGCTCAGCCCAACCCTCTACTTCAGGAAGCTCGTAGTAACACAGCTGTCAAAATGGCACTGTTCCAGAAGCATGATAACTGATTGCTTTCCTCTGCTTTTTATGATTTTTTTACCACGCGCAGCTCCCAGAAACGATTGCGAGATGATGTACAGCACTATGTAAAACTCCTAAGTAAATGGCTCTGCTCAGGAGTCCGGCCGTCTCATATCATATCGTTAATATGCTGGCTAGGAAATCAGGCTAAACTAAGGCTCTTTTAAAAATTGTAAAATCTCAACTGATCCGCACTGACGTTAAGGGACAGTTGTGTGTTTTTGTGAAAGGGGACTCCCCCTCTTTGTAATCCCTCTGCTTGAATCATGTTACTGCACTTTTGGTTTGCAAATAAGAGGCTTGCTAAATGGATGCTGCTGGAGAGAGAGACGGGGGAAGAGGAGGGTGAGAAACAATGGTTAGAGGGAGCAAGAAAGAGGGAAAGAGAAGAGGCAGGTCAGAGGTAAAGAAAGGAGAGAGACGGGGGTCAGGTAAAGAGAAGGGGAGTGAACCTTGCTCGCTGTACTACCTGTTTATGCCAGCTACGTTTGCTTTCTTGTTCACAGTGTTAAGGTGCAGGAAGGAGCTCGCCAGTCACCCTGGACTGTAAAGTGTACAACTTGCAGAGCCCTGCTGTCCGCACAGGACTGTGCACCCTACATTGGGGTCTCGTACAACTGATTACAACAGCTCCACAGCTTTATTTAAGTCATGTCCACCACAACAACTTTCAGAACACAACCAACTTTTAATGGAGGCAGAAGTTTTACCTCGGCAGCCGCACTGTGGGGAGCTTCTCTGTGGCACTTTTGGTTGCCTCTGCTCAGGGGTCAGGCCATCTTATTTGGGCTTCCCAAGCAAGTGCCGAGACACCCTTGGGTTTTCCAGGGGTCGGGGTGCTTTCTCAGTGTTGCATGATTCCAGCCTCAGTGCAGCCGTATTCCGTGGCTGCTCACTCGGCTCAGTAACAGCAACAGGATTACTTTGAATTTCAATGGGAAGCATTGTCTGTTGCTCCTGAACGTTTGGCTTTTCCACCCTGCTTTTGATTTCACAAGTCTCGGGGGTGTTTCTAGAGGCGGGTTTGGCGTGGTCTACCCAGCCGAAATGACAACGTTAACTCTTTCTCATCTGCAGCTTAAGCTACTGGCTCTGTGTCTGTGGAGCTCGCTCAGAGGCATCATTGCCTGGGAGCCATAAAGCAACATGACAGACAGTGAGACCCAAGGATTAAACACCAAAATCGGTAGGCGGTAGGAGTGCTTAAAAAGCCATAGCCGCCTACATCCGTAGTGCCACTGTGCACTCAGCCTCTCATCAGGAAACCAATGTTCATTGGCAGTGTTCACCAGTATAAAACCGCACGCAGTGCTTTAAACTAGCAGATATCAGAGCTGTAAACTAAACTTTAGAAGGGGTGTCTTATTAGTGCTCGGTTTCATTGCCTAATAAGAAATTCAGTAGGTAACAAGAGCTGTGTGCGAGTTTACAGTTGAAAACGTTCCAAGAAATCAATCCCTGCTCCATCAAAGTGCAGCAATGGGAACGAAACAGTGCTCCGCGCCCAGTGTGCTGAGGGCACACTAGATGCATGCTTGTCTCTCCTTTTGTTCTGCAGAGTGGGCTCTGATGGAGACATTCTGGGCACTGCGGGTGGTGGAGAGAGAAGGAGTGAGAGGGTGCTGCTTTCTCCAGCAAAGGCTGCAGAAGCGTATTCCATGAAATTGCGATAAAGTCAAATGAAGAGCTTTCATTTTCACCTCGCAGCATAGTTGAGTACAGGTACTCTCTTTCAGGTGTTGAAGAGTGCAGATACTCAAATGCTCAAAAATAAAAAGTCCAGGTACTTTGGGCTGGATTGGACCGGCCCCGTTAAAGCACTGAATGCATTTTCACTTTTATCAGCGACTGCTCTGTCGTATTGACATTACGTTTTAATAGTCATCTCTGTGACTCCCCTTTATGCTGCAGATTCGAGCCCACGCTCCACCACATACACTTGTCCGGACAGCTATTATTATGCATTCTTGATAAACCATCCTATGTACCACTCTGCCAGCAGCAACCTTAATCGAGTACATTTATTATTTATTTCTTTATTTATTTGCGTTTGGTGTACACAGAAGAAACCTCTGCAATAAGAAAACAACAGATACCACAGATAATACATTTCATGAAATCAACAAACAGTCAATTACACAATTAAAATCAGTTCCAAGAATTTCAATACAGCAACATTCAGTGAGATTTCATTAATATTTAAAATCCTTATCCAAAAAGGGTCTGGATATAAAAACACTTCACCTGAGACAAATCAAGCAATATATGTGAAACGGTCTGATTGAAGTAGTGGACAGATCGTAAGAAGATGACATGTTCCCACTTCTTCAGCGCAGAATCTACATTTTCATAAAATCCTTGGTATCTTTTCCCTTGCGCCTGAGACTTCCCTTGTCGGATATAAATGTAATTTAAAACGTAACATTTCATTTCAATGGGCTCTAGAAGGATGTTTACACAGATACGAAGGAAGAACATTAAAAGCCTTCTTTCATGAGTTAAGTGGTAAAAAAAAGATGATACTCCATTGTTAATTCTCGATTTCTGATCCAATCTGCTCCATCCATCAGTTCCATGTCTGATATCACGGTCCATCCTACTCTTTGGGTATCTTCTTTTTAAGATGGAGATTCAGCTCCAATGAATGTTCCTGTTTCGGTTCTTTGTAGTTCTACAAGGTGAGGTGGGTGGAGGTGAATGTCAGAAAGCGCCTAGAAGGCATTACGGTTAACAGTGTGTCGACTGTGTGCGAGTCTCTCTGAACTTCCAAATGAGAGAGGAGCAGAATACAAGTAAAAGTGAGAAAGGACACAGAAAGAGAGAGGAAGAGTGAGGGGGGAAAGAGTTGAGGGAGAGCCAAAGCACGAAGGTGGGTGAAGAGTTCAAGGAAGCGCATTGATGCTATTTAGTAATTATGTGGCGCTGTCTGAGTCTTGCCATTCTTCCAGAGGTAAGAGAGGGACAGAGATGAAGGGGGAATCAAGAGCAAGAGGCTTGGAAAGAAAGAAGCGTGTAGTGAAGTAAGAAAGAGAGGGCACGCTGACCCACGGCGGATTGCAGAGAGCGTTATACGCATTCACTCGTTCTCAGGTGTCTCTATTTCCCAATGACTTTTTGACCTCGTCTTCCCTGACTCCATTCTCCACCATGTCATCACCAGCATGCCCTTTCTTTCACTCACCCTCACCACGTCACCTGCCCCTTATTGACCCATGCTCTTCTGTCACCAGCCTGTCCCTTCTCCATCCCTAATGTCTCCAGACTGGAAACCCCTTTTCTCGTCATCAGCCCCCTCCTCATTGTCACCCTCATCCGCCCGTCCTCCCTGGGTACGTGAAGGCGTTCTTCTCCCTGTGCCCTTTCTTCCAGTGTAATCCGTCCCTTCTCTCCGATGTCCTCTGCTGTCTGCCCCCTTCTCTCCCATGTCCACTGGCCCCTGCCCCCTTCCACGTGAGCTTCCCTTCTTGTTTTGTGTCATCTGCCCCTAGTGTCACAGCCTCACCCAACACGCATGTATTTAGCCCATTATACCGATGTCAGTCTGCCCCTACTCCCCATCTCATCTACCCCTGTCACACCTGCCCCGTCTTGCTGTTACCCTGTCACCTGTCCCTCACTCCACCCATGTCACCATTCCCTTTTGCCCCTGCCACATGTCCCTTCTCCACAATGTCATAGCCTCACCCCAGTCACCATTCCTTTTTGCCCCTGCCACTTCTCCCCCAATGTCATAGCTTCTCTCCTACCTTCTTCGCAATGTCTCCAACCTCTTCTTTCTTTGTCCTCTCCCCCGTGTCACCAGCCCCTTCTTCCCCTGTGTGACCTACCTGCCTCTTCGCCACTGCCTCTCCTGTTCACCGGTGTCTGAGGCAGTATTGAAATAATGAAAACTATGTTAACAGGCAAATAACACTTCCTGGGATGCCACTTACTGTGGCACCACTTCCTGGGATGCCACTTCCTGTGATGTCATTGCGTGGAAATTAAAGGGCCTGGAACTTAACCCACAAATCCTTGGACCGGCCCTGTGGAATATCCTGTCACTTCCCATGTTAAGTAAGGCAACTGTCACACTATTGGAAATCCTCGAAAGGCGGGGGACGGTTTGCAGGAGGGGGTGAAACTGTGACACCTGCGGAAGAAGCCTCCTGCCAACAAACATCTCGTACAGTTATCATGTCTCTCGCACTCGCAAATCAGCATCTAACCCTGTGATTGGATTGAACTGCTTTGAAGAGAGCGCTTATCCACCCGTAGAAATCCCTGTAGTGATGGGCCATGATGTGCTTGAGGCTGAACCGGTCCTCAGCATTACAAGGACTCTATGCAGGCATTAGCGTTCCTGGTCGAGAATATCCCGAAAGTACATGATGACCAGTCTTCGAAATGTGAACCCCACTGACACCAGAAAGAGTTCACAACTTAGGATCTGATTATAAAGTGCAGATGTTCCTTTTTTTTTGTGGACAAAGGTAAAATACGGCATGGGTGCTTTAAGATGGCCTTGCTTGCGGTAAAATAATGCTCCTCCCCGTCCCCTCTCCTCCTCGTGAACCATACAGGTTGTTAAGAAATCAATAATCTTTGCGAGTGTTCATTTTTCAGGTGGTATTAGTGTGAAATCAAAATATAAAGCATTGGGTGTAATTAGTTCTTGAAAGGTTAATGGTGAGAGGTAAAAGTGAATGCATACGTCAGTGCTTTCAGTGGGGTGAGAAATTGAGGGTGACTGCAATGAGGGGTGTGACCTACATTATGGGTGTGGCCTGAAATGTCGCCAGCACACAACAATAAAAAAGAAAAGTTGTCAGGTTACTTTTTTTGTATTGTCTCACGCTGGGGATTCACCCAATCCCTGTCGGAGACAACAAACCTGTGTCAAATTGCACTGTGCTGTTACATTGGTGCTCAATTCATTTTGCTTCATTCAGTGGGCTGTGTCAAGTAGTCAGTTGAATGAAAATAACAGTATCCAACAGCTACGTAATAGCACAGTGTGATGTGACACTGGCTTGCCATCAGCAGGGCTTGGCTTTGAATCCCCAGGACAGTCAATGAAATTGCTTTTTTGTTTGGCCGTTGCTAGGGATTCAATCAGAGCCCTGTTGCTGACAAACCAATGTTGCAGCACACTGTGCTATTTCATAGGTGCACAATTCTCTCTCTCTCTCTCTCTCTCTCTCTCTCTCTCTCTCTCTCTCTCTCTCTCTCTCTCTCTCTCTCTCTCTCTCTCTCTCTCTCTCTCTCTCTCTCTCTCTCTCTCTCTCTCTCTCTCTCTCTCTCTCTCTCTCTCTCTCTCTCTCTCTCTCTCTCTCTCTCTCTCTCTCTCTCTCTCTCTCTCTCTCTCTCTCTCTCTCTCTCTCTCTCTCTCTCTCTCTCTCTCTCTCTCTCTCTCTCTCTCTCTCTCTCTCTCTCTCTCTCTCTCTCTCTCTCTCTCTCTCTCTCTCTCCCCCATAGGCCTAAGGGCGCCCACAAGACGTAACAACAGTAAAAGTGGCAGACTTTCATGTGATATAGAATCAACCTACTTCCTTGCCAAATAGGAGTGTTTTTATACGTTTCTTAAACTGTGCGATTGAAGCATATCTTCTGAGTTCATAGGAGAGAGAATTCCAAAGTGCAGAAGCCCAGGCATCAAAACTAGAGCCACCTATTTTCTTGAGAACGATACGCGGTTGGCGTAATCCCACATCTTTAATGGAATGTAAGGTAAGTCTAAAAGGCATTTTCTTAACCTGTGAACAAAGATATATAGGAGCTTCACCCTTCAAGCATTTATACACCATAACAGTTCCTTTAAATTGAATTCTAACTGGTAGCCAGTGCATCTTCCGGCGAGCATCGGACACTCGAGATGGATGTCCGATCCCACACACTGCATGGACTGCGCCATTTTGAGTTATCTGTAGTCTTTTTGTGTTCGTCTGGGAAGTGCCAATGACAGGACTGCTGCAATGATCTAATTTGGTATTTATAATGGCAGCTGCTATCAAGGTCGTGTTAGTCTCTGAAAGGTAGGGACGAATCTGCCATAACAAGTGGATAAGATACGAGCAGGAAGAGTTAAGATAAGCCACATTTCTTAAAAAGATAGTTGAGGGTCAAAAAAGACCCCAAGTGTTTTTACAGATTCAGAGACTTGAATGGAGTTGCCAGAAATCGTAAAACTACTGTATAGTGGAGCCAGTTTTTTGTTAACTTTGATTTGGTTCCGAGAATAAGCAACTCTTTTTTTTAATTATGTAAGGCCAATGAGTTCAGAGCCATCCAGGATTGCCTGGCATTCAACACTTCATTAAACCCTTCTGAGTCTTTGTTAAAAGATCCAGACAACAGCAGCTCGTTCTGTCTTCCAGGATTTTCGGCAGATTTCTTCTAAAAATGTATAGAAATGTAAAGCTTACACCATGTGGAGAAAAATCAACATATGCAGACCTGATATGCTGACTAAATAATCACCTTTTCCCTGAAGATATACAAAGTTAGGAGTGATAACCCTGATTATAAGGGGGAAGGCCATGTGACTCTGTGGGTGTAGTTATGAAAGTCAGAAAGGAGTAGCGGTACACTTTCACTGACACTTTCGCCAATCCGCAGGATTTTCATTCGTGGGGCGGAGTTGGGGAGCGGGACAGACTTAACGCATCTTCCTGCTTTTCCCTCTCTGAGAAATCCGCGCATTGCGCCGAGGGTGTGATTTCAATGCTAGCTGTAGAGGAAAGGATTCCTGTGAAAGCCGCCTGATTTTTGCACCTAAGAAGTAGGCAGATTTCATATAAATCCATTCTAAATGCATTCCGCAGTGGCCAAAGGCAGGAGGCTTTTGCACATTTCCACACACGATTTCACCTGTTTGTTACATTTTAACTTGCCATTGTTTGCAAGGTTTAACATTGCATGAAGGGTACCTTTTACCCAGGGACGTCAATTCACCAAAATGCCAGAGGTAGCGGAAGGGACATCACAAGCCACATGACATCAGAGTAAGTGAGATCAGATGACCTTTCACTCCAACCGTGTCATGTGAAGTAAGGCCACATAATCTTTCAACTCATGTTTTACCAGGAAGTGACATAACTAAAGTTTTTAAAAAAAGTGCAATATGCCTTATTTCAAGAAAATAACAAATGGTTACTAAGACAAACACCATAACCGTGTTAGCCAGGTGAATACTTACCATAACTGTGTTAGCCAGGTGAATACTTACCATGACCGTGTTAGCCAGGTGAATACTGCAGCTTTTGGTTTAAATAAAAACAAACAGAATAAACACAGGATCTTCCAAAGATGACACCTACATTGGGCTAACTCATTTGAGTCTGCTAGCTTTCAAGACCACACATGTTTATTCCTGTCAGATGAACACAGCCTCCTAGTTAACGTATGGGTGTTAAATAGAATCAGAATGGGTCTGCTTTAGTATCCTTTTGTTGTTTAAAAGGAACCCAAGAACCAAATGATATTGTAAAGATGACACTTTTTATAAGGGTTAATACAACTATTACTGCCTGTGGAAGGGCCCCTTGTGGTCTTGAAAGCTAGCAGACAAAGAATGTGTTAACTTTGTAAAAGGCGACATGTCTGCAAAACCATGTATTTTTTTTAAAACACTGCACTGTCACCTGCAGCCTTCTTTCTCGCACTACTCATACTCCCCTTTCTGTTCATGCGCATTAATTGCTCTACCCTACTTACCCTACATCTCTCTCTTTCTTCACCACTATCTTACCATATACTTCTGCCTCATGCTTCCCTCTCTCCCTGGGCCTACACGTTTCTCTCCCTAAACCCCACTCTCCTTTTATGCCACTCTAACTGCAACACTCTTCCCCATCCACCTCTCTACTGGGTTGCATCTGTCCCCCCTACTCATTACTCTCACAAGCACAGTGAAGTGCACCCCCATTCCTAATTCACCTCTGTCCCAATGCAGAATGCTCCTTTCCTCTAAGCACCAGCAATCTCTCGCTAACATCGGCCTCACGTGCCCAATGACCCCCTGCATCGCTTTACCCTTGTTCTCCCACTATTAACTACTAAACTGCTCTCTCCTCATTCACCTCTCTCTCACTAACTCTCCCTGCAATCCACTCACATGCGCAATGCACCACTCTCTCCCCAGGCACCTCTCTCAACCTCTGTGTCCCATCCACCCCTTTCCCCTCGGTCCCTGCCGCTCAACCCACTACACCACTCTCCCCATCCAGCTTTCTCTATTCCTATCCTTCACACTGGACATTTCTATCTCGCTCAGGCAACTTCGTCTCTCCCTGCACCCCTCTCACATACACATAGTACCACTCCACAAACAACTCTGCTATTGCAAGACTGCAGGTACAGGAACCTTGCTTGCTTTCCCCACTGCTGAGCTTTCATTCTGTTAAGGCTGAGGGGAGGGGCACGGGGCCGGGACAAGCTTCCTGAAGACTGTGATGTGAATGTGCACAAATACGCATAGATGTACCTGGCTTTGTAGCGAAAACAGTACAATCACTGCAGCATAAAATGTTTCCAGTTCATGCTATGCAGTAGACTGACTGAATCAATTTAGAACATATGCAGTTCAATAAAGAAATACAAATACATGTTACCCCCTCCACCATTTTCTGACCCCCCTCCTGAGCTTGGTCTCAACTGTACCACTGTATGTACTTGCACTAGGCCTAGTATGCTCGTGTTTCTGTTTAGATCATTCAGAACCTTCAAGGCCTAAGAATGATTACTTTAATCCCTTGTTCCCATCCCGCCTTGAAGCGCTTTGAAGCAATTCACTTGTGTATAAGCGCTATATAAATAAAAAATAAATAAATAAAATAAATGAATACCTTCCAGTATGGTGCGAGCCGGCACGGGTTGTTAAAAGTGTATTTTTTCAGTCTACCATACGGGTAAGGGAAGCCGATAGAAATATATAAGGGAGCAGTGCCCTTTCACTGCCTTTGTGACCAGGGGTCGCAAAGACAATGGCAGGGGTCTCAAGAGCATTGCCAGGGGTAGCAAATGCTTCCCCTGGAAAACCCCAATTGACGTCCATGCTTTTACCCAGAAGTTCAAATAGAAGTGGTCCCACCTGAATGGTACTATTAAATGAAAATGACTCCTGTGACCGGATGTGACCTGAGCGGGGAGTATGGAATGATAGCAAGGAACCATATGTAACTTTAAATGGATTAGAAGAATGGAGGTGACAATAGATAAGTAGCTTCTAACGTTGTCAAAAGTCGATAGAAGGATAATGACAGCGGACTAAGGGCCTCATTTACAAATCATTTTTCAATGGGACTTTCTCACTTTTGCAAACCAAGCCCTGCGTCTCTACAGTGTAGTAGCGATGAACATGCGTTTCAGGATATAAACCAATTCTTTTCAGTTAAATACCCACTTTTCTGTAATGATACTTAAGATCCCCCTGCTAATATCTGTATTATGTTTGAAAGAAAAAGCATATTTTAACCACCCAGTATTTCCCTGGTGCATGGAGCAGCTTGGGAGAGGAAGGAGAGAGATTTTAAAATGAAACCATTAGAAGTGCAAGAGCAGCTGCTCGCCTAGTCTTAATTAATGGTCCAATTTCTGACCTCAGTCAGCTGATCCTGCCGAGTCCTATTGATTTCTCACACTTACTCTCTCTGAGTTATCAGGAGAAAAAAAAAACATTGTTTGTGATTCAACTACTGTCCTTTCCGGGTGCTCAAAAACATCTTATATAGAGGATTTGCTACTGGAATAGGCATATATTGCCGATTATTCCTGGAAAATAAGTCCCTGGTACCAAGCTTTTTGTGTCAATATCTTAGGTGCTACAAAACGCTAACAAGGAAGGCAAATTGATGCGCTCGCTCAGACTAGGAAGGCTGGACCCCGGCACATTGTCAGGGGGTCAGGGGGCATTTTCCACAGTCATGTGGTGAGGACTGTGCAACCATCTCACCTAATAATGAGTAAGGGGTCCAACCAAAAATGAGAGCAGACCCCAGTACAGTGGTAGCTGCGGCTCCACAGTCAAGCTTAACTCAAGAGAGGGAAGAAGGCTGGTAGTGAAGGACAGTTACTGAAAAACAGTAAAACTAAACCTAAACTAAATGATAGGTTATTTATAACGTGCTTAATACCCAGAGGTTTCTAAGAGCGGACCCAGGGATGGAACCTGTGGTGCTCCGTGTCATCTTGCTTCCAAGGCGAGCATGTTACCTCTGAGCTATGAGCTACACATATGCCACTACCTGGTGGTTGGCACAGTGCAATTCTAAGGGGTGGAAGGAAATGCAACCCTAGACAATAAAATTATACACTAATAAAGTCATTATCAGGACCCAAAATGCCACTCCGAAAACAGTAACGATATTCCTCCTGCCCTCAAGCAGATACGAATATGAACGTTACAAAAGCACATTACACAGTTATACAGCTCCTAGAGGGAGGATACTAGGATTGATATAATAACCAACAAAGCCCAAACACATTTCAACAGGCAGGATCAGATAGATGACTTACACATCTCAACCAGAGAGTACAGGGAGATGCACGCAAAGAAGACATTAATGCCCCCTGGTGCGAGGAGTCGATTGATGGCAAGATGTTGCTGATGATGGTGGACTTGGGTTCCTACTACACAGAGGTTATCATGGACATGTGGAAGAAATTACACTTGTGCCTTGAAGATCTCAACACCATGTATGTCTCCGCTAGAGCATATGGTGGGGCGTGTATAGATATTGTACGTTTGCGAGTAGTGAATTTAGGTTTTAAAGACAAGTGCATTTGAGGAATATTATAAATAGTGAACAAAGGAGCCTCGGTGAGGAATTGGCATTCCAGAACGTGCTTGGGATCAAACTTGACACCAACATGCTTGAACCAGTGATGTATGTAGAAGGGAGCACATAGGATAGGTACCTTAAGGTTTTTAACAGTTCCATTGGGAAGCTTAAGATGTTGAAGCATAGAATCACCCTCAAGGGCGGGCCATCCAGGTAATGCATTGGGTCCACTCTGTGCCTGTCATGCTGCAAGGCCACATGAAGGACGAACTTAATACACTGGGCCTCATCATGGCCTTGGCAGTATCCTGGCGGTAATACCATCGGGAGACCACCAATGCAAATAGCGTTATCGCTACTGGGTCTGGCTCAATTTGCGCCTGATCACAAGTAGAGGTAAGGCTATAATTACTGATTTCTTTAAGTGTCCATAGGACTCTATGGGGATATACAGCACTATAACCGCTGACGGTAATACCGCTGACTATGTTAGCACCGCAAAATGGCCCCAAATGGTCAGAAAGCTGGAGATTTACCTCTGGCAAAACCTTGAGGTAAAACTCCAAACTTTCCACCCAACTCATGATTGGGCCAACACTTAAATGCAGCAGTAGCGCCAAATTTAAGGGCTACTGCCCAATTCATTATGAGGCCCATTGTATGCCAACAACATAATTGAGAAAGTAGAATCCTCGGAGTGGCATGAATCCATTGTGCTAGCCCTCAAGAGCAACAACTCCATCATGCTGTGTGTAGATTTTACGTCCCTTAACAATCAAATCTGTGTTGACCAATACCCTCAGACTTCAGTACCAGAGATGCTGGCCCGGTTTGAGGGTGCCAGGTATTTTGCCACTCGAGATCTTTCCTGCGCCTCTTTCATAACCCTGCTGGGGGCTTTCCATTTCAAATGCATGCTCTTTGGTCTTGCATCAGCTTAAGCTGCCTTCCAGTGCATCATGATAAAACTGTTCCTAGGTCAGGGCAACGTTAAATGCTTTCCAGATGAGATTCTGATTTTCTCCAGAAATCTCTCTCAGCACTATAGCGTGGTTTTGAGATTTTTACACTTATTGAGAAAAGCAAGGTTGACCCTCAGATGTGAGAAGTGCTGATTAGAGTGCCGGAAGTGTCATGTTTAGACCATGTTGCAGCATCTGCGGGATTTAACAGAAAGGTAAACCTGATAGAAGTCCTGAGGGATGCCCCTGTACTCTGTGGCAAGGATGACCAACGTGACTTTTGGGGATTGGCTGAGTAATATTCAAAGTTTGTGAAGGATTTCACATCCATATGCAATCCCATGAGAACTGTTGAATAAATGAGAAAAGTCCACGTGGCCGTGCAAATGCAAATCTGCTGTCATTGCCATTAAGCTAGACATAGTTGAGGCTCCCACTTTAGGACTGTTCAACCCACATGACGAACCCTCTTTTTTTTTTATAACTCTGTTTATTGAGTTTAAAAGCATAACATAATAACAAGAAACATGAATCATCGGCATACAACAAATGAGAGAGGCATAGCAGTATCGAAGGCAATATCAAAAGCAAGAGCAAGAGGGGCTCCGCAGGGCCGAGGGCCCAGGACAGTTGCAGGGCAAGGCAGGCAAATAATGTTATTCAAGATGCTGAACTGTATCCATCGGGGGGTTCAATGCGCATCAAGCCATTTACCCCACATTTTTTCGAATTTGCGGGGGCAACCCCGTGCGTTATAGATCCGACGTTCTTAAGCCGTGCACCTGTCCAGGTCATTCCTCCAGCGGTTCAGGCACAGTGAGTCTGCAGAACCCCATTTAGCTGCAATAAGCCTCTTGCCGGCACCTAACGCTATTGACAGGAACATTTTTTCATGTTTTGTCAGGTCTACTTCTCCCCAGATGGATAAGAGTACCATTTTGGGGTCCCCAGGGATTGGTGTTCCCATGGCGGCAGAGATCCTATTGATAGAGTCCCCCCAGAAGACCTGTAGCACTGGGCAATCCCATATCATATGGTAGAAGGTGGCTGGCTCAGTTTTGCATCTGATGCATGTCCCATCATCTAGCCCCTCCCATGGCTATTGCAGTACGTGAGTGATAAGAGCGGTGAAGGATTCTCAGTTGTATTAGTCTGAGTTTATTTTCTATCCCAATTTTCCTGGAGGACATTAAAGCATTAACCCAATCTTCCGGCTCCAGTTGGCCCACATCCCTTTCCCACTTGGCTTTGAGCCCGTCAAGCTGTGTAGCCCCAAAACAATTGAGGGCCTGATAGAGAGTGGAGGTGACCTTTGAGGGGATGCCTTGCGGGAGGATATTGGTCTCAATGGGAGAGCATGGGGGTATATTTGTCATGACTGGGAATTGGGTGTGGATGGCGTGGGCCGACTGCGCATGCCGGAACCGGTCCATGGGCGCCAGATCAAACTGCACTTGCATGGTCCCGAAGTCCAGGAGGCGACCCCACTGTATTACATGTGCCAGTGTGTGTATCCCTTTTGCGTGCCAGTGAGCGAAAGAGCCCATTTTCACTACTTCTGGGAGGAGTGCATTGTGCCATATAGTTTGGGACAGTGTTGGGATTCCTTTCCAGCCGATCAGTTTGTGTGCTTCCCGCCAAGCTCGACGGACATGATGAGTCGTCTTGGGTAACTTCGGGAGATGGTTGTGGGTGGCATATAGTATCTGCAATGGGGTTAGCAGGGTCATGGTCTCTAGCTCGATACAGATGGCGGTAATGTGGGGTCTGCATGCATCCAATCGTTTGCCATTCCGATCTGTGTCGCAAGGTAATACGTACGTATGCAGGGTAAACCGATACCCCCCTCCCAGACCGATCTCTGGAGCCTATCAAGGGGGATTCTGGATTGCTTCCCTCCCCATAATAGCATGCAGAGATTCCTATCAATAAGTGCGAAGGTTTCTCTGGGGATGATGAATGGGGCATTTTGGAGAACGTAGAGGAGTCTGGGGAGGGTCATCATTTTCAATAGTGCGGCTCTGCCCATTAGCGACAGGGGGAGTGATTGCCAGTGGGAAGTGTCTCTGTTGAACCGCTCTAGTACTGGTTGCAGGTTCAGCTGGGGGAAGCTTTCAAGTGTCGGATCGAGTCGTATGCCTAGATATGTAAATTCCCTGATAGAGATATGGTATGGGCAGGACTCAGGAATCGCGGATTCACCACCCTGGATTCGGAAGTAAATGGTTTTGGTTTCATTCACTTTCAGGCCTGCAAAATTTTGATATTCCCTAAGGATGAGGGAGACAATAGGGCATGAGGTGCACGGGTTACTAAGGTAAACAAGGAGGTTGTCCGCATAGAGCGAGAGGCGGTCTTCACCTCCCCCTGGCCAGGCGAACCCAGTCCAGTTGGTGTTAGCTCTGAGCTCAATAGCAAGTGGTTCGATGGCCAGGAGGAAGAGAAGCGGAGATAGCGGGCACCCCTGTCTCGTACACCTACCCAAGAGGAATGATTTAGAGGTTATGCCATTCACTCTTACCGTGGCCTCCGGGGATGCATAGAGCAGCCTGACCCATGATATTAATGCTTGCCCCAGGTTCATCCGGTCCATGATTGCCCACAGAGCGTCCCACCCCACCGAGTCAAATGCCTTTTCAAAGTCCACCGCCAGGAGGGCTAGTGGGGCCGGTATTACTTTGGCTCTGCTCAGCGCCAGTGGCATTCTGCGTAGATTCATATGAGTGGAGTTATTGGGCATAAATACACATTGGCCCGGATGAATAAGGGTCTCTATTACCTTCAGAAGCCTGTTGGCGAGTGCTCTGGCGAGGACCTTGGCTTCTCCATTAATTAGTGAGAAGGAGCGATAGGAGGCACATTCCCTGGTTCCCTGGTTTATGTATGACTACTATGCATGCCTTCCTGAGGTCCGAGGGGAGCGCCCCAAGTTCTTTGCTGCGTAGGAACATGCGGTGCATATGGGTTGATAGCGTACCTCCGAGGTATTTCCAAGTTTCTGTGGGGAAACCGTTGGGACCCGGGGTTTTCCCGGGTTGGAGCTGTGTTAGTGCCTCTTGCACCTCGGCCTCTGTGAGTTCCGCGTTCAGGAGTTCCGACTGGTGTCGTGAGAGTTTCGGGATCTCGATCCTGTCGAGGAAGTGCGAGGGTACAGCCGGCGAGCATTCGGCGGGTGGGGTGTAGAGCTTCTCGTAGTAGGTGGCAAATGCTTCGACAATGTCAGAATCCTCTGTGAGTAGTGTGCGGTCTGGCAATTTAATGGCACGTACATGTCCCCTGTTTTGTTCCCGCCTCTCCAACCAGGCCAGTGTCTTGTTTGCTTTGTCGCCACGTTCATAAATTTGACTCCGGACGAGCTGGTGGGCTGTTCATGCTGTGTCCAGAGCTATGATGAACCACCTTTAACCACACATGACAACACTGTTGGACTCAGAACTGCCCTCATGTAGTGGCGTTCCATAGACACACACCCTGACATGGCTTACAAAATCAAGTACACACTCGTTGATATGCCCATTTCAGGTGAGTTACAACACATTTACACGGGTGGACCTTTTTCCCATGTTCTGTACACTCCCGCAACACTCCAGCTTCTCACTGTGAATTAGGTGTGCACAAGGTCATGTACCAGTGTAACATTCGTCAGTGTACATTACACATTTTTTCATTTGAATGCCGCTCTTACGCCTGTTAAAAAGCTTCGTGAATTGGCGCACTGAACACCAGATGACATTTCCTCCAGAATCACAGAGGTTGCCTGAACGCAAAATGATGCAATTACCTTGATGTTAACTTTTATATTGACCTGAGGCGAATGAAATAGAAATAAGACAATGGTGTGCAGGATGGGAGCGACTATGCTACAGGAAGGAACACTAAGAGTGCTGGGGGAATTTAAATGGGCCATTGGCAGAAGAAGGGAGGATGGAGTAAAGGGCCTACTAACAGTGAGAAGGGAAAATGATACCCCACAGAGAAAGACAGGCCCAGTCATACAGGAGATTCAAATGGAGATCTACCAGGAATGGAGAGAGAAAGAGAGAGATATAGCGAGAGGGAGCGAGGCTGAGGAGATCACAACACTAAGAAGGGATACTATTTTCATTGCTGTGATATTGCACATTTTCACTTTCATTAGAACCTCAAAGATAATGCTAAAAGGAGTGGCCTTTGCAGGATAGTACTTGTTCTACAACTGCCTCTTTACAGGCATAGAAGTATTGACCTCCATTGAAATTCCAGAGGAAAACCACTGGAGGTAAATACCACTGTATTACAAGGTGGTGTTTCAGTTTACAAATCCACCAATTTTTACCTGCACCCAGAGATTGAGGTAAAAATTGTAAAATGTCCTCAGAAGGTTATTTAAAAAAAAATGTCCTGCACACCGGTTACTTTTGCTAACGCATGTGCAATGTCATTTGGTAGCAATATTGTTTTTGCACTGGTTAGACAGTACACATTTTGGTACAAAATTGCCCGCCACTAGTGCATAATTGCCAAGCGCTGGTGCTAAACTATCCAGCATCAGTGCAATTTATGTGATCTGGACACCTGCATTTGGTCAATTTTAATTACCTACAATTTTGTCAGATTTGAGAACTGCAGCATGTGATGGCTAAGTAATTGTGGCCTCTTAAAGTTGTAAAGGTAGACTGGAAAACCCTAGTCTAAGCGGAACTGATAGGCCGGGAAATCCTGCACCCTATAACGGAAATAGTCAAAGTAAATTGCAAAACCTGCTTTATTAACAATTCACATAAAGCAGGGGCAGCATGTAAGCATATAAATCTCAAACACTCGCAGCCCTTTTGGGCACGACAATGGGTTATAACCCAAAAATATGTCATATCTGACGTCATACTACAATCTTAGTTACAAAAGCGTATGGGAAATGGGGATTGATTAAGGGAATTGTATACATAAAGTAGATATAGGGGTTAGTATTCTCATTGGTTAAAACTATCTGATGGTTCCTCCTGAAACCACCTCTAAATTGGTAATAGAGAATACATGCCATTTTTATATGAATTATTTGGCTACTGCAACATGTACTGGGTGGCAACATTGAGAGCATCTATCTTCCCAACCTTGAAAACCTGACACGCCATCAACAAATTAGTAAAAAATGGGAGTAGGGGAGAGAAACCCAGGAACTGCTTTCGTCTGATTAAATAAGATATTATCTCTTATTCCTAGGCCATGAACCAGAGTAATTTCTTTGTAGCTGACCTTGCTAGGCACCTTGGTTCTGAGACTATGGGCGGCAGGCGCTTGTCTGTGTCTAGCCCTAATGAATAGACATTGTACTTGAGTTCTGGGTTATTTGTGAGAGGACCATTTTCTGAGTTATTCCACTCTGCTTTAACTGTGATTTTAACTACTATGAATAAGAGTGTTATTACTTTTCAAACCACTGGGGACTTGGCCGATCTGTTTCTTATAAAGTTTTAGCTTATAATTAGTCGGCACCTGGCATTGA
Organism: Ambystoma mexicanum; assembly: GCF_040938575.1. NCBI lineage: Eukaryota > Metazoa > Chordata > Amphibia > Caudata > Ambystomatidae > Ambystoma > Ambystoma mexicanum. The sequence continues at coordinate 1,439,196,904 of NC_090929.1, read as the reverse complement.
AAGGCTGTTTGTTCTTTAATTAATGTAAAAGAAATATGTCTTGTGCCTTGGGAAATATTATCTCATGTTCCTTCCTGAACTGTCGGTGTACTCCCTAATGTCTCCGTAACCTTGGCGAAGTTCGGCAGCCACCACCTGTGCTCTGCACGGATCTGTAGTTCAGTGAAATCAGCAGTTTGAGTTTTCATGAAGCCACAAAGTCTTTATTCATTCTAATGCATGCTGCGATTCCATTTTGACGAAAATGGCTACCCATTACTGTCTAATTTCTATGTTAATGAACACTATACGTATATAGTTTATGTTGCATTTCAGCGTATATATGCATTGCTTATGTTATGTTTTTCGTGTCTATATGGTTGCAAGCGATATACTTTGTGTATGAATGCATAATTGACTTAGTGTCTGCGTTTCTTCATGGTGAGTGCCTATTTGCTTTGTGTCTCTTGCTTGCATTTGTGTCAGTTAACAGTGAGTTTGCTTAATCTCGCCATCTTTAGTTACATAAGGTTAATTTCTTCATGTATCTTTCTGGGATAATGCTGATATCGTTGCCTTAATGGATAGCGTATCTCACTATGTGATATTGGGGTGAGGGAGGGGCAAAACATATTCATCTGTCTTTCGACAAAGTGCTGGTTAAACCAGTATAACAACACGCTTATCATTGTTCCAAAGAAATGTGTTAATACTAAATGTCATTGTCTCCCAAATAATGAGATGTTGATTGGCGTGTACCTCACATTTAGGACAGAAAAGGGTTGGCTGCAAATCAACAAAAGCAGACTGTGAAATATAGCTCTAAAATGTTCAGAATGTGCAAAGTTCAGACGCATTGGGCATAGGCAGCATTGTGTACGTGGATAACTGGTGTGTGCAGATCTGAGTCCAGGCACATGTAAACTGGTACTTACCGTGTCCCTAGATTTTAACTGATTGGTAGTGGTGGGCAAAAAGCAAGTTGTCAGCACCTCAGAAGATGCATATGGCATGCAATTCTCCACCTCTGCCTATCCTACTTGATCGAGAAGTTGGGGTTTGGTCCACTTTGGGTCTCTTTCATTGAGTGGAATTCTGGCAATTTAGAGAGGCAAAAAATGATGGCTGTTAACCAGTGGTCAAAGTGAGCAGGAGCCGTTGGGAGCGGTGCTCCTCTACTTTTTTTAATTACGTTTTACAGCTCCTATACTTTTATTTTAAAAAGAAACCATTCCGGAACGGTTTCGTTTTAAAATAACAGTGTAGGGAGAAGTTGAAACTTGCACGTTCCCATAAACAGCAGGTCCATGTGTTTGGGGGTTTGTGTTGTATGTGGGAGGCGGTGTGGTCATGGGGTTTGTGGGGTGCAGGCTAGCAGGGAACATAGTTCCACTACTTCTTTTCATACACTTCGAACACTGCTGTTAACATTGTGCGCATATTGCATTTAATTGGTCATCCTGATGGACTGGAATGGTAGGCGTTCAGGTAAATGACGTAGTTAGGCTACATGGGCCCCTCGTATTGGTTGGAATTCTGAGCATTCCGGGACAATCATGGTCCAGATTTGTGTCCTGCCCCCCGTCCAGTGGAAATTGGAGGGTGAAATCCGCTGATTTAAGGCTGCTCATCACAATTTCACCCACCTTTACTGACTGTGGGTGGCATGCACAAGCCAAAATGACAACTCGTCTGAATGGTTAAATTGTACTTCTGGCTGGGTGGATGGTGGAGCTGCCATACGAGGGTATAGAGTGATTATAACGAAATATAAATAACGAAACACTTTAATAACGAAAAATAAATAACGAAAATAGGTAGAATTTTGGGTTAAAAGTATATATATATGGGCTGGGGTAAGGGATACAAACGGGTGGGGGGAGTTTGGGGTGGTGTAATAAAGCTAGGGAAAAATTGAGTTTAGGGGGCCCTCTCAAATTAAAAAAGTGAACCAATTTGATATAGTTCCGTTATTTTTAAATCACTTAAAATGTTTTCGTTATTAACTTGTTCATTATAAACACATGGAACCCCATACGAGAAGCAGAGGCAGGAAGAGTCTGGTGGGAATCAAAGCAAAGATGGCTCAGATCTCCTAGAAATGTTCCCTCACTTGCCAACATTTAAATAAATGTCGCCCCATGACTGGTATCCATCATGCCAGCACTGCATGATCTGCGCCACACATTGGTTTATATGACATACACCTTTTGGGTGTAGGCTACGTGCAGGTTGTGAGCCAGGAAACCTGCGGCATCACGATCCAGAACATGCTTTTTTACTCCAGAATGCAGATGGTAAGTGGTGGTAAGGTATATAGAGTGGTTGGGGGGGTGAAAGGTGTCTGCGAGGATCCTGTTGCAGTTTGTGGAAAAGTTTTACATTCGGTAAAAATAATTCGATCAAATTGTTGGTCGTTAAAAAATAGTAAACATTGATAGATCCGTCCCAGTACCTTAGGCAGGGTGGAAGTTCAGGCAATACTGGGGCGGTAGTGGCGAGACCATACATGAATGTGGACTACCAGCATGAGATCTAATCTCCATGATCCTTGATGTGGGGCAGATGTCTTCTCTCCCAAAGTGGTGAAGCAGAACACCCCCTTTACTTGCTACACTATTTTCCAGTTCATTTTCAATTGCCTCTGGTTATTTATTTATGCAACAATTTGCCTTATTATTTATGTAGCACTCCATGCTGATGGTGACCTACTTTTGTTACCTTTGAATTCTTTTACAGTGTGAACAATTAGAAAGCATATGTATTTGCAGCGTTGTTGTAGAGAGTGAAGTGACCATCCTCGCCGATGTCTAATTATTAATATTATTAAAATTATTATTGTATTTATTGAGCGCAGACCTGGCTTCAGGAAGCAGTGGAAACACTTTACAATCATAGGGGGGAGAACATGGTGAGGTAAGGAGAGGGGAGCTAACAACACAGGAGCAGGAGTGCAGGAAATGTGTCAGCAAGAGATCTAGAAGCATTCAGGGGAGGAAACAGTAGGGATCAGATCACCTAGCCTCAGGTAGGGTGGGGAGTGGAGGGTGTGTGGTGCTAGGTGTTGGGGAGGAGCTATTCCTTGAAGAAGAGGGTCTTCAGCTCCTTCATGAACTGTAGACACGGCCTCGTAGGGATTCCCCTCTCCATTACAACAGAACCAAGATAGAGCGTGAGCCTACCATCATGTCCTGATGTGGGGATACTATCTGCTCTCAATACCTATATACCTAGGCTTAATAAATGCTAAGAAATATATCAATCATTGGTAAAGTACAAGGTTTTGGATTTTGTATAGACTTGGGGGGTCATTACGAGTTTGGACGTAGCCATGGTGCTATTAGCGCCATGGCTGCCTCCAAACTTGTGTCCGGGTCCGGGTTCCTTGAATGGGGACTTACCGGGTCATTTCAACCTTGGAGGACCCGGTAAAACCCCATTCAAACTACCCATCCCCATTCCATTCCCATTCGAGCACCCATAGGGCTCAATGGGAACGGGGAGGGAGCTAATAACGGGCCCATTAATAACAGGCCCGTTATTAGCTCCCTGGTCCCTTAGCGGCTCCCGCTAAGGACGGCTGGTTTTACCAGCCGGCCTTAGTGGGATCCGCTAAGGAACCTCGTAATGCGGCAGTAAGGGGTTAACGGCACAGGAATCCTCACCGGCGTGCAAACCCCTTACCGCCAGCCTCGTAATGAGGCCCTTAGTGTACAGTGTTCTGTTTTGTTATGTTTTACCATCATACGCCCACCTACGGACACCACTTGCCATCTAAGGCTATCATATACACAGAAGCAGGTATGTGCATGAATGATCTTGCACTCACATCCTGTGCCAGATGGTGCTATCATCTGCTCAGAGGTATTTAAACCAATTGACAGATACTGCACTCATACTTCAATGGCCCTCATTCCGAGGTTGGTGGTAGTCATGCCGCTATTTGCACCATGACTGCCACCAATAACGGGTCCAGCACCGGTATAGTTCAATGGGGACTTACCGGTGTAGTCTGACCTTTGCGGGACCGGTAAGTCCCCATTGAAAATGCCATTCCCCATTCCCATTTGAGCCCCCACAGGGCTCAATGGGAATGGGGAGGGCGCTAATGACGAGCTCGCGACTTGCAAGCCCGTTATTAGCGCCCTGGTCCCTTAACGGGTCCCGTCCAGAACGGCTGGTCAGATCTCCCGTTCCTTGTGGGACCCGCTAAGGGACCTTTTAGTAGGGCGGTAAGGGATTACCGGCACCGGTCTCCTTACCGGTGCCCGGTATCCCTTACCGCCCGACTTGGAATGAGGCCCAATGTCTTTTCACCAAATGGAAAGTATTTTCATCATATGTCTAGCGGTGGTACTCACACCCTGTGCAGGTTTAGTCATCAAATGCTCCTGCACGCCCACCATTCGGGAGTAATTGTCAATGCATAAGAGGTTGTGCCCAGGTATTCTCACCATATATTGAGGTATTTGCAGCTCATGCCTGGGATTGCTAGTAGATTCATGTACCTGGATGTGCACTCATATGTGCAGGTATTTGTGTCGTATGCAAGGTATTGTCTTCATATGACCAGTAACTCACATATTTGATCAGCATTTCTAATGTACTGACATGATATAAACATGTTGAGGTCCTCATCTGTAATATAATTTGTTTTACTCATAAATGGGCTTAAACTTCCACTTTCCCTAAAGGGGAGATGTATGTGGTAAGCTAAAAGAAATTAATATTTCACCTTAAAATAACTTGGCTAGGTGTCAGGAAGACATAACACATAACAAGCATTGTTTAAGCATTTGTCAGGTATTACCATCCATTGCTCAGCTACTAGCACCTTGTTGACAGCTACTGGCCTAATATGTCCAAGCACTAGCTCGTTGCCTGGGATTGACTTCAAATGCCCAGGTACAGAAACCATGTGCTTGAATTTCTCTGAAATGTCCAGGTACTCACAACTATGATGTGTGGGGGGAGGGGAGTATATGCATATATGTGTGTGAATAGTATGTGTGTGGGCAGTGTGTGCATATCTGGGCAGTGTTAAGTGTGTGTGCTAGAGTGCGTGGGTGTGCTGTTTGTGGGCAGTGTTTGTGTAGTGTGTGTGTAGTGGTCAGTGTCAGTTGGTGTGTGTGCAGCTAATGTGTGTGTGTGTGGAAGCAGTGTGTTTTGGGGCAGTGCTGTGGGGGCAGTATGGGTGGAGGCTGTGTGTGTGTAGGGACAGTGTGTGTGTCGGGCGGTGTGTGTGTGTACAGTGCAAGGGGAAATGTGTATGTGGGGGTGCAGCACTTGTTGTGAGGGCAGTATGTGTATGTTGAAGGGTGAGGGGGTGTTTGTTGGGGCCAGTGGTGTGTGGAAGGGTGAGCAGATTGTGTGTGAGGAGGCAGTGTACTTTGGGGCAGTGTATGTGGGAGGTTGTACGGTGTGATGGCAGTATTAATGTGTGTGGGCAGTGAGGGGAGTATGTGATATGGCATGATATGGCATTTATAAAGCGCCTATACACAAGTGTTTCAAGGCGCGACGAGGCAAGGGAGGGGCAACAGAGGGAGGACAGACAACGATCCTACTAGGCCAGGTGACATTCAGATCGCGCAAGTGCAATGGAAGGGGAAGGGGGAGAGTGCAAGGGAGAGGGGGAGGGGAAAGTGCAGTACAAGGGATAGTATACTAACAACAATAAGTAAGTACAGCCAGCTGGTGGCAAGTGCAAAGTTAAGTGCAGACAAGGGAAAATAGACTAACAACAATAAGTAAGTACAGCCAGCTGGTGGCAAGTGCAAAGGTAAGTGCAGCCATACAGTGTTAAGTGCTGGTAGAGGGACCATAGGGATACAGGGACAGTCCCGAGTGCAGGAGCTTGCCAAGAAGGCAGTGCAGGTGTGTGACTGGCGGTGGAGGAACCTGGGCCCGAGATCAGAGGGTGGTCAGGTAACCAATGCAGTTTCAGCCAGGAATTCAGCAGGCGAGAGGAGGAGAAAAGGCAGAAGCGAAGAGAAAGGTTTTGAGGTGCTTCCGGAACCTGAGATGATTCTCCTTAAGTTTCAGTGAGACAGGGAGGCTGTTCCAGAGGGAGCCCCCAGCTGAAGAGAGAGATCTACCACCAACTCAATGCTTGGAGAAGCGACTGACCCTGAGGGAGTTGGAGGTGGATGAGCGAAGAGCTCGAGAAGGAAGATTTAGGAAGAGAGAGTTGAAGACCTTGTGGACAATGCAGAGGGTTTTGAACTTAATCCTCACAGCCACTGGGAGCCAATGCAGAGATTTTAGGCATGGAGATATACGATCCCTGGGCTTGAGGCCAAGGACAAGTCTCACTGTCCTGTTCTGGATAAGTTGCAGAGGGCAGAGAGTAGTGGGGGCAGTTTGTGTATGTGTGGGGTCAATGGGTCTGAGGGGACCATGTCCCAAGGTGTGAGGGCAGCGTTTGTGGGGCAGTGTGCATAGGAGGGGGCAACATGTAAGTGGGGGGAATGTGCACATGGTTCAGTTTTTGTGAATTTGTCAGAGAAGTGTATGTGGGGCAGGGTTAGATTGTAGGGGCAGTGTGTATGTTGTGGAGGCACTGTTAGTGTGTGTGGGCAATGTGTGCATGTGTGAAGCCAATATGTGTGAGGGGAAGTCTGCCTGAGTGTCATATGTGTGGGGGCAGTTTGTGTGGTGTGGAAGTGTGGGGGCTGTGTATGGGGGCTTTGTGCAGGGTAGGGGTAGAGTATAAGCAGTGGGTGTACCTGGGGAGTTTTTGGGGTGCTGTGTGTCTGTGTTAGGTGTGTGGGAGTAGTGTGTGGGGGTTTGTGTGCAAGGGGGGAGAGAGTGCATGTGTGGGAGCAATGTGTGTGGGGGCAAGTTGGGGGTATGTGCTGAGACAATGTGGTGTGGTTTCAGGCTGCGTATGGGAGAGCAGGGTGTGTATGGGGGCAATATGCATTGTATGGGCAGTGTTTGTGTAAGTGGGCAGTGGGTGCATGTGTATTTGGACAGTGGTGTTTGTGTGTGTGTGGGGACTAGGTGTGTGATGTATGTGAGGGCACGGTATCTGTGAGGCAGTGTGTGTATGTGTAGGTTAGTGTGTATATGTGTGTGCATAGTGGGGAAGTGCATATGTGGGGGCAGTGTGTGTGCATTACAGTGTTTTTAACCATCAAACACTTTGGTAGCACGTGCAATATCAAACCGTATTATTGTTATCATTACTATCATCTATGTGACCCATATTTTAGGCTATCATCATTCTTTTTTTTCTCTGTTCTCCTCAGTCAGGCTGTTACTCATCTCCTTCTTCAACACCCCTGTGCTATGTTTAAGTTAAACAGATGTGGGCACATTTCAGCCTCCGCTTAGAAAAAGGGTTTAATTAAAGGGACAACAACGCTTCATCACGGGAAGATTGTGAACATGCAGTGCTGGAAATAGAAACATTTACTGGGGCAACCCTCTCCTCCTTGGAGGGGTCAGGATGTGGGGGAGGGGGTCGGTGGAACATGGCCCCAGGTCAGGTCAGCATCACAGTACGTCTTCATACAACCCAAGATTGTCAGTTTGCATGTAAGCAAATAGCATTATGGGAACATAAGAATGCCCACAATTTGACATTTGAAACATGTTTGGCAGTGATTCAGGAAGAAACCATTTTGAAGGAGTAATGGAAGTTTGACTCTGCGCTTCTCATTAGTCAGAATACTCGCCCTCACAAAAAACGCTGCAAATTGCAAGGCATATTTATCAATTTGGATAGCTGTCACCATGCGAGGCTTTGGTGGTTTCTGCATTCAGTGGTCAGCTTCTGAAGCACAGGCTATAAGAGCTCAGCTTGAAAACATATCTGAGAGTGTACTGCCTTTTCCTGGTCCAGGGGAACGAGGTAGGGCTCTGGCAAGTATTACAAACTTCAATTTGGAAATACAGGCGCAGGAGGTAATCTGTGATTCCTATAGAAAACGCCATTTGAACCCGTTATATCACAGACCCCTCGACAACAAAAAAACTGTGGGTGGGACCTGTCGGAAAAAAGTGCTCTGGCAAGACAAACTTTGCAGGAGCTCTGCTCTGTCCTGTTCTGGCCCATTCACTACCCCGTCAACATGTCATGTTCCCTTGCTGGGCGAGTCAGAAGGGGTATTTAGTGCAAAAGCATCCCAGTGCAGATCATCCACTGAGATTAGTATGTCAGGCCACATTTCCAGGATACGATATGATATGATATGGCATTTATAATGCGCCTATACACAAGTGTTTCAAGGCGCAAGCACAGTACAAGTACTAACTAGCGTGCCGTATAGCACTTCCTTTCTACTTTGGAGGGGTTAGCTTTGGACCTTTCAGGTAGCGCTAAAGCACCAACCCTGAACCAAAGCTATAACCATGAGCTTACAATGTCAATGGCTACGCCCCTACATCAGTATAGAGAGCGGGTAGGGCAGGATTGAAGTGTCCAGGTGTTTTGCTGAATTTGGATCAGTGAGTCCGTAGTAAGAATACGGATGGTTACCAAAGTATTCTTTCATCAAGGTATCTCATGGCATACACAGCAGGTGTGCAACTGCTCATGAATAAGTGATCTGGGCAAACTAGTTTTTCCTTGAACATAGTTCATGGGATGTGTTATGGGGGGGCTGGTCATGGACATCGCACCAGCCCCCTTTGGTACTATGGGACATCAGCACCACGGAGGCCCCATGCCTCAGACGCTGCATGACTGCCATAGCTTTGGGGTCTTGGGTGGACATCTATTGCTCTGCTTCCGTGATTGCAGGAATGTTTGCTGCTGCTCCACACAGCCCATGTGGTCTGTGTCCCTGCATTCACATTCCCCTCGCGTTGACATGATACGTTGGAGGGCCACATATGCAACAGGAGGGTGGATGCGGTTAGTCATCACACAAGCGGACACGTGGTGCATTTATGAAGCACAGAACGAACGGCTGTCTTGTGGGTGCAAACCGTCAAGCACCGCATTCAAAAATGTCTTCTTTCAGAACAGCAAACATCTCAGAGAAACATTCTCTTACACGTTATCCTGCTTGGAGCCACCAGGCAGGGACTTGCCTGCATCGTCCAATAACTTCTATTGCTTAGCACTTGCCACCAGTGGTGTTGCTAGGTCTGTAAAGGATCTGGGGCTACACTAATGTCGGGACTGCTGAGACTCGGGGCTAGGTAGTCTTTTGGTTTTAGATCCTGAGCTTCTATCCGCGGCTACAACCAAAAGACCCAGAGCTATATCCCCCTCAGCCCCCCCCCCTCCCACTAGCAACGCCTCTGCTTGCCACCCCAGTGTTTGCTCTTTTGGAACACTGCAAACGCAGGCTAGGTTATGATGTCACCCAACTGAATGTGCTACTCAGATCTTCACCATTGGAAGCATCACAGGTACCAACATGATTCATTCCAATCTGTAGGTGCTTATCCAGTCCTGGGTTTGTTCTTTGCATTCTGGGACCTGTAGTGTTGCTTTTCCCGTTATAAAACTCAGACTTCACGTCCCAGAATGTAAAGAAAAACCAGGACTGCATATGCACCTATGGATTAGAATGAATCATGTTGGCAACAATGAAGCATGAAAAGCAAGGATGCCAATGACACGAGTCAAATTTCTGACTTGTAGATGCCACGCAGAGTTTATCAGCAACTTAAATCACTGAGGTGATGGTGGGGCACACCCTGGTTGGTTTCTTTCTGCGTCTCAGTCTTTCACCCCCTCTGTGATACAGCGTTCTCACTCCTGACTATTCCTCTTTCTAGTTCCATGCCAGAGGGTGTAAAAGTTCATCCTAAACCTTCTATTTCGGGAGTTTAAGGTCGCTGTTTACATGCTTGTCCATCTTCTATTTCTTTTATGTCAGAGAGTCCGCACCTTTGGGATTCCTGTCTATGCACTTGCACTTCTTCTATAGCTTGGGGCTTTGGGGCTTTTGCACACTGTAAAACTGCGATGGATTGGGATTCTTGCGCGATCTGAATGACACCTGGCCTAGTAAGATCGTTGTCTGTCTCCCCTTGTTCCCCCCCCTGCCTCGTCGCGCCTTGAAACACTTGTGTATAGGCGCGTTACAAATGCCTTATCATATCATATCATATCATATCATTCGTGGCTGCATGCTGATTTCACAGGTGCCTGCTCCTCATTGTTCAGTTCACATAGTTGCCAACATGACCCATTCCAATCTGCAGGTGCTTATGCAGTCCTGTTTTTTTCTTTGCATTCTGGGACATTTTCCGAGTTTTATAATGGGAAAAGTGGAACTACAAGTCCCAGAATGCAAAGAAAAAATCAGGACTGGATAAGCACCTAGAGATTGGAATGGGTAATGTTTGCAACTATGTGAATAGTACTTCCTGTTGTCCACTGCGCATAAAGTTCTACATAAACATGTTGCCTTCCCAACTTGATTGCATTAAGCATTCCCGAAAAATGCAGGAGCCCTAGACATTTCTTGGTTGGGAAATGAACATCTTCAAGTTGGAATTGGTAGACAGTGTTCGTTTGTAGCCCTGTGTAATTGTATACTTGTGTACATGTACAAGATTACAGAGTTTACTTAACTTTGTTTCTTATAATGCACCAACACACCTGAAGGCCTCTGGGCGCTCAAGCTGGAGTTAAATATCAATTGAGGCTTATCATACATGTATGCTGGGACTTGTAGGCCCTTACTTATAATGGCAAATTCATAACTACAAGTCCCATGTAAAGTGCCTTTAGAAGTGATGCCATTTGACCCCACCCCAAAGTGACATCAAGGGAAGCGATGAAACACGACCTTTCGCCCCTCGACAAAACAGGATGTGGCATCACATAGCATTGTTTCTAAGTATAGTATGAAAAATATGGTGACGATATCACTGTAAAGTGATATACATTTCCTACAAGAATGGATCACCATATGTATTGTTAATATCAGTGTGTATAGACCCATATTACCAAATCAATGTGAATGCAAGCAGACGTCCAAGGCCAAATGATAATGATGTGTTATTATATAGCACTTACGCTTAAGCGCTTCACATAGAACAAATATACATACAACATTACCCAACCTGTGTTGGTACTCATTTATCAACCTCAGCTGGATGAAAGGCTGAGTTGACCTTGCTGGGAGTGGAACCAAAACCTGCAGATCACACACACATTGCTGCAGCCAGTGCTCAACCCACTGAGCTATCTTACCGGCTATAGCTATCAGAAAACCAGTCACTCCAGAAACAAAGAGCCACATGCTGCTGGCCACAGCCCATAAGTCTCAATTTAAAATAGGTTAAAACATTTGCAACCCCTGGCGACCCCTAAATTACGTCCATGCTTGACGAGCAAGGTGGGCAGGTGCACTCGGCCCTGGCATGATGGAATGGGCCCACACTCCCCGTGGGGTCTTGTTGGCAGCCTCAGCATCTATACCCACATGCTGCTGGGAGCATGCGATCAGGATGCAGGCCCCCACAGTGCATTCATGAGGATGACAGACCCTCCTCCCAATCTCACAACATCTAATTATCTATTTGTTCAGCAACAGCGTTGGGCTTTATCGGCCTGGGGCATGGACACTACTGGGGTCCCACATTTGTAAATTGTATTTTATGACATTTGGAGACATTTTGGGGAACATTTTAGAAAAATGTGCTCTTATACATCAACCTGAACTAGTCGCATCAGTCTAAACCAGTGGTCCTTTAAGCCTTTTGTTCTGGCCCTCATTTGGTGACCTGAAGGATGCCCAAAAGGGGTTGCAGTGACTACTTTTAATTAATAAAATAGCCGATATGGTATATGTGGGGGACAGCAACAATAGTCTTTACTCTGGGGTGCTCAGCAATAACATTTTTACTCAAGGCGGGGCTCAGCATTAAAAAGTTTAAATACCACTGGTATAAACTGACAACAGTACAAAGCACTAAGTTTTCAAAATGGTTCACCTGGGCCAACACGGCAGGCCTACAGTCTGGCCAAGCCTGCTAAGGAAAGCAGGAGCATTGTATGAGTGTGCATTCATACCAGTTAGCAGTCAGACAAGAATGGGTATGCCAACGCCACTATCAATTTCCCTTCACATTCAGAAATTGACCCATCGGAGGTATCTGCACTGAAAAGGATGGGGCAGAAAAGGAGTTGTGCAGAGGGTGGAATAAACATATAACACTAGCACAAAAATGATGCCAGTATATTTTCTTGAAGGACATCTCTTTATAATGCTCAGTGAAGACTTAAAGACAAGAAGCGAATATATTTGGAGACGGCTGAGCCCTTTGGTGGACTTCTCAGTCTAAAGTGATAGCCATCTTGGTCTTCATGTTTTATAAAGTGCCCCTATCTTGGTTTCTGGCATTACTTTCAATCCTACTTGCATCCGGAACCAAGGAGATGGCGCAGTGCCCCTATGCACAAGAATGCAGATGATCGCCAAGATAGACCAGTATAATCTCAAGCATTTTCTCTCCTGCAATCCGCCTGTATTTTATTTAATAAACTCATCTCCCTGCAATACTCACTCAGTTTACTCTACACTCTCTATTTCCCCTGCAATCTCAATGTCCAATTCACTTTTATCATCTGCAGTCTTCACCTGTAGTCTCTCTAATGCAGTCAGATTTCTCCTACCATCTCCCTGTCCCTCTCGGCTCTATTTATTCTCACACCACCATAGTTCTGCCCTTGCCTCTGCAATGTCTTCTCCCTGCAATACCCCATAGAGTTGCAGAGTTGCTCAGGGCTTTAAGTGGGCTGGAGCTAGCCAGGGCTGAACCCCGGCTGTCTTCCAAAACCTCAATCAAGCCAGAGCTCTACCGGGGCTCATACTACTCCCATAACCCCCGACAACCACTTTTTTCCTGTTCTCTGCAGGGGATTGGAACCCGCGCACTGTCAGTGCTTAGCCAGTGTCACATTGCACTGTGCTATTCCGTAGGAACTGGAGTTTGTTTATTTAATTCAAAAGACTATGGGCCTGATATACAAAGCGTTTTGCAATGGGATTGTTTCATAGAAAAACGCATTAGTACATCAGGCCCTATGTGTCAAGCAGGTCTTTACCCCTTTTGTAGTGGCTTGGCAGGCGTGGAGGGTTGCCCAGAACAATGCCAGAGGTTAAGATTAATTCAAAACCTTATAGCCATCACCTCTTTTGTTTTGTTTTGCTTTGCCACCCCGAGTGGGATGGGTATGCCGAGACGTGGGTCCCGTGCCTTGTGAGCCTAGAGACCCAAGCTACTGCTCACTGATGAGGTCCAACAAGGCTGAAACCATGGACGTCACTTAGGGGTCATCAGCGGTCTCCCTTGCTACCTCTGTGGTCTCCCTTGCTACCCCTACAAAAAAATGAAACCTCCCACACCCCCCGTTTTTTAAAAAAAATGCAAGCTCCTGTGATGTAGCCAGCACCATGTGGCTCTTTGCTTCTGGAGTGGCTGGCTTTCTTGTTCAGGCCTCTTATGAAAAAAAAACAAAAAAAAAGGAACATGGGTTCCACAAGTCTAACACTTTCAGCAGTGACCCTAAATAAGACAGAACAGCAATACCAAATAATTTGTCTTTCTGGAATTCTATACAATAATTGCTAGACTCATTAAAGGTTTATTTCAGGCACACTTCAGGGGGTGAGTCACTGATGTAGTCTGTTCTTAAATACCTCAACTCATACTTTCATCCTTCTGAAGTCGATAAATGAGTACCAACACAGGTTGGGTGATATTGTATGTATTCTATAAAAAGCGCTTAAGCGTATGTGCTATATACAGACCCTCCAGTTTATAGCGATTTAGCGATCCCGCAAAATGCCGCAAAAACAGCCGTTTTGCGCAAAATGCTGCAAAAACGGCCGTTTTGTGCAAAAACTGCATCTTTAAAAAAAAAATGTTTACATTTTTTTTTTAAGTAATCTGCAAAAATTACTGTTTTAAAAAAAAACAATACTCAGGGTGACAGGTTCTCAACTCAAATCTCATCACTTGCGCACCAAAAAAGTGCAGCCCAATCCACAAGGGACACATGAATGGGCACATTTTATATGCGTGCCCATTCAGATGGCCTTTTTCACCTCCGTGCTCAAAAAAAGTGGCGTTTCGGTCAATTTAAAAGCGCATCCCTCATTTCCAAGCAAGATGCACTTTTAAATGTGCAGAAATTGTAGGCAACCCTATGCGCACGGGATATGGGGCTGCCACTGCATGACAGGGTCTTTCCTGACCCTGTCATGCATTTCTTTTAAGGTATGAACCGCTGCTGTGCCGCTTGAATTTCTGTTCCTCAAACAGGATAAAAATGCATTTTTTGGGTCGCATTTTACAGCGGCAGGCACCTGGAGGGCCGGTCCCTGTGAAAGGCGCTAGGAGCTTGCAGAACACTGTCGGGAGAGCGATTCTTTTCAAAGTACTGCCCATTTTGATGACAAAAATCTATTGAATGTTACAATTTGACCTATTTCGTCCAGTACTATTCAATCAGTTTTTATAAATACCGTGGGTGTCACCCGCTCCCCATGTTCAGTATTTTTGGTCTAGGGTGGTTGCAGAAGTGTTTTTCCCTTTTTCCTCAAAATTGGAGCCGGGGACAAAAAAAAAGAAAATAACGAAAAAGGGACCCTGCGGAGTCAGATCCGACCCGCATTAGAGGGACGGATATGGCACCACAGGGTTGCAGGGGAAGTGGCAGCAACCAAGCAGTTAAGTAGGGGGGTGGGGTGGGGTGGTGGTGAAAGGTACATTTTGGGTTGTTTGGCTGAAGTGCAAATCAATTTGCCGCCAAATTGACTATGGTCAATTCTGCCGCAAATAATTACACTTCGGTCAAACAACCCAGAACACCATTCAAGGCAGCTGGCCAGCACACAATTTGCGCTACAGCTCAAGCCTGTGGAAATGTGCCGGTCACCTTTGAGAATAAGGTGACCTGCTCTTTTCCAAAAATGGGTTGTCTAAAAATAGGATATCCTCCGTTCTTTTTTGAAAATCCCCATTATTTGAGGAACTGGGTCAAAATCTACATTAAAAAAAAAAAAAAATGGTTACACTAAAAGAGGGAGAGTGATGGGTGAGATGTGAAGTGATAAGCAAGAAAGCAAAGGGAGAGCAGTGGGTCAGAGGAGGAAGCGCTGCACAAGAGAGCAGAGGAAGCAGTGATGTGGTGGGCCAGAAATCTGAGAGCGAGCAGAGGTACAGAAAGTAGAGGGAGCGTGTGGTCAGTGAGCCAGAAAGCAGAGAGGAAGCGGTTGGCCAGAAAGAGGCAGTGAGCTGCAGATTGAGAAAAAGGATGAGGGAAGAGTGTGATAGAATGGGCGAAAGGATGCAAGATGCAGAAGCAGCACAAAAGAATGAAAGACTGTATATTGCGGGAGGAATTGTAGAGTGTAAGGTGTGAGTTGGGAGTATGATTTGGAGTGTGGCAGGGGCTGGGCAGTGCAAATTGTGACTTGACAGTGTGACATAGCACGTGAGTATTTGTATGACAGAGTGAGAGGTTAAGGAATGTAAGTTGTGATGGAGAGTTGGTGAGATGTGTGTTGGTGAGAGAGGTGTGTGGGTGTTTGGGGGATTGGAGAACATAGAAGGGGAATATTTTCAGCATTACAATTGATAATGATCAATTTAGTTAATATTATTAAATAGTTCAAAGAAGGTAGCAGGCGCTCCTCTCCAGAAAGAAAATGGCATGATAACACGTGTATGGGGTTACTTTTGGTACTCTTGTTCAGAGAGGAATTGCCATAGCGTTTCGGTGCTGGACTGCCCATGTGGGCGTGACAAAGACTGATATGCAAATGGACATTTCCCATCTGTGAAAGGTACAGTGAGCAAAAAGCATGTGCTGCAAACTCTCATCTCAGAACAGGTTATCATGCCATGTTCTTTCTGGAGAGGAGCGCCTGCTACCTTTTTTGAAATACTATTAAATAGGCATGAACATTAAACCAGAAATGTAGCCAAATCAAACACTGTTCTGCCAAGCCAGAGACATCTGGGACTCTTCCTATTAAATTAATACAAAAGATACATAATAATGTATACCCTGGCTCTCTTGTAGCCTTGCACTCTGCCTATTTCCTGCAATGTGGCAATCTTACACCCTCCAGTTAATACAAAATGTCCCATAAAAATGCTGCAATAAATAAAGGTTTGTGCCATTTCATGCCGCAAAATTTGCCATTTCATGCCGCAAAATCCTGGAAGGTCTGTATATAATAAAACATCATTATCATTTGGCCATGGACGTCTGTTTGCATTCATAGTAATTTGGTAATATCGGCCTATGCACACTGATTTTAACGATACATATGGCGATCCGTTCTTGGATGCAATGTATATCACATTATAGTGATATCATACCCACATTTTTCATACTGTACTTAGAAACAATGCTATGGGATACCACTTCCTGTTTTGCAAGGGGTGAAAGGTTGTGTTCCATCGCTTCCCGTGATATCACTTCAGCGTGGGGTCAAATGACATCACTTCCTGTGATGTCATCAGAGGGCAAGGGTCGTATGATGTCACATTTCCGCTACTCCAGGCATTTTGCTGAAATGATGTCCCTGGCTGAAACATGTTTGGGGATGTTGGTGGTCACGTGAAGAAGGGATGTGACCAAGCCGTCTGGGCTGGACTACCCCTATACACATAAAGGCGTGTCAAACAGTATATTTAATGACCAAAAGAAATTGAGCACAAACTGAGTTGTCAGTAGCAGGGCTCGGGTTCAACAACCCCCGAGCCCCAGTATGGCACAATAAAGGATACAAAAGTCACCTGTTTTGGAGACAATTCAGTCCATGCCCATTATTTAGGTCACACCTCCTCTCACGTTTGCCCAGTTGTCTTTCGCTTGCACCATATTCCCTCACTGTATGCATCCAATGAAAGGTGGCCCCAGACGTGGTCTCTGTTGCATTCTACGTCTCAGCTGCAGTCTTCCACTTGATTTTTCCCCATAGTCTCGTTTCATCGTGAACAGAAAACATCATGCCCGATATCCGAGCTGTCTTTTCCCAAGCATTTGAAGAAAGTGCCACTAAGGATTGCCCCACGGGCAAAGATACTCATTAGCAGTCACATTTCAGAGATCTGCAGGAACATGTATCTCAGGCTGTCTCCTGTCAGGTCTGAGATCATCCGCAGGTTGCAGACATTTGGCCATTTATCATAATGTATTCTTGCAGTTTTATTTTCCCACTATCAAAGCACCACTACAAGTACCAGAATGCAATGTGATAGAGAGAGGAACTGGCTGGGCATCTTATACCCGACATCGATTAACTTAAAAATGCAGTAACCCTCATATTCCATAACATAAAGTGATAAAGTCCCCTGCCTTAAGTCATTGTTCGATTCAGACATGTAGTTTTTAGCTATGCATGATGTTAATACATTTTTCAGTTGTTCACAAAAACATAAATAGATGTCATGCACATGGCTTTGCAAAGTGTAAGGGAAAATTGCAGGCGATCAATAGGTGTCAGGAGGAAATGGCAAATCTGCAGGTATTTGTCCACAAAATGTAGGTCTTGAAGGCATAGTTACATCGGGCAGTATTTTGCTGGCCTTTTTTTGCTTTGACTTCTGTAATGCAAAATAGGGTCAGCATTCTCCCTTTTCTGCATTAAAAAAGTACAGTAGTGGTACATCCGCTGCTGTATATTATCCACATTCATTGTCACATAGAAGGTGGAAATGGACATGCAAAAAACGAATTACACAAAAATGACGAGTTTACCACTGGCAAATGTGGTATTTCTGGAATACCGCTGGGGGTATTCCACACATGCCACTTCCACAAGTGGTTAGTTCTAAGCAGGGTGGACTTGCCGAAATGCTACTGGCAAAGGTGGTATTTGTGGAATAACGCCATAGGTTTTCTGCCACTGGCATTTCTGCAAAAATGTCTACCACCCCTCGTACTGACCCCCTTTATAATTAATTCTACTCTAGTGCTAGTGGGCCGAGAATGCACTGTTCTGACCACCGCAGTCCTCAATAGGGCATGGCTCTACTCAAACAGAGATTCACAAAAATGTAATTGCCAGCACAGATGAAGGCTTGGAATGAACCACTTGGACACCCCGTAACAGATTTGGGGGTTCTCCGTGACCAACCCCTCAAACAAAAAAGTAAAGCACTGCAAAGAAATGAATGCATCCTTATATAGAAGCGCAGGGAGGAAAGCCCCATTGATCTGGAAGCAGCAGACCCCTCCTGTTCTTGATTTTTCTGGAAATGGAGGCATACCACAACATTCCCCATGTCCCACCACAAGTTGCTGCCACTACCACTTTGTGGAAAAGCACAGGTGCACATTATTTCCAGAAAGTCCCTGTTGCAAAAAGAAAAGACAGCCCCCCACACACTGCACCCTTTTATTGGCTTTAAGGACCCATTGGTTGATTCAAGGTGAGAATGTAACCACACTGCAACCAGAACAGTCATGCAACTACCTTTGCAACTCGCTCTGCTTGTTGCCTGTCAAGAAAAGCACCTAGATGCCTTCGGGTTTGGAGCGCTATACAAATGACTAACTAACTAACTAACTAACTAACTAACTAACTAACTAAATAAATGGCCATTAGAATGCTGGTATTACATAGAATAATGTACCCTCTTCAAGGATATTGATTGTGTTCATGAGTTGAGTGTCTTTGGTATGGTACCTCTGGGCGTGAAGATTCTGAATATGCAGCGATTGGAGTCAGCATTGTACACGAATACTGAGTACATGTGCAGGGAATTGAGACAAACAGGCTGCGGAAGCAAGGACATAGCAATGCAATGATGTGTACTCACGTGAAACCGCCTTCGTCCCCGCCTTCCTTGGACTGGCATGTCCCGGCATTCTCACATGGGTTACTGGAACATGCGTTGAGCGGGGTTTCGCAATCTCGGCCCTGCAGGAGAGAAGACCATAACAAGATTATGCCCCCCTCTGCGACACCGCAAACATATCCATCATACTACAGGCGCACATATGTTCTCACAATGTCACCTATAGTCCCCCCTTGGGGACATAATTCAATTACTAGGGATGCAATACTCCTAAAACACACAGAAAGCCAGCCCTGTGATGGAAAAACACATATATCCTTTGGAAACATCCAAAAAGAACGTCTCCATTTGTACGAATGGTACAAAAGACCGAAAAAGGCCTGTGCCATTCGTACGAATGGATACGGTCGAAAAATACTGAGCATGAGGAACAGGGGTTGCGGGTGTGTCCCCCGTTCCCCATGCTCGGCATTTTCGGATTGGGGGTTGCGTGGTGTCCCCCACATAGGGGAATAAAGGGAAAGAAAAAAAGGAAAGGACCCTGTGGCGCCAGTTCCCAAGCACGTAAGTGAAGGAAACCGGTGTTGCAGGGAGTTGGCGGCACACAACGAGGTAAGCCACCAAAAGCAAAAGGTAAGTAAGGGGGGGTGTTTGTGGAGTATGTTTGGGGAGGCATTTTCTTTGTGTTGTTTGACTGTAACAGTCGTTAGCTACGGTCTTTTCGGCCACAGTCATTTCCATTGTGGGCAAACAACCCAAATCCGTAACCCTTAGGGATGGGAGCAGGGCAATGTTTGAGTTGAGTTTCCGGGCTGAGTTCAAGAACTGAGATACATGTCCTCTGCACCAGGGACGTCATTTGGGGGTCGCCAGAGGTCGCAAGAGCGACCGCTGCCGATTGGCCAGCGACCTCTGTCACTCTCTTGCGACCTCTGGCATTTCCTCCAATCAGAGGAGGAGGGGGCGTGGCCACCACTCAAGCGGTGCAGCGTGCTGGTGGTCCTCCATTTTGTGAGCACTGCAGCGAAGCCAGCGTGCAGCAGCAGCTTCGTGGTTTCTCTTGGTGCCAGAAAGTCCAGGCCAACTAACTTCTTCCAAGCTAACACACAGCGGTGAGTCAGTCTGTGTTGTGTGTGTGACTGAGGTCGGGGGCGAGCGGGTGTGTGTGAGCTGCTGGGTGGATTAATGTTGCTGGCGTGTGCCGCCGTAGGCCCCAGGCCAGTGCCTTAAGTGGCACTACAAATCGAGCCGGGGCCCATCGAGGGAGCGTGGCCCAACAACGTGGTCTTGATGGGCCGTTAGGCCACGCCCCCTTGACGAGCCCCGGCTCAATGGGCTACTGGCACCCCTGCCAGGCAGCCTTTTGTAGAGATTAGCACCCTCTCCCCTATGGGGGAGAGGGTGCTGATCTCTGCATTTATTTTGTATAGGCTTGCCTGGCAGGGGACAGCGCCTCGCCTATTCAGCCTTAATGGTGGTGCTGCCCCTCGCCAGCTGGGGAGGGGCAGCGTCACCATTAAGGCTGAAAGGGTGAGGCCACTGGAAGCAGAGGCCTTTTTCCTAAAGACTGAAACTCCCGCGAATCCGCGGGAGCTTCAGTATTTAGGAAGCAAGGCCTCTGCTTCCAGCGGCCTCACGTTTCTCCATAATGGTGGCGCCGGCCCACGTGCATCCCTTGATTAAAGGGATGCCTCGCAGGTGCGGCGCCACCATTATAGCTGAAAGGCATTTTTTTCTGAAGCCTGAAGCTCTCGCACACGAGCGAGAGTTTCAGGCTGTAGAAAAAAATGCCTTTTCGTGTAGTGGCCGGGGCTGCCCGGGGAGATTAGTGGGCCCCGGCAGGGCCCCGCCTCAAAACGAAATTTCGGAACCTGCCGGGGCCCAGCCCCGGCAGGCCCCGGCCCACTTAAAGCCCTGCCCCAGGCTGAGGTCAGATGTGTGCTCTTGTGGCATTCCCCTGCGGCCGCCAGGACCAGGTGGAGCCTAGGTTGCGTGTGTGCTGTGCTAGCCCACTACCCGCCTGCGGCCGCAGGCGGATAGCTTGGCACCTCAGGCGACAACAGCTACACGTGTTGCTTAATACCCAGAGGTTTCTAAGCATGGACCTGGGGATCGAACCTGTTTTGCTCCCACGTCGTCTTGCTTCCAGTTGCCCCTGAGCTAGGAATCTGCCCCACGGACTGTCGAGTTGCTAAGGTTTAGCCACCCCAGTTTCTCCCCCTTAGAGTCCCTAGAATATAGACAGTGGCCCCGATTTATAAAGTATCATGTGTGTCCCGGCCTTGCAATATTCTAAAATGTCATTGGCAAGGAATGTCAACATATGATATATTATGGCATTTATAACGCGCCTATACACAAAGTAAAACACAGTACCATTGGAGAATGATGAAGCTTCTCTCTGCCTCTTTCCATAGAATTGGGGGTTTTGTGAATTTACCTCATTGGCGAAGGAGCATGGATTCAATACAGCAACTAAGTGCGCTGCACACATCTGTAATACCTCAAATACTTACACACAATTGGAGCTAAAAGCCTAAAATCTGATTCCTCAAGCAGAATGTAATCAGGGTCCCAACACACTCCACTGGCAGGGTGCCTGTGGCCAAGGGCAGGGAGCTCTGCTTTCGGGGTGGGGGTGTGCATGCATGCAAATGTCTGCTTGCTCTAGTCTGTGTGTGCGTTTGTGGGATGTGGGGGGCCTGTATCTGGAGTGCTGCAGGGCTTGGTTGGCCCAAATCAGGGGGCTTTATCTGGAGTGTTGCGGGCTACGCTCTCGGCCCCCTAGCTGTGTGGTCTGTGCGCTCCCTGGTATCTGGAAGGGACCCCTGTGCCTGGGGTGCTTCTCTGGCCCCTGGGTCCGTGCTGTGGAGGTGTGTCTGGAGTGCAGGGTGTACTGTCTCTCTGTGGCCTCCCTTCTCTCACGCCTCCTTGACTGGGCAAGTGTGGTGGGAGTCGTGGAACCCTGCCGGTCCCTCACACAAAGGGGACATGTAGACTTTTCAACAGAGTCACTTCGCAGCACAATCGCTCCTTACCTGAGACAACTGTCCTTCCTGCATCTTCATTGAAATGCCTCCTATGCAGCAGAGATCATATTGAGTTGCTCAGTGCTCGCTGGAATCCAGCTCTGTGCATTCAAAATATCATCATCATAAAAATAATGGGCCAATGAATATCTGCCACAATAATCAGTTCTGCCTCTGGGTAAATAGTGAGGGGTTACGCTGCACGCCCCAGTTTCCCAGTGTATGACCTCACATGGTGATGGGACGTCACCATCCACCTCTTCCCAGCCACATTAGGGTCACTGGGTGTAGGGTATTCAGTTTCAGGAGTATAATTCGATAATATCACGTCACCCCAAGTGCTCATGTGAGTGAGGGGAGGCTAGATGTGCCGGGATGAGAGGTACCACAGGCTCCAGGGATGCCGGGAAACGGAGGGTGGAATAGGCTGCTGGGTGGCCGGATTGCAAGGTCAGAAGCAGGGCACTGCAGTTAATGGTAGTCTGGAAAGCACACCCCTCAGTGCGTTCAGTCAGTATCTTGTCTCTATGACAAATGATATTCTGGTGTGCTGTTGTACAAATGATTCTTCCATTCTGATAATTTGTTTTTTATTTTCAGACCTGCATCTTCATGTGGAGTTCCTTCCTTTCTGTGTCAGAATCTTCACCTTACATGCCACTGAAACAGCAGCCTCGGACACATCTGTCAAGCCACTGTTCTGCTCAATCTGGTAAGAAACTACATTTTAAGTCTTATGATCAGAGTGAAGGGTTGGGCATTATCCCAAAATCTATACAATAGTACTAATTGTTGGAATGTGTACCATTATGGAGAGGTGAGGGGTGTGGAGGACAATGAACATGTAGGAACAGAAACCTAGGCATATAAAGAGTGTTGGTGAGTGTGGGAGTAATGCAAAATGCAGCCAGGATTTTTTCCCCGTAAAATATGGGGACATGACTTATGAGGCTTTTGGTACTGAAGGTGGCATCGCTCAGTAATGCACTGTACACCTTGAACACATTTTGAACTAATCTTTTGGCAGCCAAAATAACACAAGAAGAAGAATTATTAAAAACTGTGGATGCCATACATGTTTTCTGGTGAAATATTCTCCCTCTCGCCTTTTATCCTGGCTTTCCCCTATCCCCATACCCGCCTATCCGTCCCTGTCCCCCCAGAATGTGATTTCGCTCTGTAGTCCTGTTGAACTAACAGGGCAGATCCAGATTAAGAGGGGATTTGGGTTCATACACTTCGCGTGGCAACATGGACCTTGACACTGCTACATATGATGATCCATTCTTGTATGAAATGTCACAAAACACTGATATCGTAACCATATATTTCTTAGTGTACTGAGGGGATAATGCTTTATGAGGCCACTTCCTGTGATGTCATGTGGAGGGCGTGGTCAAATGACATCACTTCCTGTGATGTCGAGTGGGGTGTGGTCAAATGACATCACTTCCTGTGATGTCACTCTTATGGGCGTGGCACTGTGATGTCACTTCCGCTACCCCTGGCGTTTTGGTGAAATGACGTCCCTGCTCTGCACAGGCGCGGAGCTGTACACATCAGTCTATAATTACCTCAAACATGTCTGTCTGCATTTCTAGTACAGGATGCATTGCAGGCCTCGCCATCACTTATCTGAGATGCACGGCTGAGCTAAGGATGCCCGGTATGGAGCTGGCCTAGGCAGAACCTTCAGTGTTCGCTTGCGGGGGTGGGCATACTTGTTCTCATGTAATGGGCTCAAGCAAGCACACAGCGCTCAGTCAATAAGTTCACTGGGGATGTATCCTGAAATCGGGTAATGCCCCCATTGGTGACCAGAGCAAGTTCTACGTACCCAAGACACGCCGGAGCACGTCAGAGGATGTCGGGTGCACTGGGCAGTCTGGCCTACAGCTCTGCCAGGTCCTTCACCCATTCCCAAAGTGCCTTACTCTAAAATGCCATCTATATTCCTCCGGCCCCGCCAGAGAACTTTGGCAGCGATTGCTCAAAGTAGTCCAGTAGATCTTTGCCATGTATGCAAAGCAAGCTAGACTTTTAGTTGTTGTTAGAAAGTCTTCAGAGAAAAAATAATAAATACTGGTGTAATCTCAAGTGATGGCATTGTTCTTTAGCACATTTTAAGTATCACAACATCCAAATGTAAAATTGAATGCTCGAATTAACCGTACCAAGCTTAATCCTACCCTTTCTGAACTTTTACAATGCAACTGAAAAAGGGGGGACACCCGCTATACTCCCCTTACTCTGATCTACCCGTGACCAAAATACTGTTCCTGGCTGACTCACCACTCTACACCCTCTTGGTGCTTATTTCAAAATTCGAAATCTTTCTTAATTTTGAATTTTGAAATTCGAGTGTCTTTGGTTTAAATATTTCATGAGACTTTTCGAGCATTCTTTCTTTTTTCTTTCTATAGTTTGATCCGTTACCTATAGTCAAGGCATGTTTTAATAAAACATACCGCAAAAGGCTTTAGCAAGACTGGCAGCATGATTGAGCTAGTCCACCTGTTTTCCAAGTACGGCATAGATTCGGTAGAGGATCCATGTATAGGTGAAAGGCTCTGCCCTTAACTGGAATGCCCCTGCAACACATTAACTCTTCTACAGTGGCTTACGTTTCCACCAGCAGTGGAAATACACAAAAGAAGTTGACAGATACCGGTTCTTTCAGGCCCGTCACCAAGAATGAGCATGCACACCTGCAAGCGTGTAAAATAGACACCTTCCTTCCACCCACATCGGTGCTGGTGGCCATTCGATATGTGATTATCCAGTGCATTCTATGCTTAGGGGGGACACGTGTGCAGAAGATGTGGGAGTAGAATGCAAATAAAACTGTGGACCTTGTATTCGGCTTCTGTGATCCCATGTGAAAGCCATCATCAAATATCACACTCTGGTCTAATGTATCAAGACAGTTTCATATAAAAGAGCCAATCAGTGGACAGCAGCAGAGGGAGGTTTCTTCACTTACATCCAGGCAAAGATAAAAGAAAACAAACTGGTAATTCATTATTTGTTTGGAACTTATATTTTATACATCTATCTATCTCTCTATATATATAAAAGTCTAATGTTGTGTGTGTGTTTGTGGGTTTGTGGTGCGCAGCGTTGTTCCCTATACAATTCCACACCGTTTCACCACTCTGCACAAAATTTTGCATAGGTCCGGACATTACTGGATTCATGAAATTTGGACACTCCACCTCTTTCCACAGATTTCATCAAAAGTAAAAAGAAATGTGTGGCTTTGTGGTTTAGCGAAGCGTTGTTCCTCATACATTTCCACACTGTTTCACCAATCTGCACCAAATGTTGCATACTTACCTGTTAGGACATTCCGTACATTACTGGATACATGACATTTGGACACCCCAACCCTTTCCCCGGATTGCAGCGAAAGTCAAAATGTGTTTGTGGGTTTGTGACTTGGTGAAGCGTTGTTCCTTATACAATTGCACACTGTTTCACCAATCCCCACCAAATTCTGCATATTTACCTGTTAGGACCCTCCAGAGATTACTGGCTACATAACATTTGGACACCCCATCCCTATCCCCGGATTTCAAATAAAGTCAAAATATGTTTGTGGCTTTGTGGCCTGAGACAAAGCTGTAAACCATGCTCACTGGGAGGGGAAACAAAAAATGGAGGAGAGGCGAATGGACCTGAGAGGCGAAGGTGAAGGCAGGTAGCATTCCAGAAGTTTCAAAATGTTTGCTGCATCTGGTGAAATTACTTTTCTCCAGGGAAGTTTTGTGAGATGGTGCGTGCCGACGGAGCCGTAAACCATGTTTACTGGGAGGGTAAACAAAAAATGTTTCTAAACAAGCCTTACAATGCCGTAAACCATGTTCACCAGGAAGGCAAAAACACAAATTGTTGCTGCATCAGGTGAATTATTTTTCCAGAGAATATTTGTAAAATGCTGCCTGCCGACGAAGCCGTAAACCTTGTTCAATGGGAAGGGAAACAACAATTGTTGTTTCTCAACCGGTCCCAACATGAGGAACAACACTCAAGGTCCCTCGTTTCAAGGCCCTAGGATGGACTATTTCCAAGATATCTGCTCTGAAATGCATCGCAATGAACTGCACCACGCCAGGGCAAGGTGAACAGCAACCTAAAGTATCATTCGTTTTCAACAATTAATGAGAGTGTTATCATGTCTGTTTACAGAACCCATTCAGAGAACAGGTATTTTTGTTAGTATTGTATTAAAACATTATGTGAAGCAAGGCCAACATTGTTGGCAGAAAGGTGCTTTCAGGACCACTTTACCTTAACATACATTATCATGAATACAATTAAATACATTCTAGAGCAGTCCATCGTCTAAACATAGTATACAAAAAAATGAGAGCACAGCACTACAGGAAAAGAGTACAGGACCACCAACTAAATACAGGTGGCCCGATGTATGAACTGGATTTGTCTTTGCAAAGCTAGCAGGGTTAATAAGTTGCAGCACTGTGCAATCAATTTCCACTTGAACAAGTACAACAGTTGCATCACCATTCACAAACGTTACTGTGAGAGGCAATGTCCACTCACCGCAGGAAGCCGAGGCCTGGAAATAGGGATGCCCCATTTCCTCGCTACGCACAAATCAAGGCAACAGTGATTCACAATTAATAGGTACGGACTCCCCTGAACAGATGGGAAGTCTTTGCAAACAGGAAGTGACCCAGGTGGACTGCTTCCCCTTTGCTTCAATAGGTTGCAGTCTTTGCAGTGCAGGTAAATGTAAGGTAGGGCAATTGGCCTTATATAGCTCCCTTCTATCAAGATTGTTGGCTTCACTGTGCATGGATCTGTAAGGAATGTGGGTAGGGGGTGTTAGTTGGATAGTGGGAGAGGCTGATGTGGAAAACCTGTAGTGCTGATGGGCGCAGGTCGGAAGTACCCTTTATCTGTGTGTCAATATGAAAATTTTGTGGGATGTTCTGACCCACTGGCTGTGGCCTGAAACCTCACTGTGTGCTGCTTTCAACAAAAACAACAGAATGGCCGCCGGAAAGCTTTATGTACGCTAAACAACTCTGAGAAGTGAGCAGGGAAACCTGAAAAATAGGCTACCAAATCTATTTTTGCCTATGTCAGTGGTAAAACAGGAGACCACACTGCCAAAACCTATCATTGGACTGCCCACAGAGTAAAATAAAACTGCTTGAAAAGGCAGTGCTGCATTGCCAGGAAAATCCAGAAGTGTTTTAAAATCCGTTTTTCCCTGGCTGTTGAAAGTGCAAAATCATGGCTCCCAATCAGCAGAGAAGATCCAACATCCTTGTGGGGTGTTCACCATCACCTTATTTAAGGAATCCCTATAAGCACAATGTCAGGAGAAACACCTTTCATCATAAAAAATCCACATTCAAAAGGAGCTTGCCTTGGAAAAATATGTCAGATAGAGGCGCAGTACTGCCGCTCGC
The DNA here is from genome assembly GCF_040938575.1 of Ambystoma mexicanum. Lineage (NCBI taxonomy): Eukaryota > Metazoa > Chordata > Amphibia > Caudata > Ambystomatidae > Ambystoma > Ambystoma mexicanum. The sequence continues at coordinate 1,439,169,720 of NC_090929.1, read as the reverse complement.
CTGCGTCCTAGCTGTCATTACTTATGTTGACAGTTTAAAACTCGTGTCTTAAAACCAAATTGTAGAAAATAAGAGACTTGCCATCAATAGCAATATGGGTTGCTACAATTCAATTTCTATGTTTTAAAAATACTGGAATGAAGAGATTTATGTGTATATTTGTGGAAAATATAAATTGTATTTTAGAAAGGACCATTTGAAACTGTGTTTTAAAAGTGGACTAATGTCAGCTACATTGGACTTCAAAGACATTCCACAGCTGCTCCCAAACAAAGGAATCTTCCTCCTGCTCTCTGCTCAGGAACTGGCATGGAGTTGTTAAGGGAAGTGGGAGAGGTTTTGGCCTGTTCCTCTGAGTAGGGACAAAAGGCTCCCTTGACTGAAAGGAAATGCAAATTTGGGCGTCAACAGAAACCAACTGCCCAAGGAAGAGAGGCTCAGGTTGCTCTGGCCGAGCCAAACCTTGGAGGCGGAGCTAGACTGATATGTGTATCTGGAACTCCAGGGAAATATCTTTTTGGAAAAAGACTCATAGAAAACTGTGAACAATTTGGAAAAATCTGTGTTTTATAGGTTGTTAATATAAAAATGCTGCTCACAATTGGAAACTACTCTGAACACTGTGCGATATTCATAGACCGGACTACTAAAATGTTGATATTGTAGCAATTGTGATCATGCTAGGAATATGAAAGTTCACAGGATTATGCCCAGATGTCATGCGCATGTATGTGGAAAAATGTGTACAGATCTGACACTGGGTAACCAACCAAAAGCGTGAAAAACGGTCAGTTTGGAACCAAAACTCTCAAGAAGATGGGACTTGAACAGATACGTGCTTTATTAAATATGTGATGTGTTATGTATTATTAGCAAGTTGGTGATATTGTAGATATGCTTTCTATGAAAAATAGATTTTCTGTGTAGGAACAAAGGGGAGGTTTTTCCCTGGATTGTAAATTGCAGCATCACCATGACACTAGGTTTCCTTCTCAAATCAGGAGACGGGGAATACTCTGACCAATCGGATTCCTAGAGGGTGGGCTTAGTATAATCAGCCTATCCACCTCTTTGGGAAATACATAAATAGGGACTGTTTTAGGACCTAGGACACACAGACATTCACCCATCAACTGATTTACTGGTGAAGCGCTCTGCAGGAAAACCCAGATCCAAGACTCCAGAACTCTGAAAGCAGAAGGCCCATTCCAAAGCTGAACCCTTCTCAGCTGGCCTTTAAAATCTTGCAACCTGATTTTAACCCCAGACTTCCAAGGGGCACATCAAAAATTGAACAGCCTGGCTGTGCTGTTTTCTGCTTCTTGCCAAGAACTCTTGCCAGAACCCAAAGATCCAAACCAGTAGAGCAGAGCAGAAACCAGATAGCTGTAAATTCCAGAACCAACCCGTTAGATCCAGTCCAGAGTGCTGTGCAGAGACCAGAGTGTCGTGCTGAGTGCAGAACTGGGTGCCTGAATCCTGCCTGGTGGGCTAGCAGAATTCCAGTCAAAAACCTTTGACCAGATCCTGGCGGGCCTATTCCAAAACCATAGATGTGAGTATCTAGCATAGAATTTTCCATAGCCACTCTCTTATCCTTAAGTAATCCTATCCAACCCATTCCAACATATCCAGACTGTATTGTAGAAAATCTTTTTGTCTGTTCTGAATCTTTCCCTCATCCATTTAGTCCTTTGTTAATTGTAGTGATAATATTATCTTTGCGCTAATATATTTGCTGAAGAAAGACAAGTGTCTCGGCGGGCAAAAGTCAGAGTGGAGGCGCCCTGTTCTGGTGGCTGTACCATTGGGTATCTTGCATCTTCATAGCCTCCTTAGTGCCAAGAAAATAATTGTTTGTAATATTCAAAAGAGCATCTTTCATTGAAAACCTTTACACGTTCTAAAAAAATCGACCTCTACTAAAACCTTCATAACTTCTGAACCGTACATGCTAGAAACGTAATTTAAGTGTCGAATTGAAGCTAACATCCTCAGCTTTCAAGGAAATCGAATTCCAACTCCTTGTAGTTGTTCTCTAATCACGTTTCTCGCACGCTGAAAGGTTTGCCGTGAATCTGCATTTGGCTCAATTTCATCACATGTAAAATAGCTATTTCTTGCACTCAACCTCTGAATTCACTTTCCTATCTGCCAGTCATTCAATCCTCATTGCTAGTGTTTACCTGGAACGATCCAAAGCGGCTCCCACTAGTTGTGAATCCCATTTAAAGAAATAAATCAATTTTTAGCATATTTCCCCTGTTTTCTCTCCGTCATAACTTCTGAACCGTGCATGCTAGAAACGTAATTTAAGTGACAAATCGAAGCTAACATCCTCAGCTTTCACATGAACCTAACATTGCATTCCCTCTCCTTGTAGTTGTTCTGTAATCGCGTTTCTCGCATGCTGAAAAATTTGCCACGATCCTGCTTTTGGCTCAATTTCATCACATGTAAATAGCTATTTCTTGCAGTCAACCTCTGAATTCACTTTGCTACCTGCCAGTCATTCAATCCTCATTGCTAGTGTTTACCTGGAACTATCCAAAGCGGCTCCCACTAGTTGTGAATCCCATTTAAAGAAAAAAAATCAATTTTTAGCATTTTTCCCCTTCATTTAAAATCACATTCAAAAGCAATTGACCTGTTTTGAAATCATTCCTGTTTCACTCTAAGCTTGCTGGGGGAATTGGGATTGACACTGCATTTGTAGAGTGTTTATTCCTGAAACCTGTTTTCTCTAATTCCATCTCTATATTGCATATTAGGGGGGAGTGAGTAGTCTCAGGGGGAAACAGTGATTACATTGCATTTGATTGAATTCATATCAAGTGTTATTTCTGTGCTGCATTAATTTCCTATCATTGCATTTCATTGAACCCACACAAACTTTTATTCTATGCGACATTATTCTTCTCATCCATACTCCTACTGATTAAAGAGATTGTTGATTGTAATATTATCCAATGCTGATCATTGTATACATATTAACAGTGTGATATCTAGATATTGTTCAAATTCATAAAAGTGTGATATGTATCTTGTTCAAATCTATAAAATAAATCATTTAACTTTGCAAAACAACCTACTTCTTGGTTCAGTGAGACCGGGGGGATTCAAAGAGAGGGGCGTGATATAAGGGTACATCATTCAGAAATAAAAGAACTTTAGACATAGAAATATATAATTAAGGTTTCCAGCTGGGCATCACACACTAGGCATTGACTTAGGTGCAGTGCTGGGTTGAAACCACTTACAGATTGGGGGCTTGTGCGTGGGATTTCTGAATTAGATATACCACTTGTGACAGCTTAATACAGTGTGCTAACTGACAGGGTGTATAAATCCTGTTAGGCTACCACGCTGTGTTACACTGTGAAAAGCACCCTTCAAAAGGGAACGCTCTAAGGAATCGGTCTGTTTTGCAAAAATAAAAGAAAACTTCTGTAAATCAGGAAGGAAATCAATATTTCCAGAATGGCGAAATTGGTACAGATCAATATGGCTAGGGAACACCTATTGCATAAACTATTTGTAAGGGGTGAATGGACAGAGCAGGATCGGAATGTGTGGTTGCAGGCAATCACAGAACAGATCACTGCAACAAGATTAGATACATTGCAAGATCAGGGTCCATTACATATGGCCCTGAGTGAACTATATATGGCCCCTAAGGCAAAGGAGGAGCAAAACAAGATTGCCAAAATGGCGGCATATCTATCCCTATATATTGGAGCCATATAGGATAAATATGCTGAAGGCCAAGATCTGGCAAGTAAGCAACTGACGGCATTAGGAAAGGCCCAAACTAATCTGGACTCTGCTGAGCAGAGACTACAGAGGAGCCAGGAGTCCGAAAATGAAAGTAGGCAGTATATAATCAAAATAAAAGAGGATGTGGGTATACTGCAGCAGGAAAAGGCAGACCAGGATACCAGAATTCTGGCCTTACAGAAGGAGTACAAAGAAAGTTTGGACTCCCTACTAAAGAGCCAGAAAAAGTTGGAGCAACAGATACATTTCAACAGGGCATGCACAGAGCAGGTAGCCACCCTGCAAAGCCAACTAGACAGAGAGAAAGAGGAGAGTAATAAATGAATCCTGAAAGACCTGGATACCCAGGCAGAATTTGATGAAGAGCGCCGGAAAGCTGGTGCGCTTCAAAGACAGAGGGATGACCTGGCGGCACAGAGGCATGCTCTTGCTGAGGAAAGGGACACCTTAGGCCAGGAAGTCTGTCATTTAAAAGAGAAAGCAGAAGAAAATCACCTGGCCCTTCAGGGACTGGGTGACCTCCAAAATGAGCATAAAAAATTGTTAGAGCACACCAGGAGGGTGGAAGAGGCTCTAGCAAGGAAGGACCAGGCCAGTATGGACAGGACTCAGGAGGTAACCTTCCTGCAGCAAAGACTGGCCCAGTACTCAAAAACAACCCAGGAAGCACAGAGAGAAAATGAGGCTCTCTGTGAGAAAAATGACAGGCTTCACAGACAGGTAGCGATGCAAGAGAGATTGATAGAGACTAGTAAGGTCTTGATTGAGGAACAGAAAGCTCAGGTTCTTGCATGGCAACAGCGAGCAGGGGCTGATAGAGATGAGGTTTGCTGGGAAAGGGAAACACCTGAGCATAACCTCAGCACCCTAGTACCAGAGGCCTTCACCTCTTCCAATTCCTGGACTCTGCTACCCCCATGTCCACTGGCGCACATGAGCCAAGGGCCACGGGGATGGCAGATTTCAATCCAATGAGAAATTTGGGGCCCATAGACCAGCACCTCCCAGGAATGTATGGGCGGGCATCTGGGTATGGGTACCCAAGTACTGTGAAATTTAGTGGGGAACTCCATGAGAGTAGGCCCACTAAGGGCATCCTGAAAACCTCTGCCCAGCTAGGACAGTGGGGGGGGGGGGTACCCATCAAATTCTGGGAGCAAGGAGGACTCAGAAGACACCTCTGAGCACTCCAGGAAACAGGAGACTAGGTCCCCACATTCTGCCAGCCATTCCCAGGCTTGCAAAATCCAGGAGAGCGTAGAAGACCAGACGGGCACCTCTGGGAGCAATGCCTCTGAGTCAGAGGAGGAGTGGACCAGGGTTACCCGAACCAAGAAGGCCAATAAAGCAAAAAGGGCCTTGCTTAAGGACCCCTTAAAACAGATCAAAGCGATAATGAGCGTCATCAAGCCTTATCAACAGAACGCTAAATATTCTGTTTGGGAGCACTTAGAGCTCTTTGAGCAGATGATGGAAACTTTCCACTTGAAGGACAGCCAGAGCTGTATTCAGTATGTGAAATGGACCTTCTCACCAGAATACTCCAGCCTCTTTGCGGGGCTGGAGGACCAAAATCATTCTAGATGGTCCACCTATAGAGCCTCCATCTTGAAGCATTTTTCTGTACACAGAAATCCTCAGGAGGCTCGCAAGGCAACCTACAACTTGCAATGTGGGGAGAATCAGGCCCCACAAGAATTTGTGCAGGAATTACAAGCATGCCTTTGCGCAGACCATCAGAAGGGTGCACACGGACATCAAAGAATTTGTGAATAATTTTTTCCACGCTCTACCAAAGTACATCATGATCCAGCTAGTGAGAGATTTTCATGAGAAAAGATCTCTAGACTGGGTCATTGAACAGGCACCCAAATTTATGAGGTGCAAACGCCCATAGAAAACAAGAATAATGCAAAAAGCCCCAAAAAAACCAACACCCCTGCTGCTGCTAAGGTGGCAGAGGTGAAAGTTGCCCCCATTTTGGATTTGGAGATGGGGCGGCCTAAAAACCCACCTGCACACAATCAGAGCAACCCCAAGCCCAGAAGGCCCTCGGGCCAGTCACAAACAGGGAGCCAAGGAGGTAGTGCCACAAATGGGATCCCTCACTCCCCTGACTACGTAAGTCCCCACTACAAGGGGAACAGACCCATCCTGGGTTATGTGTGGACTCCTTCAGCCCAAGGGGGGGATCCAACCAAGCACCAGCTAACCCAGGGAACTTCCCTCCTCACTTCCCCCAGGAGGGCAGAAATTCCCCAAATCCTGGACAGAACTTTTTCCTCAGGTACCCACAAAACTTTCAACCCCAGAACAATCCATCCTTCTTTCCCCACTTTCCTGAGCCCAGACAACCTAATCCGGGAGAGGGGAGGCCAAGGGTGGAGGGGTACCTACATTTTCCAAACCCGGGGTATTTTCAGAGAAGGGATAGCTACCCTTCCCGGGATCAGCCCAGGGGAGACAACAGAACCCCGTATCAGCCTGAGCGGGTGTCACAGCTAGAATGCCAGGTCCAAAACATGGCACAGGATCTGGGTCGCATGCTGAGGGCTCAACAGAACCCTCGGATGAGCATGCCGGCGCAGAATGCCCCAACATCCGGACCTGGTGCTCCAGAGCAATGACGGGGGCAGAACCCTGACAACCCACCGGTTCCCAGGGAGGAGGCACTAGGGGAAGGGGGGGTGTAAAGCCTTGGAGGAAGCTTCCTTCTCCACTCGTAAAAAGCCCCTGAAAACCCAGGAGCCGGAACCAAAATCTCCTGCCCCTGAAAGTCTGCCACCCAAGGAGCAGAGGGGGAGGTAGGAGAAACAAAGAACCCAAACAGACCCATTTTGAGGAGGAGGTACAAATCTTCCAATTTGAAGGAGAGGGATCCTCACAGGATCCTGGGAAAAGGATCTTCTCCTTCAGAGATGGGGGAACTCCTCCCAAAGAAAAATGGGTCCCAAAGGATTCAAATCCAGACTGGGTGGATGTGGGGACTGAGCTAGCGCCACCCATCATCCAACCCCAGAACCAACAGCATGAAAATCCCCTGGTTCAAACCCATCCTGGTGACTGCCTCCAAAAAGGGGGGGCAACCCAGAACTAGAACCAGGTGAACCCAAAACTTCTCCCATATCTAGTTGTCACCTTTTCTTTTCAGATTCCCTAGACTCCAAACAGAATTCTGCCCAAATCTCTTCTCTATCAGTGTCCAAAACTAGAAAACGAACCCACCAGTTGTCCAAAAATGTACATTATCTGTGCCTCCTTGCGGAGAAGGAGGGAAGATTCTATGCCCCGGTCCAACTACAGGGGCAGGGTACAATGTTGGCACTGGTGGATACTGGATCCCAAGCTACCCTTATGTCCAAAAAGGCCTTTGATAAACTGAATTCAGGGAGGGGGGAGAATTACCGAATTCCTCTCACCCTTCTTCCTGGACAACTTCAGAACTTCGACGGGAAGGAAATCCCTGTCGAGGGAACTGCGGATTTGGATATTAAAATTGGGCGACACAAGGTGAAGCACCCGGTCATAGCTGTAAATCCAGAGGGCACCCCTTATTTACTAGGGAATGACCTCCTGCGAAGGTTGTCACCCCTAATAGACAAGGTCTTCTGGACCCAGACTAGCCGACCAATAAAATTAAAACAGAGTGTCAACCATGTTAGTTTAAACGGCACCTGCCACATGGTTGAACAAAAATCTGACCAAGTAGAATTTCACTTCCAGAACAACCAATCCCAGACGTGACAGTAATAGCAGTAGGACAACAAACTGGTGATAGGGGGTCCTCTCTATTTCTGAAAATCAACCTTCCTTTCAGTCTAAGGTGGCATTCCACATTGGAAGGAAACACTCTGAAATTCTTTACCAATCCACAATCGGACATTCCCACTCCTAGAGTCCAGAACGATGAGAAATCAGCTCAAAGACTGGCTGATATTCAGCAACTTGGAGAGCAGTTGTTCATCCCAGTTCAGTTAAATGAAGGGAAGGACTCTGTTCTCGCCTGAGTGTGTGTGAACAACGGTAAGAGCTTCATCAGCAAAGCCATGTTCCGCCAACTCCCAAAAAATCCAGTCATTCTCACATTTCGACTCATAGACAAATGGGAAATGGACCTGGAAACACCAAATTCCAAACATCTCCTGCCAAGCAGGTGTATGCTCAAAATCTCGATAGGCAACAAGAGCATAGTCCATAACTGTTGGGTCGTGCGAGACGTCACTGCCGGCTTTAACTTAGGCAGTGACATTCTCAATCGCTTTGCCATTAGGTTTGACCTAATAAACTTCAAAGCTTGGTCCCGATTAGCGGATAATCCCATGGGCTTTGATGACCCAGAGAAAGCATTTAGGTCAGCTCAATTGCTGCCTTCTGCAGTTGAAATTCAGATTGGAGAGGAAGTCACCATCCCAGAAAGGACCCGACAATTCTCCCTGGAAGTGAAAGTGAAAAGAGGACAGAAACTGAAAAACCCTGACGCTTATATTCATCTAAATGCTTATCTCCAACAGCAAGGGTTGGGGGTAAACCCAACACCACTAGTCAATATAGAACATGACACCATTCCAATACAGGTGGATAAAAGCGACTTAAAGAGTATCACTCTAGCCGCAGGCACCATTATTGGAATGGCGGTTGATGACCGACATTTTTCCATAGATTTAGGAAATGAATTGTTAGGACCAATCCCCAAGGACTGTTTTGACAGTGATAGTGATGACAACTCAACACCAGACAGGATCTTTACCTGGCATGGGGGGAACTTCCTGGTGTACACTTCCTGCCCTTATGGTAAGGAAGATGTGACCTGTGACTTCAGGAGGGATGAGGTGATTTTCCAAGTCCACGAGGACTGCCTTCCGCACCTGAGCCACCAGTCCAAATCAGCACTCTGACTAGGGACTTCTCCACCCAGCTGGAGGAGGCCACTGAGATAGCAAAACCAGAAGTCTTTCCGGGCTTCAGGCAGATGGTTGCTAAGTGCTAATAACAAACTACTGAAACATGGGAAATTGATTCAAAACATTGATGTTCTGGTCACCTCGAATGGGATGACCATCTACTGGAAAAAATCAAGGGTCATTCCAAAGTAGAGGGACCAGACAAAACTAGAAATGACTTAGCTGATCAGCTGGCCAAAACCAGAGCAATCTAAGGGGATCTACTTGAGATCAAGTCCCTGTTGGGGAAAAGTCAAGTCCCCGTTGGGGGAAATCCAGGTCACTGCTATCACTAGGCCCCAGACAAATGCTCACAATGAACTCTCAACTGCACAATGGAGTATGGAGACCCCAGATGCTGATTTGATTACGGCTCAAAAAGGGGATCTAATAATTGGTAAGTTCTATCAACACATTGAGGACCCTGAGAACTTTCCCCTGATGGATGCCGATTACATAGGGAAAGAGGACCTCAGAGTGTTGATGAAATGTCCAAAAATGTTCAGAATCCAAGACGGTTTGTTGGTAAGGAGATCCCTAGCTGGCCATGATCAGTGGGTGGTCCCTACCTCATTCCGAAGCCTGATGTTAAGTCACGCCCATGATGTGGCCACAGCTGGTCATAGGGGGTTTCATACAACACTTGAAATCTTAAGAGAGGTTGCATACTGGCCACACATGGGGCAGGACCTCGACCAATATTTGAAGGGGTGTCTTGTGTGTGCACAATTTCAGCCAACATCCCTCACACACAGTGCACCTCTCCAAAAGAGGGGGATGACACTGCCTTGGTCAGATTTACAAGTCGACTATATCGTGCCCGTGATTCGCTCCTCTAGGGGGAACAAGTACATGTTGACCGTGACATGCTTGTTTACTAAGTGGGTAGAATGTCTCCCGGCCCCAAACTGCAAGGCAGAAACAGCAGCTGCCCTGATGATCAACCACATCTTTTTTCGCGTTTTGGACTACCCCAAAGGATCGAGTCAGACCGAGGTAGCCATTTCACTAGCAAAGTAATGACAAAGATGTGGGAGATACTTGGGGTCAAAGGAAGCTACGCCTCTGGTGGTGTAGTGGAGAGATACAACAAAACAATTGTGAGCATATTAAAAAAGTTTGTGGCAGATTCTGGGCCAAGTTGGGATATTCGATTACCTCTTGTCCTAATGGCCATCAGATCTACCCCTTCATCTGCAACTAAAATGTCACCGTTTGAGCTGATGACTGGATGCAGGATGGTGCTTCCCCAGCATCTGCTCTACAGAACCCAAGAGCAGAAATTGATCAATGCCTCCACAACTCATGAGTATGTTGAAAATCTAGGAAAACACCTTCAACATGCTTTAGCCTATGCTCAGCGAAATCTAGAGAAATCTGTAGACAGCATGAAGACCCACTATGACTTAAAGACTACCAGAAAAGAATACAATTTAGGAGACCGGGTCTACTTATACAATTTCCAAAGGAACCAGGCCAAACAGCGCCCATTTTTGCCTAGCTGGAGTGGACCTTTTGAAATTGTAGACAAAATCTCACCAGTCGCCTACAAAATCTGCATCCCCAAAGACAGTTTGGCGGAGGGGGAAGATAAGTGGGTCCATATTAACCAACTAAAGGGTTTTTCCATCATAGGCACACTCAGCAGCAACTAGAGGAGTCTTCTGGAACTCCATAGGGGGTCACTCCAGCTCCCTAGAATTCCAACTGTAAAATATTCCATATATAGTCCATAAATTACAATATAAAAATGTGTTCTGATTTGTCAAAATGCATGTGTCTGCCCCACTACATTAATAGTGGTGGGGAAATGTCTACAAATATGTTTTTGCTTTGTCATCCTAGAATTGGAAACCATGGAGACTAAGACCAAGGAGGACCACCCAGGGACCGGGAGGAAAGATCCAAAGGGCCCGGAGTATCGCTCAATACTCACATCAGGACTGGGCGAGGAAAACTGGTCGATCCACCCCCGATGGAGGAAAAGATGATGAACTTTGCCATTTTGGAACTAAAAGAAGAGAAACTGATCATCCCAGTCTTGCAATTTCCCATTGATGGACATCCACGCCGAATCACAAGGGGGGCTTGTGGGATGTTCTGACCCACTGGCTCTGCCTTGCAACCTCACTGTGTGTTTCTTTCATCAAAAACAACAGAATGGCCGCTGGAAAGCCTTATGTGCGCTAAAAATCTGTGAGAAGTGCGCAGGGAAACCTGAAAAATAGGCTGCCAAATCTATTTTTGCCTATGTCAGTGGATAAAACAGGAGACCACACCGCCAAAACCTATCATTGGGCTGCCCACAGAATAAAATAAAACTGCTTGAAAAGGCAGTGCTGCATTGCCAGGAAAATCCAGAAGTGTTTAAAAATCTGTTTTTCATTGGCTGTTGAAAGTGCAAAATCATGGCTCCCAAACAGCAGAGAAGATCCAACATCCTTGTGGGGTGTTCACCATCACCTTATTTAAGGAATCCCCATAAGCACAATGTCAGGAGAAACACCTTTCATCATAAAAAATCCACATTCAAAAGGTGCTTGCCTTGGAAAAAAATGTCAGATATGGGCGCAGTACCGCTGCTCGCCTGCATCCTAGCTGTCATTACTTATATTGTCAGTTTAAAATTGTGTCTTAAAACCAAATTGTAGAAAAGAAGAGACTTGCCATCAATAGCAATATGGGTTGCTACAATTCAATTTCTATGTTTTAAAAATACTGGAATGAAGAGATTTATGTGTATATTTGTGGAAAATATAAATTGTATTTTAGAAAGGACCATTTGAAACTGTGTTTTAAAAGTGGACTAATGTCAGCTACATTGGACTTCAAAGACATTCCAGAGCTGCTCCCAAACAAAGGAATCTTCCTCCTGCTCTCTGCCCAGGAACTGGCATGGAGTTGTTAAGGGAAGTGGGAAGAGATTTTGGCCTGTTGCTCTGAGTAGGGACAAAAGGCTCCCTTGACTGAAAGAAAATGCAAATTTGGGCATCAACAGAAACCAACTGCCCAAGGAAGAGAGGCTCAGGTTGCTCTGGCCGAGCCAAACCTTGGAGGTGGAGCTAGACTGATATGTGTATCTGAAACTCCAGGGAAATATCTTTTTGGAAAAAGACTCATAGAAAACTGTGAACAATTTGGAAAAATCTGTGTTTTATAGGTTGTTAATATAAAAATGCTGCTCACAATTGGAAACTACTCTGAACACTGCGATATTCATAGACCGGACTACTAAAATGTTGATATTGTAGCAATTGTGATTGTGCTAGGAATATGAAAGTTCACAGGATTATGCCCAGATGTCATGCGCATGTATGTGGAAAAATGTGTACAGATCTGACACTGGGTAACCAACCAAAAGCGTGAAAAACTGTCAGTTTGGAACCAAAACTCTCAAGAAGATGGGACTTGGACGGATACATGCTTTATTAAATATGTGATGTGTTATGTATTATTAGCAAGTTGGTGATATTGTAGATATGCTTTCTATGAAAAATAGATTTTCTGTGTAGGAACAAAGGGGAGGTTTTTCCCTGGATTGTAAATTGCAGCATCACCATGACACTAGGTTTCCTTCTCAAATCAGGAGACGGGGAATACTCTGACCAATCGGATTCCTAGAAGGTGGGCTTAGTATAATCAGCCTATCCACCCCTTTGGGAAATACATAAATAGGTACTGTTTTAGGACCTAGGACACACAGACATTCACCCATCAACACATTTACTGGCGAAGCGCTCTGTAGGAAAACCCAGATCCAAGACTCCAGAACTCTGAAAGCAGAAGGCCCATTCCAAAGCTGAACCCTTCTCAGCTGGTCTTTAAAATCTTGCAACTTGATTTTAACCCCAGATTTCCAAGGGGCACATCAAAAATTGAACAGCCTGGCTGTGCTGTTTTCTGCTTCTTGCCAAGAACTCTTGCCAGAACCCAAAGATCCAAACCAGTTTTTGCAGAGCAGAAACCAGATAGCTGTAAACTCCAGAACCAACCCGTCAGATCCAGTCCAGAGTGCCGTGCAGAGTGCAGAACTGGGTACCTGAATCTGTCATCTGGGCTAGCAGAATTCCAGTCCAAAACCTTTGACCAGATCCTGGCGGGCCTATTCCAAAACCATAGTTGTGAGTATCTGGCATAGAATTGTCCATAGCCAATCTCTTATCCTTAAGTAATCCTATCCAAACCATTCCAACATATCCAGACTGTATTGTAGAATCTCATTTTGTCTGTTCTGAATATTTCCCTCATCCATTTAGTCCTTTGTTAATTGTAGTGATAATATCATCTTTGTGCTAATATATTTGCTGAAGAAAGACAAGTGTCTCGGCGGGCAAAAGTCAGAGTGGAGGCGCCCTGTTCTGGTGGCTGTACCGTTGGGTATCTTGCATCTTCATAGCCTCCTTAGTGCCAAGAAAATCATTGTTTGCAATATTCAAAAGCGCATCTTTCATTGAAAACCTTGACTCTTTTTTAAAAAATCGACCTCTACTAAAACCTTCATAACTTCTGAACCGTACATGCTAGAAAAGTAATTTAAGTGTCAAATAGAAGCTAACATCCTCAGCTTTCAATGAAATCTAATTCCAACTCCTTTTAGTTATTCTGTAATCGTGTTTCTCGCACGCTGAAAGGTTTGCTGCGAATCTGCATTTGGCTCAATTTCATCACATGTAAAATAGCTATTTCTTGCACTCAACCTCTGAATTCACTTTCCTATCTGCCAGTCATTCAATCCTCATTGCTAGTGTTTACCTGGAACGATCCAAAGCGGCTCCCACTAGTTGTGAATCCCATTTAAAGAAATAAATCAATTGTTAGCATTTTTCCCCTGTTTTCTCACCTTCATAACCTCTGAACCGTACATGCTAGAAACGTAATTTAAGTGACAAATCAAAGCTAACATCCTCAGCTTTCACACAATCCTAACACTGCATTCCCTCTCCTTGTAGTTGTTCTGTAATCGCGTTTCTCGCATGCTGAAAAGTTTGCCACGATCCTTCATTTGGCTCAATTTCATCACATGTAAAATAGCTATTTCTTGCAGTCAACCTCTGAATTCACTTTCCTATCTGCCAGTCATTCAATCCTCATTGCTAGTGTTTACCTGGAACTATCCAAAGCGGCTCCCACTAGTTGTGAATCCCATTTAAAGAAATAAATCAATTTTTAGCATTTTTCCCCTTCATTTAAAATCCCATTCAAAAGCAATTGACCTGTTTTGAAATCATTCCTGTTTCACTCTAAGCTTGCTGGGGGAATTGGGATTGACACTGCATTTGTAGAGTGTTTATTCCTGAAACCTGTTTTCTCTCCTTCCATCTCTATATTGCATATTAGGGGGGAGTGAGTAGTCTCAGGGGAAAAGAGTGATTACATTGCATTTGATTGAATTCATATCAAGTTTTATTTCTGTGCTGCATTGATTTCCTATCATTGCAGTTCATTGAACCCACACAAACTTTTATTCTATGCGACATTATTCTTCTCATCCATACTCCTACTGATTAAAGAGATTGTTGATTGTAATATTATCCAATGATGATCATTGTATACATATTAACAGTGTGATATCTAGATATTGTTCAAATTCATAAAAGTGTGATATGTATCTTGTTCAAATCTATAAAATAAATCGTTTAACTTTGCAAAACAACCTACTTCTTGGTTCAGTGAGACCTGGGGGGATTCAAAGAGAGGGGCGTGATATAAGGGTACATCATTCAGAAATAAAAGAACTTTAGACATAAAAATATATAATTAAGGGCTCCAGCTGGGCATCACACGCTAGGCATTGACTTAGGTGGAGTGCTGGGTTGAAACCACTTACAATGTTATGTTCTTTGTGATGGGTATGGACAGGCACAGGATAACCATAAGGGCAACCCTGGGGTGTGAAATATCGATTGATCGATTGAAGAAGTGGTTGTTGATAGAATATGGGTACGGTAGGAGTCTGTTGAGTAAATTAGAACTGGTGGGTTGTCTGGAGGGAGCAAATGAATTACAAGGTTGCAAGATTTTAGTAAAAGAGGAGTTAGTATAGGGAAGCGAGGGGTTCGATGAAACCCCCCCCCCTGCACCCCAGAAATCTGCTTTGCAATGCCACACTTTATTTTGTATTGTGGATCATGTTGTTTTTTATGGACCAAGTGTTAAATGCAAGTCGTTTTGCAAATCCAAATGCACGGGTGGAGAGCTGCTGTTACTGGCAGACCTTCGTTCCAGATTTTAATGTTGGGCACAATAAGGGGTATATGCAAAAGCACCTCATTAATATTTATGAAGTGCCTAGGGTGTGCCCTATTGACATATGTAAAACATGGCATAACCATCCGTCCTTTGACATAAAGATAGCTAAAAGTACTAGGATACCACAGTTTGTGGATAGTTATGCTTTAGAAATATATAACATAACATCCCTACTCTAAGTACAGTATATGTTCATAAAACAGAAATCAAAGTACTTGAGTAATCTCTGTGCTCTGCCACAGTGTTGCCATTTGACTGGCTATTTGATACATGTGCTTGAGAATGTTTACTGTAGTACTAAAAATGCAACATCACTTTCCTTCACCAACATCATACTACATGCAAAAAAGTACATTTTGCACATCAAACACCTTTCTCAATCTTTCTCATGGTCTTCATAAGGATCTACCCATATTCAGCAAATTCGGACTCATCAAATCCATGTTCTCCCAATTCATTTAGCCACCTGCAGAGGCAACCGAATGGCCCCCAGAGCAAACACTGGAATTTGCAAACATGCAGTCTGTTTTGTACATCCAGTGTTCACCGAGCGGAGCGGGCTGCGGCCGCGACAAGGAGCAAGTAAGGCGGTTGGGGTTGAAGGCATGGGTGCTTTAAGGGCATTGACTGGGGTTAGTGGTCCCTGGCAGTGGAGCGGGGAAGTGTGGTCAATCGGTCTAAGGGTGGGGGGAAGACAGGAAGGAGGAGTGAGGGAGGAATGGGGGTGAAATCTCTGTTTAGCGGGGACGGCAGGGAGAGCTCGGGATTCGACAATAGGGGAGTCAACGGCTGGCGATGCGGGGGAGGGGTACTGTGGGCGATATTCAATGAATGGGGAGTCACAGATATGTGATTGGAACACTTTTGTTTCGGTCAACTCACATAAAACTCTTTGAAAGATGGATGTCTGAAGAGTATTCATAAAACAAAGTGGTGCCTGTGCCCTGTTTCTCTGACCTATCACTTGGAATATACAGAACAGTGTGAGCAGAGCTAGTCCCATGTCTATGATTATTTGGTTTTGTTCCTGTAAAACAATATCGTAACATACCTACATTAAGGACCCAGAAGACGTTCACTGTTGTATGAGGCGTTAATTACAATTCTGCACACATAACATGATTAGACATGGATCACCAGGTGACATCATGTAAGGAGCCAGTGCAATGGATTTGCTTCATTCATGTCCATTGCAGAATCGTGGCAAGTACATGTACATGGCACAGTTACACCCACTCAGAACATCTGCTTCTTCTAGAGCCACACATTCTTAGCACGGGTTGGAGTCCTTTCACAAGAGCGCGAAGGCGCCAAAGGCTCCTCCATGTCGGATGTGGGGCACAGACGCCTCGTTCCATTGACTTTACCTTGTAGCCGTGTGGGCAGATGCACTTATAAAACTCCAGCGGGTCATTCTGGCATGTGGCCTGGTTCTGGCATGGATTCGAGAAGCACGGGTTACACTTGCCCTGGATATTCGGGGCAGGAGGTCCTAGATGGGGAAGAGAGAGGGATTAGCTAATACAAGATGCCCAGTCGTCACCATTGACACAATCCATGGAACCGTGCACCCATCTTTAGACAGTATATGTTCTTGGCATTGCTAAATGGCCATAAGATGATTTCGATGATAGGCAGTTACATGTGTGTGATTTACATGTGATCAGTGACTCGTGGAGGTGTGACAGGCATGGCGGCCCAAGTCTATGAAAGGACTGAGCTACAGGCTCACTTTCACAAAGTGCACCAAGAAGCACCTGGAAGTACTCACAGCCTTCAACTGCGCAGGGAGAGCGGAGACAGAAGCAAAAGGCCCCTGAGAGTAGAAAGTGTGGTCGTGCGTTTACGCTGACATCTTTTGGGTGACAGATGAGGAAACCTCTATCACATAAGACACCCCAACACTCAAGCTCAGGCTCCCTTCATGGAGTTCCCTTTTGGAAACTTCTTTTGGAGCTATTATTTGCTTTCATGGAAAATGTAGCACTGAAGAAGGGGGCGCATCCGGGGGGCGCGGTTAGGGGGTCTAGTGGCCAAAGTGTCGCCCGTTAAGACAAAACGATCTGAGTTCTAATTCTACTTTCCCCGCGGAACGGATAAAGGGACATTTAGCGCAACCCTTGGCTTCAGTTGACTTATCAGACTGATAAGAAGGTGCTTAGAAGGAAGCTAACCCCAGTTAAAAGCGCTATATGTCCGCACAAAAGCTTGAGGTTTTACCTTAACAATAGCAACACCAACGGAGCAGTTATAACTCATGGACAGCCCTGCACTCATAGTTTGCGGACTTGTGCCTCAGTAGCTTTGATGCCATGACATGCGCTTCATATTTCAACACAATGTGCCAGGAGAGATGCCTCCTAGCCAGTGGGCAAAGGCGGGCGTTGTTGTCCAATTGGAGTCGATTAGGCTCACCTAGGCGGGAATTTGCCCAATTGAATGTGAGGTTACTGAACATCAGTTTTATGAGAAAAGCTATTCCCAAAGTTACGAGCCTGCAGCCCTTTAAATTGCCCATGCGTGTGCAGTATGAAAACAGTGGGAATTGCAACTCGAGATGAGTAGACCACATTGCTATACGAAATGCCAATCACTGAACAGCTACACATTTTGGGTCCAGGCAAATATTAACTATAACATCTGGGTAACGTATTCCTCACCTTCTGATTGGTTGACATGCATTAACAATTGACACTTTGTAAAGGAAAAGGCCGACATTTACATGCTGGCAGTATAGTTGGCATATAGGTGTATTGCAGGAGCCTGCTCCCTTTGGCTCTCCGGTTATTTTGCACTGGAACGCCCATCACCCCTAGCATAGTCAATGGTGCGGGAACATGGGAGTTGTAGTTCCAAAAAAAGTCTGCAGAGCCAAAGCTTGCAGACCCCTGGTGTAATGTCGTTCTACAAGAGACATGTTCATAACTGGTTCAAGACAGATTAGGCGATTGCATCCCAAGGACAGTGAGCTTTCCCTTAAAGGACAAGAAGATGGATTTTTCAGACATACACAAATAAAGATGAACAATTAAGACATTACCCTGGCATTCAAACTTCTTGGCAGGAGTGGTGAGAAGGAGCTTGCCGTCCATGTCAGGGGGGCCGGCACAGCGGGCGATCCCCGGCTCCTTGTACCCGGTTTTGACCCACCCTGAAAGCCAGCGCAGGTTGCAGTCACAGTACAAAGGGTTTGCCCCGATTGCTCTGAAAATGTAGAAATCATTGAAAAGAAGAAACCAGAAAATAAACATTATTAGGTTTCACTGTAAAGTAGCATAGTAAGACTGTATTACAGATAATTGTAATTGGTTATTTATAACACACTTAATACCCAGAGGTTTCTAAGCGTGGTCCCGGGGATCGAACCTGTGTTGCTCCCCATCGTCTTGCTTCCAAGGCGAGCACGTTACCCTTGAGCTATCCTCGCGAGGTAGGCAGAATACCTGTTTGGTATAAGATTTGCTACAGCACAATTAGCTCTGTAAACAAAATGTGTGCTGTGCATAAAAGGCCTTCCTATTAAGCAGCCCATCAGTGCTCATGTTATTGCTTTGGGTGGATGAAAGGCTGAGCTAACCAAGCTAGTGGCATATCCAGGGAGTGCTTTGGGCTTGCACGTGCTTCCCCCGGAATCTTACTGGCCAGCTCGTGTGCCACTCCATTATCCTAAACTATGATTATTATGTGTGCACACTCGTACTTCATGCCACCCCTGCATAGGTCAGTGCCCCACTTGGGCCACCCCAGTCAAAAGAGTCTGGGCATGCCACTGAACCAACGTTCATCTTCACATTTCATTGAACCATCACCGGGGGCTACGTGTCTTCCCAGCAGTAAGGGTATTAGACGTGATCATTGCCTTTTACTGGCTAGTTCTCTGCTAGAGAACCGGACGATAATCCAAGTTTAAATTCCAGTTAACCCCTCAATCAAATCATTTTACATCTCTATGCCACATCCTCTGTTTCCATATAGAATTAGATGCTCACATGTCTGTTGTTGCATCTTATGGGGTTTGCAAAGTAGGAGAGGTCAGGCCAGATACATGCCTTCAATGAAAACCATTGTTAAGTATCAGAAATGCTTACTACCAAAAGACATTTGGAGCAAGTAGACATTTCCATTGTAATAGGCCTCCTCTACTCTACAGCCCTGCTGCAATGGAAGGTAGCGGTCACAGTTTCTCTGGCCCATGCACAGGCCTGGCATTTGCCCCCACCCACTGCCTTCGGAACCTATTGTCCAATACATATAATTTTAAAAAATGTGAACTTTAACTCCCAGCATGTAAAATGATCTACAAAAGTGACCCTCATGTCCGAAGAGCAGATGGCAGTAGGGTTGTGCGGAATGGTCATTTGTAGTGCCATACAGGAGGATTTATTTATTTATTTAGACATTTGTTGAGCGCACCAAACCCGGAGGCATCTAGGCACTAGTTATAAGAGTGGCGGTTGCAGTAATTCCATATTATCTTTGAACACAGTCAATGCACAGTACATTAGGTTACATCATGTGACAGGTTAGGTTACAGTCGTTGCACGTTACAATGGGTTACAGGCTGTGTAGTAGATTGCATAAGAACATAGAATGAGCGTTAGGGGATAGTGGATAAGCTTCGGAATGACCAGAGGGAGGGATCTGATCTCAGTGCTAAAGGCATAGAGTTCCATTGTTTGGCCGCAATCACCGGGAAGCTGCTACCTCCCGGCTTTTTGGTGGATTGAACGGAAAAGATACCTTCTCCGCTATTCTGCCCGCAGTGAGAAAGGGATAGTTTGCACCCTCGACCGCCCGCAGGGAGTGAACTTCAGCCCAATCTATGAATCTGAAAAATGTACCAGCCTGAAACATTTCAGTGAAAAGTGTGGTCGGAATTCCTAGCCACCCTAACTGGCTAAAAGAGCTGTTTTTTTAGCCAGAGTGCATGAAAAAACCCTGTCCTCCTCATTGGCTGAAATGTTCACACTCACCTCCTGCGATGGAAAACACGCAGAAAGACTGGAAGGCTTCTCTGACTGTAGAGCAAGACCAAGTGGCAGATTCTGGCTCTTGCGCTCCTCCAGTCACATTCTCACCCACCCTTAGTTGGATGGACACCAACTTCTTTTTTGGATGAGTGCTTCACGCCAGTTTGAGGTTCCGTTTATGCGTGAAGGACGCATAACAACACTATTGTTTCCCCTTGTGATGCTCAACCCATTCATTTATTTGTATTTTTAATCTCAGGGGGAGCTTTTATTTTATCTGCACCACATGCACACATGAGCAGGCCTAAATCCTGGTCAGATTGCAGTTTCACGAAAACCCATTACATATCCCTGTTGATGAAAGGAAACACCCAGAGCACCACTGACATTTGAACTCATTAAGCTTGGCATCAGGCACAGCTGCACTGAGATCATTTGAACTTGTAAAGAAGAAACTGACACTATACAAAACATCTTCTTGAATCGCTTTATTTCTATTTCACAGACACGCGCTCCGCGTTGCACACAGACCAGTGTGTTTCCGTCAGTGTCCTCCACACACTCTAAGGGCGTGCACGTGGATCTAGACGCCGGCGCCTCCATTACAGCCATACCTTTGACTTGATTAACCTGGGAAGATTGCTGGACTTGTCAAGAAGAAGGTCAAAACGCCCTCCATCATTGTGGAAAATGGAGCCGCGAGGGGGAACCCATTTGCTGCCAATTTCCATTCCAATTTCAGAGGGTGGGGGTTGAATCGGAAGATTCTGCTTTATGTACAGTCTGGGGGGGGGGCAATGGGCGGCCGCGGGAGCCTGGGGTGAGGGAAGAGGAGGATCCCATTCCCGTTCCCTTGGCCGCAGACTCCAACCTCATCTGTTCTCGAAGGGGTTTCTCCCGGGATGAAGCAGGCTGCAAAGGAAGCCCCCTTTGTTGGCGCTTGAAATGATTACGCGGAGGGCCGGGGCGACATGTGTGAACAGAGACCACTCTGCTCCGGCTCCTCTGATTTATCCCCTGCCCACGGAACACAAAGCATACATTTCACCCTCGCGGCGGAGGCTGCGTCGGGCCCTCATAATTGACGACCCTGCATTTTGCTCCCGCCGCCTCACAGTAGGCCTAATTCACAGGTTAGTGCCCTTGTCTCGGGCGTGTTTCTTCTGGGCGCTGTGTGTTCTTACCGCAGACCAGGGACAGCGAGGAAAGCTGTACAGCCCCATGGAAGGCAGGCTGCAAGCTGTCAAGGTGCTTTCTGGAAGCTTCGGCGCCACGCGTGTAAGGCCTTTGACAGCTGCTCTGAATGCTCTTGGACTAGGACGCCCCACTCTGCACTAGGGGACAAAGCGGCGACAACAGGCGCCAGAGACAAAAGGAACACCGTGGCCACCAAACCTCCAGTCTGCTTTGTCTTTTCTGTCCTTTGAAGGATAATATAATCACTTTTTCCAAAAACACCTTCTGTCTGATCAAGTGATTTATAGTGAGCTGAGTAAGTCATACACAGTGAGCATGATTTCAGCGGACTTTCCCATTGAAGAATGCTTTTGTAAATCAGGCATAGAGTATTAGTCTGAGTGGCAACTGAGCAGGCTCTCGAGTTGTCTGTCCATGTCAGGAACGAATAACTCACCCAGTCTTGAGTGTTTTCTTTAATTTCCATTCTGGGGCATGCCATTCTGCGTCTTCCGTTATAAATAAGTCCCAAAATGTAAAGGAAAAGCCGGAGATGGATGAAACATTCTCACCTGCCACGGGAAAACCTATGAGGCCTGTTTAAACATTTGAAAAAAAAGCCATGCAATTCCAGCAAATTCATCACAAGGAATCTGTATTATTCTAAATCTACAGGGCGTTAGTTGGCGAGGGGTGTGTGGCAGCCTCCCAGCCAATGAGCAGGCTCAGAACAGGGGTTTTACCACACTGGGAAACACCCCACACAAAGCTTCCTCAGAGCGGGAGGCTGCCATCTTCCCCCGCAGGGTTGCTGGTAAGTGCACACCCAGCTTCCCCTGCCTCTTCCACCACACTCCAACCCCTTTTTCACATCTCCAACCCCCCACCCTGTCCCCCTAACCTTTTCCTGCTTCGTCCCTATTCGGAGCTAGGAACATTATTTATTTATTTGTATTTTTAAAGCGCTCACACAGCCCGGGGGCATCGAGTTACTTTTACAGGAATATGTCTCTTATTTGTGTATTGATAACACGCTTAATACCCCTAGGTTTCTAAGCAGGGACCCGGGGATCGAACCTGTGTTGCTTTGTATCGTCTTGTTTCCGAGGCAAGCATGTTGCCGCTGAGCTATCCTTCCGGGGCTAGTCATCCCCGCGTGTCCCCGGCGCACAAATGGCCACCATGGAAAGGGCGAAGGGACTATCCTTTTCCCCGATCCATGGTGGATCTCTTTTTTTGTCGTTTTTTCTCGAGTTGAGAAATGATCAACAGCCGTTTCTCAACACGAGAAAAATAAACGACTACTAGTACCCCGGTACAACGTGCAGGGCTACTAATAGTAATAGAACCCTCGGAAGGGGGCATTACTGGTCTGGTAATACCCGGGGGCTATTGTTAACTGTAACTGACACCCCTGGGCATTACCAGACCGGCAATGCCCCCCTCCTCGGGTTCTATTGCTTGAGTAGATCACCTGAAAGAAAATGGCACCTCTTTGGATAAAAAAAAACTCACTGAAGGGAGGATCGTTCTTTGTAAGTGGCTGAGCCTTATGGAGTGCCCTGCCACTTCAAATGCAGCTTAGTGTTTGCCCATTTCAGAAAGGGAATGAACATATGGCAATTACAAAAGCATACACAATAACACTGGAATGCAGGCAGGTCATTGTAAATAATGGATCGGCAGAGAGTCCATTACCACATTAGAAGGCCTGTTGTTTCTCTCCCAAAATTTCACATCAATGATCAGTGTCTTTCTTAGCCAACATTGCACCTGGCAATGTACACTGTAAGGTCCCAGCCTCTTTCTCCAATTCTTTTCTTAGGCCCGATGACCATATTGGGGTTAATGAGCCCTGAATAAAGAGTTAAAAGCCTAAGCTCAGAAAGATTGTTTATTGCGGTTTACAGGGCCTGAGGACCTAGTGCAACCTGATGGTGGGGGTCTATAAAGTTGTTATAACCCATATTTCTCTTGAAACTCTAAAGGCTATTTGAATTATTAGCATCAGTACATAAATCCGTATTTGCAGTCTCATGGAATTGGCTAGAAGTACACCCACGCTGCTGTTAATCTTTGCCACGTAGTGTTCTGAGCAATCCACAGGCTATACTGATTCTTATAGCTTGCAGATTGTCCAATGGCAACATACATTCCAAGGGTTTACATTTTGTTTTCAGTCTGTGTTTGTGATTTGGACCTTTTATAATGAAATAGAAGCCCCGGGAGGGAGGGCTGTAACACGTCCTTCTCTCCCAACATTGCACCTCAACGTGGCAATAACTTCCTAGCTGGCGGGCCATTACTGCCTAAGGTAATGCCACCGGGACCTGAAGGCGAGAACATTAACAGTGGTCCCAGGGGCATTACCTTTAGGCGGTAATGGCCCGCCGGCTCGGTGGTTATTGCCAGTAGTATTCTAGGGTCTGCAGGCTCGGGATACTCGTTTTCCAGAGTTAGCAGCCCCGGAACACTAATGGCTGATGAAACCTTTTCAAGTGGCATTTCTTTTGCCGTTCGAAAAGGTTTTGTTGCAGTACGTGTTAGTTCTAGGAACACTAGGACGTGGGTACTGCTTCATTAGCACGGAGCAACGGGTGCCATTTTGGGCCAGGTTGCTCCCTAGTAATGAATGGGAGGAAACTGGCCACCTTGGAAAACTGAGAAGGGAGTGTACCCGGCGCGGGATGCACGCAAGTGCGTCCACAGGATTACACTGTGGTGAGGCTCGGAAATGAGCCAATCCACATGCAGTGTATCCCGTGGATTCTCTGCACCGGGTACTCATTTTCAGTGTCTCCCTTACCCAACACTCCAGAGCACAATGCTAACTCCTAGTTTCTGGGCCCCTTCTTCAACTGTTTTCTTTTGTTTCTATCCTGCTTTTAACCTGTTTTTGTTTTGTGCTTTTGACTACATTATAATGGCTTTGGAATGTTGGCAGCACATTGTAAACAATGGGTCAGCATAGGGCCCCTAACTGCATTACAGCCCCGGAGGAAGGGTGTAACAGGTCTTTTCATCCCTCCCCCCCCTTATGCGAGCTCGACTTTCTCTCAGGCTCATAACTAGGGTGCTGGTCGAAGCTGCCTGTTTCACCCCTCTCCCCAGGGCTGTAATACCTCAATACAACACCTCAAATGGCCAATCAGCACACACAGTAACCATCTTCCTTTGTGATAATATCCCAATCTATTCACTTGCGCCAATAACCTGGCAACGAAAGCACTGTAAGACCCCTATACAATAGCAATATACATTCTTTCTTACTAAATAATTTTCAAAACCACATGACTAACTGCAATTTCTCTGTAACTATGTCAGCCCATAGAAAAAGGTGGAACGCTAAATCAGGAGCACACAGTCCTCATCGCTCCCCGTGACCTGCCTCTGCAGTAAACAAAATAGGGGCTTCTGTGAGGGAAGAGGACAGGGACATTTTGTTCAAATCTTTTTATTTATCAACAAGGCTAAGTATAACTGTGGTAGGACTGGATGCTGCTGGAACTTGTGTTGCTATGGCAATTCCCATATGTTTGCATTAGAAATATATCTTGTCCATTATATTTGCCTGATGTCTGGGAGTGAGCGTGATGTTTCTGCTCGTAAGAAGTACCTTCTTTTAAAAGCGGCGAGAGATGTTTAAAGGCACATCTCTTTAGTTCTGCGGTGATTGCTTGCTTGCTTCCCTGCACTTATGTAGTCTTATGGGAATGACAGCTAGAGACACCGCCTGCTTTGATACCTGGCCATTTCTCTTTTCAAAAGTGTATAATTTGAAAACCCTTGCCCTGCTAAAATCCCACTGGCTCACGTTGCTTTGATTTTGGCATTTATATATAATTTCTTCGGACTGCTGCCGGAGTCCAAGTGCATTAGCCAAGAGGCCAGCCACAATGAATGGGTGCATTAAAAACAGCGCCCTGTGCATTGCAATGTGAATTACAGATGGACGTGCCTACCCGGTGCTTCCGAATATGACCCACTGAGTTCTAAAATGTCCTCAAGTGCTTTAGATATAGTACAATCATGGAACCAGGTTTGGGGGAAAGCCAGGGTGAGTTCAGACAGCCCTTGCATTTCGGGGAGAAAACAATGTCAAAAGATATCAATTAATCCATTTACACGTACTTAATAATCGTGTGAGGATGGTATAGTGTTATGATAAGCAGTAATTGGAAGACATTATTTATTTATCAATTTGAGCACGCATGGCCTAACGTCCTAATGTGAACGTTGTGGTTGCTTTGTATTAGGTGGAAAGTCAATTTCTTGCATCTTTGATGAGCCCCCTAAAATGTTTGCGTTGCTTCTGTGATGACATCACCGTTTTCCCCAGTGACAGCCACCCAAGTCTCACTGATGACCTGACTCTGTGGTGTTTTTGCCTCCTTGGGAGCCCTTATTTCCCTCGAGGTGGGGGCTGTTCCCAAGATGCTCCTTAGTGTTCCCTTGCGAGTAACCATGTGAAGACAGTGTGGCCAAGTTCTGGTTGTGGTGGTGGCAGTGCTGCCTTAAATTGTGGCTGCACAGGGCATGGCTATGTTACCACACAGTGAGCTTTTCTTTCTCCAGAAAAGAGCCTAAGACTACAGCGATGATTTATTTTAATCCAGTAATTAAGGAAATGTACACTTTGCCCTTTGATTGTGTGCATGGGTGTGTTTGTGTGTAGGTGCATGCATGCGCATGGGTGTGTTTGTTTGTTTTTGCATCTTTATAGCGCTACAAACCCTCGGGTATCTGAGCGCTGCTTATTTCCCACGGTGTGTGGTGCTCATTTACCGACCTCGGAAGGATGAAAGGCTGAGTTTGGCCTTGCCGGGATTCGAACCTGCATCAGCAGGCTCCACAAAGATGTCAAAGCGAGCGCTCTACTCGCTATGCTATCTGACCGGTGTGTTTGCATCTTCGTGTGTGTAAACTCTGGATGACCATTTAATATCATTGCTCAAATGAGCTCTGTCCAGGAACACACACAAGGACTGCAGGTGGTTGTGCCTTTGTGTGCCTGTGGCTGGGCTGTCTGGAAATCCTCTGGAGTTCCCTGAGTTTGCCTACACAATGGCCTGTGAAAGTTTGCATGTAATAACCAGCACTGGTTGTCTGACTTACAAATGTTTTATTGGTGCATGTGCGTCTGATTGGAGGTGGAGTCACCTCAAGCCTCCGGCCAAGCGAAAAAAAGCAAACCCTCTGCACCAGTTCTTTGAAAAATACTGGAATTCAGAAGCTGCAGGAAGATGGACAAACTTGAGGAAGGTGATAGAAACTCTACACCAAAATCTACTGTCCTCTTTAAAATCCAATGGCACAGCTTTGCTTCCTCTGTGCAAATGAACAAGGGGGGTCATGGGAGTCCCTCTGTCAGACATTAGTCCTGGTTACAAGAGACTAACCCAGAGTCTTTAGCTCACTATCTTTCACCAGAGTAACATGACTGTGGTTCTCCCTTCCCTTGATCTGGTGCGGCCAGTTGGATCTGCTGTGAAGCTCCTGGCTTTGCCTATGTCACTTGCCTCAGATGGAGAAGCACCATGTCCTTAGGAGCCTGCCACGGATTTTTCTATCGATGAAAAGGGCCAAGCATGACCCTGTTCCCATTCCTCAAGCTGCTGCAACACCTCCTGTCCAGAGAGATCATCATTGCGGTCCTTCGATTTCATCTTGGCCTCTGGTCCCATCCCTCAAGGTGCAGGGTCTGCATGGATGGCACTGCACATCCTGTATTGGAACACAACATCCATGGCTGCACATCCAGGGACCCCATTCTGCAACCTCAGCAACAACCCAACTGTGCCGTGACATATTTGTCTTGGGAGGATAGCTCAGGGGCAATGTGCTCGCGTTGGAAGCAAGACCACATGGAGAAATACAGGTTCAATCCCCGGGTCCGCGCTTAGAAACCCCTGGGTATTAAGCACATTATAAATAACCTATCATATCATATGGTCATCTGTACATTTACTTGTTTGGGTCCCTGGGCTCTACCTATGGTCTTGGTTGCATTCATTTCATCCAGCTCTGGGGTGGCCGAATGCCGATCCAGCTTTGAACCGCAACACCTCGGACTGCTTCTACTGGTGCTTCATTCTGAAATCTAGAAGAACATGCTGATTTGTCACATCGTCAGTGATTGGACCTCGCCTTTGGGGTTCCTCTTACTCACCTTGGAGCCTTTATTCTGTTTGTTGTCTGTTGGCCATTGAATTTTGGACCTCAACTTCTCTGGCGGCTAACGTCGGAACTCCACTCTGCAATCTCCAAGTCAACGATGCAGTGACTCATCTTTGAGGACAGGACCGGACCTCTTCAGTGGGGTCCTCTCAGCATTCCCAATATCTGCTTTCATCCTGGGTGGATGGCTCCAATTGCAGATGATACGTCTTTTGCACATAGGCACACGCAGTGGGCCAAGCATTGCAAACTGCTCAGCCAATCACATTTTAGCTTTATTCTAAAGGGAAATACTAGGTATTGCAGTTGAGGGATTTGGTGCTAGGCTAGGCTTTGGATAGGCCTGTGAGCCTATCCCAAGTGACACTTGGACTTTGCAAGAGTTTCTAAACACTTTGTCACCCTGTAGTGTCACCATTTTTGAAAGGCTCAATTCTTTTGCACAACGTTTGATGTAAACATAATATTTGATAAACATATTTTGCAGACCTTTTGTTATTAGGTGTCTAATAAACGTGTTCACTGCACCTAGTAACCACACTGCTCCTTCAAAAGAGTATGACTTGACTGATACCTAGGAAACATTTCCCTAACATCATGGATGTACAATTACAAGTTAGTTCCGTGTAATGATTTAACACATGTTTTTTCCTACAATCTATTTTAATCTGACAACTGTGCTGTGTAAGCAATATCTTAATACTTGTTGTATGTGTTCCTCTACCTACGCTTAAATCTTCATATAACCTCACTCCCCTCGCCTTTATTGATTACCTTTTGATTCATAGGATGTCTCTCCCTCCACTGGGTGGACTCGTATCGTGTCACGTTTCCTGCGATCCTCTCTCGGATCCCTCGCATAGTCGTGATTCGACGGTCCCGCGTCACCCTCATTGCCCTCCTCAGTTCTTGGTGATCATGCGATTCTTGGGTCATCCTGTACAGCGAGCAGCGCAACGAGCAGTGCGCGTCTACTCTTAAATGTGTCCGCCACCTCTGTGTCTCTGCACGCCTGACCTACATACGTTACGTGAATAGCTTTGCCCTAAATGTATCAGATATTCAATGTGGATGCTGCTCATTAATTTGACTTCTTAAGGTGCTCTTTTGTGCCGCATAGGTTCTACATAAAACATCAAATAAATAAATTAATACATACTGTGATGGCCTGTATGTCCATATAAGGATCAAATGCGGTTTTGAAGAAGCATAAGAAGAGAGTTCTCTGGTACCTCTGTACCTATGACAGCAATGTTAGGCACCCATCCTTTCCCTCTGAGTTGCTGGTAACAGGGGGGCTGCTATACTGAATGGACCAGAGTCACCTGACGTACCTCAGAACTCTAAGTAGGGGACTGGTATTTTTCTCCAGCGGCCCCTTCACACCTTTAAACCTTTCATATCAGGGCCTCTTCATCTCTGGAGCTCTCGGATTCTGAGCCAAGATCATCTGACCTCAGTTCTCCTATTGCACCCTATAGAGGTGGGGCAGCCCTACCTCCACCTTAGTTTGTTCTGCATCAGATGTTGGGGCACCACCCTCTGCTTATTCAGATTGTTGCACAGTCATTGGCAGCAGTGCCAGGTTACCATTCTTCACATGTCCTCTCTAAGGGCAGGACACCTTTTGAAGCAGTAGAATGCCTAAATGTTCAGTCTGTGTCTACCCAGTGACTTGCTTGAGACTTCATTGAACCTTAACAGCTAAAGGCAATATTATCATCCATCAATCCCTCAAGGTAATACATAGCACATCTTATCTTTTCTTCTGTACAGCGGTTTGCCGAAAGTGCTATATCAACCCAAATGAAAAAAAAATACATGACAGCACCACCTAACATTCACTCCTTGTCTGCTTTGCCTTTGCAGAGTTGTTCGATAAAAGCCAGGCAAAGCAAAAGGCGTGCATCAGTTGGACAGAATACACGTCCAATGTATTAATTAAGGCCTTGTGCAAAACTGACGGGTGGGAGTTATCAAATGAATCATAACCACTGTCAGTGCTCTGGGGAGCACTCCAAACAATAGTTTTTCTGCTTGCTGTGCCAGTATAGAAACGATTGAAGGCCCTAACATAGCTAGTGAGGAGACCATTTTTAGAGAAGGGGTATCTGTTAACCAACCAGAATTTCAAAGGCTGTGCGTTTGGTAGACAAAATGGCGATTGTGACTATAAACGCCTTCAAAACGTTGCATAGTGGGAGAGTGCCCTCAGGGACGTCATTTCACCAAAAGCCAGGGGCAGCAGAAGTGACATCACACGACCCTTGATCTCTGATGACATCACGGGAAGTGATGTCATTTGACCCCACCCCGAAGTGACATCACGGGAAGCGATGGAACACGACCTTTCACCCCTTGACAAAACAGGAAGTGGCATCACATAGCATTGTTCCTAAGTACACTACGAAAATATGGTTATGATATCATTATAATGTATCATTAATATCATTGTGTATAGGCCCATATTACCAACTTACTGTCAATGCAAGCAGACATCCAAGGCCAAATAATAATGATGTGTTATTATATAGCACTTACGCTTAAGCGCTTTATATGGAACAATACATACAATATCACCCAACCTGTGTTGGTACTCATTTAGTGACCTCAGAAGTATGGAAGGCTGTGTTGAGGTGTTTAAAAACCTACTAAATTAGTGACTCACCCCCTGAAGTGTGCCTGAAAAACCTTTAATGAATCTGGCAATTATTGTATAGAACTCCAGAAACACATTTATTTGTTCATCCTATTATTTCTAAGTTAGGGTCGCTGCTCAAAGTGTAACACTTTTGGAACACCATGTTTTTTAAGAGGCCTAAGCAAGACGGCCAGCCACTCGAGAAACAAAGAGCCACATGGCACTGGCCACAGCCCAGGAGCTTGCATAAAAATAAAAATAAAAGATTTGTAAACATTTTTTTAGGGGTCGCAAGGGAGACCACAGGGGTAGCAAGGGAGACCTCAGGCGTCACAGTTGCGACCCCTGGCGAGCCCCAAATGATGTCCCTGGGAGCCTTGGACTTAGAATCCTCATACGATCTGAATTAATTTCCAAACCCAAGTTGTATTTTTAATCTTAGCTAAACTATGGTGATTGAGTTATCACGAGATGAAATTCTATTGGCGAATTTTATTTTCTCTTCTTTTTCGTTTTTTATATTATCATTTTCTATGGTTTACCTCTCAATTGTTTTCTTTATAAGGGCACGTTTGTTGAGCAGCTTTGTTTCTGAATATAAATGAATGTTTACTGCAACATTGGCCCCTTGACACGAGAAATGAGGCCATGTGCCCAGTGGCTGTACAGGTATGGCAAAGGCGATCTGCAGCAGTGTTCTTTTATACTGACAGTTTCTGATAGGCCCAGGAGGGGGAGGGGGCTGGCGACTGCACGTGTCTATACTTAAAAGAAGGGAGGTGTTTTAGCACTGCCATGTGCTCGTTAAATCCTGCGATGAGAACATAACATTTGAGTCCCTAACATCGGTGATACAACTATATTTCATAATTTTGTATATATATTTTAGTGTTTTCGTTTGTTATTCCTAAAATGTTTTCTTCTGTTATTAACTTATCGGGATATATTTTATTTCAGCTTTTAATTTCTCTTTCTCTTTGCTAATATGGACAGAACGCTTTCACACGATCATTAAATATTCACGAGGTCTTATTTGGATTTCCAAGTCTTTTGTCTTTTGGGAAGTCACTGTTAGGCTTATACATGCTGGGGGCACATTGCCACCTAGTGAAGAATAGGTGGCATTACACTCACTTCGTGTCCGTGGTGTTTTTGTGTGTGTGTGAATTACAACTGTTGATACCAGGATCATCATGTCAGGCGTTCCCACTTTCAGAAGGCATGTATTAAGGGAGGACTTCCTGGACTTCCTGGATATTTTATAAGGCTAGAATTTGATCACTGCTGTGGTAGTTGATCGACACCAAGGAATAATAGTAGGTATTTTGGACTCTGCATATGCACTAACTCACTCAGCACATTCAGCTGGTGGGGGTATGAATATTGATATTTTCTTTGTAACGCGCTGGTGCACAAGTGTTTGACCCTCGTACACAAGGGTATGACTTTCTAAACATTCAGGGGCCAGATTACAGAAACTGTTCACCAGTGTAAGTGCAGGTTTGCACGGTAATAGCACTAGGGCAAGGTTTGCCCTATATTTTAAAACAATGGCACATATTAGAAAACCGGTGCACCGTGGCACAAAAAACATACATTTCCCATGCATTTTTGCCCCAGGGCAAATGTTAGCCTAGTGCTAAAATCAATCCGTATCAGCACTAGGGCAAACTTTGCCCTGGTGCAAAAATGGGGTCAAATGTATCTTTTTTGCACAAGGGCAATTTTTGCCCTGGTGCTTATAACATGCCAAACTGCACTTGCCACTGTGAACTGATTTTTTGTAATGTGTGACACTGTTTTTAAAAATAGGGTAAACTTTGCCCTAGTGCTAACACAGTATAATTTTGCACTTGCACCGGTGCAAAGTTTCTGTAATCTGGCCCCATATTTTGTTGAGCAATATTTGCAGCAATTAGCAGTGGAACAAAAAAGCACAGTGGCTGCATTACAGAATATCTGTGACAGTGAAAGTGTCATTTTGAAAAAATAGTGTTAGTTCAAAAACCAAGTTCTTTTCATGAATTTTTGCACCGGGGAAAAGTTTTAGCATGGAATGTCAACACCATGGGCCAGATTATTCATTAGCACCCTTGGTGGGGGCTGGCCAATCAGGAGGCCAGGAACATGGGCTGAAACTGGTGATCTCAGCCCGTGTTCCAAGCCACATCATGGCCATTTTGCCTGCCATCTTTTCCCCACCCTCCGTTCCCTTTTTTTACTTTCCCACTTACCTCATTGCAGTGGCGGCACTGCCCGCTGCCACAGCTGCTGCCGCTCCTTCAGCCCTGCACCGGCTGCCCACTATGGAAAGGGATGAGGGGCTCCGTTTGCAGCCCCACCTTCTCATTTTATGGCAACCATCTTTGAAAAGTATTTTCTTTCCGTGAATGGGATGCCGTGAGGCAACCTGTTCACAGAAAGAAAACACTCTGTATTCACCCCGTCCCAGCCCTTGGGACGGGTGCTAATGGTGATAACAACCCGTTCCAAGCACTGGAACGGGTAGTAACATCCCGGTGCCCTTGTTAAATGCCCTCGCTTCGCTTGGGCCTTTATCTCAGGCTGCCAGCCCATTACCACCCGTTCAAGCCCTTGCAACGTGTTGTTAACGCCATAATATTTGCATCAGAGCATAAAATGCATTTAGCCCCGGTTTTGCTGCCTGGGTAATGCAGAACTGAACAAATGGATTTTGTTCCAATCAGTATTATATAATAACGTTTGCACTAAGGCAACATTTAATCAGGTTACTTTTTTTTACTATGTTTGCTGCATAAGATAAAAATACAAGTTATATATAGACATAGTTCAACAATCAGGCGGCCTCAGTTTTGCCCTAAGATTTTTATTTTTTTTAGATAATATGGATTGGGGCAAACACGGTTTGCTCCATTATGTATTAGCTAAGCATTTGCTATATTTTTAACACCAGTGCAAATGTTCAATATTCTGGCCCATTGGACAAGGAGCCAGATTATCAAAACTTTGCACTTGTGCAAAGAAATGGAGCAGATTAGCATGAATGTTGCTGCTTTGATAATACGGAATGGAGCAACCAGGTTTAGCCCAGATGCATATTATCTCAAAATGTTTCCACTAGAGAAAAATGTAGTACACAGACTTCTTTAATATTATACAGCAAACATACTACCAACAAAAGCAGTCTGATTCATGTTTGCCCCAGGTCAAATGCTTTTAGATAATATTAATTGTGACAAATCTGTTTGCCCAATTCCGTATTAGCAAAGCATTTGCTCACATTTTAGCACTGGTGCAAACGTTAGATAATCTGGCCCCAGATTATCTCAATTTTGCTCATGTGAAAATAAACGGAGCACATTAATTTAGCATTAATTGTGCTGCTTAGGTAATACTAAGTGACATAAACACGTTTACCCCAAATCTTATTATCTAAATGTTTGTACTAGGGCAAACATGAAGTCTGCTTTTTTATTATATTTGCTTCTTAACATAAAAGGAAATGTAGCTAACACATGCATTTTTATATTACACAGCAAAGAGCACAAAACACCCTGGTTCCAGATGACCAAGATTTGCACTAGTGCAAACAAATGAGCAAATGCTTTATTAATGCAAAATTGAGCAAACAGATTTTGTCACAATGCATATTATCTAAAAACATTTTCACTAGGGAATAAATTAGGGTGACTTGTGCACTATATTTGCTGCATGGCCTACAACAAATTTGGGCCAGATTACAGAAAGTTTGCACAGAATTAGCACTAGGGCAAAGTTTGCCCTATTTTTAAAAACACTGGGACACATCAAAAAACCATTGCACCTCGGCAAATGCAGTTTGGCATATTAAAAGCACTAGGGCTAAAATTGCCCTAGTGCAAAAGAAATGCATTATCACTACATTTTTGCGCCCGGGCAAACTTTTGTACTTGCACCGCTGCAAAGTTTCTGTAATCTGGCCCCAGGTGTCTACTACATTTCTTTACATGTTATACAGCAAACATGGCAATTAAAACAGCATGCTCCCATTTCACCCATGTGATTTTTTTTAGATAATACTGATTGGGGCTAAATCTGTTTGCTACATTCTCCATTATCAGAGCAGCAAAATTGGTGCTTAATTAATTTTGCTCCACTTTTTTGCACCAGTGCAAATCTTTGAGAATCTGGCCCCTGGTTCTTTTTTCCCCTCTTGTAAAGGTTTTCAGATAATATAAATTGAGACAACCCCTGTTTGCTCCATTTCACATTATCTAAGCAGCAAAGCCGGTGCAAAGTGCATGTGATAAACTTTCAGCACTTGTTAAA
The DNA here is from genome assembly GCF_040938575.1 of Ambystoma mexicanum. NCBI lineage: Eukaryota > Metazoa > Chordata > Amphibia > Caudata > Ambystomatidae > Ambystoma > Ambystoma mexicanum. The sequence goes on along the minus strand of NC_090929.1, from coordinate 1,439,135,500 downwards.
ATGTTAGTTTATCTGGCCTTAGAATGGAATGGGGTCAAATTGTGACCTGCGAGAAAAAGAAGACAGTGTTTGCTTCCTGTTTGTGACTTAGCATGTTCTGTGCGATCTCCATTTTCAGGGCACTGCTCTAACCGCTCTCCGTTCGCATCTGCAAATTGGGCCATCCTCCCACCGCAACTTTATTTGTACATACATGTATGTACACAGCTTGTGCACATGTGTCTATATCTGAGCGCATGTAGTTCAAGTGCAATTTCTTCATATAGCATTTTGTGAGTCAGCGGCAGCTGCGCATACAGAAACTGCACTTTTTGAAAAGCGCAAATACTTCTACACTCTTTAAATGTATACAGTTTACTCCCGGCCCTATCTTCGGCCATAGGCTGCATTCTGCTGCTGTTTCCGTGAAGGCGAGATTGCCACATTGTTCTCTACATTTTGAAATAGTAATTTAGGGGAGTGCAGGGAATGAGTGAACTGTGGTGAAGGGCAGGAACGCCTCTACGTGGTGCCACAGAGATCAACATATATGAAGGCTGTACCAAGTGGCCAGTTTTATTTGATTGTTGAAAGTTTTTGTGTTGCATGCATAACCTATATATCATTAAAGCACCGAGGTATCCTTTGCTTTATAAATCGTATTTTATGATATGTATTCTTTGCTAAATGTGCACTGAAGCAGTAAAAGCATGTCCACAGTGATGATGACTTGCTAATGTGCTTATCAAATAATTAATATGACATTGGCCATAAGACTAGTGAAATGACATGGACACTTACTGCACCTAGACGCAAGCGTTTCCTATTGGTATCACATCACTTGGTACTTGGTCTCTCCCTGATGACTCTGGAGCGTTGCATTGAGTCACGTTTTAAGTATAATGCCAGGGTTCTGCAACCTATGGCTTCAGTTCCTTTGGACTACAACACCCATGAGCCCCCGTCAGCATAATCAATGGTGAGGGATCATAGGAGTCGTGGTGCAAAATATCTGGCGATTCGCAGGTTACTGACCACTCGAATCAGCGCATCTGAAAATGACTCATGAATATTAACTGGAAATCATGGATGGCCAATTAGATTCAGAACTTGAGGATCATCAATTAGCACTCAGAGCATTGTACCTCTGGCATTCCGAGACTGCATAATTTCATTCTATGCAGAGGCATTCAGCACCTTACGATTTCTTATGCCTAGACCTTGCACTCCTTGCTCTCCGATCTTAGTACTGCATTGTTATAGGGCTGACAAAACATGAATAGGGCAGCAATGCATTTGAATACATGCACTTAAAATTGGAGAGAAATCCTCCATGTAAAGGGCAGCCAAATGCAAGAGAAGCGCAACAGAGCTATGGGCAGTCTTACCTATTACTTTCTTGGTAATGTCTGCGAATGCACTGCATTATGCAATGAAAGCCAAGAACGAGGCTAAGGCGTCCTCTTGGTCTATATGCAAGGCGTGCACTCATGCATGTATACATTATAGCAAACATGTCACCTTCAGCCAATTCAGGTGGCTCATTGAGGAAAAACCTGGACAATACAAGTGATGTTAGACCCAATGGAGGGTTTCCAGAGCAAAACCATCAAGTGCAGACGATGTTCTGCTGGTCGGGTGAGAAGGTGGGCAGGCCATCTATCTGGTGGCTGATCCGGAAAAGGATGCTGAAGGTCAGAGAGGTGCTGGATGTGGAAAGCTAACCCAAACTACACAGATGCTCATGTGTTTTCTCAAGAGTTATCTGCTGTAAGGTAGGATTGGATCTCATGCCAGAGTCATGCAGCCCGCACACTGATGGTTCTGCTTCTGTGTCTATTGCATTTGCACATTGTTGAGTTGCATGTCAGGCCAATATGTGGGTCTGGCAGTGGGACCGTAATGTGGTGGCAGCCTCTGTAGGTTGATATGATCTACTCGATCATGCCTACTCCACGCTACCATGCTTGACATGGATAGTAAGAGAGCACAAGCTGGATTGCATTGCATTTAAGCAAATTATGATGGTTATTTGTGTTCCTAGTAATGGAGATCACACCAGGCACGTTATTAATTTCAGGTGTTTTACATACAGGTTCACTAAAGTATCCGTAATTCTTCTCACTTAAAACATGAAATCACAAGATTAAAATGCTGCAGAGACATAAGTCATTTGGGAGATATTGAGCATAAATACAGTATCAGTCTCGTCTAGTTGAAATGAAAATGCAATATATTTGATTGTATGTCCCCCCCCACAGAAATACAATAAATAAGAACAAGACAAAGAGAGAGAAGAAGAATCGTTTGGTTAAAACAAGCAATCACTGTCAGGTGTATAAAAATTATATTCTTAAAATAAGGAAGTATATGTGAATAATAAGAATAACGTTACAGCTTGGCCCTGATGAATGTGACTTAATGTTATTTTATCTGGCTGAAACCGGTCAACCCCAATAAGGAATATCATTATTTGTTAAGATACCCTTTCTCCTTTTTGTCTTAAAGACAACAATTGGTCTTCTTATTTTTAACGCCCACTTACCTCCGGGTTAGGTGCGCAATACAAATAATAAACAAATGACAAATTACAAAAAATTAACTGAAGAAGTAAACCTTCCATATGGGCAGCACTGAGGGGTTAATGAATTAGGTAACCTTCAGTTGTATTAACAATTGAAGGTTACCTCATTCATGTTCCTATCAGTACATTTATTTTTCCTATTTTCTCTTCGGGCTATCAGGCTAAGACCTTATAACTGGCCAGCATATCTTTTACTCTGTGTTTCATGAGTTCAGTATGATACTAATCAACAGAGTATGATTGCGTGCCTCAGTAGGGTGAGACAGCTAGATAGCGTTTTTTCTCACTATCCCTTTCCTAGATAGGCGGCACACCACTGCTCACTAGGGAAATGCGCCACACATAGGGATAGCAGCTCTTTCTGGGCGATATAGCTAGTTTTAGCTTGATTGATGAATTGTTGAATTGAAGTGGGCTCCTTGTCGACTGTGTGCTATGATGTGACTGGGCATTGGAAAGCACCCGATAGCTCATTTTTGCCTCCTTGGTCCAGAAGGCTAGGGCCTGGTTCACATCGTATGAAAAGTGTAACCTGTGGTCCAAGAGTCATTAAGAACAGGAAATGATTAAATGATTTTATTAAATGGCACCCTTGACAAAGAAATTAGAGTTCAGAGAAGTACGAGTTATAAATGTAAAATATAAGCCAAGACTCAAAAGAGTGTATTGTAACTTCGGTGAGCAAAGCTGCCGTTGTAAGATGCGTTTGGACAATTCACAGCTAGAGTGACGCAGAAGCGACATCTATGTAGGTGCAATTTTAACCGCATATGACCAGAGTGTGCTTGAATGCCATGCAGTCTGGACTTGGCAGGTGAATGATGAGGCTTGACCAGGGATATGCCAAGTGCAGTGTTTCAGTGAGGGGTGGGCACAGGACGGCCAACCCCTTGTTACAGCCTTCTCCTTTGACTGGTCTGATGTGGTGCCGGCCAGCCACAGATAGAGGTGCAAAGCTATATCCCAAATAAAAATAGGGGTGCAAATGTATTTGATGTGATCGCCAGTCCAAGGCCTGTCCCCTGAGATGTGATGTGCTGCCAGCAGTCATGGAGGCGATGTGCTGCGGAAAGGCTCTTAGCCGTTCCCTCGCATGAGTTTTGGGGGAGACAATGCATATGCGAGTCGGACAAGCGGTTAATATTGACACTTAGATATGCAGAGGTGCCCACACTGTGTAGCGCGTACACTCGCTGCACAGCCGCCTCAAAACTCACAGATCCCATTTGCGAACGAGGAGGTCTGCGTGTTGGCGTTGTTTTTCAGAGGATTTTTGGACAACACAATTATAACTCTGGTTCTGGTATCGTACTTATGGGAAGTAGTCTCTATCTAATCATAGATTATATATTAATCTAAAGTGACAGCCATTCTTGTGTAGATTGTGGCATTTAGGACAATAGCACTTCCAACATTCATTACCAAAGGAGTGATAAAGGCTTTAAACATCTCACAACACACACACACACACACTAGAAATATCGCCCAGCAAGTTTCCTCTGCATGTAGGACTGATTAGTCCCTGTATACTCACAGGTGAGAGAGAGCGGTGACATCTGTGAAGATTCCCTCTGGGAGACTTGAGATGTCATTTCCATGGAGGGACCTACAGAAATCACACAATATTAGTAACACACACAAGAAGGGGCTGGATTGGCAAACATGGTTATGCATACCTCTGACTTACTCCTTATAGTTTATAGCTGGCGTGGGATATTTGGTTCAGTAAGATATCACTATAACTAACTCTGACTTACTCCTGACTTGCTCGGAGCAAGCCGGGAATAAGTAGGAGTGGGGGTAAGTCAGGCGTAATAATGGCAACTTCTTTGTTAAATGAATAGACTGTTCCATATGTAGGTCAAGAGTAAGTCATAATAACTTCTTTGTAAATCAGCCGCTAAGTGCTTTGGTCTTTTTGCTCTTCTTGGCATTACATGGTAACGAAGATAAAGATTATTAATAAGGACTGTGTGGCCCATCTAGTCTCCACCCACATGCAAGGGTACACAATACTTTAGTCTTTAGCTTAGTCTGTACCTTGTCCCTCTTACTAATATTTTTGCAGGTACCTCTAAAACATCATATCCAGTATATGCATATTTGTTTAAGTGCCTCCTCATAGTACTTATGCATTAATTGCTGCATCATTTCATTGGGCCTCATTACGACCCAGGCGGACTTCGCGGTGCTAAATGCACCGCGAAGCATGGCGGAAAGCCGCCGATAGCGCCATGGGGGTTGGCGGATTTACCGCCCCATTCCGACCTCGGCGGAGCGGTAAATCCCCAATCCCCATTCTGCCCTTCCCCATTCCCATTTTTGCCCCATAGGGTATAATGGGAGTGGGGAAGGAGTTAATTACGCCACCGTAAAATACGGTGGCGTAATTAACAACGAGGTCCCGTAGCGCCATGGTTTTCTCCGGCTGGTAAAACCAGGCGGAGAAAACCTCCATGGCGCTACGGGAACTCGTAGTATGGCGGAGAGGTACGCCATGCACTACGCTGGCGTAATACCCTCTCCGCCAGGGTCCTAATGAGGCCCATTGACCTGAACTGTCCACAATCGATCCATGTACATCTTCCAGGACAGGCAACATACAGATCCATGTTCAACACTCATGCTGGTGTTAAGTCTCCTGGGCCTCTTTGTGTCAGCCTGGACCCTGGACCTCCACATTCCTCCTCTGCTCCCTCTAGGCATCTGTGCTCAAGCCCCCCCTTTCCCCGCTTCCTCCTCACCATTACCTTCCCTCCAAGGCCATGGAAATGGAAGAGGTGCTTCACTCGCAACCTGCATGTCATTGCCGACTTCACGGGTGGGGTAAAGCCATGTTGCCGCCATCGCTGCACTGAGGACTGTCCTTAATCTTTTCATCAGGATTTCGCTGTATTTCTCTAAGGAGTGTAACGCGGTGATGATGGGTTTTGGTTGAGTTGTACGTCTAATCATCAAGACTTAGTTGGAATCTAATGGCTTGGCTATTATGTTTATTTCAGTTTTAATTGTATGGGAGTGTCTTCAAGTATGCATTAAGTGTGGTATTGGCTAAAAGTGCTTTGTTCCTGGAGAGAACATGGGGGAATTCTGGTGAAGACCGTCATTGTTCCACCCTCATCGCACATTTCGTGGCATCTGGGAAAAACTGGAACTAACAGATTTACGGCCTGCTTTTACAGTCTGCCAAATGAAACGTTTGGAGCACATTTGGAGGAATCACACTCAGAAAATACATGGAAGCATTTCCTGCAGAAAAACGAGAAAATGACATGCTGGGGAATTGCCTATGGTGGGTATCACTCCAAACCCCATTGAAAGGGTCAAGGTCATGCCACCGTCAGTCAGTTTCCAGGCAAGCCTGCTCTGTATCGGCCTGCAAAGGACTCCTGCAACCTGCTGTCAGCGTCCTCCCGATTGGAGGTTTTCTACCCTGGCGTACCTTCCTGCTTCTAGGTTTGAAGTTTCTGGGTCTACCAGGCTTCACACCTGCTTCGCTCCCATTGTGTCCTTTCTCCATTTTTATGTCAGACTGCTGGGTCCGCCCCACCGGAGTGTCCTACTTCTCTGTTTGTGCCCATTGTGTATTCTTCACGCCTCCGTTGGGGTACCTTTTCCCAGTACCGTCTGTACTTGGTAAAGGAGTATTTTGTAAAACTCCACTAATCTACTTTTTCACAGTATTCTTTGAAGATGACTGGAGCTCAGACTGTATGTTTATTCTAGACTTCTCTATCTGGGTGGTATTAATTATTAGAGGAAGAAAGGAAGGAGTATTGTAATAACATACAGTAGTGCTTTCAGATTGTTTCTCAGCAGACCTTTTGGGTTTCATGGTCTCACGGGCAAGAACGTTCCATCACGGAATGGGAGTCCTTATCCCCATGAGGGGAGTCTCTCCCTGTGAGGTCCCGCTTTCCACCACCTCTAGGGGCATTGTTGCATAGCAGACTCACCTCCCTAGCCTCACAGGGAATGGCTCCCCCCTGGGGAGAAGTGACGTGATCCGATGAATCCTTACAAGGGTTTTGACTGTCTTCTAAGCACTTAGTTCTGTGCATCATTACTATTGCATGGCAAGATTTGTGACAATCTGCTGTGCCTCCAATTTGCCATAATATAGCATAGATAATGATTAATAGTTTTTACAATTTATATAATTTGTCAGTATATTTTGGGCCAATTTCCTCCTGCATGTCTGAAACTATAAGGAGCTGGAACACCACACATGATGTCATCATTACATAAAGAGCAACAATTTAGCGTCCTCTTAAAATCCAGTAGAGGGTGGAAATCCTCCTTCCCACATTTGAAAATAAGTATGGGACTCTCAGCTGGCTTTAGGGGTGAGTGTTAGTGTGAAATCCTACTCAGTGCTGCACTTCGGTCAGGGCCTGGCGGTGTGCTTTAGCGCCAATCCCTGTTACTGAATTGTGTGCAGCACAGGGATTTTGTGAAACCAGGGATTCCAGACAGTGCTGTTGGGTGTCCCTTTTCCTGTACTCGGTGTCTAATACACTATCCATTTGAGGGAAGCGGCTCCATCACACTGCCCCCTCCCTGCATTTCGCAGGCTACTGTGGGGTGTTTGCTTATTGACCTTGCCCCAGCCTGATGCACAATCAAGGACAGGCAGCTGAATAATGTCGCAGTGCTGGGTAAGGCACCTCCTGAGCATGTGCTGTCCGTCTGCCCTTCTCAGGAATCCATTTACATAGTATTGGTATTGCATGACACCTACTTCATCCCAGGCATAACAGCTTGCACACGCTGTGCTTGGTATTAAGATAGACATGGGCAGGAGACTACCTATGCCTTTGAATAGGAGTATGTTCACATAATGTGAGTATGTGAACAGGTGTGTGTGGATGTCATGTATGGGTTTGCGTGTGTGTCTGTGTGTGTCTGTGGTGTACGCATGTGTGTCTATGAAGCAATGTGGTACCTGCACATAGAACTATTGTCAGGGTCAATGCCATGGTCAGGGACAATGCAAACAGTTATGGGCCAATGTTGACAGACAATTGGAAAGGGGAAAAATGCAATGTTTTAGAGGCAACAGGAACCAGGAAACAGGACAGGAACAGGAAAGTTGCATTTGGCAATATGCTTAGCAATGTGAAAAGGGCATGGTGAACTATCCTGTGAGGAATCGGAAAGAGATATGGGGCAAAGGGACGACACCATGAGACAGCATGCTGGGAGCAATGGGAAAACAGTGTGTCAGAATGCTAAGGGAGAATGCAAAAGTGTCATTGGGCAATGTTCTTATAGCAAAAGGGAAAAACATGAATCAATGTGAAAATCGCAGGGGGAAATGGAAAAGTGGCATTGGTCAATATCCTAAGCCATTGAGAAAGTGGCATGAGGAACTCTGGTGGCACTGGGAAAGTGACAATAGGCAACTCTCTGTGGCAATGGTCAACTTCCTGTAGGGAAGTGACTATTCTCAGGTCAATGGAAGGCGACATGGGGTGATTTCTTAGGTCAATGTGAAAGTGGTATAGCGCATAATGTCTGGGCTATTGGAAAGATGCATGAGCAAATATTCTGTGGGCAATGTGGAATGTCTTGTGGAAATATTCTGAGCCAATATGAAAGTGGCAGCGAGCAATATCCTGGGCTAATGTGAAAGTGGCACAGTTATTTTCTGGGTGCATTGGAGAAATTAGCATGGGATTGGAGTGTCACTGTTCAAATTGGCATGAACGTCATCTGGGGAGAGTTTAGAAATTGCGTAGTCATTTTCATGGGAATATTTAAACTAGCAGTCAGTATGCTTAACTGGAAACGGGTATGGTACTGCTAAAACTGGCATGGAAATATCTGCTATAATGGTGTTGCACTGGAAATCGGCTTCACAAGATTTAATCTAAAGAAATTGAAAAATGAGGCGGAATCTTGCAAATTGGTAAGTAATATGGTCCATCTGAGCAGCAATGCTGCTCATCTTGCAAATTGGTAAGTAATATGGTCCATCTGAGCAGCAATGCTGCTAATCTTGCAAATTGGTAAGTAATATGGTCCATCTGAGCAGCAATGCTGCTAATCTTGCAAATTGGTAAGTAATATGGTCTATCTGAGCAGCAATGCTGCTCATCTTGTAAATTGAGACTATTTTTGTTGGAATCCCCCTGGAGACAGATGCGGACACCGAACAATCCGGGATTGTTTGAAAACACTCACAAATGCTAAAACCATCCCTTAATGTGGTGACAGCTCCTTGACATGAATTCTGATTGTATTTATTTATATCATGGAAATTCTGATTATTTCATTAGCTCGCACAGGAACAATGGTCTGCATTATATCTGCTGGCACAGTCTTTCAAATTAGTATAATTCTATTTCCTGACACACTATTTAAATCTGGTGCAATTACTGATTTTCTTTTTCCGAATGCGCTGCTGGCGCACTATATCATAGCACTGCTTCAGTGACGTGGCACAAATATCTGTCTGGTCTACTGCAAATCCAGGTTTCTGTTTAGAACACATTTATTCTAATGGGCACATAACAGATTGGCTGCAGAGACCTGCTCCTGTCCACCATGGCAGATCTCAAGCCTGATGTCCCCCCGCCCCCACTTTAGAACTTGATGTACATGCTATGGGTGTTCATTCAATTTCTTCTGGGATTTGTGCAGTAAACTATTTTGGCCCAATTTTTGGAAAATGTAAACACGGTGGAGACCGTCCCAGTAACCCCTTACATTTCTCTACACTATTTACGCAAAACGTTTACACACTGCCTTGTTGACATTTCAACAGTCGCTACTGGACAAAAACTGAATCTTATAAGGAATGATAGACATTCAGTTCATTTTTAGTAATGAAAAAAGAAATGAATCTTTATTTGATAATGCTATCCATGATTGTTTGTTTTTGGCAGCGGTGAAGTTCTGAAACCATCTTTTTTGGAACATTCCATACTCTGCCTGCTCAACTAACATATGTGAATATGAATACCTATTGTTTCTATAAAGATTTTATTAAAGATATTATACACAGGTTACATACCAGGATGACTTCTTCCACTATGCAGCTGATAGATATGAGGAGATGCCTAATTTACCATAAATGTTAGCCTTGCCTAACAATTTGTGTCGCTTGTCCTTCTCGACTTTAGCTCTGATTTACTAAGCTGGTTAATTCTTAGAAAAAGCAGATGCAATAAACCTAACAGCAGCACTGGAAGCATTGTGTCGATTGATCATTTCTGTCTGAAAATGCTTAATGGCAGGGGCCATGGACGTTCCTTGTGAACAAGACTTAGGGTACAACACGCGCTGAACACTAAACGCTAAACTCTAAAAATCTCTGATCCAACCAATGACAGAGTACTCTAGGCCTATGAGGCCAACTTGCATTTTGACTTGAACTACAGAACTTATGTGGAATCAAGACGGAAGTTCATAACAAAATGAGGCAACTTACAGCAGCCGCAGGGAGCGTAGGCCTTCGAAAGCTAGTGGCGGAATGCAGCGTAAAGAGTTATAGCTGAGTATCCTATAGAGAGAAAAATAGGTTGCAAAATATGCAAGACACTCAGTGAAAAACAAGTATCAATATTGTCAGTTACTGATCAAGCACACACACACAAATCAATATTACAGAAGATCAACACTCAGGAGAAAACACCAGCAATTCAAGTTGTGCCCTTTTTGGTTAAGACTGTCCATGTTCCCCCTCATCACTAGTTTGACGGGATCTGGAAAAACTGGAAGTAACAGATTTGCAGCCTGTATTTCCAGTCATACGCAATTAAAGGTTTGGAGCACATTTGGAGGAAATACACACAGCACATGCATGGGGGGTATTTCCTCCAGAAAACGAGAAAACTGCATGCTATGAAGTTACCTGTGGCGGTAATTGCTCCAAGCCCATTGAAATCCTGTGCATCTTCAAAATGGGGAATGACCATAACTCGGAATCAGGAAGATTTCGCAATACTTCCCACATTGGAACAGATCAATGCATTTGGCGGCATAAACATGGTTAATACTACCTAACTTGTAGTAGGGTCCACGCTCTTTTATTCTTGTGGCCATCAAGGCTGCACATTGTTTAATGGAACTGTTACGTGTGTGGCAAAGCTGTAGACATCTCTTAAATTCAGAAACCACATGAGGAACTTCTTGGGACATATCAACTGTTGGGCCTCTGCGCCCTATATTCCCTTTGTAGTTTTGAAAAGGTGTTGCATGCGTATGAAGGCAAAAACGGAGACATGAGTCCCTCTACTCCGTTTCACAAAAAGTAGTGTAACATTTCTTCACACTTGGTCATGCGCCACAGAAAATCAAATTGATACCAAATTGCTGTTGAATCCAACTCAGATTTTTATTATTGAGTGGTATTTATCTATTTCAGTTGGCCCTGTGTAATAACACGTGTTTCGGCATACACTATGCCTTTGTCAAATCAGGGCAAATCACAAATAAACCCAAGTTCTGTAGCGTCTTTCTCATCTAATTTATGGAATTGGGATGCACGTCATGGGTTAAATCCCTCCTGAAAATGTCTAAGGGAGAGACACGTGTTATCACACAGGGCCAACTGAAATAGATAAATACCACTCAATAATAGAAATCTGAGTTGGGTTCAACAGCAATTTGGTATCAATTTGATTTTCTGTGGTGCATGACCAAGTGTGAAGAAATGTTACATCTCTTAAATTCACTTTTAAAATGATTACATTTCCACCCAGCCAAAGTATACTCAATGGACTGTGGCTAATGTGTGTACTTAATAGGGTGATGCACAAGGTCACCTAACATCTCTGAGGAACTGGCATCGGTGTGATGGGTCACTGTTTGCTGTGGCCGGATCTGTCAATGTAAGACTGAGTTATTGGGGAACACCACAGGGTTATATAATCAGCAAACGAGAAATGGGGATCTCTTAGTACCTGGAATATCTCATCAACGATGGAGGGACGCTATGGCACACAGTACGTCAGAGCAGTGGAGAGGGTATAATGACCCTTGTTAATGACTGAGAGTGCTCCAGATTCCCCAGCATCACTTGAGACTCTCATTAAAGTGCTTTTCAAAGCATGAGTACTCGGGAGCTGTTGATAATGCTTGAGCTAACAAATGTAACATCAACCTGGACAGTTTCTGTTTGTGTAAATATTTTGAAGTAACATATGTTTTGGCAGAGTTAAGGAAGCTGTGACTTGTTTTGGGCAACTGCCAAAGAGTAAAATCATGTAAGACTTCCTGGCTATGCCCAATGAATATGTAAAAGGGACATTTGCATATCATGCATTTCAGTCGATTTTATGTTCAAAGTCATTCTGAAATTCCAACTGGACTCTTCCATTTGGAGGGCTGGAATTGGCAGCTCTATCTGGACTGTCCTGTCTTGCGAATTGGTATCTTTGCCAGGGTTGTCTTTGTATGCGTGCACCTTTTTGCCCCTGGGCCAATGGCGCGTTATAAATATTAAAACTAAGTAAACTAAACTATCTGCAGATCTCCTGCAATGGTAGTTTCCATAACATGATGTTAATGTTTCTGCTCACTCGATAAAAAGCAGTAGGAACATTTCCTAAGCTTAGACCAATGACTTACATAAGACAACACAAAAGTCAAACTAACTACAACTTCTTAACAAATGGTACTGACACAAATATTTCTTATCCGATGTGAAAGCCGTGGCCTGCAGGTGATCAGAGGAATCACGGATTCAAATCTTCATTCAATCCGGGGAAGGTCCCAGAGCATAACCAGTTTAAGGATTTCATTATAATGAGTTGCACATCTACCACTCTTAACTAGCAGCATGTTAGTAGATACTGGGCCTGATTCACAGAGCGCTTTTCAATGGGATTGCGCCATTCTACAATGCTTCTGTGAATCAGGCCCACTGTCTCTTTTGGATTGGTGAAGGAAATAGGAAACCCATCTTAAAGTTGGTAAATAGTTGAGCTGGTGTAGATGGGGCAAAGTTAATAGAGGGATCCTGTCATATCAGAGGTTTGGGAATTTGAGGATCCTACTAGGGACATCTTTTGGGGCTGAGATCTTTAGATATTTGCTCTTAGGGCACACCACATTTGTGAACATGTGGACATCCGATACATTGAATCCATAACTTGCGCAATCAGCGTTAGTCAGATCAAAATGACTTACAGTGTCGTGAGTTGGCTCATGTTGGTGAAGGACGAGTTGCCCAAAGAGTTGATCTTATTGTTACTTAAGTCCCTGAAAAGAAACAAGACATACATTTGAGTCAATTTCTTTTTATTGAAATGGATATACACAGACAGGTGCACTTGCGTTCATGCACCAGCACCCATCCCTCCCTTCCTTTTTCCCAATGACACTTTTCATGCACAGAGTGATACTGACATGTGTAATGTGAATACTGAGGGCAGGGAGCTTGGCGAAGATATGTAGGATCTCTGGAATAGGCAGCAGGGGGTGACATACATCAAAAGCTGTAGACTTATCAGCTTCCCCGCATCAGGGTGGAGCTGGGCAGATTTAGATGCAAAGCATAGTTTAGGGACTATCCCGGATATGCATTAAATAAGTAGGGGGCTACCCCTCATAAACCAGGAATTGCTTTGGTGTGGACTTCAGCATGCAGCATGGCTCTTTTTACCAGAATGCCAGAACAACTAGTTGAAACTGAGTGCCACAAACATTACCCAACCCGTTTATAATGATAATCTCAGGTTCCACACTCATCTACCATGACATGGAAAAATCAATGGCAACATCGACGAGATAGTTTTAAAATGTTTTATTTTGAAACAACCTTTGTTTTGAACCAGAACGGTTCTGGAGCGCAAGTCTTTGTTTCTCTCGTCCTGTGTGGATTGAGTGTATGTTAGTACTGTGGCGCCGCCGTTCAGGCAGACTTCGTGTATCATATCCATTTGAATTCTTAAAAAGTCAGTAAACATCAAAAAAACTAAATACTGGGTCAAATTTACTGCAATTTGGTCTTCGATCACTGGGTCTGTACGCACAAGGCTGAAGCCATTTTGGTTTTGGCAGATTTTCAGTTGGCCACATTAACTCCCTACATCAATGGTATTCTCATTCCCAAAGCAGAAACGATCAACCTGTGCAGGAGCCTGGGTGAACCGCTTGCTGTTAACAAGAAGCCTCCACGGCCTGATACATAGAAGAAGTTCGGCCTAGCTGATGCATTTACAGTGGAGACCTATGGAGTGGCTCCTACATTCAGCAAGCACAGGGTTAAGATATTGTGGTGCATCTCCTTACACCTATGTTATCCGAGTAAGAATACTTACACAAGCTGTAGGTACTTGTATGTAGAAAGCTGTCCTGGTACCATGGTGAACTGGTTCCCATCCAAATACCTGTTGGGTGATACAGAGAAAGGTTTGTAGTTTTTCATGTAAAGCTCAAGCACAAAGGTACAATCATGAGACAGTCAAATAGGTTTATTAAAAAGCATCATTTTTCTTAACCGCCACACATCCCAAGTCATCCTGGGCTCCTTCTCCTCTCCTACTTCCTTCTCCACCTCTGCTGTTCCCCAGAGTTCTATCCTCTCCCATTGGCTCTTTAACATCTAGCTTGCTCAGCTGGCACTCCTCATCTCCTCCTTCTCCCACAACGTCCAGTGTTATGCAGACAATGCTCAACTCTTTTTCAAACTTCCTTCTGACTCGCTCTTGCACCCTCCATCATCCCAGCAGACTGCTTATCTAGCATCCAGTCCCGGTGCACTTCCAACGATCGCTGCCTCAATGGCAGCAAAACTGCGATCTTTCCCATTGGGACCCGGCTCCCTCCTTCTTCCCTTCACTCTGGCCATCCTCCATCGGCTCTCCCCCTGCTCCCTCCTCTGAAGCCAGAAACATTGGAGTCATCTTCACCTCCTCTCTCTCCTATCTCCTGAACACTCAGGACATTGTCAAGAAGTCCCACTTTCAGCTCTTCCTTCTCAAAGGAATTCTCCCTTTTTTCAATTTCCCCCAGAAGCTCATTGTTACCCAAGCACTGGTTCTCTCTAGGCTTGACTATTGCAACTGCCTTCTCCTGAATCTACCCTCTTCCACTCTGCGACCCCTCCAGTTAATCCAGAATAGGGCAACAAGAGTTATCCTTGGCCTTAAACCCAGGGATCGCATCTCTCCTGCCCTAAAAAGTCTTCACTGGCTCCCGGTTGCTGCACAGATTAAATTCAAATACATCAGCATCATCCACAAAGCTGTCTGGGGCCAGGGACCACTCTATCTGCAACGCTCTCTAACTAAATACTCTCCCTCTAGACCTCTACATTCCTCTGGCACCAACTCTCTGAGTGTAAAGCATTTAGCTAAAGAGAAGGCCAGAGGTTGATCACTTTCCTCAGCTGGCTCTCTCCTGTGGAACAGCCTCCCCCTTCCTCTGCGTCTTGAGCAGGACTTTCCTAAATTCTGGAAGCTCCTGATGCCTTTCCTCTCCTTCCCTTCTTCTGTCCTCTGCTATAGCTCACAGTCGCTGTGGTTGGTGTACAGGGTCCTTCTGCATCTTCAGGGCCCTGACCGCCACACGCAATTGCCCTGTTTCTGTCTCTCAGCACTTGCCTCAGCACAACCCTCCTCCCTGGAGGCTTGCACTTCTCCACCTTTCGCAGCGCCAGGCTGTGTAGCACTTACCATACCCTGCACTTCATCTGTGACTCTCCCACGAGGACGGACACCTCATCAGCTTCCCCCACTGCCCTATTCCTTGCTGCACTTGCGCGTTTGGAATACTCACAAGGCATAGTAGGTTTGTTCATTTTTTCCCAACTTTATTTTATATTCCTGTGTTTTCTACTGTTTTTCTCTCCCATGTACCTTCCCTGTATCCCTGTGGGCACTTTAAAACAGTATTTACTTCCTTTATAAGCGTCTAACACAAACAATAAATAAATAATTAAATAAATCATGAACTAAATCACCTGTCAGCTCTGTGACTGGATTCAGACTTGCCTATAGGCAATGCCCCGAACTGCAGGCACAACATGCCGGTGTGGGCCGTTTGTTTTGGTTAAAGTGGGCCAGTTTGATGAGTTACTTCACTGTGCAGATATTAGTTTTGAGCAGTGTTATTAAACAACTATGATTTAAATTGCACCACTAGTAAGAAAGGTTTCCCACAAACTCCCCTTTATGTGCTACTCAAACAGTAAAATGAATGAATTGCCATTTGCAACTTTGGGGCACTTTATCACTGGTGTCCGAGCCAATAAAACTACACAGACAATGGTGTTTTTAATTTAGGGACTCTCAGAAGATTTCCATTGCTACATTGCCAGTGGGGGTTCTTTAGAGGAGCGGTTGCCTGAGATGTAGTAATTGTCATCACATTGAAAGCAGGTGGATGCTCGTAGAGGGACAGATAGTGCATTTGAGGAAATCTGGGATGTTTAGGGCTGGCTATCATTAAACTGCTGTCTCACATGTTTAATGACTTGACTTGAAGGGCCAGACACCTGCGATATACGCAATTTCGGCTCGGTTCACTTCTTGCTGTACTCACATTTCACTGCACCCCTATCCCCGAATACCACCGTTGCCTGCTTATTTACGCTTTTCCATTAGTGCAACGGGGATATGAACCAATACATGCCCTATGTTCGCCTGCCTGCTGCTATCCCATGTACTTCAGATCTTTCACCTGCTTGCAAATGTTTCGACCTGCAATCCGAGCCCTTGTTGCGGGCGGCAGGATGTCGTTGATTGGAGTGATTTTATTTGCATTCGCGCCTGTATCCACTATTTCTCTTACACTGCAAGAACAGGTTCGACTAGTTCACTAAGAAACAGCAATTACAATCGCTTTCACTATGCGAACATGTTTCATGCAGATGGTGGGTTCCCTTCGCCATTCCGTCCCTTGGATGGCAAAGAGGACCTCAAACCTAATGTGTGTTTAACTGGAAGCCTGTGAAGAGACTTGAGTGCTGCACATATGTGATCAGTGCGTTACAGAATAAGTATGGCTCTGCCTGCTGTGTTCCGGATGTTCTGCAGTTTTTCCAATGAAGCTTGAGGTGAAGCTGCACAAGAGGGCGTGGGGGGGCCACAGTGTAATTTGGGACGAATTCCTGCTATAAAAAAAGTGATGAATTCTGATAAGTGCCTAGAAAAGGAGCAATGTTTTCAACACTTTTGGGGCATTTTTGCAAGATTTGGGCGAAAACTCTATAGGTAAATAGAAAGTCTGCACTTCAAACCCCTTCAGCCGGGCGAGAAGTGCTATCTATACTGCTGACCATTGAGAAGCGATCTGGTTGGACAGCGCGGCCCACACTAAGTGTATTTCTATCGTCTGTCTGCTATTCAGGAATGGTGTGCCTCCAACAATCTCTGCCTTAATGCCAGTAAGGCCGAGAGCCTCCTCAATGGGACTCCTGCTCCCGCCTTTCTGCTCTTACTTTGCCCGTCCACCCTGGACCCTCTACCTGCTCCTTCCAGTGAGGCTAAAAACCTTGGGTTCATCTTGGGTTCATCTTCGACTCCACCCTCTCCTTCTCTCCTCACATCTCTGATGTCTCTAACAAGTCACACTATCAGCTTCACCTCCTCAGAGGTATTCTTCCTTTTCTCACTTTCCCCCAGAAGCTCACTGTCTCCAGAGCCCTGGTCCTCTCTAGGCTAGACTACTGCAACAGCCTCTTTCTAAATCTCCCTGCCTCTACACTTCGCCCACTACAAGTTATCCAGAACAGGACTGCAAAACTTGTCCTTGGCCTCAGCCAAGGGTGGATTAAAAGACAAAAGCAATGTAGTACAATCTACGTAGTGGTGTACTCGTTGAAGGAATAAGAACACCAGAGTGGGATGGGTCATTCATGGAAATCCCACCGGCTCAATTACATGTGGACCACTCTTGCCTTACACCTCAAGTAGGGGTTATCAATAAAGATAACCAGTCACTGTTGCCCTATGGAAACAAGGGCTAGAATATACTGTGACTACTACAAAAATCCAAAGAAGAATTGAGGACCACCTTTGAAAGAGAAGACACACTGAATCTGAATCCTGTCCCACAAGCTGTTGACCTGCAAAGGGAGATGGAACAAGTCTCTCTGGTGGGAGATGCAGACTGTAGTCCTAATCCAATGGGAAGTACTGCCCTTCAAGATTCGAACACACGAAAGACAAAATACAATAGCCATCAGAAGCAGACCCCAAAGCAAATCAGTGAAAATAAAAATCGACCTGAGAGACTGGCAGCATCAGACAATACTGAGAATCTGGAAAATGTACAAACAAATGAAGCTACATTATCAGTCCTGAACTTCGTACTGAATTTGCTGGTCACAGTCTTCGATCAACTAAAAAAGGAGGTACAATCCCAAGCAGGGATTTTATTAGAATCAGCCATGGTGGGGATCAGTAATGCTATCAATACGATAATAATTCCGACCATAAAAGAATCCAGACTGGAAGTCGCAAAACAAGGTTTGGACATTTCAGCAATTTAAAAATCCCTTCACGAGGATGATGCTGGTCGTCTACTTCAGGAACTCTCACAATACCTGAACTCCTTAAAGAATTCGGCTGAAAAACCTGGAAGTGCAGAGGGAGAGGATGACTTGAATCATCTATTTGACGACACACCTCTCTCAGAATCAACGCTGAAAGAATTCCGAAGATTAGCTAATGTAGCAGAAGGGGCAAATGGGGAGTCAATAGACCCTCCACAAACCTTATTGGAAAAAAGCCATATGACCACAGAAGAAAGAGCCATAGAGTGGACGGGAATCGGACAACAGAACTATCATAGAAGAAAGAGAGTAAGGAGAAGAGGAGAAGAGAAGCAAGATAAAGGAGACAAAAAAAATCCTCACCGATAAACAAGAAAGATTGTGAAAAAACAGAGAACCAAAAAAAAAGAAAATGAAGAACTCATAGACGAAATCCTTTCTAAATATTGTCTTATTACCACCAATAGAGGAAACCCCAGTTATTAAACAGAAACTTAAACCACTTGGGCCGGCAACTAAGGATACAAGGGAGGAAATCCCCATGGATTCTGGGGTGAAAACATTAGAAAAACCTCAGAAGATCGGAAAGAAACACCCCCAAGGAATCCAAGCCAAGTGATCAATATCATAAATGTAAGTGTGGGCAACAAACAGACCAACCGGAACAACATCCAGCAGGGTCTGCAAGCCTGCAAAGGAATTACAATCAAAAGGAGACTAAATCTATAGAAAGGGGTTTGCAGAAAGGAACTACACCCAATCTGCATCACTGGCAATAACTGTACCATCGGCTCCAATTTTTCTAAGGAAAAACTGTCCAACACTAAACAACAGGAAACACTGTGGCACAACAAGTCCAAAACCACAAGAAAAGAAAGTGAAATTATCACCAGTTTTTTTTAAGGCAAGTAAAAAAAAGTAGAACCGGCAATAGTGGAAAGAAAAACATCCCCTAGCATTCAGGACATACAACTGGGGCAAGGGAAACAGACCATCATCTCTGAAAAGAGCAACAAAAAACAGACCATCATCTCTGAAAAGAGCAACAAAGCTGGAAAGTCGACAGAGATGGTCAAAGAAGAAAGATCGGCCTATGCTATCGCGAGAGTTTGGCTCAAGACATTAGCAAAGAATCCAAAACATAAGTTCCTCAGCAGAAGTGTGATCTTATCACACTTCAAAAAAGTTGCAAACTTATACTTATTCCCGACAGAGGATATGGAATTCATACATTTTCCATCGGACCAGAATGTCCATATCGCTGAAGTAGGCCTTAAATCCAAAAAAGCACTAAAGGTCATTCTGGAGGCAACAAAGGAATTGGAGAAACATGGCCTGAAAGACTAACGCTCACTACCAGAAGAAGTCAAAAACGGAGGACAGACAGAAAGGGACCGTCCCAAATTGGAGCAGTCGCGAACAATGTCAAGCCAAAAAGACACTAGTTTAATAAGAGAGAGAGAAAACAACCAAGGAAACCAACAAGGCAATCTTAACACTTCTTCCAGAAATTCTGAGAAAAATCTTTCAGAAACTAGGAATGGAAACAGGATCTCTGTAGGAAAAAGCCACTTAGGCTAGTAAGTTGGAGCACGCAGGGTTCCAATACCCTTAAATCTATGCAAATGAAAAAACACATTTTTGATAATAATGACATTATAATATTCCAAGAAACTTGGTGGCTGGTTAACCCAGTAGAAATTGAGGGTTTTACATTATATACTCTGCCTGCGTTATAAAAAAGCTAAAAGCAGACTGTCAGGGGGTTTATTGATGGCATTTGAGAACTCTACTAGTAAGAAAATAGACCTCCTTTTCAATAATAAATTGGGTATCCAGGCCTGCAAAGTTCAATTAAGATCATATGAAAAAGACATTCAATTCATAGTCCTTAATATCTATTGGAACCCCGCCTGGATCAAACTTCATGCCTTTTTGTCTATTTTATCCTTACTTCTGGAAAAAATAAAGCTGGACTCTGGGGGAGTCAAAATAATACTTGCAGGGAACCTGAATACACAATGCATGCAACTTTCAAAAGAGAACAAGGCAAAAAAATCTCTGAGAACCTCTGACAAAGGAAGAAGATGGTTAGAATTCCTGAATGCATGGGATTTGAAAATGACGAAACGGCACAGTGGCGGAGGATGTCCCAGCAGCTCCAACTTGGCAGCAAGGGAAACCATCCTCAATAATAGACTATATCTTCCTTTCATCGGCCCTATTCTCCAGTTGCTCATCGCTGAACATCAAGCCCGGTGGTGAAAGCGATCATGCCCGCCTAGAGCTAGCATTGTCTGACGTGTCCATTATAAAACAGGATAGTCAGACACAAAAGATCTCACTAAAAAAGGGAAAAATAAGACTGAGCAAGTACAAGTCAGAAGGCCAAACTCTAAACACCAACTTATTAAGAATCCCAGAAAATATCCAAATTGAAAACTGCCATCCAGAAAGCTTTGCAAAATGTATCTGGTCTATTACATTAAGAAAAACTGTAACTTGGATGTCAGGGGATTGTCATTCCAGTGGAGGACGGCGAGTGGCGAGCAGGAGTGGGGGCGAGAGGAAACACTGATGGTCAGGGGTATGGAGAAGTTGGGTGGAAAGTAAGAGTGCTACTTTTTACTGTTGTTGACATAGCTTCTATTGGAGCATTTAATGTCTTCATGTCTTCCCATCAGAATTGAATGTATCTTCAAAGTCTGTTTCCACTATGACATTTCTGCAAATGTGTGCTGTAATATGAATCATTTCCACCCATTATTGCAACACAATACTTAGGGGAAAAAACAGTGAGAGACGCATCAGTTAGTTGGTTTGGGTTTGATTTATCCAATTCGGTGTGATCTTTGAGCTTTACCACTTTAAAGTCTGACCAGACTCTGCTGACAATTCTAACACATATAACATGAATCAATGTAATGATGTTATATGAGGTGGGGGACCATGGTTCATGCTACTTTAAATTAGGAAAAGAGAGTGTATTTTGTATGTTTGCGTCATCATGTTAATGAGAGTGTATGTTTTTTTTTTGTATGAGTGTGTGTGCGCCTTCACTGCGTGTGTGAAGGGGCAGAGTGTATCTCTTTAGGGGAAGGGGGTTGCTAGGATACTATTTCTACTGGACATCAAGGCCAAACCAAACATGATAACTGTTATTATATGGCTAGACTGGCCCAAGTTGGTGCAGCCAGTCTGGTCATGTTTTCTAACTGTGGCATGGCATTTTATACTGGGCAGTGTGAGAAACCTCAAGGTGTCTCTCTGGCTAATACCTGGGGATCTGTCATCCAGGTGGCCAGGACACGGCCATCGCTATTGGATCCAATTTGTAGGAGTGGACCAGTGAGGGAGGATCACCTGGATGAGGGGTCCTTAGGGAGTCAGAGTGGGACACCGACAGGTGAGACATGGTATCCCCCTTCTTTCAACACCTTTTATCCACCCTACCACGTAGGATATTCCAAAATACTGCTGCCCCTTTTCCAACACGAACACTTTTGCGCAACACAAAAGACAATGGACTAACACCAGAGCCGTTTACTTGACATGTCCCAATGCAAGGGTTCGGCAAAGTCAGGCAATCGACCAGAATCACACACACCTGACGGCCCACAGGGATATGAGGTGGATCACGAGAGCACAGGACAAGAAAGGCAGACCGCATGACGTGAGAGCTAACTCAGCACGGCAGTTCAAGAGGAGGCGAAAGACGGCGCATACTGAGAGGGTGACAAGGATAGAAGCAAACAAGCCCTCTCCGATCAGGGCCCATGAAACTTCCACAGATGGATACATAAGACTGCAAACAATAGCCACTGTGTCTTGCAGCAGGTGTCAGAGGTACACAAGACCCTTCTCTGCTGATTACCAAGCTGGGGAAAGACGCTTGTCTGAGTGGTACCAACCTTGACTCCAAAGAGAGGAAAGCCAAGCGATTCATCACAGCCGGGTCGATGGGAGAGTTGAAGAAACCAAACTGTGTTGAACGAAAAGAAGCAAACGGCTGATTTGAACTGTGAAAAGCTTGAAGATACTGTTGATGGAAAAGGGGGAAAACCATTAACAGAGAGGTCCGGCACCACATGGGTGATCACGCAGGAAACTCTGGGTGATTACCCGATGGTAGAAACTTCCGAAACCCGAAGGGCTTGGGAAGAGGCAAAAAGAGGTCAAAGTGGACATGCAGGGGTCCTGTAAAATCCTCTGTACCGTCGAAAGTCTTTGACCTACAGGTAATTATGAAGGAGAGGGAAATTAATCCTGCTTGGTGAAACTAGTGTGTGAACTGTGTGTCGTAATGGTTGGCAAGAGTGAACCTAGCAGAGGGATGCTAACGAGAAGGGGTGAAGTTGAAAGTCCATAGTGAACTGTTTTGTAAAAGTTGGCAAGAATGAACCTGGCGGAGGGATGCTAGCGATAAGGGGCAAAGTCTAAAAGGTTGGCAAGAGTGAACCCAGCAGAGGGATGCTAACAAAAAGCGGCGAGGCCTGAAGTCCCTATGAACAGTGTGCTGACAGGAATAAAACCAACCGAAGGATACCCACAGTGAACTGTTTTGCAAAAAGGTCGCCAGAGTGAACCCAGCAGAGGGAGGCGGACAAACCATGGTGAACCCTGAGTAACTGTTTTAAAGGACATTAAGACTCTGGAAAGTAAGAAAAGCCATAGTGAACCCGAAGGAGGGAGACTGACATTTGTAAAGGGGTCTGAGCCCGGCCGAGGGAGATCCAGGGGGTGGAAAGCCATCACCCCAATGTTCATTTGGAAAATAACTATTTGTTTGTTTGTTTTGTTGATAAACATCACGCCCTCGAGGGCAAGAGACTTTTATTGAAAAGAGACTTAACCATCGAAGAACTGAAAGCCGATACGGAACTGTCGTGCTGGGAAAGCTCAAGTGTGTGCTGTGCTCAGGAGATCCACCTTGTCCCATGCTCAAAACGTGGGGAAGGAAGACCCATGCCAATCACATCCTGACTTATTATTTGTGAACACTTCTTTCTTTATTGAAAACACTATCCCACACTCTTTCTGTAATTAGTTGTAAGGATTTGGCAATCGTTTATTTTACAATAGGCCTTTTTACTTTGACAAGACTCCACAAGGACTGCCTTATTTTTAATTTGACGGTCAAAGCTTGCTCGCATTTTAGATTTAGGTTTAGGTTAGGCGTTTTTCCACCCTGCATTTACAGTTTAATAAAAAAACCCTTGAACTGTATTCACTTGTGTCTGTTTTTACTGTTGCCACCATGAGTTCCTCATATATGGTGTCAGGGGTGGAATTTGATTCAATTGATAACAATTGAAACCCATGCTAATAGTTGTGGTACCACCAAAAGGGGAAAACAAAATAGTTGATCTCCTAGATTCTGACAGTGTATCCACATTGAAAGAGGTGCTGACTTCTCAGTTATTTTATTTATTTATTTATTTATTTAAATGTATATAGCGCGCTAGCAGCCCATGGGCATTGAGGCGCTGTTACTTGCAAGAGCTTAGTTACAAGGCATAGTAGCATTCAGTTGTACATTATGAATTCTACAAGGCATAAGACTGATATTTTGGTTGATACAGTTAGTCATTGCAATACAGTTTATGCAGTAGGAACATATGAATTTGATATGGATATCACTGGTGCGGCGCAACTTATGTGAATAAGTTGGTTTTCATGATTTTGTGGAAGGCACTGAGGGAGGTCTCACCTCGCATTGTGGGAGGTAGGGCGTTCCAGTGGGTGGGTGCGAGATATGGGAAGCTGGATCCGCCCGCTCTAGCTTTTTTTATTAATGGCACAGACAGCATGTTTGTATATGGTGATCTGGTTGGCCTAGTAGAGGAGACGGGGTGGATCCTTTGAGAGAGGTAGTCGGGGGCAGTAAGGTGAATGCACTTGTGGGTCAGTGTCAGAGTCTTGAAGATGATTCTTTGTTTTATTGGGAGCCAATGGGCTAGTTTTCTGGCCTCTGATATGTGTTCTCTTTTGGCAATGCCTTGGGCTGCCCGGAGAGCACTGTTCTGTATGATTTGTAACCTCTCTAGGTTTTTGTTGGAGGTGCCTAGGAAGAGTACATTACAGTAGTCAAGCCTAGATCCAGTGATGGCTCTGGCTATGTTTGTGCAGTTTTCTTTGGAGAGAAAGGGCCTGACTGCGTTGATTAGTTTGGCATGATATGCAGCCGCAGAGGCTATAGCGTTGACTTGTCTATCCATGGATAGGTTGGAATCCAAGTAGACTCCAAGGGTTTTGACTGATTCTGAGACAGGTATTTTGATGGAATCTATGGTGAAATGGCTGAATTGGGAGTCTAGGTTTTTCAGCGTGTCGGGTGAGCCTACCAGGAGGAGTTCAGTCTTTTCAGAGTTGAGGCATAGTCCATTGTCTGCCGTCCAGGCTTGGATGGTGTTGTAGAGGTTGCTGAGGGTCATGGAGTCAGTGTCAGAGGCGCCAGTGAGGGTGAGGAGAATCAGTGTGTCGTCGGCATAGTTAGTATATGAAATGCCCATGGCGTCGAGGATGAGGAAAAGGGGTCGTGTGAAAATGTTGTAGAGGGTGGGTGAGAGGCAGGAGCCTTGGGGCACACCGTAGAGTATGATAGTTGGTGAGGCGGATGCTAGGTCAGAGAATACTTGCATGGTTCTGTCTTGTAGGAAGGAGGTGATCCATGCTGTGGCTTGAGGGGAGAATTTGGCAGTAGAGGAGAGGTGGTGGCATAGGATGTCATGGTCAACGAGGTCGAAAGCCGCAGATAGGTCGAGAAGTAAGAGAAGTGCCTGTTTGCCCCTGTCTCTGGCATCGTCCATCTGGATTTTCAGGTCAAGTAAGGCAGTTTCAGTCCCGTGTCTGGGGCGGGAGCCAGATTGGCAGCGTTCTAGGAGTTTGTTCTCTTCAATGAAGTGTTGAACCTGCAGGTAGGCTGCTTTGTCCAGTATTTTGAGGAGAAACGGGACAGTGGTGATAGGTCTATAGTTGTTGGGGGATGTGGGGTCGAGAGTTATTTTTTTAAGAGAGGGCGGACCCAGGCTTCCTTGAGGGAGGCGGGGACTTTCCCTGTGGCAAATGAGGCGTTTACAAAGGCTGTAAGGAAGAGAGCAAGCGCCTCAGTGCAGCCTTTGATAATGGTGGCTGGGCAGCCATCACCTTTGCAGTTGGAAGGTTTGATGTTCCTCATTATGTTGATGATGTCTTTTTGTAGAATGGGTTTGAATGAAAATGGTTGGGGGGGGTCCAGGGCTGGTGGTGGGATAGGGGTGTGCGTGTTGGGTAGGGCTTGCTTGGTGGCTAATATTTTGTTTTGGAGCAGGCTCAATTTATTTTTCATGGCTGTTTGTATATCATCACACCAGGCTTTGTCTTTGGTGAAGTTCTGGGGGGCACGGGTAGGTGTCTCTAGCTCCCTGAAAATGGCAAAGATTTCTTTGGTGCTGGATTGGGCTTCCGAGATTCTGGATTCAAAGGATTTGGCCTTTGTTTGGGTGATTGCTTTTTTATATTTGGTGGAGCAGGATTTAAAGGTCATTTTGTCTTTGTCAGAGTGGGACATTTGCCACTGAGTAAGAGCAGCCTTTTTTTCATTGCGGATTGTGAGGATGTCCGGGGTGAACCATGAGTTGGAATGGGTGGTGGGTTTAGACTTACAGGGTTTAAGGAGGGCAATGGAGTTAATAGCTGCTATGATGGCAACTTTGTAGGCTGTAGCGAGTGTTTCTGGGTCAGTGGAGAAAGGGGGTCTGAAGGCTGGGCCTTGGAGGAAGGGCAGTAGTCTTTCCTTAGTGAGCTGGCGGGAGCTTCTGATGAGGCAGGGTGGCAGTGGTTAGGGTGGGGGGGTGGTGGAGCAGGTGGTGAGGATGCTGAAGGTGATGATGTGGTGGTCTGACCATGGGGTGCGAGTGTTGCCAGTGATGATGAGTGGGCAGTTATGTTGTGCGATCCAGTCGAGAGTTCTGCCCTGGGTGTGGGTTGGGCTAAAGATGGTATTATTGTAGCCTAGAGCCTTGAGGGCTGAGTCAAGGGATTTGGCTGCTGGGTCCTTACTGTCCAGGAGACCTAGGTTAACGTCCCCAAGGAGAATGGCTTTAGATTGTTTTTTGAGGTTGTCAGAGAGGAGGTGGATGAGAGAGGCTTGGAAGTCACCTGTTGGGCCTGGGGGGCGGTAGACAATGTGGACAGCAATGGTACATTGGGGAGAGAGGTTGATTTTGACTGTGAGGTAGTCACTGTTGTTATGCAAGGATTTCTCTACCTTCCTGATAGAAAAGCAGTCTTTGGCAATGATTGCTACGCCTCCACCTTTGGATAGATGATCTTGTCTAGTGATGGAGTATCCAGGGGGTAGTGCGAGTGCGAGCGCAGGGCCGGAGGCCTCGTGTAGCCATGTTTCTGAGATCATGATCAGATCGAGATCATGGGTGGTTAGGAGGTTGTGGATGTCTAGAGCGTGGGCATTGATGGACCTAGCGTTAATCATAGCGCATTTAAGATGGGGTTCGGTAGTGGCTGGAGGGGGTTTCATGGAGAGAGTAAGTGGGGTGGTGTGCACGGGTGCACTATGGGAGTTGGAGGAATTGCAAACCACAGATTGTACACTGGGGGGTCATTTTCAGTGGTGGTGGACACACGTGGTAACACATTTGGCACAGTAGCATTCAAAATGGGGGTAGAAGAATTGCAAACCACAGATTTTGCACTGGGGTGCTCATTTTCAGTGGTGGTGGACACAAGTGGTAACACATTTGGCACAGTAGCATTCAAAATGGGGGTAGAAGAATTGCAAACCACAGATTTTGCACTGGGGTGCTCATTTTCAGTGGTGGTGGACACAAGTGGTAACACATTTGGCACAGTAGCATTCAAAATGGGGGTAGAAGAATTGCAAACCACAGATTTTACACTGGGGGGCTCATTTTCAATTGGCAGCCCATCAGATACAAGCCGAAAACAGGCTCCAGGAAAATCTCACTAGACTAACTGAATTACAGGCAAGGAATTTACTACCCCAAGGCGTACTTCAACCTTATCTCGAAGTTGAAG
Source organism: Ambystoma mexicanum (assembly GCF_040938575.1). Lineage (NCBI taxonomy): Eukaryota > Metazoa > Chordata > Amphibia > Caudata > Ambystomatidae > Ambystoma > Ambystoma mexicanum. Next base: position 1,439,108,453 of record NC_090929.1, on the reverse strand, counting down.
ATTTGGGAAATCCCTTCCTAAACTTTGAGCGCCTGGCCAAACAACTTGGGTGAGGAGAGAACCTTAAGAAATGCTATTTGGGAACCTTGTTAGAAGGGGAACTCCAAACTTAATATCAACTGCTAAACCTTGCACAGGGAGCCTCCTTCCTATCCATCAAGGAGGGCTTGTTAAAAAGAGTGAGGTAAACCTGCTATTTTTATCGGCAGAAATTACAAGTCATTAGGTTGAACCCGGGAGAAACCCGCTTAGAGATGGGTGAACGGGTCAAAAACACGGTAACTCTATGGACTAATAATAAAACTCTATAATTGACAGAGATGATTACCTTAGAACAATTTTAATTCCTTAACCACTTTTTTGCAAAAATCCATCCTTCAATTAAATAGACTATTGGCTATTGAGACTGTGCAAAACCACTCGGATACAGCTAAATACTTCCAGCCAGCCCATCAATGGGAAGATCGACGAGATCATAAACCCATCCTTCGGCCTCAAACCCAGGGATAGATAAACATGGGGGGACATATAGAGTCAAGGAAGGGATGCCTTGCCAAAGAGTAGAAATCAGAAAAGCTGCTCCAAAACCTAAAGATGAAAGCCGAAGGGAGGAAGTAAAAGGAAGGAAACCACCTCCTCTGGTATGTTTTCCTGCAGAGAAAAGGGACATCTAGCTAGACATTGTGATGCACCTAGGCTGCTTGAAGGGTGAAGAGTGGGAAGGACCCGAGGAAGAGCTAGAGCCTTTAGCATCTGCCTATGTCAAACCCCTACCGAGGTTACCTATGAAAAGGCTTGGGTGAATGGGAAGCAGGTGAAGGCCTGAAGCGACTGGGGTAGCAAGCAGAGCGCTATACGGGACGATTTAGTTACATCACAAGACTTAAACCATGCAACTCTAGTCTGAGTAACTTGATTACATGGAGACAACGAAATATATTCTAAAATACTAGTACACATAGAAATCCTGGGCAAGTCCTGTGAAATACCAACAGCTATATTCCCAGGGTTCCCTGAGGAAGTCATTCCGGAGCGAGACTTCCCCATCTTCTCTACTCTCTTATGCAAATCTCCTCCCCATTCAGAGATTTTCTGCCCCAGAGGTTCCCGGAAGAAAATAACGACTCCCAATACTCTCCAGTATGGGATAGGGAAAACTCAGAACCAATAAAGCCCAAGACAGCCTTTGAAACCCAATTCGTAGGTTATTGTAGAGAGTCAGATAAGTCCACTTCACCTCTACTTATGAAAACCGATCAGTGGAATATGTAAGAGTTCCTGGACATCTCTCACCCCTGTTCTTTGACTAGTCTTAACCACAGGAAATCTAGACAAAGAACAGGTATATCCAACTCGCATAGGGGAAGGATATGTGAGAAACCTGAAGGTGTCTCCCTGGCTAGTCCCCGGGGATCTGTCATCCAGGTGGCCAGGAGACAGCCTTCGCTATTGGATCCAGTTCCTGGGGGTGGACCAGTAAGGGAGGATCATCTGGATGGGGGGTCCTTATGGAGTGGGAGTGGGACACCGACTGGTGAGACGCGGTATCCCCCTTCTTTCAACACATTTCCCACTTCCTAGCACATAGGATATTCCAAAACACTGCCCCCCCACCCTTTTTGGACATGAGCACTTTCGCACACCATGAAAGATAACGGACTAACACTAGAGCCATTTATATGACATGTCCCAATACAAGGGTCAGGCAAAGTCAGGCAATTGACAAGAATTACACACACCTGATGGCACTTTCCCTTTGCCTCAGGGATAATAGGTGTAGCATGAGAGCACAGGATGAGCAAGGCGGACTGCACGACGTGGGAGCTAATTTAGCACAGCAGTTCAAGAGAAAGTGAAAGATGGCACATACTGAGAGGGTGACAAGGAGAGAAGTGGCTTTGCCCTCTCCGATCAGGGTCTGTGAAACCTCCACCGTAGGAAACATAAGACTGCAAACAATAGCCAGCGTGATTACCAGCCGGGGAGAGATGCTTGTTTCTGTGGTACCAACCTTGACTCCAAGAAGAAATACAGCCAATCGGTACATCACAGCCAGTGAGTCAAGGGTAGAGTTGATAAGAAACCGAGCTGTGTTGAATGAAAAGTAGCCAACGGCTAACTTGAACTGTGAAAGGCTTAAAGAGCTATTGATTCAAAAGGTGGAAAACCAGCAGCAAAGGAGTCCGTCACCACGGGGGTGCTCACGCAAGAAACTCTGGTTGATTACGCAATGGTAGAAACTAACATAACCAGAAGGCCTTGGGGAGAGGAAAAAAGAGGTCAAAGTGGTCATAGAGGGGTCTTGTAAAATCCTCTGTACCGTCAAAAGTCTTTGACCTACAGGTAATTGTGAAGGAGAGGGAAATTAATCCTGCTTGGTGAAACTAGCGCATGAACTGTGTGTCGTAAAAGTTGGCAAGAGTGAACCCGGTGGAGGGATGCTAACGAGAAGGGCCGAAGTCTAAAGTCCATAGTGAAATGTGTGGTAAAAGTTGGCAACAGTGAACCCGGCAGAAGGGATGCTAAGGAAAAGGGGCAAAGTCTAAAAAGTTGTCAAGAGTGAACCCGGCAGAGGGATGCTAACAAAAAGGGGCTAGGCCGGAAGTCCCTATGAACAGTGTGTTCACAGGACTAAACCCGACCAAAGGATATCCACAGTGAACTGTTTTGCAAAAGGTGGCCGGAGTAAACCCGGCAGATGCAGGCTGACAAACAGGGGTGAACCCTGAGGAACTGTTTAAAAGGACATTCAGACTCGGAAAAGTAAGAAAAAGCCATAGGGAACCCAAAGGAGGGAGGCTGGCGTTTGAAACTGGGTCCTACCCCAGCAGATGTAGATCCAGGGGGTGGAAAGCCATCACCCCAACAGTCATTTAGAAATAACTATTTATTTGTTTGCTCGTTTTGTTGAAAACCATTGACAAGACACCCCAAGGACTGCCTTGTTTTTCATTTGATGGTCGAAGCTTGCTCCCATCTTAGATTTAGGTTTAGGTTAGGCGTTTTTCCACCCTGCATTTACAGTTTAATAAACACCCTTGAACTGTGATCACTTGTGTCTGTTTTTACTGTTGCCACCATGAGGTCCTTACAGCATCAAGAGTAAAGCAAACATGATGAGTGTTATTACGGATAGACTTGCCTTCATTGGTGAAGTCAGTGTAAACAAAATCACCTAAAACGTCATCTCTGTTATTGGCTAGAGTGGGCCCTGGGGAATGGGATTTAGTGGAACCTCACAAAATGCCTGGGAAAGTTACTCCTAACAATACTAGGTTATCAATGGTCCTTGCATGGAGCTCTAGGAGAAAACAGTGTCTTTGGGAAGAAAAAGGGGAACTAGGAATTTAGGGTGAAGGAATGGCAACAATTATGTCTACAGTTGACATGGTAGGGTTTAAAATTATTTCTATCTGCCCGAAGAATGCTGGGATTCTAGAGAAAGAGCTCTTTGCTGAAAGCTACCCAGTAGAATGCACCCCTTTAGGGGAATCAGTGGAAAATAGTGGAAAAAGCTCTACAATCACCAACTAAGAGTATGGATAATGCTATTGTGGAAATCATTGTGCAGACCGTCAGTTGAACGATAAGTTGGCCCTAGGGGGAAAGCCATAGGGTGGGTTGGCAACATATTAAGAAAGGGATCATTGCTGACGTTATCCAATGTCAAAACAGTATCAACTTCACCAGAACAATGCCCAGAGTTCTCCCCTCAAGAGGTGTATAGCCTGTCAAATAATTGATGCAGATTTTTAAGATCCTACCAGGGATGGGGGAGGTAATATCCAATTGACCCCTGCTAACGAGGATGTATCGAAGTTGGCAGCTAAAGTAGTGCCTGCTGGGAAATCAAAACCTATATTAACCAGGGACACCAACAATCATATCATCGGCGGAGAAGGTGATTTATAATAAGAAGCTGAGAATGCCGGTGATCCAAGACTCTAACGAAAGGGAGTGAATTTTTGACCATACACATTTTATGTTGACTGGTATTAACAGACTTGCACAGTGGGAATCAAGACAACATCTAAGAAATAAGGTTTTTCACTGGTTACAAGCAAGAACAGGGTCTGTATGTATTAGAATCCAGGATCTGAGATTCCTACGTAGGACACAAATCAAGGAGTGGACTACAGTCAACAATGTTTACTGTGCCATAGTAGAATGTGGGCAGAGCAATCTACCTGTGTTCCTTGGCCACTGTAAAAACTCTGCAGAACTGCCTTTCTGCTTCTAATGTTACAATTATTTGAGATAATATATCTTTTTCGTTCTAATGTAATTTGTTGGATTTTGTGTTGTGTATGGCCTTTGTTTCTGTGTGTTTAGCGCCTATATGCCTCCAGGTCAACTTGTGTGCTTTATAAATAAAATAAAATAAAATCAAAATACACTTTCTTATTGTGGAATGGTGTTTTTTTACTGGGAATCAAGAGTAAAGCAAACATGGTATTATTATGTGGATATACTGGCCTACATAGGTGCACCTAGTTTGAATATATTTCCTTACTGATGCATGGAATTTTATACTGGTAAAAAGTAAATTCTTATATGTTAATACTGGCATTGGTGCAGCCAACTGGCACAGACAGCGTGAACATGTTTTTTATAATGGCATATATTGTGGGCAAAGGCATCATAAAAATGTGTTGGATAATGCTCCTGTGCCATGTTAATATCTTGCATCTATTGGATTTGTTCACGTGCTAACATTAAAAAAAAACTATTCCATACTGTTTGATTTTATTTACCAAATTCCTAACAGAAAGTGTGCTGTAAAAGACACCATTTTAACCCATCATTTTAAATATTTTTCCAGGGGTAGAATCCCTTTGGTTACAACTGGCTCTCTCGCTATGGTTGGTCGCTCCTGCATATTCGAAGATTCACCAGCCTCCACTAGTAAGTAGCGTTTACATTGAGAAACTTCCACTGCAGTCTTCTGTTTCTGTTTGCATAATAAAAGCACAGATGAAGCAGGCTTGTAAGTGACCTCTCTAGTTTTGCGCTGCTTCTACTTTACGTGCACAAACACACTGCTCTATGGGCACAACAGCTCATAACACACCCTACTGTCATTTGTTTTCTGACCGAAAATCATGAACAATCCTATTGATAGTTTGGTGTTATTTCCTGCCATTTAAAGGAATACATTGACCATTCGTGGGTATAGTTTGGTGACACTTCTGGCTGGTGATCATCCTATCTAAGAAATGAACTGTATTTATGTTTCATTATCACCCCTGGAGCATCTTCATACATGTCAAGTCTCCTGCAACTCGCAGGTGTCTCCAGCAGAGGGAGACATACTCCAGCACCCCCACATTAAGACACAATCCTCTCATAAAATGAATAGCTGCTGTCCGTGCTCCGAGTTGAGACGCTTAGCTCCTGTCATGCCAGGAGCTATATGCCTCATGATTGGATAACACTTGGTGAGTGTTATGCAGGTGCGTACGACGTCCATGACTGCTGCAAACCGTGTGAAAAAGTTAGTCTTTCAGAGCCTCTGAGAGGCAGTGCCACAGCCAGAGGCGGAGACAGGGTAGGGCCCGAGTGGGCAAGGCCCACCCAAAATCTGTAAATGCCTACTCAGCAGCGCTGTGTGGGCATTTACAGATGTTAGTGTCGCTGCGGTCGGGCCAACTACATTAGCTTCAGGCCCCACTAGTTAGACAATCCTGGCTTTGCCCCTGGCCACAGCAGAGCCAAAGGCATTCCAAAAGGCTTCAGTGTCACTGAGACCTTTTCAGGTTCATTTCTGCTGCAGTGCAGAGCCTCAGCCCCCTTCCTCCCACCAGAACCAGAACACAACTCTCTGCATGCCGCAGCAAAGCCCGGCATGACCTGGACCAATCTGCGCGACACAAAGGTGCCCTTCCCACCCACACCCCTCTCCTCCTAAAAGGGGCTTTCCCAGCAGGTCACTCAGCATTTCAAGAGGAAAGGGCAGAGCTTGGAATGCACCCGCCCCACAATTCCGCTGTATCGATCATCAAACACCATCCCGTTCCAGCATCTCTTCTCTGTAGATTCCCAGGTTGCGTGCCCACCATCTCTTCACCCTGTGCTCCCCCGTTCCATGCCCAGCATCCCATCCTCAAAGAATCAGAGGTTCACCTCCTTGGACTTTCCGGTTCCACACCATCTATTTTACGCAGAATGTTTCAACATAGTGCATCTTTTGCACAGACCCTAATGTTTTCCGTCCCCCAGCCCCTTTTCACCATGGAGCCTAATGGTCCGTTCTCCACATCCTCAACAACTTTCATCCACAGGTCAGATATGGGATGGCAGAGGAAGGGCAATGTAGCAAGTGTTGTAAAATGCATATGGGCAGGTAACTATGCCCTAGTATATATGCATTTGGATATATGTTGATAAGTCTGATAGATAACGTGTCCTCAGTGTGCGCGTGCCTGAAAGACTGTGACTAAAACAAGTGTATTTCCTTTCTTGTTTTTCTTTCTTTCTATTCAAGTTGTGAGAAATTTCCAAAAATATAAACCTCGAAAATCAGATTTTTTCATGGGGTTTGGGGGGGGTTAAGGGGTTTGCAGTTGGAGGGAGGCGAACCTCTGGCAAAATGAAGACTTGACGTTGGCATCTCTGGATCTTCTTACCTGGGCCCCTCACCTACTGCAGTGTTTATACCTCTCTATTAGTGCACATGGCTGGAAAACGCCAGCACTGGCGCCATTTTACCAACATCACAGGTGTATCGGAAGTAAAATCACATGAACTTTGACCACTGATGGCGTCAATCGAAGGGGCTTCCCATGGTGAAATCGCCAGAAGCAGATCCAATAATTGAACGATGCGTGTAAAACTAATAACGCACACAACCAAAATCTCCAGGCCTCCTCTTACTGCTCTACAGAATGTTTGCCCATCAGCACTTTGCTGGTCTCTACGGCACTGCAGCGGGCACAAAAGCGCCCTCGCCTCCTGCTCGTGCAGCTCATCTGAACGCTGAGAGTCCTCGAAGCGCAGTGCGGACAGTGATGGCAAGCACTCCGACCCTTGCGGAGCCATTGATCACGCCTATGGCGCCGCACCTTCTGTGGGAATCCGCTTGAGTGCTCTGCTACATTATGAAGAGAGGCTATAATAAAGCCTGTCCAGGGTTTCAGAAGCCCTCTAGTTTGAGAAAAAACATTGTGTTTGTACATCACGGTGTCAGGCAGAGGCTTCAGTTGTCAGTTAAAGCATTACGGGAAATTATTTTCAGGTTTAATCTTTCCTGAAGCACGACATGGAAAAAATCCTGCTGCTGCTCTGGAGCCCATGATCAGGCCGACATCTGGTATTTACTGCAGAGGAAAGGAATCAGGGGGTTTTCCTGCACAACCAAACTATATAGCACAGAATCAATAGATTCCAAGTGATCATTTATTTCACCTAAGGTAGAGATCAGCCCTTAAAGAAGACGTTGATCCATCCCACAGGATTTTTTTTTTAAGCAAATAACGTTAAAATAGACACTGACTGATGGTGTCTTTTGCAACATGAGGCCAGTCTACTGCTATACTCCTCCAATTGGTCACACCAAGATCATTTATTATAAAAGAAGCCCAAATAATAGCAGTCAAATCACAGGGGCGTCATTTCACCAAAATGCCATGGGCAGGGGAAGTGACATCACACGACCCTTGACCTCTGATGACATCACAAGAAGTGATGTCATTTGACCCCACCCCAAAGTGACATCACAGGAAGTACGACCTTTCACCCATTGACAAAACATGAAGTAGCATCACATAGCATTTACACTATGGACCACCGAATGTATTGTTAATATCAGTGTGTATTGGCCCATATTACCAAATGACTGTGAATGCAAGCAAACGTCCAAGGCCACATGATAATGATGTGTTATTATATAGCACTTACACTTAAGCACTTTATATAAAACAAATATACATACAATATCACCCAACATCTGTTGGTACTCATTTATCAACCAAAGAAGGATGAAAGGCTGAGTTGGCCTTGACAGAATGTGAACCTGCCACCTACAGATCACTCACACATGGCAGCAGCAAGCTATCAACCCACTGAGCTATTTTACCTGCTATAGTAAAATGAGCAATTAGATGTCTGAATGTTCTGAAAGTCAGAAAGCAAATTACACTCCGTAGTGGATACCATTAAACTGGTAACTGAGATTTAACAGCAGGTCAGTTAATCTGCAGGTCTGGTGCAAAGTTGGCTACATGTCAGGCTTCAGAGGTTGGCAAAATAATTACCATTGAGAAGGTTCATAACTGTGCATTCAAGAATTTAGAGTAGCGCAGAGAAAGCAGCGCACGCCCACGGCATCCCCTACTCTCGGCACTGGTTACCTCGTACATGCAAATAAACATCCTGAACAGTATGCCATGGAGATAGGAAAGATAGACCCATTACAACAAATCATTCATTGTAGCACAACGAAATCAATGGCCACTTGAGGAGCTTTGGTCAAATATTTCTATACTGTACAGAAGCTTTTAGGCACAAGGATTTTGTCAAGTGAGTGAGGACACCAAGATGGAATGTCATGTGATGATCGTAACAAAGACAATGGCAGAAAAAAACATGCTATGACTGCAATTTAGGAAAAGCAAAATACATAGTCCGAAATTGATGCTTATTCAATTCTAAATGCTTTTTGTACGTTTTTGTCTGCATTGTGAATTTGAGGTGTTTAAGAACAGACTAAATCAGTGACTCACCCCCTGAAATGTGCCTGAAATAAACCTTTAATGAGTCTAGCAATTATTGTATAGAATTCCAGAAAGACAAATTATTTCTTACTCCTATTCTTTGTTATTAAGGGTCACTGCTCAGAGTTTTACACTTGTGGAACCCCCTGTTTTTTTAAGAGTCCTGAACAAGAATGCCAGCAACTCCAGAGACAAAGAGCCACATGGCACTGGCCACAGCCCAGGCGCTTCCATTGAAAAAAATGTAGCAAGGGAGACCTCAGGGGTCACAGTTGCGACCCAAGGTGACCACCAAATGACGTCCGGTCAAATCACTGATGGTGCTCACAATCACTGTAATGCTGGCTGAGCACCTGTATGTAATGTTTGACGCATAGTTCTACCGACAGGGTTGGGAACAGAAACTGATTTCTAGTTCAAAATATGTAAATAAGCTGATTAAGGCAAGTGGTGGTCACATGAGAAACATAGAGCCAATGTAAAATGTTAGACCGCCAGCCTGATAGTTAGTAGATGCTAACAAGCACTGGCTAAGCCAACAGTTTTGGCTATTCCACGGGCATGCGATTGGCATTTTTCATGCACTGGCATAATGGTACTACCTGGCCATAAGATGGCAACTGCCAAATAGTGTTGGAACCTTGGCATATTATGGTAGTGCCTGCAAATGCCTATCTAATCCCTATAAACTGGTGGCTTTGCCAACGTTTGCTTTTAAGAGGAGTTCAGTGCAAGGAACAGATGCAAGGATGCGCATACTGCTTATAAATCTAATGAGTGAAATCACATGGTTAAGACATCTGTATTACACCAGAAGCTGGTTTATAGCTTAAATGTAACCATTACCTTTCAGAGGGCTACTTAGAAAACACAAAGCTAGCTCAAAGAGATCCAAGGTGGATGTATTTTGGGCGGGGCTGGTAGTGGGTGGGAATGCCCTAGCAAAGGGACTTGGCATGGTATGGCACAGCACTTGTTAAGTGCAGACATTATCCTCATTATGGGGTATCATGGCGCTGAGACAGTGGGTACTAGAAGACCCAGACCAAGAATACTGAGTCAGGACCCTCCCAATCCCCCAACCAAAACCTTCCATGGGCCCCCATTCAAGGAGGGAACAGAAAGGTCTTCAAATTATGTCTGAAGTCTAAATGATTCTTATTACTGCGCAAAACAGCGGGAAGCGAGTTCCCGATCAGTGCGGCTTGTACTGGGAAAGACTGTCCCTCCATTTCACCCATCTGAACTTGGGCACTGACAGTAAATACGGAGAGGACAAGCGTAGGCATCTCCCAGGAACACAATGACAAAGTTTGGCACTAATAAAGACAGGAGTCTGGTGATACATAGCTATATGCACCATGCAGAGTGCCTTAAATTGTATCCGCTGTACCACCGGGAGCCAATGTAATGCTTGCAAACCTGGGGTGATATGCTCCCTCCAACCTTGCCTTTAAAAGCATCCTTGCTGCAGCATTCTGAATACTTTGCAGTATGCCTAACAGCACTGTGGGCAGACCTAAATATAAAGCTTGGCAGAAAGCGAGTCTGCTTGAAATAAATGCATTTAAAATCTGCATCACTGACAAAGAGAGACTTGCATCGCCGTGTGCAGTCAATGAGTGGGTAAATAACCAAACACCACCCACAGGCTGTGTCCCTCCTAACGTGCCACTTTTTGCCTATTTTCTCTTCCCGTGGTAATCATTTTGGCTTATAGGCAGCGCTTGCAGCACTATCTAAAAGCCAAAGCTGAAAATCAATGGCAATTTTTAATGGTAAGTAAATTAATTGAAAACTATGCATTTCCAAGCCTCCCTTTGGGATTTTAACAGTAGCCACAAAGATAGTGGGGTCCACCTAGTTCTGAATGTATTGCAATGCTATTAAATGCTGGGTAAGTAAGCTTCACTTAGCCATAGTGTGCACACACGAAGTATTAATTAGAATATCAAAGTGCTCTGAGTCCACTTGCACTCCTATGAGTTAGTAGCTGCACTTTGCTAGTGCTGTGGGAGAGGTTCCCCCCTGCACCACTGTTGCATCATTAGTCCTGATTAGGGTACATTTTTGCATTTCTTGTTGAATACTAAATGAAACCAGCTGAAATGTGTTGTATATTTTTCTGAAATGTGGAGATGTTCATTTCTTTTGCGTGTGCGCTCAGTGCAGTATGATGGGTCGCGCCGCCAGATGACATGCGAGCAATGCTTGGATATCCTGATTGTTTAGAGGCATGTGCAAACAGACTGCAAATCTGACTATTGATAATATTCATAGCCCTATTGCTACTAATAATAATGGCAATATTAGTAACGGACTCACTTGAACATCCATTTCCATTTGTGACGGAAAGAAGTGCTTAGCTGTAAACGCGCGTCCCTTGCACTTGCGCAGCGCTACTTACAGTTCTGTGACGTTCTTAGGGATTCCCTTTGGCAGCGACAGGAGGTGCTTGTTGCTGCAACGGACGACAGTGTCCAAGCAGGTGCACTCCTGGGGACACTGAGGACGCGGGACACAGCTCATCTCCTCAGGACCTGACAAAGAGAGCAGAAAGAACTCGATGAAACCATCTACTCCATCTTAAAACATCCTCTCATTATCTATTTCTCTGACTACTGCAATTCATTTGGACACCACATCTGTCACTGGGTTCCATGTTCTTTTATTTCATTGCGTGTAGCGGGGACCGAGCTCGAGGGCAGCAGAGCGCTTTATACAGGGAGGGCACACTTTGCATCCGGACAGATGCAACTCTGGCCTTTTGTGCAGGAGGCTGCATGCCATGTCCCATCAAGGCTTCAGAGGTCACTGCTGCCAGATGCATGCGCCTGTGCATGAGATGCGGAAGGCCACAACATGGGCTGCAAAGGGGGCCATTGGTGAAAGGAAGTTCAAGTAGATTGTTTTTGTAACACTTTTCTCCACCCTTGTAGTAAGACTGTTCTTCTTGATGAATGGATTTGAGGACATTGAGTGGGAACCTGTGAGTGTGCACCATACACTGTTCTATGAGGGCCAATTCATGTAGGGTTCCAGGAGAAGAATGTGAGGGGCAGTCGGGCTCTTGACTTCTGCGCCCGCACCCCCTTGCATGCAACTCCCCGATTCACAAAGGGGACTTGAATGAAGGAGGAAAGACTAGCTGGGGGAGCAGCAGGGGACCCCAGCCAGCACCTCCATATCCAGCCACCCTCACAATGCAGTGGGGACTGCCACCTGAGTGTGTGCTTGGCACATGCAGGTCAATGTGTGACTTTGGACCATTGTATCTTAATTCTAATAGTTAATTCTACCACAAGTAACCAAGTATTACTCACAAACGATGGCTCAGCTCCAGAAATTGGCACACTTTCTACTGACAGGAAACAAAGGCTGTGTCGTTTTCAATCTATACCACAAGACTGCTCTTCTAAACTAGAGCTTTCAGATTCTCATCAGTGTCAATGATCTTCAGCCAGAAATGTAGACATGAAACCTTAGAGAGGGGGTCTTCAACCTTTGGCACTCCAGATGTTTTGAACTACAACTCCCATCATTCCAAGCCAGCATAATCAATGGGGCGGGATCATGGGATCTGGTTGCCAAAACACTTGGAGAGCCACATGTTGCAGACCCTGTATTAGAGAGGGAGTCTGCGGTGCACATATGGTACAATACAATGAAACTCAAGTCAGTGCACTGTAAAATAAGGATTTTCTTGTATGGGTGAGTCTCATAAATCAGAATCGTGAAGAAATAAACCACAGCTTTCATGCGCTCCAGGAAGACACCAAGCGGCTTCTTCTCAAAAGGTTCCTGTATTTATTTTAATATAAGGCCCACTTTAGAAATAGTTTAGCAATAAATATAATGCATCTTTCGACAAAGCACTTGCATATGTGATATATTTCATCTTATGGCCTCAGTTGGGGGCCAGATTATAGACATTTTGCACTGGTGCAAATGGAAAGCTGCACAGTCTTAGCACTAGAGGAAAGTGTGACCTAGGGCAAAATCCTATCCTTTCAATGCACTTTTGTACCAAGAAAATATTTGCCCTAATGCTAACAGGGAACGATATTAGCACTAGGGCACACTTTGCCTTGGTGCAAAATGCATTGAACACGTATGGGCCTGATTCCCAAAATGTTTTTCAATGGGATGCGCCCACTGAAACACACACTGTGAATCAGGCCCTGTGTTTTGTTGTACTAAGGAAATGTTTGCCCTAGTGCTAATACAGTGCAAAATTGCACTTGCACTGGTGCAAGGTTTCTGTAATGTAGCCCGTAGTGATAACTGCCCACATACAAAGCAATCAAGAGTTTCTGCAATGTTGTCTTTTGTACCACAATACTCCTGTTAAGAGTGTCACACAGTGGCATATTCACTATCAATCTGCTACACATTCATAGGATGCGCTTACATTAAATAAACAAAGAAATGCATGTCTGTAAGCACTCTGCAACTCTCAGTAGATTGACTTGTTTATATGAAATGTTTAAAGGGCTGGAGTTTAAACCCCAGCAGAATAATTGGAGGGAGGAGCTACATGAAGTCTAACGCTGGGCTTTTATATTGGTGACCAAATTACAAGGATTGCAGACACCACTGGCTTAAAAGGCCCATCAAACAAGAACATGGAGCACCAATCTGCCAATCTAGAAGAAGGAAGTCCTGCAGTGTGGTAACTCTAGCTGTACCCATGATGCCTCAGATTGCACGCATGCCACTCCCTATACTCCCTATCCTGCTAATAGCGACTGCCGATCATATGTAATTTGGGTACAAAGTTTAGCGGACCTGTGCTAATAGTGTTGACTATCTAAAGAATTGGCATATTTTGGGCACATCTCTGGAATATATCTGCTGCCATTGGGATCTGGAGCCACAGCAAATGTTGTGAACTGGATATCACACTCATTCGCCAGTTGAAACAGCAAATATCACCATCTGGAAATGGAGTACATTGACATAATTTGCAGAATATATGAACATGTAGCACCAAAGCACAGCGTTTGGATGTAAATGAATGAAAGAGTGAACTTGGGTGGTACGATAGCACAATGGCCTCTGTGCATTCTGCAAACACGTTCTGAAACATAGATTGTCAAACTGCAAAACTACATGCTGATAACACTTGCAACAACTTTGTAATTGGGTTGATGAACGTATATCAAAAAATGACCAAAATCTTATTATGCTTCCTACAAATGTAGAACCACACCTCAGTAACGACCTACGTCTTTCAGTGTGTGTGGGATATAACATGTGACTAGGCTCAGAATTCCAATGGAGAGCAGATGCGGGCAGGGTTGCATGCCAGCAACAATCAGTATGCATGAGAACATTGCGATCTAAAGCATTGCAATGGGGATTCTTTGCATGTGCATTTGGGAGTCTGAAATCATGACTAGAATGTACTATTTATTGTTCTGACCATCTGGGGCCAGGCCTGAGAGAAATTGGAAATTGCATGCCTTGTAAATATGGCTTGGAATTGGAGGGAAACCAATTTCTGCAGATGAGAAAAACGAGGAGCAGGGAGATTAAGTTGCTTCAGGGATGAGCTAATTTGCACAATGCTGGGAAGTTTGGTTTACAACTCAAGTTTGCTGGTTTCACGGCCATTGACTTGCCCCTAGACGATATCTCCATGCTTAAGGTATGTCATTGCTCTTTGTGTGTTTGAAGACACCTTTTTTTCAAGTTTACACATTTCCCTTTATGGTTACCTCTTTGTATAAGTGGAGGAGTACTAACGTTGCCCTACTTAAGTGGCACCGTAAAGTAACTTACTTAAACTCTCTTGCAGATAAAAAAGTGATACAGGTACATATGGGCATTTTAGGTGATCATTAACATGACAATAGAAACTGATAAAAAAAAGCGAAGAAGTCAGGAAAATGAAGGTAAACGACAGTACGGCAGTGCGTTACCTTCCTCACACCTGAAGTCGGGGAAGGCGACATCTTGAAGCGGGATCTGTCTCAGGAAGTCAGGGTTCTGGCAGCGGGGATTTCCTGTCACAATCTTCCTCTTCCGCAGCCACTCCCCCAGCCAGGCCAGCTGGCAGTTACAGTTGAATGGGTTGGCCAGCAGGTTCCTAGGCAAGCGCGTAAGAAAGAATTCATAAAATGACCAGAACGTCAGTGATCAAGTATATTACCTAGATGAAAAGGGAAACTCTTGCTTGGACTGCACCAGCAGTGCTATTTCCTTTTTTCAACTAGAGAAAAAGAACTAGTCACTCATATGACAAGACTTCAATTTTTCTTGAATCATTTTACAGTGAAAGCCTGGGACATATTTCAGTCACTGACAAATCCTTAACTGCAAAAAGCACATTTTTGATTTAAAAAAAATCACTTCTGGTCCATTAAGACAGCCTGTTCATTCAAAATAATTCAGGTGTATCGGAAGTCTGCATTTGTCGTCTTATACGTACCAAATGCACAAGATACGCTGACATACAGCTTTTTGGAGTCTAGGATAGCAGGCAACATCCTAACTCCCAACAAGGAGTTGTGCAGTTTTAATATTACAGACTGCAAAAGACCATTGAGTTAAGGATGTATATTTTGGATCTTGTATCTTTCCAGTGGCATCCTCCATGTTGTGTTTGTGGAACTCTGTGCGTTGATGCAGACATGTTTGCTCTAACTACAGCCATGACTAAACACAATCAAGTGTTGACAGGTGTTCATTCAGGTGTTCATTCAGCACGATCCCGGGTCTATGCGCCTACTATCAGTGTCTAGTACATATACAACAAGAAACCTCCTGTGAAAATCACAGGAGGGTCACCTTTACGCCTTAGACATTTGCTTATAACTTATTTCAGAACATGAAGTCAATTCCAACAAATGTAGACGGCTACTCTGAACTCTAAAAATTGCTATTAGCACCAGGGGCGGGGGAGCCAACCAATCAGGTTGCTCTAAACGCGGGCTGAAACCGCTAATCTTAACCCGCATTCCGAGCAGCCCACTGGTTGCTACCTCTTTTCAATGGCGGCGGCCCTGCTACCGCTGCTGCAGCGCTTCTGCTGTCGCTCTGTGGCTGCCATGGACATGGAAGAGGGCCTTCCATTTCTATGACGGACATCTGCCCGCATCCAGTTCAATGAATGAAAATACTTTATTTTAGCACCCCGGGTTACCACTTGGGTAACCCGGGGTGCTAATAGGGCGGATCGGGTTTTAAAGCCCTAGAAAAGAATGAGCCCACACCACCAGCAGTTCAACATTTGACACTTAGGTTTACATGGAATCCATGAATGTGGTGTTAACATAACGAGCCATCTCAGTGACCTTAGAATTTGCTGCAATAGTTGTACATATTTTTGTTATAAAATGAACTGCTATTTGAATAGCATAATTCATGTGTATTTTTTTGCATTGCACAGTTTGTGTGAGTGTGTGAGTGCTTGGATTACTTACAATTCACCTTTAAGCTTGTTACTTTATACACACAATCAGAAATAAATAAGGACGACTACAATTGTGTTTGTCACATTTTGGTATTAATACGTGCCTGTTCACAAGTGTTTCTAGGTGCCACCAGACAAGGGGTGTGAGAGGGGGGAGTCAAGACAAACAATCCTAAGAGGCCTTGTGACATTGGCATCGTGCAAGTGCGATGAGAAGTGCAGGGAAAAGAGAGGGGGAAGTGCAGGGGAAAGGTAAGGGGAAGTGCGATTAGGGCAGCATGGCTCTGAGTAAGTGCAGCCAGGGCAGAGTGGTTCTGGGTAAGTGCAAGGAGGCAGGGGGGCTGTAGGGGTTACAGTCACAGCCCCTGAGTGCGCGGTAGGCCAGGAGGCAGTGCAAGGAAGACTGGTCATGGAGGAGCCTGGTACCCAGTGAGACTTTGAGGGTACTAAGCAACCAATCGACGTCGCGGGCAGGTATGTTATCAAGGAAGCGAGAGATTGAAGGCAGAGGAGAAAAGGAAGGTATTGAGCCACTGCCAGAACTTCAGGTGGTCTAGCTCAAGTTTGAGAGGGGCAGAGAGGCTGTTCCAGAGGGAGGCACCTGCAGAGGAGAGAGCTCTGACCCCCAATCTCTGCTTGGAGAAGCGTCTCACGCACAGAGAGTTAGAGGTAGCTGAGCAAATGGCTCTAGAAGGATGGTATTTAGGCAGATAGAGTTGGATATAGTGAACGCCCCGGCCCCAGAAACCCTAGTGGACAATGCAGAGGGTGTTGACCTTGATCCTTGCTGCCATCGGGAGCCAGTGGAGAGATTTCAGGGCAGGGGAGATGACATCCCTGGGCTTGAGGCCAAGTATAAGTCTCCCAGTCCTGTTCTGGATTATGCATAACCCTAAATATACATTTCTAATTATTTGAATGTTAGACCTTAAAAGTAATGTGCCTCTCTGAATGTGATGGGTGCACTTGTCGCATATTGCAGAGTGAATGAATGGTTGTATGTAAGCCTGTCTTCCATTACATTTTAAGAACTTGCATAAATAATAAATTAAGACATAATTCATCAACACAAGTGCTTTCATTTGTCCCGTCATGTGCCTTTTTAAAAAAAAAAAAAGTACAGGTTTCCCTACTGGCTTTCCTGTACTTAGACCACACTTATCACAGATGGCATTTTGAACCAATGTTCATAGAATGAGCTTGAAAGGTTACAGGCAGATGGAGACTTACAAGGTTGAGAGGGACTGCAGTGTGTCAAATGCTCCGGGGGCGATGGTGCTGATCTGGTTATCATAGAGGGAGAGCAACCTCACGTTCCGGAGTCCGGAGAAGCTGTCGTTGTGCACACAGCCTATCTTGTTATTCCTTAGCATCCTGCATTATGAAAAAGAAGCATTACATACTTTGGCCATTATTCAACACAAATATCTTCGCGCTGACAGGTAAGTAGCAATTCATAGGACACATGACTTTCCATGACTAAGACCGATTGTTTCCCAATGCGCCGCATGGAAGAGTTACTGTACCTTCAGTAAAGGCCCATCAGATTTGTAAACCTGGCATCTTAGGTGCCCTAAGTAGACCCTGGGCCTCATAACGAGCATGGCGGTAGCCGTGCCTGTATCTCAGGCACGGCTACCGCCGTGCTCGCTACCGGCACTGCCTCCCGTGATTGGGCAATATCCGGCCCATCACAAGATGAATGGGCTGGTAATTGCCCATTCGCGGGTGGCGGTATTGCCGGGCTCCCGACCCCCATTCTGCCCTCTAGGGCAGAATGGGGGTGGGGAGCATGGCTGCGCCAGCACTGTTGATTACGGTGCCGGCGCAATTACGAGTTATGCTTGCGGGTGCCGCACAGCCTGCCAGGTAAGACCTGGTGGGCTGTCAGGAACCCGCGAGCAGAACTCGTAATGCGGCGGGGCGGTATGAACGGTGCCGGTGCCTTACCGGCATCGTTCAACCCGTCACCGCCAGGGTCATAATGAGGCCCTCTGTTCTCTATGAGTAGCTCTCCTTATTTCTAAAGCGACTGCCTAACCTTGCCCACTTCTTCACTGCTCCTACTCCTCGTCTTCCTCCTCCCAAAGCCATCGACCTCGGAGTTACCTTCGATTCCTCCCTTACCTTTTCTGCCTGAATTCCTTTGGTCTCTGAAATGTGTAAGAATCCACTCTGTGCTACAGCATTCACAAAATGGGTCCCTTTTAAACTTTTAAGGCAACCGCAACTCTCATCCTCACCCTTATTTTCTTCTTTTTGATTAATTGGGAGTCTCTTCTCATTGTTTTTTATTTCTTTATTTTATAGCGCCTGCAGCTATTTCTCTCTTTTTGAACGTCCCACCATTCTCCGCATCACTTGCTATCCTGCGCTCTGCACTCTTTCTTAACTACTCTCGTGATCTCAACGATTCTACATGTTTTAATCGCAGTCCGTTTGATTGCCGGCTGGTTGACTTAATAGCCTTCCCCACATGTACTAGGACTGGTATTATTTTATAAACTAAAACCAGTCCTGCTAGTGCTGGATAGTGGGTCAGGTATCCAGGTCACCTAGAGCGACATGTGAGAGTGGCCTTTATCGAACTGACTGCGATCAACAAACGATACATATCTCGATCCTTTTTATATGCAAAGGTCGTCTTGTTCCCCGTCATTCTGCTTCCCTTGTCACCGCCTATGCTGCTTCTGCTTTTCCCCCACTTCTTCTGGGTTAGGATGAATTTCATCTGATTTGCTAATGTTTAACCATTCCCTTATGTACCATTTCTGTAATGTTTCACTAGAGTTTGGTAAAAGTGAAATTTACATTCAACAAAATTAATTGAAAAGAAATATAAGTTCATGACAGAGTTAATGAGCATGACAGAGAAGGTACCAAGACATGGTACAGTAATGGAGACAGTTAAGACAGGGACAGTGAATCGAATACGAAGGTCAGTGGCAAGTTTGGGAGGCATTTCATCAGTTTTTAGAAGATGCATTTAAACACTGGTGAAAATTGATGATCAATGCACGTATTTCTGCAGGCAATCATTGTCAAACTAATAATGAATGGCTTGTTAAGCCTTGATCTTTCAATATGATATTTATTATAATGTTTGCAGGCCCTTCTTTCTTGACATCCATGCAACAATGCAGGGGTTTGAACAGAAGGGAAATCCAAAAGGCTGACAGGAAGAAAAGGAAAAAGTAGTAGCAAGAAAACAAGGCTGAAGACAACAGAAGACACTTCCATTTCTTTTCCACGCCATCTTTGCAGAGCACGTCTCTAGCACGCCTTCCTTGCCGCACCAGGGTATTACTTCGTCAGGGGGGATGCCTTACCATACCGATCCCTTTTCTTGATGGGGGGTGTCTCCCACTTTACCCGCTCTTGATGCTGTACTTTCATTTTGAAGTGGAGCCCTCCGGCACCCTCTATTCCCTTCTGCCTCTCCTCGGCGCCACACTAAAGATCTGGCAAACCAGCGCCCAATCTCTAAATTGCCCTGCCTTGTAAAACTGTTGGCGTCAACTGTCAGTAATCAACTGGAAAACTTAATTAAGGCCAACAACTTGTTGACTACTTTGCAAGCAGGGGCTTGACCAGAAAGAGGTAAGGAATCAGTACTTCTGGCGGAAATTGACGACTCCGCTCCATTACTGACAAAGATGGAGCGGTTGTGCAGGTGTTATTAGACCAATTGGTGGTCTTCCATTTTGTCCTGTCACATCTGATTCCTGTGTCGAGGTCTCCACAATGAATTGGATTAAATCCTATTTGAAAACCCCCAGAAACAGATCATCCCCCCGCTACCTTTACTCCGATGAATCTGAGGGAAAACGTGATGTCCCACAGGGATCAGCACTTCCTCTGTGTTTTGTAGAATATCTTTCTATGCCCCTTAACCCACCCGAATCATTTACTCGCTATTTATTTTGCAATTATCCCTATGACTCCCAGAAATCTACTTTGCCATTATTAGCAAAGCTAGCAACAGGTTTAAAAGCTCTGTGCTTGCTTTAGACAGGGGAGTGGAAACAGCATTTCTGCTAAAACAGAGAACTTCATGTTAGGCAAAACTCCTGATGCCGGCAATTTGTGGATCGTGAACATGAGACTATGTCCAGAACCTTCGTCTGTGGGAAAGAGCCTAGGAGTCCTCATGGGCAAGCAGCTCTTCTTGCCCCCTCAAATTTCACATATGATGAAATTAGACTTTTCCACGTGACAATGTGAAAGAAAATGTTTCCGCAGTTAGCTCAACCAGGCATTAGTAGTCCTGGTTCAATAAGGTGTGGATTATGTCAACGGCCTCTACCTGGATCTACCTACATTTCCA
Source organism: Ambystoma mexicanum (assembly GCF_040938575.1). NCBI lineage: Eukaryota > Metazoa > Chordata > Amphibia > Caudata > Ambystomatidae > Ambystoma > Ambystoma mexicanum. Next base: position 1,439,087,998 of record NC_090929.1, on the reverse strand, counting down.
ATACCAAAGTTCAAGAGCCTCCAAAATGCCATAGCCCATCTACTCCAAACACCTTTTTCATGAACACGTGATGATAGGCATGAGGGCCCTGCGTAAAATCCCAGTGGGAACACTACTCAGCCTTTTACAGAACAGGAACCTACTTTCTCATTGGCTGATGAAATACAGTCCTGGTTATATGCCAAAAACAGTCCCTTGTATTGGTCATCTTCAAGCAAGGTCATGGGTGAAGCTTGCGTCGAAGGCTGGTCTTTTAGAATTTAATCGGAGGGACTCACTTCCATGACTTTTGAAATATACAGACAATCACCATCACTTCCGCAAGACTATGAAAACTGCCTTGCTTCATAACACTTTCCTCCGCCTAGCAACCACACTGAGTGCTCTACGAATAAGTTAACAGCATAACATGTTGACAAGTCATTGCTTCCATTCTGAGGGGTAGCCCTACTCTTTCAGCCAGCAAGTGCTCTATGACAAAATGTATAACACATTCACCGGAACATTCATAATCACCCAGTTATACATTTGCCCAGCTGTCACAATCAGGGCGCTGCCAAAGTGTTTTTCAGAAAATGGGAATGGGGGAATTTTACAGGATTTCACTTGAAATGCATAAATCCCATACCAGACCTCAACACTGTATGAAACAGACATTTGTAGAAATTAGTTATTGCTCTCAGTCAACTTTATTTGTGACAGAAACTGATCAGTTTGTTATTAAACAAATGATTAGTAAAAAAAGAAGCAATTTGCTATTCAGAAATCAATAGCAGGACACAATCGTCTCAAAAACGCACTCTGCCAAATTGGCAGGTTAGTAACGATGTCAGACTGATTGCCAATCTCTTAACTTGTCAAAACGTGAATGGTGTTGTGGTGCAAATGGTCCTGCTCAAAGAAGTGTAAACAACATGACATTCGAGGATTGCTCAAATACCTCATAATCTTTGAACTTGGAAGGTGATTCAGCCAAAAATGTTTTATCAGTAAAGCACTTTGGGGAGGCTAGGCTGCCATCTTGGAAGTCCTTTAAACAACCCCCCTTTGCATTGTGGACACGTGATTAGGCCCCCACAAGGCGATGAGGCTTAGAAATAGCTGGAACACTCTACCGCTTGCTGTAAAAATCGGAAAACACCTTTCACCCATGCTAGAAGTATTTCCAAACTATTTCCAGCATGGCTACATGCTAGAAAGAGAAGCTTGTTTTATTATATTTTTGGATTTCTGTAGCGAGAGGCGCGCAACGTGGCAGAAATAATGATTTCCCCATTTCCAGCAAGGGCGGAACTCTCACTAGAAGAATAGATCCAGTGCTCGGCTAGATATATAGAGATGTTTCCTGAGAAGTGGTTAAGTGTTCTCCTGGGGTTTGGGGGGTGTGATCTCCAAATAGTCATGGACCCAATATTCTGGGGTTTGAGTTGACGTTATAGTAGACTACGACTTCAGGAAATGTGCAATCCTATTTGTTCGATTAAAGGGCGGTTACAGGTTAGCAACATACCTTTAGACCCATTTCTTTTGTTTCATTCTGTTACACCTTACAAAGGAGAGCTAATATTCCATGTCCATACTTCTTTTATCCGGAAAATAGACGATCTCCCTGCCAGATATAAACAGTAATGAACAGGCGACTATTTAGTGATTTAGAGCCAACTTTCAACGTTGACTGGGTACATATTTATGTGTTCAACCAGTATAGAATGTCTGCCTTGTGGCCAACATTTGGTCTGAATACCTTTCTGAGGTGACCCTTGGATCTGCTAATAGGAATCTTGGAAAGAAATCACGGCTCATAAACCTACACACAGCTATTATGTCAATATCTTTGCAGAGAGCGAGGCAAGTACAGTCACCATTGCCCTCAATACTGGCATGTTAAGCGTATCTGGGTTTATGAGTCAGTTATCCTGGCTTGAAGAAGCATCTGGATGGAGTTCAGTTCTGATGCCTGAACTACATTTATCTGCACCAGAATAACATTTCCTGTCTTTCTTCTTCTGAAAGAACATAGCCTTCTTGCACAACCTAAAAGCATCGCTATAATGTGAGGCAAGGAACACAGGGTCGTAATTGACAAAAGGAGTGGGCATTTATGACCTGGAAATGCCGGTTGCCCGTAGCAACACTGTTATTTTGCTTAAAAGACAAGCAGAGCGAAAGCATTTGGTTTTACATTTTTCAGAAGAGATTTTTCCTAAGCGCCTGACACAGGCACTGATATAATTTCATAATTATTTGCGAAAAGCTTCAGGTGAGGTAGGCCTCCCAGTGGTGCCTCCAAAAGGTTTCATGTCATGTCACAACTAGTAAAAGTGTAGACAAATGTATAGATGCACTCCACTGCCGTGGCAGCATGTCACTGCTCAAGGAAGATGAAGAGAGGCCAACTTGCAAAGAAGAACATTGCAACTCACATTCACCAGCTCAGTTGTGGTAACCTTCAACACTAGTGAAAACAATAAACAGTGAAGGGAGAGGACAGGGCAATGTGCAAGCTCCAGGGCACCCATTCAGATATTCCAGTAGTGAGCCCATCTTCACTGGTGGGATGGAAGGCTTTGGATCGATAACAACCACTTGAGATTCCTTATGGGTAGGTTTCCATTCCTTAGTTTTAGTTTCAAATCCATCTTAATCCTATCCCTAAAGGATGCACTTTTAACAGGCAATCTTAGACATGTTTTGTTCTTTTTGGGTTTCATCAGGGAAGTGAAGATAAGTTCACTGGGAGATCTGAATGACTGCACAGGAGCATGCACAATGCCCTATCCTTCTCCCCACACCTGTGCTGTTCCCCAAGTGTCCCCCCTTTACCTGCTCTATTTTAATACTTGACTTCAACCTCTCTTCACTCATTTAAAAACCGCATATGTTTTTTCTCACTCAGACATTAACAACACATAGGGTAACATTTGCATCTCCCATTCCTCCTTACAGGATGCCACTGAAGAGAGGATCCCAGGAATGCACCACCTCACCCACTTAAGATTCAAGAACGCAAGATGCAATTTGCTGTTTGGACAGCCCCCAGGAGGGCCAGTGACATGCACATATTCTCTCAGACAACCATTCAAACCTTATCCAGTCAGCGTCTTTATGGATACATGCGCCACTATACTGATCATGGATCCAAACGCCTCAATGGATCAAATTGACTAAATACTGAACATCCAGTGTTCTGAAGTCACTAATGACACTGCAACATAGCAGCGTTACTCATGAAGCAAACCCCCACCCATGCACAAAGTTATATGGCACACACGTGCACACACAATCAACATGCTTACACAGTGCTGTAGATAGAGGATAGATACATATACATACTGTCGAAAGCCTTCATTATTTGTTCTCATTAGCCAAATGCAGAAACGCAAAACGCAAGGATAAGAGATGCAGAGCAAGCTTGCAGACAGGTATTGCAACTAACCATATGGAAATACAGGGTCATATAAGGAGCCTGGAAGAGCCACATACTACTAACCTATAAGAAACGTAGCATGGTATAGATATATAGAAATCATAGTATAATTGTAGTGAGGTTACATGAGGCCAGGGGCCTCGGGACGAGACGCAAAGAAAAGCAGAATTAGGCTGCACGAAGGAGCAGCCCAGGGCTCGCACCCAAGGTCAGCGATGAGTAGAAAATTCCTGGGCCTCAGAGACAAGGAGCAACCTGCAAAATACTAGCATAAATCCTCACCAATTGCAGACCAGAGAGCCCGATTTCCTGGTCCTCAACCAAGTGGTGCGGCCGAGCCAGACAATGGTCATTCACACGCGATGGGAAGACGAGCAGTTCCCAGAAACACAGACATGAAGTGAAACATGGATTCTTTAACAATGTTGCAACCCTGTGGGCACTCTTAAAGGCAAAGTTTTAATGCTGACGGTTACATTGGGAACACATAGGGCCTCATTACACGGTAGGCGGTAAACCATGGTGCTATAAGCGCCATGGTTCATGCCGGTAATTTACCGGTACCGCCTTGGTGGAAAGGGGAATTACCGCCCCATTCCAAGGTTGGCGGGGTGGTAATTCCCTCTTCCACCATTGCCCTTCCCCATTCCCATTTTTGCCCCATAGGGCGTAATGGGAATGGGGAAGGTGCTAATTACGGTACCGCAAATTGCGGTACCGTAATTAGCTACCTGGGTCCCTTTGCGGGTTGGTTTTTAACGCCTGCAAAAAGCAGGCGTTAAATTCCCCAACCCGCAAAGGGACCTCGTAGTAAGGCGGTAAGGATTTACCGGTACCGGTAAAATACTGCCTACCATGTAATGAGGCCCATAGTCTTTCTCATCACCTTGAGAAGGTGCACTGAGAACAGAGCTGGATCCCAGGCCTGGGGAGATCAGCTGCAGCCAATCAGGGAACACAAATCCAGGGATGGATGGGAGCGGGCAAGGGCCAATGGTAATCCTCTGACCCTGCAACAATGTAATAGATAGTTTTTGGGGAAGAGTCAGGCAAGCCACCTGACATGTGAGGGCCAATAGAGTAACATTTGTAGGTGCCATGTATAGGCACTACCACCCCAACTACCCAATCCTATACCCTCGTAGGTTTTTGGGGATGAGCCCCATGTTGTGACGCAGAAACTGAACAAATTTGCCCAGCACGGGCTCAGGATCTGTGATTCCGGGAGATACTCAATGTTCTGTATGATCCCTGTCTGTTTGTGTAATAAATGACAGTTCTAACTTGCCCTTGGCATCTGTGTACTGGGGGAGGGTTCGTTGGGCACTGGGAGCGTGTAGTGCGAACCCCAGTCCCTCTGGTATAGCAACACCACTTCAGGTGCCTATTGTGGCCCCATTCAGGGCTGGATGACATCCAACTAGCTCAAGCTCAACCAATCCAAAACTGAAGTTATATTCCTTTGCCCCCCAAAAATGTAACACAACACCCCCACTTTTTCTCCCCTTCCTTCATTCTTTGCCAGTTTGTCTTCTACTGCTAATCACATTAGAAATCCGGGTATCTAGCTGGATCCCTCTCCTTTCCTCATTTCCCACATAAGCAAAGTCAAGAACACGTGTCTCTACCACCTCAGAAAACTGAAAGGTGTGCTCTTTTATTACCTGAAAATCTCAAACATATTGTAGATGGAGATCTTATTAACTCCTGGTAAATCATGGTACTGCCCTTTGCGTAGGACAACTCTAAGTTCTTAAACAGCAGCAAGCCTAGCATGTTGTGGTCTACCTAATCTTTGGGCTCTCAAAGAAACACCCAACTTCTGAAGCCAAGGCATCTCTCCTCTGGCTCCCTGTATGAGAGTGGATCCTCTTTAAGGTTATTTGCTTGATACAAAAGGATATCTATAGGGCCAGCCTCTCTTATCTCAACAAAGTCGAATCTAGATGTCAGTTTGCTTGAATAGCCTCATTGCATCTCTACAACTTAAATGCACCAAAATGTACTAATTGCGGCTTTCCAGTCACTAGTGTCTTAGGTCTTTGTGCCAAGTCGAATCTAGATGTCAGTTTGTTTGAATAGCCTCATTGCATCTCTACAATTTAAATGCACCAAAATGTGCTAATTGCGGCTTTCCAGTCACTAGTGTCTTAGGTCTTTGTGCCAAAGTCAAATCTAGATGTCAGTTTGCTTGAATAGCCTCATTGCATCTCTACAATGTCAAGGTGCTAAACGTTAGTTCATGGTAACTCCCAGACACTACGACTCAGGCATACAAGGAAGTATCTACGGCCTAACTTAATACCCAGACGCCATCTTACAGTATGCTTCTGGCATAGTTAAGAAAATGTCCCCCACTTGCCTCACAAAAGTCACCTTGACCCTAATACTACTCATTCTGGCCACTATAATGGCCTTCATTTTCAAAACCAGCCATCCCAAGGATAGAAACCTGAGACTCAGGTCCAGACTACCAAGTATCTATGAACCCGTAGGAAACCACCAGAATAACGCCAACAGACGTACTACTACCCAACCAAAAAACCTGTACTGCTCACCTAAACAATCCAATCACACCGGTGATCCATCTCCTACTATAACTGGCACAACTTTGTTCACCCTATCACTGAAAACCTGTCAAACTAGCAAACCTAACAGTTCTCTAACACTACTAGGATCTCTCATCAATGCGAGATCAGCGGTGGCCCATGCCACAGAAATCGCGGATATCCTAAATAATGACAACTTGGACCTATTGGCCATAACTGAGACCTGGCTTCACGAGGCTGCAGGTCCAACACTAATGCTAGCAGTGCCTGATAAATACCAAATTCTTAGAGCGGACAGGCCCAATGCCAGAGGCGGTGGACTAGCCATAATCTGCAAATCTACCTATCCCATTAGACCTGCCATATCAGTCTCCTGAAGTACTTACAGCCAAAATGCCCCTCTCTAACAACCACACACTCTCAATCCATTTAATATATAGACCCCCAGGGCCCCTAGGCACCTTTGAAGACGATTTAACTAGCCTTATAGCCAATAACACTAAAGACCACTCCCAAACCTTACTACTGGGAGACTTTAACCTCGGCTTCAATGAAACTGACAATAAACACGCAGAGTCAGTTGCAGCCCTGCTCAAGGACCATGGCCCTGATCAAAAAGTCCTCTCCCCCACCCACATCAAAGGAAGGACCCTCGATTGGGTATCGAACTGAACTGCAACATCAGTATCACCGATATTGTTCCACAAACATGGACGGATCACTACTAATAACCTTCTCCGCCACTCTGGATCTCCTTAGCCCCAACATCAACAACATGCTTCCCCCTCTCCTGACCAGAAGTAAGAAGGACATGACTGCCGAAAACATTATCCCTCTCCTCCTTCCAGCCATATCTGGATTGGAAAGTAACACCCGGACACCCTGGTAAATACTTTCAATGATGCTATGACCAAAGCAGTAGATGCAGTTGCCCCAGCCAAACTACGTAAAGCTAAACAGGAAGCCCATTTAAACGCCTGGTTTACACCCCACCTCAAATCGCTAAGACTACAAAAAAGAAAGCTCCATTCCATCTGGCGCCACTCTCCCACTGAATACAACAAAAACAACCTAACCAAATTTGCCAAATCTTACAAAAAAAGAAATTATCAAAACCAAGAAGAACACCTTTAATGACAGGATCGCAAAATCCAACTCTAATACTAAAGAGCTTTTCACCATCCTCGGCGAGCTGGAATCCCCTATACAACCCATAGACAACGCCCCTAAAAACAAAGCTTGGTGCACTAACATACAAAACGCCCTTGCTAACAAAATCTCCATGCTTCAATGTAAAATTGCAAAAAAAAGGCCACACTTCCACCTCTGGACCAGCAAATACCCCACTCCCAAGAGAATAGGACCACTGCTCCATTTAGATTCAAATCTATCTCCATAATTGACACAGAAAAAATAATACTTTCCCTCAAACCCTCAAACTGTAAGGGCGACTCCTGCCCAGCACAATTAATAAAGGACGCAGCTAGGGCTCTAGCTCCCTTCATTTCCAAGCTCATAAACTCTTCCTTTAAATCCAACACGGTACCAACCAACCTCAAAGAATCATGGGTCCTCCTATTATTGAAAAAACAAACTCTGGACCCCACTATCCCCACCAACTACAGACCAGTTACCACATTGCCTTTTCAACTAAAAATCCTAGACAGAGCTGCCTACATACAAATCCAGGATTACCTGGAGGCTAACCACCTGCTTGGCTCACGGCAATCCGGCTTCTGCCCACTCCATGGCACGGAAACAGCTCTCCTAGACCTCAAGACACAAATTGAGGAACTTAAGGATAACGGGAAAACAGCCTTGCTCCTCCTACTGGACCTGTCGGCTGCGTTTGAAACTTGGTGGACCACGCAGTCTTATGCAACCACCTTGAATCTGCCGCCAATTTCACTGGAGATGCTATAGCCTGGGTCCAATCCTTCTTAGCAAATCGCACCATGCGAGTCTTCCCCACCACCGACTCAGCTGACCCCATCAAAATAACCTGCGGTGTCCCACAAGGATCCTGCGTCTCCCCCACCATGTACAATATCTTCACCAAGCCTTTGTTTGACAAGTTGGACAGATTGGGTGTCATCTACACAAACTACGCAGATAACACCCAGATCCTCATACCCCTTTCGGGCGACTACAAGACAGACTCAGCCTTGGTGAACAAGATATACACTCTCATTCAGGCATGGATGGCCGCCCACGGCCTCTGCCTGAATGACGATAAAACAGAACTACTAATTCTAGGCTCTGAAGCCAACATCCAAAAACTATGCCCAAACTACACATCCTTCAGCATTGATAACAACCCTATCAAGGTGATGTCTGTGGTTAAAACCCTTGGATTCTATCTGGACTCCTCCCTTACTCTCAAGAAGCAGGTCAACTCCCTCACCTCCTCCACTACCTACACCTGCAAACTCATCCGTACAGCTAGACCTTACCTCTCCAGTGCCATTAGCTAACGCCCTTATCATGTCTAGGTTAGATTACTGCAGCGCCTTGTATTCTGGAACCAATAAATATATCACTGATAAACTTCAAAGACTACAGAACAATGCCCTAAGAGCAGCACTAAACATCCCCTAAAGAGAGCACATCACCAATTTCAGGAAAGAGGTTAACTGGTTAAAAATAACGGACAGAATCCTACTTAAAACAGCATCCCTCACATCTAACTGTCTAAACAACCTAGCCCCCCTGTATCTTATGGACAAAATCAACAGGAACATCTCCATGCGACTTACGAGATCTGCTAACACATCCGAACTAGGGATTCCAAGGTTTAAACATTCCACCGCGGGAGGAAATAACTTTCCTGTCATAGCTGCTCACTGCTGGAACAAATTACCACTTGACCTCAGAACGGAACAACCGTACCCGAAATTCAGGCACAAGATAATCAATTGGCTGCGCGCCAATGACACATAACTTACGCCCAACTTCCTATCTAGCCTTGACCCACCCTTTGCCTGGACACCCCAAGATATGCCTTGCTTCTGGGTATATGTTTTGTATATATCGTTGTATATATTTGCTTTTTGCTGCTCTGCTTTATATGCTTATGCTTGTATAAAGTCACACATATATTTGCTCTTCTTTGCCATTGTGTTGTATATACTCATGCCAACTATTGTAACAAGCTTAAGTATTCATGTATACTGTTGCGCCCGGCTACCCTTGGGTTTGGCACGCATTAACAAATAAATAAACAAACAAACAAACAAAGAATTCAAGACCTACACTCCGAGCCATCGTCTTAGATCCAATGACAAAATCCAGCTTCCAATCCTCAAAATCTCCTGATCCCCGGGTGGGAGATGCTTTGACGTTTGGGGCCTCTTCCTGGCCTTTTTACATGAGGGTAGAAACCAACCATTTCACCTTCCGATATCACCTAGAACACATCTATTCTGTATCTAATGCTTCCAGGCTTCAGTCTCACTCTGTGCACGCCAGCGCCAAGAGGAATGTTTAATGGCAGGTAAATCTATGAAAGTAACCTACTTAATTACTCACAATGTACCAATGGGCCAAACCTGGACATAATCCTTCTCAGTTACGTACATTAAAGAAAGTTCCAAGGTTTTCAAAAGAAACGTTCAGCATCAGCTAAAGATTAAAGCTAAAGACTAAACACACATCTTGCACACTATTTAAAAAAAAAGAAATAAGTGGCCAAAGTGCGTTGGCGATGTCAGAAGAGTCAATGTGATTCCGTGCTTAGTATCTTAATTACAGAACAAAGCCATGTAGCATAGTGTCCTCCTCTTAGTAATGACATTAGATACAGAGAAGACACAGCAAATGCATCTGTTGAATTGAACCCATAGTGGTTCTATGACACAACTGAAGGTTCAGATCTATTGCAATTCTCCCTTCGGCATCCACACCATCCTACTATGCCATGATCCACATGTGAGATTGATTTCCATCAGCCTGCATACCCTAAACAATTACTCCACCCTGATGCGGTCTGGATACCACATACTTGCACATGTGAAACACCTACTGGTTACCTTACAATGTTGCAAAAAAGTTATACAATAATCTACGCATGCCCTGTGACTAAATGTGAATGGTCGGTTTCTAATCCTGAAACCAGACCAAATGCATGTGGCTAATGCCAGACACAGAGAGGCCCCAGGTATGCTGATGAGGTCACCAATACGTACCACAATAAGTGGACACTTGCACAATGGAAAATGAACAAACATTTTAAAAGCTGGCACCCGCTTCAATGTCATGATCTCTTATGTGGATAGCCCCAAGTATACACACCAATGTAAACATTCATCTACCAGAACGCTGTTGGTTGCAATGCAATTACTGGTCTATGATCTTACCATTAAATTCTAACTGAAACAGAACAGGAAACATGACTCTTATATATTTACTTTAGAAAGTTGCAGTCAGTCAATGATCCAGAAATTGGTCGCAAATGGAAATACTAACACATTAGCCTAATGAGTGTTCATATTTCTCATTACATACATTTGATTAAAATTGTTGTTAGTATGAAATTCCTTCAAACATTAAAGCAACTAAACCCTTGGTGACTTTATTAATAACACTTCTAAGAATGACAAGATAGAGTTTGAGTCACAGTCAGAAATGATCTACACATCCAACCCTGCGCCCTTAAGTGGAAGCAAGAACTGCTTTGAGGTCAGAGACAGAGTGCCCTCATGGAGCTGAGGTGTACCTAATTCCCAAAGAAGAGTTTCTTATAGCTCCCTTGAAGCTATTTTCATGTGGGATTTAGGTGTCTGTCGACCCTTATGTAATAGGGTTTATTAACTCATGGACCCTGTATTGAGCATGTTCAAAACAACACCCACAAAGCAAAGCATGACTTTATGACATCTAGTTAGTTCTGTATTGCTAAAGGTTAGGTTTTATATCTGCTCCTTTTGCAGTGTGACCTCTGCAAGTACGCAGGTGGAGTTGAGGGAGCATTATCTCAGCATGATCAGACAAAGAGTAGGATATTAGTGGACAGACAGTAGAATATCAGATGTGGAGCAGGGCTGGGAAGGACAGCGTGTGCAGAATTGGAGCTGACCCTCATATGAAGGAGGCAGAAAACCAGCTTAGGTGAGAAAATGCCTCGGCAGGGGGAACATATTTTAGTGGCTGTAGGGAAAAGGAGAGCCTTATTGGGAACATTGGGTAGGATTAGGAATCCCAGTGAGCCATGTGCTATGGGTTTAGGGAATTTGAGATCAGGAATAGAGTGAGGATCAAGAGGAGCTGTATTGGATGCAGATGGAGGTAGCACGAGTCAAAACAGGCACAGCAAGGGAGCGGGGCAACAGCAGTAAAAGGATACATAGGCAGCGCCTCAGTCGGAGGTGTAGGATGGAACATGAGCACAGATGGGTCAAGGTAGTAGAACTAGCCCATAGCCGTGACACTGAGTTTTATATTAAGGTTCAATACAGGAGAGCAGAGGAGAGTATGACTTCCTTACAGAGAGATGGGGAACCTTTATTGGGGATCGGTTGAGTTGAGGAGGTACACTTCACCAGTGATTGGAATGGGGCACTGCTGGAGTAGAGACAGAATACATACTTTAGTGAGGGAGAGAATGGAAAGAGGTGGATTGAAGACAGAGTGTACTTATTGCATTAATCATTTCATCTTCCAGGTCTGGAGCGGGACTGATGTGGAGAAGAAGGCAGGAGATGACATCATTGGGAAGAGGGATGATGGGGCTCTCCTAGGGAACACAGATGGGGTATTAATCTTTGCAGCTGGAGGGGCCAGCACCTCATCTGGGTAGTAAGGAGAGAGAGCAAATAGGCCCTCAATCAATTCCTCATTTGGGAGTGGTGGCTCATCGAGCCATGGCTGGAGGCAAGAGCTCAAAGCGGGCAAGAGGAAAGCACTCAACCTCCAGAGTGGCACAGAAGATGGAGCAGGACAAGGGGTGGGTGAACTGAAGATTCTGGATAAGGAAGGGGTGAACATTGAGAAAAATCTAGCTGTGGGGGGGAGATGAGGAGATGCGTTTCACTCCCATCCTACTTTACTATGTTCTATTGACCGCTTAGAGAAAAAGACAGGCAACCAGTTAAAACATTCTGAAGCTAAATAGTCCACGAGAGGCCTATCCTTGCTGTCATTATTATCATTAAAAAGAATATAATACTTACAGTGTCCGCAGCCCCTCCATGCCCCGGAACATTCCACTTCGGACTGACTCCAGATGATTGGCTGTCAGATGTAACTCGCTCACTGACACTGCACCCTCGAATGCACCATCCTCAATCTCGCTGACCTTGTTGTTGCTCAGATTACTGTGCAACAATTGACAAAAACAAGAAATAGCATGTGATGTGCTATCAGAATCAGGAAATTTGGAGTTTTTTCCACTCCTACAAAGCAGTGAAACAAAATATTAAAAACACTACAACTAGGTCAGTGTTAATACTGGGTTACCCAGGCTGACATGAGGAAGCAAGCCCAGAGCATACTAAAGGGGCAAAGGTACTTCATTTGGCGCTTGTAGAGGTGGGGAACATTTTACCAGGATATGAGATCTCAAATCAACCGATTCAAAGTGAGGGGAAGAGATACACTATTCCAGTAGAGTTCAATGGTACTGCTCCTGAGGGGAAGAATATCGATGAGACAGAAGTGGAACTAACAAGTCATACACTATTAGGAGTTCTGTCAATCCCTGCACAAAACAGGTTTAGCCCACAAGTGAACCTAGAGTAAATGGGTGCGCAGGAAAATGGAGGGGACCACGGGGGTGACACTTCACAGAGCAATAGGCATAATCCTTCCCAAAAGGTGGCTAGTCAGTGTGAAGGGTGCAAGCAAGTTAACTCTGTGGTGGATGTGGTCAAAGCTGAGTACAGGTTGTTGTGGTGAGAAATCAACACCCTTAAAACTGCTATTGCGGAAATTAGGCTGAAAATGAAGGATACAAATACAGCAAGAGATATATTTATATATATGTTTATGTATAAATATATATATATATATATATATATAAAATGGCTTGTAGAGGAGCGAACGCACCTACCCTGCAACATACCTGCAACACTACAGATCAGAAAGCCAGTGTGATCATTGCGCATGAGATTAATAATCCTCCATCAAGATCAACTATGCCTAACCAGGAGAAAGGCAATACTGGAATGCAGCCTGGCTAGCACTTCTACTTGATTAATGTCCCTAAACTAGTTACGTATTCAAGAGACCCTGAGGAGAGTCTGATTTACAAAGTCTCTCATTGTTTTAGAGACTAGAGAGGTTGATACTCCTTAATACAAAGTGATTCTGTGACATGTGATATGTTTAGGGATTATATTAAAGTGCAATTGAAATCAAAATGAATGGCAGAGGGCTTGTTGACCACAGAACAAAGGGCCCTCTCCCCGACGGGTTTGGAGGCGGCAATCAGTATGGCCCCCTGGGCATGGTAGCACCAGCAATGGTTAAAATGCCCCCCCCCCCCTTCTCTGAGAGACAGCAATCAGCTGTGACAAGGGTGGATTTGCCAAAAGAGCATGCATGGCCCAAGGATTGAAAATAACATTAAGCATGATTGTCTGAAAACCTTGGTTGTGCCAGCATGACCAGATATGTCTGTAGGTCACAAAGGGGAGAGACCAGGAACCCCGCTAGTGACCACCACCTTGGCAGTGAGTACCACAACTATAGTGCTAGCTCTGGACAATCCTTCCATAGGTAGCAGTCACAGCTCTTTGTCATCAGCAATAGCGAACAGCAACATGGATGAGGGGGACCAATCAGTTTTGGGGCAGTCCGATTGATGGGATGTGCACCCCACGTCTGCAGTAATCTATATTGATCCTGGGACCAAGCAAAATGGATACCCTGGTGGGACTTGTATCCAGGTGAGCAAGGTCTCTGCAGGTTTGGAGGTGTAATTAACATCAGGGAACATAGCTGGGGTACAAAATCATTTGGAGGATGAGAAATGGGTACAGTTAATCTGTACTGATACAATACCAAGTCTTCAAGGAACATGGGCATTGATGGCTCAGAGTATCCAGGGGTATGCAACCTTCGCTATTCCTGTGGGTCAGGGTAAAAGTGGAAGGCCTCGTGGGGGCTTAATCACATGGGTTCGTACCAGAGTCTTCTCAACAATCAGCGTCTATGATACTGGTTCTAGAGACTTCCTGGAGCTTTATGTGAGGTGTGTGGATGGCTCTAAGGCCTTATTAATTAATATGTTCAATGGACAGGAGAAGCAGGGAGGGGTTGAGTTGTTTATTCTCTTGGAGGAAAGGGTGGCTGCTTGGAGGGAGGGAGTCATGGACTATTTAAAGCATTAGTTATGGGAGGTGTCAATGTTCAGTTTGAGCCCTAGGTGTAATGGCTGGGCTGTCAGAGGGGGAGGATCAGGTATGGGAAATTGATGAGCTTGTAGCTGAGCATCCGAAGAGGAAACAACAGCGCTGAATATGTGTCGAGTTTGATCATGTTCTCTGGTTTGAGTGCATGTAATGGCAGGTTTATAGGTGATTCTCGTGCAAATAATACATTTAATGCCCACAATAGATCTAGTTTGATCGTCTATATATTGGTGAATGTGAAAATGTGGGCCCATATGAGGAGCTTTGCTGTATCACCGAGACCAGAGAGTGATCACTACCCTATAATTGTGAATATAACTAGTGTCTTATTGGGTGTGTTCGATGACATTTCGCTGAACCCCACAGTTCCCATAGTCATAAAAGGTCATGCAAGGTGGGCAATCAAGTGGAGGTCCACAGATTTGGAAGTGTGATGATACCAATAATATATGGCAGCATCTTACCCCTTATGGAGAACTTCTTTGTCATTGATCAAGGGTGTAGCAATGAGCTATTATCTATTCATAAGGAACTTAACAACAAAATAGACAGCTTCTTCACAAAATCACAGGGAGTAGTGAAATTGCACACTTTATGCAGAACTCCATGGTATGACGGGGACAGCCGTTGTGCAAAAAGAGCTCTAATTGAACAAGCTGAGTCAGTAGCAGTGGAGGGACCCTTGGCCTTGCGTAGGGCAAGGAGTAATTATTTTGCATTAATTAATACCAAGAAAGCAGCTTAAGTGGAGGAACTGTGGGGCTCATTATTATTTGCATCTAAAATGCGTGATTCCAAAGCTTTTTGGGAGCTGACCAAACTAATATCCAGGGTGATATCCCAGAACCTAGATGGGTGGCTCACTTTCAGAATCTCTATCGTGAAACAAGAACTTTCACAAGTTCGATTGCAGAAAGTGGTAAGCCCAGGGAAGCCTCTTTAGTTGATGATTCCCTGCTGGTGTTGAGCTTGGAGGAGGTAGAACTTGCTCTCCAGCCTCAAAAAACTGGTAAGGCCCCGGGACACAATATGGTTCCAGTGGACCTACATTCATCAGGACCCGGGGTATGGGTTCCCTACCTAACAAGGCTGTGCAATGCAGCCTTAAAATAAGATAGGGTCCAAGCCTCCTGGACGCAAGCTGTAATAGTGCCCTTATTCAAGAAGGAGGAAAGATACAGCCCCTGTAATTATATGCCAATTATAGATCAGTTTTTACCAGGGCAGTTCTTGCTCACTTTGAGGCGTGGATCCAAGAAAATGGGGTGATTAGGCATATGCAAGCAGGCTCTCAGAAAGATACCAGCACCGTAGATCAGAGCCTGAGATTGCGGCTCATCTGTGATAATTACACCACCCTTAAGAACATGTGTGTCTACGCCATTTCTATAGATTTAAAAATGGCGTATGACAGGGCGTGACCTGTAGTAACTTAGTTTCCTTCCAGCATTGTTGAGGGCTATCCAGATATTGTATACAGGGTATGGAATGGCATTAAGATGGAGTGTTGATGGACATACGACTTCTAAAGTGGGCCTTGAGATGGGAGTACGACAGGGTTGCGTTCTGGCCCCCACGCCATTCTATGTTTTTATTGGGGGTCATAGTGAGGCTGTTGAGCTCCCTGACAGATGCCCCATTCTAGCGTCTGATTGGGAGCCAATTGTTTTATTTGCAGATGTTACGGTTTTAATCTGCTTCACTCCAATGGGTCTCAGACTTCAACTGACCTAAATGGTGTAACGCTCGCCTGATTCCCACAGAGGCACTGATCCCGGCTGGGCTGCTATCGTTTCTTCAATGGAGAAGCGTAGAGCTCGGACGACTCTCAGGACTGGGCTTCCTCTTATCGAATGTCTGGCTTGCAGGGTAAGTTTTCTGCAGGTGGAAGAAAAAGGGTTAATCACCGTTTGATGGGATTCCTTCTCCCACCAATCGCCAGTTTCTCCCACAGCCTAGCTTTCTACTTGTCTCGGCGAGCTCTCACCTTAGGCATATAAATGCTGAGCTCTCCATCCTGCGTCTGGTGCAGGGGTGCGTGGATTCCAGTTACGTCACTGGATGAGTTCAGTGTTGAGGCTCAAGTCTTTTGCGGCTTTAGTTGTGGCACTGGTGCTGGGATGCCGAAGAGCGATGCCGCCGTTACTGCACGAGCGGATGCATGTAAGTATACTGTAGTCTTTAGGCTTTAAAAGATGGGCACCTCAATAATGTCCCTTTTCCTTTGTTTCAGGCCTCGGGATGCTGTGGGCGTAGTTTTCCGTTGCCGCTGCACGTGCCGATGCACATAAGTATAATGTTCGTTGGCCGCTTTTAATGGCACCTCTAATAATGTCCTTTTTCTAGTTTTCAGGTGCCGGGATGCTGCAGGCTTTATATCCGTTGCCACTGCACGTGCCGATGCACGTAAGTATAATGATCGTTGGCCGCTTTTAATGGCACCTCTAATAATGTCCTTTTTCTAGTTTTCAGGTGCTGGGATGCTGCGGTTGATACATCCGCTTCTGCGCGTGCAAAAACTGGTAAGTTAAGATGAATGCGACTGCCTTCACCCGAACCCCTTTTTAATTATGTCCTTTGCCTTTCAGGTGCAGAGAAGCTGCCGAAGAGAAGGCCGGGGTTAGCTCCGTTGCAATCACGGATGGATCAGGTAAGCGGGCACGGCTGCGAGCGAGTTGCACTTTTCTAACCTTATGTTATTCTTTGCAGGTTTTGCCGGTGACTGGATTCCGGGATCTGGTAAGTATTGTTCTGTGTCTTTCTTCATCCACAGGTTGCTGCGCGGAAGCTGAAGATGACTCTGGACCTGGAATGCAGGAGCCGACTCGGTGAGCGTCCTGCTGCTGCTGCAGAATAACGCGAAGCACGTGTTTTCCATCGGGCGTGGTTTAAATAGCAGAGAAGTGCTTCCAGTGTGTGTTCTTCCACCGGTTCCACCCAGGTAAGAAAAGAGTTCCTGAATGGAGGGAATAGTTCCTCCCAGCCCTGATGGCTGGGGACTTCAACCAGACTGGATTGTTCTGGGTAAATATGCAGCATGGTCTGCCTCAGGTAAGTCCACCCAAGCATTATTACACTGTTTATCAATATGAGCCCGGCGCCTATGGCGCCGGGACTGAAACCCTTCATGAGCCTGGCACCAAAGGCGCCAGGACACGGTCCAAAGGGCCCCTGTAGGGGTCTGCTGGGTCCGGAGTAGTGGAAGACGGGTCTGCTTCCGAGGGCGCTGGGCCAGTCCTGGCCCCTCGGGAGTAGCGCCCATGACAGCACCCCCCCTCAAGGCCCCTCCCAAACTTGTCCTCCCCGGGGGTTTTGGTTTATCAGGAAAGGTTCGGTGAAATTTCTGGACTAGACAAGGAGCATGGACGTGGTCATAGGGTTCCCATGACCTTTCCTGAGGTCCGTAGCCTTTCCAGTCGATTAGGTAGAATAGCTTCGATCTGATGATTTTAGAGTCCAAAATGTCTTTTACTTCAAATTCGGGCTCCCCATTCACTTGAATGGGCTCTGGAGGATTGGTCAATCTGGTTCCAGGTTGCATGGGTTTCAAAAGAGATACGTGAAATACAGGATGTATTCTCATATGGGTTGGCAATTCTAATTTAACGGCCACTGGATTAATTATGGCCGTAATTGGATATGGTCCCAGGTATTTGGGGTTGAAGGTGCGAGGCCCTTTAAGCGATAAATGTTTGGTCGACAGCCAGACTTGATCCCCAACCTGGTATTGAGGGGCTTTGCTTCGGTGTTGATCTGCTCCTTTTTTGTACCTCTCTTTAGCTTGTTGTAGATGTGCAGTCGCTTCCTTAAAAGCTTGGGTAATAACGGTGTGCAATTGATCCACGGCGGGTGTTCCAAGATTTTGAGGTGGATCAAGGTTGGAGATTCGAGGATGAATCCCATACAAGATGTAGAAGGGACTCTTCCCGGTACCCAAATGAACTGAATTGTTGTAAGCATATTCAGCTATCCAAAGGATGTCCTTCCAGTTACTCTCCGACTGTTGTAGCATGCATCGTAAATATTGCTCGAGAGTCTGGTTTGTTCTCTCGGTTTGCCCGTCGGTCTGGGGATGATGGCTGGTCGAAAGTCTTACATCGATTTGAGCTAATCGACAACAGCTACTCCAAAAGTGGGAAATAAACTGGCTCCCCCTATCTGAGATTAGTACTGACGGGAAGCCGTGTAGCCGGACGATGTTTTCAAGAAATACTTTGGCTAGGACTGATGCTGAAGGTAAGCCTTTTAGCGGAATGAAGTGGGCCATTTTAGAAAACAGGTCCACAATAACAAGAATGGTGTTGTACCCGGAACAGGAGGGTAAGTCTGTGATGAAGTCCATGGAAAGGGTATGCCAGGGACACGGTGGGATGTCTAATGGTTGCAGAAGACCAGCCGGCCTCTTCTTCTGACCCTTGTTTTGAGCGCACACACCGCAGGACATCACAAATTCCTTTATGTCTTTTCTCCACGAAGGCCATCAGAAGTGTCTCTTCACCTTTTCTGTGGTTTTGGCAATGCCAGGGTGACCCTCAATTAATGAATCATGATAGCAGGAGATTACCTGTCTTTGTAAATCGGCGTGTGGTAGGAACAATCGTCCTTGGAAATAAGGCAAGTCATTGCTTACGGTGAAATCTTTTCCTTTTTGTAACCAGTTCAGTAAGTCTGGTGAGGTTACAAGTTGTTTAGTTTTTTCTTCAATATCCTCAATGGATTGTGAAGAAATCAGACCCACGATCCTTTGTTCAGGAATTATTGGTACAGGTTCTGGATTGGCAACGTTATCTCCCATTCCAATTCGGGAAAGAGCATCCGCTTTGCCGTTCTTGTTGCCGGGGCGATAAGTGATCACGAAGTCAAATTCAGCAAAGAATAGAGCCCAGCGAAGCTGTCTGGAGGATTGAGCCTTGGCGGTTTTCAGATACTGCAGATTTCGATGATCGTTGATCACTGTGACGGTGTGTCTGGCCCCGAGGAGATAATGCCACCATGCCTTAAAGGCTGATTTAATCGCTAGAAGCTCTTTGTCTGTGATGGTGTAGTTGATCTCAGGCGCCGAGAACTTCCGAGACCAGAATGCCACAGGATGCAGTTGGTTAGTCTCTGGATCTCTTTGTGATAGGACTGCTCCCATTGCTAAGCTGGAGGCGTCGGTTTCAACGATGTAAGGGAGGTCCGGGCGTGGGTGTTTCAGTATTGGCGCCGAGGTGAATTTAGCCTTTAGCTCTTGGAAGGCTTGTTCTGCTTCTGCGGACCATTCAAAGCGTTTATTTTTTCTTAAGAGGGCGGTGATGGGTTGTACCACTCGTGAAAACTCTGGAATAAATCTACGGTAAAAATTGGCAAAGCCTAGCATGCTTTGAACGCCTTTCACGGAAGTAGGAGACGGCCATTTGAGGATAGCGTCTACTTTTCTCAAGTCCATGTGGACTCCTTTGGGTGTCAGAATAAATCCCAAAAATTCGACCTCAGTGACATGAAAAACACATTTTTCGAGCTTGGCAAAAAGTTTATGTTGGCGAAGTTTTTCAAGGACCGCCCTAACATGATTTCGATGGTCAGCTTCTGAAGATGAGTACACAAGAATGTCATCTATGTAGACGACAACGCAGACATCAATGAGCTCTCTGAGGACATCATTCATAAAATATTGGAAGGTGGCCGGTGCATTGCATAGTCCAAAGGGCATCACTTGGTATTCAAATAGCCCATACTTAGTGCGAAAGGCCGTCTTCCATTCATCTCCTTCCTTGACCCATACCAAGTAATAAGCTCCCCGGAGATCAAGCTTAGTATAAATACAGGCGTTTTTTACCTGGTCAAGGAGTTCCGGGATCAGAGGTAAGGGGTACCGGTTTTTTACTGTTATCTGGTTCAGAGCACGATAATCTATACAGGTTCTGAGGTCACCTTCTTTTTTTGGTACGAAGAACAGAACCGAGGATGCAGGGGACTTCGACCAGGTAAAGCCATTGGCCAGGTACTGGTCTAAATACTGTCGCAGATGAAGGTTCTCAGGCTCGGTAAGGGCGTAAATCCTACTGCAAGGGGGAGTTGCACCGGTTAGCAAATCTATCTGACAATCGTATGATCTGTGGGGTGGCAAGGTGTTAGCCTGTTCCTTTTGAAAAACATCTTGGAACTCTCGATACTCTAGAGGTAATTGTGGACCGTCAGCCGTTACTGACGCTAGGCCAATGTTGGGTCGTGGATAACAAGTTGGTGTGCACTCTGGGAACTTTATCGTCTTTGCTCGCCAATCAATCTGAGGATTGTGTTTCTCCAACCAAGGAATCCCTAGAATTACTTGGAATTGAGGAGCCTTGATCACGTCGAACACAATTACCTCCTGATGCCCGTCTTGGCCTAGTATTGTCACTTCAGTAGTGGTAAGGGTCACTGGTCCGGAGGCGATTTCCGTCCCATCCACCGTGGTAATGACGTCTTTAACCACCTTCGGACAAAGAGGTAAGTTCATCCTGGAAGCCAATTCGCGGTCCACATAATTTCCAACTGCTCCGCTATCAATGTATGCCTTAATTGCATGCAAACGATCCGGTTGCTCTGGGTTTACGAGGACCATTGGCATTATGAAGTGCGAAGTCAAAGAACTGGTTTTTACGCTCGGCAAGCGGACCTCTACACTTGTCGGGCGAGGTCGTTTCCCGGCTCAGGCTTTTCAGAACTCTTATCAGAAGCTCCCACTGTCTTCTTAGGTGGTTTCGCCGGGCAATCTCGAAGAAAATGTCCTGAATTTCCACAATAGAGACATAGTTGCATTTGTCATCTCCTGTCGCGTTCTTTCTAGGTTAGGGGACCCTTTACAACCCCAATTTGCAAAGGTTCGACGGCTTCAACTCCTTTGGTGTGACTTTGAGGCTTAGGGAACACTCGTGTTTCAAACCTGGATCGATCCGCCTTTCTGTTTTGTAGTCAATGATCCAATTGGACCACCAAATCAATGTACTCTGAACAATCCTGAGGAGGATTCACTACCTGGGCAAGGACGTCTTTGAGTTCGCCACGCAAACCCCTGTGAAAAAGCGTGATTCTTTTGTCCTCAGGCCATCTGGTTTCCACGATTAGCCTATTGAATGATGCAATGTAGGCCAAAAGATCTTGATTGCCCTGTCGTAGGGAAAGGAGTTCGTTGTCCAGGGCCTGCCCCTGGGAATGCCTTGCAAAAAGTATTTCCATATTTGCCTGGAAGGTCGGGAAATCATGAAGGATCGGGTCATCCTGTGTAACCAGAGGGATCGACCAATCAGCGGCACTGCCGCTAAGATACGAAAGCACAAAGGCTACCTTAGTCTGGTCAGTCGGAAAGGCTGCAGGTCTACAAAGAAAGTGCAATCGGCATTGATTTATAAACACCGCAAACCTTTTAGGGTCACCAGAGAAGCGTTCAGGCGGTGCCAATGGCACATTTCCGGGTAGGTTGATTTGAACAGGATTGGCTGAAACCGCTGGGATATAGCTCCCTCCTGAATTAGTTAGCGGGGTTTGCCCCGCTTGTGTCTGTAATAACTGTCTGGCGAGATCATCAGTTCGTTCTTTTGATATTATCAATTCCTTCCTAAGAGCATTCGTTTCCTGGTGGGCAGCATGAACTTCAGCTCTTAATTCCCCTAATAACTGGGCCAGTTGGTCTGTGTCGGAAGTTTCCATAGCGCCTGGGTAGGAGGTTATTGGTGGGCTTCGCGTTCTGTAACGCTCACCTGATTCCCACGGAGGCGCTGATCCCGGCTGGGCTGCTATCGTTTCCTCAATGGAGAAGCGTAGAGCTCAGACGACTCTCAGGACTGGGCTTCCTCTTATCGAATGTCTGGCTTGCAGGGTAAGTTTTCTGCAGGTGGAAGAAAAAGGGTTAATCACCGTTTGATGGGATTCCTTCTCCCACCAATCGCCAGTTTCTCCAACAGCCTAGCTTTCTACTTGTCTCGGCGAGCTCTCACCTTAGGCGTATAAATGCTGAGCTCTCCATCCTGCGTCTGGTGCAGGGGTGCGTGGATTCCAGTTACGTCACTGGATGAGTTCAGTGTTGAGGCTCAAGTCTTTTGCGGCCTTAGTTGTGGCACTGGTGCTGGGATGCCGAAGAGCGATGCCGCCGTTACTGCACGAGCGGATGCATGTAAGTATACTGTAGTCTTTAGGCTTTAAAAGATGGGCACCTCAATAATGTCCCTTTTCCTTTGTTTCAGGCCTCGGGATGCTGTGGGCGTAGTTTTCCGTTGCCGCTGCACGTGCCGATGCACGTAAGTATAATGTTCGTTGGCCGCTTTTAATGGCACCTCTAATAATGTCCTTTTTCTAGTTTTCAGGTGCCGGGATGCTGCGGGCTTTATATCCGTTGCCACTGCACGTGCCGATGCACGTAAGTATAATGATCGTTGGCCGCTTTTAATGGCACCTCTAATAATGTCCTTTTTCTAGTTTTCAGGTGCCGGGATGCTGCGGTTGATGCGGCCGCTTCTGCGCGTGCAAAAACTGGTAAATTAAGATGAATGCGACTGCCTTCACCCGAACCCCTTTTTAATTATGTCCTTTGCCTTTCAGGTGCAGAGAAGCTGCCGAAGAGAAGGCCGCGGTTAGCTCCGTTGCAATCATGGATGGAATCAGGTAAGCGGTCCCGGCTGCGAGCGAGTTGCACTTTTCTAACCTTATGTTTATTCTTTGCAGGTTTTGCCGGTGACTGGATTCCGGGATCTGGTAAGTATTGTTCTGTGTCTTTCTTCATCCACAGGTTGCTGCGCGGAAGCTGAAGATGACTCTGGACCTGGAATGCAGGAGCCGACTCGGTGAGCGTCCTGCTGCTGCTGCAGAATAACGCGAAGCACGTGTTTTCCATCGGGCGTGGTTTAAATAGCAGAGAAGTGCTTCCAGTGTGTGTTCTTCCACCGGTTCCACCCAGGTAAGAAAAGAGTTCCTGAATGGAGGGAATAGTTACTCCCAGCCCTGATGGCTGGGGACTTCAACCAGACTGGATTGTTCTGGGTAAATGTGCAGCATGGTCTGCCTCAGGTAAGTCCACCCAAGCATTATTACACTGTTTATCAATATGAGCCCGGCGCCTATGGCGCCGGGACTGAAACCCTTCATGAGCCTGGCACCAAAGGCGCCAGGACACGGTCCAAAGGGCCCCTGTAGGGGTCTGCTGGGTCCGGAGTAGTGGAAGACGGGTCTGCTTCCGAGGGCGCTGGGCCAGTCCTGGCCCCTCGGGAGTAGCGCCCATGACAAATGGCCTGTCCATTAATACTCAAAAAACAAAATGGATGGATTTGAGGAGACAAATGGCAAGGAAACCTTTACCTAAAACTTGAACTTAGAGAAGGCCCAATAAGGTAAGTAGATACGTTTGATTATCTGGGTTTGAGAGTGAGGGAGGATTGTTCCTGGGCAGAACAGATTGGACGGGCAGTGCTGACGCTGGTATGATATAGTGATGTGATCTCCAGGTTCACGACTGAGCATGTAAATGGTGCAGTGGAGTCACTCTAGAAGTCTATAGAAGTCAAGCCAGACAAACTGCTGTTTATGGAGCCGAATTGTGGGGTTGGAACAATACTGGGAGACTTCAAACAGTGGAACATCATTTTCAGAAAAATGCACTGGAGTTACCATAATGTCCAACTAGTCTCCCAATGTTTTTGGAAACAAATTTGCTAAGTATTGGTTCGAGTTGGTCAGCCAAGCCTGTGTATTATTGCTCACGCGTTTGGTAGGATCCAAACCTAGGCAAGTACAGGGAAGCGCTAAAAGACCTGATGGCTCAGGAAGGGAACCAACAGCTTCCCTGGTTAGTAGAAGTGAAAAAAGAACTGCAAGCAATTACATGGGGAGAATATTGGTGCAACCCTGACATATTGGTTAGTAGCTCCAAAACTCGAATTAAAGAAGCTTACGCATTAAAACTGACAGCAGAAGTAATGACCAGGATTGGCCAATCTTGCTGCATCGCGACGCATTGGCTCTTGAAGAGGTATATGGTTATGAGGTTTTCCTGGATCACCTGCACCTTAAGCAAATTACATCACTGTTCCGGAAGTTACGTCCAGGGATACTTCCAGTTGCAAGTGTAAAAAGCAAACGGAACAATAATGTTTCACCAAATTGTCCTTTTTGTCCAGATGTAAGAGAAAGTTTTGTTCATTTTGTCCCACATTTCTGGCTATAAGGAGAACGTCTCTGAGACCCTTTTTTAAGCTCTATAATGTTAGAGTAGCGTCAGAGGCGGTGCTGCTTTGTAGTGCAGCAAAGGGTCTGTTGGCAACTGATTGCATGTGAAATGACCTGCTTTATGCTCGGAGAAGGAGTAAAGGTCTGTGCCACCAGATCCGTTTCAATAGTGTATCATGAGCCACGTGCAGCATGAACGCATTTGCAATGTGCACACTGTTGTAATAGCTTGGTACGGTATCTCAGCGATCTTTTAATGCTTGGCACTTCAGGGACCCATGTACTCACCAGGAATGACCCATTGTTTTTTAGACTGGACTGTTTTATTATTTATATTAATTGAGGTATTAGTCTTAAGATTTTATGGTTTAACCTAAAATGTTTATTCTAAAACCGCATTCTTATTGCGATAAATGAAATTTCAATGTATTTGTATTGAATTGTATTGTATTGCTTTTTTTGTGGTCTGTTATGACTGAAATAAAGCCAACCTAACATATATGTTTAAGTCACACTCGTCAAGACTATGCAGTTAATGTGCACCGTTAATGACCGGGATATTGCAACGCCCGCGCTTGCATTCATCACTTTTGGACATTGTCGGTTCTTCGATAAAGAGAGATCAGGGCATCACAACTCAAAGTTATGACCTGTGTACACCTAAGCTATAAGCATTTGAGGGTTTCTGTATGGCAAATTGATAAAAGCCGAACGGAGATAGACCGTCGCGTGAAATGTGCTCATCATGTCTATTGACTTCTAGGACCTGAGCCACACAGGTATTCCCTCTGTGTGCCAATCAATAACATTGTCGATGCAATCATTGCTTTGTTACCCAATTGTATTTCACATTCATGATTTTCCTTTTAAAGTGTGCTACCACTGATGAGTAAGTGTACTAGATGGCCTTGCTTTCTGACCTGGTGACATTGTTCACGTCACTGAGGTCATTGCTCAGTGCTGTACGCAGATACTCCACTTGCAGCTTCGCTTTAACTTAATTTCTACTTTTTGATTGATATTCTTGAAAAATATTTTCAACAGTCTTATTTTTGCTAACAATTATTATAATTCCATAATTTGTAGTGAATAACTAGTCACTGTTAATCCACAGCATAACAAATGGGAGTTTTTGCCCTGAAGCTATGCAGGCAAGGTGAGGCTGGAGGGTTTCATATCGATAGCGGGATCTGGCCACTCTGGGTGACTGTGGCATGTTGTCTGGCATCATTGATGTTCTTGTAACCGAGCGGGAGCTGGGCGCAGAGCGATGGTGCCAGAGTAGGATGGCAGCGCTAAAGCGTGCTGTCCCCAAATCACAGGCATGCACTCAGTCACGGGGAGTCTTTGGAATCAGTGCGTTGAACTTATGCAACAATGCTCAGCAGGGGGTCGGGGGTTTGAAGGCAGCCGCTACACATCGGCAGGGACTCACATTGAACTGCTGAACCTGGGAAGTCCCAATAGCTGGGACCAGGCTTCAAAGACCTGGGGTGCTCCCCTGGCAGCGTGGGCCTGACAGGGAAATCCACCATCGCTTTCTAAGAGTCTTAGGCAACTTCAATGAATCGGTAAAAAAATCAAATACCATCTATATTGGCAGGGTTCCCCCACATAATATTTATATCCTTGCATGATATTTGGCAGAGGCAAACTAATAATCACACATTAGATTTATACAAGATTCCTGTCATTTCAGAAAGTTAGAACATCCTAAACTCTGCATATTCCACCAGCCGAATTAAATGTGTTCTCAGCTCTTCATCAAACTAATGTTCATGGGTCATTCGGTGTCCACTTAAAACTCTTTTATCTTATTAGACGGGCCTTTGTTAAGAACAAGCGGCCATCAATGTCCCTTTAGGCATCATCGATCTGTACAGCTGCGTGCTCTGAAACAGCCTTCAAGGTATTCAGTGGAGTAGAACCCCAAATAAAGAAGCGTAATATAGCAATGACCCCAGCTCCCAAAAACTGGCTCACATAAAAGAGAACACCGGGTATTCATTACCTGCTGTTCTCCTTTTTGCCTTTTCCTGCCCCAGCATAAATCTGTCAGTGTGGACAGAGACCCAAGATCCCTGCAGTGTAAATGTACGAGTCCCCACTCTCTGACAGTACCTAACATCTGCCAGGAGCAATGAAAGCTATTCTAATAGAGGTACAGTCTAGAATATTCCCGTGTACTTAAGCTCCCCCTCCCCACTATCAGAGGAATCCATTTCCATTTCTACTGATGGCCATGGGATTTGTCCTTCAACAAGCTCCAAACACTCGTAGCAAAGCTCTAACACCAATTAGCCGGGGGCCGGAGGGGAGGTGGGGGGGAAAGGGGCGTTGTGAGGCTGGCTGACTAATCAGGAAGCTTGGAATGTGGGTTATACCTCATTGTCTTGCCTGTGTTCCGAGCCTCCTCAGTAACAGGAGGCCATCTTCTTCCCTTCTTGGCTGGTGAGCCCTCACTGCCCCGCGCTCTCCTCCCCTATCCGCATCACAATTTCTACCTTCCATATCTACTCCCCTGTCCCCCCAAACCTGACATGCCAGAGTGCTAATAGCAATACACCTGTCAATGGGCAGGCATTCCCCGGTCTGGTTATGGCATGAGGCTCACGCTACGGCCCTTGTGAAACTAAACTCATCCCGGACAACTCCCTGGCCCAGTAAAGCCCACTCATCCTGGGGTTTATTGCTTAATTAGCACATGGAAATCATTATTGATCTCCTCTCAGCCAGTCAGAGTGTGCGGAATGCAGTCAATAAACACTGGAATTGACTTCATTCCAGACATTCTGACTTCAGTAGCAGCCAGAGAATCAACAGGGAATCTCTGGATTCAAAAACCAGCAATGCAATATCTGAGCAAGATTTCGTTCTACCTTACACTCCAACCAAACTAAACAGACCAAAGTTAAAGCTCAATCAATGAACGATGCTTCCAATGTTTTCATGGAAACCAGTTCACTTTAACATTGCATCTAATGCAAGCACCTGCTAAAACTATTCCACCTCAATGAAGTTTAAATTTAAAATGCTTACCTTATAAAAGGTATTTAAATAATAAAAAATAAAACCATGTTTTTATAACAAGTTGTATGTACTTTACTGGCTATTAAACTAATATGTTTTACTTCACCATCACAACCCCATAAGCTTAATTGCCATTACCACCACATGCTTATAGCCTTATAGACAACAGGAGGAGTCATTATCGCTTGGGATAATGACCCTTTACCAACTTCGATACCACCCAATGATGATCCCTCCAATCAGGGCATAAGGCTACACTGCGCTGCATCTCAGAATTCAGGGCAAGAGGTTATTCTTACTTAAGTGACTGCGTGATCTGGAGAAATGTCTGCCGGGGGCAAGGCTGTCTCTCATTTCCTAATGCAGAGAGTTATGGCACAGTGTGAACTAGTCCTTTAGTCAGATAAACAATATCAGCGCCTTTATGTTGCTTCTGGTGTATATGCGACCATGGGGTACAAGGGCCAAAGTATATCTTCTCAGGAAATAGTGTCAGATTTTGAAACAAGGATCGCCCTCTTCAGAAGTTACACCTGATAGGATCTTGATGGGTCCGGTGATATCTTGTACGCCATTTTCTTATGTATCTGTCGTGCCGCATACTCAGACCTCTTCAGTGACTTTGCTTTCACACTGGAGCTCATGCTAGTTTGGCTAAAGTCACAAATATCCACCTGATTTGAGGATACAGCTGTTGTGCTCACTGCAGCCAATCTTAAGGGTCCTGAGAATTCACTGTGAAAGTTGACATGTACTTTTTAAGACAATCTGGCACTCAGGTGAATAAACTCATTCTGCCCTCACTCCTTGGCATGATTCTGTGCAAAGTCACTCAAGGAAAACCTTTGGGTCAATGACCTCGAGTGAGAAGCACCCGGGGCAGCCCTCTCTGCTCTGAAGAGCATAATAGAGTCAGTCCCCATGTACAACCGTATTGTTTGCTTTTGCTTTTCTCTGGTTGTCATTTGAACCCGGATTTAACACTGCATGTTTTTTTTCCTATTGCGGATCCAATTCATGATGCATATAAGACCTGTATTGGCTCAGTGTGAGTAAAGCCTTCAGAACACTCAGATTGATATTATGCAACAGATCTGATGTCTATTAACTAAGGTGGTTAAGAGTCAGGCTCCAAAGTACCTCCCAGCTACAACCCCCATTTGGTGTTTTGAATTTACCATCATATGCAGCCTATTTCTCGCCAGTGGTGACCAGACCAAGCT
Organism: Ambystoma mexicanum; assembly: GCF_040938575.1. Taxonomy (NCBI): domain Eukaryota; kingdom Metazoa; phylum Chordata; class Amphibia; order Caudata; family Ambystomatidae; genus Ambystoma; species Ambystoma mexicanum. The sequence continues at coordinate 1,439,059,242 of NC_090929.1, read as the reverse complement.
GATCCGTCGACCCATCAAGTTATGTGCTTCCCAGAATAGCGCCGGCTACGCCACAGCGCAACATGATCTTAATTTATTCTCTTCTTCAACTCACATTTTCTTGAGGTGTGGAAGTTTCCTGAAGATCCCTGTTGCCTCTAACACTGTGATTTCATTGTTGTTCAAACGCCTTTAGAAGAAGAGAGAGAAAAAAAACATAAGAAACATGTAACAACTGGCTAAAACATGCAGATGTAGAAGAAAGATGATCCTATGCTGGAAAACACCACTTCCATGTGTGGGAGTACACAGGGGTGATCTGGGATTTGCTGTCATCTGTAGATTCTTTCAGTAGGATCTGGGTATCACAGACTCTGCAGAGATGCAGTCGGAGATAGAGGGGCAGTGCATCGTGTGCCACTCCCAATCCGGAAAAGCCCTCAGGAAGGGGTGGTTTAAGGGATGTTGGTGTAGGCATCAAACAACCCCCTTGAATCTCAATTGAATAGTTATTTCTTTAGTTGTTGGTGAGGAGGTTCAATGGCACATGCCTCTGCACAGTTCTGGTGTGCACATGTTCAGGAAATGGTGCAGCATGAGAAAATGTGAGAATATTCCTCTGCCGTGCACAGCCCCACGCCATCTATCTGGCCTTACCGAATACATACTTTGAGTCCCTGTCTGTTCTCCCGGGACCTCTTGCTGTGTCTAAAATACCCCGGGACAGCCCAACCCCCAGAAGATGGAACAGTTGAGATGTTTCTGAGGGCCATTTCTGCTCAAAGAAAAAGAGGCCGTGTATATACCAAGAAAGTTTCAGAAAGGGTAGCCTTACTGAGAATCGTAAATATAGTGCCGGCAATATTTGACTTTTGTGACAGGTAGAGTTGGTGGCTGAAAAATTTAGAATTTTTAAAATTATGGGCCGCGTTTTCGATTTGGGAGGTATTCTGGCATTAAATGCGCCGGAATACTACCCAATGGAATTACCGTTACTGCCACTTGGTCCGGCGGATTTACCGCTGAATTATAAGTGGTGGTGGCGGTGTTAGTCCCCATTAATTTAATTGGTAATTTTGGAGGAATTACCACTGCGGTAATTCCACTGCTGGTTATTCTGCCGATTTTGTCGATTTTCTGGTGGATAGTGCTGGAGGTAAATCTCCCACTCCAGGGCCAAACTCGTTTAACTCGTAATATGGTGGAGCGGGAAAAGTGACGGTAATTCCGTTACCGCCCTTTTTTCTGGACCGCCATACTCATAACGAGCCCCTATGATGGCACTCTTTTGATTTTATAAAATGATGACATTAAAACATATTTTGTAAATTATATAGCTATTATAACAGTTGAAACGACCATCACACTGCAGAGTCCTACTTCTATCGCTAAATCATCAGTCAACTACATCTGGAACATGGAGCACTTATCCAAGTTTCAAACGAAGGAATTCAAGTGGGTAGGGAAAGAGACTTGCAACAGTGGTATGCCTAGCTTAAGCATAAAATAGAAAGGCGTGCCTATCAGATAGGGTACATGTGTGCAGGAGGAGGAGAGGGGAGGCACAGGAAGGGGGAATGGCTGGGGGTAGTCAGTATCAACACACACCTCTTGTATTTACAACGAAGGCAAACACTACAGAAAGATAAAACAGACACACACACACTCCACCTGATGCATACAAAATGGTCAAATCATATGAAACAAAAATAAAATCATACAGCAGTAATGTTACTGAAAAGAAACAGTTACAAAAATAAATAATTAGAACACATGGAAATAAAAAACGTAACATATCAACCCGTTAATTCAAAAGTTAATTCAAAAGCAAATATGAAAAATGTAATAATTACATGGCATTATTTGTGACTCTGAATTGTGTGCAGTGTATGTCTGCTGGGTGATGATTTTACCGCTCAGCCACAGCAAAGGCGTGCAGGTTCACGCTCTGAGCAGGGCTGAAGACGTGTGTGCGTCCTGGTGCATGAACAGTGGCAGACAATATTGGTTTATTAAAATGTCAATCCAGAAAATAACTTGGTATCAGGTAATATTATCCCCACCAATAATATCGCCATATATATGGTTGTGGGGTAAGGCCATAGGCGATATTATTAGAGGGGATAATTTATGGGATTATTGGGACCGGGGATTGCGGGGTGACCCCGCTCCATTAAAAAAATTATGGGCTTGAAGGGGTGTCCCCCGCAGGTTCCATGGCTTTATATCGCCGCAAAAATATGGCAATATTTTTGTATGGTGATATTTTTGCTGGGATATTAACACATCGAACCAATAACTCAAGACCCACCTCTTCAAGGAGTCTCTCCTACTCAAAACCTAGGACATCACGTTGCCCCTTGTGCCACCTGACTCGCTAGACGCTGCCCGCCCCTCTCCTCCCCGCCACCCGGTACAGCTGTAACCCACCTCTGCGCCCCTATGTATCCTACCCCCATGTATATCTGTTCTGTTGTTACCTCTTAAAAGCACTCCGTTATGCATCTGTAATGTTGTATAACTCTGTAGAGCACTCCATTATGTATCTGTATTGTTGTATACCTCTGTAAAGCACTCAGTTGCTTCTCGAAGCTATGCCTGTGCTCAATAACTACCATAATAATGCTGTCATTTATGAGTGCAGCGTGGCATACACATTTCCAAAGATGATGGTCTGAGAAGCAATGCTTATATGGTCCTGGCCAGGAATGCTCCACATTGCATAGCTACCTATTAGTCAGAGAAGCTCATAGTGCTTTAGAACTCATTGTTCAGTACTACTGAGGTGCTCTTGCGGTACCCACGTGCAGTCCAGAACCCACGTACTGCCGCGAACAGCATCCGCACACAGTTTGGGCGCAAATACTCGCCTTCATTCTTGAAACATTTTTGGACTGTGTAGTGTAATGTTCATGCTCAACCATTAATTCTAATGAGTACGGCAACAAAACTATGGGCCTCATCAGAAGTCCGGCAGTAACCATGCCGGTAAAACCAGCAGGTTGCGGCCGGACTTGTGAATTTTACCGGTGCCTGGCTTGCCGGAAACACTGGGGGATTACAAGCCTGGCGCTCCGGGAAGTCAGGCATCAGTAATTGTAAATCCCCATTCCCATTCGAGTCCCATAGGACTCAAGACAAATGGGGACCACGGAAGCACCGGCACCGTTAATAATGGGGCTGATGCTTCCGTGAAACTCTTCGGGCGGGTGCCGTTCCGCCCGCAAGGTCTGACCCTGGCGGCCAGGACGGCACACGCGCGCAGAGTCATACTGTGCCGGTCCAGTAACAACAGTGCTGGTAGACTTACTGGCACCGTTGTTACCGGACCGGCATAGTTAGAATGAGGCCCCATGAGTTTTGATTAGCTCAATAAATGAAGTTGAGGATAAAAAGGGTTTTGAATGGGACTTTTGTTAACACTGCTGCGTATGGACTGCATAGGTATGGGAGTGGGTGAATACATAACAGTAAAATCTGATCTCACATTTGAAAAGATCCTGTACGCTGCCCTGGTTTCCTGAGCATGTCTGGTATGTCCAAATAATGTAATTATAATGGAGGCGATGGATTATTTATTTATTAAGGTTTCTTATAGCATGGCCACTCAGTCAAACGATTGCTTCAGAGCACATGTGTAATGTGGTTGTCACAGGGTGGGTTGTACTTACAGCTCTGCTGTGGACTGTGGGATGCGGTCCGGGATCTTGGTGAGTTTCAGGTTGGAGCATTCCACCACATTGGACTCACATCGGCACTTTGGAGGACACACCACATCGCTATTGCACTCGCTGTTCAGCTGATAGTCTTCAGTTCCTAAACATAGGGAAGTTAACATGTAGAATGACTGCATGCGGGAGCCAAGGTCAATCTGTGTAGTCCCCGCTTATCTAACAGCAGCGTGCTGCATTGACTGAAGCAGAAGCGTGCCACTGTGTCTATTCAGTGATTCAACCATGGACCGAAAGAATAACGTTCTGGTTTAAGAATATGCATCCTCGAGAAAGCCCAGCGATGCTAAACTTAGCTGATTATTTGAACTAAGCGAACCAGCGAAGACATGCACCACCCATGTCCGGTGAAACAAGTATGATGGCTGCAATAGTTGGCACAACAATCACATGAGATGTTGTGATGATTAAGCACTTTTTAAATTCCATCATCAATGGGGGAGTCAACAGAGAGCAAGACATCGGGCCTCATTACAAGTTCGGAGGTAGCCCAGCCGGTAAAATCGTCAGGCTGCCGCCGAACTTGTGAATTTTTTCCAGCGCCCGGCAATGGGTAAATAAAGGGGCATTACAGCCCTGGCGGACCCTGTATTTCCCTATTGCCAGGCGCCGGAATTAATTACTCTCTGTTCCCATTTGAATCCCATTGGACTCAATGGATATGAGGGGGCCGGATGCACCATTCTTGAATGGTGCATCCGTCGAGTTCTTCTCGCCGGTGTCGGTAAGCCCACCAGGTCAGACCTGGCGGGCGGGCAGGCGCACGCGAGCAGAACTCGTAGTTTGCTGGTCCAGTAACGGTACCGGCAAGTTTACCAGTACCGTTGTTACCGGACGGGCAAACTTGTAATGAGGCCCATTGGTGTGTAAAAGGCATGCACGCCTTCACCCTTCATGCTCACATTGAATTTCTGGTGACTGCCCACATCTCTTTTGGTTTCGCACATTTAACCCCCACAACTCCCCCACAAAACAAACAAACAAATGTCATTCTTTGCTCTGTTATCTCACCTGGTATGAAATACTGCTCTTTAGCTATGGAGAAAAAAGAGACATGGAATTCATTACATTGTGAGCTCTTTCAATTGAATTTTCATAGCCTTTCTACACAACTGTTTGTCAACTATCCAGACCGTATAAACACACTTGTAAATATGAAAAAACAGGCTCAGTGTTCAATCTGCACTTAAGTAGTCAATTCGCTTAATTTGCTGAAGAAGAGACATGTAGTTCATACAATTATGGGTCTGGATGAACGGAGATAAACCTGAGCGCAGAACGGGCTCCTGAATTTGTTCAGATACAAAATTGAATTCCAATTTTGTCATTAAGTCCTCCCTCCACCCCTCTTCGGAGGCTACAGAGGAGCCTTCTGCTAGAATCACTCCCCCAACATGTTCTCTTAACCGCTGACTGCCCATCGGGTTTATATTGTATTGTATTCTATTGGGTATTAATACCTCGCACTGGGCAGACTAAACTGGATTTAGGCGCTGATCTTAACGCAGATAAAAATATATAGCTGTAGGTAGATCATTGGAAAAAGTGGGTTTTTAATGCTTTATGAAACATCAAAAGGGAGGAGATATTCCTTAATTCTTGCAGCAACGAATTCCATAATTTGGGGCCATAGACAGAAAAACGCCTATCCCCTCTTTGGTGATAGCAGGATGATGGTATTTAACTCGTTTTTTATCCTCAGATCTGATGGATCTCGAGGGCTTGTGAAGTGATAACCTGTTTGCAAGTTAAGAGGGGGCTAGTCCATTTACACATTTATAAATTAGGCAAAGGACTTTAAAATCAATGCGTTGGCTCACTCCCACCCAGTGCAGTGAGATTCAATAATCTGCCACTGGGCTAAGCCTTCAGACCCTGAAGATCATTCTGACTGCCACATTTTGGGATACTTGTAGTCGTTGAAGCTGATATTTAGGAATGCCTATTAAGGAGGCATTAACATAGTACAGCTTAGAACCAACCACTAGTGGGACATCCATAGTAGGGAAGGGCTGGTCGCAAAATTCGAAAGGTGTAATATATAAATTGAACTATTTTGTTAATTTGAGAGTTACAGCCCAGATCGGACTGCCAATAGCAGCCAAAATTCTTAACGTTAGAAGCAAAGATAGCTGGTAAACCAAACAGGTGGGGCGGTGAAGGTACTGCCTCTGGTTCATTATGTTTTTTTGACCTAACAATATGATTTCCGTTTTAGTAGGATTGGGTTGCAATCAATTTGGTGTTGTCCATTGTGAAATCTCAGCTGTACAGTTAATAAAGTTATTTAATCGTGCCAGCGGGTCTGTACTCTGCATGTATTGCTGAGTATCGTCTACATATGAATGGCAGGCCAGATTAAGCATATGCAAGTGTAAACAAAAAAATTATCTCGCTTTGCAGAACACATATATGCACATACCAGTGGGCATTTTGGAATGCTTATATTCCAGGCAGTCTTGGCACCTAGAGGCACAGTAGTCAAGGGGAAACTACTAGCAGTAGTCCTTTCATGAATACGTTTATTCATTGAAATCAATCCCAATCGTCCACTGCCCAATGGCTATTTTTAATTTTGCTTCTCTTACTTGCAACTCCTCCTCATGCTGCAACATGTTCTTATTATTTTCTGCTCAGGACTTCACAACTTATTTTACTTCTAAAATCAAGTCTTTCCTTACTTATTTAAATACCTTGGGCCTCATTACCACCCTGGCGGAACGGGTTAACGGGCTCCGCAAAAGGAGGCGGACCCGTTAAACCGTTCCGACACATTACGAGGTTCCCTCGCGGCACCCGGTAAGGACGCCTGGTAAAACCAGGCGTCCTTACTGGGTCCCGCGAGGGGAAGAGGGAGCAAACAACGGACCACTCGTAGTCGGCCTGTTGTTTGCTCCCTCTCCCATTCCCATTCAGCCCTATGGAGGCTGAAATGGGAATGGGGAAGGTCCGGGCCCAGGTTCCTGGAGGGAGGAATTACCGGGCCCTCCAAACTCGGAATAGCCCGGTAATTCCACATTCTGGGAACCCGGACCCAGACGCGATTTCGGCGGCAGCCATGCCGCCAATAGCAGTATGGCTACCGCCGAGGTCGTAATGAGGCCCCTTATCTTCTAACTCTTCATTGTCTCTACCACTTTTCTGCTTTGTTAATATCTCTTTTCAATTAAAGTTGTGGGATAATACTATTACTGCACTTTGAGACCCCCAATGCCATCTGTTCTTAAGAAGTCTATGGGCCTCATTCCGAGTATCGAGGTAGTCATGGCGCTATTTGCGCCATGACTACCTCCCATACCGGTACCGTGTCCGGTTTGGTGAGATGGGGACTTACCGTTCCAGTCCGACCTTGGCGGGACCGGTAAGTCCCCATTCACCAAACCAGTAATCAATACACCTGCAAAGGTGCCGTTATTGGCTCTGATTTCCCTTAGTAAAACCAGGTGTTAAGGAAGGGACCCGCTAATGGAACTCGTAGTAGGGCGCAAAGGGATTACCGGCACCGATGTCCTTAACGGTGCCCGGTATCCCTTTGCGCCCAACTCGGAATGAGGCCCTATGTATCATCATCTAGTCCCCAAGCTCACTAGGCATATTGCCACTAGCTCATCTTCCCACTAGATTGAAGTCTACTAAAGCAAAAACTCTACTAAATATCTTCCAACCTTGCCATACTGTAACAATCCATTCCTCTCTTGTCTTCCCTTTCTAAGATTTTAGAAATTTATTTATTGTTCATTTATAACACACTTAACACCAGCGAGTGGTTTCTAAGCATGGGTTCGGGATTCAAACCTGTGTTGCGCCGCGTTGTCTTGCTTCCAAGACTAACGCGTTGCCACTGAGCTATCCTTACTCCCAAATAATTGTTCATATGTAACTTTCAGAATTTTGTAATCTTTCACTATCTGGACATTTCACTAAAACTGACATATTTTCTGTCTCTGATTTCTTTTTACAAACTTGTCCTTTTTACTTATCTTAGTTCGTCTTCACTTTACTTCTTTTAACACTGTGTATCACTTTTTTGTTTTACTTCAGACTGTGTTCTCTTTGGATTTTGGGCACTGCCTTATCTTGGTTTAATTCCTGTCTCTTTGCTCAATCTTACACTGTTTCTAGGACTCATGTATCAGATGTCTCATGGCTTGGTGTTGAGCCCCTCTGTTTTTTTGTTTGATACTGTTTGATTTGTCATTTCATCACCTGGTTTTCATTGTCACTTCTGTGTGAATGACTCCCAGTTCTCCTTTTCCTTCCATTTCTTTGCTGGTGGCATTCATCTACGGACACCAGCCCTCACTTCTTCTGTTGAAGCCTGGATCCAAAGCCGCAATTCTTTTTCACATTTTTGTTTTATCTCCTGATTCTAGTTAATCTACTACAGCTGCTTTTAACATGGGTTTTTATTTCAATCAAGCAATGGTGTATGAAGAACAAAAGTCCTAATTTATGAATGCCAGTCCATTGAAATTGTTTCATCATCAAATTGCGTAACTCTTTCCTATCATCAGCCGTTATTACTGGCAAGTTTAGTAGTTTTGCCTTCAAACACCGGTTAATCTTTAGGTTATTCTGCTAATTCCATGTTCACGTTTTAACCCATTCTCCAATCATCAAAACTTATTGTTTACAAACCTGTGTATTTTCTTAACATTTCACTTTGTCATGCCTCAATTGGTTATCCACATCATATTCATTTCAATTTCACTTGCTTTATGATAGTTTATCTCTGTAAAGGCATTACTCCATACTCGCCTGCCTTCATTCTGCTTCTTTGATCTTTTGACTGTTCCGTCTTCTCATGTGCCTCATTTGATTGTCCTTATATTTCTTTTCTTTCACTTAAGCTTTGCACTTCCAGTCTCTGTTCACCTTTCTTCTAATTTACTTTCTTTTAAAGCATGACTTGTACGTGCTATGGCATCCTGTGATTAGTAGCATCTCGACTGTACTTGTTGCTTAAAAATATGCACTTTTTTCTAAATTGGACAATGCTTTGGATAAATGCACTGTATAAATGAATAAACATATCTATGAAAAGCTCCCAGTCACACCTTGGAGGGTAGGAGTTTGGCACAGGACTTGGAGGTTACGAGTTTGAGGCAGGAGTTGCAGAAGAGTTAAGTGAGATAGCAGTTGAGTGGAGATGAGTGTGATAAGAGCTCCTCGCTGTACCTTTTTCTTTGCTTTTCAGGGGAATGCCTTATATTAATTAATGTTTTATTGCTTCTCCATACCTTTGCAGGTGTATTGATTACTGGGTGTTTTAATTTGCCTGTACCTTTGGTTAACTTTATACCTTTTGGATAATGAAAACTGACTTGCTTTTTAACTTTAAAATTCCTTGCATCCCTTCACTCAGTGAAGAAAAGCTGGACTTATGCAGCGAGTCTGAGAATGAGAAGTGGACAACAGAGAAGATGCTATTGTGTTGGTGGGGGGAAGCAAGGAAGGAGAAAGCAAAAAAGGAAGAAAGGAAGGAAGGAAGTAAAGAAGGGAGGGAGGAAGGAAGGAAAGAAGGAAGGGAGGGAGGAAGAAAGGGAGGCAGGAAGGAAGTGAGGAAAGACAGAAAGAAAGAAAGAAAGAAAGAAAGAAAGAAAGAAAGAAAGAAAGAAAGAAAGAAAGAAAGAAAGAAAGAAAGAAAGAAAGAAAGAAAGAAGGAAAGAAAGAAAGAAAGAAAGAAGTTCACCCACCAAGATGGGCTTGAAAACCATCACAGGGAATTCAGACACACTGGTGGAAAGTCTATGCTTTGGGCTGATGCAGATCTCTATATAAAACTCAAGTTGAATGTGAAGAATATATGTGTACATCCTGTGGAATTTCATTTATTTTCTTTAGCCCTCTGCCATGGTCAAGGCCAAAGGTGTTAAGGTGGTGGACCCTTGCTCATTTACACCAGGACTATGCAAAGACTCAGTACCTATCTTGAATACTGATTGCTGAAACATGAATGGTGCTACATATGGCACAGAAGGGTGCGTGCAGCACCATGTTCCCACCATGCATAAGCGCTTGCCTCAACCTTTCAAAGATTGTATTGGGTTTACCTGACATGTCTCCATATTATATGGCATATCCTGGAAGTGTCTTCTGCTCAGCCCTGTAGGACCTTATGACTCTGATCTATACCAAACTGTTGAGTGGTAGAGACTAGGCTCCCTTCTATAGAACTCTCTCTTAGAGGATTTTGGAAACGTTTTATTTATGTATGTATTGTTTATTGTTTAAAGCGCAAACCTAATTCCAGAGCAGCAGAGTGTTGTACATAGTATGTGTAGCAGGCATTTGGGCTGGCATCTATTAACAGTAGCGCAGTACTGTGTCTTCTGTGCGTTTGTATGTGCGTCCATTGGAATTAGTCCTTGGTCAGGTGTTGTTGAAAGAGCCATGTTTTGAGATACTTGCGAAATTAGGGAATTGTGGGGGCATACCGAGCCGACACCGGGGATCGAGTTCCAGAGGGCGGGTCCATGACAAGAGAGGGATTGTTAGCAGACAAGTTGTGATTCAAGCCGGTTGTTTGATTTGCTGCGGAAAGAGCGTGTGCCACTATATATGTGGAGCTTAGCCGCCAGGTACGCTGGTGTGCTACTTGTGACTGCTTTGTAGATGACACATGCAGTCTTGAACAGTACCCTGGCTTGGAGTGGAAGCCAATGTAGTTTGAGTAAGATGGGGGTAATTCGGTCAAATTACTGCGCTCCCGTGATAAGGTGTGCTGCAGCATTGTGGACTGCTTTTAGGGGAGCCAAGTGAGCAGGTGGGAGCCCTGTCAGAAGAGAATTTCCCCCATCGATGTGCAAGACCACAAGGGCCTGCAGCATAGTCCGGAAGTCCTGTGGCGGGATAAAGGGTTTGATTTCTTGAAGGGTAGGGATTCTGAGCATGGCTATTTGGGCCTTCTTGGCTATGTGTTTCTGGAAGGATAGATTGCTGTCAATGGTGAAGCCTAAGGATTTGGTTCAGTCTGAGAGTTGTGGATCATATCCTTCTATGTGCATATCATTGAGTCATTGTTGGACTCGTTTTTTAGCGGGAGGACCAATGAGGACGAATTCAGTCTTGCATCGGTTTTGTTTGAGGTCGACATCCAGGACTGAATGATGGCTAGGTAATCCCAGAGACAAATGATGTCCGACGTTCTATTTACTCTCATGTGCAATATCATCTGCGTATTGGAGGATGGCGATATTGGGATCTTTGAGGAGCGTGCCCAGAGGCTCCATGTAAAGGTTAAAAGGGATTGGAGTTGGTTAGAATGCAACGAGTTCATCGGGACAGCTCAGTGTCTGCAAGAGAGGTAGGAGGTAAACCAATTCAGGACAGTGCCAGAGAATCATTGTTTGCTATTTCTGTGGGTTCTTGAAAATAGTAATTAAAAGATCAGCAGATCAAAGTTGGGTGTCAAATCATCCCTTTAGCCATGACCATTTCATATTCATGGCTTTAAAATACATTTTGAAATGAATGAGTAGATACAATCTGTTTTTAAAGACTGTGTGTGTCTCTCAGCACACTTTCACACCTGTGCGCTGCTCCTGCCGCTACAGGCTTGTAGCGGCAGGAGCAACACAGGCGGCCCCAAAGACCCCACTGACCCCAGCTATCTAACTGGATAATTCCATCTTAAAATAAAAGGAGAAACCACAAACAGATAACTTGCCTTCAGAAATAGCCACATGGTCTAAAAAATGTGTCGGTTTTTCATGATCTCCAATAAATTAAACATTTGCATAGTTAAATAGTGCAGAAATGTTTCCTCTGCCACTCCCATTTTGATACACATTATTTTCTACATATGCATACAGAGAGTGCCAGTCAAAGTCCCATCAGGTGATTTACTTTGAGATCTGTGCTATACACATACTCCCTCCCTCCCTCCCTCCCTCCCTCTCTCCTTCCGCTCTTCCTAACTCACTCACTCACTCACTCCCACGCTCACTCAGTCAACACAAAGCAGTTTGATCTGAGCACTAAAGAATATTTACATATTTGAACGGTTGACCAAGCAATGTAAGGTCAGCCTTCTTGACTTGTAGTCAAATTAGGAACGTCTAGGTTATGAACTGGACAAATGCAAACATCTGCTTACCTGAGCACCGGAACTTTTTGCTTTTAATCTGTCCGATGCGTTTGTTGGCAAGGCGACGAGGGCTAGCGCACCGTGCTCCGCTGGTTTCAATGGGGTTGGTTCTCAGAAAATCTGCTAACCATTTCAGGTTACAGTCACAGATAAATGGGTTTTGAGCTAGATGTCTTCACAAAGGAACATGATAAGATGGTGAAGAACGATTCAGATATTTAGAAAGAATGCAAAGCGGGCTTAATGTTAAATTAATGACAGTTTGAATGTATCCATATATGAAAAGTGCAGTACATTTCACTCTAGTTCCCTATCCAGATCAAAAGTCACAACAAATAAGATAGCCATTGTTATGCACGTTTCCTGCAACCACACATTATGATGAAGGATTCTAAGGACAGCCTGGGCAGCTAGGTTCCTAAGCACAATAGGTGCAAGAAGGGCAAGCATTACTCTACAGAGGAGGTTTGCAAACTGTGGCTCCTCAGATGTTTCAGTCTATGGCAGTCCACCCGGCCCACTATCTACCTTCGCGGAGGACCTCTCCAACATCTTCACACACAGCACCAAAGTTACCTCCCAGGTTATGATACTGGGGGATTTCAATTTAGGCCTCAACGACCCCAAGGACACCGCTGCTTCGTCTATTGACAACATCCTCACTAATGCTGGATTCACTCAGTTCCTAAACCAACCTACCCACAACAAGGGCAGAACCCTTGACTGGCTAGCCGCCCTCAACTGTCCCATCAACATCACCTCTAACCAACAGTGCGCCTGGACAGACCACAACTTAATTACATTCAATATTGAGTCCAAACCTATCAGCCTCCCTCACAACATTGCCCCGGCTATGGCCACCCGTAACAAACGCAACATTACCTGCGATAGACTCCTACCCCTCCTCCTTCCAGCTCTTAATGTTCTGGATCCATCATGCTCTGACCCTACGGCCCTGGTCGACACCTTCAACCGGGCCATGCTTACAGCCTTAGACACCATTGCACCCTCGAAACTGAGAAAATCTAAACCTCGAGCCCACCTAAACTCCTGGTTTACTCCCCATCTCAGAGCACTACGCAAAGAAAAACGAATTGCAGAATCCCACTGGAGAAGCAATCACTCTCTAGCTAACAAATCACGCGTACTCCTGGCCACCCTTAACTACAAGGAAGCTATATTCCAGGCAAAAAAAGACACATATAACAAACGCATCGAGCAAGCCAAATCTAACACCAAAGAATTGTTTAAAATTCTAAAAGAACTTGAAACTCCTGTTACCCCACCTGACACATGTACCAAAGATAGCACCTGGTGCTCCAAAATCCAAGAAGCTCTCCTAGGTAAGATTGCCACTCTCCAAATTAAAATTAACAACAAACAATCTAGCCTTCAATCCAACCCTCTACAGATCCCTATACCTACCACAAACCCCTCTATCACAGACTCTCTGACTCCTTTTAGCTTCTCTCCACTCTCCATTCTCGAAGTGGAAAAGATTATCACTAGCCTTAAACCGTCCAATTGTCAGGGTGACCTCTGTCCTGCACCTATTATCAAGGAAGCTGCTCACGACCTAGCACCTTTCATCACTACGCTCATCAACTCCTCCTTTAGCTCTGGGATTGTACCGGACAATCTTAAGGATGCATGGGTCATCCCGCTTCTGAAAAAACCTACCCTCGATCCCAGTATACCCACAAACTACAGACCAATTACCACTGTACCTTTTTTACTAAAAATCCTCGACCGCGCGGCCTACCTACAAATTCAGGAATACCTTGAATCTAATAACCTTCTGGGACTCAGGCAATCAGGCTTCCGGCCTCGCCATGGCACTGAGACCGCCCTTATTGACTTAAAAACGCAGATCGAAGATCTCAAAGACAAAGGCAAACTGGCATTATTACTTCTCCTGGACCTCTCTGCTGCTTTTGATCTCGTCAATCACAAAATTCTCTGCCATCACCTCAAATCAGCCGCACACTTCTCAGAAAATGCCGCCACTTGGATCAGATCCTTCCTGGATAATAGATCTATGCGTGTATTCTCCCCACTTGCGGCCGCACCACCCGCTCCGGTCGCCTGTGGTGTGCCTCAAGGGTCTTGTATCTCGCCCACGTTATATAACGTGTTTACCAAACCCCTTTTCGATATTTTGGATCACTTGGGCGTCACGTATACCAATTACGCTGATGACACACAGATACTCATCCCCATCACAGGCGATTACACAACTGACTCCCTTGCCATCAACGCCATCTACCAGGTCATCCAAGCGTGGATGGCCCAGCACGGCCTCTGCCTAAATGATGAAAAGACAGAGCTCCTCATTCTTGGTTCACCACAAAAACTCACTAAACTTAACCCTGCCTTCAAGTCTTTCACCATCGATGGGAATACCATCCCGATTGCTAAGGACACGAAAACCCTTGGGATTTACATCGACTCAACCCTATCCTTGACTAGACAATCCAACGCAGTCTCATCTGCAGCAGCGCTTACTTGCAAGCTCATCACCGCCTGTCGCCCGTTCCTAACCACTGCCAACTGCGTAACCTTGGCCAGGACCCTTGTTCTATCCAAGGTTGACTACTGTAATGCCCTCTATCTAGGTACTAATCTCCGCAACTTAAATAAGCTACAAATTGTCCAAAACAATGCGATCAGAGCGGCCCTTAACATTCCTAGGCGCCAGCATATATCTGACACCAGGCGCAACCTGCACTGGCTCTCTATCCCACAGCGCATCTCCTTGAAGTCCTTGGCTCTCACACACAAATGCCTCCACAACCAAGCCCCTCGCTACCTGGCTAACAGATTCTCTTTCCACAATTCCACCAGACCTCGCAGAGCGGCCCAAGCCAACTGCCTTGTCATCCCGCGCTTTAATCTCCTAAGATCTGGTGGAACCAGCTTCCCCATCCTGGCAGCCAAACTTTGGAACTCACTCCCCAATGACCTTAGAGCAGAACCTTCCTTCCTGAAATTCAAATACCTTACCAAAGCATGGCTATCCGCCCAAGACTGCTAACATCAGCTTACTGCCCTACTTGCACTTTGACCTACTCGGCATCCCTTATTAACTATCCTGTAAATCACTGCCTTATCGATATTCATTTGAATGTATATGTTGTAAATTTTGTATATCTTCCTGTAATAATCTTGTAATACTCTGTCACATTGCCTTGTCATGCTTTCATCTTGTTGTAACTAAGTTAAGCGCCCGGATGCCCCTGGGCCTGGTGCGCTATAGAAATAAATAAAATACTAAATACTAAATGGCTCCCAGGACCCCTCGCAGTTGGCATTGCTGGCTAAGGCTGGTGGACGTTGTAATCCAACATTTCTGGATAGCCAAAGGTTGCAACCAAATGCTCCTCTACACCTGGGATCTGCAACCGTTGCCTCCCAGATGCTTTGGACTACAACTGCCATCAGCCCTAACCGGCCGAGCAAATGGTGAGAGAACTTGGGAAGCATAGTCCAAAACATCTGGAGAGCTGCAAGTTGCAGCCGCCGGCTCCACAGGAACACGCCTTTGCAACATTATGTTGGAGAACAGAACATTCGGCCAGTGGTGTTGAGGCTTTTGCACAATTTGGAATCATTCTAATTATGGCAGTATTATTTTTCCAACAGGAGGTCGTGTAAATATAGGAGTAGTGAGGTCCTTACCTCCTACCATGTCATTAGTATGTGGTAAATACTGTACAGTTAGGGGTTAAAATATTGTGTATACATTTCTTTATTATTTCACTTCCACCTTAAAGGAAGAGGTTTGTTTCACCCAGCCTCATCACAGATGGATTTTACCCATAGGTAAAGGGCGTGTCCTAATGCATCTCCATCACTTTGGGCCCAAAAAGATGAAGGGCAGCCCCAATGCGCACAACATTCATTGTTGACCCTTCTGTGCAGTGTGTGTTTTTCTAGATGGCAATGCCACACATTTTGTATTGACTTCGATTGATTGGACATCCCTACAGTGATTGTGGTACAGGTTAGCAACGAGTGCAACTCATGTTGGTGTTTTACTGATGTGGACATGGGTCCGTTTTAGAGCTTGACTAATCGAATCTACTCAATGTGAATGGCCACCACATGCTAATGGTTGGTGCCAGTGCATAGTTGGCTTGGGTTTGATTCAATGCTCAATTTTATATGCAGGAGATTCTGAAGCCTGATGTCAAGGCCATTGGGCTTTACATATCATTTCTTCTATCCTCTATTGGAAATAATGAGACAGTGATGTGACCTTGGTATTGCAGCCATGTACGGAAAACCCTACAGCGGGTGCCTCTGACCCAGTGGCGTGTCCAGGGAGTGGTCTGGGGTGGCACGTGCTTCCTCTGGAATGTGATTGGCTACCCCAGGTGCAACCCCATTATCCTAAACTATGATCATTATCCGGACTTTGAACTCTATGGCGAGTAACCAACCTTTCGTGGATATGGGTAGTGGAGACAAATAGTAAATGAACGCTATTCAGACACGTGTGTTTGTATGTGTGTGTGTGTGTGTGTGTGTATGTGTGCGTGCGTGCGTGCGTGTGTGAGAGGGCTCGTATAAATCAGTGTCCTGCTTGTGCCACCCCTGTCAAATGTGTCTGGGCATGCCACAGCTGGAACCCCTTTCACAAACACTGGAAGCTCTTTTGCCAACCAGCATCTTGTTCAGGTTACCTGGCCTGCTTTATTGTGGCAATAAGACCAGAGGCGGTGGGCCAATACCGCCCCAGGTAATGCCCCCGGGGCCATAGTGAAGCCCTGGGGGCATTACCGTGGGCGGTATTGGCTCATCGCCGAGGGTCTTATAGCCATCAGTACCCCAGCCCGCTGCCGCATTTCGAAACAGAAAAAAATAATAATAATAAAAAGTGAAAAAAAATGGCCGCCGCGAAAGGGTAAACATAGTTCGTCTTCCCTTTCCATGGCTGCCATCGGGAGTGGACGCTCTGGGAACAGAAGTGTTTCCAGCACGTTCGCTCCCAATAAAAGAAGAAAAAAGAAGGTAAGTGGGGTTGGGAGGGGGGATAGTTTGTGGGGGAGGGGAGTGGAGGAAAAAAAACGTACATGAGTCCCCGGCGGGGAACAAAGGCAGCCTCCAGCCATGGGAAGGCTCGGAGCAGGGATTTCCCCATTTGGGACCTCCTCATTGGCTAAGGCAAGCCGTGAACAGAGTACCTGGTACCCACGGGACGCACTAACGTACACGGGAATACTGTGTGGTATGGCTCGGAAAAGAGCCAATCCACACGTAGTATTCCCAGTGTACAGCGCATGCCGGGTACTAAGGCAGTTTATAGCATCTCTCATCCTCTAAAGTCCTTGTAGTCTACAAGATGCTTTTCCATCTCCTTCCTCCAACCACATCACAGTGTAGTCTCTCAGCCTTTGATGGAGTCAGACACGTTAACTAGACTGCAATTATACCTGTTAACCAACTCAGGCGAGTGTGTAGTTTCATGAGTGATATTAAGATTTGTCTCATAGTTTCTGATGGCAAGAACGACTAGCATCTTTTGTGGGCAAATCTGCTATAACTAGAACAGAAACACTGGAAGACTTTATTTGAATATGACCCTACAAGGCGAGCCTTGCTGAAAAGAAAGACAGAGCTAACATGTACCAAAACCTTAGCAAAAGCATCCAATCTCTGCATTTACATCTGACTGCCAGGATACTAAAATATCATAGGTCGAAGGACAGATTAATTGCTAAGGATAAACACCATTAGGAAAGACATGTTTTACCATTAACCCCTAGAAGATATGACTAAAGATTGTGTGGTTTTCTAATTAAATGCAAGGTCCAAGCCTCAGGCTTCATCGCGTGTTTTTTCTTCTCTAGCCATAGCATTGCACTTGCGTGCAGTAGGGTCAGAGAACCATGGAAGCTTGTTTACCAAGTAGTTCCGCATATACCAGAGACCATCAATAATACAACTTCAAGTAAACCTGTTGCAAAATCCTAAAACAGGCTCAAACGGCTCAGCCTCCATCTGCACTTTCTTTGACTCTGCTTAGTCAAAGATTGTTCTCTGACCATTTTGCAACGGCTGGCATGTATCTCTGACCTCCGAGAGGGATTGGGGGTGCATGTAAACGCCACTACACAAAGTGACTCGGCCGAGTAACTTACCGTATACCTTTGGCACTGGATTTCTTGAACAACTCTCAAGAAGTTGTTCCAGAGCAGGGTTTATTGGGTAAATCTTTAGATGGAAATCAAATGTTATCGCTCTTACTTCAAACCCAAACCCAATACCCAATTCCCTGGTGTTGTTTGGCGGGCACTGTGGATATCTATCTGATAATAGGGCAGCCGTATCCGCCCTGTGGAAATTCAGCACTGCCTGAAATCACTGACACGCCAGTGCACTGGGTGAGATAGAATAGGAGGGCTGGTATGCTACAGATATTAAAATACCTGTAAAAGAAAATCGAAGCCGCTGTCAAAAAATCCCCACTGCCAAGCATCTACCCTTCTGAGGTTCCGCAAACGTGGCGCGTCTGCCTAACCTTAGCCTCCACACCAACGTGCTAGTTAAAGTGGCAGGTGTACTCCGTTTCATAGGAATGTTATATGTGACCCTGTGCATGATACACTGCAGTTTATCGATTGTCAATATGATCTGGCCTGCGGCTGCAGCGGAAGTGGGTACTCACAGTGTCTGGATTGCTCGCAGGGATGTGAATATGCCTTTGGCCAAGCTCTGGATCTTGTTATCGTACAAAGAGAGTAGAGAGAGGTTCTGCAAGTCCTGGAAGGCGTCTGCTCTTATGCAGTTGATTTTGTTGGCATTCAGAAGCCTACATATGTAGGAGGCAGAGAAGAGGCAGGTGAAAAAAATGAAATGAGACAAAGTGAGATAACATTAGTAGCACTAATTACTTCAATGCATTCCTGAAGCTGCTTCTCTCTAGACAGAACTCATCATAACACGCAAAGTTACAGGTCCATGTGTTGTAGTGATAACGCCATAGGATGGGAGTTTCCTGGCAGTTGATTGCTTAGACATTAGCAAGCAGGGTGGGGGGCAGAGCCAATCAGGTTCCTTGGTTCTCAGCCTGATACTCCCGAGTTCAGCCCGTGTTCCATGAAACACGTTGGCTGCCTCCCCTGCACTGCTCTGCCATCTTCTAGATCTTCTAGACACCCAGCTGTTCCCCTTTTTTTTATTAATCCCAACCCTCCTCCGCAACCCCACTTACCTGATTGTGGAGGCGCCGCCTGCCGCTGCAGCCTCTTCCCTGGATCTTGGTTTTCTGCCCGCCATGGTAATGGAAGAGGGGCTCTGTACGGAGCCCCGCCTTCTACAACCATGGCGGCCATCTTGGCAAAGTATTTTCATTCATTGAAAGGTACGCACATGGTGTCCCGTTGAATGAATGAAAATACTTTGTTTTTTAGCACCCGGGGTTACTGCTTTAGTAACCCATGGTGGTAATGGGGTTAGTAACCCGTTCCATGGGCTACACCGGGGGTAACTTACCGGACCCCTCAATAACCACTCTTGTTTTGCTCGATCCGTTAACTCAGGCAGCCAGGCCATTACCCTCAGTATAGCCCATGGAAAGGGTTACTGATACCACATTAGAGAGATATTGTCAAGATAGGAAAATAGCTCTCTGGTGATGTTGAGTAGCAGATATAGGGCCTCATTAACACGGTAGGTGGTAATGGTTTACCGGTACCAGTATTTTACCTGCACCGGTAAATCCTTACCGCCTTACTACGAGGTCCCTTTGCGGGTTGGAGAATTTAATGCCTGCCTTTTGCAGGCGTTAAAAACCAACCCACAAAGGAACCAGGGAGCTAATTACGGTACAGCAATTTGCGGTGCCGTAATTAGCACCTTCCCCATTCCCATTATGCCCTATGGGGCAAAAATGGGAATGGGGAAGGGCAATGGGGAAGGGGGAATTACCACCCCACCAACCTTGGAATAGGGCGGTAATTCCCCTTTCCACCAAGGCGGTGCCAGTATTTTACCGGCATGGACCAAGGCGCTAATAGCACCTTGGTCCACCGCCGTCCGTGTAATGAGGCCCATAGACAATTATATATGTATATATAGTCCATCATATAGAAACTTAGCTCCTATTTAAGGGCTCCAAGTTTTGGAAGATACTGGAACCCAGGCACAAACAGATGGACTGAGTGATTGTAATGAGTTATTTATAACGAGCTTAATACCCCGAGGTTTCTAAGCACGGACCCTGGGATCGAAACTGTGTTGCTCTGGGTTGTCTTGCTTTCAAGACGAGCACGTTGCCCCTGAGCTACCCTCCACAGCCCAAAGTAAGAAAGTGCATCGCCTATGTTCACATTCAGCCATTTAACCACGGGACCAGATTTCCTCCACGACGGAGCAGTGTACGATGATCATGGAAGACATACATACATTATGAAAAGTGAATGGGTCAGAATTGTATTGACGATGAAAGTTTTCGATTCAATAAGCCAGAGTTGTAGGTGAGTGGTTTAAAAGGATGGGAAGACTTGCCCCAGCTTGGTATGGGAGTATTTACCCAGGTATGTGTAGCAAAGCAGGAGATGCTTGGTGGAAGTAACACTATGCAAGCCTAAATATTGTATGATTTGTAGAAATGGTGGACTTTGAGTGGTGCCTGTTTTGTGTTGAGTTACAAGACATAATGGATAGGGAGTGGCCAGGCACTAAATATTAAAAAGGGGGGAGTTATAGTGCTAGAAAATGACTGTGGTTGACCCTTTAAGAATAGATGAAGGGGCTCATTTTCATCGAGCCTAGAGAGGATCACTTACTTATAGACATACGTATAAGCAGACCTCTCTGAGCAAGCCTCTCTGTGCAGATCTCTCTGAGCAAGCCTCTCTGAACAAGCCTCTCTGTGCAGACCTCTCTCTGCAGGCCTCTCTGTGCAGACCTCTCTGAGCAAACCTCTCTGAGCAAGCCTCTCTGTGCAGACCTCTCTGAGCAAGCCTCTCTGAGCAAGCCTCTCTGTGCAGACCTCTCTGAGCAAGCCTCTCTGTGCAGACCTATCTGAGCAAGGCTCTGTGCGCAAGTCTCTCTGTGCAGACCTCTATGAGCAAGCCTCTCTGAGCAAGCCTCTCTGTGCAGACCTCTCTGAGCAAGCCTCTCTGTGCAGACCTCTCTGAGCAAGCCTCTCTGAGCAAGCCTCTCTGTGCAGACCTCTCTGTGCAGGCCTCTCTGTGCAGACCTCTCTGAGCAAGCCTCTCTGAGCAAGCCTGCCTGTGCAGACCTCTCTGTGCAGGCCTCTCTGTGCAGACTTCTCTGAGCAGGCCTCTCTGTGCAGACCTCTCTGTGCAGGCCTTTCTGTGCAGTAATTCATATATTTTTGTGAATCAACGTAAAAATAAGACCGTAATCTGGTTGGACCAGGATTCCATGTTATATATGCACTGATTCACACGGCATGGCAGGCTGCATTTGTATATTTCCCTATGGAATCTGCTTGTTCCTTGCTGGAACACAAATAGGCGGTACTCCATGGGGAATAGAACATCGCGGCCTGCGTGGATATTCAGTTCAGCTGTAGATGTATGTGGTTCTGTCACACCTAGTGGATGGTGAGGGAATAGCAGGCTTTAGGCTCTTCAACCTGCTCTGTGTAACAGAACCACGAGCAGTGCGCAGATCGAAATCTACCAGCAGCAGGTGTTCACCACCAGTACATGTTGGCATGTGTGAGGCTTAAAATGACCCCCAACATGCCAATGGTGTTAATAGTTTAAGAAATGGTGGACAAGTGAATACAAAGAACATGCGGAAAGTTAAAGTGAGTTGATGACTTCACAGGTACAGGAGTTTTTTAGAAGAGGAAATGACAACTATTTAGGACATTTGAAGGCATGTGAGATGTGCAAGAAGAGAGAGTTTTAATGATGAATTCTGGGATTACTGGGAGTGACAGATTTTCTATTAAGGGTCACAGAGCAAGTAAAACCTTTATTTACAACAAAGCATAAAGAGACAAGCCGGAAGATGATAGGGAATGGGTGAGCATTGTTACCTACGTGGACTTCTAGAAATTGAATCATTTAAGGGTACTTTTAACATGTGTTTTACTTAACAACAGATGTCAGGTTACAGGCTATTTGTCTGAAGTCAAGGAGATTAAGGTAAATCTTCTCCTTCAGCTCAATAGGATGCACAGGTGTGTACAGGGAGCAAAGGCCGTTGGGTGGACTTTCACCAAAGCATCGCGAGAAGCTGGGACCTGGTCCCACTAACGGCCTTTGCTTGGTCTCGTGAATATTCATCCATGTGTGTTTCAAAAAGCTGCACAATGTGAAATCAAGTTGTGACATTTGAAGCTTGCGGACCAATTTGCAGACCTGCATTACATTTTTATGGGCCATCATTGTCCATTTTGGGTGTGCAAACCCGCAGACCGCCTTAAAATGTAACCTTAATGGTTACTGAAAGAGTCCTTCTTATGGGTTTGTGCCACCTTCAAAGTTCTCCAAACAGCTGCCAATAGAGCCTGGAGATTATGTTTCTGGACTACGTACCCACAGCACCAACAACTTGAAAAGGGGGGAAACGTAGCTCTTTGGGGCTGCCTTTTAGCCCTGTAGGGGGCACACGGGGCCTCAGAGGAAACCAGGTATGAGAAGTTAAGCAGCATCCAGCAGGTAGATTTTTTTGTATCTAAGACAGCATATTAGGGACAGTAGGGGTATATATTTAGGGCTGCAGTAAAACATAAGGAGTAATCAGACGATAATCCATTAGCAGTGGGTCTATGTAATAGGAGCAGCACAGTAATAGGTACCAGGGGCAGCAAAGCTTTTTATATGGTGCAGCAGGGCAATCTATCATAAGTATCAATGTTATACCATCGGCAGCAGGATTAAACATTAATACCTGCAGGGGTATATCGCACAGCAGCAGAAGTATATTTAATAACAAGCAGTTATCTATCAGGGGCAGTAGAGTTGTGGGGCATGGTCAACTAAATAGCTGCAGGGGTACATCTCACAGCAGCAGGGGTATATTTCAGAGCAAGCATCTATCTGGCAGGGGCAGTAGAGCTATGCCTCATGGTCAGCTAAATACCTGCAGGGGTGTATCGCGCAGCAGCAGGGGTATATTTCAGAGCAAGCATCTATCTGGCAGGGGCAGTAGAGCTATGCCTCATGGTCAGCTAAATACCTGCAGGGGTGTATCGCAGAGCAGCAGGGGTATATTTCAGAGCAAGCATCTATCTGGCAGGGGCAGTAGAGCTATGCCTCATGGTCAGCTAAATACCTGCAGGGGTGTATCGCAGAGCAGCAGGGGTATATTTCAGAGCAAGCAGCTATCTGACAGGGGCACTAGAGCTATGCAGCATGGTCAGCTAAATACCTGCAGGGGTGTATCGCGCAGCAGCAGGGGTATATTTCAGAGCAAGCAGCTATCTGACAGGGGCAGTAGAGCTATACAGCATGGTCAGCTTAATACTTGCAGGGGTGCATCGCCCAGTAGCAGGGGTGTATCGCCCAGCAGCAGGGGTATATTTCAGAGCAAGCAGCTATCTTGCAGGCGTAGTAGAGCTATGTCTCATGGACAGCTAAATACCTGCAGGGGTGTATCGCACAGCAGCAGGGGTATATTTCAGAGCAAGCAGCTATCTGACAGGGGCACTAGAGCTATGCAGCATGGTCAGCTAAATATCTGCAGGGGTGTATCGCAGAGCAGCAGGGGTATATCGCAGAGCAGCAGGGGTATATCGCAACGCAAGCAGCTATCTGGCAGGGGCACTAGAGCTATGCAGAATGGCCAGCTGGGTTGTGTGTCATGGAGTGCAGGGCTGTGAATCAGGAAAAGCAAATCTATATAACAGGGACAGCAGAGCTGTATATCGAGGACATCAGGGCTATGTGCCAGGTTAAGAAGGGTTTTGCAGGGCTGTGAATCAGGGGAGGAGGGCTATGCATCAGGGACAGCAGCGGTGTACAGCAGAGAAAATAAGGGTTATCTATCACGGATAGCAGTGCTATTTATTAGAGGTCACTGAGGTATATCAGAAGCAGAAGAGCTATACAATAGGGTATTTTGGACTTACAAAATGATGGGCCTAGTCTTTGACCATCATGTACAGGAGTGGCCACTCACTACATGTGTTATTTGCATGGAACATATCCCAGCTCTGCCTACCTGTGTGAATCTGCTCTGCTTTGATGACAAATTAGTCTTGAGTGTGATGACACCTTGACAACCCCTCTGCGCATGAGCGCCCACTTGTGCCGCCAAAAGGATCCCTTGCAGACCTCTGACCTGATAAGCATTACAACTTTTGTGGAAACTTGAAAGGGAATGGAATAACTCTAACCCCTAGAAAGAGAAGATGGCCTCCGTCCTACAGCATAGGTACTATTGCCAGGCTATATTTCTCTAAAAACGTCTCAGAAGCTTCAAACAAAAATGAAGATCTACCAGAGTTGGAGGCACCATACAGGTGCCTGAACTCTCAGCCCTTAACTCGTGTTAATGTTAGAGGTTTTTAAACCGTGCACTGTTGCCACCTGCGTGGTCACTTGGCACTCAGGTGGATCTGCGATGCAAGGAGGGCGGGGGTAGTTAGTAGGATTGAACGGGAAAAGAGCAAGAGAGCTGTGATGCGCTGTTGGAAGTTTCAGTTCGGAAACAATGTTCACTGAGCATAAATGTGATTTTCGGGAGTTGGCCGCCATGTGCTGTTGTGCGCAACTATTTAGTTACCTCCCTCCCCATTCCCATTGAGCCCTATGGGGGCTCAAATGGTGAATGGTTCCTGCAAGGAGGACTTACCGGGTCCTCTTATGTCAGAATGACCCAGTAAGTCCCCATTGCAGGAACCCGGTAATGGAGCCCGGTTTGGAGGCAGCCATGGAGCTAATAGCCACATGGCTACCTCCAAACTCGTAATGAGGCCCTATGTGTTGATTGTGTTGTTGTTGCGGTGTTGTGAAGTATGTGTGGATTGTGGTGCTGCAGAGGTATGGTTGTGTTAAGTTCAGAGTTTGAGAGGTGTATGTAGAAGAGTGCATTTTTAGTACAGATTGTTGATGAAAGTCCTAAGTGCTTCACCCTGCCTACTCCAGGAATCCATCTAAATGCATCACATTTCCTCCCCTGAATTCCATCTAAGTGCATCACCCTTCCTACCCCAGGAATCCATCTAAGTGCATCACATTTCCTCCCCTGAATTCCATCTAAGTGCATCACATTTCCTATCCCAGGAATCCATCTTAAGTGCGTCACACCTCGACCGTTCAAAAATCAATCTGTGTGCATCAGATTTCCTCCCTTGAATTCCATCTAAGTGCATCAGATTTCCTCCCTTGAATTCCATCTAAGTGCATCACCCCCCTGAAAATCCATTTACATTCATCACATTTCCGACCCCTGAAATTCACATAGGTACATCAAATTTCCTACCCCAGGAATCTATCTAAGTGTGTCACACTTACTGTGATGCTGGAAATGCATCGGAGGGACAGGGCCTCCGTATCCTTGTCCTTTACTGCTTTTTATCATGTGTTCTGTCATGTTTTACGCACAGGAGTTCATGTGGGACTCCTGGTGGTGCAGCTCTCTCTCTATTTTGGTTTGGTGAACAGACCCGTGGGATACCCTTATGGCACCCATGTGTATGGGTACAATCCTGTGCCCCTAGTGTATGTTTTTGGGCACCTGTGTGTGACCCACAGAGAAGGCTACGGGCTGGTGGCAGCTCCGTGCTGAAATGACTGGTGCCCTGAGCATCCTCCATTTTGGGATGCCCAGGCCTTGTCATTGGAATCGGTAGATTCCGGATGGAGACAAAATGGCCCCCATGGCCTCTTGCCTTCCATCACCTGTTACCTTGATCTTACCGAAGTCCCGGGAAGCCATGCCTCTGTCCCTTCCCCCTGACTGGCTGTTGGGTGGAAGTTCCGTATATAGGAGTGTTGGGAAGTGGTGACCAGACTGGCTGGAGCCTTCTCAACGACCGTATGTTGTGGGTAGGCCTGTGGGTGGGACCTGGGTGAATGGAGTGTGTGACGAATATGCATTCTGTGTTGTGGCTGTCTAGTATCTGGTGGTTGACACAATGGTTGAGACAGCCCTGCCCGAAACCGGTATGAATGCAGCTTGGAGTGTTGAATGGCTCGGTACTTGTCCCAATACACATAACTTGTTGTGAGTGTCTGGTGAGAAGTGAATGGCCTGAACGCACTGTGCACCTGATTGGCTGCCTGCCTGCATGAATGACCGTAGTCGTGATTGGATGCTTGAGTGTGACCCAGCGGAATGAATGGGAAATCAACAGTATATCTGGGGACCGCCCACTGCTAGGAATCGTGTTTGGAAGCTGAAATCCACTACGACGAGTAACTGGAGTAACTGAAGCTTAACCTTGAAGCCCTGCTGGACAAGAAGAATTGCTGTTGCTCTCCTTCTCAATCTGAAAGCTGCTGTGCTTCAAGGACTGGCCCAGAGAGGACCTGGTAAGGCGCCCTCTTCCCGAGCTACGAGGGACCATCGTGCACAGCTGATCTTTGCCTAAGCTCCCTGGTAGACAGACCTTCGACAGGCTGCCGACCCGATACAGGGATTGCTGCAGAACTCCAAGGAGAAGCACCCGGACAGTTGTCCGCCACTGTCGATGCCCGCCGTCGCCGACTGGAGCCGCCATGCTCCCGTTGCCTACGAACTTCATTGATCCAAGGATGCTCTCGTCCGCATCGTTGCTGCTGTATCCTGCTGGAGAAGGCCTGACCGTCGACGTGCCGAGGAGCCTCCACCAGTGGGTTTCCCGCCACCCCAAGACCACAGAGACACCGACGACTCAACGCCCTTGCTGGGCCACAGTTCTTCAACTCTTTGCGGTCCAGAACTATCGACACCGAGGTGCCCCGCATGCCTCTTCCTTGCAGGACGTTTACGCTTCCCCGTCAACGAGCACCGCTAGGAACGATGCGGCCACCTCACCGTCGTAGCTCGACCTGTTCTCCATCGGACGTTCGATGACCCGTGACTCCTGCCTGAAAGGGAGGACACTCAAGAAGGGCCGTCGATTCCCCCGATGCGGAACGCTACAATGCCAAGGTACGAAAGTCTCGTGTGAACAATATATGGACTGGGCTTGTATCTTTCTTCTACAGATTGCCCAGGTGGGGGGATCTCCACGCAGAACTGTGTCTAGGTAGCGGGACCAGTATTCTGCCAATCGTTCAACCATCTTGCTTTCCTTCCTCTCTCTACTGCTGGTTTCCTCTTTATTTTGATCTGTGTGTCATTTTGACCATATGCACTTTAATGAATGAGATCCGATAACGTTAGTGGTACTACTTTAGAACTGTATATATTTACCATTGTTGATTTCTGAGTACAAAGTGAGTTATCATGATAGTGTACGTGACCTTGAATATTAATTATATAAAGACTGTGTTTTAACCAATACAGTGTGTGGACATTCCTTTGTGGGTGCTTGGGGACTACACTGTACTTAAGAACCAGCCTGCATCACCTCCTGAGAAGCTATGCCTTGATTGCTCTACCACGTTTACCAATATTAGAGAATCTTGGCAGGGGTCTCTGTGTCTCTCCTCTACCAAATAGAGAGCGGAAGTACCCCTCTGGTCTTTAAACCTCCCACCCCGGAATTCCATCTTAGGTATATGAGATTGTGTAGTAACACAATTGCCCTAAGTGTGAGATAAGGCTAACTAAAATAATTGGTTTAGATGTGAAATATGGTTACCATAGAACTGTGGGTCACATGCATCAGACTATAAGCTAATAGGTAATTGGGTAATAAGAGTGGTGGGTCAGTTTAGTGGGGTGCAGTAATGGCCGTGCCCCCTGCCCGAAACCACACTTACCTTGTCAGTCGCTGCTGGTTGACGGCTGCAGGCTTCACACAGGCGAACACAGGCACACGGGCAAACTCAGCACAAAAAATTCAGGCACATGAAATAATAATAATAGCAATACTAATAATGATATTAATAATGATACTAATAAGGCCCATTCAGCTGCAGCATCTCATATTGACACGGTTTTAGTAAATGCCATGAAGACGCCCCTTTTTACTTACAGAAGTTGAAGTGCGAAGAGTCCACTGAACACCCCCTTAGGAAGGTCAGTGATTTTGTTACCATAAAGAACCCTGAAAAAAAACATTGCACAATCAATAAAGAATGCCAGGCGTGAGCACGCAATCTCCAATCCAATACATACAGTGGAGATATTAATGAGCACATAACAAGGAATTATTATTAGGGAATTTACTTACAACATAGGTCAAATAAAAAATAAATTCCAACATGCAATATTTGTGGGACAGAAAATAATCTGACAATCTTTTGACACAACAGTTTCTTCAATATCATCTTAATTATTTTGTAAAAAGTAGAGATACCAACATTTCTTTCTATTGGAGCACAGCCTCTTTCATCTGGCACTTTTCTCAAAAGGCCTGCTGACCGAGGGCGCCTTCTGGGTGGAGAGTCAACAAGTGTGTGATAGCGCATACGCGAAGATACGCAACGTACCCCTACAGCGTATCGTCTACGTATGTTCGGGGGATTCCTCTATGTAGATTGGATTAATAGTTGTACAGCAAATATTGAAATCTTCCAAATGGCAAACTCGGAGAGTACGAACAGAAAGCGTACCCCATAACTGTGGAATATGGATGATCATCTAACAAGGACGCATGAATTACGAACTATGCATTCACATGTATAATATGTCAAGCAATTAAAGAATTATTAGCTATGCTTAACCAATAAGGCGGTGAACAACAGGAAGGAAACAGACTGTTTGAATGAACGGTTATGAGTTATTGACTTGTGTATGTGACTATATAAGGTATATTTGGATTATAGGCTTCATAGAAATGGAACTATATACACTTGCCATGGCCTTTTCCCTACAATGAACATACAAAGAATGTGTATGTTGAAGGGTGATAGATTTCTACTTATGGGGAAAGAACATGAACTTACAGTGTGTGTAAATCAAATAACAAAGAACTAACAGATATGGTTGTTATATGTAATAAAATAGAAGGTTAGGTGTGTTATTGTAAAGTAATTCTATTGCCTGGAAACATTACTCTGAGCTATTCACACATACACATTGTATTGATATGTGATATAATATTGCCTGGCAACCCCACCCGCTTTGGCCTTCAAGATTTAGGTCTTTTATCGTCCTTACATCCATCCTTTAGAATGTCTCCCATGGACATGAGGGCAACTAGCCAAGTGCAAAGCGTTCAGGGCAAATCTCAAGAGCCACTCCTCCTAAATCTGCTCCCCGGCCCACCGTGCTTGGCAACTCCTTCACCAGCTGTGAGGCGAGCACCCTCAAGACTGCCATGTATATAGAGCCTGGGATGCTCTCTACAGTGTCTCTCACCAAACCCTTTCCCACACATCCCAGACACCTTGATTTATACTCTCACCATTTGTGTAACTCCTTATATACACTGTTTTGTATCATCTGTACAGCATTTCTGCATCAAATGTTCATTAGTTAGATAATAACAATTACAACTTTAGTAGTAAATAAAATTGCTCTTACAGCGAGTTCAAGGAGCGCAGTCCCTGGAATGCATCCGGGGCGATCTCTGAGATTTGGTTGTTACTCAGGTCTCTGAAAAATGAAAGAAGAAATAAACACCACACCAGAGAGTTACATTCATGCCAGTGCATGCCTAGTCTGAGAGACTTCCCAACATGCCACAAGCAAGCAGGCCAGTCAGAGGTGTGCATAAAGGTCTGTCCCGGATACTCGTGGCATGTCCATAGCCCAAAACCTTGTACGGCCTTGGCTGCTCTTACCTTTTTCAGGACGCGTATCGGCTTTTTAAGATTTGTTTTCTTTTCACGTAGTTGGTTAATAACAAATCATTTCCTATTTGTTTTGTATTTATTTTTTCAAAGCCAACCCTCGCCCCTGCATAATATTATAGCTGTTCCCATTGTGTTCATTCAACAGTTGCTCAAGGCAGTTTCCTGCGGCCTCACAAGGCAGATTCCTGTACTCACGACTCCCCTTTACTTGTATATACACTATGGTTATTCATTATGTGACCTCACTCAGATGTTTGGGCTTTCAACTTCCAGGAACCTTCATCATTAACTGTGCCGGCTACGGATCATGAGTGTCGAAGTCCAAAACATCTGCGAAGCTATGCAATTAGTAACCATTCTATATAATAACAAGACTGACTCGGTTATAATAGTTTTGTAGACCCCCACCCTCAGCCGTAGCATGAGATATGGCTCGTAAACTAGTTAAGCACCATCGATGCGCTGAGGCGTTAAACTCCTTCTTCGAGGTCAATAACTCATGGTACATCCCTCGCGGCAAGTGTATAAAGCCTAATTAGTGCAAAAGGAAATCTCAGCATCCCTGACCTTCACCCAGGCTAATGTATCTTTTCAGAAATACTACAAGGGATAGTTGTGAAAATCCACATGGGCATTTTAGGTGCTCCCCCACCCACCCCCAGAAAGAATTCATGTCCATCCTGTTTTGGTGATGGAAATGGATTCGATACAGTAGCAGATTGTACTGCTACTGTACCATGTTCGGTAATGCACAGAAGGGTCACAATTCTCCCTTCAGTGTGTTACATTGTAAAGGGTGTAATAAGGTGGACATCTGCAAGGCCCACATTTTCACAGCTTTAAGAGGTACCCCCTGCATACTTTTTTTCTATCCAGGGCAGGGTCGCACTATCACATACCTCCACATTAAAGAAAACAAGGTGTTGAAATGTGGGACTTTTGGGGTGAATGAAAAAAATGGGCAGATTTGTTTATGTCAAATCAGAACCTACAACCATGAGGTATCTATATTTTGCAGTATAGCGACGGAATACGTCGTGATGTAAATACACCTTGCCCCATAATATGGCAGGCAGTAAAAACAAGTGGCATTCCAAGCAATAGATGTTTGTCACTGTTTCCGCCAGACTCATAATGGCGCCCTTAGTGTGAGATCCCTTTGCAGTCCTCGGCCTTCGCTGTACACATCACTGACATCGGATGCAACTCTAAGTTGGTCCCTTGAAGTTTAACAAGAACTCCCAGAATGCATTATTTTTGTTCAATGAAAGCCAGGGCTAGATAGGTGGTGTCCTGGTGGCATGGAGCCATCTGGCCAACCTAAGGACACTAACCTAGCTGCGTTGTGCAGGTGAACGATGAAAGGCTGAGCTTCCAGTGTTTAAGTTGCCAATCAGCCATTTCATGAGTACAGGCTCTCAGATAACAGAGACACAGAGAAACACGATGTTCACGAGCCGGCAAGTGCTTCACCACTAAACCTGAATTCATCCTCCCACAGAAACATCCAATCAGGTTTTTATGCAATGAATGTGCGTGAGGCAAATGCGCATATAACGCATTTCAGGTGTAATGAATTGCATATGCGTAGTCAGTCTGAAAACCTCACTGTACTGTACTATTTTCTGGTTCGACAACCCCATCCCTGTTAATCAGAGGCTCCCATTCCCGCTGAAGAGAACCTTTTATGATCAATATCACGGCAAACCACACTATAAATCCAAGGCGGCTCGCGAGTTATTTGCACTGCGCTAATGGCGCCGGTCTCTTGCGAGAGTAACAAGCAAGTGTCTCCTTGAGCAATAATTTAAGAGGGTTCACAGACGCCAAGCTTTCACTTGATCACTTGAGCAGGACAAGGCAGTCAATCACTGCAAACACGTAACCATATCACTAATGAAAAACCTGGACCGTGTCCATCCATAACGTCATACTCACATTCTGCGCAGCTTTTTGTATGGAGAGAAGGCACCAGGCGGCACTGACTTTATTCCGTTGAGCTCCAGACGTCTGTATACGGAACATATATTTGAGAACATTAGGAATAGTTACATACGAAAAAAATAAACAACATAGCAAGAATGTTTTCTCCAAATACGTATTTTTCATATTTGCTCCAGCATCTGTAGAGAGAAATAAGTGTGCTGTTCCCTATTATCGACACAAGAGGGCGCTCTTACACAAGTCTTGGATCTCAGAGTGACGTCGTTCTTGACTATTTTTATTTCCCTGCGCACATCAACTACTTTTACTACAATTTATACAACCACAAAGAACCAATGAAGTTTAGAAATTAATTATTGTAAGAAATTACGTTATCCTCTTTGTCTTTCTTCTTTCTCACTTTCGTACCTTTGCTCTTTATTTTTTATCTTTCCTTTCTTCTTTTTTCTTTCTTTCTTCATTTTTCCTTTTGTTTTCTGAGATGTCATGAAACATGTTCTGAGCCTCACTAGTCTATTGTGCACTAATTAAGTAAATTAATGGAACTACACCGGCCTCATAAATGAAAAATAACACTTTATCAAGATCTGAGATATGTGTTTTGGTTGTAGTCCTTTTTTTTTTTTTTTTTAAGCAAAGACCGATAATGTGTTTGGTGAAGTGGTAAGCTTACCGGCACCGTTGTTTCCGGACTGGCACACTACAACTCTGCAGGCAGATGCCGTCCCGTGCAACAGTCAGACCTGCCGGGTGGGACAGCACCCCCCCGCAGAGGTTTCACGGGAGCACCGCCACCTATGGGACTCTATGGTAATGGGGACTAACGACATTACTGGCTCCTAACTTCCAGGCCGCTGGATTTGGAATAGCCCGGTGGCACCAGGAAGTCAGGCGCCAGTAATTGTTAACCGGTCCGGCGGCAATGCGCTGGTAGCACCGGCAGGGATACCGCCAGACCTGTAATGAGGGCCATTGTCCAATTGAAAATACCAATAGGGTTGGGAAGCTACAACACGCCTTCCCTGAAAAATGTTTGTGTGTCCAGAGGGTCACAGACCAGCTGGGATATACGCGTAGCCTTCTCCTTGCCCATTTGTGGCATTCGCTCCCCCCATGTTCCCTCCACTATGGCTGGCATGAATGTCCTGGGCTGAACTGAAGGACACCCATTAGCAATGTACCCACTCACACAGTGCACTTTCTCCTCATTTCCTGAAGTAAGAGCATGTCAAGGGCTTCAAGCAAACCACCTGGCACCTGTAGGGCACCCCATGACTTCTCCCACACCTCATGCCTCCAGCAGTAAGGCATAGTAGGGGCAGCACACACAGTGGGCTCTGAAACACAGGGGCTGATGGGCGTGGATGCCAATCTAGTCCACATCCCCAGCCTGAGCTTGCTGTGGTTGGGAACACGCGTGGAGAAGACCTACAGCTGTGGCATGCATAACATGCCCATAGCAGCTGACTATGGAGAAGCCGGCAGCTAGGACCCCGCAGAAGGGCTGAAACACAGGCTATCCAACGTCACTACTTGCTGTGCAAATAATCCGAAATCAATGAAGTAGACAGGTAGCAAAATGGTCTCCTGTAGCCCTAATTTGACGTTACACTGACCAGAGAGTGTCTGCTGGTTTTCAGTACACAGCAAAGCCATTCACCACTCCAGAATGTACAAAATAGCCACTGACATGCCATAACAGAGAAACCCACTGCATAGCTCAACAATCCCTCATTTTAAATGCCCATCTCTCTTTTGCCACAGCACTCCAAAATCCTTCTGAAACTTGCCTTTACCTACATTGTGGTACAGACTCTAGGCAAACCCGTCCATTCCGGCTTTCTGAGAAAACAAGCCACGAAATCTGCCCTGAAACACTACTGCAGCTTTTTTGCTTCCAGCCTCGCATCTCTCCACTGTCCTCATTCTACTTGATCTCTCTGCAGCCTCTGACACTGTGGATCAGCTCTTGCCTGAATTCCTTCCTCCCTGGGCTTCGAGGATACCATACTTGATTGGGGGGACTCCTATTTCTCTGATCGCCCCTTCTCCTGGAACTCCAACACCACCTCCCCCCAAACCTGTCTCTGAAGGACCAGTCCTGGGCACCCCCTTCTACACCTTCTACATCCTTTGGCTTTCACTCCTGCCACTCTAGAGTACATTGCCAGCCCACTCTCACCCATCCATCACTGGATGGGTCTTTGTTGCCTCATTTTCAGTTCCCCCAATACAGAAATGATCATGTTACAAGCCCCCATTGCTAACCACATTCTCCTTTCACCCATCTCCCTCCCCAACCCCCCGACCTTACTTCATCGCCCATGGTTCACAACCTTGGGGTGCTCTTTGATAGCAACCTTAAACTTTATCAGTTCATAATGGCCACTGCCAGTGCAGCCAAGATTAACGTTCTCAAAAAGATCCACCCTCACCTCACTCACCAATCAGCAAAAACTCTGATGTGAACCCTGATACTTATCCAATAGCATCACTGAACCCACCCTTTGGTTTTCCTCTCTACTCCTTCGCCTCCCTAAACAAGGCCTCAACCTTTCTACATGCACCCTCTACAACCTACCTATGTACCTGTTCTTCTCTTCTCCCTCCTCGACACATCAACACTATATATGATTCTCCAAGTAAAGAAGTGCCCCCTTTAAGTTCTTTCCACTCATCATTTGACTGTGTGCTCCACTACCTTTCAAACGACATCTCTCTCTACATGTCCCTCTGGACGTCTGCCATCTTCATATTTAAACAACCTATCGGTCCCCGCCAGTCCCTTGCCTCCTACTACTTCCACGTCTTCTCTCTATTTGGCCGACTTTGCTGGGATGCTGTCCATTGGATATTAAAGCCATTCCATCAGTGTAATTGCTCAGGATCAGGCTCAAGCTTCACTTTCAACCATAGCTGGTGAAAAGGCATCTCCAACCACCATCTCCCACATACCCCCTCAGCTGACTTCACGCAGTGCCTTCCCTGCTACTGTCACACATTTACGTAACTATGTAAATACTGGCCCTTAGCCAGGAAGGTCTGTCTTAGTTATGTTCATCCTTCTTTACATCAACCCTCCACAACTTGGTAAACACACACCCAGGCCACAATCGCAAAATGTAAAGGCGTCCTACCCAGGGACTGCCTCCACAATGTGCAATGTATGCTCTTTACGTCATTTATGTTAGAAATGATCTCCTTACTTCTAAACAATTGCAAATACAATTAAATAGACAGTAATCTGTGCATGATCAGAGGCAGGGCATCAGGAAAGTGAAAGAACCTGCTTATAGTCATGGCAGTAGTGATGACAAGTCATCTTGGTAGCTGTGGATTAAGGTATCCAAAGGCACATGTCTTGCAATCTATGCATGGCAACGCAACATCAAACCCACATTTTCGTCTGGTTCGGAGACCATGCAGGTTCACAAGATATGGCATACTTGCGGGCACATATGTCCTGAAGTTCTAGAAATGGCATGGTGCATACCTGGATCTAGTTGTGAGCCACCTTGCACAGTGACAGAACCTGGCAAAATTAGTGGTATGCCATGCTTGTGCCAGTACCTAATTAAATAGATCAAGTTTGACTAGGCTGGCTTTCTTTTCACTCCCAACTCAAATTCAAGTTCCTCTGTCTAGTCTACAAATCTCTCTATAGCCTTGCACCTCCCTACCTATCCTCCCTTCTCACTTTCTATACTCCTTCTCGTTCACTCCGCTCTGCTAACCTTTTCCTACTCGCTTCTCCTCCTCCACCCTGCGCCCCTTCCCACTTCCGCTCTTTCCAATTACTCGCTCCTTTCCACTGGAATCACCTCCCTCTCTCCATCCGCTCTTCTTCCTCCTATCCGACCTTTCGCACTTCTCTATAATCTTATCTCTTTCATTCACCTCCCTAAACCTCCTACTCCCTCTCTCATTTTCGCCCCTCTCCACTCACACTTAACCTCATCTATAATGTAACTTGTTCCTTGTACTGTTTTCTGGTTTGATTTAATTGTTATGTAACGCTTGCAGTACTTTGGTTGTTCCTCTTGTAAAGCACTTTGGATTAAAGTGCTATATAAATCTAATAAAATACAACTACAAAAATACAAAAGTTGCCAAGACATGGAATAATACCAACTACATGGTGGATTTTCAAATCCTGCCAGAGGTACACAGAAACAGCGCAATAGGCATTAAAGCGCTGTACGAGCTGGGCAAACGTAGGGAAAAGGTGCGCTTTCAACATTTGACAAAAAGGCAAGGCATTTTGCAGTGTGCAGAAGTGAATGACAAAGGGCACACTGTCTTGTGTTGGTGAGCTCTATAGAGAGAAGGTCTCCTATTCCAGGCTTGCAAACCTTGGAATGACCAAGCAGAGCCCCACAGAGCTTACTTGCTCTGGGCAGGGTGTTTGCGGCATTCCCTTTCATATTGGCCTTTCTGAATTGGCTAACATATGGAAGCAAGAAATGACAAGAGACTCAAACATCACTCCCAGGTGTCTTTAACCTTTTGAGTGTTCTTCCTTTCCTTACATTGCAGTATGGGATGGAGGCACTCTGGCTCCAGAGTGCATAACTGGAACCAGAAAGCTCTCCCTGCTTCCTGGTCCCTGTCAGTGTGGTGGAGGTTGGAGCGCGGGAGCCAAAGTCCTTCTTCCTGGAGAGGCGTCCTCAGTGAAGATGAATTTGGGAAATAGCAGGTAAGAAAAAACTAAACATTCTCCGTAGGTGTGTGTGTTTGTGTGTGTGTGTGTGTATGCGCGCGCGTGTGTGTGTGTGCAAAGCTGTTGCATGTTTATGATGTATATTTGTATGTATATGTGGATGTATGCAAGGGTGTATTATGTATTATGTAATACATGTGTGAATGAGTGAGTATGTTGTATTGGTGACTAGATGTGCATGTGAATGAGCATGTTAATGGTGTGAGTAATAGAGCAAGTGAATGTTGTGTGAATGGATGTGTGCATGTGTTTGTGCTGGGCCTGCCACTGAGGTGCTGATTCTGGTAGGTGGGGAGTCAGGGGTAGATGGGGTAGTGCAGGTTTACTTAATGGGCATCCATCCATGATAAAGCAAGCATGACATCTGTTATTGTGTAGTTAGACTGGCATTTTGGTGCAGCCAGTCTATCAATTTCCTACTGTGGCATAACATTTTTCACTTTACATTTATAACAATGATAGCATGATGTGTTATTATGTGGCTAGACTTGCATTGTGGTGCAGCCATTCTAGCCATCTCCTATTGTGGCATGACATTTTTCACTGGGGATTTATAATCAAGCAAGCATGATATGTGTTAATGTGTGTCTAGAATGGCATTTTGGTGTAGCCACTCCAGCCATTTCCTACTGTGGCATGATCTTCTTTACTGGGCTTCGATGAAAAAACAAGAATGCTTTGTGTTACTGTGTGGCTAGAATGGCATTATTGTGCAGCCCGTTTGGCCATTTCTTACTGGGCATTCGTTTGTACTGGACTTCTATAATAAAGTAAGCAAGGCTTGAGTCCTAAAAGAAAAGTGGGGGGACACATGCATTTGGAAGTGATGTCACAGTAAGTGAACTGATCCTAAAATTAAATATGTTAATTTCATTAAACTTGTCATTCACAATTGAAGAAAGTGCACAGACCAACTAAGTATTTGCCAGGAGAACATATTTTCTTAGAAGACTCCTGGCTAATTATAAAAGGTATGCACCTTTTAAAGCTAAGCATCTTTAACTGAACATGACCTGTATAGTGGGCTGTCAATGTGCAAAATATCACTAACCTGTTATCACTGTTTCCTGTGGTCTTGTGGCGAAGTCTCTCGCCCTCACCCGTATGACCTGGGTTGGAATCCAGGCAGTGGATGTGCAACAAGAGGCTTCTTCCTTTTCATATGCCTCAAACACCCAAAGGAGGACAAAAAGTGGGCAGAAGCTGTCCACCCCCATGGTTCCTAGACTTGTGCCCTGGTCCAATTCTGTCTTTGCCCTCAGACTATGCTGACTCTACGCCTATACCAAACTGCCGATTTGGCAAACACCACTCCTGCTGGGAGTCAGCAACCTGCATTTATCGCCTTTGCATGCCCATTTGCTCTAATACTAGAAGCCCTACACCCCTGAGGTTTAAGGTAGCTCGCAGTGCCCAGAAGGGTTTAGAGTTTCCAGGCACTAGTCCAGGCATGTTGCCAGATACTTGTCTGACTGTGGAAACGAAGTGCTGAGCTGCATGAAGAATAGTGGCTTGTCTGTGAGGGGAGAGGGGCCAGACAGCCCCCAACTTGCCCCAGTGAAGAGAATCCGAGCCTTTTAGCTGTGGATGCAAACTACTGGTGGTGAGGTTTGGTGCTTGCTGGTGCCCTGGGAATGTGTGTTTGCTCTAAATGGGTATAGACATGCACATTTCAAGAGCTGTCCCCGCACACCGTTCCACCTGACCCACATTGCTCACCAGACAGCCCTGATACAATCGGTGCCAATATTTCAGTGCTGCACACAGTTCCAGTAGGTGACATTACACCTTCAACCATTCAATCTTTTTCATTTAGTCATATGGTCTAGTGGTGAAGTGCCTGACCTGTGATGCTGGTGACCACAGTTAGAATCCCCAGCGTGACCTCATGCAGAGTGCATTGTTAAAATTCAAAACACACAGTACAAACTGTCTCATTTTTCCTAGGCCTCTAAAATACCCACGGGGGCGGTGTCCGGCCTCTGAAAACAAAGGTCGAATGCTGTCCCCATGTATCCTGGATTGAGCCCTGAAAGTAAGCATGATAATTGTTACTGCCTGTGTAGACAGACATTTTGGTACAACCAGTCTAGCCCTTTCTTGCTGCGACATGGCATTTTTTTTACTGGGCATCTATGATAAAGCAAGCATGATATGTGTTATTGTGTGGCTAGACAGGCCTTTTAATGCAGCCAGTCTAGCTATTTCTTATGGTTGCATAGCATGCATAGCATTTCATCTGGACATCTGCCTGCACCCATTTACCCTCACAGCTATTCCCTCACACACCACCCAAACAAGAACCCCTGTAAAAGGACACTT
Source organism: Ambystoma mexicanum (assembly GCF_040938575.1). Classification (NCBI taxonomy): domain Eukaryota; kingdom Metazoa; phylum Chordata; class Amphibia; order Caudata; family Ambystomatidae; genus Ambystoma; species Ambystoma mexicanum. Next base: position 1,439,020,635 of record NC_090929.1, on the reverse strand, counting down.
TATTCCTTTTTTTACTAAAAACACTGTAAGCACTCGGAAGTGTGCCGAGTGCTATCAGAAATATTTCTCATATTCGTGGACTGGTTTCACTGATCATGTCACCCCTTTCTTGTCTCTCTTTTAGGGACAGTTTGGAAGGGAATTGATTTTGATGTTAGGTCGGGGGAGGGGTTGGTTCCTGGAACTCTCCGTCATTTGTGGATGGATTATTCCAAGGCTGTGGTGTGCTCTTATTTTGAAAACCAACCTGTCTCCTTATGCTTCACCCAAACCTTCTAGAGCCATTGAAGCCCAGACTGGTTGATTTAGATGCCAAGCTTCAGCCGAGGGCCTTGTGCTACCGGCCCATTCAACAGGAAGTCTCCACCGAAGCCAAGATGCCCAAATGAACGAGGTGGTAAAGTGGAGCAGCAGGAGAGGAAAGCCTAAGCCCTGCAAGTGGTTCTGAAGATTGCTCTGTAGGGCCTGGACATGCAGGCATTGCTCCATGCACACATGTGCAGATTATATGTTTCCAGCAGATCTGTCTGTGCTAGAGCCCCTCTACTCACTTTGCGCTGCATACATGGCGCTCACATGTTAGCAAGTTAGTTTTATTTGGTCGTCTGACATGGCACTGACCTTCACTTGTACTAGTTTCACATTTGATGTGTTTATGGGCCTGATTCACAGAAGCGTTTTTATAAAGGCGCAACCCATAGGAAAACGTTCTGTGAATCAGGCCCTTAGATGGGTTACCCCCCTCTGGAGCAAAAGGCACCCAATAACTTCACATATTTTCATTAATAGCACTTCCAAGATGGGTTGGCCATGAACATGTAGTCTACATATGCCAATGGAAATGGTTCTGTCCCATGCATGTATTTTGGGCATTCACCACCCCAGAAGGCCTTATTCTGAACCCTGGTATCGGTTAAGCGCTGAGGCCAGTCTCCTGTTCTGCCCAATAGGCTCCATGCCAGGCGGCAGCTAATCCACCTCACTTATACAGCAGGCCTTAAAGGGTGGTGTGGCCGTGGCAATCTGCCCAGTGGAAACATGTCTGAAAGGTGAGCCAGTCACACAGGGCTGATGGCAGCAGCCCTTCTGAATGGGCCATGGCAACACCCACTGGGTCCCTCTTGCCTTGCCATGTGCACAAAGCTGGGCATAGGGAATATAGGAGGGATCTACGGGTATGGGTAGAGGAGAAAGGGGCTGCTCCCATTTGGAAGGGACTTGGGGAGAGTGACTTGCAAATCGAGCAGATATGTTACACAAAGGTGCAGGGCAGCTGCATTGTTTCTTAATGCTGTGCTGGCACGCAAGCCTCTCTATTAAGGAGAGCTGGGGTGTGCTGGGAGGTGGGTGTTGCCTCCTCCAGTCACACTCCCAATAGAGGGCATGGAGTGCAAGGGGGCACCTGACAGCGTATCTTTCCTGAGCCTGGCATGTATCTTCACCTCAGTAATCCCAAGTGAGCTTAATCATGGAGGTGTACCCGGGGCGTGGCGGTCTGTCTGGTGACTCATTTGTTTGGGGCAAAGACAGACAGATACTTAAGAACCTTGGTGAGAAGGTCCTGATGATGCCAGTGGGAGCAGACGCTGGCTGGACTGTCCTGTATGGTGAATTGTAGGGCTGCCCCATAGGGTAACCTGCTTGAAAATTACACCTGGATGTGTTTCCTCGCGCTCCCTCTTGGTATCATCTGAAGCCAACCTAGACTTCTATTTACCCTTCGAGTGCACCCACTCAGCACGTCTACATATATGCCCTAAAATAGTGGTCTCTTTTGGCTATAAGGAGTAGGAGTGTATATTTATCTTGGATGGGATTGTGGGGCAGTAAACCCCAGAGTTTCCCTACTGCAATCAGTTGTGTAAAGCAAAATGTGGGGGGGGGGCTGCGAGCCATGCTGAGGGACCCCCAGGTGCAGCAACAATGCACAGGCCACACCACACTCTGGGCCAGCATGGACCACAAAGCATGCGCAATGCTCATGACGAGCCTGCTTCTGCAGGGGCACGCCTTGCACTGCACAAAGTAAAAGATGTATGTTATGTTATGTTATGCATACTTATAACGCGCACTTTCGCCCAAAGGCATCTTGGCGTGAGGAAAAGAAGAAATGCCAGCCCTAGCAGTGACCCTAGAACAGGAACGTTTTCAGCGCCCTTCTAAACTGAAAATGATTCACCAGGCCTCTAAGGCTAGGTGGAAGCCCATTCCACAGTCTACTGGCTGCGTATGAAAAAGCACAGCCGCCCACATGGGCCAGACAGACTTTAGGAATAACCACTAGATTGGCATCACCGGAACATAATAAATTACCCGGAATAAAGGGAAGAAATGTGTCCTGCAAATATTCTGGTCCCTGCCTAAAAAAGGCACGATGTAACAAGCCCAAGGCTTTAAACCTAATCCTCTGGGCCACCGGGAGCCAGTGCAGTGATCGAAGCACGGGACATATGGGTGCCAAATTTTGCAACAGTTGTAGCCGGTGTATCAGCCCGAGAGTTTGTACCAAATAGAGTGCGTTGTAATAATCGATCCAACTTGTGATTAGAGAAGCCACAACCAGTGGTCACAGACCTTCTGACAAAAAGGGTAGAACTATGCACAGCACTCAGGAAAGGACCAGTCTTACAGACTGTGCTGACTTGAGGTAACATCGATAGATCAGATAACAAAAGGATCCATCATTTCCTGACAAACTTCACCGGAATAGGGGGATCGCCCAGGGTAGTGGGGCAAAAAGAATCAGACCATGCGGTAGAAATAGAAGAAGAACCCAGAAGAAGTAGGCGTTTTAATCAAAACTTTAATCTTTTACATTGTGTAGAAACAAGGGTGCTGTGCTTAGCTCCTGAGTCCTGAGACCCTAATGTACCAGCCAATTCTGTGCATAGCCAGTAATACTACGCACAGTAATGAAACCATAAGAAAACATGTTCATGCTGGCCGTGTCAGTATATGCCAGGATCCCCATGTATGAAGTAAAACATGTTTTACATTATTTAAATTATATTTATAATTGGTTATTTATAACATGCCTAATACCCAGAGGTTTCCAAGCGCGGACCCAGGGATCGAACCTGTGTTGCTCCACGTCGAGCACGTTGCCCCTGAGCTATCCTCCCAAGACTTGAACATTATCTAACAGACTATGAACATTAGCTTGTTTGTTTTGCCTTTAATTCCATTAAATATCTTCTGTCACAGGAAGAAAACATATTATTGATGCCACACAAATGCGTGCCCAACCCCACACCACAGCATAAGATCACTCCTCATGTTGACCTTGACCTTGATGTCAGTAAAGATGCAGTGCAACAGTAAGTGACCATTTCCATGTTTAGCTGCAAATAATGCCTCGGCCTACCATGTAGGAACACTCATCATGTTGACCTTACCCTTAACACCAATAAAACGTTCAATGCAACAGTAAGAAAACACCTACTTGCTGACTACACAAGTGTTCCCTTCCTCAACATGTAATAAAACATCATATTGGCCTTGTCTCTCATGTGAGTAAAATATTCCATGCCACAGAAAGAAAATGTCCAGTCTGCCTGCCCTATTGTGCTGTAAACCTCCACCCCAAACCACCCTCCATGGAAAAACATTCATCAAGCTGGCTTTGCCCAAAAATACATGCTCAAACATATAAAAAAACGTCCATGCTCCAATTCCCCTTGCCTGGGCCCAGCCTTGCACACCCACATTCATACACATTCACCCACCAGCCACTCACCCAGTGGCGGCTGGTGAATTTTTGTATTGGAGGGGTGTAAACATTTCCTCTACCCACATTGCCTTATATAGCACACTTTCTGTGAAAACATAGGCAAAAAGCCAGGCAGTTATCAATAGCTTTGTAGGGTAAATCCAATCCAAAAATCCAATAGATACAATTCACCACCAGTGCTCAGGAGCATTGCCCAACGCATACTCATGATACCTTTGCCCACAATATATGCCAGTATAAAAACATGTTCACGCTGGCTTTGCCTATACATAACCATGATGGATGCACCAATTTATGCCCATATTCCCATTTGAGAACATACTCATGTTTGCTTTGCGAATAAGGCCAGTAATGATAATATAAGAAGACATGTTAATGTTAATGTGAAAGGATATTTGTACCACGCACTATCACCACCAGAGTGGTCCCCTGGCGCTCTGGCGGCTCTGAAAAAAGGGAGGGGGACAAAGAGGGATGGGCAAAGAGAAAGGAAGTGAAAGGCATGCGGGAAGGCGTCGGCGGGCTTATGGTTGGCCAGCGTCTTCCTCAGGTGGGCTAATTGACTTTCAGTCAAGCTCTGGAATCCGCAGCAAAACTTTGGTAACAAGAGGAACATTTAGTTGCCATGGCATGTGAGATGAAGCCCCCAAATACTACCCTCTGCACAAGGTGGGCTGAAGTACATTGCTGTGAGTTTTATGGGAGATGTACGCCTTGGCAAGGGAATTGCCACGGTATCATCATAAATCCCATCTCTGTGTGTGCAAGATAACACATGTACACATCAGATCATTTCAGGACTGGGCAAAAGCTATTCACTGACTTTTATTGCGTGTTTTGTGTGCATGGTGTGTATCACTGGAATCAATCCAGTCAAAGAAATGTGTGGAGACTTCCCTGTGCAATTCTGGGGCAGGGAAAATACTGGAAGTCTAATCTTTCATAAATGCTCTTTTATCATTCGACTCCAGTTGCTTGCACTGCTACGATGAAGCAAATGGCTTCTTCTCAATTCAAGGGATCACTCATATGTCCATCTCAGATTGTGCTTACTGTGTACAAAGGTACACAAATTTCATCCTTTACACTTAACATTAAAGTATCTAATATCAGTTTGTAACCTAGGCAGATGCCAAGAATTTGAACATTTCAAAAGATGTTGCATGCATATTCAACGTCCTCACCTTCAACAGGTGCGACTGGAGCACAATGGGAACCAGGTGGTGCACTGGACATTCCTTGGACCCCGTTAAACAATGATCAGGCAAGGGGTTCCGCGGTCAGGGATGGAAGGAGTGGCTTGGTAGTCTTGATGCCTGGCGGCCTCCTTCTGCAGCGTGATACATGGCACCTGCTTGCAGTCATTGCATTGGCTATGGAGGGGCATGTGAAGTATCCTAGCCTATGATCCCCACCTCTTCATCACAGCAACAGTCACTGGCAGGAATGGTGTAGAGATGCTTGTCTCTATAATGATCCATTCTGCATCCTGAGAAAGAAATGCAGCTGCTTCGTGGGCCCCATGGCTAGAGCGGCTCTCAGGGAGCTTAACTCTACTCTTGAACCAAACGTCCCATGTCTTTACTGAAAAGGGGCCAAGAAGCCACTCTACACCTAGCAGCAATTACCCAAGACAATAGGCCAGTTATTCTGTCCATGGAGAACTTCACAAGTCGCCGACGGAGACAGAATTGTGCCGTGAATGGTGTATACAAGGGCTTAGCACTTGAGTTGCTGACAAACCCTTCATCGCTTGCCGGGGTCTGAAGTCACGTTTAGCCTCGGGTGAACACTCGGCTCAATATCTCTATGTGGCCTTTTCTCTGCGTAATTGGATTTCCTTAAGGAGATTATGGGTATTTACATGTTTTAACATAGCAAATACAGGAATAAGCCACCGCACACTAATTGGAGACTTAGGCCGTGAAATCTGCAGTAGGTAATTGCAGGGAGCACATTTTGCGCAATCAGGGCTGATTGCAAAGCGTCCACAATGCAAGGATTGATATGGTAAGACTTGGGCCAGTGGGGAAGCCCCCGTAACCTTCCCACACGAAGAAAAGGCCCAAAGACCCTACTGATGTATACCCGACTGTTTTATAACAATTTGCCTTTTAAATTTTCAAAATGTTTAATGTACCAGAAAATCAAATGCTCATTAGTATTCACGTGTAAAGAAAAAAGAGCCGACTGCCTTAATTATATTTTATAAGCAATAATTATGTATACAGCTTTGACAGTATATGGATATTTTGAGTCATGCAAATCAGGTAATCTTGATTTGAAGTGGAGTCGGAGAGGAGGGAAACAGATGGGAGAAGGAGCGCGGCTACGCGACACACCAGGGATCAGAACATGTATGTGGGCGGTTCCCAGCACTTACCCAGAATTCCATGCTGGGGCACGCCATTAAGGCAAAGCGTCAAAATGCTGCAAGCATGGTTTGATGACGGTCGCAGACTTTTTCGTTGCAACTTATTTCGTTGATAATTTTGGCAATTGGCTGTGCTCTCTCTGACTGTTAAAGTGCTTCACGGTTTATTAACACTTTTCGCGTTCATAAGGACTAGATCACTCCAGGTATCTGTGATGCCACTTTTATAGTCGTGGGCTTTTCTTTGTTAAAGTAATGAATTCTGTGATTTATAGTTCATTTCAGTTTAACAAATTAGCTCTAAGCACTTGATACCAATGAATTAGCAAAAAGAAAACCCAGGCCTAGACAGGAGCTGCAGGCCAATGTAGGTGGCAGTATAGTTGCGGTGGGAGTGGAGATGCCAATAGGTGAGATGGTAAAGTGCACTATATGGTGGTCGGACCACAGGCATGGGCTGTTGTTGCAGATAGTGACTCAGCAATTAAGGTCTGCGATCCAGTCTAGGATGCAGTCTTTTACATGTGTAGAGGTGTTGATGCATTGTAGAAAGCCTAGAGCGCTCAGCGCGTTGGCTAGCGAGATGGCGACACGGTCATTCGGATTTTTGTGTCGTAAGCTAAGGCCACCAAGGATAATTATTTCATTCCACGTTTGCCGGTCTGGAAAAAAAGTGGCAGTAGCAGCGATTATCAGTGCCTTTTCCGGACCGGCAAACTACATGTCAGGCCAGACCTTCTGGTAGTTCAAGCCCCTACCGGCAGATTTTTTACTGAAGTACCAGGACCATTGCTAGCGGTGCCAGTGCTTCAGAATTCCCATTCCGTGTTCCTCCGCCGTCGTAATATCCTGGCATTGCCAGGATATTGGGTGGTGGAAACGGTAAGGTGAGTCTGCCGGTGGTTACCGGCAGACTCACAATGAGGGCCGATGTCTCGGGTGCAGTGGGAACATGGAGAGAGAGTGATATAGAAATGCGCCCAGGCTCGCGGCACAGTCAGCAAGCTTTTCATGAGGCCACTTTCCTTTGGTTAACACTCCTCTTAACGCCTGCAAAGAACAACTGCATTAAAAAGGCAGAGGAGGGAGATTCAAGACAAAAAGAGGTATGTAGAAACCTCAAAGCAAATCGGAGAGAGCAAAGCGTGCAGGAGTAGATAAAAAAACAGGACAGGTAAATAGATTAAGGGCAAACAGAAAATACTGCGGTTGGCTAATCATGGCGAACATGCACGGCCTGGGGTCTGCCGCGGCCCGGGACACCATCCATTACGTTCAGGAGACTGTCAGGCAAGCTCCCCTGCGCCCCCCACTGAAAACAAACACTGCGGCCCACATGACAGCGCGCTCTGACTCGGTGTTCTGTTCCAGACAGGTTATTGGTTTGGATTGCTCGAGTTTCACTGCCATTGAACCGGAGCTGTGTTTCTGTTGAGGCCTACACGCTCTCACTGCCGCCCGCCCAGAGCAGGACTAGCAGCTGGAGGGAGGAAAGGAAGTGAGGCCTAGCTGAGCGGCGCACAGGGCAGCTGGGGGGAGGACTGCGAGGGCAGCTGTTTTCACGAGGCCAAAGGCTACCTGGGCCAGCCTCGAGAGCACCTGTTCAATAACAGAGACCCTCAGCATGAGAAGAGGCAGAAGAACGCAGGAGTCACTGGCTCCCATAAACAGCGCTGTGTCGTGGATTTACACCTGCCTGGGGAGCGGGCCTTGCGGCTGCGCTATCTGGACCCCAGAGCATTTTACAAGCTCTGCCGCTGGTTGTTTTTGCACACTTGTCTGTCCCACATGTATGCAATAAAGCACAGGCGCTGATCCTCACGAAAGGTGTTTGCCGTTCATCTTAACTGCTTTAACTTTTCACCGAGGTGGCAGCCATTATTAAGACTGATGCCGTTAACACCTCCACGATACCCGGCTGTGTAGTGTTTCTGTCCCATCCAGTGCTGGAAATGGAAAACATTTATTGGGGGAATTGTCACTTCTTACCAGGGGTGGGTCTTTGGGAAGAAGGGAGGGGGGCCGAGGGGCATGGCACCTGGCCATGTGGGACAACACAGTTTCTCTATATAGAACCCAATCCTGGCGATTTGCATGCAAGCAAAGAGCATTATGGGAACAACATAATGTCCACAATTTTAAATCTTTAACATGTCTTCTGGTGATTCAATAAGAAAACATTTTAAGCAAATAGCAGACTCTTCTGTTTTGATTGGTCACAATATTCAACCCAATAAAGAGAGGTGTGTAAATTGCACGACATATATATTAGTTTCAACAGCTGCAAAACCGTCTGTGAGGGTTTACCGAGTGTTCTGAACACAGACTGCTTTAAAAAGACTTCCAGTGCTTTGTGCCCAGTCTGCACGAGGAGACACAGCATGGGCCTTGGACTAGGGCAAGACATTTTTTGCCAGAGCTATTGCTAGGAACAGCATGCCAGACACCGAGGACACCACTGCATGCATGGTTTGTGCAAGGATGTATTCTGCCTCAGGTGAAGAGCTATTTTGGCACCCTCCCTTGCAATGGGGCCACATTGATTGGTTTTTAGGGGTAATGTGGTGCATGCTGATATCCCACTGTGTGGCCCAATGGACAACCCTGCATCCCTTGCAGAACAGAAAGGCACCAGCGTTTTTGGGGAACTCCACATCTGACAATACCTGTGTGTATGCCTGGGTGACAGGAACCCCAGGGCCCCTCAGCACATTTTGCAAGGGACCCACATCATTTTCTGTTATGCCACTGCTGCCCTCTAACAGACCCCGCTGGGGGACCCTTAGGAAGCTCCCTGGAATTGCCTTATTGCAGAAGTGCCCCAGATGCACGTGTGGAGAGGCAAAGACCATGTTGTGCCCTTGGCCATGTGCATTAAGTGGTGATTTATGGTCATGAAACATTGCGCACAAATCCTTTGCAAAGAAAATCCTACATTGTGCCAACTCTTTTCAAAAGTAAAAGATCCTTCTCTTTGGAAACACAGAAATCTTCTTATGAAGAAAATAGTGTTTTGGAAAGCAATGGAGGACTTCTGATTATGGGTGAAACAAAGTGTCCTGACTATGTCTAACCCTAAACATACCTCACTTTACCCCCATTTGCTCATAGTCACGAGTTGCCGTATCCGGCAAAAGCGGTACTTAGCACAAATCCTGTGATCCAAAGAGGAAGGGGAGCTGTGATCTCAGTATTAACGCAAGCCATGATTGTAACAGTATTGATTACTCTGATCTTAGTATCAAAACCTAAATGGAAGCCTATGCCCTGGCAGAAATGTTGGCTGTAATACCAGCCTTAATGCAAGCTGTTATCCTGGCAGTAACGATACTCTGATTATAGCATTTAATCATTAATGCAAGCTGAGGTTCTGAAAGTAACAAGAGCTTTATCCTTGGATGTGTTTCGAGCTACCTGTTAAGTCATGTGGGTCTTCAATTATTGGCGTCCCGCCTAAATGAATGAAAATACTTTTTTCTAGCACCCCGGGTTAATGCTTGGGTAAGCCGGGGTACTAAGAGCCTTAAGACCCTCTCCGGCAGGCCTTTACCTTGGTCCCCGGGCCGATAAGACCTGATCAAGCCCGCTGTCTTGGGTCTTAACGCCATAGTAGAGTTCTGTACATGAAATGCTATAAAAAAAGGTAACGAATGTATAGGAATAGAGATGGCAGGAGGGGGGGCAAATATCTCTGGATACTGTAAAGAAGAAGTACACAACATAGATTTAGCATTTGGCATTATGGCATTATTAGGCATGAATATTATTAAGAAACTATGAGCAATGTGCGCATGCCTAAACTAGACTGGGGTGGTAGAAGACCCCAGTGTAAATAATGAAGTCAGTGTGCTTGCATGCTTAGTGTGAAGGTAGGGCACACTAGAAATCTGATGGGCGGATGTACCAGCAACCATTAAGAGGAAGAGGAAGAGAGCGTGCAAGGAACAACGGGGGGCCGAGGGCACTCTTGAAGCAGGCAAGATTTAGTGTTGACTGTTAAGCCATTCAGACACTCAAAGGAGGAAAGCTAGTGTGGAAGACAGGACAGTTTGAGATGTTTGTTCCCACCAAAAGGGCACTGCAATGAGGCATGACACATGCATTAGTCATTAAGTGGGTTCTTAAATTCGACTTCTGTCCTCCTCTGTTGTTTTGCTTAGAGAGGCTCAGCTTCACCTCACTGATGATGCCCAACAAGGCTGAAACACGTGTATGGGGTTGCTGATGGTACTCTTGTTCAGAGAGGAATTGCCATAGCATTTCGGTGCTGGACTGCTCTTGTGGGCGGGACAAAGACTGATATGCAAATGGATATTTCCCATCTGTGAAGGTACAGTGAGCAAAAAGCAATGGCTGCGAACTCTCAATGTGGTTAATAACCACTGAACAGGTTATCATGCCTTGTTCTTTCGAGAGAGGGGCGCCTGCTACCTTTTTTGTAATTTTGAAAGGACCTTGGGGTTGGTCACCCTAGGTTACCTGGGGGCAACCAGACGTGGACTCCCTGCTCACTGTGCTTAGAGAGGCTCAGCTTCACCTCACTGATGATGCCCAACAAGGCTGAAACACGTGTATGGGGTTGCTGATGGCACTCTTGTTCAGAGAGGAATTGCCATAGCATTTCGGTGCTGGACTGCTCTTGTGGGCGGGACAAAGACTGATATGCAAATGGATATTTCCCATCTGTGAAGGTACAGTGAGCAAAAAGCAATGGCTGCGAACTCTCAATGTGGTTAATAACCACTGAACAGGTTATCATGCCTTGTTCTTTCGAGAGAGGGGCGCCTGCTACCTTTTTTGTAATTTTGAAAGGACCTTGGGGTTGGTCACCCTAGGTTACCTGAGGGCAACCAGACGTGGACTCCCTGCTCACTGTGCTTAGAGAGGCTCAGCTTCACCTCACTGATGATGCCCAACAAGGCTGAAACACGTGTATGGGGTTGCTGATGGTACTCTTGTTCAGAGAAGAATTGCCATAGCATTTCGGTGCTGGACTGCTCTTGTGGGCGGGACAAAGACTGATATGCAAATGGATATTTCCCATCTGTGAAGGTACAGTGAGCAAAAAGCAATGGCTGCGAACTCTCAATGTGGTTAATAACCACTGAACAGGTTATCATGCCTTGTTCTTTCGAGAGAGGGGCGCCTGCTACCTTTTTTGTAATTTTGAAAGGACCTTGGGGTTGGTCACCCTAGGTTACCTGGGGGCAACCAGACGTGGACTCCCTGCTCACTGTGCTTAGAGAGGCTCAGCTTCACCTCACTGATGATGCCCAACAAGGCTGAAACACGTGTATGGGGTTGCTGATGGTACTCTTGTTCAGAGAGGAATTGCCATAGCATTTCGGTGCTGGACTGCTCTTGTGGGCGGGACAAAGACTGATATGCAAATGGATATTTCCCATCTGTGAAGGTACAGTGAGCAAAAAGCAATGGCTGCGAACTCTCAATGTGGTTAATAACCACTGAACAGGTTATCATGCCTTGTTCTTTCGAGAGAGGGGCGCCTGCTACCTTTTTTGTAACTCCTCTGTTGTTACACAGAATCTTAGCCATTACTGTGAATACCCTCACGGATTGATGGGGAGGAAACACGTTGGCTATGCTGGAGCATAAACAGGCCACTTCCTCTGGAACGATATGGACTAATAACATTAAAAATCTTTATTTCCTATTAATGAGCAGTGACATGATAGCTCACTCCAGAAATAAACTTCTGATACAATCACAACAATTGTGTCTTGTTTTATATCCACATCCTTTATTGTTTCTTGCATATACTATTTAATTTGGCATTTTTGTTTACAGGTTTGGGGGGGGGTTCTTGACAAGTGGCCGACACCCTTGCACCGTAGGCTCACTATTTTTGGTAAATATTGCCTATGGCCCTATATCCCAGAAGAGCCTGGCGGGGGAAGAGTCAGATAATGAGATCTTTCCACACCTCAAGCCATTTACATGGATTGCATTCATTTGGTAGTGGCAGTAGAACGGATGACTCCACCATTTCATTTTGGTTCATTTATTGAATTTATAAAGCGCCTTTCACCAAAAGCACTATTAGAAAATATTAGAAAAACGGTACAGAGTACATGATAATGCAAAAAAATAGCTAAAAAAGAAGGAGGGGGAGAGAAACAGAAAGTCACTAAGTAGAAAGAAGGGAGAGAAGATGAGCTTTCAGGTTCGATTGAAAAATACAAAGAGATGAAGAAAAGCAGGTAATGAGAGGGAGAGAATTCCAGTATTTATGGGATATGCGGGCAAAAGATCAGAAACAGGTAGAAGCAACGGGGGGGGTTGGAGATAGTGAGAAGAAACAGATTCTGTGATCGTAGAGTCCAAGAGGAAGAATAGAACTATACTAGTGAAGAGAGATAAGGAGGAGCCAAGCCATGAGTACATTTAAAAACAATAGAAAGAAAATGGTAGAGTAGTCGTGATTCAAAGGCAAGCACTGAAATAGACAGTAAAGAAGATGTGAAGGAGGAGCAAAAAAGGTAAAGAGAAGAGAAGACAAAGCGAAGAATTATGAACAGATCAGAGAGGAAGAAGATGTGAGGCAGGAAGGCCAAGAAGAAGAGAAGAGTAGCAGTTGATACAAGAAAAGACCAGACAGAACAGAAGACGTGTAGTAGCATGAAATGAGAGATAGGTGCTAGCACGACGCATGTTAAAAAGGGCATAGCGGCAGGAGTGAGCAATAGAAGAGATATGCAGTTTAATGGAAAGCAAGAGATCAAAGATAACCCCCAAATTGCGTGCAGAAGAGGAAAAGGGCAGAGAGGAAGGAGGAAAAAAGAGAGACAGAGGAGGAAGGAGTAGATGGAATAGTTGAAACTGGAAAAAAAGAACCTCAGTCTTAGAAGCATTGAGGTGTAGAAAATTAGAAGACATCCAGTTTTGGACAGCAGAAAGGCAAGCTGATAGAGTGCAGTGCAGAATAGAGTCAAAGGAAGAAAAATAGAGAAAGATTTGTGTATCATCTGTATACAGATGAAAGGAAAGATCCTATAGTTCTGCAGATGCAAGAGAAAGAATATCGATCTAACACTTATTAGCAACCTGCGGGGGGGGGCAACCAATCAGGAGGCTACGAACTCAGGCTGGAACTGGCGATCTCAGCCCGCGTTCCAAGCCACCTGATGGCTGGATTGCCTGCCCGCCATCTTCCCCCCACCGTCCGTTCACTTTTTTTAAAATTCCCAACTCTCAAATTACCGCTTTGGTTTGGCCACCACTGAAATGGAAGAGGGGCTCCGTACAGAACTCTGCCTTCCCATTCCATGGTGGACATCCTTGAACAGTCTTTTCGTTTCATTACCGGGATGCCGCGAGGCGAGCCATTGACGGAATGAAAATACTTTAAATTAGCCCCTTCCCAGCCCATGAGACGGGTGCTAATAGCATTAAGCTCTCCCTAGACTACTAGTGTTAAGCTGCCCCGGGGCTCTCGTTAAATGCCTTAGCTTCACTCTGGCCTTTAACTTGGGCTGCTGGGCCGTTACTACCCCTTCCAGCCCTTGAAACGGGTGCTTAACACCATAGTATACAGAGCCCATGCATGCTAAGGTGACACTATTGCCAATATTCCATAATTCAACTTACTTTCTTGAAATGCTTGGTGAGGATGTACCATGGGAGGGGCTAGCATTAAAGACAATATAGCTTTTTCTCCTGGGGAGTGGGAAAAGAGACAATGTGAAAACTTTATTGGAGCAGCAGTAAAGAAAGGAAAACGGAATCAGTGAGCCTACCAACTAAAACGCAGGATTTCATCCCTCTGGGGTAACTGAATCTGTCTGGTGTTGCATACATTGTGGGAATCTGAACCTGGCAGTGGATGGCAGCAGGGTCAGTGCCTTCATAGCCTTGGATGTCTCGGTTGGATATGACACTGTTGACCATTCACTGCCAGTGCACGGTCTGGAAAGTGTGGGTATATAAGGGCCATCATTGGAGAGGGTGTGGTCTTTTGTCAAACACTCCCAATAAGGTACAATCTCACCTTTCGCTCCAATTCTCACTCTGTCACATGAGGGGTCCCTCAGGGCTTGCCCTTTGCCCCATCTATATTCAGCCTTTTGCTCAGATCATCCTTCCCTATGGCTTTACATTGTATGCTAAGAACACGGAAGTCCTCCATGTCATGTCTTCTCTTTTGTCTACGGCTTGTTGAGCACCCACTGGCTTAGATTCATCTCTTGGAAAACTGAGTTCCTGCTAATGGGTGGCTCAGCGACTATTCGGACTAGTCAGACAATTTCCTTTGGCTCTTGTTTATGGGCTCACTTCCTCTTCCTCTCCTTAGGTGAAGAAACGAGGCATGAAACAATCTGTGGTCTCCTTGTCAATACTGTTGTTAGTATCCGTTTTTTCCAGATAAAAGCTCTTCAGAAAATGCATCCTTTCCACCTCCACACACACACCTGATGTTTGCGCCACAGTTGTGACTGTCATCATTTTTGGTAAACTAGGCTACTACATAATGGTGCACCTACTCTACTTTTATTCTCTCTTCTAACGCTTGCAGTTGGTCCAGAATGCATCTGCTTGTCTTCGAACTGGCCTGGTTTGTTTTGATCTCACGCACTAGCGGTTAGTACCGTTATTGGCAAAATGTCCCCTCCTATTTACTTTGCGTCCGGCCTTCCATTTCATTGGACCTGATTGCATTGGATCTGACTCTGCTCTCATCCACCTTACTTCTAGGTGTCATAACCGCAAATGTGGAGGATCTTCCTTCTCAGTGCTTGTGCCTCGGTTCCGGAACTCGCTGCAGATCACTAGCTGCTCCCAGCCAGACCATCTTCTTTCTAGATAAGCACTAAAAATCTAGCTGGTATCCCTGAGAAAAGCATTACTGAACACTTTTGGACAAATAAAAAAAAATGGATATCACAGGGTGTCGAAACACATGATATATACCGATTAAATACATAAAATAAATAAAGTGTCCCCCCTAAAAGACCCCCCAGATGGAGCTGCTGCATGTTGCAGCACCGGCAACGCGTAACACAAAAGAAAGAAAGATGAGAGGTGGAGTATGCGGAGGGCCAGGGAGGGTACAGGAAGGGCCATGGTCCTGGGAAGCCGTAGGGAAGGGCGGGCAGGAAGTGGAAAGGGCATGTGCTGGCCCATGCTCCGCGGAGCAGTGTTCCACAGAAACATGATCCCGATTCGCTCCTTCTCTCAGCGGTTAACCTTGAGTCAAGAGACCTTTGGGTGAAGGTTCAGTCCATAAGAAGCTAAAGATGAGACAATGGAACTCTGTAAGTATTGCCAATAGTAGGTGTTATCAGCCCCCAGTGCTCTCTGCCTCACAGACTCGGCTACATGGTAAACTGGCAGAATGCAGCTACTTAATCTCAGACTATCCCCTAGGGTTCATGCAATGGCAGGAACTGCACTGTAGGAATTAAATCAATATTTTCAGAATGTATAAAATTCACATACATTCAGAAAAGCCTCATTTTCCACGATGCCATGCTTTTCACGTATTCCGGCAGAAAACCTAAATTGGTTTCAAATATCCGTATCTACTAGCTTGAAGGCAACTTGACTCAAGCAAGCTCCATCATTATCACCGGGTGACCACCACTACTACCCCCCACCCCCTCCTGCAAAGCGCAAATCCAATATCTACTACTGTGGACGACCGGCTAGGAACAGCGCGTAGAAGATCTGCGTCTAATGCTCCCGCACACATGGCTCAGGGCATAAACACTATGTAAGACTGTGGAAGAGAGCTGATTAGCCAGCCACTGACATTCCTACCACACTGTGCAAAGGTTGTATTTTCGTGCTATGTCTCCACATGAGGGTCTGGTTCAGAGACAGAACTGGATATATGCCACATAACAAAGTCCCCTAGTATTTGCAGTCTGTTAGAATCTTGCTGCCTGCCAGAATATCCTACGGGTAGACATCTACAGTGGCGCAAAGAAAATATCGTTTACCCAACTATGTTTGCTTTCAGCGCTGAAATCACTGGTTACCAACCTCTATGAGTCAAATACTATTATTAATGACCAGATCTGAAGCTACATCACCTGATCGTTGACCTTTATAAGAATATGTTGCTTGAAAAGGCCAATGAAAAATGTGCTGACACAGCATAGTAATCCACTCTCATAGTGCAGCGTGAGTGAAAAGGATGGGATTCACTGAAGGATTAAGGGAATTAGTGATAGTGGAAAAGGCTGAGTGAGGACCAAGCAAGTGGAGGAGAGAGGGGAAAACCGAACTCAGGGAAGGACAGTGTACGTGAGTGACTGTGTAATTGAGGGAGGGAGATATAAGGAGATGGACAGAGTGAGTGGAAGTGTGTGAGTGAGCGACAGGTGAAGTAGTTGAGACAGTTGAGAAAAGGAGAAAGATTTGATGACTGAATG
Source organism: Ambystoma mexicanum (assembly GCF_040938575.1). Lineage (NCBI taxonomy): Eukaryota > Metazoa > Chordata > Amphibia > Caudata > Ambystomatidae > Ambystoma > Ambystoma mexicanum. Next base: position 1,439,004,137 of record NC_090929.1, on the reverse strand, counting down.
TGTGAGCAAGCCGGTGCTTAAATGAGCAAATGAGTGAGTGGGTTGGTCAGTCACTGAGAAGATGATATTCCACCCTCTGCAGAAAGCATTGCCTCGAGGCTCTCCGGCGCGTCCTTTTCACCTATGGAGAGTTGCACAGGGTGGCCTGCGGGATGGCAGCCACTGCATGTTATGTTCAAGGGATCTGCAGCTGCACTGATCCTCTATGTCATTGCCTAAGGACTGTTACAAAAATACAGCTGTTTTATACAACATCTGGATTTGTTTTCACTACCCATTCTTCAAACATGTATTGCCAATCACATGTGAATACAGACATGTGAACCAGTCTAGAGCATAATACACTCTAAACTGAGTTATTAAATCAGTCTCTTATCTCGCTAATCCAATTTCAGCCCTGTACACCACAAAACAGAGGGTGCCTCAGTATCCATAGCCAGGCAGAAATGTCAGCGCCCTGCATTGCACCCAGTGCTTTAAGTGGGCAGGTGCTTGCCGGTAGTGTGTTCCTGCACCTCTTAATTTGAGAGACATAGTACTGGCACTTCTCAACAGTAAGCAAGTACTCTGGGATAGTGAGTCCCTGCACTTCTGGTTTCCATTTCAAGCACTGACTGCGTCATATTCTCCATCAGCGACACACTAAACACTGTACATTGACAGGCACCAACTCATTCAGGGGGGCATAAGTAATCCCACCAATGTCCGATCATTGCGGGGGAGGATAAAGATTTCACACACTCACCCATCACCTGTACATGGAATCTTGAGAGAGACTCCTCACCAATCGCAACATGATAATCCCACACGCAGACACCTCCCAAGAGTGTGGAAGGATCTCTCCATCTGTGAAATCAGTCACCTTAAACTGCTTTCATGTCATTCCATCTTGGATGTCAAATTCCTGCCTCCAACAGATGTGGTGCACACAAATACCCAAAGGCAAATTCTTGCTCCTACTCGCACCCAAAGCAAAGGCCTCCGGCTTCACCACTGTCAGCAGCCCCTCAGGCAAAATGTGTCCACTGAAAAAAGACTGCAACGGATCTCATTCCAGGAAACTCAATACAAAAAAATGCCAAGAGCAGTGGAAGTCATGCCGATAGCATCACAAGAAATGACAGCACATGGAAAATGAACTTCCCCTACAATGACGCAGGATGTAATATCAAATGATCACATGACCTTTACCTTTGATGACATCACAACATGTGCAATGTCAAAAAATTAACTATAAGTGTAGGTTAAGTGTAGGTCATTTAGACAAAAGGTTATTTTGGTTACAGACCAAAGAACTATGATGTTGCTAAAACCCCATTCTTAATGAACATTGGCCCTATCGTTATATCGAAACAGAAGGAGCATTCTGGGTCATACTCACCAGAGCTTCAGCCATCAACCCTAGCTAGCCCCTTTCCACTAGCCCGGTGCACATCTCCAAGTCATGTGTGTGTTGTTCTTCTCTCACAATTGAATATTCATTTGTAATGCATATGTATTACCTGCTTTATTCGTAATAATCTGCATTTTTGTCTTTGTAACCTATGTAACTATAAGCAACTTGTAAGCCTAAAGTATTCTTGTTCCCGCACCCTGATACCTTCGGGTCTGGTGCGCGCTACAAATAAATAAACAAATAAACAAACAAACAATCTCCACCCTTCATTCTTGGCTGCTAGTGCCCAGTATTGAATACTTCACGGTGTTAATGACAGTGGGCCTCATTACGAGGCTGGCGGTAGCCATGGCTGTAATGCAGGCACTGCTGGCGCCGGTATGAATTTTTTGCTGGCACACAGAAATGGGCAATTACCGGGTCAGACCCAGTATTTGCCCATTCCTGGGCGTCGGAAATAATTCTTCCCCATTCCCATTTGAGCCCCATAGGGCTCAAGGGGAAGGTTCCATGTGATAATTCCGCCACAAAAATATCACAATACAAAATTATCGCCATATTTTTGCGGCGAAATTCACAATGGATCCTGCGGGGGACACCCCTGCAACCCCCGCATCATTTTTTTATGTGCGGGGGACACCCTCGCAACCCCTGCTCCCACATAATATCCCCAATAAAAATATTGCCTATGGCGAACCAAACGGCTATATTTACGGCGATATTTGTGTTGGGGATATTAATACCTGATACCAATGGGAATGGGGAGGTTGGATGCACCGGCACCATTTATAACGGTGCCGGTGCATCTGACATGCTGTGTCGCGGGTGCCTTTCATTCCGCCAGGTCAGACCTGGCGGAATGAAAGGCACCCGCGAGCACAACTCAGAGTTTGCCGGTCCGGATATAACGGTACCGGCATGCTTACCGGTACCGTTGTATCCGGACCATCGCTCCTCCTGCTCTCACTTCCTGTGCTTCCTGTGTTACTCTCTCTGCTTCACCCCTCTCAGTTGTTCTCTCTCTTGCTCTCTTTTTTATCTCTCACTCCCTTTCTCTCTCTATTTCGCTCTTGCTCTATATCCACCATTGTCTATCTCTGCTCCACGATTATTTCTCGCAGGACCCTCCCCTTCTGCACCCCTCTTTCCATCTCTCCCTGCACACCTACTTCTCTACACACCATATCCTCTATAATTACCTCTTCTTCATTCCCTTCACCCATGCATCTCCCTCTTCATGCTGTCATCTCCCCCGTGTACACGTTTCATGCGCCCAATAAACGTTCTGCCTGCTTGCACTCACCAGCCTCTCCTTCTCCTCTCCAGAATGCTACGGAAGTACCTCACCCACAAGGCGTGCCTCTTCTCCAGCATCATTTCTCTTCTTGCTGGACTACTCTCACTCTCTGCAAATCTTCTCCCTGCACTCTCCCTCCACCTACACCACTCCCACCCACTCTCCATCCTGCCCCCCCTATCTGCCAGACCATGTTTGCATACTTTCACTGTGGACCCTGTTTGTTACAGCACACCTCATTCATTTTACACCCCTCTCACCAACTCCCCAGCCTGTCCAAGTGTCTGGCAGACCATGCTTACATACTTTTACTTTCACTGTAGACCCTAACTGTTCCAGCACACCTCTCTCTCCCTACATCACCCCTCTCCCAATTCGCCACTCTGCCCTCCTATAGATCATGCTTAAATACTTGACTGTGGGCCCTCTCTGTTTCAGCACACCTCTCTCTTCCCACACCCCTCTCCCCCAATTCTCCAGCCTTTGCTAGTGTCTGCATACTTTTACTTTCACTGTGGACCCTATCTGTTCCAGCACAATTCTCTCTTCCTACATTCCTCCCCCCAATTCTCCACCTCCTCCTGTAGACCATGCTTGCATACATTCACTGTGGGTCCACTCTGTTCCAGCACACCTCTCTCTCCTACACCCCACTCCCCCATTTCGCTTCCCTGCCCTAGTGTCTGCGTACTTTTACTTTCACTGTGGACCATATCTGTTCCGGCACACCTCTCTCTTCATACACCCCTCAGCCCCCAATTCTCCAGCCCTTGCTAGTGTCTGCATACTTTTACTTTCACTGTGGACCCTTTCTGTTCCAGCACAACTCTCTCATCCTACATTCCTCTCCCCCAATGCTCCACCCTGTCCTCCTGTAGACCATGCTTGCATACTTTCACTGTGGACCCTCTCTGTTCCAGCACACCTCTCTTTCTCTACACCCCACTCCCCCAATTCTCCACCCTGTCTAGTGTCTGCATACCTTTACTTTCACTGTGGACCCTATCTGTTCCAGCACACATCTCTCATCCTACATTCCTCTCCCCAATTCTCCACCCCATGCCTGCCAGACGATGCTTGCATACTTTTACTGTGGGCTCTCCCTTTTACAGCAAACCTCTCTCTTCCTACACCTCTCTACCCCCTCTCCACCCTGTCCTCCTGTTTTCCAGATCATGCTTTTATACTTTCAATGTGAGCACTATTTGTTCCAGCATACCTCTCTTTTCCTACACCCGAATACCCAACTCTCCACCCTGTCATCCTGTCTGTCAGACCATGCTTGCATACTTTCATTGTGGGCCCTCATTTATCCAGCACACCTTTTTCCTCCTAGACCCCTGTCACCAACATTCCACCCCCTCCTCCTGTCTGCCAGACCATGCTAGCATGCTTTCACTGTTGGCCCTCCCTTTTACAGCACACCTCTTGCTTCCTACACCTCTCGACCCATTCCCCACCTGTCCTCCTGTCTTCCAGACCATGCGTGTATACTTGCAATGTGAACACTATCTGTTCCAGCATACATCTCTCTTCCTACACCCTCATATCCCACTCTCCACACTTTCCTACTGTCTGCCAGGCCATGCTTGCATACTTTCACTGTGGACCCTATCTGTTCCAGCACACCTCTCTCTTCCTACACCCCTCCCCCCAATTCTCCACCCTGTCCTCAAGCCTGCCAGACCATGCTTGCATAGTTTCACTGTGGACGCTATCTGTTACAGCATGCTACAGCATGCTCCTTTAAGGTCATACAAATAGACACACATTGTATAACATTCGAAACACGCATTCATGCACCTGTACAAACACTTTTAGGCATACCTTTACATGCACTGTCTTCTGCTGTTCAGGCGCCATCTGTTGCTGCATCAGATAGTCTGGTGGGTGCTAGGGCTAGCTGAGGGTATGCCTCAGGTCACGCTGTACACTGATATGGGCGGGACTCTCTGTTGCCAAGCAACAGCAACCTACACCCAAGCCCATTAATTTTTGTAAATGTAAGCAGAAGCGCTGGACCGGTAGGTGTTGGGGGTGGGCGGATACACCTGGAAGGAGGTAAGATCCAAGGGGGAGGTCATCTCCCCTCCTTCTCCCTGGCCGATCTGGATCCGGTCCTTTCAGGATTGTGCCTTGCATCTGCAGGCTGCACACAGAAGTCTGTTATCAGTTCACAGATGAATTGTCTCATAAGATCCTTATAGTAGGTGTGGCATGTTTGGTAACTGAGGCCCATGAGCTTTTGGGTGCCATGTTCCTTCACAAATCTGCCCAATAGAAGACAGTTGCATCAAGACGTCTACCCTCTTGCAACGCCCCACTCACCCACATCTGGTTTGAACAAACAGACATTTTGCTACTCACATCTCAGTCATGGTTTCTGGAAGGTTTGCTGGGATGGCGGTGAGACCCTTTCCTCGGCAGTCTACGATGCCGTTACTGCAGGTGCACATGGCCGGGCAGGAGCCGGTGGAGAGGCTGCAGATCTGAGCATGAGAAGCGTCCACTTGACCTGCAAAGACCAGGAAATGGGCATGAACCAAAGCAAGTCCAGGGGGCACGCTCCAGAAAGAGGAAGACATTATTTGGGGGCACTGTATGGAAGGACGAACGTTGTCAAATTGCCGAATCAGAATCAGGATTCACAAGACCCTGAACCACTAATTAAGCATGCAACAAAAAAGCGTAAAAAAATAAAATGAAGAATTTAGATTCCCTTATTAACAAAATGACTATATAGTACAGAGTACCTTGTTTGAGATATGTTGTTGTCATGTATTGGTTTATCCAAAAGAAAAAAATTAAACAGATAAGATGATATTGACACTTTGACTAGCTTGTCTGGGTACATCCGGTTAAACAGACAGTGATACATAAAATAAGGACCCCGAGGCATTATGGGAGTGGCTCTGCAGTTATACCCACAGCTGCGCTGCAAAGCATTGATATTCAGCCCTTTAACAACTATACATTGTTTTAGGTTTTTAGCTAGAAACAGAATCCTGTTATTTCAGGGGATGCGCAACAAGTAAGCACTTACAGACCTGCTTGGAAATGATGTTCATGTGTTCCGGAAAATCTTTCAACATTCCTCCATTATGTTAAGGTCACATTTAATGAACTGCAGGATAGCTGCTGGATAGAGCGGGCCCTCCTCCCAAACGATGCTCCTCAGAGACTTGGAATTGGAGACATACTTTTGAAAATGGGGGAGGGGTGGGGGCTCAGTTAATTAAAACAAGCCTCTCTTTGAACTCTACATTATATGTCATTCTCCCAAATAACTTCATGTTAGGTCTAATGGAACAAAAAACAGTTTGGCTCATAATCTCAAAAACGTACGAAGACATTCAAGGGATACATTGCACGCTATCGTGGCTCAAAATGTTTGTGTCGCCATTTCCCCTGAAGTCATCGCAGCACTTCTCCCCTTTTTTACGGGTGAGACCACCATGCCTCTCCCCATTTCCCTTCCTTTTCCTAGTCCTAACACCACATCAACTTGTCAAGCCTTCTCAAAGATTTCCATAACCACTACAACACTTGAGCTGCATTAATATGTGAGACAACATTGAAACCGCAAAGCCATTGTAGCAAAGACATTGTTCTGGGTGTCACTTGCTACGTCCTGCAGTTCGTTTATGCACCCATGTCGGTAGGGGACCTTCGAGTGATCAGGAGTGCCTCTTTGAATGTCCTTAGAGAGTTAGGTCCTCAGTTTGGACTTCAAGAGCATATGTCCAAATACGCCCTATCTAAATAATACGTCTCGCTACATACAGAAAATGTACTAATGGTTTAACCCAAGCAGCTACTATACAGGATACTCGTTGACTGCTGTAGATGTTACCCACAGAATGCCAGTGGTGTCAGATATATTGGCCCTACTCCCTCTGATACAGAAAACCTTCCTTAGCCAATGAGCAAAGCAATATCTTCTATCCCATCTTCAGCCTCCCATTGACTGCAAAGTTTGTTGCAAGAGTCGCAAATGCACACTTGCAAGAGAACCTTCATATGTCCCACGCACTTGAGATGGCATTGAGATGGACCTTCTCTACACCCAGAAGGACATGTTTAGTCTGATATTACATTGAGTGGAATGAGAGCTTCCCTACTAAAGCTGGTCTTGGCATGAGATTTTGATAAGGTTGGTCACCACATCCTTCCAAATCATCTGAGTTTGTAAGCAACATTAAATGACCGTCCTGAAATTTGCTTGGACCATTCATATTGCAATGTATTCAAATAATAAGATATATACTATCTATTTTTTAATCAAAGGCCCCATTCTCTCCACGATCCCGCCAGGCATTAAACCTTGGCCTAGATGACGAGAATACAACATTTGAGCAGGCAAAATACAGAGTCACAAGAGGACTGATGTGTTTCATATTGTACGCCCAGCACCTAAAATGGAAGCATCCATGCAACCCCTATTTATGGTTTTGATGATGATTCCTGCCCCGCATTACTCTTCATCCATCATCACCCATTCACCTCCTCCTGCAGAAGCAAAATGGTGCTGTTCTGCAGTTCCTCTGGGGAAATGTAAGCTTCCTTCAAATATGTCCGGAGGATAGTGTCAGGGAGAAAGGGAGAATGCATTTACAACTTTGCTAGATGGTCACTTGAAGGATGGAACGGCACTGTGGCCAATGCTTCTTTTGGAATCAGGGATGCGATTGGGCCCATGAAACAGCGGCAATAATCAAACTTCGAAGTGAAATGGATTTAAACACAGGACAGGACCTCTGTTCCAGTGTGTGGAAAACAGAGGGGGTTTTACTCCAGAAGTCTTCGCTTGAAATTTTTATTTAATAACTCCTGCATCATTGTACACACGCCAAGAGCATTTCATCAACTTTCATTTGAACAGCATTACATAGAAGCAGCTCATGCTTCAATAAATTCCATCCTCTTTTCAATTGTTGCAAAAATAAATGAAAACTCAATTTTTCACTGTATGGCTCAACTGACCAATAATTTCAACATAAGAACAAACTCGGGTATTAAAGTCAGTCAGTGTTGATTTCAGCTTCTATATAGCAAACAATAAATACCATAACCTAATTAACAGGCAAAAAAATAACCCAAAAAATCTGTATATATTATAAACATAGAAAAATATGTTTTATTACACAAGAATGATCACCTTTCGCAAAAATAGTAATATATTCCTTTAAAGAAAAAACATTTAGAAAGTGTTGCAAATGATTCCAAATCCATAATGCAAACATACGATAATCATTTACTCCATAAAACTCATCCACAACATACAATGAAACTCTCATTCACTATCAAACAGAATCACAAAATTCATTAAGGAGTCTGTACAATTCAGAATCCCTTTGCCTCTTTCCGTCCTTCCGTCCTTTTCCGGGTATACAATACCCTGGACTTTCATCAGGGGGTAGCTGCTGTCTTTTTGTGCTTTCTAACACACTGCAAGGGTTCCCCTCACACAAGAAGCTTATGATATAATGTCCTGATTTTAATCAGCAGTCTGCCAGTCCTTTTTAGCAGGTGCAAATTGCAAAGCTCTTTCTACTGATGGCCAAGGTGAGAGTATTTGCCTTCCTTTCTTGATTAAAGGTATTCTTCCTTAACATGTAGCACGCCTAGTTAAGTTAAGCAGCCCTTGCGTGTATCACTCATCTTTAGCACTGAACTGCCAGAGTGCTCGTAAACATGGACTGCCTTTCTCTGTGGGTCTCCATTCAAAGCATCGACACGGACATTCTGCTTTGCAATTTGGTGCAGTCACGTGGGGGTGTAGTGCCTCCATGTTTTTTGTTTCTTTTTCATTTTTAGCAGTGTTCTATAGCGCCACAGAGCACAAGGCTGCCACAGAGCTGTGCAATTGCATAGAACAATCAAACAAGAAAACACAACGTTCATGATTCAATCAAATACATCTACAACCAGAATAAAAGAACATTTATTTTTGTAAAACATTTTATTAGATTATTAAAATAACAATAACATTGGTCACATCACATCCATTAGATTTAACATTTTTAAAAGAAATAAAAGAGGAGAGGTTCATTATAGTGAATCGCAGATCCAGAATTGACAAAAGTGATCACATTACCACGTGCCGGGCCACGTCTTGAGTGAGGCACTTTCTGAAACAATTGAAGGACTGTTTCCAGCTGTAAACTTGCTGGGAGAGGGCTCCACGCATGTGTAGCTAGGCAAGGAAAGGAATGCTGCTGTTTTTAATCCGAGGGTTCCCAGTCTCTGAATTCTTTTGGGAAAGTCTTTATGGGCAAGACGATCAATCTTAAATAACAAACGTTGGATCCCAATGCAGTGCCCGAAGGGCAGTGCTAGGCCAGGGCCAACCAGTCTGAGCAAAACTGGAACCACTCCAATGTCGCCTAATTCAAGCTTTTCCAGTGGTATTGATCGTGTATCTAAATGAATACAATCAAGTAGAAACTCAGAACACATGGCGATTGGCATTTGAAGTGGCAGGAGCAATGTATCAGAGCAGTGGCTAGGTAGGGAAGGGAATTTGAGTAGCTAATGTTTAGCTTAGGATAAGTAATAGTGTAGGTTAGAATAGTATTACAGCTAAATAATAACATCATTTTAAATAAAATAATAATAATAATACCTGGAGGAATAAGAGCCTCGAAATTGGTGTTGCCATGAGATTGGAGAGAGATGGAGAAAGAGGAGGCTGGAGAGATGGAAGAGGTTGGAGAGTTGGCAGCGGTGGAGAGATGGAGGAGGTTGGAGAGTTGGCAGCGGTGGAGAGATGGAGGAGGTTGGAGAGTTGGCAGCAGAGGAGAAATGGAGGAGGTTGGAGAGTTGGCAGCAGAGGAGGCATGGAGGAGGTTGGAGAGTTGGCAGCGGTGGAGAGATGGAGGAGGTTGGAGAGTTGGCAGCGGTGGAGAGATGGAGGAGGTTGGAGAGTTGGCAGCAGAGGAGAGATGGAGGAGGTTGGAGAGTTGGCAGCGGTGGAGAGATGGAGGAGGTTGGAGATTTGGCAGCAAAGGAGGCATGGAGGAGGTGGAGAGTTGGCAGCAGTGGAGAGAGGGAAGACGTGATGCAGGCTAAAAGATGGGAACAGGAGGTGGCAAGACCTAAGGTACCAGGGGAGATGGTAAGCACAAAGGAAGCAAGGAGGTGATAACACGAGGGGCCGGAAGTAACACAGATGAAGTGATAACATCAGACAGTAAAAGTGATGCAGCGGAGATGGAGGTGAAAACATTAGGTGCTGAAAATGGAACAAAGTGGACTCAAGTTGCAGAGCTGGTAGCCTGAAAGAGTTAATTCCAAGAGGAGAAGGGCGTTTGGAGTAGGAAGTAGGTCGTGAAGTTGTGACGAGAGAGATGAAGGATGGGAGAACGTCAAAAGGTGAATGTGGTAAAGATGAAGAGGAGGTGGGTCCATCGGGCAGTGAAGGTGGGACTGAGGAGGTCAGAGAACAATCCCTTAGATAGACAGCTTACAATTAAACTTTACTTCATTATTTTATTTATTGTGATTTCTACTTGCTTCTCTTGCAAATAAAACAATTTGCTTCAGGGCACATACATAGGCAGAGCAGTACAATATGAATAAGGAGAACTTCATAGTCAAAATGACAAATAACATGAAGGATGGCAAGGTCACAAACTATTGTGCTCTAGCACCTTGAAGTGTCTCTTGTGCTAGATGGGATTACCAATAAAGATCTCAGACAAAATAACTGACAGACTCAAAGAATATGGCAAAGTACTACTTTATTCTCATTTTAATAAAGCAGGGCAAACTGGCAGACATCAGACAGATGCTTGCACACTTACACACAAACTTGATTACACAGAGGCTTTATACCCTAATATGCGTCATCTATGATGTCATCCTATGTGGCAAACTGTAAAACCTATTGACGGGAGGGGTGGTTAGGGGAACCTCTCTACGTATAGAATACATAGGGGTTAGTACACTGTTGGCTGCCTCTTATCTGTAAGGCACACCTCGAGCTACCTCTATACATGTATAATACTGATTATAGTGGAAAAAATGGCAGCGGATTGGTCTATGCAACATTGTATAGCAGGTTACTCCATCAACCCACTAATTGGTTGGCATCCCCACCCAACCTTGGACTTTTTGCTCGGCTAGCAGCACATAAGCAAAACAAACCCTGGGGTGCTTGAGTCACGTGAGATTACTCCCTACTTTCCCAATTAGTCCATCATCTCTCATCAATTTGACCATTAGCCAATGTTTCCTGTCTGTAGTTGACCTTGTAGTCAGCTCTCTGTTCTGGGACATTCAAAGTAGTGCAAGAACATCACTATCTTTGTCCACAGCTTAACAAATAGACCTTGTTTTCGACTCCTGAATCACATGTGAAGAGACCACAAATTTGTCAATTTCGACCTCTTATTTACTGATATTTGATCCAATTATACTGGGTGTCAATACTCCTCCTGGACTCTGGAAACTTGCTCACTGTATCTTGTATAGACTTTATACACTTTTAGTTGTCCAATACTTGGCTGTTGCAAATGTTTTCTTCTTCTTTAATATGCCTCACGTCCATGGCTTATCCGTCTGCCTCCCTTTGTGCTTTGCAGCTATTCCTTAAAAATAGCATCCTTGATCCCAGACCAACATATCTCCTGACACTCCAACCCTGGTCTGTCTCTGAGGTAGCTGTATTCAGTTTTAGCATGAGCCGGTGTCCATCTTCCAATTATGACCGTTCTAGTCACGTTTTATATTACTCTATAGCAAGCTTCTATACATGTTATCTACCTGGCGTTGCTGTCTATTTACACTTATTTGTCATCAAGTTACGTTATCTTCTTTTGCATACATGATTACTGCTTTATTTTGTACATGTTTCTCTTGTCACTTCAGTTACATCATCACTCTTAAGTATTTTCATATTGTTCAATGTGTCTTTGCACATCTACTTTATGACATCACTCTGCCTTCCTCAGATTTCACTCAGGGCTCCATGATGTCCAATGGTGCGTGCTGACATCCTTCCACATGATATCTTTCCACTCTCTCAGTGCGAGGATATATTTGATATGGTTGTCCGAGTGCATATCGTCTTTTGTACCCTCGATGCAGTATAGAGGCAACACATGGAGTCCCATATAGGGCTCTTCTCCTACTGTTTCAATATGAAGGCAGTGAGAGGGTGGGGGGGGGGTAGGGAAAATGCGTGCACCTGCTCCTATAAACTATCCAATCACAGTAGTTAGCAAACTTTCTTCGTCATGCATGTTATATGTCAGGAATTATCACAGAGTCTTTTCAGAGAGATAGTTTTAGTTTGAGTCCATCAAACATGAAAGCTTTAAAAAGTTCTGCTCCTGTCGGAGTTTTCGAAAGATCTTGCTTCAGAATTCTGAATTGTTAGTAGCCTGTCTCCCATTTTCTTGTGCTAACAATTATCTCAGTGTTCTGATATGTAGGTAATAGTAATACCTTTTAGGCAACTCGGCTGGTCCTTCTTTCTGGAATCGCTTGTGGATGTGGAAGATCATTTTTTGCTGTATTTTCTGTTCCTTCAGAAGTCAGTTTGCTGATTGAAGTGCGGGTGTACTTTTATCCCGTTCGTTAGACCAAACAGCCGCCTCGCTGCTCTTTTTGGACTGGTTGTATTAATTTGATCAAATATCATTGGACACTGCCTGCATATAGCAGGGTGGTCCAACTCCAGGCCTTGCAGGCCAGAAGCTTGTTGGATTTTCAGGATACCCTACATTAATATTCATGACATAAGTTTGCATACAATGATTTTAAAATATTGAAATTGCTTTTCGTGAATATTAATGGCCGATATCCTGAAAACCCGTCAGGATTCTGGCACTTGAGGCCTGGAGTTGGACAATCCTGGTTTGCAGGATGTTGCAATAGTGAAGGACCACTGCTTGTATAAGATTGGCTTTGTGAATGGGCAATTTGATGTGTGTGCCCTTGGTCAGTGCACTGATTTGTTAAATGAGGGGTACATTTTAACCAAATACGATTCCCACATGTGTGGCTTTGTTGGTGGGCATAGACTGGGGCACTTGCATTTCCGGCCATGCGAGAAGCACTTCCAAGTTTGAGCTGGTGCCATATTTTCAAAGGACCATTTTCTCTCAGATAAAACAGAGTTGTTGGCTACTATCCATTTTTGTATAATGGCGAGGCATTTGTCAATTGTATATTTTGCTGACTGGTAGATGTTTCTTTTTAAGAAAAGTTCTATGCATAGAGTTGCAATTGAAATGAGCCAGTGCAGTTCCCTAGGACAGCAGCCACCTCATGCACGCAGGTGTAGAAGGATAGGGATGAGGATTGTGAAATTCCACATTGCGATGCTCTGGCTTTAGACCTCCATGGACCTAATGTAGTTGGACCTGTGATGTTCCGTCTTTTAGGAAGGATTTTATCCACAGTACGAACGTGTCCTGCACACCAGGTGACGTTGTTGATTCTTTCTAGCAGGATCCTGTGGTTCACTGTGTCAAATGCCACAGACAGGTCTAACAATAAGAGGGCGGGATGCCGGTCAAGTGGCACAGCAAGTAGAGCACTCGCTTTGACATCCGTGCAGAGCCTGCTAACACAGGTTCAAATCCCGGCAGGGCCCAACTCAGCCTTTCATCCTTCCGAGGTCGATAAATGAGCACCACACACCGTGGGTGATAATAAAAAGCGCTCAGATACCTGAGGGTTCATAGCGCTATATAAATGCCAAATTATTATTATTGGCTCATTTCCGCGCTCTGGTTGGAATGGCTGCCTGATTGTCTTTTTTGAAATAGGTTGTGTGTTTCCCTTTACGCTTGGAATTCAAAGGTCTTTCAGAGTTTTGACCAAGATTGGGAGGGTCACAGTTGATCTGTAGTTGCCTAGCACCTCTAGTTTTTCTGTGGCTCTTTTCAGTGGTGGTTTTATTGCTCACTGGTTGAGGGATATAGGCCCCTTTTCAGTCTGGAATGATGTGCTGAGGAGTTTTACATGTGGGATGATTGTGTCTACCGTTCCTTGATCACTGATTCGCTGCAAGGAAAACATAAAGTGGAGGGTGCATTAATTTTACTCACTGTTGTTGCAATGTCTGTTTCACAAGAAGCCTGGGAAGCATTGAAAGTGGTCCCATTCAGGGGTGGGGCCGGATTTGGGTGACCCGTGGAGACTTTTGGATAATTTAGTGTGGCTTGGATAACCACTAGGATAAAAGTGTGATATTTCTTCTAATAGTTCTTTCACTGGTTTCACTTCATATGTAGCTTGATCTTTGGATTTCATGAATAGTGCCCAGTTTGTTTAGGGCCTTAACGAGTCCATTGCGTAATAGTCCTGTTTTCACAATTGTTTTGTTTGTCAACAACCTCTAACCTGTTCTTTCATGTTAAGTGCTTGCCATTTCGCATCCAGTTTTCTCACCTCTCTTAATTGAATGGCTCGGCCCAGGTTGTAAGATTTGCTGACTTTTTTTAGCGTCATGATGGACTAACACTGCTGTTGCTTGTTAGATGACTAAAACTGAATGGAATTAATAAAATAAAGTTGACAAAACACTAAATCATAACTGAACTGAGTCTCAAATAATAAGTGCCTGTGATCACAAATATGCCCCAGGGCTCAGCCATAGCAAACATCCCCAAAAGTTAAGCACTTCCTTAAAAACTCTCCGACGAGTTTGATTATGCATGCCGACATGCCCCATTAAATCCAGGAGATGCTAGTCTAGTCCTGGTTTTAACTTTGCATTCTGGGTCTAGTAGTCCTGGATTGTCCCACTATAAAACCAGGACTACAAGTCCCAGAATGCAAAGTTAAAGCCAGGCCTGGCTTACAATCTCCCAAAAGGCATGGCGTATGTTAGTATCTATGGTCGGTGGCTCTAGCTCAAGATGATCCTGCCGGTGCAGTTTTATGCAAATGTTAGGTCGAAGTGGGGTGCAAACAAAACAAAATCCATGTCCCAAATGAGTGATTCAAAGACAGCCAGAGAAGAGAGGTATGTGGCAGGAATCAGAAGTGGCATTAACAGCGGGCAAGAGGTGAAGCCATGGTGTAGTCTGCATGGCAGATGGCACACTTAAATCAGAGACTTGTTAGCATAGCTCATAATCCTAACCTTTTGGTAAGAGATGTCGGTGAACATACAGTAGGAAAGCTTGCAAAAATACAAACAAACTACAAATGACTTAATTCACAACATGTTTCTTTGCTTTTTGCCTTTTCCGTTTTAATCAGCTCAGTTAGAACTGTGCTGTGTTACTTATAAATATTTTGTCAGTCAGCAACGTTTTGATCTCCCAACATCAAAAGGCGAGGTCATGGAAACATTTATTTTTTGGCATCTGGGTGACAGCAGTGAGTTTTCCCCCGTGCCACCCGGCACTTCCAGCCTCCGCATCCTGCTCCCGTAAAAGAGAGGGGCTCATGTGAAAGGGATTACTCGGGGGTAGGGTGGGGGTTGGGGTGGGCTGGCGCTCAGCAGAGGGCGTGAGGATCGGAACCAACACGACAACTCGAACCAACATGAAAACCCTCGACTCCTGACATCTCAGTGATGGCCGCGCCCCGTGTACTGTGGGAAAGGAAACACACAGGTGTAAGATGACCTAGCCATACAACTTCCCTGGGACATTCCATGAAATGGTTCTCTCCACTTGGGGTTGAAGAATTGTGGCCTATTCGCTCCACTAAAGGGAGGGTTTACTTGCTGCGACCCATGTCCAATTCGGCCAGCCTAGAAAATACAGCCGCCTCATAAACACTGTTAGTTCACCGGTTGGGAGCCTACCTGAATACTGATTGGACAGGCTGCAGAAAGTACAAAACACAGCAGAGTGACTTAATCACTGCCCTAAGAAAATGAGAGCTTTTCTTCCATAACCTTTATTGCCCTCCTAGGCCCACCCCACCATGCCTGGGGTTAACACGTTTGGGAAGCTGACACATTCTCTGTGGTTTTAGGTCCCACAAACTATTAAAACTTTTCCAGAGGTTCATACCCGTATGTTTGAGTTCATCCTGGCGTAAAAAAGAGGTCTTTGCAATCGAGGGCAGGCTGCCGCCGTCCTCCACGGGGCTATATAACTTGTTCCGTTGCCCTACTAGGTTCTGGTCGGCCCCACAGACCAATGGGTCCTGGAAGTCTTTCTTCTATTTTCAGTGCTGGAAATAGGAAGAGAGCCTGAGCTATTCTTCTGGTGCTGGGGCTGCAACGGGAATCAGTGGGGTGCAGAAGGGGCAATATGAGATCACAAAACCTTTTCATTGATGACCTGTTAATATTCAAAGGTCACTTTTGGGGAAGGTCTCTCGTCTTACTATCACGAAGGGAAAGACCCACATTCAAAATCTTTTGCATATCTTTTTAGTGTAGGTCAACGACAACCTGCTCGCCTTAGGACCAGGGCAACGCTGTGTGTCGTGGGCTCGATATCCTGGTCGGTACGCTTCAGTCCTTTGTTTCCCAAAGTCGATAAATTGAGTACCAAGTTTTGGGTAATAGGGATGGTCATACGCAACATTGATCATCAAGTGCCCTAAAACTGAACAGCACTAAACACCCATCAGCCTCATTATTATTATTACTTCTGAAACAGTAACTGATAAACAGCACTAATGAAAACACCAGCATTATTCTTAAACAGTATAGGCCCTTAACTCTAAAAAGACAACTCTGTCGAACCTCCCGCCACAAATTGACCGTGCACAAATACAGACACATGGATAAAGCAGACATGCTCGCTCTTCTCAGTCAGGTCAACTCTTTAAAGTGGTTTTTACTAACGTCCCAGCCCAACTAAATCTAGTCGCCTTCAATAAGACCTTAGAGAACTACCTGCTCAGCTAGAACCCTTAGAACCCTGTCTAGGATGACTGAGTAAGCTGAACATTGAACTACATGTTGATTCAGTTTGTATCAAGGGTGATACTAAATCCATAACAAAGCATAACAGAACATAACACATCATACGCAAGTTACAAAAGTAACGTGAAGTGAGTAATTTTTCATGCAGGCACTCTATAAATCATTAATACTCCTTCTTCCCTGACCTTTTTCGTCCCCGTAAGATCTTTCCTACCGACATCCCCATTGTCATCATGGTTAGGTTATGTTATGTTGTGTTAAAGGGAGCTTGATATAGCACAGCTATCACCCAGAGGTATTCTGGCGCTGTAACAGGATACCCCGCCAAGGGGAGACTAAAAAGAGAAGCAGATAACAGGTTGACATGGAAAGAGGGGTTATTGAGGATAAAGAAGGGTGTTTAAAGCCCAGTGGAACTCTAGATTTTCCTCTGTGAGCCTTAGCCTGACATTTCTGGGGGCTGTAACCTTTCCAAACCCTCTGCAGCCACCTGCCTTGAACTTAAATCCCTTCTATCTGACCATTTCCTCTAATCCTTCCACGACCAGCCTACCCACTCTGATGGGAACTCTCCTGACCTTGTCATTCTCTCTAATTCAGTCTCCTAATCTGACCTCTCCTTTGACCCCACTCCCTCTGATCACTCCATTTTTCACTTTAACCTCTCGGTCACTCCACCTTCTACTCTTCATCTCCCCTCTTCAATGACTAAGAGGAAGTACAGGCAGAACTCTCTTGCCCCTCACTTTGATAATGTGAGGACATTTATTACCTGCAATAAGGAGGCAGATTGCATAGGAATCCATTGTAAATGACATCTGCAAAGCGTTACAAAAAGTAAAAATACAGTTTAATGGTGATTTTGCTTGTTTTTTTATTATATTTACTTTTGCACTGTATCTTGCAAATGCAGAGACAAGCATGCAGGGCACTCAGCAGCATGTAAGTGGTAGTGTTGCTGCTCCCCTGCATGCAATGAACACTTTTTGTAAAATGAACTAAACAGTGGAGTTTATTTTTGGTGGAAGCATCCTGGTTGAACTTGAGGAAGGGGATAAGGGTGCATGTGTGGACTACCTCCTAATACATGATTGCTTGGTCACATATGATCCAAAGGACAGACAGGAGTTGGGGGGGGGGGGGTTGCGTGAGGTGAAGAACCTCAATGCATCTGTGGAACATCCATCACATCTTAATGAAATTGAAGCAACATTTTATAGTATTAGAGTCCACATTTCTAGCCTGGCTAAGAACCTTTCCCTGGAAAATTGCATTCAGGGCACACACAGCATGCAAGTGTTATAGTTAGTTACATGCAATTTTCATTTTTTACAAAATGAGCCCGCTCACATTCCATGCGAGAGACAGCATTGAACTGGAACAGTGTTGAACTGGGACGAATTTAGCACTTCCTGGTGAAGCGCTGCAAGGCCAAGCCAAGCCAATGGCAAATGAATATTCAACACATGATGCATAAT
This sequence comes from Ambystoma mexicanum, assembly GCF_040938575.1. Taxonomy (NCBI): domain Eukaryota; kingdom Metazoa; phylum Chordata; class Amphibia; order Caudata; family Ambystomatidae; genus Ambystoma; species Ambystoma mexicanum. The sequence goes on along the minus strand of NC_090929.1, from coordinate 1,438,986,117 downwards.
AGTTACTAGGCACTGTCTCGTCAGTCGTCTGTCTGCTGTGGTCTCATGACTATGGCAGTGGTAGAAGTGTACCGAAAAAAGTAGTGGAACTGTGGTCCTGCAGGGGCGAGGGTAGGTGGAAGCCTAGTGCAACATGTGACTAGGTGTTGCAGCGGGGGCATTCCAAAAGTCTAAGTGACTAGTACATAAGGCTCCTATTACAACTTTACACTTGCACAGGAACATGAATGGGAAAATCATCGTTATAGAATAGTCAATATTGTTGCAAAAAGTAGAGGAATTGTAAACAGAAATAAATAAAAGTAGTGGAACACTGCTCCAGACCATGCCCGCTCACTTCGATCACTGGACTATGAAGGCATTCAAGGCTTTTACAGGACAGTTACAAGAACCAGGTGGTGGGTGAAATTGGACTTACTTTCATGTCGGACAGCATCATTTTAAATGAGGTGGTGTTAAAGCAAGATGCAATGCTTTTAGACCACCATTAAATGTGACTCTTGGTTTTGGAGCGCTGAGGAGACGGAGGAGGGGCGCAGAGCGGAGATATGATCTCTCTGCCTTGCAGGCCTCCTCCTTCTCATCAGTACACCTCATTGTCCACCTGCATGAGACTGTCAAGCAGGTGTAAAACAAATGGATTCCTATGGCATCCAACTTGATTTTGCACTTGTCAAAACCACACGGATCGGAAAGAGAGTTCAGTTTGCTTTATTCTTTCTCTGTGGATCTTTAAAGTTGCATTTTTTATTTATTTTATTTTTCATTCATAACGCGCCTAATACCAACAAATATTTTCAAAGTGCAGGAATCGGGATTTGAACCTGTGTTGCTGCATTGTTTTGCTTCCAAGATAAACGCGTCGCCCTTGAGCTATCCTTCCTCTCTTGCATGAAGTTGACCCCACATCACTTAAGTGGTAACGTGGCCGACTGCTGCATACACTTAAGACTTTTTGTAAAATGATCATGGGTTGGTCTTAAATGGTCTGTAGAGCGACTCCTTCAACACTAACCCAGACTTTGTGTCAGTCTTGCATGTAAATCGCCAGTAGCCATCAGTTCGCTTACTCACAAGGCACCATAAGAAGGCTTGCACAGATGCTGCTCCTAGCAGCATGGCTTTGAATTCTGGCTAGTGAAGCCTTCCTTTTTCCAGGCTAATTGTCCAGTTAGGCCGCACAGCTTGTGTATTGTTTCGTATCCTCCTCAAATCCAGCTTTATCTCCTTCCTGCTCTCGCTATTTCTACATCAGGAAATGGAACAGAGACAACAGGGTTTTGCAGAGGCTATAAAAGAAGCACGTGGCTGGTGTGTGCTGTGCAGGAACATGTGACTCGAATTACTCCTTTATTAAGTATGTCACCCGACCGAACAGTGCGCCGCTATGTCAGGATGCAGGCAGCTCTTGCAGAATCCAGCTCCAAGGGGCCACAGTTCTTTCAGGAATGGGGCCATCCCCCCTGCTGCAGACAGATTGTATTATCGGGATTCCTGCATCTTGGAATGAGAAAAGGCATCGGATGCACCCACTGGCCAGATTAAAGAAACAATGCACCGGTGCAAGTACATTTGCACGGTATTAACACTAGGGCAAAGTTTGCCCTATTTTTAAAAACACTGCGACACATTAAAAAAAACATTGCACCTCAACAAGTGCAGGTTGGCATATTAAAAGCACCAGGGCTAAAATTGCCTTAGTGCTAAAAAGATACATGTTTGTATCAGTGCAAAGTGTGCCCTAGTGCTGATACCATTCCGTATTAGCATGAGGCAAACTTTGCCCTGGTGCAAACATTTAGTGATAATGCTTTTTCTTTTGCACTAGGGCAATTTTTGCCCTGGTGCTTTTAATATGCCAAACTACACTTGTCGAGGTGCAAGGGTTTTATAATGCGTCCCAGTGTTTTTAAAAATAGGACAAACTCTGCCCTTGTGATAATACCATGCAAACTTTGCACTTGCACCGGTGCAAAATTTCTGTAATCTGGCCCCAGGAAATATCTCTCTTCTAATAAAATGCTACTTTTTGGGCAAATCCACACCAAACAGTCCATCGCTCTCAACATCCTTCTGCATGAGGTACTATGGTTATTTTTTTATCTCTGCTGCTGATGTTATCTTACCGAAATATGGCACTCTTAGACTGGAAGGTATTCACCCATACCTGCAGAGTCTGAACAATGGGTAACAGCTCAAGGAACTTTACATTCATAACCATTGCTGCATAATCGTGGCTCCCACACCGTTACTGTCTGCTCCATCTTTTGCCACTTTCCCCGGTGAGTTGGTGCCATTATTACTGCACTTGGGCTGATCTGCATTTCGAAGGTTAAGTGTTGCTCTGACTCGGTACATCGGTCATGATGCCAATTCCCAATAGGGACCGCTTATCCGAGGTCCTGGCCCTCAGCACCCGCAGGAGACAGAGGCTGCGAGGCGGGTGCACTGAGGTGCTCCCTGATACTGATAAGATCTATGGTGCAGCTACTCCTCGTAAGTTTATAAATAAGTGTATAAATAAGGAATTGGACTTTCAGATATCTAATCTGGATCTCACAGGGGTTGTTACCCCTGAATCTCAACCGGGAGGTAATAATGTTACCACAAGTGCTCTTCCCTCAGCCACCTGCCTCTCAGGAGGGAAAGAGAAGAATGATAATCAGGAATCTGGCCCCTCCTTGAAGAACTGGATAATCTGCTGCCTCTTTAAAGAACTGGACCTTGAAGTCCTTGGTTTTACAGAGATATGGTTCACAGCCAGCTCTGTCACAAGCTTTGAAACTCTCCTCCAGGATGGCTACAAGATCCACTCTGTACCCAGATCCACTCGGCCTGGAGGAGGCATAGCCCTAATCTTTCCTGAGTGGATTCCTGCCACTATCATTCCCACTCAGATTTACTCCTCTTCGAAAGCCTTGTCTGCAGGCTCTCAATCTCTCCTAGCCACTCTCTTACTGTTGCTACACTCTACTGGCCACCTGGGAAAATTACCTCTTTTCTTTCTGAGTGGGCTGACCTCTCCTCCTCCCTCCTGACCTCAACCACTCAACTCCTCTTCCTTGGTGATCTCAACATCCACCTCGATTCTCCCTGTCCCTCATCTCTGCTCTTTCGCGACCTTTGCAATTCCCTCTCCCTCTCTATCCTCCCCTCCGGCCCGACGCACTCTGCAGGACACACACTTAATGTCCTGATCTCCTCTGGACTCCCCCTCTCAATCCCTCTGACCACTCCTCTCTCCTGGAGTTACCACTGCCTTATCTGGTCTCATCTCTCACTCTCTTCCCCCCCAAGTCAACCTCACCCCAACACTGCCACCTACCTTCTCGGACATCCGGCCTATGAAGCGTGTGTCAGTTGAGGCTTTTGCTGCCACCTTCTCTCACCCCCCCTCCTCTGGCTGACTCACACCCGGACCCAACCCTGTCCCTTCTCTACTCTTCTATTTCTGATACTCTTGATGTTCTTGCCCCTGTCATGAGGATCTGCTTGAAGTCCAAAGTCAATTGTAATTCCTGGTATGACTTCGACTTAGCTACACTTAAACGCAAGTGTAGGGCTGCTGAGAGGAAATGGAGGGCTACTTGTTCATCCTCTGACAAACTGGCCTGTCGCCTGCTCCAAAGGCAATACGGACTCTCTGTCCGGACCAAGAAGAGAGTCCACATTCAAACCTGTGTCTCTGCGGCATCTAACAACTCGGCCAAACTCTTTAAAATCTGCAAGGAGCTTGCCAACCCTGCTGCTGTCTCTACCCCTCCTCTTGCCTCCCAGGCTCTCTGCAATGCCCTTGCCTCTCACTTTATCTCAAAAACCCAGGACATCCTGTCCACCCTCTCCTCCCCTCCTATTCCCTCTCAGTCTGTGCTTGCTGACCACCCCTTAACCACCTGCCCACCCTCCTTCTCTCCCTTTCCTCTTTTCTCCCCTGATGAGGTCGCTAGACAAGTCCGATCTGTGAAAGCCTCGTCAAAACAGGTTCATCCCTGTTCCTCTAAATCCATCAAGGACCACATTGACACCCTTGCTCCGGTCCTTGCCGATTTTTGCAACCATTCCTTTGCCTCAGGATCCTTCCCCTGCCCTCTGAAGCACTCCCTTGTGCATCCTATTCTCAAGAAACCCACAGCTGACCCTTCCTGTCCAGCTAACTATCTCCCAATCTCCATTACTCCCTTTCTGGGCAAACTTCTGGAAAAGCTGGCCATCTCTCAGCTTAACCTTAATTCTGATCCTGTTGGCTGTCTTCATGACCACCAGTCTGGCTTCAGAGCAGCCAGAAGCACAGAAGCTGCTCTCCAGAGCATCCGGGAAGATCTGCTCTCCGACTGTGACTCTAACATTCCCTCTGTCCTCATCCTACTCGATCTCTCTTCTTCCTTCGACACGGTCAACCATGCCATCCGGCTTAACCGTCTCCGTGATAACCTGGGTATCACTGATCAGGCTCAGGCCTGGCTGACCTCCTGTCTCTCTGATCGATCCTCCCAGGTCCAACTGTCTATCTTCCTCTCTACCTGGGGTGTTCTTCCGGGGTCTAACCTCTCGCCCTGGCTTTTCAACCAATAACTGGCAACTCTCACCCACAGCATTGCCATTTTCTGCTAAAATTTCTAGTGCTACGCTGATGACACTCAACTCGTTTTCAGGCTGCCCTCGGCCACTTCCTCTCTCTCTCGCATCTCTGATTGCCTAACTGCCATTCAAGATTGGTGTGCCACCAATGCTCTTTGTCTGAATGCCAGCAAGATGGAGCTCCTCCTCATCGGCACACCTTCACCATCCTTTCCCCTCTCTCTCTCTGGTCGGCGTCTCTTGGCCCTCCTCCTACCCCCACCTGCAATGCTAAGAACCTCAGGGTCCTCTTTGACTCCACACTTTCCTTCTCCGCCCACATCTCTGAGTTCTCTAAAAAGTCAAACTTCCTACTGCACCTCCTCAGAGGTACTCTGCCTTTCCCCTCCTTCCCCAAGACACTCACTGTCTCCCAAGTTCTGGTTCTCTCTAGGTTGGACTATTGTAACAGCCTCTTTCTAAATCTAACTGCCTCTACTCTCCACCCTCTGCAACTAATCCAGAACAGGACCGCAAGACTTGTCCTTGGCCTCAAGCCCTGGGATCGTATCTCTTCAGCTCTGAAATCTCTCCATTGACTCCCAGTGGATGCATGGATTAAATTCAAAACCCTTTGCATTGTCCACAAGGCTTTCTGGGGCCTGGGTGCAAAATACCTTCAGCTATCCCTCTGCAAATACCTCCCCTCTTGAGCACTTCGCTCCTCTACCTCTAACTCCCTCTTTCTAAGAAACGAGCGGGGGGTAGATCTCTGTCTTCGGCTGGGGCCTCCCTATGGAACAGCCTCCGTGCCACTCTTAAACTTGAGGAGAACCATCTCTGGTTCCGGAAGCACCTCAAGACCTTCCTCTTTGCTTCTGCCTTTGCTCCCCCTCTCCCCTGCTGACCTGCTCTCTCTTGGCACTGTGCACCTGGCCACCATCTGTGCCCTGGGCCCAGGTACCTGCTCACCCTGCCACCCCCCTGTGCTGCCTCCTGGCCACCCCTTGCACTGGGGACTGTATTTGGACCCATACAGTCCCCCCACCCATTTTCTTCTTTTTCTGCACTTATTAGACTTACCCAGTTCTGCTGCCGTAAACACAGCACTTGCCACTTGCTGGCTGTACTACCTCTGTTTATTGCCTCCATTATTTATTTATTATTATTTATCCATTCTCCTCTGCTCCACACTTTCCACTCTCCCCCTTCCATGCACTTTCCCACTTTCCCTTTCCCATGCACTTGCGCGTTCTCAATGTCACTGGGCCTAGTAAGATCGTTGTTGTATTCTTCCCTGTTCCCCTCCCTTGCCTTGTCGCGCTCTGAAACACTTCTGTATGAGCGCGATACAAATAAAGTTTAATATCATATCAAATATTCACACCTCCAACTACACAATTTCGTGTAGGGCCTGATAATATTTCATCTGAACATATTACCCATGCACAGTGGATTCATATAAAGGCCAATATACCTGAACAGCTCCAGTGGTGTAATAGCTTTTCTGACTTTTGCACCTGGGTTGATCTGTTGGATAACTGTGTGACTAAACTTCATCTTCCCAAAGTGTATAATGCGTCTCAAACAGATGTACAACCTGCCTCCTCCGCATATCACCATCTAGTAAAAACTGGCAATTCTTGTCAAACTGTTGTACAATCAGAAAGGGTGCAAAATATATAGATTGAGTTCGACCCTCTGGCATCTGAAGGCATTGTAATTCCAACTAGCAAAATCCCCTCCAGCTGTTGACATTAGTGGGCGAATCCAGGTGCCTACCTCAATACCCTTTGTTGCTGATTGCAAATCTCTACCAAAACCCGCCAACCCACCTCAAGTGGCGAATGGAAAAACTAACCAAGCTATTCTTCGGAGACTGCGTATAGGAAAGTCCCAAATGCCAACAATAAAGGATACAATTACACAAGCGTTTGTTATGTACCAAAGGAACTTTATTATCACAAATGTTGAGAAGTCAGAAGGAAAGGAACCTAGAGAAGCCTTACGTAGCAAAGTGTTGCCATGGCTTCACCAGAGAACAGGGCCGGGAGCTGTCAGATCACTTGATTTGAAGATATTATGTAGATGTTATATAGAATTGAGCTGAATGATTGGTGTTCTCAATCAAACAGGGACTGTGTCCTGGTGGGCTCTGGGTCTAGTAATTTCCCTCTTTATTTAAGTATGTGCCAATATTTTTTCCATTGGTTCTTCGAACTGCAGCTTGATACTTGATTCCTCTGACTTATTTTTCTGATCCTTTATTTGTTGGTTTTGCCTTATCTAGCGCTTCTATGCCTCCAGGCTTTATTTTGTATTGCGCTTTATAAATAATTTTTGGGAAAAAGGTGCTTGCTTGATGTCAGAGAGCTGGACAGAGCATTAGTCAATTGTGTCCAATCAGGAAGTCTTCCCAAATGCACAAATCCCATTTGACCATGGGTGACATGCTGATATCGCCCTGGCAATGCAGCTACAAAAGCTTGAGGGAGAAGTTCTGCAGAAAACTAAGGTGCAGAGGGTTTTTTCCATGGATGAGTGAGTTTGAGTGGTGCAACAATGTCTGCTACTTCGAGAAGAGTCTGCGTTAGAGTAGACAAGTCAGGTGTAACCATCAGATTACATTTATAGGCCGTCAGAGTGGCCAGAGACATTTGATCCTCCCTCTGCCAGTTCCGGCACACAATGGCCGTAGGGCCAGGCATTGGGGGGCATGAGACTTTCAGAATATGGAATGAGAGACGATAGTGATCGGACCAAATCACTGGGCTGGCGGCGTCACTGTTTAGATGTTAATTTGGTGAACAAATGAGATCAAGAATACCGGCTAGCTTGTGGGTAGGCTCCACCACCAGCTGGTTTAGGCCCAAGTCTGCCATAGAATTGTGGAAGTGGGCTGAGTCGCTGGCCAGAGGAGGGCTAAATCTGACATTAAAGTCACCTACAACCAGAATGTTAGGATACTTCAGTTGAAGTGCAGCTACAAAATCGGGGACCGCATCACAGAACTCTAAGTGTGAACCAGGTGTGCGATATACACTGAGGAAGTGTAATACAGACTTGTTCTCACCCTCAACGCCTACCAGAAGGGCTTCAATTTTGATGGAATGGGAAATGGGAATTTGTGTGAGAGTCAGAGGAGATTTACCAATGACTGCAACCCCTCCCCCAGGATGTCGGGTTAGTCTATTTCGATGTATTATGCTGTAATTCTCTGGAAGTGCAGAGTTAAGTTTCAGTAAGGCATAAGATATCAGGTGCTTGTTTAGAGAGAAGGTCGAAGACAAAGGCTGCATGAGCCGTGAGTGACCGTGTGTTAAGTAGTGGCAACTGCAGGTTGTCGATGTGGTCCCTGCGTGATTAAAATTGCTGGGAAATATGGTGTCGGGTGGGGCGAGCGGAGGCAGGGAGCACGGAGTAAGCCCGTCTGGCCCAGCTGCAATATCGATGGGCACAGACGGGCTTGACTTTGACGTGACTTCGGCCCAGCAAGCTCTACATCACGAGAAGCAAAAACCCAAGTGGATGCCTCGGCATCCAGAGAGGCCAGGCACCCTCTCACCCCTGGTTACAAGGATTAATTGTTCTTACCCATCATGTTGCTTCTTTCCTGCAGTCTCAATGTCCAATGACAGGTATCCAAAGGAGTATTTGCTAGGATGTGTAGCATCATTCACAGACATACCTTTTAGTGGTCACACCAGTCAGTGCTGTTGGTCATTCTCTGTGCCAGGCCATGCCCATTCTCTAAGGGTGTGTTTGAGGTAGCCTAGGCATGGGCGGAGTCCACTCCATGAGCAGTGACCACTGTGCATAGTCAACAACCACGTTTAGTGGGCCGTTTGTGTCTCTCTGAGGTGCTTGGGTCAAGGATGAAGGTCAAGGGCTGCAAACCATGCCCAGTTGGCTCCGGAAGTGTGTTTCAGAAGCCTGGTAAATGGCCGAAGACCACGCTCTGAGCACATGACTACTGAATAGAGATGCAGGCCATGCTCACTGGGACATTTTGATGTGTTTGGTGCAGTTGACACTTGGACCTCCCTGGAGGTAATGCCCGGGCACCCTAACACATCGCCATTACCCGGTGGACATGACCTCCCGTCAGGCCCCAGTCATAGCATCCACTGCGCCAAACTCCATTATCACTGGGCACTTTGGGTATGTTAGCTGTGCCCATGGGCACTTTGAGCGAATTAGTATATATCATTACAAATCCAAAACATCACTGAAAATGCACTTAAGCACAGTTATGATATATAATATATATGATAAGTCATTTATAACGCATCCGCGCACCAGTGTTTCTTGTGGAAGGCATTCTGTGATACAACCGTTAGACCTTAGCTGAAAAATATTATTGCAGTCCAGAATGTAAAAACCATAAAAAATACACCAGCAATGGTTACCAAAACAACCCTCACTCCGCCACCACTGTGCACTGCTCATGATGGCAGACACAACAACACAGACAGTATTGCACATGCCTACATCTCTCACACGGCATGAGGCCGAAAAACCGCGAAAGAACACAGTGGCAACCCAGGCTGCTTATGTTGTGTTTTACATTTGATTTGAGGAAAAAACAAATAACGCCCACATGGACCATTAAGATTATTTTGAAGAAGCTATTTTCCATAGCAATTCGGTCGACATGTAATGTCAGAAGCAATACATGAAAGTAGTTGGGTTATGGTTATTTTTTGTATCTATAGCTGATTCATTTTTGTTTTTTTAAATATTTTTGGCAGCATCGACAACTTCCCTTCATCTAAGTTCTCTGGAGGATAGTTCAGGGGCAACGTGCTCGCCTTGGCAGCTAGATGACATGGAGCAACACAGGTTCGATCCCCAGGTCTGTGCTTAGAAACCTCTGGGTATTAAGCGCATTATAAATAACCAATTACAAAGAAAGTGTTTTGGTTCTTTTCCAAGGTTTCAGAAACATAAGTATAGTCATGAGTTTAAAACAGAAAATTTTGCTCTTGGTTTGTCTCAGTTTGTGTTTGGGGCAATCATGGCCATGACATCGCCTTTAATTATATCCACATGTTCTTTTCAAGTTTTGTGCTATGTCTCAGTTTTATACTGGGGTGAAGAGCAACAAGGATGGATCCCACAGTTGGGGCAGGGATGAGTCATGAGGTAGGAATGGGCCTAGGATAAGGGATGATCCTCAGAGAAAGGCTGGGCTGAGAGCAGGCATGGATCTCTCAGCAAGGATGGGCTTCAGAGCAGGGATGGGCATCGGGAAAGGGATGGGCTTTGTCTGGGATGACCCTAGGACAGAGATGGGCCATCGGGCAGTGAAGGGCCTGGATGCAGGAATCGGCATCAGACCAAGAATGGGCCTCACAATAGGGTTAGGCCTTGGCCATTATAAAGGAGACTGTACAATTGTCGACCATCGTGCAGGAATATTTTGCACTCATTAATTTTGAATGAACTTTGCTGATTAACTGTATCTTCCATACATAAACATCTCACATCCACAGAATTGCCCTTCAATAGCTAAGGGAGTTGCAGAAATGAATATTCAAGTTTGTCCATGGACCTCTCAATTGGTCACAGTAAGTGCATAGCATAGGGCCTGAGGTGTCTGGGTAAATTCTAATTACAGTATACCTTGGGTCTACAAGGCATAGACTATGGGTCTTGTGCTCATTACATGATCCCTGGTATCCCACTGATAATTCTGGCAGCATACTGGGAAACTGCACCTACCGTCTCCGCCACCTGATATCCAGGTATTACCGGGATATTACGGGCAGTGGAGACGGCAGTAAGTTCCCATTCCATGGAGCCCAAGAGTCCATGGGATGGGATTGCCTGTCTGACTGGCTTTGGCAGTACTGGTGTTGGTGATTCCAGCATTTCTTTACCGGTAGGGGCCTGATCTATCTGCAGGTCAGACCTGCTGGTAGATCAAAGCCCCCACCGGCAAACTCGGCTTTCCCCGGTCTGGTAAAAATCCTGCTGCCGGTGTTACCAGCAATTTTTCTTGAATTTTTACTTGACCAGAAGCCCAATCTATGAATGGTGTGCCTTCATTTCATGCCATAACCTGCATTTTGTTGATGTGTTTGAGGTCTAAATTCTTTTCTGTTTTTAACACACGTTATTAAGTGCTTCCTGTAGCCTTGCATTCCCTTTGTGACGTCACTAAACTGTACACAATGCGGCGAAAGCCATTGCACATGGTGAAAAGTTACATCAGAAGACAAAGGAGAAAGCAAAGGATGTGTGCTGGGAGAATTCAACATTTGCCTCTAGGTTTTGAAGAATACTCTACGAAAGACAATGGGCCTCATTACGACCCAGGCGGTAAGTTACCGCCTGGGTCGTACCTTTATCACCATGGCGTAAACTATGTTTACGCCATGGTGGTTGGCGGACTTACCGCCCCATTCCGAGGTTGGCGGGGCGGTAAGTCCCCAATCCCCATTTACCCTTCCCCATTCCCATTTTTGCCCCATAGGGGATAATGGGAGTGGGGAAGGCGTTAATTACGCCACCGTAAATTACGGTGGCGTAATTAACAACAAGGACCCTTAGCGCCATGGATTTTAACACCTGCTAAAAGCAGGTGTTAAATCCTCCATGGCGCTAAGGGACCTCGGAATCAGGCGGTAAGGGTCGGCGCTGTTTAGGCCGCCGTAAACCCCTTACCGCCTGGGTCCTAATGAGGCCCATTATATCAGTCATCCAAATGCTAGAAGGCTTCCTTATGAGAAATAGAGTGTTACTTGAAAACATCTCTAAAACCAGGCATCTAAAGATGGACTTCAACTTTAAGGGAAGAGTTAGCCAGTAGCCACAGTGAGAAACGCATACATTACACAAACTCTATCTATTGAGAATGTACAACCAACATTCTCCTATGCGGCCCATTTTTCTGCTCCTGAGTGCATAGGATCAGTGGTCGAAGTGGGCGGGAGCGGTGCTCCTATACTTCTTTTAATTCAGTTTCACCGTTCCTATAATTTTATTTTTAAAAAAAAGTTCCGGAACGGTTTCGTTTTAAAATAAAAGTGTAGGAACAAGTTGAAACTTGCACGTTCAGTGCACTGCACAGGACGTTTCCTTAAAGGGCAGGCACATGTGTTTTGGGTTTTTTATTGTGCATGGGAGGGGCCGCGGCGATGAGGTCTTTGGGGAGCGGTGCAGGCCAGTAGGGAGCATAGTTCCACTACATCTTTTCGTACAATTCGACCACTGCATAGGATCCTCTGTGTGGCTTGTTAGGAGAAACATTTTCCTTTAAATAAAGGCCATACGTTAATTTCTTTTTGTTTTATGCACACTTTACCCTAATATCACGTCTCTCCAGTTCATCCTCCTGTGCTGTAGGTGCTCTGCTTCTGAAAGCAACTTGGCATCCCGCGCCCATTGTGTTAATACATTTAATATTTCATCATTATTGACTGGGTGTTTAATGCAGGCCTGGTGGGAGGTCTGAGCCGCCGTTCTACCTCCCTTGCTTTCTGGCACCAGCTGTTGCTTATTTGCGTATGTACTGGAAATTGGTAGCCTGGAGGCGCCATGCTCAGCATTAGAAAGAGACGGCGTGTTTCGGATTAAGGCTGTGGCAGCAGACGTGTTCCTCGGGGAGCGCTAATTGCTAACGGTGGCCATTTCCCATTTCATTCCAGTCACTGCACTTTGGGGAAGTGAAAGGTGATGACAGGCCGCCCTGCTGCACACTAGGGATGAACTCACTAACCACAGGGCGAGAGGCTGTCTTCGCCCCTGGCGGTGGCGCTGGAAACTCAGGTGGGAATTAAGCAAGTCTTGTTAAAGGCCCTCCTGATGCCAATGCGCCAGTCTTGTGGTTGGTTACAACCACGACTGCAAACCATGCACTCTGTGTCGTGGGGTGGCACTCAGGCAGTATATGTACCTTTGTCTCTTTTGTTCCCATTTTTCTCTTTAGGAACCTGCAGATGGTAGTAATCAGATATAGCGGGGAGTTTAGATTCTTCCAGGCCTGATAACTGTTTTCTCCTAATCCCACTGCATATGACACGTGCCGCTCTAGCTCTAATGCTGGCTGTTGCTCCGCCTACAGCAAACATCTTGGCATTAAACATTGTGGAGCTGTCGAGTAGTCATCTAACAATGGCTTATTGTCAAACATTTCCATAGATCTCCAGGCAGGAAACCTGTAACATGGGTGAGCAGCAAACCCAGTCCTGTTTTATATAGGTATTCGTGCATTTGCAATGTTGTATTACTTAAACAATAGGCCCCGAGCGGGGGGCGGGGGAGGTGCCATTACCACTTCAGTAATGCCCCAGGGCCAATAGTTACAGGCCCAAGCGAAGTGAGGGCTTTAACGAAGGCCCCGGGAATTACCTGAAATGGTAATGCCCTCACTGCGAGGGGCCTATTGCTATAAGCACCCCAGCCAGTAAGAACCGGATACTAAAAGCTTTTTTTTTTCTGTTCCGAAACGCTCAGGCGTTTCGGAACAGAAGAAAAAAAAAGCCAGAAAAATGCCCACCAGGGAAGGGAAAATAAAGTCAGTTTTTCCTTTCCAATGAATGTCAAAAATTAAACTAACAAAATGGCTGCCATGGAAAGGGAGAAGGGACTACATGTAGTCTTTATCCCTTTCCTTGGTGGCCATTCAAAAAATAGGGAAAAATGTAAACAAAAAAAATGGCCGCCATGGAAAAGAAAGAAAGGACTACGTGTAGTCCCCTCTTCCTTTCCATGACGGTCTGTTGCAGATCGGGAGCCAATGCGCTGGGGACAGAACTTTTCCCAGCGTGTCCACTCCCGAAATGGACAGAAAAGAAGGTAAGTGGGGTTGGGAGGGCGGGGAGGGAATTCTTTGCATTTGGGGGGGACACTTACTTCGATCCCCGGCGGGGGACGATGGCAGTCTCCAGCCGTGTGATGGTTTGGTAGCGGGGATTACCCCATTCTGAGCCTCTTTATTGGCTGAGTGCTGCCATACACCCCCCTCCTCCGCCGGGCAGGCAGGTTGTGGGCAGAGGGATTTCCGTTCGGGTTACGCCCCGGCGAGGGCCAATGAGCTTGCTGTAACAAGCACATTGACCCTCGCTGGGTACTAATAGTGGAAACAGCACCACTACAAGTACCGTGATGACACATACAAATCTACTAGTACTGGATGAACGTCGCACAGCTGACATGGAATGAGCTCTCAGCCAATGGTAGTCACTTATGTGTCCATGCGCTCTTTTGAATGGTTCCTGGTAAAGAGGAGATACATAAAATCAAAGAGCAATGAGAGGGTTAGACTATGCATAACTATATCAGGACCATAGAGTTTCCAACTGACTTGGCACTTGCAGTGTTGCATTTTCCTTTATGAGTGTGGGCCTACAGGTCCCAGCATGCACAGTACTGTTATTTAAAATGCCAGGTCGTTATAAAGGTGCACAGGATGATATCGGACTCATTGGGAAATCTAGTATTACACAGGCGCTATACATACAACAATTTCAAACATAAATTATGGAAAGACCTGCAAAATATGTGGAAACATACTTTACCGACATTTATATAGCATTTATTTCAGATAATATTGGATTTTTAGGTACTATATACTCTCTGTGATTTTAAAGCAAAAAATATTTAGAAGTAATTTTCTAAACTCTTCTGATGCAATACTAAACAGAATCTTTCTAACCCTACGAATATTCGATGATTTAGAATTAGTGGAACCCATGTCCCCGTTTACATGGAGCTGTAAATGATCTGCAGACACTTTAAATGCTACAATAGGCGTGTCTTCTGCAATTATTTCTTTTAAAGACTGGTGTTTCATTTCATTACCTCCCACTTGGTTGTTTTGGGAGACGCGCCACATCGTCTCAGTTCAACAGACGGCGGTAAACTCCAGAGAAGGCCAATTACTTCATCTGTTATGTCACATCTACGGTCCCTGTTGGCCAAAGGCACTTACTCATAAAATGTCGCTTTCGGTTCCATCGTATTGACTCTGGGTACCCAGGTGCCCGAATTAGGAGAGATTCTGACTTATTGTCTCTTACACGGCAAGTTGACCTCATCATCTTCCTCCCGCTCCCTACCCTCGGTTTCTGATCAACGGCAGGCACGGGTCTTTGCGATTGGCTGGAACGCTCATGGCTCGTCTACTGTACGGTGCATGGTTTCCATCATCAGGGTAGTCCCCTTTGTGTGATTTTGAAACTCATATAATGGAGGGGATCGAAGACACTGGAAGCAAAAAGTCGCACATGCACCGTGAGACCCATTGCATTATAAAGTAGCACATTTCATCACCATAGACTTAAACTAAGCCTCAATCATGCCCTTGAGAGACCGCTTCCTCGCATTAAAAGCGCAGCGGGGGTTGATAGCAACTGAGCCGTTATCAACCCGCTACTATGTTTTACTATTTGTAAACAATTCACCGTGCACACAACAGACTCTTTGCGTTGTGCTGGTTAGTGCCAGTTGTGATGAGAACTGGAGTGTGACTCAATGGCGTAAATTCATAAACATAAAAAGGGTTGCAGAAGTAACATCACAAGCTCCCTGGCCTCCAATGATATTACAGGAAGTGACATCACATTAACCTTGATAACAATGCCTGGCCCATTGTTTTTAAAACTGGTAGTGTGATCATGTTAATGAACAGCATTTGATAACAAGCACAAATACCCAGCCATTAAATCAAATACATGCTACAGACATACTTTAGAAAGATCTGCTGTCAGTTTGGTGAAATCACCAAGGCTGCAATGCAGTGTAGAGAGAATGAAAGCGGCACCATAATGACGCATTCAGCATGGGGACAAGTTCTCAGGAACCAGGCAAGAGGGTTCTATGTCCATTCATTGACAGTAGTTTTTTTTTTCGATGGATTTATTGCTGAAAAGAATCCATCGAAAAAACGGATTGAGTTTTTTAATAATAAATGTAGGGGGTCCCCCAAACTCCCCTTCCCCCATTACTATTAATGTCACCCCAATCCCCAACCCTGTTTAACCCCATAACCCCATATATATTTTGAAGAGTTTTTTTGATGGACGGTTTCAGTTACACATTAAGGGCCAGATGGGAACACATGGAGTGCGCATCTTTCGAGCTCACAGCCCCATGCTGAAGTCCTGAGCAACTGTCGTTCCCAGAACCTCCGGCTACACACATTCCGCATTCCATCCCCCCACCATTCTCACAGCAGCAGCTAGCTCACATGACATGCATTCACATACATGCAGGGTACCACACATAGGTGTGGTGTTTGTTAACCTTGCTACCCATACAAATGTGCCAGGCGAGGACGCAAACTCATCTTACACAGACCATCACAGTTCAGATGTTAATGACTTCTCTGCTACTACCTACCTGAACCAGACTTCAAAAAATGAACAGGTGCTGTAAGCTTTTTCAGTCCTATGCCAAACCAATGAGCCATCCAGCTATACATCCGTTATCAGTTTCTTCTACACCTGCATACCTAGTAGCGCCGGAAATGAGTAATCAAGCATTGCTCTGGAATAGCAAAATCGGACAAGCCACCACTCTCTGTTTAAAATAAGATAATGCAATCTCTTTTCTGTTGCTACTCGCCACTTTAGCAGGTGTCTTCACTTGCACTTAACCAATATTACGCAAAATATGTTATAACTACAAATGAAGGTGTTTATTCCTCCTGAGGGTTATTGACATTTTAATTTAAAAAAAACTTATAATTGCTGTTTCAGCATTTTAAAACATTTCTATAAATCAAAACGTTAACACCCATTGCATGAGAAACTATAGCATCATAATCGAAAGAACACAAAAATCAATCATTATCATGAACATTACATCACTAAACTAATAGCTTATCCATAAATATAAAAGGCTAAGGATGTCCGTGGCAATGGGCTGAAAGTACACACTTTCACCACCAGATGTCAGTGTATATCAACACCAGATGGCAGTGTGGCTGTAAGTAGAGACAAACACAGCCCAAGATATGGAGACATTAGCAATATGATTAAACTCAAGGATTAACGTTCATTCAGTGCATACAAGTTAAGCCATTCTAAAATAACTAAGTGTGCAGCTAAAAGAAAACACCCAGACCTTAAAATAAAAAAATAAAAACTGTCACCAAGTCAATGTTACAAACCTATTAAATTATTGATATTTTGGACCGTATTTTAAAGGGTCATGTTACAGAAATTTTTCATCCGTACAAGTGCAATTAGCCCTACTGCTAAAATGTTCATGGTGCAAAAAACATATTCTTTCAAAACATTTGTTAACAAGGGCACATTGTATACTAGTGCTATGGCTAGGGAAACTATTGTCCTGGTGAGAAGTGCATTGAAAGAATGTGCTTTTTTGCACTAGGACAATTCTTTCCTTAGTGCAAATTGCACTTGCATCAGTGCAGATTTGCTGTTATACTGCCCTTCTTATTTCTAATGTCACTGCCGGCTTTAGCCAGGCGTGTTCTCTATGATTTCCATTGGATCATCACATAAATTAGTAGACTGTCAAATAAAAGTTTATAATATATTCTTTATGTTCTGCCAGGTTTGTTGGACTCGGTCCACGTTTAAAGAGACTGTGCCTTCCATGAAGCTGGGAACTTATTTTAACAAAGTAATCATATAATTTGTAATGGGGTGATTTGCATAGCTATTATTGAATTTTAAAGGCAAGACCTAATCTGTTGCTCTTTAATTGCACTTTTCTTGAGAATAGTGCTTCCTCCCTTATTACATTTAGATGAATTGCTCATGCTTATTTCTTTATTATCACATTCTCTTTAACTGTTTTAATAGTTTTCCAGGCTACGGCAGGCTAGCAGAGCTATGAACAGTATTACTGACTACAGAATTTGGACGAATGAGATTGAAATTGTTTTTCAACCTTTTTAAAACTGAAATATTGCTGGTTCAAGGATTTAAAAGAAGCAAAAGAGGTGATGGCTGGAAAGGTTAGAATGAATCTGAACCTCTGGCACTGCTCTAAGAAATCCGTCGTACCATTTCTCTGTTGCCCGCCAAGCCATTACGAAAAGGGAAAAGACCATATGCAAATACGGCTTGGTCCTACCCTAAGAAGGGCAGTCCAGCACAAACTGCTTAGCCACATCTCTTCTGTACAAGACCACAAGCAACCACAGACATGTTTCGGCCTCACCGGGCGTCAACAGAGAGGTGTCAGGGTCGGATTGGCCCCTCGGCCTCTCTGACCCATGGCTGGGCCGAAATCGCCCCTGGGGAGTGGGAGCCGGTTTCTGCCCACACCTGGGCAGTTTTAAAAAAGAAATATATATATATATATATCGAATAAAAAACCTGTAACTGCTTTGCTTACCTTGCTTTGATGATTGATTTGCATGCATGATGTGTGCATCATAAATTATGATGCATGCATCATTCACATTCTGCTGCAGCATGCAAAGTTGAGGGGCCGGGGCCGGAGGCTGTCACTGTGCCGCCACTCCAGGGGGCATAGTGCCCCTGGAGTGGCTGTGCTGTTATATTAGTGATATTGTATTAGTGATAAATATTTATTAGTGATATTAGTGATAAACAACCAATTAGAATAAGCATCCATTTCGGACTATGGGCCTCATCACGAGTTTGGCGGTAACCCTTAAATCTGGCGGTAGTGCTATTACCGCCAGATTTAAGGGTCAGCCAAATCAGGGCTTCGGCGGATTTCTCCCCAGCTCTGAGCTGGGGGGAAATCCGCCGAAAATTCACGCTCATACCGCCGGCGGGAAATCCACCAGCGGTATGAGTGCGAAAATTCCCCATTGAGCTCAATGGGGAATGGGGCATTCCCGAATGGGCTCAGTGGGGAATGGGGAGTTCCAATAGCGCCAAACCCATCATCCGGCACTAATGGCGCCAGGGGGTTTGGCGGTAGGGCAGATAACGCCAGCGCTATCAGCGCCGGCGTTATCGCCCAACTCGTGATGAGGCCCTATGTATTTTGCCTTTCAAAAGTTGCAGTAATAGCATGTTTTTTTTTCTGCCATTGTCTCTGTTACGAACATCACAATACATTCCATATCGGTGTCCTCGTTCACTTGACAAAATCCTTGTGCCTAAAAGCTTCTGTGCAGTGTAGAAATATTTGACCATAGCACATCAAGTGGCACTTGATTTCATTGTGCCACAATGAATGCTTTGTTGTAATGTGGTCTATCTTTCCCATCTCCCTGGCATGCTGTTCAGGATGTTTGTTTGCATGTATGAGGTAACGAGTGCTCAGAGTATCCCCTGTGAGTGTGCTGCTTTCCCTATTTTGCCAACCTTCGAAGCCTGAAAGTAGATGCATGCAGGCTTGACATGCGGCCAACTTTGCACTAGACCTGCAGATGAACTTAACTGGTCTGCTGTTAAATCTCAGTTACCAGTTTAATGGTATCCACTACAGAATAATTGCTAATTGTACTATAGCTGATATGATAGCTCACTGGGTTGAGCGTTCGCTGCCGCGATGTGTGTGTGATTTGCAGGTTCGAATACCAGTAAGGCCATCTCAGCCTTTCATCCTTCTTAGGTCGATAAATGAGTACCAACACAGGTTGGGTGATATTGTATGCATATTTGTTCTATAAAAAAGAGCTTAGGGGTAAATGCTAGACATTAACATATTATCATTTGGACTTGGACGTCTGCTTGCATTCACAGTAATTTGATAATATGGATCTATGCACACATATATTAATGATAAATATGGTGATCCATTCTTGTATGAAATGTATGTCACATTAGTGAAATCATAACTATATTTTTCGTAGTGTACTTAGGAACAATGCTATTTGATGCCACTTCATGTTTTGTCAAAGGGTGAAAGGTCGTGTTTCATCGCTTCCCGGGATATCACTTTGGGGTGGGGTCACATGACATCACTTCCGGTAATGTCATCAGGGGTCAAGGGTCATGAGGCGAGGGGTGGCCCACTTTTAATTGGGTGTGCTGGCCTATTTTATGTCCCAGTCCGACCCTGTGAGGTGTAGATACGGTCTCTAGGCCCAGCAGGATCGGGACCCATGTCTGGGCATACCCGTCAAGTCTTTAATAGGCCAGCGGTAGGGACATGTTTCCCTTTATGACTTCCGGTATTCCATATATCTGCTTCCCTAAATAGGTTTCAGTGGTAGCTATTTTTAAACATGCTTCTGCAATAGATGCTATTTTTCATTGCTCTGTTTTGAAGTCATGATCCCAATTCAAACCATTCGCGAATATCAGGACCACGTGGCAAAAGTGTTTAATCCTTTCAAACTTTTTGTTCCGTTGAGGCAGCAACTGTTTTTACATTTTGATGTGGTAACATTCAGTGCTTTGCTTACTCCATCTTCATCATGGATGTGGTAATTAAAATGTAGTTGGCTCAGACATTGGGCATTCACTGTCACCCAAGTGGTGTCTGGGCAAAGGTGTAATTTCTGCATATTGAACGATACTGTCTTTTTTTGGGGGAAGAAGATAACAGACTGGAGTATGCCAGCCCACATGCGGCTTTGATCTAAATCGTGAACAGCTGGTATTTTGATATTGTCACAAAGGTAAGTCTTTGCCACAAAATAGAACGGGCGACACTGCCTAATATAGAGTCTGCGACTGACAGCGCAGAAAAATACTGTTGCCAAGTGTTACAATGTCATGAATGACATCAGCCTAACCGTGCTCACACTTGGCATATTCCTTTTTTTCACCATTTTCTCTGTTTAGCAAAGTAATTTGGTATGTATTTGGGTCCAGGGATGTCCGTGATACCATTACAAATGATGCTACAACTGTCCCGTAACCAAATATTACAACCCAGTTACGGTACAGAGATATGAGATCAATTTGGGAAAAATGTATTTCAGTTGATGAGGTATTTTCTTTAATTCTTATTTACTTTTTTCGTATAATGCAAACCATACAAGCACATGACTGCATTACAAAACAATAGAACATTACATATAAATAAGTTTTCATTTGTCTAAAAAAATAACATATTATCACAAGATTAAAATTAATTCGTTTTATTTAAAAAAAACATAGAAAATAATGTACTAGTAAAATACATGTGTGGTTACATTGACCTAGATGAAAACAAACCATAGCAACACACCATGATGTAACATGATTCCCCAAACCAGATGCCATGTTAGTGAATTCCTTTCACCCCTTATTGTGGGGCATGTAAAAATGACATGATCCATATCTTTAAATGATGTGCCATGAAATCTCCCAACCTCTCAACCCTTAACCAGATGAAGACCTGATCTGCAGCGAATGCTCTCTCTTCCTAAACTCTAGGGCACCAGGCCTCATAAGCAGCCTGACCCTGTCCTCCATGCACAACCATCTGTGTGCCATGCACGGCCAGAGTAGGCGGCTAAGGGACATACTTCGCAGTACTTCATACACATTGCTTAGGCAGAAACTTGGTCTCCCTTGTGTAATTGTTCAGCCTCCTTACACTTGGCGCCAGACGTGGGATGGGAAATTTTATACAATGGTCCCAATCTAGTGCCACCACTCAAATAGAGTCTTGAGAACCCATCGCAGCCGTCGGAGTAGAAAACTACACATTTGAGCCACACTAGACACTGCTGGCCTCAACCCCTTCACTGTGGCGCAAGGTACCATTTTGGTAGGAGGAACTATTAGGAGCAGATTTGAAGTTTAGTTACTCCTAGGAACATCCGGGAGGATAGCCCGAAAGTTCAACTTAGTGCTCCTTCATTTGGTGGATGTAAAAGCTGGTGTTGTTGATGGCTGATCAGAGAGGGCAGCTGTAACTCATACAGGCCAATGATGGGTGCGACAAATAGGTTATCCAGGTCAGGGAGCCCGTAGCCCAACTGGTATGTGAGGTGATCCTCAGCCCCGTGATACCGGTAGTAACATTTCTGGAACCCTTTGTAAGAAGCAGAGGTAGCTTTGGCTCCACCTCGGTGCCTCAGACCATTCCCATTATATACAATGCTTTTGGTACTGGTATTGGAGTATCTCAGGTGGCCTCTAACTTGATAATCTTCCCTGAAGACTCTGGTGTTATACAGGGTCTCAGGCAGGTATTGAAACACCTCCTCACCGGCTGAGGCACTGATGTGGAGCGAAAGCCACCTCTGTGACTGGTTTTTATGGTGTGCTCTTTGCCTTGCATTTGCCTGAGCTTCTTCGCAATAGCTGCCAATAGGTTGGCTACACCTCAGCCAAGGAAGTAGTCTCCCTATTTCCTGGGGAAGCAGTAACTAGCATGTCTGCTTATTTCTCAATTGTAATCCTCAATGGGTTCCTGCAGCCTCTTTCAAGCACCTGGGATGGTTGGTGTCTTTTCTTGCTGGCCTGGGATTCTTCCAGGCCAGCTTGCAACTCAGTTGGGCAGTCCAACTCCGGTTTGCTGTGTGGCCCCTTCTTGATTGGTTCCTTAACTGCACTATTTCATCCTTTCTCTCTCTGCTAATGGCCTTTTCATCCAAGGTTTTATCTACAATAATCAAAATATTTTACATGTTGTCCACCCTTCTATCTCTCCTGTCCCCTCTCTTCTTCTCCAAATCTCCCATCTTCTCTTCTCAGGCTCCCCTCTCTATCTGACTTTGCTCCCACTTCCTCTACCAAACCTCTACATATTATTTTCTTGGCCAACTCATCCTGTGCACCAATTGATCCCTTCACACCTCAAACTATTAATTACCTCTCACCTGTCACCTTCACCTACCTCTACAGCTTATTCAACATCTCTCACGTTACTGCTATCTTACCTCCCTGCTACAATACATCCACTGTTAAACCCCAACCCCAACGTAAAGAAAAATACTGCCACCCCCAATAATCCTTCATTCTGCATACCTGTCTCTTACCTACCCTACCACTCCAAAAAATTGTGTTTAAAAGCATAGTTAACTATATTGAGGTAGTAACCCCTCCAAACTGGTTTCCAACTCAAACATTCCACCGGGGCGGATCTCACCCATGTCTCCAACTTCTTAAACACTGCCCACCTCTTTCACCTCCATCCTCATTCTACTAGACTGTGCATTAGCCCTCGACACTATGGCTCATACCCCCTTCCTTCAAACTGTAACCTCTCTTGGCTTAAAAAAATCTCCCCTTGACTGAATCTCCTCCCATCTCTCTAACTGTGCCTTTTCCTTGTCATAGATCTCTAACACATCTACTAACACATGACTCCCAGTTAGGGGTGAACAAAATGTCCACCTGCAATGCAAAAAAAGGGCAGAATCCCCACTGGAATATGCTTCCACCCGTTCTGCAAAATCAGAATTACGGTTCCACTGCCACTGAAATTTCACCTGTTTCGCACAGAGCGTGTTGTTTGGTTCTCATGTTAGTTTCCTGTAGCGTGACGAGAAACTTTCGCACAAGTCTTTTATTTTTTTCGATCCATGCTAATTTCGTACAGTGAGTCAAGAAACTTTGTGCAGGTTTTTCCAAACCGTGCTAGTTTCATGCAGTGCCATGAGAAACTTGTGATAGGTTCGTGCAGCGTCACGAGAAACGTTGTGTGGGTCTTTTTTCGATTAGTACTAGTTTTGTGCAACGGCACGCAAAACTTTGTGTGGGTCTTTTCCATGGTAGTTTTGTGCAGTTGCACAAGAAACTTCACACAGTTTTACAGAGTATGTGCTAGTTTTGCGCATCGACACGAGAATCTTTGCACTGGCTTATTTTTGATCCGTACTAGTATTAGTACAACAGTGCGAGAAAATGTGTGCCACTCTTTTCAATTTGTGCTAGGTTCACACAGTGGCACGAGAAACTTTGAGCTGCTCCTTTTGATATGCAGTGATGGTGTAACAGCAGATTGCAGCGCAATGGGTTGAAATCTTACAGATTTCGCTTCAAGAGCTGGTTGAATTGAATTTAACAATTTCGCCAAGCCCTTCTCCCAGTGGACGTTCCCCAGGGATCAGATGTAGTCCCACGCCTCTTTATCCTTTACAACTGCTCCATGGGCGACCTTATTTTTTCTTTTGGCTTTAACTATCATCTCTTTGCAGATGATACCCAGATATTCTTCTCTTTACCCTCCTTTGCCCTTGCAATACCTGATTGCAAAACCAATGGACTAACTGCCATCAGCCATTGAATGGCTCCACTATGCCTCAATGTCAATAAATATCTGAGCAAGGAATCATCTTTATTCCTGCCTTCAACATCAACTCCACTCTCTGTTATCTTATTTCCTTTCACCCAGATCTCCTCACATCTCATCCGTGGCTTGCAACTTTGTGGCTCTCTTTGATAGCAACCTGAAACTCTTCCAATTCATCGTAGCCACCATCACCTTAGTCAGACCTAACCTCCATAACATCAGAGAAATATGCAAACATTTCACCCACCACTATCCAAAATCTGTAATATCTATCTACTCTACTGCTCAGAAAACATGACTATTGCACAGGCATAACCTTTGATCTTCCCCTCTACTATTTTGCTTTTCACAACAAAGTTCCCAACTTTGTTCTAACCAGAGGCATCACACTGAATGTCTCTCTTTAAACCCCTCCTCAGCGTTTTTGAATACTTCCAATCTTGCCCCTCACTAATTTGCTGACTGTATTCCTCTACACTCCCCTGCCGGAATCTTCACTTAAGGTCCTCTGCAGCCTTTCTGGCTCCCTCACCTCTTGTGTCACCTGCCCTTTTTGCTCCACTGCAGTGCTCTCCACAGACAACAAAGCCTTTTCATCCATGTAACTCTTTAAAACAAGACTGCAAGGTCACCAGCAACCACCGAAAGGAGGCTCCGCTAACACTGCACCCACACATATTCACCCAGGGGACCACCTAACACAATTTTCTGACCGGCATCTTTCAGGAACATCCACATGTAAGTTACCATCATCTTATTACTGACCCTCCACACTTTTATGTTTGCTTATGTCATGTACTCCTTCAAGTAAATATCTTTGCTTTGTTCCAGCTTTGTCAAATGTGACCCATTAGTGAAGAGCGCACAATAAGTTAGCAGGACCCAAATCAAATTTGCTAGCCGAACACTTTTTTCTTTGCCTAAGCACCAGTTTTGCTGTACTTACATAGGTAGATTGTTCAAAATCTTTGTCTGACAGATTCTGCATATGTTATGTTATGTTTTGTGAAGTTATACCACACACTATATTACTTTTGCCTGCAAAATTATTTTTTTGATATGATTGCACATAAAACTTTCTTAAATAATGATCCCAACACTGGGTTGGGATCAACACGAACTAAGGCATGGGTTAATTTAACTCTTGCTGCAATAATATTAGCTTGTATCGAAGTTATCCCAGTTCAAGTTTGGCCATATAACCAATGCACACGAGTGCACAACCATAACACCCTTTCCATCTACAGACCTTCGATTTGCCAAAAGAAACATCTCTTTCAATGCAGGTAATTTGGATATTTATTTGCCCATTCTGAAACCCAGACAGGTTTTACTATTTGGCGTGAGAGGGCAATAGATTGTGCAGATTTGGTTACACTTTTTTACTTATCCACATTAATTAATTGATTGCACTGTGGGCCTGGCTCCCACAGGTTTTTGTTTTTTAAACCAGAATTAAAGACTAAGGGACAAAGACGTTGGAGGTGCCAACAACGTGTTAAATCCATTAGTGGAAATCCATATTATAATAGTCCGGTTCCAAAATACACATATGTCAGTGGCAGAGTGAACTTTTGTTTCACTTTCAGATGTGCTTCATCAGGACTAAGGCCGGATGAACTTCCCCCAAATCGATGTATATGCGTAAATTATACATAAATTAAGGTTTTATTGCCCCCTTGGAATGCCTGTAGTCTTTATTGTTCTACAATGTGGTGTGCCAAAGAGCCTAACGATAGTTAAACACATATCCCATTAGTCTGATAATATTTTGATAAATATGCTTGCTATCCAGGGCTCAAGAGTATTTTGTGATATTCATGTTATATTATTATAGCAATAACACTGGATCCGGCGGGCAGGATCGGGTGGTAACAGACTGGGCCCCAAGTTGTAGTCCGAGGGCCTTAACGATGGGCCGGGCACAATTTCCACTTGATCTGGCGGCCCGAATTGAAAACCTGGGGTGCTAATAACAAGAACACCTGATCTAAGCCGTACGGATCAAGTCTTATTGCTATTAGGACCCCGGGTTTTCAATTCGGAAACCTAGGGTGCTACCAGCAATGTATTTTGTTTGAATGAACAGGACAAATACTTACCTAACATGGCTGCCATGGAGCTGGAAGAAGGGGGATCCATACAACACCCCTCTTCCATTTCCATGGCGGGCAGCAATGACATGGAGTGACAGAGGCAGGAATCAGGTAAATTGGGGGTGGTGGGAAGGGTTTCATAGAACCAAGGGGAAGGGAAAGGAGGGTGGGGGGATGATGACAGGGCAGAGAAGCAGCCATCAGGTTGCACCGGAATGCGGAGTGAGATTGTGGAATTCAGCATGCAATCCGAGCAACCTGATTGGTTGGCTCTCTCATCACAGGTGCTAATTTAGGTTATATGTGTTTTTATTTCAAACTGCAGATTTTCTGATGATTCACGTAAGAATATTTGGTGAGAGGCAAAGCAAGGCATTAGTCCATGGAGCTCATTTGAGCCCCCATCGCACATTCGACCAAGCATTCATGTCTTTAATGACTTCTGTGTGTTTCGCTTGAACACAGGAGGTGAAATTGACATTCCCCTTGGACTACAGTTGGTCATTTTATTAGCGAACTCTTCTGGAACGTTTCCGGCGTAATGCCAACATTTCAACTGGATTGGGGAAAGTGACAAGATCTTTGTTACAAAACCTCAAAATAGCCGTTTATTTAGGGATTAAAATGCTGTAAGCATTTGTTTGCATTAGCTGTCAACATTCCGGTTTAACGTTTTTTTAACATTCTATTACACTGCTATTTATAATCCTTAATTTATTTATTTCATTTCGTAGACACTGCATGGAATCTGACAAATGAAAAACAAGTTATCCTGGCTGTGCCATATTTTCTCCAGACTGCAGTTTCTGCCATCCGGGACACTGCATAGCGTAAGGCATCACCACCCATAGCAGTGAAAACTTGAGATAGCAAAACCTTGTCCCCAACAAAACCAGACATCATGCTCACCTGAGCAACTGAATTCGTTCTTCTGAATCTCTGCAACATTGAGGCCGCGGAGAGCGAGTGGCCCAGTGCACTGGGTGAAGAGTCCAATGGTTGGCCTCTGACGGAGCCACTGGGATAGCCAGGACAGGTGGCAATCGCAAAACAGGTGGTTGGAATGCAGGCGACTGAAAAGAAAGGGGCAAAAAAAATCAATTTCATAGGTTCAAGTATCCCCGGGAGCAGGAGTGCAAGGGCACCAGCGCTGAGGATGCGGGTTCAATGCCAGAAAACAGAATAGGTTTTGTGGGAAAAGAGCACAAAGGAAATGGACCAGAGTTGTGATCTGGGTGGACATTTTAGAGACCAATATCTCTATATAGGTTTGGGGGAATTTCTGGAGACATTATCAGATCTTGAGTTTTTTCTATTTGGCCTTCAATGGTAACTATGAAAGGGAAAGATACAATGAAAAAAACATACAATGCCGCCTACCGCATGAGTAACCTTTCTAAGCCAATCAGATGCCTCTTTCTGTGGATTGAACACTTAATATGCGACTGAATGACAACAATAGAGAGTTTGGTGATTGCAGCAGCTGCACTGCGGCTCGTGCCTCTACATCTGTATCTGAGTGATTACCAGCGCTGTTTCTTCTGATTGCTGAAGCCCCCTCTCGTGCTCCTGTCAGCCCCTGTCTTGCTCATCGGAGCCTGGTCTCCGTCAGAGGCTGCAATGCTCTTCTCCGGGAACAAAGAGCTCAGAGGTGGTACTTTTCCCTGCCCTCAACAATTATTCCAAGCTACTGAGCGGAGAGCTGAAGGGCACAAGACTTGGGAGCCACATGCTCGTCAGCGCTTACCACATTTGAAATAATTGCAAAAATTGGTTGGAGACGTTGTCGTCGACGGAACAATGGTCCCTTGGCTAAAAGGAATACCCTGGGCATTGATTCCTTCTAAGCTCATTGTCATGTACCATAGTATAGCAGATGATTATATTGCCTGGAGCACATATTGTCACTTCCGACTGCTACGCTTGGATACGGGGCGCTCAATATTTTAACCACACAGCTCCCATATCTGGTGCTTCCCTTTTCCATGTATGGAAACGTTTATGGATCTTTGAAGTTTCTTCGACTTTAACTTGCGGAATCACATTTTGCAGCATTTTTGTAATAGTTTTTTTGCCGCAAAATGTGGGGGGACGCTCCCTCAAATACCCTCTGTTCTATATACCTCACCCCACCCACCATCTATCTTTGATGTCGTAAATAAAGGTTACTACATGGAGCAAAAAGTAATTAAACCAGCTTGTTGGTCGAACAAAGTGGCAATATGCTGTTTTCACTCCTTTGTGTCATCACAACCCTGACTTCAGTGTCACAATCAATCTAGCACATTACTCATGGTTGCCTGCGGCAATGTCTCCACCTCTGGCCCCGCACTGCGTCCCTTTCCCGCAAGAACCAAGCTGATGTACTCACAAGGTGCGGAGCTTGGGCATGTGGTTGAAGCTGGAGACAGGGATGGAGCTGATGTTGTTATTGTTCAGAGTTCTAGAGGAAAGAAGACAGTCTTCATCAGTTGTGACATACAAGAATCTGCTGCATTGGAATCGGGTGCATGTGTGTAAGATTAAAACATGTTCCGCACACCGCTTCATTAATGCAGCCAACATGCTCTAGAGTAACCCCATCCTAAGAGAATGCACACAACAATCCATTCTAATCTACAGCATAGAGTATTTAGGAAGAATGTGTTAACTTCACATGACGTTCTCACCATTATGTTACTATTAGTATGAGCGATCCATTGGCTATATCTACATAACACACGCACTACTGAGCTAAGTCTGTTAGGCGGGAGCGAACGAAAAAAACAGTAAAGCACTAATGGGGAATATTTTTCAAACAGAAGCTACTTTAACAGCTGTTTGAGGTTTCAGTAGTTTCTTTAATTCGATGGTTTTAATCAAGTTGGCTGTATTTATTTATTCGGATTTATTTAAAGCGCACGTCAGCCCGGGGGCATCGTGGCGCTGTATCCCAGGGGAGTCTGAACTCAAGAAACGAATCCCCCAGGTGGACATTTTGAAAGATCGGTTTTCTAGAAGGGCTTTGTCTGAGCACCTGGGCATGTGCAGAATACCTCCGTACTGTGCCTCTGAGATCATTGGGAGTGGAGGGTACCCATTAGGGTCTTATGTTTAAGATACTTATTTCTTGTGAAATTCTGTTTCCTACCAGCAGCCTCTGTACACTCCTTAAAATTCAGACGTATCTTTTATCAACTCCCTCAATGCCATGCTGAGCCAGCAGAAGCCATTTATTAAGGGAGATGGGCAACTCTGTATTAACAGTACTGTAAATGGTCATGGCACCCATTAACAGTGGCCC
Organism: Ambystoma mexicanum; assembly: GCF_040938575.1. NCBI lineage: Eukaryota > Metazoa > Chordata > Amphibia > Caudata > Ambystomatidae > Ambystoma > Ambystoma mexicanum. The sequence continues at coordinate 1,438,957,104 of NC_090929.1, read as the reverse complement.
ATCCTCTTAGGAGGTGAGAACTTTGAAGCGTAAATTGCATTAAATGCACCAAAAAGAACAGTACTATAACTACAACATTCAATATTATAAATAACTCATATCACATTTAGTAGCAATGACCAGCAGAAATGTCATGCATATAGCGGAAACGAGGTTTGGGCCATGGGCATGGGGGCGTGACTGTAAACTTTTCACCAAACCACTTGGACAGCGCTCCTTCAGCACTAACCAACGCGGGTTTCGATGTCCACACAGCTTCCTCTTGCAGACGGCAAGTCTCACACAAGCAAATGGAAACACACAGGACGAGCAGTGCGTCCAGCCCAACAGCGGTGCACTTACACATGCACTTCCCAGGATGCACATTCCTGCCGACCATTGGACTCAATTGAGAGTAGCACATCACCATGGGGAAAAAGTTCATTCACTTTTCAAAGTGTTTTAGAGACAATCACTTATCCAGTTAGGAAAAAAGCACATTTTTGTTAACTTAAAGAATATGGTGCAGACTTACAATTTAACCTACAGAACATTAGGTCAGAACAAAAGCTAGGACCCCCTGGAGAGGGCCAAAATAATGTATGTCATTCTTTTGCTCGCATACCATAGTACTTCAATAGCAGGTAGAGCAAATGATTAATTTAACAATACATTCCCACAATGGAGAGGATACATTGTACAATGCGGTGTGTCGGCTCCACGTGCTCCATGTTGGAGGGTGCAAATCCGTGTCAGAGCACTCAAGAGCCACGTTTTTTACCTATATGGAAACCCCAAAAAAATATATAATTAAAAAAAAAATGGTAACCTTTTGTTTTCGGTCCTATTGACTCAATCCTATTGCATTCTAACCTTTTGTATTCGAACCTTTAACCGGACACCCATCAGGGGTTGTAGTTCTCTTGTTGCCACCATAGTGGCCACCCTGCACTGCGGCCTGTCTGATTGGATATTAGATACTGTGCTCATGCCTGGATTTCCAGAGCTTGGTCTGTGGTGAGAAGAGGGGGTGGGTTGAGAGGAATTTGGAGAAAGCAGCAGAAGGAAGTGCTCACTTGCAGGTAGATAAGGCAAGGCAGTGAGCTTGGGTGGATGTGCGTTTGCTTAAGGTTAGGTGCATTTGAACTCAACTTCACTAGCTGGCGCAAGAGCATGGGTGTAGGAAATGGGGGGTGGCAGAGGGGACAAATCCCCCCCACAATTGTAAGCAGGGTGGATATAATGCCATTCATTCCCCTCACAATCAGAAGCGAGGTGAGGGAAAGTGGGGGTTTTATTTTCCCCAAGTGAAGTGATGAAGCAACAGGGCAGTGTTATGTAAAATCAGTGCTGGACTGTAAGCAAACATCCAGGCCTGGCTGGGAGGTTTGCTCATTGTCCTACTGGCTGCAGCAGGCTGCCTGGTGCATAGCACATCATTACTTTCTGCCCGGCGTCGCGCGCATGCATATTTGAGGGTCGATGCACACATATATTGTGTAAAGTGGCATCTATGTTCCACACAAGGGGGTGTAGAAAGGAGTAGGGAGGGTGCATGCATGGTGTGTGTGGTGCTAGTTTTGTTTATGGTGGGGAATTATGCATACAATGTGAGCAGCGGGGTGGCATGGGTGGTGAACACAAGGCATCTGCATAGCTAGAGAGGCATAATGTCTGTATAGAATTGTAGGTAAAGTGCAGGTACATTGTGGCAGGTATTGTATATATTTGGTGTCTGCATAAATGAAGATATATGGCTGGTAAGATAGCTCAGAGGGTTGCACACTTGCTGCTGAAATCTGTGTGGGATCTGCAGGTCACAGGCTGGAATCCCTGCGAGGTCAACTCAGTCTTTCATCCTTCCGAGATGGATCGATGAGTACCAACTTCGGTTGGGTGATAGAAATTGCATGTAAATGATCAGCGTGCAGCGCTTTGACAAAAGCGATATATAAATAAAAAAAATATCTTGTATTGTGAGCAGAGTAGGGATGGGGCATTTGATTTGTGCATCGTCGTAGGTATGATGCACAGATGTCAAGTGTACACATATCAATATGGTGGACTATGTGTGCAAAGAGTGGTAGTTGGGTATTAGGCACATAAGGTATACACACAAAGGGGTAGACAAGATTCACACTTTAATTGAAGAGCAGCTGATGTGCTGAACATAATGTGTGCAGAGAGCATAGTATATTGCATGCACGCTGCTTGAAGAGCAATTGGTGTGCTGCCCACATAGTGCATATAGAGACTTGTTGGTGTGCTACACACTTTGTGTGGGGAATCGTAGCTATGGTGCACATGATTGATCAGCAAGCTCTATTTACCAATCCCATAGGGCCTGCAGAGGTGAGCACTGTTCGCAATAAGGAGTAGGAATTGTGCACATGGTGTTTGTAGAGCAGTGGGTATAATGCATACATGGTTTGTGCTGTGAAATAGGTACTTGCACCCGATGTAGATAGCACATATGATACAGCGTGTGTAGAGCTGTAGTTGTGCATGAAGGGGGGTGTAAATCAGTTGATGTGTTGTACCAGTGTGTGCAGAGCTATAAGCTTTATGAACACGTGTGTGAAAAGCAGTTGGTATGGTGCACACATTGTGTGTGCAGACATTTTGGAATTGTGCACGCACAATGTGTGAAGAGTCGAAATATGGCATGCTTATGGTACGTGCAGATTGAATGGTTATGCAGTGCCCACACTGTGTGTGTACATGGAAAAGAATAATGAACAAATGCCAGAACTAAGTACCAGTGAACTGGGCAACCGTAACACCTGTTCTTTTGTAGAGCTGCGAAGGCCTCTGCACTCGGCTTTCCATGCCAATGGTATGAATATGGGTTGATTTGCATTTCTAGCAAAGACCCCAAGGGGCCTCCTACCCCCCTCGCCCCCAGATCGTATGGGTCTCCTAAGCCCCTGCACGAGAGGAAGTGCAGAAAATGTGCATTCTAGGGCTTCAACACCAATATCCCCCGAGGTGCATTATTCCTTGCCGATTCAGCACCATCAGTGTTGGCTGTTTGTGTGATGGCCTTGGAATGTACTCAGCCAGTATAATTTACTTTGGTTGTGCTCAGGTTTCCTGGCTCTGCTCAGCAGTGATAGATCCTAGTATTGCCAAAGTATATGTGGTCTACGCATCGAAGTGTGAGAAGGATGAATGCCCGGGGCTGAGTGAGCTAGAGGAAGAGGGAAAGTGGCTTGTCCAATCTGAGTGCCACACAACCATGGAAACTTCCTGTGTTGGACGTCCTGTGCATACATTTGCAGCCCTGAAGTGAAGGTGGGGCTCCGCGTGTAAGTTCCCTGATTTGCAAGTTCCCAGTTGAGACCCTCATCCCCCAAGTATGTCACCCTCCAGGTACTGTAGTTAATTCTCAGCTTTCAAAGTGGCAGCATGAGGAACTCTGAATGAGTCCCCAAGGATCAAATCCAGAGTTGCACATTACCCTGCAGTTTAAGAAGCTAAACCTGACTGTGTCAGAGGAGAGAAAGTTCGCAGTTCTTGTAAATCTGTATTGATGCATTTAGACAATAGCAATCAGCAGAAGAGAACATTAGCTATGAAAAGTGGCCAATAAACAGAATTCACATCACGTGATGGAAAGGTTCATGTTGAGAGAGGACATCTAATTACATTTCTTTTCACCCCAGCTTTTATATGTATTTGCATTAGGAGGCGTGGTCGGGAAACCGTGGACCGACGCATTCATTATTTAAAAAATGCATTCTAAAGCATACGAAACAGTTGTGTATGCAACATGCAGGTTTGTGAGGCGTGGGGGTCACAACACAAAATGATTATAATAATGTGTTTACACCATCACTCGAATAATAATAATAATAATAATAATAATAATAATAATAATAATAATAATAACAACAATGGTAATAATACATAATAATACTACTACTACTAATAATAGGCGTAGTGATAATAATAATAATACTAATAATAATAACAATAATAATGTTTTGGCTTGCATTACAAATTGCCACAAAGGAGATAACTTGCTTCTTCTTTCACTATTTGTAAATGTTATGAAGATTTATGCAGATTTATGCAGTAATAACTAGTCAAATGAAATAATTACATTACTAAAAATAAATTCCCAAATGTCCATTGGGACATGCATACAATTGTTTTGTTCTAGCGGGTATTTATAAAAAATGCCATACCCGTACATATAGTCAATCAATCACATTCAAATGTTTCAACTGTAGTAGGTTTGGCAACCAAAACCAGAGGTACACTTTTTAATGAACACATTGGTTGGGTCACTTTCTAGAGGTGAAGCCCAATTTCTGCTCATATGCTGCTTGCATGCTAATTAATCATGCCTAGCAGTAAGTATGCACCAGAGGATTTAGATATGGCTATGGTTAAGTTCAATTAATCACGCAATGGCTGGAAGACCCTTTGGGATACAAACCACCAACCCTTCAGTAAATCTGAATTTCATGGCAGAACATTAAATAGAGTTCCTAAAATTTCAAAACTGCTTGGAGATTTCTTGTAGCAGATGGAAATCCATCTCGGGCGCTCACTAGGACAAGCTGAGGCACGCCATTGCAGCTAAATGTGTCAAGAATGAGGTTCAACAAGAGCATCAGTCAGTTTGCAAATCAACACAAACTCATAATATATCTCCACAGGCCTCAGTTTTGCCGAATTCAGGAGAAACAGGAAATAGATTGCATAACACTATTAAGTGTGCCCATTCTTCATGAGGAATGAGTTGCTACAACTCCTAGACAATATAGTCCTGCGATCCCCATCCTAATTTTTTATTTTATATAATTGAAACTTTTATACAGTGCTAGCTCTACACAGAGACTATCATAGCCCCTTACAAAGTTTAAAGGCAGGAGGTGAAAAAGAAGTTGCAATGTTTTCAGAAAAGGATAGGAATATTAGGATTGACAACAGATAGCAGGAGAGGGTTACAAGACATTTGGTCGAAAAAAATTGGTCGACCAGACAAATGGTCGAACCAATTTGGTCGAAAAACAAATGGTCGAATTTTTTTTATTTTTTATTTTCACCCCCTTTTTTTTGGGGGGGGTCCCCCCATATCCCCCTTTTTTTCTAAACCCCCCTTTTTTTAAAAAACAAAAACCCAAAAAATATATATATAAATAAAAAAAAATTCGACCATTTGGTTTTCGACCAAATGTCTTTCGACCAGTTTTCAGTCGACCAAATGTCTGGACACCCAGGAGAGTTGGTCTGGCTGGATTCAGTGCGGTGGAAAGATATTTGTTTTAACGTGTTTGCGGAAGGTAATGATGCAAGGTTTGGTACATATGTGGGGTGGGAGGTTAATCCAGTTTCTTGGTGCCCAGTGGGTACAGCCTTTTCTTGTGAAGGTTGGATTGCAGAGGGAAATGTGTATGAAATGTTGGCTGTCTACTATGTGTTTGTGTGGATGATGGTTTGAAGCTTGTTGTGAATGTATGAAAGAATTTTGAGGTGGATAGACTTGTATATGATGCATAGTCCTTTGAAAGCAATTCTCTGGGTATGGGTAGCAAGCGGAGCTGGGAGAGAGCTGAGCTGATGTGTGACTGTTTGGGTAGTTGTAACATGAGTCTTGCGGCTGTTTTCTGTATGACATGCTGGTGGGCTAGGGTGTTATTGGGTATTCCAGTGAGTATTGCATTTTCATAGTCAAGCTTGGAGAGAACTAGTGCTCGAATTGCGGTACGAAACTCATCAATGTGAATAATGTGTCTTATCTTGTTTAGGAGATGTAGCTATGCATTGCATGTTTTGGTGACAGCAGCTATGTGCTGAGTGAGGGATAGTTGGGGGTCCATGGGGAATCCTAAAGACTTCACTGATGTGGAGAGGTATATGTATGGGTTGTCAGTGGTGAGCTCTTTGATTCTGGAAGTGAGGTTAAGTTTGTGCATGGGGGTTGGGCAGATGAAGAAATATTCCATTTTGGATGGGTTGAGTTTTAGAAAATGGGTGGCCATCCAGGTGGTGAGGGTGCAGAGACAGATTCTGAGGGTGTGATATTTGGAAATATATTTACACACAGTCTGCAGTGAAAGTGTATGTTGTGGTTGCTAAGAGTGTGTCTGGGGATTCAACAAATAGTTTTAAGAGGAGGGTAGACAGGGAAGATCCTTGTGGCACCTCATATTCGACTGGAGTGGGATTAGATCAGCAGGGGAGCACGGAGATGAAGTGTTGCCTATAGGTGACAAAGAGGTCAACCATTCGAGAACAGTGCCTCTAAGTTTCATCCTGTGTTAAAAGATGTTTAGGGAGATTGGTGTGATAAATGTTGTCGAAAGCTGTGGATAGGTCATGGACTGTAAGCAGGGCTGGGTGTTCTTTATTAGTGATGTTGTGAAGATCATCCAGGGGGTGTGGAGTTGCAGTCTTAGGGCTGTGGCTTGGGCAGAAACCTCATTGAAAGGGGTTGAGGAGGTTGTTTGTGGTGATGTGCTGTTCGAGCTGACTAGGGACAAAACATTTCAACATTTCATGATTCTGGCGAGGTATGGCAGAATCTTGATGGGCAGTAGTTTGGTAGGCAGTGTGGGGTTGAGGGATGGTTTCTTGAGGTGGAGGGAGATTTATACTGTTTTCAAGGTAGAGGGGGTGATGCCTGTGAGAGACAGCAGTTAATGATGATGACCCAGTGTGGAGCCAGGGTGTGATGCAGTGAGATATGGCCTGGGGTGGGCATGTGTCATCCAGGAAGTGTGCTTGTTTTGTTTTGGCTGTGTGGGTGATGGGAATGAGCTGTGGTTGTTTGTAGTGAATTCAGAGCATTCAGTGTGGAATCTGGGATTATGTATCGGGGTGGTATATTAGGTAGATGAATGAGATATGTGGGTGCCATGGAGGCGGGAAACAGAGAAGGTTTCAAAGGCTACGCATGGTGGGAGACTGGGGTTGTTGAGCGTGAGTCTGTCTTTGTATATGATTGCAATGCCGTCACCTGATTTGTGTGGCTGGTCCTTGTGGTGCATGAGGGGGCGTTGGGGTAGCATGTTACGGATAATGGGTGTCTGGCTGTGTCTGAGCCATGTCTCTTTGAGGAAGGGCAAGTCAAGGGTGCGTGGTGATGAGATCGTGGATTTAATGAGAATGTGCATGTACACAGTGGCAGCTGCATAGTATGCAATTGTATGTAACTTTATTTGTCTGTGGTATTTGACTCTGTAAATCACATCACCTGACTTAAGCACTCCAAAGATGTTTTTGGTATTGTGAGTTGGGGCCTTGAATGGATAGGTAGTTTCCTCAAAGATAGGGAGTTTCAAGCAAAGTCATTGCTTTCCTCTTTTGAGCCTCTGTCTTGCCTTGTGGGACGCCCAAAGGCACCATCCTCTCACCTCGGCTTTCTAAAGCCTACCTCAACCTACTCACAGACCTCGGATTACTACTCTTCATCCTTCCATAACTATGTGGATGGTACGCAGATTTCTTTCAATCTGGGAAACCTGCTTAAACATTTCAATATCTGCCTGTCGGGCAAAGATAAAAGTTGATTGAAAATGATGATTGAGAATTGCTTGTGCTTCAACCCCTCACAAACAGAGGTTATTTTCGTTGGTTCTCACATCCCCTCTGACTTGCTTTTTGCTTAGCTAACCACCCAGGGCGCAGCTGCCACCCTTGTTTCAGCTGCAAAAAACCTGGGCATGATTTTTGCTGGATTGCTTTCCCTTGCCCCCTAAATACAAAATATTGCAAGGAAATCACATGTCCACCTGCACTTGTTGAAACGTATTCTGCGTCTGCTAAATATGACACACGCCATCAAGTTGACATCTAGGCCTTCCTAAAGGTTTGATGCATCAACAGCCAGTCATTCTAAACAAGGTTGTTGGGCTGACATACCCAGGAGATCACATCACTCCAGCTCTTCGTTACTTGGACTGGCTTCCTGCCAAAAGACAAATTGATTTAAAAACCTTAAGACCCATTCATGGCGCCCACCGATTAGCAGGTCCGAGGTATCTGCAACAGAATATTGTGAAGTACTGCCATCCAGAGCCTATGGTTTGGCTGACTCCTTCTCCCTCACATTAGCCCACTCCAAGGAAAAAGAAGCCTGTTGGAAGGCAGGTGAATTCTTCAGGGGCTTCCTTCTGCAGTGACCTGGCTACTTATTTAAAAGCCCTGGACAACCCTCTCGCCTAGTTAAACTCGCCTTTGACACGTGAGGAGCGTGTGACACGGGCCACACAAACTCTGAAAGTTGTAGGCCACCAGATCATTGAGGTCTCCACTTTTGTGGATTGTTGTACAACGTGTACATTGTGCCTATCCACGTGGCTGTTGCAGTTATCCCCCCAGACCCTTTCCTCTTGCTTTTAACTGCACTTGAAGGTTCCATGGCTATTAAGGGTCAGTACACCATTCTCTCCTTACCTTTCCCCCCTTTTCACTATGGGTGCTACAAAGCAACGTGTCTGCGGCTGGTACCTTCTAAAACAATCATTAATACAATTAAAAATTGCTATATTTAGACTAATTTACTTTTTTTTAAACAGGCCCTAGTTGTGGAGCTACTTGCTGCCATATTGGTAAAGTTGAGATGTTCTCGGTGAGGAATTGTCCCCCAAAGTAATTCCCGAGCAGCACATCCTGAAAGGATCCCACCAAGGGACGCACCCTACCATTAGAAGAAATGCTGTAGGGTGGTCTGAAGCAGTCTCCTGGTGGCATGAAGTAGGATCTTTGCTAGGCAGCACTGACACTTTTCAAATGTCAGAATATGTGTGTATTAATTCATGGCTTCGACAGATGGCTCCATTACTCGGGTTCTTATATATGAAAGTATCTTCCCACTACTGGATAGGTGATGGGTGGGCAGACATTCCACTGTAATTTATAATGAGACCCTTGACGCTGGAGACCCTTGCCCACGTGATACTTACAGCACCTCGAGGCCCCTCAGAGCACGAAAGGCACCATCTTCAATGCAGCTGATCTGGTTCTTGTCTAGCTGACTGCAATTAACAGAAAGAGGAAGAACAGTTTAACACAGGTCCACCATTAGCACCAACCAACAGAACATGTACATGCCATGGGATGACTGTTCAAGTATGTATTATAACACACAGGAAGTAACATTCTTCTTTTGTTCCCAAAGGAATACATGGAAAGGATCATGACATTTTCTTTCTTGCAAAAATAAAAGCTAGGAGCTATTCTTAACATTTACTTAAATATCTTCACACTGTGGTTTTGCCTAATTCGAAAGCTCCTCTCAGACAAACATTCAAGATCAAACAAAAACAAAGTTGAATTAGATGAACGCAATGGAAAGAGGTAGTCATGTGACCAGCACTGAAAACCAGGAATAAACATACTCCCGACAAACATACAAAGAAACAACCAGCACACACAATGCAAAGAGAAGCAGGCTTGCATGGTATTGAGCATCTTGCAGCCATATGAGCTGCAGTGACATCTTCAACTGAGGGTTGCTTATTCATGTTAAATTACTGAAACATAGGTTGTCTTTCTTGAAGGGGGAGTTTAACCACCAGTCTTATGACTAGGGGTGCACCGAAGTTCGGCTTCGAGTAAGTATTTGGCCGAATTCCAGCTGAAAAAAAGCGATTTGCCTCTTGCCGAATACTTTGTCATTCTCATTTGAATACAATGCAACAAGAACGCAAAGGCAAATATAGACTTCAGTTTGCAAAACTGAATAGAATTAGACCAGACACTTAGCCACAAGACCAGACAAATCGCTACCAGAGAGCTGTAAAATATCTTCTATTGTAATCTCTTCTTTAGGGCATGTTTTGTTACATATTCTTAGACCTGAAATGTGGTCACCTTTCATGCTCAGCCAGCAACAATACAGGAACATCTTTTCTTTTGGCAACTGTTTTTATGCAATGTGCACTTTCTTCAGTTGGAAAAGACAAACTGAAAGAAATGTGCATATTTCACTTTAGGATACATTCAGTTCCTGTCATGCCACCTCCGATTGCATACGTCATAGTTTTCTTTTTTATGGACTTTAGTCCTGAGTTTAACATTATCTGATATTTTAACAGGAATGATATGGTGCATATGTTTGTGTATTGGCGAGAAGGAGTGGTGAGGATAAGTGAAAAGTGAGCAGCATTTGTTCCTATGTGCCATGCCCATGGAGAAACATTAAGAATTTACTCGGTTATGTCAGGCAGAGTAATATGCCCCCACCTAACAGGCCTCTCAGAGGAATTTATGTTGGGTAATCTCTCCAGTTCCAAAGTGGACCAGTGTGTGACAGCGGGTAAAGATAGGTGTGAGGACTGTGTAAGAGACAGTCAGAGAGCTATGCTCTGTTGGTGGAATTTGTAGGATGTAGAGTTGAGAGAGCCAGAGAATTCCTGAGATGGGCCAAGTCGGGGCCGAGGCTTGGAGTCCGGCGTGGCTCCAAGTGGCAAACACGGGCTGAACCGTCAAAATTAGCATGTAAGTCTTGGAACCAAAGACACCAGCTGGCATTCTGCCGGCATACACTGTAAGCCCCCATTACTGTCATTCTGCCTCCTCAACGCCCCCACACACTTCCTACGTGGGTCCTGTGAACCCCTTACACAAATACCATACATTCCACCTCCCACCCTAACACAAATCCCCTACCTGGAATAATGCTTGCCCATCCCTACTAAACATAAATCCCTGCATGGCCTGCCACCTTCCCAGACCACTCAAGAGAGACAACACCCTACACCTACTCAGCGTAATCAGACAATGAAGGTTAAATCTGCATTTTTTCTGGCTTTTATACTTAAAATAAAGATGCTGCATGGATTACAATGAAGAGAAATACAAGTATAGAATCCATTTAAAATGGTGCTTTATTTTTTTTATTGTGTATTTTCAAGTTTGGAACATGATTTATTAATTAAAGCAGCTATTCGGCTTCATATTCGGCTTTGGCCGAATAGTTCACAAACTATTCGGTATTCGGCCGAATACTAAATATGCTATTTGGCACAGCCCTACTTATGACATCTTGATTTATTCCGTGAAGTGTCTAGGACCACCACTCACATTGCAATGCTAACCCCCTTGTTGACTATTTCTGCATGTGCATGTTCAAACTTGTAAACTTGTTAAAAATATGCCCAGATGATGGTTGTGTCAAATATTGGTATAAGGCGATTGCATTTATATGCAGAAATAGCCAGTTTATTACTGTACACAAAAATACAAATGTAAATATTTGGTAAATAAATGTTCTTTTACCTATACAGGTTGCCAAGAAAATGGCTGGTTTCCTCTGAGCATTGTAAAGCAAGCGTAGTTCAAGGAATGCTCTCATTGATTATATGGTACATTTTGTGGCAGTGGTCAATTTCTCATTGTTCAGCTTGAACATACCTGCACATCTATTTATCTATGTTTATAAAAGTGAACATTTGTGTGTTTGTGGCTGGGTTTGTGGCTTTGACGAAGCATTGTTCCTCATACAATTCCAAACCATTTCACCAATCTGCACCAAATTCTGCATAGGTACCTGTTAGTACCCTACACACATTACTGGCTACATAACATGGGTGCACCCAACCCGTTTCCCCGGATTTCAGCACAAGTCAAAATGTGTTTCTGGGTTTGTAGCTTGGCAAAGCGTTGTTCCTCATACAATTCCACACCATTCCACCAATCTGCACCAAATGTTGCATAGTTCCATGTTAGGACTCTCCAGACATTCCTGGCTACTTGACATTTGGACACTCTACCCTGTGGATTCTAGCAAAACTCTAAATTTGTTTGTGGTTTTGTGGCCTGGCAAAGCATTGTTCCTTACACAATTCTACACTGTTTCACCAATCTGCACCCAATTTAGCATAGTTACCCGTTAGTACCCTCCACACATTACTGGCTACATGACATGTGTGCACCCAACCCATTTCCCCGGTATCAGCACAAGCCAAAATGTGTTTCTGGGTTTGTAGCTTGGCAAAGCATTGTTCCTCATACAATTCCACATTGTTTCACCAATCTCCACCAAATGTTGCATGGTTACCTGTTAGGACCCTCCGGACAGTACTGGCTACATAACATTTTGACACCCCACCCCTTTTCCTAGATTTCAGCACCTTCACACACGAGACAGTTGCCTGAAATCGGTGAAACATCAGTGAGGTCATAGAAGGACAGGTCTTCAACTGTAGAATGCGTGGTTTCTGGAACATTTGCACCACAATGCATCGCAAAGAACAGCACCATGCCAGGGTGAGGCAACAGGTGGGGAGAGAGCACAGTAGGTCTGAGTATGCATCAGCACACCAACTCTCCCCTCCCCCAACGTCTGCTCTGGGGTATTAGTGGTAGTAAGGAGTTTCTTTTGAATAAATATTCAAAACACTCATATACATCAGCAATAAATCACACCATTTTACAGACTATCATAACTCATTAAATGCATTATCCTATGAGTAAAATATTAATGGTTTAAACATGAAATGAAAATATAAAGTTAATACTATTATCAAACCCTCACTAGTGGCATAACAATTAAAGTGAATAATTAAAAGATGTCATAACACAGTAGTAAAAATGCTCCTTTTAAGTCAAGGACGTTTTAAATGACGTGTGCTGAAGATATCATTCAGGCTCATTTGTGGATTGATAGACCATATTTGCCCCCCTGATAAACCTACCTTTAACCAACCCCACATATATTTCTAGCCAAATGTGTAAACATTTGACTAATTTGAATTCGACAAATTCTCCTTTGACAAAACATCCCTATGCCCTCCATAAATATAAGAATTTGCCCAGGAGCAAAGTACCAAATCTAAGTTTCACAAACGGTACTCTCAGATAGGGAGGTTCAATCCCATCTAGACAGGCTTACACTCTTACAATGTCCTTAACATATAAATAATGATTCCCCAATGTAGAACTGCAACAGAGTTTCTGTTGATCAATCAGTGCAGTTATTAAAAGCAGTTTTCACAACTTATTTGGTGCGTATGTCAATCTCCTCAGGGGTATGCCAGACATACTCTAATTCAAGAGCTTTGCCCTAACCATAATCTCCCTCGCCCATAGCAATAAAGAACCTCCAGGGGTACTAATCGGCTCAATTAGAACTTCACTCCAAAGTTTGACCCAGTAGAATAGGGGCTTATAAAGATCTTTATAGTAGATGCCCCTGCAGGACAACTGTAGATGTATAGCAACATACAATGTCAGGACTACCAATCCATTCTCAGCTTGTACCAAAGGCATGATATTGCCTTTCCCAGGCATCTCAGCTCTGTACAAGCAAGCTGGCCCACCCTAAGATTGGCGGACCTGCAAGCCTTGGTTAACCAGCTTTGGAGAGAACAATTCTTGCATCCCCCTGTCTTGTAAGAATAGGTAGACTTTTTCCAATCTAAGAGCACCCCAGCCAATCATGGCTAACGTGAACATCCAGGTAGTCATAAGTGTCCACATGTTCAATTATTTATGAAGTGAGGGTCAATATCATCTTGAAAATGCGCCATCACCATGCACTTTGTTTTCCTTATATTGTGTGCTCCATCAATTGGCAGATGTCATGAAATGTATCTAATAATCTCTTCACGTCTCTGTGATTTTTAAAGTACGGTCGCATCGTCTGCATATAGCAGAATGCCCTCATTGCAACCAGTTAATCTTGGCACATCAACATTTAGGGTAAAAAATCCAGCTGGTAAATCATTCAGAAAAAGAGAAAATAAAAGAAGGGCCCTGACACACCCCTGGGGTACACCATGATCAACTAAAAATGGCTGTGAGGGTTCACCCAGGGGCCCCCACCTAACTCTGGCAATATTCCAACTATAGGAACCTTGCACAGCCATTAAGATGTCTGATGCAAAATAAGTCTTACACAGGGACAGCCACATACTGTGACAAGTTACAGTGATGAATATTGATTTGAGTTTTTGTTTTTTTAAAGAAAAGACATTTATGGATGATCAAATTTACACAAAAGACTTGATCAACTGTGGACAGTCTTTTTCTGAAGCCAGCCTGCAAACGTGATAAAAAGTGTTCTCTGTACACCATACTATTAGGTAGGAATACCTCATAAATGTTTGCAGTAAAACCAATAAGCATTATGGGGCTATAATTTACAGGATTTCGTTTTCTTCCCTTTTCAAAAACGGATTCAATAATTGGAGAGCTCCTCGTTTCTCTGAACATTAATGTAAGATTGAACTGACTGTATAATTTCTGAAGAAAGGAGGATCCATACAGATGGTTCATTATGTATTAGTAGGTCAATGGGAAGAAAGTTTAGACCAGGATATTTCAGTGCTCTTTGGTTGTCAAGAGCCAATGTGACGTCATGCATTATCACGGGCCAACGTAGTTCTCCTCAAGCTTACAGCTCATCTATCATCGCCACCAGAATACATGGTTCTAAAGTGCTTAAGCCAAGTGTCACCAGTTATATTTAATCATGAAAACTGGCAAATGGCCTGGGCAGCCTTCCATTCTATTATTTTTCAGCCTTTCTCTCCACTCCATAAGCGGACAACTATATGCAAATTAGACTTGGACTCACCCGAAAGGGGCAGGCCAGCCAGAACTGGTAGGTTACATCTCTTCTGAAAAAGACTAAAAGTGACCCCAGAAAAGTTTCATCCCGATTGGGCATTATTCTTGAGTCGAAGCTTGGCACCTTATTCTGTGCACAACAATTTTTCAAATGTTTTGGGAATGAGTAAGATGCCGTGTTTTTCTATAGTGCAGTGAATCTCAAATAGTTCACATTACACTGAAAACAAATATATAGTCTTATATTTTGAACCAGAATTTCTAACCCATCAATGCATGCACTCGTGAGGTGATCATGCTTACCACCGCCATTGTTCTCCTCTTTTATCACCAGCTGCTCCCCTTCACCATCTCTGACTCCACTCTTCTCTACAACCCCCGGGTCTCCTGTTCCAGGGAGCACAAGCTCTTCCCTTTATGTCATACATCAGTCTTCACAGCACTCTTCTTTTTTTTTCCACTCCAAAGGAAGCACTGATTTCAATACTTTCCGTTATTCCACCCACTTACTATACTTGTATGAAATTGTAAATGTAGCGAATAATCTGCCAGGACCATTGAGTTCCTTAATGCTTCAGCAACACAACTGAGAAACTTAGACAAAGGAAACGATAGCATTAAACACGTAAATGGTAGGTGGTTATCCTGCACTAAAGCTCCACTCTGAGCCCACGCCAGG
This sequence comes from Ambystoma mexicanum, assembly GCF_040938575.1. NCBI lineage: Eukaryota > Metazoa > Chordata > Amphibia > Caudata > Ambystomatidae > Ambystoma > Ambystoma mexicanum. Next base: position 1,438,941,917 of record NC_090929.1, on the reverse strand, counting down.
AAGATTCAGAACTAGAACACATCTCTAACCATTGTGTTATCTTGCTCAATATAGGTCCAATAGCATGTTTCCCTTCAAATTTAAAGATCTGTACTTTTGTAATTTTGTTAATGGCAATTCAACTTTTTGACGCTGCCTTCCCTTGCAAACTTATATTAATGCTCCCCTGCTAAGTGTCAGTGGGGAATTGGGGAGGGTGTCGATTAATCTAGGTAATAATCTCAAATATATTTTTAAATGTGTGTATGTCTGTCTGTCTGCTACAGAAAGGAGGTGCAACTATCTAGAGGGCTCCAAAGGATTCTGACAGGGGTAACATTTCAAAAGGAATCCAAGGGTGTAGTTGGAAGTTGCTGCAGTGGCGTCCCTGGTGAATAAAATCAAAACAAATGGGTATTTTGATCACTTTGAAGTTACTTAAGTAGTGCCCCGGGCTTATGAAATCAGAGATGTTGCTCATTTTGCTTAACGATCATCGGCCACAGCTATTTTCCTTAAGAAACAACCTTAATAAAAGCTACAAATGCACCAAACATTAGTGCAAATACTCCGGAAGATTTAACACAAGAAGGTGTGGGAAATGAGTCTTATCAACACTGAAGAAGTATACATCCCCAGTGACGAAAAACCTGCAAACCAATCATAATACCACCCAAGAGACAATACACTTTTGGAAAGTCGTCTAATGCTCGGCATGAAGAGGGATCCAGGGCAACGGAGACAGATGAACAACAAAGTCAAAGACATCAAGCACAAGTAAGCAGAGAGGCAGCACTGAGACAGCAAGACTGATCTGAGTAGAGGCAAGCCAGGCAAGATGCAGTCTTACGGTGCTCGCCGTAACGGGGCACCCTCAGCAGCAGTGGAAAACCATGTAAGAACTTTGGTTGCTGGGTAGCCTGGGCAACACCGGCTATATCTGCTAGTTTGATATGCTTGACAGGTCCCCCACTGTGGCCAGATGAACCCTAAGTTCTTTCAGGCATATTTGGCAACTATTGAGAAGCTTTTTTAGCAAACGTCTTCTATCAATATAGAAAATATTCATTTATTTTGCTGAAAGTCTTGAAAACATGCCATGGGTGTGCACACAATGGAACATTTCCCACAAGAATACAGAGACTTGGTAAAGGTGTATGAGACATGCAGCTGTTCAGAGAACTGAGCAGGAGGCATTGCTTCGTTTAAAAAACAACCTGCATGGAACTACTTGGCTTCGAGTTCGGACTGGTATGCCACAAAATGTACAGGCAATCCACAGGTTATGTTCAGTTTACACTTTCACAACAAAGTATCATCAATATCTATGAAAATATGATCTGACACAACCAAGCCTTCCTGCCCTATTGCAATCTAGCCAGCGTTGTCAGGAGACCATAGAGTAAGCATGCACAAGGACTGAAATCAAAGACAATTGACCATAAGGTTTTGAGTCGCCGGTGAGAACTATCAGTTACATATGTTTCAAACTCACTGCCCATTGCCATTATCTTCAGTTCCATTACACAGTGAAATGGAACTGAAGATAATGGCAATGGGCAGTGAGTTTGAAACATATGTAACTGATAGTTCTCACCGCGACTCAAAATCTTATGGTCAAACTTCATGGTTTCTTTTCCTATTTCCTAGTGTTCCCCCTCTCTGCCTTCCCTTTAACTGGGTCTCTACTGTCACCTTTCCCTCACCTTCCTTTTAGTCTCTGCCTGCATCTACATTGTCTCTCCTGTTTTTCTTAAATCTTCCCGTTTGTTACTCTCTGTAGTCTTTCCTTGTATATTTAGACTTGCTGTCCTACGTCTCAAGCGTAGCTCTTTCTTGATCCTGTTTCTCTCCCCCCCATCTCACTGCATTACCAGTTGGATCTCTCCTCCTACCCGTCACCCCTCTGCTTACATTCCCATTCTAATGCTCTTCCTCGTGTGTAATCAACTCGTCCATAATCCCCAGTCTGGGTTCATGCTCTTTCTGCATCCACAGCCTGGCTCTAGTTGTAACATCACTCTGTCCTCTCTCACTGCACGCCCAGACTGGTCATGTCCATTCTTTTGTCGTTGTCAGTCTAATGATTTCCTCTCTTTACATCGCCAGTAAGGTCTGTCCTGTCCTGTTACATCTCCTGCCAAGAGCTTCCTGATTTTTTCTCTCCCACTCTCTCCCTTGCTCTTTCGTAATCAACCCCAACCCATCTCTTTGTTTGGCCTACACTCTCTATGCATGTCTGGTCTAGCTATGACCTCTATCTTTTCCTGCTAGCTAGATGCTCTATTTTTATATCATCAGTTTATTCCTGCCTTATCTCTCTATAATTCTATAGTCGCTATTTACTTTTGTCTGTACTTGGTCTACTTGGCCTCTCTCTTTCTTTTTCTCTCTCGCTTTCTCTTTCTCTCTCTCTTTCTTTCTCTCTCACTCGCCCTCTCTCTGCATATCTGGTCTAGCCATATCTTCAATTTATGCATTCCAGTTCTTGCTATGTCATGTCATTTCATATGTCCAGTCTAGCTATGTCATCTCTTCTGAAGTCCCCAATTTAATTATTTCCTCTCTCCTCTTTCCCAATGTAGGTCTGTCTTTGCACCCATTCTTCATTCTTAGTTTAGCTCAGTCCTCTCACTTGCTATGCATTACCAATCTAGCTCTATCCTCTTATCCATCTTGAATTACCAGTCTAGTTCTATCCTATTACTGGCTCTGGATTACCAGTCTATCTTGATCTTCATACTCGCTACGCATTACCAGTCTAGCTCTTCCTTTTACTGGCTCTGGATTGCAAGGCTAGTTTGATCCTCATGCATTGCCAATCTAGTTCTCTCCTCTTACTTGTGCCAAATTACCAGTAAAGAGTTATCTTCTTACTGGCACTGGATTACCATCCTAGCTCGAGACACATACTTGCTATGCCTTACCAGTCTAGATGAAACCTCTTATTTGCTCTGCATTAATAGCATTTCTTAGGGGTCTACAGCATGCATCTCTCCAGATATTTTCAAATGTGTCTCCCATGATCCCTCATCATTGACTATTCTGACTAGGGCTGATGGCAATTGGAGTCCAAAACACCAGGAAAGCCAAAGGTTTCAAACCCCTCATCTAGATCTATTATACAACAAGCTCAGGATTACCACTCTAGATCTACCCTCTTACTCATGGTGCATTAGCACTCTATCTCTATCCACTTACTGATTCTGCATTGCCAGTTTAGCTTGAACCTCACTCATAATGAGTTCCAGTCTAGATCTTTCCTCTCACTAGCTCTGGATTACCAGCCTAGCTCGATCCTCATATTCGCTAATGGGTCTAGCTAGACACTCTTCCTCTCTCTGCATTGACAGTCTGGCCCTATCCTCTTACTAGCTCTGGATTACAAGTCTAGCTCGATCCGCTTACTCGCTGTGCATTAGCAGTCTAGCTATATGGTCTTCCTCAGTCTTCATTGACAGTCTAGTTTTAGCCTCTTACTAGCTCTGGATTAACAGCCTAGCTAAAGTCTCAAACTCGTAATGCATCACAAGTCTATATATATATTCTTCCTTACTCTGAATTGACAGTCTAGCTCTATCCTCTATTGGCTCTGAATTACCAGCCTAGCTCGAGCCTCGTACTTTGTAATGTGTTGCCAGTCTAGCTATATCCTCTTACGGGCTCTAGTTTACTCAATCCTCATACTCACTACGCATTACCAGTTAAGCTTTATGCTCTTTCTCACTCTGCATTGACACTCTAGCTCTATCCTCTTACTGGCTCTGAATGACCAGCCGAGCTTGAGCCTCGTACTTGGTAATGTCTTACCAGTCTAGCTATACCAGTCTAGCTATATCCTCTTATGGGCTCTAAATTACTCAATGCACATACTCGCTACACATTACCAGTTAAGCTATACGCTCTTCCTCACTCTGCATTGATAGTCCAGCTCTAGCCTCTTACTGGGTCTGGATTATCAGCCTACTTCGAGCCTCATACTCATAATGCATTTCCAATCTATATATATATTCTTCATCACTCGCATTGACTTTCTAGCTCTATCCTCTATTAGCTCTGGATTACAAGTCTAGCTCTATCGTCTTTCTGGATCTGCACTACTAGACTATTTCTATTGTGTCTAGCTGCAGCTGCGTCCTTTATTCCTGAATTCCTAATATAGCTCACTTTTCCCTTGGCATGTTTAGTCCAGCACTCGTCTCTCTTTCACTCGGCATTGCCAGTCAGACTCAGTTGTTTTTCTCGCAGCATCCCAAACCTAGTTCTTTCCACTCCCTACATCCGTAGGCTAGTTCTGTCCTCTGGTCTATGCAGGAAAGCAATATGCCCTCTCAGCTGTGCTTGTGTATAATGTTCATCGGTAGACAACGAGCATGGGAAGTCCTACAGGTGGGCAAAGTGTTCAGAAATATATGCAGACAGGCTCCACACACTTACCCCACAGGCAGGTTTTGTCCACGGACAGCCCTCAACAACGATCTAGCGCACAATCCCCTCCTGCAGGTATGTTATGCACAACTTCTGCCTGTCCAGTCTAGATGGGCTGTCTCTCCTTGCATCTCCGAATTGTGTGCCTTCACTTTGTTCTTTTTTCACATTATGTCCCTGTTCCTCTGTGCCCTGATCTACCGCAAATTGAAGCTCTATTTAAATAAAGGTTATTTGCATAGTTGCTGCCAGTCTTGTTTCACTGAGGGCTGTTAATCCTGTATAGTGCCCCCTGGAGAGTTACTTGAGATTTTCTTTTTCTTTCCTTTTATTGGTGATTTATACAGCAACAACTACTAAAAGAAATCACTGCAATGTTTGAGGGACGGAATGATAGATACAGGGAAACGTACAGGGTAATGCTGAGGTGATAGGTGAACAATAGCTTTGTTTAGGTGTCAATGCAAGTCTACCTTTTTTAAATTATTTATTTGCCTACATATTGCAAGGAAACAAGCACTTTTGGTCACAAAAAGCTAATAACGCAGATAAATGGGAGGTAGTGAGCCTCTTATAACGGCGGAACTTCAAATGACAGGGTTTGAGAAGGACAGATAATGGGAACAATATGGTGGGCAAACTTAGGACCAGTAAGTGTCAGTGTGTAGGCAGTCTAGCCAGCCAGCATGACCTGTGACCTCAAACTATTAAGTGTTCGTTTGGTAGGGAAAAGGGAGGGAAGAGTCCTGTTAGCAGTAAGGGAAGGTGTAAGTATTAAGGCTGGAGTGGTGACTCAAGAGGATAGTTTAGAAGCAAGGAACTGGGCTTTCAATTTGCTTTTGAATACATCAATGTGGATCATGTTTCGAATTGCCGAGGGGAGGGAGTTCCAGGTAAGCGGAGCAAGAAGAGTGAAAGGGCGGAAGCGAAAGGAAGCACAGGGTGGGTGAAACTCTATGTGCAACGGACATACATGAGTGCCAAACTGGTTGCAAAGGCAGACCTTCACGTGGCATTGGATAGTAAAGAAGCTACTAGTTCAGATGGGAGGCTAACACAGTGGGTGGGTCTTCATGCGTGTATAAGGTTTTTCAATAGTAATAGTACTAGTAATATGAAACTGAAGATCTTCCCTGGGTTGAGTGCCTTCCAAAGGCATGACCTTGGTGTTTACAATATTGTTGTGTCAGTTCACGTTTTCCTTGTGATAGTTGGTAGGAGGAAATTTGCTGGGAATGGTTTTGGAATTCTTGTTGGTTGGTAGTGTGTCAGGTAGTGTGGTGGCTCGTTTGGGCCTTTTCTCTAATTTCCGTTATGAGGAAGGGTTAGAGTTTTGAGGATGACATTTGCCTGCACAGTCTGCTGGTGGAGGGCTTTTTGGTGGTGTGATGTGATCCCATAGTTTGAGAACTTAGGATAGGTCTGGCAGCTTCATGCATAACCAGTTGTGGGTGAGTAAATGGTTTAGCGTTTGGGGAGGATCCGGGCTTGGATAAACTCTGTTCGAAGTGAAGGAATAAAACGAAAGTGTGACTGATAGGCCTAGGATGTAGCAGGCGTGGAGGCAGGACTACGAATTGTATGCATTATGGGATACATTTTGTGGGGTGATCTCTAGGATAAAGAAAAGCTTTCTGAAACAGAGTCGCACATTTGGGGCCTCCACACTGTGTGGCCTAGTGGCATTCACCAGGTAAGTTTAATGGCTAAGCATGATATGACAAAATACTGCAGTCAGCAAACATGAAAATAGGTCAGGGATAGCACAATGAGATAAGCGCATGCACCCTAAAAATCATTCCCCAAGTATTCTAGGAGAGTTATAATTGTATATTATTTACACCAATCCTAAGAATATAAGAGGAAAGTATTTTTCTTCGGGGCAGGATATTTCGCACGGCCAGTTCTTCACGGGCCGGTTCAGCGCGGACGTTTGTCTGCATGACCCGGTTTGGTGCACCCTGTTCGGCGTGACCAGTTCAGTGCATTTTAATAAAATAAAAAAGATATAGTTTAGAGCCGTTGTGAACCAACCACAAGGCCACAGCGATCGTACCGATTTCATATGCATCAGTGTTAGGAAGCCAGCTCCGACACAGATGTGCTTTTATAGGTACGCTTTATAAAGATAACTACAAAAAGGACCCCCTGCACAGCCTCTCCCCTTCAGGTCATTCTCCAACTGCTGTGCCTGGAACCCGGAACATAACACGACTATATACATTCTATATGGAGTGTCCACTGTTTAACACTCCACATAGCAATACATTAAGAATACATTACAACACGTCTCCCTTGGTTTAACCACCAACACCCCTCTTCAGCAAAACACCTCTATTCTTATTCCATACCTGACCCCCACTCACTCTGACAGCACCCCTCAGCAACGCCACAACAAGCACCGAGTCAGAATACAACATATCACCCTTTCTCCTCACTACACCCTTCTTTATCGTCACCCAATCACCACATTCCACCCTTACCTCCTTCTTGCCACAACTCCTGTTTACTCTCATCACCCATACTTCCTTATTCTTCAACCTTCTTCTCAACTCCTCAATCAAACAGTCCAACTCTCTCACTCATCCAAGCCATGGGGGACACACCTGTGTATTTGCCTTCTGACCTCTCATCAACTCAAATGGACTCTCCCTGGTTGCAGCATGAGGCGACAACCGCAGGGCATACAACCTCGCCTGAATAGTCACCTTCCTGTCCTTTCCACATGCACCCGCCATACCAATTGCCTCCATGATGCACCTGTTTACCCTTTCAACCATGCCATTTCCCTCTGGGTGATACAATGTTGACCTATATTGTCTTATTCTACACCTCTTCGCATACTCTGCAAAACAACCACCAGTAAACTGAGTTTCATTATCTGTCAGTATGCTTCCTGGCACTCGTTCTCTAGCAAATACTCCTTGCATAAAATCCACAATTCTCTCTCCACTGACACTGCAAACAATTTCATACTCTGTCCACTTTGACAATAAATCCACAAGTACAATAATATATTTACCACGCTCATCTCCCAAATTCACTGGACCTAAGATATCAACTGCTACATCCTCCCAGACTTTTCTCTGAATCTCATCCTCCACCATAGGTTGCTCCTAGGCCAACTCTCCCTTATCACCTTTAGCACACTCATTGCAATTGGCCAACCTCCCCTCCACTTCTCTGTCAAACCCTGGCCACCAACACTCACTCCTCAAGATACCTTTTGTTTGTGTGACAACCACATGTCCGGCATGAGCCAAATCCACAACTTTCCCTCTAATCGACACTGGGACCACCACACGCTCCTACCAAAACAAGACACCATCAACCATGCTTAACTCACCACGTATTTCCTAATAAAGCCTTTCACCCGACCGTAAGTCACTTTTCCTAGGCCATTCCGAATCCACATACCCTTTAACACGTGGTAACACCTCATCACTTCTGATAGCGCTCAGCCATTCTTCCTTACTCACAATGCCCTCATGGTTTACAAATACCATTTCAGAAATGTCAACAGTACTTTCATCCGCCATATGGCTACCCATCCTTGATAGACAATCAGCCATTACATTCTCCTTGCCTGGTATAGCTTGAATTTCAGATTTATTTCCTTGTAACCTTTACCCAACTAACCACACGTCTCAATACTTTGTCAAGTCCCTTGCTCTCAAAAATGCATTTCTAAGGTTTGTGGTCCGTCCTTATCACAAACTCAGTTACCCACACAAAATTCCAGAACTTTTGCACAGACCAATGAAACGTCAACGCCTCCTTTTCCAAAACGGAATAATTCCTCTCCGGACCTCTCAAAGCTCTCGATGCATGTGCAATGATCTCAACTGCACCGTTGCCTACCTGGGACAACACAGCTCCAGTACCATCATCACTCGCGTCCAAAGTAATCACGCTTCTCCTATGCATTTCAAAACTCCTCAAGGGTTGAGCTAAATCAATGTCCTCCTTTATTTTTGAGAATTCCCTCTCACACTTTTCACATCAAACAAACTCCTCCCCTTCTTCAATAATCTCCTCATCTCACACAGTTTATCAGCAAAACATTTTACAAACTTTTGGTAGAATCCAATCATGCGCAAGAATGTGCATAACTCTCCTTTACACTTTGGTCTTTGAACACTCTTAATCAAGGCCACCATACATGTCTTTGGTTTCACTCCTTCCACCAAAACCTCATGTCCCAAATATTCTACCCTGCTCTCTAAAAATGCACTTTTCCTTCCTCAACTCAATGTCACGCCTCTCACCTCCCCAATTCTTAATACTTGTTCCACAATTCTATCATGGTCACCCTCAGACTCCCCACAAACCAGCACATCATCCTAAAAACAGCACACACCTCTCAGTCCTCTAAACAATTTGTCCATAACCTTTTGAAATATTGAAGATGCCAACACCAAGCCAAATGGCATTGTACGAAATTGGAAGATCTCCTCATGTGTGATTAATGCAGTTAGTTTCCTACATCCCTCCTCCAATTCTATCCGATGGTATGCGGATGCCATGTCTAATTTAGAAAAGACTCCCTAATGTCCAATCATTGCTAACATCTCACCCATGTTTGACAACGGATTTCTATCGACTACCCCACATTTATTTAGTTCGCAGAGATCCACACACAATCTCAAATCCCCCAAACTCTTCATCACAACAACTAGGGGTGAGATCCATTGCACTCCTCCTGCCCTCTCAATGATACCCATCTTGAGTAGCTTTTCAATTTCACATTTCACCCGTCCCCAACTCCATGGGAACAGGACGTAACTTTGCTGACATTGGTATATTCCCTTTTTCAATATTATTTGATGCCTCATCCCATTCACTTTTCCCACACCTTTTTAAAATACTTTGCTAAATCTCTCACATACTGATGAACCCACATATAACACTTGATCATCTGTATTGGGATCCAAATTTATTAGCAATCTTTTTTGATCTCGCAACCCTAGTAAGCTTAAACCCTTTTTAGTCACATAGACTTTCCCTTGTGAACTCCTCCCTTTGAATTACAGTTTTGCAATAAAATACCCAAGGAGTTTAATCTTGTCTTTATTGTATCCCCCAGGTTTAATATCCGGCTCCACAAAGTTCCTCACATCTCCCTCGACCTCTTGTTCAAAGACATATACTGGCATTAGGGACATTTTGGATCCGTGGTCAGCCATCATCGACACTTCCTTCCCAATCACACCCACCAACGCATATGGGTGCTCATATTCCCCCTCATTCACACCTTGAATGACATTAACTGTAATGTTTCAACATGACTGTTGTCCTCAGAGGACTCTCCTTTTCCTTCTTCTTCAGTGACGTATAATACTTTTTTCTTGCTAAATTGAACGTTTTTGAAGCAGGTCGCAAAAGGTCCTCTTTTCTTGCATTTGGCACATACAGTACAATGTCCTGGACATGACATCAATGCCACAATGTGAGAATTGCTGGCACACTGGAAATGCAGCTGCTCTTCTTTCTTTTCTCCAGGTCCTTTTGGAAACTTCTCTTTCCCTTTTTTTTCTGTCTATGTTCGGCAACACTTAACACTTTCACTTTTCTTTCACAGTTTTCCTTGTCTGAACGTTTTGCTACACACGCCACAACGTGTACCACTCTTTTAGCAATATCTAGCACTTCATCCAGCATTGGCTCATCTTTCAGCCACAACACTTCTCTAATCTTGTTGCTGTTGCAATGGATCATGAATTGATCCCTGATGTGCTCATCAAATGATTCTCTAAACTTGCATGACAAGGCCAAATGGTAGAGTGCTGTTACGTATTCCTCTACACTCTCCCGTTGTTCTTGCGCTCATACTCCAAAATGGTATCTTTCTAGGATAGTGCTTGTCTTTGGGTTGAAGTGTAAATCTAATTTGAGTAGGGCCACATCAAGGGCATTCCCACTGCGTCCCCCACCATCGCCAACAAGCAGAGGCAAAGTATCAAAAATGTGCTGTCCTTCAGATCTAAGAAAATGCATTAACAAGGACAACTTCCTATCAACATAACATGAGTTGCCACAAACTGCTTTAATATTGTGGAAAAGCCTTTTTTCCATTGGGCCCATTCCACCCTAACAGGCCAGGAGACGCCATAAACACTGGGGGGAATTGCCATAGTGCTATCCCTCTTTTTATTTTTTTTAAATCAGACGCTCAAATAACTACTTTTACATGCTCCAATGGTGCGGGTACAAGAGCTTCACTTTCTTTTTTTGTGGGCTGTTTGCAAAACACAGGCCCAGCTTCCTCTTTTGTGCCGTTCTGCAATCCAATATCCCTTTATGCGTGCATACGTCTTATTTGCGCATGCGCACTGTGTTCATGTCTTCCAGGTCGGGCAATGTTTAGGCCAGACACGCGTGCGCTCTAAACAATGGTGAGGACCAGGCTTCAATCAGCATGCAAGCACTCTTTTCCAAAATGGTCAGCTCCTTCCTTTTGTGGCACACTTACTTGAGATTGCAGTGTGTATGGGCACTCCTACCTCTTCAACACCGGCGGGTGGAGTGGATGCAATTGAGCCACTCTCAGTTCACCAACAGTCCACGCTGGGGGTCTGTATGGTTTACGTCCTCTTCAAATGTATCCCATCCTCGTCGCCATTGTTAGGAAGCCAGCTCTGACACGAATGTGCTTTTTATAGGTATGCTTTATTAAGATAACTACATAAAGGACCACCAGCACAGCCTCTCCGCTTCAGGTCCTTCTCCTACTGCTGTGCCTGGAACATACCACAACTATATACATTCTACCCAGATATAAGTAACTGATGCATATGACACCAATAAGATTTATATGTCCTTGTGGTTAACTCTTCAGTCTCGCAGCCCTGCAGGCCAGAGTTTGCAACACCTCTTCCTATTTTTTTAAAATGTTATTAACATAGTGACATTGCCGCCCTAAAACATGCTGGCACCAAAAGATCCCTGCGCCAAACCGCCCTGGGTGTACAGGATGCACCGAAATGGAGTGTACCATGTTTGATTGTCTGGAGGGTGCATTTTTAGGGAAATTTAGCCACCTTTTGGCCATTTGCACTGCAACCTTAATACTGGCTACAGTCTGTAGTTGCCATTGAAAGGCCCAATCAGTCTTTCATCTTCTTGGTGTTGATAAATTGAGTACCACTAAACTGAGTAATAACATCTATTATTATGGTGTTTGAAAGTGGGAGGAACCTGGCATAAAATGCTATATAATAATACATTTACTATTTTGTGATTGTTTAAGGGCCTTTGGTCTAGTCACCCTATGCTTCCCAGGGTCATGCAGATGTGGACCCCTTGCTCACTGTGCTCAGAGGCACAGCTCCACCTCACTAATGAGGCCCAACAAGGCTGAAACATGTGTATGGTGTTGCTGTTGGTACTCTTGTTCAGAGGGGAATTGCCATAGCATTTCTGGTGCTGGACTGCCCATGTGGGCAGGACAAAGACTGATATGCAAATGGGTATTTCCCATCTGTGAAAGGTACAGTGAGCTAAAGTGTAGCTGCGGACTCTCCAATGGGTGCCTTCCCAAAGAACAGGTCAATGGGCCGTGTTCGTTCTCGCAGATGAACGCCTATGACTACATGTTGTTTATTAATGACTACAGTCTGTAGTTGCCATTGAAAGGCCCAATCAGTCCTTCATCTTCTTGATGTTGATAAATTGAGTACCACTAAAATGAGTAATATGATTATGTGAAGCTGAAGCGGTCGGTTGGGGTTGTGGATTTTGACCAGAGAATGGACTTGAGTTTGTTTACTAGAGGGCCAATTGGGAGGGAAAGTGGCTTGGCCAGTCGAGTGTATAAAGAGATTGTGTCGCATTACAGTGGTAATGCTTTGCTTAGAGAGGAGTGGGGTAGGAGAATTGGTTTGGATATCTCTGATGACTCGTGGCGACGGATGTGTGAAAATGTTAAGTTGTGTTCATTAGGACTTACAGAGAGGTCGAGATGAATCAAGATCCTTAATCGGGTTTTTTGGACTCCGGAGAGAATGGTGAGGAGAGGGATGTCGGAGAGCTCAGATAGTTGGAGGTGTATTCATGTGGCAGGTACATTGGAGCTATGCTGTGGGACTGTCGGTTGGTGAGGTTGTTCTGGGGTAAGGTTGGTCGGGTGTGTGATGAGGTGATTGAAGGCTTGCCTGCTTTGGATTTCAGATTGATGGTATTGGGGGATGATGAATCTTTGGAGGATCTTACTCAGAAGCAGAAGAAGTGGTTGTTCCATGGGGCAATGATCGGTAAGAAAATTGTTTTGCGAAATTGAAATCGGTATTGACTCTGAACATTGAGACGTGGTTGACTGAAATGCAAGATTCGGCGGCTGTGGAGAAGACGCTTTACAGAAGGGAAGGGAAATTGGGTTTGTTTGAGAAAATCTGGGGTAAATTTCTACGGCTATACTAGACTTGGTATTGTACTTGTGTAAATAGGGGTTGGGGGGTGGTAATTAGGGGGTTTTGTGATTTAGATTAGAGGTTATGTTTGGTAATGTATTACATTGTATATAGTTATGTTATGGACTGTTTTGATGATTTCGGAAATATTACACATTTTATGGAGTGTACTCTACTGTATGAGATTTTGAATTTATGTAAATAAAGTTTCAACAAAAAAAAGAACAAAAAGATCTTGGAAAAAAAAACAAAAAAAACTGAGTAATATCACCAATTATTATGGTGCTTGGAAGTGGAAGGAACCTGGCATAAGGCGCTATATATAAAAATAAAATGCAATAAAGCCCCTAAAGACTGACAATGCTGGTCCACAGTAGTGGGTCAGAATAAGGGCCCAATGGTGAATTGGTTTCTCCAACAAATAAACCTTGAGAAAATAGAGCCTATTTCTCAGGAGAGCTAGGCAGCACGAGGCCACAGCCATCCTGATATATTCCTATCATCTAGACGCGTTAGCACTTTATGATCATTTTCATGGTCGCACAGCATAAACTGAGGGTTCACCAGCTGTTCCGCTCCCTTATTAGTAATGCAGAAAAAGGACATTATTCACAATGGCATCATAAAAAAAGGAAAACGTGCGTGATTTATCAGTGTGCTCTTTATTCAAAGAAGCGTGCATGTGTTTTATGCTGCTCGGGCTTCACACACCACTAAAGGGAAACGCTGCTCTCCCCTGGCGATAGGATTCCTATGGCAAGCAGTAATTCACCCTAATTGGTTCACTGTACTTCCTACTTTACTCGCCTCCCCGGGCCCGCCCCCTCCCTAACCCGCTCACTGGAGCTCTGTCATGACTTGGGCAACAGGTGCTCTGCCTCGTCAGGGGAGGGGGCGTGGCCTGGTACTCTGATCCTCACTCTGGGAACTGATTTGTCTGGTTGTTTAGTCTTTATTTGAAAAGGCCCCCACTGCCAAACATCCGCTTCCTGGCGCCCCCAGACAAGAATGGAGGCAGGGGCAGGGAGAACAGCATTGCAGCAGATTGAAGAACTTAATACAAGGGTGGGGTACGGTTGCAACAATGAAGAGATGATCTTTCATCCCTTGGAGCGATCAGAGGGGTGAAGATCTTGAAGACGGGGGAAAGTGGGGGGTACATTAGTGCTGAAAAACCCTTTACGTTTAAATGGTAGGGCTTTATTTTTTAAATTATTCCGTTTTGAACAAATACGTTTTAGGTGCTTTTTGGAACCTAGAGAGGGTCCCTTTTTTTTGCAGTCAGCAGAACCACTTGCTGTATGCTCTTCCTCCATGGCTCTTCCAGGGGTCGAAGTGGGCGGGAGCCGTTGGGAGCTTTGCTACTCTACTTTTTTAAATTAAGTTTTACTGTTCCTATATTTTTATTTTATAAAGAAACCATTGCGGAATGGATTTGTTTTCAAATGAAAGTGTAGGAGGAGTTGAAACGCACACTTCAATGCACTGCACTGATCGTTCCCTTCAACAGCAGGTGTGTTGGAACTTTGGATTGCAGATGGGAGGGGGACAGCAATGCGGTTTGTGGGGAGCTGGGGGAGGGCATGTGGGAACATATTTCCTCTACTTCTTTTTGTATACTCCCACCACTGGGCTATTCTTTTTCAAGGAGACCTGTGTTCAAATCTTAGCTTCCCCATCGGTGCGCAACAAAATCTTTGACTTTGCTTCACTTACCTGCAAAAATGGGAGCCCTTGTTAACAGGTTGAATTTCAGAATCAAAGAAGGCTGTAGAAATAGGGACTGTTTCGTTGAACTTAGAAGCTCCTGGGATGAAACATTCTCTGCGTCGCACAGAGCCACGCGCATTGAGTCCACCAATAATGACAGAAGGGAGCTAAGCACGGCGCTACACAAGATCACTTATATTCCATTGCATCGCACACGTCTATTCATTCGACAGCTCCCAGGAGAAAGTACTCACAGGTTCTTGAGGTCTGTGGCCCCTCGGAAAGCTTTCCTTGGGATGGCTTGGATGACGTTCTCGCTGAGGTCCCTGCAGGAAACACAAAGGAGAAGATACAAAGTGGTTAGAAGAAAGGGAAGGATAACTTTGACATTTTCAATTCTTTCTGTGCTGCAAGTTTCCAGCCGATCTATTGGCCCCAACCGGGGAGGAAAGGCTTTGATATTTTACAGGAAGAGCCAGCACGAGGAGGCTGCGAGAGTCTTTCAAAGAATTGATTAGATGCTCTTAAATTATTGAGGATATCTTTTCAGAGTTCAAAAGATTGCTCTCACCAGGCATGCGCACCATGTGGGTGAGATCCGTTTGACAGCTGGGGCTCTGTTTTGGCGGCCTGTCCCTTTGGTGGCCAAATAGAGTACTCCTCTTGACAATCTCACGGCTTTGCCTTATTAAATGTTTATAGTCCTACCTGTTCAAAGGTTTGCCAAGTAAGGCATTCAAGACTTAAAGCAGAACACTGGAACAATGCACACATATTTAATGATCCACAGCATAAGTGCGGTGGCACTCCGATCCAAAAATAAATAAATAAAAGCTACACTCCTTGAGACATATTGTTTGGTGTCCTAGTCCCCAGGGAAGAGAAACTCTCAATTAAAGTCGACTGAAAACGTAGCCTCCCTGCTATAATGCTCCCCGTCCAAGAGTTTAAAATCCCTTTCAGTGACCCCTGGCTGACCTGTAGCAGCCATTGGATGGGACATCCTGTACTTCTTTCTGCTTCATTCTGTAAAAGACAATCAGTGTAGAAAACTGCAGAAATGTTTTTGGGCCTCATTACGAGTTTGAGGGAAATTCTGTGGTAAATCAGGTAAATTACTGCTAAAAATCGATTGCCGCTACTGCCACTCGTTCCTGTGTACCTACCACAGGATTACAAGTAGTGGGAAGTTCGTGTAAATCCCCATTTTTGGAATCCACAAGACTCCATGCATGGGGATTTTGGGCAGAATTACACAGCCAGCGGTAATTCTGCCATGGTAATTCTGCCTATTTGTGGCTTTAAAGTGGAGGATTTACCTCCAGCATGATGCTGGAGGTAAATCCCGCACTTCCAGGCCAATCCTGGAATTTAGAGTTGCGGTAAAATTGGGAGTAATTCTATTACCACCCAAAAAAGGTTCAGTAATGGAATTACCGCCACTTTTTTACTGCATCACCAAACTTGTAACGAGTACCTTTCTGTGGTTTTCACCAAATGTACCCTTTTCGCTACCGCTTTCATGCACAATGCAGGAATCTCATAAGGAAAAGCCACAGCTACCTTGTGGTTTCCTGCAACGGGGAGGGAATCTAACTCCTATGCATGCGTTCAGGAGGCTGCTGCCTATGCAATGGCTCGATTTCGGCAGAGTGTGTTCGCTTTTCAATGACAGGAGAAAACGTCAGCAGAAATCCATCTGGAATAACAGCTGCCGTGTTCATCATGGCAGCCGTCTTTGCTGATCACTGCCATACATTCGGACCTCACTGGTGATTAATTCAGATTCACTGCAAGCAGCCGGGAAAGGCGCAGGAACCCAAGCTCTGCCGGGTCCCTTGCGCCTTTCACCACTGCATGCAGTGAATCATGCAAACGTGGGCACGGTAGCAGCTGAGCTCTTTCTGACAGATTCTCCCGCCTCATAATACATACATCGAAGGATTCAGAACATTTATTTTGAGGAAACTTGAATATTGTTATGTATAGAGAACAGAACACCCTCTGCTTGTCTAGGTTCTCTCAGTACCACACACAAAAGAAGTACAATGCCCTCTAGCCATCTATACCAAATTTCAAAAAAGCTATCTTTAAATGCACGTGAAACAACATTTCTTTATTCTCATTTGTATTGTTGTTCAAAAGTTTCAAAAAAACATAACATAAATCGTCTAAAACAATGTTTGCAGTGCTAGTTTGCAACGCAAATCAACACTACTGGCCTGCCATTTAACAACCACACCTGCTACTCCCACACCACTCATACATAACATTACCAATCGTAATCAAAAGACAAATTAAAATCATATAGAATCATACATAACAAAACAGACTGGATACATTGACCAAGGGGAAATCTACCAGTGTCCACATGTTACACTATTTTGGTATTACTGTGTAATGATTGTATAACCGTTACTTATGTTACTGCAAAGTCTCTATTTCTTAGAGATACATGTATCCAGTGTCTTCGTCGACTCGAGTTTCGGCTTTAACCAAGGGTCCTCAAGATGATTTGAGGACCAGCCTCATCAGGACGAAGTGAATGGAAGGTGGTGGGAATGGCTAATTTATGCTGTGACGAAAACATCACAAAATTAAAATTGTTCGTTTACAGACAGCTGCACAACGGGCTACTATGTACCCGTGGCATGCAAAAGGAATTTAAAAAGGGAAGGAAGAAGCGAAAAATCACCTCAAGACCAAGATTGCTTTATGGACTATTGAAATGAGCCAACTTGTCTCCCCTTGCAGAACCCTTAAACATTTATATTGAGGAAATCTGAATATTGTTATGCATAGAGAACAGAACACTGTCTGCTTTTCTAGGTTCCCTCAGTACTTCTGATATCAGTACATTTGTGTCTAGCCGCAATCATAAGCGTTGCTTAGGAAGGATATCAGGGAGGTTAGGAAAGTAACCCTTGGCTAGTGAATGGAAATAAAATAAAAAATAATAACAGTGGCATTAAAAATAGAAGAAGAAATATCATTAAAACTACAATATATAATGTAAACATTTGTTTAAGGGATTTGAAAGCATTTATGATGAAAATCTCTATAATGAAAACCACCTGGAATTCCCCCAAATTCATAAAAACATCGTAGGACCGTGTCAATCAATTTTGTATTTGTATTTTGTATTTTATTTATTTATAACGCGCAAACCAACAGGCCCGGAGGCATCAGGGCGCAATTTGTACAAGGTTACAGATATGCAGGTATAACAGAGAAACATTAAACATTTACACATGGGATCCGATATGCAGGTATAACACAGAATCCTTATATACATTTACAAGAGGATCTTATATACATATGTACAGTAGTTTCAGTGCCGATAGGTGATAGTAGCGGTCGGCAAGTCAGGGTAGGTCAGGAAGAAGCGCGAAGCCGGCCTTAAAGCTGGTTGAAAAGCCAAGATCTAGTATTGGCTTTGAAGGTATTGAAAGAGTCTTCCGCTCTAATTGAAACAGGGAGGGAGTTCCATAACTTGGAAGCTAAGACGGGGAAACTTGAGCCCCCTGCTTTTTGCAGTTTAAATCTGGGGATCGCTAGACAGTGGGATTGGGCTGTTCTTAGAGGTCGGGAGGTAGAATGGCGCGACAGTCGACTACCAAGGTAGATCGGGGCTTTGTTGGCTAGGCATTTGTGCGTAAGGGCGAGTGTTTTGAGTGAAATTCTCTGTTTGACAGGTAGCCAATTTAACTTACTTCTGGTTTCTGAGATGTGGTGGTGTCGGGGAATGTTTAAAGCGGCACGAATGGCGTTGTTTTGTGTCGTTTGAAGTCTGTTCAGGTTCTCTTGGCTGGTGCCAAGATAAAGAGCACTGCAGTAATCAATTTTAGCCATAATAAGGGTTCTCGCTAGCGTAACGCTGTTAGACGTAGTGAGGAATGGTCTGCAAGCTGCGATAAGTTTGCATGTGTATGCAGACGCAGATCTGACAGCATTGGTTTGTCGGGTTAATGAGAGTCTGGCATCAAGGTAGAAACCTAACGTTTTGGTATCTTTTGAGACACGAATGATATTACCATCTATGTTGAATGACTGATAGGACGGCTCTAGTCTGCTCAGGCGTTGTGCAGTGCCCAAGATCAGGAGCTCCGTCTTGTCATCATTCAAGCACAACTGATGTTGGGCCATCCAGGCTTGGATGACCAGGTAGACGTCGTTAGGGGCCTTGGTGTCACCTAGATAATCACCAGTGATGGGGATGAGTATCTGGGTGTCGTCCGCATAGTTGGTATAGGAGACACCCAGATAGTCAAGCACATCAAAGAGTGGTTTCGTGAAAATGTTATAGAGTGTAGGTGACACACAAGATCCCTGAGGAACGCCACAGTAAATCGGGGAAGGGTCCGCGGCTGCGGATGGGGCAAAGACTCTCATGGATCTGTTGCTCAGGAAAGATTTGATCCAAGCCGCAGCCGAAGAAGAGAAGTTGGCAGCGCAATGGAGGTGCTCGCACAGGATCTGATGGTTGACCAGATCGAATGCGGCTGAAAGGTCGAGAAGTAGTAGCATTGCTAGTTTGCCTTGATCCTTTAGAACCTCGATTTGAGTTTTAAGGTCTAATAATGCGGTCTCTGTCCCGTGTCTGGGGCGGAAACCAGATTGTCGTAGACCTAGCAAGTTATTAGTTTCCAAGTAATTTTGGATCTGAAAGTATGCGGCACGGTCTAGGATCTTGAGCAGAAATGGTACAGTGGTGATAGGTCGGAAGTTAGTGGGAATGTTAGGGTCTAGGGAAGGTTTTTTAAGCAGTGGGATAACCCAAGCGTCCTTCAGATTGTCCGGGACAATACCTGTTTGAAAGGAAGAGTTGATGAAGGCCGTGATGAATGGGGCCAACTCATGCGCTGAGTCCTTGATAGTAGGGGCTGGGCACGGGTCACCTTGGCAGTTAGTTGGCTTAATTCTAAGAATTATATTTTCTACCTCTGCCACGGTAAGCGGAGAGAATGCGAATGGTGTGATATTGGCAGAGTCTGGCAAGGGGGCCTTAGTGAGGGAAAGAACGTGGTTGTCGCGCTTCAGGCTGTCCTGTTTATCTTTGATTTTGTCTTGTAGTGTGGAGATTTTATTTAGTAAGGCTGCTTGGATGTTGGCACACCATTTACTATCTTTCACGCATGTGTCAGGGGGGGCGACTGGAGTTTCAAGCTCTCTTAGGATTTTAAATAGTTCCTTGGTGTTCGAGTCGGCTTGTATAATGCGGTTGTTGAAAGATTCCTTTTTTGCCGTGATGATGGCATCTTTGTAGGAGAGTGAGGCTAGAAGGAAACTGTCTTTATGCTCGTCTGAGGGGTGGCTTTTCCATCGATTTTCGGCACAGCGTTTAGCTTTGAGGAGCAATCTTAACTGTGGTGTGAACCATGAATTAAGATAAGCTTGAGGTTTAGCCTTTCTATGTTTGAGAGGTGCTATACAATCAATGGCAGTTTGCATTGTTTGGTTGTAGGTGTGTGCTAGTGAGGTTGGATCAGAGTAAGAGTTGGTGGCTGTGTTAAGGGACGGGAGTAACAATGGGAGGAGTTTCTCCTTGGTTATATCTTTTTTGCTTCTAGTTGGGAGTGCTGGGGCTAATGGTGATGGGATTCGTGGTGTGGCTGCAATGTTGAAAGTTATAATGTGATGGTCGGACCATAGACATGGGGTATTGTTAAGGACCTTGATATTGCAATTGGAGCCAGCTACCCAGTCAAGTGTTCTACCTTTAATATGGGTAGGCTCTTGGATGTATAAGGTAAGGCCGAGGTCAGATAGTGCGATCTCCAGGTCAGAGGCCACAGGATCTTTTAAGTCACCAAGACCTAAGTTGAGGTCGCCTAGGATGATTGTTTGAGAATTGTTCTTTGTATTGTTGAGGAGGAGAGTGGAGATTTCACTGACAAAGGTTGGTGCGGGTCCTGGAGGTCTATAGATTAGGTGCATGGTGGCTGTTTGGTTAGGTGTGAGTGCTAGTTTGACAGACAGCAATTCAGCTGATTTGAGTTTGGAATCAGGTAACACTCTTAGGTCAAGAGTATTTTTATGGATGAAGGCCACACCGCCGCCTTTGGAAGAGGCGGTGGAGCGGTCACATCGTGTGATGCCGTAGTTCGGCGGTAGGGCTAACGCTAGTAAGGGGCCAGATGCGGCATAAAGCCATGTTTCGGAGATAGCTATGAAGTCAAGGTCAGACGTGGTGATGAGGTCAGCTATGTCAAGTGCGTGTGCAGTGAGGGATCTAGCATTAATAAGGGCACCTTTGAACATGGGCAGTTTAACCTTGGAGGTGGTGGGTTTGCATGTGGTGGCAGTTGACAGAGATCCAGGAGAGAGGGGGGTTTGTTTCCTGGAGATGTGACGGATGTGGCGTAGGCGTAGGCGGAATCTGGTGCCTAGTCTCCTATTTCTAAGAGAGAGGGGGCAGGGTTGGTTAGGTGTAGGTTTCCTAGCAAAGTGATCCAGCCATAAAGCTGGGTCGTTGAGGTATTGGTTGGTATGGCCTACAGCGGGTGCTGCCGGGCTCATTCTAGGTGACGCGAGAGGTCGTGGGGATGCCATGCTGGTAGAAGGCTGGTCCATTTTAACCCAGAGTGTGGAGGTTGTTACCGTAGGTAGCTGGAGAGCTTGGGCAAGTCGAAGGGATAGTGTGTAGAGTAATGGAAGGAGTACACTGACGTGCATGATGACAGTCCTGGTCACCTAGGTGAGAGAGAAGAGCTAGGTGGCACAACAACCATGTACATAGACAGTGGTCACCTAAGATCAAATTGGCAGTGAAAGGCAAGGGCCATAAGACTAAAGGCACAGCATGAATCAGGGCAAAACACAGTCAGTTGTGGTCTATTGGCGACCATAAGGCACAACACAATGTAAGCAAGCAATGTAAGTGGCAGCTTCAGAAGACATCTTCATATTCTAATCCCTAAATTCGTATATATCTACAGTCCATAAATACTGATTTGAACTGCCATTACCTTCTAATAATGAAGAACCTGGAGCGGAAAGGGCAAAGTTCCTGGCCCCTGGCTCCTATGGCTCCGAACAGGCACCCAACAGGCCTTAGTATGGCCTTCGTCGTGGCCGGCGTTTCCGCCTGCCGGCGGATGCAGGCCGAAGAAAAGTGAAGATGCGGCCTCGTTGTGGCGCCGCGATGCGCCCGGAATCGCGGGGTCAGGCGCTCCGATGGGACAAGGTCAGGCAGGCCTTGCTCCGTGTGCCCGCACTCCTGGGGCTGGATTCTGGCTTCGGGGGGGGGGGTGCGAGGGGCTCCTGCCCTCTACCCTTGTTGCAGGCAAGTGAAGTGGAGGTAATGGGCACCCAACAGGCCTTAGTATGGCCTTCGCACGTGGCCGGCGTTTCCGCCTGCCGGCGGATGCAAGCCGAAGAAAAGTGAAGATGCGGCCTCGTTGTGGCGCCGCGATGCGCCCGGAATTGCGGGGTCAGGCGCTCCGATGGGACAAGGTCAGGCAGGCCTTGCTCCGTGTGCCCGCACTCCTGGGGCTGGATTCTGGCTTCGGGGGGGGGGGTGCGAGGGGCTCCTGCCCTCTACCCTTGTTGCAGGCAAGTCCATAGCAAAATGTGTTTCCCAGTCATTAGAATGTGAAAGATACTCCAGCGCTGTTCCAAAGCATTGAGACAACCCATTTCTTCGTATAGTACTCCCGAAATATGCGTTCAGCTATTTCGCAAAGTTTACAAACCTTACACCATTTGTTTTGTATACTAATTAACAGATACAGGCCTGATACAGATTACCATTGAACTACTGCCAAACTCGTAATGAGTCCTAAGTGTTTATTATGACTTGCAGGCATTTAAAGGGAACCCCTATGGTTTGACAAGAAATTCACACATTTTAGGTTAAGTATGTAATGTTACTGGGATTCATGCTGCGTGCAGACATCCTTTGCATAGTCTGTAGAAGCTATGCGGCCGTTAAGAAGAGGGGGTGGGTTAGGATAGTGGAGAGGAAGGAGAAACACAAGATGTCTTTGCTGCTGTGTTGATGCGTGCAGTTCAGAAGTACCCAGGCACTGTGTGGGGGTCTGTTTCTAGGTGACCTGTATCAAGGGCATAGAACAGTGGTCGCAAGCGTCCCCTCAACTGTCTCAGATGGAGACACCGCTGCAGTCACCTGTTGACATGAAAATAATTCAGACCACCTTTTTGGTCTCTTTGGCATTGACATGCTAGTAATGGTTTCGGTTCCCCGTGTAGGAATAATAATACACAGGGTATAATGAAGTCAGACATGCTGCTGTGGGGCAGGAAGTGAATGTAACTGACAAAGAAAAGCAGAGGCCACAGATGCAACCAAAAGCCCTCTCTGCAAATGCAAGCACACGTTAGGAGTGAACTTTAAGCCAATGGCTATTCGCCCATACAGAGATGACAACCATCCAAAATGGATAGGGATGTGCTGTTTACAAACAGAATAATTATTCTTTGCGAAGTGATCATATGGAGGAAAAACAGAAGACGCTCCATGAGCTAACGGCGGTGCATGCGGTGCAAAGCTCAGGGCCTTGCGGGCTGTCTGTCTTCTTCACGCTGATAGATTGTATCCATCAGCGGTGATTATTGGATACCGAGGCTTGAGCTTCAGTACTCCATCTTCTCAGGTTGAGCATATAGTCGTGGTATTGGATTCTTCATGGTCTGTGCGGACTTGTCACCGTAGGGCTGGTTTCACAGGGTCTTTGCCATGATGGGCCTTGAGATCCTTGCGGGTGCCAAGCAAGGCAGATTTATAGTAGATTTAAATTGATAAGGCATGAGCCACATTTGTGTGCTGTTGGTATGTGGGTGAAGAATTAGCATATTCATTGGATATCTTCAAATTCTGGTTCAAGTTTAGCCCCTTTGCCCCCAAAGAGCAGATATTCAAATCCCTGATTCAAAGCAACTGCAGCTAAGCAATACACGTCAAACTGAACTAGATGAGTCCTGGAGAAGGTTCACGGTATTGGTTAAACCTGTGCTGTGGGGGCCATGCTTACCCAGACGCACTGTGAAGTCACTTTAGCGGAATGTAGGACACCGCATACAACCTAGATGCATACACACAGGGAGCCCTACTGACTAATGGGGTACCAGACCCATCCACACACAAAATACTTTCTACCAAAAATAGGTAATAGAAGTACTCACAACAAGAAAAATAGGAAGCAATGGAGACATACAAGCCTGCCCTACACTGCACTCCCCAAGCTCCAGAGATGTGCTCAGACAACGCTACCAACTGACCAGAGCCACAGGAAGGATGGATCTGAAGAGGGACTTTTTTTTTCTTTTTTTTTAATTGTGTTTAGTTCATCAAGAGAACCTTTACAAAATTACATCTTAGTTTCAATTTAAATGAGAATACAAAATCTAAAAATTTCATTTACATTTAAAAGAAAATACAAAATCTCATTTTCAATTGAGAATTATTTAAATGCTCGATAATATATGCATATAAAAAACTTTTCTTAAAACAAGAATTATAGTTATTCACTTAATATTCATCAAACATGGTCTAACCAGTTTCAAGTACTTATTGATCTTTTATCACTTTAAGAATTTTCGTCAGACTAATAACCAGAATAGTAGTGTTCCCCCACATACACTTCTTCCATAGTATGGTCCTAGATAGTTCAGATCCAGAATGCCAATAACTTCCGAATTCCTTAATTCTTAGCAACTCAAAATGGATACAGTACATCACAAGATGTTTCAAGGACTCAACTGATTGCGGGACACAACAAAAATAACATTCACTACTTTGAATTCCATACTTTTTCTTATATATAATCCAATTAGATATGCGCTCATAGGTACAAAATTGATTTAATCTAAAGCGCATATATAGACCCCTTGCAGCCAAACACAGAAATTGGAGAATATATCTAGGTAATTCACCCAGTTTTCTTCTAAATAAAGCATATTCTTCATAAGATTTATATTCGGCAATTCGATCTGATTGAAGACACCAACTCCAACGTTGGAATTTCTGCTTATTCGAAGGAAGACAAGATATAAGATCTTGTTTGGTTATAGTAGCCAGATCTAAAATTACATCAATTTTTCTTACAAAATTGGATAGAGCTGGTAATGATCTTGATACTATAATATTGTTCAGGTCTCCATAGAGCGAGTTTTTTGGGGGACACAGCATCTTACTATAATTATTTAATAACCTCCAATTTCTTTTAGCCGAAAGTGGTAGGAGACCCAGTTCATGCCGTATAGTATCATTTGGAATTGAGTTTTCCAGACTCAACACCTTTTTCCATAATTTTCCTTGACCCATGTCTAACAGGTCAACAATATCTGTAGTGCATATGTTAAGAATGTACAAAATACTTGGTTTGGTCTTTAACAAATAAAATTGGATAATAGGGACTATTGAGAAAGTACAGTATTTTCTGTAAATGATGCACATCTGGGCAGTCAAGGGTTTCAGTTTCTCACTTAAACACTCTTTTCACCAAGTTTTTGAATTCTGATCTGTTAGTGTATAACAGAGGTATCTTAATCCCTTAACTAATTCGAGCTCCTCCATACCAATCGACCAGTTAAATTTCTTTATTTTCCTCTTCCCTTCCAAAAAAATTATAATCTTTGATTTTGCTTGATTAATCTTTAAATTATGTGATTCAGCAAATAAATAGAAGGAATTTAGTTTGTTTTGCAATCCATGCAGAGTTTTGTCGAACAACAGCAAGTCATCTGCAAAACTTATACAATTTAGTTTAAGATGGGCTAATTGTGCAGGATAAGTTGTTATATCCTTCCATATATGATCTTCATCAGAAAGGTATAGCTTGAATAATATTGTGGCTAAAGAACAGCCTTGTTTTAGCCCTATTGCTGTATGGATAGGCTTTGTTAGTGTTCCAATTTTATTCAAACAGACTCTATAATAGGTTTTTGAATGCAATAAAGCAATCAGTGCTACTAGATGTACTGGGATTCCACTTCGAATCATCTTGTTCCAAAGTATTTCTCTTATTACAGTGTCGAATGCTGCACTTAAATCAAGTGCAGCCATATTTACTGCACCTATATCCTTTCGTTTGGTTTGACACTGTAATAACGATACAATAGTGGCATTCAAAGGACAGCCCATAGATTTCCGGAAATCTATTCGCATTTGGACAGAATATTGTTAATATACAGAAAAATCTTGCAGTTCGTTTAGAATGAGTTGTGAGAAGACCTTCGAAGAAGCATCGGTTAATGCAATAGGTCTAAAGTTTGATGGTTCATTCACACTGCCATTTTTATATATGGGGACAATTATTGCAGAGCACCAAGATCGTGGGATCTGTTTGGTGTAAAATATAGTATCAAATTTTATTTTTTAAATTCTCGCCCATAAATGCGGTTCCATTTTTATTACACGAGAGGGGATCCCATCAGGACCTGATGCCTTAGAATCCTTTAGTTTAGCTATTGCATCCACAATATCCTCTGTAGATCATGGACAACACTCTTGAATTAATTCTGAGTAATTGAGGGTATATTCACTATGAAATATTTTTGGTAATTCAAATTTCTTGGTAAAATATTGTACCCAAGTGGAGGCTAAAATAGCTCGTTCATTGTAATTTTGGGAGGCATTTAAGGTTCTGATAAGAGTCCAGATATTTCTTGTATCATGGGCTAAGATGTTGTGCATCATACGCTGGTTATCTTTAATCGCAGTTGCATATCTAAATTCTTTGATCTGATTTTTATATTGATTTAAGATACCTTTTTTTCAATACCATACTCCTCAATACCCAGATTTAATCTGGTTAGTTTTCTTATATTGAGGTTTTTAATGATCTTAAAATGATGAATTTGTAAATTAAAAGCATGTCTGTGTTCCTTAGGAGTCGGAATAGGCTTATAAACCCACGCAATATTCATTACATATATGTTGATACTACTGCTAAGTTGCCTTTCCGTCTCCTCTCCCATGTCTGGATAATTATGCCCAATGGATGCAAAAAGCGGATCCTCCTTGATGTACTTGATAAGCCTCCTACAGGTGTAATGGTTCCATCTAATAGAGCAACCAGACCTATGAGTCTCTATTAGTTGTAATGACATCTCTGAATCTAGGCGCCAATCAGGGATATTTAAATTTATAGAGATAGCAGAGTGATCCCCATATCCATGATCTGTGATATGCACTAATTCACAGATATTGCGAATAAAAGTTGACGTAAATAAATGGCCTATATAAAAGCTGAGATCACCTCGCCTCCAAGTAGAAGGATAGGAACTAGCGAGGGGGTGTACAAGCTGGATGTCCCATCCGAAGAAATGATTCTCCCACTTGTGTCCATTTTTAATTGTCAAGGAAGCATTTATATTACCCGGATTCTTATTTAAGCCCTTATTTTGATAACACGAGGAATTAAAATCACCTCCTAATATAATCCCCACTTGAGTCATATTGACAAATATATCTTCCAATACACCATCTACCGTATTAACCATTTGATCCCAAGTAATTGTTAACCTATTCCAGTAAATGCAAAAGATTACTATGGTTAGTTCTGTTAAATTTTGTGGATTCAATTGTAGAGCCATCACACCTCCATCCTCATATAGCAACACAGGATCATATTTACATTCATTGCTGACAAGGATTGCTAGACCGCCTGAGGGCCGGCCCTTATGACCTTTCATTGCTGGTTTCGTATAGCAGCCAAACCCTGCTATATCGAAAATTGACATGTGCATGGTCTCTTGGAGAAGAATAATTTGTGGACAGCTACTTAAGTCATTCTTACCAAACCAGCGCAAAAGGTTTGCCAGACCACAACAATTCTATGACATGATTCTTAATGGACCCTCGTTACGCTAACGTACACGAGTTTGCCTTCACAGGTGGGTTTACAATGTCACTTGGACCAGGTGTGACCCCATTGAGCGCAACCACAAGTGCCAAAATTTGTTTGATAGTATCTGCACTAATATTTAGCTGTGGCCCGTTTAGTATCGTCTCACCTTTTTGATCTCACTTACAGGCGGGGTTTGCAAAAACTTCTAAGCATCTTTTTCATTCTGGAATATGTGAGGAATCAGACCAAGGGCAATAATGTTTTCCCTCTGATCCCATATCATTCTCATGATGATCATGGAATGGAAACTGCAGATCATACGTTGGTTGTAGTTTGTGGCAAGGCGGATCCATTCCATGTCATCTGAGTGAAGGGGGGGAATCGCTTGGAAAGTTTTTTGCATAAATGTCCTATTTAAGATGGCTCTACCATTTATTACCTCATTACTTTCCCAGCCCATGATAATTGGCATTCCTGGTATCAATTTCTCCTCATAGATTTCATCATTCTTTCCACTATCAGGATTGTTTATCTCTTTTAATACTTCTTGTTGTGTTTCCTCTTCATTCCCCTTTAGGGTGGAATTTCGACCTATCTTATTGCTGGACGATTGCTTGTTTGTTTGGCCTGTAGGTTCAGTTTCTACCTCTTGAGATCCCTCCTGTTCTCCCTCAGAGAGACCCATCTTTGCTTCCTCACCTTGTGTTTCACTGTCAACCATCCCTATCGTACCAGGCTCACCTATCAGCTCATCTATACAACTATTAATGTTAGTCGAATTCCCGCTCTGGAGGTCTTGCTCAACTTTCTTAGCAATTATCTTGTTTTTCACTGGGTAGAATTGTGATAGAGCTGTTTGAACACCTGAGGTACCTATACTAGACGGTACAGTCTGCCCCTTTTTCTGAGGTCGAAGAATCAAATCAACAGATGGCTCCACCACAGTCTGGCCACATCCCACATTCATATGTTTTGTCTTGCGTGTACACTTTTTCGGTTGATGTCTTCCATTTTGTGTTCCCTCAGGGATAACGTCTAAGTGTACCTTAGACTCCTCATCAAGTTGATGTAAGCAATTCTCCTCATCGTGATTCGCTGCCATTGCTATCTTAGGTTAGCCTATTAAAGCTTCTGGAGCATTTTTTGTTTTCATTTGTTTTGTATTTTTCGACTTATTATTCTTGGCGTCCCTTTTCTGTGTTCTAGCTATAGTTCTCCCTTCTCTCCGTGTAAGTACCACAATCTGCTTTTCATTCCCACCTTCCAAAGCCAAGTCAGTCATACTTTCACACATCTCTTTCATAGTGCCATCAGAAAGATCAATCAAATCTAGTAGCGCTGAGGGGCTGTCTCCCCCCTCCCTTATGGGAATAATTTCCTGCTTAGGAGATATCATACTCACACTCCCATAATTTCTTCCATTTGGAAGTGATTTCTTAATTGCCTCTATATTGAGTTGGATTTGCCGGATAGTAACACCCAAAGCACCTACAGATATCAGATCCAGATTATTCAATTTGGGATCAGATAGTGTATTGGCCACCGGTACAGCTGCCATTTCAGCGAAAGATTTTGCTTCCACATTCACCCTTCGCTCATCTCCTGGGACTTTAAAGTAGAAATGGCTCCTTAAATTTCCAAAGAGTTAGCATGTGCAAACAAGAATGGATTTTAAAAAATTCCTTTTAAAGTTAAAACATATTTATACTAGCCTAAAAAATATATCTCCCGTGGGAATGAGAATTACTTTCTTACTCGCTAAAACATAATTTTCCTCCCAACTTAAAAAAATAGTAAAACACGTCAACATCACAATGTTTGCGCAAGCTGGGCATTTAATCAGGGCAGGAGTTGAGGGTACACCCTGGTTGATTGGCTCCATGTCTTCAGAAGGTAGAGGCGGCCCCCTCATATGTTTTTGAATCTGCCAGTAAAAACAAGTTATTTTACTCCTTTTCAATGATTTAGCAGTTTAGTTTATGTGTGAACAATTCTGAAGCTGGGATTTGACGTCTGGTTCTCTGCCTGGCCAGACACTTCCCCACAAAACCACACGCAAGGTTAAGAGTAACTTGTGTCAAGTGCCTCATGTTGAGACTTGCAGTACAGATTCTCAGGTTTACAAGGTGAGCATCGTTTATACTTTTTCAGCACTGTTCTAGGAAATCCTACGCCCCGATTGTTTTTTTTCGTGTGCTCATTTTCTGTAGAGGAAAGTGCGTGTTCCCCGTATGCACTTTCCCCCACTAGGCCTGGCCAATTGAATGAAATGTTCCATGTTCATTTCCCAGGATGTCACTTACCATTGCTTATAGTCACATACATACCTGGTCAGAATTTGCCAGGTGATAATGCCACTGCCCGAATCAACTGCCAGGTGCTATTCGCGCACGCTAAACCATCAAATAAGGACCGAACAATCTAAGAATTTATTTGCAATCCATTTTTGGATTGTAATAGTTGATGCTGGGGCTGGCGTAAACATATCTTTGTATAGTTACACTGCGCCAGGCGTGAACAACTGGAAGAGATGGTGATTCGCCCAAAAGCAAGCATGGGGACGTCGGGGGGGGGGGGGGGGGGTGGTGGGAGGGGAGGGGGTCGTGGAGTTGCGAGGAAAGCGTGCCCTGGCACCTGCTGCTCACACATCTAAACACAGTCACGTAGCTACAAAACTACACTTCCTCACTTGCACCCGGCAGCTGAATTCCATCGCGGGTTAACACTTTTTATGTGGGTATTGCAGCTCAGAACACGTCTGCTCTGGGCAAACATCGATGCTTAGTTAATTAAATAGCTTTGCAGTAATTAACTGCCCGAGTGTAATAGGTAATTGAATGCTTATCTGATCGCTTTGATCCAGAACGAACTCCCCGAGTGCATCGTAATGCACGCTCTCGATAAAGCCGAGGAATGCTTTGCCCGCCTTAGATCTGTGAACGGCTGCTCGCCTGAGGGGGACTTTCTTAATACTTTTTAGAATAATATCCAATTAGTGGCAATGTCTGCCTTTATACGGTGTGCACATGACAAGCTGAATTGTTTAAAAAAACGTCAAGACGTCACATCTTTGAGTTACATTCCCTAATTGACTCTTAACGCTCCCATCACACTCATGCTGAAGCTCCAGGAAGAATCCTGTGTAAGGACATGTCTCAGCAGCCTCTTCATCCTCCTTCCTAACCTGGCTGCCACGCCTTGGATAGTAGGATCACACCAAGAATAGCTTCTGGCACCTCTGCAGTCACCTCCTAACTTCTATATCTCCAGAGCACCAGAAGTAGGATCTCCACAGAGGGAAGCGCAGTCCTGCTAAAGCCAGCACACAGCCATAACTGCACACATACCACCACCACACAAGAGAAGGGCCTTGATACAAGAATTCAATGGCGTTTCCTCGACTGCTACACCTCCTACCTTCTATATCTCCAGAACACTGGAAGGAGAACCTCCACAGAGGGAAGCGCATACCAGCTGATGCTAGCGCACAGCCATAGCCACACACCTACCACCACCACACAAGAGAAGGGCCTTGATACAAGAATTCAATGGCATTTCCTCGACTGCCACGCCTCCTACCTTCAATATCTCCAGAGCACTGGAAGTAGGACCTCCACAGAGGGACGCGCATACCAGCTGATGCCAGCGCATAGCCATAGCCACACACCTATCACTACCACACAAGAGAAGGGCCTTGATACAAGAATTCAATGGCGTTTCCTCGACTGCTACACCTCCTACCTCCTATATCTCCAGAACACCGAAAGTAGGACCTCCAGAGAGTGAAGCACCTACCACCTGATGCCAGCTCACAGCCATAGCCACACACCTACCATCACCACACTAGAGAATGGCCTTGATACAAGAATTCAATGCCGTCTCCTCGACTGCCACATCTCCTACCTTCTATATCTCCAGAGCACGGGAAGTAGGACCTCCACAGAGGGAGGTGCATACCAGCTGATGCCAGCACACAGCCATAGCCACACACCTACCACCACCACACTGGAGAATGGCCTTGATACAAGAATTCAATGGCATTTCATCGACTGCCACACGTCCGACCTTCTATATCTCCAGAGCACCAGAAGTAGGACCTCCACAGAGGGAAGCACATACCAGCTGATGCCAGCTCACAGCCATAACCACACACCTACCACCACCACCACACAAGAGAAGGGCCTTGATACAAGAATTCAATGGCATTCCCTCGACTGCCACACCTTCTACCTCCTATGTCTCCAGAGGACCAGAAGTAGGACCTTCACAGACGAAAGTACATTCCAGCTGATGCCAGCTCACAGCCGTAGCCACACACCTACCACCACCACACTGGAGAATGACCTTTATACAAGAATTCAATAGTAGTTCCTCGACTGCCACACCTGAGAATGACCTTGATGCCAGAGATGTGTTGCAGGCTATGACACTGTTTCAGCCCTCAGTCTGCCACACTTTAATATGACCCCAAGAAATCTACGTGTTTAGGGGTGCCACAGCGCAGCAGGGTCCCCTTTTACAGGCCCTCCCTCCAGAATCTAATCAGGAGTGCATCAGTGGCATTAGCACTCGGTGACCGCGGCGACTACAGAGTAGTAGCAAGAAGTGAACACGGCAGATCTAGGGGAGAGCTGTGAAGGTGTTTCATGGTGACCAACGAGGAGAAAGTCCTGGGAAATGGCCACGGTCAGGCATGGTTCCGTAGACAGTGTTACTACGGGTGCCTGAGCATTTAGCCTAGTCCTGCAGGAAAGGACACATGTTTTGGCCAGAGTCCCTTCCTCAGTCAATTGCCATCTGTGAACATACACACCTGAGATATTGTAATTTGTAATTGGAAGTTGGACTGTGGCTTTAGCCGGTGGAGTCTGCAATGGGACGGGGGACCAGAGAGTCTGTGGGGCTGTGGCTAAAGGGAATAGAAAGGTGGCCTGAATGAACAGTAAGGAAGAGCCTGGGGTGGGCCACGGGGGCAGCAATAGTTTGCGCGTGAGAGTCGGAAGGTAACAGAGAGCGGGAGCTGGGAAGCAAGGCACAGACAGAAAGTGTGAGTGGAAAAGAGCAGCCACCGAGGGTCTTTGGCTTGGCCAAGCCATCATGCGACGTGAAATTCCAGGCCATTACTTTTTAATAGTGCTTGGAATCTGATGTTTCTATGTGGCTGAGCCAACTCAAACACCCTAACAAGAGTGTTCAATTATCATGGAACAGTAGTGGCCTATACGTTAAAGAGGTAGAATGAACCACATTCATAAAAACTGAAATTGCTTTAATCTGGTCACTTTATTATGAGTTTGAATTATATCTGTGATGGCATATCCATGGAATATATTTACTTTTCTAGTGATTCTTTTTCCAGAGAAATATCGCTGAAGTAATACCTCCCCTTGTACGACAATCCCATCATGAAATCTGGGACAAGAAACAGGCTGCTTTTAATCTGAATATTTTCATTTAAAATAATAAATCAAGAAATGAAAGGTGGTTAACGTTTGAGGCTGAGGATGTCACCAATGATGTTCAACATGATTGTCTATTGTCTCGCTAATGTTTTCATTCCCATTCACACAAACATCCATACCTAGAAAAACAAATATAAATGCATCTTCTAGGCAATAGATTGAAATACTCCACAGTGTAGGCATACACCTTGGCATTGGTTCTCTGATTAAAAAAACAAAACAGTTCTTTCAATACAACTCGAACACACAACAATTCACCTACCTTTCTCTGATTCCATTGACAAGTGTTGGCCTCAGAGAAAAATATTGGCTCAACATCTGATTCTCTTATTTTAGGATTGATGCACATTTTAAATGTTGGATACTATTTCTGATAAACTATTGGTCAGTAACTGGGCTGGGTGTAAACTCCGTAGGTACGCCTGTACGAAATCGACATGGGTCAAAATTGTACAGCACTGGAGCAGCCCAGCAGCAGTGGAAGTCACCTCAGGGAAAACTTGCATTTAGGAAAGTTACAGGAGGGAAAACTCAAATGCGCTAACATTGCAAAGTGGCAAAAGTACACCAATGAAAAGCTGCTCTTGAAGAAGCCCGGGTGTAATGTTCCCCAGGGTGATTTTGGTTCACCACAATGTTCCACTCGAAACATTTGCTCTGGCAGGCCTCTTGTGCACATTTGGCACATGCCTGCTTTTCCAGTGCACTTTTACCCCAAGGAAGCTGCTCTTGCACTAGGGCAATGGCCATGGCCACAAACGAAAGCCTGTTTTTAGCAACCAGGTTTTCCAAACATGTACACCGACTGTGGCACACTCTCCATATGTACAACAAAGGTCCACTAAGTATGGAGTATGGCTCCAGGCTGCCTACTGCATTTTCCACACGGTTCCACCGAACATGAACACTGGGTATATACCATGTGCTCGCAATCCTTTGTGATAAACAGAGACTGTGGTCTGCAGCTACTTCCTTTGTTTATCAAAAAGGTCTACTTAACGTAAACCTTGATCCTTGGACACGTGCTTTGTTGGTGGTTCAAGGTCCATGGTCACAATATGTATTAGTTATCACCATGGACCATGGCCACGACAAAAGATCGAATCACAGATCATAGTGACATCCTCTGTAGTTACATTCTTGAGTTATAAAGATGCTCATAACGTAGCCGTCTATTGTGTAAAGTGTGAGTCGGAGCATGCCAAACAGTCCACCAGGGTGGGAAACGCATTGACCTAGGTAGGCCTACAGCAACAGTGGACATTTGGTGGACCTTGAGTTTACCGTACAAGTTCTCCAAAGGTAGACTGAAGCAACTATTGACCATTGTGCATGGATGCAAAATATCCAGATATATTCCCGGGCATCTTCAACTGGATTGTAACTATTTTGTTTTTCGCTACTTTTCCTCAAAACTACGGAGGATCTCATTTGGGTGCTGCGATTGCAAGATGGCGGCATTCAGGGAAAATCTGCAGCTTGCACCTAAAAAGTTTAATAAGTGAACATCGCGTAAGATTCATTGGGGTGGCTCTCTGGACACAGGGTCGTGCTTTGCTTCTTGGGGGGAGGTGCAAGAATAAGGGTGTGGGAAGTCTGGTAGGAGGCGAGCTTTGGGTTGTGGTCGGGAAGAGAGGACAACATTGTAGAAGGGCAACACCAGTATCAAAAGCAGGACTCCATGTGGCATGAAAGGCAGCAACTCAGACCTTGATGTTGAGGCCTATCAGGGGTCACTCAGAACCACGTGGTGAAATGTATCCCTTGTGCTTACAGGTATCCATCTACAAGTTTATTACATATGTGTCTGCCTTAAGTAGCCTTAGCAAGCAGAGAAGCTGAGTGCAACACCGAGCTCTTTGATCACTGTAAGAGGCTTAGTTCGAATTACCGCTGTAATAACCCGTTGCAAAGTAGTGTCCTAAATTAATGAGGAATAGAGCTTGTGGGGAAATTGATGTAATATAGTTTGTTGCACTCTAGTTTAAAAAATGTAAATTATGATTTTTACATGGTTAGCTACATTGCAAAATTATCCATCCTGATATATTGCCGAAGTCGAGGTTAGCTTAGCCAATTGAAAGCAGCTTTAAAGTTTGTTTTTCTTGTAGTCATTTAGATTAGTAAAAATAAGGATTCAGGGCCTCTATTTCAGCGTATCAGACAACATCTGAATTACTCAACCACAGTTGTAAACTGAAACCTACCTCACAGCTGCAGTTATCAAATACACGCCTAGAGGCCATGCAAATGGTAGCGGAGCACGGTATGAATCAACATAACCTATCATAACATATGGGCAATAACAATGCTGACTATAATTTAATTGTCTCTCAAAATTTCGGACTAATCTGAAGAAAAAAAAAACACACAGACAACATTAATATCCAAATGTAAATCTTTTAAATCAAGTGATTGTTAAGGGTGTCACTGGGCCAAATTGGCTTTTAGCCCACAAGGTACAGGTGCAAATCATTGTGTCGAGGGCTGAAGCTTGTGCATTTATTGTACAGAGCACAGTTTATCCATGTTGATTGCTTTTGTCGCGGGGAAACGTTAGAATGTTTACGTATGCGTGGCCTTTCTAAAGCGCAAACTTGTCCGAGGAGCGACAGAGTGCTCTGTAGTAGAAGGAGAGATTACAACAGGGGGAGTGAGGGTGCTTGCCCATGATCGCGCGATCAGAGTCGTACAATATGTTCCTCAAAGACTAGAGACTCCAGTTCCTTCTTAAAAAGCATGATGGGGGTACATTGCATGCTGTTGCCCAGTGCTGGTGTATAGCAGTAAGGTTGCTTTCTGGTCTTCAGTTCTTATTTTCGAATCTGGCAATAGCATGCCTGCTTGTGGTGTGTTGTCCTCCAGAGATGAGCACGTGCTCAGCCAGGACGGAAGGAGCTATGGCTGTGGCTATCTTGTAGGTAACGCAGCCTGTCTTAAAGGTGATGCAGACTTCCAATGGAGCCAGTGCAGGTCTTTATGAATAGGAAAACTGTGATGAAATGACGGCTCACTTTGATGAGTTAGGGTGCAACATAATGGAACAACTTAAACAGGGTGAGGGAGGAGGCTGGGACTCGTACATGGAGGGCGTTGCTCTGGGATACGATCAAGCGCTGTAGGATGGTTCTGAAATATGAAGTTCTGTCGAACGGCCAGAAAAATGAGCTGGTGCCATAGAGTCTGTCCTTGTTAGAAGACATGGGCCTTGAAGGACAGGTCACAATCAATGGTGAATCCAAGTTACTTTGCGTTGGGAATGAGCTGTTGGGCGAATGTCTTGTGCTTCATGTCTTTCAGCCAGTTCTGGGTCTGTCTGGTGGGATTTCTGTGGTGACGGATTCATGCTTCAGTGAGGTTCGGCTTCTGGTAGCTGCGGACATCCAGGTTTTACGAAAGAGAGGCAAGCTTTAGCTCACTGGTTATCGATGACATCAGCATGTTAAATTAGCAAGGTCTTCCTGACTTCCTGAAATATGATAAACTTGGCAAATAATATATATTGAGGATCATGGTAGCAACAGCAACCGGACACCGAATATCGCCACTCGCTCCCCCGAAAATGAGACCACTTCCCTCTTAGTTGCTCCAAAGTAATGAAATTCAATGCACTTAAAAAAATGTTTGCTAAATCTATCCTAAACAGAGATGAAACCAGAGGACGACACAGAAGGTTGTATGTTCACATGTTAGTTGGTCAGGGCCAGGATCAGACTGGGACAAGAAATAGGCCTGGTCACCCAAAAAAAGTGGCCCACCCCTCGCCTCAAAAAAGTGGCCAACCCCTCGCCTCATGACCCTTGACCTCTGATGACATCACCGGAAGTGATGTCATTTGACCACACCCCAAAGTGACATCGCGGGAAGCGATGAGACACAGCCTTTCACCCCTTGACAAAACAGGAAGTGGCATCAAATAGCATTGTTCCTAAGTACACTAAATTACTTTGAATCCAAGCAGACGTCCAAGGACAAATGATAATAAGTTATTGTATAGCACTTACGCTTAAGCTCTTTTTTATAGAACAAATATGCATACAATATAACCCAACCTGTATTGGTACTCATTTTTGGACCTAAGAAGGATGAAAGGCTTTTTGAAAAAAAAAAGAAAAATGTAAAAAAAAATACATATTTTTTACAATTTTTCTTTCTTCCAAACCGGCCCAGACATAGCCAAAAACCGGCCCCCACTCCCCAGGGACGTTTTCGGGCCGGCCACCGACCGAAAGGCAGAGAGGCCAATCCAACCCTGGTCAGGGGTCAATTCGAGGGTACACGCGGGGGGGTGGAGTCTACCCACTTTTTTCAGAGGGTGGACTCAGCCCCCCCCAGCTAAAATAACAAATATTGAATGTCCTCTTTGTATTTATGAATTAAAGCCGACGTCGGGGATCGAAACGCTTGCAGGCCAGGCACTTCACCACTGCACTATGTAAGCTGATGAAAAGTAATGAACAACTGAAAGTGAAATGAAATTGAAATGTCTCATTTCGGTACTGCAAGTCACAGGGAAAGCATTTGTATTGGTTCTTGGCGTTTAAAACATGCACACCTTTTAACGTTTTCCAAAACACTATTAGAAGAAAATATCCTCTCTTGGTTTTATGTGTGTGTTGATTTTATGAAAGGCAAATGTCATTCGTCCGGTGCAATTTGGGTGGTTATGCAAAGCCAATTTAATGAAATGTGCATATTTCACCTTGATATGCTAATGCAGAGGTCTTCAATCTGTGGGGCACGCCCCCGTTGGGGGGCACGTCACCATGCCTGGGGGGGCGAGTGATGCCTTGCAGAAGAAAAGAAAAAGAGTAACGTTTTTTTTTTTTCTGCTGCACTGAACTGAGCATGTGCAATGGGGAGCCACTGGCTCCCATGCACATGCTCAGCCAGTTCGATGTGGTGTGGGCGTGGCCATGAAACAGGAAATAAACGCAGCCTGGACGCGCGCTTTCCTGCATTTGGATCGTGCGTCCAGGCTGCGTTGTGGTGTCCTATGTTCCCTGCTGCTGCTGCCGCCGACGCGTGTGAGAGGTAAGTCACCCCTTCCCATTTATTTTTAACGCGAGCCGTGTTATTAATGCAGCACCGGTCCCCCCTGCGCCCCTCTCCCCCTGCGTCCCCACATTAGGGGGCATGGAGGAGAGGAGGCGAGCAGGGGACCGAAACTGCTCTGCCGGTGTTCTTTACAACGCGGCTCCCCCATGGCAGATTGCTGGAGCCCAGCAATCTGCCCTGGGGGAGCTGTGTTATTAATGCGGCACCGGTCCCCCTGCGCCCCTCTCCCTCTGCAACCCCCACATAAGGGGGCATGGAGGAGAGGAGGCGAGCGGGGGACCGAAACCCCTATGCCGGTGCTGTATTAATAACGCAGCTCCCCCATGGCAGATTGCTGGGCTCCAGCAATCTGCCATGGGGGAGCTGCGTTATTA
This sequence comes from Ambystoma mexicanum, assembly GCF_040938575.1. Lineage (NCBI taxonomy): Eukaryota > Metazoa > Chordata > Amphibia > Caudata > Ambystomatidae > Ambystoma > Ambystoma mexicanum. Next base: position 1,438,903,686 of record NC_090929.1, on the reverse strand, counting down.
AAACAGCACCGGTCCTCCCTGCGCCCCTCTCCTTATGCGACCACAACATTAGGGTGCATGGAGGAGAGAAGGCAAGCAGTGGAGTACCTTTGCTGAAAATGTTGGGGGGGACATGACATTTTATGAAAAGTTTCCCCAGCTAAATGAATGGGGATAAAATGGTGTGCCATGAAAGTTGGGGGGGGACAAACACCCCTGTCCCCCCTAAAATTACACCCATGGAGGCAAGCGGGTGTCTGGAACTGCTCTGCCGGTGTTGTGTTTACAGCGCGGTTCCCCCATGGTAGATTGCTCGGATCCAGCAATCTGCCATGGGGGAGCTGCGTTATTAATACAGCACTGGTCCTCCCTGCGCCCTTCTCCCTCTGCGACCCCCACATTACGGGGCATGGAGGAGAGGAGGCAAGCAGTGGTGTACCTTTACTGAAAATGTTGGGGGGGACATGACATCTGATGGAAAGTTTCCCCAGCTAAATGAATGGGGATAAAATGGTGTGCCATGAAAGTTGGGGGGGGACAAACACCCCTGTCCCCCCTAAAGTTACGCCCATGGAGGCAAGCTGGGGTCTGGAACTGCTCTGCTGGTGTTGTGTTTACAACGCGGCTCCCCCATGGCAGATTGCTGGGCTCCAGCAATCTGCCATGGGGGAGCTGCGTTATTAATACAGCACCGGTCCTCCCTGCGCCCCTCTCCCTCTGCGACCCCCACATTAGGGGGCATGGAGGAGAGGAGGCAAGCAGTGGAGTACCTTTGCTGAAAATGTTGGGGGGGACATGACATCTGATGAAAAGTTTCCCCAGCTAAATGAATGGGGATAAATGGTGTGCCTGCGGTTAGCTATTGCAAAAATTGAACCCAATATTGACAGGCTGGCTGGTGAAAGGTAGGCCCACCCTTCACACTAGTTCTCCAGTATGCCACTGTCCAACTTGCAAGTGACAGCATTGACAGTACGTTGTTGTACTTGAGAAACAAATTGTTACAGCACTTGCATAGCAAATGTTACTACAGGACAGCAATATTGGGTGTTTTCGTTTGTGTGAAATAAATATCCAACGCTATTTTTAGTCGAGTCATCTGTATTATAGCAAAATAATCGGAATGCTTTGTTCACAAATATTTGTCCTCTAATCTGATTTGAATCATTGCAAGCATGATTTTGAAACAACGTGGTGTTTGGCATTCACTCCTTCGTTAGGGGCACCATTCTACTCCAGCGCGTGATAACCGTTCGCAACCGAGTACAATTTTGGAATCCATGTGTATAGGGGGGGCCTGGGCCGGAGAAATTTTTCTTAGGGGGTGCACAGGGTCAAAAAGTTTGAAGACCACTGTGCTAATGTATGGTGACGTCACATACCATTGCGTTTTTTGATTAGTCCCCCCACTTTAATTTTTAGGACTTGACCCCTGTGGTTGGTAGTTGGAGGGATGGGGTAAAAAAGCAAAATGTCCTATCTTTCATTATATTTTCTCTGCTTTGTATTCCTTTGGGCTAATTGTGTAAGCTTTTGTGCAACCCATCTTGCTGTTCTCTGAGCCCACTGGGATTTGATCCGAAGTTTGATCAATCTTGAATGCTGTTCTCATGCGCTGGCCAACATACAGGGACCTAGGGCTTATTTCTTTTTCTAGTTTGGTTTTTGATATTCTGGATAAATGTGGTTTTTAATTTGGGGGGTCCCTCCCTATGCCCCCTGTTTCCCTAGATTTATAATTCCACCCAAACCCCCTCCCCAGCCGTTTTAATCCATTACCCCACCACCGATACATATTTATACTAAATATTTGGTGTTTTTCGAAATTTTGGGTTCGTTCAAAATGTTTTTCTTATTCTCTATTCGTTAATATTACTGGATGTCGATTTTCATAGTAACAACATGAGTCTTGACAAATATCAAGCCTGTACTAACTACACAGGCATGAAGACCAGTCTATGGCTCCAGATCGTTCAAAATGTAAGAAATGTTAAGAATTATTGTTATGATCCATGAGGGTACCAGTGCCTTTACTTATGCCTAATCATATGAGGAATTTTGCAAGCTCCTTCAAGCCATACAGTAGAACAGTTGTGTGCCTTTCTGGTCTCATTGTATTCTGCAATTTAGCTAATATTGACAGTACTAGAAACATTTAGCAGCTAATGCATTTGTTTGCTGTGCCCGACTCTCACTGTAGTTGGACAAAAATTGCATGGTCTTAAAAGCAATTCAACTTTGCTACTCATCCTGGTCCAAACGTAACCACAGAACCACAGTCAACATATAAAGAACAATTGACCAAAGGTTAAACATCAAAACTGGTAGGCAGGGATCCAGCCCAGTCAGACCACCACCATCTGCCATAAGTGTGACATGGGAGAAGTAGTGTCTTGCAAACACTTTCTCCTAAAACTGGAAACGGTAGAAAGTCCACCAAAGTATATCCATGTTTGTTACCCGAAGAAACAATATGTATGTAAACTATCAACTATTTAAGTAACATTTCTGGTGCGGGTTCCTCATGGGTGAATGCATGCGACTGGTGCTGGGTGACATGCATTTAAGTATCAGACTAATTAATTTATGTCAAATATTGTTCTTGTCTTTTCCTATTCCGTTCTTTTCCTTGTTGCAATTCATGCTGGGAATTGACATATCAATTATGTGACATACGAAGTGTGATGGATGTAACTGCTCAATTAGATCATATATATTATGTGGCTATGTAAACTTTTTTGTTATATGTTGATACACTTTTGCCTGATTTATCATTTCTTGTTGCAAATAACTGTTTACTTTTGAATGTATGGTAGAGCTAAGCCCTGAGGACGACCTGTGTCGAAGGGTCGAAACACGTCTTGGTGGCATACCAGTATAATAAGACTTCATGCTCTGAAAACTGATTAAGAGTTGTGTCAACTTTTTTGGACTAAATATTATAGACAGTATATTCAATTCAAGGGTGTAGCGCATATGGTTGATGGCTCAGTCCTCTTTCTTTATATAAACTATCATCCTGGAAATGTAAAGCCCATCATTATGTGTTACGATATGTCTTCCATGTACGGTTTGGCAATTCTTGTCAGTACAGCTTTGTGTCGATATAAAATGGCATATACGCAACAAACACCATCAATTCACATTTAGGAATAGGCTCAGCCCAGGATAGGAGCCAACATGAGACACTGATTAAACATAAGAATTCACAGAATAACAGCTTGGTCGTATAATAACATCAATACATTGTCAATTCTTGGTTGACTTATCCTACCAATAAAGTTTGATTACACAGGTGTAGGGACCCACATGGGGGAAATCCCTTTATAAAATAAGTTCCTAGTTTATTTTTATTAGAGAAGCCATAAACAAGCTATTGTTGCCAATCTCGCTGCCACCCTCCCCCTCCCAAACAGATGAATGTTAAATGGAAAGCATGGCCCCTGTGATCCTGAGAGCTTTTAGGCACTTGCCCGGGTACTCTATCTTCCTGAGTGTATCAACACATGCATTCATGATGGATGGCATTGCATATTAAGGGGTCTCTTGGAAAGCGCTCATCATAAATCCAGCAGAGGAGTTCCAGAAGGTGGTCTCAGCTGTGGCTCAAGTTATATGGTGCCCATGGGAAACAATTATCTCCTGGCGACCTTATAGCCCCCAAACCACCCTTTGTTATGCTGCTTTATTGCCTAATTAGGGAACTGTCTAAGTATACAATCGGGGTTTGTAAATCATAAAACCACAGTTGTGCGCTGTTTGGCCCTAAGGACCAAGTCTGTTAATAAAGAAAAAAACAGAGTTCATCGACGCCCTGGAATGCGAAATCCAGTTGGGTTTTCTGTGTAACCAGAAGACACACAAATAATCTCTTGTGAAATTCAAAACAGGTCCTTTTGATGTATTCATATTTGTTGCAGGTATCTTGAAAATCTGGTGAGTGGATTTGACTCTTCACTGGGTGGAAGAGACAAGCTCTAACGCAGAGGTATAAGAAAGAGGAAGTTCCAAAGTAATACTTACATACTACACTATGAGCCTGATTTGCAAACACGTTTTTCAATGGGGAAATCCCTTTGAAAAAATCTTTATAAATCTTTATAAATCACACCCGGAGACTGTGCTTTCTGATCTGACAGACCCACTCTGCCAAAGGAGATTCTGTAAAACTATCAACAACAAAAATCAAGACTACTGTATATATAGTGGCAAAAATAACAACACGACAAATCAAGACTACCATACATAAATATAATGGGAAACATTTTAAAAAAATGAAGACTATTATACATATAGGGCCCGATTGATGGATTTTTTTGCACGGTACAAAGTGTCTTTGCACTGCTGAAAAGTGACTTTGCACTGTCGACACAAACCCTGACTCATGGAACTTTGCAAAGTGTATTTTTGCAGTGCAAAGTCAGTGCATAGTCATTTTTGCAGCATAAAATTACTTTGCACAGACTTTGCACTGCATTAATACACTTTGCACAGTTCCAAGAATCAGGGTTTGTGTTGGTAGTGCAAAGTCACTTTTCCGCAGTACAAAGTCACTTTGAACCGTGCAAATAATTCAATGAATTGTGCTCATTGTAAGAAAAATGTCAACAAATATTAAGACTAATCTATACATATATATATATATATATATATATATATATATATATATATATATATATATATATATATATATGATAGTGCAGTGGTCGCAGCACTATAGTTGAGGTATGTGACATGAGCCATAAGAAGTCAGAATACTCTCTTGCTAATAACCTTTGGTGGATTTGGCTGATATTTTCCAAAAAAAAAAAGGTTGTCACTGCCAACCCCACCCCACCCCAGACTGGCGATTATGGGAAATATTCGTAAAACAAAATGAAAAAGTTATTAAGAAAGCAAAAAAATGCTGTTTTCGCTCTACTGCCATATATTTTCCCATAGAGAAAAAAGTCCACGTTTTATAAAGCCGAAGTGCAAAGAAGCTGGTGGGAATTGGACCAAATAAGAAACAACTTGGGCACAAAGCATTGACTTAATTTCCGGGACTGGATTTGGGTTATTCCGTATATATGTGTTTAAAATATTTGACAGGGACTGGGGTGCCCCCTTCTCCCAAAAATAAAGCTATATTTCCCATGGTGCTTGGCATCAGAGAGGCCTTTCAGAAATGAAAAGCCACCATTTTTCTTTTGCTTGATGAGAGTTATAAGCGCAGTAATGCCTGGGGAAGCCTCAAATGAAAAGTGCTGAAAAAGCTATTTGGAGGAGGAAAAGGGATAAAATTGCACCATGCCAGAGGTGGGGAGGGGAAAAGAGGATACCATGTGAAATTGGAGAATTAGGGGTGCAGGTTACAGTTCGGACTTATTCGTATTATCTGGGTAATACTGGGGGAATCCAGCGAGATTACTGCAGCTACAACGGAAGAAGCCATCGGGAATTGAACTGCAACACAGGAAAAGGTTTAGGGGGTAACGGGAGAGGCCTCTTGAGGGGAGTGGAGTGACCATGGAATGAGGAGAGAGCACTTTGTGAGTGCTTTTGATGGCAGGGAAGAGTTTTAGATTTTTTGAGCATTTTTGCTTTATCGTGGTAGTACCGGGGGAATACCGTGGGAATGAGTAGTTCATTGCCACTGAATGTGTAATTCATTGACTTTAAAGGGGGAATCCCGCATGAATCGGAAAAGAGTGAAAAAAATGTGTACACTTGCAGTGATCACATCTACTCAGCAGGTGGTAATGGGTCTCTGTGCCACTGCCCATAGCCGAAGGCCATGGTTACTGGGCCCCAAAGAAACCTATTGCTGCAACATGTACAGTGGCCATGGCCAAAGGCCATGACTAGTGGGACCCAAAGAAACCTATTGGTACAACATGTATAGTTGACATGGCCAGAAGCCACGGCTAGTGGGCCCCAAAGAAACCTATTGCTGCAACATATACAGTGGCCATGGCCAAAGGCCATGACTAGTGGGACCCAAAGAAACCTATTGGTGCAGCATGTATAGTTGCCATGGCCAGAGGCCACAGCTAGTGGGCACCAAAGAAACCTATTGGTGCAACATGTGCAATGGCCATGACGAAGGCCGTGGCTACTGGCCACGGTTGCAGGTCATGACTACTGGGCTTGATAGAAACCTAGTGTTTTCAAATATACAGTGGGCACCGATGGAGGCCACACTCACTGGCCAGGGCTGACAGTGGAACATGTATCGTGGAGCGACGTATAGATGGAACATGTACATCGCCCATGGTTGAGGGCCATGGCTACTGGGTCCTAAAGAAACCTATTGGTGCAACATGCACAGTGTCCCCGGCTGAAGACCGTGGTTGGTGCATCATGTACAGTGGCCGCAGCCGAAGGATATGGCTAGAGGCCCTTGAATAAATTATGGTATAACAAAACCCTTGAAATTCAATGAAAAAAATGTTAGTTTTGGGACAGTTAAGCTGATCAAATGTAATGCAGCAAAACCCTTGAAATTCAGTTCTATGTCATATTTCCCCATTTTAAAGCCCAATCTCAAAAAAGACCGATTATTTTTGGCTGTTTTTGTGTTGGCTTTAAAATGTGGAAATATTACATACTGAGTGGGGTGACCATGGAATGAGGAGAGAGCACTTTGTGAGTGCTTTTGAGGGCCAGGAAGAGTTTTTGATTTTTTCAGCATTTTCGTCGCCCAAAGAACCCTATTGGTGCAACATGTGCAAAGGCCATGACTAGTGGGCCCCAAAGAAACCTATTGGTGCAACATGTGCAAAGGCAATGGCCGAAGGCCGTGGCTACTGCCCATGGTCGCAGGCCTTGACTAGTGGGCTTGAAAGAAACCTAGTGTTTTAACATGTACAGTGTGCACGGCCGGAAGCGATGCTCATTGGCCGGAGCTGATAGTGGAACATGTACAGTGGAGCGACATATAGGTGGAACATGTACAGTGGCCGCGGCTGAAGGCCATGGCTAGAGGCCTTCGAATAAACTATGGTATAACAAAACCTTTGAAATTCAAGGAATAAACTTTAGTTAGGGGACAGTTAAGGTGATCAGATTTAACACAATAAAACCCTTGAAATTTGGTTCTATGCCATATTTCCGCATTTTAAAGCCCAAACACAAAAAAGACAGATTATTTTTGGCCTTTTTTGTGTTGGCTTTAAAATGTGGGAATATGACATACTGCCCGTTCCTTGCCCATCCCCACCCTGTGCCGCTCATTCTCTCATTAATTGGGAGGTTTAAACCCCATGTTTTCCCACCCACCACCCCCTTCCTGCCTCTAAACACGCATCCTCCCCACACATACACGCACACACACATACAGTCCCAAAGTCACCTCTCACTCCTACGACGAGTCTGCTGGTGCTCACAGAGCCTGGCAGCCCCTGCACCTACTCCTGTGCGGCAAGGGCGTGACAGTTCGATTTTAAAGATTGCTCTGCGCGGCCACGAAGCAGTCTTTCTAAGTCAGTCTTTTTTCCTAACTGGAAAAAAGAAAAAGTTCTTTTGGCCTAGTACCTGAAATTCAGCTGATGTGCGAAGTGATTGTCATCTTAACTCAACCTCCACCTGTTGCAAAGCCCATGAGCACATACATAACAGATGGCATTCACAATGACATACAACATTTGAGACTGGCAAGATAGCTCATTGGGTTGAGAGCTCGATGCTGCTATCTACGTGTGGTTTACCGGTCACATGCTCAAATCCCAACAAACTCAGCTGTTCATTTTTCTGAGGTCGATAAATGAGTACCAACTCCGATTGGGTGATATTGTATGTACATGTGTTCTATGTAAAGCACTTAGGCGTAAGCGTAACATCAATAACACATCATTAGATCTTAGGGGTCATCAACGAGGGACGCTGAGTTAAGATGATCATTGCTTCCCACATCTGCAGAATTGCAAGAGTTTTGTTGCATTAAATCTGATAATCTTGATTAAAGCTATATATATAGATATATATACAGGCACAAATATCAACTTGCAAAATGTAGACTGAAGAATAACACATGTTGCCATTTTCATGTAGCGGGAGACAGTTATTTATTTACATATGCAGGTTTTCTCACCCCAATACATGTGTGAAAGAGGTCGCTTATGGTCTAGAGAGGGTGCGACCCCAATACAGTATGGGGATCACAGAACATGCTAATGGAGTGCATGGGTTGTGATTAATTAATGCAGGAAAGGTTAGGTAGGTGTTATTTGATTTTTAGACCATTGTGAAAAACACTTCGTTAAATCGCCATATATTAAGATTTTCCCCGAGTCTTTACTTGTATGGCTCTTGGCAGTCGTGGGTATGGATTTCTGCATGGCCTCCGCGCACGTGATCTCTCTGAGTGCTGCGCCGCGCATCATCCCGGGCCCTGTGGGGACGACACCCTGACACTCCTGTGGGCTGGCTCCGGTTACCGCGCTGACCTTGCTCCTGCGGTGGGTCCGCGCACAGAGCGCGCGCTCCCACGACTCTCTGCGGAGAACACGCGGAGTCAGACGCTCTCTCATAACAGGAAGCTACGCGGCTATGTCCCAGCCCCGGCCGCCTGCCAGTTCTTTATATGTCACCATTTGAAGACCACTTGACATTCCTTTCGTTGACGATAAAGTAAAAAGCGAACAAGGTAACACGGGGCAGTGAATGTATTTCAGACGATTTAATGCGCAGTCGTATATGCGAGCGATAGTTGGGGAATGATGGAGAATAGCGCGTGAGGCTGCGGCAGGAGTGCTCCCAGGTGTGTACCGTGTGTACGTAATCCAATAGGTATTGATGGCATCACCAGCAAACCGTATGTATAGCAGTACTTCTGTGCGTTAAAAGCAACATCTAAAACACGTTCTACTAGATGGTGCTCAGGGCATGGACCTCGAGGCAACATATCACATGTAAGCAGTTTCAAACAGAAAGGGTAATATGTCTTTACATTGGTGACAACATCTTAGTATGTTGCATTGGTAATGGTACATAATTAAATGCCCTATACAAACAGAAAAGAAAACAAGCATTGGCAATGCCAACAGTTTGGGCTTTTGTTGGGCATGGGAAATGTACTTGCCAGGCACGCCTGTGTTGGTATTAACTGGCCATCGATGGTAGCAGCTGCAAGTACCTGGGTATATAACAGCAGTGCCTGGCAAATGCCTAATAAATTATACACAAGTCACAACTGCTGGCTTTGCCAATGCTTATTTTTACCAGGACTTGAGTGAAGGATATTGTGTTTATAAATCAAGTATCTGAAAGCAGACCTGGTTGACATCTTTATTAGACCAGTAGCACATTTAAAGCTCCAATTAATTAACTCTCGGAAGACTGCTTTGAAAAGACACTGACAGGCACGTCAAGCAGTTTGATGGTAAGGCTTGTTAAAGGTTGCTCAAAGAGATCCCAGGCGGATGAGTTTTGGGTGGGAAAGGTCAGGAAGTGGGTGGGAAAGGCCATAGAGATTAACATGGGCCTGGGCAGTGAATGGGTGGGTACATTATCAAAATACACCTACAAGCGTTGTGTCCCTCTTCATTTGTCATTTTTCCCTAGCTGTACTACAATGCAATACTTCTGGCCTATAGGTTGCGTTTTAGCACCACATACTAGTCAAAACTAAAGAGGGGTGGTATAGGGGTCTCCCCCATCCTCATAAAAAAATCATGCTAAATAAATACTATACTGTACCAGTACAAAGACCACTGATGGTCTACCACTAATATAAAGATATGGGAGCGCAGAAAGCGAAATTCAGTATAAAGCGCGGGAGCAGGAAAAAATATAGTCATTTTGGATAAAAAGGAGGGGCTTGGAGCAGTGCAAGCACAGTGAGAAAGAGCAAAGGGAGTCTATTAATACTCCCTGAGCACAGCAGGGGGTGAAGGTGATGAAGGCTTGATTTGCGTCACTGCGGCCCCCCTTGACTCTCTGCATTGCCGCTGGAGAGGAGGGGGGTGGCCTGGTGAATCACTGCAAGATGTGGCTGAGGATGCAGGGTAGCGGGAGACCAGGAGCAACGTCCCTTTTATTTCTGCCTTCCAACGTCCTCTAACCAGTGGGATTGCATTATCCCTGTTCTAGAGTGGATCAGAGATCAAGCTTCCACGTGGGACCGCCCTCAGTCTGGAAAAAAGGTCTACAGAGCTCTGTCTTTGCAGGACGCTCATTCCAGCTCAATCCAGAAGTTATGCTTGGGTGGACAGGCCATTTCTTGGTGATCATTTGACTTCTTTCAAAGGATCCTCACAGTATGCACAATTTTCTTAACCTCATTGTTTGAGGATGGGGCGGAGGTTTCATCGTGGATTCACATTTCTGGAAGAACACCTCACATGCATCTGATCTTCACCCCAACATCTAACCCCAGGCGCAGACAGGCTCTCTCATTGCAGTGGCATGTCAGTGTCAGAGCATGAACAGTGTCAGAGCAGCGGTATGTCATTGTCAAAGCATGAACAGTGTCAGAGCAGTGGCATGTCAGTGTCGCGGCATGTCAGTGTCAGAGCATGAACAGTGTTAGAGCAGTGTGTCAGTGTCAGAGCATGAACAGTGTCAGAGCAGCGGCATGTCAGTGTCAAAGCATGAACAGTGTCAGAGCAGCAGCATGTCAGTGTTGCGGCATGTCAGTGTCAGTGCATGTCAGTGTCAGAGCATGAACAGTGTCAGCAGTGGCATGTCAGTGTCAGAGCATGAACAGTGTCAGAGCAGCGGCATATCAGTGTCACGGCATGTCAGTGTCAGATCATGAACAGTGTCAGAGCATGAACAGTGTCAGAGCAGCGGCAGTGTTGCGGCATGTCAGTGTCAGCAGCGGCATGTCAGTGTCAGAGCATGAACAGTGTCAGAGCATGAACAGTGTCAGCAGTGGCATGTCAGTGTCAGAGCATGAACAGTGTCAGAGCAGTGGCATGTCAGTGTCAGAGCATGAACAGTGTCAGAGCAGTGTGATGTCAGTTTCAGAGCATGAACAGTGTCAGAGCAGCGGCATGTCAGTGTCACAGCATGAACAGTGTCAGAGCAGCGGCATGTCAGTGTCAGAGCATGAACAGTGTCAGAGCAGCAGGATATCAGTGTCGCGGCATGTCAGTGTCAGAGCATGAACAGTGTCAGAGCATGAACAATGTTAGAACAGCAGCATGTCAGTGTAGAGGCATGTCAGTTTCAGAGCAGTAACAGTGTCAGAGCAGTGCTATTTCAGTGCCAGAGCATGAACAGTGTCAGAGCAGCGGCATGTCAGTGTCAGAGCATGAACATTGTCAGAGCAGTGCTATTTCAGTGTCACAGCATGAACAGTGTCAGAGCAGCGGAATGTCAGTGTCAGAACATGAAGAAAGCACACGTCATAGATTGTAATTACTGGGAATACACCGGGGCTGGGCCTTAAACCACAGCTGCTGTAAAAACAGCACTTTATTTAAAGTACGCTGCTTTAACATGCATAGTTTATTCTAATCACATGTAAATGCAACATACAATGCATATTAGCATGATTATACTCATGTACTTATGTATTTGGGAATTAGAAGGTGCTGCACGCAGTGAGGTTGGCTTCAAGGAGCATCCAGTGATGCACCACGGTTTATCCTCGACAATTCAAGCTGGGGCCCACGGTGACAGTCGGATACATTGGTTGGCCCCAATGAACAGTGCTCTACTTAGTGCCATCCTAGCCATCTTGCACTTGCTTCACTCCATGCACGCATTGATCTGCCTTTCCCAGCGCAGTCCTAGTTCTAATATGAGTCTTCGATTGTACCAATAGGTTGGGTAATGGGAACTACTATGATTAAGGCTCTTAAACTGATTTTAATGCAGCACTAATAATATTTTTGCATTGCCAAGCAAATATCAGCCATAGGAATCGCCTTATTTCTCGCCAATGTGAAACATGGTTTCAATGACTTTTATTTGACACTTGAGGCAAAGTGACATTTTGCCCCCATTGCGGTGGAACTGGGGCAACATTTGCTGTGTTTAGGCCTCCAGGTGGGTGCATAATATGCACTCCTGTGGTGCCTGGCCTCCAGGTGGGTGCATAATATGCACTCCTGTGGTGCCTGGCCTCCAGGTGGGTGCACAATATGCACTCCTGTGGTGCCTGGCCTCCAGGTGGGTGCACAATATGCACTCCTGTGACGCCTGGCCTCCAGGTGGGTGCACAATATGCACTCCTGTGGTGCCTGGCCTCCAGGTGGGTGCACAATATGCACTCCTGTGGTGCCTGGCCTCCAGGTGGGTGCATAATATGCACTCCTGTGGTGCCTGGCTCCTCCTTTTCCACGCAGGCCTTTCATGCGGTGGAGTAGGGATGCGGCATTGGACGATTTGCAGGCGTGTACCATGGTTTTATCAAAGTAAATGACGACAGAATCACTTCCTGGGAAGTAAAAATATATGTTTTTAATGGTTAGGAGGAATAGGGGGGTTGGGCTGGGGAGGGGTGCTACTGAAGGGTACGGGGGGGGCGGGGTTGAGGCTGGGACCCCCATTAAATAAAATAGAAGTGATTCTGTCAAAGTTAATTACCACAAAGTCATTTTCTTTGATAAATGCAGGTGTATGTCCTTCTTATTTGCATACAAGAACGTATGAGCCTGCATAGATATAGCATCTCAAACCACAAAGCAGACCACTTCACACAGCATGGGCACAGACCGCAGAGGGTGCCAGTGATGCTATTGAAAGGTGCCCTCTTAAACACATGGCACAGAAGATCATGGGCGCACGCGTACTTGAAGATGCTTAACCTTATAAAGGATGAAACACTGTGGCGTTAAGCACCCATTGCAAGGGCTGGGACGGGTGCTTAACGCCTTTAGCACCCGTCCTAAGGGCTGGGACGGGCTAATTAAAAGTATTTACGTTCCGTGAACGGGACGCCGCGCCGAAGGAAAATGCTATTCAAAGAGGGCGACCATGGAAAGGGAAGGCGGGGTTCCATACGGAGCTGCTCTTCCCTTTCCTGCAGTGGCGGCAATCGCTTCCACCGAAATTAGGTAAGGGGGTGAGAATGATCATTTTAAAAAAGGCAATGGAGGGCGGGGTGGAAGATGGAGGCAGGGGCAAATGGCCGTCAGGTGGCTTGGAATGCAGGATGAGATCGCGGGTTCCAGCTCGCATTCCTAACCGCTTGATTGCCTGGCTACCCCCATCAGGGTGCTAATGAAGTTTCTTTGAAATTTTAAGCAGAACTATGAGCATCTTTAGACTATGTGGGAAGTACTGTAAATGCAAAAGAACACTCCCAGTGCATTTTTAAATCTCTTACATTACAAGTTTGTTTTATAATGCCATAAGTGCTTTTATAACCTCCTATAACGGATCATCCATTATCAACACCAGGAAAAGTGGCAGTGCCAGCCTTAGGCGAATCATCATAAGAAGAAGCAATGGGAATCAAGAGAAGAAAGAGGCGATATAAGGGAGGGCAAGGTTAGGGAAAGCATTCCTGCTAGGACTATTCAGGAAGTTCCCCTCCAGCCAACACAAAGCTGAGTAGCCCCACAGCAGGTAATGGTTAGATGTTCTCATTTTAGGGGACAACAAAGCAAAGGCTCTGTGGTTTTGGGTAGGGGGGCTCTAGGCTAAAAAGTGTGACTTTATTTTTCCTTCAACAGAACATGAAATAGCCGTTAACGTGTTTTCACTTAACTTCTTTTTAAAGTCGTTCTTCAGTTCAAAAGTGTGTTTTCCTGCTGTATTGCCACTGACATTAAATTACACATCCATAGTGGATTTAGTTTAATAAAAGTGTGTTTAGTGGCTGTTTCACTGTTTCATTGGGGCGATATGTGTATATATATATATATATATATATATATATATATATATATATATATATATATATATATAATATATAATTGCCATTAACACCCATGTAGTTCCCTACACTGGTGCTAATGGGGTGTTTTTTCTTTTTTTTTAAAGAAAAAGAAACATACCTTTCCTGCGCAGTCGGCAGAGTGTCCGTGGTTTAGAGTCCCAATCCCTGGGGCTCCTCTGTCAGTGACACCACAGGCCCCACTGGAGAAAACTAAGCTTGCTAATGGTGCCCTCCATTCCATCCTCCGTAATTGCCCCCAAATGGCCCACAATATCATGCCACATGAACCCCCCTGTTGTCCCCTACCTCGCCCAAGTCAAGGACATTGGGCTGCTCCCAACCCTGGGATTACTCTCAAACAGCACAGATTAGGTCCTAATCATGGCCTAGTGGGTCACCAACATTGGGATGCTCCAATTACCACACCCGCTTGCCATTGTGCACCCCTATCACTCAGCACCAACCCCACACCCTCGCCCCTATCACACTATGCCCATACAAGCCAACACACACCCTCACATGGGCATATTAGCCACCACATCCATTAGGCTATCGGCCCCTAACCAGTCTCCTTTCCTTGTCATACAGAAGCTAACCAGACATCCGTTACTAGGACCTACCAGGCCTGCCCATTCACGGTAAGAACCCACTACAGCACCTAGTGTAAGATTGCCTTCATGCCTGCCCCACCACTAACTCCCTCCTTTCTCCCCTCCTTCGTGCATACCGACTTCCAATGTGCTGTTATATGATCCTTATGCTCATTGTTATTATTGTATTTTGGTCACTTCACCGACACTGCTCACGACTCACGGTCACTTCACGGTTCACCATGAAATACAAATCGTATACATGCAAAAAATGCTCTCAGATGTGGCCTGAACAATCTGTCCTAACATTCTACATGAATCTTGTTGGCATTTCTAGATATGCGAACGGCACATTGCGTATATGCAAATATACACAATCTTGTCTGTCCAACTTGGGCAACCATTGTGACGTGACCAACGTTACATTAAAACTGACCGACCACAATCTTCCAATTGTGTCCAGCAGTTACTGGAGAGTCAAATCAGGGTACCACTATACCACTAGGCATCGGCACTATCCAGCGCCAGTGCAACGGAGGTTCCAAACCACAATCTCTACTTTCACAACCACTGGGACTTTGGGAGCTCTGTCCCACTGGAACCTCAACACCAGGTTGCAGGAAGAAATGTGGCCAACCCAGAAAGAACAGGTCAGCGCTGGGGTCCACCCTTCCTATAAGCTCCTACCATCCCGATTAACACTACTCTATGTAGTCCTCTCCTTCTCACAAATAATAATAATAATAATAGTAATGATGATAACAGTAATAAAGTAGTTTTGAATAATGGCTTTCCTACATTTTTGTTGGCCTCACTTGTGTGGTTCTGTAAGGGAAAAGGGAAGGGGCAGTTAGCGGTCTCGCAGAAGAAGGACATGTTACCCCTGTGGTGTTGACAGGTGCAGTTTGGAAGTACCTGCTTCCTGTGTGTCAGTATGTTTCTATGTGATTGGCCTTGTCTATGTTGCATTGCAGCAAGGCTACAGTAGGAAGCAGGGCTGATGCGAGGGAAAACACAAGGCAGACATATTTAGTATAAACGCCAGGCCAGATTTCAGGAATCCAAAATATCTTTTTTTGCAGTCAACTAAATAAAATGGGATGGGTTGGTTGCATTCAAACAGGCTCCAATGAACTCTAAAAAAAACCTTCCTTGATAATGGGGCAGAGTGGGTGGGAGCAAAACAATATGTGGAGTGGGTGATGCTTTCCCAAGGACAATATCAACAAAGAGGTTGAGCCCAATTGCTGAGAAATTTTAAATTATGCTCACTTTACTCTTCTTTCCCGCAGGTAGTTTTGCTAGATTTCCAGGCCAACTTCCATTAGGACATTAGGACCTCCGTGGCATAATAGAGTTATGCCAGCAAGGCCAGTGAAGACACGCGTGCACCTACTGCTTGCTGCCACCCCATCTGGTGCCTGTCTGAGCTCATTAGGCCTTCCCACTGCAGAGAATGCAGATATTGTCAAGGATCAATGTCAGAAGATGTTGCAGGTGTTCTTCAGTGACTTCCGTCATCCCCGTGGCTAGAACTTTCCTTGCAGCTATTCCTTGTCTCTATGATGGTGGATAACTGTGTTCTTCGTTTATCCCGGAGTCTCTATCAGCTCGATTTTGCAGCACTTTAGCAAAATGTATCCGAACAGGAAAGAAATCGTGAGTGCAAATAAATGCTGGAAAAACAGAAATCAGGGCTATAACTTCCCAGACCAATAAGGGGCAATAAATATAGTGTATCCCTTACATAATAAGCACAGTCCAATGGGCACATTTTGTTTTTAGTAAAACAGGGCAATACCCTAGACATTAAAGCTTGGGAAAAGTTGATGGTAGAAACAAAAGTAAATGTATTTACATTGAGATTACCTCAGCATTTCATTTATAGCCAATCAATCTTTACTCTGCTGATACGACTATTTTCATATAGAACTGGGGTTCCAGTTTCATATTGCTTGGTAATTACCATCATTATTACCCACGTGGTGGTACTCAATTTGCGACTTTGGAAGTATGAAGGCATGAGTCGGCTTGGAGGAGTATTGAACCCTGGCCCATGTGGCAACTCCTCATTTTCAGAGGTATGCGCACTGTGTGAAGAGCTAAACGCTGCCCCAAATCTCTCTGATTCGCTGTCATACCATCTGATATTTAGGAATTGGTGGCAGGAGGGGGATATTGACGATAGGCGAATGGTGACTCGAAACAAAACCACTCTGCTAGACCTTGCAGCTGCACTGAGAGATGGATCCCGCTAATTAACAACTATCATGGAATCCCTCTGAAGTCGCACACTATCAGAAAACACTGCCCTTGAAAGAAAGGCCCAATTTGTTAACCGCTTCCATCTGTGACCACTTGCCTCTTCCAGGTGCTTTTGAATTTACGAGAGCAAGAAGTTCTTATTGATTAGCTTTGCATCGTCCAAGGGGTGACTCTAGGGTGAGATGTCCAGTGGACAAACAGATATTTTATTTGTAAGCACTTCTGAATGGACATCTCTTAGATTTCAATAGGGTGCTGCTCATATTTTGGGCATTGCTGCCTCGCTGCAATGCAAATACTTTTTTAAAGGAAATATTTGGGAAATGTCATTGTGGAAAATCAGTGTGGCACGCTGAAAAACCATAGCTGGTGGGCCCCCTTTCCATTGCGGTCAAGGGCATGATTTATTGTTCCCCCATTGTGAACAACATTGGTCAACACCCACCTCCATCTAATCAGCATTGGTCAACACCCACTTGACACAATCCTCCAACAGGCACACCCCCATTCAACATAAATCTATGTGACTGAGATGCTGACATTTCTATGGGTTAACTGTTCCCAGGAGAGGGCTTCTCCTGCTACCAGTCCCCACCTTCCGCTCTCACGGACCCCATCATCCAGAGTAGTAATGTACATGGCACAGCTGCCTTCATTCCCCTTGGTAGCCCCTTCTGGTGTGGGTCTTCCATCTTTATTAACTGCTTCCCACTTGACCCTTTGCAGACAACACAGTCCCGTGATGCCAGGCTGACCATCCTGAAGGCCTCAGTACGCTGCTAATGGTGCTTCCACAGTCCTTTGTCTCCCCCATCTGGCCATGGTGCCTGGTTTGGGATATGGGGAGGCCAATCCCTACTCAGCGCTGCGTGGCAATAACAGACACAGAGTCTCAGGTTGCATTGCAGAAACTGGCGAGCGTGAAGCCACTTGCCCCTTTTATTTAACAAACATACGTGACCACAGCCGTCTGAACACCCGCCATGCTTTTGTCACAAACCACCATCATGTGACTGCACCTTAACGTGCTGCAGCCCTAACATTGCATGACAAGGGTCTAAATATGAACATAATCACAAACTTTATTTCCAATAGCATAGACCGGGTCTAAAGTTCTAGCCCTGCCCACTCGCACTCATGCGGTGGCAGGCCCGCACCTTCGGGGCTTTCTTCTCACACCCCCTCCGCTCAGCCAACCCTGAGTCTCTTGCCGGGGGCCTCAGTTCCTGCTGTAGGTCTTCTGGTATTGGCCTTGGCTCCTGCTCCAGGTCGTTTGTCGGCGTTTACAGTTCCTGCGCTGACAGGCCGAAGCCTCCTCTGTTTCATTGTCCCATTCCAGCAAGGCTATTACTTCATCTTGGTCTGAGCTCTTTTGAGTCCTCCTCCTCCCTGTTGGCCTCTTCCACAAGGAGTGCCATGACTACCTCGGTCTGCCGTTTTTTCCATGGCTCCGACTCGCTAATGATTGATGCCCTGGAAGCTCGTCAGCACTTGGAGTAGTGTCCTACCTTGTGGCATTGACTACACTGCTGCCCGACTGCTGGGCATGTCCCTGCATGCAGCAGACTCCTCCACAGAACTCGCACACTCTCGGGGGCCGCTCCTCTTTGTTCCTTCTTGGTGTGTGCCCCGTTCGAGTCACTAGAGTGGATTTCTTGTTCTGCGCTCTGATGGTGTACACCTCCTCCAATTGCACCCCTTTCATTGCCACCTCCATCTGGGTCTACCGCACTTCGGCCAGCTCTTGGACCCTTGCGAGCTCAAGAATGCACATCATGGGGATTCTTGGTTTCTTGTGGAACAGCATGGTTGCGGCAGTGCAGTGCCCCTCTGGGGTATGGTGTCATGAAGTTGGGACGTCCTAGTGGTGTGAGCCCGGCTCCTTGGGAATCTGTCCTTCTGCTATTACTGGTAAACATGGAGCCCTGCATCATGCTGTGCCTCTCACTGTGTGGGTGCACCCATTTTGCCCACCTCTTTTGGCTCTGCTGCACGAGCACCCGCTTGAAGGCCGCGGTTGAAGAGGTGACTACATTTGGGTGCTGTCGCCCTTCTCTGGGCAAGGGGTCTGGGCCTCTGATAACGCCAACCGCTTGTGAACGCTGGTGCTGGGCGTCTCTCCCCTTGAGTCAAACTGGCTGGTGAGTACCGGTGCTGCCTTGACGCTGCTGTACCCCTTCATGACTATTACTACACAATTGCCAACCTGCACACAGCCTCCCACAGTGGTTCACCCAGCCCCTGTGGTGGGTTCATGGCTGAGGTGTTGGCTGCTGGGGGTAGCGTTGCCCTTTGACCAATGTCCTACTTGTGAGTATGGGGCTGCCGTGGGCGGGGCCGCTCCCTGGCCTCTCCCCTCTTACCGCATGAGCACTCTCGCACAGAGATCTGTGGCTGGCACTGGCAGGTCTGATGGGGCCCCTGCCCCCGCTGGCCTTACCTTCATGAGCTATGTGCTCAACTCGCGGCACGCTTAAGGAGCCTTCTTCACCTTGTAGTCCTTCTCGGTCCTTGTGCTCCACCGCCAGGATAATGGTTGATGCAGGAGCAGAGGGATCACTCACTTATCTATTGGAGGGTACTCTCGGTTCCCCGGCTGACCACCGGTTACCAATGAACACAGCCCGCGCTCCACTTCTGAGAGACTGCTGGAGGTGGGAGCCTGGGTGGGCACAGTGCCGGTGTGGGCCGGCAGCACACCGTCTGGCCTGACAGAAGGATTCTGCCCCTCTGCACACTGCATGCCACAAATCCTCTCCTCTATTTTATTCTCTTCCGGAGCTGTCCCTGCCCACGGGGGAAGCCATAGGCTTGCCGGGAGGGCCGACCAAGCCGCTGGGAACACCGGCTGCCAGGAGCCCGGCACTGGAGCCAGGCAGAGGTGCGCACATCAGGGAGACTGACACACGCGTGTAGTTCACTACACTCTCATTGCCAGATGTTTTGGGGTCTGGAGAGGCCAGGTCCTACTCAGCGCTGCGCGGCCATAACAGACAGTCTATGATTGCATTGCTGTAACTGGCAAGCGGGATGCTGCTCACCCCTTTTATTTAACAACCACACATGACCACAGCTGTCTGAACACCCGACATGCTGTGGTCACAAACCATGTGACTGCACCTTAAAGTGCTGCAGTCCTAACAATGCCAGATTCCAATTTTGTATTGCATGGAATGTACTAACTCGCCCCAGAGGACTAGGAAATGCATGACTTTGACTGTCTCATATTGCCTTCTCCTATTCCATATTTCTTTGTTCTTGATCGCCATCTACTTAGGTACTTCTGAAGCATGCTATGGTGTCCTGTGGGACTTCATCATGCTATGTGAAACCTCAAAAACGTCAACAGTTTTCAAAATTAGAAGACCTGCACTTTTACAGATTGAACCACACCTTTATAGTGACATTCTAAGAGCCGCACTTGGCAGTTCTATAACACAGACGTAATGCCTCATAAAATGTCCATGTTGCCCTCCCACCGCACTATTGCATTCAGGGCTGGCTCAAGGATTTTTCCCACCCCAGATGAGGTGTAATTTTGGCACCACCCCTCTATTACAAACGGTCCTTAATTGATGAGTTCAGGGTAAAAATACAGCCTGTTTCACACACCCCCAGTGTCACTCTGGTGGAGACTCCCCCTGCACCTGCCTGGAATTGCTTTATTGTAACACTGGGCCTAATTATATTCATTGCAGTGTTACATCCGGCCTGTATCCTCACTATCCCAAACTGTATTTTCTTATATGCATATAACTAAATTTGTGGTTTACTCCCAGTCTAAAAGCCATGCATATCGAAAAAAGACTTGCTGAGACCCGTTGGAAAAACAACCCGAAAAACTACCCGACTGAACAGAACAAGCTCCTTCTCACCTCCCTGTCCGTTAAGTATAAAAAAGAAATCATTCAAACAAAAAAAGATACCTTTAATGATAGAATAGAAAAAGCCAACTCTAGCACCAGAGAAATCTTCTCAATCTTAAGGGAATTGGAAACCCCAATCACTCCCAGTGAATCCTGCATCAGAAACAAATCTTGGTGCACAGACATCCAAGACGCCCTCTGCAATAAAATAACCTTACTCCAAAATAAAATGAATGTCAAGAAATCTACCCTACACAAGATTGCCTTAGAAACTCAAGAAGCCATATTGCTGGAATCCTCCTCCAAACAAACTAGACCCAGTCACCAATTTAAATTCAATTCTATCTCTACCGCTGAGGCTGAAAAGATCATTTCCTCCCTCAAACCTTCTAAATGCCTAGGGGACACATGTCCAGCACCTATCATCAAAGAAGCCGCAAAAAACCTGGCTCCTTTCATCGCCACATTTGTTAACTCCTCCTTCAAATCTTGCTCAGTACCCACCAATCTCAAAGATGCCTGGGTCTCCCTCTACTAAAAAATCCAAACCTAGACCCCAACATCCCCACCAATTATAGGCCAATCACAACCATACATTTTCTGCTAAAAATCCTTGATAAAGCCGCCTATCTCCAGATCCAAGTTTATCTGGAGATCAACAACCTATTGGGCACACACCAATCAGGCTTTAGGCCAAGCCATGGGACCGAGGCGGCCCTCATTGATCTGAAGAATCAACTAGACGACCGGAAAGAAAAAGGTGAAGCATTCACCTCCATCCTTCTCCTGCTAGACTTATCCACCGCATTCGACCTTGTCGACCATAATGTCCGGTGTAATCACCTCAAAACAGCTGCCCATTTCTCTAAAGAAGCCACCACCTGGATAAGCTCATTCTTGGACAACAGATCTATGAGAGTTTTCTCACCCTCATCAGCAGCAGACCCAGTACCCATTACATGCAGAGTACCAGAAGGCTCCTGCGTATCTCCAACCTTGTCTAATGTATTTACAACGCCCCTATTCGACATACTTGACAACCTGGGTGTCTCATATACCAATTATGCTGACGACACCCAGATTCTCATCCCCATCCTAGGTGATTATGACTAAGACGTAACCATGATCAACAAAATCTACCTAATTATACAAACTTGGATGGCCACCCACGACCTATACCTCAACAATGAAAAAACAGAGCTTCTAATCGTTGGGTCCCCTAACAGATTGTCTAAACTCTCTACCCTTTACAACTCCGTCCTCATTGATGGAATCAAGATTAAAGCATCCAAGGAAATCAAGACCCTAGGCTTCTACCTAGACTCGGCCTTCAACCTCAACAAACAAATAAACGCCACTGCTTCTGCCACCAACTACACTTGTAAATTGATTTATGTTTGCCATTTCTGTCCACAACAAGCTGCATCACAATTGCAAGGGCCTTAATCCTATCCAAACTGGACTATTGCAATGCCTTATACCTAGGTACCAGCAAACTCAACACCACTAAACTACAGACCATCCAAAACAATGCCTTAAGAGCGACCCTAGGCATTCCAAAATCTTAGCACATATCTCACGTGAGACGAGTCACCAACTGGCTATGCATAAACGACAGAATCAAGCTCAAATCCTCAACCTCACTCATAAATGTCTGTCCAACAAGGCTCCACTACACCTCACCGACAGATTTACCAAACAAACCTCTATATGTCCTATCAGAGTAGCACAATCCAACAGTCTCAGAATACCCAAGTTCAAGTTAAAAAAAAACAGGAGGTGCCAGCTTCCCAGTTCTGGCTGCGCAACTATGGAACTCTATCCCTGACACAATAAGAGCCATATCTCCCTTCCATTGCTTTAAGACTAACACCAAGAAGTGGCTACAATCCCTTGACCGATGACCTTTGGTCTGTTTCCTGCTACTTCTCACTGCAAACTACTTTGATATCTGAAACAGTAGCCTGGGAATCTACTCCTTTGTATATATGCACATTGATGCCTCATTATCCTGTACATATCTGTATATATCTGATTACTGTATATCTCTGTACTTTGATGTCATGTCATATGTAACCTTGTAACCTGATCTGCGCTCAGATGCCTAGGGGCCTGGTGCACACTATAAATGAATAAACAATTACAATTACAATTACAATTACACAACGTGCAAGACTCAATCTGTGTATTTTGAATTTACCATGATTAGGTGTTTAGGGATAAACAAGTGTGTTGTTTTCAAATTTAGAAGCATGGCATTCAGTGAAGTAAAGAAGAAGTCACTGTATGAATCCAATTGCTTTTAATTGTGCATGTTTCCTTATTCAGTTCATTGCAGCTGCTCTGCCTGCGCCCGTGCAGGTTAACCAAAAACATGTCTTTTCCCTCCTAAAACAGCTACCCCACTGAACTTCTTGAGACAGCTATTCATTTAGATATTCAGAGCAAACCAACTTCCAAAAAGAGTCTTTTCTTCCGTTTCACGCCATCCTCTGAGGCGCATTCATGTGACACAATTCAACATCAGTTACAAGATCCTTCCCCATTGGTGCCCAGCGGGGTGCCCACTCAGGCCAACAAACTGGCCAGACCACGATCCTTTCACTGCACACTTTACAAACACCCTTTCAGACAGTGACAAAATGAAAGACAGAGAGAAAGGGAGAAGGGGCCAGCTCAAGAAAAGGACAGTGGGGAGGGCCATGGGCACTCTTTCTGGCTGCTAATCCCAACTTCACACTTTAACCTGATTGAGGTTTGTTTGCACCCCCCATTCTCTAGCTCCTTCCCTGCTGCTTGAGAGGATTAGGTGCAGGCACAGCAGGGGACTAATTGGCGCCTAGCTGTTAAAGCCCCCCCCCACCTCAGGCGTATCCCCCACCATTCGCCCTCCTGCTTTATTCCCATCGGATGCCAACAGTAGTGTATTGTAACACTGTCACTATGAGGGAGTGGCGTCGAATAGCTGCTGACTCCTTGGGGGGTCTGGTTCTGGCCTATCCCTCTTAACCAATGCATCTGAGCCACGTGGCTGAAAGGAGACCCTCTGGGTATTGCATGTAAGTAGCATAGGGCATTTCTTTTAATGTAAAAACTAAGAGGAAGGGGCAGGTGGGATCTGTAAATGAATTGGCCGAGGCATGTTCAGGGTGACTGGTACCAGGTCAGATGGGAACCATTGCTTATTATTTGATGGTTTTGTTGTGTATAAACTGGCCTCATCTGGTATTTCAGATGGGGATATGACGGAACGACCCTACAGGGTATACTTTGTCCAAGACCCTGGCAGATGGCGGCACCAGACCAACCTTTTCATTTATTTGCCTTGTCAGTCGACCAAAGAGTGGGTGGGTGGAAAAGGGCTTCTTGTGCTTCAAATGTGGAGCCGTAGAAGGCAAACCTTCTCACGACAGCCTCCTAATGTGCTGGGCTGCTGTATGCATTCTATGAAGGAAGCTCTTAGGCCATCCCTGGAAGAATCGGGCATCAATTCATTAAACGACTGAAGTTGCATTTAATGTGTTGGTTGGGCTGTCTCTATTTACTGCACCAATTTCCTTCCTCTCCACCATCTGGTATAATGCGTTAGCTACTAAAACATGCTATGCAAAGCACCCCACAATGGGGCTACTCCAGACACAATATACTCTTCTCCTGATGCTTCTTTGCAAAGCATTTATCATCTCGATATGTAAATAAATAGCCTTGAGGGGGTTAGATCCTTACAGCGGTGTCTCCTCAGCTGTTGAGACATCACTTCCTTATTAAGGACCGGCAGAACTGGTGAAACTTCGGGTAAGTAGATTTGGGATTGCCAAGAGTCCTTCGTCAAAGGCTTCTCTACCTGTTGTCAATAAGTTCTGATAAGGGCTTTAGGTTGATGTGGGTACCAGTAAAATGAATCAATAATCCAACTCTGCAAATAATATTGCTGTCACACCTGCAGTCGATGTCAGTGCAAAGAGGCGGGAGAACCTGGCACTTTACAAAATGCTACTAACATACCATAGATACAATCCCTCATAATAACCACACATAATTGGGGAAAATGTATATGGGTAAGCTAAGAAGCCAAGCATCTGGTCAAGGGCAATAATCCCTTCCAGTCTGCATTTGATCCTTTCCATGTTCAAGTGCAACACTGTGTCTGGTGCTTCTTTCATTAAAGAGTGTGAATGTGCTGCACCAAGCCAACCAACCCATTGTCTCGGGAGGTTAGCTCAGGGGATACATGCTCACCTTGGAAGCAAGACAACACGGAGCAACACAGGTTTATGATATGATATGGCATTTATAACGCGCCCCCTATACACACGTGTTTCGAGGCGTGACGAGGCAAGGGAGGGGGAACAGAGGGAAGACAGATAACGATTTTACTAGGCCAGGTGTCATTCAGGTCGCGTAAGTGCATGGGAAGGGGGAAGGGGAAAAGTGCGAGGGGGAAGGGAGGGGGGAAGTGCAGTACATGGGAGAGGGGAAAGTGCAGTACATGCGATAGTAGAATATTAGGATAAATAACGGCCGGATGTTGGCAAGTGCAAGGTAAGAGCAGACAAAAGTGCTGGTGGGGGACTGTAGGGATACAGAATACAGTCCCCAGTTGCGAGGGTTGCCAGGGAGGCAGTGCAGGTGCGCAAATGGCAGGGCCTGGGCCCAAGGTCACAAAGGGTGGCCAGGTAGCCAGTGCAGTTTCAGCCAGGAATTTAGCAGGGGAGAGGGGGAGAAAAAGCAGAAGCAAAGAGGAAGGTTTTGAGGTGCTTCTGGAACACTATCATATCATAAAGTGGATTCTGTTCCATTGTTCTATGGTGAATTGTGGATTCTACTTTAGAAGGGGACGATGCTGTCAAGGCAGTCAAGACCCCCTCAGACTTGGCTGAGCAGGGCTTATGGGGATTATCATTCTTCTACCCCCACCCCTTTCTTTGATGGATCTATGAGAAAGGCATATGCGGTCATGCATGAGGCTGTGAACTGGTTGCTCATGCCCAGTATAAAAATGCCATGCCTGCCTCCTGGGCCTACCGGCACTTCACACGCACACATAATCACAATGTAATTATGTGTGCATGCGAGGAGCTGGATCACCCAGGGGGCAGGCATAGCAGTGTTTACTGGACATCTATGCACAGTAAAAGAATACATATATGTCCTTTGGGCTCCCATGCCTCACACACATAATCTGCCCCCTATTGAACCCAGTACCTCGCATGCATAAATCATTGATTATTTGTGCATGCGAGGCACTGGGGGTCCCGGGGGCAAACATGACATTTTACACTGGGTATCTATGATAGATGCCCAGTAAAAAGTGCCATGCTGCCCCCAGAGCCTCCAGCACCTCGCACACACACACACATAATTGATTATGTGTGCGTGTGAGGTGCTGAGGGCCCATGGGGCAGGTATGGCAATTTTTACTGGGCAGAGCCCCCCAACACTTTATAGGCATACTATGTCTTCTGGACACCCAGTGCCTCGCACGCACACATAATCACATTCATCATGAAGTCTATTATGTATGTGTGCAAGGCCCTGAGGGATCCAGGGGGTAGGCATGGCCATTTTTAATGGGCACCTATGCTCAGTAAAAATGCCATGGCTGTCCTCTGGGGTCCCCAGTGCCTTGCACACATAATCCGCCCCCTGGGACCCACCATGCATCACATGCACACATGATCACATTCATAATGAATGTGATCATGTGTGCAAGAGCCTGGCGGGCCTCTGGGGCAGGCAGGGCATTTTTTTTAACTGGGCATCTATGATAAAGAAAGCATGATAAGTGTCATTTGTGGGTAGACCGGCATTTGAGGCAGCCAGTCTTGCCATTTCTTACTATGGCATGACATTTTGTATTTAGAATAAGGAGGTAGGGTGGGCACTGCTCAATTTCAAAGTTTTGCTAGTTCATTCACAATTATTTATGGGGGCTCACCCTTTAGCCTAGGCACCAGGTTTAAGCAATATCCACAAAGTAGGGATGGACAATTTCCATCCTTGGATGAGCTCGCTCTCACTTCCCTTGTTGGGTTCCAATTAACTCTCAAAATGATTTGAAACACGTTGTTCAGTGGTCATGTTCCAAATTATCAATCCACAGTTCTTTATCCAGTTTTTTCAAGTATTCTTATTTATTCCTGACCAGTCAGTGTCACAATATTATTGCCAATGCATTTTGGACCTCTGTCCATCATCAGGGCTATTACCACTACTATTTGTAAATCAATGACATATCCACCATTGTAATCCATTCCCAATTATTCACCATGATGTGAAATCCGTGAAAAAATGTGTAAAGAAAATTACACATACCAGGTTATGGTTATGATCCGCAGTGGGGTTCAAACAATGCAAAAATACAAGAAACACAAAAAAATTCATTGTAGACCATTGTTAGACACTATTTTCTTATATTAATTCAAAGTATGCACTTGAAGCTCTCTACCTGTTTGGCTTTTTATCCCCCAGAGCGTATGTTCATCTCTGTAGAAAGTATTTCTATGCAGCACGTGTTCTGTAAGTTAAATGTTTGTATTCATTACTACCATACGTTTGAATTACATCCCTCCTGTAACCCTGTGCATTATTATACTCCCCTCATTCTTACCTCTTAGTTGCTTCGATGTCTTGACGCGCTGGCTTCCCAAAGGAGCTGCCACCGTCTGTGGTAGCATTTCTGAGCACTACTCACTTACGCGCGCGGGGCGCGATGTCCTATTCTGTACTGCTAATCGCTCTCGCGCATGCGCCTGTGATTCTGCCACCTACTCTCGATCTTCTTATTCCAAGGACGGATTGTGACCGGTACATTTGTGCACTCTGTCACTCTTGCCTTGTTTATTTATTACATTGGGAAATTAAAGCAACTATTGATGATGCTACGTGCATATCTTTACTAATATACATGTCGGTCAAATGCGCGTGCGCGCTCTTCGTCCACTATGCTATTGGGGGCCAACGCATGCGCTTGGGTCCCATATATCATGTCTCTCCTTAATCCACACATGGGAAAATCTCTATAACCATTACCTGTATTTCTGTCAATATTGCAACGCCCCTTCTCCACGCTACTATGTTTACAATTACCAGGGAAAAATACATTCGAGGACCAATTACCAATTTGTTACCCTTGCTAAAGGATGATGTTCACTTAGGTAATCATAGGTAATCATATCTGTCATTCAATCAAGAGAATCCACTCCCAGGCAGTAAATTACTGCCTTACGTCCCACAGGGGGTTGATTCCCTGCGGGACATATCGTGGATTCTCTATTAGTATTTTATAAAACACACTATTTCCCCAAATTGATTGCAATTACATCTTTCAAATGTTCATATTGTCTGAAAGTTCACAGAAAGCACATGAGGTTCATCTCCTCATTTATGCCCCCTGGTCTCAGGGAGTCAAGTCGATCTATCCAGAATGACTCTCGTTGGTTCAATCTCCTTCCCAAATCTTCATGCGCATTTTGTTGTCTGATGACTTCCAGGATTTGTATCCTCATCTGGCTAATATTATGCTTCATTGAGTTCCAGTGTCTAGCCACCGCTGAGTTCACATTGTTGTTCCGAATGCACAATCTGTGCTCATTCCATCGTAGCTTTCCTGGTCTCTTTGATTGACCTACATAATAGATGCCACATGGACATTTGATACCATAGATTATGTTAGGTGTGTCGCATGTTGCATATCCCCTTAGCTTTATGTTTTCGCCCGTATGGGTGTGGTCTACAGTATCTCCTTTTGTTATAAAGTTACAGTTACTGCAGTGTAAGCAGGGATATGTTCCTTTTCTTGATGTCCCTAATGATTTCTTTCCAGGTCTTGTCTTCACCAGTCTATCTCTTAGGTTTGCACTCCTCTTGTACGCAAAGGTAGGTGGTTCTCTAAACAGGTGTTCGACTCTCATGTCATTTGTCAATGTGCTCCAATTTTTCTTGATTACACCCTTGATCCTGTTGCTCTGTACTGAGTAACATGACATGTAGACCATATTTGGTTCTTTCTTCTCTTTCTTGGTGTCACTGATTGTGGGTTCCCTCAGTCGCTCTTTGGCTGCTTCTATCTCTGCAGGTTTATACCCTCTGGCTTCAAATCTTTTCCCCATGTTCTCGATCTCTGTCGCACATGTTCTTGGGTCATTGACAATCCGTTTTACTCTCATCATCTGCCTAAAAGGTAGATTCCTAATTAGGCTTGGTTGATGGAAACTGAGGCGGTGGAGTAAATTGTTGTGATCTGTCTCTTTCATGTAGATGTTGCTCGAAAAGCTGTTATTTTGAATTTGTATGGCCACATCCAGGAAGTGGAGTTGAGTTTTCGAAGTTTCATGCGTAAATTGTATACATTGGTCTATATTGTTGAGGTATGCAAAAAAGTCATTAAGGGATTCCTCTGTGCCGATCCATATTCAGAAAATATCGTCTATGAATCTGACCCACATTGAAATATAATTTCTCCACACTGCATGGTCAAGCACATAGTCCTTTTCAAACTTATGCATAAAGGTATTTGCATACATAGGGGCCATTGAGGCCCCCATCGCTGTGCGGATGTTTGAATGAAGAATTTGTTTCTATATTGAAAATATGAGTTTTCGGATATAAATTGTAATAGTACCAAGATGAATTCCTTAATTGCCATCAAATCTCCTTCCTTGGGGAGTAGCCATTCGATTGCTTCTATACCTAAATTGTGGGGGATAGAAGTATAAAGGCTCTGTACATCGATTGCAATCAATTTGGCGAAATAGTGTATTTTATAAAATACTAATAGAGAATCCACAATATGTCCCACAGGGAATCAACCCCCTGTGGGACGTAAGGCAGTAATTTACTGCCTGGGAGTGGATTCTCTTGATTGAATGACAGATATGATTACCTATGATTACCTATGTGAACGTCATCCTTTAGCATTGGTAACAAATTGGTAATTGGTCCTCGAATGTATTTTTCCCTGGTAATCGTAAACATAGTAGTGTAGAGAAGGGGCGTTGCAATATTGACAGAAATACAGGTAATGGTTATAGAGGTTTTCCCAGGTGTGGATTAAGGAGAGACTTGATATATGGGACACAAGCGCATGCGTGGGCCCCCAATAGTATAGTGGACGAAGAGCATGCACGCGTATTTGACCGACATGTATATTAGTAAAGATATGCACGTAGCATCATCAATAGTTGCTTTAATTTCCCAATGTAATAAATAAACAAGGCAAGAGTGACAGAGTGCACAAATGTACCGGTCACAATCCGTCCTTGAAATAAGAGGATTGAGAGTAGGTGGCAGAATCACGCGCGCATGCGCGAGAGCGATTAGCAGTACAGAATAGGACATCGCGCGCACGCGTGTAAATGAGTAGCGCTCATAAACGCTACCACAGACGGCGGCAGCTCCTTTGGGAAGCCAGCGCATCAAGACAGCGAAGCAACTAAGAAGTAAGAATGAGGGGAGTAGAATAATGCGCAGGGTTACAGGAGGGCTGTAATTCACAATTGTGGTAGTAATGAATACAAACATTTAACTTACAGAACACGTGCTGCATAGAAATACTTTCTACAGAGATGAACATACACTCAGGGGGATAAAAAGCCAAACAGGTAGAGAGCTTCAAGTGCATACTTTGAATTAATATAAGAAAATAGTGTCTAACAATGGTCTACAATGAATTTCTTTGTGTTTCTTGTATTTTTGCATTGTTTGAACCCCACTGTGGATCATAACCATAACCTGATATGTGTAATTTTCTTTACAAATATTTTTACGGATTTCACTTCATGGTGAATAATTGGGAATGGATTACAATGGTGGATATGTCACTGATTTACAAATAGTAGTGTTAATAGCCCTGATGATGGACGGAGGTCTGAAATGCATTGGCAATAATATTGTGACACTGACTGGTCAGGAATAAATAAGAATACTTGAAAAAACTGGATAAAGAACTGTGGATTGATAATTTGGAACATAAGCATTGAACAAAGTATTTCAAATCATTTTGAGAGTTAATTGGAACCCTACAAGGGAAGTGAGAGCGAGCTCATCCAAGGATGGAAATTGTCCATCCCTACTTTGTGGATATGACATTTTGTATTTGCCATCTTTGATAAAGCAAGTTAGATAAGCATTATTATGTGGCTAGACTGGCATTTTGGTGCAGCCAGTCTAGCCACTTCTTACTCTGTGGCATGACATTTTTACTGGACATCTTAGATAAAGCACGCATGGTAAGTGTTATTACTTGTTGAGAGTGGCATTTCGATGCAGCCAGTCTAGTTATTGCTATGGCATGGCATTTTTTGCTGGGCATCTGTGATAAAGCAATCATGATGTTCTATTACATGGCTAGACTGGTATTTTGGTGCAGCTAGCCTAGCCATTTCTTACTGTGGCATGCAATTTTATCTGGGCATCTATGATAAAGTTATCTCATGGCAAGGCTGGCATTTTGGTGCAGCCAGTTTGGATATGTTTTCATAAAGTGACATGGCATTTTTGATGGTAAAGCCAACTGGAGTAAGTCATTATGCAGGGATAGTGCCATATATTGGCAGAACCAGCGTGGACTTTTTTTTTTTTATACTATCATTTCTGTCATTATGTGCAAGGCAGACATGAGTATGCTCTTGTATGGGAATACTGGCATATATTGGTGCAGCCAGCATGGAAATGTATGGACATAGCCAGCGTGAAGATGTTTTTATACTGGCATACATTGTTGGCAAAGGCATCACGAAAGGGTGTTGGAGAAAGGCTCCTGTGCACTGTTTTTGACTTGCATCTATTAGATTCTTTCATGCATTACCTCACAAAGGTGAACATAGAATGTAGCCTTTGTAGTGAATTTAGGTGAATGCACAATAGTGGCTTGATGGAATCTAGGCAAATTGGAGAATCTAGCCTGGGTACTGAATCTAGGTGAATGAAGAATTTTAGCCAATGGTTGTATCGAGAAGAATGTGGAATGAAGCCATATATTTAATCTAGAAGAATATTGATGGTTACCATTGCACTGATTCGTATGGAGATGAAAAACAGGAGTGTCGGAAGCGGCCTCTGAACGTGTTGTTACTGACGAGCAGAGGTGCGGCTTGACACGCATTGCACGCATTGCGACGCTCGCGCTAGAGCGAGGGTCCTTTCCTCTAACGGAAAGTGCGGAGCCGAAAGAAGGAGCCGAAAGAAGGAAGCGAACGCGACGGGGAAAGAAGGAGCCGAAAGAAGGAAGCGAACGCGACGGGGTCGGGCCTGTGCGACGGGACCGGGCTCCTATGGGCTCCTGTGGGCTCCTGTGGGCTCCTGTGGGACTGCAATAGGGCGAATAAGGAGCCGTGTACTGCGTTGGGGCACCCCGCTCTGTGCTCACAGAAGGACGACGCGAGGCCCTCTGAGAGTGCGGCACAGGGGAAGAGCCCCAACGGGTTGACGGGTTGAGGCACTCTGCCCACCCATGAGGTGAGGAGGGCAAGCACTGAACTGCCTCATTGTATATTGGTGGGCAGCCCCCCCCCCTTCCACACCTCTCTTCCCCCTTCCCAGTGGGTGCCCACGCTTGGTGAATGCAGGGATTGACCTGCCTCACTGTATCCTGCAGACAATACAGAAATAAAGGGGAGTGAGTGAGTGGCTGGGGGTGGTGGACCTTTGATCATACCTCTTGTGCAACTTCTTGCTGGGGCTCCAGAGGCAACTGCACAACGTTAGCCTCCACTTACGAGCCTGTTGGGGTGCACTGGGGGATCGATACCCAGTGCGCATATTTGCAAGTACCCTCTTACACGCCCTGAATAAGAAACCAATAGAGGTTCATAAGCCGGGGACTGCAGGCTTTAGCCTTTGACCCGGTACCTTCCAGTGCGCTCTCAGCCTGCTTGCACTTATCCATTTGAAAGAGGGTGAAACAAAAAACGCTGTAATGCAGCGGGGAAAAAGAGCGCAGCATTCGACTTATAATCTACGGAAAAACAGGATCCCTACTACAAAAGAACCAAAGGAGACCCACAGAAAGGGAGGCAAAGTAAAGAAAAATTCGAAATATACCTTACCTGTAGTACAGGGAGCCATTACGGAGTTTTTTCCTGTCAACCCCCCCCCCCTGAGACCAATTCTACCACAATTGAGGAGACGACCGAACCGGCAAATATAGGAGGCACCTCTCTAAGTTCATCTAACTTCGATGACATCGACAATAACTCACTGTTAGATCTATGTTTAACGATTCAGAGAGGGATGCAGACTCATATGCCACAGATAACATCTAAAGTTTCCTCTCCCCTGAAAGAAAATAACGTGAATATGGAAGCAGGGAGACATAATATATCTGGAAGCGGGGAACGTCTATCCCTCTCCCCGAACCTCGCAATGGCTTCAATGGAGGAGGTGCCGGACCTTGAGACGGCTGAGAGCACAGGTTCTCAATCTACTGCTACACAGTTAGCCGAGCTCCAAACATCTGTAGCTTCACTCCAATTTGCCTTGAAGATACTACTACAGATGACGGGACGCATCTTATCCAACACCAATTCTATCTCCACGACATTAAACTCGAAGGAAATCTTGCGAGAAGAAACCGAAGCGAATCTATCGGATGCTCTCCTAATAGCCGAGGCGATGGAAGAACAAGCTGACGAGAAGATGAGGGAATCGGTGCATGGGACATCCCATAATAATATCCTAATCGAAGATACTCCCTCGGAGGCAGAGGAACAAGATTTGGAACAGCGTCCCCAACCTCCCCTCACGCGCAAACAACGTAGAATGGCCAGAAAGGCCCTCAAAAATAAGCCAACCACTATACATGCTCCATCCCCTACGACAGGGCCAGGGCCTATATTTGAAACTCGCTCAAAAAAAGCTAGGAAAAGACAGACTAGAGCCGCTCTGCGAGCAGCAACAAAAAAAGGTCTGCTCACGGACTGGTTAGTCCCTGAAGATAAGGCACAGGGCATGGTCCTTGAGGAAACTGTATTAGAGGACACAGGGCCTGTCGAAGAAGTAGGCTCGTCCTCCGACCTTGAGCCCGCCCCGGAGAAACGGTCCTCCGAGGACCAGACTAAGCATGCTCTCTTGGAACAGCAGGAGCAAGTGCCTGAAATCAAGACTAATCGCATATGCTTCATCAAGAATCTTTATCCTAGGAATAAGAACTCCTGGTTGGCACGCTCTGAGCTTCTAACTCGGCTACAACATATTCCACAACTGCGTATTTTGAAATCTGATGATTTTCTCTTCATCGAACCTCTGTCGGGCCCTAATCCGAATGTAGCTGCCCTACATTGTGCTTTTCTTAATATTGTGCAACTATTGAGAAGTTATAAAGAAGAACTGAGAGCGGTGGATATAGACATTGATGTAGACCCGCAAGAGAGAGATCCCTCAGCTATCTCTGAGGAACCAGTTGGGATCACATCCGCTAGTAATGAGTTCAATACAGGAGTTGGAGATAGTCCTTTATTGGTAGAAGTACAACTAGCACTCAAGTCCTTGTTAGATTCCTTACCCCAGCTGTTGCAAAATCATTGATGTTCATCATTACTCTCATGGAACTGTAGAGGCTTCTCACATTTTCTGAGGACAGACGGCTCTTCTGCCTTTTTACAGCAACACAGTTATATTTGTCTGCAGGAAACATGGTCAATTGACTCTTTGTTGTTAGACGGTTTTGCTATACATCAATCATTTGCGAAACGAGGCTGTAAGGGCCGCCCGTATGGTGGCCTGTTGATAGGGGTTACCAACACTATGAAGTCCCGGAAAATACAGTGTAATGCTGAAGATCAGTTACTGGTGGTGGAAGTAGAATATCCCACTGAAAATGGTAGTAGTAGATTTCTACTTATTAATCTGTATAATCCTCCGGGAGCTGTAGCAAGGGACACCTTACACGAGGCCATACAGGATGTACTGTCCACTTGGACATTAAGAACTCGTAATATGGCCATCATTGTTGTGGGAGATTTTAATTGCCACATGACAGACGTCACTCTTATATCTACCAACCAAGGGCTTAGTGAGAAGTGCCTGATGACCCATAGTAAGAGGGAGAACGAAGGACTTGAGTGGTTACAATTGTTTGAATGCTGGGATTTGGCGATGATTAATGGCCGCACTTTGAGCGACAGACCTGGGAAGCACACGTGGACAAACGGATCAGCATTTAGCACATTGGACTATATATTTATGACCCCCGAGATCCAATCCAAAGTAAGAGACATGTGGGTTAAGCCTAATGGATGGAGTGATCATGCTGCGCTGCACTGTCTAATATCTATGCCTATTCCCATTAATCCCCTAGTGCATATTGGAGAGATTCAATCCAATTGCCCAGGAACTAGAATCATATGGTCAGAGAAAAACATCAGAGCGGCTTCTGAAGCTCTCAAATGTACCACCATGCAGGGCCTCCCTGGTTTTCACGATATGACGATAAATGAAATTGAAAACTGGATATCGGGCTTCTCAGGCTATCATGCTTCTGCCAAAAAGGGCCCTATATTAAAAGCGGGAGGAATTTTACCCCCCTTCAATAGAAAAATTAGAGATGCTAAGAGAGAACATAGAAGAGCGATCCGTGCCCTAAAAACCTTGAACCTTTCTGAAATCCAGTACCGTGAGAAATTAAGAACCTTTAAAACTCTATATAGAGCCGAGATCAAAAATATTAAGAGAATAGAGCGAAATAACAGAGATCAGCGACTCATAACCACGATTTGTTCTAGGAACTCGCGTAGCATTTGGGCACTTCTAAATGAGAATAGAGGGAAAGTCAGAGGCCCTTTAGTCAACCCTATTGATGAGAATACATGGGTAGAGTTCCTATTAAATCGTAATTCAAAAGAAGAGAAGTCCTGGACTATACCCATAGAGGAGGCCCCGACTATTCCCCCTTTCGACGTTTCTCCGGAAGCAATTCTTAATAAAATTTCCTCCCTTAAGTGCTCGAGAGCCCCTGGCCCTAATGGATTAGCAAATATTGTGATCAAAAATAATTCGGTATTTTGGGCGGAGTTATTCTCCTTACTCTTTAACAAGATACTAGCCCAGGGAAATATCCCCAGATCCTGGCAAACTGCTATTCTCATCCCAGTATTCAAAAAAGGTAGGCGCTCAGACCCTAATAACTATAGGCTGCTATCTATGTTAGATATCACAGGGAAACTCTTTGCCTCTTTACTACTTTCTGAGTTGCAAAAATGGGTTGACAATACTAATATACTTAGCAGATTCCAATGTGGCTTTAGACGGGATTTCTCTACATCTCATAACTTACTGGTAATGGACATATTGCGCACGAGAGCGCTTACTAAAGAGCAGCCCCCGTTGTATGCCCTCTTTATTGATTTTAAGGCCGCCTTTGATTCCATCCCTCGTGAGCGACTCTGGACCAAGCTAGAAATAATGAGATGTCCATCTGGTCTACTATACTATCTTAAATTACTCCATTATGATACCTCGGTGCGCCTTAGACTCAACCAAGAGGGAAATACAACGCGCAATGTGCCTCAAAATAGGGGGGTAAAGCAGGGATGTGTCTCAGCACCCCTTATTTACAACCTATATGTTTACGACATTCCTGCGGCCCTTACAGATGTAGACAACTGCCCACCAAAATTGGGGGATGCACTATGTCCCGTCTTGGCCTATGCCGATGATCTGGTAGTCCTAGACAACACCATAGGTGGCCTTAGGCGCTCGGCTCATATTCTTTGGGACTATGCTAAGACCAATGGGTTGTCCATTAATTTGGATAAAACTAAAGTACTTAGATTTACCAGGAAAAGGGTAACCCGTATAACATTGGTAGTACATAAAAATTCTATCCTATATGCTCCTTCTTACCGATACTTAGGAGTGGAAATAGAACCACTAGGTGATTATACACTATGTAAACAGGGGCGGATCACACGTGCATTACAAGTAATATCATTAGTTTCATCTTTTACCAACAAACAGGGTGGCTTCACGCTATGGGGGACCCGCCATCTTTATATGCAAGTATTTGCCCCTATGGTTATATATGGTATTGAGTCGCTGCTAACAGTTGAGCTAGAGTGGCTTCAAGTGATTGAAGGCAAGTTCTGGAGACGCATGCTGGGACTTCCTCCGGGGGTACCTATGGCTGTAATAAGATTGGAATTGGGCCTACCTTCTCTAAAAGCGTTGGTATTAAAAAAAAGAGCTGGGATATACTTGAAGATAAGACACTCCTCTAATCCCCTATTGTCGGTTATTCAGCAGGAACTAACTAAAAAAAATACCACCTTATCCTTCCATAAAGATATGAGCAAATTCCTCACCGACATTGGCTGGACTTGTAGAGGGACTTGTGTATCGAATGAAACTTTACACGCACTTGAGAAAAAAATAGAACTCTGGGATTGGTTAGAAAACTTCTCCCATTTGAGTAATCTCAAGTCATATAATTTTGTGAAATACCGCACATATCAGTATATGAGACCTCAGGCCTATTTATATCTCTGCCCTACCAGAAGACTCCGACGATTTATCATTCTGTTTCGGCTACAACAGTTGCCTACCCTAACCAACAGAGGAGCTTGGAATAATATCCCTACTAATGAGCGGACATGTCGACTCTGTAAATCTTTATCATGCCTAGAAACAGCTAGGCATCTTCTGACGCAATGTAAGGCCATGAAAGAGCCGATTATAAAATTTCTGGGTGAATTTGTACATGATCTATTAGCCATTCATGAATTGCCATTCTGGCATTATTGTACCAACACATGTAACATGCACTTATTCATTGCACTTTATAATGTATGGCTAATGACTAAATTAGGCTTAGGACCTTAATTGGACCCGAATAACAACCGCCTAATCATTTGCTTTCTTATTTTATTTTATCTTATCGTTATTTAATCTTATATGTATTGCACACTGATGAATTTATGATCTTCAAAACGGTTTTTCATATTTGATGTTGACTTATATGGTTGTATGTTTAGGATGTGTTTGTAATATGTGTAAAGTTTGAATTTATTTTCAACCTGTATCACATTAAAGAATTTGATTTGATTTGATTTGATTGCACTGAATCCAGGAGCATGTAGAATGTAGCCTCCGAATTGAAGTTTGATGACTTAAAGTTTAGCCATATTTTTAATTCTAGGTCATTGGTAAAATGTAGACAATGCATTGAGCATCTCACACTCATTGTACAAGGAATCTAGCTGAAGGCACGGCAGTGGACTCGCACGCATCTGCTATCATACATCACTCAAGGACACCTCACACAACACCTCTGCCATAAGAATGCAGTTACTGTCCTTGACACAAATTTGATAAGTAGCTGCACAAATAATGTCTTTCCCGCTCTAGAATACCCACTCTATACACACTTATGACCACCCATCCACGTGCCAGCTTGACATGGGGGGCTTGCAGGAACTTGGCCACCCCTCATATCTTCATAACGGCCAATATGCACACATGATACTAGCACCTCCTCATATTCTTACCATACCTGGCCTTCAGCCTACAGCGCATTGTGGCCATACTCATGGTGAAAGGCGTGATACAAATGATGCATTATACTACATAACATCACATTATAAAACCAATTCCAAACTATTTGGTTTTTTACCAAATATTTCTAAATTGTGTGCTGCAAAATACATCATTTTAAACCATTATTTTAAACATTTCTTGAGGGGAGAACTTCCCCTCACCCCACGAACCAGCTTTGATTGATTTGGGTTCTCTCCCTCTGCACAGTCATCCAGGCATATTTGTGGAAAAAATGTAGGCTCCCCCAATTAAAATGTTCAGCAGCCACCACTGGTGGACTCTGACAGGTGGGTAGTCTCAGATAAGATGTCAAGGGTAGTCTAGAAAAGTCTTGCATCGTTTTCCAGGATCTAGGATCTAGGTAGAGTGTTTGCTTGCAAAATTTGCTTCGGCGAATGCTTGCATAGCTTTGCAATAGTTACAGTTGTCTTCAGACGTTCTACCCTAAGTTTAGGATAGCCCAGCTTTGAAAGCATGTTCTTAGAGATAAAGTACTGCCCCAAATCTGGTATTACCCATTGTCTAGTACTCATACTTGAGCTGCCATAGGAACCTGAGCTGTCATTGGTGTGGCTATAATGGCAGGTCACTTGTATACAAACATTGAGATTATTCAGAATTGCGCCTGTCTCCCTGTACGCAATCCTGTGCTTCGCCTCTTTCTCCTTCTGGCATGTGCACAAATCATGTAGTTGGAAATGCTGGCTTTAAAAATACCCCAGGGCTTTGCAAGGCTGCATAAGAACCCATACCCAAATAATCCTCTGAGGATCCACAATTCAGTCACTGCTTTCTGTGGCACCACATTGCCAAAAACGAGCCTTCAGGGAAGAACATCCTCCTTGGCCAAGGGGTCAAATTCGATAGACGAACAGGAATGCCAAAGGTTAGAAGCAACCTTTTTCTATGACCAACGCTGCTTCCTTTACTGGTCTGCTAGCCAGTGGGTAGTTTGGTGTGGGGCTGCGCGGAAGGGTGCTTCTTTCCACTTATGGCGATGAAACCACCTACAGTCAGAGAGCCAAAAGGTGCTGGGCGAGTCATGAATGCAGACACAGAAAAGTGGTCCAAAGAAGTCCAACTATGCATTGCTTCCTTGGGAATTTGAAAGCTTTGTGGGTGTCCGGCAGGTTACAGCTGCTCGAGGGGTAGCCAGGATTGTGTAACAAGTGAAACCTGGTACTAGTGTAGTAGGGCCCATCCCAAGGGGAGCCTGCAGAGGGACATGCATTGGCTCTAAATGCGCAGGAGCGACAAAGCATAGATAGGGAGCCCAAACCATTCAAGGGGGATTCATTAGAAGAGCCA
Source organism: Ambystoma mexicanum (assembly GCF_040938575.1). Lineage (NCBI taxonomy): Eukaryota > Metazoa > Chordata > Amphibia > Caudata > Ambystomatidae > Ambystoma > Ambystoma mexicanum. The sequence goes on along the minus strand of NC_090929.1, from coordinate 1,438,864,336 downwards.
AGTCACCAGTCATGCACTGAAGAAGTTTCCAATGCATTTTCATAGTATAATACCTTCCTCCTACACCAACCCCCCTTCAAATAATAACACTCAATTAGCCTTTTTTGCACCCTCGAACGCCAGTTAAACATGCCATGTCCCTGTTAAAAATTGTTCATGATCCAATGACCCTCCCTGGACAACTGCCTCTCATACACAGACACACACACACACAAATACACAGACAGACACACATACACACATGGCACATATAGACACACAAACGCATGCACATTTATACACATTCATTCACCAGTCACATACCCATACATTTTCTCTGTCATTCACACAAGCACCCAGAACATTCATACTGTATTCTCATTCACACCTGTTCTCGCACCAATGTACACCACTCACACAGCATTAATTCATACGAATGCACTTACAGACACCCCCTCGCATTCATACATATGTACATACACACACGTGCACTTACACACACCCTCGCAAGCATGCACACATACATTCATACCTACATACAATCCTCACACACACGCATGCACACAACCAAAACGCTTTTTCTTACATTACCTGTTTCCCTCCAGACTCGCCACACCGCTGCCTCCTCAGCTGCCCCGTAGGCCTCCCGCTCCTGCACAGTCAGAAACCAGGAAGCAGAGATAGCTTCCCGGTTCCTGACATGCACACAGCAGGTCCGGACCCTGCTGCTCAGGATGCACAGTGGCAGTTGTAAATGCCCACTCAGCACTGCTGAGTGGGCATTTACAGATTTTGGGTGGGCCTTGCCCCTCAGGCCCTACCCTGTCTACGCATCTGCAGCTGCTTTATCTCCAAGCAAATAAGTGGTAAGGGCAGCTTTCTCCACTCATTCAGTTAGACGGATGTGAATTCATAAGTACTAAAACGACTACTACTAATAATAATAATATGTTCTTCTATAGCACTTCATGCCCGGTTCCTTTGCTTCTAAGCTCTGTAATAGCAACTGCTATTACATTAATGCTACTAATAAGTAGCAAGAGGAAGCAGAGGGTTGCAGGAGTGGTTAAGCATGAAATGCTTGGCATGAAAACTAATTAATAATAGGTTCACAACAGACTACCGAGACATAGGGCCCGATTCATGGAATATTTGCCCGGCTCAAAGTGAATTTGCACTGCTGGAAAGTGTATTTTTGCGTGCAAAGTCCGGGCAAAGTTATTTTGTACTGCAAAAATGAGTATGCACTGACTTTGCCAGGACTTTCCACTGCAAAAATACACTTTGCAGGGTTCCATGCATCAGTGTCTGTGTCGGCAGTGCAGTCACTTTGAACCCGCCAAATATTCCATGAATCGGGCCCATAACCTCCACTGAACGTGCGCATATCGTGACTAAAACCTTAAGGTCAGGCGGCCAGCTGAAGCATCACGTGCTTACCTTGAGAACAGGGAGATGCATTACAACAGGGGCCTGATACCGGGTCACCTGACTCAGCTCTTCATCACCCTGAGGTTGATACATTGACTTCCACAGCTGGCTAATACTGGGCACACGTGTTATGGGCAATGCTGCAGGGCCGCCCAAAGCGAGGCAGGGTAACTGCTGTTACCATCAGCAGGCCTCGAGAGGGGCAGCCCAACCTCTCCCCCTCTCTGGTCCTCTCCTTCTCCCAAGCCAGAGAGACACGCAGTCTGTGCAACACAAAGCTGAGGAAGGGTGAAGTGTGAACAATCCTCCATACAGCAAGGTGCTAAGCACCTAAGGAAACCAACAGTCAGGCAGGGATCAGGTCCAAAGACCTGCAGTCGGCTATCCAGTCGGGGGCTGGAACACATCAGCCCCCAATACTATACATATCTTATAAATACAGAGCAGCATGCTCTGAGAAAACACAGTTTGTGGACCCTGAACGGGGACCCAAACACACAGGAGGTGCACTGTTTACTCAGTGCCTTCCAAACCTTTGCTTCTTTACCACAAATCCCTCCCACCCTACAGATAAGGAAGAAGAACAAAAGAAAAGAAGTACAAGGCACTGTGCGGTGCCCACAACAAGTCGTGGGACATGAGAAGGCGGGCACGGGCCAGAGGGGGTAACCCCAAGACCCGGTGCCCAAAAGTATGTTACTAAAATGATATGTGATTATTGTTATCTCCATAACCATATCTGTACAATTAAAACCTACGGCCTTTTATTGCCAACACTTGACAACAATGTTTGAGCCAAATTATTCCGGGTGAGGGTATGGGGTCGGCAAATAATTATGCATGCACATGGGTTCAGCAGTTATTACAGTGCTTAGAACCTGGAGGGATCCGGCATGAACCACTATATAAACCACCAAATGATTGTTGTTATGGTGCCGCTGTGCTGTGGGGTCAGAGGATGCCTGCATGAGCGGGAATAAAAGGGACAAAATGACGTCTTCGCATCTCAACAGCATCTTTCATTCTTTCTACCTCGTCGATTTATTTCAAAAGTTCTTTGAAGATTTCCTTCCCAGCAAAAAAAAGAGGTTAGGCGAAAACCAATATGTATTCAGTGATGAGAAAGACAGCAGGAGGGGAGAGCAGATACAGCTCTAGCGAAGCGGGGGGTCTATAGAGTGAGTGGAAGAGCAGTGCCTGCTGTCTCCGACCAGTGATTGATCAGGCTGGCATGTCTTATAGTAGGCTTAGTAGCAGTCCCTGTTTCAAGAAAGAAAGAACGAACCACGGGCGATGAGAGCTCGGCGCAATGGACAGCATCTGTGGGGGAAAAGCACCGAATTGAAAACATTCATTTATTTAGGCCAATGCACAGGTTATATAATAGCAATTTCTTTAGCTCTCAGTCGAAAAACAATGACCACCAATCTGGGGCCACATTAGAGAAATGTGGCACCAGTGCAAGTGCAAAATTGCATGGTATTAGCAGTAGGGCAAAGTTTGCCCTATTTCTAAAAACAATGGAACACATTAGAAAACTATTGCACCTCGACAAGTGCAGTTTGGCATGGTATTGGCACCAGGGCAAAAATGCCCTAGTGCATAAAATATACATTTTCACTGCATTTTTGCACTAGGGCATTTGCCCTAGTGCTAATACGGAATGGCATTAGCACCAGGGCAAGCTTTGCCTGGTGCAAAAATGTATCTTTTTTGCTCTAGCACTATTGTTGCCCTGGTGCTTATATCATGCCAAACTGCACTTGTGAGGTGCAATAGTTTTCTACTATATTCAAGTGTTTTAGAAATAAGGCAAACTTCGCCCTAGTGCTAATAATACCGTGCCACTTTGCACTTGCACCGGTGCAAGGTTTCTGTAATCTGGCACCTGGTGGTGTTATTTGGGCAGCAATTCTTATCCCTACACTGAGTTCGGAAGATTCTGTGTCTGTTTTGCATATCCTGCAATCTTCTGTTACCAGTACCTTAACTAGCTGATTATTGTGCCTGATGCGAATCAATAAAGATTATTTGCGGGGGAACAAAAAGAAGCAAAGGCCCATTTTCTGGACTTTTTACAATGTCATTGGTGCCGGAAAAGTGTCAGCAATGTCACTTTCACTTGTCCTATGATTTTAGTGGAACTATGTGCCACTGCCGATGATACGTTCTGGTGCAAGCAGAAACAAGCACTGGAAAAGTCAACTGCTTGGGCTTTTGTGTAGCCAAAGGATAGGCCTTTTACAGGCACTGTCACTATTAGGCTACAAGGCAACAATTGACAAATGGATTGTTGAATCTTTTGTCGATCTCTCCTGCTCTCACACACCCTCCAGATTAGCTCTCAGCACCCATCCACATGCCACCTCGACCCTACCTAACTTCATGTTGGCTAAAATGCACACGCACATTCTAAACTCCTCTGACAAACGTTCCCATACCTGGATTTCGGTCCCGAGGGCGTTCAACCTACAGCGCCTTGGGACCATACCAGTGGTGAAAGGCGCTTTACATATAATGATGATGATGAATTCATTATGGACATTGCTACAGTAAATCGCCCAATTTATTGCCCTCTTGTGTACATTCACCCCTGGAATGGGCACCACAATTACATCTTAATACATTTGTTTACAGAAATTAAAATGATTCTGCCTGTGTGCATTTTATTAAATATAATCCATACATTCACTCACAGTATAAATCCACTACTTATATTCCTGAAGCGAGTCCTAATATGACAATATAATATCTCTACAGCATAATGCAATTCACAAGAACCGCAAGAAGCGCCTTCCCATGTGCGCAGAAATATAATGTCCTCGTCTTTGTCCAAGGAGCTGCGTCAGAAATACAATGTCTGCTCTAGGCCAATCCGCAGAATGATGAGGTCCCGGTATGGGTGTTGCATGTGTCGTCCATATGTCGGTCTCCTTAGAGATTGACGTTGCAGTTTTAGAACTTGGTTATATTTTGAATTGTTAGTGCTACACTGTATTTCCAGATTGTTCTCACAAAGAGTAAAGTGTGACTGAAAAGCTTGCACCTTGCATATTTAATCTATTAATGAGCAATTTCGGGCAGTGTATTTTTTTAAGTTTCTATTCTATGGACACATTATTATTTGGTTTTGTACTACACTGCGCTGCCAGTTCCAGAGTCTTGTTATGTTACAGGCTTTGAAAATGTTGGTCTGGCTGGGTGTGGGTAGTGAGGACTGAGAAGAAAATGCAAGATCGCTTTGATGTGTGTCAATGGGTGTGTTGGAGCATCCTGTGCCCGCCTTTTGTGCAAGGTTGAATTAGTCAGATCTGTGATCAACAAGTTGGGGGGCATTAGTCTGAAGTTTGTGTTTTGGGAGGGAATGAATTACTGTGTGTGTTGGGTATGTGTAATAGGTCTTGGAAAGTAACGTGTGTGTGTGTTAGTGCCAGGGACGCAGTTAGTGGAGACCCTGAAGCTCCCTAACACAGGTTGGTATTTCTGGCAGGACCGAAGTTATGGTCACCCCCTAAATCAGTGGGGGAAACATCCAGTAGTGGACAGCAGTAGATACCAAGTCACGGCGCAGCAGTAGAACAGCAGCAGATATCCTGCAGTAATGATATCCCAATGAGGGAAATGCAGCTCTGTGTGGATCTCTCTGAGTTGATGCAATAAAACATCCAGCTATGGAGCCACTTTGGGAGATGACTTAGAAAGGATTGTGCAGCCAAGCCAGGTCAAGATGGACACTAGGAGTGAGGCAACAATTGCGCATCTCGAGGCATTCACTACATTGAAATCCATTGAGATAAGTAGTGCATAGGGCACCAGTTGAGCCTACCTATCGCGGTGCAGGGGCTGAAATAAGGATTTGGGGGCAGGAGCTAGAAGCTCCTGGTATCCGGTATCACCCAGTAAGTAGGGGGTAACTTTGTGCATGCATGCACCACTCTGCAAGACCAGGAGATGATTATCTCCATCCATCTATCTAGAAACCAATACCCTACCTCCAATCCCAAGTCCTAACAGCACTTATGTTCTTCACCTGGACTGAGCTTGATCATTATCTTCCTCAGAGTACGCACGGTGTATCAATCCAGGAGATGTCAACCTCTAGCAATTTTTCAATCTGTAAATCAATGCGCAGAACTACAAACTCAGAGCACAATTTCACTTATGTTCTAAACAATACGATCAGGCCTGCTCTTATTAACCTGTGTCATCTCACTCATCTGGGAATTAATGCACAGAACTATAATCCCGGAACCTAAGAGCACTTATGCTCAAACATTCTAACTGGGCCAGATCATATCATCTACCGGGCATGCAAGGTGGTCTCTGATCAAGCCAGGTTACTCTGATCTGCCCAGGAACTGATGCAATTAACTCCTTCACCCAGGGCGAGTATCAACCACGCTTGGTTAGACTTGCTCTAGTCTCCAGCAGATATGCAACATATCTACCTATCTGAGGAGCTCTCGAGAAGTCGCAGCACCCACATTGGATAATGCAATACAATTCCACAATTGAGACCATAAACTATGACAGGAATACCCATTCACCTGCCGTAAACTATTACCCGGGACCCGGAAAATGGGCCCACCAGCACATAGAACCGAGCTTCTGAAACAGACTGACTCTGTCCCACCTCATGTGAATACGCTCTGATGCAGGCAAGGAATCTAACAGAGAATTTCTCTTAGAGAACCAATGCTTCGCTAGAATAGACACCGTCAGCTCAGCGAACACTGGAAGGAAATCAGAAACAGGGGTCTCCAAGAAATTCGCACAGACACTCACACATACCAATATGCTCACTCTCTCCTCTACACCAACAACCAATAGATGCAGCTATACCCCTCAATCAATGTGGCCTAGCTGCACACATACCTTCTCACCTCCATGAACACCTCAACAGTCTTTGAAAGCAGCTATACCCCACGAATTAATCGGCCTAGCTGCACACATAATATCATACACAAGCACCACCACCGCCAGAATGCAGACCCCAAGTCCATAGGCCTTGCTGCACACATTCTACTTACCTTACAGAACCACCGCACCACACCTACCATTGGATTGAAGCTACACACTGCACTGGCTGCACACATACTGAGTGCACCCAAGCACTTCATATTACCCTAATCTCTCCACTGACCTGGACTATGGTCCCAAAGGGCGTACAACCCACAGCTCTTTGAGATCATGCCAATGATATATAAGGTGCTATACAAATGCACAATAACATAACATAACATTTCCTTACACAATGCTTATTTGCAGCATTTATTTTCTTTTCTTTGATGTCAAAAACAAGTATTAGTATCAGAGAAATGTCACACAGAAAGATGCATTGGCTAGATATATACACACACACATATATACATATATTTTCTACAAGAAATCAAATGTTACTTGGCTTAAAATGTAATTCAAAGCACTGTTATATTTGACACTAGAAATATCAAAGTATTCTATTTGGAGTGAGCCACCCCAGTGTCAATTATCTGTCCCGTCCTCCCACTCCTGGGGCTTAGCAGAGAAATAGACCTAGACAGGCTATGCCTAATTACATTGGGGACATTTTCATACTCACTTTTGAATTATTCTTTGGAGCACAGAGCCAGCAGAGGCCCCCGATTGATCCCAAGGAATTCTCAATTAGCTGGCCCATTCTGGTCTCTTTATCCCTTTTCCAGGAAAGCAGTTCTGCCTCAGGAAAATCTGTTTCAGGCTCCCTCATGAACAAGGCTCTTTCATCTTAAGATACTATCTAAGATCAACAATCATCCATTTGGAACAGGTTTTCCCTTTCTCTGCAGCCTGCAAAATCCTAGCGCTCACTATTCCATGTGTTTCTTTTTTTATAATTCAAATTGTTCCCACACTATGTCAGCATGACCTCACACTTTTTGATTGATAAAGTCTTTCCAGTGACTTGCTTAATAGGCAGACACTCAGAGAGAATACACCCCCTACCTTCATAGGTTGATCATATTTCTAAACATTGGAAAAGGTGGGGATGGCACATGCAGGACAGCTTTGAACTCAAAATAATATTTTGTTTCACATTTTATCATAGTAACATCATTGGTGAAATACATATTTCTGGATTCCCATGGTCCCTACGAATTCAGAGAAAACAAATATGAATGTGTGTGATTATTTTTGATGGAATTATTCATATGAATTATTAATAAACAATAGTAGGTAGGATTTTTACTCATAATGCAGAGGAGACATTCACAGTTTCAAATCAGCCTTCCTTTTAAATGTAAATGATATGGCTATGGAGTTCAATTGAAAATAGTTGTGGATCTGAAATGTCATTTCAAAATACCAATTGTATATTTCTTTGTTTTCAATTTGGGGAGGCTCAAAAATGGATGGGCTTGCCTGCAGTTAATGATTTACCTGGATCACCTAACAGGGGCTTCTATTTTTTGTAAAGTCTTTCATGGCTCCACCTGGAGAATTTTATTGGAAAGCCTAGTTCAAAGTTCACATTTTAAGGCCAATAATCTTGTTTGAAACTGGGTCTGACATTCACATGCCAGGTCACCATGTAGTCTACATTTTTATCAGCTCAGAACACTGTGTCTGAGCCTTTGCCAGAATGCATTTGAATGTATTGTCACTTGCTCCGTCCACCACCTGCTTTTGCCAGCTACTTAATGTCTCCAGGTCAGCTACAGGCAGAAAGCACTGAGGAGGCGGCTGGTCATATGATAAGTCCCTGCCGCTCAGTTGCTCCACCTACCACCTGTTTTCACACCTTCCAGTCAGTTATTTAAGGACTCCAGGCCAGCTCCAGGCAGACAGCATTGAGAAGGATGCTGGTCATGTGACAAGTCCCTGCCACTCAGTGGTCCACACATCACCTGTTGTCATGCCTTCCAGCTAGCTACACAATGACTCCAGGCCAGCTCCAGGCAGACAGCTTTGAGGAGACTGCTGGTCATGTGACCAGTCCCTGCCACTCAGTTGCTCCACCCACCACCTGTTTTCACACTTTCTAGCCAGCTACTTAAGGACCCCAGGCAAGCTCTACGCAAACAGCATTGAGAAGGCTGCTAGCCAATCACATGACCTAAGCCCTACCCACCCACATTGCTCTGCCCCTTCCTTTCCTTTATTAACTCTTAGGTCAAGAGCATGTCTCGCACTGGCATCCAAAGTGAAGGGCTGACAAAGAAAAGAGCAATTCCTGTTTTGACCTATTCAGACTGGGGGGACCCAGGACCAGAACCCCTGCTCCTCTAACATTAGGTAAGTTCCTTGAAATATGTGTTTCACCCCTCTCTCCCAACAGCCCATCCGTAGCATCACCACTCATCATCAACCACGCCACTCACCAGCAACACCATGGACACCGAATGGCAGCAATCTAACCTGCGTTAGAATGGACACCATCAGCACTCCATCATCCATAACTACAAGAATACTGATGCTTGTCAATGTCCGCTCAGCAATCAATCGTGTAGCTGACATTGCCAACCTCATGTCCACACATGACTTAGTCATCATCTTCATTACTGAGACCTGGGTGGCATACACCTCCACCCACATCCTGGATGTCCTTATCCTCAAAAGCCACAGAATTCTACAATATGAATGTCCAAACAAGGTTGATGGAGGCCTCATCATCATTCACAAGGCATCATGGACATGCACCCAATTGAACGTCGCCACCACTGGCTATTTCAAATGTCTTTCTTGCCACTTCCCGCTCTTCCCAATGGACAGTTTCACTTTTCACCTCATCAATAGACCACCCAAGCCCAACACCTCCTTCATCGACGACTTCACAGAGTTGGTCATCACCATGTCTCTCACACGTGCAAACAACATCTTCCTCAGTGAATTTAACATCCCTGGCAACCCAGTCAATGAAAGATCTCTTCTGCCTACTCAGCACTCTGAACCTCACGCAGCACATGAAAGGCCCAAATTACAGGAAAGGTAATATCCTCAACATCATCACCACTGCCCTGCCCACACTCCAACACAGCTCTCAAATCCAGCTCAACTGATCAGACCCTCTGGCAATCCCCTTTGACATTAGTCTCACCACCATCAGTCAAGTTAACCCATCGGAAACCCTGCAAACAAGCTTTCTAATCATTCAAAAACTTCCCAGTGGAGGCCTTCGCAGAAGACCTCACCAGACTCCACTTCACATAGGCTGATCTACCTCTGACTAACCAGGACTGTGACTGGTTCCTTCAAGAATTCCCACCCTCACAATCAACATCAACTATCATGCCCCAGTGAAACAACACATCCTCAAGCCAAAACCTTCCGCACCCTGGTATACTCAAGAACTCAACTTCAACAAGTGAACCATCAGAAAACAAGAGAAGGCTTGCAAAAATCCTGCAGTGCATCCAACCTCGCTCTGCTCAAGGAACATTGTGCTACACAGAGATGACTGATCACCACTGCCCAGGCCAACTATTATCAAAACACCATGAACAAGGACAATAGTGAAAGTAGAGCCCTGTTCAAAGCCATTTAGCACTGCATCAACCCTTTGCCAGACCCATTTCGCACTCCACCGAGATAGCCATCAACTCTTTCTTCATCAATAAGGTTGGAATAATCTGCCAACGCATAGACACCAATGCTACAACTAACAGCAAACTCACATCCCATCTCGCAAAACCTCAACCACCTTGACAACTTTCAAGACACTCACTATGGAAGAGCTTATCATCATATGCAGATGACATCCTCCTATCCTTCATTCTCAAGACAATTCAGACTGTAGCCCTTCCCTGTACCTGACAATCATCAACTCAAGGCACGTTCCCCTAAAACCTCAAGAACGCACAAATCCTCCTGCTTCTCAAGAATCTAACGCTAAACTCATGACCTCAGCAACTACCGCCCCATCACCCATCTTTCCTTCATATTTAAGATCTTTGAGAAAGCAGTAGCCACACAACTCCTCCAACACATCGAAGCCAACAACTTCCTTCAGTCTTACCAATCTGACTTTACACCCAGATGCAGCACAGAAACAGCCACCATCAAGCTGATCAATGATGCCTTTAATGTTCTTGATGATGGACATCCTAGCCTCCTTGTTCACCTTGACCTCTCAGCAGAATTTGACACAGTAGTCTACCAGACACACCCTGACAATCTAAATCACCACATGGGGATCAGCTAGATCATCCTCAGCTGGTTCAAATTGTACCATGCTAATCACCACTTGTTTGTGCAAATGGATTCCTTCCAGATTTCCAACTCTTCCCATCTCATCCTTCCTCTCCCCCATGAGCTTTAATCTCTTCATGGAACCGCTTGCTTGGAACCCTCCTTGTTCCATACAACATCCACAATTACAATATACAGATTACAAGCACCTCTACCTCAAGATTCCATCAAAGACATCCACGGGCTCAAGGCCTACCTCTCATTGATCCAGGCGTGGATGTCCAGTGCTTGCGTCAGGCTCAAGCCCTCAAAGACTGAATTCCTTCTGCTGACCAGCAACACCAAACCCACCTATACCTGGCCATCTGCTATGCACCTCAAGGGCTTCACACCACAGCTGGCGACTTGCACCAGGTCCCTTCGGTTCGGCATTGACAGACAACTCTCCTTCAAATAGCACATAGCAAGGAAGACACAAACGGCTTGGTACCAACGTTCTATCGTGCAAAGAATCAAGCTCTTCATCCCAGAAACAACTTTAGATCTGCTGTCCAAGCGTTGGTCCTCTTCACCCTGGATGGGTTCAAAGGAATTAGTTGAGCAAGTGCTAATACAAGTGCTAATACAAGGTGCACGCAATAAGCAATCCAAAATGAATCAACATGCTTTTGTAGAGGTGTTTTGTTTTTCACACAACCGGCAATGTATTTAAACATCACCATTGTAGCATGACACACCGACCACAGCGCTCTTTTCAACCGTAATTTCACCACTGCCAGACAGATAATTGCATTTAGCAGCAGCTGCCTTAGCGTACACTTGCCCCATCCTTTTTATTTCCTCCTTGCAGCCTGACAAACCTCCATGCACACTGGATAACTCCACTGCCAATGGCTTTTATGAACCACACGGAATCTGGTCCCACGAACCTTATCCATCTGGTAAGACGCCATTTGGCCCCTTCCTCTTATTTTTTTATTTTCTCAATCCAAGCCAGCCAAAATAAGCATCTCATCTACTTTTACTTCGGCTTCCTCCCACTTTTGTTTCCCCCTTTTTCCTCCTCATCCTCGCCACTTTGTCCTACTGTATATCTTGTCTGACTGTCATTCGACGCACTTGTATAACATTTTATCCTTGTCTTTTTAATTCATTGAAACAAACAATGTTATATCACAAACACCATGTAACTATTCACCAATTATCACAATCTTTTGATCTAAACACAATGATAACATGGGCACTTTTGCCCCACAAAATTGCTATATGGAATTGGAAATTGTTTGTATCCTATAACAAATCAGCCTTGATAAAGACCCTCAGGGGTTGAAACACATGTCGGCTTACCTTCTCCTAGCAGACAATGTGTCTAGACTATGTTCCAATGCAAATAAAAACACACATGTAATAACCACAACAAAAATGCCTGACATCCTTTCATGTACAAGGGTCCGAATACTCTCCTTGCAAGGTAGCCAGGACGTCTTGATAAACTTCCTTCTCAAGAGGCATTGGGTTTGCCTCTTCCAACCTGTGACCTTGCAGAATCAGATAGAATTCAAGCATACTGCTCACAGAGCTCAGCACAGGAGTGTTCATTATCTAGAACCCAACATTTTTCTCTGGAGATAAGGTGGTAGTTAGCCGGGCAGGAAGGGTCCGCATATGGGTTTTTTCTGAGCGGGTGCACAAGTGAGGGCTTGAGGGATGATGGGAAGCAGCCAGTGGCATAGTGTGATTGCTGAATTCAGCCAAAGAGGGGGCGAGAGCATCAAATTGTCCCTGATAGTTCTAGAGGAGCAGGGAAGCACCTATTTAGAAGAGACTTTCATAGAGTGAACATTCTTGGTGACTTCATCCGGTGCTATGGGTGAAAAGGAGAGTAGGAGGGATGGAGAAAGAGTGGCCAAGGGAGCCCTAAATGGAGGTGGATGAGTGAGGGGAGTAGAGCAGAGCGAGGACAGGATGTCCTGAGTTTTGGTTGTGGAGTGGGAGGCCAAAGCCATGCAGAGGGCCTGAGAAGGAAGAGGTGAAGTAGAGACTGTGGTATGATTGGCAAGTTCCTTGCAGATTTTGAAAAGTTAATCCGTGTTGTTGGTGGCCCCAGAGATGCAGGCTTGAATATGGGCCCACTTCTTGGGCCGGATGGAGAGTTTGTAATGCCTTTAGAGCAGGCAACAGGCGAGTTTGTCAGAGGGTGTGCAAGAAGCTAGAAACTTCCATTTCACAACTCTGCACTTACTTTTCAGCGAGACTAGGTCGGAACCATAACAACTGTTACACTTGGAGGCAGGCTTCAAGCGGATCCTCATGGCAGGGACAAGGATATCAAAGGTGTTGGAGATGGAGAGATGAAGGTCAACAAGGACTGAGTCAGAGTGGGAGTCAATAGCAGAGGTGGTGGGGGAATAAAGGAGGCAGCAAAGATGGCTTCTGACCTCGCTTTATCAGTCAGATGACTGAGAAGAAGGATGGCTGTGGGCATAGGTTTGGCAGGGAAGCTCTGGAGCTACAGATGAGAGGAGATAAGAGAATGATCAGACCAAGAGAGAGGTGTACTGAGAGGGTTAGAAAGAGAGAGCGGTCAGTAGAAATGAGGGCATCCAGAGTGTGCCCAGCAGAGTGAGTAGGACCAGAGGGAAGAATGGTGGGGGAGAAAGAGTCACAGAGTTTGCAGAAGGGTAAGGCTGCATCAGGAGAGGCAAGGTGGATATTGAAAACTCTAAGGAGAAGCTTAGTGGTTGAGGTCAGGAGAGAAGAGGTGAGGTCAGCCCACTCCAAAAGGAAGAGGGAGACCGGACCAGGGGTCCTGTAGATAGTAGTGAGAGTGATTGACGGGGTAGGAGAGATACAAAGCTTACAGACAAGACATTCAAAGGAGGAATAGGATCGGATTGGTATGATAGAGTCATGGATCCATTCAGAGAAGACAAAGGCCACTCCACTTCTAGGCCGGATGGTCTGGGACTTGGAGGGGATCTTGTAGCCCTCAAGAAGAAGAGTGTCATAAGAAGTCACAGAGCTGGAATTGAACCAAGGCTCGGTAAGTGCGAGAGCATCAAGGTCAAAGTCTTGAAGGAGGTGACAGATGTCAGGGGAGTGCTTGACAGCAGAGAGAGAATTGAGGGTAGCTAAGTGAAGCTGGTTGCCACCTTTAAAGGTTTTCCAAGGAGGGGTACAGGGATGAGGCCACCACAGGGGTGAGGGAGAGGAAGAAGTGGTAGGAGAGGGAGGAATGGCAGGAGAATGGAGGCAGTTAATGAGAGACGTAGATGCCTGTCAAGAAGGAGGAAGTGTGCCAAGAGCATCTGCATCTGGTTCCACCAGTATTGGGTGAGGAAGAGAAAGGGGAGAGGACAGAAACCATTGGTCAGGAGAAGGAATGACAAAGTGAATGTCAGTAACAGTCTGCTTGGAGAGAGCATTGACATAGGTATCGGCTATGGCCAGTCCTGGGTTTGAGACCAGGAAACCCTTCTTAAACTTTCCTTCCATCCTTCGAAAGAGTGGGAGGATAGGTGCTAGAGTAGCAGTTAGAATAGATCTTAGAGATGGAGAGCACCACAGGGAGGTGGGGGAATAGTGGGATGCCAAGAGGAGGGAGAGCGATGGAGAGCTGCACTGTGCACGATGAAATCACAAGGTGGTTTAGCAGCCAAGCAGGCACAGATGAAGCAGATACTTTAAACAAGATTCACACAAGGGCAGCAGGTATTAGATGCCCAGTTCAAAGTAAAATCATAAGAATTATCTGCATTTAAACAGGAAAGCAGTTATTGAATATATCCAGATTTAGCAATCCCAAAAAGCAGAAAAATGCAGCAGTTAAGAACATCCAGATTTTAAATTAGAGATTCACATGAGAACGTTTAGCAATGGAGCAGGGCAATTTTCTTTTTTTGCCAGATTAATATTAGGCAAAGCCAGAGGATTTACAGCAGCAATATTCACTAATCAGGAGTACAGGCAGCTTACAACTTAAGTAAAGGATGCAGAAGCAGAGCACATCAAGGTTCGAGTTCCAAATATAAGGCCACAACATAAGAGAGCATCATTAGGGTAAAAACCAGCAGCGTTTCAGAGCATCCAGGTGAATTGGGTGAAGGAGCAAATCATTAAGTGCAACCCAAGGATAATTAAAGCAGCTGGATAGATAATAAGGCCCAGTTTGAATGCCCACAATAGAATGTAAAGCAGATTGTTGAAACGTCCAGGTTCAATTTAGGAAATTAGTAACAATTTAAAAATATCTCGATCCGATTTTCATGAAAAGCAGTCACAACAGTACCAATTTAAATACATCTAGATACAATCTTAATGAAAAGCAGTCACAACAGTAACTATTTAAAAACATCTAGGAGAATATGTGAACTAACAACATTTAGGCAACTAGATATGAAAAACCCCAGAAGGGGAACGGGGGGGGGGGCTCAGAACAAATAGGCAAACAGCCAGTGCACCATAAGGATTACAGCTCAGTAGCCAATACAGATGAAGTGAGAACGAGGCAGAGGAATGCTCAGGGCATAGGACAAAGTCATTTCAGGCAAGTTGGACGAGGAAGGATTTTGTTAGGGAAGGATTATACAAGATCTTGTGAGTAAAACTGGTCTTGAAATGTGGAACTCAACAAGTTTCATCCAGATTCAAAAAGAGCACCTTTCTCTTGGGCAAAAAAGGCAACATCCCAATGAAAAATTCCAAGTACCAGCGTTTGGAGCAGGATAATAGCTTACTCTTTCTAGAGAAAAGGCAGTGCTTAGATAAAGACCTCTGGATCCATATATCTGCTATGAAGGTATCCTTAACCTGACTCCTGGTTTCCATCACTGACATTGCTTTTAAGTTTACTTGTATCTAAATATCTGAAATGGACATGCTGTAGTACAGTGACTGGGTTAAACAGGGACATTCACTGGCATGCCATTGCTATGGGCATCTCTTCCTTGTTTGAGATGCAGGCAGCACAGTCCACTCTTGTGGTTTATTTGCTCAGGGGATTGTGATGCCTGCCTCTAAGCAGGGTAGCATATCTTTCTAAGAATTTTATTTTTGTATGCGCAGCCAGAGGGCTCTGCAGCAAATGTAGAGCACAATAACGGGAGGCAATGGGGTGCTGGATGTTTAGCCTGACCGCCTCCCATTACTGCACTAACAGTGTACACATGCTTACTGGCAGGAGAGGTTTCCTCTCCTGCCAGTCAGTGTGGTCATGCTGCAGAGAGGAGGGGTGGATCATTTGGTCCTCTGTGGTGGCGTGGCATGTGCTGAGGGTGTGAGCAGGTAATGTAATTGATTTTATGTCTTACGTTAATGAAATATTTTTTATGTGTGCCTGCATGCTGGTGTGTTTGATTTTATGTATGCCTGCATGCAAGGAGTTATTTGATGTATGAATGCATGGGCTTGTATGTTGTATGAGAGTTTGTGTGTCTCTGTGTGTGACGAGTGTGTGGGGCCCCTAACGGTAGGAGTGCGGGCTGCTGGGTAGATGACATTTCTATTTTCTTTACCCTTGATGCACAGTAAATATACTTCGCTGTGCATCATAGGTAAAACAAACATGATAAGTGTTATTACCTAGCTAGACTGCCTAACACTGTTGGCAGCTAGCTGCATGCACTTTCTTACTGGGGCATAGCATTTCTTACTGAGCTTTTATGATAAAGCAAGCATGATAAGTGTTATTACATGCCTAGACCAGCATACTTTGGTGCAGCCATTCTAGCTATACTTTGATAGTGTGGCATGGCATTTTATGGTGTAAAATATGATACAACAAGCATGATGAGTGTTATTATGTCACTGTCAGAAATAGCAGACCACCGCCTTTGCCAGCATGCATTCAGCAGCCTCCGCAACGCCGGGCTAGGCATTGCTGGAGGTTGCCATGGAGACTTCTCCAACACATGGCATGGGTGCAGCCTTCCGTACGTCCCTTGCAGCATCCTGTTAGCACGTTGCATGTTCACATGGAAATGCAGTGTAATAAGACTAACACATTGAGACTGCACAGCATCCTCTGCGCTTCCTATTAAAGTGACTTTGCTGCGATTGCAGAACCTTTCTTTATCTGTCTAACTTGGATCTCCAGACTTACGGACCTGGGCCTGTCCCTCTGATTTACTTTGGATTTGCCCATTGGATACCTCATCATGTGTTTATCATCATTTCCTGACCATGGCTACGCTCTACGGGATGCATTTGGATTCTCCTGGCATTGACTTTGGCTTTAGGTTCTCATGGACATTGCTGGATCCTTGTTTATGGTTTGGGATGCTCTGCTACCTTCAAACCATCTTCCCTTCCTTCCTTAGTGCACCCTTATTCGGTTCAGGATAGGGTCTGTTCTCTAGCACCTTGAAGCTTCTCTTGTGCTAGATGGAATTACCAATGAAGATCTCAGACCAAATAACTGAACAGACTCAGAAAATATAGCAAAATATGACTTTATTCTCAGTTCAATAAAGCAGAGCGAACTGGCGAACAACAGACTGATGCTCGCACACTCACACACAAACTTGATTATACAAAGGTTATATACTCCAATATGCGTCTTCTATGATGTCATCCTACATGGAAAACTACAAAACCTATTGAAGGGAAGGGTTGTTTAATGGAACATACATCCCTATGGCATACATAGGGGTAAGTACATCATTGGCTGCCCCTTATCTCTGGGGCACGCCTTGAACTACCTCTAAATACGTATAATACTGATTATAGCAGAGAAAATGGCAGTGGATTGGTCTATGCAACATTGTATAGCAAGTTGCCCCATAGACCTTCTGATTGGTTGGCATGCTCACCCAAACTTGGACTTTTGGCTCATTGGAAGCATGTAAGCAAAATGAAACCCAGGTGCTCAAGTCACGTCAGATTACTCCCCACTTTCCCAATTAGTCCATCTTCTCTCATTAGTCCAACCATAAACCCATGTTTCCCATCTGTAGTTGACCTTGTAGCTGCTCTCAGTTCTGGGACATTCGAGGGAGTGTAAGCACATCACTATCTTCATCTAAAGCTTAATGAATAGCCCTTGTTTTCGACTTCTGAATCACATGTGAAGAGACCACAAATGTGTCCATTTCGACCTCTTATTTACTGCTATTTGATTTACTTATACTGGGTGTTCTTGCTCCCCTTGACCTCTAGATACTTGCTCACTCCATCTTGTATAGACCTTATTCACTGTTAATTGTCCAAAACTTGGCTCTTGCAAATGTTTTCTTCTTCTTTAATCTAAGAGAAATATGTCTTGCACACATGGCTTATCCATCTGTCTCCCTTTGTGCTTTGCAATTATTCCTTAAAATAGCATCCTTGTTCCCAGGCCTGCATAGACACCTCTTTATTTTGCACACAAATCTGTTTCACCAATGTCTCCTGACTCTGCATCCCTGTCCTGTTTCTGAGGTAGCTGGATTGAGTATTAACACGAGCCGGCGTTCCATCTTCATATCATGGCGGTCCTAGCCACGTTATATTTTCCTCTATAGTAATCTTCTATATGTCTCATCTATCTTGCATTACTGCGTATTTACACTTATTGATCAGCAAGTTACTTTATCTTCTTTGAATATATGATTACTTTATCATCTCTTACATGCTTCTCTTGTCACTGCAGTTACGTCGTCATTCTTAAGTATTTGCATATCATTTCTGTATGTCCTTGTATATCTTCTTCATGACATCCCTCTGCCCTCGTCAGATTTCACTCAGCACTACATGATGTCCAATGGTGTGTTCTGACACCCTTCCACTGTTTCAATACCAGGGTACATTCAATATGGTTGCCGTAGTGCATATCATCTCTCATGCACTCAATGCGGTATAGGGACAACACATGGGGTCCCACATAGAGCTCTTCTGCTGCTCTTCCAGTATGACGGTGGTGAGGGGGTGGCAGCTAGGGAACATGCATCTACCTGCTCCTCTACAGGTCACTTCTTATTAACGCTCACCTTATTCTCCCATTCCTATCCTGCTGGACTCCTTCATACTACACTACCTACCTTCTCTTCAACCACCATCCATTTGCTTCTATAACCAAGAAGGGTGTTCATGAACAGTAGGTGAGAAGTATAGAGTATCCATTCCTAACCCTGTATACACATACCTTACCTGGTAGCTAATGTTCTTTGCTATTCCTCCTACAGAAATAACTTCTTTATTTTAGGTATTTGCCATCTGGATTCCATCCTCTGGGGTTAGAGCGCAGTTAACCCAGGTTAGTTGCATTCTTAGCATTGTAGGTTGTCTATGGTGATTACCTATATAGTGCTAATCTTGTCCTTTTTCCCTTTCAGCCTGGATTTCCATGTTGGTTTCTTTGCTCTTTCATATGAACGACAGGATCATCCGTCTGTTTCTATAGGGTGAACTTATATTTGTAAGGATGATCACACTGTCTGAGGAGACCCTCATAGGGTTTCAGGATAGACTATCTATGACTGTGGTCTTCCACCTGACAGTTGTTAGACTGGTATAGTTTGGTGCAGCCAGCTTAGCTACCATTTCTGACTGTGGCATGGTCGTTATTACTGGACATCTATGATATGGTAAGCATGATAAGTGGTATTAAGTGGTTAGACTGATAAACTGGCAGATTTTGGTGCACCCAGTCCAGCTTTTTCTTACTGTGGCATGGATCTTTTTTATTTAGCGTCTATGATAAATCAAAATTGATAAGTGTTATTACATTGATAGATTGGCATGTTTTGGTGCAGCAGGTCTAGCTATAATCTCTCTCTTTAGCATGGAATTTTTACTGAGCATCTATGATAAGACAAGCATGATAAGTGTTATTATGTCACTAAACTGGCATGTTTTGGTGCAGCCAGTCTAGCTATCTTTTCTGACTGGTCCATGGTATTGTTTACTTGACATATATGACAAAGTAAGCATGACAAGTGTTTTAATATGGCTAGACTGGTACATTTTGGTGCAGCCAGTCTAGCTAGTTCTTACTGCGGCATGGCATATAACAGTACAGCTAGTTTAGTTATAATTTCTTACTGTGGCATGGTATTTTTTACTTAGCTTCTAAGATGAAGCAAGAATGATATGTGTTATTAAGTGGCTAGATTGGCATATGTTTGTTCAGGCAGTCTAGCTATAATGTATTACTGTGGCACAGTATTTATTACTGTGCATCTATGATAAAGCAAGCATGATAAGGAATCATTACATGTCCTTCCCCCACTCTCCCCCTCCTCCTTGTAAATTGTTCTATGTGTTGTTCTAATGACTTGACTCATGTTGTAAAATGCTTTTCTCACTATTGTATCTGTTGTTATATTGTAAAGCGCTTTGGCTTAAAGCGCTATATAAATTCAATAAACATAAACATAAACATGTTAAATGGCTAGACTGGCATATTTTGTGAAGCCAGTTTAGCTACAATTGTTTCATCTGCAATGGCATTTTTACTGGGCCTCTGTGATAAAGTAAACATGATAAGTGTTATTAAGTCGCTAGACTGCCATATTTCACTCTAGCTGGTCTACCTATCATTTCTGACTGTGGTATGGCTTTTCTACTGGGCATCTATGACAAAGTAAGCATAAGTGTTAAGAGGCTTAGCCGGAAGATTCCACTGCAGCTAGTTTAGCAATGTCTTACTGTGGCATGGCATTATTTTACTGAGCATCTATTATAAAGCAAGCATGAAAGTATTATTACATGGCTAGACTGGTATATTTGGTGCCACCTATCTAGCTATAATAGTTTACTGTGATGTGGCATTTTTTACTGGACATTTTTGATAAAGCAAGCATGATAGGTGTTATTACATGGCCAAATTAGTACATTTGGTGCAGTCAGTTTAGCTACCATTTCTTACTCTGGCAAGGCATGTTTTACTGGGCATCTGTAATAATGCAAACATGATAAGTGTAATTATGTGGATATGATATGATAGGTTATTTATAACACACTTAATACCCAGAGGTTTCTAAGCGTGGACTCGAGGATCAAACCTGGGGTGCTCCATAACGTCTTGCTTCCAAGGTGAGCATGTTGCCCCTGAGCTATTCTCCCGAGATAGAGTGACATATGTTCATACAACCAATCTATTATTGTTAGTATTATTAAAAGAGTATTTATTGAGCATGTACCTAGCTTTGAGAAGCAACGGAGCAGTTTACAATCATAGGGGGAAGAACACTGTAAGGGAAGCAGAACAAAAGGTAGCAGGGATCTAACATGGGAGGCAGCAAGGGCAGAAGACAATGAGGGGATTTCGGTCAGTGTCCAACATGGACGAGAATACAGGAAGGCAACCGCGATCGACAGCCAGATCCAAGCCCAAACCTGGGCGGATTGCCATCCAACAGGATCGCGATCCATATTTTCACAGCTGCCAACAGGCCACTGTGGAAAAACATGTTTAGCCTTGATAAAGACTGTGGGGTCAAAACGCGTGTCGGCTGACCACCAATAATAATAATGAAACCATTAATAACAAGGATCTATGAATGACAAGTATTGAGCAAGCACAAGGTATCCGGATACAAACCCTAGTCATATGTAATTGCTTCATGGGTTATGGTATTTCAAAGTGCAGTAAATGACACGTGTCACTATCACCTTACTCAATTGTACTCATTTTACTTCCTTGAAAGGATGAAAGGCTGAGCTGCTCCGCTGGGATTCAAACTCAGCAGTGCATGCTCCATTTAGCTACCGTGCTCAGAAAACCAAGGCATTTCACATAGACCATTATACATTTCACCCAGCGCAATGGCATTCTCTCATAACTAAGTTTGGATAGATTTCTGGTTGCTTTTTATAGAAGGATGATCTGCCCTAAGCTTTTAAAGCTTCAATTTTCTAAAGCCATAATGTGATTTAGAACTGTTTTGTTTTAACAAGACTTTGAAATATAATGTTCACTTTCCAATGCTGTGGTTCTGCCACATCATGTACATTTGCTTTGTAAAAGGGCCGTTTTTGTTATCCTTGCGGTGTATTCTGATCAGAGGCATAGTAGAGCCTGAGCGGGCAAAGCCCACCCAAAATCTGTAAATGCCCACTCAGCAGTGCTGTGTGGGCAATTACAGAGGTTAATGTCACTGCAGTGGCCCCAGCTACATTAGCTTCAGGCCCCCCTTTTTAGACGATCCTGGCTACGCCCCTGACTCTGATGCTTCAGTAACATACAATGGTCCAAGTTTACTCATGACTCCACACCTTTGAAAATCTTCACATTTCAAGAGACTGATAACTGAGGGTGCAGCTCTTGTTCCCCTTATATTAACACTATGGATCTCATTTAAAAACACATTTTAAATTGCTCGGTGTTGACTGCTTACGTTCGGTGCAAACAGGTCCCCTCTGGGCAATGTAAGATAAAAAAGAACGAAGTGTATCGTTCACTTAATAGGCACTCTGGGGCTGGCAGCCTTCCTGACAAAGTCAAATCAATGATAACTCAGGCAAATATCATGTTCTTTCAGAGAACCGCACTCAGAAACAAACAAGACAGCAGAACAAGAGTCTTCCAGCTGATTGAGTGGCCGAGGACACGAATACCAATCAAGGTGACTTCTGCCATGGCAGGCCCGTCTCTGTCAGGCACTGTCCACAGCTCGATAACTGCAAATGATGGCTGGGAGCGGGGAGCGTGAAGGTGAGGAGTGACTCCTCGCCAGGCATCGCCGGGGACCGGGTAATGGAAATCAATACCGCAATCACTGTTTGCATTAGCTCAGGACAGGCCCTATCGAATGAGTTTGACTTTCGGCGTGTTGCTCGGCGCCTTTTTTGCTGACGCCGCCGAGTGTGGTGTTGACGCGGCAGTTTAGCTAGTTGGTGGCGCAGCCTGCTGAGCAGGCCTCAGCACAGCCTCAAGACCAGGCTCTGCTGTCCTTAAAGTTATTGAACTTAATGGGACGGTTGGCTGGTAGCGCCTTATCCTAATAGTGTGGCTGCTTCAAAAACCTATGAAATCGTTCCTTAGGAGGAAACGGCGCGTGTCTCTGTTTCCGGGACACTATGGGTCCGAGGCAGGAGCACAGTCTCGTGTGCCCAGTGTGTGAGTCCACAGTCCACACCAGCAGGGAAATAGGCTATGACAAAAGGCTCTTCTCACCCCCCCCCTCACTTCCAGAGCAGTGGAGCATCGTTATGACTCTGGTACAGTCACTGTCATCACAACATGCCCCTGCAGACCCCAATGCAACAACCTCAGGCCCTGGACATCAGCAATTAAGTCTCAAACTTGGCCTTGCCTTCTAGTCATCATCTAATACAACAACCCCAGGAGTGGAACCTATTATCTTCAAAGAAATGTCAAAAAGCAACCAGGGGCACTGAGCTGAAGGCTTTGTGATACACCAGGGAATATGGAATGGGAGTTCCTATTGGGATATCTGCTACTCAGGCACAAGCCCCAGGATAGCCTGGAGAGCTTGATGGGCGAGCCAAGTCCATGGTCTGAGAAAAGCAGGTTAGTAAGTAAGAAGGCTCTTGAGAGGTTTGGCATTTTCACAGTATGAACCATACAAGAAGACGTGGGCGTGAATTGTCATAAGTAACAGTTAGGGCCCCAGAGCTCTTCATCACCAAGCTGTCGACGCTTTCTCTGCTATTGGAAGGACCAGTGATGGTTTCTTGGCCACAGAAGGACTGTGCAAGTGGGAGTGTTGGCCCTGTGTGATAAGTGCCGCACCGGAAAGGGACCAGAGAGGAGGTGAGTTGTGTACAATGGTGGTACGCTCCATCGAGGGACCAGTGGCAGCCAAGTTCAACCATACCTGCCTAACCTCTGGAATTTTTCCGGAGACTCTGGAATTTCAAGCATTTCTCCAGGTCTCCGGAAAAGTTCCTTGAATCTCAGGAATTTTGAGATTCTTTCCAGGTCCGTCATATTCTCGCCAATCAGGTGGAGAATATGACGGGACCCAGAGCGTAATGTTCGTGCCCACTGCCTGCACCACTATAGTAATAGTGCTTTCAATCCATGTCATTGGATTAAAAGCAGCATTATTTCCGCTGCGGCGCCGCCTTCATTTTGCATACTATAGTATTGAATGAATGATTTTCAGTGCTATGATAAGCAAAATGAGCGTGGCACCGCTGCCGTAATAATAGTGCTTTCCATCCAATTATATGGATTGAAAGCACTATTATTTCGGCGACGGCGCCGCCTTCATTTTGCTTACAATAGCACTGAAAATCATTCATTCAATGCTATAGTAAGCACACTGAGGGCGCCGCCACCGCAATAATAGCGCTTTCAATTCAATGACATGGATTGAAAGCGCTATTATATCGGCAGCAGCGCGGCCTTCCTTTTGCTTACTATAGCATTGAATGAATTATTTTCAATGCTATTGTAAGCAAACTGAAGGCTACAACAACCGAGTTTACCTTTTTGACAGGTGGGCGGGCGTGAGGGCGGAGCCGTGGTCAAATGGGCGGAGTCTTGTGTGGCTGTGGGCCTGGCATACATCTCAGGAATTTTGATTTTCAAATGTAGGCAGGTATGAGTTCAACATAGTAAAAAGCACAGGCGTTAAAGGTGATGGACTCACAAGTCAATGCAGTTTTGAGTAGCTGCTTGCTAAACTCTTCCAACTGCCAGGAATAGTGCCCTAATGGGCCTCTCCCCACTGGACGTCGGCAGTCAATGCCATCGGGTCCTCCCACCTAAACTGCTGCATTGGGGCCTATTTCGGACTCCCAGCTGCTTCAGAATGCTACTGCGCGACTATTTCTACATATCGGCTAATGGGGGATATTAACCATGTACTTCGTCATCTGCTTTGGCTGCCGATCCGCCATCGCATCTCCTTCACGATTCCATGTGTCATTAATATGCTCGTGCGACAGCATTTCAAGCTACAAAGCGTGTGCATTGATGTCCTGTTCAGCCGCCCTGTTCTGCCGCCATGCCTATCTGAGAACAAAAAGCACCTCACACTTTTTGTGTCTGTTTGGGCGCACTCTTTTTTCTATATGTCTGCTCATCTGTGGAACATTGTGCCAAGACACATCAAAGAAACAATGTGCTAAACGTCTGTAGGGAGATAAGACTCCAACCTTACTTAGACAGCTCCCAGTGCCTCGATGCTCCTTTGGAAGCAATGAGCGCACTGCACAGCAATATATGTTCGTGCAATGCAATACAAGAAACACCCAGCAACTGAAAGGGGACCTGTTCCCAAAGGGGTGACACTGAGCTTTGTTGTTACGCCATGTCTCACTTGCGCCCCCTACAGGCCACCTCATTCGATTCATTGATGTGCCCAGATGTGGGGTCAGTGAGCCCAGAGATACCCTGATGCGCTGAGTCAGGGTATGGCCGTCTTCACTAGACTGATTACACTTGGACAACGGCTTGTCCAAGATCACAAGGCTCACTGAGTGTTCAGCATGGATGCAGTATATTCTTGGAGCATGCAGGGCAGCGCATGATTATCAATGCAAAGCAACGTGACAATGTTGTCAATGTGGGATGCAGGGTTTGTACACCCTAGGCCCATGCAATCCTACTCTAAGAGCCGGGGTTTCAGTTCCCTGTGAACCTGTAGGGATCTTCTCGTTGGTGCAGTGACAGGCACCACTCATCAGTTCTTGGCCTGTGATTTGCCGGGGACCTTCCAAGGAACTGCGTCTGATATTGGGGGAAACCTCGTCCTTGCAGGAGACAAACCTGCTTGATGGACATCACAGAGAATCGTGAATGTCCTTTTCTGTTCCCCATGCCGCCAGGGCAGAGGCTTGAGTGCACGGGCGATATGCGCTGTTCCTTGTAGGCCCAGAAAAGAGGATGGGTAACAGGCAATAGGTGTCACAGACAAAAAAGGGAGGTGGGATGCAGTGGGGGAAGAATGCTTTGTGATTGCAATGAGGCTTGCAGGTCCTATTAGGTAAATCATACATCAGTAATTCAGAGAAAAAAAAGAGTGCGTCCTAATGAGTTTTGGAGAAAAAGGACAGTGTTTCGAAGTCGTTTTGTAGATTTGGAAATGTATCTATTTATTTATTGTTTATTTATATAGCTTTTATACACAGGTCAGATGCTTCAAAGCTTCAAAGTACACAATTTAGAGTTTGGATACCTAGTGGGTCCATGATGTTATTGGGCAGTCCATTGAGGTGCGATGGCTTGTTTGCCCAAATATACATCATACTTTTTCTTAAGGTATGCTTCGGAATATTAATTCTCCAACAGCTAAGCCTGATGCTCAGGGCGACCTGGTGTCCCTGCATGCATGGTTTGTAAACATTACATTTTCAACTATATAATATATGAGCTAGATGCATATGAAATACATGAAGAAGGCGAATTAAGACCTATGAAGTTAAGTAATTGAACATATGTGATTAGTCTGGAAAATAGTGACAAATAGGATCAAGAATGACCTTGCTTTCATTTTTTTATACCAATTTATTCAGATTTCCAAAGCAATACATCAATAGTTCTGCCACATCACAATAACGACAACGACAACGTTGAAACACAAAAACATTGGATAATAATATAAATATAAAAATAATACAATCAGCATATTCCACGAGACATCAATATATACTAAACAATGCAATATATACTTTAGAATTAAAACATCCATTTAAAATATAGACTTATCTTAATATTCCTGAATGGCCTCTTCTTCTAAATCATATGTTTCAAACCAGATTCAAGAAGCCGCTCCAGAGTTTATCAAACTTTCTTTTTTTCTGCAAGTTCAGCGTGACTCTTTCAACATTGCAAATTGAGTACATTTCTGACATCCAAGAATCTTTCGTAGGGGAAACAGTCGATTTCCAGCTGCGCTGGATTAACTTTATCACTGCCAATGACGCCTTTAATATCCAGGACACTTGATGATATGGCAGATCCTCCAGATCACAAACCTCCCCTAGAATCATTGCTTCAAAACTGAATTCTCTCTTGTCATCTAGTACTTTGTCAACACTCTGTGACCCTTCTCCACTGCACTCCCAAAGCATCTGTTCAAGAGTGACTACAACCCCAGCAAGCTTCCGTTGAGCTCAACCCTTGTTTATATAGACAATCCGGTGTCCATAAAACTCTGTTTAGAAGCCAGAATAAAGAGTTATTTTCGATTTTAATTGCAGAATGTATCCAAATTGATGAGGCTCCCATCAATCCTGGTGACATATTTAATGTGGATGCAATTCCTCACCACGTTACTCTTAAAAAGTCTGTCAAAATGCATTTAACACCACAACCTTTACTGGACGTGGATAGGATAGCTGATGGGTGTAATGGGCAAGACAGCCCAAACTCAGCAACAGACCAATCATCTACTTCTGCCCCGATGAACTGCAGGAAATGTCTTGCTGTGAAGGCCTGATTATATCCTTCAAAATTTGCGATATTCAAACCCCCTTTCTCATTCTGCAGTTGCAATTTCCACAATCTCTGCTTTTTATACTCCCAAATGAAAGATTGAATCATACTCTCAAGCTCTTTTAGCAAAGACCTCTGAATAGGAAGTAGAGTCATACTCATGACATACAACATTTCAGCTGCCATCGTCATCGTGATTGCATTCACCCTTCCACCCAGCGACAGATTCAAAGAATACCAGCGTGGAAAATCCACTGCCAGTTTGTCCAATCAGAACCTCATGTTCACTTTCATCATATCTTCCAAGTACTTCGTTATCCATATACTCAGGTATTTCATTTTCTCTGTGCACCACTTAAAACCCATGTTTTTCAGCAAAGAACCATCACAGAAATCGGAGCACGGCACGGCCTCTGATGTAGCCCAATTAATTTTGCAGTTTGGAACCATTCCGAAGTCATCAATAAGGTTCATCAAGACTGGGAGAGAAGCTGATATATTACGTACTACATGTAGCAGATCATCAGCATAGAGCCAAAGTGTCTGTGTTATCCCATTAAAATTAACCCCTGCAATCCTCTCCTCAGACCTGATGGCCACTGCAAACGGTTCCAAGGAGTGGATAAAAGGCAAGGGTGATAATGGGCAACCTTGCCTTGTCCCACGGTGTAATTCAAATGTTGCTGAAACCTTGATGAATTGCCTTGCTTTCAGCCCACCAGCATTGACAGTGATGCAGGGCTTTGGCTTCCATCTAATGATCAGAAATCCGAAAATCCCACAGAGACCCAGACACAGCCCCTCCAACGCAACCTTGCCTGAAGTCCTGCACTAAGATCTCTTCCATCTGTTCCCACAACTCTAGTCACTAAAAAGCATGCATGACACGGCCCCTGAAAACCTGAGACCAGTGTTCTGATGCAACACTCCGACTCTACCACCAGGCTCTCCAGGATTGTCTCTGTGTCCAGAAAGTAGCACATTTGAAGATGGTGGACGCATTCCGAGGTAGAGTGCAGAAAGCTGAGAACAAACAGTGTGCCAGTTTATGAAGGTGTGAACAAAGTGGGACATAGACAGAGACAAAACAAAAAACAGATGACTTACAACTGTAAAGTTAACCTAGGGCAGGGGTCTGCAGCCTGTGGCTCTCCAGATGTTTGTGACTTCAATTACCATAATCCCTCCCGATAAGCTATGTTGGCTAGGCCTGATTGGAGCATTACAGTGGCCTGCAAACTTTGGCTCTCCCAATGTTTTGAACTACAACTACCATCAACCCTAGACACCACAGTCAATGGTGAGGGATCAGGAGATTCAGAGTGAAGAAGAAAATATTTGGGCAGCCAAAAGCTGCAGATCCCTGACCTATTACATAGCACTGGAGGTTGCGGTGGGGTCAGATTGGCAGGGCAGCAGAGCTCCTTCTTTGGCAAGTAAGTGAAGTTTATGCTGAGCTTTGAAGAGACCAGCGGGGTGGCAGGTTTACATTGTGATGGGCTAATAAAGAAGGGTGAGTCGGGAGGAGTGGAAGTGAGAGCCGGCACGAGAGCATGGAGAAGTGTGGTTGCATGCAGAGGAGGAGTGGTGTGAACATGATGGTGAGAAAACAGAGATGCAATCAGCACTAGAAACATGTTGCTAGACGTGTAGACTAGGAGAAGAAACTTAAAAAGGGAGCCATTGTACATGGAGAGCCATCCAGCATGGTGGTAGTAGGTCGATGTATGGGGGCTCTGGGTAAGTTGCAGAGAGTGCAGGTAGGGAAGGTGAGGACTTTGTCAAGTGGGAGGGAGGAGTAGAAAGGATGGCTAAGGAGTAGGACCTTGCAGTAGAGTTTTCTGAAGACAAGGATGGAGAATGGAGTTTTTGTAGAGCAGTGATTAAGAAATGGACACCGTTTCTGAATGTTGAACAGGTGAATATGAGCAGCAGAGGTAGTGATGGTGGTCAGTCAAAATCTCGAGAAAAAAAAAGATGAATGATAATAATCTCGAAAAATAAATCTCGAAAAAAAAAAAGTCGGATTCCCTCTTTTTTAATTATATATTTATTTTGGGGTCTGGGAATTAAAAAAATGGGTAAAAAAAAATTAAAGGAGGGTTGGGGGGGGGACCCCCCATTTCAAATAAAAAAGTCATAAAAAAATGCGACTTTTTTTTTCAAGATTTTTTTTTTCGAGATTTTGATATTCGACTTTTTTTCATTCGACCTTTTCACTATAAACCGGTAGTGATACTAGTGAATTGGTGCAGTCAGGGGACGCTTTCAAAGTTGCAAGCCTCGGGCGAAGGAGCAAGAGGTTCAGGCATATTTTTTGCATCCCACAGTCACATTTGGTAAGCATTAAGCATTACATGTACGTTACATGCAACATTGGAAAGCACTACCTGTTAAAGGATACATTACCTTGCATGTATAGTTGCAGGACTGAAGAGCCAAACTTATCGCGTTGTCATTCAATCAAGCATACATTTCTTTTGTGACCACCAGGCTCTGTAGATGTTTAATGTAGCTTTCAAAACTTTTAATTTTGGACTTAGATACTGTGGACAAGGTTGGATGGGGGAGACAAAGGGGGCGGGGGCTTCACCCTCTGATGGCTTGGCTGAAAGAGGATGTTATCAGAGGGTCCCACTCCTCCCTGTCCTCCACACCCACCCCCTGGTGTTTCTCACCTCCCACCCACCCCCTGCTCCTGCCCCTTGTGTCTCGATACCTCCCACCCACCCCCCGCTCATGCTCCGTGTGTCTCTATCCCTCCCACCCACCCCCCGCTCATGCCCCGTGTGTCTCTCCCCTCCCCCCAACCCCTGCTCATGCCCCGTGTGTCTCTATCCCTCCCACCCACCCCCCTGCTCATACCCCGTGTCTCTCCCCTCCCCCCACCCCCCGCTCATGCCCCGCGTGTCTCTATCCCTCCCGCCCACCCCCCGCTCATGCCCCGTGTGTCTCTATCCCTCCCACCCACCCCCCGCTCATGCCCCGTGTGTCTCTCCCCTTCCACCCACCCCCTGCTCATGCCCCGTGTGTCTCTCCCCTCCCACCCACCCCCTGCTCATGCCCCGTGTGTCTCCATCACTCCCACCCACCCCCCGCTCATGCCCCGTGTGTCTCTATAAATCCCTCCAACCCACCCCCCGCTCATGCTCCGTGTGTCTCTATCCCTCCCACCCACCTCCCGCTCATGCCCCGTGTGTCTCTCCCCTTCCACCCACCCCCCGCTCATGCCCCGTGTGTCTCTCCCCTCCCACCCAGGGCAAAAGTAGGCGTTCAAGTATGTATGCTGCCTTTTGCCCTGCATATTTGCACTCTGTCATGCAAAGGATCAAAATCGGTCGTCGAAGAGCCGCCTACGTGTATGTCTACACATAACGTCTCCCTGCCGCCAAATGACGTAATAGAGCTAAATGGGCCCCATAGAGTGAAACCACTTTCAAAGCAGATGCAAAGGCACACTTTGTACTCCATATAGCCGCTGCAGAGGCTATTAAAAGCCCTGAAAAAGCCGCTAGCAGAGGGCTTTGAAGCTGGAATGGAGAAAGCCCACCGCTGCACATTATTGGTAGGATAATGATTCCTGCTATTTTTCCCAATCATAGTTCTTGCATATTGACAATGCATTTTGTAAAATCATTTCGTAAACACTTTTTTTCCATTTCAGTGTGTTTTGTTTTCTGAAAATAGTCTAATAACATAAACGATCTACCTGTCCGTTTTAAATGTAGCCCTCTCCAAGGGCATGAAGAGGTACATATAGAGCTGTGTAGGAGATAGTGGGAATGGTTGCATACACTTCAATGATTCATTTCAGTATACACCTTGAGATTGACTGTTCACATTGTCAATAGCCACTCTGCCCTTCATACAATGGTTCCCACAGAAGCTGATGCGCTTGCTGCCGGTCACAGCAGCGAGGACCATTGAACGCGAGATGGATACATGATATCCAGTAAGAGACGTCTCCTGAAGAGGCTGCTTAGACAGCAGGGAAACACGTGCGGAGGATTCTGAGAATCATCAAGGTCAGAGTGCCTATTGACTGTATGCAAATTAAGTGACCAGATGTGTGATAAAATGGATCGTGTAAGTACTTCTTCACCACGATTTTCTGTGTCGCTTTTCGAACAAGCCGGGAAAAACAAAACATGTCGTTTTGATTTCGTTCTAAATTGCATTTCATCAGGTTTTGAAAACAGTGTATCCAGGCATCTTCGAATCAAAAACCTTCAACAAGTTCAGGGGCCCTTCCTCCGCTAAAACGTCGCTCTGCCAATTCAGAATACAAACAATGGTTGGGCCCATCCACCCCCCTACCTCCTGACCCCATTTCCCCACATAGCTCCCCTCCTCCCTCTATATGGTCAAATGATCTTACCCTGGCGCAGAGGTTGAAGTGGGTGGGAACGGAAGAGTACAGAGTTCCTCTAATTCCTGTGGCAATCCACCATTGTTCCTTTACTTTTTGTCACCTAGAACACTCTTCCTGGATGGCAGGCGGAGGCCACGTTTGCTTTTTGCTTCCCTCACTAGGGATCTAAACGAGGGCCCTGCTGGGAATTCTCTAGTGTCAAATCTTGCTGAGCTATCTTACAGATACATGTTTGAACTTATTTATTGCAATATCCTTTTCAGAAAATAACCCCCCATGTTTTTGCCACCACATAGCCCTGCAGTGCATTTGTGTTTTGGATTTAAGCACGATTTTCGTTAAATTGCTGCAGGCACAGCCATGTGTGCAGGTAATCGTGGGAGGATTCTTTAGTGCTTGGCATATCTCTCAAGAGGTATGAATGATGGGTCATTAGAAAGGGCAGGGTGCATATAGCTGCACTCTGTGTTGGGCAATGCTTGAAGTAACTGTGGTCTTTTAGAATGCATTTTCTTTCCCTGTTTCTTTCAGTCTTGATAATGAAATGGTAAAGCACAGTATTGGAGGGACAAGCAGCACCCAGGAATGGTGTTTGTATTCGGAGACGGGAGAGTGAGAGGAGAAATGAGGGCGATGCGTAGTACTGGGCAGGCGCCATGGGGGTGATGTAGAATGGACTATAATTCTGTGACTTTTTTTGTACACTTTGACCCCTGCTCTGGGGGGACATTTTACCTCCTCATCCTTTCCTTTGGCTGGGATCAATGATAATGTTGGTGTTTATGCCGTCAATGAAGCAACCACCTGCTGGGTGGTGTGATGTGTGAGCCTCCCATGTGTATTACCCTCTTAAGGGGATGTGTCTCTCCCGCATGTATTGCCCTTTTAAGGTGGGCCATGACTCTGTCATGGCCAAGCTAATACAAGAAGCCCCTGCAGGCATGTGCAGCAGAACGTCTGCAGACTCCAATTATGGAACTCCTGTTGTCTCCGTCTCTCATTTTGGGCCTGCAGGCCTACACCGTGTAATCTGTGGCCCCCACACCAGCCTGGTGCCCTGGATCCAGCCCAGGCACCCACCATCCTGGAATTGAACTCCACCCAAGGTGCTCCAGCACCCAGGCTGTGTCCCCACAGCCTCATACGGTCCCACCCTGCAATTACCTATAAGTCTGGGTGACCCCGGCACACCAGCATGGTGCTGGGCCCCACAGCACCAGTGAGGCCGGCCCCATGACCGCCGGCGGCCCCATAATAATAGCGAAGAGGGAGTGGAATCCCTGTGGTGTGCCCCGTTTCACTGCTGTCCCTTATATATATTTTTTTCGTTCTCTTTGTTGGGTGAAGGAGGAGGGACAAAGAAGGGGGAGCGGCATACACTGCCATGGAAGAGGGGGTGGATGCCATACCTGGAGGCCCTGCCACCAGATACTCCCTGGCCACGGCTCTCTGAGAGGAGGGTGCTCGTGTGGCCAGGGTGCGGTCCGCCCGCACACCCCATGACCTCTTCCGCCATGAGGGGAGAAGAAATGGAGCAGCTGTACAAAGAAAAGGACCTCCCGTGTGAAGTGAAGGGCCAGCCTTTGCTGCATCAGGGAAGAAGAGCGCTGCGGTGCATCCTCCCTGGCCACGGCCCTCTGCGAGGAGGGTGCTCGTGCGGCCAGGGGAAGAGCCTGCCTGCAGCCCCCTGCGGCGTCCTCCTCCACAAGAATAAGGCAACTATACGGCCATCCCTGCTGCGTGAAATATGGTGGGTGAAGTACCATCTGCCCCCAAGAAGGGAGGGAAGCTGCTTCGCCGCCAAGAAAAGGAGGTGAGTGCCCGCCCCTGTCCCACGTGGGAGGCACCGACTGCAGGTGTCTGTCAGTGTTGCCAGAGCCCAGGAAAGATCCCGGGCCCAACCGGCACTTAAAAGGAAGAGCAGC
Organism: Ambystoma mexicanum; assembly: GCF_040938575.1. Lineage (NCBI taxonomy): Eukaryota > Metazoa > Chordata > Amphibia > Caudata > Ambystomatidae > Ambystoma > Ambystoma mexicanum. Next base: position 1,438,831,155 of record NC_090929.1, on the reverse strand, counting down.
GGTTGGGAGCAGGGCAGAGTACAAGACCCTCAGAAGATCCTGGGACGCCCGGCTGTAATGATGGAGAAGCGCTCCATGAATGCGCTAAAAATGCAGAGGAGAGGCCCTGCAAAATAAAGATCCCGCGGCCAGCTGGCAGCGAATTGCTAACACGCTCTGTGTTGGAGCATAGATCAAAGGAACCTGGGGACACCGCCGGTGAATAGTGATGTGCTCCATGTCAGAGCACAATGTAAATCCTAACGCTCCATGCCGGCACTCTCTTGTGTACCCGGGTCAGGAGGCAGGGATTGTTTTTGCTGTGCTCCACGTCGGAGCGCATGTAACAAGATGAATATGGCCCTCTACAAATCCTGGGCTGCACAGCAGTGAGATTTAAAGAGCTATGTGTGGGCGCTATGCCAAAATAAAAGTAAAGAGCTCCAGGACAGCTCTGTGCTCTGTGGAAAAAATAAAATGCACACGACCCTCTGAAGAGTCTGGGGCCAAGTGGTGGTGAAATGCACTATGCTCCACCTGGAGAAAACAAATGCGCTCCATTGTTGGGGATGTGGAAAAGAGGCCTCCTGCACTAAGATGATGCTGTGTGTTTCGTCACAGCACACTGCAAGATCAGGCAGCTAGAAGCCCTGACTGCCTGCCACTAAAGTCACCCTGCCTGCCCTACAAGTGCCCTCGACACCGTACCACTAATGTCCCCCACCTGCCATACCATATTTGTGCTATCCCTGCACCCCGAGCCAGGGATGAGGAATGCCAACACCAGGGAAAAGGGGGGGCAGTATGTGGCTGATGCTGCTCCAGGAAGAGCAAGTTGCCCACCCGACACTCAGCCACCAATGTCACCCTGCCTGCCATATCATCTAAGGACCAGGCCAATGTGGGCCTTGGTGCGGAACCTGCCGGCCCCTCAGCTGGGCCAACAACTTGTGTCTGGACAATCAACACATGTGGCCCTGACACCCGCCACCAAGAAGTGGGGTAACAGGCAAGGTAAGGGGTGCATCTCCTCAAAAGTGCTTGTGCGCCCTCCTGTGCCCCTGTAGCAAGGTGACACTCCTGACTGGGGGAGCATGGGCAAATAAAAGCAGGGTGAGTGATATCCTATCACCCCATGCCCTGTTAACATCATGCGGTGCAGCCGTGCCACCCCGCAACCGGCATCTCGCTGCCCTGCCCTGCCATCAAAAGGGACTGACTGTGAAACTGAATGTGGCGCAGCCTGGATGCCCTGCTACCTGCATCTCGCTGCCTGCTCCAACATCAATGGACTAAGCCGATGTGGCTCCTGGTGCCTGCCAGGTGCGTCTTTGCCGGCTTTTGAACTGTACCATCATTGGACCTGGACCCGTGGAAGAGACTATCCTGAACGGACACTGGTGGAAAGTGAACTGGTCTCCTGCAGTCCTGCAATTGCTTAAAAAGGACTCAGTAAACACGTGTTTTGACGCTGTGAGCCTGCATTTTAGCTACATGCTTAAAGTGGTCTCAGTAAATAACAGTTCTGTGAAGCTGTGATCCTGAGGTTTGTAAGTGTGTTCTATAGGGTGCCAGCATCTTATGGTGTCATTCAGTGGTTGTAGTGCCGTACACCAGGCTAAAAAAGGCTCTTGTAAAATGTGGTAGATCTGCCACCATTCCACCGGTGGTTCACCAACCACGACTGTCACCCGCTGAGTATGTTTAGAGTGGGTTAGTATGTGTTATGTCTGTAACTATCTGAGTAGCTATGCATGGGTCAGTGGCATATCCCACTATCTGTTTAGCCCATCATTCCAAAGCGATAAGTATTGTTGTTCTGTTAAGGGGGCGGGATCTTGTATGACTCAGCAACATCTTTTTTGTTTGTTATGAAAAAGGAGTGTGCTGTGTGACCCTCCCATGTGTATTACCCTTTTAAGGGGATGTGTCCCTCCCACATGTATTGCCCTTTGCTCAAGCTAATAAAAAGACCCCCTGCATGCACGTGCAGCAGGACGACTGCAATATGGGACTCCTGTTGTCTGCACCTCTCATTCTGTGCCTGCAGGCCTGCACTGTGTGATCACGGTCCTGCAGTTACCTGCTAGTCTAGCCCCTCAGACCAGCCTGGTGTCCTGCGTCCAGCCCAGGCACCCACCATCCAGGATGTTAACGTCATCCAAGGTGCTCCAGCACCCAGGCTGTGTCCCCACAGCCTCACAGGGTTCCGCCCTGCAACTACCTAAATGTCAGGGTGACGCCGGCGCACCACCATGGTGCTGGGCCCCCCCTCACCAGTGAGGCTACCCGCGTGACCGCCGCTGGCCCCACAACAGGCTGCGGCTTCCTGAGCCGAATTTCCAATCAACGGGGCCTGCTCCTGACCACTCGGCTTCCGCCCCCACTCATCCTCTTGACCTCTTCCCCTTTTCAGTGGGATCGTCCTAGCCTGCGCTTACTAGAACGCGTGGCACGTGCACCGTTCATGCCCCACTCCGCCCCTGCCTTTGTGCTAGAGGAACCTGGACAGCAGCTGCAAACTTCTGACATAAAACGCAGAAAAATCGAAAACATGAGCAACTTAAGCAAACAAACCTCTCGCGCCGACCTTGAAACGCGGCCTCGCAGCAAGGCTCGCATTTCACCTAAACGCAACTAAAGGAGCTTGTTTTACTTCCTTTAATGAAACGTGGGTTTGTTTTTTTGCTTTTCCGAAAATGTGAAACAAATGGAACTCCGGTCCCGAGGACAAATGGGGTGGCTCAAGAGAAACAGAGGCCCTGCCTTCAGCTCATTGCCTCGCCCCAGTGGCCCGGGCTTAATTAATGAGATAACGCACAATGGGCCCACTGAAAGCAGAGGGCTTCGTTATTGGGCGAGCTGGGAAGCGAGTGGAGCAGAACGCGCGCCCTCAGTGTTTGTTATGGTGTAAAATCTAGCATTGTGTGTGACCACGGGCGCAGGGGAAGTGATGACTCTTGTTAAACCCATTTCAGACTGCACGGCCTGGCAGACACACAAAGCTCCATTTTGAAATAGTTGAAACCGACCCTTCCCTCCCCTCACCCACGTCCCCACCATGCCCGGCGACCATAACGGTGATTAGGTGGTGAGGTTCGGGAAAGGGGTTTGGCAGTGGATCGTGTACAGGTGGCCTTGCACTGGGCCGGGCGAAGATTTGTCATTTCTCGTGGGGGTCCATTTCAATATGATGTTTGGGTGGCCCCCTTGCCTACACTTCGGGAAAACACTCTGAGGCAACCGTCGGGTACTTAAATAATAATGGATGCAAAGGAATGCAGGGAGGATGTTAATCGCTGCAGATTATCCTGGGACAGGCAGCCAGTGGGGAGCTGAAGAGCACGTAATTGTGTCAGCAAGGCATTAATGCAGCTGAAACTGTAGTAAAAGGCAACAAGGTGATGACAAGGCTGCTGGATGTGGGAGCCAGCAAGGCAGCCTGTAACATGTGTGCTGCAAAGCTCACACCTAAAATCTTGAATTAAAGCGACAGCAGCCAGCAAAGGACTGCCTGTAACGTGCCTGCACGCAAAGCACACATTTATTGTCATGAATTGAAAAAATATGTTGTTGTTTATTAAGACTGCGAACATGGGGGCCGCTGCTCGGGGGCCCATTCCAACTGAAAAGATCAAAAGGCCCTGATACTGTCCCTGCCCTGGCTGTCTTATTGTGTGGCTGTCTGAATGGGGATCTCTGGGGGCTGGTGCCTATTTCTTGTGGAAAAGAGTGGACCTGCTTGTGCCTAGCCTTCTTTCCAGACGTCCCTGCTTTAAGGTTCAAAGTGTAAATAAATTGCCCAAAATTGATAAACTGTGATTCACACAAGCAGGGCGGCCAAGGCAGTCATTTTTCAAAGGAGCGGCTATTGATTTATCATATTGTAATCTACCATGCTTTATGAAATTGATTCACAGCCTTGTTTGTAGAGTTGGCATCACGGTCCAATGGGGCCCTTTTGAACCTCAGTGTGGGTTATCATTTTGAAATAGGCGTGTTCAAATGGACCCTTGGCCCGGAAGGAAACTGGGTGTTCAGCGGCCCCAGAACGCAAGACCAGAGTTCTCTATAGGGCAGTCCATGGCTGAGCAGATCTGGTTGCGAATGAACCAATCTCCACCAGACAAAATATGAGGTCTGCCAAACAACGGCCACGCCTTCTTACAAAAACCTGTCGTGGAAAATTGATAAGAAGGTGTAACTTCACAAATGAGCAGAAAAACTTTTAATCCCCTTTGACAGGTTAGGATATAGATTTTAGTGACACGCGTAAAACATTGTCAGACTTTACCTTATGAATGGGCATCAGCACGCCTCTTCATTGAACTATTTCAGGTGAATGTGGGTCTCCCCGAACCCCTGCGCCGGGGTCTACACGAGATGCAGTGAAGCCATTCCTATTGCAGCATCAAAAGACACCCACAATCTGCAGTGTTGGTTGTATATTGATATCAAATACAGATTCAGATTGGGTGAGTAGGGCCGGCTAGCAGTGCGCTTCACAAAATAGCAATTATATTAATTAATCCCAGGTCTCATACCATGTCAATATATCTTAACACGATGATATATTTTATTCTAAAGATCAATATTTCTTACCAAAACATATATAATGCCTAGTGGCCCATATTAGTGGCAATTCTTAAACCCTCTGGTTCCAGTAATTATAGCTTTATTCCTGAAAGTTAACTATTATCGATTCATTGTTATACTAGAGGCAGGATTTAACCCAGGACAAGAATGTGTGGAATACTCAGACCGAGAAGATAACTAAGGGAAACAAGGGTAAGAGGTGGAATGCCACTAGGCGGTATATATGTTTTGGTAGGAAATATTGATCTTTTGAATAAAATATATCACTGTGTTAAGATATATTGACATGGTATGAGACATGGGATTAATTAACATAATTGATATTTCAAATACAACTCTGAACCATTGATATGAGCAATATAGACTACTATAGAACTCCAATTTAGAGAATGGTTGCATCAAGCAAAAGTTTAAAACATAGAAACGGTACTAATCAATTTAATACATACTCATAATATTTTCTCTCATTTCTTTCCTCTCGGATTTGCTGTCTCTCTCAACTACACCCAAAAACACCCTACCGGCTCCTGACCCCTCATCTCTGTGACTGTTATTTTTATTTTGTTATCCAATTTCTGCTTTATCAATACTAATTGTGACATGGATTCTTTCGGTTAATATGTATCATATCTTGATTTTACCATTTATGGTTCTCCTATTGTATTGTGTTCTTTTTTGTTTCACCTTATATGTACATATGGGCTACATTTTTCCTATTTGACTAATGAACGTGGTGATGTGTGTGTTGGAACACATTAATGTTCAAATTACTTCAGCTAATGCCCTGATTTGAAAAAGGCAGAAGAATAAGCCAAAACACTTGTCATCTTAAAGGGCCTGCACAAATATTGACCAGTAAAATAATTTTGGAGCAAAGCTCAATCAACCTACCAGTGTCTAGCAATTCTTTGTGGCACGAGTGTTTGTGAGAATAACCTTATTGGTTCTATATAGTAACACATCATTATTATTTGGCCTTGGACGTCTGCTTTCATTCACAGTAATTTGGTAATATGGGTCCATACACACGGATGTTAATGATACATAGGGTGATCCATTTTCGTATGAAATGTATATCACATTAGTGATACCGTAACCACATTTCTCGTAGTGTACTTAGGGACAATGCTATGTGATGCCACTCTCTGTTTTTTCAAGGGGGGGAAAGTCGTGTTTCGTCACTTCCCATGACGTCACTTTTGGGAGAGGTCAAATGACATCACTTCCTGTGATGCCATCAGAGGTCAAGGGTCATTTGATGTCACTTCCACTACCCCTGGCATTTTGGTGAAATGACGTCCCTGACAATTAACCCTATTGCAGATTCACATGGGGCGCCTTTGCTCTTTAGAGGCCCAAATTATAAGGACTTATTTTCAGGTAAGGAGTTCTTGGACCTAAGTATTACCTATAACTACGAGTTGCCATTCAGCAGGGAGTTCTGAGTCCGACCTCAGAGTGGGTTGAAACGTCTTGCAGTGATTAGCTGAACTGCAGCAAAACGCAATAAGCAAAGCACCCATGGAGAAAGGCCAGAAACCATTTCCAAACGCTGTCCCCGTGAAGCACTTGATTCGTCACCCCCCTCTCTACGTGCCCCAAACGGCCGTTCCGAATACTTTTATGCATCTGGCAGCACTGGCGGAACACCTCCGCGGCACAACACTGTGCTTAATCCCCATGCACCTTTCAGACTAGAACACACTGCTAAGCCTTGGAGTGGAAATGAAAATGTAATGAAGAGGAGATTAGAGAAAAAAAGAAAAAAAGTTATTGATTTTATATAAAATAGCACAGACAGGTGAGGGGCAAAGGCCTCGTGTTTCTCAGCGTCTAATAAGAACATTTCACAAAGTAACACCAAAATAAAGTCTGTGTTGGCAGCCAGCCAGGCTAGCGCGCGGGTATCCGTGATTAGCCCTTCCCGGTGCAAAACCTCTCTTAGTTCCCCTGGGAGTCACTTTACAGGCTTTGGCCATCTCCCAATCAAAGAGCCGTCTCACTAAAGCCCTCCCCTGGAAGCGCAGGTTGCCCGTGAATCCTATGGCATACGTGCTTCCCTGTGATCCTGGCCAGCCCTGGGGGTGCTGGGCACCCTGACCCAGGCTCTCCATCCTTTTAGAGTAGGCCGTGAACATGAATGCAGTTTCGGTCTATGATTCTTTCCCTAAGTTCTGAGTGGCTCTCCCGCTCACCAGTGTTGTTTGAGCCAGGTGTCTCGTAGTCTCCAAAGTTATCCATCCAAATGCTTTTCCTGCTTGAGGGCTGCCTCTGACAGTTTTTATCTTTTCTTCAGTATTATTTTAATCATTTTTCTGTGCTTCCTAGACATTCCTAGACAAATGAAAACAGAGCGTTGTACATAAAATAAGAAACCTCAGAACCAATAAGGCGCCACGCGCGGTATGAGGCAGGTGGGGGAGAGCGGCATAGAGATGGAAGATAGACTCAGACGAGGACATCTCAGAGGCAGGAGAACAATTCCTACTGAAGCTCCTGTACTAATAACCCCCAGACACAATCACATCACAGACCTCATAGGCAGAGTGCCTAGTCTGCACGACCAGCTGCACCGCTTTCCCTTCTAACAGCACATACTTTAATGGGTGTAGTTAGATTTGTGTTACCTTGGCCCAACCCAATACACTAGTCATGTGGGCAGCTCTTTCTAACTTTCTGTCCTTTCATGTGAATGAATGACTTCTATACCCCTCCCCACCAAACAAATGTCCTATACACGGGGCCCATATGTTCCTCTTGGCAAAAATGGAATGGCTAGCTTGTGTCCATCGCTATTGCAATTCTGTGCCCGAATATTCCCAGAGCTCTCAAGTTTCTTGTGGCCATGCGTGAGAAGGCCATGCAGTCCTGTTTTCTTTTCTTTTTGGACTCAGGCAGTTGTAGTTTTTTCTTTCATATCAGAAATTTAGGAAAACTACAAGTGCCAAAATTCCAGATATGTCCTTTTCACCCCTGGTCACGGGAAAACGTGGCAGCTCTGTATTCCATTCGTGTATGGGCCTGAGTGCAGTCTGCTGCTTTTTTTGGTTAAGTCTGTCGAGGTTTGGCACTTTTTATGTTCGATTCTGCTGTTGTCTTTCTTTGAGTTGAACCCTTTCCAAGATGTCTTCCATGAGTGTGCAAGCCCTTGCTGCTGAAAATACACACAGACTGCGCAATAATGACTTTAATTACCTCCATTTTCTACACACTCTTAATCCCGAAGCCCTCGGTGCCATATCAGAGCTCATAAGTCAGCTTTGGGGAGGCCAGGTACTGGGCCACCAGCAACCACAGGAGCCATGCGACACTTGTATCTGCATGGGATGTGACTCCCGGAGCTACTGCCATTCACATCCACCAACTGTGCATCCTTAAAGAGTACTGCGGGCCCTTGGAAACCTAAACGCACCACAACCTGTATTGTCCTGGGATGTCCCACTTACCAGCCTATTGTGCTTCCTATGCAGTGTGTACGATAGCACGATAACGGGACGTTTGGCCGCAGTAGATTTCATCAAGGGAGAAATGGTCGGATTTTTTGGGATGCATTTTACCACAAAAACATGTGGGGAGTGGTGCGTTAGAGGAATAATAAAGGTAGGGGGTGATTGGGGGGTCGGGAGCTGCCCACGCATACGTTTGCGGTAAAATGTCCTTAAAGAAAAAAACATTCGACCAATTCTCCGTCGATGAAATACATTCGAGGAAATCACACAGAACCCGATAACACAGTGAGTTATGCGTTTCCGCTTGAGAGCTGCGTGTAACTTTCAGTCAAGGGGTCAAATCGTAAAAGGGCCGACTCAGCTCTTTATCAGGCTGAGGTTGATACATTGAGCAGAGTTGCGTACCAACGTGCTGGTAGTTTGTTTTGTAAGTGCACCGCAGGAGTTTAGTATAGAAGAACGTGAGCCACTCTGCATGCGACCACACATTTAAATCCCACAGCTGGATTGTAAATGCATTCATATTCATCACAGTACAATGCTTTTTTGCAACACATCACAAGCTGGAAATTGATTTGTTTGTCCAACTGTACAGAGTCTGCACTTTATCTACACATGCACAACTAGAAGATCTCTCGCATAAGAGACGGCCAGAGACCAAGTGCCTGATTTACAGGTATTCCCCCGAATTGACCTTTTACAATTGACCTTTTGTCCTAATTGACCTAATTATAGAGGTCCTAATTGATCGCCTGCACATTTGGCCTTTATATTATTTTAGTTATTTTATATATGTATTGGGATGTATTTGGATTATAAATAATATAAGGGGATTGTGTGGGGGGTTGCAGTGAGTTTTGGATTGGGTGGGGGTTGCAGCGGGTTTCCCCCCCGCATATATGTCTTAATTGACCTTTTAAATTAGGTCAATTCTCCCTAGGTCAGTTGTGAAAAGGTCAATTAGTATACATCCAATTTACACAAACAGTTTTGTAAATCAGGCCCCAAGTATTTGAGGCATGTTGGTGTGACAATGTACTATAGTGAATAAATTACCCCATGTAGTATGTACAAAAAAGGATAAGGTCACCGTGAAGTTCTGCACTCTTACGAAGGAACCCTATTTTTTTACCATTTTATTTTGGTTATTGATTGAGTGCGGACCTAGCACAGAGAAGCAGGAGAGCACTGCACAAAAAGCAGCCAATAGGAATACAGGCAAGGGGTCCCACGTTACAGGAGGGTTGTGTTACGTACAATTAAGCAACAGGAGCAGTACCTACGGCGAGGGTGGCCGCCAGGAGGGTTTCGGTGAGGCGGGCACTCAGCCCCTTCCCGAAAGGCACCGTCTTTAGTCTTGTTCCTCAATATAGAATTTTATAAAGAAGAGTAGATGGCACTTAATGACATGTATAATGTATGGAGCGTGGTACACTATTCTGTACATAATACCTACTTAGATCGTTGAGGGCAATTCTAAATATCGCGTGCGCCTTGGAGATCGCATTATTCACATCTTCAATAATGCATCATAGTAGCCATTGAGCTGAAAATGCATACCTCCTTCTTCCTCGTCTTTCACATCGTGAAGGACAAAGAGATGCCCCAGAAGCGGCCTACCTTCTCATCTCTCCACTATTGTGATCCCTGAGCGAGGGTAACACGATCTAACACCCAGGAGGGGCGGGCTGATAATTAGAGATATGAATCACTCCCTCTCTGCCTAGGAAGACACTCGCCTGTTCACTTAATCAATGGCATGTAATTGGACTATTAATACCTCATTACACGGCATAATGGGATATGCAGAACTATTGACAGCGGAGGCGGCTATTGTGCGTCCTGCCCGCCCATCCCCAAATGCTCGCTGGGCATATTATACAGCGGTAAGAGCGCTTACAGCGGCTTTGCGTTTCCCGTTCAAAGTTAAGTTAGCGCATATCCCACACCAATGGAACGAGGAACAATTAGGATGTGACACATAGCGCGGGGAGCCTGTATACAAATGAAAGAATATTTGTCAAGGTTTAGAAGGGTATGTTCATTTTTTCTCCTAATTGTTTACTTCCGTTGACACTTCTTATTTGGGAAATTGAGGCGTCATTGTCTGTCCCTAACTTTCGAGCATCGATGTGTGGTTTGTGGCTTCTGTGACATATTCTCGTGAAAATGCACACACAATCCAGGGGATGAGGGCATAGCAGCCAATGATAATTGGCATCAAAATAAGGGAATGCAAAACAGAGGCTAAAGAACCCTCAAAGCCGCTAGAACAGGAAGAAGCAAAGTCATTAAGAAGCAAACCATTTATTCCATTAGCATGGGGGGGGGTGGTATCAGCCAATCGGTGAGCTCGGAACACAGGCTGTTTTCTCTGGTATAAGCTTGCCTTCTGAGCTCGCTGACAGCTGCGTGCCCCCTGCCGTGTGCCTCCCGTGACACTCCCACCCGCCCAAGGATGTTTGTCCCCCCCCCCAACTTTCTTTGCACATCCTCTTGTCCCCCTCATTTGGCAGGGCTCCTTTCCTTTAGATGCTACCCCCCCCCAACATTTTCAGCAAAGTTACTCCACTGCACCCGCTCCATATCACATTTAGCACCAACAAGCAACCACACGTGGGTGCTAAAGGCTAAGGAAAAAAATAAAAAAAGGAAAAACGTACTTTCCTACAGTCCTGAGATGCCACGTCTGGTACAGGAGTCGCCTTCAGTGTTCGATTACGTCATCTTAATTCTCAGTGAAAATTGACTCCTGTTCCAGATGCAGCGTTGGAGGACTGAAGAAAGGTACGGTATTCCTTAAAAAAAAAAAAACTATTCAGCCATTAGCACCCACGTTTGGCTACTCGTGGTGCTAATGGCGGTATAACCGAAGCGGTGGGCCGACCATGGCGGTAAGGGCACCGTTGCCCGTTTTAAGGGACCTACTCTTTGTTCAGGCCCTTAACCTGGGCTGTGGCCCATTACCAGAAGGGTAGACCTGTTATTAATACAACAGATAATGAATGCTACCTGTGATTGCTTGATTACAGGTCACCTTGTGTATTCCCCAGATATACCTGGCAACCGTGGCATATTATGTAGATGGTGGTTTGCATCAGAGCTCCTTCATGTAATGACGCTGCACAAGAATCTGTCGCAGCTAGTCAAAATGAGTTCCGTTTGACACTGCATTCTTCACACTTACAGAGAGGAGGCTCCTGGTGTGCCAGATTTTACTTTCTTTCAAAATACTTTAGGCTTTTACCGTTTACCTAATTTGCACTCTGTTGCACTCAGTGGTCGAAGTGTACGAAAAGAAGTAACCCCCTCCCCCAAACACCTCCACCTGCTGTTTAAGGGAACGTTCAGTGCAGCGCACTGAATGTGGAAGTTTCAACTTCTTCCTACACTTTTATTTTAAAACGAAACCATTCCAGAACGGTTTCTTTTTTAAATAAAAGTATAGGAGCTGTAAAAGGTTATTAAAAAAGTAGAGGAGCATCGCTCCCTTCGACCACTGGTTGCACTAGAGGACAGAGGGTTTGATTGATATGATAGGCTATTTATAACGTGCTTAATACCCAGAGGTTTCTAAGCGTGGACCGGGCATCGAACCTGTGTTGCTTCATATCAACTTGTTTCCAAGGCAAGCACGTTGCCGCTGAGCTATCCTCCCTCCCGAGACATGTACATTTGTGGACAAGTGAAGTGAAGAATGTGCAAAGAAGCCTGATTCACAAATGGGAACCAGCATTTTCACATCTATAATATGCACACACACATTTCAGATCATGTGTGCAAGTGTGAAAAAAGCTAGGAGCATGTTCTTGAATTAACGACAGACTGGTGTTCTAGCAGCAAGAGAACATGACAAGTGAGTAACTCTAGCTGCAATCCAATCTACGAGGCTCAGAAACACCCCCGTTCGTAGATCGTAATCTCTCCTCTTCTTGCCCCCTGCTTAGATCCCCCTAGAACCCCACAGGCTCAAATAATCGATTACAGAAACATGAGCTGTTGCTTCACACAAGATCTTTCAGCCCTGATGAAGGGCCAAAAGAGATATGCCTACAACACTCCCCCAAGACCATATGGAGGCCAGTGCCCCCCTGAATATCCTCTCCCAAGAGCCGTATGAACATACGTGAGCCAAGAACTACAAGACGACGGGTGAGCGCACGACTCCAAGTACACAGGGATTGAAGAGCAACCAGTGCAGAGCGAACCGTGGTCTCCCAGAACATAGGCGAGCACTGTGCTCCAAAACCGCAGGGGTCCCCGGATCCAAGAAAATAGGGAGTGCAGGACCCCAAAGTATAGTGCATGCCCAGTGCTCAAAGATCAAACGCAACCCAGGCATCCCAAGAACATGGAGCTCTGGCTTCCAATGACATAGGGAAGACATTCATCAAAGAACATTCAAAACGCTGGGCTCCAAGTACATATGAAGACGAAGCTCCAGGCCAAGAGCATAGACCAAAAAGGGCTGCGCCAACATAGGCCAGACATGGCAATAAGAATACAGGCTAGCTTTCGGGTCAAAGAGCACAGCGGGCTGGGGGCTTCAAGAAGCATATGGTCCCAAGGATCTAAGAATATTGGGAATATGGTGCTCCAGGAATTCAGGGAGGGCATGTAGCTAAGAACATACACACAACCAAGGGTCAAAGAACATGAGCAAGTCATGGAACCAAGGTCATGTAAGAAAATAGGTAACCTAGGGGTCCAGAAAAGTAGGTAGCCCAGAGCACCAGCACAAAAGGGACCTCAGAACCCCGGAAGCACAGGAAAGACTGAGTTCCAAGAACATCAGGTGCCTACTGCTCAAGGAAAATAGGGCACCTTGGGCTCAAAGAACATAGGACATCACAGTTCGAAAGACATAGGGAGCCGAGGTCTCCAAACAAATATGGTAGCCGGTGTGTAGACTTCCCCAGGCTCCAAGTAGACAGGGGCCAAGACTCAGCCATATATTAGTCTCAGTGGTGGATGCATATACTCTGAAGGTGAGGTGATGATCACATTGCTATGATGATGATGATAATGATGATGAAGGCTATTCACAACTCTTTGCTACAGTCTGCTGTTTTTGATAAGAAGCTGCTGCAGGATGAGTAGAAGAATTTGTGCCTTGAGCTTTGTTTCTGTCGTTGCTTAGAACAGAGCGGGTGAGCGTGCACTCTTTTATATGGTCTGGGAAAGGTTTGGCGGAGCAGGCAGCATCCTTCAGTCCTAGTTCCCTCTCCCTCCTGAGCTCTCATGCGAGGTGCAAATGAAAAAGAAAATTGCTGTTACAGAAGTCATCAAAACGCACAGAAGCCAGTATCAGAGCCGCTGGCGAGTCCTTGGGGCTTTTGGCTACAAAGCCTGTAGAGTGCAAGCAATTTGCTCCCGAACTGCAGGTGAGGACTGACATGTTTTGGCAGCACTAAGAGTGAAATCAGAGCTGCATTTGTGTGCTACTCACCTGGGAGAGAATAAGCTGTTATGTTCAGAAGTAATAAGAAATGGTTGCTTCAGGACCACAGACTGCTCTGTGCCCTTCCCAAAGTCATCACCAAAAGATGTCCATAAATGGAGCACAATGAGTGGGTGACACCGATTATTGCAGCACTGGGAAACTGCAAGAATGTGCCATGGAGCAGTATTTAAGCACCAAATTATAACAAAAGTCAAGAGAGAGAATATGATTTTCACAGCTCAGAATATTCATGGGACGATGGTGCAAGTGGCTGTCCCAGTAGACACCATTTTGGTGTTGAATGCCTAGCCAGGACTCTATGCTGCTAAGCTTTTAATGTGGTTTTTAATCCTCTCATGTCTTTTTTTATTGCTCTTTTCTTCTTTTTGAACTTCGTGTCTCCCACTTAAATCCCCTCAGATCTATCTAAAACTCCTAGACTGCTCTCTTATTTTCTCTGTCCTCTCGCGACTCTCGCTCCCCTGCTCTTTCTTCACTGCATTGGCTTCCTTTCTACTCTCGCCTGCAGTTCTGTTTTCTTTGCTTCTCTTGTGACTATCTATTCTCCTACTCGTTCTCTCCGCTCACAGTCTCAGTCCCTTCTTACTGTTCTTCACGCTCCTTGTGCTCAGTCCAGCTTTTACTCTTTTGTTCTCCTGGCTCCGCTACACTGGAATACACTCCCACTGTCACTCTTTCTCTGGTGTACGTGGTGATTTTCATTTATGCTGACATCTGATGTACCCCCGTTTTTAATTTGTTCAGTACTTTGGTGTAAAAAGCTTTATAAGTTCAAATAAAATACAAAATACAAATACAAATATCCTGCATTCTTAACTGAAGTATACAATGATGCACATTAGGAGCCAATGCGATCACAGATTACATATGAAGGTGTGTTGAAAATACACAGCTTGCACTTGCCCAACTATAGCCCACACAATCTATATCTCTGAGGGTGCTAGAGAATTTTAATGAGGTGATATGCCCCGAACGGTGGCATATCGCCATTAACACGCGTGTAGCATGCTTCGCGGGTGCAAATGTTTTTTTTTCTTTAAATGGATAGCATTTTCTCTCTACGTGAATGGGACGTCCCGTTCTCAGAGAGAAAATACTCTACCAACATGGCTGCCATGGACTAGGAAGGCGGGACTCGGTATGGAGCCCCTCTTCCATTTCCATGGTGGCCGGAGCGCGTACGGGAGCAGCAGCAAACTGGTAAGTGGGATAAGGGGCAGGGATTTTTTAAGAAGCAGAGTCAGTTGGGGGGAAGATGGAGGGTGGCGGAGCCGGCAATCAAGTGGTATAGAACGCAGGCTTTCACTGGTAGTTTCAGCCCGCGTTCCTAGCCACTTTATTAGCTGGCTCCCCCACCCAGGCTGCTAAGGAATAATAGCAGCTGTTCCGGAACATTTTACATGGCTGAGCCAATCAGAAACGAGAAATTCCAGGCACGACTCTCTGCAGGCCAGGCATTCCCTGTTCTCAGCTGGTGTGTCTGAGCCAGAAGCACCCTATGACTACTTCCCTACTGCCTTAGCCTCCTTTCCTCCTTACCGTCAGATATTTCTATCTTGTCCACCCCCATTGCCAGCCACCCTGGCTCTTTCCATCTCCTTCCCTGAGGTGCACTGATGGTCACTTGCTAACACGCCTCTGCATTGTGGCTGCGGTCTCATGATGTCCGTTCGGGCGACTGAGTGGTAGGGCATTTGTTTATCCTGCTGCTTCTTGGTCTTCCCTGCTGTGCCTGCTTTTCTCCATCCAGCCCCATGATCCCATTGGCGGGCGCGTAAAGCCCTAGCGGTCATGAGGGGGGATGGGCAATGAGGGGCGTTAGACGCTCTTAGCCATCCTCAATGGTCGCCGCTTCACTCTGGGCTTTCCAGGCACTGAGTGACCAGCACTCTTCACCCTTGGGCGCTAATGCTTAAACAGTACTGCACTTGCGCAATTCTGGAAACTCTCCAGGAGAACGTTTGGACGGGGCTAGGACCACTAGGTCTTTTTCAAAAATGATTTTTTTTCTTCATGTTTGTGCTCAAACATTAGTAACTAATTTAACAAATGATACCCAAGCGCCTGTACTGTTTCCACCAAAGAGTGGGCATCAAACGGTGCTCAAAGTTTGAGGATTCCAAAAAAGTTCAAAATATGGCAAACATATTGATTGCATTTTCTTGTCAATATGATCTTCAGAGCTTCCGCGTCTCGATTGTCCTCTGCTCCTTCGGTGGCATTCCAGAGCGGTGACCCTTTTCCACTCATGTGTCAGAAGTTGGAAATACTCAGGCCCTGATTACGGGTTTGGTGGTATTTCCTCCAGAAATAAAGCAAAACAGTAATCCCTTTATCCCATGCAGTAAGCACGTGGTAATTTTAGGGGCACACATGATTCAGAAAGTCGCGTGTACCCTTCAGTTATTCCACATGTAGAAGTCCAATAGGATCCAATGGGGATTTCCTATTAACGCATATTTTAATTACCTAATGTGGTATTTGCCACATATGATAATGCTACTTTGTTGAGGTAGTTACCTCCACAGAAAATGTGTCTGAAGAGATTAGTTCCAATTCTGAAACATCTAATTAGGCATAGTGGTAAAAGAGTCGCATTCTAACATGCTGTTTCACCACCATAGCCAAACATTGTCATCCAGACCGTAATAAATTCCCATGTGGCGCTCAATGAAAAAATCATGAGCGCTAAATACATGAAACCATGTGATCTTGCGCCTTGAAACACTTGAAACACTTGTGTAAAGGTGTATTATAAATGCATATCATATCATATCATATCTCCAACCCAGCGAAAATCAGAGAACGTGTGTCCAGATGGCAGAAATTGAATAAAACAGGCATTGTTGTCTCAGATGCTGGAAATGTGTCTCAGATGCTGGAAATTGAATAAAACAGGGAGTGTTGTCTCAGATGCTGGAAATGTGTCTCAGATGCTGGAAATTAAATAAAACAGGGAGTGTTGTCTCAGATGCTGGAATTTGAATAAAACAGGGAGTGTTGTCTCAGATGCTGGAAATTGAATAAAACAGGGAGTGTTGTCTCAGATGCTGGAAATGTGTCTCAGATGCTGGAAATTGAATAAAACAGGGAGTGTTGTCTCAGATGCTGGAAATGTGTCTCAGATGCTGGAAATTGAATAAAACAGGGAGTGTTGTCTCAGATGCTGGAAATGTGTCTCAGATGCTGGAAATTAAAGAAAACAGGGAGTGTTGTCTCAGATGCTGGAAATGTGTCTCAGATGCTGGAAATTAAATAAAACAGGGAGTGTTGTCTCAGATGCTGGAATTTGAATAAAACAGGGAGTGTTGTCTCAGATGCTGGAAATTGAATAAAACAGGGAGTGTTGGCTCAGATGCTGGAAATTGAATAAAACAGGCAGTGTTGTCTCAGATGCTGGAAATTAAATAAAACAGGGAGTGTTGTCTCAGGTGCTGGAAATTGAATAAAACAGGGAGTGTTGTCTCAGATGCTGGAATTTGAATAAAACAGGGAGTGTTGTCTCAGATGCTGGAAATTGAATAAAACAGGGAGTGTTGTCACAGATGCTGGAAATGTGTCTCAGATGCTGGAAATTGAATAAAACAGGGCTGGTTGCATTGGTTTATGAACGGGCATCTAGAAGCACCATAAGCAACAGCGGCCTCGCCCTGGTCCTTCCATTATTAACATGCCCTTAAAAATACATTTATGAACCCTCTCCATGGCCCACTAGAATGCCATCGCCAATTGTACGTCTAATACAGCAGTGTCTTGCCACCTGCCCGGATGAGCGAGAGACGGATGAAGGCAGTGGATCACGTACTAACAAGTTGACCTATTAAATTGGCCCTCAGAGCAGGTACAAGCAAGCAGAGAAGTTATTCTTAGGCGTGCCCCGGCCAATGTAGACTTGTACGGCACATTTTCCCGCTCCTCATCAGGACATCAGGTAACATGTCCAGACCTGGCGCCTAATTACATAGATTCACTTTGTTTTCTCTTGTTCCCGCTCCATTGCATCCTGGCATTTTACGGAGCGCTTTGAAGTGCACATGGGGAATATTTGCGGAATGGCTCAGGAGACAGATATGCATGGGGATTTTGCTGCAGCGTGTTACTTTGTCTCCCCTTTGCTGCTTACACTAGGTGCCAATATAGTCCACACTGTAGTTCTGAATGCGCCCACAATTCACTTTCATGTTGTGTAAATAGTTCCACAAACAGGTACACCTAAACGCTTGGCAAATGCCTCACAGATTTGGGAGGGTGGCTATGAGCTGAGTGTTGAAGTTATTGCCAGTCATGTCTTTTTCACTTTTTCCTCACTTTTTCTTATTATATCACTTAAGACAAATTACAATAGGTCAAACGAAGAGTGGTTTCATAAACATAACTATCACTGCTAAAAGAGACAGCAAAAAAGAAAAGCAGGTTGGTGTGTAGAAAATACATGCTTATGTTCAGTCCAGAAAATAGTTCCCGGCCCATACTTTCATCCAGTACTATCATACAGTAGATGTAACCAGGGCTTCAGTTACCATGGATGATTATCATCAAGTCCTCAGCAATTTCTAAAGCTACAAATGATATAATTTGACTAATAGAATTAATTTGATTTTACTTGTATTTTTTGAAGAACATGGATGTCAATTTTTATCAGAAATGACTTAAATGACTTACAATAACACATTTACAGCTGGCAGAGGCCTTCCCTAGATGCCTGTACAATACCACAATGATTAGAACAAGTGGAAAGGCTGTTTATGAGGGTGTGAACAAAGTGGGACATATACCAGGGATAAAACAAAATAAAAATAAAATGTGACTTAAAAAGATAACATTAACCTAGTAGGGTAAGTGTTGCAAACTAAAGAGGAGTACTGTACACATATACAAAATTAGATTATTACACAGCACTGGAGGGATTGGAGGGGTCGGGTAGGGAGGATGGAGAAGGATGAAGGGGAACTCCATCTTTGTTGGTATCCAGTGATAAAGTCGACAGGGGATGACATTTCCCCCAAATATTCTAGGACTGCAGTAAATAATAGTAATCAATACCAGTCCTAGAATATGTGGGGGGATGGTTTTAGGGGTGCAGGGAAAGAAATCACCTACCTGGTGACTTTTACCCAGCTGACAATCTCTTTCCCCTCCCCAATCTCTCCTTCTCTCCCCATGCACGTAACCTTGGCCTTTATCTTGACCGCCACCTCTCCCTTTCTCACAATGTTTCTCTTACTGCTAGATCTTGCCGCTTTCACCTCTACAACATCCGTAAAAAATGTGATCCTTCCTAACCTTTCACTCTACCAAACTTTTAATCTCCTCCCTCATCTTCTCTAGACTCTTCTACTGCTCTACTCTTTTCTTTGGACTCCCCTCCTCTCACCTCTCCCCACTTAAGTCTATCTACCACTCTGCCATCCGCTCCCTCTGCCTTCTCTCTCCCCATGACTCCATCTCCTCTTCTCTCTCCTCTCTAGCGTGCCCCCATTTCATTCCCAGGTCAAATTCAAGTTCCTCTGTCTCGTATTCAAATCCCTCCATGGTCTTGCCCCCCTATCTTTCCTCCTTCCTCACTTTCTACATTCCTTCTCGTACTCTCTGCTCTTCCAATCTCTACTTACTCTCCTCTCCACCTCCAGCCTGTGCCCCTTCTCGCTTCCGCACTTTCAAACTCCTTGCCCCTTACCACTGGAGCCGTCTTCTTCTTTTCATCCACTCTACTTCTTCCTTCACTTACTTTCGTACCTCCCTAAAATCCTATCTCTTTCATTCCCCTCCTTAAAACCATTTGCTTCCTCTTACTTCTTTTAGTATTCGCTCCTACCCCTCCTTTTCCTTTTCCTACGTCCCTTCTCCCTCTCTCTCTCCTTTCGATCAACTCTCTCCTTCCTTATGTCCTGTATGTTTCTCATCCTCCTCTCTTCCTTCCTTCTCCCTACTACTTCTGCCTACTCTCTTACTTCTACTCTCACCTTCCCTCCCACCCCCTATCTCTTCTCTCTTCTTGACCTCTCCCTTCTCTTCTTCCCCTTCCATAATGTAAATTGTTTTTTGTACTGCTTCCTGGTTTAATTCAATTGTTAGGTAATGCTCGCTGTATATTGTTGGTTCCTCTTGTAAAGCATTTTGGATTAAAACGCTATATAAATTCAATAAAATACAAATACAAATACATAGAACCTCTTTGGCCAGTAGGTGTAGTTTAGGCAGAGCTTTCAAGGGATCCAGTGTGGAGCTGGCTTTGACTGTGATTGGCAGCGGGTTCCAATGGAGTGGGTTGGGTAGTGAGAAAACAAAGAGGTCAGAAGAGGCACTGGACGGCGGGGGGACATAGGACAATGAGATTGCGAGCAAAAGAGGAGCAAAGGGAACGCGATTCTGAGTAGGCAGAGATATAGCCAGTCCAGTAATGAGGAGCAAGACCATTGATGATAGCTTGTAGACTAGGAGAAGGATACTTGAAAAGGGAGCGGTTGCGCATGGAGAGTCAACAAGCATGGTGTTGGTAGGCAGAAGTGGGGGAGGAACTGAGTAGTGTGTAGAGAGTGGGGGTAGGAAAGTTGAGGAGTTTGTCTGAAGGGAGGAAGCAGTAGAGAGGAATGCCAAGGTGTAAACACAAGTAATAGTTGTGCCTGCTGAGCACGAGGGTGGAGATTAGAATGTTCGTAGAGTGTTGGTGAGTAATAAATCAATACATTTTCCAAATGCACCAGAGATGGTGCTTGTTATGAATGGTTACAGTCGAAGGTTGCTATGAAAGAGGACCCCATAGTTGAGAGCCTTGTGCTAAGGAGCAAGAAAGTCAGGCAGGAAGGTGATAGGAGAGGAAAGGGTAACAATGGTGCTGGAAGCCAGGAGAAAGAAAGCTTCCATTTATTTTTGAAGAGGACAGCATGAGGCAGTAGAGAGTCATCCATTCACGGATTGCATTGTGACAGTTGGAAATCTGTACTGAAATGGCTGGGCTGTAGGAGGAAAAGAAGAAAGACATTTGAGAGTCATCAGCAAAGAGGTGATAGTGAAACCAAAGTACAGGAGAAGTCTTCCTAGGACCGAGGCATAGAGGGAGAGGAGCAGAGGTAACAGAGGGGTGAGAGTGGCCAAACGTTTGTGAGTTCCATGTGGTTATAAGGAGGGATCTTCCAGGTACAAGGCCAATAAGTAGTGTAAATGTTTATATCACAAAAATAACTAACGCACACAACAGGATTGTAACAAAATAACTGAGAGGGATTAATAGAACATTAGAACACAGGACGGGAAGCTCAATTAACCAGGCTGCACCCAAAGCTGCCATTATTTGGCAATAAACTGCCCATTTCTGGAGAAGCCTGAGAGCTGGGTTCCCCTTCCTCTGTCATTAAACACCCCAAACCTACCCTCACCCCATATAGCACACACAGAATAGTGGAAAGTGTTTTTAAACGAAAAATAATTTGCCTTCAGCATCTACAACACTCCTTTTTCCTGCTTTCATTCTTTGTGTTGTTTAACTCAGCGTGATCAACACTGAAGGTGGACTAGAGCAAAAAGGACCTATGATGCAAATTCCAAACTTTAGTTTTCTTTCCTTATATTTTTTTTAAAAGGCTTTAGAACCTGCATCTTTGAATTGCGGGTGCTAAGGGTAATATAACCTATGGGGGCGGTGGGCCGAATCCACACTTGCTCTGCTCTGGCAGTTGGAAATCTGTACGCTCAGCTCACGCTCGCCCCTCATGTCTGTGCACAGCTGCTGTGTGTGGCAGGTTCGAATCCCGACAGAGTCAACTCAGCCTTTCATCCTTCTGAGGTTGATAAATTGAGTACCACTGTGTGGGATGATAAAATGTCTTTTGTTATTTCAGAGCTTTGAGATCTGTGGGTGTGTAGCGCTATATAAAATGTACATTATTATTATTTATGACAGGGATGGCCAAACTAGATTGTTTGGTTGATATATCCAATCAGGAGTTGACCATAGTTGAGTCAGTTACAACATGCATGAGAACAACATGCGTGGGAGTGAGGATGGAGACTGCAAGAACAAATGCGTGTACTCATTGGCATTATATTTGCAGAGGTTTAAGAACGTTCTCTGCAATAGGTCCAGACACCCTCCTGGATCCCATGTCAAGAAAGCGTACCAGTGGTTATAGACATATTCAAATGTGATCACTTGCTTGTGGCCCCGAGTTAGAGGCGCTTCCATATTGCAGGCTCTAGTCCACACTCCATTCCACATGATCCGGTGACACTTCTTCCAATCAGTTGTTGTTTTCTGTTATGGTGGACAAAAAAAATGTGAATACAAATTATACGGTTATATTCACTGCCTTGTGACGGATTCCTGCCACGTCTAAGCACTGTAACCATCAGCGTTATTATTACCCAAGTCACCGATACTCAGTGAATTGACCGTGAAAGGATGAAGTGCCTGCTGGGATTTAAGGCCACCTAACCACGTCTGAGGTCAGTGCTTAGCTTGGGAGCTCTGCTTTTATTGCAAAGTTAATTTAGACCAGCGAACGGGGCTTAGGATTACTTTTAAAGCATAGCCGTCATTTAAGCAACACATATCTTCCATGGCTAGGGGGACAAACTGTAAGGTCCACTAGCGGTTAGGAAAATCTCACCTGGTTACAACTAATGTTTACTTAATGTTAAATTGTATTGTAATTGTAATTTATGTAGCTCCTTTTACCATTATTATAGCCTCAAAGCGCTGGCAATGGATGGGTAAGTGGATGATAGAAAGCAGCAAGTGAAGGATGGCTAAGTGTGGGGGTATGAGAAGCCCCACCCTGTGCCACAGGCCAAGAACTTCTGAAAGAGAAGTGCTCTGTATAGACTGCCAGGCTCGGCAAAGGGTAGAGGGCATGGAACTGTGCTACTGTGCACCAGGCTGTGATCTGCAACTAGAATCAGTAGGCAAGAAACAGAGGCACAGAAAGTGGCAACCCACAAGACACGGAGACCGGAAGGGGAATGAGCATGATGCGGGCGAGACATTGGCTCTAAGGAATCTCATTGCATCATTCAGGAATCCAGGACATGTTTTGGAACAGGGAGAGCCTGCACTGGGCACCTCGGTGGGGGACCAGAACACACAGAATATATCATGGAGAACCCCTGTCGCAGGGCTTCATTCTGCAAGAATCTATTCACAAAGAAACTCGGCAAGATATCGTATAAAAGGGACACAAACACCGGGACTCTGTCAAGTGAGCAGATTCATTACCACCGCACACCCCGACTGTCACCGTGTGTGGAGGCGACACTCCTTCCTTCAAATAGTCTGTGCAGCTCCATATGCTGCCTTCACCCCTTCCATAGCAATGGCTGAGCCGAAACATTGGATCTTTAAACTCATTTCAACATAAAACCTGAGTTTCTTTCAAGAGCAAAGTTAATGTTTGGTACTTTTCTATGTGTTTGGAAGGTCTGGGTTTGACTACAAGTGTAAATGTCCAGTTATTAAAAGGTGATTTCCACAAAACCCTGCGTTATTGATAGATACTGGAGTTGAGGCAAAGTGAGAGGAAGGGGGTTGTCCAAGAGCACACGATTTCGTTAAATGTTATATCTGGCGTTAGAACTCTGGGGTCTGATCACACTGTCCTCAACAAAGACACCAGAAGGTTTGAAAGGTGAGGAAATCGGGGAGAAACTGAGATAAATGAGTGAACTCACAACACTCAAAGGGACTTATTTTAGCAACCTGGGAATGATGAAGAGCAAAGCAGAGCTCATGGGATTTGAACCTGGAACCATGGGTTCATACCATAGCCCTGTAGATCGAGCATTTGTCCACAGAGCTACAGATCCAGCTGCTCACAACATGCCTACAGACTTACTAACATCCATCTAACATGGCATGGTGCAGAAACCCTGTCACACGGAGGACTGACACCAGAAGGAGTTTTCTCAATTATGCCTTGTAATAATCTGGATCATTGCGGTTGTGTACGCGGATTCTGTAATATGCCCCACCTACTTTGCCAGCACGTGCTTTGGAGTCCAGCCTCCATTCGGAGGAATATTTTGCTACAGAAATCCCAGTGCAAGTGTCTCTGACAGACCTCTCTGGGCTCGTGGCTAGGGGTGTACTGGGAGCCAAAAGAGGACCTGAAAATAATTGTCCAAAGTGGCCCCATATTATACATGTTCCGACCACACAAAAGAGGCCCTGGGCCTACTGGGAAATCTCCAGAGTTCCCCATGGACCAGTCATCCTGGCTCGTAGCTAGGAATGACTGGGTCGCATGACCTTTGTAAGGCACTTGTAGGCTAGACTATAATGGTGGTGGAGCATGTCACCACCAGGTCCTTTTTAGAAGCGTTGATCATTTTTTCTCTATTATACGCTGTTTGCTCTATTATGCATGACTGATGACCTGCAAAGGTGCATGGTCAGGGGCTGCTTATTACTTTTGTTTTATTAGATGGACAATGGACATTTGACACACATTTACTATGGGCTGCTGCGGTGGTACCTGTGATTTTCTTGGGCTTTTGCTAGTGGAGCATTATGGTGACTCTTCCCATCCTGGTATGTGACCACTGTTTGAATGTGTCAGCAATGGGCCGGTCTTTTAGGGGTCCTTTGTGGGTGATGCCGTCTGCTCATGTATGCAACACCATGTAAGGAGAGGATACCTTCATGCTACGTTAAGCCACCAATGTACTGATAACCCATCCCTCGGATCAATGCCCCTTTCCAGGTCAGACTCGAGATGGCATTCTGAGTGGTGACAGTCTGATAGCAGTGATTGGTTGCATGGAGATGAGCTGGCTGAAACTCAACACAGAACATACAGTGGGGGAGACAGATTGCTCAGAGTTTCGGCTGAAAATAGGGCTGGGGTCTTGTGTTGCCATTAATGTCAGGGGTGCATCGCTTCTCCATGACCTAGGTCTATTATCTGGGATCCCTTTGACAGTAGGCCGAATATGAGAGTCTGACTGCAGGTTGGGCAGGGATGGAGCGGAAACCAAAAGAGGTGCTGGAATAAATATTCAAAGTGGCCCCACAGAGCACATTTATTTATTTAATATTTATAACACGTCTACGGCCCATATGCATTTTCAGCAAGCCCAACCCTTGTCCTATGAGAACATTTGAAAATAAGATAGGTTACCACACAAAAGAGGCTCAGGGTGCAGAGGCCTACCCCAAAACCTCCAGAGTTCCCTATAGGCCAGCCCGCCCCTGGTAATGGATCTTCTAACATCTAGGAGTGTGTCCGTGTTTAAGACCTTTGCTCTTGACAGCAGAAATCATTGGCATTTACTTTCTCATTGACATGCTGCAGAACTGCCTTTGAGTCATTCTTAGCGGCTCCATCTTATTCCATGGCTTCTCAAAAGAAGATATGATGTCTCGATTTTATTATTCTATGCACTTCATCCTCCGTCATCTTCCATTGACCCACGAGGCACGTAGGGTTAGATTCAAGATAGCCATTGCAGTTTGTAAGGCTCTGCGTGGTTCTGGAATGTATAAACCTGATAGATTTGCCAAAGGGTTCTCAGAGTCTGTCTACCTAACCTGATAAAAGATTCTCCCTGCTATTGTGATCATTATGGATTCTGCTTCTTCATGTGTGGAGCACCTGTCCATCCTGTTCTCAAATCCTCAGAGACACCATGCACTTGGATGGGACGTGTGCACTGTGGTAGAGGACAAGGAGAGCATGGGGCTAGACTGCAGGGTTGTCCAACTCCAGGCCTATAGGGCCGGAATCCTGACAGGGTTTCAGGATATCCATTAATATTCATGAGGAAATATTTACATACATTTAGAATCATTGTATGCACATTTATCTAAGAATGTTAATGAGGGATATCCTGAAAACCCAATATGGACCGGGGCCTCGAGGCCTGAAATTGGACAACCATGGGCTAGAGGGTTACTCCCATATGCACCCAAGGCCTTCTATAATGGCACAATGTAATGGTGCTGGTACAACCCTTGGAAGGCAGAGGGATACATGGGGTGTAAAGGTGTTAATGGGGGCTACTGTTTTCAGGCACAACACACTTTTATTCCATGTCAGCGGGACGGGAAATACCGACATATGCTACTTTCAGATAATTAATGTACACATAGTGCATGTATGACATATGCGTAACATATAATATATATGTCATGTTCGTGAAAAGTATTCAAAACATAACACATATTTCAAAAGTATAACATGCATTATCCATCTATATATCCATATAATGCATCTGTCATTTAGGGTATCTGTGTGATAGAAGCACCATGGCTCGTATATTCCACCCTGAAGCCTCACAATACCGCTGCAAATTCAAGAAAGGAACATATGGGGATTCCTGTACCTATGTGTCAGTACTGCAATGGGGGGCAGGAAGATACAGGGCAGGGGTAGTTCTCTTTGCTGCCAAACACTAAAGCGCACCACAATTCCTGCAATTCCATGGCATTACATTTGTATCAGAGTACTGGTGGAAGCGTCCGCTGTGGCAGTACCATGGGTGAAACTAAATTTGACGGCCCCTGTCCCCCACACTCCGATAGCATTTTAGGAAAAAAACTAGCTTGTGCAAGTTGCCCAAATTTGTTTTAATTTGGGCTACTTTTCATGACAGACAAGAGCATTTGCAAAAGTAGGGTAAGTGGACCAGCGGAAGGCATTTACGGCCTCACTCTGTTTGAGGCCATTCGGCCCCTTTTCACCACCATAAAGGCCATTAGAAGGATAATGGCAAAACACCACTCACCCAAATCTAGCATTAAGGCCGTGCAAATGCAATACCCTATCTGTGCATTTGAACACGCTTCTCGTTGTCAATTTCCAATGGCAGCAAGTCTCCACACGTTTGCAGCCATGTTGGGTGATAAGAGCTGATGGGAGCTTTTGCAACTAATAGCCCCCACACAGCTACGCCAGTTACTACGGAAACCAAATGACCCATTGCCGTCTTTTGAAGCTGAATAACTTATTTACATGATCTCTGTTTGACATTCATGCACAAACACGTCCTTTTTTCCTTTGGGAATTCAACATTTTGTTACATTGTTCATACTCAAAAGTCTTGGATACACAAGCTGCAGGTTGTGCGTCTAAGACTTGGAAATACATTGAAGGAAAAGAGGTGATTGATTAGGTTTGCATTGCTGTGTATTCTTTTAGGTGTATATTTTCATTCTGAATGGGGAATGTAGAGCTGTGAAAGGTGCACAAATCATAAAGTAACTTGACAAAAATCTAAACCTTAAAGAAATATGCAAAATAAAATATATTTTGGTGTTGCTTTATTTGATCTTGGATGGAAAACAAGTACCACAATGCAATGTTAGCACACAAAATGCCCTGATTGGATTTGAAAATGTGCTTTCTATACTTAGATACACAACGAAAGGTACCTGTGTGACAACTTTATTGCCTGATAGAGTGCAATATTGAAGTCGACTGTAGGAAGCAAAGCATGCAACTGGGCTACACGTGGGCTTGTTTTCGGGTCCACCTGCACTACATGTGGGTTTTTCTGGCAGCCCAGGCAACCTTCTTTGACTAAAAGTGAAAAGTTCTCCAGTGCTGCCGTGGTGACAGCCGTGGTGGCAGCCGTGGTGGCAGCCATGGTGCCCTATGCAAGTGAAAAGCTTCCCCTACCCTCTTCTGGAGCTGCCAGCACCAGCATGGAGGGGTAGCTTTTCTGTTACATAGGATGCTGCTACTGCTGCGCCAGCACCTCTTCCATAGGGCTCTGTGACTGCGCCAACAAACGGGAGCTTTTTATTCATTCATTTTTTTGGTCAAACAATGGGGAGCTTTTCATTCATTCATTTTTTTCTTGGTCATTTGTATAGCGCCTTTCACCATAATTATGGTCCCAACGCGCAGTTGGTTGAATGCTCTCGGAGGGACCAGAGTCCAAATTTGGGAGAAATGGGAGGTGCAATTATGCGTGTGTGCATTTTAGCCATTAAAGTTAAGTGAGGGGGTCCAAGACCCTGCTAGTCACCCATGTCTGAATAGCGTGTGGATGGGCGCAGCAGAGGTAAACGATGTACTAAAATGCGGGTGGATTTTGTTTAAGGAGATAGAGAAATTATGTGAGAAGCTACAGTTCACATTTTTGTCATTAAAGGTAGCTTCATTCTTATGGCAGAGGTGTTGTGTAATAGTGTTTGTTTCATATATGAGTGCAGGGTGTATGCAATGAGCCTGTTCCACTAAGTTACGACGGTGCTGTGTCCAAGAGGAGAAAATGGGATACACCACAAACAACAAAGGTTTACATTCTGGGTTCCTTCTATGTACAACGAGCAGTGCTACGTATCATAGATGAACTAAGTGATAAATGAATACAACAAGGCCCCATTCACATTTTCTTACGCAGCATGTCCTGCCCTCATGTGCTTTTGAGTAGCATACAGTGCCTTCCACGAAAGAGGGATCCGATGGGATCCATTTTGAAATGTGTCCCCATGCTGGTGTGACTGTGCTATTGTGCCCTATTGAGAGAAAAGTTCGACTTAAATGGGTCGCTGCTGCGCCACAAGCACAGGGTCTTCCTCTTTCACATAGAGCGCTGCTATCGCCGGCACACTTGCAGAAGGGAGCTTTCCCAAAGCTCCTCCGTTCTGACACGATGGCGGCCATGTCGCCTTTTGTAAATTACATGAATTTGGCGCTGTGGGCAACCCCCCAGGTCATTTGTGCCTGAGGTCGGCCCTGAATGTTAGAGGAAAGGAAAGCATATTCTGAGCCACTAATAAGACTTCCTCTGAGCAGTGGCTTTCTGGACTTTCTTTAAATGTGCCTCATCATGTTTTCCTTTGTGTTTTCCATCGTGTTTTCCACAGGGAAGTCATCCCCCTGAGAAAGAGAGAAGGGAGAGATGGGCCTACAAACCGTAACCAAAAAAGTTGGTAAATACCATTAAGCAGCAACCAAAGACTCACACCGGAGTCTCCATCAAACTGACCGGCTTACTAACCCACTTCCCCCTCCTGCTCCTCCAGCATAACCAACACCACTACATTTGACTAGAGACTAGCCACACTACACATAAACACACCTTGAATCAATCTAATGGTCGCACCCTACCATCTCTCAGAGATTCTGGAAGTAAAACTAGAGGGAACACCCCAGCACACAGTCCATAAATCCCTCAACTACACAATTACACACCAACACAGTAGATAGTCACACACCAAAGCCATCAGTGACACTGGACCCATTATGGATACAAATAATCAGCGCGCAAAACCACAATCCACCCTAACATCAGACATGCCAAAACACAAACACAAGCACAGATCCGAGGCACTCAGTCCTTCCCATAAGGTTACAACACACAAGGCCTCCCGCATCAACTCCCACATGTAAACAATGGTTACAGACACCAGTTCCCCCTGGTTCAAGCCTATCCTATCATCCGATCCACACTAGCAAGCCCAGCCCTCTTCTCTTGCAGAGCCACGTGAGCGCCTGGTGACTGCCCTCAGGTGGTAGCGGTGCGCGGTATAAAGCAACACAACATAACGTAAATTACACGTCTAAATCCCTTTTATTGTATGGAGCCCGAACTACAAGACAAACGAATGAAATATATATCTTTTTTCATGCATTGCTGTGTTTTTACCTTTGATGTTGGAAGCACTCCATAACACCCTCGCCACCCTCTTTTATATATGTATTGAAAGCTATTATTAGCGGGTGTTGTTATCAGGAGACCAGAGTTTATTCATATAAAATAGTTAACAGGCTTACAGATTCTATTACCGCACAGTTTCACTCTATAAAGCAGTCTGCCAAGTAAATAAAATAACATACGAGTGGAGCTGTCAGAAAGTTTGGCAAATAACCGCAGGCTGCAGTTTTGCAGTTATGAGAGAAGTAGGCATGGGAAAACTGAGTCCTGGGAACTGTAGGAGGTGAACTAAGAGACACACTAAAGAAGGAGAGAGAGTGGCGGGAGATAGACAGAAAGAGCTAGAGAGAGATAGGGGGAAGAGAGAGAGAGAGAGAGAGAGAGGAAGAGAAAGAGAGAGCAGGGGAGAGAGACAGAGAGAGAAAGAGAGAGAGGGGCGAGAGAAAGAGAGAGTGAGAGAGATGAAGAGAGTGAGACATAGAGTGAAAGAGAGAGGGAGAGAGGGAGAGAGAAAAAGAGGGAGGGACAGAAAGAGTGTGAGAGAAACAGAGAAAGAGGAGGGCGGGAGAGAGGCAGCAAGAGATAAAGAAAGCGAGAATGAGAGAGAGGGACAGAGAGAGAGGAGAGAGGGAGAGAGAAAACAAGAGAGAGAGGGAAAGAGAGGGAGAGAGAGAGGGATACAGAGATTGACAGAGAGGGAAGCAGAGGGGAGTGAGGGGGAAGCGAGAGAGGGGAAGGGGAAAGGGAGAGAGAGACGGGGAGAGAGAGAGGGAGGAAAAGAGGGAGAGAGGGAAGGAGAGAAGGGGACAGAGAGCTGAGAGAGAGAGGCGGATGAGAGAGACAGAGAGAGAGAGAGTGGGAGAGGGAGAGAAAGAGAGACAGCGAGAAAGAGGGGGGAGGGAAAGAGAGAGGGGAACAGAGAGAGCTAGGTGGAGATGGGGGAGAGAGAGGAAGAGAGGGAGGGAAAGAAGGAGAGAGAGGGAGAGGCAGGAAGGGGGAAGGATAGCACAAGCTACTGGCGTATTCTGTATGAGTGATAGCTTTTGCAACAAGTGATAGCTAGACATATATGAAAGAGAGTAAGAGAGACATAGAGACAGACTTACAATGAGCGGGAGTGCCAGAGAGAGAACAATATGGTGATAACGAGAGAGCGAGAGAGAGAAAGAGAGAGCCTGGGAGAGACATATTAAGGCAAAGGAAGAGGCAGATTCAGAGCGACCCAGAGAAAGCCACAGAAAGCCAGAGATTAGAGAGAGAGAGGGGCAGGGAGACAGGGCGCGAGGTATTCGCTTGTGGAAGTATTGGTTTCATATATGAGAGCAGCTTCGGCTGTTGTAATGTGCTGTATTAAGTGAGTGATGGGAAACACAGAAAGACAGAAAGAAAGAGAAGAAATGGAGCTGAAGCAAGAGCAGGAGGTGTGGAGCCGCGTGTGCTAGTACCCGCCCAGTGATATCGAACTGTACTCATTGCTTTATTGATTATTGATGCGTTTCTTGCAGGCTGCCTGGCTGCTGCAGGGTCGGACTGGGACAAGAAATAGGCCCGGTTACCCAAAAAAAAGTGGCCCACCCTTCGCCTCACGACTCTTGACCTCTGATGACATCGCCAGAAGTGTTGTCATTGGACCCCACCCCAAAGTGACATCCTGGGAAGCGATGAAATGCGACCTTTCACCCCTTGACAAAACAGGAAGTGGCATCAAATAGCATTGTTCCTAAGTACATTGAATTACTGTGAATCGAAGCAGACGTCCAAGTCCAAATTATAATATGTTATTGTATAGCACTTACGCTTAAGCTCTTTTTTTATAGAACAAATATGCATACAATATCACCCAACCGTTGTTGGTGCTGTTTTATCGACCTAAGAAGGATGAAAGACTTTTTTTTCATTTGTTTTCCTCCAAACCGGACCAGGCATGGCCAGAAACCGGCCCCCAGGGCCGGGCCGAAATGCAGAGGGGCCAATCCGACCCTGGCTGCTGCTGGCACACAGCATCCACAGCAGAGTTCAGCAGAGTGCGCATCAAGCATCCTGCCGTGGTAGGCAACCTGTGGCTTACCAGATGTTTGGGCCTACTACTCACACAATCCCTCACCATTGACCATCTTGCTATTTGGCAATTACCACTGGCCTCTAATCAGGGAAGAGACACACAATACTGCCCAGTGATATAACCAATTACACGCTGTTCTCTCTGGGTTCAGCAAATTACATTCGAGGGGAACCTGCCACCGAACATGGCCGGAAATAAGATCGAAACCATTTCAATAATTAGGTCTTTCAATAGCAAAAGAGTGTATTATATGTGGTCGTTACTCAGATAAGGACTGACACGTGATTTGTGCTGAAGGCATTCTATCGGTGCCCCTGAAACTTAGCCTTGTTGTGCTTGGCTGCCGATTTGACTACTAAGAGTACAATTTTACCACGGCGGTATGGATTTAGCGGCTGGAAATGCAAGAAAGCATGTTTTCCGGAGTTATATTGTTACACCTACAGTACTTTCTACTGCTGGTACAGTTGCAATAGCACTGCCATTGCCTTACAGCAGAGCGCTAGTTGTTAATTTCCAGTGGTTCGCAGCTGCTATTAAAGCTTACATAATCAGAGTGTGTTTTTTTACGGTAATCGACAAAGGTGGCTGCATTATGCATTAAGTGTTTGCGTGGTCCACCCTTATTAATGGTTGCGGAATCATGGTAACACTGTATATGCCAACAGCTCAAAAATTGCTTTAATGCATGAAGGGGGCATATAAAGATGGCGGCTGTATACATGCAGTATGTTTCTGCCACATTATATATAAGGTGGCAGAAACTTACTCTCTGTTCTCTCCTCCTCTCCCCTCTCCCTTTTCCTATCTCCTGTCCTTACTTTCTTCTATGCACTTAGTCTATCAGAATTGTCCCTGGACCTAGTATGATAGCAACCTCGTCTGTCGCTCCCCCATCCCCTTACTGTCCCCCCCACCGCCTCCAGCACTATCTGAAACGTTGTCAGGCCTAGTACTGTAGTCGCCTGTCTGTTTCACTTTCCTTCCCACTCCCCCCCTTCTTCCTTCCTTAGCACTTGCACTATCTGAAATGTCGTCAGGTCGAGTACGATAGTTAATTTCACATCCTTACTGTTTGTATTTTCCCTTGTTCCGCCCCTTACCTTGAAGCACTTTGAAACACATTGTGTATAGGCCCTATATAAATAAACTATCATATCATATCAAGGTGGGATGCATTATGGGTGCAAGGGCACCTCTGTAAGTGGGCTCCAGAGTGCAGACACGTGATCAGAGCCCAAGGAAAGATAATAGTGAATTAATGACCAGCGTTCTCCTTGTCTTTCTTTGCAAACCTCCTGCCACCTATACATTTACGAGGCTTAAGGACGATAACCTGAGGGCCACCTGCATGCCAACGCCACAGAGGGGCAGGTAGCAAAGTCGAAGGCTAAATGGTTTAAGTGAGACAAAACTAACACAGGAGATGCAAAGAATAGCAGGCGGCTTTACTGGAGCCCGCGAGCCTGATTTATTGTCTTTAAACTCCAAAACCAATCACTTAGCAAAGGAAAGCAGGGGGGTCTGTCGCCACACACTGACCTCGAACTGACAAGGACATGTCGTAGTCTCTGAATGACTCATTCTGGGTTGAATTATGGCCTGGGACATTGCAAGGTTTTTATCGCAGGCAAAGTGACGTTCTGGTCCCTCCTCTGACCTTTCACCTCTACCCCCACCGCAAGGTTGAAACCTTTGCGCATTGTAGATACCTCTGGCGTGCCCTACTACTGGCATCCACTTAGTCGGCTCACTAACCTTCCCTTGAAATAAAAGAGACACTGAAGTGCCACATTAGGGCCTGGGCTTAAATGTATGGCGGTTGGACAAACAGTAGTAACTTCAGAATGTGGAACAACTAAGACGCTGTATCTGTCACCGAGTCATCACTTACCACCAGTGGAAACGGGCGAGTCATCACTTACCACCGGTGGAAACAGTAGTTCCAATTGGCTGTTACTAATACTACCAAACTCATAATGAAACCACAAGCATGACCTGGGAGCTTGTAGAAACCTCTCCTGCCATGCTGCATTAACCCTTGACTGGACAAGTATGGCTGGGCTGTCTTTGCAGCACTGCTGCAATTTCATGCCAGTGTCAGGGATTTCCATGAGAACCATTGGGTGCACTGCATCCTGGCAACATTAAGGACTTTAAATGCCTGAAACTATGGCATCGAGCAGAAGAGACTAGGCAAACACCACCTGCTCTATGGAGACACGTATAAGATCTGGAGGCTGCTATTAAACCTTAAGCTCTTCATAGGCGTGCCCAGGGAGTAGCCTGGGGTGGCACGTCCTACGCCTAGAATCTGATTGGCCACCCCAGGTGCCACCCCATTATACAGGCTAGTGAGTGTGTGTGTGTGTGTGTGTGTGCGCACGTATGCGCATACTTCATGCCATACCTGCATAAGACAGTGCCCCACTTGAGCCAGTGTCCACAAAAGAGTGTGGACACGACACTGATACTCTTCTCCCCACTTGCCCCCTACATTTTTCCCCGCAGGTAATATTCCAAACTGCCTTAAATAATTATTTACAGTGTTTTTGAAATATGCTAAAATCTGTGAGAGGCACGAAAAAGAAAGTTGTGCTCCGGTCCTTAGATTGGCCTTCTTTAACCACCCACACTTGCCTGGAAGGACCTCCTGGACACACACACTTTAGAAAAGGCTGCACAAAAAAATCAGACACTGTCAGAACTGTGAACAAAGATCCGTGTGTATGTGAGACACATGTGCCTCAAAACCCCGATTCCCACACTCACTGGCAGGTATCTGCTCAAGATATGTTTCAATTGTCCATGGAAATACACTCTGGCTTGGGTTACACAACGCGCATTGTGCATTAATCTCCCGCGTCACAGCCTGCCACGGCTCGGCGTGTGATGTCTCTCCTGTACGCTGTCCAAAGGAGGCGTAGACGGGAAAGAAGGAACTCTGAAATAACGCCTGTGTTTCCGGGGTCTCAGTTTCAGGACGTCCCATTAATCACGTGCCCAGTTTGCAGTCAGACATTGTGCGCCGTGCACCTGCGCTGGTGCATTGGTGTCTTTAGTCAGGGGGCCTTGATTCCTAAAGGTGATAGCCGAGAGGTGCAGAGTACTCAGTTTCTTTTCACAAGGCCCGTCTCCATTGTACCCCAAGCTATCATTTTTGTTTACTCCTTAGGGTAGCTTCCATCTTGATATGCTGTGAATGCAGTGAAATGAGCGGCCCCCGCCTCTCCCAGCTTCTTTATGAAGCATGGGAGAACTTTGCACTGCTAATTTCTTTACATAGACGGTAATCCGTGATCAGGTTACACAAGCCACACCATAGCTTTAGGAGACATTGGAGCTAGACACAGATTTCTGGGCAATAACTGCAGTCTTTTCGGCGTGTCCATCACATGGTGTGATTGGGAGTATAGATGCAACTCATCATATATCCACACACTCTACTCCAACAATATAGTCCTGTTAAATGAAATGGTAATGTCACTTTTACATGTAGCGCCTCATGCTGGACTCCTCCTGCTTCAAGGTGTTGTAAAAAGAAGTGCTTTGCTATTTTCCCAGTGCAATGGTACTTTATTTATCAATCATGGAAGGATGAAGGGCAAAGTCAGCCCTGTTTTGACCGCAAGCTGAACACATCAAGTGCTTAACTCACTGGACTATCATGAAAGATATAAAGGGCACCTTAAGCAACACAACTGAGAGGACCTAATTTCCAGTGTAGCCAGAAAAAAACAAGAAAGCAAAGAACTGAATGGAAACGTTCCCCCATAATTTCGAAATGTAATCTGGTGAAGCTCCATTATAAGGAAGCCAGGAAGGCATCTGAATGTTGCTCGGCCACCCAGCACCTTCCACTGCAATGAAAGTAGTGAATTCTCTGTAGACGGAAGGACCTGAATCGAAAATTGTCCTAGCATATTTGAATATTAGCATCCGGCATTGGGGACAATGTTGGGATTTAGTGCCCGGAAGTCCAACGTAATAGTCCAGAGTGAATCGAGGGCCTTTAAGGTGGGTTTAGGGCACCTAATCCTTGACATCACACCCACTGAGGATGATAAGGTTTCTATAACTTGCCAATGGCTGGGTAGTGCTGCAAAAAGAAAGGGTGATCGGGTTGGGGAGGAGCAGCAAAGCCTCGGAGGGCATGTCATCACTGGAATACAGCACAGTGGAGTGAGTAGGCGGAAGAGAGAAAGATGCTGCTTGCGCCGGCTCAGAGACAAAAGAGGCGAGCACAGGCATTAACCAATTGAGAAAGAGGACAGCCCATGGCTTGATGTAGGTCTATTGATCTTTTTTTTTTCTATAAAGCTTTTTTTCTCAATTGTTTCTGCAAACATTTGCTTCAACAACAAAAAAAAGTGGATGTTAAGTTGAAGTTAGGCAATATTGTTGGGGTGAGGGTGGGGGCATGTAGGGGCAGTGGCAGAGAGTGGGAGGTCGCCCCCGCTTTCTATAACAAAATTCATGCAAACAAAATTGAGACACATGAGCAATAGACATACAACCAGCTGTTGCACTTAGTATTGGAGGAGGCACACTGGGAGCCGAGTGGGTAGTGAAGGAGACCGGGACAGATGTGGGCAGACATATGAGCTGCAGGAGTGAGGGCAGGCAGAGAACATTGGGAGGGCAACATTTCCAGGCACTCTCAGAGACTAGTACCCAGAATTTCGTCACTCTGATTGGATGAGCAGCTCTCGATGTTCTCAAAAAAGTTGCTGTATCTGGCTACTTTCTACCACAGGTAGGTGGAGGCAGTAGTCTACAGAGCCTTTAACTGGACAGTTTGTGGTGCAATCTTCCCGCAGTGAGGCGAAATAATGCGTAAGGCATGGTGCATTGTCAGTCTGAGCTTTCTCAAAGGTGACACACCCAACACTCGGGGAACTCCAAAATAATTTGACAATAAGACTATAGCTGTCAATTTAGAATTAGGTAGCAGGAAGTGGTGACTGCCTACCATCCAAGTCATGCCATGGCGCTGCAGATTAAGTTGTCCAGAGAGAGTTGACAGTTGGTATTGCTTTTAGAGTATTGGAGGATGAATGCATATACCCACAGCACTATCTCATTGCAGGAGTTTGCACTGATCCCTTACCTGATTCACAGAGGATGGAACATGGTGGCAACTGGAACCAGGTAAGGGCTAGTGTGACCCAACTGTGTTTAACACCATGCCCGTTTTGGCATGCATGTACACCAGGGAGGGGACTTCTCTTGGACCTAGCTGTGGTGGAAGGGTGAGGGTAGAGCAGTGGTGGACCAGGCTGGAAAGTAGGAGCTTCTAGGTTAGACTCCCAAGACCTGCACCAAGATAGACCTCCCTGTGGGCTTCTCCATGCTCCAGTTAAAAATGCTGAGACATATCAAAAGGATGATCCCTTCCTGCTGGTTGGCTCAAATGGCCACCTCCTTAAAAGCTGTCCATTTGGAGATTTCTTTATATTTATCCATGTATTGTTTTAATTTATAATACCACTTCCTCAAACAGGACCTTAACCTTCTCTGCATGGAAGAGCTAGCTGAAATTTAGCTTAACCTGATTACATTTTTCATGAAAATGCCTGAAGCTGAATGCCCTCCTCAGAACACACCTAGTTTGGGATATTTCATTTGCTTGTGTAGAGCACACAACTATGGCCCCTGATCTGGACCTGCTTGGTGAGAAGCTTGAAAGCATCTGCAGTACAAGGGAACATCACTCTTTTCTCCTTGTCCTTGGAAAGTAAACTGAGTAATGTCAGGAACTTCAGTGGACAGAGAAA
Source organism: Ambystoma mexicanum (assembly GCF_040938575.1). NCBI lineage: Eukaryota > Metazoa > Chordata > Amphibia > Caudata > Ambystomatidae > Ambystoma > Ambystoma mexicanum. The sequence continues at coordinate 1,438,794,231 of NC_090929.1, read as the reverse complement.
ATGCACAGAACCCTCTTATCGGACTCCCGGGCCTGGGTGAAACAAAGCGTTGTAATGGATCCAGAAGGATGAACATGTCTCTTTAAAAATTGATGGACTCCTTCTCTGATGCAGAGAAAATACATGCTAAAAGCAGGATAGATTCACTAATGTTGCAACCACAAAATGCACAGTCCCTAGACATGAAGCAAATATACACTCAACATGAAGAAAACACACTGGATCAAATATCCATTTATACATGAAGAACTAACATAGCACTAATTTGACATAAAGAAACATGCATGATTAGGCAGCCATCTTCTTTAAAATGGATGCCACAGAATGGGCCAGAATTAGCAAGAACTTCCAAGCCTCAGAAAACTCAAAAAGGCTGAATTCAGAAAAACACATGCACCCATAAGGGCTCATTGAGTACAAAAGAATGATAGTTTAATGCAAAACCTCAAGGTTGAAATGTGAGGGAAGAATGTTCCCATGGGAAGAAGGCTTTTTCACCCAGAAAGCCAGGTGCACAGACTCTGGCACACAAATGTAATGGTAAAATAAGAATTAAATACAGAAAATACAAATCTCAGCAGTGCCTTGTATTTTGCAGCTATTCTGCTGGGCAGCACATGATGATGTAATTGAGGGGAGGGAGATTTCATGGTGTGATGTCAGAAATGGGTGGTGTAGGTTTTGGTGCAAGGAATAATGTTAGCCAGTAAAATTACACCAATGTGTGGGGAATATGGGATTTACACCAATCAGCTTGACCTACCCAAAATATAATTAATGACTTGTATGAAAAGTGTTTTAGCAGTGGGCAGGGCTGAGAACTTTTTCAGCCAGTTCTAGCTCGCCGGGCTGTTTTCCAATTTTTCTCCCAGCTGAGGGGGATTCAATAAAGATCTTTCTTTTCTGCACAGTGCCTACTTTGCACAGAGTATTTTATCAGGTTATATCTGTAAAATTAGTCTTCCTATACAAGCCCCTTATGCCTTAAAAATTGAAAGACCCATTCTCCCATAGAGGAGGGGGTCCCAGTCATGCGGAGGAGGGAAGTCCAAGCTAAATGACATACCTTCATCTAGTAATGCTACCCACCAGTCCACTTCCAGGGCATTTAGTGAATGCTGGTTTAATGCTCACTCATTGCTGGAGAATTATGTCAGTTCTACATGGCGAGCCTTGTCACTGCACTCATTCTCCCACTGAATGGCTAAGTGAGCAGGTAGAGAACATCATCGTTGGTTACCAGCCCATTGCCTGCTTTAATGGAGCAGTTGTGGATCTTTCTTACTCCTGCTATGACAACACTTGCCAGTAAGGCTAAGTCATTGGGAAGAGATTTCAGCCAAAGTGCTTGTCATGGAAACCATTTTCCCCTAGCCCCATCTGCCAGGAGCCCAATGCCCAAAGCTATGAGGGATTCAAGCTTTCCACTGTAACTTTTCCTGTGTAAAGGACGTCTGTTCACTGTTTTCCATGAAGAAGCAGCAACCCAGTTCCATGGTCCATAACAATGTCTGTTAGACCCTGCAGAGCTTATTTGCATTTCAGGTATTTGGCCCCTTGCGACCAATGTGCCCTGAGTGATGGAGATGTTCCTGCAGGCCAGACACAAATGAAATGTATGTCTCCAAATAGCAGGCTGAACCACACCTCAGGAGATGCCTCTGTTGCTGTTGCTTCTTTTCACCATAAGAAAACACAGCCTCCCCTGTACTTCAAGATATCTTTGTTTTTACTAGGATTGCCTGACTTTCAGCAACAGCTGGGGTGGCTCTAGTGAACATAGAAATGACAATGCATCGCTCACCCATAAAGAGAAAGGGAGACAGAGAGAGCGAGAGAGACAAACACAGACATACATATAGTTAGACAGAGAGTGACAGAGAGAGAGAAAGAAAGCGTGTATGAGAGAGAGTGAGAGAATGTCAGAAAGAAGGGGTAGAAAGAGAGGGAGAGAGCGTGCAAGTGAAATCTCTAAATCATCATATGATATGCCGGGTACTGTTATGTATTCTGCATGTATTTCTTCATCAGCCTTACTCAATACCCTCCTGCTGCATTACTGAGGGCTGGGACTTTAGCCCATGCATGCAGAGGGATATTGATATTTTGCTGCAGTAGATTTCATCAAGGCAAAATCTTCAAATTATTTACAAGGAATTGTGCCACAAATATATGTGGGGTTTTGGTTAAGGTGAATAATTAATGTACGGAGTTAATGGGGGGCTGTGAGGGATTTTCCCTGCATATGTTTGCGTTGGAATCTTCCAGAACTTTTCTTTTGAGTGAATTCAACTTCGATGAAAGAAATTTGTAGAAATCACATAGAACCCATGCAGATACACATTCTCATAATCTTCCTGACAGACACTTGCTGAGAAGTGTATATGCAAATGGGTGAGAGGCAAAGGGGGGGCATGGGTTTTAGTTATGTTTGGTGTATAAGTCTCTAATTTCTTTAAATTGCATATTTTTCCCAAGGAACACGCTAAGTGGATGTTTCCCATGAGAGCAGGAAGGGAAAGCTCCTCAGAGTAAAGCCTGTCATATAGGTTATAACATGCTCCTTTCAATGTGATTTAATGCCTAACAGGCTCCACAAATAAACTGTGCTTTATTGTTTAAGGTAAGAGGGTGTGCTGTCTGGGTTTATTCCATTTTGTGGTTGATTTTGCTGACACTTTGTGGGATATATCCACTGGATCATTGTCATAATACTTGTCAACACAGATCTCTGAACACTAGGGCCTCATTAGGACCCAGGCGTTAAGGGGTTAACGGCGCAGTAAAAGGTGTCGGCGGTGAACCCTTAACACCTTACTACGAGGTCCCTTTGCGGGACCCAACCTTAACGGCTGGTCTAGACCCGCTGTTAAAGTAGGGGCCCGCAAAGGGACTCTCGAGGTAAGTACGGTACCGCAATTTACGGTACCGTACTTACCACCTTCCCCATTCCCATTATGCCCTATGGGGCAAAAATGGGAATGGGGAAGGGCCATGGTGGCATGGGGAATTACCGCCCCGCCAACCTTGGAATGCAGTGGTAATTCCCCATTCCGCCATGGCGGACTCTGGCATCAACCATGCACCATGGTTTTCTGCCGGAGTCCTAATGAGGCCTTCTAGGTTCAAACCCAAAGGACACTGGTAGGTGATTGCAGTTTACTACGACCTCCTCTGAATGAAATTCTGATGAGCAGGTGAGTGAATAGTTTTACGTCATAATACCTTGTTGGGTGTCCTGACCCACGTTTGGACTATTAAGCTGCAACATTTGGTGCTGTGGGTTTAGGAAATCCAAGAGGGTGGAAAAGTCCACATTTGCACCAGAATCCTAGAGACCCTTGCAGTTTTGCACACAGCAAAGTGGTCCCCTGACCTGCCACCCACCATTGCAAGCATGATGGGCCAGGAGGACCATGAGTGAAATGTGTGCCAAAGGAAAAACAGCAGTGCCGGTTGGCTAAAAAAAAAGCGCTTTAAAATCACCTTTGTTTCCCTGAATGCATGCTCAAGATGCCTATTTTAAACATCACAAGATATTCAAAAATCTCAATGAACACCAGCAGACATTTGGCAGAATGTATTCTTGCGTGCATACAAAATCTGGAAAGATGAAGAGCCCAAAACAATGTTTATAACAAAACTGGCTGAGCTGTGGATGTCAGCTTCTTAAGTTAAATGGACAGAAATCCACTAAAATCACATCAAAGTATATTGCCTGTGTTTAAAACTCCTACCTGTTTTCCTCTAAGCTTGCTAGGGGGGAACTGAATTATATTTGATTGCATTCCTGAGAACTGTGTGCTTTTCTTCCATCTCTTTACATTGCATAAAGGGGGGGTGAATTGTCAAAGAAAAGTGATTACATTGTCTTTTGTTGAAGTCACATCAAGTTTATTTTCTGTACTGCATTTTCATTCATCATTGCATTGTCCTTGAAGCCATAAAAGCATTCGCAGCTACTGTATCCTCTCTATATCACTTCTAAGCCATCAAAAAGTGTGTACCACTGTAACATTATCCGTTGTTGATCACTATCATCTTCACAAGTTTGCTATCAAACATTAATTTATTATAAAAGTGTGATATATATATATATTGCTTAATTTTCAAATAAACCTTTTAATTTGCAAAACAAACCTACTTCTTGGCTCAGTGGGGCCAGGGGGTTCTAAGAGAGGGGTGTTATATAAGGGTTGTCATCCAGAGTAAACAAACTGGACATGAAAATATATCAATAAGGGTTTTCCTCAGCATCCCAGACTAGGCATTGACTTAGCTGTAGTGTTGAATTGAATCGCTTACAAAGTGGGGACTCGTCCGGGATTCTGGATTAGATTTACCACTTGTGCAGCTTAATACAGTGTGCCAACTGACCGGATACACATATCCGGTTAGATCACCACACTGATTTACACTGTGAAAGCACTACTCAAAGGAACGCTCTAAGGAAACGGTCTGTTTTGCAAAATAAAATACAAACTTCTGTAAGTCAGGAAGGAACTCAAATTCCAGAATGACGACACTGGTAGACATCAAAATAGCCAGAGAGCACTTCTCACATAAGCTATTTGTGAAAGGTGAATGGACTGAGCAGGGCCAGGATGCATGGTTGAAGTCAATCACACAACAGGTCACTGCAACTGGGTTAGATATCTGGAGAGATCAGGGTCCCTTACATGTGGCCCTGAGCGAACTATACATGGCTCCTAAAGCTAAAGATGAACACGACAAGATGGTTAGGATAGCAGCATATTTGTATCTATATATGGGAGCCATGCAGGACAAATGTGCTGAAGGCCAAGATCTGGCAAGTAGGCAACTGTTGGCATTAGAGAAGGCCCAATCTGACCTGGTCTCTTCTGTGCAGAGGAGCCAGGAGTCAGAAAATGATAGTAGGCAGTATATCATTAAAATAAAAGAGGACATGGATATACTGCAACAGGAAAAGACAGATCAGGATACCAGAATTCTGGCTGTGCAGAAGGAGCACCAAGACAGTTTGGACTCCCTACTGCAGAGCCAGAAAAAGCTGGAGCAACAGATCAATTTCAACAGGGCATGCACAGAGCAGGTAGCCACCCTGCAAATCCAACTAGACAGAGAGAAAGAGGAAAGCAATAAATTGATTTTGAAAGACCTGGATACCCAGGCAGAGTTTGATGAAGAACGCCAGAAAGCTGGTGCCTTTTAAAGGCAGAGGGACGACCTGGCGTCACAAATGCAGGCTCTTGGTCAGGAAAGGGATACCTTAGGCCAGGAAGTCTGCCATTTAAAAAGAAAAATTGAAGAAAATCACTTGGCCCTACAGGGGCTGGGTGACCTCCAAAAAGAGCATCAGGGCTTTCTAGATCACACCAGGAGGGTGGAGGAGGCTCTGGCAAGAAAGGAGCAGGCCAGTAGGGATGGGACGCAGGAGGTAACCCTCCTGCAGCAGAGACTGGCCCAGTACTCCAGGACCAATCAGGAGGCACAGAGAGAACATGAGGCTCTCTGTCAGCACAATGATAGGCTCCAGCAACAGGTAGCCATGCAGGAGAGACTGATAGAGTCTAGTAAGGCCTTAACTGAGGAACTGAAAGCGCAGGCTCTTGCATTGCAACAGGGAGCAGGGGCTGACAGAGATGAAGTTTGCTGGGAAAGGGAAACACCTGAGCATAACCTCAGAAGCCCTAGTACCAGAGGCCTTCATCTCTCTCAGTCCCTGGACTCTGCCACCCCCATGTCCCCTGGCGCACATGAGCACAGGGCCACAGGAATAGCAGATTACTATCCAGCCAAAAGTATGGGGCTCATAGGCCAGTACCACCCAGGAATGGATGGGCGGGCACCCGGGTATGGGCAGCTAAGTACAGTGCAATTTAGTGGGGAACCTCAGGAAATTAGGCCACATAAGGGCATCCTAAAAACCTCTGCCCAGTTAGGTCACTGGGGGGGCTACCCATCAAATCCTGGTAGCAATGAGGGATCTGAAGACTCCTCTGAGTGTCACAGGACACAGGAGACCAGGTCCCCACATTCTGCCAGTTATTCCCAGGCTCGCAGAATCCGGGAAAACCTGGAAGATCAGACGGGCACCTCTGGGAGCAGTGCTTCTGAATCAGAGGATGGACCAGGGGTACCCGAACCAAAAAGGCCAATAAGGTGAAAAGGGCCTTGCTTAAGGACCCCTTAAAACAGATTAAGGCAATCAGGAGTGTCATCACGCCTTATCATAAGAACGCCAAGTATTCTGTTTGGGAACACTTGGAGCTCTATGAGCAAATGATGGAGACTTTCCATTTGAAGGACAGCAGTAGCTGCATCCAGTACGTCAAATGGACATTCTCCCCTGAATACTCCAGTTTCTTTGCGGGGCTCGAGGACCAAAACCATTCAAGATGGTCCACATATAGGGCGGCCATCTTGAAACATTTTTCTGTACATAGGAATCCCCAAGAGGCTCGAAAGGCAGCCTACAATTTGCATTGTGGGGAGGATCAGGCCCCACAAGAATTCGTGCAAGAATTGAAGCGTGCCTTTGCGCAGACCACTGGAAGGGTGCGCACGGACAGCAGAGAATTCATCAACACATTTTTCCATGCTCTTCCCAAGTACATAATGATCCAGCTCGTGAGAGATTTTCACGAGAAAAGATTTTTAGACTGCGTCATTGAGCAAGCCACCTGTATCTATGAGGTGCAGAAGCCCATAGAAAATAAAAGTAATGCGAAGAAAAACCCCAAAACCAACAGCACCCTGCTGCTGCCAAGGTGGCGGAGGTAAAGTTTGCCCCCGTTTTAGATTTGGAGATGGGGGGCCTAAAAACCTGACTGCGCAGAATAACTCTAACACTAGAAGGTCCTCTGGCCAGTCACAGACAGGGAGTCAAGGAGGTAGTCCCACAAATGGGGTCCCTCGCTCCCCTGATTATGTAAGTCCCCGCTACAAGGGAAACCGACCCATCCTGGGTTATGTGTGGACTCCTCCAGCACAAGGGGGGGATCCAGTCAAGCACCTAACCAAGAGAACTTCCCTCCTAACTTCCCACAGGAGGGCAGAAATTCACCAAACCCTGGGCCGAACTTTTTCCCCAGGTATCCACAAGGTTTCCAGCCCCAAACTCATCCATCCTTCTTTCCCCAATTCCCTGAGCCCAGACAACCTAATCCGGGAGAGGGGAGGTCAAGGGTGGAGGGGTACCCAAATCTTCCCAACCCGGGGTATTACCAGAGAAGGGATAGCTACCCTTCCCGGGATCAGCCCAGGGGAGAAAATAGAGCCCCGTATCAGCCTGAGCGGGTTTCCCAGTTAGAGCGCCAGGTTCAGAACATGGCACAGGATTTGGGCCGCATGCTGAGGGCCCAACAGAACCCTCAGATGGGCATGCCGGCACAGAATGCCCCAAACTCTGGACCTGGTGCTCCAGAACAATGACGGGGGCAGCACCCCGATAACCCACCGGTTCCCAGGGAGGAGGCACAAGGGGAAGGGGGGTATAAAGCCTTGGAGGAAGCTTCCTTCCCAACTTGTAAACAGCCCCTGGAAAACCAGGAACCGGAAACAAAATCTCCTACCACTGAAAGTCTGCCACCCAAGGAGCAGAGAGGAGGTAGGAGAAACAAAGGACCCAAACAGACCCACTTTGTGGAGGAGGTACAGGTCTTCCAATTTGAGGGAGAGGGATTCTCAGAGGACCCTGGGAAAAGGATCTTCTCCTTCAGAGATGGGGGAACTCCTCCCAAGGAAATATGGGTCCCAAGAGATTCCAATCCAGACTGGGTGGATGTGGGAATCAAGCTGTCGCCGCCCATCATCCTATCCCAGAACCAACAAAACCAAAATCCCATGGTTCAAACCCATCCTGGTGACTGCCTCCAAAAAGGCAGGGGCGGCCCAGAACCGGAACCAGGGGAACCTAAAACCGAATCAACAGACTGGGTAGATGTGGGGATTGAGCTGTCGCCGTCCATCATTCTATCCCAGAACCCATCCTGATGACTGCCTCCAAAAAGGGGGGGGGGCGGCCCAGAACCCGAAACCATTTCCAGTTGCCAACTTTTTCTTTCAGATTCCCCAGGCTCTCCACATAATTCTGCCCAAATCTTTTCTCTCTCAAGGTCCAAAACCAGAAAGGTAGCCCACCAGTTGTCCAAAAATGTGCATTATCTGTGCCCCCTTGAGGAGAAGGAGGGAAGATACTATGCCCCGGTACAACTACAGGGGCAGGGTACAATTTTGGCACTGGTGGACACTGGATCCCAAGCTACCCTTCTGTCCAAAAGGGCCTTTGATGAACTAAATGCAGGAAGGGGGGAGAATTACCATATTCCTCTCACCTCTCTTCCTGGACAACTGCAGAACTTTGACGGGAAGGAAATTCCTGTCGAGGGGACTGCAGATTTGGACATCAAAATTGGGCGACACAAGGTGAAACACCCGGTCATTGTAGTGACTCCAGAGGGCACCCCTTGTTTACTAGGGAATGACCTCCTGAGAAGGTTGTCACCCGTAATAGATTGTGTAAACAAGGTCCTCTGGACCCAGACCAGCCGACCAATAAAATTAAAACAGAGTGTCAATCATGTTAGTTTAAACGGCACCTGCCACATGGTTGAACAAAAATCAGACCAAGTAGAATTTCACTTCCAGAACAACCAAATTCCAGATGTGACAGTAATAGCAGTAGGACAACAGACTGGTGATGGGGGGTCCTCTCTATTTCTGAAAATCAACCTTCCTTCCAGTTTAAGGTGGTATTCCACACTGGAAGGAAACACTCTGAAATTCTTTACCAATCCACAATCAGACACTCCCACTCCTATAGTCTAGAAAGATGTGAAATCAGCTCAGAGCCTGGCTGATATTCAGCAAATTGGAGATCAGTTGTTCATCCCTGTTCAGTTAAATGATGGGAAGGACTCTGTTCTCGCTCGAGTGTGTGTGAACAGCGGTAAGAGACTCATCAGCGAAGCCATGTTCCGCCAACTCCCAAAAGATCCAGCCATTCCCACATTCAAACTGATAGACAAATGGGAAATGGATCTGGAAACACCCAATTCCAAACATCTCCTGCCAAGCAGGTGTATGCTCAAAATCTCCATTTGCAACAAGAGCATAGTCCATAATTGTTGGGTCGTGCGAGACGTCACTGCCGCCTTTTACTTAGGCAGTGACATTCTCAATCGCTTCGCCATTAGTTTGGACCTAATAAACTTCAAAGCTTGGTCCCAATTAGCAGATAATCCCATGGGCTTTGATGATCAAGAAAAAACATTTAGGTCAGCTCAATTGCTACCTTATGCAGTTGAAATTCAGCTTAAAGAGGAAGTCACCATCCCAGAAAGGACCCGACAATTCTCCCTGGAAGTGAAAGTTAAAAGAGGACAAAAATTGAAAAACCCTGATGCTTATATTCATCTAAATGCTTCTCTCCAACAGCAAGGGTTAGGGGTAAACCCAACACCATTAGTCAACATAGATCATGACACCACCAGGTGGATAACAGCGACTTACAGAGTTTTGCTCTAGCCGCAGGCACCATTATTGGAATGGCGGTTGATGACCGACATTTCTCCAATGATTTAGGAAATGAACTGTTAGGACCAATCCCCAAGGACTGTTTTGACAGTGACAGTGATGACAATACAACACCATACAGGATCTTTACCCGGCATCGGGGGAACTTCCTGGTGTACACTTCTTGCCCTTATGGTAAGGAAGATGTGACTTGTGACTTCAGGAGGTATGAGGTGATTTCCCAGGTCCGTGAGGGCTGCCTTTCCCACCTGAAGCCTCCAGTCCAAATCAGCACTCTGACCAGGGACTTCTCCATCCAGCTGGAGGAGGCCGCTGAGATAGCAAAACCAGAAGTCTTTCCAGGCTTCAGGCAGATGGTGGAAGAGAGAGTCAACCTGGCTGATGCCTGCGTGACTCTGGAACAGAAGCAAAAGTTGAAACAAGTTTTCTTGGATTTCCAAGATCTCTTTGCGGTAGACTCATATGACTGTGGTTGCACCAACATCCACACGACAACAATTCCCACAGACCCTGGCATGACTCTAGTGTTTGTGAAGCAATATCGCTTGCCTCTCGCACCCATGGAATCCCTTACTGAAATAATTAAGAACCTTGAGTCCCAGGGAATAATCCGGCCAGTCCACAGCACTTTCAATAATCCGGTGCTGGGAATATTGAAGCCAAACGGCCAGTGGAGACTCTGCGCCGACCTTAGGGAGCTCAACAAATGGGTCCATACTTCCCGATGGCCTCTGCCCTACATTGACCAAGGGCTGGCCCAGATCCAGGGGTCACAGGTATTCACTGCAATAGTCCTGACCAATGGATACTGGACCGTGCCTGTCAGTAGGGAGGACCAATACAAACTGGCTTTTACCTTTGGGGGCCAGCAGTACACATGGACCCGGACTCCCTTCCGATACCTCAACTCCGGCAATGAATTCAACATTTTCCTACATAAGGCCATGCCCGACCTGGGTGCGAGGGGTAACCTGGCTTATGTAGATGATGTCCTCATCAAAAGTTAATCTGTGGAAGAACACATAGCGGAGATCCGTTATGTTCTGACACAGTCGAGGGCCGCCGGAGCAAAACTTTCCTTTCAGAAAGCACAGTGGTGTAGAACCCGTGTTAATTTCTTGGGGCATGAGATTACTCCTCAGGGTCTATGTCCCCAAGAAAAGAAAGTGGAAGCACTCCAGAAACTGAAGGATCCCACAACTCTGCGGGAACTAAGGAGCCTCCTTGGACTGACTAATTACAGCAGAAAGTTAATTGAGGGCTACGCAGAGATCACCAGACCCCTGATTCATCCCTTGAAGGGGGGGGTTAAGTGGGAATGGGGTCCAGAACAATCCGAGGCAGTAAGACAACTCAAGAAAAGCCTCTCACAAGCGCCTTGCCTAGCTTACCCTGTCAGAAACAAGGAGTTCTTCCTGGAGACAGGGTTCTCTAATACGTGCTTGACGGCAGCATTATACCAAAAGCATGACAAGGTCAATAAAGTAATCTCCTATGCGAGCAAAACTTTATCCTCTGTGGAGGAAAAATTCAACGATTGTGAGAAGGCACTCCTGGCAACGGTGTGGGCATTGAGGAATTACCGCCCGTTCATCCAGGGGGAACACATCATAGTGGAGACTCCAGACCAGCCTCTGCAATATCTCCAAAGTGACAGAATCCGGGCCGGAAATGTGAGTAATTCCCGAATTACTTCCTGGATTCTGTCAATGCAAGGCTTTCCTGTGGAGGTCAGATATGGCCAAAACAAGAAGAGTCCCCTCGCGCAAGGTCTGGCTGACTTGCATGATTGTGCAGAGAAAACTGTCTCGAGGACAAAAATCTAAAAATCAAGGACAACATGGAGGCATACCTTAATTCCCCACACAAAGTCTTTGTAGAAGACAAGTGTGAGGGAATGCCCACTGTCTATGTGGATGGATGCTCTTACCATGTTGACAACAACGGGGTGGCCGGCGTAGGGAACGCATGGGTGAATGAGTCCCCAGAACCCTCCGCTGGATACAAAATTGGTCCCCGAAGTAGTCAGGTGGCAGAATTGATGGCTGTGCATCAAGCCATCCTCACTGCTGTCCAACATCTACTCCCCGAACTGGTCATAATCACAGATTCGGATTATGTACGGAACAGGTTCGTGGAGCACCTGGTTAACTGGAAAACCAGAGGCATGCTATGTGCTAATAACAAACCTTTGAAACATGGGAAGTTAATTCAAAACATTGATGACCTGGTCACCTCGAATGGGATGACCATCTACTGGAAAAAGATCAAGGGTCATTCCAAAGTAGAGGGACCAGACAAAACTGGAAATGACTTAGCTGATCAGCTGGCCAAAACCGGGACCATCCAAGGGGATCTAATAGAGATTGAGTCCCTGTTGGGGGAAATCCAGGTCACTGCTATCACTAGGTCCTAGACAAATGCTCACAATGATCTTTCAACTGCACAATGGAGTAAGGAGACCCCTGATGCTGATTTAATTACGGCTCAAAAGGGGGATCCAATAATTGGTAAGTTTTACCGACACATTGAAGACCCTGAGAACATTCCCCTGACGGATACCGATTACATTGGGAAGGAGGACCTTAGAGTGTTGATGAAATGTCCAAAGATGTTCCGAATCCAAGACGGTTTGTTGGTAAGGACATCCCAAGCTGGCCATGATCAGTGGGTGGTCCCTACCTCATTCCGAAGCCTGATGTTAAGTCACGCCCATGATGCGGCCACCACCGGTCATAGGGGGTTTCACACAACACTTGAGATCTTAAGAGAGGTTGCATACTGGCCACACATGGGGCAGGACCTCGACCAATACTTGAAGGGGTGTCTTGTGTGTGCACAATTTCAGCCAACATCCCTCACACACCGGGCGCCTCTCCAAAAGAGGGGGATGACACTGCCATGGTCAGATTTGCAAATCGACTTCGTAGGCACTGTAATTCGCTCGTCTAGAGGAAACAAGTACATGTTGACCGTCACATGCTTGTTTACCAAGTGGGTGGAATGTCTCCCGGCCCCAAACTGCAAGGCAGAAACAGCAGCTGCCCTGATCATTAACCACATCTTTTCCCGTTTTGGTATACCTCAAAGGATTGAGTCAGATAGAGGTAGCCATTTCACCAGCGAGTTAATGACAAAGATGTGGGAGATACTGGGGGTTAAAAGGAAGCTACATATTGCTTACCGGCCAGCTTCTTCTGGAGCAGTGGAGAGATACAACCGAACCATTGTGAGCATATTAAAAAAGTTTGTGGCAGATTCTGGGCCAAGTTGGGATATCCGATTACCTCTGGTCCTAATGGCCATCAGATCTACCCCTTCATCTGCAACTAAAATGTCACCATTTGAGTTGATGACCGGATGCAAGATGGTGCTTCCCCAGCATTTGCTCTACAGGACCCAAGAGCAGACACTGATAAATGCCTCCACAACTCATGAGTATGTGGAGAATTTAAGGAACACCTTCAGCATGCTTTTGCCCATGCTCAGCGGAATCTAGAAAGATCAGCTGATAGCATGAAGACCCACTACGACCTGAAGACCACCAGGAAGGAATATAATGTTGGAGACCGGGTCTACCTATACAATTTCCAAAGAAACCAGGCCAAACAGCCAAAATTTTTGCCTACCTGGAAGGGACCGTTTGAAATTATAGACAAGATCTCCCCCGTGGCATACAAGATCTGCATCCCCAAAGGTAGTCTGGCGGAAGGGGAAGACAGGTGGGTACATATAAATCAGCTAAAGTGTTGCCATCCCAGGCACACTCTGCAGCAACTGGAGGAATTCTCTGGAATCCTAGAGGGGGTCGCTCCAGAGTAATTCAGTTCCAACCCTAAAATATCCCGCTTATAGTCTCTAAAATATCATGATTCTGGTATGAAAATGTTTCCTGTTATATCTTGTTTTTAAAATAAGACTGAAAAATGTAACCGGATGTATAAAATGTATGTGTTCACCACACCATTAATAGTGGTGGAGAAATGTCAACGAAAAGGTATTGCCGCTTTTGCTTTATCATCCTAGGAGAGGTGAAACCACGGAGACTGACCAAGGAGAACGACCCGGAGACCGGGAGCAAAGATCCGAGGGGCCCGGGGTACCGCCCAATATTCCCATCAGGACAGGCGAGGAGAACCGATCGATCCAACTGGATGGAGGAAAAGATGCTGAACTGTGCCATCTGCGGAATTGGAAGAAGATGATGCGGACATCCCAGCGCGTGGATCAAAACATCCTTTGCACCCGACTCCATCTCGACTCGAAATCAAAGTGCAGTCGGGCGGGGGGGTTTGTTGGGTGTCCAGACCCACGTTTGGACTATTATGCTGCAACATTTGGTGCTGTGGGCTTAGGAAATCCAAGAGGGCGGAAAAGCCCACATTTGCACCAGAATCCTAGAGAACCGTGCAGTTTTGCGCACAGCAAAGTGATCCCCTGACCTGCCACCCACCAGTGCAAGCATGATGGGCCAGGAGGGCCATGAGTGAAATGTGTGCCAAAGGAAAAACAGCAGTGCTGGTTGGCTAAAAAAAAGTGCTTTAAAATCACCTTTGTTTCCCTGAATGCAAGCTCAAAATGCCTATTTTAAACATCACAAGATATTCAAAAATCTCAATGAACACCAGCACACATTTGGCAGAATGTATTCTTGCGTGCATACAAAATCTGGAAAGATGAAGAGCCCAGAACAATGTTTATAACAAAACAGGCTGAGCTGTGGATGTTAGCAGCTTACGTTAAATGGACAGAAAGCCACTAAAATCGAAATGTTTAAAATAAATGAGTGACCTACTTTTGAGTGTAACATAGGTTGCAACTGTTAAATGTCATAGTTTTGAACTTAGAATCAGCATTCTAGCTGCATGTGCAAAAAGTGTGAGTTTGATTTGAATGAAGAAAAACTGGGAACAAAAGTGACATTTAGCTGAAGCCTGGCTTAATGAAACTGGATTCTGCCTGACAACTACCCCCGACAGGAGAGGGAATTCAGCAGCTGTGTTCCCAGGCCTGGATGCATCCTGCTGCCTCTGCCAAAAGGAGATGACACCTCTCTGATTGAATTAGGGGAGTTGCACCTGGGGACTACAGTAAACTAAACAAAGCACTGTCCCCGTCTCAGGCAAATGTTATATTGGGGGAGGGTCGTAAAATGGCTTCCTCTTGGGAGGAACTGGGAGGGGCAGTGCCTGTGAGAGCAAGCTGAGCTTGGGGGAAGTGGATAAACCAGAAATTCCACCATGTGCTTTGGAAAACCACACCCCTTTGGGGCCAGAGCATGATTTTAAAAAGATGGATAATTCATAGTGCGGACTTGTAAAAATTATATAAACAACATCATCATTCTTGTGATTTTTCTGTGCACATTTTAAGAGGTGTTAGGACCCTGTGGTATGTTCTTGGGGATAGTAGCGGAAAAAAGGTTGTTACTCCAAATGTATGCATGTTAAAAACCTGACACTTTATCATCTGAAACCCATATCCCTGGTGCACATTTGTGTAAAATCTGGAAAGGTTTAGAGGTCGTTATCTGGATGAAAAGGGGAGAATTCTGTCATAAGTGGACACGACATCGTACAAAGACAGGGATCTGATGGTTTGGTGCTACAGAAAATATGTTAACTGGACCTATAATATTAGAAAAATGGTACATAGATAAATATGTATTTGGATCAGAAATAGATTTGTGTGCAATTTGACAAGGGGAGGATCCTCTGACCATAAACCTACCTCATCACACTGACTCACAACCCAGTTCCCCCAATCAAGGAATAGAGGAGGAACTGGCCAATGATAAGTTGAGAGGGTTGGGCATGCAGAATGAGCCGACCCACCCACTTTCTAAACACATAAAAAGAGCCACTGGAACCCAGGTAGGGACATTCACTTTCCACTTTCTTGCGGGACGCTTTGCCGGGAGACTCCAGACTTCAAATCCAGAACTCCAGGGATCCAGAACTTTACTTCAGAACTTGTAGCAGAGAGGCTAACCCACAAGCTGAGTTCTCTTCAGCAGGCCTCAAAAATCATTTGCAAACTATTCAACCGCCGGGCTGTGCGGTTTGCTGCTTGCTAAGAATCCACTTGATCCAGACCCGTAGAACCAGAGACCGCTGTATCTGGAACCGCTAGCAGAACCGATAACAGAACCAGAGACCCAGAGACCAGATCGCTGTGAAGAACCGCTAGCAGAAGTCCAGCCAATCCTGACCCGATCGGTGAAGAAGTCGCATTCCTGTCCAAAATCTAGTGTGAGTACCCAGCTAGCACTGTGCCAAAACCAATCTCTTAGTTTAAAATAATCTAATCCAAACTATTTAAGCCTATTAGAACTGCCTCCTAGAATCGTGTCATTCTGTCATCTTTAAAACTGAAAACTGTCATCTGTCATTCTGAGCTTTAAAATTTCAAATCCGAAAAACTACCTTTACTAAATTGGCCGTATCTCCGGAACCATTTGAACGAGATTTAACTTTCATCTTAAAGCTAAGATTCTAGGCTTTCCAACAAACCTAGAACCGACTTCCTACTCCTTATAGTGCCTCCGTAATTGCGCTCGACGCACGTGACTAAATTGCAGCGATTTCACATTTTGCTTCATTTTAGCCACAGGTAAAAATATTTGTTTTTGCTTCCATCCCTGAAATCTGTTTTCAACCTAATAACCATCCCTGAATCATTGATAGGGCTGTCCTGAACTGATTCAAAGTATCTATCAACTACCCTCAACCCCCTATAGGGAATTGAAAGCCTTTTTTGCATATTTTTCACTTAATTGCAACCACATCAAAGTATATTGCCTGTGTTTAAAACTCCTACCTGTTTTCCTCTAAGCTTGCTAGGGGGGAACTGAATTATATTTGATTGCATTCCTGAGAACTGTGTGCTTTCCTTCCATCTCTTTACATTGCATAAAGGGGGGGGTGAATTGTCAAAGAAAAGTGATTACTTTGTCTTTTGTTGAAGTCACATCAAGTTTATTTTCTGTACTGCATTTTCATTCATCATTGTCCTTGAAGCCATAAAAGCATTCTCAGCTACTTTATCCTCTCTATATCACTTCTAAGCCATCAAAAAGAGTGTACCACTGTAACATTATCCGTTGTTGATCACTATCATCTTCACAAGTGTGCTATCAAACATTAATTTATTATAAAAATGTGATATATATATATTGTTTAATTTTCAAATAAACCTTTTAATTTTCAAAACAAACCTACTTCTTGGCTCAGTGGGGTCAGGGGGATTCTAAGAGAGGGGTGTTATATAAGGGTTGTCATCCAGAGTAAACGAACTGGACATAAAAATATATCAATAAGGGTTTCCCTCAGCATCCCAGACTAGGCATTGACTTAGCTGTAGTGTTGAATTGAATCCACTTACAACTTCTTCCTGTTGACTTAATTGAAGCAATAGAACCTGAAGAGGGGGGCATTAACCGTCTGGTTATGCCTACAGGGAGATAGTTACAAACCCAAGCAAAGCAAGGACTGTAACGTAGCCCTGGGGGCCTTTACCAGACCATAATGCCCCCCACCCCTTAGGTTCTATTACTATTAGGACCTGTCATTGAACCCGTTTCTAGACTCGAGGAAAAAAAAGGAAAGAAAATGCGCATCAGGGATCCGGCAGAAGGGACTACATATAGTCCCCTCTCCCTTTCCATGGTGGCCATTTAAATTAATAGAAAAAAATAAACAAACAAGATGTCCACCATTTAAAGGGGCAAGGAACTACAATCAGCACACTTACCTTAGGTTCCGGCGAGGGAAGATGGAGGCCTCCGCTCTGAGGAGGTTTGGAGCGGGGTCTTTCCCTGTGTGGTAAGTTCCCTATTCCAAGCCTCCTCTTTGGCTGGGAGGCCACCACACACACCTCTCCGTGTACTAATATTGTTAGACATGTAGCCAGAATGCTGAGGTACAACGTTGGCCTGTATGGGAGGAGCAGGGAACTGCCAGGAAGGTGGGAATTGCAATCTTTTACAGCAGTGAAAAATCAGAAGTGTGACAAATATCATATAGAAAAGGGAGGTGCAAGAAATTACAATTAGAAATTTGGGGGGATACATGAGCAGCTCTGGCTGGACTGAAATGTGTTTCCCTTACTGAAGAAGCACAGAGTCAAACCCCCTGACAAAGCCAATAACCGACCCCATTACCCCTTTAACATTTTTAGGCAAAGGCATTGGAAATTGTGCATCAACTCAATTTTGCCAGGACCTTTTGCATCAGCGTTTGTCACTGTAGTATCAGTCTGGCTTCTGTCTGTGATGTAGCTCTGAGAACGCTACCTTGCAGCAAGTGGCTGATGAGGAATGCATACTGGGCACTAGTGGGTCCTTGTCTGCTTCTAGTTCTCTAAGCAATGTTCAACAAAGTCAACCTTGAGGTGCTTAACATTGTATCCTCCTATATGGGGTTGGCTGTGCCTGCCCTGGGTTGGTTTGCCTCCTTCTGTGAAATCAGTCACAGTTTTTGCAGGTGGGCTCAGTCTGGCTGTGCTCCCTACCTGTGTGATGCAAGGTTCCTCAGGGACCAGCCTTGTCTCCCAAGCTATTGAACATCTGCATGGAACCCCTGGGTCATCTGGCTTGTGGGTCGAGCTTTGATGTGCACCAGTATGTCGATGACACCCATCTTTCTTACGGTGTCCTCATCAGCCAACCTCTTTGCCTCTGGGACTTTCTCACTACTACTGACTATACTAGATGTATTCATTTTAAAACATAACCCCCTAATACTGAGTTGCTTTTTATTTCTACTATATGTTAGTGTTAGAAGGATATACGATCTACCGAAACCCAGCCATAAAAGGTACAGGAGGAAGACCTATGTATGGCCTCTTGATAGCCATTAAGAACCAGCTACAATTCTATCTTTTAGAGGAGCTAAACCCTAGTACTTACATCCAACTTTTGGCGGGCAGAGTACCAGCAGAACCGGATGTTTTAGAGCAGATTCTATGTCTAATAAACTTATATTGGAATCCAAAAATCTTAGATTTAAAGAATTTCCTAGAACAGGTGGTTGTTAGATCGACAATCAGTGAGAAAAATTGATGGATCCCCATTTTTTCTTGTGTGGAGACCTAAACTCCCAATGGTGCGATAACAATGTATGGGAAATTGAAGAAGATCTTGTGATAACATCAGAATCCAGAAAAAGGGGACATCTCTGGAGAAGTGCCATCAGTTCGAGAGACAAATTGATCCTAAACGGCAGCACCCACGGGGACGTGCAAGGAAAAATAACCTGGAAAGGAAAGAGTAGTGGGAAAATCATTGACAACATGTATGTTTCTTGAAACATGAGTTCTGCAGTGCAGTCCTTGTCAATCGAAGAGAAGTCCTCGAGTGATCATAATCTTCTATGTTTGACTTGGATGGCTACACACATGAGCAATGGGCCCCAAATACACTGTTGATATGGATATGATTCCAGGACGAAACAGGCTGAGGATCCATGGCAACAAAATATCAGGTCTAACAGGAAAAGTCAAACTGGCTATACTTCAGACTAGTATGCGACGAGCAAACCAAACGATCAACTACAGCTGGTTGTTCAAAGCCTATGAAAGTCCGAAACGGGCCATGAACAAACCTATGATCCGTCATCACCATTCTTTCGATCCGATAGTCTTTGAATAAAGAACATTTTCAATCAGCACATACGCATCTTAAAGAAGAAGCAACGTTGCAGGCAAAAATGAAGATTCGTAAACTAAGACAACAACATCGAAACTGGCGGAAACTGCATGATAAAAGGCTACTACAACACGGCGCAGAAGTCATGCTCTTGAACATTAGGTCGAAAAATACATTTGAAATATGACCATGATTAACGGGTTGGATGCGTCACAAGAGGAATTGGAATCAAATCCCATCCCGGCGGCAACATGGGTAACTTACTTTTCCAAATGTTTCGACCCGGAACTACTTGAACCATCAATTAAGACAAGAAAGAGCAACAGGTGGAACCAATTAGGCATCAACTTGTCATCTGTACAAGAAACAATAAGTAGATTGAACAACTCCAGAGCCCCGGGGCCGGACGGGATGACCAACTTCTGATTAAAGCAAGATCCTAAGCAACGGTCCCTATTCCTGATGACGCTATTTCACTATATCATGAAATCATAGTCAATACCAGTTACATGGAAGAAAGCAGTGACTATCCCAATCTACAAAAAAGGTCTAAGATCCGACCCAAGCAACTACCATCCAATCACCTTGTGGGACATGGCTAGAAAGGTATTTTCTTCACTTACACTGAAGATCTTGTTGGAGTGGAGCTTTGAATCGAGCCACAGAGACAAGAGGCAGGCTGGGTTTGTTAAGGGTATCGGAACATCACGGAACATCTTTATTATTAACATCTTCAAGGCCCAAGTTGAGAGAAGTAAAGGCAAGAAGATCTTTATGGCCTTTATAAACCTCACCCAGGCATTTGATACTGTACATCGGCCAAAATTATGGAACAAACTACATCAGTGGGGATGTCCAAACAACGCACTGGAAGTGATTCAAGATCTTTACTCAGGAACCAAAATGCAAATAAGAATGGATAAATCAGGTCTCTTGTCAAATGAAATCCCGACAAACAAAGGCCTAAAACAAGGTTTCCCATTGGCACCAGAGTTGTTCAACTTATTCATATCAGATATGAAGACGCCTTTTTAAACATCAGATGCTTCCCATCTAAGATTGGAAGGTTCACAGTTGGACGATTATTGTACGCCGACGACTTGGTGCTGTTGGACCAGACGCCGGTAGGACTACAGCTCCAACTAGAGGCATTACACAAATATGTGGAGACAAATGGCCTTATGATCAATCCATCAAAATCAAGGATTATTTCCTTTGAAGCAGTGGTGGGGCGTAACTCCTGAAAACCCTACGCGTGGAACCTAATGGGAAAGAAAATCCCTGAGGTAAATACATTTGCATACCTGGGAGTATGCCTGAATACAAACAAAGGGGATATCCTGAGATTGGCTCTATTGAAATCAAAGGCTAAGAACCTGGCCAAGCCAAGGAAGGCTACTGTTTTAAAAGATTTTGTGGTTTTTCTATGTCTCCACTAATCTCATTCTATCGTCTGAAGGCCTTGCCAATTTTAACGTATGGAGCGGAAACCTTGTTCACATTTCAGGCTGACAAGTGGTCAAGGATTGAAGGGATCTTTTGGAAGAGAGTGCTACGCCTACCATGGAGCCCCACCCCCAATCCAAGCAATTCGAATGGAACTGGGCTTAACAGCAATGAAGACGATAGTGACCTGGAAGTCCCTCTCTTTCTATAGAAATGTATGGACAAAGACAAGACAGGTGGCCTAGCGGTCTTAAGCGAAGCACTGGCAAATGACAATGATACAACATTGTCAGAATGGAAACGGATTTGCCAGGCGATTATTTCGGATTTGGGTGAATCCGATTTAGCATTGTGCAAGAACCCAGACAAAGTAAAGAATGTTTTTTATATTCAAGACTGGATTTCAACTCAGGAGGAAAGACAGTCTTTTAAACTTTATGGGAAATCTTTTCAAGAAGTAAGAAAGGTGATTTTATTACCCAAATACCGTGAGTTATTCCCCTACTGGTACTACAGGGATAAATTCATGAGATTCAGACTGAACCTATTCCCGACCAGAGAGATACTGAGTCGAAGGAGAAACAGCACATGTGGGGCAGCCTGCAGATTATGTAAGGAAGATGAATCTCTGGAATCATTAAAACATCTGGTATTATTCTGCCCGGGTATGAAGGACACAAGACTGAGTCTGATGACAGAAATACCCAAGAAATACGACTCAAAATCCATGGAAGAAAGGTGGCGAGAAATTTTATGGGGGAATCAAATCCCACTTACCTTGGCGCTAGTGAAGTTACTGCTGATTGTTTTCTTTTAAATTAGAGTAGCAAACGAAGAAGTGAAGTAGCACTAGTCGGTGTAACGAAGAGTGACAGTGAACTGGATGGAAAGGTTCTTTGTGTTTTATTGTATTAAATGGCAAAACGGTTTTGTATATTGTAGAACCATATGAAGCCTATAAAAAATAAAAGACAACTCCACATCTATGATAGGTTGAGGTCTATTCATAGTTGGGGCATTTTAAGACCAACCATTCCCTGCCCAAAATATGCGTGTTACTCTGACCAACCCTTGTCCATTGCTGGCCCCATGAGTGGATCATCACCAACCATTTGTTTGGTCCGCACTTTACTGACTTTTTGTAAAGCCATTTAAACTCCTCTTTTTCACTTGCTTAATCTTGTGGGGCCTTTCCTGGATATTTGGTTCTATACTACCTCTTTACTGTTTTTTTATTATTTTTGGTGCAGTTTACACTGTTAACAATGTTTTATGTTGTTATTGTTTTGATTAAAGGTTGTTGCTGTGAAGTCCCAAATTCCGTATCTGTAATGTTATTGTACAACACTCCCCTACTTTCAGGTTAGGATGCACTTAATACTTTTATTTATTTAATTGGGTTTTTATATTGCACCTAATACCGTACCCAAGTTCGATTTTTTAACCACGGATCGGGATTCGAACCTATGTTGCTCTGCGTGGTCTTCCTTCCAAGACCAGCCCGTTGCCCCTTTGCTGTACTTCATACATTTATAAAACAATGTAAATAAAACCTCAGCAGGCTTGAAGGCTGTGTAAGGAATAGTGCTGCTTGAATCTCCAAAAAACCTGCAAGAGAGGTCATGTAGCTGTGCCCCAAAAGGGCAGTTGGACATATTTTATTTTTTAAGCATCCCTTTTGAGACTATCATAGACATACACATACACATATATCTAATGGAGACCCGGGAGGGCATTAAAAAATGCTTTAGTGCAGGCAACACAAAGTAATGTATATTTATTTTGTTTTTAGAAGTCTATGGCACAAGCCCTTTTAGTCATAGTATATCTTCTATGTCTAGTGTGGTGGGCAGTAAATAACATATGACCCCATCTTGTATGGGACTGTCAGGCATCTTTCCTTTTTTAATTCTCCACTCTCCTGACCTGTGCTTGGTATGGTGGCTTTTTCTATGTATATCTCAGGTCAGAGAGGCAATGCCCCACGGCGATGCAGCTGTTTGTCATGGCTCCACAGGACATTATGGCATGTCTCTACTTTTTAACCCCCCTCCTCATCCTACCATTGGTAGACACAGAAATCCAGCACAGGCCATCCAAAGCCAACTGGTACAAGTAAGTGGTTGTTGTGTTAGCACATGGGGTCACAATGAGACCTGTGCATGTTCAGTGGGTAAGCAATAATAACAAACAGAGGAAAGTCAATGTTCTGATTTTTTGTAGACTGGGACTCTGGTTTGATGAACACACACATGCATGCCGTGTTAGGGAGTGAACAGGAAGAAACTGTTAGATCACTTTGCCAGAAAATATTATTCTCCTTCATTCTGGCTCTACCCACATTCCAAGTATCATTGCTGTGTTGCTTGTATATGTCATGTGACCACAAGCATACTACCCCAGTTTACCATTATATAAGCAGACTTCCTTCTCTCTCTATGTACTTGTTGTTCATGTCCCTCCTCACAGCTCCATTAGCAGTCATCTCCGCTGCACAACCTTTTCCAACCCCTTTTTTAATTCCACACCATTCTATCAGATTTACTGCAAACATTACTTTGTAATGACTTTGCACTGACTTTGCCCAGAAATACACGTTGCACAGTTCAATGAATCAGGGTTTGTGTTGCTGTGCAATGCCACTTTTCAGCAGTGCAAAGTCACTTTGAACCATGCAATAAATTCCATGAACCCTTAATGTCTAGTGGATACCCTCTTTCCCGTATCATGTGACCTCCTGTTCTGTATCTTTTTTTGGATCATGCTTTGCTGCATTACTGTCACATCCGGAATACGCACATTTTATCTCCCTAGCCTTGCTGGTCATAATTAAGAGTTTGGCTTCCTGCCCTTACTACCCTAATAGGCAATTATTCAGTAACAGTGTGTGGGGACAAATCAATGAGCTATCACCACCTCATACACCTATGCTACCACTTATGCCCATTGACTATGGCGGCTTGCATTATTACAGATACCATTCTGTTAATTCGATCTACAGTGCAATTTGCTTTGGGATGATAAATCACACTGGTCTTGTTCACATCCTTGATGTTATCTAAATATGCAGTCAACTGTGGATGATTTTATTTGCCCACCATTGTTGATGATAAGCATAGCCGGATATCCTTCCCTCATGTATATGTTGTCTTAAAAATGTTTAAAGCTTGCCATTCAAGTATTACAGACCACTGTCATTTGTTTGTAATGTGGATATATCCTTAATTGGAGGTTGTGAAAAAAAGGACTTACAAGGATTCACATGTCAGGCCGTGCCTTCTATTATTAGCAACTCGATAATGCGGCAGCCCGATGTAGAAATCCCATGAATTAGGGCGACACTTCAGAAGTAACTTCTGTGGTTAAATCTGTCAATATAAGGGTAAAGAGTTTTCAGTTACCCCCTGTTTTTAGAAGGCACGGCCTGACAAATGACGAGACATTTAAAAGTTCCTCTTCCCCTATTGTTTCAGGGAACCGGATACTGGATGCCACAATTAAAATTCCCAGTATACAAGCTCAGAAGTCCAAAATAACATTATATGGACCACAGGTGGGAGAAGTGGTTGATTCTTTTAGTAAAATATGAGTCATCACCTTTACAATCAGTCAGGTAGCACAAGCTCTTTTTTTACAAAAATCATTTTGTTTTTATGTATTCTTCGTAGATCATTAAACCTACCAACGGTCCTGAAGATGGCCCAATATTTGAACCAGTGACTACCCAAGACAAGGGTGGTACACATCCAAGGGCCGAAACATATGTCGACCTCAAAGGGAACCTAATGCATCTTTCCTATGTCCTGTATGCATAAATCACTAACTGTTATGCTTGAGAAAAACAAATTAGATTTACCCGTTATTGTATAAGTCTATGTTGAATGTAAGTGATGAATGATGATCTAAGGATCAAATGTTTAAATGTTTTTTTAACATGTTTTAATGAAATATTATTAAAGAGAATTTTGTTCTACAACAAAAGCTGTTTGGCTCAAACACCCATATCTACCCAGGTGACCTTTCTACTCACTAACAAGGTAGTCTCACATTACTCTATCCTGTTGTTTATACAGGATCTCTAGAGAGGGGTAGTCAATCTGTTCCCTACTTTAAATACATTATATACTCTCCCTATAAACAGATTTTACCCCCTGTCAACAAAAATCAGGGAGTACACAATTTAATATTCCAGACTCTAGTCTGCCTTCACAACACGCACTAGGCAACAGAGGCGAATAGCAGAACCGGAGGTCCCCAGCAACAGTGTCCTCATCCCCAGGTGGCAGCTGTTGCCTATGCGTACACGAGCCTCACCATCCCTGATTTCTTGGACTGGTGTGGCTTCTCCAGCCCTTGCAGAGGCCGTACCTGTGACCACGCTCTAACCCTCACATTTAGGTCTTTCTTTCAAGACCGAGAAGAGGCAAATAGAACTCTCGCCTCACTGCATCGCTGAACAGCACACTCCATCGCACACACCACAGGAGCAGCACCAATAGGTCCACAAACGGCCTCAGAAATGGGAGGAATAGTAACAGCTTTCTCCACACCGTTCACTTACGCCTCCGTTTCCAGGAACGTCGCTCCACGTACACACACCGCAGCAGATCATTTCAGGGCTGCATGCAGTTGATGACACTGCCTTGCGTGGTCCAGCTGATAGGTCCCGACCCATGGCCTATTCGTCACCAGTGAAATATGGACTTGTCACAGAGGTTCCGCATCGTCCATTGTATTGCAAACTGAGGTTTAGGATGAAAGACCCCACACACACAGGACCAGTCGGAGCAAGTAGGAAGCAACTGTCATACTAACTCCTCATTCATTCGTTTTCTAGCCACATACCAGGCATCTTGGCTGTGACTACAAACAAGCCACAGAGGACGTCCACATTTTTGCGACTCAGCCTAGGAATGTTCATGGGTTGCTTGTGGAGCAAGTTCGTCCACTATTAACCCATGGTGGCCCTTAGGGGCTTTTGTGAATGGAACATGTGGACTCTAGGATGAAATGTGGGAAAACCATCAGGCTCGTTTAGTCTTCCCCTTTCCAGTGGCTTTTAAGTGTTATTGCGCTACCATGTTTGACTCAAAACTATTTAGAATACATTTGGGTCGCCAGAAAAAAAAACATACCATCAGATTCTCATGTTCCTTCTCTCCGTCCCTCCCCCAGCATGGGATCTTACAGAATGCCCTCCATTCCTATCACCGCTTTCCTCCTGAACATTGTTTTACGCTCATACCCTTTATACCTGATAGGAATTGGTATTTTTCTATGCTATCTCATTATTGAAGGGCAAGAAACATGCCCGTTTTTCAGGATATCCCTCATTAATATTCATGGCACACATTTGCATACGATGATTTTAAATGAATGTAAATTTATCTCATGAATATTAATGAGGGATATCCTGAAAACGTGCAGGTTTGTGGCCCGCGAGGCCTGCAGTTGGACTTCCTTGGTCTAGAACATGGCTCCAGAGGACTGGTGACCATATATATTTAATCGCCATTTCCTTGCCTCAGCTGGATAAAAAAACAGTAGATGAAGTGAATGTGGAAAGCAAAGAATATTTTTTTACTAGGACTATATAAATATAAACACATGTGTTCTTGTGGTGTTTGCTGCACTGCGCCTGCATTCCTTGGACACTGTCTGGCATCCTGCCAGGGGCTGATTAATACCCTGAGGGAGGAAGTGGGTGTAATATGAATGGAAGAAATGTGTGCCATTGTACCAATGTCTCACGAAGAAAATCGGGGTATACATATCCCAAAGAGGGCAGACTTAAGAACAAGTCGTGATGCACGGAAACATATGATCTCTGTGTTTCCATCATCTGAAAACAGAACTGCATAATCTCATTTCCTGTCTGAAAAGGCAGACTCATAAGGTTGCATGAGAAAAGCAAACAAACATTAACACAGGCAATAGGTCTGACTTGTTTAATGCCACTAGTAGTTTCACATGCCTAGCTAAAGCCTTCCAATACCACGGGGCGGGCGCCAAAGCACACCTGCTGCTGCCATCATATGTCCGGTGCAGTTGCATGCAGTCAGGTGCTGCCATCACAGCAGCCTCCATTGTCCGGGTGCGGCAAAATGGACCGGACTGCGTATCCTGAAGCCCACCTTCAATGATGCAGTCTTGGCGTTGAGGTCCAGTCTCACATGATGTAAACTGCCATAACAGCGCAACGTTATGTGGTCATCATCTGCTCCATTGGCTCGATCACATGCCAGGCACTACAGAACTACACTTCCCTAAATGCACTGCGTGTATTCAATGCAGAATTTGAAACGTGTGGTAAAATGCACTCCACCTCGCTCTTTCCAAATGCCCTGAAAGGAATATATGTTCCACGTTGCACTGTGACTGAGTGGGGTGCAGGGGTGCCAGAGGATAGTAGACACATTACCCAAACACAGGGGAGACAATTTATGAATTTCCCGGGGGGTGCCCAAATGTAGGAAGTGACATCACCGGCAGTTATATGACCGCATTTGCACGTAGTCGCCCACTTGGTGCAAGGGGGAGGGGCGCAGAACAGTGGAAACATTGGCTAGCTTGTACTGCATATACTAAAGTCAAGTAAGAAGGAGGTTTCAGCCTTCCAGTTGCATTCCAGTAGGCCATCACTGCCCCTACTCCACCCCTCTATAATAATCCAGGTTGTAGTAGCCCTCAAAAGGCAGAGCAACACAAGTAGGATGGGAGAATGAAATGCCATCCCATTCTGTAAGTGTGTCAAACCTCAGAGCAAAAACTGTACGTGTGCGCCCTACCTTGGAGCACAGTCTCACTAATTTGGTGCAAATCTCGCAAGTGGGAGCATGCTCACTTCTTCAGTATGAAATTCTGGCCAAGGCTCTTTGGGCAAGCATTCAGGATGGGTCTCGCACATTTAAACAGTGTGATATATTGAGTGGGCACCTCACTCCTTGGATAGTATCACCTGTTGCTGGTAATCTCACAACTGAATGTACAGTTTCACTCTTGGTCATCTCAGTGTCTAACCCTGGTGCACAGATGTAGTAGTATACCCAACCCAAAACGATTTTTATAAATGGAGGGACAGATGCAAAGCAAGAGCCTCTTGCTTTGCATCTGTCCCTCAATTGTAAACATCGTTTTTTCAATCCTGATTTTACCCGGGCCGCCAGAGAGAGACACAGTATGAATGGAACAAAGGGCCATCCATACTGCGTCCCTTCTCTGTGACCCGGGGGGGCTCAGCCCCGACTTCACTCTGCCGGCAGGGGCTCGGGCCCCGGCACCCCCGCGTACTCGGCGCCCCTGCCCAGACACATCCCTTGATGCACCTGGCTGAGAGGCCCGGTTGGTGAACTGAAGGTGAAACAATGAACTGCACCCCTCCCACACTTTATGGGGTGGGTTTCTCGGAAGGGGTGCCCCCAGAAGAACTGACTGTTCTGGAGAAGGCAGGGGGAGAAGGTCAGCCACTGGCGGCGGCCATAGCTGGCTTCTACCTTCTGCCTTCCTACCTTGCCACATTTTACGGAACACACTAAGCAACCAATGCAAATGGTCGCACCTTCTTCTGGCATCATGTGGCTACTTTTGGATTTGCTTTAGGGCTCCTTTCTCCATTCTTTTTTTATAAAGCTGCTCGGGGATCGGCTGACTTCAGCCAGATCCACAAATTATAGCTGATTTGTTTTAAAATGTGACCCTCTCCCATTTCTGTGTTGTTGAGTTAGGGTGACAAGATAAAAATAAAATTAAAAAAAGGGACGTGCCATAGACATAGAAGTAGGACTAAAGTAAATACAAATAAAACGGTAGTCCTACTTCTATGTCACTGGCCTGCTGCGGGAAGAGGGAGGGAGGGAGGGAGGGGGTGTGCTCACAGACTCACTCCTCTCAATGGAGGAGAGCGCGTTGGGGAGGCAAAGGGGGAGGAAATGGGGGCGTGAAAAGCCTTTCACACCCCCATTCGCGCAAGAAGAGTCGCACTGGGACCGGATTTCGGGATTTCAAAATCAGGTTCCAGCAAAAACTGGGACCGTAGCCACACACCCATGCAAACCCGGGATAGGGTTTGTAAAATTAAAAAAATCCCGGGACCCCGGGACGGAGTGCAGTTTCCTGGGACTGTCCCAGGAAAACCCGGACGTCTGGTCACCCTATGTTGAGATGTAGGTCAAACTATCAACTTCTCTTTGGACGTCGTTACCCACTGATCCAAAGGAATGTGTGTTCGTGTAAGGTGTTTTATTAATAAATGTGCTGTGCAATGATTTTTACACGTAAAGCAACCTGCCTTATGACATATTTTAGTTTGGCCCTCTAGAACAACACAAATATTACCATGGATTAGTTTTCACAGTGAACAACCACCATCCAAGTCCAATGACAGGGAAAGCAAAGAGATTGCTAATGAGAAAAGATGATGTTTCTTTGAATTCACTCAATGGATGTGCCATCCCTTCACTGCACAAGAAAGAGTCGTAAATCATTTGAAATGTCCAGATTTAAACGAACAATTCGAAGCTAGTCCCCAGTCGCTCCACAATGGCCCCGCTTCTGTGTGTCAGGCTGTTTGCAGAAGGGCCTCTCATCTCCCAAGTCTTTCCACACAAAACTGCCAATCAGTAAAAAGCTAACGGGGGGGCTGTGCAAGCTTTGGTTTGATATGGCAACATGTTTCATGCATGATTTGCCAGTGAATTTCTCTTTACCACGAGGCATTCCGGCCAGAGACCGGAGCACGTGCCCAGAGGCCTCGTCAAGGGGAGGAGCGGGTGGAGAGGCTTCTATTGGTGAAGCGTGGAAATGAGCAGGCTCGAGGAGGCTGGGTGTGCACACCGTGCATGGCCATATGTTTCTAAGCATTCCTTCATGGGCCGCTTATTGAACCCTCAAGCAAGCCTCCTTAGGTTTCCTTAAAGCGCCTCGATGCCTGTGGGCTGTATTGCGCGCTACAAATCCAATAAATAAATAAATAAATAATATAAATAAATATACAGTGAGGATGGGCGCATGCACTAAGGATGGACACACATGCTGAGGAACTACAAAGAGGAGAGGCAGTTACGCTGAGGAGGGACATATGCAGCATTCACCAAGGAGAAGGTTCATATACCAGTGGAGTAACGTTTCTGAAAATGTTGGGGGGGACATGACATCTGAAGAAAAGGTGCTCCAGCCAAATGAATGGGGACAACATGGTGTGCCATGAAAGTTGGGTGGGACAAACACCACTGTCCCCCCCTAAATTACACCCATGTCATATACACCGAAGGAGACCATTTAACCAAGCAGGGACATCTCCCTCACTACATCCAATCCCTCTTTACACTTCACCCTGAGCGCTTGGAGATGCCCCGGTAGCAATGTCTAGCGCTACACTGTATATACACTATACGCTATATAAAGCGGTCACCTTCCGTGCCTTTCCCTACTTCACCTCCCTCCCTCCCTCTCTCCACTTCACCCTCATTGCCTCAAGGAACGCCCATATCAGTCAGTGCCATACAAGTAGCCAAGACACATTAACAAGAGTACATGATCTTTGCATTCCTATTGGCGGGGATCTGCGTTGCTCAGTGCTCGTGAAACGCACTGACTTGCCTCTGTCCTTGAAAACCAGCAGCAACTGTGCAAGGTGACATGGCGTGGAGGTCACCTTCGTCCAGTCTTTTGCTTTTTTAGCCAGCAACTCCCTGCTGGGACTTCAGGTTCAGAGTTTACTGTTATAAGTGTGAGCCTAAAAGGGCAAGCATGCAAAGGGATGTTGGCTAAAAAGCCAGCACTGGATGAAAGCAGCCATAATGACATGGGGCCAGTTGGCAAATGTGGAGATGTGTCGAGTACAATAAATAATCAATGTGTTACCAATAACAAACTCATCCTCATAATCATCATCTTTATTAGAAGTTCCTTTGAGCCACATAATTCAGAAAAACATACATACATTGGCCTCAAATACATAGTAAAAACAAATTCATGTGAGCAATACAATACCATTATTAAACAACTATCAAATATTCCTACCCTACTGCATCTTCAGGCGTTCCTTCTATGACTGGCCCTGCTCAACCACAGTGAAGTGGCATACAACACTACCTGGCCAGAACCTCGGGGCAAATATTTCAGAGCCTCACACCTACCTCTCTCAGGATT
The DNA here is from genome assembly GCF_040938575.1 of Ambystoma mexicanum. Lineage (NCBI taxonomy): Eukaryota > Metazoa > Chordata > Amphibia > Caudata > Ambystomatidae > Ambystoma > Ambystoma mexicanum. Next base: position 1,438,763,471 of record NC_090929.1, on the reverse strand, counting down.
GGACAACGGCAAGCAGCAGGCAACCGTAAATGGTTGCGACTAAATAATAGGAAGTGCAGAATAATCCCCATCCCTCCTGAGCAGCACTCACACAGGCATGCCAGTGGTTGACTACCCTTGCAGGCACCCACCTTAGACTCTAACATTAGGTGACCCATGCGGGCATGCGTGCCCATACATCTACATTGCGGACCCAGTAGAGACACCCACACCATCCATGCCTTCAGAGACCAGTAGACCCGTATGCTGTGTTCAGCTAACTACTTTCCCAGCTTCCTTCCCTAAGTGTCATCTCCTGTCTGTGTTCCCAGACGTTCCCCTCCAAGACACGGCTTTCCTCCCTCCCAGTGTCTTCGGGTTCGACCCCCACTTTTCCAGGCCGAATTTTACAAGCCCTGTTCTTCCATATTTCAAGCATTTAGATGCACTACCTGTTTCCAGATTCAATGCATCCTTAACTGTGTCCTTGTAAAGGTTGGCCTTTGGGTTTGACCATCACCTGCAGCACATTACAGGGGGTCTTAGGCTAATTCCCAGTTCAGAATGTACACAACACATGGGGGCTTGCATTTGGGATGCCTAAGAGATTCTGAGGGAAACCATTCTTCTTCAACGTTGCCACTCAGGCCGGCTTAATCCCCCATATTTACTCCATAGCAACCTGCCGACACCGCGGTAGCATTATCGATTGCTTTAATGTTCGTTAGTAGGGACCTATTCTCACAAACCTAAGAACCCCTTTTGTGGCCACTGTTACTGCTTCCATTGCCTTACATTCTTGCATCCTCCAACCACCCTGTGAGGAAAAATGAAGAGTAAGCTATTCAAAGTGGCCTACACCATATCTGCTTACCGTGGTACTCGCATTGCATGATCTCTCCTAGTACGCCACATTACAGCTAAGGATAAGCTGCACCTATACGTAGTCCAACTGAATGTCCGCTATCTGTGTAACCTGTGTTATATCACAGTCACTGTTGGTCGCCTTCTACCACGAGACTCTGCCATCAGACACGTAACAAAACTTTGCTGCATGCTCGCCAGCCGCATAACCTTTGCATTAACTAATGCTTCCCACCGTCACTCTTCATATCGATCTTAGGTGCCACTATCAATGTCCTCTGTTATATATATATATCTTTTTGGGAGTTTCAGCAAATAACTGCTAGTATATTAACAGGTTTGCATATATCAGCTGTTTTTGCATGCATGCTAGTAACCCACTATAGTGTCAATTACCAATGTCCAATGTTAAATTTACCAGCCTGGGACTGTGAAGCAACAGCTGCCAGTAACTAACAGACTTGCCTTATACTAAATGCCATGTACATACGTCAGTATCTTACTATAGTCATTTAACGTCTAGCGTTATCCCTTGCATTGAATGTCTGTGGACTGCCTTAGTTCACCTCCCCCTCACAACTGTATGCTATAATCATTGACACTAGCATTCGATTTTTGATTATCATACTAAATGCTAATATCTCTTCACCAGCTGATGTTACCCGGCACTTAGAGACCCAATTCTCATTTGCCAAAATGGATTGAAATATATTCAGGTCCATCCACCATGACTACTCAGGCTAATAGTTTGGGCTGGATTAAACCAACCAAATTTCTGCCCTCTTTGAATATACCGGTCAGGATTACGCCTACCAAATTCCTGCCCCCCTTTAATCCTCTGACCATACCAACATCAATCAAAGCCTCCAAACCTTTGCAAGAAGTAAACACTTAATTAACCACTTTAATTTTGATGCCAACCAACCAGGGTGAACGTTCGGTACACTAGTCATTATCCTAGTGACCCAGAGTTATACCCCCACACTGGTATCTAACCTCCCATGTCCCACTTTAGTCAGAAACGCCAGGCTTGGCTCAAGATTCTGTAAAACACACAGAATTCCCACCAGCCAACCTCCCATAAATAGCCATGTACCGAAGAAAGCCGCTGTTAAAACTCACAAAGTTAATAATAGAGCAAGTAAGAAGTATCAGATACCAGACTCTAACTCCCCTAACACCAATCCTATGCAAATTAAAGGTGCCCTGATCAATGCCATATCTTTGGTAGCTCATGCAGCAGAGGTTACTAACTTGATTATTGATAGAAAATGGGATTTCATAGCAATAACAAAGAGCTGGCTCCATGCAGCTACAGGTCCCTCCCTCTTAATTGCTACTCCGGATAACTATATGATCCTCAGATCTGACAGAGAATCTTCTGAGGAGGCGGAATTGCCTCTATCGCCAAATCTACTTTGGGACTTAGAGTTTACACACATCCTGCTGTCACGTCATGCAAACTGCTGACAGTAAAACCTCCTCTCACCAACTCTCGTACCATAACAGCACACTTGATACATAGACCTCCTGGACCCATCGGCTCTTTTGAGGAAGAAATCATCACCTTACTATCCAACAATACTAAACCGTCTTCGCAGATTCTGATTTTAGGAGATTTCAATCTTGGCTTCAATGACCCTAACGATCAACATGCCTTAGCTCTGTCGCACTCTCAGGCTGAACTAGGCCTGACGCAAAGAGTTCTTCACCCTACGCATCAAAAAGGAAGAACCCTAGACAGGGTAGCAGACCTTTATTGTGAGACAACTATAAGCTCTATTTAACCGTACCCCTGGACTGACCATCTTCTTCTGTCCTTTACCATCCAAGATTGTGCACTGCCTAACATAAATAACCTTATAGCTCCACCAATTCCTACCGGAAACAAATGGAATGTCACAGTGGATAAACCTGGACCCCTTTTCCGACCCATACTAAATCCCTTGTCTGCGTCCTCTGACCCGGCATTGCTAGTTGAACTATACAACACTACTATTACCCAAGCCCTGGACAAAATTGCACCTCTAAAACTGTTCAAAGTTAAACCTAGAGCCCCCCTGAAAACCTGGTTTACACCTAAGCTTAAAGCTTTGCATTATGAAAAAAGGAAATGGGAAGCCACTTGTAAAAATCACCATACTTTGGCCAACAAAGATAACTTACAAAAAATTACAGCTATCTACAAATCAGAAATACTTCAAACAAAACGTGATACCTATAAGGACAGGATTAACAAAGCCAGCTCTAGCACTAGAGAGCTCTTTCTCAGTTTAAGAGAATTGTAATCTCCGATCCCTCCACCAGACAACTGCAACAAGGACAAAACCTGGTTCACTAAGATCCAGAATGCATTAGCTAACATGATCTCTCTTCTCCAAAATAAAATAACTACAAAATGACTCAGCAAAACTCAGCCTCCCTACTCAAGTAATCCCCCAGAAAACCCAACCTAACCTCGCTAAACCTCTACAGTGATTTAAATGTAACCAATTGTCCACCCTAGAAGTGGAAAACATTATAGCCTCGCTCAAACCTTCCAAATGCCACAGAGATACCTGCCCGGCATCTATAATCAAAGAAGCCGCTAGCGACCAAGCTCTATTCGTTGCCACTCTAATTAACGTGTCATACCGCACATGCACTGTCCCTACTAAGCTGAAGAACTCTTGGGTACTTCCACTGTTAAAGAAACCTTCTTTGGACCCAAGCATCCAAACCAATTATAGAACCATCACAACTGTCCCCTTTCTATTGAAGATCATTGATAAAGCAGCCTACATCCAGATACAATTGCACTTAGAGTCCAACAATCTGTTAGGAGTTCATCAATCTGGTTTCAGACCCCAACATGGCACTGAAGCAGCCTTGATTGACCTGAAGAACCAGATTGATGGCCTGAAAGACAAAGGGAAATGTGCCCTCTTACTCCTATTAGACCTGTCAGCCGCCTTTGATCTGGTTGATCATGAAGTGCTCTGTAAGCATCTGTCCACAGCGGCCCATTTCTCCACAGAAGCAACAGCATGGATCCAATCTTTCCTGAATAATAGATCTATGAGAGTGTTCTCACCCTTGGCCGCAGTTAACCCTATACCTATAACATGTCGAGTACCGTAAGGATCTTGTGTATCGCCTAGGATGTATAATGTATTTACCAAGCCACTGTTCGATGACTTATAATTTCTGGGTATCACCTACTCTAATTATGCAGATTACACCCAGATCCTCTTACCTTTGACAGGCGACTATGCCAAAGACTTGGCACTGGTTAACAAAATCTATCTCATCATTCAGGCTTGGATGGCCTCACATGGTCTGTATCTGAATGATGAGAAGAATAAACTGAGTAATCACTACCTCTCATTCAACAATGATGGTATTGACATCAAGGGGGCTAAGGAGGTAATTAACCTTACGTCATCAGCTTACACCTGTAAGATGATCCCCGCCTGCAAACCCTTTCTGTCCATAGAAAGTTGCATTACTTTGGCTAGAGCCTTAATACTTTTAAAGCTTGACTATTGTAAAGCACATTACCTAGGTGCCAGCAGATATATTGTCAATACTTCAGAACAACGCATTTAGAACAGCCTTAAGCATCCCCAGAAGACAACATGTCTCAGTGGTTGGACAGAAAAATAACTGGCTCTCAATCAAGGACAGAATACAACTTAAAACAGTCTCCTTTACTCACAAATGTTTCAACAACTCAGCAACACAATACCTTACGGATAAATGTATAAACAATAATTCCACAAGACCTACGAGGACCTCCAATTCCTTCTGCCTAAGAGTCCCCAGATGCAAACTGGAAAAAGCAGGCGGTAGCAGCTTTCCTGTTCTCGCCGCCCAACTCTGGAACTCTTTACCTACAACTTTAAGGGCAGACCAATCCTTTCACAACTTCAGGAAAAATACCAAACGTTGGCTTACTTCCAAAGACTTACTACAATCCTAGCATTCCTAACCTAGGACCTTGTAGACAACATCTTGTTGTATCCTTGTAAATTACTTTTTTGTATATAACCTATGTCTTATTATGTAAGCTGTGATCTAATGCTACCTTTAAATGTATGTATTGTAACCAGGAAACTGAGAATATCTTATAATGTGCCCAGATACCTCTGGTTTTTAGCGCTTTATAAATAAATAAACAAATAAACAAACTTCACACCGACAAAAGAAAACTAACCCTGCTACCAACTCTTGGACCTACCCCATGATCCTTGATTTGATCTGATCCAAGGCAAGTTGCCTGTCCCAGCAAAATTAATTCAGTTGTGCAAATACTCTGTGTAACCTCAAACCAGTCCTAGCAATAACAACATAATCATCTGCAAATATTACAGTCAACATGTCTCTACCACCCATCTTTGGAACAACAGCCCCCACTTTCGCCAATTTTCAAGCAAATCATTGGTGTAAAGATTGAAACGAAACGGGGCCAGAACACACTCTTGTTTGAACCCTTTTCTTATGCGGATCAGCAGAGTTAATTCCACTCTGCTTCTGTACCATACAGGTACTGCATTATCTGACTACAGACCCCGGATCAACACGATAAGGAAAAGATACATGCTATGCTTCTTGAGAGCATAATCTGCCTCTATTGGCATTATCAAATGCAGTTTTACAACTGCTTGTATGCTTTCCAAGGCAGTCTCTTTTTCATTTAAAAAAAGGCCAATGAGTAAGTCCTGGGCGTTCCCTCCAAAGTGTAGACCTTTGTAGAAGATTTGACAACCAAAAATTCTGTCTATGCTTTCAGTTAACAATATTATCTTGGCACTTTCTAAAACTGAACCCCCAGTACAGTACCACATGCATATTAATCATGCCCTGAAGAAGGTATACAGTGGGCGTCTTGTTTGTTTGTTTGTTTTATTACTTGTATTACGGTCCAGACCCTTAGGTATCAGGGCGCAAAGCAGAAGATAACTTACAGCTTGGTTACACATCATCACATCGCATACTACATAATTACACATCAAAGCATATTATTGCATCTTACATCTTAAATACGCAACATGGTTAAGTAAATACATATATACAGAATAGAGCAAGGAGGGGAAGTATGGAATGGTCGGTCATAAGAGGTCCCACTTAAATAACAAAATTAATTTTTACTCATAAGTGGCCCTTTTTAACACAATTTTAGCTAATTAAAGACACGTTGGCACAATAACTAGTTCTGGCTGAAATGTGGCACTTTAGAGCTACATATGTGGCTTTAGAGTCTTATATGTGGATGTTGATAAGTGCAATAATGCACCCAATGACTGGCGGCCCACCTGGGTACAAACCCACCTACACCAGGTTGTAAAACATTGGCAGCTGTCTGAAAGTGAGACTGCTTAGCAGATCTGACGTTCATGGCAGAATCCATTACTAGAGCTCCTCACATTTTGTAATGTTTGGGAGTGTCTCCAAGCAGGTATAAATCCATCACACACTCCCATGATCCCTCACAATTTTCAATGCTAGCTAAGGCTGATGGTAGCTGTAGTCCAAAGCATCAATATGTGCTGTTCATACTTGCAAAATTGCTGCAAAATACACAAGTGCATCTGCAAATTGTAAGGGGATGGGCAGCAGATCCTTGAACAGATGGGCCCGCAATTAATACACGGGAGATGTGCATACATGCCCAGCTCCTGCATATGCAGTGGCCTGCAACGCATCACGCCTTGCAAGCATAGAGGATTTAAAAGACCCATCATCAGGATCTCAACAGCTTCGAGAAGCTGATTTGTACTTTTATCATTCTGAACATAAACAGAGAATGGGTCTGCAATTCCCTTAAATAACCTTGAACGTGGTGCCTTTAAAACAGACATGTGGGTCATTGCATGCCTTGCCTAGCCCCCTAATTGTTCGTAGCCTTGTACTGGCAACACTCTTTGGTGAATTTGCTTATATGTCTCGTTTTCTTTTACATGAGTCTTGCTTAACTCGTGACAGGTGTGTGCGTGTTTGCATGTGTGTGTGTCATGTCAGTTTGTGTGAGTGTGCGTTTGTGTGTCTGGTACATCGCTATTGACATGGAATAATGCAAACTAGACCATCAAGTTCATTTTGAAATGTATGAGCCATTTGAGCATGTATGAAAATTACATTGGGCCTCATTACGACCCAGGCGGTAAGTTACCGCCTGGGCCGTGACTTTACCACCATGGCGTAAACTACGTTTACGCCATGGTGGTTGGCGGACTTACCGCCCCATTCCGACCTTGGCGGGGCGGTAAGTCCCCAATCCCCATTTACCCTTCCCCATTCCCATTTTTGCCCCATAGGGCATAATGGGAGTGGGGAAGGCGTTAATTACGCCACCGTAAATTACGGTGGCGTAATTAACTCCATGGTCCCTTAGCGCCATGGATTTTAACACCTGCTTAAAGCAGGTGTTAAATCCTCCATGGCGCTAAGGGACCTCGGAATCAGGCGGTAAGGGTCGGCGCTGTTTACGCCGCCGTAAACCCCTTACCGCCTGGGTCCTAATGAGGCCCATTTTGACTACAATCATCAGAGTATGTAAGAAATTGGGGTTTGCAGGGCAATGGCCAGGAATTGTAATCCTGTAGGAGGCCTGGTGGTGCGATGCCAGTAGTGAAGCTTAGTTTTCTCTTTTAGAGATACCCTCTGCTCTGGCAGCATTTCACTGGCCACTGAGAGATATCATGATCTATTGGTAAATTATCAATAGAGCAAAATCAGAGCTCCTTCATATCTTTACAAAATTGCATTAAAATCAGAAGCAGCCTTAATAAATAGATGCGAACAAAACGTGTCCCCACTACCTACTTTTACAACTTTTTTTGCGCTCTTGAGCCAAATTCCATAACTTGTCCGAGTTTCCTGACTTTCCTAGAGCTGGGGATGTATTTCTAGAAGAGGCAGAAGGTGACTGTGTCAAGGAAATCTTCTTGATGTTGTCTTGTGCGCATGTCGGCCCTAATGCCTCTGGGCTTTGGCGCATTACAAATAAATAAATAACACACATTAAAAAATCGCTGCAAGAGAGGATTCAAAGCGCTTGCGTTCTCTAGAGGACAAAAAGAGGCACACCTTTCACTCCCATGAAATGTAGGAATTAAAACGGTATATGAAATGTGACCTTAGACTGCTTAGCAGAAGGTCTCATAAGGTCAAGAAAGAAAATGTGTACTTTTGGACCTTCCTGCTGGCCGTGCTGCTTTAAATATGGTAATGGTGTTTTTAATGCAGACATGGTTTTCAATGACTGTCTCAGTTTTGCATCTCAATTAAAAACTCGGTCACCCCTGCAGATGCAGTGTCTGGAATTTGTGAAACTGCTGCATCCTGGTTGGCTGGAGCCTGTCGACGTCATCCTGGTTGCCATTCTTGAGGTCTGACTTGAAGACACCGAAGCACTAGACAAATTATAGCTGCTCCATCTGGAATACAAACCCACAGCAGACTGCATGCCAAGAGAGATCACTAATGAAAGAGGGTGAGGGGCGAGCGCTCCCTCTCAGCTGCTTGCAAGCAATGTGTAGGCACAACTCTAGGCGGACAGGGGGAAGGGAGGGCGAAAGATGGCATTCCAAACAAGGGGTAATTACAGAGCGGGGGAGGTCTGTAATTAGAGGGAAGATCTTTGCAGACAATAAAAGCAAAGCTACCGATAGGAATGTTGGACATTTTTCTCCAAGAGTCGAGGGTTTGGCTTTGTTGGGTGGGCGCCCTACTGCGAAGATGACTACCCCCTGGCACACAAAATACACTGAATGAAAAGATACAATGGGTTGGTAGAAACTGACAGTGGATATAGACTGGGAGGCCCAATTATACCCCCGCATCCATGCTTTCACGGCACACTTGCTTTGCTCTTGGGTTCCTGTTCTAGGACAAGGGCACACTCGATGCAGAGGCGTAACCGACACCCGTAGGCAAGTAGATATTTATACAGCGCAACAAATCGCCTCGAAAGAGTCATCATGGCGCTAGTATCTTATTATCAGAGCTGTCCACAGCCACTGCAGCCCAGGGAGGCCCCACTATTGTGGCCCAATTGCCTTAAGCCTTAGGCCAATTTGTGACAACGGTGGGAGGCACTCTCAGGAGGCACCTCAATGCACTCGATAAGAGCCCGTTTCATTTATTATTACACCACTGAATAAATAGCCACCTTCCTTCCTGATTTTATCAGTGGTAGAAGTTTACCGAAAAAAGTAGTGGAACTGTGGTCCCGGCAGGGGAGAATGTAGGTGGAAGCCTAGTGCAACATGTGACTAGGTGTTGCAGACGGGGCATTCCAAAAGTCTAAGTGGCTAGTAACTTTACACTTGCACATGGGCATGAATGGACAAATCCTCTATATAGAATGGTGAATATGGTCGTAAAAAGTAGAAGAATGGTAAACAGAAAAAGATAAAAGTAGCGGTACACCGCTCCCTACCGTTCTCGCTCACTTCGATCACTGGAGTTTTATAGAAAGTGTTTGTATCGGCTGCAGAGTCGGACTGGGCATAAAATTGTCTTGGGCACCAATGAAAAAGTGGCCCTCATTTGCAAATGGGAATTCATTCCTTTTGTGACGCTGTTTGAATAGTACCCAAGGGGGAGGTTTTTTATACAATTTTAAAGAAATGTATTCAGCAACACTGGTCAAAACGATTAGCCGTATAGTGAAGTAACTCATCAAACTGCCCACATTGGCCCAATAAGTGGTCCACATTGACCCAAAACACTGGCCCGCACAAGGATCTTGTGTTTTTGGTTCGGCCATGGGCATATTGCCCTATAGGCCAGTCCGAGCCTGATCGGCTGACTTGGTACCTGAGAACCTGGCAAACAACTACTTCACGGGCGAGGAGTGTGGTTTCGAGATTTTAAAGCAGCACAACATTTTGCCCATCTGGAATGTTTTAATACTAGCTCTACCCGGCAATTGTGGCGTCCCTGAAATATCTGTCCAGGTATGGGTTTGATGGTTATGCCAGCAGCATTCGTTTGTAATTTATAGATTCTCCCGCCCGCCCTCCTGAGTCGGATGATCCCTCGCTTCCTGGCATGAATAGCACTCAGATCTGGAAGCCATGTGCCAGCTTGAAAGTTTGCCAAAGAGGAAGCAGGCATTTTATGAATACTGCTAGTGCTACAATGGGATACGCTCATAAATTCATGCATAACTGAATATTGTCTACTTTTGTTAAATCGGTTCTAGATTGCATTTTTATAACACATTGCCATACAATTTAGTTTAATGCTGCATTCTTTTCATGAGTTCCTGTTTTTCTTCCACTTTTATTTGTGGATGCACCCTACCCCGCTCCATCGTGCTCATTTCTACTCTGTTTCCACCTTCTATTTACTAGCACTCACCCTCGCCTTAACCCGAAGCACCATACCCTTTACCTTCTACTTTATAATGGGTATCCTGCTGTCACAAGTGTTGTTTTTAGTTTGACATAATGGTATTCGTCTTAAATCATATCTACCAATGCTTCATAGTAAAAGAAGACGAGCCAATCTTTATCAACTGAAGGACATCCATCCCTCTTGTGTCTTGATTTTTGGATGTCATTCGTCCACATTGGTTTCATGGGATTGACAAGTAAGCAGAAGAAGGATGCGATTTTAGCACCCTCGGTGGGTGAGCCAACCAATCAGGTTGCTCAAAACCTGGGTTGAATCTAACATCTAAGCCTGGATTGTGAGCAACACAAGCAGTGATGCACCCGCCGGCCATCTTTCCACCCGCTTCCCACTCTCCTCGTCTCTGTTCCCCGTTAGCCCCACTGCTATCCCCCACTTACCTGTAGCGGGGCCGCTGCAGCACACCTCACCTCGGCCGACTCCACCGATATTTGCCATGGAAATTGAAGAGGGGTTCTGCATCCGAGCTCCAACTTCCAGTTCCATGGCAGCCATCTTAGGCGAGGAATGGATGTCTTTGTATGCATGAAAGGGTTGCGTGCTTGCCGTGACCCAGTGATTCATAAAGATGTTTTGCTGTTAGCACCGGGAAGGTAACACAAGTGTACTTCAATAGGTTACATGGCTTTAAGCTGAAAGCAGCCAAGCGGACAATTGCCCAATGGCATCTGACAAATGGAATCATCATTTTGCTATGAAATAACGGTCTTTTTCGCATAAACCCTTAACTCCTTTCTCTGTGGACTCGTGAACATTGAAAAGTTCCAACAAGATGTGGAAGTGGCTTTCCTATAGTAGCGTTGTGGGCTAGGCTATGGAATATTGGCATGTCCCCAGACGAGGAAGGTCAATTGCACTGAGAGCCTGCCAAAATGACAGAGGTTACGCTGTACAAGGCCCTATCAGATTACATTACGCTATGGTGATTGTAATTGCAGCCTAGAGCATCATGAGCATTGCACAGCTTTTGCCATCATGCATCACACTGCTAAGCACTCGCCCAGACATATTTGATCTGCTGTAAGACACATGTTGAAATTCCAGTAGAGTCTTAACTCTTAGACCAAGAGTGTCTCTCACCAGGGCATCCGAAGCGAAGGCCAATTTCTGCTTGGACCTGTTCGGACCAGGAGGATCCAGGGCCTGACCCCTGCTCAGACAGCAGGTAAGCATGCACCAACATGTGTTTACTCCCTCTGTCCACACAGGCCACCCCCACCCCTGTGGCCCCCCTGTGATGTTTTCTTGTGCCCCCCTTCTAGCACACAGGTGTTGCCTGTTTTGCTTGATTCTTCTACCCTGCTCCCCCTCCCCCCTCCAGCCTACTTCTGCAGGAGTCTATCCTGATACATTCTGATTTCACCATCACTGTCTTGTGACCAATGATGGATTTGACTTTTACGGACTATTGATTCACGGTGCGTCACCCTTTCTCATGGTGGCCCTGAATCATGCTGTTCCCATCTTCATCTTGTGTCCAGGCTTGCAACATTATGAGTTACTACTGACTTCTGCAATCGTATTTGCTCTCCCCTCTTGCTTTGCCACTCTTTTTGACTGCTTACTCTCTGTTCTCTCCTCCTCCCCTTACTTTCTTCTATTACTTACTGTATCAGAATTGTCCCTGGACCTAGTATGATAGCAAGCTCGTCTATCTCCTCCCTCCTTGCTGCTCCCCCCCCCGCAGCACTATCTGAATTGCCATCAGACCTAGTACGATAGTCGCTTGTTTTGTTCTTCCCCTTCCTTTCTGCACCCCTCTCCCTCACCTTTTGTTTTCTCCGGCTCTACCAGAAATATCGTCAGGCCTAGTACGGTAGTCGCCTGTCTGTTTCCATTTCCTTCCCACTCTCCCCCTCCCTTCCTTATCTATGTCTTAGCTCTAGCACTATCTGAAATGTCAGCAGGCCGAGTACTATAGTTAATTTTACATCCTAACTATTCATGGCCTGTAAGAATGTCATTGTATTTTTCCTTGTTCCCTCCCTTGCCTTGAAGCGCTTTGAAACACATTGTATATAGGCGCTATATAAATAAATTAACATAGCATATCATGGTCTTTCCCTTTTTGGGGATGCTAAATGAAGTGATCTACAATTGGGTAGTTATAACTCCTATTATTGCATTGCTTAAACGCAGAACTAATTCTGCATGAAGTGCTATATAGAAAATGTCCTATCATATGGGGCATATTCCAAGCATACACCCTTCCACCAAATCACTCAGACCACGCTCTACCATAATCCCAGCACCATGCACGTACCCTCCAAAGAACAAGCCGACAGCACTTCAAGAGCAGAGCATTGGCAGATTACAGACCTAACAATGACTCTAGCTTGCTTTAGATATTAAAAGGCAGTGATTCGCCAGGTGAATGAGCGCTTTTTTGCCTGTGCGCTGCTTTTTAATCTGTCTTTATTGCCTTGTAAAAATCAGTACATTTATCTCACTAAAGTACAGAAGGGGTTAGTGAGGGGTTAGAATCGTTATACTGCTGAGAATGTGTGTCCCACTTCTTTTTGAATGCACTGACCTGCTCTTACAGGTCTTCATTGACTGGACCATTCGCTTGAGGTTTTCATGTACCCACTCCTCATCTCTTGACTACATGATATCGCCAAGAATGCCAAATGTATTGTAAAGAAGTAACTTCATCGGTGAAGAAAACCTAAACCAGACCTGTACAAAATAACACTGAGTTGTGCGTTGGTCCCAAGGGCAGCAAATATGTACTGGGTGCCAGTTTTGAGGCTCAATTAGGGGGAGCATGTTCCCTATGGGGAGCCCGGCTTTTCACTCTCTCACCTCTGTCCTGCTCATGAAGTCCAAAGAGAGGTATTTTCTAGCTTTTCAAACACGTGTTCACTAAATCCAGCCATCATGAGTCTGTTGGGGCTGGGCAATTGGCTGACTGTCTTCCCTTGCCCAGTCCTCACCCAGGACCCTTTTGGGGCTGATACGGAAGGAGCCGGATACCTGATGCCATTCATTACTCTGCAATACTGTTCTACTAACAGATGTATCCATAGAAAGCAAGTTGAACGGGCCTTCTGTTACAGGGACACTGAACTCATCCTCAAACATTTTTATGATCAATATCCACTGCCTAAACTTCTGCCTCGGGTCTATCAAGTGCTCGAGGCCAACCAACTCCTCAAACTCAAGTTCTATAGTAAACAATTTAAAAGTGCTTCATGGTAGCGAGACACTCGACTCACCACCAAACATTTTTATTGATCACTATCAAGTGCATAAACCACGGCCTTGGTTCTGTCCAGTGCTGGATGCCCACCAACTCTCTAAACTCAATTTCAATAGTAAGCAATTTAAAAAGGTCTTGCAGTACCAATACGCTCAACGCATCTGTCAAATATTTGGATTGATCAATTTCCAGTCCCTTAATCACTGCCTCAGGTCCATACTGTGCCAGGTGCTCACCAACTCTCTGAAACTCAGTTTCGCCAAATTTCCTTCTCTTCCTCATTTGGTTTCATCTTTCACCATCCCGTAAATGACAATTAAAATGTATCGATAAAACTGGCTGATTCTGTTTTTTCCCCACTCCAGCTACTGAAGCCACACATACCCACGTTGCATGTCTGTTCCATGATCCACTCATGGCAGCACGCTTCTTCCTGGCCTTGGGATTCGGTCACATAACTGAAGCACATTCCAATCAACTGACTTCCATTTGACTCCTGGAAGTATCGGAAATGTTGCTGCATCACCTGCCCAGACGTCAAATTGGAACATCCAACGTTCCTTGTCACGGACCTTTGCATCTCCAGTAGTGTTGTGTCTACGAGAAGCCCGGGTGTGCCTCGTCTAGAGTTCTAGGTGATAAAGGGTCTTTGATAAATGCATTTGACAAAAATACTGCCTGAATTTTGGCGTTTTTGGCCATGGAATTTAGTTGGAAACAAAAGCTCTCTTAATGCAAGTGATCCCTTCGGACCCCCAACCTTCTCCTTTCAACCAACTACCCACCCATTGTATGTTTTCCCTAATATATTTTTTTAAAAGAGCCAAATTCTGGCAATTTTTGGTGAAAGGTTTTTTCTGAGCATTGACTAGAAATCCTCCTATCTAATAGAAATCTGAAACTGACCTTCTAAGCATAGGTTCTGGCACAGCATCGCCACACACTTACGTCTTTGGCCCAACTTTCTTCTTCAAGCCCTTCTTAAAACTCTCCCTTTCTCCTGCTTCTGCCAGATCCTTTGTATGCGCCTTGCAACACAGTCGAGGGATCTTTCTCTATAAATCGCCTTCTACCCATCTAGATGTACTGCTCTGTTTAATGCACTCTGCTGCCTGAAGGCTAGACTGTGCTATATACATGTTTAAAGTAATAAAAGTACATGTACGTAAATGAATATAATGTCACATCAGAAATTGTTGATATGGGGATACTGTTTTCTTAGTATAGGGTGCCTACGGAAGTACCTTAAGCACAGCGTTGTTTCCTAAAGGAACTGTTCCATGCACGGTTTAATCCATTAAGTGACTATGGTGTTAATTTTCCTCCTGAACTACATAGGCTACCATTGTAGACTCTGCCAATTCCTCCACCTGTCAACATATTATTGAACTACAATTTTTTCAAAACAACCTTTCTGTTTCCTCCATTTTAATATAATTAACCCAAAGTTGTGTTATTTTACGTTATTTGGCTTCTACACTGCACCAGTCATCACCCTACTAGTCTTAAAGCACTGAGTCCTTGTCTGTGGATGAGCTCACTTTGGAAAAAGGGAAAGCAAAGGTAGGAAAGGGTAATTTGGGGAGAATGGGTGAACAAAATGGAACAAACTTGGGTAACAACATTTGGGTAAAATAACACAAGGTAGAATGAATGTGTAAGCGGGGATGTATGTAAGAGAGATGTAGCTGTTTGTTAGGAAACATAGAGCAAATCAGTAGAAAAAAAGATGACCTTAAGGTCAACCTTGTAAGAGGATTCAATTCAACACTACAGCTAAGTCAATGCCTAGTCTGGGATACTGAATGGAAACCCTTATTGATATATCTTTATGTCCAGTTCATGAGTTCTGGATGACTACCCCTATATAACACCCCTCTCTTGGAATCCCCCTGACCCCACTGAGCCAAGAAGTAGTTCTGTTTTGCAAGTTAAAAGGTTTATTTGAGAATTTAAACAATATATATATATATATATATATATATCACACTTTATAATAAATTAATAATTGAATATCACACTTAATCTGAGCAGTAATCAATAATGGATAGTCTGGCACTAGCACACTTCTTTATAATCAATGATGAGTGGTTATAGGATGGATAAGACAGCAACAATACTTTTATGGTTTCAAATGGATGCAAGGTGGAATGAAAATGCAGTACAGAAAATAACTTGATAGGGTTTCAGCAAAAGACAATGTAATCACTTTCTTGGACAATTCACCCCCCAGCAGCTTATACAACAGATAGGAGTTTTGAAACATAGGCAAAATGCTTTGAATATGGTGACAATGCAGTGAGAAATATGCTGAAAATGCTTTTAATTCCCTTCAGGAGGTTCAGGGTGAGTGGTATCTAGTTAATATGAGTGCAGGCTCACTCTAGCAATGATTCAGGGATGGTTCTTAAGAGGCAAACGAAATTTAGCTGTTCAGGCAAAAGCAGCTATCTTTTTACAAGTAATGATATCGGGCCAAATCGCGGCAAAGATCGCGAGTGCGAGAATCATGGTTACGGCAAAAGTATAAGGAGTAGGAGATCGGTTCTAAGCTTGTTGAAAAGCTGAGATTCTAAGCTTTCAGAGGAACGTTAAACCAAGTTCCTAGCACAAAAGGTTCCAGAGATACGGACGATTACATAAAGGTAGTTTTTCAGATTTGAAATTTTAAAAGTTCAAGGCGACAGGTTACAGCTTGCAGCTAGAAAATGACAGGTGACAGCTTTGCAAATGACAGGTGACAGTTAGGAGGCAGTTCTGGTTAGATTTAAAATAGATTGAATTATATTATTTTAACTAAGAGATTGGTTCTGCACAGTTCTGCTAGGTACTCACAATATATTTTTAAATAGGCCTCCCCACGGATCTGGTCAGGTTTTGGACTGGACTCCGGTTCTGATCTCGGCACTTCACAGTGATCTGGGTCAGCTCTCTGGTTCTGCTAACAGCGGTCTGGGTCACTCTGGATCTCTGGCCTCTGGTTCTGGATACTGCTCTGCTTTCTGGGTACTGCTACAGGTTCTGGAGATTGATGGATTTGAAGTCTGGATCTCTGGATGTGAAGTTGTCGGTCAGCATGCTCCGCGGCAAATGGAATTGAATGTCTCTACCTGTCCCAGCAGTTTCTTTTTATGTGTTTTGAAAGTGGGTGGAGAGGCTAGCTTTCTAGGCCCAACCCCTTTGGAGTTCTGATAGGTTGGAGAATTCTTTGCGTTCTCACTGGAGAGCAGGATTGTGTGTCAGAATGATGTCATTTAATGGCTTGCAGAAAGGATACTCCCCTGTCACATTGCACACAAATCTATATTTGATCAAAATACACATTTCTCAAATACATAGTGGTTTGTCATTGCATGTACTTATTACCTATCACATGAGGTATACTCTGTTCAAACTCTGCTCTTCCTGAGGGCTTGCATTCAAAAATGGCAACTTATTTTCGATTTTAGTGGGTTATGCAACCTTGGTTCTTCATTAAAAATTATACACATATACACGGCCTGTCCTTACATAATCCAGTAAATTCCCATGTCTCTAGCTTAAACACAGAGTCTGTAGTATCCATAAATAGCGGGGTTTTGCCCCAAAACATCACACAAATTCCCAACGCGTCTTAAAACGTGCACAGAAAATTCACAAGAATTATAGTATCATTTAAATAATTTTGACAAGTCCGCACTGTGAGTTATACATCTTTCTTAGAATCATATTCTGGCCAACAGGGGTGTGTCTTTTCAGGTTACATGGTGTAGAAACCAGTTTATCCAGTTTCTGCCAAGCTCAGAGACCCTGCCCCTCCCAGCTTCTGCCAAGAGGAAGCTATTTTACGGTCCCCCTAATAAACCATCTGCCTGGGCCCTGGAAGGCCCATTGTTCAAGAGGAAGCCATTTATGGCCTCCCCCCAATAAACCCTCTGCCTGGGTCTTTGTTTAGTCTCTAGCAGTCCCTTGGTAATTCAATCAGAGAGGGGTCACCTCCCCTCAGAATGCAGCCAGGCCTGAGAACTGCTGTGGATCCAGTTTCACTCCAATTGGGGGGAAGTTGTCAGGCAGAATCCAGTTCCTTAAGCCAGGCCCCAGCTACTGTCACTTTTAGTTACCCAGTTTTCTGCATTCAAATAAAACTAACAATTTTTACACATGCAGCTGGGATGCTGATTCTAAGTTCAAAACTATGACATTTTAACAGTGACAAACTATGTGGCAGTCACAAGTCTGTCCGTCAGTTTATTTACACATTTCGATTTTTAGTAATTTTAAATCCAGTTTCAGTTTAAGCCGCTGCAGACCTGCAGAGCTCAGCCAGTCTTGTTATAAACCTTCAAGTCACTTCAGAATATAACTTTACATTGTATCCACCTCTTAGTAAGTCTTTCTTTGGCCTACTTTGGGTTCATTTATTCAGTTTTACACAAATGTCTGGTGTTGTTTTAAAACGCCGGCTTTCTGATAGTGGTGCGTACTGGTAATGCAACCAGTTTTGGGATTTAAGAAAATGAATTCCCCACAGTTCTAGGTTGCTTTTGGCAATCAGCATTGCCATTCCCTATGGTTTCAGGCTACTGTGTGGGTAGCCCATGGTGGTTTTAGGCAGTGCCCTTCTGTGCCCATAACATCGGCAAACATGGGTGGCAGCCTATTCTTCATGCATTTCCCTGTGCATTTTCTGGGAAGCTCTGGCCATCATGATGTTTTCAATGCCAGTAATGCACAGTTTTTTTTGGTAGGGCTCGGATGCATGGGTAAAAACATCCCACAACCTCCACCTTTTATGGACAATGATGTTATGGATGCATGATGGCCTTGAGGTGTGCTCAAGAGTTCCAGATAGTTTTGGCATGTTGGAATACCAAAAGGTAATGTCATAATTCTCCCCGGATACGACTTCCTGCAGACTGGAAAAGACAAGCCCAGTTGATTGAAGTGCCTCGGGGCCAAAATCCGGCAATGTATTGAGGTTATGCAGTTGATACAATGGGAAAGGGAGACAGAAAGGCATTCCTACCGGAGCCAAAGGTCACAGGTCATTAGAGCTGAGAAAGAAAAAAAAGAAAATAAATCACTATTCTTAAAGGGTGTGTAGACAAACATTGTGAGCAGCAAGGAGTTCCCTGCTAATCGTCCATCATCGATAGACACATGCCTAAAGGGGGCAATCGATTCAAATTAAGTGAAAACATATTTAAATTATTAATCATTCTTTCTATACATTTTTGCTATCCTCTCCCAATTAAACAGTTTACCCGTTAGTGAGCTTTCATCAGCATTCAAGGTCGAACACCGACTCCTGATTACACGACGCTTTACAGTGAGAGCTGGTCTATCATTTATATCTATTGATTTTTCTTCTCCATTAGAACATGACATGTGGCACGATCTCCCCATAGTCCTTTCTTGATGTTTCCGAATCTAACATTGGACAATGAGCACTGTTTATGAGATGAGAATGACCTCTGTACTCTCAAGAAAACATGTATTAATTTAGTAGTCAATCATCTTTTGCTAAAACAATCACCAATAAAAGATTTTCAGATGAACCAGTAAGGGGTGTCTTGTTTACCTGTGTCTGTTAAGTGCATCCATCTTTGAGTCAGGCATGTACTTAGTTTCTTTGATGCTATAATGGCATGGCACTTTCATGTGCTCTGCTACCCTAGTCCACAGGGCTAAGTGGCAAACTCAAGCTTAGCACCAGAAAAAGCAATTTCCCAGTATTTTGTAGTATGCACCAATTTCAGAGCAAAAGAGCATGTCAATAAAGCAGGAAGCCTTTAGCTTTGCACACCGGTTGGTACTAATGCCTCAGATTACGCTTCTAGAATGTGCCTCTTTTCATCTTTAATCCCACTTTGCGGTTACAGCTGAGAACCCATTCGCTTTTCTAAATAAGGAGTGTACTGCTATGGCATGCTGTGCAGTGCAGACATATTAGAGCTGTGTTGATTGAGACATGCAGGCCTTAACCTCCCAGCACAGGTGGAAAAAAAAACCTTATGGGATGTATCTTGCCTCTATTTAGCCATTTCCTGATGTCAGCCTGAGAGCCCCACAGGCTTTGAAATCCTAAATGCATCCGTTTCGGGATGGGAGGGGATTTAACATGTCATGTACATGATGCAGCCCGGGCTTTTCAAGGGTCTTTTGCCGCCAACCTGCTTATTATGTTTTCAGCAGAAACGTACTGACTCAATAGACCTGTGAATGTGTTCATGGATTCACTCAAATCAAGGAACTTCTAGAAAATAAAAAAGCGTGCATTCTTCACCAGGAAGGCAAAGGACATTTAGAAACAGACTGTGTTTCACGATTTAGGTTGAGTTTCCCCCCTCCTCCTGTCAATAGCACTACAGCAAAATTGGCACGGGAATTTTTCACGGGAAACATGAAGTTTGTTTTTGTATGCATATGTATGTATGCATGCATGTATGAACGTATATTTTTAATTGATATATATATTGTTTTACTGTCAATTAGCACCCAACCAGGTTGCTCAGATCACAGGCTTAATGCAGGCATATACGCCTGTCTTCTGAGTAAGATTTTGGCTGCTGGTTTCAACACGCTGCTTCCCAGGGGTGTTGCTAGGTCTGGAAAAGATCAGGGGCTAAGCTAATGTCGGGACTGGCTGGACTCGGGGCTAGCTATAGCCTTTTGGTTGTAGTCCCTGAGCTTCTATCCGGGATTACAACCAAAAGACCCGAGGCTATAGCCCCATCAGCCCCCCCCCAGCAACGCCTCTGCCCTCGCCCCCTACTAACCTCTAGTACCAATTATAATCTTTGTTAGATTTGGCTATTTGGTGGCCCTTTAGCCGAAAATATTGCATTAGAGTACAGCTAGGGAGAAATGGCATATGAAGAAGGACAAAAAGCTTGTAGGTGTTGCTTGGTTATTTACCCATCCACTGACTGCCCATGGCCATGCTAATCGCTATGGCCATTCCCACCTATTTCCTGCTGCTCTCCACCCAATACACAACCTCCTAGGATCTTTTGAGCTAGCTTTTGCAGGTTGTAACATCAAAACGTGTGCTCAAAGTGCCTGCCAGTGTTTTTTCAAAGGAGTCTTCTGAGCTAATGGCTTAATTAGAGCTGTAAACAGCTACTTGTGTAATATATTTTTTTAACCAGGCGTGCCTTCAACCACTTGAAATATAACCACTATGTATGCACTTCACTGAAGCCCTGTTAAAAACAAGTAAAGCCAACATTATTGGCTTGTTCATAAATGTTAGGCATTTGGCAGGCACTGCTATTATATGCCCAGGTCCTCGCACCATTTTACAGCTGCTACCATCTATGGTGAATTAATACCACTACAGCAGTGCCTTCAAATGCCTTTCCCATGCCTACAGAGAAGTCTAAAGTGTTGGCATTGGCAACGCTTGATTGTGTTTCAAAGTTGCAATACCATCATTCACCTTTATAGTTTCGGCTATTAGGTGGTGCTAACGTGCCACCTACAAGCCAAAACCGTTGCATTAAAGTACGGCATGGGAGAAATGACATATTACCATCCAGGCTTCAGCCACTCAATTTGTGCTTGTCCTTCACTGAAGTCATGTTAAAACAAGCATGGGTAAAGCCATCAGTTTTGGATTTTGTATAGGTAGTAGGCATTTCCCAGGCACCGCCGTCAATATGCCCAAGTACTCGAACCATTTTGCAGATGCTACCATTGATGGCCAGTCCATACCACTACGGAAGTGCTTGGCAAATGCATTTCCCATGCATACATGAAGCCAAAACTGTTGGCATTACCAATGCTTGCTTCTTTTTGCCACTGCTGCACCCACACCTCGCATGCTCTATCGGCCTCCTGCAGCTCACCATAGAAATAGAAAGGGGGTTGATGTGTTTAGCTCATTGTCTATTTGAAGTGGTGGCCATCTTGCATGAGTTATTTTTCTTTCATGAAAACAAGTTGTCTTGGGAGCCTGTTTTCGTGAAAGAAAAAGTACATGGGGCCTACTTCTGCTGTCCCCAGGTGCTAATAACAATAATACATGAGGTAATGGGCCCTATCAGGTGGTAATGGCCCACAGCCTGTGTTAACTTGAAATGCATGCCATTATCATGCAGCAAGATCTGCTGCCCCATGAATTATTGCTTAAATCTCACAGTTGCAATGCTGGCCACATCCAAGCCAGGTCTTTTACAGAGCCAGTTTCAAATAGCCTCAATCTATTTTGCAAAGTTATCCAGCCATACAAACTGAGTCTAATTCCGTTAACTGTGGCTAGTGTTTGCATCCTTTCTAGCCATCCCACCAGCTACAATGTTTTATCAAACGTCCATTTCCATGGTATGATAGGTTGAACCTGTAGGCTGGCATCATGTGAGCATCTTGGTTGCTTTAACAGGTCATTGAATGAAAATAACTGATTTCTTCTAAGAGATTTATTGATGCCAATTCTCTGTAACACTACCCTGCTCTTGTGACCGCTTGAAGTAAAGAGAGGCAGGGCAGGTGGCATGGGGTGGATGGCAGGGCCAGACTGTGTCTCGGGCTGTAAAAGCATTTATGAGGCACAGAGGCAGACTTACATCTGAGTTTGTCATTGACTGTATTCTGTAGGCATAATTAGTGCACGAATTTCAACCATGCGCTAATTTCAAAAGGGCCATTGGTCTCAAAAGAGAAGGTAAGCACCAATATAAAAGGGATCCCAGTGTGCAGCGTAGGTGTGATTTGAAGGCTGATGTGAGGCACTGATGAGAACCATCCCAAACCAAAAAAGGGGTAATATAGGGTTTAGCAATGCACAGTGTAGTGTAGAGTAGGAACTACCAATTACCTGACTAATTATTAACCCACTAACATCTAATCTTAACAAACTAAACTATTAGTAATTAGAATGGGGTTGCTTAGGTAATAGCCCAGCTGCAGGCTGGGGGTTCATGAACTTGCACTGCAATGTTGTTTTAGAAAACAAATGCACACATTAAGAGCTGTTTTGCTGTGTGCTGAACGTGACACTCAGAGCAATGGGTCGGCCGATTGTGATATGTAAAAGATACCTCTTTGTTTTGAGCAGGAAGCTGCAGGAAGTTGGAATAAAAAATGCTGCATGTGTCATCTGGGCGGGAGAATCAACTCTGCACAAAGGTGAAGGTTTAGGAGCAGGAAAGGCTCTGGAAAGTTACTTGGGGTTGGCAAAAAGGAGACGTGTTTTTTATTGATTGATGATCTCACGGAGGAGGCAGGGAAAGAGGTGGGGAAATCATGTGCTTTCTTCATGAAGATATATGCAAGGGGAATGGAAGAGAAGAGGGGTTATAACCCAGAGAAGGAAGGGGGAGAAAAAAAGAAGAGCGAAGTTGAACAGAGAACTGAAGGGAGAAAAAATCGAAAGGAGAAGGATGCCTGGATAGCTGTGCTGAGCCAGTTTAGAGAAAGGAGGGGCAGGCCTGCATAGCCTGGGCAAGCTGACAGTGGGAGAAAGACAGCCGTTTTGAACAAAGGCATTTCCCATGAATGCTGAATCTTCTCTCTGGGCTTGGTGAGT
This sequence comes from Ambystoma mexicanum, assembly GCF_040938575.1. NCBI lineage: Eukaryota > Metazoa > Chordata > Amphibia > Caudata > Ambystomatidae > Ambystoma > Ambystoma mexicanum. The sequence goes on along the minus strand of NC_090929.1, from coordinate 1,438,740,516 downwards.
ATTAGTTCAAAATAATAAAGATGAACATAGGTGATTAGGACAAGCCCTGGGCTGATTCGCGAGGTGCTAAATCAGGATAAGAAAAGTAGACAGGAGACACAAACACATCTGTTTTCAATGCATTTTCTTTCTCAGGTGAAGGGATAGACTTTGCAGGAGTGCCAATGGTTTTTAGTGTAACTGCCAAGGCCATAGATAACTGTGTGTCTCTTGCTAAATGTTGATGTATAAATAATCTTGCTAATAGAAAAGTGAAACTCCTGTTGTGGGAAGGAACGTGTAAAGAGGGGCATCAAAGTGGGTTCGCCTCACTGAGCTGTCTGTGAATATATTTCCTACTTTATCATCTGTCCAGAAATGGTAAATGGCTAATAAGACTGTTTTCATAGAGTGTTGCCCTCCAATGTAAAATGTGAAATGATATGTAATTATCTTGTTACTTTTTTTCCCTATGATTACAAAAGCCACATCTAAGTGATACATTCCTTTTATTCTCTTGCATGCAGACATTCTATGCTGAGCGAGATTTTCAAACTGCATATAAAATCTATGATAAAATAGTATGTGTGTTGGTTCACACCTGGCAAGGTGTGCATATACAATAATGAGCCTGATTTGTTGGTTATGCGGTGTAAAAAATATTGTGCTTAGGTAATACTAAATTTGATATTGTCCTAGCCAAAGTGTCCCATGTAAAAATACTGCACATTGGTGCATGCTCCTAGAAGTGCAGAATTACCCTACAATTCCAAATTTTTGCTGATTTTTTCCACCTAATTTACCACACTTTTAACCAGAAACCTATATGCGGTGGCTTATATAAAGGGGGAGTGAGGTTGGGGGAGCAAGGGGGCTTTGTGGGTGGGGTCTCCCCCTGCATTTTGTGGTTAAAAGAGGTGAAGAATTTTGTGTAAAAAAATCAGCAAAATGACATTCGACAAAAAGAAATTGAGGAAAGCTAATAGATCTGTCATTGGCTGTACAGCCAGGATGAGGGTTTTAGTAAATTTATGGTGGGCAATAAGATCCCACTGTTATTTCTTCAGAAATGGTGGTAAACGCCAGGTAAGTCTGCTCAATGGCAAAGTGGACCACCTGGGTCCCGGCAGGTTACTGGTTTGCATGCCATCCGGGCTGAGGGTTACTAAGCCTTTCAAATGCCTTATATCCATGGTGTGAGAATGATGGACATGGCTAGCATTTACAATGGATTCCTATGGAATCCAGCTGCTTTTATACAGTGCTACTTTCAGGCAGATTCCATAGGCATGCATTGCAGTAATGCCATAATGAATGCCCATTGCGGCGTTAATGCATCCGCATCTTTATGGCGGAGCAGGCGATGGAGGTGGACCCAAGGAGTCAAGAGCTGGGCGTGATAGTCAGCAATGTTTACATGGACTGTAGCGCCAAAGGATATAGCGCTCTTTCATCGATGGATAAAATGTAGATGTTTTTTTTCCGAGTGCATTTTACCGAAAAAACTCATCAAGATTTTTAGGCGGGGTTAGAAAAGTATATATATGGGGTGGGGGTGGTTGGGAATAGGTAAAAAATAATAGGGGATGCGGCAGGGGCGTGGCTAGGGGGGGGCTAAGGGGGTTATAGCCCCTGATCTTTTGGTTGTAGGCCCGGATAGAATCTCCGGAGCTACAGCCAAAAGACTAGGTAGCCCCCAGTCCTGACAGTTCTGACATCAGCTTAGCCTCGGGTCTTTTCCAGACCTAGCAACTCCCCTGGGATGGGGGCTTGGAGGGGAACTGGGGAACCCCCCCCCAAAAAAAAAATTCGATTCGTTTTTTCAGGAAAAACTCAGAAAAAAAACCATCGAAATTTCACCCATCGATGACATGACACAGAACCGTGCCGAAGTGTTTAGAGACAATTCGGTATGCGGTGATTACCACATAAGTAGTGATTATTGCTTATTGCTTGTTAGTACATTGTGCTGTATTGAGAAGCACACTCGAATGACAAGTTGAAAGAAAGACAGAGTTTGGGATAGTTAGGTAATAGAGTTCCTTTACAAGATTGGTCGCAGTGTGTTGGACTTTTAATACTGCCAGTAGGGTAATAGGGCTCATTTACAGGATTGGTCCCAGTGTGGTAGGCTTTTAATACTGCCAGTAGGGTAATAGGGCTCCTTTACAGGATTGGTTCCAGTGTCGTAGTCTTTTAATACTGCCAGTAGGGTAATAGGGCTCCTTTACAGGATTGGTCCCAGTGTGGTAGGCTTTTAATACTGCCAGTAGGGTAATAGGGCTCCTTTAGGGGTTGGTCGCAGTATGGTAGGCTTTTAATATTGCCAGTAGGGTAATAGGGCTCCTTTAGGGGTTGGTCGCAGTGTGGTAGGCTTTTAATACTGCCAGTAGGGTAATATGGCTCCTTTACGGGATTGGTTGCAGTGTGGTAGGCTTTTAATATTGCCAGTAGGGTAATAGGGCTCCTTTACAGGATTGGTCCCAGTGTCGTAGGCTTTTAATACTGCCAGTAGGGTAATAGGGCTCCTTTACAGGATTGGTCCCAGTGTGGTAGGCTTTTAATACTGCCAGTAGGATAATAGGGCTCCTTTAGGGGATGGTCGCAGTATGGTAGGCTTTTAATATTGCCAGTAGGGTAATAGGTCTCCTTTAGGGGTTGGTCGCAGTGTGGTAGGCTTTTAATACTGCCAGTAGGGTAATATGGCTCCTTTACGGGATTGGTCCCAGTGTGGTAGGCTTTTAATACTGCCAGTAGGGTAATAGGGCTCCTTTAGGGGTTGGTCGCAGTATGGTAGGCTTTTAATATTGCCAGTAGGGTAATAGGGCTCCTTTAGGGGTTGGTCGCAGTGTGGTAGGCTTTTAATACTGCCAGTAGGGTAATATGGCTCCTTTACGGGATTGGTTGCAGTGTGGTAGGCTTTTAATACCTCCAGTAGGGTAATAGGGCTCCTTTACAGGATTGGTCCCAGTGTCATAGGCTTTTAATACTGCCAGTAGGGTAATAGGGCTCCTTTACAGGATTGGTCCCAGTGTGGTAGGCTTTTAATACTGCCAGTAGGATAATAGGGCTCCTTTAGGGGTTGATCGCAGTATGGTAGGCTTTTAATATTGCCAGTAGGGTAATAGGTCTCCTTTAGGGGTTGGTCGCAGTGTGGTAGGCTTTTAATACTGCCAGTAGGGTAATAGGGTTCTTTTATGGATTAGTGGCAGTGTGGTAGACTTTTAATACTGCTAGTAGGGTAATGGGACTCCTTTACGCGATTGGTGTGGTAGGCTTAGGGTGCCCAGACATCCCGGTTTTCCTGGGACAGTCCCTCCGTCCCGTGGCCCCGGGAGTTTTTTAATTTTACAAACCCTGTCCCGGGATTGGAAGGGTGGTTGGCTACGGTCCTCATTTTTGCTGGGACCCGAACTCGAAATCCTGAAATCGGGGCCCAGCGCGCCTCTTCCTGTGCGTGAATGGGAGCGTGAATGGTTTTCACGCCCCATTTCCTCCCCTTCCCCTCCCCGGCCACTCTCCTCTAATGAGAGGAGTGTGCCTCTGAGCACTCCGCCCTCCACCCCCAGACCCTCCTGCAACAGGCCAGTGACATAGAAGTAGGACTTCAGTTTTCTTTGTGTTTACTTTAGTCCTACTTCTATGTCTATGGTCCGTCCCGTTTTTTTTTAATCTGGTCTCCCTAGGTAGGCTTTTAATACTGCCAGTAGGGTAATAGGGCTCCTTTACGCGATTGGTCGCAGTGTGGTAGGCTTTTAATACGGCCAGTAGGGTAATAGGGCTCCTTTACACGAGTGGTTGCAGTGTGGGAGGCTTTTAATACTGGCAGCAGTGTAATAGGGCTCCTTTACACGAGTGGTCGCTGTGTCGTAGGCTTTTAATACTGCCAGCAGTGTAATAGGGCTCCTTTACACGAGTGGTCGCAGTGTGGTACGCGTTTAATACTGCCAGCAGTGTAATAGGGCTCCTTTACACGAGTGGTCGCAGTGTGGTACGCGTTTAATACTGCCAGCAGTGTAATAGGGCTCCTTTACACGAGTGGTCGCAGCGTGGTAGGCTTTTAATACTGCCGGCCCTGTTCCTTGAATGCACTAGTGTAATAGCGACCCCCTTTATCTGAGACTTCAGCTGAGACCCTCTGGCTAGCTGTGGACTAGACTCCCCACGGGAGCTCTCTAGGTATTGCAGACAAAACAGTTCTGCTATCTTTGAGCATGCACTGGTTTAATGTATGCAAAGTACATTCCTCAGACAGGCCGAAGTGGCAGGGTTCGCACTTAATTAAGGAAGAATTTTTAAGGAACTCCCCGTGGGGGTCGAGGGGGGGTGCATGCGCAATTCGTGGGATGGGGAGCTCGTGACTTCACCCGCCGAAACGGCTCCATTTATCTTTCCCCCAGAAAACGAAGCGCCGCATTTGTTTGTTTTCTTCCGGAAAGGAAAAGATTTAGCACTAAGCGCCAGTGTCACCAAAGCGCCGTCAAAGGGCGCCTCTCGCATTACTGCCCAAATGCACGGCGCATCCTAACAGCCATCAATAATTCACAGGTACAAACGAGACTGTCAGCTGTCCTGCTCTGCGGGCCGCGAGCCCCCCAGAGACGCGGGGGCAAAACGTAATATCTATAATTAATGGGGGAGGGGAGCTAAGGGGATAAATATTTAACAGAGTGTCTCCCGGCAAACGTCAGTGACTGCGGCATGAACACGGGTTTTACACACAAGTGTTTGGCCTGGGCGACTCGTCGTTAACATGTTAAAAGCTCTGCGGATGACTCATCGCCACCGGCCTCTGAAGACGCCTGGAGGGCTCGTTTCCACGATCGCACAGTTCCCTGGTGCCTTGCCTGTCTGGGCCCCAGCGCTGGAAGTGCACGCTGACGATCGGCAACTCTGCACGTGCCACGAACCAGGCACATTAAAGTACCCGTTTCTAACAGGGCTACTCGGCGGCCCTTGCGAGAAACGCGCACATTGGAGTGCAAGGGCATGGGAGTTGTTAATATAATAATAGCAGGTTTTTATGCAGTGCTTCATGACATTACTCCTGATTCTGAGCGCTGTAATACTAGATGTGATTAGTGCCCCCACGCCACTGAACTGTAGTAATAGAATAGCTGTTATTGTCCGATGTAATGGTTCCCAGTTTGGAGGGAGAGCCTAGTTGGCCACACCAAGGTTCGAATTTGCCCATGTTAAAGGCGAGAGCTTAACTCGCGAGCTATTCACATGGGCTGGGCGTAATCTGGGCACTAAATAGACGAATTTGGGAACCGTAGAAACGGACTTGAATCTTTACTCCTGCGTGTGACCAGCATGCATAGGATACTGGGCCAAAATCAAATCTCCCTGACAAAAAAAAAAATTAAAAAAAATAAAGCATACTACGGCAGAGCATACTGTCCATTCCGTACTGTCCAGATGTTAGTGACCTGCCCCCCCACACCCGGCTGCCCATCACAGTCTGGTTTTTCTATGCCGGGCGGTTTAAACACTCTGGGCCTGATTCATGGAATTGTTTTTACGCTTCAAAGTGACTTTGCACTGCTGAAAAGTGATTCTGCTAGGCCGACACAAACCCTAATTCATGAAACTGTGCAAGGTGCTTTTTGCACCGTTCCATGAATCAGGGGTCGTGTCGGCAGTGCAAAGTCAATTTGAACCGTGCAAATAATTCCATGAAATGTACATGAGCAATTTGCCCATGCACATTTTCCCATGAGCAATTTGCCCATGCACATTTTCTCATGAGCAATTTTCCCATGAGCAATTTGCCTATGCACATTTTCCCATGAGCAATTTGCCTATGCACATTTTCCCATGAGCAATTTGCCCATGCACATTTTCTCATGAGCAATTTGCCTATGCACATTTTCCCATGAGTAATTTGCTTTTTATGCTATGTGCACATGTGCCTTATGAAAGAATGAACCTGTACATATTTCTATTTCCAATGCGTTTTGCACATTTTGGGGATCGTAGCTTAATGATCCAACATGAGGCACCGTTTTTCCAAACGCACAGTTTGCCTTGAACCTTCTGCTCCATTGCAATGTATTTGCGAATCAGTTGCTGAGCCTCAATTTCCAGAGCTGCGAACACCTCCATGACACTTTGGGCCTGATTCTCACTGTGTATTTCAGTGGGACTGCGCCATTATAAAAAGCTTCTGTGAATCTGGGCCTTTACATGTATTTTCTACCAACATGCAAGAGAACCCCCTCTCGCTATGGTCTGTAATGACCGGCCACCAGACCCGGAAGCTACGAAACCTATTAGCATCTGCTGACATGTCACATGTGGCTAACCCCATATAAACACGAGCCACACCGTAGATCAGTAGACACACCACATCACAAATGGACCACCTCTTCCACCACTGCTCTTCTCCCACCCACCGGAGCATTCCCACCGAGAGGGGTTTCAAAGGGGTCATATATTTTGCTTGGTTTGGCGGGGTGGCAGAAAGCTCGGTGACCGCCACTTGACATACTAGACACGTCACTTTTCCATCGCGGGTGACGTGCTGTCGGCTGAGGTTCCTGGCGGTGCAGAATAACTCAAGCGCTTCCCGGATCGTGCCCCAGGGAGCGGCAGAGGGATTCTCTCAATGTAAGCATATGCTAAAACGCTATTCCAACCTTTGGCGCCCATGCCCTAAATACATCACCCGTGGGGGGGGGGGGGGATTTAATAATTCTTCCCAGTGCACCACGGTTTGCACATCCCCATGTATCTGAAAATAGCCAGGTGAGTTTGTTCTAGAAGCTAGCCACACCCTTCTAGAGTCTTTGGCTTTTTAAGACAATTATGAAAGCAATGACTGGTAGGAGATTTCGGTGACTTAGTGCCTTCTTTGAAGAAGCCTCTGCCAGAGGTTAACCCTTCTTAACGCACTTCCGGAGCACCGAGTGTATTCACAGTGCCGAGAGCGAATGATGAAATGTGGGTCAGGAAGCTGATGAAACAGAGAGCAAGGGGTGTTGCTGGGAGTCATCCTTACCACATGGGCTAGCCAGGCTGGAAAAGTGTCTGCCACAAACACCTGGCTGCACAGACACTCGCCTGAGGGCGCATCACTTAGAATCCACGAGGAATCGAAAAAGGGGACTCACGAAGCCAGGTTTCATAATGCCTGAAGCACGGGACCCAGAACAGAGCATGACCACAGAAGCCGGGAATGCTGCGAAGAGCCCGTGCCCCCCCCCCCCAAAGAATCTGCGGGTGAATGAAGTGCCCTCTGGAATGAAATAAACTGGCGGGGAAAGGAGCAGCACCTGCAGGTGGGTGGCAGGTTCTATGGGCCCCCATCCAAGTCCTGTACTATGGACTGTGCATTTTCAGAAGTCCCACCCCATGCCTGCTGGCCTCGCACATCCTCGCTGACGCCCTAAAACCCAACGCCCATGTACACTGTGGGGGTAGGCTTCACATGAGCAAATCCTGCATTTTTTGGGGGGATAATGGATTTTGCATTTTTTTTACATGTTTATTCCTGAGCATACTGAGGTATCCCGAATTGAAAGAAGCTTCCGTTGAATACAATTAACCCTCAGCTAATCTTAAAGAACGTGTAATTAAAATAAAATAAATCACACTTCAGCTAAAGAGACAACCCTAGCGAGCTATACAGGTCCTTCTCTGCATATGTAAGCTCTGTAATAGCTGCCACAGTTCACTACTCCTCCTGTAGGACTATTAGAACCAAGGCACGTGGCCTGGGTGTTTTTTTTTTACCACTACGAGAAGCTGACTGTGCTCCAAACACGAGGCGCTGGGAGAGCAGTAAGTGTCCTTATGTTGAAAAAAAGGCAAGGATGTCCACCAAGCAAGCGGAAAAGTATTCTCTATCAGAAAAGATGGCGCCGCTCTTACATTTACATGGCGGTCAACACGGCAGGGGCAGATGGACAAGGCAGGGTAAGCAGAAGGAGCCAGAAGAGATGTCTGCCTGTGACAACTGGTAAGTGTGGGGAAAAAAGGACCATTGAGGCGTGCAAAGCCCAACAGATGGCTTGGAATGCGGGCCATTACCACTGGTTAAAGCCCAGATTAAGAACCATCTGATTGGCTACTGCACACTGCCCGAGTGCTAACTGGACAAAATGACCAGATCATATGAAATGACCCTTCCAGGGAATGATTCAATGTTTTATGGACACACTTCAGGCAAAGGCCTTTAGTACTGGAAAGGAACACTGGGGCACACATGCAGCTGTGCATCAATGCCATACTATAGCCGTGAGAAGAGGAAACACAATGTTGTGCAGGGAAAGAAGTAGTAGGCGTGTGGGGGGCAAAAAGGAGCCACTTCATGATACAACCCTTCGGAAAGACAACAGTTGCGAAGAAAAGCTGCACGATTCGAATGCCAGTAGGCAACACAACTTTAGAGAGGCAGCTCACACCAGAGTCTCACGATCTAAAAGCATACAGATGTTCATAAACTCTACACATTGGGAGGGGTACTGTGTTTCTAGGGGAAGCGCCATGTCAGCAGGAAAGCACTTATTAGAGGGGACCTTCGGCAGGCCATCCATGTTCAGTCTTTCAGGACAGGGCATTTTTCAGGAGGACTGTGGAGTGACAACTTGGAATGGACAGCGACTCACTATTGGTGAGTACCTCTAATAGAAAGATTCAGTGATGACAAACAGTTCAGCCTGGGTAACATTCCAAAGCAAACAACACTATTGAGGAGAGTGACAGACTGGCAACGAACCTGGGTGGCAGATAATTTCTCGATCAAATACCAAGTGGGTAGCAATTTAGTAAAATCAGTTGACAGTCAATTTCAGGATCTAACATCAAGTGGGCAGTAATTTCACAAACTGGGGGGCAGCTGGAAGGGGGGCAAGGAGAGCCCACCAGGCATGAAGGAGGGGCCCAAGGCAGTCGACCTCCACCCTTCTCCACTCACCTGGCTCCGCCACTGGCACATTAACTCTTTGCTGCGGTCAATGCTTTATGTGGGATGCAAAATTGATGAGTGGTTCTAACAAGGGAGAGTGGCCTAAAGAGTCATAGGCATTGCCTAAAGGGGGTTCTGCCTGCCCCAAAAAATCAATCATTATACCCCGCAAACCTGTATTTGGAGCCACTTAGCCCGGTCTCCCGTGGTCTTGTTTGCAGCGAGTCGGCATATTGTATATACATCTCTCTGGCTAAGTTTGTAAATGTATTGCTGTGTCTTAATAAAATGCTCACTCACGATACAAACAATTCAATCAGTGAGTAACTCATTCCCATTCTGTAAATAAATCACCAAAGAGAAAGGGGAGGGGGGCAAATAGCATCTGCACGCTCTGTTACAAATCCAAGAGCATTGTGGGAACATAAGAATCACCACATATGTGTAATATTTAATAAATATGAAATAGAGATTCAACTATAAAATGCTTCTGACCAGGTAAATGGGCCTAGCCCCCAATACATTCATTAGTCGCAACATTCACCATAACTAAAAGGTCTGCAAAAGACAGCATAGAATTTCGAGGCGCACACTGTTGCTTTCACTCTATCAATGGATGCCACATTAAGGGGTTTACTTAGTGGGGGAGCCCTGACAGTGATAATAATGCATATCCTATTCAGGGACTCCCCACCCTCTGATGGTGCTGAGGGGGTCCCAGGCAAACAAACATCTCAAAATGCCACTTCTCTGATTGTATCATGCACCCATTCCCCCAAGGTGGAAACAGGTTGGGCTGATCTGATTTTCAGTGTGTCTCTATAAAAGTGCATTCATTTGTTCGTTCGTTCGTCCGTTCATTCACTCATTCATTCATTTTACTTTTAATAATCTCTTTTATTTTATTATCACCCTTTAAGGAATTTTCTGCATGGCTCAGCCAATTAGGAATGGGGGTTCCACGCAATGTGTTGTTACTATTACCCGTATGTGCTTGAAATCTTTGCTCTTGCTTAGCTCAGCCAAGCAGGAGGCTCCTTGGGCCGGTAGTCCGGTCCAGTCCAGCAGGCTCCACTCATCCCCCTCCCATACCTGTTACAGGACGCGTACTCCACGGCCCAGCCGGCGGCGCCTCCTTCTACTGGCTACTGGGATACACCTACACCAGGCCATCACACATACAGTGACCTACCGTCCTATGCAGCGTCCCCAGCGTGGCCATGGGAGGTCCCTCACCAGGGGAATGCCTACAGAGAGCTACACAGGTTTATGGGGTGGGGAGAGAAGGATTTAGGCTGCCCCAGGGGCTAAAAGCCTTAGCCCCTGTGGTTAGGGCGGTTGGAATTCACGGCCTCAGGTGTCCAAACCCTTCCTTATACACCAAGTTATTCGGAAATCACGTTTTTTATTTATTGTGTATTTATAATGACCTTAAACATCAGAAAAGTGTTTCAAAGCGCATCAAGGCAAAGAAGGTGGGGGGGTGGGAGGGCAGGGATGAAGAGAAAAACTAAAAGAAACGTTCCTGCTAGACCGTGAGACATTCAGTTTGTGCACGTGCTGTAAAGTTAGTCTTCTTGGCACCCAGTGGCCAGGAATTCCAGCCCTGCCGAGAGCTAAAGTATAATATATTAATGATGTAAAACTTTCAGAGAGCTGGGAATAAATGCAATCTAAAGAAAATGGTACATATGCAAATTAAACACAAACCTCGGCAAAATAGACCAATAGCTCCAATGACGAGATTGATGTTCAAGCCTCTTAACTTGAGCAGCAGGCAGTTATGAACCGATAAAGCCCTCCTTTCTCGTCACTATGCTTAAATAGTACTTTCTTTGCCCGTAAGATAAAATATTGGTCATGAATATTCTAAATAATGTGCATTTTATGGAGACATCATCCACTTAGTCAATTGCCCAATTGACTTCTAACGGAGTCCGGGCAAAGAGTCTTTATGGTTTCCTATACACGTGTCATGGCATTTTGCGCTACCTCTGATGAGTGGAAGCAGGGAGTGTACCCAATATGTACTTGGTAATTTGGTCTTGACCAGAAGTAGGAGAGGTTTGGTGGAAAGGGGTGTCTAGGTAGCTGCAGAAGGAGAATCCCTCACTGAACTGAAAGGGGCCCAACCTGCTGGTGGTGAAGATGGAGATTTGGTGGCATGATGCCAGCACCGCTTCATTACTGGCCTGCTCTGCACCACCAATGATTCTTACTATATCTTTGATGGCCCCTGGGATGGGCTTATATGGCCAGTAACAGCCCACTAGCCCGAGGTGTCAGGTCTGAGTGCTTTGAGGGCCTTCTTCATGGGCTTAGGTCCTTTATAAAAGCCATTTGTGGAAGCTATCAATGTTGTTTGCACCAAGGCACTGTGCTTTATTTTTCTTTATTTTGGTCTGTTTTCTTCTTTTGTTTTATCATTGCACAACTTTGTACTGTGTACATAGTGCCCAAAGAGCTATAGGTGAATGTGCACTCCAATCCAATCTGATCAAATCAACAATCACTAATTAAGGGTTCATGTCTGTCAATGACATTCTCTATTATACATCAAAAGCCAAATGCGTGAGAGCATAATTAACGGAGTGGGTCAATTATTATTAATTGAATGACTTCGTCTTTCAGGCTTTAGGCTGGCAAGGGATGGTGGGAAATGTAGTACATGCAGACTTGATTCAACTATGGCTTTCATCAAAGCTCATTAGTGTGTAATGTTTTGGCATGTTTAAGAAATTACTACCAGTTAATGATCAAATATATCATAACTAGCATTCCAATGATTCCATTTGAGTAATGGTTGGAAACCCCAACCTACACATCAAATTGCATGCTATAATGAATGATTACAGACCGTTTTAGTGGTTTACATGAGTGTTTTAGAAACAGAACAGTAGTATTGTATACCAAGATAAGAGTGCCAGAGAGAGAAGCCACTATTATCAAATGGTGCTGTTAGAATTATAGTATAGCCTTATAGACTGAGGGAGAGGGCATTATTGCATGATAATGACCCCCATTAAGTTGTAGGCTGAGGCTTTGCCTCGGGCCATAAGTTGGCTGGGGTCATTATCCCAAGCGATAATTACCCCTCCCGAGATCTTTAGGGCTATTAGCACATAGTGGTACTAGCAAATTATGTTTGGGCGTTTTGGTGGTGAAGTAAATAATGTTAGTTTACTAATGAGAAAGTAAATGGGCAAACTCAGTAACTTACATGTGGTTTTATTTTATAGTATTTAAAAACAAGATTGCCTTCATAAGTTAAGCATTTAAATTGCAAACTTGGTTAAACTGAATAGGGTTAACATGAGCATTCATTAGGGGTCGTATAGTAATAAACGGGTTCTCCAAAAGAAAATGAAGGCGTTTTCCCATATTTTAGCTTTCTCTTTGGTATGTTAAATAGGATGTTGCAGTGAAAAAATAGGCCCACCTTTAGAGGAAACGTCTTGTATTAAGACATATTTCCTGGAAACAGTCTTATTATTTCCATTTCTGCTTTTGAAGTCAGAATGTTCAGAATGCAGTCAATACCAGTAGTTATTGACTGCACTCCGAAGCTTCTGATTGGCTGAGAGGAGGTCAATAATAATCTGCATGTGCTGATACTCAATACGAGCCTGTTGACCGGAAGCAGGAACACAAGGGGACTCATCATTTCAGTGGTGACCTCAGCTATAATAATTGCCTCTACTGTTTTTAATGGTGGTGGTTTTCCCACCTTTGTCCCAAATGGAAGGGTAGGAGTTGGATTCATTAGGTCGAGTCAAGGAGACTGCTCTTAAGCTATTTATGGGAAGCCTAGAGAAGGAATCCCTTATTATCAGGATAGCTGTGAAACATAGGAGATCAGTCCAGCTCACATAATACAGTAGTTGGAGTGGGCATGGACAGCAGAGTTGAGCACTTCGAACTCACTGGTGAGGTAATATTGGCACTACCCACCTGCCGGTTCATCTAGCTCAGGGATCTCCATCTGCATCTCTCTAGATGTTTTGGACAATGACTTATCCCTCACAATTCACTAGGCTGGCAAGGGATGGTGGGAAAAGTAGTACAGTTGTGGGGCAATCATAATGATCTCTTTTATTGATTGGTTCCCGGGATGGTGGGATGGTTTATGTCAAATCATTGCTAATTTATCAAACGTGACGCTGAGGAGGAGAATGTTTGGTTTCAATGAAGGCAGGTGTTGATTTGTATGTTTCAGCCAAAGGCCTGAGTGGGAAGTGTGGCGCATGATCTGAACTAATAGGGAAAGAGGTCATGTGTGGTTTGATGTTATCACCAGAAACAGTTACATTTCAGAAGATTCAGAAGTTGCCCTTTGTTAAGCGGCTTCACTTCAACACCACAGCTAAGTCAATGCCTAGTCTGGGATGCTGAGGGAAACCCTTATTGATATATTTTTAGGTCCAGTTCATGTACTCTGGATGACAACCCTTATATAACACCCCTCTCTTAGAATCCCCCTGACCCCACTGAGCCAAGAAGTAGGTCTGTTTTGCAAATTTAAAAGGTTTATTTGAGAAATATAACAATATATATCTATCACACTGTTATAATAAATTAATATTGGATATCACGCTTAAAATATGAAAGTGATCAACAATGGATAATGTTCTACTGGTAAACTGATTTGGTTACTTAGAAGTAGTATAGAGGATGAGGTAGCTGAAATGCTTTATGGTTTCAAGGAAATGCAAGGTGGAAAAAATGCAGTACAGAAAATAAACTGATTTGGTTTCACAAGAGATAATATGTTCACTTTTCCCCTGCTGGCAATTCACCCCCCCCTATATGCAATGCAAGGAGATGGAAGTAACACACACAGTCTTCAGGAATACAATCAAATACAATACGGAATTCAGTTCCCCCCCCAGCAAGCTTAGACAACAGGTATGCTTTTTAAAACACGGGCAAGAGTGCTTTGTAATGTGGTGGCACGGAAGCGAAAAATGCTAAAATTGCTTTTAATTCCCTATAGGAGGGCCAGGTTGAGTGGTAGATGCTTGTTGGTATTAGTTCAGGCTCACTTTAGCAATGCTCTATGAGTTATTACCAGGTTGCAAACGGATTTTAACAAAGGAAGGAATGGAGCTGCTATTTTGACAAGTGGAGAAATTGAGCCAAATCGCAAATCGCGGTAAATTTTGCGAGTGCGTAAATCGCGATTGCGGTAAAAGTATAAGGAGTAGGTTCTAGGCTTGTTGGAAAGCTTAGATTCTAAGCTTTCAGAGGAAAGTTAAATCTCGTTCCTAGGACAAACGGTTCCAGAGATATGGACGATTTTGTGAAGGTCGTTTTTCAGATTTAAAGTAAACTCAAAATGACAGGTGACAGCTTGCAGCTGCAGAATTGACATGTGACAGTTGTGCAGCTTTAAAAATGACAGATGACATGATTTCTAGGAGGCTGTTCTAATTAGGTTAAAATAGTTTGGATTAGATTATTTTAACTGAGAGATTGGGTTGTGCACAGTTCTGGCGGATACTCACTACTAATTTTGAAATTAATGGGCCTCGTCACGGATCTGGTCAACTGAACTGGACTTCGGGGCGGTTCTGCTCACAGCGTCTGGGTCAGCTCTGCTCTGCTGGTCTAGCCTCTCTGGATACAGCGGCCTCTGGTTCTGGATACTGCTCTGCTTTCCGGTCCAGATCAAGTGGATTCTGGATGTAACACTGCTTTCTGAGTACTGGCAAAAGTTCTTGGCAAAGAATTCAGACAGCTCGCTCGGCTGTTGAATAGTTTGGTTAGATTTGCTGGATTCTGAAGGCCTGCTGAGAATACTTTTGCTTGCAGTGGGCCTTCTAGGTTCAAAGTTCTGTAGTGTATGGGTCCCTGGTTCTGGTCTCTGTCTGGATGGGATGTCAGCCGTCAAAATGCTCTGCAGAAATGGAAAATGAACCTCTCTACCTGTCCCAGCAGTCTCTTTTTATGTGTTTTGGAAGTGGGTGTGTGCGTAGCATCACTAAGCCTGCCCCTCTCTTGATTTGATAGGTCAATAGATTCTTTGGTCCCTGATTTGGGAAGGGATAGTGTGTCAGAGTGATGTCATTTTTATGGCCTCCAGCAAGAACACTCCCCTGTTCAATGTGCACACAAATCTATTTCTGATCCAAATACATATTTCCCAGGTACACAAGTGATTGACATTACATGTACATATTACACATTGCTTCCGGTAGTCTCTGTTCCGACTCTGGCGTTTTTAGGAGCTTGCATTCAAAAATGGCAACTTATTTTCGATTTTAGTGGGTTTTTGCAATATGGGATTTTCATCAAAAATTATACAAAGGTACATTTCCCTTCCACATATATCCCAGTAACTTTCCATGTCTCTAGCTTAAATACAGTGTCTACAATATTCATAATTAGCGGGGTTTTGCCCCAGAACATGGTACAAATTGGAGTTTGGACTCAAATCGTGAGGACATTTTCCATACTAAGACTCTCAAAGTTGTACATTCCTGTCATTTGGTTACAATAAGTTATCACTGTTTCTATAAAATATATATTTGTTGCAATTCAACTCCCCAAAGTGTTTGGGTCCGCCTCCAGAAGTCTGGGTGGGTCAGTGATCACATGTCTCTCCTTGCTGGCAGATGGCTGTTTACAGGAAACACTCAAAATTAACATACCCGATTCAACTGAAAGGGGCTATTGTCTCTCTCCTCCAGGCTGAAGGGGAAACCCCCTCCCTCTCACTCAGAAGGGCCATGTGATATCCTGCCTCCTGTTGTGAGTCTCTGGGGTGTTAAGAGTTCTCAGCCTCTTGGCCTCTGGGAACAGCAGGTGGCTAAGATTTGTTAATGAACCAACAGGCCTTTGAAGTCCAGTTGACTCAGGTCCCTTTGTCAGACAGTTCTCCTGTCAGAGTTTAGACCGCTAGCGCCGCCTTGTGGAATTTGTCGGTACTGCATCCATTTTTGGGATCTGTCTTGAATTACTGCGTTTCAATAGAGTGGTCTTTTGCTTGATAGAATAGGACCCTTGCTTAACATTGTTTTGATGGCATCCTTACAGTAGAGTGGTGATGTGGAACCCCCCACAAAAAGGTTGTATCTTTGGAGTGGTCTTGTGCCAACTGCGCAGTTCTCCTGGACTCTGGGATGGAATGATGGGCGGCGGCAGCTCATCCCCACATCTACCCAGTCTTTGATTCAGCATGGGTCAAAACCCTTCACAAACCCCCCCGCCTGACTACGCTTTGATTCAAGTCGAGGGGAAGTCGGGTGCAAAGGAGGTTTTGAGCCCTTGCGCTGGTATGCTCACATTATCTTCTTCCAATTCTGAAGATGGCACAGTTCAGCATCTTTTCCTCCACCCAGTTGGATCGATCGGTCCTCCTCGCCGGTCCTGATGGGAATATTGGGCGGTACCCCGGGCCCCTCGGATCTTTGCTCCCGGTCACTGGGCGTCCTCCTTGGCCAGTCTCCAGGTTTTCTTTCTCCTAGGATGACAAAGGAAAGCGGCAATACCTATTCATACACATTTCTCCCCCACTATTGATATAGTGGGGCAACATATACATTTTATACTTTAATAGACATAGCAGTCCAATTTTTAAAAACAAGATATAATTCAGAGACAGTGGCTTACAAGCGTCATAATATTTTAGAGACTATATGTGGGATATTTTAGGGTTGGAACTGAATTAATCTGGAGCGGTCCCCTCTGGTATTGCAGAGGACTCCTCCAGTTGCTGCAGCGTGTGTCTGGGATGGCAACACTTTAGCTGATTTATATGTACCCACTTGTCTTCCCCTTCCGCCAGACTACCTTTGGGGATGCGGATCTTGTACGCTACAGGGAAGATCTTGTCTATAATTTCAAACGGTCCCTTCCATGTAGGCAAAAATGTTCGCTGTTTGGCCTGGTTCCTTTGGAAATTTTATAGATAGATCCGGTCCCCCACAGTATATTCCTTCCTGGTGGTCTTCAGGTCGTAGTGGGTTTTCATGCTATCAGCTGATCTTTCTAGATTCTGCTGAGCATAGGCAAAAGCATGCTGAAGGTGTTTCCTTAAATTCTCCACATACTCATGAGTTGTGGAGGCATTTATCAGTGTCTGCTCCTGGGTCCTGTAGAGCAAATGCTGAGGAAGCACCATCTTGCGTCCAGTCATCAACTCAAATGGTGACATTTTAGTTGCAGATGAAGGGGTAGATCTGATGGCCATTAGGACCAGAGGTAACCGGATATCCCAACTTGGCCCAGAATCTGCCACAAACGTTTTTAAGATGCTCACAATGATTCGGTTGTAGCGTTCTACTGCCCCAGAGGAAGCTGGCCGGTAAGCAATATGTAACTTCCTTTTGACCCCCAGTATCTCCCACATCTTTGTCATTACTTCACTGGTGAAGTGGCTACCCCTGTCTGACTCAATCCTTTGAGGTAGACCAAAACGGGAAAAGATGCGGTTAATCATCAGGGCAGCTGCTGTTTCTGCCTTGCAGTTTGGGGCCGGGAGACATTCCACCCACTTGGTAAACAAGCATGTAACGGTCAACATGTACTTGTTTCCTTTAGACGAGCGAATTACGG
This sequence comes from Ambystoma mexicanum, assembly GCF_040938575.1. Lineage (NCBI taxonomy): Eukaryota > Metazoa > Chordata > Amphibia > Caudata > Ambystomatidae > Ambystoma > Ambystoma mexicanum. The sequence goes on along the minus strand of NC_090929.1, from coordinate 1,438,723,070 downwards.
GGCCTACAAAGTCGATTTGCAAATCTGGCAGTGTCATCCCCCTCATTTGGAGAGGCGCACAGTGTGTGAGGGATGATGGCTGAAATTGTGCACACACAAGACAACCCTTCAAATATTGGTTGAGGTCCTGGCCCATGTGTGGCCAGTATGCAACCTCTCTTAAGATTTCAAGTGTTGTGTGAAACCCCCTATGACCGGCGGTGGCCGCATCATGGGCGTGACTTAACATCAGGCTTCGGAATGAGGTAGGGACCACCCACTGATCATGGCCCGCTTGGGATTTCGTTACCAACAAACCGTCTTGGATTCGGAAAATTTTTGGACATTTCATCAACACTCTTAGGTCCTCTTTCCCGATGTAATCGGTATCCGTCAAGGGAAAGTTCTCAGGGTCCTCAATGTGTTGGTAAAACTTACCAATTATTGGATCCCCCTTTTGAGCCGTAATTAAATCAGCATCAGGGGTCTCCTTACTCCATTGGGCAGTTGAAAGATCATTGTGAGCATATGTCTGGGACCTAGTGATAGCAGTGATCTGGATTTCCCCCAACAGGGACTCTATTTCTATTAGATCCCCTTGGATGGCCCCGGTTTTGGCCAGCTGATCAGCTAAGTCATTTCCAGTTTTGTCTGGTCCCTCTACTTTAGAATGACCCTTGATCTTTTTCCAGTAGATGGTCATCCCATTCGATGTGACCAGGTCATCAATATTTTGGATTAACTTCCCATGTTTCAGGGGTTTGTTATTAGCACATAACATGCCTCTGGTTTTCCAATTAACCAGGTGCTCCACAAACCCGTTCTGTACATAATCCTAATCTGTGATTATGACTAGTTCGTGGAGTTCATGTTGGACGGCAGTGAGGATGGCCTGATGCACAGCCATCAATTCTGCCACCTGACTACTTCGGGGACCAATTTTGTATCCAGCGGAGGGTTCTGGAAATTCCTTCACCCATGCATTCCCTACGCCGCCCACCATTTCTTTCTCCCCGTTGTTGTCAACATGGTAAGAGCATCCATCCACATAGACAGTGGGCATTCCCTCACACTTGTCTTCTTCAAAGACTTTGTGTGGGGAATTAAGGTATGCCTCCATGTTGTCCTTGATTTTTAGACTTTCGTCCTCAAGACAGTTTTCTCTGGCACAATCATGCAAGTCAGCCAGACCTTGCGCGAGGGGACTCTTCTTGTTTTGGTCATATCTGACCTCCACAGGAAAGCCTTGCATTGACAGAATCCAGGAAGTAATTCGGGAATTACTCATATTTCCGGCCCGGATTCTGTCACTTTGGAGGTATTGCAGAGGCTGGTGTGGAGTCTCCACTATGATGTGTTCCCCCTGGATAAACGGGCGGTAATTCTTCAATGCCCACTCCGTTGCCAGGAATGCCTTCTCACAATCGTTGAATTTTTCCTCCACAGAGGATAAAGTTTTGCCCGCATAGGAGATTACTTTATTGACCTTGTCATGCTTTTGGTATAATACTGCCATCAAGCACGTATTAGAGAACCCTGTCTCCAGGAAGAACTCCTTGTTTCTGACAGGGTAAGCTAGGCAAGGCGCTTGTGAGAGGCTTCTTTTGAGTTGTCTTACTGCCTCGGATTGTTCTGGACCCCATTCCCACTTGACCCCCCCTTCAAGAGATGAATCAGGGGTCTGGTGATCTCTGCGTAGCCCTCAATGAACTTTCTGCTGTAATTAGTCAGTCCAAGGAGGCTCCTTAGTTCCCGCAGAGTTGTGGGGTCTTTCAGTTTTTGGAGGGCTTCCACTTTCTTTTCCTGGGGACAGAGACCCTGAGGAGTAATCTCATGCTCTAAGAAATTAACACAGGTTCTACATCACTGTGCTTTCTGAAAGGAAAGTTTTGCTCCGGCGGCCCGCAACTGTGTCAGAACATAACGGATCTCCGCTATGTGTTCTTCCACAGATGAACTTTTGATGAGGACATCATCTACATAAGCCAGGTGACCCCTCGCACCCAGGTCGGGCATGGCCGTGTGTAGGAAAATGTTGAATTCATTGCCGGAGTTTGTATTGGTCCTCCCTACTGACAGGCACGGTCCAGTATCCATTGGTCAGGGCTATTGCTGTGAATACCTGTGACCCCTGGATCTGGGCCAGCCCTTGGTCAATGTAGGGCAGAGGCCATCGGGAAGTATGGACCCGTTTGTTGAGCTCCCTAAGGTCGGCGCAGAGTCTCCACTGGCCGTTTGGTTTCAATATTCCCAGCACCGGATTATTGAAGGTGCTTTGTACTGGACGGATTATTCCCCGGGACTCAAGGTTCTTAATTATTTCAGTAAGGGACTCCATGGATGCGAGAGGCAAACAATATTGCTTCACAAACACTGGAGTCATTCCAGGGTCCGTGGGAATTGTTGTGGTGTGGATGTCGGTGCGACCACAGTCATATGAGTCTACCGCAAAGAGATCTTGGAAATCCAAGAAAATTTGTTTCAACTTTTGTTTCTGTTCCAGAGTCACGCAGGCATCAGCTAGGTTGACCCTCTCTTCCACCATCTGCCTGAAGCCGGGAAAGACTTCTGGTTTGGCTATCTCAGGAGCCTCCTCCAGCTGGGTGGAGAAGTCCCTGGTCAGAGTGCTGATTTGGACTGGAGGCTTCAGGTGGGAAAGGCAGCCCTCATGGACCTGGAAAATCACCTCATCCCTCCTGAAGTCACAAGTCACATCTTCCTTACCATAAGAGCAAGAAGTGTACACCAGGAAGTTCCCCCCATGCCGGGTGAAAATCCTGTCTGGTGTTGTATTGTCATCACTGTCACTGTCAAAACAGTCCTTGGGGATTTGTCCTAACAGTTCATTTCCTAAATCAATGGAGAAATGTCGGTCATCAACCACCATTCCAATGATGGTACCTGCGGCTAGAGTAATACTCTGTAAGTCGCTGTTATCCACCTCTATTGGAACGGTGTCATGTTCTATGTTGACTAATGGTGTTGGGTTTACCCCTAACCCTTGTTGTTGGAGAGAAGCATTTAGATGAATATAAGCATCAGGGTTTTTTTTCAATTTTTGTTCTCTTTTAACTTTCACTTCCAGGGAGAATTGTCGGGTCCTATCTGGGATGGTGACTTCCTCTTTAAGCTGAATTTCAACTGCATAAGGTAGCAATTGAGCTGACCTAAATGCTTTTTCTTGATCATCAAAGCCCATGGGATTATCCGCTAATCGGGCCAAAGCTTTGAAGTTTATTAGGTCCAAACTAATGGCAAAGCGATTGAGAATGTCACTGCCTAAGTAAAAGGCGGCAGTGACGTCTCGCACGACCCAACAATTATGGACTATGCTCTTGCTGCCAATGGAGATTTTGAGCATGCACCTGCTTGGCAGGAGATGTTTGGAATTGGGTGCTTCCAGGTCCATTTCCCATTTGTCTACCAGTTTGAATGTGGGAATGGCTGGATCTTTTGGGAGTTGGCGGAACATAGCTTCGCTAATGAAGCTCTTACCGTTGTTCACCCACACTCGAGCAAGAACAGAGTCCTTCCCATCATTTAACTGAACAGGGATGAACAACTGCTCTCCAATTTGCTGAATATCAGCCAGGCTCTGAGCTAATTTCACATCTTTCTGGACTATAGGAGTGGGAGCGTCTGATTGTGGATTGGTAAAGAATTTCAGAGTGTTTCCTTCCAGTGTGGAATACCACCTTAAACTGGAAGGAAGGTTGATTTTCAGAAATAGAGAGGACCCCCCATCACCAGTCTGTTGTCCTACTGCTATTACTGTCACGTCTGGAATGTGGTTGTTCTGGAAGTGAAATTCTACTTGGTCAGATTTTTGTTCAACCATGTGGCAGGTGCCGTTTAAACTAACATGGTTGACACTCTGTTTTAATTTTATTGGTCGGCTAGTCTGGGTCCAGAGGACCTTGTTTACGCAATCTATTAGGGGTGACAACCTTCTCAGGAGGTCATTCCATAGTAAACAAGGGGTGCCCTCTGGAGTCACTACAATGACTGGGTGTTTCACCTTGTGTCGCCCAATTTTGATGTCCAAATCTGCAGTCCCCTAGACAGGAATTTCCTTCCCGTCAAAGTTCTGCAGTTGTCCAGGAAGAGAGGTGAGAGGAATATGGTAATTCTCCCCCCTTCCTGCATTTAGTTCATCAAAGGCCCTTTTGGACAGAAGGGTAGCTTGGGATCCAGTGTCCACCAGTGCCGAAATTGTACCCTGCCCCTGTACTTGTACCGGGGCATAATATCTTCCCTCCTTCTCCTCAAGGGGGCACAGATAATGCACATTTTTGGACAACTGGTGGGCTAACTTTCTGGTTTTGGACATGGCGAGAGAAGAGATTTGGGCAGAATTCTGTGGAGAGTCTTGGGAATCTGAAAGAAAAAGTTGGCAACTGGAGATCAGAGCCATTGTGGGTTCCCCTGGTTCCAGTTCTGGGCCACCCCACCCCCCTTTTCGGAGGCAGTCATCAGGATGGGTTTGAACCAGGGGATTTTGGCATTGTGGGTTCTGGGATGAGATGATGGGCGGCGGTAGCTCAGTCTCCATATCCCCCAGTCTGGATTGAAATCCCTTGGGACCCATTTTTCTTTGGGAGGAGTTCCCCCATCTCTAAAGGAGAAGATCCTTTTCCCAGGATCCTCTGAGGATTCCTCTCCCTCAAATTGGAAGATCTGTACCTCCTCCACAAACTGGGCCTGTTTGGGTACTTTGTTTCTCCTACCCCCCTCCTCTGCTCCTTTGGAGACAGACTTTCAGGGGCAGGAGATTTCGTTTCCAGTTCCTGGGTTTCCAGGGGCTGTTTACAAGTGAGGAAGGAAGCTTCCTCCAAGGCTTTACACCCCTCTTCCCCTTGTGCCTCCTCCCTGGGAACCGGTGGGTTATCGGGGTGCTGCCCCGTCATTGTTCTGGAGCACCAGGTCCAGAGTTTGGGGCATTCTGCGGTGGCATGCTCATCTGAGGGTTCTGTTGAGCCCTCAGTATGTGACCCAGATCCCGTGCCATATTTTGGACCTGGCGCTCAAGTTGGGAAACCCGCTCAGGTTGATACTGGGTTCTGTTTTCTCCCCTGGGCTGATCCCGGTAAGGGTAGCTTTCCCTTCTCTGGTAGTACCCCGGGTTGGGAAGATTTGGGTACCCCTCCACCCTTGGCCTCCTCTCTCCCGGATTAGGTTGTCTGGGCTCAGGGAATTGGGGAAAGAAGGATGGATGATTTTGGGGCTGGAAGTTGGGTGGATACCTGGGGAAAAAATTCTGCCCAGGGTTTGGTGAATTTCTTCCCTCCTGGGGGAAGTTACGAGGGAAATTCCCTGGGTTAGGTGCTTGGCCGGATTCCCCCACTTGGGCTGGAGGAGTTCACACATAACCCAGGATGGGTCGGTTTCCCTTGTAGCGGGGACCCCATTTGTGGGACTACCTCCTTGACTCCCTGTCTGTGACTGGCCCGAGGGCCTCCTGGTGTTAGATTTATTTGGTGCAGGCAGGTTTTTAGGCCCCCCCATCTCCAAATCTAAAACGGGGGCAACCTTTACCTCTGCCACCTTAGCAGCAGCAGGGGTGCTGTTGTTTTTGGGGTTTTTCTGCGCATTATTTTTATTTTTGATGGGCTTCTGCACCTCATAGATCCGGGTAGCCTGTTCAATGACCCAGTCTAAAGATCTTTTCTCATGAAAATCTCTCACGAACTGGGTCATTATGTATTTGGGTAAGGCATGGAAAAACGAATTGATATATTCTCTGCTATCCGTGCGCACCCTTCTGGTGGTCTGCGCAAAAGCACGCTTTATTTCTTGCACAAACTCTTGTGGGGCCTGATCCTCCCCACATTGCAAATTGTAGGCTGCCTTGCGAGCCTCTTGAGGATTTCTGTGCACAGAAAAATGTTTCAAGATGGCCGCCCTGTATGTGGACCACCTTGAATGGTTTTGATCCTCCAGCCCTGCAAAAGAAACTGGAGTATTCTGGTGAGAAGGTCCATTCGACGTACTGGATGCAGCTACTGCTGTCCTTCGAATGGAAAGTCTCCATCATTTGCTCATAGAGCTCCATGTGTTCCCAAACAGAATACTTGGCGTTCTTATGATAAGGCGTGATGACACTCCTTATTGCCTTTATTTGTTTCAATGGGTCCTTAAGCAAGGCCCTTTTTGCCTTATTGGCCTTTTTGGTTCGGGTAACCCTGGTCCATTCATCCTCTGACTCAGAAGCACTGCTCCCAGAGGTGCCAGTCTGATCTTCCAGGTTTTCCCGGATTCTGCGAGCCAGGGAATGGCTGGCAGAATGTGGGGACCTGGTCTCCTGTGTCCTGTAGCGCTCAGAGGAGTCTTCAGATCCCTCCTTGTTGCCAGGATTTGATGGGTACCCACCCCCCCACTGACCTAACTGGGCAGAGGTTTTCAGGATGCCCTTAATGGGCCTACTCTCCTGGGGTTCCCCACTAAATTTCACTGTGCTTGGGTGCCCATACCCGGATGCCCGCCCATCCATTCCTGGGAGGTACTAGCCTATGAGCCCCATACTTCTAGCTGGATAGTAATCTGCCATCCCCGTGGCCCTGGGCTCATGTGCGCGAGGGGACATGGGGGTGGCAGAGTCCAGGGACTGGGAGAGATGAAGGCCTCTGGTACTAGGGCTCCTGAGGTAATGCTCCGGAGTTTCTCTTTCCCAGCAAACCTCATCTGTATCCGCCCCTGCTCCCTGTTGCAATGCAAGAGCCTGCGCTTTCAGTTCATCAGTTAAGGCCTTACTAGACTCTATCAGTCTCTCCTGCATCGCTACCTGTTGCTGGAGCCTATCATTGTGCTGGCAGAGAGCCTCATTCTCTCTCTGTGCCTCCTGATTGGTCCTGGAGTACTGGGCCAGTCTCTGCTGCAGGAGGGTTACCTCCTGAGTTCCATCCCTACTGGCCTGCTCCTTTCTTGCCAGAGCCTCCTCCACCCTCCTGGTGTGCTCTAACAAGTTCTGGTGTTCTTTTTGGAGGTAACCCAGTCCCTGGAGGGCCAGGTGATTTTCTTCCATTTTCCTTTTTAAGTGGCAGACTTCCTGGCCTAAAGTATCCCTTTCCTGACTAAGAGCCTGCATCTGTGCCGCCAGGTCGTCCCGTTGCCTTTGGAGGGCACCAGCTTTCTGGCGCTCCTGATCAAACTCTGCCTGGGTATCCAGGTCCTTCAGAATCAATTTATTGCTTTCCTCTTTTTCCCTATCTAGGTGGCTTTGCAGGGTGACTACCTGCTCAGCACATGCCCTATTGAAATCTAATTGTTGCTCCAGCTTTCTCTGGCTCTGCATTAGGGAGTCCAAACCTTCTTGGTACTCCTTCTGCAAGGCCAGAAATCTGGTATCCTGGTCAGCCTTTTCCTGTTGCAGCACATCCATATCCTCCTTTATTTTAGTGATGTACTGTCTGCTGTGCTTTTCTGACTCCTGGCTCCTGAGCAGCCTCTGCTCAGAAGAGTCCAGATCAGATTGGGCCTTCTCTAACGCCATCTGTTGCCTATTTGCCAGATCTTGGCCTTCAGCACATTTGTCCTGCATGGCTCCCATATATAGGTACAAATATGCCACTATCCTGGCAATCTTATTATGTTCATCTTTGGCTTTAGGGGCCATGTATAGTTCACTCAGGGCCACATGTAGGGGACCCTGATCTCTCCATATATCTGACCCTGTTTCAGTGACCTGTTGCGCGATTGCCTGCAACCAGAACGTTTGGTCCTGATGAGTCCACTCACCTCTCACAAATAGCTTATGTAAGAAGTGCTCTCTGGCTATTTTGATGTCTACCAGTGTCGTCATTCTGGAATTTGAGTTCCTTCCTGACTTACAGAAGTTTGTATTTTATTTTTGCAAAACAGACCGTTTCCTTAGAGCTTTCCTTTGAGGAGTGCTTTACAGCGTAACACAGCATGGTGATCCGACCGGATGTATGTCTCCTGTCAGTTAGCACACTGTATTAATCTGCACAAGTGATAGATCTAACCCAGAATCTCCGGCTACGAGCCCCCACTTTGTTAAGCGGCTTCACTTCAACACTACAGCTAAGTCAATGCCTAGTCTGGGATGCTGAGGGAAACCCTTATTGATATATTTTTAGGTCCAGTTCATGTACGCTGGATGACAACTCTTATATAACACCCCTCTCTTAGAATCCCCCTGACCTCACTGAGCCAAGAAGTAGGTCTGTTTTGCAAATTTAAAAGGTTTATTTGAGAAATATAACAATATATATCTATCACACTGTTATAATAAATTAATATTGGATATCACACTTAAAATATGACAGTGATCAACAATGGATAATGTTCTACTGGTAAACTGATTTGGTTACTTAGAAGTTGTATAGAGGATGGGGTAGCTGAAATGCTTTATGGTTTCAAGGAAATGCAAGGTGGAATAAATGCAGTACAGAAAATAAACTGATATGGCTTCACAAGAGATAATATGTTCACTTTTCCCCTGGTGGCAAGTCACCCCCCCCCTATATACAATGCAAGGAGATGGAAGTAACACACGCAGTCTTCAGGAATACAATCAAATACAATACGGAATTCAGTTGCCCCCCCAGCAAGCTTAGACAACAGGTATGCTTTTTAAAACACGGGCAAGAGTGCTTTGTAATGTGGTGGCAAGGAAGTGAAAAATGCTAAAATTGCTTTTAATTCCCTATAGGAGGTTCAGGGCGAGTGGTAGATGCTTGTTGGTATTAGTTCAGGCTCACTTTAGCAATGCTCTATGAGTTATTACCAGGTTGCAAACAGATTTTAACAAAGGAAGGAATGGAGCTGCTATTTTGACAAGTGGAGAAATTGAGCCAAATCGCAAATCGCGGTAAATTTTACGAGTGCGTAAATAGTGATTCCGGTAAATTAACTGAGAGATTGGGTTCTGCACAGTTCTGGCGGATACTCACTACTAATTTTGAAATGAATGGGCCTCGTCACGGATCTGGTCAACTGAACTGGACTTCGGGCGGTTCTGCTCACAGCATCTGGGTCAGCTCTGCTCTGCTGGTCTAGCCTCTCTGGATACAGCGGCCTCTGTTTCTGGATACTGCTCTGCTTTCCGGTCCGGATCAAGTGGATTCTGGATGTAACACTGCTTTCTGGGTACTGGCAAAAGTTCTTGGCAAAGAATTCAGACAGCTCGCCCGGCTGTTGAATAGTTTGGTTAGGTTTGCTGGATTCTGAAGGCCTGCTGAGAATAATTTTTGCTTGCAGTGGGCCTTCTAGGTTCAAAGTTTTTTAGTCTGTTCTGTAGTCTATGGGTCCCTGGTTCTGGTCTCTGTCTGGATGGGATGTTGGCCGTCAAAATGCTCTGCAGAAATGGAAAATGAACCTCTCTACCTGTCCCAGCAGTCTCTTTTTATGTGTTTTGGAAGTGGGTGTGTGCGTAGCATCACTAAGCCTGCCCCTCTCTTGATTTGATAGGTCAATAGATTCTTTGGTCCCTGATTTGGGAAGGGATAGTGGGTCAGAGTGATGTCATTTTTATGGCCTCCAGAAAGAACACTCCCCTGTTCAACGTGCACACAAATCTATTTCTGATCCAAATACATATTTCCCAGGTACACAAGTAGTTGACATTACATGTACATATTACACATTGCTTCCGGTAGTCTCTGTTCCGACTCTGGCGTTTCTAGGAGCTTGCATTAAAAAATGGCAACTTATTTTCGATTTTAGTGGGTTTTGCAATATGGGATTTTCATCAAATATTATACAAAGGTACATTTCCCTTCCACATATATCCCAGTAACTTTCCATGTCTCTAGCTTAAATACAGTGTCTACAATATTCATAATTAGCGGGGTTTTGCCCCAGAACATGGTACAAATTAGAGTTTGGACTCAAATCGTGAGGGCATTTTCCATACTAAGACTCTCAAAGTTGTACATTCCTGTCATTTGGTTACAATAAGTTAAAAATATTATTGTTGCAATTCAACTCCCCAAAGTGTTTGGGTCCGCCTCCAGAAGTCTGGGTGGGTCAGTGATCACATGTCTCTCCTTGCTGGCAGAGGGCTGTTGACAGGAAACACTCAAAATTAACATACCCCATTCAACTGAAAGGGGCTATTGTCTCTCTCCTCCAGGCTGATGGGGAAACCCCCTCCCTCTCATTCAGAAGGGCCATGTGATATCCTGCCTCCTGTTGTGAGTCTCTGGGGTGTTAAGAGTTCTCAGCCTCTTGGCCTCTGGGAACAGCAGGTGGCTAAGATTTTTTAATTAACCAACAGGCCTTTGAAGTCCAGTTGACTCAGGTCCCTTTGTCAGCCAGTTCTCCTGTCAGAATTTAGACAGCTAGCGCCGCCTTGTGGAATTTGTCGGTACTGCATCCATTTTTGGGATCTGTCTTGAATTACTGCATTTCAATAGAGTGGTCTTTTGCTTGATAGAATAGAACCCTTGCTTAACATTGTTTTGATGGCATCCTTACAGTAGAGTGGTGATGTGGAACCCCCCACAAGAAGGTTGTATCTTTGGAGTGGTCTTGTGCCAAATGCGCAGTTCTCCTGGACTCTGGGATGGAATGATGGGCGGGGGAAACTCATCCCCACATCTACCCAGTCTATTGATTCAGCATGGGTCAAAACCCTTCACACCTTGCTCACTGAGGAGAGTCATATGAGCAAAGGTGCACCCTCTAGTAAGTGAGTGTGTTTTCATGTGAGTCCCATGCAGTCTGATGACAGTAAGTTAGGTGATTGCTTTAGTATTATGGGGTTAGCATTGAGACTTGAATGAACATGAGCATAGGTAAGCCTGCAGCTGTACTAGGGGAAAATATATCAGTGAACTACGGCAGTGGGGCAGTGGAGTGTCAAGCACCAGTTGGTGGAAGAATAGCAAACCTGCAAGGGAGGTCAATTAGAATTCCTCTGGACATGTCAAGCATGTGGTATAAACTGGTCAATAATAATGTATTTGATACATGTGGGCCAGAAATGCATGCTGGGCTTGCACTGGTGCATGATATGGAATATTTCCTGACTTTCAAAGAAAGCCACAGGGGGATTGTTTTTTGCAGGCAAAGATGATCAACACATAGACAGGAATGCTGCAACTGGCAGCATGCTACACATCCCATCTTGCAAAACCGCAACTATCCGGAAAAATTTAAAAACACTCATAATGGAAGATCTCACTGCCATTCTGGCTTCCTTCAGTGCCACACAGTATGCGGATGACATCGTCCCTGCCTCTGTACTCAAGACACTTCCAACTGAAGCACTCCTCCCTCAAATGACAATTATTAACAGTTTTCTAACTCAAGGCACCTTCCCCTCGGCCCTCAAGACCTGACACATCCTCCTGCTTCTCAAGAAACCAACACTGAACCCTGACAACCTCATCAACTACCATCCCATCCCCCATCTTCCCTGCGTAGGTAAGATCCTTCTGAAAGCAGTAGCCATGCAACTCCTCCCACACATCGAAGCCCACAACCTCCTTAAGTTTTACCAATTAGGCTCCAGACCAAGATGCAGCACAGAAACAGCTACCATCAAGGTGATCGAGGATGCATTTAAAATCCTTGATGATGGCCCTCCTTTCCTCCTTGTTCTCCTTGTCCTCTCACCAGCATTTGACACAGTCTCCCACCAGACACTATCCAACAATCTACATCACCACATTGAGATTAGGTAGATTGTTCTCAGATGGCTCCAATTGTAAGGTGCTAATCACCACAAGTTTGTACAAATGGATTTCTCCAATCACCAACTCTATGCATCTTCTGTGGAGTTCCACAAGGATCCACCCTCTCCCCTGTGATCTGACATTTTTTCATGGGGCCACTTGGAACCCTCCTTGCTCCACACAACATCCACCTATACACAGATACAGAGATGACGGACAGCTTTACCCCGAAATATCCATCATCAAAGACATCCACAGGCACAATGCCTGCCTCTCATTGATCCATTTGTGGATGTCCAGTGCTTACCTGAAGCTCATCTTCTCTAAGACTGAATTCCTACTGCTGACACACTAAGCACCCAGACATCCAGACCTGGCTCACTGCTGTGCACCCTGAGGGCTTCACACCCACCTGGCCACCTACAGCAAGTTTTGAGGGTTTGACGCAATGAAGACACAAACGGCTTGGTCCCAACCTTCTCTCCTGCAGACAATAAAGCCCTTCATTACAACTTCAGGTCTGTTGTCCAAGCCAGGTTCCTCTCCCACCTGGATGGTTGCAATAACCCTTTGAAAGGCCTTCCTGTGATGTGTCCTGCATGCTGCACGCCACCCCATGCCTCATCAAACTGCACTGGCTGCCGCTGCAAGCACATATCAACTTCAAATCCTGCTTCATCATCTACAAGGCTGTCACCCTGAAGTCCCCAATCTACCTCACTGAGAAACTCAGCATCTCTGGAGGCCTACAATCCACCAGAAGTAAGGGCATGTGCAGACATGAACTCTGCCAGTGCAGGAAGGAAAGAACCAGAAGACAGGCCTTCTCTTTCTATGCCTCAAGACTCTGAAACCTCCTCCTCATCAACATCCGGCTCGCCCCCTCACATCTACAGTTCAGGAAGGCACTCAAGACCCTCCTAATCAAGGACTGGCCACTCGCTAACACCTAGGTTTATACATCATCAACTCCTGACCATACCCGAGACTGGGTGCAACGATCCCCACGGTTTCCTCCCCTGGTTACTTGTAGATCCATTGCTGACAACTGCGACCCCTCCCCTGTTGTTAGATCCCCACTCCCTTATTTCTCTGCCCCCAACCTTGTTCTGTCCCCCTAGGATTGTAAAGCGCTCTGTTGCTTATCAAAGCTACGTCTGTGCTCAATAAATACCCTAATAATAATAATAGTAATGATCATGCAGCCAATAACCGTTCTACTTTGCATTAGGCGGCCTACATGTGGTCTGGTTCGGCTCTGGTTCCCCTGACATTAAGGCAGGTTACACATGTAGGAATAGCACACCACTGGGGGCAATGAGAGTAACTCACGTAACTTGGCAGAGTGACAGGATGATTGTGACACAACATGGAGCAGATTTCACAGGAGCAACAGAAAGTATCTGTGATTTTGCACAAGGAACCTCTGAAAAAACCCAATGATAAGGCCCTAAAACACTCAATAGAGACCCACTTTAAAAGGGGTGATCGCCTCGCAGGGCACAACAGCAGGGCTGGCCAGAAGTCTGAGCCTGAATGGTTTCTGATGTTTGACCATAACAAAAACAAGCAGAAGTAATCACATTGACCCAGGAGTACTTATAATATCCAGAAGCGACAAAATTCACCCTGATGGAAATAATCTCATTGACAATCATCTGTTTGAAAATTGTAAGATTATTGGTCAAACAATTGTAAACTAACCTTTAGCAAATAATATTCGTAACTAATGCTATTGCCCGTATCTTTGCTGGTTAATTGTGAGCACCAATGTTCATTGTCACTGTTAGGTCTTCATGGTAATCCCACAGTATTTCAGTTTGAACATAAGTTGGCAAACGTGCGCAGATGCATCAAGTTTAAACATCAAGCTCTTCCTTCACAGTGTGGGCTTCAGACTATCTGCACAGGTATAAAGACCCTCCTACTTGCCAAACCTTGACGTTCATGTTTTTAAAGGAAAAAAGGTACCAACCTTAACCGTTCAGCAAAGCGGGAGGGGTCCCCTTAAGCCCCTTTTCAAAGACAACAGCTCCAGTCAGAAACATCTCAAATCAGAGCACCAACATCCAGTCTCAATGGGCAGAAGCCAATGGTGCGTGGGGTGGGATTGATGGCTCAAGGTCAGTCACATGCACATGTCCGCTCCTGTGTGTGCAATTAATGCAACCCTAACTCTTTCCCTACAGGGAGTACACTATGCTAACCCTGCATGATGTTTCTAACCCTCAAAAATGCTAATGTGCCGGCTACGCCATCTGTTGCCTATTTGCCAGATCTTGGCCTTCAGCACATTTGTCCTGCATGGCTCCCATATATAGGTACAAATATGCCACTATCCTGGCAATCTTATTATGTTCATCTTTGGCTTTAGGGGCCATGTATAGTTCACTCAGGGCCACATGTAGGGGACCCTGATCTCTCCATATATCTGACCCTGTTTCAGTGACCTGTTGCGCGATTGCCTGCAACCAGACCGTTTGGTCCTGATGAGTCCACTCACCTCTCACAAATAGCTTATGTAAGAAGTGCTCTCTGGCTATTTTGATGTCTACCAGTGTCGTCATTCTGGAATTTGAGTTCCTTCCTGACTTACAGAAGTTTGTATTTTATTTTTGCAAAACAGACCGTTTCCTTAGAGCTTTCCTTTGAGGAGTGCTTTACAGCGTAACACAGCATGGTGATCCGACCGGATGTATGTCTCCTGTCAGTTAGCACACTGTATTAATCTGCACAAGTGATAGATCTAACCCAGAATCTCCGGCTACGAGCCCCCACTTTGTTAAGCGGCTTCACTTCAACACTACAGCTAAGTCAATGCCTAGTCTGGGATGCTGAGGGAAACCCTTATTGATATATTTTTAGGTCCAGTTCATGTACGCTGGATGACAACTCTTATATAACACCCCTCTCTTAGAATCCCCCTGACCTCACTGAGCCAAGAAGTAGGTCTGTTTTGCAAATTTAAAAGGTTTATTTGAGAAATATAACAATATATATCTATCACACTGTTATAATAAATTAATATTGGATATCACACTTAAAATATGACAGTGATCAACAATGGATAATGTTCTACTGGTAAACTGATTTGGTTACTTAGAAGTTGTATAGAGGATGAGGTAGCTGAAATGCTTTATGGTTTCAAGGAAATGCAAGGTGGAATAAATGCAGTACAGAAAATAAACTGATATGGCTTCACAAGAGATAATATGTTCACTTTTCCCCTGGTGGCAAGTCACCCCCCCCCTATATACAATGCAAGGAGATGGAAGTAACACACGCAGTCTTCAGGAATACAATCAAATACAATACGGAATTCAGTTGCCCCCCCAGCAAGCTTAGACAACAGGTATGCTTTTTAAAACACGGGCAAGAGTGCTTTGTAATGTGGTGGCAAGGAAGTGAAAAATGCTAAAATTGCTTTTAATTCCCTATAGGAGGTTCAGGGCGAGTGGTAGATGCTTGTTGGTATTAGTTCAGGCTCACTTTAGCAATGCTCTATGAGTTATTACCAGGTTGCAAACGGATTTTAACAAAGGAAGGAATGGAGCTGCTATTTTGACAAGTGGAGAAATTGAGCCAAATCGCAAATCGCGGTAAATTTTACGAGTGCGTAAATAGTGATTCCGGTAAATTAACTGAGAGATTGGGTTCTGCACAGTTCTGGCGGATACTCACTACTAATTTTGAAATGAATGGGCCTCGTCACGGATCTGGTCAACTGAACTGGACTTCGGGCGGTTCTGCTCACAGCATCTGGGTCAGCTCTGCTCTGCTGGTCTAGCCTCTCTGGATACAGCGGCCTCTGTTTCTGGATACTGCTCTGCTTTCCGGTCCGGATCAAGTGGATTCTGGATGTAACACTGCTTTCTGGGTACTGGCAAAAGTTCTTGGCAAAGAATTCAGACAGCTCGCCCGGCTGTTGAATAGTTTGGTTAGGTTTGCTGGATTCTGAAGGCCTGCTGAGAATAATTTTTGCTTGCAGTGGGCCTTCTAGGTTCAAAGTTTTTTAGTCTGTTCTGTAGTCTATGGGTCCCTGGTTCTGGTCTCTGTCTGGATGGGATGTTGGCCGTCAAAATGCTCTGCAGAAATGGAAAATGAACCTCTCTACCTGTCCCAGCAGTCTCTTTTTATGTGTTTTGGAAGTGGGTGTGTGCGTAGCATCACTAAGCCTGCCCCTCTCTTGATTTGATAGGTCAATAGATTCTTTGGTTCCTGATTTGGGAAGGGATAGTGTGTCAGAGTGATGTCATTTTTATGGCCTCCAGAAAGAACACTCCCCTGTTCAACGTGCACACAAATCTATTTCTGATCCAAATACATATTTCCCAGGTACACAAGTAGTTGACATTACATGTACATATTACACATTGCTTCTGGTAGTCTCTGTTCCGACTCTGGCGTTTCTAGGAGCTTGCATTAAAAAATGGCAACTTATTTTCGATTTTAGTGGGTTTTGCAATATGGGATTTTCATCAAATATTATACAAAGGTACATTTCCCTTCCACATATATCCCAGTAACTTTCCATGTCTCTAGCTTAAATACAGTGTCTACAATATTCATAATTAGCGGGGTTTTGCCCCAGAACATGGTACAAATTAGAGTTTGGACTCAAATCGTGAGGGCATTTTCCATACTAAGACTCTCAAAGTTGTACATTCCTGTCATTTGGTTACAATAAGTTAAAAATATTATTGTTGCAATTCAACTCCCCAAAGTGTTTGGGTCCGCCTCCAGAAGTCTGGGTGGGTCAGTGATCACATGTCTCTCCTTGCTGGCAGAGGGCTGTTGACAGGAAACACTCAAAATTAACATACCCCATTCAACTGAAAGGGGCTATTGTCTCTCTCCTCCAGGCTGATGGGGAAACCCCCTCCCTCTCATTCAGAAGGGCCATGTGATATCCTGCCTCCTGTTGTGAGTCTCTGGGGTGTTAAGAGTTCTCAGCCTCTTGGCCTCTGGGAACAGCAGGTGGCTAAGATTTGTTAATTAACCAACAGGCCTTTGAAGTCCAGTTGACTCAGGTCCCTTTGTCAGCCAGTTCTCCTGTCAGAATTTAGACAGCTAGCGCCGCCTTGTGGAATTTGTCGGTACTGCATCCATTTTTGGGATCTGTCTTGAATTACTGCATTTCAATAGAGTGGTCTTTTGCTTGATAGAATAGAACCCTTGCTTAACATTGTTTTGATGGCATCCTTACAGTAGAGTGGTGATGTGGAACCCCCCACAAGAAGGTTGTATCTTTGGAGTGGTCTTGTGCCAAATGCGCAGTTCTCCTGGACTCTGGGATGGAATGATGGGCGGGGGAAACTCATCCCCACATCTACCCAGTCTATTGATTCAGCATGGGTCAAAACCCTTCACACCTTGCTCACTGAGGAGAGTCATATGAGCAAAGGTGCACCCTCTAGTAAGTGAGTGTGTTTTCATGTGAGTCCCATGCAGTCTGATGACAGTAAGTTAGGTGATTGCTTTAGTATTATGGGGTTAGCATTGAGACTTGAATGAACATGAGCATAGGTAAGCCTGCAGCTGTACTAGGGGAAAATATATCAGTGAACTACGGCAGTGGGGCAGTGGAGTGTCAAGCACCAGTTGGTGGAAGAATGGCAAACCTGCAAGGGAGGTCAATTAGAATTCCTCTGGACATGTCAAGCATGTGGTATAAACTGGTCAATAATAATGTATTTGATACATGTGGGCCAGAAATGCATGCTGGGCTTGCACTGGTGCATGATATGGAATATTTCCTGACTTTCAAAGAAAGCCACAGGGGGATTGTTTTTTGCAGGCAAAGATGATCAACACATAGACAGGAATGCTGCAACTGGCAGCATGCTACACATCCCATCTTGCAAAACCGCAACTATCCGGAAAAATTTAAAAACACTCATAATGGAAGATCTCACTGCCATTCTGGCTTCCTTCAGTGCCACACAGTATGCGGATGACATCGTCCCTGCCTCTGTACTCAAGACACTTCCAACTGAAGCACTCCTCCCTCAAATGACAATTATTAACAGTTTTCTAACTCAAGGCACCTTCCCCTCGGCCCTCAAGACCTGACACATCCTCCTGCTTCTCAAGAAACCAACACTGAACCCTGACAACCTCATCAACTACCATCCCATCCCCCATCTTCCCTGCGTAGGTAAGATCCTTCTGAAAGCAGTAGCCATGCAACTCCTCCCACACATCGAAGCCCACAACCTCCTTAAGTTTTACCAATTAGGCTCCAGACCAAGATGCAGCACAGAAACAGCTACCATCAAGGTGATCGAGGATGCATTTAAAATCCTTGATGATGGCCCTCCTTTCCTCCTTGTTCTCCTTGTCCTCTCACCAGCATTTGACACAGTCTCCCACCAGACACTATCCAACAATCTACATCACCACATTGAGATTAGGTAGATTGTTCTCAGATGGCTCCAATTGTAAGGTGCTAATCACCACAAGTTTGTACAAATGGATTTCTCCAATCACCAACTCTATGCATCTTCTGTGGAGTTCCACAAGGATCCACCCTCTCCCCTGTGATCTTACATTTTTTCATGGGGCCACTTGGAACCCTCCTTGCTCCACACAACATCCACCTATACACAGATACAGAGATGACGGACAGCTTTACCCCGAAATATCCATCATCAAAGACATCCACAGGCTCAATGCCTGCCTCTCATTGATCCATTTGTGGATGTCCAGTGCTTACCTGAAGCTCATCTTCTCTAAGACTGAATTCCTACTGCTGACACACTAAGCACCCAGACATCCAGACCTGGCTCACTGCTGTGCACCCTGAGGGCTTCACACCCACCTGGCCACCTACAGCAAGTTTTGAGGGTTTGACGCAATGAAGACACAAACGGCTTGGTCCCAACCTTCTCTCCTGCAGACAATAAAGCCCTTCATTACAACTTCAGGTCTGTTGTCCAAGCCAGGTTCCTCTCCCACCTGGATGGTTGCAATAACCCTTTGAAAGGCCTTCCTGTGATGTGTCCTGCATGCTGCACGCCACCCCATGCCTCATCAAACTGCACTGGCTGCCGCTGCAAGCACATATCAACTTCAAATCCTGCTTCATCATCTACAAGGCTGTCACCCTGAAGTCCCCAATCTACCTCACTGAGAAACTCAGCATCTCTGGAGGCCTACAATCCACCAGAAGTAAGGGCATGTGCAGACATGAACTCTGCCAGTGCAGGAAGGAAAGAACCAGAAGACAGGCCTTCTCTTTCTATGCCTCAAGACTCTGAAACCTCCTCCTCATCAACATCCGGCTCGCCCCCTCACATCTACAGTTCAGGAAGGCACTCAAGACCCTCCTAATCAAGGACTGGCCACTCGCTAACACCTAGGTTTATACATCATCAACTCCTGACCATACCCGAGACTGGGTGCAACGATCCCCATGGTTTCCTCCCCTGGTTACTTGTAGATCCATTGCTGACAACTGCGACCCCTCCCCTGTTGTTAGATCCCCACTCCCTTATTTCTCTGCCCCCAACCTTGTTCTGTCCCCCTAGGATTGTAAAGCGCTCTGTTGCTTATCAAAGCTACGTCTGTGCTCAATAAATACCCTAATAATAATAATAGTAATGATCATGCAGCCAATAACCGTTCTACTTTGCATTAGGCGGCCTACATGTGGTCTGGTTCGGCTCTGGTTCCCCTGACATTAAGGCAGGTTACACATGTAGGAATAGCACACCACTGGGGGCAATGAGAGTAACTCACGTAACTTGGCAGAGTGACAGGATGATTGTGACACAACATGGAGCAGATTTCACAGGAGCAACAGAAAGTATCTGTGATTTTGCACAAGGAACCTCTGAAAAAACCCAATGATAAGGCCCTAAAACACTCAATAGAGACCCACTTTAAAAGGGGTGATCGCCTCGCAGGGCACAACAGCAGGGCTGGCCAGAAGTCTGAGCCTGAATGGTTTCTGATGTTTGACCATAACAAAAACAAGCAGAAGTAATCACATTGACCCAGGAGTACTTATAATATCCAGAAGCGACAAAATTCACCCTGATGGAAATAATCTCATTGACAATCATCTGTTTGAAAATTGTAAGATTATTGGTCAAACAATTGTAAACTAACCTTTAGCAAATAATATTCGTAACTAATGCTATTGCCCGTATCTTTGCTGGTTAATTGTGAGCACCAATGTTCATTGTCACTGTTAGGTCTTCATGGTAATCCCACAGTATTTCAGTTTGAACATATGTTGGCAAACGTGCGCAGATGCATCAAGTTTAAACATCAAGCTCTTCCTTCACAGTGTGGGCTTCAGACTATCTGCACAGGTATAAAGACCCTCCTACTTGCCAAACCTTGACGTTCATGTTTTTAAAGGAAAAAAGGTACCAACCTTAACCGTTCAGCAAAGCGGGAGGGGTCCCCTTAAGCCCCTTTTCAAAGACAACAGCTCCAGTCAGAAACATCTCAAATCAGAGCACCAACATCCAGTCTCAATGGGCAGAAGCCAATGGTGCGTGGGGTGGGATTGATGGCTCAAGGTCAGTCACATGCACATGTCCGCTCCTGTGTGTGCAATTAATGCAACCCTAACTCTTTCCCTACAGGGAGTACACTATGCTAACCCTGCATGATGTTTCTAACCCTCAAAAATGCTAATGTGCCGGCTACCGGCAAGAATTGCATGGGGACTATTCATACAATGTCACAACAATGAAAAGACATATTCACAATGAACTACCACAGTACATTTTATACATCTAAATTTACCTTCGATGTCCCTTCGATGAGGTGAGCTTCTTATAGTCAAAGTTGCGAGACTATAAGAAGCTCACCTCATCGAAGGGACATCTATGAGTAGAAAGATCAAGCACCATTTCAGGCTTTTCAACTCTACTATTTGAAAGTGGCAACACTACAGAAATCGAATGTGCCGTTCCTCTGCACATATAAATAGTTGGACAGGATATGTCGCAATCCCGCCCCTATGGGGCTTGCTGATTGGGTCGAAAGAAGCAATAATGGGTCCTGAAGAATATGATATACGCAAGACATCATTGAAACCGGTCGACCAGATATACAGATGTCACCTCATTTAGAGTGACACAAGTGGACTTATGCACTTTTAAACAAAAATCGTTTGAATTAGTCTCAGAGAACTCAAGTTTCCTTTTATAAAGTTGTCATGTATTCTCACACAAGAGAATGGTTCATGCACCTGTAAAAAAACGAGTTGAATATAAAGTGCATTTTTGTGCTGAGAATCTGTGCGACACATACATTTTTATAAAATGTTTTAGTAAATTACTCCTGGATCTACCAGACACACCTCACGGAGGGCAATTAAATTGTCAGAGAGTATGACGCCGAGTCCCATGTGACCTGTCTGTTTCATCCAAGGGTACAGCCGGGAAATGGTTTTTCCCGTAACTGTCTTGGGATAATCGTTTGGACTAATGAAATTTAGATGTATAAAATGTACTGTGGTAGTTCATTGTGAATATGTCTTTTCATTGTTGTGACATAGGGTATGAAAAGTCCCCATGCAATTCTTGCCGGTAGCCGGCACAGAAGCGTTTTTGAGGGTTAGAAACATCATGCAGGGTTAGCATAGTGTACTCCCTGTAGGGAAAGAGTTAGGGTTGCATTAATTGCACAACATAATAAACAGCTCTGGTGAAGCTTATTTGTTCCTTACTCTGTTTTGTGTGTTACAGTATCTCTCTGGTAACAGAAAGGACACATACCCGCTTCTTGAGGTAATGTGGATTTGAGGAAAATCCCTGTGTGTTAGTCGCTCCTGTGTGTGGCCAGCAGTGTATCCTGACGAGGAAGGAGTACACAGGCAGGGAAGGCATTCAGAGCAGTTGCTCCAAGGTAGGTGGCATCCTTGTGGACCCCAGGTCTGCCCCTGATATTCCAATCACAAGGCTTGTGATCTGGTATCGTTAGTTGAAATAAGTTGCAGGACTGTGTTCCTTTTGGTTTGTTGGGCGAAGATGCGCTGATTGCTCCAAATCATTTTGGTTTTCTTATTATAGACAATTATTGTGTTATGTCATTCTCTTATCACGCACCCACCCTCTGGCACCCGATTCCGCTATCGGCTCGTAAGGCACCCACAATTCTCAAATTTCCCAAATCTCTCAAAACGTGGCCTTTTCAACAACATCTGACCATGGACTAATCCCAACGGGTGCAAAGACCGCAACTCACAGTACAGCAACACATTTAAAAGATGCCAGCCCAAATGCTGGCTACCCACACCCTCTACAGCGCTCCGCTGCTATTGAGCTAGGTCTGGGCTTTAAACAATAAAATACAATAAAAATCCTTTTTACTGCCATTGAATGGTTGAGCAGAGTCTAAGAGCACAACATTGTTGGAATATATCAAGTGTAAGCCCTTTAGGCCAAAGGAACATTATGGTAAAGTTTAATCATGAAAGGGAACACAGAAGTGGCCTGGGAAGCACCAGCTATTGCTGAACACAGAGACCCCAGGAATAGTACTGTCTTTGGGATGTGGATAGGCAATTAGAGGGATGGACAATGTTGACCTGGCCATGCCAGCCCTCTTTGATACACTAGTGTTGCTCACGTGCTTGAATTCATATAATGGAGAAGTGGATGTCAGAGCCCTACACTTGTCTATTTGGGATTTTACGCCAGAAAGGGGTCCCATTCCATATTTCTCATAGGACCAGGATTTGTCCTAGAGTTATCACATTTCCTACATGTCTTGATTCCCTTGTGTATTGTTCATTTCCTTGATTACTGTGAATCATGGACTTGAGAATGTCTACGGGTCAGCTATTGATATCACTCGGACCTCCGCGTCACCTGGTCACTTTGCATACCTTAACTTGCTGGGCTAGGGGAGTTATATCCCAGGCAGGCATGGAGCATTCTGCTGTTGTGCTCCTTCTGCTGGGGGTGGGAGGGTTGTGCATTGTGTCTATAGCATTTTGTTCTGGGCTTAGACTTGAAGACATTGACAGGTGTAGTGCAAAGGTTTTCGTAGATTTTATTGTACACCTATTGCACACGCTTTGGCTGTGTATGCATTGCAGTATGCGCTTACATTACAAGAGGTCGCCATGACGTTAGATTTCGATTGTTCCTGGGAATGTATAATTGAAGGTTGTGATTCTATTAATGGCACAGAGGTAAATATAGCCCCTGACACCCCCTCCTACGGGTGAGAGGGGACGTCTAGGCTAAGGCACTTTTGATGTTTTTGCCCAGGGATGCATCTTCGTGCTGTCGTTGCGGAAAAGAGCAGAAGAGCGGAACAGGGAGGGTTTTATGGGGCAGAATGGACTAGGAATAATGCCAGGTGGGGGGCGTAGGAATATGGACGTAAGATAGCAATAGTCGATTGCATTTTGATTGTCTTTTTCCTGCTGCTTTAATTAAAGATGATATTGCATGTTAGGCAGCCTCTGTGCGGCTGTGTCATGCCACACAATGCAACAGCTGCCCTGCCTGGTGGGCTGAAGATGAGGGACTCTCATGCACATCCCACAAAAAACGTGGGAGGAGCGTGCCCCAAACATAAAGGTGCATGAGCAAACTCCCCCAACGTGCGGCACTGAAGGCTACACTGAGCGCAATGGATGCGACCCGTGGCCTGGTCATTTCCTGAAAAGGGGCGGTATTGGCACAGTCCTGTTATGATATGATACGTTATTTATAACTCGCTTAATACCCAGAGGTTTCTAAGCGCGGACCCGAGGATCGAACCTGTGTTGCTCTGAGTTGTTTCGCTTCCAAGCCAAGCACGTTGCCCCTGGGCTATCCCCCGAGAATTGTTTTGGTTGCCAGTACCTTGTGTGATCTTTTGGAACATAAGCACACATAAAAACATTATTCTTTCTTCTATATACTGGGCACTGCAGATTGTGTCAGATTGCAGGAAATTATTCCCGTAAACCTCGCTTGAAATAATTATTACCCAAGTCTTTCCTTGTATTCCAGAAAGCTATGTGTTAATTCCCCACAGCCTTGATAGCCGCGCATTGTCAAAGATTCACAAAAACATATGGAAGGGAAGGCAAACTCCGGGCCTCCTCTCAGTGGCAGTTGCTAAGAGACAGAGGATGCCCAGCTGGAATTGTGACTCAGGCATCTTGTTTGTGAATGCACGAGCGGACTAGCTAGCGAGCCGTGCTGGATGTCTGCCGTATGGCGAATGCAATCCTCAGTAATATCTTCCCATTGGACCAGAGGTTTCCTTCGTGTTTATGTCTAAGACATATCACATCCTGTTAGCTTAATATAGAGCCACCGATTCAAGCAAGTTTAACACACGAAGTCCAAAATATGTGCTTCATCAATGCTATGCTTTCCCGCATCCGTTCAAAGATAAAACAATCATTTGCAATGCCATTATGTTTTGGCTGTCACGCGTCAAGTACTGCCTCAAATTCCCTAAAATACAGCTCATCATCCCTGAAGGACAGCAATAAGGTTTGCACCATTACAAGCAATAACAATCATTAAAGTGTGTACAACAAAGCAGCCACCGTCTTTGAGCACAAACAAATAAGGCAAAATAAGCACTGTTCTTACATGTCTGGACATCTTGGGCTCTTTCCAATAAATCACCTTCAGAGGCAAGCAATTGCAACTAAATCACACACACAATATTCACCTTTTAGAAGAACACAATGGCAGAAACCTCTGAAAACAGGAAATTCCAAATCACTAAAGCAGATGTGTATTCTAATTCATTTGCCATCTGCAATTATCAATGGCAATAGTTTTTTCTCCATTAAGTGTTCCTAAAGTGGCTCATGTTATCCATGACCATAAAGGAATTAACTATGAGAGATATGCACTATTTTAAAAGGCCTAATTGCCCTGGAAACATGTCCTCTATTGCTGCCCAATATAAAGTGAAAATGTCCAGTGCTCATACTTTCAGCTCCATTGGCTCTTCGGCCATCTCCAACATCTGCCTGATGGCAATGGCTAAGTCACATGACTCAGATAAAAGCAATAGGATACATTAAGAATTGCTTTTCTTAAAAAGCCCCTTTGCATTTCGATTGGCCAGGTCAAGAATGAGACAAATGAAAGAGCAGAATATGAAACAAGAGAAAGAGAGAGCGATTATCAGCAGCCTGTGGTTCACTTATCATGTCACCTTAAATTATTCCTTTGATACATAAAGCATTGAAAATCATAACAACGTATTGCCCTTCAAAACGGACACATGTATGTTCCATATGTCTTTGTTGAAAAAAAACTCGCTGTCCCCTTAAGGCCCGTCCAGTTTAAGGTCTGTTTGTCGTCTGACTTTTTTGCAGCAAAGCTACTGGAGGCCCATGACACTGCTGCTACAAGATGTCATAGAATCACAAAATAGTTTAGATCCTGATGAAGCCCGCTACGCAGCGGCCCATTATATGGAAGCAGGGGTGGCAACCACAGTGAGCAATTTTAGAAGAGTAAGTGATGTCAATTGTAACTGGTTATTGTAATTGGTTATTTATAACACACTTAATACCCAGAGGTTTCTTAGCAGGTACCCAGGGATCAAACCTGTGTTGCTCTGCGTCGTCTTGCTTCCAACGCGAGCGCATTGTCCCTGAGCTATCCTCCTGAGACAAAAAGTGTCCGAGCAATGCTTCTGTTAGATCAGCGAGGAGTTTTAACACCGTAGATCACCCTATTATCCGTGGTAGACTGCCCAAACATGGCAATGGGTGCCAAGCCCTAGAGTGGTTGCAATCTTAATAATTTTCTTATAGACCGCTGGTGTAGTTTCCTCCCTAATCCTCCACTGCTGTTTACCTACACGGTGGTGTCCTGCATCCCTCCCTCCCTCCCTTCTCTTCTCTTTAATTTGTTTCGCCAGCTCCATGTTCTCTTTAGAAACCATGGTTTTCGCTTTTATTCCTATGCAGATGACACTCGGGGTACCCTCCACCTAGAAGGGAAACCACTTATGACCAGATATTTGTCACCACTAGATTATTGTTTGAGTTCATGGTTGAATTTTGCAGCTGGATGCACAATAATAGCCTTACATTTTACCAGAGTAAGACAGGTGTTCTTCTCTGTGGGAAAATATGGATCTCTAGACTCTGCACTGGTTTGAAAGGTGGGGAGCGTAGGAGTCACGTTTGATGAGCAGCTGCCCTAAGATGAGAGCAGTGTCCACCTCTTGCTTTTCCCAGCTACAAATACTCAGAAGGAGCTTACCTCTCTTTGCATTTCTTCACTGCATTACCTTAGCCAACAACTTTATTTAATCCATGCTAGACTATTGTGACTTCCCCAAGCCATATAAGAAGCGACTTCAGCTAGTAGAGAATCTAGAGGCACAATTGCTAAAGGCCTCACCTTAAGATACCACATAACACCTATCCTGAAGAGTCTGCACCGACTGCCATTAGACGGCATCCTTTAAGGCCCCCATTTTTTAATCAGTTTTTCGGCCAAAGGTCGGCAGCACAAATCTCTGAAAAAACCCCTGACGATGAATGAATGTCACACCAGGACCTTGTTGAAGACTGCTTGTGTGAGCCATAAGGCATTGGGTGACACAGCCCCCTGTAGGAACAAGTAGTGTGATGTTCAACCATTGCAAGACATTTTGTGGGACCCCTACAGAAAGTGTGTGCCTGTGTAACAATGAAGATGGTTTTGCAGCCAGTGTGTGAGGCTTATCCCTGATGTGAGACACTGGTGAGAAGAATACAAACCAAAGAGAGGTGCAAGCCTAATATAGCTTGAATTGATTGAATAGAAGAGGATAGTATTCCATAGCACAGCATGACATGCAGGCTAACAATGTACATACTAATTACTAAGTACAAACCCATTAACCTTTAATTTTAACCAGGCTAATCTAATTAGTGATTGGAGTGGGGTGAGCATAGGCCATACCCCACAGTGCAAACTGTAGGTGCAGACTGTGGATGATGGCTTAGAAAATAAAATGCATGAATTGCAAACCGATCCACAGTGTTTGCACGTGAGGCTCAGGGTGCGATGAATCTGGAATTCAGTTAGCAAAGAAAATTCATTGTTTTAGAAGGAAACACAGGATGGAAATGTTGCATGTTCATCCCGGACTGCAGAATCAAATCTGTAGAAAAATGATAACAAATATGAAAAGACTTCTGGAAAGTTACTGAAGGCCTGGCCATGCTAGGGGAGGTGTCTGGTTGATGGATGACATCACAGCCCGGGCTGGGAAATAATATACTTTCTGAGGGAAGGTATAAGAAAAGTGGGATGTCAGAGAGAATGCTTTAAAAAGGAGAAAGAATGAAAAGCAGGCCTTCTGCATGGAGAAAGAGTAATCAAGAAGAGATTTGAGAAAGGAAAGAAACATTGGAGAGTTTGGGTAGCTGTGCAAAGCGTGTGCAGTGTGCTGAATCTGCAGTAGAGAAAGCAGGGTGTCAGGTATCCTTCAGTGACCTGACTAGATGGACTGACGGGAGCACAGAACATGTGTGCTGTGGAGAAGGGGTTTCGCTGTCAGCGATGCAGGCAGAGCACTTCTAAAGCTCTTGGTAAGCATAAGAGTGACACAATTAGAAAGATATTTTTAAAATTGCAACATCATTCTTTTCATGCAATAGAATATAGTGCTTTGTTCTCTGCATGTGATTAGTCATTTGCAGGATTGCATAATCGCCCAGAGGCTTCCAGAGTTGCTCAGATAACTCGGCATTGCTTGCCAAGTTCTCCTGTGGGAGGTCAGAGTGTCTTTTTTGCATTTTCTGAGATGTTCAGGAATGCATAAAATGGAAAATGCGTTTGCATTTTACTAATGTCTATTCACTTATATATGATTGTTTTATGTTATTCTAGGTTTTCCTAATTGTGTATTGATAACCCATATTTGGATCCTCTCCCATATGAAACAAATCCAGATAAATGGCAAGGAACACTATTATAAAAACATGTGTGGCCTATAATTGTGTGTGAGCTTTTTTTTCACCACTTAGAGGGTTGTGTTTTCAGCACTGCACTAACTCTGGGATTGTACCCAAAGAGGACCCAAATAGAAAAGGTATTATGGCACGCTAATTCCCCATGTTTTAGATGCATGATCTTGCAAGTGGTGAAGGTAACCAGAGATATAAAAAGTCTTACACCCCACTTTCCTGGATTGTGCATCCACAATTCACTGCATATATAAGTATCTTCAATCCTCATTTCACAATCTTTAGGCACAACCTAGTTTCAGAAAATACACAATGGGCAGCAGAACCTTTGCAGTCCAAGCTCCTTGTGTTTTGTCTGATAATCTCTGTCAAATGTCAGATCATCCTGGATTTAGTAGATGCCTACGTAGAACTGCACTGCATTAGTCCTGCCTGTGCTTTTTTGATCTTCTCCATTCCTGGGGTTCCCTCCTTTTCACCCTTCCACGAGAGGCCTTGTTGAGGCATGTACGCATCTTAATAACTGAAAACCAAATGAAATAGCTGAAAGTTTTGTAAGGATATTTTATGATTTATGCTTGGTTGATTCTGACTATTCTTTATGTTTCATAAGATTGTCCTGCCGTTAATGGCAATAGACATATTGTATGAAATTGGTGCCTGCAAAGGTTGCAAAAATAATTTGGCTGTGTTCAAAAGCAATTTAAAGACACACATTTAGCACAACTTTTCAGCACGTTGTATGCTGGAAAAGCTACGCAATATTATTATCTTGTCAATGACCACAAAAAGGATGATATAGTCAAAAAGGATGATATAGTCAAAGGTTTGTTTGAAGGGTAGAAAAAGGTCTGCTTAATTAAAGTGAATGCAGATGATGATCAAACTTTAAGAAATGCTCATAGGAAAGTGATCTTTGAGGAGGGATGGGTGACTTATTACACTGTAATGTTGCCTACACCTCATAACTATCATCCAACTTCGAGGAAGGGACAATGATTATAATTGGGAAGACATATTTTCTATATCAAGGGTGCAGGAAGTAATAATGAGAGTAAATCTATCCAGGCCCCCTGGGCCAATCAAATTGGTCAATGGGGGAACATGCGTCAATGGGGCTTGCCTGAAACATTAATTGGTTTAATTGTTTTACGGTTCGATTAAGTGCACAAGGGCAGCTAACAAGACCAATTGATACACATCTGGTACAGGACTGTTTACTTGCCCCCTTAGTTTTTAATTTGTACTTATCAGATATAGCAGGATTATGGACCATTCAGAAGCTCTTCCAGTGAGATGGTATCATTTGAATTTTTATTGGTTGACATACGCCGATGAAATGCTGCTTTTCGACCCTAGCCCGCTGATTACAGAGAAAAGTGACCTTATTTTTTAACTTCGCTGTGGAAAATAATCTCCTTATGAATGGTTTGAAATCTAAGGTTTTGATTTTCTCTAATAAAAGGTCCCCCCAAACAATTCTCTTGGTCTGTAGGTGACCAAAGATTGGAGACAGTTAAAACCTTGAAATATTTCAGCCTTCTTTTTTTAATCAATCTCCAACGATTTGGGGGATTCAAGCTATGTTAAGAGCTAATGCCTCTGCTATCATTGCAAAATGAAGCAATTTTTCAGAACATTTTGTACATTCTCCATTGTTCTTTTAAGGAAGTTCTATTGTGCCAATGTAGTTCCTTCCCTTATGTATGATATTGAGACTAGTATGTATCCCTCTGAAGACTTTTTACATTGCATCAAAGGCATTTTATGGAAAAGGTGTTAGGACTGCCTTTGTGTGTTCAAAATGTAATCCTTAGACATGTCTTAGGAATCTCATCTGTTGGGTGCATAGCTCTGTGGAGGAAAATGGGGCTGCTAGCCAACTTATTAGATGCTGACATGTTGTCTCTTTATAGTCATAGTAAGAGTAATGCATTTGTTTGTCATAGGGCATCATCCTTAAATGTTTATGTAACTCAGATGATAAAGGTGTTGTTGAATATTGATAGTGATTTTACTGAGCTTATAACAATTCCAGAAAAAACAAAGCAAGAATTTATATGATTGGTGTCATACTTCTGAAGTGATACAATCGTATTCCCATTATTCTGAGTACACACAAATTGTGAGCTGAAGAGGGATTTTACCTAAATATGTAGTGTGTTTCCCCGTCAGAAAAGGAGATACTTATATCTGAAATGTAAACTTAATTCATTACCAACGCTGGAAATCCTGGGTCTGAGGTTAAGTATACCTCTATACTCTAGACTTTGCAGATGGTGTGAACACATTTCAAAAGCGGAGACTTTAAAACATCTTCTGATTTACTGCCCATTCTTTAAAATTGCATGAATTAAGCACTTCAATGATGTCATGCATATGCATTATGAAGGGGTCGTTTTTTATCTGGTATGGTAATAATGTGTCACTGATTTTAATATGATGTAGATTTTTAAATCAGATTTTTGCATAGCTGGCTGACGGGGGAATTATTAATTGTTCTTGAATTTTCTCTTTCTCCTCTTTTTAATATCTTTCTTTTTATGATTGGGCTCATGGTGTTGTTGTATAATTGTATTGTTTATTTTATAAAATGATTTGTGAAAGGTTTACTATATAAAAAACAATGCACCATAAACAGTGAAAGTAAATGCAGGCCACCGTGGAGAGGGAGGAGATGTGGTGAGGTGTTTAAGTAAATGTCTCTAGATTAAGAAGCTTGAGTTCTAATTTGGATTCTGTGCTTGACTAAATTGTGCAGTGTTGGCTAAATTATCATAGAGAGATAGAATAGTGCTTTGTTCTCAAACTCTCAAAGCTTTTTTGATGAATTAATAACAACATTAGTCCTACATCCTCTATAGCAAGGTTCATTAAGCTTTCAATGGTTGGCAAGATGGGCTATCGCTTCCATAGAGATTCTAGGTGAATTAAGGTCATCTACACAAGGGAACAGGTCAATTGTGCCAGAATTTAATCAATCTTATCAGAAAAAAAGCAGGCCAAATCTAAGATTTTGTTTCAGGAAGCCCTGCTGGGTTGATGTAAGCAGTGACAGCCTCTAGGCCCACTCTCATTTCTATGTGATATTGTTTAATATTAAATAATAATATTAAAGACTGCACACAAAAAGGACTTTCTTTGTGGCAAATTCGGTGCCGCTTTTCAACCCCCCATGCGTCCCTCACCTCTTAAATCGGGGGGTTTCACCCCCAAGCCCGCCATTATTTCTGCACCCTCTCCCCCACAGCCATAACCATCCTTAAGCCCTCCTCCACTAACACATACACCAATAAATATACCCCTTCTTTTATTTTTTATTTTATTGTGTTATGACCAAAACAATGGTCTTTCACACAAATCATCAAATATACATCAAATAATGTAATATCAAATTCTAAAAAATAGATTTCATTTTGTAAAAAAAAGAAAATATATCAAAGAAATATGGTTAATACAT
This sequence comes from Ambystoma mexicanum, assembly GCF_040938575.1. NCBI lineage: Eukaryota > Metazoa > Chordata > Amphibia > Caudata > Ambystomatidae > Ambystoma > Ambystoma mexicanum. Next base: position 1,438,692,094 of record NC_090929.1, on the reverse strand, counting down.
GTTCTAGAAATTCCCATTAACATACATCATCAACCTTACAATCATTACGTCCTATACAATCATTACTAAAGAACTTACAACAAGTATACTTTATCTTGATTTAGTTATTCCTAATGCAAGCAGAAGTCGCATTAATTGAAATGTTAAAGAAATGTAATTTCCTGCATTTACACAATCCCAAATATTCTCAATGCACACAAACTGGCTAAGCTGGAAGAAATTACCCAAATATTTTGTTCTAATCTCCTTCGGTTTATGGCATTCAATGACAACATGCTTCAATGTTCGTACCACCACCTCCTTTGAGCGAACAAACAGAATTTCTCCCGTAACCATTAAATACAATCTGAATTTTAAGAAGATATTTCTGGTATTAGGACAGGGGAACTGTATTAGATATTTTGGATAATGAGCCCAAAGAAATGTTCAAATATGACAAAGTTAAATGTACTTCATAGCTATGAACTTTCGCTATGGTATTAATCCAGTCCATGTTCCTCATACTTTTTTTTACCAGTAGTAGATTATCCAATAATTAGCCTTTTAATCTATCACAATGGTTCAGGATCCCTAAGGTGTTTATGTTTATGGTGTTTAGAAAGACTGAGGACTTGTTCAACATTTCCAATCTCAAATCTTCAAACATTGACTGGGGTGTATACATCTTATTGACAACTGATACACAATGCCAATTAAACCAAGTTTGAAGCAATGTTAAACCCAATTCATATCGCACAGAGATGATCGGGACAGAGAATGGCACAGTCAACACTTTCCTCCAAAACCTGCCTTCCAGTCTTTCCTAAGGCAGGTCAAATGAGCATGGTTAAATCTGTAGTCCGTAAAGGACTTTAGGGATCACTTTAACAATGTAAAATCTTAACAGTGGTTTCATTGAGAATTTACAGAATGTATGATAGATTTTCTTCGCTTGATATGCCAAGTGATCCATTTTTTTTCTGATCCGCTTTAAGAAAGCTTCCTTATTTGATTTTCCCATCAGATGGAACCCCAAATAGATGACCTCATGTGTCACCTATATTTGAATCCCATTAAGAACCATCTATTTCTACATATTTCTATGCCTTGGTTAAATTGGGTGACATTACATTTGTTATGTTTTATGAGTAATCATTTTCTTTAGCATATACACTTAAGGCTGTAAGTAAATGCTGTAAATCGAAAGATGTCATGTCAAGGAGTGCAACGTCATCGGCATATGCCGACCATTTAATACGTTGGCCTCCAATTTTAGGGCTGACTAATGGCGCGTACTGTAAGGCCTCTTTTAAATCTGATAGGTAAAGATTGAAGAGGCAAGGTGCCAGAATACAACCCTGGCGTAATACTCTTGTGGTGGGTATAGATCGGAAAGATTTCTCTATTCATCCAACCTTATTTTTATCCTGGTGTCTTTATGGATGTGTTCAAGGATAGAGAGTAATGAAAGTGTTATTTTCCATTTCCTAAGCTTTGAACACAGTAAATTACGATTGACCATGTTAAAATGCTTTGGAAAAGTCAATCATAGCCATGAATACAGAAGGTGCAGGTCTTGTTCCCCTTTACCAAATCTTATCCCTCAATACCACAAGGACGAGACCATTTAAAGAGGTAGCCAAACCCCTTTGAAAACCTGTCTGGAACTTTGATAAGATGCCATTGGTCATCGCCCATACGTCTAGTTTTTCCAAGAACAAAGAGGCAAAGATTTTACTATCACAGTCCAGCAGTGATATTGGTCTATAATTCATGGGGTCCTCACGATTACCTTTTTTCTAGATGGGAATGATAATTGAGTACTTCCAAGTCTCAGGCAGAGTACAATGTTTTAGGATGTCCATAAAAAGCCAGTAAAGAAGAGAGCCCCACAACCATTTGTTTAACTTTACTATTGAGTTTGCTAAGCCATTCGGCCCCCCAGCCCTAGAAGAAGATGATTTTGCAATGGTGCATTCCATTTCATCATTATCAAAGTCTAATTCCCAGGCCGCTGGTTTCAACGAATAATTGTGTGGGTTTATAGCCCCAATCATTTGGGAACAATGTAGTTGCCACTCTTTGACACTAACCGCATCTCCCTGTAATTCATATTGAGTATTACCTTAATTATTAACTAAAGACCAAACATTTCTTGTGTTATTTTGGCATAAGATTTTTAACATTGTCTCTCCATTTGCTTGTCTGATCATATATTTATTCGAGCGCTTCCAAGTTTCATAAGCTCTCAAGATTTCAACTTTATTTTTACAATACTCCTCTCCTTTAAGTCCACTTAAGGACAGTTGGCGTAATTGCTGTCGGTCGATCTTTTTCCTTGCCCAAACCTTGTTATTCGCTCTGTTTTGATGTTTAACATATGTTAATTGCTAGGACGTAGGTGTTTCGATCTGCCACAAGAAAGACCAAAGCCGGGCGCATCGCGGCCTGGAAACGAGGCTCGTATCCTTGCAACTAGATATTTGAAAACATCCGCCGGCAGGCGGATTTGCCGGCGGCCAACTACCAAGGCCATACAAAGGCCCAGTTAGTGCCTGTTGGCGCATGGAAGGCACGGCGTGGCCCAGTCCCTTGATCCTGCATTCTAAAGGTATAATATTGCCGTATCTTAGTCAGCTATTTGTTAGTATTGGCCAGTGTTCCTAAGTAGTGAATATCATACTGATTTATCAGTTGTAATACACGCTGCTGATCTCTATGCACTTCCGGCATCTATGGGACACTAATGGCTACACAAACTCAATACAATGCTACCATAACGGCCTATGCCATAGCTAAGACTCGTGAGCCATGGACACTCTCGGATCCTGAGCACATTGAGCTTTATTCTCCTAATGGCTAGCCTTTAACATTGCACAGTTATGTTTGTCTACTTGTTGTCTAATATGTGGGACTATAATTGCCTCCTACTATCCATACTATGGTGCTTATCCGCCTCAACCATGTTTATGATTATAACCTCTTCATAGGCCAGTGTCACACATTGTACTGACTAACCCGTATGCTCCTTATACGTGCCTAGTCTGGCTTATCTATGTTCACCACATATTGATCAACGTCACCTACCATATGCTGATGCCCTAAACTCAACATTATATTGAACTAATACTGTTTGATTGCCTACTTTAAATATTGCTTGGTCGTTTTGTTAGACTACCTACATAGACAGTGACTATAATCGTATGTCTAGCCTGCACGGCTCCTCCTCTGGTAGCCAATTCCCTTTTCAGCGTACAGCGCACTAGCCCACCCATTCATTATCCAGCCCTTACCACTAACTAGTCTATACTGTGATTGTGCACCAACTTCTACTATGCCAAACTATGTATGTGTGCAAATGCTGAACTACCCGCCACCTGACTAGACTATCAACTAAGCCTATCATGCAACTGCAATTGAATTATTTGTAATTGCTATTCAGCTGCATTAGCTTGCCCGAAGTTACTGACTGAATCATATGCAGCAGCTATTCTGTTGAAACAGCCTATCCTACAATTGTAACCAGTAATAGCAATCAATCCCAAGGCAGCCAACTGTATCCACATTATGCAGGTATTGTTAACTATAATCAAGTTCCCTTTCTGCATAATGCCCCACTCCACCCCATACACAAAAGGACACTTCATCAAGATTGATGAAGGATTAGGTAGATTGGGATGTCAGTGCCACTACCTTATCCCCTGCCCTACCCCAATCCTCCCCTCACTACCCCCATTCCCTGTACAAATTGCACCCACATTATATCCAGTCTCCACACCTAGCACTAAACAGGATACACCTACATTGGATGGCACATTTTTATCTCCCATTGTCGTCAAGACGACCTCCCTGCCATCAGCTACACCCACCACCACCCCTGACACAACCCAGCGTAACGATAAACTAGGTAGTAGACTACCATCCATCAGTCACTCACTAGCTAAATACAGCCATAAGACCACCCGCACAGCTTGCAATGAACTCACTAATAACAAACCCAGGCGGAAAAATAAAACTCACACCATCATAACCAAAAATCTAGTTGATACCAGTCCTAGCCCATCCCTGAAGGGTACACAGACGCAGTCCACTAAAGGAGAATTACTGAATGTCAGGTCCCTTGTTGCTCACGCAACAGAGATTGCAGATATCATTTTGAATAACATCCTCGATTTCCTTGCAGTGACAGAAACCTGGCTGCACTACGCAGCTGGCCCTTCTATTGCCCTAGCTGACCCTGACAACTACTCCATCCTCAGAGCGGACAGGCCCAATGCTCGAGGAGGAGGAATAGCCATTCAAATCTACCCTCAACAGAAGACTACCTACCCCCTCCTCACTGGCATCTTGTGAACTTCTCTCAGTCAAGTTCCAAACTTCGCCTAACAACTATTATAATCCACATTATCTACAGGCCTCCAGGACCTCCTGGATCATTCGAAGAACACATTACAGCCTTAGCAGCTGACATTACTAAACCCTTGGCGCAAAACATCATTCTAGATGATTTCAACCTTGGTTACAATGACACCAGTGACCTACACGCCATCTCCTTAGCTACCGCATTAACAGAAAAAGGCTATACCTGAGAATGGCAGGATACTTGATTGGGTAGCAAATCTCAATTACAACATCACTCTAATAGACTCTACACCACTAGTGTGGTCAGACCACCACCTCATCGCCCTAGAAATGAACATTAATAACCTGGAAATGAAAAAGCCTACTCTTGCACCTCCTTGTCTTACGAGGAACAAACAAAATATCGCAGAGGAGATCTTAGTACCCTTGGTAGTCGCCATACTCAATGCCCTACCGGATACCAATGATCCTAACTCACAGATCACCATTTACAATGAGACCATGACCAAAGCCATAGATGCTATTGCCCCATTAAAATTGCGCAAAAGCAAACCTAAAAGCCCACCTTAACTCGTGAGTTACTCCAGAACTAAAAATACTTTGTACAGAAAAGAGAAAATTGGAAACACTTTGGAAATCTACCCCCAACCCCGAAAATAAAACCAATCTTGCCACTATTACTGCCACCTACAAAAATAAGATAATCCAGACTAAAAAAGAAACCTTCAATGAAAGAATAAGCCAAGCAGGATCTAGTACTAAAGAATGATTTAACATCCTAAGAGAACTAGAGAACCCCAACCCCCCGGCAGATACGTGCACTAAGGATAAACCCTGGTGCACCAGCATACAAAAAGCCCTATCCAACAAAATGAATGGGCTCCAGATCAAAATAGCTGACAAAAGGATACAATTTACAACTAATACTCCAACACAACCCTCTACCTTACACATCAATTCAGGCTTCAAATTTAATAGGGTCGCCAAACCTGAAGTTCAAAAAATCATTGCATCTCTTAAACCTTCTAATTGTAAAGGTGACAGCTGCCCTGCTCAGATTATAAAAGATGCACCTAGAGATCTAGCCCCATTTATCACAAAACTCATAAACTCATCCTTCGCCAGTACTTCCGTCCCAAGGAATTTGAAACAGTCCTGGGTTCTCCCACTACTGAAGAAACAGACTCTAGACCCGGCTATACCCACTAATTATAGACCGATCACAACAGTGCCCTTCTTATTGAAAATCTTGGCTAGAATTGCTTACCTTCAAATTCAAGACTATCTAGAATCTAACAAATTACTCAGAACCCCCCAATCTGGCTTCAGACCTCAACATGGAACAAAAACTGCCCTTGTTGATCTCAAAAGCCAGATCGACGAATTGAAAGACAAAGGCAAAGTAGCCATTTTACTCCTCCTGGACCTATCAGCTGCTTTTGATCTGGTAGACCATATAATACTTTGTGATCACCTATCATCAACAGTTCCTTTTGGATCCAATCTTTCCTTGCGAATAGAACTATGCGCGTGTTCTCACCCTCAGCTGCTGCTGATCCTATCCCTATCACCTGCGTAGCCCCACAAGGGTCCTGAGTCTCGCCCACTTTGTACAATATTTTTGCAAAGCCACTATTCGACAAACTGGGCCATCTGGGTGTCACCTACACCAATTAGGCAGATGATACCCAGATACTCCTACCTCTATCAGGAACTTATGATACAGATGTCGCTCGGATTAACAAAGCCTACACCATCATTCAGGCATGGATGGTCACACACGGTCTCTGCCTGAATGATGATAAGACTGAGTTACTTCTAGCCGGTTCACCCAACAACCTTCTTAAACTGAGTCCTAACTACACAAGTATCCTCATTGATGGGAACAACATACCCGTAGACAAAAATGTAAAAACCTTAGGTTTTTAGCTTGATTCCCAGTGTAATCTAATCAAACAGGTAAACATGACCTCCTCTGCCACTGCCTATACCGGCAAGCTGATCAGGGCCTGTAGACCCTTTTTATCACCCGCCAGTTGCATCACACTGGCTAGAGAACTCATACAATCCAAATCGGATTATTGCAACAGCCTTTACCTAGGTGCCAATAAATCCATTACAAATAAATTGCAGATTATGCAAAATAATGCACTTAGAGCAGCATTAAACATCTCCAGAACAGAGCATATTTCAGCAACTTGAAAGCAACACAAGTGGCTCTCTATACAAGAAAAAAATGTCCTAAAAACTATCTGCCTCACTCACAAGGCGCTCAACTGTCAAGCCCCTCCTTATCTCAAAGACAAATTCACTTGGAAATTGCCCAATAGAATCACTAGATCTTCCAACACACCATCTCTGGTGGTACCTAGATATAACTTAAAAAGAGCTGGCGGCGCCAGTTTCCCGGTACTAGCCGCTCAGCTATGGAACACTCTCCCACAGAACATTAAAATTATTCAAGCATTTGACAAATTCAGAAACCACGTTATCACATGGATACTCAACAAAACCTAAATGCTACAGTCCACTGTTCCTATTGCTATGACTTACTGCTATGACCTATATTCCTTGTATACTGACCAATCTAAATTACTCATGCATGTAATGATATCCTGACTATATAAACTGCAGCTCTCCTGACTAAAATGTATATACTGTGCCATGTAATTATAGCCTGACTGTATAAATCACATCTCTCTTGTATAAAAATGTATATAATATGCCATGTAACCATTACCTTTCACACAAGCGCCCAGATACCCTGGGGTCAGGTGCACTTTATAAATAAAACAAACAAACAAACAAACTAAGGAACAACCTCCATTTAGGAATTTCTGTACCCGATTCCCTGCACAGTTCACAGACAAATTCCTATCAGTCTCAGATAAGTTTCTATTCATGCCCATTTCAAAGGATGCGCATAACTTATTATGATCACTTACGTTGGTATTCTCAATTTGCAAAGAAGAGCAAATATCTAACATGGTTTTAGATAGAACAATATAGTCAATTATTGAAGATTGGTTCTGTCTTTTCGATGTTACATTGGGCAGTAGACCTCCAACAACATTTCCATTAGCAACAGTCAGCCCTATTCCGGAAACATTGCTCGCCACTTCTTACCTTGGCGTACACTCTGATAACTGGCTCTTTCTCCCTTATCTAGGCAATATGAATTCAAATCTCCAGCCAAAATCAAAAAGGGTCAATTTTCGGGCAACCAATTTCCCAACACAACCGATACAGTATTAAGAAACGTATCTAGATCGAATGCAGTTGGATCCCAATATAAATTTCAAAGTAGGATACATTGTGGATTACCGATATGCCTAATCTCAATAGAGATTGCCAAAATACCAGGATGTTCATATAATATTGGGCATATAAATTTTATTGTTACATTTCTAATGGCAATTAGTAAACCTCCTGTTGGTCTCCGCCCATTTGAATTGGTTGCTGCTTGTTGTATAATAATAAACCCATTGCACCATATTTTAGTAGCAAGCCATGTCTCCCGGAAGATGGTTATGTCAATGTTATTCTGATTACTATAACAATCCTCATGTAACATGAAATTGTTGAAACCTCTGGTATGCCAGACCAGGCGTCTCAGCTTGTCAAAGACTATTTTGACACCCCAAACTATTGACCAGTTCACGCTCCAACGTATCCGGTAGACAAATCAGGCTCGCTTGTTTGTTTGTATGGGTTTTAGTCCCCAGGAGCTCCATGACTGTCTGACCGCTATTACTTATTATTGATCCTTGGGGGTTGCCCATATTAGTTCTCATGGGAGAGTCCTCACTCATTTGTACAAGGATTTTGATTTCTTTTCTTTCTTGGTAAATGAAACCACCGTACCTCAACAATTCGCTTTTTTCTTCCATTATGGTTTTTAACACAACAGCCTATCTCCAGTGTACTTCCACTAGATCATTACATGATCCAAACTGGAAAGTAATATTATCTATATCTACAGTAGAGATACGCTTGAGGGCAGGAACTTTATGGATCAGACTTAGTACATTCGTGCGATTTAGGACTACATCCAGTGGCAAATTTGGCTGCAATTCGAAGTATAGTTTTTTTTTCCTCTTCCAAATTATGATATTGAACTTTGCTCTCCTGTTTTTGTTGATTTGATGGATTCCTATTTCTGCTTGGTGCCCAATAATTCTTCCTTTCTTTGTTAGAGCAGCCCTCTTTTACCCCGAACAACTTAGATATACAATCTCTTTGTCTCCTAGATCCCACACCAAGGGATTGGGGCTAGGACTGAGCAACTGGGCTTAGTGAATATTTGCTGTAATTTTGCTATTTCAATCGCTTTCCCTACTCCATTCATCTTATCTAGTTGTTTCCCATTCACAGGGGTCATTTGGCTAGAATACTTTGACGTATTAAAGATGGCAGCCCATTGTTCCCTTATCTCTGCTTGGAAAGAGGCCTCCCCCTTATCTATTTGGTTCACTATGGGATGTTTAATGGCTTCTCTATTTTCAAGATATCAGAATTAAGCGGCTTATACGCATTCCTACATTGCCCTTTGAGATTTGGGGTTTCCTTTATTTGGTCTTGTTCTAAGGCAATATTGGAAGGAATAGTTTAAGTAGCTATGCTCCTATTCTTTGAGGTCCCTTTTCCACTCAGCCCATGCAGTGAATTTGGTTCAATTATAATTAACTTATTATTCACGATAGGGGAACATACTGAATTATGACAGCTTGCAACCCTACTATGTTGAAGAGCACCTGCAACACGGGTCCCATAACAGGACGACCACCCATCTGTTTATGACAGGCTTTACAGGTTGTATGAGATTTCCACTTCTATACTTCTGTGATTTCAGTTGTTGGTAGCGGTCATAAAGTTTTGCGCACTGGATCCAGGCACTTTGGTGCTATATGAAATGAAAAGTGGTCTCATTGCTTTTTCAGTGAGCACTGCTGGTTAATGGGCCGGATTTTACCAGATCTGGGATCTGGCAAAACATCTCTCCCTGGATCCAGGAAATCTATGTGCACCCTCGAAGTATTTCAGTGTTGTTTACCTACTTAAATGTTTCTGCGAGGCAATTCGAATCCACAACTTTAGGCCCAGGTTCAAGACACTTCACCACAAGACCGCTTGCACGTCTGGTCAGGATGCCTGTGAAAATGCGTGTTAAGATACAAGAGAGGACTGAAACCTTTGGCCTGGGGGGAAAGGGGGAGTACAACTCAGTTGACCACAGTGCCCAGGGTCAAGCTCAGGTTGCATTGGCCCCAAGTTCCGTTCAAATCGTATATTTGGATGATAGAAAATATTCAGAACTCAGTAAATCCTGCAGGTGCTTGAAGGCATATATCCGTTGTTGCCCTGATCAGTAGTACCTTACCCATGAGTGACTATACGAATATACTGCAATAGCCCCTCAGCACCTTGAAATTCTGGCACACAGCCCCCTAAGTAAAATCCAGTCCTTGCAACAAGTATGTACATGATAGTGCAGTGTGGCTGTCACTCATTTACTTCCAGGTGGCACACAAAGGACGTAAGTAGGCAACACCACAGCAATGCACATATCCCACATGGCACCCCACGCAGACTCCCCGCTCTCTTGTATGCTATCCTTTGTAATACCTTTTAATGTTACAATGTAGACTCAAACCATCAATTATTGTTTAAATAGTTATGTTTCTGAGGACTGTCTGCACTGAAGCACTGTAAGATGAAAATCACAACAAATGAAACACAAAAAGACAATTTCTAAATGTTTGCTTTGCCCTTAGCTCTTACAAAGGTTGCTGCATTATTTACTCCCATTATTAACACATAGGTGGACTGCCCGATAAGGTTGCCCAGATCACAGCCCTCGGTTGTGTGAGCAAGCTGCAATTGGAACCCTGCTTTAACATTGTATATCTCCCCCACAACAGTTTGGAACAAAGATACATTTTAAGAGAAATTACATTCATTATGGACTCCCCCATCATCATACTCTAAAATAAAGACATATACGCATTGGGTAGAAATGAGGGAGATGTCATACTCTCAAATAAAGACATATACGCATTGGGTAGAAATGAGGGAGATGTCCTACTCTCAAATAACGACATATACACATTGGGTAGAAATGAGGGAGATGTCCTACTCTCAAATAAAGACATATACACATTGGGTAGAAATGAGGGAGATGTCCTACTCTCAAATAACGACATATACACATTGGGTAGAAATGAGGGAGATGTCCTACTCTCAAATAAAGACATATACACATTGGGTAGAAATGAGGGAGATGTCCTACTCTCAAATAAAGACATATACACATTGGGTAGAAATGAGGGAGATGTCATAGTCTTAAATAAAGACATAGGCCCTCATTACAACCTTGGCGGAGGACCATGGTGCTATTAGCACCATGGTCCATGCCGCTAAGGTTGCAATTCCGCCATGGTGGATGGCGGAATCACCGCCCCATTCCAAGGTGAGTGGGGCGGTAATTCCCCATTCACCAATGGCCCCTTCCCCATTCCCATGTTTGCCCCATAGGGCATAATGGGAATGGGGAAAGGCGATAATTACGGCACCGTAAATTATGGTGCCGTAATTATCGCCAAGGTCCCTTTGCGGCATGGCTTTTAACGGCTGCAAAAAGCAGCCGTTAAACAGCCATCCCGCAAAGGGAACCTTGTAATCAGGCGTTAAGGGTCGGCGCCGTTTACGGCGCCGTAAACCCCTTAACGCCTGAGTCGGAATGAGGCCCATATTCACATTGGGTAGAAATGAGGGACATTTCCTTTCTTGTATGAAGAAAGCATGAAATATTTCTCTCGGTTATTGTGTTTATCTCGTTGGGACTCCTGCCCAGAGAAAGATCCCTTTCCCAACAAAGTTTCCAATAGTCCAGCATTGATTTGACGTTTCTGTTGAGAACTATAACTCCCCAGTGAAAGTGCTGTGAGATAAGGCCGAGAGACTCTTCAGTCGGGATCATCCACGCTGAACACGTTCATAAATAGGACAGCACTGTGGTTTGTTATAGCAGGTGTTAGTGAACATCTAGCTACTCACAATTTAATGAGCGCATTAAGGTAAAGTGATTGGGCCACTGGGAGCATAACGGGTTCATGAAGTTTGGAAGCCTGGGTTTGAGCACATGTCCTCTCATTGCACGGTTTTCAATTTGGTATCAGATTTCAGGCCTGAGTTACAAAAGCCTTTTTCAATGTCGCAATTCCATTGGAAAACACGTTGTAAATCAGTCACTTCATTTCCTAAGGCACCATCAGGGCTCCTTTGAAAGCGTGCCCAAACCTCCCATTTCCCCACGCTTCTAACCCCACCCCGAACCACCTCTCGCACATTTAAACCCTCAGCTCAGGCCTTGTATATTTAGTTTTCTGTATTTTTTTCGGTAACATTTAATGTGTTGTTTTCTTTTCGGTAACATCACTGGATCGCGGTTCATGCTGCCAATCATAGGCCTTGCAAGTGGCAATTGATGTGGGTGGCACATAGATCGCATCATACTTCGAAGTGGTGGGGGGGTGCCTGAGGCAAACCTGCATATAATGTATCCACATACTCAGTTAGTTTATGAACACATCTAATCATGTTTAAGTGAGGGCACTTTTCAATGTGGCCCATGGAATGTGTCACAAAATAAATAGTGGTGTTCCCGTGTCAGGCTTTGTGATGGGAATATATTCGTGGTCCATCCCCGAATGTGGGGGATTCCTCAATGACTCCAGAATGAGACTGTTCATATGAATTAAGAAATGTGGACCAAACTCTGCTGCTGCATGTAATATTCCTTACTAAATGTTCCATTAAAAATCCACCTCTGGCTGTCGTGCTGATCTTATAGTTTTTGTTGGGCAGTTCAACATTAAAGTGGCTTTTCTTGTTATTTACAATATAACAGCATCAGATTGTGTATGTGTAAAGATTAGGCCTCATTACGAGTTTGGTCGTAATTTGAAAGTAAATATGCCGAATAACCATCCCCGCCCCCATTATGACGGCATTGCAAGTGGTGGTAGGAGGGTGGTGTTAATCCCCCTTTTTGGACTCCATGGGGATTTTGTCAGAATTAGCACAAGGTGTAATTCTCTGAACAGGTAATTCTCCCAATTGCTGCCCTTAAGGTGGCAGACCTACCTACAGCATGATGCTAGAGGAAAATCCTACACTCTAAGGTAAATCTTCTAGTTATGCAGTGGAGTAGAAAATGCAGTCATTCCGTTACTGTCAAAAAAGTGGTGGTATCAGAATTACCACCGATATTTTCCCGCGCTGTTGAACTTCTCTCTTGGTCAGGATGGGTGTTGAAATATCATAATACATACATACAATTAACACCACTTGCAGGACCCTGAGTCCATAGCATAATGGGTCTTTTCAGGTGGAATATAGCTCCCGCCAATAGGTTAGGAATAAAAGCATCATTTCAATTCAAGGGTAGGTCTGACAAAGAGGGGCTCACAGGATTAAGCAAAAATGACCATCGGAATCACAATACATGTTGTGATTCTCCAAGTCAATGCAAACTCAGGTACCCTCCCCTTTAATGCCACTTGAAAACTCATCCCATTTGTATAACATTTACAATTGGGCTGATGCAGGAAATACACCTCCTCCTAGGCAGCTCATTTAGATATTCCATCAAAAATGTCCCTGTGTGAGATTATTCACCAAACCGGCGGCAACCTCACTGACTACGCAGTGTCCTGCAAGCCAGGACTAAGTGATAGCCTCTTGAGTACCCCCTGCCTGGTGACAACCAGGGATTCTGACCATAAAAAGTGAAACAACAGCTTGCCTTCAGCGAGAAAAACACACACACGCGCACACACACCTCTCCCATGCATTTACAGTTAGCTGCTGGTTAAAAATGCGCCTTGAAACCAGTGGTCGAAGGGGGTGAGAGTGGTTGGGAGCAGTGCTACTTTTTAAAATGATGCTTTACTGTTCCTATACTTTTAATTTAAAAATAAACATTTCTGGAATGGTTTTGTTTTAAAATAAAAGTGTAGGAAGCAATTGGAACATGAACTTCAGTGCACTGCACCTTAAACAGCAGGCGTATTTGTTTGGGGGTTTGTATTGTGCAGGGGAGGGAGCGTGGCAATGGGGTTTGTGGGAAGCTACTTCTTTTCAAACTCTTTGACCACTGCTTGAAACACCATTTGCTGTATTGGTGCATTATAATTACAAAATAAATAAACAAATAAAAGTAATGTATTTAATAATGCAATGCACAGTATTTTGAGGAGCTTGCCAAAAAACTGGAGCCGACTTCCACTCCCATGTTGCCAACTACTGGTGAAATAGCTATGTTTGTACACTTTCCTCAGGCTTTAAGATGTATAGGGCCTAATTCATGGAACTTTTAGCGTGGTGCAAAGTGACTTTGCACTGCCAATAAACACACTGATTCACAGAGCATTGAACAGTGTATTTTTGCAGTGCAAATGGACTTTGTACTGATGAAAATGTAGTGCAAAGTCACTTTGCACTGCAAAAATACACTTTGCACTGCTCTGTGAATCAGGGTGTTTGTTGGCGCTAAAGGTTCCATGAATCGGGCCCATAATGTGTACAGAGCTCAGAGATGGAAGACACTATGAAACAGACAGCATACAATCCTGGGCTGTGCTCTCCCTCACACCACTCCATCCAGGCAGAGTAAAAAGTTATCATTGTTGCAGCCTGTGCCCACCCAAGTGAATCAGCAAACCTGTGTCTTTCAGGCACTAGGCTAACTCTCAGGCACAGAGAGTTCAGTCTTAGTGCATTCGTAGTAGGACGGTCAGTGAACAAAAACCATACTAGCCTGGGGGCAAATTGCCCCTTTGCCCTCCAACCCGCCCCCCCCCCTCGGTTAGGATAGTACTTAGCAGAAAGTAATTAACTACAGTCGTTTACGTTTCAGAAACTGTTCATTTGCTTGCAACAATATAGGAAATTAGTGGATTATTTTCCAGGGGGCCAGAAATATTTTCCCCCTATAACCTGCTCCCCATCGCTGGTAGGATCCCCGAGTAAATAATTTAAATTTCCGGCACTGCCAGTGAGCAGGCACCCACTTCCCACAACCCCGCTCGCAATTGCTGCACATTGCCACCCCTCTTTGCAGTTTCATCAGAGTGTTTTACAATGAAGGGAGTCACACCTAACTTTGCACCCACGTGGGCATCTTTTATGCCTACTGGTGTCCTGAGAGAGGAGGTTGTCACGGTTGTGAAGATCTTCGCTTCCCATGGCCCCAAGTTGGCACTTCCACCAGCACTAACATTCACTCCAGTGTTATAAAGAAGCGACTGCGAGTTATTTCTGTCCAGAGTCTGCACCATTCAAGAAACATGACTTACTGGCACAATCAAGATGGCAAGGGGGATTAAGAGAGCTCAGCAAGTTGGATCATCACCTCGGGTGGTATTCCTGCCCGGTGTTGACTGGCCTATAGGGTACTCTGGAGATTCCCCGGCAGGTCTCTGCACCCTGGGCCTCTTTGGTGTGGTATTTCCATATGTTCTCATAGGAAAGGGGTTGGGCTTCCTGGAAATGTGTAGTATGGGGCCACTTTGAAAACAAAATTTGCGAGTCGCTTTTGGTTCCCAGTCCACCCCTGATTCCTGCATTACTAAGTATATAGCATAGTGACGCCCAATTGCAGAATATTTACAATAATAGGTAGTAGACGGCAGGCCGTAAATTGGCCATTATTATTAGGAGGAGTATTTTGCATTTTCTCCAGAAGGCTCCCTCTGTAGTGGGGTTACTTGGGGTAAAATAAGTAGCATCGTTGAGAACCCTTCCACAGAGTTATAGTCGCAATCTTCATGGCACAGCCCTTGCAGTGGTGGTGAGATGGAGACTGGTGGCGCCTTGCTATCTGGAATAGGTCATGGTGGGTGCATGTGCTTGTGGTAACCAGACGGTCACACTGGAGAAGACTTGTTGATTCAGAACCGTTCACAGGGTGCCCCTTGGGAGTTTTAACAGCATAGCTGCCCCATCCCTTGACCTCTGTTTCCCCAGATACCCTGAGCCATGTCCCCTGTGCAAATGTTATTTGAAAAGCAATAAGGCCAGCACAAAGATTCAGTCCAGGAGCTATTTGCTTTCTTTCTCAAGTTAACACATAAGTCCTTAAGCTGACGGAAGATCAGAGGTCACCACCTGCTGCCTTTTCTGGGGGGGAAAATGACAGACAGGGGGATGTTTGCAGAGAAAGTTAGGATATGTCACCATTTCATGCCACCATTGACTTATTGACTTAACCCCTTCTTCAATATTTGCTATCAGAAACACAGATGGTCAAAAGCGGCCCGAACTGCGAGACTCCCTCTGAACAGGTTCTCCAGACAGTGACCGAAAGATCAGAACAACAGAAGGACTTGCGGGCAAGGTAAAGGCAGACATCCCGACAAGGAAGACTGGCGAGTGTTATGTGCCTGATAGAAGGACTCTACTTAGACCCTTCCCATTGGCCGACGTGTAGCGTCCACGAGGGAAGTGATGATCATCGCTCTAGTCAGTTCGTAAATTACAGAAGTTATCCATCCAGTTGGGAGATGCGTTCTTGCTGCACTTTCGACCCCCCTCTAGTCAAGGAGAAAGATGTGTATATGGTGGCACTAAATGTCAAACATGATTAGAAAGGCTGGATAAGCAAGTTAGGAGATTCACAGTATTTTGGTTGGCTTGACGTCCCACAAACATTTCAAACTTTTCTGGAGATTCGTTCAGTAAAGTTTGAGGTCACTCGCGGGTACAAAAAAAGTGCCCTGCAAGGCCAAAGGGACCAGTGTGGAAGATGGACAATGTCACTCAAACACCGCCTATACGATGATCCTTGCAGCAGCAAACCCGTGCCAGTGAACATGGTATATGAAATGATGTTAGTAATGTCTCTGTCTCCTTTATACACAGAGTCACTTCAATAAATACTGGTTTTGAGAGGCAAACTTAAACAGATAGAACTGAATGAGTGCCTGACAGACAAGGACACTACCAAGGAAGTCACACCGACAAAGTACAAGTCCTCAAACTCAGAGTGACTTCAAAGATCAACAGTCACCCAAGGATGAACAATGCAGACACCAGTGGATGGAAAAGTAACACGGAACACGTTACCACACAGAGTCCATGCGGAAAACACAAACAGAACAAGTCCAGAACATATTGACTCGAAGTGGCTACGGCAGGACCTGTCTTTCCCCGAAACATTCAAATAGAAGCAAGTTTTCATAATGAAGTGAATTATGGAAATATTTGCTACTGGAATGCATCTTATGTATTCCTTTCTCATGCATGTTCATAGTATGTACCCGAAAAACCTAGTGAGAGAGTGGGGTGTTTACTACGAACACCCAGCTTTGAACTGTGTGTTATGTGTATACAGACAATCAGTCGTGTTTTGATAGTTACCAACAAGCTGCTGGGCTGCTTACTGGGCAGGCATTGCCACTTGTGCATGCGTGGGCAAGAGACAGTGTGTGCCACAGTAATGGGTGTGAGCGGGCACGAGAAGTCAATGAATGTTCACATTTGTTTATTTTCAGATCATTAGACTATTTTTGAAATGTACACATGGGTGGGCCTTCAAGCAGACACAAGATTATAATAACTAAATGGGCCTCATTACAAGTTTGCCGATTCGGTAACAACGGTGCTGGGAAGCTACCGGCACCGTTGTTACCAGACCGGCAAACTACAAGTTCTGCTCGTGGGTGCCTTTCCGCCCGCCAGGTCTGATCAATGGGACTCAAATGGGAATGGGGAGTAATAATTACCGGCATCCGGCAATAGGGATTTACCGGGTCTGCCGGGGCCGGAATGCCCCGGTAAATCCCCATTGCCAGGTGTGGGTAAATTCATGACTCTGGCGCATTTACCGGCACAGCTACCGCCGGACTCATAATGAGGCCCAATGACTGAATGTTTGGAGAGCTATAAACCCCCCTGACAAAACGCAGTCATAGCATGAACCATGTGACTGCTGAAAAGTGAAAAAACATGACATGTGACTTAACCAACTGATAAAGAATACAATATAAAGACCTAAAACTGAACTGACGTGAACATTCATTGATTTCTGATATAGGACAGTCACTTTGTGAGAACCCTGGTCTTATAGATGAACGGAGGATAGCACAGGGGCAACGCGCTGTTCCTGGAGAGCTACAGAGGTTCGAATTCCAGGTCTGCGCTTAGAAACCGAACTCAGGTATGGTATTAGGCGTGTTATAAAAAAAAATAATTAAATTAAATAGATTAATAAAGATTGACTCTTTCAGGTAAAGTATGTATGTCGATGTTTTAATAAAAACACTTTTTCACATTCCTGAACCAAGGCTGCATGGGTGACTCGACTTGCGATGCTCTGGGTGACTGCACTAGCGATGCTCTGGGTGACCGAACCTGCGATGTGACCCCAATGAGCTCTCTTTGCTTGTAATATAAGATACTCAAGTTAGCATTCATAAAAATTAGTACTCACTGAGACCACTTGGCGACCATTCTTCATGGCCCGCTCAATGGACTAAGATGATGAAATATGAGTGACAAACCGGCGTGTTCTGTGACGGACAGTGACATGGTGCTTGAACCTGACATATATTATGGACCTTCTGGTGGGCGGTATGGATGGTATGCGACATAAGGAGAAAGGTACCCCATTTCAGGATCTTTGAAAGAAAGAGGGAGCGTGCCAATATGGAATGGAATGGAGAACGCCATAAACTAGAGATGCAAGGACCCCAGAAAGTTTCAAAGGTGGTGGATTGGATGCCCCCGGGCGCAGGAAGCATCGGCCATTATGCACATAAGAATTTGTGTCAGGTGCATGTGTTGTACTAGGAGATCTATGCACTCCTGAGGGCTCTCAGTGGTGGCACTCACATGGTTTCCAATGCTACAAAGACGTATGAGCGCCTGCTCGTAGTGTGCGGCCCCTCCTCCTGGTGGCTCTGACTGAATGCCCTCTGTGACACATCAGCCGCAAGTTTGACAAAGAGGCCGGCCTTATTTAGAACACACAAAAGAAAGACCTCTGCAAAAACAGCTCCAAATGCGACCACCTCCTTTATCACACGTGCCCCTACAGACCACAGAAAGCTTTTCTGTTTATGGGGGCTACCCATCTGAAACAAATTAGCTGGATTTAATCCCCTCTTTAAATTCTCCCAACGTCTCCGCGCCACCCGCGCTGCCTAGCACGCATACAGGCACAAGAATTGCTATTCAAGCAACTAATTTAAGCCGTTTCACATCCTGGTTGAAGAGCCCCGGTGGCAAGACGGAAGGATGGGAATGGAAAACAAATCTATTTTGGATTTTGATATCAAATACTAAGGCAAACATATTGCGGCGTGCTGGTGGACCGCGCAACACGTCTCAGGAGGAGCGCAGTGGAATGTGCACCTCCAGGCTGTAACACAATAAATTAAAAACATTGTTGTGGTAAGAGCTGCCGTTACATGGCATGCTGCAGATGTATTCAAATGAGCAGCACTGCCGGCCATCCTCATCTGAGACCCAGCCGGGGGTGTTTAGGGAGGGCTGCTGAGTTACAGCAAATACTAGCACGGTGAGATGTGTGTTGGAGGGGCGAGTGCAAGAGGCTAGAGTGGGATCATAGCTGGCACAAAAGTTATTTTGCCTTTAGATTTTTTGTTTTACACATTTACACTTAACCCTTCTTCCACCGCCATTGTGCAATACAGGTCCTGTGGGTAGAACTGTTGTAATGTAATGAGATTGATCTTTAAATTCGTAAAAACATATTTAAATTCGTCTCCATAGATGGAAGTCCCATATACATGGTTGCAAGTCCGAGGACTTTAGCAGCCAGCTGGACACTGCTCCCATTGGCTGTACTGGGAAATAATTGATGAGTCCTGGTTTTTGCATTCATGTTCATGACATATGAATGATTCGAGTGAATACTCGATCACCTGACCGCCAGGGCCTTAACGGACACTACTACTGTCATGGAATTGTCACCCAGATGCCCAGCGACATGGATAGAAGGCTTTGGGGCAACTGGTCCAGATGCAGGGCTGTGCCAGCCTGGTGCTCGCGGGCAGAAATGCAGCTTCATATCTGCACGTGCGGTCCCAGCACTCTACTGTAGTGCAAAGCTGAGCGGGTACTGCCAGGCGTCCTGCCCTGACCGATCTCGAATGCCTTTAAACCTGCACTACCACTTTTTTCTCGACTATTTTTGATTTTATCGTTCCAAATCTCCTCAATTTAATAACATGGAAACAAACCATTGATTTTAGCATTTACTGAAAATTTAAATACACAGTTTAAAGAGAAAGGAGACGTTTGTTTAAATTTAAGTTGGGGTGAGAGAAGTAAGGTCGCACTGGAAAAGGATTGCCGCCCCCCGGCTGTAAAACAATGGAGAAACAAAAATTGAATAATATTGAGGTGGATAAAAAAAAAGGTGAAATGCAACAGAGCCCACTTCTAAGCAGCGTTCCACTACTGTGGGCAGTACCGGAACTTCTCAAAAGAAAGCCGGTACAGAGAAGAAGTTGGTGCTCCACTTAATGTCTTCCCCACTTCAGGTTTAGGGTAGCGTGAATGCGGAGACTAACTCATCACTCCGCACAGATACTGTACAGACACTAATGTATGAGATCTTTAATAGCAGTCTAGCTGTAGTGCTCCATTGACGAAGTGGCTCGAGGATCATTGGTGTTTCAATTAAATAGTGATAATGCTGGCAGAATATCAAATAATGGCCAATTTGAAGATTTCGCTCATAAGGAAAGTAATGATCAAAGACCATGAGGTTGGTTGAGTCCATGAGGCAGCAAAGGCACCAGCTAGAGACTCTGTGAGAACCTTCAGTCGGGGGAATGGAATCTGCTGATATTGAAGGGAAGTAATTGACCCTGAGTGAATCTGTTTTACCCAAGAAGTGTAACTGCCAGTTGAGTTGAAACAAAAAAGAAAGAATTACGTCTTTTTTTGGTGGGACACGGGGGTGTGACATGTCACTTCCTGGTTGGTGAAACTCTAAGCTTTCCCTCCAATTAAGCTCAGCGATTCAGCAATGTCACTGGGTTCCGTGCATCCTCAACTTGCCTGATTCTCCTGACCCACAGCCACCCGCCATATTCCAGATCGGCTGACTCTGTGTTGCGCCAGCGCTGGCCGCCACTCTCCTTCATCTGCTTCCTCATTCCAGCAATAGCCCACCTCCTCCATCACGCTGCCAGCTCCATGACTTACACGGGCGGGCGATGTGAAATTCAGCAAACCCCACCCCACTGCCGCTGCCCACTCTAAACGCGCCTCTCCACCGCTTAGTACCATGGGCAGCAGCCCCTCGTGAGTCTGCCACGGGTTTTAATCACTGTATACTCCTCGGTGGAGGGCTTCAGCGCATGGTGTTGTTCCGGGGTACCTGAGCCCTGGGCCAATGACAAGCTTTAAAGCTCCTAGACTTGGATTTATTGCTAAAGTGTGAGGAGTTAAGGATTCTGCCGGCACAATATTTTTAGAATTGGTTAGGAAATAAGAAGGATTCCTTAATTCTGTCAATGACTGCACGTGAAAATCGAATTGTAATAGTTGTTAATGGGTATTAATTGCATGTGGGAATGGGACAAAAGCAAGCAAGCAATGGGGAAAAGGAGTGTGGAATTGGTGAGTTTTACATTTTATAACTTATGCTATTTTACATTTTTATATTTCTGTTTATTCTAATCGGAGGTGTTTTCAATCATACGTATGTATTCATTTCAGGGCGTAAATACTTTGCATAAACCTAAGATAGATATTAATGATAGTATAAAATACTGCTTAACAGAGGTGGACATACGTTTGAAAGCGAAACATTTTTTTCCATACCCCTATTCCGAAGCCAGCGGCGGTGATGACTGCGCATTTGCAGCCAGTGCTAGTTCCAGAGGGTTCCATGCAGCAATCACTGGTCTTTAAATGGAGTCAGGCAGCTATTTAGAACTGGAAACTGTATCCACAAGGCATACAATATTTTAAGGGTATCGGGAGCATGGGCGTAATTTTAGGAGGGACAGGGGTGTTTGTCCCCCCCAACTTTCATGGCATACTATTTTGTTCCCATTCATTTGGCTGGGGCACCTTTTCTTCAGATGTCATGTCCCCCCCCAACCTTTTCAGCAAAGTTACTCCACTGATCGGGAGTACTGAATTTTGAATTTGTATTTGCCTTAGCATTTCCTCTTTTTCTGAAATAAGAATAAAATCTCAGCTGATAATAAATTGGCCATATGGCTTTGAGGGGTTAAATCTGAGTGTCGAAGTTTCTTGCATCTTGACACCCCTGTATCTTTCCCTCTTCCTTCCAGATACAACCCTGTCAACTATCAAACTCTGGCAGATGGACACTTTAGGGGATCACTCAGTAGGCTGGCCCTCTCAAAACGCCAGTGCCGTTCAGGAGGCCCAATGGCACAGCAGGCTCTACCTTTTTATAGCTGTAAAAAAGTTTAAATTCTTAACTAGAATATTGAAAAAAATACGGTGCAGTGGCACTTTCTGGTGGAGGAAAAGACTCACCTTTGACTAGGAAGTCCTCATTTTGACAAAAAGGAATGACATTTCTGATATTTTCACTATTGTTTTTCTGAAATGTTGTGCGTATTAAAGATTTTCAATTTTGTGACACATTATTGACCTGCTGCAATTATACTGATAATGTAGCCCAGCAACTGTTACATTTTCAACTGTCTTGTTCTTACCAATGTATAATGTAACCCGGCAACTGTTCTACGTCAATTGTCTTTTTCCTACCAATGTAACCTAGCGCTGTGATACTTCCGAGTTTGGGCGCTACCAGCAAATAAATAAATAACTAATATCCTATTCATGCCTCTCCTGCAACAGCTTCTGAGATTCTTCTGTTGTGTTTCATTGTAAATGTGAATGTGTATGTAAAATGCACAACAGCCTGTGCAGCTGCAAAGCAATTGAAACATGCAGATTGTGAAAAACCTTTTTTTCTTCTCCCACGAAACCTAGGAAGGTCACATGTTCGTTCCTTGCGTATGCAAGAATATTAAGCAGTACAGTTACCCAAGCAGACACACAAGACACCTCGACACTCTTTAACCCGTCAAAGCCATATGGCCAATTTATTATCAGCTGAGATTTTATTCTTATTTCAGAAAAAGAGGAAATAGCAAGGCAAATACAAATTCAAAATTCAAGACCCCGGTCACTAACTGTCAATCCCAAAATAGATCCTCCAGCGTAAAATGAAATATGTGGTAATGCAAAACATATTGCCCTCCTGCACACTCAGGGGCATTCCTGCAGCTAGGATGATTTTGGTGCAAAACCAATTTCAACGCTGCTCTTCAGGCTCCCCCTGAGATCATTTCCCTCTATCTACCTTTATTCATAAATCCTCCCCTCCATGACCATGGATTACACCTCTCACCAACATCCTGACAAAAGCTATGCGAGAAAAGCTTTGCACCTGGCAAAAATCTAGACTCTCCACTGATCTCCAAATCTACCTCTCCCCTCTTTTAAACTACTCCTCGACTCTTGACACAGCCAAATGAGATTTCTGCCACTCCCTCATTTTGTCGCAATCCTCCCAACCCAGACGCTTCCAAAAAAATCTCTACCATTTGAAATATCCTCATAAATTAACTGCTACCTCCCTGCACACTGCACTCAACCACCCCATCCTCCTCTCTCGCCACTATGACCACCTTCGACCTCACTGACTCTGAGGAAATGTATGCCCTTCTCTATGGGGCTAACCCTTCTTATTCCCCCACTGACACCCTCACCCTGTGAAACTCATAACACCCACTGTTGCCACTCACCTTACGTCCCTCATCAACACCTCCTTTGACATGGCCACTTTCCCTTCATCTTACAAATCTACCACTCTGATCCCCATCCAAAAAAAACAGTCTTGACCATAATAATCCTGCCAATTTTCGTCTGGTCTCTCTACTAACTCATTACTCCAAAATCCTAAATACAAATTGAATTTAACGACTCTCAAAATTCCTGGATACGCACAATCTTCGTGACCACTGCAAGCTGGGTTCAGACCTGTCCACTCTACCAAAACAACCCTCCTCAACTTAAAGAACTTAATTTCCTCTGCTTGCCATGCCAACCTGTCTTCTATCCTTATTCTTCTGGAGCTCTCTGCTGCCTTCGATACTGTCAACCATTCTGAACTCCTAGCCACATTGTCTCTCCTTGGTATCAAAGATGAAGCTCTTGCTTGGCTAACCTCCTACATTACCCCCAGTCACTTCCAAGTGTCCTGGAATGACCGTTTCTTTCTGCCCACCTGCCTCGCTGTTGGGGTTGCCCAAGGGCCAGTCCTGTGTCCTCTTCTCTTCACCCTCTATACATCTGCTCTCAATGCCCTCAGCTCCACCTATGGCTTCTCATATCAACTTTGTGCCGCGACACCCAGATCTTCTTTGCTTTTCCCTCCCTATCTGACGAACTGAGAGAAAACATCTCTCACTTTCTCACTGCCATACAATAATGGATGGCATCCCACATGCTCATGCTCAACTCCACTAAAACCGAAGTTCTCTACTTCCCTACCAAACAAACAATCTCTTACTCTACCCTCCCTTATTTTTCTCCCTTGACTACCTTCCTTACTCTTTCTGCTCGGAACCTCAGTGTAGTATTTGACCCATCTCACAACGTTTTGCACATTATCCTTAAATCGGCCACAGCAGCCAGACTAAACCTCCTTATTATCTGTAAAATACTCTGCTTCCTTTTAGCTCTACCAAACATCTGTTAACCTCCCTAGTCCTCTATAGAACTGACTACTGTGCTAGTCTTTTTTACAATCTTCCCAACTATGCTTTGTCACCACTGGACAAAGTCCTAAACTTTGCTGTCCGCAGACTCTTCAAACTTGCTCACTTTACCTCTACCTCCTCGGCCTGCTGCCAAATTGGCTGGTTACCCATGAAACTTAGAGCTAAATATTAATGTCTTCTCATCATCTTCAAAACCATGCACGGCCTTGCCACCCCTAATTATCTATCCACCTCGCCCTCTAATCTCCCCCTCGCACTTTGAGATCATCCTCGGCCCACCTCATGCTTGCCACTCAAGCCCCCTGTGCTCCTTCTCATTTCTGCACTTTCCCTCTTCTCGCTCCCCTTCTCTGGAATAGTCTTCCTTTCCCTCTATGCTCAACTCATTCTTTACCACTGTCCAAATTGTGCCTTAAAGCCCTGCTGCTGTCTAACACTGCTTCTCCTATTCTGCCTGTCTACCCTAGGCCCATTGTACTTTCTCCTACCTCCTGCTCCCCAAGAAATGTGCACTTTGTCCTGTCTTCCCTTAGCCTTGTATATATACATATATTGTCTTTGCTGTGTCCTTGTTCCCGGTTACTGTTTCCACCTCTGTCGCCATCAACTGCTCTTACTCTCTGACCCCATTGTAAAAGACTGCTGTCCTCTGCTATGTATTTATGAATACACAATCTTTGTGAGCATTTTTGTGCCAAAAATGCATTATTCTCCCTGTATGTTTTCTTAAATGTATAAATTAGTGTCAGTGTGCATTGTAAGTGCCTCAACACGCCTTCTGCAGATCGTGAAACACAACATATGTTCTATCTTCAGTCACATACATATATTTACATGGACAAAGTATACCAAGCTGTGGGGAAGTTGCGATTATTGACCAGTATGGAATCTATTCAAGATACCTGAATGGTCCACCCGACTCTGCAAGTTTTGCAACAAAAAGGATGCAAACATTTTACCCGTGATGTTCAACATAGATATGAGACTATAGTTTCCTGGGTCCAGTATGTCTCTCTGATTATAGACTGGTATCAAAATGGCAGTCTGCCAGGATTGGGCAATCTTTCTACTTTCCAGGATGTTATCAAACAGCCTACCCAAAATGTTTGCCCATAATGCCAGGTCCTGCTTTAAAACCATATTGGACAGACCGTTAGGACCCTAGATGATCTATAAGATAGATAAATCTAGATGATTTCAGTCTTAAGTTTGTACACAATATCCTCCTCTTCTATAATAAACCCGTTTTTGTTTGTGTATCTATTATGATTAATCAAACCTCATTCCATTTTACTGGTCTTACTCAGGTACTTCACACATTGTATCTCATTGTATCTCACCAATCGGGTTAATAGTCCTTCTAGACTTGCATCCCTTTGCCTCACCCAATACATGCCTTATATCCCAGCCATTACTAAGAGGCAATGCCTTAACCAATGCCATTCTTCCATTGTACGCTTGTTCTTCCACCAGAAAACATAATTCCCATATTTATTTTTTATTATTTTTATGGTGGCTAGTATAACTGAGATGTTGGTACTACTCCTCTTTTGCTGCATTTTGCGTTTCCTACCTCTAATAATGCCATCATATTTCCTTTCAAATGTACCCTCACACACTATTTGCGGGAAGATGTAATGCCCGTTCTCCTTTGTGAACTCTGAGATCCATTGTTCGATCTCCTACCCATTCATTCACTCGAGCACTTTGAGGCCTAGGGGCGCATGGTGCTATACAAGAAAAAATATAGATAGATAGATAGATAGATAGATAGATAGATAGATAGATAGATAGATAGATAGATAGATAGATAGATAGATAGATAGATAGATAGATAGATAGATAGGTAGATATGTTATGTTGCAACATTTATAAAGCGCCAAAGCCCTCAGGCATCTAAGCGCTCCTACACCAGCAGAAAAGGTTCAGTGCGGTTGAGCCGAAAGTTAAACAAAGAGTATTGTTTTCAGAAGTTTTCAGAAAGATAGGAGGTTACTTTCCTCTCTAAGTCCCGGCAGTAAGTTGTTCCATGCCTTGGGCGCAAGCACTGGGAAGGAGCGTCCATTTCCACTGGCTCTCTTGGTCCTTGCCACCTGTAAAAGCCAGGTGGAGGTATAGCGAAGATTTTTTGTGGGCTGGTGTATAGTAATCTTATTCCTTGGGTAAGTTGAGGCTGTCCCATGGATGCATTTATGACACATGGTCAGTACTTTGAAGGAAATTCTGGCCGATATCGGCAACCAGTGTAGTTCCCTTCTGGCAAAAGAGGTGGGTTCATCCCTTTTCATGCCACAGATTATACGCACAGAAGAATTTTGGATTTTCTGCAATTTAAGGACATCTTCTCTGCTGGCACCCCCCCCACCAATAGGGCATTGCAGTAGTCCAGGTGTGGCAAAATAACTGCCCTTACTAACTTAGTTCGATTTTCTTTGGAGATTAAAGGGGCAACTTGTCTCAGTACTCGCAGATGGTATCAGGTGTTTTTTCGATAGCATCTACCTGGGCTCCTGCGTCTAAGGAGGCTTCCAAATATGCACCCAGGGTTTTCACCTTATCAACCACTTTGTTAGAGCTATCCTCGACCATGAAACTTGAAAAAGCAGGAACTAGTGCCTATCTAGATTTTTTGGACCCATAAATCATGAGTTCTGTTTTGCCTGCGTTTAAACATAACCAGTTTGTAGTCATCCAGTTCTTTATCACTTTATAGACTTTGTTACGTTTATACTGATTCTCCTGGTGATCTCCTGACAGCTCATAGACAGCTGGAAATCATCTGCATAATTAGTAAAGAAAACACCCAGCTTTTCCAATTCACTGCAGAGGGGAACAATGTAAATATTAAAGAGCAGCGGTGACAAGCATGCTCCCTGAGGGACGCCTCACAAGATAGTTTCTACCTCAGAGAATGTGTTCCCCAATGTACCCTGGATCTTCTGCCCTCCAGAAAGGATCTGACCCAGTTTATAGTCTCGGTGGCACGAGCACCCGTATCAAGCAGCCTATTTAGTAGAATCTTATGATCCAAGAGATCGAAGGCTGCACTAAGATCTAATAGTATAGATAGATAGATGGGTGTCGGGAAGGATGTCGGGAAGGAACAGAGCAGCATCCCTCGCAATAGTTTCTATCGCCCTAGACTGGTTTCTAGCAGACCATTTAATGTTGTTTCCAGCGTGATTCATTTCAATGATGCACCCGCCCCTCCCTGCACGAGCCTTTTGGGCCTAGATTTCCTATAACGTACTGTAATATAACCGTTGCATGGTCACTAAAAGTGTTTTCCCTTATACACAACCCTACAAGCTCAGGCAGCAACAGGGAGCTGGAGAACTACTAGTCCAAAGTGGCTCGCCTATTCCCCCATTCTCCATGTGTAATTAACAGGGTGATCACCCTCAGTGCGCCCATTAGGCATGTTACGATCACACTCTCCCAGTGAATTCATCCACCGGTTCCCTTTCCTGGAGGATCGGTCTTGAAGCACAGTCCAGATTTAAGCTAGGAGATAATTCTTGTGAACCTGGACACCTACAATTCAAGTTGTCTCCAAGGATAATTAAGTCAATTACGTCTCTATGTGACCAGTCGCTCAGCAAGTCAAACAGGGCTTTTTGTATTGAGTCACTTAGGGTCCCCTCCACCCCTCTCGGGGGTTGTAAATGTTCACGATGAGGGTTCTGCCCTTTAACTAGGCGTTTATGTCCTCCACCTCTACTGCCAGCAATGAATATGGACAGGACAAGTTGCCGATTTTGTGTGCCTTTAAGGACTGTTTCACCCCTATCACCAGGACACCACAAGGTATTCCTCTGTCCCCTTCCTTTGCCATGGACTGAAAAATGACATAACCTTCAACCAGCAAGTTGACTCTTAGCCAAGTCTCCTGCAAAATAAAAATATGATCAGCAACCAGAAATGTTTACCCTAATGATAATGTCGTCCACTATTAGCCGTCTGGCAGACATTACCCATGTGCAGACATGCATTGAAAGAATATATTTACCATGCAAAATTGCACTTGCACAGATGCAAAGTTTCTGTACTGAGGCCCCAGAAGAAAAGATGCGAATTAGGATAAAGAACTAAGAGGCTACTCAGTGACCTCCTCCTTACACTGCCATCTTCTGAACTTGTTGAGAAAGGAAAGGCTTTGTGAAAATGAAATGTAAGATGAATAAACAGCTTTGGCTATCAAGTGGCACTTCTTAAGCGCCACCTATAAACTGAGCCTGTTAAAAACCAGCAATGACAAAGCAACATGTTTGGCTTATAGATTGGCTAATAGATTAGCTTTTGCCAGACACTGCTATCATATGTTCAGGCAATCATACCATTTTCCATATGTTGCGTTCTTATGACCAGTTAGAACCATTTCATGACTGCCTGGCAAATGCCTATCCAATGCTTGCACATAATCAAAAACTGCTGGCTTTGCCAATGCTTGCATTGAATACATGTCCCACAACTATTACATCCTATTTGGAATCTGGTCCATCATACCATGGGAAAAGAGTGTACCAGCAATACCCTCACTTTTCTACCATTTGTCCGCTTATGTAGTGGTAATATGCTGTTTTACGGCTGCTTCTCAGAACTTCTGAGACATGGCAGCTTACTGTACTGCTAGAATAAGCTACAGACAATGAGCAGGACGGGAACAAATGCAATTTGATTTAGCACGTTTTAAAAGGCCGAGTCAGTAGCTCCTAAATAGGAGATAGTTTGCAGAGCACTCTCTTCTCTGAGATTTGAGTTAGGGCTTCAAAATGAGTGTGGCAGATCTTCTCTGTTATTTATCATTATCGCATTCAGAAATCTCAGGGTCCCTGTAGTAGTACACGTTGTCCACCCTAGCGGCGGGAAACCATGCAGCTATTCTGCATATTCCATGACAAAAATCATAAGAGCATCCCATCATCCCATCATATTTGAATAAATAATGTATATCCATTCCTGTGTTGGGGGATGAAGATGGATACGACGCAGTACAGGATCCCACCACTACTGTGTTGAGTAAAACAATGCAGGGAAGGGTCTAAATGCCCTTTCTGTGACTCATATATAACAAAGGGGGAGAGAAGGGGGCCACGTGAGATGCCCATATAATGACTCTCTTTAGGGATCCACCTGAACATGTGTGTCCCTTAAATTGAATGGATACGCCGGTTAGCGCGTCCCTTCACTTAAAGGACACACGTTTTTAATATGCTGGTGTTTAGCAGCTAAACATGTTCCTTCCACCATGTGTGTGGGGTTAAACATTTACACACGCATATTTTCCAACACCTAATCATGCTGCATTTATGCCTCTGGGTAGTGCCAGAAATATTGCATGGGGCAACTACCTCATGACCTTTAATGAAGTAGTCGCTAAGAACAGCAGGCATTTGGAATAATGCCTGATTTTACCACTCCCCCCTTTACCCATACTAAGGGCCTTTTGGCTGTAAAGTGGAGAGTCCAGCCAATGTCCACCCTCCACCTTTTGCCGAAACCTGATGACTCCATAGATTTCATGCAGTACTCAGGTCAACTTTGTGTTCTCTGCCGGCTTCTTCTTTCTCCAGTTATTGGGTCAAATACACAGGTTTATTTCTCAAGAGGATATTCGGTTAGTGGTATAACATTGGGGGTTGGCTAAAATGGACAAGAGTAATGCTGTGCACAAGACTTTACACATTGTCCTACACACAATTGCCAGATGATACACAGTATAGCAGTGTGTTCCTGGTGTTCAAATGTCTGAGCGGTTCAGCTCCCCTCACATCAGGAAGCAAATGACTCCTTTCTTCTTGCACCTTTATTCTGTCATTGCACAGGTGCTATTTTGCCATGTCCTTTACCAGTTTTAGAGGCCACCTGAGCACTTGTCAGATCAAGCACGCGGATGGTCCCGGGGATGGCCCCTCAGATGCCTAGGTTTCATGATGCTCTGAAGAGTGCTGAGAGGCACCCACAAAACCACAGTGTAACTCATCACAATGCTAAGGTGCTTCGGAAAAGAGCCAACATAGTGCTATATGCCCCCACCTAGTGGAGGAACTGCACTCCTGCCATACAGCCACTCACTTCACTTATTATCGCCATAACAGAAAACATATCTTACAGTTGTTTTTTTATCACAACGGTGGTGCTAAAGTGTACACCTACACCACACACCAAAGAAGGGAGCTACACTGTCTCCCAGAAGTTGGGATAGGAAAAGTAATTACACAACAATTACTTGACTTGCATCAATGCACTTAAGAGTAACAAGTAGTATAACTCCACACAGCCCACAGTTTTAAAAAGATAGAAAAAGGGTCAATTCATGATTAAATGTTGCATTCAGCATTCAGCTGTGGCCCAAGAAAGCATGCGTTGATGTGATTACATGCCAGCAGAAGGGTGCGATCCTCACTTACTTAGCAATACAGTTGGAAAATAAAGCTACCCTCATTAACCCTGAAGTGCTAAGCTATTATGCATTCCTACGCAGAAAGGCCCCTTGTTAACAACCTGTTATCGGACTACATATCCCAGCCTCTCTTTTCAACTGCCTCCATAGGTTGCCTCAAGACTCTGGGCCCGATAGATGGAATATTTTATGTTTGCCCGGTTCAAAGAGAATTTGCACTGCTGAAAAGTGACTTTGAACTGCCCACACAACCCCTGATTGATGGAACTGTGCAAAGTGTATTTTTGCCGTCCAAAGTCCAGGCAAAGTCAATTTGTACTTTCAACTGGGCACATATTCCATGAATCGGGCCCTCAATATACACTACACAAAATAGCTTTTTTTACATGAAGTAAACATGGACTCGTGGATCCTAGAGGGGGCACAAATCAATGCATTCAAATGGCTTTTTGGGGGTTTTCCTAATTATATTTTGCTCACAGGTGTCTGCCTCACCACATCTGCTCTATCTGCTCTCGGTGAGGTAGACAGCATGCACAACAGTATCTGGCCAGATCTGGTGCCGTACACAGTAACAGTAAAACTTGTTTACCTTAAGGCTTCACATTGATCTCCAAACAGGGGTAGCACTAAGCCAAAACTTCAGGTGGGATTGCACCCATTAGGCCAATGGTGTTGCACGCCTGACACTACGCCCGCATTGCATTGAAATGGGTGTGTTCCTTTGCACTGCAGTCCTCACCATTTTGGCTTTCCCACAACCAGAAGCGTTTTACTAACCCCAACATTAAGGGCCTAATTTCTGGAATGTTTTGCACTGTGCAAACTCACTTTGCACTGCCAACAAACACGTTAAACAGAGCAGTGCAAAGTGTGTTTCACAACTAAAGCACTAAAGGCACGATTCACAGAAATGTGCTCAGAAAGTCTGCAAGGGCTGTGTGCCGAGAAGGACACTGCGCATGTCAGTATGCAGAATTAAAAATGCGTGCCCTGCGTATTTATGGAATTCAGTGTGCAAAGTAACCGTATTAGCAAATCACTGCCCGGAACGCCCCTTACACGTCCACACGCAAAGCATACACAGCTAGAACAGCTACCTTTGTGCCCTCCCCCCGGGCTGGAATGCACGCACCCTTCAAACAGTGCATAGGGTCCCCCGCAGGCAGGCCTTCATCTTGGGACCATTGCGCAGGGTCCCTCAGAACTGTTGCCGGCACCCTGACGACATGCGTATGAAAAATCATAACTCGGTCTGAACTCTGAAAATCTGCATGCGAGCCCCCATAACCTGTTCCTGCACCTCACTACACTGCTTACGAACACCCCTAAATTAGATCGGAACCCCAGTTGATTACATGCACCCCTAAATCTGACATGCAAACACACCTCTGCGCTGCGACTCCTATGTGCAAGTGTACTTACGCTTGACTTCGGGTGGCATAGTGATCGAGGGATTTGCATAGTCATTCCTATGACGAGAGGCTGCACGGGTGTTTCCATGAATATGTGTTGTTTGGCACAAATGTGGGCGTGCGAGATACTGCCCATAGCCCGTTCCTCATAACGCCCACTTTTTTGCATGTTCTTCCATATTTCCTGAGTTTCGTCCCCCTCCTCAGCCCTCTGCACAAGTCACGCCCACACTCTACATGGTGTCTCGCGCAAGACTCTCGACGGCTCGCACAGCTGTTCCAGTCCTGCCCAAACTCCAATTAAGTCCCAAGAAAGTCCTGCGCAGTCGGTTCCATGAATCCACGAACGCGGATTTGCACGCAGTTTGGCGCACAAGTTTACTATTTCCTGAGCAGATTATTGAATGAATCAGGCCCTAAGTCTGTGCTACTTTTTTTTAATGTAGGCTCATTTAGCACAGTGCAACGAGTACTTTTGCAGGGCAAAGTCACTTTGCACCACAAAAACACACTTTGCACCGCTCTGTGAAAAAGTCACTTTGCACTGCGCTAAACGTTCCATGAATCAGACCCGTATAGTATCTATTGCCTCAGTTGTGCATTCAGGCTGGGACCAGCAGCACGCTCCTACCCGCGAAGCTTCAGACCCAGGTAAAACCCTAATTGATCTGTAAGTGACATTTACCTCCTCTCAGAAATCAGCCATGTTCCTTTTAATCAGTCAATGTTTTTATCGTAGGCCAATTTAGCCCTTGGATTGACAGACAATCCAACTTCGGCTACCCTTCTGTCCCCATGCCCCCACTTGCGCGTTCTCCCTGAATAGGCGCTGGGGGCTGGAATTGCCTGACAAATGACTGAGGAGGGCCTGAGGACGCCCATTCAATTCTGCAGTCTTTATTGTGCCTGACCTAAAACTAAATACCCAGGCCCTTGTCTCCCTGGTGACACCTGAAGGCCCCTGTCACCTAGCAACGGGCAACAATGCTCCCTGGGAAAAGCACATGCAGTTTGGTAAAGGGCAGCTCTTTCACTTGGAGCCGCCTGTTCTTTACTTAGTAGATGTTTGGGGTGAGGAGAGGAGGGGGGCTGGGGGGCGTTGTGGGTGCAAGCTCTACCCTGCAACGCATGGGTAGAAATGAAAGTTGTAAATTAATTCACTCTTTCTTTACAACTACAAGTCTGCTAAAGTTGCCTCAGTGAAACCCCAAGAGTCAAGGAAGTGGCCCCCCCCCACCTGTGGTGTTCTTAGCTGGCTCTTAGGGGGATACTCAAAAGCCCCTCTCAGAAGCTTCTCTTCGTCCCCACTTAACTTCCCCCAGCACTGCCTTGTAGGTAGGTGCTCGCGGCGTCCCAAACTGCTTGCAGCCCACTTTACTGCAGGGAAAAGGCTGCCTATTCCGTAAGAGGGTTTTGAAAAACGTGTGCTAAATAGGGCGTGGAGCCAGAAGCCTCATTCGCCTCTGCGAGTTCTTATTCCCGGTGACAATAGCTCTTTGCGAGACGTCAGCGGCGTGGAGCAGGCTCCGACACAGGAAGCCGCATTAAGCCGCTTTAAGCGCTGTCAGTGAGTTTCCTTTCATGCTGCATGCAGCAGGCTAGACCTCACAGTGACGAGAGGGGTGGGCCCATGCAACACAACAGGCAAGAGCTGTCAGACAAGTCACTTCGCCGTCCTTCCCTGTGTTACTCCTTTGTTGCCCGCCCTGTTCTAATGAACAGTTACAAGCCACTGCTAGACGTGGCTTCTCAGTGACCGACCGTGGCGTGCCCACAGCAGTTGCTATGATTGTGCTTCCACCATCAAGACTACAATACATACACATAAACATTGCGATATATCCTGTTAACACAATTATGAGATTTCCCAAATGACCACCACTAAAAGGAGGTCTTATAACATCTCTCACCAAATCTCAATAACTTTGCTGCATCAATAAAAAGAAGCATATCATAATTAAGCTGTAAATCATTAAGGCGCCCCCTCGCCATTTTCATTCCAAGTCTATGCAGGTGTGGTCTGAAAAACCTTTCACTTAAGTTTGCATACATAGTGCAAGACAGCAAAGAGTGTGATCCATCATCTTTCCCGCCAATTTCACAAACTCATAAATTGCTGGATGGAGAGCTAGTCTTGCACCCATGGTTTGTCACAAGTTAGAAGAACATTTAGGTGCCTTTGGGTTATTAGTATCCGGTGAGGGTCAATGAGCTTTTTGAAAGCAAGCATATTGGCCCTTGCTGGGGCATTACCTGGCCAACAAGCCTCCCTCTCCGGCGCGGCTCCGGGGTTCCTTCCGCGACTGGCTTCTATGGAAAGGGAGAAGGGACTAGGGGTACTGCTTTCTACCTGTTCCATGGTGGCCATTTTGTTTGCTTATAATTTTTTTACATTGATGCTTTAAATTCTATTGCTTCGCTTGGGCTTCTAACTATGGCCCAGGGACATTACCCGACTGGTAACGACCCTCCTCCACGGGTCCTATTGCCTAAATAAACATCTCAGCCCCAGGGAGATACAGTATTTAAATAGTTTTCAGATACCAAAAGGTCTTTTATCTTTGCCCACATTTTTAAGGAGCTGAGGCTATTGCTGGAAACCCAGTCACCTGCACAGCTGTCTGCTGCTACTGCCTTCTTAATCATTCTTTGAAGGTCAGGCATAGGTTCCTCTTTTCGCAAATGTTCAGGATTTGGAAAATGACACATGACGCTGAGGGTGGACATCTGAGTCCACCAGAGAAATTAACTTGGGAACATCCTATTATTAAAATTAGTGAGGCATTTTTAACATTCTGGTTTATAAACCCAGATGGTGTATTTTTAACCAAATATCTAAGAGAGACATCAGCAACAAAGGATGCCAGTGGTAGGGACACCTAGTTCCAGTGTAATAGCGCATATCAAGGTACATCTGAGAACACTGTTCTTAGGAGCCAATTACGGAAAATTTCCCAAGAGCCCACTCCGGAGTGGCCCAGACTTCGGCTCCATAGAAAGCAAATGAGGACACTGGTGCTAAAAACCTCAATGCACTTTGCAAGAACTTGTGCCCCACATTTATAACATTTTAAAAGCCCTCAAATCTCAAATTCAACATGCTCCTAAGCCTCTACTAGTGCACTGTCCATGATTTCGATAAAGCAACACCCAGATATGTGTAATGTTTTACTTCCTCTACTATAGTACCACCAGGAGACCATTTCAATCTAGATTCATTTTCTACCAAACGGCAGCACTTTAGTCATACCAAAGTTCAATCACAGATTAAGGGCCTCATTACGTGTACGGTGCTACCGGCAGGTTGCCGCCATAACACCGGATCCACCACATGACTTTCCGGCACCGGGACATTACAAGTCCCGGCGGAGCGGGAAGTCAGGCGGGGGATTCAGTAAGTCCCTTTCCCGTGGAGTCCCATAGGACCCCACGGGAATGGGGACTCAGAAGCACCGGTACCGTTACTAATGGTGCTGGTGCTTCCATGACAACTCTGCCTACCGGGGCCATTTCGCCTGGCAGG
Source organism: Ambystoma mexicanum (assembly GCF_040938575.1). Classification (NCBI taxonomy): domain Eukaryota; kingdom Metazoa; phylum Chordata; class Amphibia; order Caudata; family Ambystomatidae; genus Ambystoma; species Ambystoma mexicanum. The sequence goes on along the minus strand of NC_090929.1, from coordinate 1,438,656,604 downwards.
CAGACTTGTAGTGTGGCAGTCTGGAAACAAGGGTTCTGGTAAGCTTACCGGCGCCCTTGTTTCCGGATCGCCACACTCATAATGAGACCCTAAGTGACTCAAAGTAACCCTTAGCAGCAGTCAAACTTCTTTAAAACCCTATTGGTGTAAAATCCGTAAGAATGATGTCAACTGTAGATTTCATACCTTTAATAGAAGGGGCGGCATCTTGTTGATCACCCAACCACACTTCAAAGTCTGCAAGCTTTGTATAAATAACAATGGAGCCAGTGGGCAGCCTTTTCAAACTCTCCTGTTGGACTTAAAGGGGGCTGAGATGCGGGTCCCGTTCTGGACCACCAATGATGTCGTTTTGTAGACCAACTGTATTCATTTGAGAAGTCCTTCCAGAACCCCTAATCTATTCCCTCTAAACCATAGGATACTCCTGTCTACAAGGTCAAAAGCTTGCCATAGGCCTAGAAGGGATGCACAAAGCTTCATCCCGCGTGCCCTGTTATATTCAACTACCAAGGCAGCTAATAACAATGGTGGTCGACAGACAAACATCCCAGACGAAAGCCCGCCTGATTATTTGGGATGATATCTTCTAATCTACTAGCAATCCAAATCATGAACAACTTTTTATTTTTTACATTTTCTTTGGAAGCTTTGTAGAGCGCCAACATGGGGTAATGGCACTTCAAATTGTCAACAGTTAATACGCATTCATTTAAACAAGGGAGAAACAGTTCTAAGATTTCCTTGCAAGGTTAAAAGCTCCTGCAGCAAATAGGCAATGCAAGTAGGGGCAGGAATTCAGGTAAGATCCTGGTCAAATTAACCAATGGCAGTTACTATGATAAGGACTAGTGTTCAAAGGGCACTAGAGCACATTACAATCTCATAATAACCAATGATGGTACAAGGGTGTATGCCGCCTCTGGAAAAGTGCCACTTTGAAGCTCTTTCTTCCTTGGATCAATGTCAATATGTATACATCAAAATGGCGCCCTCTGATGATTTATTAGGCAGCTACCGAGATTTGTAATATGATGGAATGAGCCCTGAAAGTCACATAACATCCATAATCCGGATCAGGAAGTACATATCATCCACATGCTGGATGAAGACGGTGGCACTCTGCACTGTCTATGCCAAATGTGCTGCTTGGGTTAGTTAAGAACTACTACTTCACTAGTTTGGGCTGCCTTCGGAGGGAAGAGTCAGCTGTTCCTTTTGGTGCCAGATATTATTTTGGAGGCAGAGAACGAGAGTTTACAAAACTGCTCACTCATACTGTCACCCCAACAGAGTCTGCCCTTTTCTCAGTTACAAACTTGCTCAATGCCCTCGCTGGTTTGGCAAGGAAAACAATCTAAAAAATACCTATGCAGGACATCATTTTAGACAGCACCCTCCCCATGACAACACGTCAGCATTCATCAAGTGGTGTCTAACCCCAATGCAGGCGAAAGCTGCAGTTGCACCAATTCTTACCAAGCAGCGGCCATTGTGCAACCCAGATTTCATTTTCGCTGATTGATATGATTGGTTATTTATAATGCGCTTAATACCCAGAAGTTTCTAAGCGCGGACCCAGGGATCGAAGCTGTGTTGTTCCATGTCGTCTTGCTTCACAGGCGAGCATGTTGCCCCTGATCTATCCTCCCGGGACAAACTAAGATTCCAACTAAGAGCTGAGAACAATAGCATACACCACAAACTCTCACTTTAAATCAAGCTCATCATCAAGGCACATATCTTTCAAAGTTGCTCATTAATCACAGAGGTGATGTGCAAAATAGATGCAAGAAATTAGCATGGAAACCCTCATTGATTATCTAGATAATACTAAGACTTCCGGTTTTCCATTTGACACATTTTTACACATAAATACAGATATAAATCAATCTGCTTTCTATCTGTTTATTATTCAAATGGGAAAAAAAACACGAATAACGGATCCTCTGCATGGACCACCATGCTGTCAGTCATGCAAACTGGCACCTTGTGAAGTGTAAAACAATTAAGTGACATCCCATTGGGAGCTGTTCACATTTATGCCGTGTGGTGTCCCAGGTTATCGGGAGTCAAAGCCGTAACCTTTTTTTTTTAAAGTAAGGATGCAGTTGGGTGTAATGTGCAATATCACAGCTGCATTTCTCTACGGAATATTTGTGGGTGTTTTTTTCTAAAAACACATCTTTTTTATTTGAATAAATGTGGAAAAATGCCAGTTGCATCGTGTTTTATATGTGGATAATTGCAGAAAAAATAACAGAAAATAAATATGGATAAATACAGATGGAAAGAGTGGAAAATATAGAAGCCATAAAAACGGGAGCTTTAGGGCCTGATTCAATGAATACTTTGCACGGTGCAAAGTCCTTTTCACTGGTGCAAAGTGACTTTGCACTGCCAACAAACACCCTGATTCATGGAACAGTGCAAAGTGTCTGTTTGCCATGCAAAGTCACTTTGCACCGCACAAATACACTTTGCACTGCTCCACCTTGATTCATGGAACAGTGCAAAGTGTAGTTTTGCCATGCGAAGTCACTTTGTACTGCAAGTATACACTTTGCACTGCTCCACCCGGATTCATGGAACAGTGCAAAGTGACTTTGCACAGCAAAAAGACACTTCACACTGTTCCATGACTTGCACAGCAAAAAGACACTTTGCACTGTTCCATGACTTCCACGGCAGAAAGACACTTTGCACTGTTCCATGAATCAGGGTGTTTGTTGACAGTGCAAAGCCACTTTACACCAGTGAAAAGTACTTTGCACCGTGCAAAATATTCCATGAATCAAGACCTCAATGTTTTGCCCCTGTGTTGTATTGCAGATCCTACAGAGCGCCGCGTGCGCCATTAAGGGCTGCGTGTGTCACAACTTTGCATTTTCTTCCTACCTAAAGTAACTCCAGGCATGGTGAACTAAAGCATGCTAGGGCTAGTTTATGAAAGACTGCACGTCGCCAATCAACCCCCTGAACACATTGCATGGATGATCCGTTTCTTGCACGTCATATCGAGCAGATGCAGCAGTTGGCTCGTGCTGCACACCGTGGGAGCTGCTCTTTCCACAGTAGAACATGAGATCGCCCCCGGGATGTTAAAGAATCACCTGGGACTCGCCGAAAGGAGGATTAGTCAAGTTTTGATTCCCTTGTCGTGAGGGTCTTGGGACAGCCGAACATGCCAGATGTGGCTCTCAGATGCGCGCACAGCCTTACTTTAGTGCAGTGGTCTTCAAACTGTGGGGCTGGACCCCTAGAGGGGCCCGAAGGATGGCCAAGGGGCGCGAGGCTCTTCAAAAAGGAAGTACAGTAACTGCATTCATTAAAAAATATAAGCAGGTTATGGCATCTGGGGGACCCGGCCACATTACTTTTATTCAAGGCGGGGGCTCGATAATAAAATGTTTACTTGGGGGCGGGCGGGGCTCAGCATGAAAACATTTGAATACCACTGCTTTAATGTATGTGCCATCGCACCGATCCTCCAGGCCCCAACTTGAGATGCCCTTTCTCGTTGAACCTGTCTGTTGGGCTGCCAGGGGGATCAGTAGGAGACTCTGGCCCACTGTACTTTGGTACTTCTGGGGCAGCAAATCTTCTAGGCCACCCTCCTGGTGGTCTGGAAAGTGTGCTGTCTCCCTCACGTCCCCTGCAACACGACATGGAGGCAGGGCCATTTTAAGCACTTTTGGGGCTCTGGGCACAGACATCTTTGGGCCCCCCCGGCAGCAAACCAAAGGAATTAAGGGATCAAGAATACTGGTTGCGCTCCCCGCCCCTCACCTGTCGCGCTCACTACCTATAGGTTGATATGCTGTCTCGCAGCATAACAAGCATGTTTACTCCCTTTAAGTCCCCTTACCCTCTTCATTCTTTCTCTAATCAGAATGATAAACAAGTAGCATTTGAAGACAAACATTAGCAGTCTACAAAGGGGTTACTGTTCTAGTAGATACAGGATACTTTTTATCAATAACATCCGGGAAGGTAGATGTAGTATTAATGCAGGACTGTATGTAAAAGGTCCATATAACCCACAATAGACAGAGAACTAACATTAGCTGCCTCACAGAATGCAAAAGTGCTCATGCATGGATAGAGACCACCAATTGTAAGGAAGGAGAATGCCACACATACCGTAGCATGGATAGTGGAGGCAGATTAGAGGCTACCAGGAAGGTGTCTTTATCCAGACAGACTGAGATTAGAAGTGGGATATGGTTTTCAAATAGTGTTGCCATTAGATATCAAAGGAACAAATGCCTGTGGTGTGCGATATAAATAGGCTCACTATTAAAGTGGAAGCAACCCTATTGCCACTGAAACCATGAATAAGGCTTTTATGAAGATCATACCATGAGAAGGAAATCACTCTGAAGGGCTGACAATTTTGAAAGGTTTACGGAGTGGCAATATTGAGAGTTTAGGCAATACAAGATTAAATGAGATGCCCAGGATCACACATTGGTTAAAGGGTGAAGCTGGGATGTGTGCCAACTCTGCAATGTCTGCATTTGAACACTTTCTTTTCCAGTTCTTACCATGAACTAAAACAATCTAATTTTATAAAAACAGACTTGGAAAGTACACAAATCACATTACCAAACATGACCATTTTTAAACAAAATATTAAAGAAGGGTATATAGCAGGGTGTTATGCAAAATGGGAATGATTCTAGCTTCATTATCTCCATCATCAAGGGAAGTATATAAGTACCAGCATACCAATCAATGTGATTTAAAACATGTAATCTGTGTTTGTCTTTTGTATTTTAAAGCTTTAAATACTTCCAAAACAATGGCTTGTGACATTTTCATTTATAAACATGCATAAAAACCTTTGCCTTTTACCAAAAAGCAAACCGATTTTTGTGTCAAACAAGCAGATCTTAAAATATGCTTGCCTGAGGCCTGCAATATCTGGTCTGCTCTCTTCCGTCTACAAACCCTTCCACCCAAATGGCCTACATAAGAAGAAAGATCAATTAATGGGCTAAACAATACCAGCAGCATGCAAGAAGGCAAACCACTCAGAAGGCAACACAGTAATGTAAGTTATATTAGATGATTTGACCAGGTATCGTCTGCTGGCAAATCAGGATACAAGCATGAACGCTTTCGTTCCATTGTCTTGAATTTGTATACTTATTCACCTCTTGGACTAACAGTTTATGCCATCGTTGGAGGCGATTGCCTAGGTTTTACAACACCCCATGTGAACAAACCAATTTCTAGACATTGACATGTTAGTTTTTATAGCAGCCCCTATCTGGTGCAGGCGCATTGCTGATAATAGCAGATGTCGCTCTGCAAAACCAAGAACATATGCAGACAGGTTTATGAACTTCAGACATAGGAAAGGCTCAGCCAGCCTTGCTGGAATGTGATATTATAATTTTGCATATGAACACATATCTGTCCAATGGGTGCTTCACATACTGAGCTAACGTCTGAACCATTGTGGCATTTAATTTATCAATATGTATTTCACCGTTGCCTATTGACCATGATCAACATAATTCCCACAGGAAGGAAAGAATGCTACAGAGTTGTGCCGTAAGAAACACACAGACTATGTATACCACAGTGAGCACAGAAAGCAATACATGGTGAATTGATCAAGCCAGAATGTGCTTGTCAAAACAGAAAGGCAATGGGTTAAATATCCTAATGTGTCCTATTTAAGACTGGTGAACAATGGAATCTTACTTCTTCAGATCAGGCAGCCATGTGGGGCCCCCCTCCAAGGTGGGGGCCCTGGGCAAGTGCCCCTTTTGCCCTCCCATAATGGAGGGTGGTTAGAGAGACTCTCTGTTCTGTGTGAAGGATGCCCCATGAATATGAAGGTGCGCCAAGAACAGCGCAGCCCTGGACCTTACAGAAGGGGGCACGCAGCTTCGTCGGTAACAACACTGCACTGATTTGTGGGTGCCGAGCGCACATTACATTAACTGCCTCCGACATTAAACAGTCAATAGTTCCAAATTCATCTTCCCTTTAGTATGATCTGATGTTAAGGGCCAAGGACGAGTATGCTCGTCCTTTTTGCATCGACTTGCATAATAGCATGGCACTTAGCTGCAGTGTTCATGGCCATTTTGCAAAATAAGATTTTCAATGTAAACACTTCTTCAGCCTGCCTGGTTCTTCCACACCACGAAAAAGCAAGGGAGGGGGGAAGGCAGTGATACAGTGAGTGTGTGGTATCATTTGTGATGTAATCACCTCTTGACATTGTTGCTTTACCCTAAATGAAAATTCAAATCTGTCTGATTAAGACGCGGCAGGCACTACACACAGACACTCTGGTAGATGCCCCTAGTGATAAGACTTGCAGATTTAAGTGCTCTTTTAGAAACTACAAATTTGGAATGGGATTCCTGAAAGGGTTGCCTCTCCCACTATGTTCCTATTCCCGCCTCCCCTTCCAATCCACACTCTCCCCTGGGATACACACTTCTCCCGCGGGTGCCTCCATCATTGTCCAGGAGACACCCGTGAGCAATTTTCAAACTGCGCCGCTGCTACAACACCCCCTCCCTCAATTGCCTTCCGGCCCTCAATCTGCCTTTCCCCTCCCTGAGTGACCCACCTCTACTCCGCACTTACCTCTCACATACCGCTTTTCACCTCTTGGATAACACAATTGATGATTTGCAAAACATTGATTGTGCAATCCAGGAAGTACACCAGCCTGGACGCATCAGCGGCCGGCAATCTTTAGATCTCCAGATGTTTTGAACTACAACTCCTATCAGCCCTAATCAAAATACTTACGTAGCACGAGATCATGGGAGTCACAGTCAAAAGTACCTGGAGAGCCGAGATTTGTAGACCCTCTGGTGGTGCAAGCACATACTTTTGACACCATTCTTGAGACTTTTTCAGACAGAGGGCTTCATTACGAGTATGGAGGAAGCCATGCCGCTTTTAGTGGTATAGCTACCCACATACCGGGTACCGGGTCCAGGTTCCAGGAATGAGAAATTACCGGGCCATTCCGACCGTGGAGGGCCCGTAATTCCCTTTCCTGGGACCCAGACCCGGTACATCCCCATTCCCATTTGAGCCCACATAGGGCTCAAATGGGAATGGGGAGGATCCTAACAATGGGCCTGTTAATGACAGGCATGTTGTTAGCATCCTGGTCTGCTAGCGGGTCCCGCTAAGGACGCCTGGTTGTACCAGACGTCCTTAGCGGGACCCGCAAGCAGACCTCTACCCTTCCTCGTAATGAGGCCCCTTGTGTGTATGGACGCGTGTGATCTGCACAAGCAAGGTTATATTTGCACATTAAATGCCAGAAGGCTGCCAGGCTGTCACTGCATATAGAAGGTCAGACATCTCCCCCTATCTACTCTGTTTGTCGCACATCGACCTGCATCTTTTAGAGTCTAATTAACCCAGCCTGCTTAGAGAGCTCAGGGTATAGGTTCTCACTATAGATAGCTAACTATTACACTTCTTTGATAACCTCCACCCAAGCGAGGCACAACCGTGTCTCACCATGAACTAAAACAAAGTCCAGCACAAAGTGATATGGAACAATCTCTGAAAAATAACCCTTTTGATATGTATCTGCCAAGCTCTTTCAATATTAACATACTAGATAGACACTCCATTCCCTTACCTTCTGCTCCTACCAAACGTTCCTAACACGTTCACCTTTATACATAGTCAGACTTGGACTGGTTTATAGGGCAATGACTAAACCCCAAATGCAAAATGCAGTGTGGGCCAGTTCTCTGGGTCAAAGTGGGCGACTTTGATTAGTTACTTGACAATGCAGCTAGTAGTTTTGACCAGGTTTTTCTGAATACATATTCTTTAAATTGCACAATTTGCATCACATTTGATCAAAAAACAACCTCGTGGGTACTACTTGAACAGTCGGTCACAAAAGGAATGAATTGCTATTTGCTTCTGTGGGCCATTTCTTCATTGGTGCCCGAGACCATTGCATGCCCCAATCCGACCCTGCACATAGTAGATACCTGACTAGACCACTCTTGGCTCAGGATTAGTAGTCACAGAATTAACATTCGGGAGTTTGACCTGATGTACAACTTATAGAGATGCCTAAGCACATAAACCACACAACTTCCAGGATTGTTTGAGAACACTCGTGAGTCGCTTATGCTGACATTCCACTGTGAACTAACTTACAACTCTTGAAATCATCATTGGAAACACAACCCAATGACCGCAACAATTTAGGGCCGCCTCCCTTCTGCTGAACTATGGTCCACCTAACAGGACTTACACGCACCCATGCCGTCACAACACGTTTGTCCACCCTGCATCCCTCCCTCACTGTGTTTGTAGCTTTTACATCCTCTTATTGTCCTCTTGCCCATGTTCATCCCTCCAGTAGACCATAGTCTGTATACCCATTGTGGGGGACAGTATGCCGCTTGACCGACAAGCCTAGGTTCTCTGAAGCTACTGCACTGGTTGGCACATTATAAAAAAATATGAACTGAGCATAACATGTCCACAGCGGAGCTTGAAGAAAGAACTGAGCTCTTAAATGGCGCGCAACAAGTACCCTGCGCACCTATGAGGTGGAAGTGGGCACCAATACTCAATAACACGTGTCACATCCAGCTCATACCAGCCAATTGCACAATATGCAGCAGGCATGCGTGGGTCATGTCTTTGGCAACACGGGCAGGTGGGCATCATCTAACCAGGCTCGACTTGGCCTATAGGGCAATAGACCCATGGCGAACTAAAAACATAAAATGCTGGTGTGGGCCAGTTTTTTTTATCTAAGTGGACCACTTTTTTGGCCAATGTGGCCCAGTTTGATGAGCTACTTCACTATGCGGCTAGCAGTTTTGACCATTGTTGTTGAATTTGTATTTGTATTTATTTATTTATAAAGCGCTGCCAGGCCCGGGGGCATATGGGCGCATAAGGTAGAGCTGGTTACAAAGGAGCAGTTAGTCAGAGTTACGTTACAGTTACAGGAAGGTACAATCAAAACAATACAGTCTGCCGAAAAGTTTAAAGAATAAATATTCTTTAAAATGCACAATTTGCATCACATTTTATCAAAAAACTCCCCCTTGGGTAATATTCAAACAGTGTTACAAAATGAATGATTAGCCATTTGCAACTGTGGGCCACTTTTTTATAGATGGCGGAGACAATTATTTTTCCCCGTCTGACCCTGCGTCTAACATACCCAGAGTCGGCCACGCTGTTAACACCAGGGGAGTAATTTCCTCTCGCACTGAAAAACTCGGCCAACATGCTCGCAGTAATTAAATAATGAAGAGAAAGTTGAAAGCTGGTGCTGCTGCTGCCCATGGCACGTGCGCCAGGAATTTCAGCAAATGTAAACGCACACGCCGAGAAGTATGTTTCTGGGGGCATTTTAACTTTGTGCTGGCAACCACAACAGACTGCAATAAACCCAGCTGGGAAACGCTGTGCCTTTAATGTGTGAAGGAAATGAAAACTAAAAAGGGTAACGCGCAGCTGTCCTTTCATTCGGGGACAGCGAATGGTTGGCTGAAGGCCAGACAGTGTTCTGCCTCTATATTTATAAAATACGTTTTTAATAATTCAGTCTTTCTTTTTTAGTGGTTTTCTAGCCCCTTGCTCCCATGCCTTGCAAGGCGCCTGCCCCTATTGCCAGTGATGCGACTCACACAGTGGTAATGCCGCTTTCGTGAAAACGAAGCGGTACATAAGTGATCCCGTGCTTGTGGTCAGCCAACAGGCTCACTATCCTCCTTACCTTAAACACGGATGTGCCCTAGAGACAAGGTTGGCAAACATTGAACCTGGAATTGAAATCCCAGCTTTCCCACTTGAACAAAATATGTGTGTTCTTTGGCAAATCACTTTATCTCTGCTTTCCTGGGTTCCCTATATGGCAAAATTATGTACGCTTAGAACAGGTGTCTGCAAACTGTGGTTTCCATATGTTTTGGACTACAACTAAGATCCCTCAATTGAATATGCTAGCTTACTGTGCTGCCCTCCCTGTTTTGGACCCCCGAGTTCTGGCCTAAGAGTCTCAGTCCTTTTCCTCAGCCGGTCTCTTCTGTGAAAGATCTGGGTGTCAAAATCTCTGCTTCCTTGTCTATGGCCGACCAAGTTTCTTCGGTCTGCCAAAAAGCTCATTTCAAACTTTTCGCAAAGTTCTCCCTTACATCCCAAAAAAATGTCATGCACCAGTAGTCTCCTCCCTGGTTATCAGCAATATTGACTACTGTAACGCTTTACAACTTGCTCTACCACGGTATTTGCTCCAACGTCTTCCGCTACTGCAGAAAGCGGCAGCCAGGGCTGTTCTGCATCCTCCTTTTGGTGCCCGCTTCTGCGGCAACTCCATTGGCTCCCTGTGGAGCAGCGCATTACATTTAAAACACTGTGCTTGGTGCACAAAGCTGTTCACAAGTCAGGAGAAGAATTTCTTCAGGCGAAGTTCTGTATCTGTAAACCTGCCAGGCCGCTCCGCTCGCAAGCATTGAAGACCATTCAGCCCCCGAAGGCCAGGCTCGCCCGAGTAGCGGTCATGCTTTTTCAGTGGCGGCAGCAAAGGCCTGGAATCTTCTTCCTTTTTCTTTACATAATATTGAGTCTCACTGGCCAGTTCACTGCTCATTGAAGACTTTCCTCTTTTAGTCTCTGCTGGTTTTGGTTGACCTCCCCCTTACTGCTTAGCGCCAAGATGCCTCTGGGCTTACCTTGCACTTTCTGATAAAATAGCTTAAACTGTAGAAAACTGTTAAACCTAGAATATTGAAGACACCCCAAACTTGAGCAAATGAATCTTCCGTGAAGTCTGTTGCCTATATGACCAAGCCAGGTGACAGTACCATGCCCACTCTTGTGACACACCATGTGGTAGTTGTGTACACAGGAACTCTCCAAATGGGTTTTGTGCAAAGTCAGTTACTTTATCATGTGTATCCTTTCTTCAAAGGTTGATGCCACTTGTTATCAAGACCTTGAAACTGTTTTGATGGTTGATTCCAAGAGAACAATTTTCCTACGTCAACCTGGTGAGAGGCCCCAGCAGTAGAGCAATCACTGAACTTGGTAAGTACTAGTCCAGTCAGTGTGCTTGAAGTATCCAAGATTGCAGCTTGTAACCCTGAAACATTTGAGACTGGCATCCATTTTTTAATCTGATAATCTGATAAAACAATCGAGAGAAAGTGCCCAAAAGGGCGTAGGAAAAAAATAACAAATTCCCAAAATTTCGATCAAGGGGAGCAGGGGTTACGGGGGTGTCCTCTGCTCCCCTTGATCGACATTCCGGCACTTTAGGGGTTGCAGGGGTGTCCCCCGCTTCCATAAAAAGGACAAGCAAACTTTTTTTTAAAAAAAGGAAATGACCATGCAGCGCTAGTTTCCTTACATGTGAGTGAAGGGAACCGGCGTTGCAGGGGTATTGCAGAGGCGGCTCACTTCCTCTGTGCTTCAAGGAGGTCAGTAAGGGAGTGGGGGCGGGCGCTCTGAAATGTCAGTGAGACAAAACCGAAAGCTATTTTCGAAAAAATAACTTTCCTTTTTTTCTCCCTCAGACATTTCGTATTCGATCATTTCACAGAGATCCGAACGAATGGGCGCTGTGCATGCATCGTGCTAGTTCGGACGTGTCTTCTGAAGGACCATGAGCACATGGAATGTATTTGGCTCTTGCCCTCGAGTACCCATCACACATCCTGGCAACACTGTGACATTCCATCATATCTAGTCTATGTGACCACCTAGTCCGTGAATATTGCCGTATTGACTTGGTATGACTGTGTGTTCCTCTCTAACAGACCACACAGGAACCCTAAATAATGCTTTTTCCCAGTGGAACTTCCAATTCACCTATTATAAATGTTTTTTTACTGGATTTAGATGGCAGGGTGTGGGGGGTTGGCTTCTGGTGAGCTGTGAGGGAGACAATTCCATTTGACTCCTGTTGCATCTTGGAACAGTTTTTTATGGTAAGACGTTATTACATGGGCAGGCTTTTTTTCGTGGAGTTTTTTCCAAAAATCTTCGACCGAAAAACACATCGCAAAATATAGGAGGCGGGTGGGTAAGGGCATATAAGGGGTATAGGGGTGTGGGGTATAGGGACTACAAAATAGGGAAGGGCATTGGGGGGACCCCCCTAAATATAAAAGGTTGAGGTTTTTATTTTGCTACTGTACGTTGCCTTTTTTTTGCCACAGGACACAGATGTTACAATGTTCAAAAATCAATGTGCTGTGCCTGGATCCAGGATCCAGCTGTTTGTAACTGGCCAAGTGGAATTTACATGAGGGTTTAACCAATAAGGATTTCTTACTTGGAGGGAAAAATCCCCGGTGAACTTTTGCATTGAGAATCTTTGATTTGCCTCACCACTTATCAGTCCTCATCGTGAAATGGTATTTGCTTCAACAGCAGTATGAATCTTTTCACACAATCACTGAAAGGACCACGTCAACAAAACGATCTTTTGGCGTAGTATCAGGTGTTTTGGGTGCATAGTGTCTATGTACACTTCATGTGTACACGGGACACTAATGGTACAGAGCCTTCTTTCCCCCAGCATAATGTATAACGTTCTCAATCCTGGCACACCCTTAAGTATTTTAGCCTCATCAGACAATATGCATCCCCTCCTCTATGGTCCTACACCGTTCTAATGCAAGAGTGGATCCTGGGTCTATGAGCTAACAAGGCACGTGAAGGTGGCCTAATAAACCCTGCTGGCCATCCGCAAACCAAAGTATATGCATTTTCAGGGAAGACTCCTACATTACTACGGCTCCAAACTCTGGAACACCCTGAAACACTATTCAACGTCTGTTAGGCCTCTCTTTTCATTTCCTGTGCCTCAAATCTCTTAAAGATTCCTTCTCTACTTCGGATTCTGAGGCTGGGCTACACACATCCTAGTCCCCACCCCCAAATGATGCGCCTCACTAATCAGTGCCCCCCATGATTTCTTATCACACGTAAAGCACTGGCCGGTGCCCTGCTTTTGGCTCATGCCGTCACATTATTTAAAAAGGAGACCTTTCACACCAGTGACTGAACACTGAGATGCTTCAGAGGCAGAGAAGCTGCTCTGCTCATGTGCCAGCCTCTCCCTAAAGAGATCTCAAGTCATCCATCAGCAGATGTGTATTTGGGCCGGGTTCTCGGGGCTCTTTTTCATCAAGTTCCCCGGGTACAGCTGTGATGTACAAAAAAGAACAGTAGCTACCTAAATGTGTTTGCGATCGGGCAAAAGGCATTCGGCTTAATTTTGTATCAATGAAATGGTGGCCACTGATATAATCGGTGCAAAAAACACTGGTGGAAAACATTTCTCCACATTTTTTCCCCTCCATTGATGGCAAATTACAACATCCTGTCATTTCTTCCAGGGTGTTGTTTCTAGCGACTGAGGAGTGGTAAGGCGGTATAGGGGGGGCGGGGCGATTTCACAGCTACAAAGTAAAAGGCTTAAGGGGGCGTGATTCCCCTCAATTGGGCCTAACCTAAAAACGGAAAATGCACCTGTGTTATTTCTGCCAGGGGATGAATTGTTTGCCTGATGTCAGGGCGGTGGTAATCGGGATAGGGTGAAGGGGTGTTAAGGAGACAACAGGGTGTTTCCCTCCGAACTGGATCCAGCCAAAAAATGGGATCTGGTGGGATGGTGAGGGAGAAGGGTTTATATTATGTTTAAATGGACCTGGCCGTGGTGCTGGCTTTGAGGATCGGTGTTGGAGGGACATCATTCACACCACTTTGAAAACATTTAACTCCATTTTTGTGTAAATGGAGCAAGTTGAAACCACTTTTAGGGTCTTTTCGCATGCTGGCAGTTGCTGCATGGACGACATTTCACTGATAATGTTATTTTCCTGGGCAAAGGAGCAATGATTTCAAGCAATGTTCGAGCATTGCGTTTCTGTTATGTAATTATATACAACCAAATTACATGAATCTTAAAAACTCTATCTGCACAACTCCAAATTACCAACAATTTAATTCCATTCCCCATGCTCCCTAGAAAATCCATATTTGTCATGGTAAAAATCTAACAATTGCAAACACATGACTTAAAAAGGACAATCTTGTGGTGAAAAAGTAGGTTGACACAGCACACAGGCAAGGCCAAGGAAGTACTAGACTCTCGCCCATTGGCTGTCAACTATACAAGACACATTAGGGAGAGCCTTGCAGCCCCATCTGGTGCCACTGCATGCCAGATATTGGAATATCCAAATGGCCACTTCCCAATGCTTCCTACTGGACTCAGTGGGGGACATCGACGGATCTTGCAACTGGTTATTGGTCTTTATTGAGGTCTTTTGTTTTTGGATGACATTATGTATGTATTTATTTAATAATGTATCTATGTATTAGTGTTATTTGCTAGTAATACACATATATAGAAGTATTAATAATCATACTACTAATTCTATTCACTATAATAATCATTCTCAGCATTTAAACTAATCACGTGTTATATGGTTTCTGAGCACTAAGTGCTCTGTGCAATTGTTCCAGAGGAAACGCTCAGTGGCATAAAAGCCATAAGAAGAAAGCAGTATCACCTGGGCAAGTGGAATTTCCAGCAGGTTAAATGTTGGTGCATCCTGCCTGGCAGACATGCTTCCTGGGTCAAGAAGATTGTATAGGAAGAGGCCGCTTAGAAGAAGAAGGGGTAGTGAAGTAACTGCTTGCTGGACAGAGAATCACCCCGCCAAGACGAAGCCTGACTGACTGAAGCCCTGTATGATTTGCACATGTATGACATCCTATGGATGCCAAAGCCTGTGTTAGAAGATGTCCCCATCACGCAGCCTTCTCTCTAACACTCTTTAGGAAACATAGAAAGAGAAACGCCCTTATATAGTATGGAGCGGGGAGGGGACTATGATACAGGCAACAGAAAATAGAGCAGCCTTGTATAGTACAGGCACATGAAAAAAATCTAGTGCAAAGGCCAAACCTTGAAAAGTCAGTAACATCCCCACCATGGTATTTGAGTACCCATACCTTCGACACCTACCTTACTGCTGTCCCTGGATCAAAAAAAGCAGGGCAGGTGCCGCCTGACACCGCTGCCTGCAAAGCTTTACAGCATCCCAGAGCCTACCTCCAGCACAACCTTGCTTAGAAGAAAGGACCCTACCTCTCTTAGGAAAGTCTAAATGGGATGATTTGCACCATATACAACATACAAATGTACACAGGTGACTATCAACCAATGGGAAATATTAAACTTTGGGGTGCATGGTCACATCGCAGACAACTCAAGCATCACTCTCATTGCCTATCAGGGGTCAAATTACAGAAGCCTTGCACCGGTGAAAGTACAAAGTTGCACGTGGGCAACAGTTGCCCTAGTGAAAAAATATTGGGGGCATATTCGAAAATATTTGCACCATGATAATTGCTATTTTTCATTGTAAAACACTAGGGCAAACTTTTCCTTAGTAAAAAGAAACAATTCTATGCGATTTTACTGCGATCATTTACAGAGAATGGTTTTATAACGAAACATTTACAACAAAAACATATTGATTTTTTAAATGTATTTTTTTGGGGGCATCCCCCCAATCCCCCTCTTTCCCTATGCTTTTAACCCCACCCCAACTCGCTCCCACCCATTTTAACCCCTTACCCCACGCCCATATATATTACAAAATAAAATCTGATAATTTTTCATTATAATTGTTTTGTTATAAAATTATTATTCTCTGTAATGTTTTTGTTAAAATCACTGGATACCAGAAAAAAACATGCACTTTCAAAGCAATTGTGCAACAGGGCAGAGTTTTCCCTGGTGCTAATATGGAATGGTATTATGATACCATGAAAAATGGCACTTTGCACTTGCACTGGTGCAAAGCCTCTGTAATCTGACCTCGGAGGTGACTCTGAACAGATCGGTGGAATAATTCCCTGTAGTTGATAGTCACCTAAGTACAATTCTATACGTTGTCGAAGGGGGAATCGTGAAAAAAAGAAGGGGGCTGGACTGGGGATGCTGACGTGAATAACATATTGGGAACAGCCCAGAGGAGGGAGGGAAGTCGCTCCGAAAGGTAGTGAAACAAAAGGTCCGTCACCCGGATAAAGAAAGACGTTATCCTTTCAAGACTGCTTCATGTCGGAATCGTACCAAGATGTCGACCCGACAATTGTGACGGCCGAAAATGGCATTTTTTTTTTTACCACGCTTACAACATATATATATGTGGGGGGTATAGAATATACTATTAATATGGGGGGCTGTCTCCCCCCGCATATATATGTGTTGTAAAGGGTTAAAAAAAAGTCAGCATTTTCGGCCGTTGCAATAATCACATAGATCCCTTCATGTCTGTTTATTTATCTGCTAAACTGCACTTTCGCCTGACTCCCCTAGCGCTGTAACCCCCCCATACTTTATGAGTAAAATAAGAGAGTGAGAAGCTTTCGTCACGTGTCAGTTCTGTCTCCCCGGCCCTGGCCCTTCCCTAACCCAGCTTGGATCACATTTCTACTTGCTCCTCAGTCACAGGTTACACAACACGAAGCAGCAAAGCATCTTCGGCTACAAATGTTCCCTTCGGGCGCAGTTAAAAATTAATCCAGGCTTTCCTGTCTGTGGAAGCTACAGAAACAAGTGTTTGGACAGCTTGGGGGAGGAACGTAAACCACTGCACATCGCACATCACAGCCATTGGAGAAAAAAGCAGTCATGCACGAGGAGCTAAGGTGGACCTCTCCAACTGTGCACCTAGAATATAGATTAATATCCCCTGCAATCTGACTGAGCCCCTTCCTCCAATTCAGTAAAGTGATGAACATTGCATGAGTTCTAACCTCACAGACTGGGTGATCATCCTCCACCGACATGTATCCCCTGCCGGTAAGTATCCGAATCCCCTCTCTCCCTATCAGGGTCATCCTTCCCCTCCATACCCTGTATCCCCTGCCCCTAACTATGAGAATCCCCCTTGCTCCCCAGTGGGTTCACCCTTTCACCCGTAACTTGTATCCCTTGTCTGTAACTATTTGAATCCCCCTTGCTTTCTATTGGGCTCATTCTTTCACAGTAACTTGTATCGCTGCCTGTCATTATCCAAATTCCCTATCCTCTATTGGGTCATCCTTTCCTCCATAACCTGTATCCCCGGGATGCAACGATCCAAATCCCCCACTCCCTATCCTTATAACGTTATCTTAAAAGCTCTGATGCTCCCAAACTACCTTTGCGCTATATAATACCGAATAAATACATACTGAGCCGTATGCGCCGCTGGCAGTGACTGCGCGATCCAGCTGGCCTATCATAGGGCCCCATCTGCTAGGGAGCTCCTTCTTTACGTGTAGGCTATCGGCCCTCTCTGTACTGGTGTAGCCGGTGGAGCCTTCTCAGCACTGCACCTTTTTTCTTAACACAGAATTGCTGTTTTGTTGGTTTGAAAAGGGAGCATTCCACCACTATTCTTACAATGTAGTTCTCAGGAGATGCTTCACAGTCTGTTTAGAGAGATTGCCTCTTTCACCTGTGCTGGTCAATAGTCCGACGCTTTCCAAAGGGGCTCTTTGCAGGCTTGACGGCTGGAAGCCCATGCCTATGCTTGAGATAACCAGGTGTAGCAGGGTCCTCAGGCTGATCTGTCCGGGTGCCTTGCCACAAGCTCAACGTTTGGGATAGTATTGGGGGATGGATGACATTGAGAGCCTTCTTGTTGAATCTTCTGAAGCAGAATATTTGGAGGGCAACTCTAGAGAATCACATCATCTTCTGCCTTTTCCTTGCGTTTGCATCCAATTCTGGCCACCAAATCTTGCGGCAAAGCACAACACCAACCCTATATACGGACAACTGGCTCCTACTTAAACCCTAAGTCAAACTGTGGTCCTATCTAGATGCTTGCCATTTCATTTCCTCGCTTCACATACACCCCTACTCCTGGGTGAGACTGTGCATATGTTGCTCAACTTAGTGTCTCAGCCAGCGGGTGCCATTGCAATTCCTTAGTGCTGCAGCAGTATCTCGGTATCTATTTAACAGAATGCAACTGAACATGCAACCGTTTCATACACAAACAGCCCCCTGGTCTTTAGCTTCCAAAATTGTTCTGCGAACATATACACTGGGTTTCGGTTAATTAACTGCCATTTTAAATATGTTGGTGTGGTGCTCCCCTATGTCACAGTCTCATCAGCGCCTAGATCAGAGGTCTGCAACCTTTAGCTTCCCAGATGTTTTGGACTACAGCACCCATCAACCACAGCCAGTATTGTCAATAGTGAGAGATCATGGGAGTTGTAGTCCAAAACATGTGGAGAGCCAAAGGTTGCAGATCCATGGTCTAGATGAAAAATGTGACTTACAGCTACATCCGGACCAGACGCCTTTCCTCTGCAGACCATCCCCTGTTACTAGTATTAGGACACTGTGGCAACTCCACTGGTAGCAGATACCCTGCTTCAAGTGCGGCAGTTCTTTGGAACCGGCTTCTACTTTCTGTACTGAAGGCACAGGCATCTCTGAATTCAAGAGCCTCATCTCAAGCTGGATCCGGGGCACGGCTTCTTGTGTTGGCCCTTGGGTCAATAGCGCTGTGATAGCTCTGTATACATCACTGTGCTTAAAGGCTATGCCAATTTCCCCACCACACAAAATCCCAAACTCAATCAAAATCCTTCTTTTTTTATTGTAATTTGGTTTTCATATTAAAACCTTACACAAATATATACAATTTGACAAACCAGATTTAATCCACAATCAGCCACGAGAATTGTTTTATGAAATACAAACACAGGTTTGAAACCACAATCATCCGTACCCACTCATATTCTTACACACCCAAAATAGATTGTCTTATAATAAAATCTCACTCTTTCATTCTCAAAATACATTCATAATTTTAAGGTGCATTGTGCAAAGTGCTAGACAAACGATGTTGTGTCTGTTTAACAAATGTGTATTTGCGTCACATCAAAGAGTTTGATTAGAAATCTATAGAGTGCTAACAAGAGTGCAATGCTGTTGCCTCCAATCAATTGCCTTCAAAGTGATTCGCTAGCTTGTTCAAAATGGCAATATACATAAGAATGTTCTTATAGTTCCAGTTGTTTCACAATAGCGTACTAGTTGTTTTGAGGTTTCCATTATGTCAGTCTTTTTGCAAAATCTGCAGTTCCTGACAGATCTCTCAAGACCTATTCTGGGTCCATTGCATTCAAGGGTGGGCAATTGGTTTAATTTGAACCTCATATAGATAGTTCGAGGTCTACTGCAAGGCAATAAGTAGATATATTTAGCTACATTCGTTCTTTTCCTAATACATTTAGCATATTCTTTGTACATAGAATATTGTCCCAATTGGTCAATAGTTTCCCCCCATTCTGTTTCATAGAGATGTTTCTTTGTTTTGTCCGGGTTGCTAAATAGCTCCACCTTGTCGGAAACTCTATTCTAGTTAAAAACGGACACATCTTATTGTTGAAGTTGAAGTGCACGAATTCATCCTGTTTCTTAACTGAAAGCTCTTCAGAGACTGATATTTTTTTTTTCTAGCTTGTAAACTTCTGGACAGGAACAGCTATGGGGCTGACAGAGGGGGGTAGGAGGTTTTTATTCTGTGGCAAGGTGTTTCTGAAAGGGCAGGGTTTTTAGTTGCTTCATGCAGTGCAATGGCTGAAGCTACGGGGTAGGATGTTGCAAGTTCCTGTTGCTTCATGCAGTGCAATGGCTGAAGCGACTGAGTAGGATGTTGCAAGTTCCAGTTGCTTCATGCAGTGCAATGGCTGAAGCGAATGAGTAGGATGTTGCAAGTTCCAGTTGCTTCATGCAGCACAATGGCTGAATCGACCGGGTAGGATGTTGCAAGTTCCAGTTGCTTCATGCAGTGCAATGGCTGAATCGACTGGGTAGGATGTTGCAAGTTCCAGTTGCTTCATGCAGTGCAATGGCTGAAGTGACATGGTAGGTTGTTGCAAGTTCCAGGTGTTCCAACTTTGAGATCTCATAGCTTCTGTTGGCCCATTGCCCCCCTGAAGAGCTTGGGTGTGTTAAGGCAGTGCCTGTTGGTATTGCATTAAAGCCCCACTGCAAGACAAGGCAGAAAGGAACACGCTTCTTCTCTGCCTTCACTTGTTTTTCTGGAGGAAATAAATACAGGGCGCACCCATTCGAGTAAGCGTTGACGCCCACCCTCTCTGTGGTAAACCCGCTTGAACCGGATCTCTATAATGTGTTTCTCTGCCCTTCTTCCGAGCGTGCACCATACCACGCTTCGCCTCTAGCAGACAGAAGCCCCTTTGTGAGTGAGTAGTGGTGGGAGAGGGTCTGCAGCGGGGAGGGCTTGACTATCAAGAATGGAAGGGTTACCACAAGCGCAGTGGAGCCAGTGGGCCTGAAACATCAACCCTGCAGCGCTCGGCTCCTTCAAAGGAGATGGCTCGCCTTTGATCACTGGCATAGCTCTAAATTATACAGCGGAGTGCGTTTTACGTCCAAAACCAGATAAAAGCGTAAAAATGTCAAAAGAATAATGTGAGTGCTTTTAAAATAAACTCTGCGATGATATTATAGTGCTCAGCGGGGCCAGGTTCCACACACAATCAGGAGAATGGGGTTTCAGTTCTAAAAACAGCCTTTCTCCCTGGCTGTCCTGGTACCACTTTAGGGGTACACTTCTCCACTAAGTAGTGCAGGCCCACTGCTCCTCAGATCCAAGAAGCGGGCCCAGTCATTATAAAATGGAGAAACTCAGAGGCAAACGTTGCCCGTTTAACAGTCAACTTTTATCATATGCATGTGTTTGTTATTTAAGAAACGAAGCTGGAAGACAGTCCATGGATAGGTGTCTACTCCTTCGACAATCACAAGTTACTGATGACCGAAGTGTGTTCCCATTCTGTATTCTTGTTTAGCAACTACACGTCTGTAGTGTTAAGAAGTATGTATTTTTTGTGGCACTTGGATGCTGACAGATTCCCATTAACTATTCCACATCTACCAACTCCAAAAACCTTCTTTCCTGACAAAACCAAACAAAAATAGTGCCTGGACCAATAAAGGGCAACTTCTCTCGACAGATGAATGCCCCCAAACCCTTCCCCCCCGCCCACGGATCCCCACACATACATCAACTGAACACCTTGATCAGAGTAAAAGATCAAACAAACTCTTCATCACTTCCTCCTACTCCATCCAGATGCAAAGTGGCAACAGCCTTCACTTTTATACGTTTGTGGCCATATTAATATGGCCCAGTGCACCCTAAAACTCCAGGAAAAGAAAACCAACGTTAATGCTTCAGTCTCCACAATTGGCACAAGTCTAAAAAATGTTGGTACAGTAGCCTTGATTTAGAAGTCAAGGCACTCTGATTCATTGCGTGAGGCGCTCACCTGCCAGTTCACGATACTGAACAATACTAACGGACATTTCATGAGTTATGTTACTGAAAGGGGCAGTAGAGCCAGACTTCTGATAACCAGGGTCCTTGCTTGTAGCCAACATTTTCACCAAAGGAGCCTTTATATTAGGTTTTGTTGGACATCCATACCATGTCCCCAAGTGACAAACGTCACTATTTTTCCAATTAATTGATAGCCACTTATCTCACATAAAAACTCGTGGCATTCAGTATTTATGTGCACCAGTATTTGAGCGACATTGCACAACCCTTGCTAAGGAGCAAGATCACGTTGTACAATGTTGTTTGAATAGTACAGCAAAAATGTAGCCAGTCAAGAGAGACAAGTTCTGGCTGTGGATCTGGGGGATCCTGGCCTTGGCTTGTTCGTTTTCTCCAGGGAGCGGGAGCTCCAAGGTTTTCCCTAGCAGGGTCTTGAGACCCTCCCTGAGCAGCAAGAGTGTTAGGGCCATCCTAACTGCAATGTGATAGTGTTTGAGTGGGATGGTCCTCAACAAGAAAATGCTAGTTTCCATTTTGCTTTCTTTTTGCACAAGTTATGTCTTGAGCCTTGCAATGGTTTGATCCATGGAGGTGGGTATGCTAGTTGAGATGGTGAATCTTTTGGTGAGGTTGGCGGGTGTCAAGGCGGTAATTCTCTTGTATGTGATTCAGATTATCTTGAAGATTAATCTGGCTGGGATAGATAACCCGTGTGGTTGTTTTAGGAGAGGGAAGATGTTGTCACAGTTTGTTAATCATATGGTCAGGCATGTGGCAGCATGTGGTCGAGACGCCAGCGAGAAGGGTGTTCCTTATTTCGAGATGTGAGGGATTATGAGGGCTTGGACCATAGTTCTGAAGTACTCTGGTGCGTGGAACACAGAGGAGTGCTAATTGATACCAGGTGGTTTATTTCTGTTTTGATAATGTGTCACAGGAATGACAGATCACTGTTGATGGTGAAACTGAGTGATTTGGCCATTCACCCCAGCTGAGGAGTAAATCCATCAAGGTGCCGGAACAGTCTCCTGGTTAGCTGAAAGGCCTAGAAAGATGAGAGGACTGATATGCAAATGGATATTCATCCTTTGTGAAAAGTACAGTCAGCAAAATGTGATAGCTGCAGAGTCTCAAAGTGGGAAACAACAACAGAACAGGTTATCATGTCATGTTCTTTCTAGAGAGGGGCGCCTACTGCCTTT
The DNA here is from genome assembly GCF_040938575.1 of Ambystoma mexicanum. Lineage (NCBI taxonomy): Eukaryota > Metazoa > Chordata > Amphibia > Caudata > Ambystomatidae > Ambystoma > Ambystoma mexicanum. The sequence continues at coordinate 1,438,634,022 of NC_090929.1, read as the reverse complement.
ATTGCAAGGAGCTTGGTGTTGGTCACCCTAAGTTCCCTGGAGCAACCCAGACATGGACCCCTTGCTCACTGTGCTCAGAGAGCCACACCTCCACCTCATTGATGAGTCCCAACAATGCTGAAATACGTGTCTGGGGTTGCTGTTGGTACTCTTGTTCAAAGTCGATTTGCCTAACATTTCTGTGCTGGGCTGCCCTTGTGGGCAGGACAAAGACTGATATGCAAATGGATATTCCTCCTTTGTGAAAAGTACAGTGAGCAAAAAGTGATGGCTGCGGACTCACAAAGTAGGAAAAACCCATAGAACAGGTTATCATGCCATGTTCTTTCTAGAGAGGGGCGCTTGCTAGTTTTTCTGTATATTTGGAAGGAACTTGGGGTTGGTCACCCTTAGTTACCTGGGGGATCCCAGACATGGACCCCTTGCTCACTGTGCTCAGAGAGGCACAGTTCCACCTCACTGATGAGTCCCAACAATGCTGAAATACGTGTCCGGGGTTGCTGTTAGTACTCTTGTTCAAAGTCGATTTGCCTGGAATTTCTGTGCTGGACTGCCCTTGTGGGTGGGTCAAAGACTGATATGAAAATGGATATTCCTCCTTTGTGAAAAGTACAGTGAGCTAAACGCGATGGCTGCGGACTCTCAAAGTGGGAAAAAACATTGAACAAGTTATCATGCCATGTTCTTTCTACAGAAGGTGCCTGCTACCTTTTTTGTATCCTAGTAAGATGAGTTCTGTTGTTTTAGGATGGAGCTTCTGGTATGCATTGTCATTCAGGGTTGGATGAAGCAAGGTACACTCTGCAGTGCAAGATGTCTTGCGCACAGCCCACTTTGAGGATTGTTGAAGTGAAAACACTGTCTTGAAAAGCACAGTATACTTCATTGATAAGGTAGACTTGGGTGATTAGGAGCAAGGTAATGTGGCCACAGAAACTGGTTCTTAAGACCATTGTGGCCACAGTTTATTTCATGGCTTTCATGAAGGGTTGTTGTAATTTCGGAAAGCCTGCCAGGAATGTGCTTCCAGTATTCCAGGGAATTCCAGGTCAATCTTAGAACCAAAAGGGCCTGTACCATTGACATGGGCAAAGGTCGGATTGTGACCTTCATGTTCCCTGTGGACAAGGTTTACAGTAAAGCATTTAGACTTACACGATAGCATGGGCGGGACTCCGCTTCTGGATGGGGAGATTTGAGGGTGAAACAAAATCTGATGGCAGCAAGAAGTGTCCACCAGCCTGCTCATTGCATCCTGCTGCCAGCAGGGACTGCTCACGTGTTCACTGGTGAAAGTGGACATGTGTGGCATAGAAAGGATGGACTTCAGGCTCAACAAGTGCCTTGCAGCACTGCCCCTTGCATGTGTCGGACGTGTGCACTCACATGGATGGGGACTGGCGCCTGCACTACACATACAGTGGTGCAGGGGATACATTAAGGCATTTTTGGGTGAAGCATCCAAAAAATGCCTTAAAAGGGCTTTCTCCAAAAATCCATTCAGCTGCAGCCTGGATAGAGGCTGAGCTTCACCTCAATGACAATGCCCAACAAGGCTGCAACACGTTTCTGGGGATGCTGAAGGGAATTGACGGACATTTCAGTGCTGCACTGCCCTAGTGGTCCATGGTGGGGCCGGTCGTGGGTTGAGGGGGTGGCAGACTGATATGAAAATAGATATTTCTCCTCTGTGAAAGGGACGGTTAAATAAATCGTGTTTGTAAATCACAATGGATGGTTATTTAGCTGTGTTTGTTCCCAGCAGTGGGGATCACGCCAATTTGGGAAAAATGACATGGCATCTGTTTCAGGGGAGAATGTTGTGTCCCGGTGGTGTGTTAGCAGCAACTCTTACTAAAGAAGTATTAACATGTGGTGAAAGCAGGGGCACCTGTGCTGACGTCCTTTCTCTGTGAGCTCCTGTGTTTGATGGCCACGTGGTTCAATGGATCTGCTCACTAGTTGCCAAGATCCCTCCTGATCAGGGTCGAGAGGCACACTGGCATAGCATTGAAATGGCTCTTACTTTGCTAGTGGGCATAGTCTCTGTGATTATCTTACCCATGTGCACCAGAGCACACCACTCTATGAGCAAGAGATACTGCCTGCAATGCATTTTGCACGCCAACCATTTATTGCAGGGGGTGGGGAGGGCAGTTTCACATGTACTTTTCACTTACGATTTGGCTCTTGAAGAAAAAGTGCCAATTTTCCCAACTTGCGAGCAGAGTTGGGGTACAGACATAGGACCAATGCTTTGTGATTCAGGGCCATCAGAGGCCTGCAATAGCTGGAAGGCGGTGGGAGGAGCCAATGAGCTCTAGTAGCACATAAATCAACATTCAAAACATGTCAAAATATCCTTTTAAATGATACTTCAGTTTTGCACATTGAGCTTATATTTTACCTCGTTTACCCCCCAAAAATCTATAAACTAGATTACCTTCAGGTTATACTATTTTTTACTTCACAAAATGAAATGGAAAGGCCTCCTACAGTAGTCTCGCACTAGAACCCAGATGACTACTTCACAGCAAGTAAAGTCTCACGAGCACTATTCTAATTAGCCATCCTCTTAGGCTAATACGGCGCCCCCGCTGTGCCACTAATGAGATCAGAGGAAGGGGGCACCACCGTGACTTTCAGTGTGTTCGACTGCATCCCTTTCTGCTTGTGTATGCATAAATCCTGCATAAGTGAGCTCACCGCAATGAATTCATTATTTGCTTGGTTTGCTTTTGGTCCCCTTGTCATTGAATTCCTATTAGTTAAAAAATGAAACATTTGTATGGATTCCCCAATAATTCTCACAGGATGAGCAATGTCAATATTAGTTACACATGGATTCAAAAAGCAGGATTACTGGGTGAGACAATCAAAACACATTTTACATAGTTTAAAACACCTCATATTTGGATTCCTACCTTTTAAGCCACATTTTCTTTCTGTGGGTGCTTGGGGAAGAGGCCTGTGTGGTCTTAAAAGCAACCCATATTTGATGTATCCTTAATAAAGATATAGTTTCTGCAAGATCGCATTCTTTAGTTTAGTTTAGTTTAGTTTAGTTTGTTTATTTATAAAGCGCGTCCGAACCCTCAGGTAGCTGGGCGCATAATCATGTGCGCAGCAGTGTTACATATCGTTGCACGAACATCATAATACAACAGGCAGAGCATACATTGGTCCAGACTCTGAATGTTTACATACAAAAGTAGAATATACCGAGAAGATTATGTACAGAGAATAGGCACAAAATAGTTACAGTGGCGAGTGAGGACCGGGTTACAGGTTGGTCCTGAATAGGCTGTAGATAGAGTAAACCATACTGGTTGCATTACAATTACATTGCAGGTAGAGAGCGGCGGCTGGCCGGTCGTGTCGGTGAGAGTCTAGATATCTAGGCTAGTAGCCAAGATTTTACCATGGCTCTGAATGGCCAGAATGCGGTTTCCGATCTAATTGTAGGATGGAGGGAGTTCCAACATTGTGCTGCGAGCACTGGGAAACTGGAGCCTCCTGCTGTTTTTAGGTTATAGTTAGGGATCTTTAGTTGGTGCAGATAAGGAGTTCTGGTGGGTCTAATGGGGCAGTGTTTAGAGAATTTGTCTGAAAGGTAACGTGGGGCAGTATGTGACAGGCACTTGTGGGTGATGACCAGGGTTCTTAGCTTAACTCTGTCGTGGATCGGGAGCCAGTGGGCTTCTTTGCAAACCGAGGATAGGTGCGCCTTGCGCGGGAGGTTGAGGGCACATCTTAGTGCATTATTTTGCAGGATCTGAAGCCTGTTCAAGTTTTTTGTGGTAGTGCCTAAGTAAAGTGTTTTGCAATAGTCTAATTTAGACAGTATCAGTGCTCTAGATAGGGTGAGGCAACTAGAGGTGGAGAGAAAAGGCCTGCAGGCATTGATCAATTTATTGGTGTATGAGGTAGTTGAGATGGTAGTGTTTATTTGTTTCTTTAGTGACACGGTAGAGTCAAGGTACACACCTAGTGTTTTGACCTCTTTGGATACTTTTATGATGTTGCCATCAATGGTAAAGGATTGGTACCTTTGGTCCAGTTTGTTGAGGCGAGCCTGGGAGCCTACGATAAACAATTCTGTCTTATCGTCGTTTAAGCAAAGACTGTGTGTAGCCATCCAGGCTTGGATTTCTAAGTAGATATCATTGAGCTTTGCAACATCTTCTTCATAGCTACCAGTGAGCGTGATGAGGACCTGGGTGTCGTCCGCATAATTAGTGTAGCTGACACCCAGATCGTCAAGACGGTCAAATAGGAGCTTTGTGAAGATATTGTAAAGTGTGGGAGAAATGCAGGAGCCTTGGGGCACTCCACATGTGATTGGGATAGGGTCCACAGTCGCAGTGGGGGCGAAGACTCTAGTCGACCTGTCAGACAGAAAAGACTGGATCCACTTCGTGGCATTCTGAGAGAATGCAGCAGCCGAAGAGAGGTGTTGAGTGAGGATCTGGTGGTCAACCAGATCAAAGGCAGCAGAGAGATCCAACAAGTGCAAGATGGCTAGTTTGCCCTTGTCTTTGGCGTCATCCATTTGGATTTGTAGATCCAAGAGGGCAGTTTCAGTCCTGTGCCTTGGTCTAAAGCCGGATTGTCGCAGGCCTAGGAGGTTGTTGTCTTCCAAATGTTGTTTTATTTGGAGATAGGCTACCCTGTCCAAGATTTTGAGAAGAAATGGCACTGTGGTGATGGGCCTGTAGTTTGTGGGGATGATGGGATCTAGGTTAGGTTTTTTGAGCAGGGGTAGGACCCACGCTTCTTTAAGGTTGTTGGGGACCACTGAGTTTTTGAAGGAGGAGGAGTTGATCAGAGAAGTGATGAGAGGTTCTAACTCATTGGCACCGTCTTTGATGACAGATGCGGGACAAATGTCACCTTTGCAGTTGGATAGTTTGAGACTGGCGATTATCTTGATTACTTCCTCTTCTGTGACTGGTGAGAAGTGGAAGGAGGGGCAATTAGGGGTGGTGTGGTTAATTTTGCTGCTGGGGTTCTGCTTGGAGGCAAGGCTAGCTTTTTTTGCCTATATCTTAGTTTGTAGGAGGGCAATTTTGTTAACTAGGGCGAGCTGGATATTGAGCATACTGTCATTATTTTCAAGAAATCATCCCTCCATCCTGAATTCTTAAGGTTCATTTAAAAACTTCCCACTGGAAGCCAGATGGTGAAATGCATTGTTCCAGGAGAAATTCAGATCTGCTGTCATGCTCTAATGTATCCCAGTTCTTTAAAATTCATACTTCTGGCTCAGAATGGACAAAAACAGCCAGTAGTGACTTTGATGACGATCTGCTTAAGAAGGAGTATTTTTAGAAGCCTTATTGGGATGATTATTTTCAAACTCACCCACTATTTGATATATCGAGTGAGGCTGAGATTTTGTGGTCAGTTCAAAGAGCACAGGTTTGGCTGCCAAACAATATATATATATATATATATATATATATATATATATATATATATATATATATATATATATATAAAACAGGTAGGCATTTTCTGTACTCAGCTGAGGCAATTTATCAGTGTTGGGTTGCCCACTTCTGTACAAATAAATAGCAAAGTGCACCTCTGTGTGCCCTTCCACTTCAACAACAGCTATCATTTTAACAAACTTAACAAACAGAATGAGGCAAGGTTCTACGCAGTCACCTTTACCTTCCACTATCACAAACATTTTGAATAATTTCAAGTTACTTCTTTCCACACCTACTTCTCTTCACACAGGGCACAGCGGTTCCAATGTCTATGAACAGTTAATTACCGGCTCAACGTTTCAGTCTCTAAAGAGCGAAATGTGTAGGATGAATGCCTCCTCACAAGCTAAAACTGAAAGTAGGTGATGTAATCATGCTACTACGCATTCTTATGCCATCACAAGGACTCTGCAATGAAACAAGGTTGACAATTATGCGTCTACAAAGACACATCATAAAGGCCCATTTAATTGATGGATTAAATTTACTGTTCTCATACTGCACATACCTCTCATTCCATCTTATACAAATATGCCTCTCAAATTCAAAAGAAGACCGTTTCCTATACGTTTTGCCTTGTCAATGAGCATTAATATGTCACAGCGATCTCCTTCCTGGAAGCGATTGGTGGTAATTCCGATATTTAAGTAGAGAGATAGAAGTGAACCTATGAATTACCGACCAATACTGACATTTAAGGTATTCTAGAATGGCGTATGTTACGCCGGTAACAGCTAGTGTTTTTTAAACTTCATAGGGAATCCCAGTTTTGTCTCCAGCCTGTTACTTTCACATGAGTTGCAACAGGCAAGAACATCAAGTTCTCTTACTTGCATCATTAAAGAATGATAGAGTGAGCAAGACCTGGATGGAAGCAAGCTCTCTGCTCTATTTTCACTATGAAGTGATTTATTGGTTTAAAAAACAGCACAAAGGAAAGGTTTGTTGTGGGGTTTTTTTTTACGTGCAGGCTGAGGGCAGGTTTTGGCCCACTAAGGGATTAAAAAAAAAGGTGAGAGATGCCATTTATTTATTAATCAATGCACACAAAATGCTGCATTTTGTGCTTCTGAATGCTGATGGGAGAGAACAATACACATGAAGTCTTCTTCCAATGACCGATCTACAGAGTAAATAATTGAACCTGCAAAATATGATCCAAATAATCTTTCTAAGGAAAATAAAGAAATAACCAGGGCCTCATTATGACTGAGGTGGCAGCCATGCTGGTAAATACCGGCATGGCTGCCGCCGCAGTAATTTTTCTTACCAGCACCCGGCAAAGGCCAATTATCGGGGCATTCCCGTGTAGGTCTGCTCACGGGTGCCGTGCTGCTCAGCAGGTCAGACCTGCCAGGCTGACAGGCACCCGCGAGCAGACCTTGTAGTTTGCCAGTCCGGTAACAATGGAACTAGCAAGCTTACCAGTACCGTTGTTAACGGACAGGCAACCTTGTAATCTACGTGAATTGGTTGGACCCTCTTCTATTTCTGAAAGTTATTAAATCATGTAAAGTTTAAAATTAATGGTACAGTCTTAAATGTATGCACGCATGTATTGCTTTTTTAAGAGAAATCATAAGACTACATAATATTCTCTATAATGCAATGTTGTTTTCTGGAATTGTAATGCTAAAAAACGTTTTCAGGAGAATACCATTTGTACAAACCATGCCCTCCTAGAGCGAATGACATGTGCTCGAAGCGCCCCTTCAACCGGGAGACAGGTGAGTATGCAAGTCCACCCACTGCAACAATTCAACTTCCGGGGCACCAGTGTTCCAGGGATGAATATCGGTTTCTAAATCATCAATCAGGCCAACACTTCTAATACACCAGAATGAATCCGAACAGATTGGAAACACAAGCAAAATATAAACATCCTTGTCCAATTTTGGTAACATAGACGGAACGGCAAGCTTACTCCGCAAGCTCGTGGATAGATGGTTTGTTGCAACACAGCGAAAATGCAATTATTACCCAATGATAAAAGTATCTGTCCAGTCAAGGTTGTATAAAAATATTTAATTTATTATTATCTCAACAGACAACTCTCCCACACTACAAAATACAACCCACCCTGTAAAGGAATACAGAGGACAGACAGTTTCAAAGAAGGAAAAGGGATGCACTCTGGATACTGACAGGAGGGTAGTCGGTAAAGTAATTAATCGCAATAGTTGAAGGATACTTGGTTTCAACACAAAGGGAGTAATGGGTCATAAAATGTCACTAGAGGCCTTCAGAGAAGGACCAGGGTGACAGAACCACAAAGTACCCTGTGCTTGTAGAGGTTCTTGGTGCTCTACTGGGTCGAGTAATTTTCAGGGCGCTTTGCAGCTTCTGCAACAGAGTTCAAGATGGGAGACAGCTGCAAGTATCAGTCGGCTGCAGGCTGGCCTACACTGTGGCTTGGGATCAGGAATCATTGTCTAAGTGCTGGTTGGCGGGTCTGAAGCACTGGTCAAGGTGTCTCGGATGGCGTGAGCGACTGCAGTGTAACAACAGTCAGCAGTGCAGTTGGTTGCAGCTCGAGGGGCTCGACTGGCTTGAAAATGTCCTTTAAGGAAGAAGATGGTCGATGCTTGTCAATGCACTCCTCCTAGTTTATTCACTGGGCCTGTGTCATCCTTTAAGGTGGGCCGTCCAAAGCTGAGGAGAGTGTTGCAGGCAACTGCCTTGTTCTTTCTTTGGTTCAGAAACTCACTGGCACTTCCCACTTAGGAAGCATGCTGTAGAGCCTAGCAAGGCACGCTGTGTGCTGGCTGCGTACAGGTTCTGGAGCTTCTGGAGCATGCTCTGGATTCAGTATGTCCCTTTGTTCCCTGGAATATGTTTAGGGGAGGGATCTTGCTTCCCTTTTTGGAAATCCTGTTCTTCCTTCACTTGCGGAAGCTGTAAGGCAGCTTGTACCTTCAGCCTGGGTCCCAATTAGTTCTTCTTGCTACTCCTTCCAAAGTCCTCAGATGATCTCCCCAAAAGAGGGGCTCAGGCCTCTTTTAAAGCCAAATGTGCCATAGGGACTGGTGTTGGCTAAGCCTACCTTAATGAAACAATGCTGGGTTCCCGCCAACAATCTCCTATATGCATGAGGTCATAACCAGAGTGCTTTGCAACAGAAAAGGTAAAGGGGTGAAAACATGTAATACCAAGTCCCACCCATCTTCATGTCTGTTGTGGATCAAAGGATCTCTCTAGTTAATTGAGCTCTCTGTGGTTCCTGATTAAAGTGACAGGTCTCCCTTGAAGCTGCGGTGGGACCAGACTTTCTGTCTCCATCAAACCACATACTTGTACCTTCTGAATGGGGTCCCCCTGAGGGGCTTACCTACTGTAAACACATAGTACCAGGCATGACAGCTCACTGTCCTTGATACTTTAGGGCGAGAGCTGGCTTCAGGTTGACACAGTGCATATCAAAGGTTGTTCAGGTTTTCCTGTCCTTTGTTAGTCCTGTAACCAAGCCTCCCATGGGCCTGTTTGAATTAACTATGACTAATATGCGAGGCAGCCGCCAGCAGCTAACAAAGGAACGTGTGGATCCATGGAGACTTTGTTGGTTAATTAGGCTTACTATGACAGAAGGAAGGTTTTGCCTTCCCCCTTATGAGATGCCTTGATGTACTCTTGGCTGTCATATTCCAACTAAATATGACAGGGGGGACAGTGCATGTAGGCTCTGTCCACCCAGAGTACACAGGTCTCTGTGTATGTTGTGCAGTGAGCATAGAAAAATGTGTGCGGATTAGCCCCACACATTTTCCGGAAGTTGATCTACCAACATTCAATTTCATTTAAAATGTCATAAAAATCCCAGGCCAGCGCACACCCACTGTGCGGATGGTCGAATTCCTGACAAATATAACATTACTTTCAATGCGTTGAAACGTGGCTTATTTAAGTTCTTGGTTTTAATGCTAATCATTATTTGATTACTCATGAATTTGTAACTTAGTTTAGCTCATTAATTGTATCCAGTACACTTACATTTTCATGCCCTAGAAATCTCCTTTCTTGATCTAGAATTGTACGTATTAATGTGTTATGGATTGTTATTATTCTGGAAAAACCTTGTACAACATTAGTGCATTTTTTAATTATGATATGTTTGAATTATTACTTCAAATAAATGACTTACTCTTTTCATTTCCAAACCATTCTTACATGTTTATATGATGTATGGGTCACAAAAACAATAGTTTTGCATGGCTCCTCATGCCTTTTCACATAACGTATAGGCACCATCACACCATAGCCCAGCCGATAGTGGCATTCAATGGCCTGACAGACTGATGAAACACCCTTTATTTATTTATTTATAATGCCGACCGCCGCAGGCATCAGGGCGCACACAGACACACGAAAACAATGACAGAAAGACTGGACAAGTAGTTAATCAAGGTCTCAAGATGGTGAGTTGATTATCTGAAGAGTGCTATCTTTAAGTGTTTTTCTGAAATACAGGTTTTCCTCCTGTCTCAGGTGCCCTGGAAGGGAGTTCCGACAACTGGGTGACGCAGACTGGGAAATATCTGCCCATGCCCCTTCTACATTTGAAAGTGGGGCAGGAGGTCGAGGTCAGGTCCGCTGAGCGCAAACCTCTACTTGGGGAGTAGCGAGTTATCAATGTTTTCAGGTAGCAGGGGGCATTGCCATATAGACAGCAATAAACAATAGTGCACGTTTTGAAATTGATGATGTCCAATATGGACCGTTTTAATGATTCGTACCACTTCGTTTTAAATCCACCAGCATCTTTTATGGCTGGAATTGCTAACACCAAGGAGTAGAGCATTGCAATAGTCTAGCCTTGGTAAAATAGTGGCACAGACGATAGTAGCCGCGTTCTCCTCTGTCCTGTGATGGTAGCCACGTTTCACTTACATTGACCTGATCCACTGCCAGGTGCAGGCACTTAAAGACCTGCACCTGCCAAAGGCCTGGCACTCAGAAATGAACATGGACAAGACACACGTCAAACAGTTTACAGTAAGGCTTGTTAGAGTAACACGCTGTAACTGGTTACACACACTGGGCCCTACCACTGACATAGGCAGTAATGTTTCGCTTGTAGCAGAAGGAAGATTCCCTAGGAATACATGTTGAGGGTATGCATGAGTTCTAGTGATAGGAAACATTTTGACTTTGAACACAATGCTCTCAAAAAGTGGACAATAATATGCAAACATTGAGAGGCTCAGAAACTGATGTTGGTGATACTGTCTGTCATTTTAGATCAGGGTGATTGGTGGCTGCCAACATGCACATTTTTGTTATGTCCATGGTTGAAGGCAGAGGAGGTCAACTATACTGCATCCCAAACACTCCAAGATGTGTGTATCCCTCCAAATACATTGACTACCACGGCTTCCATGGCACAGGGCCAGCATCCACAAGGAGGCAATTCATCCACTACGAGCCAGCAGCGCGGGGTGGGTAGCAATGCTAAGTTTCAATCGCAAAGTTCATGGAGGCTTCTCCCTCTCGTTTCTATATACCACGCTCTGGAACTCATCCCATCGACACTTGAACACAGAGGAAGCGCACCCAACCTTCAGAAAATCTCTCAAAGCCTGGATATTCACAATGCCACATTTGACGTATTTGAACCGCACCATCAGACACAAATCCAAATAGAAGCATATCTGATCAATATCAAGCAACAGCCATCGCAGAGGCAGATGTCCTGCAGAACCCGACTGAACATTCAGGAGACTGCCTCGGACAGACTGCAATGTCACCCTCAAAGACCATACCAAATAGAAGCTTATGGGATCCGTCTGAACCAACAGCCATCATACAGCCAAAGATCCTCCGCAAACAACTGGCAACCTAACACACAATCAAAAGATGGACACAAAGGACATCTTGCGCAATGCATGAGCATACAGCACCAGGATTCAAAACAACCCTCTGCAATGAACAACAGGAGCAACAATCCTGCAAAAAACCAAAAGAACCAAGACATGACACTTTCTGGTTAGTTTCACCCATCTATATGGGCACTAGACCTCCATCAATAATTTCCTGCCTAGAAGGAGGAAGTGGAATGGTAATGTGCTTACTTGCCTGCCGATGGACCTACCACACACTGGAATGCTAGCGGATCAGCCTGGAATTAAGATTCAGTACCAGAAATCCTCACTAATCACACCAACGTTTTACACACGCACACAGCACACGCCCACGGCAACTTTATGCCTGCCAATACCCACATTAACTCTGACTGAGCTATGCCAAAGCTCATATCTTTAGCGCTAACACAAACACATGCCTGAGCCAGAGGCCAACCCGTGCTTGCAGTGCTATGTCCAATCAGATTAAGACTGTCTCCTCCAGACAGAAAATATACCCAAATGTCACTGCCAGACCACAAAGATCCATACTTAGGTAGGTCTGGCCTAAACTCATCAACACCCCAGTGTTCGCCCCTGCTTCCACCTCTATCCTACTAACAGCACTCATCCCATCTCTTTTCAGGCAAAGCCACACACTGTGGGATGACACATTGACAAAGGTGTGCTGTACAAGACCACTTTGCAAAACATTACATTACATGAAAGATTGCAAATGGAAACACAGCATGGAACGCTGCAGAACTCACGATTCCTGATGCTGGTAGATTACAGGAAGTCCTCTCACAGTCTAAAAAGCCGACGGTTATATTCATTCGCTTCTTGACTTTATTAACAACACCGTGCCAATGATGCGAGTATCTGGGCACTTGATTTCAACAATTGCCAATTGGTGATTATCTCAAAAATGCCTACACAATTCTTGTTCAAAAGCAAACACTATAGGCTTTGTCAAATTGTGTCCCCTCCCCTTCCGTTTATCCCATCTTTCTTTTCTCTGGTTCAGGATTGTGTTACGATGTAAATGGAATGATATCTAACCCACTGCAGCATATAATGGCTGAACGGTGACAAGCAGACTTAAGCATGTCACACGCTAACAGGTGCTCAGCAGCACCAAGCAGGATTGGCAATACACTTGTATACCGTCAACACATTGTTCCGCCAGATGTGATCCCATTTAAGAAACCCAAGGATGTGTAACGCCGAGCCTGTCCTTCAGGCGTTGGTCCTGTGGCATGCAAACCTGAACTGTGATTATTTGACTACAACTCGTTGTGGCCTAACTAGATTGTTTTCCCAAATGCATCTTTGCTGCATATTTTTAAATTAAATGTGTCTTTTAAATGTGCACTTTACCTTTGTTATATGGAGGTATTCCCCTGGACTTCCCCCACTGGGCTTCCACTTCTTCCCTCAGCTCATCTACATCAAACCCGGTCCGCACTTAGGTTTTCGTTTTATTTTTGCTTTTCCCTTGCTAAATTGAGATTTTGTAGCCTAATTGCATTTTTCTGTTTTAAGGATGCCCTGCTTTTTTGTCTTTTTCCCTTTCGTTTTTAGATATAATGCCTCATTGCTATGCTGATTTACTATGTCATGTTGTATTACGATTATGTTATATCGTTTCACATTATGTCATATCCATTTTGCACGTGCTCCTCTGTAGTGAACCCAGCAGTGTATCCATCTTTCAAAAGGAACAGTGTAATGCATCATTTCACTTTTATCAATCATATTATTCCAATCAGCCTAAAAAAAACGACACCACCATCATGAGTGTGTTATCACAGTGGCAATACTGGCATACATCGGCATAAACAGCTTTGCCATATCTTTTTAGAGTGGTGAAATTGGCAATATTGGAAAAATCCAACAGTAGCAATGCTTGCATATATTGGGGGTTAAGGAATCCTAAAAATGTGTTTAAAAATTCTCAGGTGTACTGTTGATGAACCTGCATGTGTACTCCTAAATAATCAACAATTGTATGGCTTTACAAGAGGTTTTTCAAAAGGTGTACTGGAAAATGTACCATTTTAACCCATTAATTTGAAACCCCTTAAACTCCCTAAACTCCACTCCATTGGTTTGTGCTTTTTTGCTGCTTTAGGTCACTATTGCTCATTACTGGGAAATACTCCTCCATCAAAACTAAACCACAAGCTGCCACTACATCAAGCCTGGCAAGATATGCAGCAATTTGGTTCTATCTACCCAAGTCATTAAAAGGTAGTGTGGAGGTGGAGCCAAGTACCCACAATCAAAGCTCCTCCCCCATGCTGCCTATATGTTGGGAGCCAGACTGTGAGACACGTGCAGTACCAGGGAAAATACCTATACCAAAGAGAATCTTGGAGGTAAGGTTCCCATTGAGGAAGCCATACATGCATTCACGACAATATGATGGCCATTTGAATGAAATCCCGGAGGAAGTGTGAAAACTGAGTAAAAGAGAAGATTGGTGACGTCATGAAAACATAGAGATGACGCACCCAGAAAAGATGCAGAGACGAGAGGACATAAATATTCTATAGGCTCTAAAGAGGAGGTGTTAAAGATGAGCAACATTTCAAGCACGAGATGAAGATGTTCATGCTACAGAAATAATGAAGAAGATATCAAGTCATTTTAAAATTGTACAGATGCAATAACGCAAGTAGACCAAGTATTCTTAAAGGCTGGCTATGCAGTGAATAGATTGCAATGTATATGCATAGGAAATGTATGGACTATGAATGATTCCACTATGTAGTTTAGCAGAGCTGGGTCCCGTAAGCAGGAAGGCTTTTTCAGTGTGTCGCAGTTAGAAATTGAAAACTGAACCATGGAGGTGAATCAAAGAAAGTCTTGGTTTGCCCAAGGCCAGAAGGTCAAGGCCACCGTGGGCCTGAATGTTTGAGCAGTGGTTACAGAACGTGTGAAAAGAACAAAAGTCCTGTCTTAAGCGAGAAACGAGAACATCGACGACATCAGCGGTTCATCATTTAATAGTATTTTAAATACAGAAAGACTCTAAAACATGGTCTGCAGTCACGTGGTCAGATGAAAATAGACATTGGGACGAGCTGTATCCAAACCGAGAAGACAGAGTATGCCTATACCCCCTCATATTCCCCAGCACAGGGAACATTTCCAGGGCCAAGTTCAAAGCTTTAATTGACTAGCAGGCTGCAAGAGTGATGACAGATGACAGGCTAATTGGTGGGAAGCTATGGTTATGGCCAGCCCACCAGCACCTGCGTGCTGCTTACATAGGTGGAATATTACAGAGGGGTACGAGGGTGCCAACCAATTATAGAGGGCCACGTAATAGAGAGCCCTATAGTTTGTATAACCAATAGGACATTTGTGTATTTGATGACGTTCATAGAAACTTGCACTTGTGGAGGGCTTAGTTGCCCCAACTGATGTTAGAAATCCAATCACCTTCCCTGACAAGTATGGAACACATACCTAGATGTTCCCTGTACACCTATCACCTTCCCAACTAGGTTTTTGTAGTTTGCAACGTAGGTTGACATCAATGATGATGAGTTTTAACTATAAACTAAGATCGAGCGAGTTCTTTGATGTTCGCTGTACTCCCTGTTTTAGATAATTATTATTAAAACAGATGCACTTTGCCAACTTTCTGTGTCAGTTTGATTATTGATGTTTGAGTATATTCTGCCTCTCCATCCATCTCAAAGTATTGCTACCTCGTCTTAAAGGGCTGGGCTGGACACCCTAGTTCAGTATGTTTTCAAATTATTCAGCATAGAAAGAATCACTTACCTAAGCTTCTAGATGATGCCATGGGCATGGCTGTAAAAGATCATTGGGAAAGAAATGCGACCTCATTTCAGAAACAATACACCTATGCAAGTTCAATTCTCCACAATATTATCACTGGCACCGAAATTGCCCTAATACAAATAAGTATTGTTTCAATGCATTTTGCAGATGGGCATGTATTGAGAATTGTGGTTCATAAGAAGCATATGTTTCTTGTTTTTTTTATATTGCATGACTGCCAACGCAAGCGGTTTCAAACACATACCAGGCATTAAGATTCTTGGATGTGGTCAGGGACTTATTAACTTATCAATTGAATCAAGGCGGGTGTGAAAGGAATTTTGGGCAAACAGGCACAAAAGTTCCAATATTCAAATATCCCTGATGCTACCATTAGATTAGTGCCCAATACTGAGCCTTTACTGTCTGAGCTTGGTTCTATTTCCTTGGAGGATCGTATCCTCATGATGTCCAGTATGCGTCTGACTGCTGAAGGTGCTGTCTCTGTGTGTTTTATATTTCCAGTACTACATGCAACACTGCAGTGTGGGTGCTTACCCTATACTCCCCCACATGTATCAACTTTACCCACCCACCCACATATTTATGCAGTGAAATGGGGCTGTGAAAATTCGGCATTTTGGGATATGCAGTGAGAGAGTGAAACCCAATTAAATCACTGTAAATGCTGTATCAGATTTTGTGTATTGGGCTTTTCTGTGCTGTCTCCTGTTGCTTTTACCAGACCTTTTACCCCAGCATATGCCGTGATACTTCTGAAAACTGGATCTAAGACCATTTTGCTTTTTTGTTAATATAACATTTTATTGTTTTTTGTTAACACAAAGAAAACATACAGCCCCGATCAACGGGGCAACCAATACTTCCCTTTCCCGCCCATTCGTAGTTCCACACCTTGTTCCACATACAGAGGAGCTTAGTATAACCAGATATTTTACCACATTAATATTGCGCAAACTGGTCCCCTTACATGTCCTTGGGTTTTAGCACAGTCTGTCCATACAGGTTACTGTTCAGTGTGCATCTTCCCATTTTTGCCATATTTTCTGAACTTTCTCAGGACATCCCCGGGCTGTATATATTCTTTTTTCCATTGCAATACAAATGTCCATCCATTGCTCATAAGTCGGTGCTGTTGCAGAGCCCCAGAGTTGCGCTATATTCCTTTTCAGTATTGCAGAGGTGGTAGATAAAAACGCTTTTTCATAAAGTGTTAGCTCGATATCCTCTTCTATTCCCAGCAGTAGTTGTTTGGGGCTCATGTGAATTCTTTTGCCCATTACCCTTGACAGTTCGCAGCAGCATTGCTGCCAGTATTGTTGGATGACGGCACATTCCCACAGTATGTGAAAGTAGGAGCATTCCTCCCTTTTACATCTCAAGCAGTGCGGGTCAGTGGTTTTCCCCCAGTTGAATAGTGCTACCCTCGGGTAATAAATTCTATGCAGTATCTTCAATTGTATTAACCTGAACCTGGAGGAGATAGCTACCTCTCTGGGGAACATTAGTGCAGCCACCCAGTCCTCAGGGAGTATGGCGCCCACATCCCTTTCCCATTTGGCCTTCAAACCTGACAGTTCTTTTGTGGCGAAGGAAGTTATAGCACTATACAAGGTGGACGTGACTTTGTGTCTAACCATTTCTGGGAATAGGTTGCGTTCCAGCGGGGAGTAGTCTGGCATGTCTATCATATCGGGGAGATTAACCTGTAGCGCATGTTTAAGTTGCACATAGTGGTACTGTTCATTAGGGGGAAGCGTAAAAGTGATAGTTAAAACTTCGAATGGTATTATTTCGTTTTCTCTCACTATGTCCCCAATTTTCGTAATGCCTAGTTGGGACCAGGAGCGCCATTTAGAGAGTTTGTTCACTTCCACAGTGGTTGTGCTGGGGCTAGCTTTCCATCCCAGCCTAAGTATTTATGAGTAACTGACCATATTAGAGTTATATGTGTCTTCATGGATGGGACTGCAGCCCGGTCTTTTTGGCAATAGAGGTATTTCATGATGGGTCTTTCTTGTGGGTTGGAATCCGGCATTCTATTGTGCGGTAGTGTGGTGTCCCCGTGTAGTTTATCATTTATTATTGCCATTTGACTGGCCCAGTAATAGGTTTGCAGCCGGGGGAGTCCGGTTCCGCCTTCCCATATGGATCTTTGTAGGGTCGTGAGTGCCAGACGTGGGCGTCCCCCTTTCCATAGCAATTTCCTGAGTGTCTGATCTATTCTATGAAACTCACTGGGCGCAACAGGTAGTGGAGCATTTTGCAATATATGAAGAAAGCGGGGGAGAGCCATCATTTTGAAAAGTGCAGCGCAACCTAATAGTGTAAGTGGTAAGGACATCCAATGTTGGACGTCATCTTTGAACCTTAATGTTATAGGGAGTAGGTTCTTGGGCACATAGTCTGTTAGTTTATGTGTAATTTGTATGCCTAAGTATCTAAATTGCTCCCTTTCAATGCGGTATGGGCATTCGTCTGGTACTGAGTTGTCTATCTGCCTCACTGGGAACAGTATGGACTTAGACCAGTTGACACGAAGGCCGCAGAACCTGCCGTATCTTTTTAGCAATTGCGTCACGATAGGGCAAGAGTCACGTGGGTCCTGTAGGTATATTAGTAGGTCATCTGCGTATAAGGACACCTTGTCCTCCCAGTCTTCTGCCCATCTGAATCCACTCCATGTTTGGGTGGATCTTAGTAGGATTGCTAGAGGTTCGATCGCTAATGCGAATATCAAAGCTGACAGGGGGCAACCCTGTCTTGTGCCCTTACCCAGCCGGAAAGGATTTGAGACATGCCTGTTTACCTTGGTTACCGCTTCAGGAAGGTGGTATAGCAGCTTGACCCAGCTCATGAAGTACGGTCCTATGCCCATTTGTTGCATAATCGCCCATATTGCTTCCCAATAAACAGAGTCAAAAGCCTTTTCAAAGTCTATGGCCAGCAAGGCCAGGGGGCTCTGCAGCCCAGGTAATTTTTCCAGTGCTGTATGTAATCTGTATATATTCTGTCAAGTGGATCTCTCCGGCATGAACCCACACTGGTCTGGGTGTACCAGTGTGTGTATAACTTGCTGTAGCCGGTTGGCCAGTACCTTTGCAAGTATCTTGGCCTCGCAGTTTATTAGGGGGATGGGTCTGTAGGAGCTGTACCTGTCAGGTGGTTTATCCACTTTTGGTAAAACTATTACCGTGGCTTTTCTGAGGTCTGGGGGGAGGCAACCCTGTGAATGTGAGTGTTGAAAAAGGCGTAGCAGATGTGGGGAGATTACATTTGCGCCAATTTTCTTCCATATTTCGACTGGGAAGCCGTTTGGACCTGGGGTTTTCCCTGATTGGAGTTCTGACATTGCCTGGGTTATTTCTTCCTCTGTGATTTCTTGTTCTAATATGTTGCGCTGTTGCACACTTAAAGTAGGGGGAGTGATTTCGTCCAGTATGTCAGTCGATAGCGGTGAGGATGGTGCTCTGTACAGTTCTGTGTAGTACTTTGCGAACCCCTCGGCTATGCCCTGGTCTGTTACCAGTGGATCTGGTCCTTCAGTCATCAGTTTCCTGACTTGGGTAAGGCCCAACTCCCTACGTTCTAGCCATGCTAGTATTTTCCCGGCTTTGTCCCCTGTCTCATATACCCTTGCTCGCATCGCTGCGTGTGCTTGTTTAGCATTGTCTAAAGTTATGTGTTGCAGCTGTTTCTGCGCTAATTGTAGAGTACGGTGCGTTGCGGGTTGGTCGTGGGTTATATGCTCAACTTCTGCATTCTGTACCTTTATTTCAGCTTCGCGTATTGCTTCTAGATGTTTCTTTTTGTGGGCTGAGGTCCAGGCTATGATCTCACCTCTTAATACCGCCTTTAGTGCCTCCCATAGCGTTATCGGGCTGTCTACAGAGCCAATATTCAATTCAAAGTACTATTCGGTGACCTTTTGAATATGTTCTACCAGTTCTGGGAATCCTAGGTAGTAACCCTTAAATCTCCAGCTGGGTGGGGGGATTGATCTCTTGGTCTTAATCATTATTGTGAGTGGAGAGTGATCCGATATGCCTCTGGGGAGTAGGTGTGCCTCACATGCTTCATGTATATTGCTTAATGGTAGGAAAACATAATCTAACCGGGACAGTGAGGCATGTGCTCCAGAGTGATACGAGTATTCTCTTTCGTTGAGATGCAATGATCTCCATACGTCTTGCAGCCCCAGAGCATTAGTGAATGTGGCGAGTTTAGTGCGTGCTTCTGGGTTTCTGGACCTTACATGTGTTCTATCAATGTCTACATTCATTACTTCATTGAAGTCTCTCCCAATTAGTGTAAGGTCTGCAGAGTTGGTAGCAAGTAGGGGCGTAATGTCATTGGTCAGAGAGGTTAGCAGATTGGGTGGTGCATATACAGCAGTCATGGATATAGTGCATTCCCAGAGGGTTCCTGTTGTGTGTACGAATCTGCCTCCCGTGTCCTGTGTAACAGTAATGGGTATATATGGAAGTCTTTTGTGTACTAGGATTAATACCCCTCGCGATCCCATTGTGAAACCGGCGTGTAATGCCAATCTATAGTTCGAGCGTTTAAATAGTGTGCACTTTGTACCAGCGAAATGCGTCTCCATTGGGAAAGCTATGTCTGGGGAGTTTCGATTCAATGCCTGCAGAACCAGTCGCCTTTTGATGCTATTACCGAGCCCGTTTACATTCCATGTCATCAGCCGGATGGTTCTATTTCTGTTCATGTTGGAGGTCCCTGCCATTTGAGCTGTGTGACTATAGTGACGCTGTGTTGGGTATCTAGAGATGCTGCGTGATACAGCAGCCTGTTCAGGGATTAGTCATGGTCGTGCGTAAGGTGGTTATCTGTCGAGACATATGTACTCCTGTGTTTTGCGTGGCTTATTAGTAAGGAGGCTGTTGCCATGCGTGTGTTGGAACTGGTGCGGTGCTTAACATTACAACTTTGATCCCCCACCCCATACTCCGCCCAACTTGAAGCATCGGTCGCCCAATATAACAAATTCAGCACACTGTCAAAAGGAAAGTCAACTCATTAACTAATAACTATTACCTAATTTTCTTTTCTCTACTCGTTCTGCCACACCACCCAAATTGTTCACAATCCTCACGGAGCTCAGGGTCGTAGGTGGTGGCCCTTAGGGGCCCGCTGCTTACAACATGTTCCTTTGACGGATTTACAGCAAAGTGTTAACAAAGTTTCACAGTACCCTTGCATGAGTGTCTGGCACGTGCCCTGGTGTAGTCTCGCTGGGTGTACATCAGTTGTCATACCTGGTTTAAAGCGTCAATTTTCTATTTCTTGAGCCGGATCATTCAGTTCCGGTCGAGGGGGGAGCCACCCTTGTCGCCCTCTGTCTCCCTGGAGTCTGGGCCTGCCCCCAGGATCTGGGATCTTCGGGTCCTAGTTCCCGGCGATGTGTGTCTCGGCCCATTTCAGGCCTCTTTTGGGTCCGTAAAGTGCACCGTGGTGCCGTTGTGCTGGATCTTGAGTTGTGCCACGAAAAGCAGTCCATATTTGAGGTTCATAGAGTGCAGTTTCCTCTTTAGATGTTCAAAGGATTGCCTGGCTTTTTGCACTTCCCGGGTGTAGTCCGGGAAGAACGCGATTTTGGGGCCGTTGTATGTAGTCGGGCCTCCGGATCGGGCCATCTGCAGTATTGCGTCTCTGTCTCGATAATTCAATAGCTTTGCGATGACGGTCCTCGGAGGGGCCCCAGGTATTGGACGCCCTGATGGTACTTGGTGGGCTCTCCCTATTGAAAAGAAATTAGAGAAGGATTTCGGTGTCGCCAGGTCCGCCAGCAATTGCTCGAGGAAGAGCTCCATACTGGGACCTTCTGCTCCTTCCGGCAGTCCCAAAATGCGAATATTGTTACGCCGTGATCTGCCCTCTCCCTCTTCCACTCGTGCCTCCAGAGATTTTAGACGTGTGATTGCCTGTGATAGCTGCAGGTGGACCCCGCCAAGATCATCCTCCACGTTCGAGACTCTCTGTTCTACTTCCCCTGTGTGAGAGGACAGCTTTTGGAGGTCGTGTCGGAGGAATGAGACCTCTGCTGAGATGCCGTCCATTTTTTTCTCCATTGAGGAGCGAGAAGTAGCGATGGCGGCCATCACGTGCTTTAATGTCAGGTCTCCAGCCTCAGGCGGGGAGGCCGTCGGTGGTTCCACCTCCATTGCAGTGGTAGGGGTGCTAGTTGTGTATTGGTCCATGGTGCTTTGCGTGGTACCCCGTTTTGTTTTATCTTTGCCCATGGTGCCCCCTGCTCGTCTCTGAGTCCCGCACGGTGGGGAAGCACCTTACAAGGCCCCGGTGCAGCAGGATGTGTCCGGGGCACCAGCGCTTGTCTCACCCCTCCGGCACTGCGTAGGTCCAGCTGGCAATCTAGGGTCCCGCCGGGTCAATGCACGCTTGTGTTCCGCAAACCCGCATGAAGGAGCTGGCGCTGGGTCCCTCCTCCCCTCCTTGTAGTGCTTCGGTGACCCGTGTCTTCCTCGGTCGTTTTCCGCGGCGGCCATTTTGGCGGGCATTTCCTCGTGCCCAGGGGGGCCTCTGGGTTTGTCGAAGTAGATGCTGAGCGGATTTCGTCCGGGAGTCAGGATTTCTTCCAGGCGTGCTATACCGCTTTAGGTCAGCTCGGGTGTCTTTCCAGGCCGATTCGGTCCGTCCAAAGGATATTTACACAGGATATTGCGGGCGGCCAGAGGGAGCTCACGGGACTCACGTCCTTGCTGCTCGCATGCTGGCCACGCCCCCGCCCATTTTGCTTTTACCTTTGTATATATGTATTCTAAACATTGTAACCTGTTATGTATCATCTCAACTGCTTGTATTGACATGTACTGCACTGTACTGAAATGTATTGTATCCTCTGTATGTAACTTAAGCTTAAGTAATCTTGTACCTGCTGCGCCCCCGGCTACCCTTGGGTTTTGCGCGCATTATCAAATAATAAACATAAACATATGTTTATGTATCAACCATTATGCACCTTCTCCTGATAAGCACTGATACATTTTGACTGCTCAGTCCACCAATATGCCATTATGTACTGTGTGTGTCTTGTGTAAGCACTACAATCCTTCCAATAAATAAATATAAAAACAAAAAACTTACATGAGCAGAAGGATTTTCAGCAACTGGGGATGGATACCCAGTCAAAAATGGGGGGAAGCTTATGGCACTTTTGTCAAAGGTGGCATGGGCGGGGGGCACATATCATCATGCTGTTGAGAAGAACATTAGGATAAGGTTGCATGCATTCATACATAAATTGAAAGGCATAGATCACCTGTCTTGGATTTGTTTAGGGCATTTGGTTAATTTAGCCTTATAGACTAAGGGAGAGGGTCATTATCGCAGGATAATGATCCTCCACCAAGTTATATAAAATAAAATGGGGAAGGTGCATTATCCCAAGAGATAATAACCCCTACCGAGTTCTATTAGGCTATTAGCACATGGTAGCAATAAAAGCAATACATGTTTTGGAGTTTTGGTAGTGAAGTAACAAATTCTACTTTACGAGGGAGTAAAGTAAATAAACAAACAAAGTTCGCAAATTAAATATGTTTTTATTTTGTAGTATTTAAAAAACATGGCTGTTTTCAACAGCAAAGTATTTTAATTGCGACTGGAACAGTTTTAATAGGAGCATTCATTCGATGTCATGGTAAGGTAAACTGGTTTTCCAATGTTTTCTCTTTCTATTTCGTGTGTTAAAAAGTATTTTCCAGCAAGAAAAGGTCCTGCTAGAGTGTCTTGTTGAAAGAAAATCGTGCCTAGAGATTGCATTGCTGCTTCCCTGTCTGCTTCTGAAGACAGGACGTTCCAAATGCAGTCCATACCAGTAGCTATTGGCTGAGAGGAGGCCAATAACGATTGGCATGTTCTAATAAGCCTTATATGAAGTACACCCCCATCTTTTAGCTGCCGAATGTAAATGCTGAGTACTTCTAGTGGGGGCTCTGACAAGGCCTGCCCAGGTGTTTCCATCAGCTTCATGACCAATGTTCAAAGATCAGCTTTGATTGCCACATCCTTTCATCATTATAAGAGGAGCATACAATAGGTACACACTGTCTCAGCACTAATGTAGTTAAATACATTGATGTATAAACACGTGTGCATAATTTGTTATGAAAATGGAACATTACTCAGTTTTCTACATTAATGCTGCATCTTATTCAAAACATGGACAAGTGTATGAGACTGGGGCAAAAGGGAAACTCTCTGATCTTCCTGCCGCCTTTCATGTGTCGGTAGACAGTATATTCAAAGAGCACTGGGAGAAATGTGTTATTCAAACAGAAAAAAAGCACATTTTCGCTTCAAATTAATCTCACAGTAGGTTTAGTCAAAAACCTATCAAAGTCGCCCCTGGGCAAATGAACCAGCGAAAAAAAAACGCTCTGGCCAAGTGAATCAGAGGCAGAGAAGAAACTAAGCGAGCATGCGAATAGAAGATGAAAGGTGGTCGAGAAGAAAAGACGAAAACGGGCCCGATGACCTGAGAAAAGAGACTCCAAGACTAAACTAGAAGAGGAGCGCTTGGCAGACTGCGGACAGAAAAAAGGATGACGAGAAAACTTAAGGAACAGTGGTATGAGACAAACAATGCGCTAATTATGAGTTTGAAATGTTCTGGGAGGCAGAGATAGATTGTAAATGCACGCTTTATTCCACAGTCCTTCAATGCAATTCACCCTCGTTAGCACTACTCATTTTTTGATCTGGCCTGAGAGAGTTTGAGTTCTCATCCAGAGCTAATGTGACTGTCAAAAATAAAAGATATAGCATGCAGAAAGGCAATTATATTGTGCCATAGACTAGTGAACCAGTTTTCACTGGTGCTTCAGTCTATCTCATTCTGTGAAGGGTTGCAAGGCAGATGGAAGCAGCCAATCATAGGCCTCCTAATGGCTGGCTAGCCTCAGCCTTTGACCTACCCAGGCAAACGCTGCTTCTCTGTACACTATTGTCAATTATAATGCCACAGGGTAACCCCACCCCCCTCTAAAAATACATCTTCCAAAAATGTTTCATTAGTTTCAGTCAGGGGTGCACAACTGGTTTTGCTGAAGGGACGCAAGGAATTTGCAAACCTTCCGTGGTGGGCTGGGCTGTGTAAGGGGGTCCTGGAAGCTTTTTACGCAATAAAAATGTCAAAATGAAGTGAGAGAAAGGGGCCATATGAAATATACCTATCAACTTTATTGTTCTATTTCTTAATGTTCTGAGAAAATCCTGTAACGTTTCATGGTAACATAATGACATGTTTTTTCGAAGAAAGAACCCTGAGGCCTGTGGTTAACAAAACGAGGATGCTGACAAAATAACCACCCCAGGCGTAGGTGTAATGTTTGCCTAACTGTTGTTGTGTTTGATTTTGGGAGGCTTTTAAACGAAAAAAACACTACATTGCAGTTTCACTTATCCAATAGCATGTGCCATGCCAACTGCCATGCTATATCATAACTACAATACCAACAATGAAATACTATCACCTGAAGAAAAACACAATATTTAGTTTGAGATGCTGCACCCTTAAAAGTAAGTATTGTGTGCTTTAAGAATTTGCAACCACTTTTTGTCCAAAATTCAAGGCCGAATTTCTTTTTCTTGGTACAAATTAAGCAACGGCTACATTGCAGACTTTCTTTGTTTCACTCAGTGATTTTGTTCTCTCAGATGTATAAAAATAAACAAGAATTAAGTTGTCCGCCTCTTATTTCTGTGCTGCTTTGTTTGGTGCAGAACTGACTAGATAAGGACTGCATCTTGTTCTTGAACCACTCTACCCTGGAGGGCCGTGAACCATGATGTGAAGGGCCGCATTTGGCCCGCAGGCCGCATGTTGTGCACCCTTGGGTTAGGTAGTGTTCTACCACACCCCCCTGACATCAGGCCACATTGAGAACATGTCTATCAATGGCACAATATGTCTAGTACGTTGACCCATATCACAATGAATCCATCAATGTCTAAGACAACGTCTTCCCAAGGTCCTTTAGGAAACAGATGTATCCCAATTGATTCTCTTTTAAGCAGTCAGTCTCCATATAGGATGACCAAGACCTTCAAGTCCATCTTTGGCCAACAATAATCTGCGTGAATGACAATTTTTGACTTTGTAGTCTTAGATGTCCCTTGTGAGCCAATATCAACAATTTGTCAAGTAGACCCATCAGTCATTGTGTATTCTCTTGTAGTTCCCACAAGTGAGAATCTTGTGCAAAGTCCCCTTACCAACAACACTTTACACACTCCACAAGCAGTTGATGAGTTGTAGCTGCATTAAACATTTCTTCCCAGTCTTCCTTCCCCAAACAGGAAGATACTTGAAACATGTGGCCCTGTTTATTCTCCCCAACATTGTAGAATTCATCTCCTGACTCCTCTCACAAGGAACAGTGAGTCGAAACATCAGCTATAATGTCTTTATCACACCTTTAATTAATAACATCTTTTCCAGCAATTCATTCGACATCGAATTTTAACCCTTTCATATAAAACATCCACCTCATCGCTCTCCTTCATATACCATCTCAGGCCCACCTGGAAAATACCCTCTTTAAAGGTGTGTAGTATTTTATTACTCTGAAACTACCTCTCCAGGTATACATATCAAACGTTTGCATTACCCAGTATCAACCCATATCCTTTAAGTCAATTCCTGATTAGCAGAGTCCAGGGCCCCGAACAGCCTAGACACAATTGCAACCATCGCATCTTGCCCACCTGGAATTAGACAAGCGATTGCTCCTAGGCTCGAGGCATGAATATCGGTGGAAAGCATGGTTTTGCTATTGGGGCCAAAGCAGGTCAAAATCGGTGACCTCACAATTTCTCATTTGACCCTTTGCAACTCTTTCTCAAACACTCTTGTCCACTCAAAGTACACACTTTTCTTAATTACGGCTCACATGCAACAGTTTTTCTCAGCAAGATTTCGAAGAAAATTGGTATAAAACTGCAGATGGCCCAAGGTGGACATCACCCCCCCCAATTCTCCGTAGAGGGGAGCACCAGTATGCTCACCACAGAAAACATATGAATGCATGTTAAGCAAGCCTGAGCTACTCCTATACCAAACCATCCATCCCAGCCCTCCAGACCTGAGCTACTCATCACGAGTCAGTGCACTGGCATCGCCACTCATCCTATACCAAACCATCCATCCCAGCCCTCCATACCTGACCTACTCATCACGAGTCAGTGCATTGGCATCGCCACTCATCCTATACTAAATCATCCACCCCAGCTGTCCAGACCTGAGCTACTCATCAGGAGTCAGTGCATTGGCATCACCACTCATCCCATAACAAGCCATCCATCCCAACCCTCCAGACCTGAGCTACTCATCACGAATCAGTGCATTGGCATCGCCACTCATACTATACCAAACCTCCCATCTCCCAGCCCTCCAAACCTGAACTACTCATCATGGGTCAGTGCATTGGCATCTATACTCATCCTATACCAAACAATCCATCCCAACCCTCCAGACCTGAGCTACTCATCACGAGTCAGTGCGTTGACATCGTCACTCATCCTATCCCAAACCATCTATCCCAGCCCTGCAGACCTGAGCTACTCATCACGAATCAGTGCATTGGCATCGCCACTCATCCTATAACAAACCATCCATCCCAACCCTCCAGACTTGAGCTACTCATCACAAGTCAGTGCATTGGCATTGCCACTCATCCTATACCAAACCATCCATCCAGCCCTCCAGACCTGAGCTACTCATCACGAGTCAGTGCATTGGCATCGCCACTCATCCTATACCAAACCATCCATCCCAGCCCTACAGACCTGAGCTACTAATCACGAGTCAGTGTACTGGCATCGCCACTCATCCTATACCAAACCATCCATCCCAGCCCTCCAGACCTGAGCTACTCATCACGAGTCAGTCCATTGGCATTGCCACTCATCCTATACCAAACCTGAGCTACTCATCACAAGTCAGTGCATTGGCATCACCACTCATCCTATACCAAACCGCCCATCTCCCAGCCCTCCAAAGAGTGGCCCCTGTTAGCTAAGTGGAGGTTGAGCGTACCGAGATTGGCAAAACGCAGAAATATGATGAAATTAACGGAGCATATGATTATGCATTATGACATTTAATGGGATTTCCTTGCTTTAGATGTCCAAACCTGCCATGTGAGGGGACTACATGGATTTAAAATGGCATATGGTGGGGACACATGGGCAGATGATGATAATACTTGGCATAAGGTGAGGGTACCAGACCATTTTATGGCAACATCTCAAGTGGGCATCACAATAAAAACATGTTTCAGACGCTTGCAGTCTGTAGGCCTCCAACACAGAAGCCAGAGGCTTCATTGACTGCCCATGGCCATTCTAATCCCTATGGCCATTCCCACCGACTACCTGTCTCTCCTGGCCGAAAACACCCACTTGTGGGATCTCTTTGAGCTAGCTCTATCACACAATAACAACAAGCTTTCTGCTGCATAGAGTCTTCCAATAATGTTTGTAGGATGTCTTTGGTGATTCAATGGCTTAATTGAAGCTGCAAATGAGCTCCAGGTGTAATCGAAATGACTCAGTCAAGTGTGCCTTCACCCACTTGATTTGTAAGCAAATGTGTGTCCTTGCTTCTGGGGAGGAAATGAAGTGCTGTTAAAACAAGCATTGGTAAAGCCAACAGTTTTGGGTTGTGTTTAGGTATTAGGAAGGCATTTTCTAGGTACTGACATCATATGACCGGGTGCTCAGACCATTTTTTACAGTTGTTGCCCCCTTATGGCTAGATAGCACCATTATGGCAGTGCCAGGCAAATACCTATCCCATGCCTACACAAAAACGAAAATCGTTGTCTTTGCCAATGCTTGCTTGGTTTTTGGCTTGCATTTTCTATAGGAGATAGACCTGTTACAATTTCCCTTCCAGCCAGCCATTTCTTCCCTCCTCTTTTCGCTCTTGGCAGATGGGAGGCAGGTAGAAGCATTTACCAATCCTCCTTCCCGCAAAATCATTGCTGCCCGTTGCGCCTCCGGGCGGTGGGGTGGGGAAATTACATCCTTTACCAATAGACTGGTCACGGGGCGTGAGGATGTGGCGCATCTTTTCTTTTTTTGTAAGGCCCATTCCCGGGCAAGGGGGCGTTGGCTTGCCCCGGTTTGGAGCCACCTAATCCAGCTCCCAATCTCATCAGCTATCCGAGCCCTGAAGTGTTGCACCCATCCTGTATATGTGCTAGCAGTCTCAACATTTCTAAGATCTGCATTCAAGGAGAGAATGCTCAGGACTAGAATAGGCACCGCGCTGGTAGAGCAGTAGCTTGGGTGGGATGCATGTACCAAGGTTGTAATTTATAGAAGCTGATATTGGTTTAATTATTGTTCATATATTTTAAACATAAGGATCTTATGATACCGCAAACAATGCACATATTAATGTAAATTGTGTTATTAATGTTTTGGATTGTAAAAAATTGCACTTTGATGGAGATTTACTTTCCGAATAAAGTTAACAAATCGAATCGACTGGTCACGCGGCCCATTTCCCTACTTGGCTGTATGGCTACAATATGCAACCCACCCCTGCCCACATTCCACCGTTAGGTGGAAGGAAAACCTCATAGAGAGTACTTCTGCGCCATAGTGCGTGGTGTTCTACTTAAAGTCTGGGCGAGCAGATAATCAGGATGCTGAGATGGCGGGCATTGCCCAACGGTAGACGGCTGCATTCTGCACAGGGGATAGCTGCTCTAGCTTCCCCTCAACCTTCCGCCCCTACCACCCGCCACTCACTGTATAATTCTTTTTAATTCTATTGGAAAAGAGACTAATGCAATGCGTCTAGTGTTAGCAGATCACTACCAATCACATCCAGTCCTTGCAGTAGTTGAACAGACAGCGATCTCAGTGCCATTTTCTCCCACAGCACAGTGCAGAAGCGGTATTCCCCACTCCAATAGTGCTCAGCAGATACCATCCTTTTTTCAGCGCACTCCGTCATCATCTTCCTTGGGGCATCATGGAAATTGAAGGGGCCCACCTGGAGCCGTCGGCCACCATTTACTCAGCAGCCATTTTACTAGTAGTATTTACTTGAATGTAAAAGGAGACTGTGCTCTCTTTGTTTGTGCCCCTCACGAAAAAGGCCCTTAACACTATCTCTGATATTCCAGGGTGCCAAGGGCAGAAAAAACAAGTTCGGTTGACCCTACCAGCATATTAATGGCCCACAGCCGTCGTTAAAAGTCCTTGCTGAGCTCAAGCCTATAATCTCATGCAGTGTGTTATTTCCACCTGGTAAAGCCCATCACACACTGCGGTGTGTATCTAATCAGCTTCCAAAAGGACAACACAATTCAGTTCCTATAACTGCACAGCCAACTTACTCCGGCAGCACTCTTGTCCCTTAATGTATCTAGCAATAATTCAGCTTGAAATCTGTGCACTGCATTTAACAAACTAAAGACAGGTTTTATTCCAGGTCAGGACATTACAAGAAATGGACATGGCCATTGTTTTTCTTTAAGCCTGTGTGACTTTAGGACCGTATGCATTAAACCAGCTTAGAATGCCCTTGCAAGATTGATCCTATAAAATGTATTGGAACCTTCAGTTTTGATGGCAATAAAAAATCATATTTATCTGAGAAAAATCTAGGTTTCTGGTGCAAAATGTTCAAAACACTGCCTGATTTATGCAAATGTTTTAACATGGGAAAGTCCCTTTGAAACCATTTTTGTAAATCAGGCCCTTAGGGTTAAACAAACAAGTGTGTCATTTGTTTTCCGCGTTAATATTACAGTAATCATTGTAATCATTGTACACTCCCTCTCTCCCTGCCCTGTGGGCGCTTTGAAACAGTATATTCCTATTTTATAAGCGCCTAACATGCAAACAATAAATAAATAAACAAATAACGTTTAGCGTACTTTCGCAGTGCAAAGTCACTATACTCAGCAAAGATACACTTTGCACTGCTCTGTGAATTAGGCCCGGTGGAACGTGCTTGCTGGCAGTACAAAGTCACTTTGATCCGTGCTAAACGTTCCATGAGTTAGGCCCTACGTTCTCTGTGTCTAGAGTTTGGCTATTGGGTCTTGTCTAGAGTGGCTCCTGCTACTTCCATGGTCTCGTGGAGTGATGAGTGAAGAAGAGAAATGATGATTGGCTGAAACGGATGCTGTACAACTCAGGCCCTTTCCAGCTTAAGTTACTGTCCTTATGGGCGGGGGCTACAGCGCGCAGGATCGGGGTCAACTCCGTGGCCCGTGCGCATTGTTGCGCAGAGGCTGGCGACACCGTTCCGTGGGCCTAGACACCAGCTGTACAATCTATGCAAACATGAGGGTCATGAGGTCACATGCCAGCCGGGCTCACAAGGCTTTTCATGTGTCTGGCGAAGGGAATATGAGAAGCAACACCGAATGAGTGAAAATTAAATGGGTGACTTGTTTCCAAACACGCACATGGCCCACATGCATTGAAGGGGACAAATATACACTCAACCAGGGGTTTTAATAGAATATCACTAAAGGAAATGGGCATACAAATCGTGCATTTTGGGGTCAATTGGGCTAAATAAAATGATACATTTTGGGAGTGCCCGGTAAATTGGCTCATTGGCTGCTTTAATGGAACATTTTGCAAAATTTTATTGTGCACGTGATACATACACACTGTATGAAAAAGGAGCAGCAGAATGGTACTTGTTCTGTCACTTAATTGTATTGGGACTCCATAGACAACATTCTTCAAACACATAGAAATGCTATTTAAAAAAAAAACTAATCTGCGCTTTAAATTGTTTAGAATAATCTCACAATTTAATATAGCGCTTCGTGGTTGTCGCCTCCAAATTCGAAGCACTGTAATACTTGTTTTTATTATCGTCCACTTTTTAGACCTGGGGAGGATGGGGCAGTCCTGCTAGTACTCAACTTGTGCCCCACACATTGAAAACTTAGATATCTGGAGAAAGCACTTAACTCAGCAATCTGGTCTCCGTTTGTGGTCTCAGCACTTTTGGAAGAAATGGGCATTGCACAGATAACGGCTTACCCTGATTTTAGGAACAGTGACACGCCATGGTTGCCTATGGTTTCTCGAAGGTCTCCCATGGATGTCCAGGGCCAATCAGTGATATTTGGCTTGGCGTTACTCGGGAGGGCCAATGTCACACAAGTTGGTCAAGGGTGACGACGAGATTATGAAACGTCCACATGAGCTGCTAACAAATGACACAGTGCGGGGAATACGCGCACCACAGTCTAGAAGTCTGGCGCCCCATCTTCTCTTCCGAAAACTTGTCACCATTTCCCAGACAGCCCCGCCTGTCTCCCCCAAGTGCCTTGGAGAGCAGGCTTGACTAAGCTCAGCATGGGGGAGCGTTGTGGTGCCAAAAATGAAGCGGAGAGAAATAGGTTGCACACTTTATTTACAAGGAGGTGAAAGCCGTGAGACCGGAGAGAGCTAAGGTCACCTTCCCGCCTTTGTACATTTTCCTCCAGGAAAAAAAGGCGATCCTCTTTTAACAGCTCCTCATTTCTATGGAGACAATGGCCCGGCTCCCTGTACTGGGTCCCGCCCCCTTTTTGTTCCGCTGTCTAGCATTGACAGTTTAATTAAACCCAGCTGAAGAGGAGGGCGCAGGGGGTCAGCCATTTGTCAACACCATGTTCCTGGAATTTAAGCTAGGCACCTCTCTCCTCTCTTGAGGCAGGTTAATGTGTTATTTCCCCCGCCCCCCCCCCCCACCGCTCATTACTGGCATTGGCCGCAATGGGCTCAAGGGGGACGCGTGGCAGAGGTGTAAACACCTTCAGAACATGTTGCCCAGCTCCCCATCTTTTTTTTACAGGAAATCGGTGTTTTTAGACTTGTTGGAGTAGATTATGCTATGGTCATAGGGAGGGTGCGCACCCCAGGGCAGAGTGCCACTCGTTTTTTGCAGTGGTGTGCCCAGTCCACAGTGGTGTTGCAGAAACGATTGCAAGGTCTGTTCTCAATGATTGAATGCTTGGAACACCCTCAGATCTCAAAGGCCACTTCAAGTGCCAGTGGCAGCAAACTTCCTTCAGAGGCGCACCATGGACGTCATTTAGGGGTCGCCATGGGTCGCAACTGCGACCCCTGAGGTCTCCCTTGCTACCCCTGTGGTCTCCTTTGCTACCCCTACAAAAAAAGAAGAAAAACTTGTTTTATTTTTTTTTTAAGATTGAGGCTCCTGGGCTTTGGCCAGCAGCATGTGGCTCTTTGTTTCTGGAGTGGCTGGTTTTCTGATAGCTATAGCTGGGAAGATAGCTCAGTGGGTTGAGCGCTTGCTGCTGCAATGTGTGTGTGATCTGCAGATTGCAGGTTCGACTCCCAGCAAGGTCAACTCAGCCTTTCATCCTGCTGAGGTTGATAAATGAGTACCAACACAGGTTTGGTGATATTGTATGTATATTTGTTCTATATGAAGTGCTGAAGAGTAAGTGCTATATAATAACGCATCATTATCGTTTGGCCTTGGACGTCTGTTTGTATTCACAGTGATTTGGTAATATGGGCCTATATGCACGGATATTAACGATACATATGGCGATCCATTCCTGTATGAAATGTATATCACTTAACAGTGATATCTTAACCGGAGTGAACTTAGAAACAATGTTATAGGATGCCACTTCCTGTTTTGTCGAGGGGTGAAAGGTCATGTTCCATTGCTTCCCGTGATGTCACTTTGGGGTGGGGTCAAATGACATCACTTCCTGTGATGTCATCAGAGGTCAAGGGGCATGTGATGTCACTTCCGCTACCCCTGGCATTTTGGTGAAATGACGTCCCTGGGACGTACGTTGTACATTGCCCAAGGAAACACCCACCTATGTGCTTTCTGAGAAGGGGCCATTGGCAGGGGATGATACCCCTGGCTCTGCTCTTTATGGGAGTCCATATGGCCATATGGTGACTTGGGTCCAATGGCTGAGGGCATCTTGTGCTGGGCCTGCTGCCATCAATGGGTGTGCACGCCAGAGGCAGCATTTGCTCCAAACACGGAGTGGCCATGCGGTATGGTATGGTAATGTTTATTTGTAAAGCGCCTATACACAAGGCCAGTGTTTCAAAGCGCTCTTGTGTCCATGCTGTATATACGTTCATTAGATGGACAAAAATGGAAAGTTCCTTTGTAGGCAGTAACTTTAATTGGCACACGTAAATCGTCATTGGCCTCCTCTCAAACAATCAGAATATTTAAGTGCAGTCAATATCTTCTGGTATTGACTGCATTCTGAACATTCTGTTTGCAGAAGCAGACTGGGAAACAACAATGCAAATAACAAGGGGGGTCCTGGGAGATTCTCTGCCAGACATGAGTCCTGGTTACAAGAGCCTTTCCCAGAGTCTTTAGCTCACTATCTTTCACAAAGAAGAAATATCCCAAACATATCAGTCTTTGTCCTGCCCTAGGACAGTCCAGCACCGAAATGCTAGGCAATTCTCCTCTGAACAAGAGTACCAACAGCAACCCCAGACACGTGTTTCAGTCTGGTTGGACCTCATCAGTAGGGTGGAGCTGTGCCTCTCTAAGAATAGTGAACAAGGGGTCCACGTCTGGATTCCGCTAGTAACTTAGGGTGAGACCCAAAGTTGCTTGACCCCCTTGTTATTTGGGAAACAACAATGCCATATTTTATATGAACTAGACACTTCCTCTCTGGGAGGAGCTTTTTTTACTGCAACATTTTAATTAACATACGCAAGAGAAAGACAAAACAATGGAGAAGCTTTCACTTTCTTATAGAGAAGACATTTACTTTTACACAACACCTCATGTATGCTCATGATAAGCCTGTTCCAGTTCTACCAAGTTGCAATTAAGATGCTTAACTTGAAGACAACCATGCTATTTAAATATTACAAAATAAAAGCACATTTAGTTTGCTAACGCTGTCTATTT
The DNA here is from genome assembly GCF_040938575.1 of Ambystoma mexicanum. Classification (NCBI taxonomy): domain Eukaryota; kingdom Metazoa; phylum Chordata; class Amphibia; order Caudata; family Ambystomatidae; genus Ambystoma; species Ambystoma mexicanum. The sequence continues at coordinate 1,438,599,928 of NC_090929.1, read as the reverse complement.
CCTTTACTCTCTCTTACAGTACAATTTTGTACTTCAGCACAAACCTCGAAAGCACGTGTTGCTACTACCAGCATATGCTAATAGCCTTATAGACCTCAGGAGGGTTCATTATCGCTTTGGATAATGCCTAAGTCTAGTGCTATGCCCACCTATTATATCACTGACTCTGCCCTCGCCTAACTGGGCTGTCAGTAGCCCTGGTGGATCAGGATTTCACCGCTCTTTCCTACAAAATAATCTGCCTTTGCTTGAAACAGATTTTGGGATGAGTTATAAGCATCTACCACCATGTGTGGTTGCCACACTCATTTTATTTTATTTATTTATTTAACACTTGTAAAGTGCACCTGACCCGTGTGTATCTGGGCGCTGGGCAGATATTTACAGCCATGGTAACAAGAGCATGGAATTGAACAAAACATATAATATAGCATGATGAATCATTTACAAAGTACAGTATTTACAAGTCTAGCAGATAGTTACAGGTCTAGCAGATATTTACAAGAGTTCAGGGTGTATTCTAGGATAAAAGGTGCTAACGTTTGAACGTGAGGAGCTAACTTTTAAGTTTTCTCTGGAAAGAGATGTGTGAAGGGTCGGATTTGATGGCAAGGGGTAGTGTGTTCCATTCTATGGCAGCAATTACTGGGAAGCTGCGGCTGCCCGGCCTTGGATCCTTAAAATTTGGGAACTGCAAGGAGAAAGGCAGTGGAGGCGAGTCTGTTTCATTGATTGTGTGGGGGTTGAAAGGTTGTCAGATATTTAGGGGCCGTACTAGTAAGGCATTTGTGTGTGGTTGCCAGAATGCTGAATCTAATTCTATCCTGGACAGGTAGCCAGGGCGCTTTGCATCTTGTTTCTGAGATATGTTCTCTCCTGTGGATGTTAAGTGCAGCCCGAAGGGCGTTATTTTGGGTAACTTGGAGTTTATTGATGCTTTTGTTAGAGGCTCCAGCCAGGAGGATGTTACAATAATCCAATTTGGACAGAATAAGGGCTCTTGCTAAGGTTAGACAACTGTCGGTGTGAGTTACGGTCGGCAAGCATTACTGAGCTTGGCTGTGTAGGAGGCTGCAGAGATGGTGGCATTGACTTGTCTTGCTAATGTAACAGAGGAGTCCAGGTATACCCCCAGTGATTTGACCTCTTTAGAGACACGGCTGGTGTTCCCGTCTATCGTAAAGCTTTTGTATTTGGGGTCTAGTTTTTTTAGACAGGTTTGAATACTGACTAACAAAATCTCTGTTTTGTCGTCGTTTAAACAGAGTTAATTCTGGCCGATCCGAGAGTAACAGAGTCTTTGTCATAGTTTCCTGATAGGTGCACTAGGATCTGCGTGTCATCTGCGTAATTAGTGTACGATACTCCAATTTCATCTAGTCGATCAAACAAAAGCTTGGTGAAGATGTTGTACAACGTGGGTGACACGCAAGTTCCTTGGGGCACTCCACAGGGAACTGCTGCTTAATTGGCACTTGCTAGGTAAGAGAAGACTCTCATTGTGTGCTCTGGGAGGAAGGATTCAATCCAGGCAATGGCTTTGTTGGAGAGGTTGTTAGCGTAGGCTAGGTGAAGGCACAGGATTTTGTGGTTCACTAAATCGAAGGCCACCGAGAGGTCTAGAAGTAGTAGCAACGCTAAGTTGCCTTTGTCAATGATAGAGTCCATCAGATTTTTCAGGTCTAAGAGGGTAGTTACCGTACCGTGTCTGGGTCTAAAACCAGATTGGTGCAAGCCCAAGAGGTTATTTGTTTCTAGATGCTCTTGGATCTGTAGATATGCTGTGCGGTCTAAGATTTTCTATAGGAACGCAGTGGGTGTGATGGGACGGTAGTTTGTAGGGATGTTAGGGTCTAGTGTGTTTTATTAGGAGAGGGAGGACCCAGGCATCCTTTAGGTTTTTAGGGACCGTGCTTTCTGCGAAAGACATGTTAATGAGAGTGGTGATGAACAAGGCTGGTTCCGTAACACATTCTTTAATGAAGGTTGCTGGGCAAGTGTTGCCCTGGCACCTAGAATGTTTCAGACTAGATACAATTTTGGTGACTTCGGCAATCGAGACAGGTCTGACGTCAAATGGGAGGCCGGATGGGAGATCAGTGAGGGCGTTGATGGGAGAGACTGGGGTGGCTAGCTTGTCTTTTTGTTGGCTATTTTGGTTTGTAACAGGCAGACTTTGAATAGCAGTGCATTCTGGATGTTGGTGCACTAGGTTTCATCTTTGTGGCATGATTCAGGTGGGTTTGTAGGAGTCTCCAGTTCCCTTAGGATTGTGAAGAGTTCTTTTGATCCCAATTTGGCGTTGGCAATTCTCTCATTGTAGGTGAGACTCTTTGCCTGGAGAATGGCTTGCTTGTATTTTTTGGACGAAGAGAGGAAGAGTTCTCAATTGGTGTTGGTGGTTGTGTCTTTCCAGTGGAATTCTCCAATACGTTTGTTTGTTCTTAGGTTTTTAAGGTGAGGAGTAAACCATGAATTAAGGTGTGCTTTGGGTTTCGGTTTCTAGAGTTTAAGTGGGGCAATTTTGTCCAGGGCTTGAAGGATAGTGGTGTTATACAGGTCTACTAGGGTGGCTGGGTTGCCAGGCCAGTGAGTGTGTCTGTAATAGGTCCTAGTAAAGGGAGCATGTTGGTGCTATTGATGTTGTGGGTATTTCTGGAAAAGGAGACTGGTGCCAGGTGTGATTCGGCCTTTGGGAGTGATCGTCTGTATAAGGTAAATATAATGACATTATGGTCAGACCAGGGGCAGGGAGAGATGTCCATTATGTTGGTCAGTCCATTCAGGTCAGCCAACTAATCCAAAATTCGGCCTTTGACATGTGTGACCTGGTTTATGCACTGGGTGAAACCTTGATCGACAATGGTGTTTTGTATGGTCATGGCATTTGGGTCAGAATTGTCATGGAGGCCTGGGTTAAAGTTGCCTAGAATAATGATTCTGGATGATGGCTTAGTGTCTCTGGATAGGAGGAGCGCTATGTCCTCGTTGAAGGAGAGGAGAGGGCCTGGGGGTCTGTAGAGTATATGGAAGGTAATAGTATTAGTGTTAGGGAAGGAGAGTTTGAGGGAGAGTAGCTCCCCTGATGGGAAAGGGAATTGGGTATGTTATCCGATGGACAGGGAAGATTTAGCATTCCTTTGGCTGAAGTTCTGTATTTCCTATAAATTGTAAAACCTTCTGGGATGGCCAGTGAGAGTGCTGGGCCAGCTGCTGAGTGAAGTCAAGTTCCTGTCACCACTAGTACGTCAAGTTAGTTAGTGGTAATCAGGTCAGAGTTATCGAGAGCGTGGGTGAGTAAGGATCTAGCATTGATGAGTCCACCTTCAATACTGTCTGACTTGGGTACATTTGATGATGTGGGCTGTGTCTGGATAGATTGACTCTACTAGATCTTTGGAATTTTGTCTTTTGAGTTTGGTCAGTATCAATAGGGAAGCATTTGGGAGGTTTGAGCTTGCATTTACAGTTTATGTGGGCTAGAGAGATGGAGGGCTCTTCAGGGTGCTGCTCTTGATAGGTGTGTGGAGATGTTCTAATACTTCTGTTTATGGCAAGTGTCAGGGACGAGGTGGAGAGTCGAGTCTTCGATTCATAGGGAGACATGCTGTGCATTTAGCTTGTAGGGCGCACTTGCAGTGCTGCAAGGAGGATTCAATGCATCCGTAATACTGTGGATACAAGTTTGTACGACACTGGGGGCAGTGCATTCAGCACTAGGAGCCCGAGACATGATGGGGATGGGACATGACAAACGGCGTGCTTGGGGCAGTACAGATCTTGTTTGGAGCATTTGGCACATTTAAGGCAATCAAAGTGACTGGCATGCTTGGGGCAGTGCAATACTCAAAGGATGCAGCAGACTTGTTTAGGGCAGTGCAATTTTCAAATGAGGTGATTGGAATACTAGGTGTAGTATACTTCTCAATGGAGGTAATTGGCGTGCATAGGGCAGTGCAGTTCTCAGTGGAGGTGACAGGCATACTTAGGGCAATGCAGCTCTCAATGTGGTCAGCTGGCATAGTGCACATCTCAATAGGGACAACTGGCATAGTACAAGTCTTAGTGGAGACAATAGGCATATACTAACATATAGGCATATACTAACATATAGAACAATAGGCATATACTAACATTTAGAAATGAGCATGATATGGTATACTGATTTTACATTGCCCCAATACCACCACAGTAATGCTCTTATGGTGAGTGTACCCTAGCTGCGAAAATGAGGTATTGTGTCTCCGTCCAGAATAACCAGTCCATAATTTTTGGAGAAAGAAAAGAGTTAAAGAGGCAAAGTGGGGAGATGAAGGAATTGCATAGATAGGGTCTGTAAAAACTACTATCCCACTCTGATTGGCAAGGAGATTGTATGAAGGGCGAGCACCAGTTGCATAGTTCTTGACATTGCTGGTGAGTGTGGGAATGTTTGAAACTTTTATTTTACATTTACTGCAACCAGACTTAGTTTACAATAAAAGCCAAATGAACATGTCACTGCACATGGCTGACTGTTGGGTGCCAGCATTGTACCAAATAAGAAGTGTGCTTCTGGTAACATGCTCCATTTTAGAGAAAGCTCTGGTAAATATGTTGTCACCTGCCACCATGGGGCGAGTGAATGTCTCTTAGGTCTAGCATGTAAAGTAAAGCAACTGGCCCTGCAGGTCTACTGGGATTTTTTAAGACTTTGCAAGGCCTGATAGAGACACACAGAACAAACAAACTGGGAAGATATAATGAACTGCAGTAAAGGGAATATAATTGTATAAGTAAGGGTGAATGTATAATGTTAGGCAGTTGATCTAATTTAGAAAGAGGGAACATGCAACTCGTGGTGAGCAGCATTTTCCAGAGAATGGCATTTTCTGGTACCATGATAGAAGTATTAGAATTAGTCAAAGCATGGTTGTACAATGGCCTGAAATGTACACAGAAAGCCCATAACGTGTGGAGGTCGGAATTGTTGGATAGCATTTTTTTTGGCAACCGCTGCAAATCGCAGGAAAATGATTTAGGAATTGCGAATGTCATACCGACATCTGATCCCATTGTTTTTCCCCACATTCACATTTTTACACACACTAACATTGGCAAAAGACTGGCTTCCTGCCTCCATAACCCACAACAAAATAAAATCATACATTACCCTGTCTACCCACCCCCCACAACAAAAGGCCATTACTTGCCATCCTGCCTCCTTACAAGTATGATTAACATACATTGTTAAAATGATCCTTATTTATAATGTAACACTACAGAGTATAAACCCATATCAGTGAGGCTTTCTCTACAGATAGTTAAGGAAAATAAGGCACAGAGATGAAAAACAATTTGCTCAGAATCACATAATGTATGAAGTGTGGAAGGTGGGGATTTGAGCTCTGCCTTCCTGCTTCCACAGTTTCCAATGCAGAAAGCAGGGGGGACTACATCTTATCTTATTCCATTTTCAGTATTAGAAACAAAACAATACTTTCTGCTAAATTGTTATTCAAGGGCTAACCTAGTACACCGTTCAATAAATCTGGTTTTCAAAGCACCAATGTATCTCAGCTATATCTGAGAAACAGACTAAGATTATAATTATAATGAAAATGTACTATAAATATAATCTTAGTCTGTAAAATGGTGTGCACTTTCAAAGCACCAAGTCACATGGAAAAACAACCTGAAAAAATATAAGAGAAATAGTCATTGCAACATATGTTCCTAGAGCAGATACACATCACTTACTCAGAAAAAAGAAAGGGGGTCAAGCCAGCTCCACAATTGGGTACAATGGCATGCAGGTCAGACATAGATCCCAGCAACAGTCAGCTGGCATACCTATCATTCCAGGTGTGTTTCTCCATCTCATATACACTATTGTCCTTACCCATCATCCTCCGGTGTTCTTCATTTGCCCCACATTCTCAATGTCCCTCTGTTTCTTACAATTAATTTTCAGAACTCCATTCCCCTTTTGCTCCATTGTTTATCTATTAACTATATCCCCTTCCCTTGCACGCGCATCCTCCCCTTACCCACATTGCACAGTCACCAATTCCTTGCCACTCACGCCCTTTAATGGCCCATCACACCAAACCCATTCCTAGCCCCTCACCACCTTCCATTGCCCTGGCTTACATTTTGACAGTGGACCACCTTGATTTGCCAGTCATCCTCTGCCAGATACAGCACGAAGCCGTGGTTGGGGTCTTGTTGGTAATTGTGACTATGGGGTCTGCACTTGGACAATGCAGAGCACAAAGCGGCAAGGGGACATGGTTAACTTTGTGCTCCCCAGTTGCACTTTCTTGGAAAGGGAGCTGCATATTTCAATTCACGGAAGAAGAGAGAACTGAAAGGGGAAAAGAATTGGAACTGGTGATGGCGAGTGAGCCATAGCTGCCTCATATATTTATGTGCGGGTGGAGTGTGTGTTTCAGTTTCTGTGACTGGGTTAGTGTGTTTCAGTGTATTTATGACAGTGTCAACTATACGTGGAAGGATGTATCTGTGTTTGTGTGACTTTGTATCTATAAATCTGAATCTGGTGTTGCTTTTCGTGTGTGTCTTTTGTTGGTCACATAACAGAAGAGTGTTCTGGACATGACAATGAAAAATGATTACAAACATTCAGAGTTGGCTGGTAACAAAATAATTGTCAGTATTTGGCAAAACCCATTGATTTTAACGTCCAACCAATACAGAGTTAGATCAAATACTATTAATGGTATTCCATAGGAATACCAGCAGTGGCATTTTAGGTGGACTTTTTGCAGAAAACCCGCCTATTTTTACCTCCAACTCCAAGGTGGAGGTAAAAAATCAAAACTGGCCCCAAGTTTTTTAAAATCTTTCTTTTTATTGTACAGATGGAAGCACCAGTGTTTTCCTTCAATAGAGTGAAACACGTTTTTTACAAAGAGCCATCTTGATGGGGTAAAAAGGTAAGCATATCATTGCCTGCTCTCACCACCCTACCTACATAATGCACAATAGAGCCAGAATTAAACCATTTCAGCATACAGAAAATCAACAGTAGTGATATGAGCCACTACTGTACTTAATCCATTTTTCCCTTCACATTGATGCTGAAAATGGCTGAAGAAAGTGTTCAAAACCTTTTTACATTGCTGCCATCTGAGGTGGTACTTCTTAAATAGCTCCAGAGATATGATCTGATATCATAGGTCATTTATAACACACTTAATACCCAGAGGTTTCTAAGTGTGGACCTGTTGATCGAACCTGTATTTCTCCTTGTCATCTTGCTTCGAAGGCAAACATGTTTCCCCTAAACTATCCCCCCGAGATATCCCAGAAATACCACCTTTGCCGGTGGTAAACTTTGAGTAGGGTGGATTTTCAGAAATACCACTGGCGGAGCACGTAACTTTCTTCAGTGGTTTTAAAAAATCTGGCCAACTCCGAATGATCCCCTTAGTTTGAAATGAATGCCTGAATATTACATCTTTCCATGAGTGTTTTTCAACTGTGCCCAAAAGTAAGTACCACAAACAGTCCACTATATAAGTAACATCCATGTGTGATATTCAGGTTGTTATTAAACTCTTCTTGTATGAACACACTGGTGTTGAAGAAATTCACCAAAACATAGGGAAGCATTCATACAGCATCAAACCGAGGACAAACTGTAATAAGATATGGACCATTACTTTCCTGACAAGTAGGAGTCGTGATAAAATGCAGTGGATCATGGTACGATGCAGTTTGCCCTTTCCCCTCTGCTTTTAATGTGTACATGCAGCCCCTGGCTGCTCTTATTTGCTCCTTTGTGTTCTAGTTATTCTCCTATGCAGATCACACCCACATTCTGTTTAGGATGGATCTGGGCCAGGCAGGGACTGCTCTGCAACTTAAGTCCTGCCTTGAAGACGCCAGGGGCTGGATGGAATCCAAATGCCTGAAACGTAATGGCGAGAATACCAATGTTTTGATTGTCGGTCCTGCCTTTACTTCCGAAAGCTGCACTTTGGATTTCTGGCCATTGTCGCTGGATGCTGGATGAGGACGGTCAAAAATATGTCAGTAACAATGTCATCTTCACTGGCTATGGAAACCCAGATCAATACCACCTGTGGCCTGGGCTTCCTAAAATTGAAGCAACTTTGGAAGGTCTTTCCTTTTATCCCTTAGGATCTGAACGCCCAGGTGGCAGCAGCCTGCCTTAGTGGTGGTCTCGACTTTTCTTTCCCAACCAGCATACTTAATCCATTGCCTGCAGGTCTTGCAAAATGCTGCTGTTCCCCTGGTCATTCCTTTCGGTCATCATGTCTCGGCAGTACGGCGGGCACTATATTGGTTGCCCGGCCCTGCCCGAATCCAGTTTAAGACATTGTTTATTATTCTTCGGGCAATGTGCGGGAAAGGTTTGCCTGGCATTTCAGGATAAAATACAGTGCTTCTGCCCTGGGTGTATGCTTCAATCTGCAGACTTAGTGTAACTGAAGATACCGAGCTACCACAGAGAACGAGTGGGAGGCAGAGCCTTTTTCATCGCTGGCCCGAACCTTTGTAATACTGTGCCGGTTGCGCTCCAGCGCACTGAGGATTTTGAGCTTTTTAAATGTAAGCTAAACATCAATTTGTTTGCTTTAAGGGTTTTCCTTCTCTCTGCATCTAGATAGCATCATGATGCCTTTGGTGACAGCGTGCTCTACAAATATCTGATTGATTGACTGATTGTAACAGACCACTGGTGTATGGGGGCAGTGGTGCCAACATTAGCATCCAGGGTCACAGAACCTATTATTTAATTGCATACATTGCCACTGGGTGGTATAAGCATGCCCCTGCAGCCTAGACTCCTCTCCCTCTGACTCACTGTGGAGGCCCATGTGTGGGGGCCATGCAGGCACATCTACAACATTGCTGAAATCAAGCCAAATGCCTCGCCGCATTTACACGGAATCTGGGCAGGCTTTGCAGCACTCGGTTCCGTTGTGGCAGGCTAGATTCTGAAGGATTTCGTCTTTTTCAATTATTGTTTTTGCCTTTTGGTGCTCTGGCCCATGGGGCAACAGCTCAGTCAGCCTGTGGGGCAATTGCCTCTTTGCCCCCCCTTGCCAGTCTGCCCCTGGAAGGAATGCCCACCATCCTCATACAGGATATTCCCAGAATTCGAAAGTTGCAAGGGACATGTGCAACAAGCTGGAGATCTAGGCTTGGCTTTGATTCAGTGATTTGTAAAAATATTTTGTAGACTTTAAAACATCCCCACAGGGCTTAACTAAAGCATTGGGTAGAGATCTGTTTGTGCCCAGGTGCCCCCAATATTTTGCCGTATCTGTGAATATGTCGCATGGCTATATCTACAGTTTACCCAGGACATTCATGATGCCATGATGACCAGGTTGGGAAAGAAAAAAAAGAGTATAATGAAAAAAGACAGAAACCTACATCTGCTCCAGGAGTGTTTCCAATTTCGAAAGGAGGAATGTCACAACTGTTTTGGGAAATGGTGGACAAATCTCTTTTCGGGAAAGACGATCCGCCTGGCCTCTTCTGTGCATTCATTCGCGGTTTTAAACAGAATCGAATTATAAGTGTATAAATTAAAAGCAGATATCTCAGGGGCTGCACCAGGGCCTGTTTGGGGGTGTGGAAGAGCAACTTCCCCCGGGCTGTCAATCTCCCGGCTACAGAAATGTGAAGGCTTAAAAACAGACCCACAGAGCACAATTTCAATGTCATGTCACTGTATGTGGACTTAGTAAAGTGCCAAACTTCTATTGGTAGGGCCTTAAAGTGCTGAAGAGGACAGCTGTGATTCCAGGGGAATGTGGTCTGACATTGCATTACATGATCAAGTAGTCCATTGGATAACGAAAAGGGGAGTAGACAAATGTGTCATTAGTAGTATAAAGAATTATCATGGGTTGGCCTGTGCGAGCGCCTACCTATATCCAGGTTTATATGAATAAATGTGTGAGGAGCCACAAAGAAATGTAACCCAGCCATTTTTTCAGTGCCCCTGCAGGTGAAATTGATGCGTGCATGCATGGTCAGTTGACATCATATTTAACATTTCAGTGCAGTGGTTGCAGCTATGCGCTATGCATAGGTACGCAAATAACTCCATTCATTGCATGTGTACATTGCACTTTGGTTTGGGTGACCAGATTTTGAATATAAAAAACCGGGGCATGCCACTGACATAGAAGAAGAGCTACAGTGTCTGCGGTGAAACGGTAGTCCTACTTCTATGTGGGTGGCCTGTCACGTGTCATGTTGCAGGAACAGAGTGCTTATTGGGACCTGGAGGAAGGTGGACGGCCCCATCCGGGATTTGGGGATCGGTGGATACCATCCCGGTTTTTGGCCAAACCGATGAAAAATCATGATATCGGGCCAAAAACCGGGATGGTATAATACAGCCAACAAAAGAAGCAAGGATTACCAAGTGCCTGCATCGTGTTGCCTGCCACCTGCACTGTTGCCGCATCAGAAGCACATGCCAAGAAGAGGAGCTCTGTTATATTATCTAATCTGAACATGGGTTATAAAAATAAAAATACTTTTTCATTTATGGGAAATACTGGGCACAAAGAAAGTATCTGATACAATAAAAAAATGCTTTTAAAAATACAAATGTTTTTTCTTTGTTTAAAAATACACTACTCGACAATGAGAACTACTTTTCTACTCCCATAAAAATCATTTTACTCCCACTTTCTAAAAGTAGAGAGTAAAATACTCCCACCTCAAAATCTTATCTGGACTCCTCTGCTTAGCTATCTTTCCAGCATTGATCAGTAATGAAACAGCAATCAATTCTCATTGCCAATAAGGTACGCTCTAGGGTGACCAGATTTTTAAAATAAAAGACTGGGACAGGGCATCGAAATAATGATAGGACTTCAATTTGATAGGGACTACTTTGAATACCCATTAGTAGTGGGATGTGAGGGCGCGGGGGAAGGGTGTTTGGGTCCAATCACTCCCCTGGAAATACACTTTAAAGATTTGGCTGTGACTGTAAGAATGCTCAAACCAAAGCAACCTTTTCTCTAATTACTATTTTAGGTATTGCTAATGAAGCCCTTCCATACACAGTCTCCATGGCACCATCACTCAATGCACTGACTGCTAACCAAATGGTTGTGAGTTCGAGGCTGTGCCTGGACAGCTTAATGACAAATGGACTTTTACAGTCACAGTCGTGATTCTGCCAATGGTCACCCTGCCTTTTCATAAAATCGGGAGAGGGTTTTTAAATTAAAAAAGGAGGACAGTGGTCCAAATTCCCAGACAGTCCAGGCAAAACAGGGACGTCGATCACCCTACTACACTCAGGTGTCTGCAACGTTTGCCTCCCCAGATTTCTTGGAATATAACTCCCATCAGCCCTCGTCAGCATAATTAATGGTGAGGGATCATGGGAGCCATAGTCCAAAACAATTGTAGAGCCACAGTACTACACCAATAGGAAGGAAAAAGGTTGTGGAGGGTCAGTTGAACGAATTATCCTTACTCCACTCAGCACCTAGACTATTACTGATTTTGTATGTGCATATCATTGGAACAAAACATATCATGTCGTTGCTGTGTCAAAGATTAATTTTGAACCACAATCTTTTCAAACTTTCTTTTCTTATTTCTGAATTAATAGTCTGATGTTGAGTCACTTTTGAGTGGAAGGAAATTGAATAATTTTCCGGGGAGCTAGAGGTGATGAGGAAAGACATGAGCGGACTCACAACCAAGACAAATATTTTGTACCCGTAGACGTAGCAGACAAATTAAACTGCCTTTTTGAAGAAGTGATAAGAAATTAGTAAATTAATTTAGAGACCACGTACTGTCTCATGCATGCAGGAAATGAGCAGTCTGGAGCGTATTATGGTCTTATGAAATGGATGAATGTACTGGGATTAGTGTGGCATAAACCCTGGGGCGGACAGGGGAATAAAATTGTCTCGGGCACCAATGAAAAAGTGGCCCACAGTTGCAAATAGGAATTCATTCCTTTTGTGATGCTGTTTGCAGGGGAGTTGCTAGGTCTGGAAAAGACCCGGGGCTAAGCTGATGTCGGAACTTTTGGGACTGGGGGCTAGCTAGTCTTTTGGCTGTAGCTCCTGAGATTCTATCTGGGGCTACAGCCAAAAGATCAGGGGCTATAGCCCCCTTAGCCCCCCTCTAGCAACGCCCCTGGCTGTTTGAATAGTACCCAAGGGGGAGATTTTAGATGAAATGTGATGCAAATTGTACATTTTAAAGAATATTTATTCAGCAACACTGGCAAAAACTATTAGCCGCATAGTGAAATAACTCATCAAACTGGCCCACATTGGTCAAAAAATTGCCCCACTGTGACCCAAATAACTGGCCCACACAAGCATTTTGCGTTTTTGGTCTGGCCAATGGGCCCATTGCCCTGTATGCCAATCCAAGCTTGCATAAACCTTGCTCTGAAGCAACAGTGCACTGTGCACGGGGGTGCAGCAATAGGATACATACATATGGATGCAGAAGTTACAGGGAGTTACAGGAAGAGGATATAGGGTTAAGGAGGGTTAGGGAGGGTTAGGTGGACCGAGTAGCGGTCGGGCCAAAAAAGCAAACAAAGGCTTGCACTGCCGGGACTAGGGAAGGCAATGCTGGGAATGAAAGGAGTACGCAGGAATGCACCGCATGTTTGGGTTACAAGGAGCAGCTTCCCTCGCAGCACATGTGGGAAGTGGCGTGGGCTGCTCAAACCTCCACCAACAAACCTCTTCGGGATGAAGAATTTAAAAGGAAACAGTCATAAGATTAACCAGAGTTCCAGGTGCCGCAAACCAAATAAACAGCAATCAGTCACTCTGTGCACAATAGCTAATTTAACTAGTCAAATACTACTGAATTACAAAAGCAATAATGACTGGAAGGGGAAAGTATTTCCTGGCAGCATGCGCGCTGTCTGAACGATGAGTGCCCTTCACCAAGTTGGTGCGTTAACACGCAGAAGGTGCCTGTCTATGCCCACTGCAAAGGGAGAAGGCGGACAGAGGTGTGGTCCAGCGGCTTAAATTGAGCCTTCTGAGCAAGGAACCCTCCCATCGAATTTGGTCTGCCTATGCATGATCAAACTCTGTGATCCCGGCTAAATCCCCATTTCCTACCATTGCTTCACTTAGTTAACAAAGAAAGTGAGCTGCTACAGCCAACTTAGTTTGTAGTTTGTAGTGTGTGTGTTATGTTATGTTATGTTACTTTGCATTTATATAGCGCCTTATGTACCATTGGTATCCATTGGTATGATCTCAAGGTGCTGGTAGGTTGAACGCCCTCGGGAATCGTAGTTCAAGTCAGTAGAGAGAGAGAGAGAGAGTCATACGGTGAGTGTGTGCACCGGATATGTGTGCAGCAGGTGTGGCACACATAAGATAGCTGCTTCTTAGCGGTAGGTGTGGTTGTTGGGAGATCAGGAGTTTGTGTTCGTTCTGGCAGGGTGATACCAGACTGATTCTGGCTGTGTTAGGCCTGAAGAGAATGCCTAGGCTGGCGGATGTTTAGTTAAGATTATGGGGAGTATGTGGCAGGTGTTGGTATGAGAACAGCTATACCGAATGTGTCATAGTATCCCTGTGTTTTAGTTGAGTGGTGGTGTATAGAAGAGAGTAAGCGTGGTGATGTGATATGGTGGTTTTCAGTAGGTGCTTGAGATCGAGCGCCTTCATGCTCCATGCATTCCATGCACTCCAATCATTCCATGCACTCTAACCGTTCCATCCTCTTCAACTGTTCAATGTATTACAACCGATCCATGCACTTCAACCATTCCATGCTCTCCAGCCTTTCCATGCACTCCAGCCTTTCCATGCACTCCAGCCATTCCATGCACTCCAACCGTTCCATGCACTCCAGCCATTCCATGCACTCCAGCCGTTCCATGCACTACAACCGTTCCATGCACTCCAACCGTTCCGTGCACTCTAACCGTTTCGTGCACTCCAACCGTTCCGTGCACTCCAACCGTGTTCCATGCACTCCAACCGTTCCATGCACTTCTGCCGTTCCATGCACTCCAAACGTTCCATGCACTCCAACCATTCTTGCACAATGTCCATTCCATGCCCTCTATCTGTTCCATGCATTCCATCCGTCGCATGTACTCCCTCAGTTCTATGCACTCCATCTGTTCAATCAGTTCCATGCATTCCTTCTGGTCCATGCACTTCGTCCGATCCATGCATTCCTTCCGTTCCAACAACTTCTTCCATTCCACCCACTTCATCTGTTCCACTCACTTCATCCGTTCACCCACTTCAACCGTTCCTGTCATGATGCCCGCTCCCGGGGAGCCGGTTCAAGCCCTGCGTCCCCGAAAGCGGACATCCAGTCCCCAAGGAAGGACCCAGCAACCCCATATAGGGGCCCTTTGGACAATGTCCTGGCGCTTATGGCGCCAGGCTCATAAAAGACATCAGTCCTGGCGCCAGGCTCATTATGGGAGTGCTTGGGTGCACTTACCTGATGCAGACCATGCTGCAGGATCCCGGCCTCCTTGAGGCCTGAAAGGAACTACTTTACCTGTGGGACTAATTTACCATCCGGGCGTGGTCGGGGAAGGATACATACCTGATTGGAGGAAGGATACATACCTGGAACTTCTTCCAAGGCTATTTAAACCCCACCCGAACAGCCACACGTGCTTCGTGTTGTTCTGCATCTAGCAGCTGGACGCTCGCTGTGTCTGCTCCTGCATCCTGACTTCTGCCACACCTGCCAGCATCCTGGATCACCTGCAAAGGAAGAGAAGAAGAGAACAGAAGAAGGAAAAGTCCTTACCTGCTAAATCCGCATCCCGGAGACATCTCGCCGACAATCCTGAAAAGGAAAACTTTTATTTAAAAGCTCATCGGGTCGATCGCTGCAGCGCCGCATTCCACTCACCTTTACAGGGCGCCTTCATGTTCAGCAGGGATCATCCGGATTCGCAGTCACGCCCCAGCACCTAGGGAGTAAAAGACCAGAGCAAAAGGTGAGAGAGAGAAGGGAATAAGGAAAGCTAAATCTCCATGTTAAGACTTACCTCTTGATTCATTCCCTCTTCATTTCGGGTCCGCGCGGCATCCTGGCATTTCCGGACCCCGGCCCCTAAGGGGAAAAAGAGACATCAGCGTTAATGATCGAATGAAACACATTACCAAAAAACGCTCATTAAAGACTTACCTGATTTCTACAAGGATTTCACCTCTTATCTCGGGTCGGTGCCTGTTCCCCGGCATTCCGTACCCCGGCCCCTATGGGGAAAAAGACACTAGCATTAGTACATTAATGCATGGACACAAGGGGAACCTCTTATCAAAAAACCAAGCAAGTTTGGTTCTCACCAATCCGAAAATCCAGTGAAGTAACTGGGTACCAACGTGCCCCTGCATCAGAAGCAGGATGGAGAGCTCACCCTTCCAGACCCTAAGTTGAGACGCTACGAGGAATCACAGAAGGGTTTCGAGGAGGGTGAGAGGGGAAAGTGGGAGGCCTATTGCATTACCCCGCAGACAGTTAATCCCCTATTTTCGCCTACAGAAGGATACTTCTGTGAGCCAGACAAGCCAGATTTGGCGGCCCGGTCCAGTCCGTCTTCCGAACCCTGCGCATCACCTTAGAAGAGGTCACAGCAGCGCGAACCAGGCCAGCGCCTCCGTGGGAGTCAGGTGAGCGTAACAGAATGCAAAGCCTTCCTACAAATTCCCACCCAGGCGCTATGGAAAGTTCTGAGACTGATCAGTTGGCCCAATTACTGGGGGAATTACGGGCCGAAGTACATGGCGCTCGTCAAGAGACTAATGCCCTCAGGAGGGAATTAATAATATCAAAGGAAAGAACTGATGACCTTGCCAGACAGCTTTTGCAAGGTCAAGCTGGGCAAACTCCTCTACCAGGTTCCAGGGGGAACCCCGCTCCTGTGGTTTCCAGTAACCCTGTGCAGATTAATCTACCTGGACAAATGCCGCTGGCCTCACCCGAACGCTTTGCTGGGGACCCCAAACGATTCGCCGTATTCATGAATCAGTGTCGTTTGCACTTCCTATGCAGACCTGGGGCCTTCCCTAATGATCAGACCAAGGTAGCCTTTGTATTGTCATATCTCAGCAGCTGCGCTGCCGATTGGTCAGTTCCACTGGTTACTCAAGATGACCCGATTCTCCGTGATTTTCAAAGGTTTCAAGCAAGCATGGAAAGATTATTTGCTCGACACTCTCAGGGGCAGGCTCTGGATGACGAACTTCTATCCCTGCGACAGGGCAATCAGGACCTCCTATCCTATATTGCAACCTTTAATAGACTAATTGTGGAAACGGGATGGCCAGAGGATAAAAGAGTCACGTTGTTTTATCGAGGCCTAAGCAGAGAACTTAAAGATGTTTTGGCCCAAGTTGTAAATCCGCCCCAAGAATGCACAGACTATATGGACTTAGTGGTTCAATTGGATAACAGACTTCAAAACAGAAAAGCAGATCGGTCCAGGTTTGAGACCCGGGTGTTGGTCAAGACCCATGCTAATCCCAAGGGAGTTGATGTCTCGGAGCCTATGCAAATTGGAGGGGTTAAAGAACCCTTAACTCAAAAGGAACGTGAAAGGAGGCGGCAGTTAAAATTATGTCTTTATTGTGGGAATTCTGGACACTTTCTACGAGATTGCCCAGCAAAACTGCCCCGAAAGGCGGTAGGAGCCGCTGATAAAAACCATGAAGACTCTGTTTCGGGAAACGACTCCGCCCGTCAAGTGTAGGGGTCCGCTTGCCGAGCTTGAAAACTAACTCTCAGACCTGGCATTTCATTGTGCCAATGGTTCTCGTAGATGCAGAACAGCCTAAGCGGTTGCATGCAATAAAGGCATACATCGATAGTGGGGCTATTGGAAACTATGTGGATCTTAAATTGGTCTCTAGGATTAACCTCCCTCTCCGTCCTAAAACCAGCAAAGATGTCATCACCACAGTCGATGGAACTGAAATTGCCTCTGGACCGGTAACACATTCCACTACTGAGGTGACTCTTATTGGTCCCGACGGCCATCGGGAGGGTGTTGTGTTTGATGTAATCAAGGCTCCACAGTTTCAGGTTATTCTTGGAATCCCTTGGTTAGAGACACATAATACTCGAATTGATTGGCGAGCTAAGAGAATAACCTTCCCGGATTGTACACAAACCTGCTACCCAGAAAACCTGAAGATTAATCTAGCATCTGTAACCTCTGCCTCCATGCAACTACCTGCGGAATACCAAGACTTTCAGGACGTCTTCCAAAAGGAACAGGCCAAGACGTTACCTCCTCACAGATCGTACGATTGCCAAATCGATCTGGTGCCCGGTGCACAACCCACTTGTAGCAGGATTTATGCCCTTACCGAACCTGAGAATCTGCATTTGAGACAATATTTTGATCAATGCCTAGCTAATGGTTTTATTCGCCCGTCAAAGTCCCCGGCATCCTCGGCTTTGTTCTTCATGCCCAAAAAAGAAGGCGACCTTAGAACTTGTATCGATTACCGCGCATTGAACCAGATAACGGTTAAAAACCGTTATCCCCTGCCTCTGATCCCTGTACTCCTTGACCAGGTGAAGGACGCTTGCATATACACCAAGTTAGATCTCCGGAGGGCTTATCATCTGGTACGAGTTAAAGAAGACGACGAATGGAAAACTGCCTTCCGTACTAAATACGGATTATTCGTGTACCAGGTGATGCCTTTCGGATTGTGTAACGTGCCGGCTGCCTTCCATACTTCATGAATGATGTCCTTCGGGAACTCATAGATGTTTGTGTTGTCGTATATATCGATGACATTCTGGTGTACTCCTCTTCAGAATCTGATCACAGAAAACACGTCAGGGCAGTACTTGAAAAACTGCGCCAACACAAACTATTTGCTAAATTGGAGAAATGTGTTTTCCATACCACAGAAGTCGAGTTTCTAGGTTTCATCCGGACACCCAAAGGAGTCCGAATGGACTCAAGAAAAGTGGATGCCATCCTCAAATGGCCATCACCTAGCTCTGTAAAAGGGGTTCAAAGCATGCTTGGCTTTGCCAATTTCTATCACAGGTTTATCCCGGAATTTTCACACGTGGTACAACCCATTACTGCACTCTTGAGGAAAAATAAACGTTTTGAATGGTCTGAAGAAGCCGAGCAGGCCTTTCAGGATTTAAAAGCTAAGTTTACCTCCGCACCTATATTGAAACACCCGCGTCCAGATCTCCCTCATGTCGTCGAAACTGACGCATCCAGCCTAGCCATGGGAGCTGTCCTGTCCCAAAGAGATCCCGAAACCAACCAACTGCATCCCGTAGCATTTTGGTCCAGAAAATTCTCGGCACCCGAGGTTAATTATGCAATCACGGACAAAGAACTGTTAGCCATTAAGTCCGCTTTTAAAGCCTGGCGGCATTATCTGCTTGGCGCTCGACATACCATCACAGTGATCACTGATCACCGGAATTTACAGTATTTGAAAACCGCCAAAGCTCAGTCATCACGGCAGCTCCGATGGGCTTTGTTTTTCGCTGAATTTGATTTCGTGACTACCTATCGACCTGGCTGCAAGAATGGCAAAGCAGACGCCTTATCCCGAATTGGAATGGGAGAATCTGATACAAACTCAGAACCAGTACCAATAATTCCCGAACAGAGGATTCTGGGCATGATTTTGTTACAGACGCTTGAAGACATTCAAGCCAGAGTGAAACAACTCCTGGACCCTACAACCTTACAGGAATGGATACAAAAGGGATCAGACTTTACCATAAATAATGGTTTACCTTATTTCCAAGGACGCTTATTCCTGCCACATAAGGAATTACACGAACTAGTTATTTCCGGTTATCATGATACATTAATAGAGGGACACCCCGGTATTGCCAAGACAGAGGACAGGGTGAAACGACAATTTTGGTGGCCCTCTGGGCGAAAAGATGTTAAATCTTTTGTGATGTCCTGTGGTGTTTGCGCCCAAAATAAAAGTCAAAAGAAAAGACCAGCCAGTCTCCTTCAACCTCTAGACGTACCGCCAGCACCCTGGCACACCCTATCAATGGATTTTATTACGGACCTGACTCCTTGTTCGGGGTACAATACTATTCTGGTAATTGTGGATTTGTTTTCCAAAATGGCCCACTTTATTCCTTTGAAAGGTTTAGCTTCAGCTTCTGTCCTAGCCAAAGAATTCCTCGAAAATATTGTTCGGCTATATGGATTCCCATCTATACTAATCTCTGACCGCGGAAGCCAATTCATTTCCCACTTCTGGCGCAAATGTTGTCAAATGGCGCAGATCGACATAAGATTATCGACCAGTCACCACCCTCAGACCGATGGTCAGAGCGAGAGGACAAATCAGACCCTTGAGCAATACTTACGGTGTATGTTACAGCAATCTGAAAGCAACTGGAAAGACATTCTTTGGACAGCCGAATACGCATATAATAATTCGGTACACTCTGGAACTGGCCACAGTCCTTTTTATACTTTGTTTGGGCATCACCCTCGAACATCAAACCTTGACTCACCTCAGAACCTCGGAATGCCTGCAGTAGAACATCTGCATTCTACAATTACCCAAGCCTTCAAAGAAGCAACTACGCATTTACAACAAGCCAAGAGAAAATACAAGGAGAATGCTGATCTACATCGGAGTGAAGCACCTCCGTATCAGATTGGGGATCCAGTGTGGTTAGCTACCAAACATTTACCACTCAAAGGGCCTCAAACTTTTTAACCCAAAATATCTGGGACCTTATTCTATTACGGCAATAATTAACCCAGCGGCTGTTGAACTGCGAATTCACCCTGTTTTTCATGTGTCACTTCTGAAACCAGTGGTACCCGGAACCCGAC
The DNA here is from genome assembly GCF_040938575.1 of Ambystoma mexicanum. Lineage (NCBI taxonomy): Eukaryota > Metazoa > Chordata > Amphibia > Caudata > Ambystomatidae > Ambystoma > Ambystoma mexicanum. The sequence goes on along the minus strand of NC_090929.1, from coordinate 1,438,580,088 downwards.
TACTCAAACCTCCAGAACCTATTCTAATAGATGGGGAGCCCGAATTCGAAGTGAAGAACATTTTAGACTCAAAAATGTTTAGGTCAAAACTGTTCTACCTAATTGATTGGAAGGGGTACGGACCTCAGGAGAGGTCGTGGGAACCCAGCGACCATGTGCATGCACCTCGATTAGTCAGGAAATTCCACTGACTCTTCCCAGACAAACCAAAACCCCCGAAGGGAACAACCTTGGGAGGGGCCTTGGGGGGGAGTGCTGTCATGATGCCCGCTCCCGGGGAGCCGGTTCAAGCCCTGCGTCCCCGAAAGCGGACATCCAGTCCCCAAGGAAGGACCCAGCAACCCCATATAGGGACCCTTTGGACAATGTCCTGGCGCCTATGGCGCCAGGCTCATAAAAGACATCAGTCCTGGCGCCACAGGCGCCAGGCTCATTATGGGAGTGCTTGGGTGCACTTACCTGATGCAGACCATGCTGCAGGATCCCGGCCTCCTTGAGGCCTGAAAGGAACTACTTTACCTGTGGGACTAATTTACCATCCGGGCGTGGTCGGGGAAGGATACATACCTGATTGGAGGAAGGATACATACCTGGAACTTCTGCCAAGGCTATTTAAACCCCACCCGAACAGCCACACGTGCTTCGCGTTGTTCTGCATCTAGCAGCTGGACGCTCACTGTGTCTGCTCCAGCATCCTGACTTCTGCCACGCCTGCCAGCATCCTGGATCACCTGCAAAGGAAGAGAAGAAGAGAACAGAAGAAGGAAAAGTCCTTACCTGCTAAATCCACATCCCGGAGACATCTCGCCGACAATACTGAAAAGGAAAACTTTTATTTAAAAGCTCATCGCGTCGATCGCTGCAGCGCCGCATTCCACTCACCTTTACAGGGCGCCTCCATGTTCAGCAGCGATCATCCGGATTCGCAGTCACACCCCAGCGCCTAGGGAGAAAAAGACCAGAGCAAAAGGTGAGAGAGAGAAGGGAATAAGGAAAGCTAAATCTTCATGTTAAGACTTACCTGTTGATTCATTCCCTCTTCATTTCGGGTCTGCGCCGCATCCTGGCATTTCCGGACCCCGGCCCCTAAGGGGAAAAAGAGACATCAGCGTTAATGATCGAATGAAAGACATTAACAAAAAACGCTCATTAAAGACTTACCTGATTTCTACAAGGATTTCACCTCTCATCTCGGGTCGGTGCCTGTTCCCCGGCATTCCGTACCCCAGCCCCTATGGGGAAAAAGACACTAGCATTAGTACATTAATGCATGGACACAAGGGGAACCTCTTATCAAAAAACTTACCTGGAAGCCAAGCAAGTTTGGTTCTCACCAATCCAAAAATCCAGTGAAGTAACTGGATACCAACGTGCCCCTGCATCAGAAGCAGGATGGAGAGCTCGCCTTTCCAGACCCTAAGGTGAGACGCTACGAGGAATCACAGAAGGGTTTCGAGGAGGGTGAGAGGGGAAAGTGGGAGGCCGATTGCATTACCCCGCAGACAGTTAATCCCCTATTTTCGCCTACAGAAGGATACTTCTGCGCGCCAGACAAGCCAGATTTGGGGGCCCGGTCCAGTCCGTCTTCCGAACCCTGCGCATCACCTTAGAAGAGGTCACAGCAGCGCGAACCAGGCCATCACCTCCGTGGGAGTCAGGTGAGCGTAACAGTTCCACCCACTTCAACCGATTGATATTGATAGTTAATTTCTATTGCGCTCGTACACAAGTGTTTCAGAGCGTGACAAGGGGAGAACAAAACAGCGATCTTACTAGGCCCAGTGACATTGAGAACACGCAAGTGCATGGGAGAGGGGGAGAGCAAAAGTGCATTGAAGGGGGGAGAAATGGAAAGTGCGAAACAGAGTATAAACAGATAAATAACAATAAATAAAAAAAAAAGGCAACAAACAGTTTCAGTGCAGCCAGCAATTTGCAAGAACTAGGTTTAAGGCAGCAAACAGGGTAGGTCTGATAAGTGCAGGAAGAAAAGGGGGGCTTTATGGGTACAGAGACAGACCCCAGTGCAAGGGGTGGCCCGGAGGCAGTGCTGGAGGGTGGCAGGGTGAGCAGGTACCTGGGCCCGGAGGACAGAGGGTGGCCAGGTGCACGGTGCCAAGAGAGAACAAATCATCAGGGGAGAGGGGGAGCGAAGGCAGAAGAAAAGAGGAAGGTCTTGAGGTGCTTCCAGAACCGGAGATGGTTCTCCTCAAGTTTTAGAGTGGCAGGGAGGCTGTTCCAGAGGGAGGCCCCAGCCGAAGACAGAAATCTTCCCCCAGCTTGTTTCTTTGAAAAACGACTGAACCTGAGGGAGTTGGAGGTAGAGGGGCGAAGAGCTCGAGAGGGGAGGTATTTGCGGAGGGATAGCTGAAAGTATTTTGGACCCAGGCCCCAGAAAGCCTTGTGGACAATGCAGAGGGTTTTGAATTTAATCCTTGCATCCACTGGGAGCCAGTGGAGAGATTTCAGAGCTGGAGAGATACGATCCCAGGGCTTGAGGCCAAGGACAAGTCTTGCAGTCCTGTTCTGGATTAGTTGCAGAGGGCGGAGAGTAGAGGCAGGTAGATTTAAAAAGAGGCTGTTACAATAGTCCCAGCTAGAGAGAACCAAAGCTTGGTATACCATGAGCTTCTGGGGGAAGGAGAGGAAAGGTAGAGTACCTCTGAGGAGGTGCAGTCCTAAATTTGACTTTTTAGAGACCTCAGAGATGTGGGCGGAGAAGGAAAGCGTGGAGTCAAAGATGACCCTGAGGTTCTTAGCCTCGCAGGTGGGGGTAGGAAGAGGGCCAAGGGAGGCCGGCCAGAGAGTGATGGGAAAGGATGGTGAGGGTGTGCCAAGGAGGAGGATCTCCATCTTGCTGGCATTCAGACAAAGATCATTGGCGGCACACCAATCTTGAATGGCAGTTAGGCAATCAGAGATGAGAGAGGGAGAGGAGGTGGCAGAGGACAGTCTGAAAATGAGTCGAATGTTGTCAGAGTAGCGAGTAGCACTGGAAATTTGAGCAGAAAGTGGCTACCCACTTCATCCGTTCCACCCACTTCATCTGTTCTATCGGCTTCATCCTTCCACATACTTCATCCATTTACACACTTCATCCTTTCCACACACTTCGTCCTTTCCGGACACTTCATCCTTTCCGGACACTTCATCCTTTCTGGACACTTCATCCTTTCCACACACTTCATCCTTTCTGCACACTTCATTCTTTCCACCCACTACATCCTTTCCGCACACTTCATCTTTTCCCCACACTTCATTTGCTCTGCACACTTCATCCGCTCCGCACACTTCATTCGCTCCGCACACTTCATCCTTTCCACACACGTCATCCTTTCCACACACGTCATCCTTGCCACACACGTCATCAGTTTCCCACACGGCATCCGCTCCACACACGGCATCTGCTCCACACACGGCATCCACGCCACACTCTTCATCCGCTCCACACTCTTCATCCGCTCCACACTCTTCATCCGCTCCACACTCTTCATTCGCTCCACACTCTTCATTCGCTCCACACTCTTCATTCCCTCCACACTCTTCCTCTGCACAACACTCTTCATCCGATCCACACTCTGCATCTGTTCCACCCATGCACTTCATCCGTCCCATGCATTCCATCCATCCCATGCACTCCATCCGTCCCATGCACTCCATCCGTTCCATGCACTCCATCTGTCCCATGCACCCCATCCGTCACATGCACTCCGTCCGTCCTATGCACTCCAACCGTCCCATGCACTCCATCCTTGTCAGGCACTTGATTCATCTATTCCATTCGTTCCTTTCATTCCATGCACTTTGTCATTTCATGCCATCTATCCGTCCCATGCACTCTATCTATTCCGTGCACTCCATCCGTATCATGTACTCCTCCTTTCTATCCTCTCGTCCACTTTATTCCACTCGTCCACTTTGTTCCTCTCATCCATTTCATTTATTTCATCCATTTCCCTAATTGCATCCACTTCACTGCTTTCATCCAGTTTATTCCTTTCATCCACTGAAACACATGTGTATAGGCGCGTTACAAATACCATATCATATCATATCATATCACTTCACTACTTTCATCTACTTCATTTGTCTATTAAGTTTATCCGTTTTAATTTATATTAGCAGTTATTATTTCGATTTCTAGCTCGGATCATGCTGCTGGATTGTTATTTATGATAAAGCAGCTTTGGGCTAAGGTCATTGATTGCTGTTATCGAGTTTGAGTTAAGAGTCGATTTTAGGGGAAGAGCCATGTTTTCAGTAATTTGCGGAAAGACATGAGGTCCTCGGTGAGTCGGATGTGGGGTGGAAGTGCTTTCCACAAAGTGGGGGCCAGGTCTGAGAATGATGATCCACCTAACCTGACTGAGTTGGTTTTTGGTATGACTAGGAGGACGGCAGAGCTTGATCTTAGAGTGCGTGGCGGATGGTAGGGTTTTAATTTGTCTTGAAGATATTGAGGTCTGGTTTTATGCAATGCTCAGTGAGAGATGCATAAGGTTTTGAAGGTCACCCTTCAGGCAACCGGAAGCCAGTGAAGAGTTTTGAGGGTTGGGGAGATGTGATCTCTTGGGCCAAGTGCTAGTAGCAGTTTGGCTGCAGCGTTCTGTGCTCTTTGTAGTTTAGTCAGTTGGTACGCGTGGACTCCGAGGTAGAGGGGGTTAGCATAGTCCAGTCTTGACATAACAATTGATTGGACCGCGGAGAGTCTGTTGGGAAAGGAGAGGTATGGAAAAATGCCACTAAGGGTTTTAAGGTGGTAGTAGGAGGACTTAGAGACGTTGTTGAATTGGAGCGAGAGGGTTAGGTCTGAGTCTAGGGTGCATCCAAGGTTTTTTACTGAATATGAGGGTGTCAGGGAATTGCCCATGGCAGATGGCCAGGGTAGCGGGTGCGGAAGAAGTTCAGTGTTGCCACATACCATGATTTCTGTTTTGGAGGGGTTTAGCAAGAGGTGGTTTGTGGTCATCCAGTGATCTATGTCAAGGAGGCAGGAAGCAAGGTCGGGTTGGCAGTTGGGTTTTGAATTCATGAGTTTTAGGATTAGTTGTGTGTCATCGGGGTAGTTTTAGCACAGGATATTGTGTGAGCGGATTATTCATGGGAGGGTGGACATATAGAAGATAAACAGGAGGGCTGATAGGCATGCTCCTTGTGGAACTCCGGTGTTGACTGGTCGGGCATGGGTAGCATAGGTGGAGAGTAGGGTTACTTGGTTCCTATTGTTGAGGAAGGATGCTATCCATTTGAGAGCGTTTCCATGGATTCCCAGGGAGTGGAGGTGGTCAAGGAGGATAGAGGGGTTGATTGTGTCATAGGCGGCGGATATGTCAAGAAGGATTAGTGCGGCGCATCCTGCAGAATCAGCAGTGTTTATAAGGTCATCCCAGATTGAGATTAGGGTGGTTTCGGTTCCGTGTCGGGCTCTGAAACATGATTGAGCGGGGTCTAGGAGATTGTTGGCTTCAACAAAGGCATTTAGTTGGAGTATTCAGTTCGGTCAATGAGTTTGGCAAGGAACCTAGTGTTTGAGATGGGGTGGTAGTTTTTGGGCTCGAGAGGGTTGAGGGAAGGTTTTGTTTAGATGAGGCTTGACATGAGCAGTTTTGAATGCGTCAGGAAAAATTCCAGAGGAGAGGGAGTCGTTTATGACGGTTCTTGCATGTTCTCTTGCAATCTGGCAAGGTGTGAAAGCCCTGTTTTTTAATTATTTGTATTAATTAATAACATGATGTGGATAATTCCATCCCTGAAAGGGTAATCTGATGAACATTTATTGTGCATTTGGTTAAATAAAACTGTAAGTGCAGTTACGTGACACAATATTTTACAATCGATAAAATCCAGAAGAATGAATAGCGAACATTATTTCATCCATACAACAGTGACAAATTGTATAAAATCCAAATAATTATCCATTAAGAAGAATAAGACAATCAAAGAACATGAGAGTAGAAATGCATAATGATTCATTCACGAGATAAAGAGAAATACCAGTGTCACAATATTCTGTATATAAAAGCGAATTACTTTTACGTAAAACCTCCTTCCATACATAAAAAGCAGCAGCTGAAATACAGTGGCTTGAGCACTACACATGGCACTCCAAAGCCGGTCTGTTTATATAGATTACAGGTGGGTAATCAAATGAGTGTAGCCTTTAGCGTAAAGAGAAGCAAGCATCCGGTAAGTATATGCCGAATAGTTCCACTTTTGCCACAGAAACGACAGGTTTTCAAACCTAGCACAAGACACTTCGACATGACAGTCCATTACAGGTAGCAAAAGTGGGCCAGTGCTTAATTTTCGGAGTGCAGATCATTTGCCCTGGGTTATACCTTAACCACTTGGAAAACACTGTGTGAGCCTGGGCAAATATCATCTGCCTCCGCTTTCGTATCTGCCTAAAGTGCTAGCTCTTACATAGCGGAAAATGCATACATGAAACGCTAAATAAATAATTTAACAGTCCTATTGGTCCTAGACAGAAATTCCTGTTCTATTCAAGGTACAGCTAGACAAGCTTGTTCTAATGTTAAAATAAATGTGGAGCAATTGGAAGATGCTGAAGTATAAAGACAGAAGGCAAAATGTGAAATCCATGTGAGCCGTGCAGAGACCTCAAGTTGCCCCAAGTCAGGTGTAGGGCGCTTGCCATGCCCTTTTTTAGTACTTTTCATTTTCACATTATAAATGCAGGACCTCAAGTACCAGAGTGCAAAGCCAACTCCGGGAATGAACGAGCTAGTTCCGACAGGGGGCAACTTGAGGACCCAGTCAACATTTCACACATATGATTTCTGCATATCTCTGCTCTAGTAAAACAGTTGTGTGATATGATTTATTTTCTGTGAGTTGCCACGAAGCATTATACACATTTATGGGCGGATTCATGGAATCATTTGCGTGAAAAATCAGGGATTTGCGCGCCATTCTGCTTGCAAAACCCTGTTCGTTGATTCATGAATTGACTGGCCAGCACTTTTTCCTGACTTGCGTGGGCTTGGCGCGTCTGTGTGAGCGGTCAAGTGCCCTGTGTGAGACACTGCGCAGAGAGTGGGCGAGGCTTGCACAGAGGGCAGAGTAGGGGTCAGAACTCGGAAAATGGGAAAGAACAAGAGAAAATGTGGGCGTTACGAGGAACAGGCCGCAGAAAGTCGATAGTACGGCCACAAATGTGCATGACAAAGGGTATTCATGGATGTGACCACGCAACCTCTCACCTGTGAAATGCCCACGTAAATCCCTCCATCTCTCCACCACCCGAAGGCAGGCGTATGTACACTTGCGCAATGGAAACGCAGCGCAGAGGTGGATTCACATGCCGGATTTAGGGGTGGGTGTACGCAGCCGAGGATCCGATCGGAGCTAAGGCTGCGCGTACGCAGTGTAGTGTGGTGTAGGAATGGTTTACGGGGGTTAGCATGCAGATTTTCTGAGTTTTACTTGATTTACGATACATTGTACGCATGTTGTCAGGGTGCCAGTAACAGTTATGGAGGAGCCTTTTGCAGGGTCTGAAAGATGCAGGGCTGCTTGCGGGAGACCACTCGCACTGTTTGAATGATGCGTGTATTCGCACCCGGGCGAGCATGCAAAGGTAGCTGTTTTGGCTGTTTTTCCTTTGCTTGTGGGCGTGTCGGGGGCATTCTGGCCGCAACTTGTCTATATTGTTACTTTGCGCAGGAAATTCCATGAATACGCAGAGCATGCATTTTGTCATTTTCTGCACCCAGACTTTGTGGGAAAATGCACACTTTTCCATGAATCAGCCCCATAGTTTGTAAGTCTGTGATGTTAGAATTGGTTTATTTTCTGGGCTGATAAAGATTTAGAAGCTGATAAAACTGAAAATATTTTAATATTGACTTAATTTTTATTTAGCGTTTGCTGCGCATTTTTCCTATTTTGTAGCACTGTGAAAAACAGATGTCCGCATTACCCAATACAATATCATGCAACTGGTCGATCTTGGGAAGGATGAAGGGGTGGGAGGACCCTGCCAGGATTCACTGAACCCACAGAGCTATTTTACTGGAATAGGACTTGTTATTAATGACCGAGGGCATTTACCAGGACTCCCGAAAGATGTGTTTGTTTTGCTTGGGAATAGCAATTACAGCACAAAGTATTGTAAGCAGTGATGTGTCCAGCAGCCCTTAATGTGGTGCTAATCACCACATTTTGGGCTGGGCTCACCAGTGACATCTTTTGGTCTTCCTTGGCTCTGGCTCAGGATTGTTGCAAGCCGAGCCCACCCTAAAATGAAGTTATTCACGGGTAGCACCCCACAATGCATTCTGGGGTGTTCAATTAATATTCTGTCATTAAAAGGGGGTTCCCTTTGTTGAGTGGGGGGAAGGTGTCGCAATTCAAAGATGGCCACCACAGAATAGTGAGAACGGGTTGGGAGTGAGTCCTTTCTCACCTTCCATAGTAACCGGAGTAGGTTATGTTATGTTATTTAGCTGTTATACTGCTCAAGTCACCACTGTAGTTGTCTTAAAGCACAGAGCCCTTGTCCTTGGGTAAGCGAATTGTGATCCGGTCCAGGGTGTTCAACCAGACCACAGTCTGTCAGAGTAGCGGAAAAGGGGAAGTGAAAGAAGGAGAGAGTGAGTTGAGAATGCGTGAAAGCAAAAGAACAAACCTGGGTAACAAACATTAGGGCAAAATGACAAAAGGTAGAATGCATGTGTGAGCAGGGATGTATGTCAGAGACATGTAGCTGTTTGTTACGAAAATACAAGTTAAAAACAGGAGGAAGAAAGAGAAGCGTATGCTGCGGGTAGCAGGAAGCTAAGTCTGGGTAAGAGGTGGAGGAGGGCAGAGAGGCAGGCAACAGTGGTGTTGCATGGCGGCAGTGTGGGGGGCAGTAGAAAGAACTACAGGGAACCCTACACATGGGGGAGTAGCTGTCAGCTAGCTCCATATGTCTGACTATACTGGTGAATCAAGCCGGGGTTTGGATCGAGCTGATTGGCTGTCTCCCTTGCACTAAGTGCTGTTGTCTCCATTGCCTTCAAGACCTAACTTCCAAACTGATGAACCTTATCAGTAAAATGGGCTAGCAAAATGCTCTTCCGTGTGAAAACTGATGGGGCCAATAAGCCATCAGTAATCAGGTTCCTGGGCATAGAGATCAAACTCCTATAAAGATCTTCCAAGAGTTCTCCAGGTAAATATCTGCCTGCAGTCCTACCTGAAAAAAGGGGATTGGAAGATTAGGATTATCGCCGCGCTATATGGCTGTATTTCTTATTTTGAATGTATAAAGTGTCACTGAACCTATCTTCAACTAGGGAAATCTTTGCTAGTATTCCCCACAAGATAAATCGAAATCAAAACATTTATTGTGGATATGTGGCCCTGTGTCTTGCAAAACAATAGTGTTATTGAGAACACAATATTCGTCATCAATTTTTAACAGTATTTCAGTACTATTTGTTATCACTCTCACTGCATATGAATCATCATGTATCATTATTTAGTCCCGCGAAACAGAATTCTTGAATTCAGCCTGTGTCGCATCTAGATAGGATTGTGAATGTTAGCATGTGCCACGCTTAGACGGAATTCTTAAATTCAGCCTGTGTCGCATCTAGATAGAATTGTGAATGTTAGCATGTGCCACGCTTAGACGGAATTCTTAAATTCAGCCTGCGTCGCATCTAGATAGGATTGTGAATGTTAGCATGTGCCACGCTTAGACGGAATTCTTAAATTCAGCCTGCGTCGCATCTAGATAGGATTGTGAATGTTAGCATGTGCCACAGTTAGATGGAATTCTTAAATTCAGCCTGTGTCGCATCTAGATAGGACTGTGAATGTTATCATGTGCCACACTTAGACGGAATTCTTAAATTCAGCCTGCGTCGCATCTAGATAGGATTGTGAATGTTAGCATGTGCCACAGTTAGATGGAATTCTTAAGTTTAGATTGCATCGCATCTAGATAGGACTGTGAATGTTATCATGTGCCACACTTAGACGGAATTCTTAAATTCAGCCTGCGTCGCATCTAGATAGGATTGTGAATGTTAGCATGTGCCACAGTTAGATGGAATTCTTAAGTTTAGATTGCATCGCATCTAGATAGGATTGTGAATGTTAGCATGTGCCACACTTAGACGGAATTCTTAAATTCGGCCTCCGTCACATCTAGATAGGATTGTGAATGTTAGCATGTGCCACACTTAGATGGAATTCTTAACTTTAGCCCGCATCACATCTAGATAGGATTGTGAATGTTAGCATGTGCCACACTTAGGTGGAATGCTTAACTTTACCCTGCGTCACACCTAGATAGGATTATGAATGTTAGGAGCGGCCACACTTAGACGGAATTCTTAACTTTCGCCTGCCTTGCACCCTGATAGAAATGTGAATGTTAGCATGCGCCACACTTAGATGAAACTGTGAATGTTACCAAGTGCTACACATGGATGGAAACGTGATCACTGGTCTGCCTCGCATCTAGATAGGATGTTGAAGATTAGCAAGTGCCACACTCAGATGGAATAGCGAATGATAGTAGGCATCACACCTAGACATAATTGCAAGGACAGGAATGCCAATTAACTAATCCACTAACAATTTCAACCCTCTGCATACACCTCCAAATTCTAACCAAACACAACCACAAGCCTACAACACAAAAATCCGCACAAACTTCACTACACTGCAACAACAAAACAAACCACACATAGACCCGCCCAACAGCACACGACGACTACCGACCGTAAAACACCGCAAGCACAGCCAACTGACCCATCGGGCTGAGGCTGCCAACAGCACATCACTGCTCTCTTGCACTTTTCCAGCTTACTCCCACTAACTCACCCCCCCTTCCACTTTTCAGAGCCGCCAGAGCACCAGGGGACCACCCCGGTGATGATAGTGCACGGTACAAATATCCTTTAACATTAACATTAACATTAACTATTATTGCGTATAAATCATATTTCATTCTTTCATGTCGAGACACAACCTACAAGTGTTTAAAGCAATCTGCTCTTTATCAGTGCTTCAAATCAGTGTGCTGTTAGAACATGCAGTGTATACTTCAAATCATTATATAAGTAGATACACATGCTGTTCATTGTACACAAATATAATTTCATTGTGGGACTTCCTTTGGTATCGCTCGCAATGTCTAGAAATGATATTGTTATTTGTGTTATTAAAAGATATTTGCACTATCAAATTCTTGTATCTCTTAATTTTCTCAATGTTAGTTATGTCGATTCTTTGCCTTGATTCTATTGGTGTCTCACTCCAAACCAAACAGTCCTCCAATAATGAGTTCCCAGTATAAGAGACACCAGGTGCCACATGTCCTCGTGGAGTGCTATTGGTCCTTCTTACGCATATGGTAAAACATCTCTGATTGTGAAAGAACACCTTTGCCCAGAGCCCGTAGAGTCTGGGTGCACAGAGAATAGCAGCAATCTTTTCTGAAGAACCAGTGTCAGCCTGGCAATTCCAGGTCAGATATGGACAAATATGGCCATTGCATTTGAGAATTCAGTGCTGTTTTCCTGTCTGCCAGAAATGGGAAAGAATGTTTAATCACATGTCAAGGCAAGTTTTTGACAACGCTGCCACCACTAGATGAACTTTGGACATGGTAAAACTGCCAAGAGTCATTGTGATATCTGGGAGTCAGGAGGCTCCAGAGAGACGCTGCAATCTGTGTGTTTATGGGATGGCTTCTTTCAAATCTGTTCGTGAGATAAAGCAGTAACCTGGCGGATGTGTGTGACCTCAAACCAGTACTCACTGCCAGGTGTGCATATGTGATGCCTGAAAACTGCGTCTCCAGGGGCTATGGGATCTCTGAAGCACTGGCTCAGGTGTCCTGTCTGTGAACATGCTAGTGCCTTGGCACGGTATCCCTTTTGGTGGCTAGGGAGTATGGTAGTTCGTCAAGTCTAATGGCACCAGTCCACCAGGTCAAAATCTGACGATATCCTTGTAAAGGTAATGTACCCCCGTTAAGGAGAACATCTTCACCAGAGGAGAGTTTTCTCTCATGAAACCTCTCTGTCATCAATGTGGCCACTTCTTGCAAAGTGGCTCCTGCCCATCCTGCAGTAAGAGGTGGGTGAACGCGGGGCAGAGAGGGGCAACATGCGCGATTAGCAAGTAAGCGAGGCATGAGATCTCACCCTTCACATGGTTGGAATTCCCTTTTCAGTGCCAAGCTGGAGAGACACTCATTTGAAGAACATATACGAAGAAGAAGCATAAGCACCATATATCACATTTTATAAAAAAAAAACATACATGGATACATAAATACAAGCTTTGAAGAGTTTGAGACTTTCTCTAGGCCAAAAGACACTATACCCCTTGGTGTACCTGTGCTGCCTGGAGATTGGCACCCAGGGCTTAGAGATGCCAGACTCCCAACATTCTGGATTCCTGCTTGGAGACCAGAGTCTGCCCTGCGTTTCTGTCCTGGTGCCTTGAAGCATTGTGAAGCTGAGCTTTGCAGGGATGTGCCCATTTCCTCTGGGGGGTGAGGGGGCTGTCCATAAGACTGACCACTGACTCGACGTCCTTAACTGCATTGGAGCTAAACAAGGAATGGACTGGTGCCCTGTCATATGGTGGAGGGATATGAAGAATTTCTATCATCGATTTATTTATTTTGAATTTCTGTTAAGCATTTCATGCCACCTTTCAGCTATGCTTGCTTTGGTGAGGATTTGCAATTAGTGCCCAAGGGAGCACGGCCAATAGTGGAAGTTATTGGAAGTTCACATGTGAGTAAAACTCCGGTCCAGTTTCTCCGACAGACCATATTGATAGACAGTGAGACAATGGCGGAAAGTCTCTATTGACCCTTATGTATGTGACTTGCAGCTCACCGGTCTTAAGCATCCGACCCGCAGGTTCGGTTAGACGAAGAGGAAATTCTTGAGCCAATCAAAACTCAGAACTGGTGCTGATGTAAGAAAATTGGAAGACATATGCCTCATGGCTCTGTTGGCCATTTGGCGATCTGATGCACTCCTGCGGTTTAGTGGTAGCATGCTGCAAAGGGAGGGTGTGCAGTGTAAAGGGATCAGTACTCAAACCTTTTATTTGTAGCTGTGCGAATAGCAAGTTCAGAGTTTCCAATTGAAAGATCCCTGTTGGGTGGTAGGACTGGAGCACCTTGGAGAGGTGTCCTAGAGAGCTGCAATTTAGCGACTATACATAACGTTTTGAATTATGTACTATCCATTATTGATAGTCAGCGGTGCCAGGGACACGATTAAGAGTTCTTGACATCTGAGGCCAAGGGAAATCCTGGCAGCATGATTCTGGCGCCTTGCAGCTTGCGTACAATTGCTGTTGGCATTCCGGGTTGGAGTCATTGCTGTAGTCTAGTCAGAATGCAAGGACAGCAATAATCAGTGCATTTTTTGGTGGGAGATAGAAGAGGGTGGGGTGCCCTTAGCTTGAGCACATAGCAAAATGCGTTGTAAGTAACTTCATTCACTTGAGCTAGGAATTGGATATGACCATCTAAAAGGAGTCCTAAATTACACCCTTTCAGTACAGTCCTACTGGGACGACCATTAAAGTTGACCAAATGAAAGGCAAATAAGAAAGGGTCCTTTTCTTAGTATCAAGAACCGTGCACACGCCTGATTGCGGGTAAACAATTCTGCAGGAGCCGAATAAATGTGTTTTCATCATCTTTAACATGTAGTGTCTCAACCGCAAGTGCCTTATCTATTTATCAAAATCTGGAAAGAGAAATTCATCACCCATGAAATTAACACAGCCCTCGAGGGCAGTCGGTCTGCTGTTGACTGATTTTTTGCAAACCCTTTCAGGATGTGAGGGGCTCTAGGTTCGCCGAGGTCCTCTGGTGGACACACTGAGATAGTCCAGACTTTTTCATGAGTTTTACTCTTTTTCCTTTCATGTTTTATACTACTTTGACTAATTATGCCCCCCTATGTTATATTTAGATTTAATAAAATGGTTGATGTATTTTTTAAATGTGACTCTTCCCATTGTCACCCCCAACATCAGTGATAACAAAGTAGTTTACCATTAATGTTAAATCTCTTTGTTTGGTCCTTTCCTCTAAACTGCTTTATGTTATCATTATTTAATACATAGATTCCCTTGCATCCCTGCCGGTTTTAAGTCTCAAGTTCATCCTGTGCAGCCAAACGTGAGTAGAGAGTGTGGCTTTCACCCCCACTGTGGGGGGAAGACATGGACTTTAATGGCCCCCAGCCAAAGCCTAGGTAAGCTTGAGCAAAGCAAGGGCCTTGGCGAGGGCTGGGTGCCATTAAAGGCCATGTCCATCCCCCACGGTAGGGGTAAAAGCCATTCACATGCTGGGGTTTACCTGGGGTGCACATGTTTTTTTTCCCCCTCAGGAGATTGGCTGCGCAAGCAACGCCAATTTCCTGAGGAAAAGAAAAACAAAATAAGGTGGACACTGCCACAGGGAAAAGGTACTAAGTCTCTTTTCCATTTCTATGGTGGTGGCCGGGAGTGGGAGGAGCGCCGGGATGTAGCACAAAGTTCTGGTCGAGCAGGTAAGTGGGGAGGCAGGGAAGGGGTAGGGAAGAGGTTGGGTTTGTTATGCGGGATGGGGAGGTGTAGAGGCCAAAGGGAGAGGCTCCCTGTTACCTCCCCACATTCAGAAAAAAAGATGGCGCCACCTGGGGAAGGGCTTGGGGTGGATGGAACAGCGGGCAGAGCATAGATATGCTTGCCCGTTGTTCCAGCCACCTGATGGGATAATGGTACTTCACGGGGTGCAAATATGTGTTCTGAGGCATTTGTGAATAAGCCTAAAGCCCCTCTTACTACAATCCTCCCAGTGAATTTATCACAAGCTCAGAGAGGCAGTACAGCATTAATACAGTCATTATTATGGTTGAGCATGATTTTCCGGGCCCAAGGGGCAGGTTTCCCTACCTACCAGTCATGGTTCACTACAGGGGCAGAAAAACCTCAAAGTGCCGCAATATGAGAAAAGAGACAGAGCACATCTAGTGTGTGTGTATCTTTTGGGGGTTCTCCCTCAAGAATTTATTTGAAATAATGTGTTGAGCCGGTGCATTTCGCAGTACATTTTTCAGAATAAATTGGAGGGAAAGCCCAGCATTTAAAGGCAGCCCATAACACGGGAGATCTCAACAATAGTCACTCAACTTTCAGAGAATTCAACCTTCGATGCTGATGCCCTGATATTGGCCGATACTGCATTACCCACGGTGCAGTTCCTACACAGGACTTCCAGGAACTTCCCATGTGGAATTTCTCCGCCAGCAACATGGAAACTGCTCACCGTCTCATTCAGGATGCACAGTCAGAAACTGAAAATTGTAAACCATGTCTACATCCACCAGTGAGGCTCCTGGACCCCTTGCTAAAGAGCAGAGGAGAGAGTCACCCCTTTGCCCCGTTGTGACCAGCACTGAAGCTGACAGCCTTGGAAGGATGCTTATATAATTTGGCGCAGAATGCGGGAATATTTCAAAAGAGGACAGCGGTAGTCGTGATAAAGCGATGAAGTCCATACAAAGGAGCTTAGTCCCACAGCTCAAAATCTGCGAGTCTGAATTTGTCATGCATCCAAAATTAACACATGAAGCAACATTTCTCTGACAGTCTGGATGACGATGAAGCATCCTGGATGAGTGTGTTTCCATCGTGACCTTCATCAGGGCAGTTGGAGCTTGTGTTTATCTGGGCCCATCGGTCAGCGCGACGGTTAGAGAGTGATGAAAATGAATTGATGACATTGGGTAAGATTCATTTCTTGGCGCTACGCTGTGTTAGCATAGCAATTGTTAGCCTTCATAATGTAGGCCGTCCCCCAGTTGTTATATTGCATAGGCCCAGTGTCTGTGCACAAAGGGGTCGGGGCGACGCCAGCGGGGTATCTGGCGATGGATCCTAATCACCTACCTCTTTTCTTTTCATCGAACAAGACATTTATAGAATGCCAGCTTTTCACTGTCACGGGCGAACAAAATGGGCAAACAAAAAACAAGGCCCTCTAATGAAAACAGATGTGCTCCCAAGCAAGGTAAACGAGCCATTCACTGCAAAGTCAATGACCAACGGCAAAAATCCAGATCAAGCCCTCTGTTGCCAGGGCAACGCCTGACTAAAAAGCTGAGCCCTTTTCAGGTTGGCGCGTATCGTTCTGTCACTGCTCCTCGCCTTTTATCTGGCGCACAAAACAGTGGAAGCAACCGCGCTCATTTACAGATTCCCCACTCCTCGCCCATTAAACGATGTCCCTCCCCCTCCCTCTGCGACCCGGGACCACTTCTGTGGGGGCGAGGCGTAGCCGCGCCATTAGCGATTCGACATCAACTGGGAAGCGGAATAAACCCGGTGTCTGGCATGGACTGACTTGATATTCGGAAATGATTGACAGGCCTTCGGTTTCACGGTGCTGCTATTTTATTCAAATGCACAGTAACTGTAAAAGCTGACAACAGCCTATGTCATAAGTGACAAAACCAGCCAGTCTTATGAGCCTACCAATGACGATTGGCGAAGTGCTGCTGGTTCAATGAATGGAACTGGGCCATGTTAGTAGGGGCAGTGACAGTACTTTTTGTGCATATAAATGAAAACATTCTGGAATGAAGCACGTTTATAAAAATATATGACTGTTTATCTGGTAGCTTGAATGGTGGCTCTGTGTTAGGCTTGTTTAGGTGTTAATGCCTGTCCAGCAGCAAATGCTTAACTGATAAACATGAAGAGGCGCAAAGATAGTCTTATTCACTGCTTCTGAATGGAAAATGAACTTCCCTGGATATTCCAGAGAACCAGGAATTTGTTTGTGGTGAGTTATACCGAACCCGAGTTGGTGAGCCTTGTTGAGTGGGAGTTGGGTGAATCAATGTTTATCATCAATACGGTCTTCCGTGTGTACTCATTATGTGGCACTCTACATGTTTTGGACTACAGCTCCCATAACCCTTTGTTACTGACTATGATGGCTAGGGCTCATAGGAGCTCAAAACACCTGGAGGGGTTCATAGCTAGTAACTATGGATGGTTTGCTGGCTGCTGCACCACAAAATATCATCCTCCGGCTCGTGATAAGAGCTTTGGGTATCCATCACCTGTTCATTTGTTTGTCATTTGCATGTAGACATTTTAATTCAGAAAATGTCCATGGTAAGACCTATTTCTGTTTCTGTTCTGAAATAGTAATTACTCTTTGGCACACAGTGACATTTCAAACCAAACAGAAATAAACATTTGACTAGTTCCCGAGTGTGCCCATGTTTTGGTGCAGAGCAGGGGGTGTGCCGTGATGATGTTGAGCATATGGCCCTTAGGAAAGCGCATATGTAATGGATGGGTTTAAACAACAGTCATTCTGAGTCCAAATAACGCAACCAACTCAGGAAGATGGCAATGTACTGTTTTATTAACAATTATCTAAAACCGATTACCGAACAACCCAAATTGCCCCTATCCTAAACTGGACTAATCCAGTTGACCCCCAAATGGCGAGACATTGAGCAGCTCTTCTCTGGGGCTCCCCTCTCCCACCTCCCCTTCCACCCACGGGAGGTGTGGGCCTCCCGCATGCCCCTCCTTCCGACCACGGGATCTACTCTTTGTTTTCGGGACAGGCATTGCACGATGAGGGGAATCCCCCCCCGGGATTAGGCCCCCTCCCCCAATCACGCAGATTCCAGCCTTTACTCCGGGGCTTCAGCCCAGTTCTTACCAAATCTAGTCAGGAACGGGACCTCTGAGACTGCAGGAGCTCTATGCTGACAATGCCCCACTGACCTTTGCCCAACGCAAGGAGAAATTTAACCTCCCGGAGACAGAGAGATTTAGATATATACAGCTCCGGCATTGGATCACCAACCCGATCATCAAAAAGGCTGCCACTAGGCCCCCTTCAGGCTTAGAGATAACAGTCTTGGAAGGGCAACGCTCACATAGAGTAGCGACTTGCTATTGCCTCCTGGAAAACGTCCTAGAAGATGAGAAACTGTCTTATATATTGGAATGGGAGAGAGATTTGGGGATTGAAGTTTCTCCGGAATCATGGCAGAGGATCTGTGATAGAGGGCATAGGTCCTCCAGATGCACGGCAGTTAGGGAATGCGCACTTAAGATCTGCTACCAATGGTATTTCTCCCCCCAGAGGCTACATGCAATAAATCCGGACTACCTCGATATATGCTGGCATGGCTGTGGGGCGAAGGGAGAACTAGGTCACCTATGGTGGCACTGTCCGGTCATCCAATCCTACTGCGTGGAGATCAGGTCAAAGATCAAGGTCATATGTGGAACCCTGCTCCCCATGGACCCGTTAGTAATGTTATTGGGTGACACACCAGACGATGGGTCTTACCCGCAGTCTGGCCCTAGCGCTCGCCTAATCACACAATTACTTATGGCAGCCCTTTTTACGTGAGCTTGATTTTGGAAAGAACTAGAGGGTCCCCATACAGCATATTGGGGGTTAAGGTTTGGGAACTTCTTGGAGTGGACAAACTAACGGCTGCAATGGAAAATCGGACAGCCAAATTCACACGCATCTGGGGCCCATTTTTGGACCATGTTGCAGAGATAGAGCACATGTTTTTCCAGCCTAGACTGGTTAAATATCTTCTCCTGCCCTGACACGCTGCTGATATGGTGGGGGTACCCATTAGACTGAGATCGGCACTGGGGGGTGTTACAACTCCTCAGAGAGTAAACAAACAAACAAACAAACAAACAAACAAACAGAGTGCAATGCTGCGAAATATTGATAACTTTGGTGTTTTTTTTTTTTTCCTTCTTCTTTCTCCCACTTTTCCTTAGTTAAGAGCGCTACATGATATTAGGCTAACATACTCTACTCCCAGAGGATGTTCATGAAATATATTTACTAGATGAATTTAAAGGTGTTGAAATGAAATGTTGATGCATTGTTTATGAGATTAATTAATGTTGTAATTGCAGTGACAAATTATGAATTTGAGCCTTTTATGTGCAAGTTGTTAAAGCCGATATACTGGATGAGTTGCAAAGGTGCTGAATTGATTGTTGATTTGCGGCTCATGTGATTAAGTAATGTTGCCACTGGCTTTAATATTCGATGAACTCAATGTCTGATCGATATTTCTATAAAAAGATTTTGACAAAAAAAACCAATTATCTTAAACAATGAGGTTACAACGAACATCAACTGACGTACGCTCACTTGCTCAATGAACTCCACACAACATATTTTTTTTAAATAAAAAATACATCAGAGTGATATCATAGTACGTGGCAAATAACGAAAAACCTATCAATGGTTGGTACTGGATAAGGGAGACATTTAAGTATACTTTTCTGTAGGAGCTAGGATTGTTATTGGCTGTCCGTTATCAGGTGGACAATTTATGCCTACCTCTAAAAACATGTCATTTCGGAAACATTAGATACACAGTTTCTCATTGGTCTGCAAACAATAAGGTCCTTAGCTATGCAGACTAATACAATTGGTTGGCACGTTTGTGCCATGTCTGAAACATTCGGTTAATTTAGCAGCACGTAAACCCAGACCCAGGTCCAATGAAATAAGGCATGAAACTACCCCACCACCCAATTAGCCTAGCATCTCTCATTGTCCATGCCTCTGCCATTAAATTGTCTTTGTACTTGGCCTTGTAGAGTATTCTCATCTTTGGGAAGGCACGGGAGTGAGGGAAATCTCTATCGTGTCTGGGACTCCAAGTTCAAACTTTATTTCCATCCTTGACTCACGTGACACGAGAACACAATCTGGTCCATTTTGTAGGTTTTAAATACTCTAAATGAATTAAAACTGGCACCCTTGGTGTTCTTTCTTGCACCTTAACAAGGGAAGATGTGTCCTCTGTGCTCTCGCTCCTTTCCAGAAAAGTTAGCTGACCTTGGTTGCTTCAGCCTTGACTTTGGGTCAGACAGCCTCGCCACGCAGGTCCATGAGCTCGCTATTTTGCTGCGACACAACTTTCAGCCTCCTTTCATGGTTTTCTGGCTTACTTAATTCATGATAGCAATGTCCAGTTCTGTACAATAGCAGCTTTGCCTGCATTCTATTAACAACTTATAGCTAGCCTCTATGATGACTTAATCTACCTTGCCTTTCAGCATCTGTGCATGTATTAAACTTCTGTTCTCTTCAACATCTTGTTTATTGCGTAGTTTCCTTCTTGCCTAGGTAGATAGTTCATTTGAACTCTTGCGTAATCGCTTGTCCTCTAGGATTTATACCTTGCCATACTTCTTTTATCTTGAGACATCATGCACACTTCTTTATGATGTCATCAATTCACATGTTTTAGCTTTTTTTCATACTCCTACAGGTTTTTTCTCCTGCAAATTATTTTCATGTCAAGTGTACATTTGATATGGTTGTCTAAACGGATATCTTCTTTCAAACACATGCTGCGGTATACACGGCAGATAGGGGGGCAGGAACACCTGCAGATGCACACAGTTGCTCCTCTACAGTGTTGATACTGCCACTCACTATAACATGGACAGTTGCTTATCACAACATTTGGGGGCCCCCATGCCATCCATGCTTAGGGCACCGCTCCAAGCTAATGAACTAATTAGGGGCCTCGGCATACTCTGGGTCGGTTTGGACCATCATGCATGCACAATGCCCATGATGATCATGCTGCTGTAGGGGCATGCTGCGCACTGCACTAGGTGAAAGACATAACTATAGTTTTTAATCAAAGCCTAAATCTTTCACCAAGCATAGAAATAAGAAGGCGGTGTCTGGCCCCTGGCACCCAGATGTACCCACCACCAGTGGAGGGGTGTACATATTTGTCCCAAATATGCAAGAGTGACTGATAGTAGCCATGGAGCTTGAACCAACTAAAGTGGGTTTTGAGAGGAGGGGGGCTTTCTCGTGAGAACATTTTTTTATTAATTAGTTAAAATGGCGCATTATAAAGCACACTTTCTGTGAGAAATTGTTTAAAAATGCAGGCAGTTTGCAATCGGTTTTGAAAGGTAATTCATAAAGAAATCCAATAGATGCAAGTCACTGACAGTGCAAAGGAGAATTTCCCAAAACACTTTCATGATGCCTTTCCCCACCATACATGCCAGTAAATAAAAAATATTATGCTGGCTGTGCCCGCATGTTTCTATGTTTGGACCACCAATATATACTAGTGTTCCCATAAAGGAAGATATTCATGTTTGATTTGTGCATAATGCCAGTTCTGATACTATAAGAAACCATGTTGAAGCTTCCTCTGCCAATATATATAATAATTATTGCTTTATCATAAAAAATGTCCTGCCACAGTAAGAAATGGCTGTACTGGCTGCACCAAAATGCAGGTCCAGCCACATAATCTCTCTTCTACCAGGAATCACTTTCTCACTCTCTGTAGAGGGTATACTTTTAATCAGGGACTCCACTCTATTTAGTTTGGAAAGGCACGTTTCTGCCCCAGCACAAACCCAGATATTCAGTTTACATGTAACACCCCTCTGCTTTAAGGCAGGGTCTTGGGAATGGTGAACAGCCAGTAGTTTGTATAAGTACACCACTTCCATGCAGGGATTTTGGAGTTGGCCACCATAAGGTAAGGGATACTCACTTATTTAAAATGACTATACTTTTAATCAGCGCTAGGAGAGAGATCAGAGGTTTCAAACAACCTCAAACTAACCCCTACATTATTTGATGATATGGGAGTTAATTCATATATTACTTAGTAAAAATCCTAAGGCTCTACTTGTTCTGCCCACCCAATCAATAAGGGGACGCTATTAAATCAAATAGATCCCCACAAGACCTGGTTTGGTTGGAAAAGTGTACTTATACAGAATATCAGAATATCTCTGGGTTTTGTCCTCAGGAAAAGACATTGAGGTTTCTGGATACTTTGGGGAAATATAGGGACTTGGTTAGATGGCATCTCCAGATTCAGTAACGGAGACCTCCAGATTTGATCCCTTTATTTACCTCCCCAGGTTCCCTCCAGATGTTAGTCTTCCTCCTGATCTAATCCACCTCCCAAACAATGTTGTTTCCTATGCAGTTCTTTCCAGCAGTTCCAACTCAGATGATTTCAGACAGCTCTCCCTTTTACCATTGTGCGCCTTCCTATACATCTTTAACCACTCCCCCAGAATATCCAAATTAGGAGAGATTGGCTCATTGGCTATTAATTCGGATTGGAAATCTATGTTCCTCCCCTTAAACAAGGCTTAGCCTCTTCTCTTAGGGTTGGTTCCTTTACTGAGCCTCAATCCTTGAAAGTTATGACTCCACGCCCTTGAATTATCTTTTTGAACAATTTTACAGTTGCAGCTAAATCTACAACATGGCAATTTCTTCAATGTACAAATAAGCATCATAAAATATATATGTCTGAAGTTGTCTGACCATGCCAGACTTAATTAAATATGTCTGGCGTCTGCACGATGTTGTAGGTTTGAATGGCAGATTTGTGTACTTTGTTCAACAAATATAACAGTTATCAACACAAGATTGTCTATACAGATATCTAATTCAATAAACTGTCATCTGCCCAAGGGAAGCTATCATTACATTTCAGCTTATAACTTCAGTCACCAAGGTCACATTTATATGGGGGTTAAGGCATTGGGTGGAGCTTTCCATGATCTTTTCGTAGATATTTTAATGATGTTTGTGAGAGTTTTGGTTCCCTAGATGTTGGCCAAAGTATGATCCTCCGTACAATTCTATGTAAAAATAATGACATGTATATTTTTCCTTCAATTAACTGGCACATTACATTTATTTTCTTCAAACTTAGACATCGTTCTGAGCCCTCGGCTTCTTTGTTTATCCTGGTGGCTATAAAGTCATGTATATTCTTTTTCCCAGAGCTAATGCCCATTTGGATCTTTATCCTCCCTGGCCAGAGGGTATAACTGCCCCCTTATTCATGTAGCTGTCTCTCTAACATGCCCATTGTCAGTCAAAGCCTGGACTTCACCAGGAATCACATTTTAATTCTCTCCATTTTTAAGAGTGGAGCCCTATTAGCTGGGTCTGCTGTTTTCACAGTGGTCATCTGTTCCCCTCATACAACTTTAGTCTGGCACAAGGTCTGTCCCTTTCTTGGCTCTGTGAGCTTCAAAGAGATTCTTAGATAAAGAGAAGAGCAGAGCTTGACCCTTGCATCTGATGGGGGATGATGGGCAGTTCTGGCCATTCGAATCCCATGAGAAAAATGTCTTTTGGGCTAAGCACAGCTTTTCTTCATTCACAGAAAACTGGTATTTTTTAATGTTGCAATTCCTTTACACATGAGACTGCTTTAATAGCTTGCATCGGGCCATCAATGGCCATCTTCCCTTTATAATATACATTTGAATGCTTCAAGCAAGGGAGTGTCTTCTGTAAACATTTACTTTCAACCAAAACTGCCAAATGTATTAATTTCTATGGCAGCTTTCTCGTTGGTGGAAAAATGCATTTCAGTGTCTCAATAGCCTGTAAAGGCAAGTAGGCCTCATTTCTTTTCATCCTTATTATTCACACACAGGGCATACCTACAGTGTGCTTTCAAATTACAGGAAGGTATTTCTGCATTTTTAGTCCCCAGTCAGCCAGACACAGTTTTCTGTTTTCTTGGGGCTGAAACTACCCCACAACTTGCACGCGCATTACAATAAACATTGCAAACACAATCACATCTGACACACATGCACACACTCAGACATACACACATTTATTACAAAAAAGGATTTCCTACCATCTCTCCGCAGACTAAAAGCTCTGTCATCTCTCGAGGCCTCCAGCTCCTGCACTCCATGCAGGCAGGAACCAGGAAGCAGGGAGAAATTCCTGTTTCCTGTCTGACATGCACAGGGGAGCCAGAGATGGAGCAGCTCCTTCCACGTGCCAGTCAGCCACAGCAGGCCCAAGTCCAGCCCTCACCTTGACTTTGGTCAGGGGGAGGGCTTAGGCGTGCCTCTACCCTTCATTCGGCAGCAGGGGGCCCCGTGCACCACAGCAGTCTCAGGGATGCGGGGGAGGGCAGCTACACTAATGAACATGGAGGTGTGGACTATTCCTCAAACTCTCTGCACAGCTCTTGCTGTTTAATCATTTGTTTAGTTCAAAGGCTTGTTGTCATTTAGTTGATTAATAGGGCTTAAACACGCAGGTGGCACTCATTTGGTTTGTATGACCCTCCGTTTGCCTTCATTATTACTCAAAAAATCACTTTTTTACTGCTGCAATGTTTGCCTCCAAAAATAGTCAACTAATCCGATTCACTAAAATGGAAAGTTCAAGACGGACTACTGAGTTCAATGTCATAGTAACCTCATTGAAACTTTATAGTTTTGAGAGGTACATAGTCAGTCAGAGTCAAAGTGGGGATCTCAACGCTTGAGGAGCTGTAGAAAAATAAATGATAGAACTAAAAGACATAACACCCTGCAGCCATGCAGTAATAGAGACGCAGAGGCATTCTCAGTAATCACTGCCTCCGCCCTGCAAGGAGCTACACAGCCCCATTCAAAGAGGGCGAGGGCATCTTGTACATTGCCCTCACCAAGGTGGTAGACGCAAGGGTGATGACGCATTACGTCAAATTTGCGACAGAGACGCTCCACCGCTGCAGCAATAAAAGAACAGCCTGAAAGGTAAGCCACGCATCGCAGCTCTTCCCATTGCTTTGGAACTCCACAGTCTATGCCCGGTGTTGTCCATTGTCCTGTGTTGCCTCTGTCTCGGCTTGCCCTGTGAACTCCCTGCTTCTCAGACAGCAATCTCTTACTTGTCCCTGCTGCCTGCCTTCTTTCTTATAACTCCCTAGCGAAGTACATGCCTTGTTGGGTTCTTGGCCACATTCTTCCCCCCTGGATAAGTCCTAGGCTTCCAGTACCATCTGCAGTCGGCGTCTAAGGTTTTTCCCACTACTTTACGTTACTTTGGTCTGAAACCCCTCAGTTAGCACCTGTGCCTTCGAATCCATCCAGTGGGCGAGGTGGCTGCCAGAATGTTTCAACCTTAGCTCTTCACCACCAAGACTGCTTAAACCTTCAGGTAAGGCGAGTTGATGAGGGTTATGGCCAGTCGCTGAGGGGCATGGTTAGAGATTCCCCTGCGCGCTCTCTCTCTCTTTCTTTCGTTGTCCCCTTCTCTTTTGATTTTCTTTCTTTGTTTCTTCTCTTTTCTTTCTTCCTCTCCATTTTGCTCTATCTTTCTTTCTTTCTTTCTTTCTTTCTTTCTTTCTTTCTTTCTTTCTTTCTTTCTTTCTTTCTTTCTTTCTTTCTTTTTTTGTTTTTGTTTCTTCCTTTTTCTTTCTTTCTCTCTATTTTGCTCTATATTCCTTTATTTCCCTTTCTCTTTTTTGTCCTGTCTTGCCCTTCGCGCTCTAACTTTACTTCTCTCTCTCTGTCTTCTCTACTTTCCGCTCCACCCCCCACTGCCTATTATCGTCGCTGTCCCTCTGGCGTCTCCTCGCTTTTCCGCAGCCCTCTCCTCGCTCCGGTCCCTAAGCAGGACATCAGACACCCGACCCTGGCTGTCACCTAGCGCAGCTGCTATTTCTGACAGAGGCTTTTAGCGAGCACAGCGAGGGATCTCAGCTCAGTCAGCGGAAAACAAGACAAACATTGTAATGAAAACAATAATGACAACAATAGGGGATGCCATGTCACATTGTCATGGTAACTGCCTGCATTATTTCTGCTGCTTAATTCCTTGTGCACAGCCGGTGTATTGCTAATTGTGAAGAATGAGCCAAGCCCCTGACTTACAAATGTGGCACTCGCATACCTAGTCGCCACATGTGCTCACCAGTGCAGGAAAATGAGCAGCTTCACTCAGGAAGCGCGGACTGCGTCTCAGCGTCCTCGCAGTGTGAGCACTAGCCGTGAGTGGGGCGCGAGACTATGATCTCTTTGACCTTGTTCCTACCTCTCAATCTGTTGTGTCCCCGAAATAGACGATTTTGTTTTTCACGGATGGGTGGGAGGGAGAATAGTTCAGGGGCAACATGATCGGCTTGGAAGCAAGACAACACGGAGCAACACAGGTTCGATCCCCTGGTATGGATGGAAGGGAGGATAGGTCAGGGGCAACGTGCTCGCCTTGGAAGCAAGACAATGCAGAGCAACACAAGTTCGATCCCCGGGTCCACGCTTAGAAACCTCTATGTATTAAGCGTGTTATAAATATCCTACCATATCATGGATTAGGGGATTAGTGAGTTAGTGGACTGATTTCAAGTCAGGTGACACCTGCCCAAAGTGTGAGTTGAGATGTCTGTTGTTCACCGTGTCAATAAACTCCTAAACAAATAAAACTGCATTGAGTCACTTGGCCCTATTTTTGACTTTCTCTTGGAACTGGCAGCATTTTGGTTTACCCCCTACAAAGAGTGAGAGAGGGCAGTGGTGGTTGAGGGGGGTGCTTCAGGGGACAACTACCCCTGCAAAAAACTGCGAATGCCACCAGCAGACTTAAGTGCTGGTGTCATTAAAAAAAATGGCATACTGACATGCAGCCGATTAAAGGACGAATACACGTTTGAACCCCTACAAAAAGCTATAGCCACTCAGGATGTCCACGCTGCTCTGTTTTCCTTGCCACAGCCATCGCCACGCGTCTTTCACTCATCCTCTTATTACTTGGATGTTATGCTATGATAAGTTGTCTTATACAGCACGCCGTTACCATTGGCATAGTCTCCAGGTGCTCACGTGGTTCTGTAAGAGAATAGGTTGGGCAGGTTAGTGAGGGAAGATGGAGTTGGATAGAGGTTGTATTTTTCTGTTGGTGCTTGTAGCACCAGGAGGAACTGGCATCTGGTGCGGGTCTGTTTTCTAGGTATGTTTGGATTGTGTGCACTGAAGCTATCGTGTCTGGATGGGCAGGTCCCTCTAGTTAACAGAGCACTCTGTGCTGGGGATTAAAGTGAGAGGTCTCCTTTGAAGCTACAGCAAGAACAGACTTTCTGTCTGCATCAATCTACATACTTGCACCTTCTGAATGGGGTGCCCCTGCGGGGGTTGCCTACTGTAAACACATAGTCCCAGACATGACAGGTCACTGCCCTTGATACTTAGAGGTGGAAGCTGGCTTCAGGTTTACACAGTGCACATCCAATTTGTTGGGGTTTTCCTGTCTTGTTTTAAGCCTCTCCAGCCAGGCCCCATGTGGGCCTGTTTGAAGTATACTCTATTAGTATGTTAATTATGTTAAGTGCTGCCACCATCTGCAGTGCTTACACAAAAGGACATGGTTGGATCCATGGAGCCTTTTATACTTAATTAGGGTGGCCATGGCAGGAGGAAGGTTTTGGCCCTCCCCCTTCTGAGATGCTTTGATGTACTCTTGGCTGTCATATTCCAACTAAATATGACGGGGGGATGGTGCTTGTAGGCCGTGTCCACCCACAGTACACAAGTCTATGTGTATGTCATGCAGTGAGCATAGGAAAATGTGTGCAGATTAGCCCCACATATTTTCCGGAGGCTAGTCTACCATCATTCAATTTCATTTATAATTTCAAAAAAGCACAGACGAGCGTACACCCACTGTGCAGATGGTGGAATTCCTCACAGTTTTGCATACGTCTGTTCAACTACTTTACACCTAAAGGCGAGCATGAATGTAGGTTATGCTATGTTAGGGTATGGTATGTTATTGGAATTTATAGCATGCACTGCTGTCATCTGCATGGTCTCCAAGTGCTATGTGGTTCTGGAAGGAGAAGTGGAGTGTGGTTTGCTTAGAGGCTAAAAAGAAAAAGAAAAGGAGTTGAGTTTAACTTTTGATGTAAGTAGAACAAGGAGCACAAGGTGCCTATGTGGGTGTGATTTCTATGTGGCTATTTTGTTTCCAGATGGGATACCACAATTGTTTAACTTGCCAGGGTGCTTTGGTCAAGTGAGACGAGAGATGTGGACTTGTGAGTGTTTTGGTGGGCAGAGAGGGTTTTGCCTGGCCTCTAGTGCTGGCATGGTTGGTAGGCATGTAGTGAGTGAGGGTGGTTAATCATGACATTGTTAGTAAGTGAGAGGTCCTCCTGCTTTATTGTGTCTACCTAGATGTGAGACCACACCAGAGTACAATATGGAACAGTGCAATGTGGTTTCTTCTGGCTTACTTTATGTGAGACCACAATGGAGTACAATTGAGAACAGTGCAATGCGCGTTCTTATACATATCTAGATATGAGACACAATATATGGCACAATATTGAACATTCCAATGCATTTGCTTAGGGATACCGAGATGCGAGACCCATTATAATAATTGAGCGCAAAATGACATCTAAAGGGCCCCCATAGAAATAGGTGTAGTTAATAGCAGGTACGAGAACAGTTTGGAATTTTGTTGTGTTTTATTTTCAAATGAACAATCCTGTATGGCTTATTATACGTGCATATGTTGATTGAATGAACCCCAGATAGTCAAATAATGTTATTTTGCATATACTGCCATGCGTGCAAAGAGAGCTCTAACAGAAATAGAAACCAATGGCACACTTAAGAGAGAAAAAGCACATCTTGATACATTTATGAACATTTGAATGGTCTGCATTGACTCTACTAGATAACGGAAGGGAATTCCAAAGTAAGAAAGCCTCTCGACTGCTGGCACCAGTGACACCTGGCAGAAACGTCCCAAGCAACCAAAAAGAGACAATACAATGGAGCCGATTTGATCAATATCTGATAGATAATGGCTGGGTCAGCCTGCAAAGATTCAAACACGGGACCTTCAGATTTCACACAGATCTCTGCAGCATGTATTCATGAATGCACCAAGCTTTGCCTCTGGATCCCTTTCACGCGCATCCTCTCACACAGTCTTCATTCGACATCCTGGCTATCAAGTCCCTAAACACGTCTGAGATGCTTCACAGGGCAAGCCTTGCCATACGGTATCTGCATCGCCGTTGCATCCTCACCATGGGGACTAGTTGATGGTGTCACTCCTCTAACTTGTTCATTGAGCAATCTGGGAAGGTCACAATGTAACAATGAAAAGTCAGAGGACCTCTGTGCATTTAGCACACAACAGTCTTCACTTGATTCTGGGTTTCATAAATAACGCTCAATTGTGATTTTTCTAGTTGAACTATGGGGAGTGATTATAAATTGGCAGCTACAGTTAGACACCACTAGTTACAGGATTGTTCTGATGATGCTGCTTAAAAGCCAAGGTGATGCCCCAAAAGTCATAAAATGAGTGACATGACCAACTTTGGTGACAGGATCAGGGAGATCCTCAATTCCCATCATATAGAAGATCTCAGCAGGCTACACATCTTTGACCAGGGAATATATCCAGAAGCACTAAGGATCCTGGTAGTTGTGTGAGCTGCTGCCCGCAGATGTATTTCCTCTTTCCCCAGTGATTGCACCCCATGTTTATGCGTGGGCTCTACACACACACACACACTATCCAGTATTGCACAGACAGTCAATGTTAGGAGCCCCGTTTATCAGTTACCCTAGGCCGTTTGGTGTCACTATCCAGGGGTGTGGCCTGTGTAGTAACCAAGAGATTTCTTATTGGATACAACTTTACATCTTGTTCACCCTAAATTGAAAGTATGGAGTATACTGATCCTTTCCTTGCTTTTCAGAAGCTTCCAGACAACAACTGGAAGAAATGATATCCAGGGAGAAATGACTGATGTTAGTGATGCTTTTTATTGTAATGCAAATGCAGATGCAGTGATTATATTACATTGGCTCCCTGGGTAAAGTTTGAAACTGAAGGTTTAGCCAGAATTGGAATTCTGCACCAGTATGTTAACTGGTATAGCTGCAATCCTGGAGATTCAGTGATGCCTCTTCAATGCCCCCAGAATCTGGATCTGTGCAGAGAGCATTGCACTAAGCTGTATACAGGAGCACTGCAATCCACCTGAAGCAACGATAATGCGAATTGCTATTTGTCTCTACAGATTGATGGTTTGTCCTTAGTCTATAGGGAATATCCTTTACTTTTTACCCGGGTCCATTGGACAGTCACGGTTGGGGATGCCAAAGTGTCAGTGTCATAGGAGCAGTGGCCTGGTTTCTGAGTCCTCGCCTGACCTCCAGAACCCCCTTTTCATATCAGAGTGCACATAAATCATCACAAAGACGACATAAAGAGAAAGGGCCAGAGGGACACCAAAACAATCTCGGAATAAAAGAAGATCCATACTCAAAATCAGAATTCAGGATTCATAACAAACTGGTGGAGTTGCATCTGGGCACTCAATATGGAGAACATCTGAAGGAAATGGTGCATTTGAAAGCACATTGCTCCGGTAACAGTCTATGAAACTGCAAGTTGGACAGAGGAATAAGTGGTTAGCCCTGAAGAGTGGTCCATGCTGGTCTGCCTGACCGGCCCTATGGGCACTGCGTTAGTTCCCTACGGACCAGTCTGAATCTGAAAAACTATTGCTTTCATCAGTTGCCCCCCCCCTCATTTATTTGAATGTCCTTATTTCTTTTTATTATATGGTCTCTAGAATCACTTTGTTTTGTGGAGCATGCACAAAGACTCAATGTCTATTCTCAAATTGTGTCTACAGGAAAATATGCTGTTTGTGCCAGTATAGCCTTCCAAATATGAGTAAATCAGCGTTTTTCTCCCCCCTGCTATTTTAGAAACGTGCAGCTTAAAACTTCATCTCTTTTGTAGAATTAACTTCTGGCAGGTCTGAATTTCATCCTTTAGTTTATGTCCGTGTAGTTATTAAAGAAAAAAACATGTCTGCATGGTTTGATTTTCCCTGATTCTTTCTCTCTCTTCTCAGAAAGTTGTTAACTTGTTCTGCACAGTTAACCTTTTAATCCAGGAGGGCAGTGCCCCTCAATCTGAAACGGGTGGTGCCTGTGTGAGCCCAGGGCCATCACAGCAGAGGCAGGAAAGGACTCGAGGCACATCCTCGCTGTGACTTGAGCACCCATTGCAAGCCATGTCATTACAGGGTTAACTAGTATTTATTTTCCCATGCTGGCCCTCTTTCAGCACTTCAAGTGCGTGAAAAAAACCACACGAGGGAAAGGAATTTGAAAACATACACGAAAGAAAGGAAAGCAGTGAAGTGAAAAGGCAGCAGCAAACCACTCCACAGGAAGGAATGCCTTCTTTACTATAAACGCGGGGGCCTGGGGGTGGCATTTCATCCCTGGTGATGGCCTCCTTTTATCACGCTATTGGATTCATTAGGGTCTCCAAAGCCTCAGCTAATTGTGCGGAAAGCGATGACATAATGGGAGCGTGAGTGCTTCTGAAATGCACCACGCTGATAGGCCAATCAAGAGCGATTCAGACGTGCCAGAGGTGAGAGGAGATGGGAGGAAGTGCCACCTGCACATTCTTGGGTCAAACGCACCAGACGTAACATGGGCAGCGTCGGCGCTTGAGGCCCCAGCATCACCTGGGAATAGCGTCCAGAAAAAATGCTCTGCATCAGGGCCGGCCTTAGCGCAGGGACGACAGGGCAACCACCCGGGGCACCATTAGCCCCGCCGCCATGCCATCTCAGGGGAGTCTTTCAAGGTCTCCCTGAGATGGTGTGGTCGGAGAAGGCGCAGCAGGTACCCTATTGAAATGAAATCCACCCGCTCTTTGGAGCGGGGCGCATTTAATAACTATAGGGCCCTGATGCTTTCGCATTAACGCCTTTTGACAAATTTGGCAGCACCACCCCTCCCAGCATGACCAGGGGCATGCCGGGGGAGGGGGGCATATTTTTGTCTTGCTGCCCGGCGTGCTGCCACCCCTTAATGCCAGCCCTGCTCGGCATCGCTGATTGCAGCAGGATCCTACGATCTACCTAGGGCGGCCAACCGGTTCGTATTTTGCTGGACTGCCCAGTTTTGTGGGCTTTGACCCGCATCCCGCACATAGCCTGCCCGGGATGGGTAATAGTCCTGGCTTCTCCTTTGTATCAGTATCAACTCTCCAACTCCTTACCAGTTCGAACTTCACCTTTTTCATCACATGATGCTTCAAATCACAGGGAAGCACAGCCGCTCCCCTTGAGATCTCCCTTTGTGGCAAGTCAGCATTACAGTAAGAGCTAAGAGAGGTCCATGTCATGACTATGGTCCCTTAGGAGGTGCAAACAGTGGGTGTTAATGAATGGTAAGGCAGCATAACAGTGCATGGCTCGTGCAGATGACTTCAAATTGCATTGCGTTTTATTTCACTGTGGATACAGGTTTCAAACCCCAATGAGATGTGTTTAGGTTCATATACCTTTACAGTTGCACCTCTAAATTTCCTTTCATGGGGAGGGAAATTAAAGCTATAAACATGCTCTTTTTGCTTAACATGTTTATGTAACAATTCATCTAATGTCAGGTTAGGGTCTGTATCTTTTCAAGGGAATAACCACCACAGCATAATGCTCAATCATGTTGCAGCTTATGCTGTTACTTCATTAAAACGGATCCCATGATCTTTTAAGGAAGGTACCAGGAGACTGAAAGGCATGGGGCAAGGCTTCTGTTTCTAGCTTGTGTTTAAGGAGCACGTTCAGTAAAGGATAGTCCTTTCTGCATTGAATAACCCTTTTAGGAACTTGTTGGAACAATTCTTATAAGAGTTTTTAATTGTAGTATTTATTACTTAGGTGGAACCAATATTGGTGGAATTTTTCTCCAATTCTTGTATAGGTTAGTTCTTATGTCATGTTGTGTACTTTTCAAGGCAATAACATGAATCGTTATTTAAGCTTTTGAAGCCCAACTTTAACAAATTAATATATGCACTACAGCAGGAAGCTATCCAGTCAAGTGCTTATATTGCAGACATGCCCAAATCCTGGTTTGACCACTTAAACAAGGTGTTTGATCCTGGGCAAATGTTTACTCTCACTGGGTCTCATTAAGAGTATGGAGGTAGCCATGGTGCTAGTAGCGCCATGGCTACCCCCATACTGCATACCGGGTCCGGGTTCTCGGTATGGGGACTTACCGGGTCATTCCAATTTTTGAGGACCCCGTAATTCCCCATTCTGAAAACCATTCCCCATTCCCATTCGAGCCCCCATAGGGCTCAATGGGAATGGGGAAGGAGCTAATAACAGGTCCGCAAATAGCGGGCCCGTTATTAGCTCCCTGGTCTCTTAGCGGCTCCCGCTAAGGCGGCTGGTAAAACCAGCCGGTCTTAGTGGGACCCGCTAAGGGACCTCGGAATGCGGCGGTAGGGGGTTAACGGCACCGGCATCCTTACCGGTGCCGTTAACCCCTTACCACCAGCCTCATCATGAGGCCCTTGTCTTGTTTTCCAAAATTGGGAAACCCTAGAAGAAATTCAGTTTCCATCTTTTTCTATGAAAAGTAAATCTGCTCTCATGGTTTGCCAGTGCATGGAGGTTCTCTATGGACAGTAATAATCACCATTCATATAGTGCGCACCACAAAGTTGTTTGGCTCTTGTCTTACACATGGACACTTCTTTTAGTGTCCCTACCAGTGATCCACTAGAGTATCAAAGTCTGATGTCCCTCTTGCAATGTTATTTTCTGCGATGTCAGTACATATGTAAATTAGTGGGTCTGCATGGCTTTTTCTGCACAAGACCTCAGAAATCCTAGGCGAGGCCCTGGAGACACATCTAACAGGTCAGTGCCCTCTATGCATAACAGTTCCACAGGCTTGTCAGTTTTCTTCTGTGCTGTGTGTGTGTTAAAATGCCTTCACCATAAATGTCACCAGAAAAGTGGATATGTGGGAAAACTTAAGTACTGCACCAACAGGTGTTGTGGGCAAAGGCTATGGATCCGGGTAAGTTAGCTGCCCTGACTACCATGTGTAGGACAAGGATCTGGACGCCATCATGGCTTCCCTCGAGGGAATCCTGCACTGGGGGTGAGGGGACAGTGGAGTGCCTATAAGGGTGTAAACGAGAGGGGAGGAAAGGCCAAGGAGGTCCAATGTGGCCCAAGCATGACATATCCCCCAGAAAAGAAAAGTTAAAAAGCAGCAACAAGAGAGGCTCCTATAGCTCGTTCACCAGTGGAAGTGGTAGTGGTAGATACCCCCACAGCAGCCACTGGGCCAGTCCCCAGTGAGCCTGCGGGGGGCCGGAACAAGGGGCACGGGTAAGCAGGGGATAAATGCACTGGGGCAGGGGGGCCCCACAGAGAGCAGGATGCCCTAGGTGGCATTGGGGATAGGGAAATAACCCCTGGGCAATGAACAAAATCCAGAACATCCCATGGGGAATGGGGAACTGGCAAGGGCCCGGGTATGGCTGGAGGGCCCCAGGGCCATGGAATTCGGGTGGTGGTACCGTATAGCAAGCAGGGGGTAATTGTGGGGGATGTGAAGTGGGGCCACAACAGCAGCCATGGCCAGTGCCAGTCGGGGCACCCTGTCCTCTGGCATCTGCTCCATCTGGGGAAGGGAGCTCAACAGCACCACCCACCCAGGAGGTGGAGGATAACAGTGGAGGGGCAAGCGTTGCCACAACAGGAGGGGAGAAGGCTGGACAACTGGGGGTTCAAGTGACAGGGGAAGCCACAGGGACCCTGCCAACAGTGGCAATGGGGGCAACGCCAGGTACGGGCCTTGGCACGCCGGGAGGGGTGAGCAATACAAGTGGTACGGGGGGCGAAAAAGTGGCACTGACAACGGCAGCAGGGATATCTTCAGGGGGCGAGGCTGCTGAGATGGCCACCGCTCCAGGTCACGCAATTACACCAGGTATGCTTACATGGCACACAACGCAGACACAAAGGAAAAAATGTGGAAGGATAAATACATTGATATCTTCTCATTGCTGGATTACAGGAGAGTTGAAGAATGCACGGACTCAAAGGGAGAAGGGAAAGATACACAATTCTTTGTTGAAAAGTCCGCAGTCAATTGGGCCACTATCATTTCTGCAATCCCTGAGTTAGACCAGAGGTTATGGTTCTATCCTCATGTACCATGACTGTGCTTTTGGGGATTGGTTAGTATATGATGAAAGGATCGGGGTGCCAAGGCAGGGAATGCGCAAATGACCTGAGGAACCATGGTAATGGATTTGTGGGCAAGTTGCACAATGGTTCGCACTACGTCCAGCAAAAGCTTTGGAACAGGGAGGCAGACACAGCCCTTTCAGAGCATTATAGGATCAGGGAATAAGATGGGAGCCTGTTGGGCCTTTAATAAAACAATGTATGCAAGACCAGTGTACAAATTTAAACACATCTGTTTGTTTTGTGGGATGTTCGGGCATGGGGAGGCCAAGTGTGCAACGAGAAAGAAAGAGCGTAAGCAAGGGGTTGGCACTGGGAAGTCCACCAGTGGGCTTACCCGCGCCGGTATGGGTGGGCGTGCTAATGTATTGGGCAAATGTGTACCATCGGCATAAGGAGTCCAAGTACTACTAGAAGGTTTCTCTAGAGGTTCCAGGATTCCGTTGCAGGTGTTTACAACTCCAGCAGTCCCAAGGTAGGGTGGGGCACAAAAAAGCCAACCAGGATTGGTGCTTGACAGAGTGGACAAAGAGTGGAAGCTGGGCGGATGGTGGGGCCTTTCTCGTCCCCGCCCCAGCCAAACTTTGTATGTTCACCAGTGGGGATCGTTCCTCAAAAAAGAACCTGGGAAATTCAGACTGATTCACAACTTAATCATTTCCTAAGGGTGCATCGTTGAATGATGCTATTGATGAGGAGTTGTGCTCCGTCAGGTAAGCGTCAGCTGATGGGGTACTGCTGATGTTACCGAAATTGGGGAGAGGGGCCTTTCTGGCAAAATCTGACATCAAATCGGCATTCCGATTATTGCCAGTGCACCCAGATGATTACCATTTACTGGGTTTCCAAGTGGGGGGAGGATTCTACCTTGACAAGTGCATGCTGATGGTGTGTTCAATATCATGTCCCTACTTCGAGGCATTCAGCACATTTTTGGAGTCGGCAACAAAGAGAGAATGCAAGGGAGCCTAAGTGCTTCATTACCTGGAGGATGTCTTATTCATGGGCCCGGTGGGATCAGATCAGTGCAGGAGGCCTATGGAGGCATTTCAGAGAGTGACAGAGGAATTGGGAGTACCACTCGCAGAAGTGAAAATGGAGGGGCCCCTGACATCGCTCTGTTTTTTGGGCATCGAAATAGACCTGGAAAAGGTGGGGAGCAGCCTGCCCGAGGACAAGGTCAGGGACTTCAGAGAGGCAGCAGCAACTTGCTTGTGGGCAAAGAAAGTGATCATGGGTCAGCTACAGAGCTTGCTGGGGCAACTGAACTTTGCCCTGCATATTATCCCAATGGGCAGGCCACTCTCCAGGCAATTGCAGGGGCCATGTCTGAGTTAACAAAGACACACCATCACACTAGGCTTTCCAGAGAGCTAAAAGATTACCTTGTGATCTGGGACACCTTCCTGCCTGAATTCAACAGCGTGTTGTTGTCGCCAGCTGAGGCAAAGAACATCAAGCAACTGGACCTCTACACTGATGCAGCAGGTAGCATAGGTCTTGGGGCCATTCTGGGAAACAGATGGTGCGGATAGCAGTGGCCAGACAGCTGGGTGGGTAGTGCCC
Organism: Ambystoma mexicanum; assembly: GCF_040938575.1. Classification (NCBI taxonomy): domain Eukaryota; kingdom Metazoa; phylum Chordata; class Amphibia; order Caudata; family Ambystomatidae; genus Ambystoma; species Ambystoma mexicanum. The sequence continues at coordinate 1,438,543,600 of NC_090929.1, read as the reverse complement.
TGACCAGGAGCGTTACATTTTTAGAACTGTTCCCCATAATAGTGGAAGAAGAGATTTGGGATGCGGAGCTGGAGGACAGAGATGTGATGTCCTGGTCAGACAGAATGTCCGTGGTGTGCTCCATTAACAGTCAAAAGGCGGAATTCCCCATGGTTCTAAAATTGCTGAAAAATTGTTTTTGCCATGTTTAAAAAACAATGTGCGGTTTCAGGCAAAATATGTGCCGGGTATTAACAATAAAGTGGCTGACGCCTTGCCCCATTTTAATTACAGGAGTTCCAGCTGTGTCTGTTCACAGCAGCCCCGCAATGACACAGTTTCTCGAGACACTATGGGGGCATGGTGCCTAGAGTTGGCTCTTCTGATTGAGGGATCAGTTTCACAAAAACACACAAATCATATCTGAAGTGTTTCAAGGAACTAAGAGAGTTCTGTCACAAACAGGGTTTGGTGGACATATTCCAAAGGGACAGCATAAGGCAATTCCTGGGGCATGTGCAGGCTTTGGGGGTATCGCTAGGGGCGGCCAGAACAAAAATGGCCACCATCCAGTTTTTTGCGGGGTTAAAAGAGAGTGCACCCCCTTCTGTAGATTTTGCAGTAAAAAAGGACATGATAGGGTGGAGAAGGATAGCACTCCCAAAGGGGAGACAGAAGATGACCACTCAATCCCGAGAAACTGGCCGCAATTATGGGGCACCAGGGGGAAATTTGCAGGGATGCTTGGGAAGTATCTTTGTTCAGGGCAGCTTTTGCTATGGCTTACAGAACAGACGGGGCGGGCGGGGGTTGGGGGGTGGGTTGGCCGTGAGGACCTTTCAAGGTAGAGGGATGACCAGATACATCTCTGATTGAGAAAATCCAAAACAGATCAGGAGGGAAAGGAAATGGGGGGGGTCTCACTGAGGAGGCAGGTCAAAGCAGAAATCTGCCTGGTAAGGTTGTTGGGAGCATTCCTGGCCTTTAGTGGGGAAGAAGGAGGTCCCTTGTTCCAACTTAGGGATGGATCGTGCCTCTCTAGATTTCAATTCAAGAAAGTCTTTGAGAAAGCCGTGGTGGGAGTAGGGCTTGGGTGGGATAGGCTTTGCCCCTCATTTCTTCCGGATTGGGGCAGCCACCACCGCAGCCAGGTTTGGGTGCAAGGAAAGTGAAATTAAGGAAATTGAGCGTTGAAAATCCAGGCCTTACAAAGGGTACATTAGGGCCCACTTGGAATGTTGATGTGGGTCAGGTAAGGGAAGAAAAAGGAAAAGGCAGGGGAACGGGCTGGTCCCAGGACTGTGATACTGAAAATACTATGCCTCATTACACGGTAGGCGGTAACCATGGCGCTATTAGCGCCATGGTTGCCGCCGGTACCGTACCGAGTCCGCCTTGGTGGATGGCGGAATTACCGCCCTACTCCAAGGTGAGCGGGGGCGGTAATTCCCCATTCACCAAGGCCCTTCCCCATTCCCATTTTTGCCCCCATAGGGCATAATGGGAATGGGGAAGGTGCTAATATGGTACCGCAAATTGTGGTACCGTAATTAGCTCCGAGGTCCCTTTGCGGGTCCCGTCCTTAACGCCTGGAAAAACCAGGCGTTAAGAGAGGAACCGCAAAGGGACCTCGTAGTAAGGCGGTAAGGGTTTACCGGTACCGGTGCCCTTACCGGTATCGGTAAACCCTTACCGCCTACCGTGTAATGAGGCTATAATGTGTGGTGCTGGGGAGACATGGGTCTCCAATGATTGTGTCTAACATACTCTCTTGTGTCTACCTGCATAGGGCAGATGACGAACACCAGTGGTGTGGGTCGTGGGGCACCCATTCATAAGGAGAATGGAGCGGAGCATGCAGAGCTGTCGGATTTGTTGTCAGATGCCGCAGAGTTTGACTTACACTGCATTGGTGCTGGGGGTTTGCAGGTACACCAAGTTTGTCGGGTGTTGGAGGAGAGGAGATGAAGGAGAGGGTTGCCAGATCCAAACCTGCTGATCTTGCATATAGGGGGCCATTTTCTGGTACAGCTGGGGAGAATGGGGCTGATCTTGAACCTATTGTCACTGTTTGGTTGGTTTGGAAAATTTTGCCCAAAGTCATTGCTCGCGTGGTCACAAATTATAACCAGGTTGAACTGGGGGCTAGCAGTGCCTTTGTGCCTTTGAACATTGCAGCATGGAAGATGAACACAGAGATGGCCCGGCTTGCCAGATGTAATGGGTGACTTTGGATCATAGAGAATGGACTATTAAGAGGACGAGAGACTTGTCATCATGATGGGGTGCTCATTTATTATAGAACTTTTTGGCAGTAATGAGAACATTTATAAATGTATGGGGGTCACATAATTGTGGGTCCGTGCCCCTGCGACAGGTGGGGAGGACCACAGGGACAATAGAATTATGGGAAGTGGAGGGCGCAGTACGCCCCTCTGTGGAATTCATGGACAGCTGTCTGGTGGTCCCGGTGGGGGAGAAGGTGTGGGGCGGAGTTAGGAGGCAAGTTGGGTAATGAAGGCTCGGTCTCCTGGGATGGCCCCCCTACGCAGAGAAGGGCATGGTGAGGACAGGATAAGGCCTCGTCACCATGCGCCGCCTTGAAGGTGAGAGGGTGTGATCAGCCTGGACCACCTGTTAGTGTTAGGAGATTTATTGTTATTTGTGAGGTGTGGTTTTTAAGTCACGTTTTTTGGTTATAATGTGTGATGAAAGGAATAGAAATGTGGCCGATATGGCATTCAAAAAGAGAAGGTGTCAAGTGTGTTTCTCATGACACTGCATGTCCCCCCTGCAGAGCCCAATGCTACATGCCATGATGGTGCCACTTCAAAGTGATTGACCACTTTGTGGGCAATGACCAATCTGGCCAAATTTTGACTGGCAGATTGTTAAATCAGCATGTACTTGATTTTATCTTGTGTTTGAGTGGAAACCGGTTAATTTTACTTCTATTGGTGCAGCTCTGTGTTTCTACTGATGGTGTGTCAATCTCTCCTGCCTGAAAACTAGCAGCACTTAGACATAGGACAACTGCCAGTCTAAGCCAAAAGAGTCAATATGGGTACTCTCCCAACTCTGCCATGCCCTGGCATTAGCCTCAGCACAGACCTATCCAGATGTTGGGAGAAAAGGGCAATGCTATGATCCAGCAATGGGCACACATGGGCAGGTGCTATAGACAACTAGGTAAGGATGTAATAGACGCTAGCGTTATTCAGGTGTGTTGTGTACCTGTGTGGCGTAGTTGTACTGCATGATGCTCTTACAAACACATCATTCTGAGAACAATGGATTCTAACATATGGAGTTATGCTGAGTCTGGTGATGTGTAGGTGTATGAAGGTCCTTTTGGAGTCTGTACACATTCGAGGTTTGGATTATTGGTCAAGTAACCCCTGAGTGACTACCAAATCACTCAACTCAGGACTATCAAAAAGGCCTGTTGAGTCTAAACTTGGAGAACCCACCTCAATGAGAATGTGGCACTTAGACGCTCCTGCAAGGGACTTAAGGAAACCTGAGCACACTAGTCTTTCAATTTATTATACATTGTGAGCCGCCAAGAGTTCAGAAAACACAGTACCATATGGAAATTGTTAAAGTTTTAATTTAATTTAATGTAAGGCATTTGGTAAAGTGGGGTCTATGTGGGGTTTAAGTCTTTCAAATGGATTAAATCGAAGTTCACAGTACATTTTTCACAATGTATCCAGTGAACACAAACTAGCGCAAGTCGCATTAACTTAGTTTTATGGTGGAGTATCACAGATTTGAAGCGTTTTAGTCATGCATATAACACTTGCGGAATGCAACTCTTGGTTTGCAGGAAGTCCCTTACGTGTGCTTAGGGGTGTCTCCAGTTCTTCAACAGCTAAAGGCCAAATGCTGGCACAGATCATGGGACAGCAGGCAAGTAAAGGACGTACAACTGCTACATTCGTTGAGTAATTAAAAACCTTTCAAAAGACTCCTGGGATATCCTCAAAAGACCGACTTATATAGATTACATATGTTACATTGTCATCCCCAGTGTAGGCCCGTCTTCCCCTCTATAGGGTTAGATGGCATAAACCCTAACACTCAAATCCCGCCTTCAAACACAGGAGCGGTTCTAGGGCAAGGCAAGACTAGCGCACCACCAGCCTTCCATTACTGTGCAGGTAGGAGTTCTCTGCACGAAGACAGTGGGCTTGAAGGCATCAGCGGTGACTGTCATGCCTGCTGGGAGCCAGCCACTGCATCAGGTCTAACGTAGGCGGAGAACCTGGGCCGGCTTCTCGCAGGCTGGCGGCGTGGGGTGGCTTCCTGGTAAGCTGATGCACCGTAGCGGCCTTCATGCAGAAAGCCCTTCCTTTAGTATAATGGTGGCAGGTCGCAACAATCACAGAGCTTCTCACACCTCAGCTGTCCACTCCGTGGAGTACCGACAAGGTAAGGTTGCCAGATAATGCCACGTCATCGGTGACAACTTATTCAAGTCCTGGGATTTCATGGAACTGTCAATGGCCTTCTAGGAAATATAGCCCTGTTTTATTTCCATTGAAAACAAACGAAGCAAAGGCGGGACTAGAAGCTGCCCTCCCTGGTGACACGGAGTCACCTGGACACCTTGTGAAAAGGCTTCGTGGAGGTCGAGGGAGGGCAGTAACACCCAACATTGTGAACAAGCAGAGGGCTGGTCTTTCCATCTAAGTGCCTTAAGATTCCTAAGGCTGGCCACTAAAAGTGACTTAGCAGCACCCAAAGGATCTGTTTGCCATTATTCCTGCACCCATTACACCAATGCACACATGTGCCTGCCTCCCGTTCATGGCTGCTCAGTGTAAAATACGGGGGACTGTTGAATTCTGACTGTAAGGTGTGAATGGGGGCGAATTAGTGACTTCCGTATTTATAATAAGGCATATGACAGACCTCTGTTTGGCACAATCTGTTGGTGTTCCTGCTTCAAAGTCAGTGGTGGAAATGGAAAAAATGTGGTGGGGGATCCCACAACACAAGGGCCGGGTGGGGGAGGAGTTGGGGGGCGGTGCCCGAGGGGCGTGGTCTAGAGGGTGCGGGGCTCGTAGTGTACTTCCAGCAATGCTGGAATCCTAAAACAAAAAAAACAAAAAATAGCCCGCGACGGCACTTACCGCGGCTTTGGCACTGGTGTGTAATGCACAATGCTCACTACATGTACAACTGATTCCTTTCAGTTGTTCATGTAGCGAGCATTGTGCATTTTTTTGTTTTTGTTGGAAGACTTTAAAAAAAAAACGCCCGCGTGCCGTCGCGGGCGTTCTTTTTTTTTTTTTTTTAAGCCTTCCAGCGTGGTTCATGATCTTGGGCGGCTGACTCTGGCCGGATCCCGAGATAGGGCTCAATTTCTGGTGCCGGATCTCAGATCCGCCGAGAGCCGGCCCAATGAGAAGCACTGTTCAAAGTGCCCTCTCCACTAGCCGTGCCAGGCTCGTTCTCGTGTTGATGATGATTTTCCTTACAGGACCTACAAGGGCTGCCATCTAATTCACAGGGGCCTTTCCTCACTGGCAGGCCATGGTTCCCTGCTGGCAGCCCCACTGCCAGCGGAGGAACAGCTGGGCCTGCATATGCATCAGGGCACTGCTGCTGCCTGCTCACCCATCACTGGGAAAGGCTCATATCAACTTCCGCAGCATTGCACAAGGCTCAGCAGTGCGCACAGAAACGACCCATCAATGGCACATTTTCCTCTAATAATGTAAAGAATTGAACACAATGTTTCCTGCTGCTGTGCCACCACATCTCGAAGTGAGGGGGAACTCGAAGGAACAGTGTCATTTCAACATTCTTAGCACAAACCACGCCTTATCGTAATATCCAAAGGTACACCAAGCAACAGTGCATAGCAATTGCTCCTGTACCTCCCACACCAGAGGCGCAATATCGGCGCAGTTGCATTGAGCGCAGAATGCGCTGCTGACAGATCAGATTACACATATGCAAATTGATGCCGCTCCTTTGCAACAAAAAAAAAACATCAACCATGCAGATATGACCGAACCATTGAAGCGCCTGTCATCTAAATCCAGTTAACGACGCCCTCGAGGGATATGCCATCACCGAGTCCCACCCGCAAAGCACAGATGTTCGTCCGACACGTGTGAGCTGCCCAGCGCTAATGAGGAATACAGTTAAATGCAATTGTGCTTGAAAAAAAAAATCCGAGGCCCTCGATATTCCCGAATATCTGCACGGAAGATACTGCCCTGCTCCCTCGGAAATGTCGCGGCGCTGCAGATGGCGTAATTAAGCGCACCTCCTCAGCCGTAGCTGCGAAGAAATGATATTGCAAACTACAGGAGAGATAATTCTCCCCTCGGCCGATGCAGCAAGGCATCCCATTATATGTATTGCAGTCCTGAGTGAGAATCGTCAGTTTCAGAAGGCAAATGAAGACATCGACCAAGAGCCTGTAGCCACGGACACACTCGCTCGGGACTGGGGTACGGGGAGGTGGCATTGTATGCTCTCCTTCAATCCTGACTCATATTAAGTGCTAAGGGACGTGTATGTTGGTTTCCGAAAAGAAAAGTGGAGGGACTCTTCAGGCAGTGGGACGTGACGTCACCAGAAATTAGCATATCAATGTGACATATGCACATTTAATTCAATAGGCATTCCATAACCATACAAATTGCACAGAGAGAGTGCCATATGCCTTTCATAAAATCAACACCCACCAAAAACGATGAGAGGATATTTTCTTCTAATTGTGTTTGAAAATGTTAAAATGTATGGATGCTTCAAACCCCAAGAATCAATACCAATGTTTGCCCTGACATATGCAGTCCCGAAATATGCCATTTCAACTTTAGTTGTATTTTTCATCAGGTTATCTGGTGCAGTGGTGCAGTGCCTGACCTGCGGTTCGAGTCCCCAGGTAGGCATACATTCAAAGAAGACAGTCAAATATTCACATTTTACATACAAACTCTAACATACCCAGAGGGACTGCGTCCCCGACCACTCGCGTGTACCCTCGACTTGAGCCATGTTTGTTACCATAAGGAATCGTTGTAGGCTCCGCCCACCCCCGCAGTTAAGTGTGTTAAGCCAGACATAAAAAATAAAAAAAACGTTCTTGCTCCCCTGATGTCTTCAAGGTCAGACAGAGCTAGATGGACAAGAACACTCTTCTCCACAGTGGGTCCTTTCTCTCATTGCCCCCACACTAGAAAAAGTAAAACTATCCAGACCAGAGTGCATGGGATTCGTGATACTAGGCCTATTTGCATATTAGCTCTGCATGTTTACTGTCCCACTGATGAAGGCATGCGCAGTACAATTGACTGAATTATAGTCCAGCTGTTACTTATGTATTCTCGCCACTATTCTTACTGCACTCCCGCTGTGAAGAGTGGTCCTCTGAGCCAGGCCGCTTCATCCCGCAGATCACAGAAATTGGCATTTTACAATCATTAGTATTCACGAAGGTTACCTCCAACAAGCCCCCTTCCACGTGTATGCTCCAAAATCACTGCTTTTGAAGAAAGTGCTGCAGTCGGCAGTTTGCCAAGCGGAGGCTGCAAGTAGGCGCGGACACTGCCTGATATTGACGCGGCCGCCGCTTAGTGACGCAGTGCAACTGAAGCCATGTGTAATACCCTACATCACCCTGGAGCGTCTTGTATACATGCAGCACATTATCAAATAGCATAACATGAATATATCACATCATAAGAAGCAAGGCCTGGTTGATAAGGCATGTATCTCACCAGGGGCCAAAATCTCTGTGTTACCCCTACACATACTGTAGAATCTTGGTCAGACTGCATTATTTACCCCTCAGATCAGAGCACCGATCTCTAAACTGTGGTGCCATGCGGCAGGGACATGCATGTCATAAGTAAATCATGATGCGTGCCCATTGCAGAATATGATTCATGTTTGCACGGTCATGATGGTCGGCAATGAGATTTTGTGATGAAAAAAAGTACCAAGTAGATGAGCTTTGGAGGAGGAGATAGATAAGACACACAGTTAAGAGTATTTGGGAAGCCTCATCAACAAAACGTTGCCTTCATTGGGAAACATGAGGTGGGTCCTGGGAATTTGTTTCAAGATTCTTATTTGTCTAAACCTTTGTGTGGCGTGCCCGTGGTCCATCCCCTCCTCAGTTATTGCATTGTCAGATATACTTTGACACTCCACTCCAGTGTGCAATGTTTTAATTTTCCATGTGGTCAACACCCCAGGCTCTAGTCAGAACCCTCTGGTACTCACAGTCGGGAGAGCGCCTGGTTGTTTTGGAACAGCAGCTCAGGGAGGGAGATCAGCTGGTTCCGGTTCAGCCGCCTAGGGAAGAGGAAACAAACACCACAAATCAGTTTCATTCACTGCTGCGCGCATTGTCCCGGCACAGCTGTTAATCCATTTCAGGGCTATTACCACAATCCTCCGTGGAACCACCCACCTTACCCAAGCAGTGCAATCATGCTTAAGAAATGTGCAACCAACCTTAAACATGGCTTTATACTCTTTTCAAACTGCCAGAGGTGACCATGACGCATGAAGAATTATAATTGATTTGCCCGTACATGGGGTCGCATTTCAAGCGTGCGACCCCTAAGCGCGTCGCCCCTTTGCCCAGTTAAGGTTTCATGTGCCGTCGCCCAGGTCTTCTCTTTACACTGACCTGGGTGTGTGATCAATGCAAGTCGTTAAGCTTACTCTATCCGTACCTGTCCTTTAAATCTTTCTATAATATCCTTTTCAACATGTAACCGTATTAAAATAAACCCCTCAGAAAATCAAATTAACCTAATCTAATTTCTCCATGATATCCAATCTGTCTCACACTTCTGGTTTGCATCGGACTCTAATTCTTTGATTTGTCCCACAATTAGGTTCTCAATTAACCCTTAGTCACATAAGTCAGTATGTTATGTAAAGAGGAATTTTCTGACTGCATGTATTCACAAGGATAGGAAAGCTGTGACTTCAGGCTGCATTGCTATTGGGGAATTGAATTGATATTTTATTTATATCGCGCTCATACACAAGTGTTTCAGAGCGCGAAAAGGCAGGGGAGGGGAACATGGGAGAGCAAAACAGCAACGATCTTACTAGGCCCAGTGACATTGAGAACGCGCAAGTGCATGGACAAGGGGAAAGGGGAAACGTGCACGGAAGAGGCGAGAAGCGGAAACAGGAAGAGATACCCAAGTACCATGCTGATTTACTGATTGTGTGTAGATTCCAGTACTCGTGTTAGTACTGGTGACCCACAGAGTCACCTGAGTGAACTCCAGCCCAAAACCAGTCCACATCTCACAGGCTCAAGACAGGTCTACATGTTGCTTCATCATTCCTCACATTTTATGTATCATGATTTATCCCTCATCAATGACGGGAACCAACAGCAATAAACCCATGAAATAGAATAGATTTAGAATTACAGTGGGAGACCCCAATAATTTCCTAAGTAATTTAATATGAATAGGGGGCATGGCTTGGAGCGCCGTCGATGCGGACATCTCTATGAGAGCCTCCTACTCCTACTCCTTTTTTCAGCTTTGTTACCAGAACGGATACTTAAAAAGCAGTTTTAGGGATCAGAGAGGTGATCGGAACTCCCCGGGCTCATGTGAGCAGACCCAACACACGCAGTTCCAAGGAAATTGCATCGGTCATCAAGGGGGAAGCTGAGACGCAGGCGGATCCAAGATGGCGCCTACTATACTGGGACTTAGCTGCAGAGCCACGTGAAGGTGACAGAGCTCGGGGGCACAGAGACGCTCTGCACCAGTCTTGAGGGGATGTTTGACTAGAGATCTTCAGCAGAAGAGGAAAACCCAGGGTGACCAGTGACGGCCTGAAAGATAAGGACCCCCCCTCCCTGCACACGGAGCACGAGATGAGCACAAGCAGCTTCTACCTAGTGGGCAGCCGCACAGCATTCCACTACTGCCCATCCATTCGGTGGAGTGGAGAGTCCCCGGATCCCAGCGTATTGACAAGATGAGTGCACCTTACTCCAACAAATGCAAGGGAGCACTGAATGAACTCTGCCCCTAAAATATTGCCTCATCGACCTATCGACCCCTAACGGAAGACATCACTCCCGGGTGTGCTCGAGCAACCTTGGAACAACCAATAGGAGTAGGGGGTGAAGGGATGCAGGGCGTTGACATAGCAAAATGAGCAAAACCCACCTAATCAAGTGAAATTGCAGCGCCTTTACAAGCGCAGGAAAAGGCAAAAAAGGTGGACGTATTGGCGGGCATGATGCATTCCCCAGCGTATAAAGAAATAGATGCAGGACAATTGCCCACGAAATGAGATCCCCTGAATTTCTTGTGGGATATCAAACAAGAATTTTGGAGCTGTATGGTGGAGCTTCAATGGGAGAATAGTAGAGGCAGAACAAAGAATAGTGAAATTACAGGACATGTCAACTGAAGAAGCATTGATAATCTCGAATCTCACACGTAGGGTTCTGACTCTGGAGCATACTAACGCACAGCTAGAGGCGAAAGAGGAGGACCTGGAGAATCGAGCCAGTGGATGTAACATGAGGCTGAAAGGGATCCCCACTGCGATCTTAGACAAAGACCTCCCTGAGTACATTGGTGCCTTATTTCCATCTCTCCTGCCAACCCAGGAGGAAGCGATGCTGCTGCTCGACCGTACCCACAGATTCAGATGGGCGATATCGGTTGGAACAGGGCCACCCATCATGTCATAGCACGGGTGCACTTTTTTGCTACAAAACAGGACTTTATGACAGCGGCCTGTGCACAATGGATATACCGTTTCAAACGGTCTCGATCCAAATCTACCATGAGCTGACTGCAGCCATGATACAAAAAAGAAAAGCTCTCAAACCAGTTACCCTTCGCCTACAGAATAAAAACATCTGATATAGATGGATTTTCGCATGCTATGCTGTCCTTCACGATGGCTAATAAGACCTGGGCCATCAGTAGGGCTTCTCGTGCCTAGAAACACTTGTGTACAGGCACGTAATAAATGACTTATCATATCATATCATATCACCCCCAAAGAGGCTGAAGGTGTCCTACACTCTGATAGCCTCTCCATCGAGTTCACCAGGCCCAAAAGCCCATCCCAGGCCATGGATGGCAAATGGTAAAGCCCAGAAACGGTGGCCCCACGGGATGAAAATACACTTTGTTTGCACTGAACTTTGTAGCGAATGCCAATCCACATTGAGATGCAGGATCCTCAGGACGCGCACATAGACAATTTGGGCCTTCACGCCAATGATTGGAGCTGCACAATCAGGACTGGTCTTATTCAAGATCCCGGCGAGCACCCACTGGAATTAGCCGCAACCATTTGAGAAGACGGCTTGGAGGTCACTTGGGAGATCTTATATTACTTTACGCTGATTTTTTCTTCTCTACTTTCTTTTTTTTGGTTTGGTTGGGAAACTGGGAGGGTTGGGGGATAGTGCTTTTGTTGGGGGTTACTATGAGAAAATCGGCTGCAGCGGGTGGGATCATTAGATTACTGGCTCTTAGATTTTGGAAGATGAGCTCATAAACCCTCAGTCTCGCCCCTTCCATTGATTGACAGACTCGCACAAGAGGAACGTATCCTACGTTCACAATTACAGATCTATACCCTTAATATTCAAGGCCTCAACTCACCTAATAAATGTACATCGTTCCTCCAGCATCTGATGGATGAAGGCTGTGCCATGGCATTCCTCCAAGAAACCCACCCAGCTCCCCTGGATTTAACCAGATTACATAGATGGTTTTGTCCCCTACAGTTCTTAGCATCCAGTGGCTGCAGGAAAGGGGGTAGCACTATTTTGATAGCGAAAGGGGTTCTATTCTTAGAAGTAGAAAGTAAGGTGGAACCAGGGGGCTGATATATAGGGTTTAAGGGTACATTGTATGGACAGCTCTTCACTTTGATTTTTATTTATGCCCCAATGATAACCAGGACAAACTCTTGACTGACCTGGTCATGTAATTGTCCCCGTTCATTGAAGGCCAGCTGAGTATTGGAGGAGATTTTAATGTGGTCCCAGACCCCTACATCTCCCATCCCAGGTGGACTTCAAAAGACTGTTGTACTACTTTATCTATTTAGGACTCTGGGGTTGGTGGATTTTTGGAGATTAAGACACCTGGAGCAGCGAGATTACACACATTTTCCCATGTGCACTGCACCGTCTCAAGAATTGATCTCTCGCCGACCTCCCCACTGGTGGTGACTTGCGTTGACAAAGTGCTAGTAGGTACAAGGATCCTCTCGGATTACGCACCGGTTATAATGAACTTGAGGATACAAAATGTGACCCCCAACTGAAAGGGCTCAGTGACAGCTTTACGAGTCAATCCTTGGAAACCTTGCCGTACAAGAAGAGATTGCAATAGCGATCTCTAATTATTTTCAGGAAACCTACATGCACTCCCTTTCGGACGTGACTCTCTGGGACGCAATGAAGGCGGTAATCAGGGGTTAGTGGGGCTGAATGATCCACCAGGGAGGGTACAGTATGCCGAAGAGACCAAAATGCAGATTATAGAAAACTATTTCACAGAAACCATGGTGGCCTCACCATGCATTCCTTCAGAATAAGCACAATATCTTAGGGAAGCTGGACTTACCCAGGTTTCAGAAGTCGATATTGCTCATTTGGATCGCCCTATCAGTATAAAGAAGTAGGTGAAGTGATCAAATCCCAGGAGCCCCCGGTCCAAACTGAAACACCCCTTTATTCTATAAAACATTTAGAGCCCAGCTGCTTAAACCTCTCACTAAACTGTATAATTCCTTTCTCCAAGCGGAAACTGTGACTGCTACTATGGAGGAATCGGCAACTGTGTTAATACTTAAACAAGGTAAAGAAGCCCAGGAATGTGCTTCCTATAGACTCATTTCACTACTAAATATTGATGCTAATATCTATTCAAACATTCTGGAAGAGGTTGTGCAATTATTAGTGGACCCGGACTAAAGAGGCTTCATTAGGGGGAAAAGGACCTTTGATACTATATGCCAGGCACTGAACCTAATAGAGATAGCTAAAGAAAAGTATCTTAAAGCGGCCTTATTAACACTGGATGCAACTTAAGTGTTTGATTTGATAGGGTGGACTGGGCCTTTATGCGCTATACTCTCCAAGCTTTCAAATTTGGCGCTATATTCAAACAACGGACACTAGCCGACTACAACACTCCCATCACAAATGTATGGGCGAATCGTAGATGTACGCATTCCACACCAATCACCTGTGGCACAAGACAGGGACATTCCCTCTCCCCTTTAATCTTAAAACTAGCTATGAAACCTTTCGCTAAATGACACTAATATCTATGGAATCGTAGCAGGAGGAACACACTATAAACTTTTCCTTTATGCAGATGACATGATATTAGCAATGACCAACCTGCACACCTCAATAAAAGAGATCATGTCAGAATTTGAAGCATTTCGGAAAACACCTGGGGGTTGACACTGTAGAGTCCCTGGGTGTCAGGACCCCCTCATGTCCACAAAACACTTACTAATTGGCTGAATTACGGTGGTTAAGATTCCTCAACCAGCCTTACAACGACTGCAGTCAATGATAACCGATTTATATGGAGTGGTAAAAAACCCCGGTCTTTGAGGCACTTGTGATTGGAGATGTCCGCCTGGGAAGAATGGGAGTACCAGACTTGACCAAATATAACATCGCTGCCCAGGTCTCACATGTTGCTAATTGGAATACCACAGACCCACTGGAAATGAGTTGGCCTGGAACAGACTAGGAAGAGGGCACCCTTGCGAGCCTTAGCATATATGTGGAATGCATCAGAGCGCATTGGTCCCCGCTACTATTGTCCATCAAAATACCATTAGACTACTGGGGTAAAGCATTGAAAATCAAGGGAATCACCACAGGCCTGGGTCCATTACCCACCATTCAGAATAATCCAGACTTTTGCCCGGGGCTTAGATCGAGGGATTTCAATAGCTGGTCACAGGGGGAACTACAACATATTTTAAAATTATTTGTAGACACTACACCCCTCACCTTCCTTGACTGTAAGAAAAAATTCTCAATCACAGAGAGCAAAAGTTTCAGACACCCTCAAATTAGGCACTGGGTTGTCCATCCCGAGGTTTAAAAGGCGGCACTTTGTATTTCCAATGCCCTACAGCTTACTATTGGGGACAGGATGTTACGGGGATATCTTTCCAAATTGTATCCGATTATGAGTATAGACATGCTGGTGACGAGGCCTAGTTACATGATGACCTAAGTAACTGACACCAGGCTAGATATATGAGCCTGAAATTACTCATCCTTGAGATGTGTTATGAACTTAGAATGTATGTTTAAGTTGACATACAGATAAGATTACTGCCCACTGCATTACATAGAATCATGAACTACATTGATCCTCACTTCTGGAGTAAATGCCGCCTTAGTGGCTTCTATTTTCCTGCGGAGGGACTGTCCAATCATTCTAACCTTTTGGGAGAAACTCTTAGCAGCCATCACAGACATAACTGGGGTCTGACCACCTATGGATCCTATGATAGTGTTATTAGGAGCTCCTAGAGAGGAGATATATCCAAAATCAGATGTAGCCGCCAAACTGCTTGCCCACCTGTTGGTGGCGGTCTGAATCACAATTTCTAGATTTTGGAATGCAGAAGATAGTCCACTAGTTGCAATATGGTAGGCTGAAGTGTGGGACATATTAGTCACTGTAAAATTGACAGCTTTGCATGAGAATCAACTCCACAAGTTCTCAGAGGTCTGGTTGCCCGTATTAGATTTCGACCAGAACTATCCACCACAGACACATTAACCAATGCCCATTACACCATTCCTACAATACCGAGCGACCATAGGGGGGACACTGGGAAACTGGACGGTTGGGAGAGCGGGCGGGTAGGGGAGGGTGGGGGATAGGAAGTCCATGATATGCTTTCTGTTAACATTTTTGAACTGCATGCATCGATTGTTGTGATTTCTACTGCTGCAGCTGAACGTAACTAAATGAATTAGATAAAACAAAAATAATAATATGAATATATACAGCCTGAGAACTTAAGGCAGTAGATGTTGGCTTGCATGATCTCTCGCCATCAATAATGCTGGCTAAAACTGATGGGAGTTGTAGTCCAAAACAATTGGAGATTGAGAGGTTGCAGTCCCCTGACCCAGGGGTTAAGAAAGAAACAGAAGACGGAACACTGGCATAAATTAGTGACGCCCTGAACAATCAACAAATGCATACTACACAGTGGAAGACAGTCCGGATATCTGAAGCTATTGAAAAGGCCTTGCTTGCAGCCTCAAGCCCAACATCACTCCTTGCAGCATTTGTAGAAAGATCCACAGCTGGTTCTTGGTACAAACTAACTTCTTCCCTGCAGGACTACAAGAATGAGTAGAAGCTAAAATGCCTACTCACACCTCACACTTCTACAATCCAAGAGCCAACACAATGATAAAAGGTAAAACGGGCACAGTCAAGAGATATAAATCCTTAGCTGTTTGTGGTAACATGGACTGAGGGAAAGCTATACTCATAAGGCGGTGAATGTGGTTCAGTAGCAACCCAAACAGCTAACTATAACAGTCCAAAATAAAGGAATGTCCAATGAAAGTTCTATAAAAATATATGCACTTTAATTAAACACACCATGTACAATACTACCTCAGTAGAAAAACACTACATAAAACCCACCCCTGAGGAAAGAACACAGAATAAGCAAAGATAGTGGATGCAGTGCCCTGAGCAATGAATTAGGGGTGAAAGTCAAGCAAAAGCAACAATGTTCGTGAAAAAGGATGTGTACTTGTGAGCAAAAAGGGTTCAAAGTGAACTAACCAGTCTCTAGGGCCCACATATGACCAAGGGGGCAGTTAGCCATCAATAATACCTCCTTTGTAGTTCTTGGTGGGTCGGCAGTGGCGAACCAGACTTCTTGGCAGTATACAAAGATCAGGAGAGCAAATGGCAGCAATGGAGGCTTCTGGTTAAAATGTGCGCAACAGTTCTTGAACCATGCTGCAAGCAGTTTAATGGCGAACACACTGCGATCTTGGCTGTCTTGTCTCTCAGAGTGCTGTGTGTCCTATTCCAGGGGCACAGGGACATGATTAGTCCTTTTCCCGTGCTTCTAAACATGGTGAGGCTGGCACACAACGGCAGGGGTCCTCCAACACAGTGAAGCCCTGGGTACCACTGTGGCTGGCAGAGAGGCATGCCCTGGTCCAGCAGCAGATCACACCCAATGGTTGTGGGGATGGTTAGGGGACAGAGCTGGTCTATGCCTTGGAACACCTACCTTGACTTCACAACTGGAGGACGTTTCAAAAGGACTGCTCTCTCAGCAGGGTCCATTGAAATCTTCTCAAGTGATGAACCAAAGATGCTTCAAGTTGATTCCCAAGATGATTCAAAGAAGTGGTGGGATTCCCTTTCTTTTATAGGCAAAAGCCACTAGGAGTTTAGATTGAAGCTATCCTGCATTAGGAGTCCAATCGCTGCTGTTGAAATGTGTGGACTTCGCCCTTCTGATGTTACACCCAAAGTACTTTGCTCCGGAAGATAGGGAGGAGATATAAAAGGAGAAAGAGAGGCAGAAAGAATCAAGATGACTGAACCCTCCCAAAACTGTTCAGATCTGTCTCTGGCTACACTAACTCTGCCCCTTTCCTTCTCAATTGAAACAAAGGCATTTAGAAATGTAGCCTCCTGGTGTGAGGCCTGGCTCTCTATCAATGGGTGTCCCCTTTGATTCCGGTTCCCAGGCCAGAGTCATGATGATATATGAAAAGCAGACCAAGACAATATAATATATTGGCACATAAAATTAATTTTTAATAAATCAAGATTCATTAACTCATAGTCAGTTTGTTTAATTGCTATACAAGGGGTTTGAAAACCATAAATAAACTATCCCAGATGATTAAAACAATAGAGACCAAGACATATTTCAGATACTGCACAATAGTGCACATATAACTTTATCCCAGCAGATTCATATTGAAGCTAGAATTGCATCCCACATTATCTGTCCTTCGAGGGTGAGTCAGTGTTTGTGGAATGTTGGATAGTGGACGTGTCCCTGTACAGTGAGGGTACACTTTTACCTTCAAGTACTTGCTCACGATGCATTAAATCTGTAGATCCAGTAAGATGTGTACTTTCAATATTTGTAAAGAAAGTTGCAGCCCATTTAGGCGTTTGGACTATCTTTCTTCCCGAAATACATGCTTCTATGTCCACCACCTACCTCCACAGCAGTTCTACCAGATGCCAGATATGCATATAGCCAGCTCATAGCAGCTACTGATGCCTACATAAGTTGTGATGTTGCAGTGCACTTCCGGGTCTCTGGAAGAAAGCTGGGGATGGTGTGGACTTTCAGTATTTCAGAGATGCCTATTTCAGAGAGTGACCCACTGTTCCTCATTTTAGCTGCAAAGGCACAGATTTTTGTTTCTGTGGTTTTAAAATCACAACACCATTGATTTTTCAGTAGAAAAAAACAAACCTTTTGAACTCAAAATGCCCCACTACGTACATTTCGAATGTTGTGAAATATGCTTGCCAATCCTAATTTCAGTGTGCATACTTACTCGTCTCTCTGCGTTCCTTGTCAGTGGTCTTCTGAGTGCCAACTCGCAGAGACAACCTTTCTTTCATCTGACCCGCTGCCCACATCTCTTCCTCTCTATCTCTACCTCCATCTCTCTTTCTCTCGACCTATCTCTTGTCCTCTCTCGCCCCCTTTCTCTATGTCTCTCTTCCTTTCTCGCTCAGTCTTTCTGTCCACTTCTCCACTTCTCACTCTCTCTATCCCTGTCCTCTCTATCGCTCCCATCTCTCTCTCTCTCTCTGCACCCTCCCTCTCATCCTTTCTCTCTCTCACTCTCACTCAAAAAATTATATATAAATATATTCACTGAAAAATTCACTGAAAACACTTTAGTTAAGGGACAGTTAAGGTGATCAGATTTAGGGACTAATTCACAGAAGTTTCTTATACTGGCGCGATCCCATAGGTAAACGTTCTGTGACTCAGGCCCTTAATGTAACAAAAACATTGAAAATGGGAAATGATGTTCATGTTAACTCAGCATCCCCCCGTTCAGGGCCTTTAGTATCTAATGATGTGCTATTGACCTTGGAAGGATAAAACACTGAGTTTGCCTTGTCGGGATTTGAACCTGCGACCTGCAGATCGGACAAACGTCAGAGCAGCAAGCGCTGAAACTACCGAGCTGTCTTGCATGCCTGTCATTTTGTATCTCACTGTGAATTTCATCTGTTATGTGTGTCCTCATGGGCTTTGCAATATGGGGGACGATGAGTTAAGATAATCATTACTTCCCATATCTGCTGAATTTCAAGGGTGCTGTTGCGTTAAACCTGATCACCTTAACTGTCCCTTAACTAAAGTTCTTTGAAAGAATTTCAAGGGTTTTGTTATACCATAGTTTATTTAATTGTAATTGTTTATTTATACAGCGCTTATACACAAGTGCAGTGCTTCAAAGTGCTTCAAGGTAGGAAGGGAACAAGGGAATACCGTAGTCATGCTTAGGCCTTGAGGCTTCTGAATGATCTAACAAAAAAGTCACTAGCATACTAGGTCTGACGGCATTTCTCCTAGTGCAAGTGCATGAAGTGTATCAGACACAACCAGATTAGGGGGAGGGGAGACAAAGGGGGGACAAGACAGAACTTACTAGGCCTAGTGAATTCAGGTCATGCAAGGGATAGGGGACAGGGAACAAGTGCGTCCAGTCCAGCAGGGCTCTGGGTTAAGTGCAGAGAGGTTACCTCTCTCATGGAACGTATACTGAAAGTGCAGTAGTGCTGAGCATAGTTTAGAGGCCAGGAGGCAAGTGCAAAAACTGGCGGGGGAGCCTGGGACCCATGAGGCTCTGGAGGTGAGCCAGGCACCCCGTCAGCAAAAATTGAACAGAGTTAGGGGAGAGATGGAGAAGTGAGGCTGGAGAGAATGAAAGAGGAGGTTAGCAAGGGAGAGACTTAAGGGCCACTAGCCATGGCCTTCCGCTGTGGCCACTGTCTATGTTGCACTAATAGGTTTCTTTAGTCCCCACTAGGCCTTTCGTCATGTCGACTGCTCCTATTGCACCAATAGGTTTCTTTGGGGCCTACTAGCCACGCCCTTCATCCATGGACAGTGGCCCCGGTCTTTGGCCACAGCTTTGTACATGTTGCACTAATAGGTTTCTTTGGGCCCCACTAGCCACAGACCTAGGCCATGGCCACTATACCTGTTGCACCACTGCAGGGGTGGTGCTAGGTCCGGAAAAGATTTGCAGCTATGCTAATGTTGGTGCTTTCCGGACTCAGGGCTAGCTAGCCTTTTGATTGTAGACCCTGAACTTCTATCTGGGGCTACAACCAAAAGACCCCGGGCTATAGCTCCCATATCCCCCTTCCCTCAGCAACGCCTCTGTGCACCAGTAGCTTTCTTTGGGACTCATTTGCCATGGGCAGTGGCACTGAGGCCCATTACCCCCTGCCTAGCAGATGTGATCAATGTTGGTGTAATTTTATTTTTAATTAACTGTGTTCCGATTCTCGTGGGATTCCCATGATAATGTCGAACGAACTACACATGTGGTGGCAATGAACTACCCATGCCTGCGGTTATTCTGCGATATTACAGCGATAACATGGAAATGCTTGATAAGTCAAAAAGTCTTCCTAGCCCTCACCAAGAACCTCCTCCTCTTTCCATGGTCCACCAACCCCTTAAACTGTTTTTCTCCTTCCTAGTCCTCTCCCATTTCTTTGCTTTCTTAATACCTTTTTCATATTTTTTAACAAATCTTTCCCAAAATGTCCAGTCTGTTGGGGCCTGTGACAAAAGTTTAGTTTGGAAAATATCAGCCAAATCCATCATGAAAGTCAAACATTATTAGCAATTGGATTTTCGGATTTCCTATGAATCTAGGCAATCACCTTAACTATGGTGTGGAGCTATATATATATGTTCCTATATCTTTCTCTCTTGTCACCTGTAAAAAAGGATGGGCAATTCTATTCTTCCTCCATCCCTCCCTACTCCAGCAATGTCTGGCTCACGCAGGATCAGACGCTTCTTTCGCTGGGTACGCTCTCTGGCAGCAGGCAGGATAGAAGCCACGTGAACATAGGTTTGAGTGCTGAAGGGGAACACCAGAGTGCTAGGCTGCACTCAGACAACATTTCCTGTCCTGCCCCCATTGGCCAAAGGACCATCCCAAATAACAGTCTGTCTTCACTATGCATGTGACCTGAGCCGCACTTGCAAGATCTCATATTAACTGTCTCCTTTCAACCCCAAGAGAAGTGCCCTCTTATAGATGGGACAACCTGTGGCTGAGGTCCCTGCGAGTCAGGCATAAGTCCTTTACATAACGCTGTCTACCCTCTGCTCATGTGCATATCATCTGTCTAATTCGATCTTCCAGGTTCTTTTACTATGTCCTAGCATGGCTTTGATTTTTTCCTCTGACTTGGATTCTATAAGTTGTTTCCAGGCAATCACTTAAGCAACATTGCACCGGTGTCTTCATCCCAAAGGTGACTAGTGGCTATTGGAACTTGTCGATTAGCGACTACCACCATAAGAAATTGGGTTTCTCTGTGGAACAGCATGCTAAAGAGATAGCAAACACAACTGCCTTCTTGGAACACAGCATGTCCCGCTGCCACCCCTCAACTATTACTTATATTTGTGGAATCCCCCAGTTTCCGAGGTTTTATGGAATTTAAAGAGTTTAACCTCCAAAACGTCTACTTGCGAAATCAGAAGTATGTGTCAGTTTTCAGAGCCCTCAACATTGCCTCTAAAATAAGGCGTATTTACAAGGAAATACATAAATCTGTATGCAGTTCCAATACAGGGCCAGTACAGGAATAATTGCTCTTTGGTATGTGTCTATAAGTATCCCGCATCCCCCTCAAATGATAACACTCACAGCCGTTCCAGTTCCTTCATGTCATCGAACACTCCTCGCTCCACGGTGTTGATTTGGTTTTCCATCAGCTGCCTGGAAAAAATATGAAATAAAATCAGTTTAAGAGAGAGGGGTGTCCACAAACTCCATAGTGAATCAGAGGAAACATGATCACAGTCTACTTCCATCGATACTTGTAGAGCCACTTGGCCACATTTAATGTTCTTTACCTAAGTTCTTAACCGTGATTCAGCTCTTATTATACATTTAAGGTGCGAAGCAATAAAGACAAAAATATATAGTTAATGCCCACTAAAATAACCTTGAAGTGAAGAGGTGCAAGAAAAAGTATTTCCTGCGATGATTTCATCATTGTGAATATTTTATCGTTTGTCTGAATAAAAAATTCCTTTTGCATTTATTATTTTTTGTTTAGATTTTCTTTGGAGGTACAAGGGGCTCTAATCCCCCACCCACTTACTTCACAATCGGAATGTATTACCCCTTGCACGGGCACAATGCACCAACTCTCAAACAAGCAGCAACTTCTCCTTCCGGCCCATGTCACTTCCTTGTGTAAAAGCAAGAGAGCTCTCAGTCATGCGGGAGGGAGCTGGTGTGCATCCTGGGGCGGGGGGGTGGCATGCAAAGCCATGTCCACATTGCACTTCTGCTCCTTCCCTTCCAAGTAGTGACCACAGCCAGCAGTTGTCATGTGAAATTGGGACTGGCACCCCCAAAATATTTTTAAAACGTATTTATTTTAGATTATTATTTGTCATAATTTCCTTTTTTGTAATTCTTTTTGCACAGTATTATTAAAGTATGCATCCTCTGCTTTGCTCCTTCTGCAATCAAGCCCCTCATGAGAGAGGCCCCCTAAACCCTGAAATCAAAAACAACACCAACATACAGGAATTCAAGTCAGCCCTTATACTCCATCGCCTCCTCCTTGGAGGGGTCCCCAACCAGGTGTGAACTGACCTATAGTGACTCTGGAGATTTCCAGATAGGCCTCTGCACCACGGGACTACTTTATTTCCAGATTTGCTCATAGGAAAAGGGTTTGGCTTGCAAAAAATAAATATGTAATATGGGGCAACGTAAAACATTATTTCCAGGACCTCTTTTGGTTAATAGTACACCCTTGGTCCCCACACTATCCCACCAAATTCACCATGCACTCTTATCCATTGAAGTCAATGTACATATATTGACAGCTTTCTTTATATTCTCCACCTTAGTATCCTGTGCGAATGTATTTCTCACAGTTAATGTCCTACCTCACCCCTAAGACGGTCTAATTCACTCTCCCTGGTACACGTTCCATTGTAGGGCGTCTTCTTGAGCAGACGTCTGCAACCTATGGCTCTCCAGGTCTTTTCAACTACAATTCCCATGATCCCAAACCAATGCCTGTGCTGGCTAAGCATGATGGTATTTGTATTCCGAACCATCTTGTCAGTCTAGAAAAATGGATACCTCTACTGTGTGACCGCAAACGTATTTTGATGGCCGTGGGCCAACCGTCTCATGCACAATATGACAGAATATAGGTTTCCGAGTTTGCCAATGAACGGCCATTTTGATGTAACAAGAATCGCCATTTTGTTTTCTAACCATTGCTCATTGCTTTCTGTTCTTATTGCTTCGCAGTACATTTTCCGCTTACACTGCTCGACTGTAAAACATTGTTGTCTGCACGTAAAAGGACAAGGCCGCAGGGCCGCGAGGATAACAAGAGTTCGTTGAAACACAACGTAGGCAGCGCCAGGAAGAATGCCCGGCTCCCTCCCGAATGTAGCCTTGAAGCAGAACTGCAGGGCATTTAATCATTTCGCAGCTGCCAGACAGTCTCGTTATATGGTAGAATATGTTAGAATAAAGCAGCTAAAGGCTTGAATTATGCTTTTCTTACGGCCCCCCTTTGCTGAGCCCCATAGAGCGTGTCGGCCCCCAGGACACGAATAGCACCTCATAGATAGCAAGGTCTGGAATGCAACTCTCCCCCCCGTATGTAGCTCGCTTCCAAGAACATAAGCGCTGTGTTCTGTTCAACAACTGAAAGATGCCTCCGCACTCACAAATTGCAAATTGTTACTAGAATAGATGTTTGAAGGTGTCATAGTTGTCGAAAATGTCCATCATCACACCAAGTTCAAACAAACCCAATAAGGGGAGGTGTTAAACATGTCATAGCTGATTGTTTGATAAGCATTTTGTATATATGTAACTGATGTACGTAATTCTCTCTCTTGCGTCCCTCAAGGTCTAGAGATACACGTCGCGGGGCGTGAGACCGAGTTGGCCAACTGAGACTTTTGCTTTGCAATAAACCCTAGGTTTGGGAATACAACCTCGTGTGTGGCGTATCTATCGTGTGTGGTGACTCGCCTTGTTTCCATAGACGTAAGGGATCCCTAGGGGCCCCTTTCAATCTGGAGAGCCAAAGGTTGCAGACCTCTGTCCTTAAGGGACTGCCCTGACTAGTGTACGGAACAGTATTTATTTGTATGCATTTGAAGACAAGGGTTTTCAATTGGATCAGAAAAGACTTACAATAACACATTTACAGATGGTGGTGGCATTCTCTGTTAGGTGGCTTTCCAATAGCACAAAAATGAAATGAGAACAGGTGGTGAGCAAACATATAAGGGTGTACAAAATGGGCAACATATACCAGGGACAAAACAAAACAAACAGAAAACAATATATATCCTCCCTCCTTCTCTGCCTTTCCCCTGTCCTCCCCAGATGAGGTCTCTAGACAAGTCGAAACAGGTTCACCCCTGCTCCTCCAAAACCATCAAGGACCACATTGAAACCCTGGCTTCTGCTCTGTCTGACTTCTGCAATCACTCCTTTGCCACTGGAGTCTTCCCCCCCCCGAAGCACTCCCTTGTGCACCCTCTTCTTAAAAAGTCTTCTGCCAACCCTTCCTGCCCCGGCTAACTATCACCCAATCTCCATCACTCTGTTCCTGGGAAAACTCCTGGAAAAGCTGGGCATCTCCCAGCTTAATCTTCACACTGAATCTGTTGGTTGTCTCCATGACCATTAGTCTGGCTTCAGAACTGCCAGAAGCATAGAAACTGCTCTACTGAACATCCGTGAAGACCTGCTCTCCAACCTCGATTCCAACACCCTCTGTGTCCTCCTCTTACTTGATCTCTCTTCTGTCTTTGACACGGTCAACCATGGCATCCTGCTCAACCGTCTCCGTGATAACCTGGGTATCATTGATCAGGCCCTGTCTTGGCTGACCTCTTTCCTCTCCGATCGACCCTCTCAGGTCCAACATGGGTCCTTCCTCTTCTCTATCTCCATCTCTACCTGTGGTGTTCCCCAGGGGTCTACCCTCTCTCCTTGGCTGTTCAACCAATACCTGGCACTTCTTGCCCACCGCATTGCTGCTCTCTGTCCTAACTTTCAGTGCTATGCGGAGGACACTCAACTAATTTTCAGGCTCCCTTTTGCCACCTCTTTTTATTCTTTCATCTCTGACTGTCTGTCTGCCATCCAGGCGTGGTGTGCCGCTAATGATCTCTGCCTTAATGCCAGTAAGACTGAGATTCTCCTCATTGGCACACCTGCTCCCTCCTTTCCTGTCACTCTCTGGCTGGCCTCTCTTGGCTCTATCCCTGCTCCCACCTGTGAGGCTAAAAACCTCGGGTCATCTTCGACTCCACACTTTCCTTCTCTCTGCATATCTCTGACGTCTCTAAAAAGTCACACTACCAGCTGCACCTCCTCAGAGGTATTCTTCCTTTCCTCCCCTTCCCCCAGAAGCTCACTGTCTCCAGAGCTCCGGTTCTCTCCAGGCTAGACTACTGCAACAGCCTCTTTCCAAATCTGCCTGCCTCTACTCTCTGCCTTCTGCAACTCATCCAAAACTGGACTGCGAGACTTGTCCTTGGCCTCAAGCCCAGGGATCGTATCTCTCCAGGACTGAAATCTCTGCACTGGCTCCTAGTGGTGGCGAGGATTAAGTTCAAAACTGTTTGCATTGTCCCCAAGGCCTTCTGGGGCCTGGGACCTTAATATCATCAACTCTCTCTTCCTAAATATCTTCCCTTTTGAGCTCTTCGCTCATCCACCTCCAACTCCCTCAGGGTCAGTCGCTTCTCCGAGCAACGAGTTGGTGGTAGATCTCTTTCTTCTGCTGGGGCCTCCCTCTGGAACAGCCTCCCTGCTTCTCTGAAAGTTGAGGAGAATCATCTGCGGTTCCGGAAGCACCCCAAGACCTTCCTCTGCTTCTGCTGTCTCTTCTTCTCTGCCCTGCAGATCTCCTGGCTGAATCTGAAACTGCACTGGTTACCTGGTTACCCTCTGATCTCGGACCCAGGTCCCCTCCCTGCCAGTTGCACATCTGCACTGCCTCGCTGGCAATCCTTGAACTTGGGGACTGTTTCTGTATTCCTACTGCCCCTACTAGCACTTGACACCTGATGTCTGCACTTACCCTTGTACTTGCCACCAGCTGGCTGCACTTTTATTTATTGTCTTTATTCATGTTATTGTTATCCTATGTACCGCCACCAGCTGGCCGCACGTTTATTATTGTCCTTATTAGTTTTACTATTATCCTATGTACAGCATTGCCCCCTCCCCTTCCCCCCGCACTTTTTCCCCTTCCCCACTCCCCTACACTTGCGCAATCTCAATGTCACCTGGCCTAGTAGGATCATTGTCTGCCTTCCCCCTGTTCCCCCTCCCTTGCCTCGTCGCGCCTTGAAACACTTGTGTATAGGCGCATTATCATATCTTATCATATCATATCATAAATGAGACAGGTGACTGACAAAGATAATATTAGCCTACGGGCTTAGTGCTTAAAGCTAAAAATGAGTACTACATAAATAAGCAAAATTCCATTATTAAGAATCACTGAAGGGAGTGGTGGGGTCAGATAGGGAGAATGGGGGAGAGGACAGAGCGAGCTCCCTCTTTAGCAAGTAAGGGAAGTTTAAGCCAGTCTTTGAAGAGATTTGTGATGGCTTTGATTGTGATGAACATTGGGTTGCATTGGAGGGGCGAGTAGGGAGAAAGAGCTAGTGTAAGAGAAGGCACAGGGGGCTTGGGACAGCGAGGTTGAGCGCAAAAGAGGAGCAGAGGGAACAAGATGGTGAGTAAACAGAGATACTATCAGCAGGTACTGAGGAGCAAGGTCATTGATAGATTTGAAGAGTATGAGCAGGAACTTGAAAAGGGAGCATTTGTGCATTGAGAGCCAACTAGCATGGTATCTGTGTGTAGATGGGAGGGGGACCTGGGTAGGATGCAGAGAGTGTGGTTAGCAAGGGCCAGAGCCCCATTACAAGTTTGCCGGTATCCCACTAGTAATTGTCTGCCGGTATTACCAACAGATTACAAGTGACGGTTTAAATGGTAAATCCCCATTCCATGGGATTTTGCCGGTATTACCGGCAACAGTATTAACGTGCTTGTAATACAGGGAATTTGCTGCTGGTAGGATTCAGATTGACCTTCAGCCCTTAGCTGGAGATAAATCCTCCAGCCCTACTGGCAAAGTTGTAATTGGCAGGTCCGATAAAAGTGCTGTTAAACATTATTACCAGCACTTTTACTGTGTACCGGCCAAATTATAATGAGGCCATTGGTCTAGAGGGAGGAAGGAGTGGAGAGGAGTGGGCTTAAGCGATAGTCAAATTTGCTGATCACGAGAGTGGAGAATAGAATCTTTGCAGTGTGTTAAGTAGGAAATTGACAAATTTGATGTATTTTGAGAAGGTTAATAAAAGCATCAGAGACAGTGGTAGTGATACATTTTTGCAGTTGGAAGTTGCAATCAGAGAGGAACCCAAGGTTGTGAGCTTTGATTTATGGAGCAAGAAGGTAATACACGAAGAACATAGAGGAGGGGTGGGATGATCTGGGAAGCTGGGAGAAAAATTACTTATGTTTTTGAAGAGGTCAGCATCAGGCAGAGAACCATCCAGTTTTGATTTGCAGTGAGATAGTAATCTCTTCCGAGATGACTGAGTTGAAGGATGAAAGGAAAAAAAGATGTGAATGTCATCAGCAAAAAGTTGATAGTGAAGACCAAAGGACAAGATATGTTTCCTAGGGCAGAGTTAGAGAGGTGAATAGCAGAAGTCAAAGGACTGATCCTTGCGGAACACGGACATAGAGAGGGGTGGTGGGAGAGTTCCAGGAGACTTTAAAGGATCGACCTTTTCCGTAGGAGGTGATCCAGCCAAGAGCAGATTTACGAAACCCCAGGTTTTGGAGAGAGAGGAGCGAGGAGTGACTAGTGGCTGTGTTGAAAGCGGCAGAGAGGTCCAAAAGAATGGGTATAGAACAGAGTTTGGATTTCAGAGCATCAAAGTGCAGTCTCGATGGAGTGTTTACTACGGAAGCCAGATTGAAGTGGTCTCTCCGGCCATTATCCCCAAGGTACTTAGTGTTCCATAGGAAAATCACTCACTCACCTTGGAATATTGGGCAATGAGGGAAACTGGGAGATAGAATGCCGATACATTTGGGTAGGCAGAGGGTTTCCTCAATAGTGACAGGACAGTTGCAGATTAGAAGGAAGCACGGAAGAGTCCTGTGGAGAGAGAGTGAGCGAGAGAGAGAGAGGTTAAAGAGTTTAGAGAGATTAGGTCAAATGAGTGAGACCATTGGGCTCATTACGAGTTTGCCGGTCTGGTAAAAAATGCCAGAAAAAAGGCTGGTAATACCGGCTCCAGCATTTTTAGCAGACCGGCACACTCTAAGTTTGCCGGTAGGGGCTCTGATCCACTGGTAGGCCTGACCTGCCGGTACTTCATGCCCCTACTGGCAAATAATTGCCTCAATTATCGGTGGTTTTTGGCAAACCCATTCAATGGAGTCCTACTGGACTCCATGGAATATGAACGTACCACCATTGCTGGCACACGTAATATCTGGGTAATACCGGGATATCGGGTGCCAGTAAAGATAAGGTTGGTTTGCCGATAACGCACCAGAATTACTGGTGGGTTTCCAAGCAAACCGGTAATGAGCCCCAATGTCTTTGACCATTTGGGGAGCAAACAGGTCCATGGGAGCAGGAGATGGATTGGCGCTGCAAAGTATAGGTTCTAAATTGATAACACAGGCAGAAGAGAAGTAGTTGAGAGTAGAAGAGGCAGGGGGAGAAGCAGTGGACAGAAGAGTTGGGAAGGGAGAGAGAGGTGGGCTGTAAGAGTGTTACACATTTTAGAGATTTGAGAGGAAAGGTAGTGAGTGAAGTCATTAGCAGCAAGGGAGGTGGTAAAAGATGTAGACTTGGGAGGTGCGAGTAAAGCTTGGAGGGTAGATGAAAGATTGGAGGTGTGACTGCAAAGGGAGGAGATTAGGTTTGTAATGTAATGTCGCAGTATTTGACAGAGTCAAGTGCAGAGTTGAGGGCAGCAAGGGAATTTTTGTAGGGTAGGCGCAGGGTAGGGGCCTGCAATTTGCCCGAGTGTCGTTGGTCACGTACATGTTTCATAACAATACATCAAAATACATTTTACTGTAAATTATTGCTGGAAACCTCTCCGATGGTATGAAAAAGTGGCTCAAATTAAAATTCCTGGAAAGTCTGTATATGTGGAAAATAATTTGGGAGGTATAGCACAAGCACGTGACAGGCCCCTGATAAGCACAGGCCAGAAATAAATAGTACCCAACTCAAGCTATGGCTGGGGCTGCGCGATCAGGAAGCTATGTGCAAAATGTACATTTTTCCTATATCATATTCAACACCTTGTGCACTGAGCATTGCACAAGATGATTGTGTAAATGTATGTGAGCTGCTCAAACGATTTAACATACAATGAATGTTCAAAGACCCGTGCTTATGCCAAGTGGAATGATACCAACTCTATATTTTTCTGTACATACAAAAGTGCAGAATAGTTTATATTATGTCCTTTTAATTCAATGCTTATTTATTTTTGATATCTCATACAAAGCAATTCCTGCATTGAAAAAAAGAAAATGAGGAAGTGTTTCTGTCTGGAGAGTAGTTCCTGAATTAGATCCGGGTCAGCAGTGGGGCATGTTCAGACTAGGCACAACAAGAGCCAAACATTTAATCCAACGTGAGGGCTACGTCCAGAACTGCCTCACCTTTGCCACACCTCTCCCCACTTCCATATTCTCAGTCATCCAACCCTTTTCCAACCACCTCTCTGAATCCTGTAGCCTTTCTGAGAATATGTGCGTGCACAGTATGTCAGGGAAGCACTTATCCTTGATAATCACGCACATAGTACTCCAAGAGGTAGGTATATATCGATAAGTGTCAGATCCCTGTTGCTATGACTCGGGTGCTTATTAATTCTTTGAGCATCAAAACAGGATAGTTCTTAGCACAGCTAAGCAAGCAGGATGTGCAGGGCAGAAGGAGTCACTGTGCTGGCAGAACTTTGCATATAGTTAGCCTTGTTTTACATTAATGGCCGACGTTTTATGATTTCTCTTAGACCCAAAGGGCCTCTGCCTGCCTATATGCTTTCCAGCTGCTATGTTCACCTTTCTTACAAAATATAGAAGAAAAGGTGGTACGTTGAAATGCTCCCATGGTGAGTCCACCTCACTAGTAACCAATGAAGCCACGTAAGTAAAGAGAAAGCAAATGACCTGTGTTTCCACTAGTGCTTAATAGTGAATACCAAGCAATCCGTTTCCAAGATCTACCAAATTTTGCAAATAAGGAAAGCAAAGCATAGGAAGCGTATGTGAGTCTTCGACAAATATCTTCTTCTGTCCCCAACAGAATACTGGATCCAAGATGCTCCCTGTCCAACACTGATCCGAGCATTGAAACCAGATGCCACCCGAATTACAACGTCTGCTTCAAAAAACCCATTAAAACCCCTGTTATACACATGTTGAATCACTCACTCTTATGCAAGGACGTTATCCTAAACATCTCAACCAAGCGCCCTGAGATCCCGAGTCAGGGCAATGGGTGCTATATAAAGACTTATACATTCCTTATTGCATTATGCACCTCAGCATTTAGGGTTCAGATACGGTTTGGATCACTCTACATTTCTAAGGTTAATTCCATAAGCTACCAGTATTTGAAAGCATTAGAAAATAGGTGTGTTAAAGAATGACTAAGAACTTAGTAAAATACTAAAGCAGAAGAGGAGGAACAGTAATCCTGCATCTTCCAAGCACACTCCTTAAGAGAAATCAGGATAAATACTATCTAAATAGGCCAGGAAAATCAATTTAATAAGAACAAAAATATCTGCTATTTTCAACTGCCAGATCCACTAGTTGATTTAGATAATGAGCATCTTTACTTCTGAAAGGTGGTTCGCTGACCAGTGTGTGGGTGTAACGCTCATCTGTGCTCCTGTTCTGTGGTTCTTGCGGATCTGCAGTGGAAGTCCCCACCACTCTCACACGGATCCCAATTGGCATATTATGAGGCATGAGCGTGGGAGATGTAGGATTGTGCAGACCTCCTTCTTCCCTTGCGTGTGGGGTTTTCCTGTAAGGCAAGACAATGGCATGAGAGGCTGGTGTGTGCACCCTCCCTTGTTCTTCCCCTCTGTGTGCATGTGCCTACCCTGGTGGGAGTTACAGGCGGCCTGGAAGCTGACTTGTGCAGGTTGCTTCAGTGGCCCAATGATGCAGTCCTGATACCGTCGGCTCCTCTGTGGCACACTTGAATGTCTTCATGTCTAACTGTCTGTGAATATCTGTGGTACAATGTCTCAATGTCTGACCAGTGGTATAGTGTCTAACCTTTCTCCCTTTTCCTTTACAGGGAGAAAGCACAGAAATCCGGGCTGCACTCCGAGAAAGAAAAAGAACGTGGATTCAGGGCCAGATCCGGTAAGTACGTTAGCATCAGGAACAGCAGAAGAACAAACCCTGGGAGCAGCACTCTGTAACCGCTAACCGCGCCTTCCTTCTAGAGGACGGAGTTCCATGGCTCCTGGAGTGACGGTCTGGTCCGAATGGCAGGATATCAATCATCCTCTCCATCAGGGATGTTGCTAGGTCGGCAATAGGTCCGGGGCTATGCTAATGTTGAGACTGTCAGGACTCAGGGCTAGCTAGCCTTTTGGTTGTAGCTCCTGGGCTTCTATCTGGGGCTACAACCAAAAGACCCGGGGCAATAGACCCCTCAACCCCCTAGCAATGCCTCTGCTCTCCATGTTGGTGTTTCCTGTTTCTTTTTTTCTTGCAGGCCAAGTTCCTGGTTGGAGAGCTTGGAGAGCTGGAGAGCAGGAGCACTAGCAGAGAGTCAGGTGGTGCAGCGTCATGCTAAGTAGGGGTTTGGTGATGGGCGTGAGTTATATTACCTCGCCCATCAAAATGGAGCCTGAGAATTCCCGACACCAAAGGATTTTGAAATTTTGCAGGATTTCAGGGAAACAGGATTTTGGGACTTCACACAGTATTACTCGGCATTCCCTTGCCCACAGGACTCGCATCCAACTCGACACCAAGGAGGTCCATGGTTGGGCCTGGGTGTATGCCTCTGGGGCCCTCCTAGGGGTGGCATAAGTGGCTGTGGCCGTGCCATGAAGTAGGATACCTTCACGCAGGGGCATGCAATGTACAGTAATTATTGTCATTCTAGAAATACTACATTGATTTCTTGGTCTAAATAAACACTTTGGTGACATCACAGGCATTATCATGTTTTATTTTATTTATTTATTTGTATTTTGTTTGTTTGTTTTATTCATTTTTTGTGCGCGCCAGACCAAGGGGTAGCAGGGCGCAATGGCAAGAAAATGCGAAACTGGTATGTGGCACTGAAAGCCTGCAGGCATCAGGGCACCAAACAAAAACACAGAGGTACAACATATATAACAGGACTAGCAAAAGAAAACTTTGACAAGGCCTCAATGGAAGAGCAGTGTTTTTAGCTGTCAGCGAAAAATGTTGTATTCCCTTAATAATCTGAGGTCTAATGGGAGAGTATTCCAGATTTTAGCAGAGATAATAGGAAATGATCTTCCTAGCCTTTCGACAAGTTTGAATTTTGGGTTTTCCACCAATGCTAATGTCGATGAGCACAGCTTTCTTAAAGGCTCATAGGGAGACACTAGGTTTTTAATGTACACTGGTACTGAACCATGTAGTGATTTGTTAGCCAGAGTTGCTGCCTTGAATTGTAGACGAGCAGTAACCGGGAGCCAAAGTAGGTCTTGCCAACAATGGGTAATATGCTCACTCCTGGACTTCCTTTTGATGATGCGCAAAGCATAATTTTTTATCACTTGTAAATTGTGTAGATTTGTCTTCGGGGCACCAATCAGGAGGACGTTTCCATAATCCAACCTGGGCAGAATGGTTGCCTGTGCAACCGAGGCACTATTGGATTCAAAGAGGAAAGGTCGAAGGTTCCTCAGTAGTCTCAGATAGTATAAGCAGTTTTTCACAGTTTGGTTAACATGGGTTTCCGAGCTCAGCAGGGAGTATAGATGGAATCCCATGGTAGTGATCTTTTTGATACTGACTTGATTACTGCAGTCATGGATGTAAAAAGACTGATATCTAGGATCACGTTTAGATCTGGTACCAGCAGAGCCAAATATCATTAGCTCAGTCTTATTCCCTTTGAGACAAATCCAGTTTGAAATCATCCAGGTTTCAATGCGGCTGTATGTAGCTTGCAAATTGGTAGAATCAAGATCATAGTCGCCTGTAAGCTTGAGTACCAGCTGAGCGGCATCAGCTTAATTGGTAAAAAACACTTTTAGCTCATCTAGAAGATCGCATAGAGGCATGACATAAAGGTTGAAAAACAAGGAGGACATACAGGCCCCCGCGGAACACTGCAGTTAATAGGAGCCAAGGGCAAGATGGAATCCCCCCAGCAGACTCTAGAGATCCGATGAGACAAAAATGGCTGTACCCAAGTGATGGTATCTGATCTGCATGGTCCTATATCTCCCAGAGTAAGGAGGAGACGATCATGATCTAAAAGACTGAATGCTGCTGATAGGTCTATTAATACAAGCATTCCAGATTTGCCCTTATCTGCAATATTGAACATATGGGTTTGGAGGTCCAGGAGAGTAGTCTCAGTACTCTGATGAGGACGAAAGCCAGATTGTCTCGAAGGTAGGATGCTAGATCTTTCTATAAATGACTGAAGTTGGATGGTGACGCTTTTGTCCAGGATTTTTAACAGGAAGTTACAGTTTGTTATGGACTTGAGTTGTTTGGATCTTCAGGGCCAAGGCCAGGGTTCTTAGTCAGGGGTGTAACAGGGACGTTTTTTTGTTCAGAACCTGATTGCTAAGAAATTAAGAGTTGACAAATCTGACAAGGAAAGGGGCAAATATTTCTTTATGCTGATAAGGTTAGGTGGAATTATATTTTCGGGCCACTGAGAATGATGTAGTGTAGATAAGATATTCATCATATCGGAAATGGTGATAAAGGCAAAAATAAATTGAGCATATTTTGCTTTAGGTACAATATAAGGAAAAGAAGGTGTATTAGACAGATGTGTTGCCAATTCGTATCTGATCTTGGAAAGGGCCTTGTCTACCTTTGCCTCAAAAGCCTGTTGTGTATTAAAACAGTCTTGATTTGTTGGAGATAAAGATGTAGATGAAGTACCTGATTTCTCTAAAGCTTTAATGATTTCAAATAATTTCCTCGGGTTGTTATTTGCATCCTTGATCTGTTTGTTATAGAAGTTATTTTTTGCGTCACAGATTGCAAGTTTATATATTTTGTCTGGATCTTTCCACTTGGATTTGTTTATTTTTGTAGGGCATTTAAGCCATTTCCTCTCAGAATTTCATTTTCCCTTCTTCATTAATTTGAGTTCCTGTCTATATCATTTCTGGTGGGTACTGTTGTCTTTGACTAGTTTGTTTTTATGGGAGCCACTCTGTCTAACATAGAACACATAGTATGGTTAAAAACGTCAACAAGGGTTGTTGAGGAGTTTGACTCTGTGGTTGAAACCATGATGAGGCTCAAACATTCTTTCACGTCACTAGCCGCAACCTTTTTGAAATTTCGTTTTTTAACTAATTTGGGTGAGTTTTTTCCTTTTAGGAGACGGTTTTGTAGGTGAATTTGAAAGACTATGGTGTAGTGGTCTGACCAAATGCAGGGTGTTGTGCTGTCAATCTGTACAATCAGGTTCCTAGCCACTACCCAGTCCAGCATATTACCATTGTTGTGAGTCAGTGAGTTATTAACAATATGATAGTCAACATTATTTAAGGCAGCCTCCAGTGTCACGGATTCTTTGTCAGAGCTATTATTATGCCACTGATTGAAATCTCCAACCATGTAGAGCAATTTGGACCGTGTAATTCTTAAAGAATGTCTATAAGCTCCTCGTTGAAGTTTGATGTGTCCGTTGGAGGGCGATAGACTAACACAAAGTTGATACAGCCATGGGTGTCATTTTCACATGAAGAAATTCTCCGTTGGAATAGTCACATGGGGCTTGAAACAGTTTCAGATGTTTTTTTAGCAATAGTAGCCATGCCGCCCCCTGAGGCCCAATGCTCGATTCTGACATAGCCTTCAGGGATGACAAGTGCAATCGTTAGCCGGCTTGCATCTGTAGCCCAGATTTCTGTAAGGCATATCAGATCTAGGTCCAACTCAAGAATGTAGTCCTGAATATTTGTAGCATGCTTAATGAGAGAACGAGTATTTAATAGAGCGCATTTCAATAACATGGTTGAAGAGGGGTTGTTTTGCAAAGATACGTGAAAAGTAGGTTTTACATCAGAGTCCAAGCCATTGGGCAAGAGCGATGCACTTTCCTCATCAGTATCTTGTTGGAGATCTTGTAAAACAGTCATGGCCAATGAAGGAGAGACCTGGAACTGAGGAGACACGGGGAGATATGGTTGCATGCCGACTCAGTATGGGATGGATGTATATACATATCGGCTACCTTGCCTACAGCATATGTATCCGGTGAGGTGGCTTCTTTGAAGTGCTTGAGAGGAGCCAGCGGAGGTTGTTCAAGTGGTGCAGTAATCAGAGTATCAAGTTACATGAGACGGTATTTGTCAACGATCGCCATTTGTCTTGATTTCTGAACGGCAAGTAGGAGGTTTATGTTGTCAACGTAACCCATGGCCATGAAAAGAGAGGGGTTTGACCAATTAAACCTGCAGTATGTAGTAACTTTCCGATGTAAAATTTAAAACAGTTCCTAACATAGCATGTGTGAGCCAACTGACAGATTTCCTTACCAAGGTCTTGTTCTCTGGACAGTGAGAAATGAAGAGAGCTGCCGTCCTGCTGTCGCGACTCTGCACTGATTGGCAAAGATCGGCTTGTTACTGATGCACCAGCGCTGAAGCGCCTGATGTCTCAGTAAGAAGTGAGGAGAAACCTGGGAAATGTAGTTCCCGAACGAGTCAGGAAACTACAGTTTCCTATGAGAGGGCTTTTGTCTCTGCAAGGTCAGATAAACTGATCTAGTGGAGCACAGCTGTTATGTATGGTCACACACATGCCCACAATAGCAACCACGCAAATGACAAAGTAGCAATAAGTCAGCCTGCTCATATGTACCTGCGTGGCAGTATGAATCAGCCTGAACTTCAAGGGAGGCTGCTTTTAATACTGGTCCAAGAACGGCTCGTTCCTGAAGCACTGGCACTGAATTACCTGATGTCTCAGTAAGTAGTGAGAAGAAACCTGGGAAATGTAGTTCCAGAATGAGTCAGGAAACTACAATTTCCCGTGAGAGTGCTTTTCTCTCTGCAAGGTCAGATACACTGACCGAGTGGAGCACAAGAGTTATGCCTAGGTACACACACAGACACAAAAGCAACCACGCAAATGGCAAAGTAGCCTAAGCCAGCCTGCTCATGTGTACCTGCGTGGCAGTATGAATCATGGATGTCAACACAGTCACATGACGATGGCTGCCTAGACATGGACAACAATTGTTGTCAGGCTCAGCATTAAGAGCCTAACGATGGTAACTGGACTAAGATGCCGGAATTATTTGAAAACCTGTGCAGTCACCCTGAGCTCAACCAATTGCTAGGCAGATCAGTTTGAGTTCAAAATAAACAAAAAAGAGGTTGGTACATGGGAATAGCTTAGGAAGAGGATTGCATTCAGTAATAGGAAGCTATAGCTTTCAAAGGAAATAAACAACAGTACACATGTAGTTCCCTTCGGCCTCTTAAATGTGGTTTGTATTATCCACCGTGAGTTGTGCATCACATGAAAAAGTGGGTGCTATGATTGTTTTTTTTTTCTCAATGAAATGTAAATGGCTACCGAACTTGTATTATTATTCATAAGGGAATTGTTATTTTTTATTTCTGAGGGTAGTGCTATTTACGGAAAGTGGGTGGACTGAGATCACTACAAGATGAAACCCTTCACTTATCATACAAAGTTTAAGTAAATGACAGAGCGGGTAGTGGATGCTCCTCCATGCTGCCATGCCAATATACTACAGCCTTCTGAAGCAGTCGTCTCAGAGTGATCACGGAGGCGTGAGCTCATGTCTGTTCTCGCCTTACCCTCTGCTAATTGTGCCAGTGAGGGCTTCATGCCAACTACAAACCGAGCTGGGACTAGCAGCTCCTTAAATAAGAGGAATGCAACCCATGGCTCTCCAGATGTTTCGGACTGCAATTCCCATGCTCCTGCATCATTAAATCGATAGCTTGGGCAGATGTGAATTGTAGTCGAAAACATCTGGAGAATCAAATGTTGCAGACTCCTGGATAAAGTTCCTAAAGCACCTGCTAGATGTAAAATTCTTTCTGTCATTACTGCTTGGTGGCATTTATCAAACTAATTGGTCAGGAGGCGGCAGAGGTCATTGAAGGCACTAGGGCAGATTAGGTGCCTAGTGGCCTTTTCCATCTTGTACTGAACTATGGGCTCCTTTTCTCACGCAGTTGTTTCATGCTATTTTGGCCATTTGTAAAAAGGTTAATACATCCTCTCCTCTTTCCTATCATCTGGTTATCCTGCTTGATGGCACATCACAGCTTTTTTCTCAACCTCAATGTATGTTACTCACTTAGAAGCCGGGCAAGTCCATATTTCAGATGTGTTGCTATTGGAGCCTATTTTATTCGGGTGCCCCTTATGGTCAGGGCAAGGTGATTATCTGATACAATATCTGTTTTCCCTGGGCAGATGTCATAATTTTGAATGGCTGGCATATTTAAAAAGATCCCTTCGGTCAGTGGGTTTGGCGTGTTGTCTTGAGAACACCGAGTACATCGCTCCGGTTCCAGTCCATGTGCTGAAACGGGAATGTACGTACCTGTGGGGAAGTGATAGGGAGGATTTAAACTGCTCCAAATCCGGTGAAAGGCAATACCTGCCCCTATCTCCATCTATGGGGTCAGCACAGTTACCAAAAATAGGCTCCAAGTGCCACTATAAAGTATTGCTGACTCGTGCCAGGCTAATTGTGTTGCTGGTAAAGGCTATACCTTTATTAATTTATAGAAATAATACAATACAGCTAAATATAAGCTTTTTGTACAATCACCAAACTTAAATCAATGAACAGAGATATAGAAACCACAGGTTAACATCCATATAAAATCTTGATTCAATCGCCCACACCATTACCTTCAAAGAGATTCAATCGCCCATGCCATTACCTTCAAAGAGATTCAATCGCCCACGCCATTACCTTCAAAGCAGTCATGCCATAATTTACAGAGATTAGGGTAACAGGATACCACATGCTAACAACACGTTGCTTCTTAGATAGCAAAGTGCTTCACATTCTAGTAACAAATGTTTGAGAGTCTCGATATCTTCTCCCCCACATAATCTACAGCCTCGTTTATTCCTAGGACTCCCATCCATCCCCCTACCACCTCCCAAGAGGCAACTAAGTTACATTATATACAAAGATATTTGGTTACAATCCAATGTTTAGGGTTGGCAATCAAAATAGCCACCACCCCTAGGGTGGCTTAAATATTGGGATGGATAATCATATGACACACTATTGGTTCACAATAGACTGCTCCATATCAATGTTATAGATCACCTTTTTGTGGCAGGTTTTGACTTTGGTCGACAAATATTCTGTTTCAGTAATGCCAAAGCATACAAACCAGGTAGAAAGCTCTCTATGAAGCTTCCATGTATGCATTTTCCAGCACCCAGTAACACCAGTCAGGACTGATCGTCCATTAAGCTCCAATAGTGGATTGACAGGGGCATAACTAACTTTCAAAGATAGATTAAGTTTGCTGATCAGAATGTTGCTATGAATGGAA
This sequence comes from Ambystoma mexicanum, assembly GCF_040938575.1. Lineage (NCBI taxonomy): Eukaryota > Metazoa > Chordata > Amphibia > Caudata > Ambystomatidae > Ambystoma > Ambystoma mexicanum. Next base: position 1,438,505,467 of record NC_090929.1, on the reverse strand, counting down.
TACAGGTGAACCTCAAGGAAAACATACTCAATGGGAGTGTAGATCGGCAAATTGAGAATCGTTTTTAAACATTGGCTTTCTATTTTGGCCCCACTCAATGTTTGGTATATAATCCGTATCTCAGCACCATAGAGAATAAATGGCTGGATTTTTAAAGCTGAACCAGGGCAATCAGGGAGTAGCCTGCCTGTTCTTTCACAAATCGATGTATGGCCCCTGTGACCTGGCAATCTTTGACCTCAAGTCCCAACATATGCATATTCCAATGTAGACAGGAATCAAAAGAGAGGCCGATGTAATTATATGGATTAACTTGTTCCACCACTTGTTCCACAAGTCTCAGTGTGTGCCTCTTGATGGTCCGGCTGTTTCCTGGACAGAAGATCATGGTCTTAGTGTTTGCAATGTTAATGGAAAGGCCATTTAGCTGGACATATTGGCAAAGCAAATCGAATGGACACTGCAAACCACTTGGGGTGCTAGCCAGCAGGATAAGATCATCAACAGATCCTAACCATGGGATCCCATAGGAACACAGCCAACGTGGATTCACATTGGGGCTCCTCACTACATCAGAAAGATCTACAAGGCCTGAGTTAAATACTAATGGGGCCAATATACATCCTTGCTTAAGGCCTGTGCGGGTGTCGCAAGGATTCATAGTGGCACCAGAATTAAACACCCTGATCCTTACTTTAGTGGAAGAATATAGTGAAATAATCATCTCAAGGTGGCCATGCAGTATGCCCCAAATATGCAGTTTCTTCTATAATCTCTCTTGACAAATGGTGTCAAAGGAAGCACTAAGGTCGATAAATAATGCATATTTGTGCTGCTGTCTCGTCATCCAAGAATATTCAACTAAGCCAACAAGAATGTAGATGTTGGTCATGGTGCCAGCTATCCGGGTGGACCCTGTTTGGTACTTTGGAATAAGGTTGCGCTCTGTGTCCCATGTACTAAGTTGTATTTATAACACCCTGCAAAAATCTTTGCAGCCGTGCCAAGCATGGGCAGTAGTCGATAAGTTTTGGCTTCGTGCCTAGACTCTTTTTTATATATAGGCACAATTATGCTTTCACGCCAGGTGGGAGGAATAGAGCTGGATTGACTGATGGCTTTAAACAGATGAAATAAAAGCTTACTCCACCGGAAGGATTGGATTTAATCAGGGCATTGCACGTACCATTCGAACCAGGGGCATGAGAATCTTTTAATGACGGGATGATTTTACTCAGGTACCATGGCTAGAGGGAAAAACACCACTTGTCATTAGACAGATCCAAACTAAAGGTGTGCACTGGAGTTTTACCCAGAGTAGACTTTATAAATAAGGCCCATTTCACACAAGAAATGGTAGCCATTACTAAGGCGGGTTAGTTTGAGATCTAACCAATTGCCAGAAGGGTCTATGATCAGCAGTTTGCACTGCAGACAGAAGGGCTTGACATCTCTCTTATTTCTTGTCATTACGATAGTTCTTCAATCATCTGAAGTAGTGCCTTTTTCATGCCATAGTTTATTCTGCAACCACCGACCCATAATGATTACAGGAGAATAGCTCGTAAATCTCTACCTAGGGTTCTTTTAGCCACACAAATGTTTTTGTTAAATTGTTGTTTATGGGTGCCATGATTATTGTTCCTGGCACCATGTACAGTAACCGGGGCCACATGTATCTACATATCCAGTAGTAGTAAAATAAAATCCTCCAGTGCAAGGTTGGTAGCCAGAGAAAGGCGCTCAACTTGCATTGTTAAGCAACTGGGGTTGCCATTGATGGCCATTAAGTCAGTGCCTACGAGAATACCCTGTAATTCCTGTATGTGGCTCAAAAATCAGTGGCGTCCAACTACTGGTTAGCCAAAAGCATATTAGAGGGATTCTATGTAGGACGAGCTAATGCCAATTGGCCCACAGTTGTCCAATAGCAATTCGGAGATATCAAAATCTAGGAATATCAGCAGCAGGATTCTCTGGGAAGCACTTTCTTCTCTGGGAAGAACTAGCGGATCCATTTTGTTAATGAACAACGTTGGAAAAAACACAAGGCATAATCTATAGTAGTGGCAGAGGTACCTGTAACTCTAGTAAGGTTGCCTGAAAGCTTGTGGGGACATCTACCATTCACCATACTCATGTCAGCCATACCCAATGTTTTCGCCCATCCTAGCCCTGGTTGTTTTACTTTAGATTGTAATAAAACAGATTCCGTTACAAAGGGCGAACAATATTCATTATGTGGAATATATACGAGTTAAAGTCTCCCATTAACAAAATATACATACTACTACTATGTCCAGTGATTAAATCAGCAATAATACGTTTCATCTCCTTCGTATGGGCACAAATTAATAATAAGAAACTTCAGGTCATGCCCGTCAGCATATTTCCCTTTAAGGAAACAGGCCATAACAAAATCAAACGGAAAGGCAAGGGGCAAAAAAGACAGAGACCGCCCAGCGCTTGCACAGATGGAGTATTGGTTTGTCATAGGCAGCGGGCGATTGTATGGTGTGGGTGTATTCAGTCCGATGCCGAAAAGCAGTGAATGTTAAGTTTTGTCGCAACAGCGAAGTGACAGTCAAGTGGTCTTTTGAATTGATCCTTGGGGAACACTCACTTTGTGACTTATGAGAACCCATCAACTTGCTAGCCTCAGAAGAAGAGCCAAGTCTCGAAACACGTGTCAGGCTGATCTTGCAATGAATTAAAATATTTGCATGTGTGCATAAAAACTATCATGTTTGGCGCAGTGTGATTGTATAACTTTACAAATTCCAAAACAAATTCCAAAACAAAATCAAGGTTGGTCAGGCTAAATGCAGAACTGCAACTCTATTTTAACCCCCTTTAGGGAACCCAGATGTCCTCTAGAAGCAAGTCGCTGAATAGTGTCTGTACCAACAAAACTAACCTCCTCCATCAACCTAGTCTCCAGTGTCAAATAAAATCAAATGACTAAATAAACCATCCTACTCAAATAAATGTCAGGATCCCCGTGTAAAGGCTGGAACTGGAGAATGCTCTAGTGTAATGCCTCCAAAGGAAGTCTGCTGTCCCCGTCGGGCCAGCGAAACCTGGGCACACTTGGTGCTCTTTTGTCCTCTTTACAATAAGAATCGTCTGTATTGGAGGGCAATAAGGGCACTTGCACCGGGCCCCCACATTGTAGAAGGGCCCCACATGGCTGCCTGAGCTAAAGAAGTCAGTTTCCATTGTTCACCAGATTTAAGCAGCACACATCAGGATATTTTGTGGCATGCTGCTGCTGGGGCTCTACACCTATAGCCTGCCTGTTGTTGAAAAGTACATTCTGCTCTGATCAATTCATCCTGTAATGCTTTCTGTGTTCACTGTGGTCTACATAGTTTGCACGTTCACTACGGCTCATTTTGATTGCTGCGAGGCAGCATAAACAAGCTATAGGCTGTGATCGTGACCAGGGGGTTCGATCAAATATTCTGGATCCCTTCATTCTTTTGGTCCGGTGGAGGGGGGCCCCAGACCCCAAAAGTGCTTGAGATGGCCCTGTTTACAATGACATACGCAGGCAGTATCTTCTGGGTTTCCTAAAGGGTAGTGGCTTCAGACACTGCAAACCTCCGGTTATGCTGTTGCTCTCTATTCCGGAGGCCACAAGTGAGTTTAAACTGGCATGCTACACACACAATGCATGGAACCAAAGACTATTAACTTCTTTGTACTTTGAAATCCTTTATGGTGTTTTTTTAAGTAAACTGGCTTTAACGGCTGTCTTTTGCTCTATATTTGCTGATTTGCATGTCCCAGGTATATTATATCTGTGTATTTATCATGTATTTCTGATGTTGTTTATGGATTCGTTGTTAATCCAAATAAAAATCAAATTAAAATAAACGGGTTTTGACTGACAATATCAAACTATGATCCAGAGGTTCTCGTCCACGGAGCCCTTGCGTTTCCATCTGTTTCCCAGTAGTAAGTGTCTCTGGGTGTGCAGGAGGCGGCACTTTACCCCATAGAGAAACAGACCTCAGAAGGCAAAATATGCAGGCAGGAACTGCAGAAGGACCAAAGGCCTACAAACCTATCCTTAATGAACACTTCTGTCAAGCACTAGTTTACAAAAAGCAACACCCTCCGTGTTTGTTGCGGATGGGCGCAAAGCCCCTAAATCCTAAGATTAAGGGTTTGAAGGTGAACTAACATAGCTGTCATCAAATTAGAGTACGGTGGTAGAATCCATCAAGTAGGTAATCAGTCCCATTGAACACGCAGGGCGCGAGAGTGGAGACATGTGTTTGTGTGTGCCCACAAGTGTGCGTGTGGGTTTGTGATAAATAAAAATGCATAAGAACTCCACACTGTATAGGCAGAGTTGTGCACAAGAAAAGATTAATTATGATTGTATTAAAATATCAATCTCTCTAATGAATGTGCCATACATTACCTACAAAGTGATGGGAGGCTGGCAGGCACTAAACAGTTCTGAGCGCTAACCACTGATTGCTCACTGACATATGGCACCAATCAGCCCTCTGTCGCCAAAATTAAATTACACAGGAACCCCACCTATGCCTGCCCTATTTATTTGCAGAATCATGCTCCTGAACCATGAAATAGCATTTAAAGCATCTAGGATGTCTAAGTACATACATAGTACTTGCCTCCTACACAGTAGGAGAACTCCCCTCTGTGTCATTTTGGAGATGGTGTAGGGCTGCAATAGAAGCACTGAACCTAGGTAGCTTTTTTCCTAGAGGTTCACAGCCCAAGGCTAGATGCAGGAAACAGCATATCTCACAGACCACCTGCTGTGGAGGCACTAATACAATATATCATCACTATAACCAACACATTTCATTTAAGTGGGATCTCCCCAAAACCCCCAATCCCTCTATCTTCATTTAAAACATTTTAAAAGGAAAAGTAGTTATCGTCACAATGTATTGTGTGCTCTAAAAGCATAAGTTGAGGCATATCGGACAATATAACTCGGGATTTTAAAAAAGTATTGAGTTAAATTACTGCATATCATACTGAAGACCCAAGTTACCCAAGAACCTATAGACATGGTTGATATTTACTGTACTAGTGATGTGAAAAGGAAATGAGAAGATCCTAAAGAACTGGCCAAGGTGAAGGTAAAATCCCAGGTCTATGAAGAGTTGCCAGTTTTTTTTGTTGCCGAATTACATTTTTTATGGTTTTTTTTTAGTGCACTCCTCTTTACCCCAATGCCCCCTTTCTATATACCTAACACAAATGCCCCATCTATATGTTTGGTTAAAAAATATTGGTAAAATTGTCATTGGGCAAAAAAGGGTAATCCCAACATCCCAGCAGGAAAGCAGAGGCACAGCACCACCTCACTGGTGATGCCTGGACTCAGAGAGACACACCTCCAGTTCACAGAGGAGGCCCCACATTGTTGCCCAAAACTAACATTTATATATGATCAGGTTAATAAGTTGCTAGGTGAGAAGGAACATATTTAGGCTGCTTTATGATACCCCTGCGCTTATCTTTACAACAAAGATATTTTTCATATGAAGACCATACAATAAAAGCTTCTATTTTCGTTATTATCAGTGGATATAAAGAAAGCGTTTGACTGGGTGCCCTGCAATACTGTTTGGCCTCCCTCTTGAAAGCAGGGTTTGGACTGTTTTGTTTGGAACAATTTAAAGCACTTCTAAGTCAAAGTGCTGCGGTTTGGTGAATTGGTCTTCCTATTTCTGTTCTTAATATGTCCAGGGGAATCAGGCAGGGCCGTCCTTTATCTCTAGCTTTGCTTGATGTATATTTTGCACAGTTAGAAGAATGACGCAAACAGGGCTTCTGCATGCTACCCTAGGAAATTTGAAATTGATGGTCAAGTTATAAAAAGATGACTGGCACCTAAGCTATTTCTATTTAGTCAAACTACACAATCATAATATCACATTGTAAACAGAGTTTGGTAAGCTGCCTAATTATAAAAATGAATCAACAAAATATATACATATGTTCTGGAATATTAAATCTTCTCAGCAGATAGACACATACTCATCATCTCAATACCAAGGAGGCAACACTTCGACGAATGGACATTGAGCTTTACAGAAAAGGTTTTTTCTTTGTGTACCAGTAGGAAATAACACTCAATGTTTCTGTTCTTTTTGATAATTTCCCATGGTCAAAATGGCATATTGCAATTGTTTGAAAATTCATATGGATGAGAAGAGAAACACACAGGTTCTTGTAAAAGTGATACATTCTAAAAGAATTATGGATCTAGTACTGTCACATTGTAGGCTTACAGTTTGGCTTCTGCAGTACAATGTATTTCAGTTCTTGAATGGCAGAACATGAGAAACAAATGGAAACATACAGAAACCAACACAGGTCAGTTATATGTATAGCATCCAATAGAATTCTTACTTCAATATAAAAAATAGACCATACACAAGACATTGAGAGGTTTTATCCAACATGAAAGTCATTATTTCAGATACTACATTGTTTTAAGTGACCACCTGCTTAGGTATTTATGAAGTATTTACCTTGTGCAGTATTTCAGGAATATCACTCGCAGTAGACACCTCAATATTACACGTTTGAACTCTGCACACATATTTACCTCCATGCAAAAGTCAGAGGTGAAAATACTTTCTGTCCCCTATCCTTCATCATGTTAAAAGGTTATCCCTTAAGTGAACGAATTCACCACTGCATCCCTTTAACGTACAGGAAACAAATATGCAGGGGCCCCGTAAAGAGAGAGGTAACACAGCCTTCTCAGATGCTCACATTATAGCGCCCTCTGATGCATAAGGCACACGGTCATTGCTAACCTTTCTGTGTATTTTCCTTAAAGGGACCCCAACAGCTGTTGCTCTGCCATAAGCCTTTCAACATGCATTTACAGAGAGGCTCTTGATTTTTTGAACATTCACAATTCTTTTTTTGCCCTATCATATTGCTGCCTTAAAGGTAGGTGTAGTATTTCATTTACTTAAGAAGCTACCTCTTGATCCCACCTCTCGTTCTAGCATTTGGCCTAGTTCTCTCCTTACTGCTAAAATATTCCAGTCATGTGCCACATGTTAACTTCAAGACTTTTCTGAGTCTCATAATCTACTTCACCCCCTGTGGGCTAGTTTTCATCCGGGACGAGAGAATGACTCCGTGCTACTGGGTGCCATCAATGACATGCAAGATCTCTAAACTGCCTTTAGCCCAGTTGACCATGACATTCTGATCAACTGCCTTAGACAACCACATGTTTCAAGCAGTGCCTTGGTCTGGGTCCACTCCATTCTATCTGGCCATGCCCTGGCCGTCTCTATTCCTACCTTCACTTCCTCGTTTCGTCCCCTCACAAGTGGTGTTCCTCAGGACTCTTCTTTTTGTCCAACCCTTCTTCTGCTTTATGGTAGACCCCTGGAAGAAGTTATCCATGCTTTTGGCTTTCCTTTATTCACATTTGCTGATGACACTCAGCTTCTGGTTCATCACAGCGGCTCAGCTAATGTGATAATTGGCTGATTCCAATCTTGCCTTAAAGCTATTGCCAACAGGATGGGCCTCAATTATTTGAAATTGAATTCGGACAAAACATAAAACATTGTTGCCTGAGGCCCAACACATTTTTAGAGTCCTTTTCCATGGCCACTGGTCTTTCCCCTGTCCCTGTTGCTTAAATTCTCACTGTCAAATTGCACTAAGGGTTATTGCTTTATCTCAGGTTGGACAGGTCACATACACCTGCTTCTTTACTTTTCAGATCCTGCATCAGATTAGGCCATTCCTCACCCCATCTCCTATCTGAGCTGTAACCGTTTTGGTCCACTGTTCTTTGGACACAGACAATTGAATCTATCTTGGTCTTCCTCTGGAGAGTATCACCAACTCCAATTTATTTAGCATGTGGCTGCCAGGCCTATCTCTGAAGCGCACAGAAATCAAAATGTCAACCCTGTCCTTCGTGCCCTCCACGTGCTCCACATTGAATACAGTGGGGCTCATTACAAGTTTGGAGGTGCAGGAAAAAAGTGGCTGTAATTCTGTTACCATCACTTTTCCCACACCGCCAAACTACAGGTTTGCTGGTGGGGTGGCCTGATTTACCTCCAGCCAAGAGCTGCTTTTTACCAGTGGGGTTGTGTGATTTACCTCCAACCAAGAGCAAAAAGAACAGCCGGTATTACTGGTGCCAGTAACTCCGGCAATCCCCCATGGAGTAATATGGACTGCATGGAATGGGGATTAACCTACCGTTCCCAGCACCTGTAATGTTCAGTTAGTTCCAGCAGATCAGGCGCTGGTAACAGTATTACTGTTTCCCAGTATCCTGGCGGTATTACCACCAGGATACCAGCAAACTAACAATGAGGGCCAGAGTTCTTTTTTAACCCAAGTGCATTGTTAATTCGTGCTTTCACAATCTTAGCGCTGGTTTTCTTTCTTCACACTTCTTTTGCCATCGTCTCGCTAGCAACCTTGGTTCCTCGACTCCACTTTTTTGAAGATTGCTTGCCTTGTCTTCACCCTCACATTTAACCCCTGAACACAGAATTGTTGCTATTCACTCCACCTCATTCCACCCTCACTATCCAGTTTTTGCTAGCCCCACTGACTTCAATTGTGATCACACCCACCATAGTTCCTGCAGTCTGCTCACTCCCCTGGTTGCTTTCTTGCTTTGGCTCTAAATCTGAAAGCACGTATGACCAAAATAGCCAGCACTTGTTTCATACAATGAGCACCGTTATGGCAGGTCAGACCATGTATAGTCCCTCTGAATTGCAGTCTGCAGTCCCAAGCACTGGTCATTCCTATACTTGAAGGCAGGAGCACATTGTTCATTGGGACCCCTCCCTCCAATGTGGCCCACCTAAATTCCACCTTAGCTCTACTGCATGCTTGCCTACCGGCCAAGATATTCCACCATATCACACCAATGCATTTTGTGATTGACCTCTCCCCACTTTCGTTATCAGTATAAGCTTGTCTGCACTATCTTCAAGGCTATAATCCATGGCCAGTGGTGCACCTGGCAGACATACTATGGTTTGCAAGTGGGAAAAGTGTACCCATTGCAGGGACTCCCAGATACTGGACATTGCAAAATTGAAAATGTCCTCTTTTTCTAATCAGGTCTTTTCTGCACCTGTCCCTTACCTATGAAGCCACTTTCTATTTATTGTAAACTTTATTAAAGCTTTGGTATCACATATCTCGATAAGAATGCGTAGATAGCATAGCAGCAGTCAACGGCAATAGAGGTTCAGTTGGCAACAGGCACAGGCAGATAGGGAGACTGCGTCGGCAAACAGTAAAGAAACAGGGTGGTGGCATCATCAGAGGCAGGTAACCATGGAATACAAAGGGTGTGATGGGGAACCAAAAAATAAACATATGACATTTTGCTTAAGGGTCGTCGTGAGTATGCAATAGGTAGTTTCAAAAGGGCTGCCACACAACCCTAGGGCGTTTGCCCACTGGTTGCAAGGACGCCCATGGATCCTTGTTATCATATGCCCAGGTTATGGCCCGTAACCATTGCCTAGATGTTGGAACGGTGGGCGTAACCCAGTGGAGTAGCAAGCATCTCAACACCAGTATTAGACTTGTACTAAAAAGTTTGTGCCTGGGCCCCGCCAGGTCCTCGAAAACATGGAATACATTATGCATGGGGGTGGCCTCCGATCTGCTGTCAACCATATTGGCTAGTATAGCACATACCTCCTCCATGTACCCACCAAGTTCCGTGCAGCTCCACGTGCAGCTCCACCCATTTGTGGAAATTGCCAGCATCATCTTCCATACATCTGGGGCAGCGGCCAGTGTTTGACTGAGAGAATAGCCACAGTCTAGCCAGAGTGAAGTGATACTTCTGCAATACATTGATCTGTATTAGGTGCAATCGGGAATTGTAGGAGACTGCACTGGTTTGCATGCACATGTCCCTCCAGGTCTCATCAGTTATGTCTAAATTCATATCTCAAACCCATTTGGCCCAAAGCGCACCCAGAGGTGCTGGGACCCACCATGCACCAACTGTATAGAGTAGAAACAATAACACAAGCGCTATGCTCGGTCATAATGTACACTAACATGGGATCGTTTTAGGGCTCCCCCATAAACTCGGCCCACCATCGCCTGAATGCTATGTGCAGCTCTATGTATCGGAGCCACTGCGAGGACCTATGCTGCACGATTACTGGGACCTATGCTGGGTATCATCTGTAGCCAAAAAGGTCCTGTCCCGGTACATGCCACCCAGAAACCTGAAACCGCTTTGCACCCACGTCTCTCCGTGGCTGTATCTACTTGGAGCAAGGTAGGTATATAATTCCATAGGGGGAGGTCGCTGTAGCAAGGATGATCCACTCCCAGTAGTTACTATAATTTCAAACAGGCCAGAACAGTCACACTCACAGATCGAATTCGTATGCCTGTGAGAACCTGGGAGGAAGCACAAGGGATCTGATATTAAAACCCTACATAGAATATCTGTCGAGTCCAACATGCGGGTTGGGCGCATCATGTAGAAACCAGTAGGCTGCAACCTGCGCCTGCGTCACTGCCAGTATTGCCGAAAATCAGGGGCGGCAAACTCCCCTTGTGCGTATGGCAACAACAAGGTGTCCCATTTAAGGCGCACCACCACAGAGTGCCAAACATATGTGTTAACACTGACTTCCTGCTCCATAAAGAACTCAGCCCGGGCCATAACAGCATGTTCTGGAAGAAATAAAGACATTTGGGAAGTACTGACATCTTGAGCAAGGCTATTTTACCCGCAATAGACAGCGGCAGCTGTGCCCATGCCTGTAGCTTGAGAACGAGGTGTGACATGTATTCGGTATAGTTATGGGTCAGTAGAATGGCACGCTGTCTGATCACGACAATCCTCAGGTATCTCATCTCGGATGGGGTCCAGGAGAAGACAAACAAGTTAAGTGGTTTAGCCACAACATCAGACAGGAGGAAGTTCTCCGACCTGGCGCAGTTCACGCGCAGACCGGATAGCTCCCCGAATGGCAGAACATCGCACATTATCAGGCCAGGTTGATCTGTGGGTCCCTGGCATAAACGATTGCGTCATCTGCATAAAGGGATATGATTTCTGGTACGCCAGTCATCCAAATGTCTCTTTGTCTATGTTTATGCCTAATGAGATCAGCTAGTGGCTGTATGAAAATGGCAAATAATAGGGGCGACAAAGGGCAGCCTTGACGTGTGCCCCTGGCAATGTGTATCGGGGTTGAGAGCATCCCACTTGAGAAGACTCTTGCAAGCGGTGACGTGTACAGGAGGCGTACTCCTGCGGTGAAGTTAGGGCCACATTTACATTTCTCTAAGGTGGCGTAGATGATCTGTGCAAGGATATTGAAGAGTGGTCGCAAATTGAGGGCCGTCGACCGACCTGGCTATGAAACACCTTTCAACCCGATATCAGGCGTGCCCTCATTTTTGGTTTTCAACAGACTCCTAAAAAATCATATTTTTAGCATGGCCTTTCCACTCAATGGGCCTCATTACAACCTTGGTGCTAAGTGCACCAACTTTACCACCATGGTGTAAACTCTGTTTACACCATGGTGGATGGCGGATTTACCGCCCCATTCCAAGGTGAGTGGGGCGGTAAATCCCCATTTCCCATTTTCCCTTCCCCATTCCCATTTTTGCCCCATAGGGCATAATGGGAGTGGGGAAGGCGCTAATTACGCCGCCGTAAATTACGGCGGCGTAATTAGCACCATGGCAGGTTAGCGCCATGGATTTTAACGCCTGCTAAAAGCAGGCGTTAAAATCAGAATCAGGCGTTAAGGGTTAACGGTGGCGTTAACCCTTAACGCCTGAGTTGTAATGAGGCCCAATTAGGCAACTACCTATTTGGGGTGCTTCCTTCCCTCATCACTCTTTTAAAGTTCTCACTGCAATGTCCTCCCACTGATTTATTTGGTTTTCCCTGTTCCTTCTCCCTGGCTTTGTTTATTGTTATTTTATCATGTATGTTCTCTTACGGTGCACAGTGACAGTGGCCCCTTCTGGCTAGAGTGTGCTTTCGAAAAGAACGAATTTAAAGTAAAGATAAAGGCTGTGCCTTTTTCAATTCAAGCAGCGAGTGTAGGAAACACTTCAGATGTACCTCTGTTCCGTGGAAGATTATTCTGCTTTTAAATGGCTCCTGAAGACTTGGCGTTTGCCCAAGGCATTGAACTAAACACTCTCTTCTCTTCATATGCTCTTACTGACATCAGCACCAAGAAGCCTTCCTGGTGTACGAGTGCTTTACAAACACCAATAAAATGACAAAACATCCATCCTTCAAACAGGGACATAATGCATGTTATGTTATAACCAGGCCAGATTACAGAAACGTTTCACCAATGCAAGTGCAAAATTGCACGATATTAGCACTAGGGCAAAGTTTTCCCTATTTCTAAAAACACTGGAACATATTAAAAAACCATTGCACCATGACAAGTGCAGTTTGGCATGGTATAAGCACCAGGGCAAAAATTGCCCTAGTGCAAAAAAGGAACAAGTTACTTACCTGTAACTGTTGTTCTCCAGCAATGGTCTGGCATGGATTCACATGCTCATGAATATTCCCCGTCGTCAGGCTGGGAATCCTCGGTAAAGAAAAAACCAGTATCAGTTTCGTTTCTGATCTGTCTTTCGTAGTAGTAACCAATCACTGATCTCTGCGTCATACTGACCACAGCCAATGACTGCCCTCTACCTAAGCCCCGCCTCTGGCAGCCATCTTCAGATTTGGTAGCACGTGAAGTGGTAGTATGACCAAGTGAAGAGCCGCAGAGGAGTAGGCGGGAGGGTTCGCATGTGAATCCATGCCAGACCCATGCTGGAGAACAACAGTTACAGGTAAGTAACTTGTTTCTTCTCCAGCATGGGGTCTGGCATGGATTCACATGCTCATGAATAAAGAATACATAGCAGTACACACATGCACAACCACGGGAGGTGGCAAAGGCTCAATATTAAGCATTACATCAAACTCAACATTAAGCAAATATTACCTCCTCACCAGGCTCACCTTAGGCGAACAGGTTGCGCAGCACTGCTTGGCCGACCCTGGACTCCTCCCTGGAATCCCGATCGACGCAGTAGAATTTCGTGAAGGTGTGCGTCGACCTCCACGTAGCAGCCCTGCAGATGTCCAGCAAGGGCACACCAGATAGGAACGCCGTGGTAGCTGCGATCGTTCTGGTGGAATGGGCTCTCGGACGGCCAGGCAGCGGTCGGTTTGCCAACCGATGACAGTACATGATACAGCCGGAGAGCCATCTGGAAATGGAAGCCTTCGAGAGAGCCTTCCCCTGATTGACAGGTCCAAAATTCACAAAGAGTTGTGACGCCTTCCGAAAACACTTTGTGCGGTCCACGTAGAACTTCAGCGCTCTAGCCACATCCAGCGAGTGCAAAGTCCTTTCAGCCGGCGACGAAGGCGACGGGAAGAAAACAGGCAACACCAAGGGTTCGATGAGGTGGAAGTCCGACGGCACCTTGGGCATGAAGGAGGGGTGCGTCCTGAGCACTACCCTCGTGTCGTGAAAAGTCAAGTACGGGGCCTTGCAGGAAAGGGCCTGGATCTCTCCCACCCGTCGTGCGGAGGTGATGGCCACAAGAAACGCTGTTTTCCACGACAAGAACTTCAACGGAGCCGAGTGCAGAGGCTCGAACGGAGGTCCCATGAGCTTGGTCAGCACCACGTTGAGCTCCCACGCCGGGGCCGGAGCCTTCACAGGCGGAAACGATCTGAACAGTCCCTTCATGAAATCTTTCACCAGACGATGAGACCACAAAGACGTCCGCCCCGTGGTTCTGGTGTATCGGGAGATCGCAGCAAGATGAATCTTGATGGACGCGTGCGCCAGTCCAGCTTTGGCCAGCGTCAGTAGGTACGGAAGTACTTGGGGGGCCGTAATCCGTAGAGGGTTAATCTTCTGTGCGTGGCACCAGACAGAGAACCTCTTCCATTTGTGTCCGTAGCATTTAAGAGTTGAGGACGCCCTGGCCTTTGCAAGAACCTCTCTGCAGTCCGCCGGTATGTCGTATCCTCCAAACTCTAATGCTGCAGGAGCTAGGCCTGCAAGTTCAGCGACTTCGGGTCGTGATGGAGGATGGCGCCTCCTTCCCTGGAGAGAAGATCCGCGTCCACTGGCAGCTTGATTGATGGGGACGCTGACAAGTCCAGAAGGTCCGGGAACCATATCTGCCTCGGCCACGCAGGTGCGATGAGGATCATCCTGCACCGTGACCTCTTGAGCTGGTTGATGAGCCGGATCAGCAATGGCAATTGAGGGAACGCGTATAGAAACAGGCCCTCCCAGGGGAACGAGAAACCATCGCCCATGCTCCTCGGCTGGGGAAACCTGCTGGCGAACCTCCGGCACTTGGAGTTCGTCGCCGTCGCGAACAGATCGATCTGGGGTGTGCCCCACCATCGGAAGAGGCGGTCCACTAGATCCTGTCGTAGTTCCCACTCGTGGCACGAGCGCAGCTCCCTGCTGAGTGAGTCGGCGATGGTGTTTTTTATCCCTGCCAGATGAAACGGCACCAGAAACATCCCTTGGGCGACGGCCCAATGCCACAGATCCTGCGCCTCCCTGGACAGGGCTGGGGACCTGGTTCCGCCCTGTTTGCTGATGTAGAACATGGTGGTGGTGTTGTCGGTGAAGATCCTCACCACCTTGCCCTTGAGGGACGGAAGGAAGAACCTGAGGGCCCAAAACACTGCACAGAGCTCCAGGACGTTGATATGGAGGGACTTCTCCGTCGGGAGCCAAAGGCCTCTCGCGTGCAGATTTTCGGTGTGCGCTCCCCACCCTTCCAGGGAGGCATCCGTGGTCACTGTCTCCTGGTGGCCGTCAGATGTGCGCGGGTGCCCCAACACCGGATCGCTCGTCGGAAACTCTTGTCGAGTGTGATCCTCTCCTCGAAGCTGCCCGTCGTCTGGATCCAGCGCGCGTCCAGGAACTCCTGCAAAGGGCGCATCCGGAGCCTGCACAGGGGGATGAGGTAAATGCAAGAAGACATCATTCCGAGGAGGGACTTGATGGACCTCACTCTGGCCGCGTCCGCAACCAGCATCCGCTGCACCTTGCCCAAAATGGCCCTCGTCCTTTCCTCCAATGGAGAGGCCAGAAGCGACACTGTGTCAAGCTTCGCTCCCAGAAACAGTGCGTCTTGCGCGGGCACCAGGTGGGACTTGGCGCAGTTTATGGAGAATCCCAGGTCCGTGAGAAGTTGGACGGTCCTTGCCGTGTGCTCCACGGCGAGCTCCTTCGTCTTCGCTCGGATGAGCCAGTCATCCAGGTAGGGGTAGACGTGGATCCCCTCTCGGCACAGCTGCGCCGCCACTGGTGCGAGGCACTTGGTGAACACCCTGGGTGCCAACCTCAGTCCGAAGGGAAGGGCTCTGAACTGATAGTGACGCTCTTGGACCACGAACCTGAGAAACTTTCGGTGTCCCTTTAGGATGGGAATATGGAAGTAGGCATCCTCCAAATCCAACGACGACAGGAAATCGCTCTCCTCCAGCTGACCCAGGACGTGTTGGAGGGTGACCATCTGGAACTTCTGTGCCTTGATGAATTTGTTCAGTCGTCGTAGCTCCAGGATGGGACGCCATCCTCCCGTCTTCTTCTTCACGAGGAAGTATCTTGAGTAAACTCCAGAGCCCCGAAGCCTCTTTGGGACGAGCTCGATGGCGCCCTTCTTGAGCATCGCCTTTACCTCCAAGAGAAGTTGAGGGACGTGATGTTCTTTCCTGGCCACAGGGGGGACGCGCGGGCACCTCTTTAGAAACTCGAGCGCGTGACCCTGGGCTAGGGCGTCCAGCACCCAACGGTCGGTGGAGATGGACTCCCACACGCTGACGAAGCTCGCCAGCCGGCCTCCCACCGGGGTGCTTCGGTGGGGGCCCGACCCCACGGCCGGTTCAGTCCTGCTTCGACGAGGCTTTGCCGCCTTGACCTCCTTGGCGACAACGGCGGGGTCCGCCTGACTTGCCTCGTCCCCTGTAAGCTTCCTGCGACGACGAACGGGCCGCTTGACGGTAGGTGGAAAATCCGCCGCCGGAACCTTTGGAGGCACCCTGTTTGCCTCCGCCGCTCCGAAAGGGCGGCCGCCGTTGCTGGAGAACCCCAAGAGCCCGGGCCGACTCCGTGAGGGCCTTGATGGCTTGAAGGGAATCGTCCACTGTTTTCCCAAACAGCTTGATTCCGTCGAACGGCATGTCCAAGACTCTGGTCTGCACGTCCTGACGGAAGTCAGTAGCCTTGAGCCATCCACGCCGCCTAAGGCACACGCCGTTGCCCAACTGGCGAAATCCAGTGTCAGCGATGTCCGTCGCAATCGTAATGGCGTGGTCCGACGTCACCTCTCCTTCCTGCAAGATCTCTAGGGCATCCGCCCTCTTGTCGTCCGGTAGGAAGTCCAGCAGGGGGGCCAGTTTGTACCGCAACACCCTGTCATAGCGGGCTACGATAGCCAAGGCGTTGGCCACCTTAATCGTCGTCGCTGCAGACGAGATGACCCTGCGTCCCATCGTATCCAATTTCTTTCCCTCGCCGTCCGGCGGGGAGGTCGACGTAGAGGCCGCGCCCCCCCGCTTTCTTCCTGGCTGCCGCGGAGACGACCGAGTCCGGGGTTGGCTGTGCCCGAAGGCACAAGGGGGCCACGTCTGGGACCCGGTACTTCTTCTCGTACCGATCCCTTCTAGCCGGCGTCGTGGATGGGTTCTTGAGGAGGGCGAGGCCCTCATCCCAAATATCGTCCAGTAGAGGTACGGAGGGGACCGTCTTCCTCTTGGCCTCGCGCCGTTGATAAAGGAAACCTTCCTTCTTCTTCTCTTCCGGGCAGAGCTGGAAAAGCTCGGATGCCCTGGCGATCATGGAGTGAAACGATCCAATCTCGTCGGGCGGGGAAGCCTGGGTGGGAGGTGACGATGGCAGATCCTCGTCGTAAACCTCGTCGTCCGTACCCGTCGCGGCCGTGTCCGTCCCCGTATCATCCCCACGAGTCGTGGACGGGGAGGAGGGCTGAACAGGGCGCGATGGCTGAAAAGGAGGTGGAGGATGAATCCTTCTTCTCTTAGGGGGAGGGCTCCCAGAAGGGCCTGGCTCCGGGTCCCCCGTCGGGAGCGGTTCCTCCGCTGGTGGTAACGGCAGTCTCCTCCTTATCTCCGAGCATAAGGACTGTATAGCCAACAAAATGGCCACCGAGTTGTCTTGCGGCACTGGTTGAGGGGAGTCCGGCGGGCGGTCAGGGGCCCCGTCGGCACCCTCGACGTTATCGTCGTCTCCTACGTCGGGGTCCCTCCCAACGGGCTGGTCTTCTTCCACGCCAACGCCGTGGCTTAAGACTTCGATCAGCTCTTCCTCAGAGGTTGAGGCCGAATACACGACGACCACCTGCCCCCCCTTTTTCTTCTCCGTCGGAGGTTTCACTGGGGTCCTGTCGATGGGCATAAAAGAGGACTCCCTCCGCGGTGGCAGGGAGACTCTGAGCCCCGAGGTCGCCACCACTGGTGTAGCCTCCACAGGCTGAGCCAGGGCCGCCGCGACTGTCTCGATAGAGGCCTTGGCCGGATGGATTAAGGCTTTCACCACCTTAGGTGCGCTCCCCGCCTTCTCCTTGGGGGGAGGGTCACTGCCTCGCTCTCCCTCCGATGGGGCCTTCGAGCTCGACCGGGGCCTCTCCAGGAGCTTCGCCGGGTGCTCGGCCTTCCTCTTACCCGAACCAGAGCGTTGGCTCGTGGTTGATGGTGCCGGGGAGGATGCGCCCTGCCTGGCGCCCGTAGAGCCCGACCGTTCGGCGCTCCCGGTGCCAGCGGACTCGCGGTGCTTGGCCATGTGTTGGACCCCCATCGCCGGGGCGTCCTCAAAGGTCTTAGAAGACCGCTCAGATTTCTTCTTCTTCTTCTCGCCTGACGGGCTCTTCCCTTCCAGCCAGTTGGCGAGACGTTGATGGCGGTCCTTCATGGTCCACTCCGACATATTGCCGCAAAACGCACAGTCCTTCTCCACGTGCGTCTTGTCCTCATGTAGGCAGTAAAGACAGAAGGAGTGTTCGTCCTCCTTAAAGACATTCTGAAGCTGGCATCCAGGGCAGACCCTGAACAGCTTTCCGGGCGTCGAGCTTCCCTTCTCCTGGGCCATGTCCGAGATGGGCCTGAGAAACTTCTGGAGTCCTCCAAAAGCGTGGCTCGACGAAATCTTCACCCTTGAGGGGCGTAGACGAATCCGACACGGGTCCCCGTTGATCGGATGAAGAAACGGTGGAGCTTGAGGCTCTTTTGACCGAAAAATCGAAGTTTTTGAGAAAAAAACGTGAAAAAATAGCACTAACGGGCGAGAGCAATAGCACGAGGATCCCAACACTTGAACGTGCGGTAAAAATCTGAAGATGGTTGCCAGAGGCGGGGCTTAGGTAGAGGGCAGTCATTGGCTGTGGTCAGTATGACGCAGAGATCAGTGATTGGTTCCTACTACGAAAGACAGATCAGAAACGAAACTGATACTGGTTTTTTCTTTACCGAGGATTCCCAGCCTGACGACGGGGAATATTCATGAGCATGTGAATCCATGCCAGACCCCATGCTGGAGAAGGTATTGCATTTTTGCGCCAGGGCAAACTTTGTCCTAGTGCTAATATGTAATGGTATTAGCACTAGGGCAATGTTTGCAAACTAGTCAGTTTCCAGTACCACTGTAAATACATACAGATAGGCTATACAATGTAAGGTAGCTCAGATTATGAATCTCCCAGGACTGTGCTCACTCAAAATGTATGTCTTTGCATGTTGATTTCCAGCATAGGCAATTTCGCATATGATGGATGATAAAAGTGAGACAATCACACTGAGGCTTTGTAGAACAAATCATTGGAATGATCAGACTAGCGGATTATTCTGGCAAATATTGAAAACACCTATCTGTTATTCAATCTTTACTACGCCCCAAAAAGAGAATATAGATTTACAAGTAGCAAGAAAAGGTGCCCTGAATGCCAGAAGGAATTAGCATGTTTTCTATGTATGTTAACAAACTCTGTACCGTTTAGGAATTTCTGGAAGGACATTTGTAGGATATTGTTGATCATGCTCTCCTACCACAGTAGGGTACACTCTAATGTAATTGTTTTATGGGTGAATAATACTCTGCTCACTAATCCACATAGTGAATTTATATGTTGATCCTAATCTGAAGAATGAAGATCATGAAGGTGTGAGTTTCACAGACAGTACAATAGTTGTGCACTGGTGGAAAGAAGTGAAAAGAGTTAGGAAGCCAGTCGTTGCAAAAGCATAATGAACGAATCGGAGATTAAAAGGACTGGTTTTAGGTGGCTAACTAATTCTGAACTAATGAATAGTTCTAAGGCTGAAAATTGTGCATACTATACTATGAATTTGTTGGGACCCCAGGTGTTCTGGACTCTGATCATATGTTAAGTTGTACCACGATTTAAAACAACACAAGCTGGCTTTAAGATATTGAAGGCAAATATCCTGGCACAAAATGAGGATACAAATAGGAATATTATTATTATTATTATTATTATTATTATTATTATTATTATAATAATAATAATAATAATAATAATAATAATAATAATGTTTTTATTTAGCACTTCATGCTGGGGTCCTCCCACCTCTAAGCACTTTACTGATGGGTGTTAATGTTACCCTATATAATGGGTCCAAATGTATTGACCTGGGAAGATTGAAGGGCTGAGTTTTAGGACCCAATTTACCAGCTATATATTTAGCTCCCAGCAAACCTAACGGTATAGCCACATTAAGACGATAATTAATTAATACCACAAAACCTGGTCTCATAGACCTATCACTGGCATTACTAAACAAAACAGCAGCAGTGCACACAGCACCTAGCTATAAGAATTCAGTCACTCCCTGGTTAAACTTATGACCTTAGCTGAAACAGGATTTAACAAAGGGTCTGACTTTGCAATTGATCTGGCGCTACCCCATTACTCCCATGTTAAAACCTCTAAAAAGAAATGTCAACCATTCAACAGAAATGCGATACACTTCTGTATAGGCGCGTTATAAATGCCATATCATATCATATCAAGGTCTCGGGAGGATACCTCAGGGGCAACGTGCTCGCCCAAGGTCTCGGGAGGATACCTCAGGGGCAACGTGCTCGCCTTGGAATCAAGACGACACAGAGTGACGCAGGTTCGATCCATGGGTCCGCGCTTAGAAACCTCTGTGTATTAAGCGTGTTATAAATAACCTATCATATCATATCATATCATTTAAGCAATAATGGGGGTGGGGGAAGGGGAGTGGGGATGGGAACACTTCCCCGATTCCCCTGTGAGGGGAGATGCCGGCCGCCTGTCCTGAGGAGGCCCTGGCCGCCACACGTTTACCGTGTGGTAACGCCCGTGTTCTGACCCTCCCCATTTGCTGGTAGGCCGCCACACACCCCTCACTGGGTGCTAATACTTAGTAATGTACAATATGTTTCTCAGGATTTACTTTCTGTTTATTTCCTACTTAGACCACACACACTTCATAGTATTTTTGAAGACAATATCTCACCCTCTTCACCTCCATCTCCACTGATTTGAACCCCTGTGCTTCTTCTGGGAGTTCTTCATCAATGGGCACATGATAGTATCCAAACAGATACAATCAGCCCACCATACCAAATGATAACACTGGGGCCAGTTCACAAAGAACCCTCAAGCGTAAATTAATACTGTGTCTCAAATTAGCTAGTTAAATCCTGCTTCCGTCAGAAAGGCTGAAACAAGCTAACATGATCCTGTATCCCCATCCAAGTCACTGAGGGAGTGTTCCATGATCAGCAGTTGCTAGAGAGAGACCTGGGAGACAGGAACCAGATGGGTGATTGGTGGCTGCTCTGTTTACCATATATACATATGATGTACTTGTACATGCTGTGTTTCACTGAATAAACAGCGTCACAAGGAAATCACTTCCATGTGTCTTCTGTGAGTGCAACCTGCGGTTACCAGCATCAATCAATACAACATTATGGCAATGAGGTCAACTCCAGCTGTTGTGGGGGTAGGGGCAGACAGCTCTGCAGCCACAGCCCCCAGGAGATATAAATCTACCCTGGCACCCTGCTCTGTAAAGCCTGGGAAACAGAGTAGGGGAAAAGAAATGGGAAGCCCTTAACTGCCAAGGGAAGTCCTTATATGGAGGTGAAGGACACGTCACAGCCAGTAAGTCAGTTACTGCCAACCTCTCCCTAATCTCCTGCCCTGCTGCCCACGGGCACTGCACACTGGGGCAGAGGCATGAGGAATGACAAGACTGCCAGTAAAAGGCTAGTACGAAGTTGATGGTCTTTGAGTACAGCGCGGCGAGGGATGTTAGGCACTTGTCAATATTGTGAAATGATTAGTAGCCATTCAGGGTGGCTTTCCTTTTCACAGAGGAATGGGGCATGTCCGAGTGCTTTTTTTGGGGGTTATCTGCTATTTGGTGTGTTTAGGAACCCTAGTACAAATGCAAGATTTAGGACTGTGTTGGACAGTATCTGACATCAAGTAGACTCTGTGCAGCTGTAAACCACTGTTGCGCGGTTAAGAGAGTGGGTAAGCCAGCATGCAAATATGTGGTATTGACATATGTCCCGTTATAGAACCTTGCCCAGTGAACAAATCTGCACTTATGCTACAGATACGAGTTCAATTCAGTAGTAGCATAGCAGTCTTTGGATGGGGCTGGGGCTACCAGTCAAATCCTCCACAACCACCAGCAATTGTTCAGGAGCAACGTCATGGATTGGCAGAGGTGGCATTCGAAAAAGAGGAGCATCTTGTTGGTGAGGCCGTGACGTCAGAGTGCACTGGAAGAAAGGGCCACCGTGAGTATCCAAGGCATGTGCTGTTCACAGTACTGGGCTGCCATCGAGACAGTACTAGGCCATACCACGAGTGTGGCTGAACACATCCATATAATGCTAACCAAAGGACACATGCTTTAGGAACCTGCAGCACCCTGACCAGTGGCACAACGTCAATGAGCTAATCTGCCTCCAGCCATCCCCGACCCAGCCGAAATCTGGGTTGAGAGGTGGGGCTTTCACGCTTCGTTTTTGTTATGCAGAGAGGGGAGGGAAGTGTGAGGAATTCGACCTCACAGGGAGTGTGCGCTCACCTGACCTTTTTAAATTTCTTGGTAATAAAAAAGGATGATGGGCGATAAACATTTTCCCTGCTCACCGCGCAAAACGCAAAGACTAGAGGCACCGTCATCCCCTGTCATGTTCATCTGGAATGTGACAGCCATGGGTACATCAAAGCATCTCCGGCCATGGGCAGCCTAATTAAAATATCAAAGGCCCCATGGATCTGCTTCCCTATTGTCTAGTTTGGCTGGTGTCATTGCATACTAACGAGAAATAATTGAGGCAAGCCTGTTAAAGGGGCTTGCTCACAGGACAGACAACAGGAAGGCAGGCTAGCACCTATTTGATATGAAATGTGTCAACTTGAAGCTAGGTCCAGCACCTCTGTATGAAGGACAGTGAATGGCATGGCTGGGTCCACTAGTACCGTAGGCAACCCCTGCAGAGCAGACCCCTTTCAGAGGGAGACATATGTGATTTAAGGGAGACAGGAAGTCTGCTCTCGTCACAAACTTCAACGGAGACCTGCACTTTGATCAAGAGTCACAGAGGGCTCAGTTAACCAGAGAGACACTTGATTTACAACAAACAGGGAGATGGGTTGGACTTAGGAGTACATGTTGTCACCCCTTACCTTTCCTGTTGAAGAGCACTCTGGTTCTGACCTCATGCATAACAGAAGATTGTTGGTGGCGACCCAGCGTTGGTTCATTAAGGTAGGCTTAGCCGGCACCAATCACTGGTGCCCATTTGGCTTTAAAAGAGGGCTGAACCCCTCACTTAGCAGATCATCTAACGACTTAGAAAGGAGTAAGAAGAAGGACACATTTGGACCCTGGCTGAAGTTACAGTCTGCCTTACATCTTCTGCCAGTGAATGAAGGCCAGGATTTCCAAGAGGGAAGCAAGATCCCTCCCCTAAACATCTCCCAGCAAACAGAGGGAGATACCAGACGCAGAGGACCCCTCCAGCAGCTCCAGAACCGGTACACAGCTAGCCCACAATGTGCCCTGCTAGGTTCTGCCAGCAAGCTTCGTAGGTGGGAAGTGCCAGAGAGTTTCTGAACAAAGGACAATGTCGTTGCCTGCAAACACTCGCCTCAGCTTTGAGCCATCCGCCTTGAAAGGGCGCCAGGAGCCCTGCAAAGATGCTAGGAGGAGTGTCACACAAGAACCAGTGTTCATCTTTTAAGATATGATATGATATGATATGATATGATGGGTTATTTATAACGCACTTAATGCCCAGAGGTTTCTAAGCGCGGACCCGGGGATCGAACCTGTGCTGCTCCGTGTCGTCTTGCTTCCAAAGCGAGCATGTTGCCCCTAAACTATCCTCCCGAGACTAAAGGACATTTTCGAGGCAGCCGAGCCCTCAAACCACGACCGGCTGCAGCACTGACTGTTGTTAGGCTGAAGCAACTTAAGCAGTCCAAGGTGCCTCGATCAGCGTTCCAGATCTGCCAACCAGCACAGAGACGATTCTTGACCCCGAGCTGCCGGGTAGGCCAACTTCCAGCCTCCCTTGCGGAACAGTAGCAGCCCAGCAGCTATCCCAGGAGGGCAGGAGCCCTTCCTACCTCCACCGAAGTCCCGCCAGGCTCCAACGACACCCGTGCCTCCCGCGGATAAACCCAGTGAGTTATTGAGTGCCCCTGCTGCCTTTGCGCTCCGCACTGAAGTGCGACCTGCCCGTGTGCCCCTGCCCCCAAGATTGCCTCGATCCACCGGTAATCAGCTGTTTTTCCCGCACATACGGCAGGAAAGGAACCACAAGGCCCTCACAAGATGGCCGTCGCACACTTGTTGTGCATTGTTGCCTAGCAACAGCATTCTCTGATGATTGGCCCTCCTCCCCTGATAATCAAGAAGCCGCGACCGGAAGGAAGCAGCCGGCCCGACCACCCCAAGGCCCTCCTCATAAGGCCAGCGCCTGTCTCCTGCCATCATTAGCAGCCCAGGAGCGATCCCATGAGGGCAGGAGCCCTTCCTGCCTCCACCGAAGTCCCGCCAGGCCCTGACGACACCTGTGCCTCACGCGGATCAACCCCATGAGTTATTGAGCGCCCCTGCTGCCTTTGCGCTCCGCAGTGAAGTGCAACCTGCCCGTGTGCCCCTGCGCCCAAGATTGCCTCGATCCACCGGCAATCAGCTGTTTTCCCCACACATACGGCAGGAAAGGAACCACGAGGCCCTCACAAGATGGCTGCTGCACACTTGTTGTGCATTGTTGCCTAGCAAAAGCATTCTCTGATGATTGGCCCTCCTCCTCTGATAATCAGGAAGCCACGACCGGAAGGCGGCAACCGTGCCGACAACCCCAAGGCCTGCCTCATTAGGCCAGCGCCTGTCTCCTGCCATTACTAGCAGCCCAGCAGCGATCCCCGGAGGGCAGGAGCCCTTCCTGCCTCCACCAAAGTCCCACCAGGCCCCGACGACACCCGTGCCTCCTGCAGATCAACCCCGTGAGTTATTAAGCACCCCTGCTGCCTTTGCGCTCCACACTGAAGTGCGACCTGCCCGTGTGCCCATGCGCCCAAGATTGCCTCGATCCACTGGCAATCAGCTGTTTTTCCCGCACATACGGCAGGAAAGGAACCACAAGGCCCTCACAAGATGGCCGCTGCACACTTGGTGTGCATTGTTGCCTAGCAAAAGCATTCTCTGATGATTGGCCCTCCTCCCCCGATAATCAGGAAGCCGCGACTGGAAGGCGGCAGCCAGCCCGACCACCCCAAGGCCCGCCTCATAAGGACAGCGCCTCTCTCCTGCCATCAGTAGCAGCCCAGCAGCGATCCCAGGAGGGCAGGACAATTCCCACCAGCTATCCAATGAGCATATCACCTCTCGAGCCCTTGCATCTGATACAATACTGGACATAGGCACCTACGCCTACTTTACTGTCACAGTTTAATAGCGATTATGCACACATTGCATATTTATGCCTGTATGCTCCGCTTATTACTGATATCCGCTTATTACTGATATCTGATATCCGATTCATGCCCTGTGTGCCTATGCCCCAACAAGACTTTACAGGCTAGTGCTAAGCATCCTGTATCCCATATACTTAACTCTCAACTACGTGGCTTTACCTGCCACTGATTGCGCACTCACCACCTCTGCACGACCTGCCACCTACTACCTTAGCTCCCATGAGCTTTGCCTCACGGTCTGCTTGAATTTGTGTATCTGTGTCTACACTGTATTGTTCCAACTGACCTTGCTGGGCAATGAACCATTA
Organism: Ambystoma mexicanum; assembly: GCF_040938575.1. Lineage (NCBI taxonomy): Eukaryota > Metazoa > Chordata > Amphibia > Caudata > Ambystomatidae > Ambystoma > Ambystoma mexicanum. The sequence continues at coordinate 1,438,480,082 of NC_090929.1, read as the reverse complement.
TCCTCCCATTGCCCATTGATGCCCACACTGAGCCTTGATACCTATACTGTGCCTTGACTGCCTCTGAGACCTCCATGCAATACCGATTTTAGTTAATCTATGTAAAGTTGATTCTAGCCTACCTCTGCAAAGCTGCTTTTAGCTAACCTAGGCAAACTTGATTTAACCTACCTCTGCATAGTTGATTCTAGTCAATGGGCCTCATTACAACCCTGGGGTTAAGGGGTTAACGGCACCGTAAAAGGCTGTGGCGCTGTTAAACCCTTAACGCCAGATTCACACTTTAACGGCTGCTTTTTGCAGGCATTAAGTCCAACCCGCTAAGGGACCTTGGTGCTAATTACGGCACCGTAATTTACGGTGCCGTAATTAGCGCCTTCCCCATTCCCATTGAGCCCTATGGGCCAAAAATGGGAATGGGGAAGGGGCCATGGTGAATGGGGATTTACCGCCGCCAACCTTGGAATGGGGCGGTAAATCCGCCATCCACCATGGCGGAATCCGGCATGGACCATGGTGCTAATAGCACCATGGTCCAACGCCAGGGTTGTAATGAGGCCCAATATATGTAAAGTTGATTCTAGCCTACCTCTGCAAAGTTGATTGTAGCTATTCCATGCAAACTTGATTTAGCCCACCTCTGCAAAGTTGATTGTAGCTAACCCATGCAAACTTGATTTAGCCTACCAAACACCTAGCATCGGCGGCCCACTTTTCAAGTGATGTTATACCCTGGGTCCAATCATTTCTTGATAACAGAAGCATGAGAGTTTTCTCCACGGCAGCCTCTGCAGACCTTATCATGACAACATGTGGAGTTCCCCAAGGCTCATGTGTCTCACCCACCATGTACAATATCTTCACTAAGTCTCTATTTGATAAATTGGACAGGCTGGGTATCACCTACAGAAATTATGCAGATGACACCCAGATCCTTATCCCCCCACGGCCTCTGCCTGAATGACGATAAAACACAGATCTTAATCCTTGGCTCAGCCAATAATCTAAAAAAACTTAACAACAACTACAATGCCTTCAATACCGACTGCAACATAATTACTGTTGCCAAAGAAGTGAAGAATCTAGGCTTTTACCTGGACTCCACACTCTCCCTAAGAAAACAAGTAAACTCCTTGGCCTCATCCACTGCCTAAACCGGCAAACTCATCAAAGCATGCAGACCCGTCCTCTCACCAGCTAGCTGTATCATCCTAGCCAATGCCCTCATCCTTTTGAAGTTGGACTACTGCAACGCACTTTATGCAGGAGCTAATAAATATATCACAAACAAACTACAAACTCTGCAAAACAATGCGCTTAGAACGACCCTGAACCTCCCCAATTGAGCATATCTCCAACGCCAGAAGAAACCACAATAGGCCAAAAATCACTGATCGGATCCTCCTCAAAATGGTCATTCTAACCTTTCTAACCTTTACAGCACCTCCATACCTGAAGGAAAGAATAACCAGAAAACCCTCTACACGCCTAACTACAACAGTCAATTCCTACTGTCTCCAGATCCCCAGATTCTGCCTACAAAAAACAGGTGGAAACAGCTTTCCAATAAAAGCAGCTCAGCAATGGAATGCTCTACCAGTTGAGTTAAGAAGAGACCAATCTTATAATAGCTTTAGGCGCAACACCCGCAACTGGGCTACGCCACAAAGACCTATAAGCTATAGCGACATATGCTCGCTTTCTACTCTCTCTGTCTCAACCAGTAATTATGCACTAACGATTATTACCTATGCACATGTACATACCTGTAACTATGCAAATGTAAATTATTACAGTAACTACCCTTGCACATGTACATATTTGTAACTATGTGAACTGTAACTTTATTAGCATCTGTATATACTCATCTATGCAAATGTAACTAAGCCATAAGTAACCTTGTTATGTTGTGCGCCCAGCTACCTAAGGGTTTAGGGCGCCCTATAAATAATAAACAAACAAACAAACAAACTGCCGCCTGATACCCGCAGCTTTCTCCCATCTTGAACTCTTATTGCAGGAGCTGCAAAGCGTCCTGTAACCGACTCAATGCTGTTGAGAATCAAGAACATCTCAAGCACCAAGTACGTTGTGGTTCTGTCCCCCTGGTCCTTCTCCAAAGGCCCCTAGGGACATTTACAACCCCTTGCTTCCTTAGGGCATAAACCAAATAACCTTGAACAGTTAAGAGTGATTGCTTTACCGACTACCCTCCTGTCAGTATCCAGAGTGCTTCCCTTTCCTTCGTGAAACTGTCTGTCCTCTGTGTTCCTTTACAGGGTGGGTTGTATTTTGTAGTGTGCTAGAACTGTCTGTTGTAATAATAACAAAGTACATATCTGTAAACAACCTTGACTGGACAGTCCCTTTTATCACTGGGTAATAATTGTATTTTTGCTGTGTTGCAACTAACCAACGATCCACGACCTTGCTCAGATAAGCCTGCCATCTTGTCCATGTTACCAAAAATTGGACAAGGAGGTTTATAATTTACTTGTGTTTCAATCTGTTCGGATTCCTTCTGGTGTACTAGAGGTGTGAGGCAGATTGATGGTTAGAAACCGATATTCATCCCTGGACCACTGGTGCCCCGGAGGTTGATTCGTCACAGGAAGCCTTTCCTGAAAGTTGTAGCTTTAGAGGCTTCCCCCACCTCTCTGCTTAACAAAAAGCAAGTGTGCACATCAGCCCCTCCTCTCGGAGGTGAAAGAGCATGTAACATTGTTATATGTTGGCTCGCATCCGTGGGGAGGGGGCTTCTGATGTGCGCACTTGCTTTTTGTTAGGCAGAGAGGGGAGGGAAGTGTTTCTTGAAACTGGTGGCATTACATTTTCACTGTGTTCATGCAGAAAAATGCAGCAAAACTTTAAAGCTGCTAGTTTCAGGAAAGGCTTTGCTCACCTCTCTGCCTAACAAAAATCAAATGCACACACCAGCCCCCTTCCCACGGATGCGAGACAATGTGCTCTTTCACATACGGGGACAGGGGGCTGACATGCGCACTTGCTTTTTGTTAAGCAGAGAGGTGAGGGAAGCATTGTTTCATTTTAGCTCATTATGCATGTGTGCAAGGAGTGTGTACATGCATTATGTAATGTGTGTGTGAAGGAGTGAATGATGAATGGGGGACTGGGTGCGCATGTGAATGAGCGTGTGTAGGGGAGTAGGGGAGAGAGTGAATGACTTCTTTAAATGAGTGAGTGAATGTTTTGTAAATGTGTGTGTGTGTGTGTGTGTGTGTGTGTGTGTGGTGCCGCGCGCGCATGCGCTCATCTCTAATGCTGGGCTGAGGAGCTGATTTTGGCGGGTATAGGGTAGGAGATGAGGGGGCGTGGGGCGGGTGGGAGAGGGAAGGGGAGTGGTACACTGTACTATACCGTCTGGTCCCTCGATGGTCGCTTTTGCTTAAAGGGTGATGCCTGATCGGATACTTGGGCTTTACATATAACAATTATCATAGCAACGACATGTGTATGTTATCTTTAAATTCAATCACTTGGTTATTCTCACTGGCAGATTGTGCTTACTTGGGGCCCACGCCGGACAACCCATGCGACTGAACATAGGGGGTGGAGCCTCAAAGTTTGCCCCACTAAGTGTCTGAAGTGGCCCCTCCCATCACCATTTAGCCCCCACCACTGAAATTAAGGTTTCGTTGAACCCCTGACTTTGACTGCCTGCTAACCTTTACACGGATCTATTGCTAATGCTGGTAATGTGGATTATAAAAATAGAAATGTTGCATTCAACTTAACAATGACAATATCGCTGCCACCTTAGAATGTGATAGTCCTGTACTAAAGTTAATGCTGATGTTAATGGTTAATGTTAATGGCATTGTGACCACATGGTGTCGATGTTGAGTACTGAACTGCATCAATGATATTGCTTTGATTTCAAATGTTCCTACAATGTTACTGATATTATGTCTTATATTGATCGCGGTGAAGTAAACGGGCATACAAACTCAAACAGGGAGCTACATTCCTAGCTGCTTGTTCCAAAGTGGTTTCAGCATTTTCAGAGTGTTGTCCGACACCAGGTGCCATCAACCAGGCACGCTGGGTTATTACAGTGCAGTGGCACACCCCTACCAGATGCCAGGGATACAGCATGCCATAGGTACGACATGCTGGTTCTTTGCATTGCATTTCAACTGGATACCACAGGTACTGCCAGCTGGGTGATTGCAGCACACTGGGCGCATTTCAACTGGATGTCACAGGTATGGCCTGCTGGGTCATTGCAACGAACAGTGCACATTTCAACTGAATGTCACAGCTAGGGCCACAGGTATGGCCTGCTGGGTCATTGCAGCACACTGGGTGCCTTTCAACTGGATGTCACAGGTATGGCCTGCTGGGTCATTGCAACGAACAGTGCACATTTCAACTGAATCTCACAGCTAGGGCCACAGGTATGGCCTGCTGGGTCATTGCAGCACACTGGGTGCCTTTCAACTGGATGTCACAGGTATGACCTGCTGGGTCATTGCAACGAACTGGGTGCCTTTCAACTGGATGTCACAGGTAAGGCTACATGTATGACCTGCTAGGCCATTGCAGCACAATGGGCACATTTCAACTGGATGTCACAGGTATGGCCACAGGTGCGGCCTGCTGGGTCATTGCAGTGCACTAAGTGCATTTCAAATCACAGGTACAGCCTGCTGGGTCATTGCAGCACACTAGGTGTATTTCAACTGGATATCACAGATACTGTCACATGTATAGTCTGCTGGGTCATTGCAGTGCACTGGGTAAATTTTAACTGGATATCACAGGTACGGTTGGGTCATTGCAGCACACTGGGCACATTTCAAGGTACAGACACATGTATGGCTTGCTGGGTCATTTGTGGGATGCATTTAAAGGCCCCAAACAGAAGTCCCTTTCACATGAATAGCAAGATTTTAAACACTGAAACAAAAACAGCCTGGTATTTGTTTTTGTGTTTCAAATAAAGCTAAAGCCCATGTGGAAAGGGGCCTACCAGTCATTACCAATGGACAAGCAGCATTTTAATTTATAAAAGGAGGAGGAATCAAAGATCTCTGTCACATGGAAAACAGGATTTTAAACATTGAAAACAAAAACGGCCTGCACATGTGTGTGCAAATAAAATCGGTTTTAAGAAAACGTAAAAGTGAAAAAGACATCACTGCTCACAGAAAAATGTCAGGAAAATAAAACAAGATGTGTGGGTTGACAAAGAGAAATGTATATCATGTTTCACCCACAAAACTCCAGTGACATTTGAAGAGCCACTTTGTCTTAATGGAAAATGTCAGCCCAAGGCAGACCTTTTTGCTAGCTGTGGCCAAAACTTCACAAGGAAAACTCCCACTCTCAGCCTGGATGCCACATCTCCCATGTAATGACCAACCACAACAAAATTTCCTGTTTAAGGTGTCGAAAGCCCAGCGTTCCCCAGACTTGCTGGCTCTGAAGGCAGTTACTGCAGGACAAGTTCCCCTTGGCTGGAACATGACTAAAAGGTATGAAGACTTGGGGCTGCAACTTCAAAGAGCAAACTACCAACTTCAGAGAGACTCATTAAAAAACCTCTGGTCACAGGCTGGCCCAGGGAGACAGATGGCTGTTCTGGATGAAGCAGATCCTCCATTTGCTGAACATACAGATGTACAATTCATTTAAAAGGACTATTAGAACTTAGACCTTTTTCTCAGCCATCAAAAGGCGGATGGATTTCATTTATATACCATTTTGCATGTAATTTCCAGGCAATTTTGGGGATATAAAATGTATCTTCCTGTGACTCTGGTGAATGTAATGGCCAGTTAAACTATTTTTCTGGCTGATCTGAACATGTTCCAAATGTGAGAGTTGGTGAGCGGATGGAAAATGAAATTAGGTATATGCTTAATAACTTACATATTCATGACTGTTGTACTTTATATGGAAACAGCAGAAATGTGCCACATGGCTGTGCTACATCGTACGGATTTGGTGGTCGGCTTATCTAATTCTCCATGATTAGCAGAATCATAGAATATGTTTAGTCTGGCAGTTGCTAGTAAAATTATGAACTTGTGATACATAACTAGTTTTTGCCAAAAAGTTGAAAGAATAACAAAGGGCTATTACAAATGTGAATTGCCATATGTTCCTCCAGACCCCTAACCCAATCCTGACTTGGGGGCTTGGCTTGGAGGAGAGAGAAGGGTAACAGTCCAATCCTAGAGGCAGGAATTATTGTAGTGTACCTCCCCAAGATTGTAAAATTGATGGCATCATCACTGCTATATAAGGGGGACTGCACTAGGACAGTGACAGACAGAAAAAGGAGAAATGCAGGAGGACAGAGAGAAGAGACAGACCATCAGGAAGGCTGCTGAAACTTACCATCTAAGGGATACAGGAGGGAAAGCCCCAATTAATAGCACAGGACAAAGGGCTATCAGTAGAAAGAGAACACAAAAGGGAGTCCTGTCTAAAGAAGTCAAGTTGGTTGCAATTTAATTATATGCAAAAAGAATTTAAAGTGTATCTGCTCCTAAATTGTAGCATAATTTATGCATATCCGAAGGATGAGTGTACGGGCAAAGGAGAAAGTGGTGCATGCACCCACTAAATAAAATAGAATGGAAACTGAGAGTGGTTTTTTAATGTTTTCTCTTCTCAGTCATTCAACAAAAAACTGGATTATAAATTCCAGTACATAAGGCAGACATTGCATATAAACAGTTATACAATTATTCCGCATAATAATAAAAAGGAGAAGGCTGCATTAGAAACTTTTGCAGCACATGTGTAACAAACTTAGGTAAGTGGATATATCAAGATGCCGTGTACTGACATTTCAAAGAGAAAGTGGATCCACTTTGGTCACCCTTTAGCCTGGCTTTTGTCAGACCTATCCAAGGTTCTGCGCTTATAGCAACAATTGTTCTTGTTGAATATATATGTTTGTGATAACTGTGTTAATATTTTGAGCCTGTATATATGTGCCTTTCTCTTTGAAATGACAGGACTCCCTTTTGTGTTCTCTCCCGAAACTTACCATCTGACAGCTGTAAGGAGACACCAGAGGAGATTGCTGAGAGTGCATTTGGGTGGAGCTGTCTATCTCTAGGAAGGCCTCAAAGCTGACTTGGTTCTGTGGTGGAGAGCGGGAGGCCATCCTTGAGAGTGGAGTGACCAGACCCCTGCCCTATCTTTCCAGAGTGTCCTGAGATGCAGATGGCTTTCCTGAGTCTTAAACAGAGGATTGCTATGTAAGTAGAAGTAAGCAATGGGAAACCAAAAGGTAGGGGGAGTCTGCTTGCCTTGAATCCTTTCCCTTTATAGTGGTTGGGGCGAGCACAACTGTTTAGATCCTTAGCCTAAGTAACCAAAAATATGATTTTAATTAATTGCCCATTTGGCAGAACACTACGGGGTGAATTTTGTTAAAATTCTAAATTAACAAAGCTCACTTCGCAGTGTGCGCTGAAAACTATAGCCTATAATTTAATTGGGTAATCCTTGTCCAGCTGACCCCGACTTCTTTAAGGAAGAGGGGTTTCTTTGTTCTTAAATCGGTCCAACCCTTTTATCCAGCAACTCCCCAACAAAGGCCTTTCAGGGGCGCAGTGGTTTGAAATCCAAAATTCTCCAAAGCATTCAAATTGTTCTGTCTGAACAAGGGTACAGCCTGCTGGGTTAATTGCAGCGCACTGGGCGCCTTGCAAATGGATGCCACAGGTGTGGCCTGCTGGGTCATTGCAGCACACTTGACGCATTTCATCTGGATGCCATAGGTACAGCCTGCTTGGTCATTGCAGCATGCTGGGTGCATTTCAACTGAATGTCGCAGGTACTGCCTGCTGGGCCAATGCAGCACGCTGTGCATATTTCAACAGTATGTCAGAGGTAAGGCCTGCTGGGTCATTTTCACACGGGTGCATTTCAACTGCATGACACAGGTGTGGCCTGCTGGGTCATTGCAGCACACTTGACGCATTTCATCTGGATGCCATAGGCACAGCCTGCTTGGTCATTGCAGCATGCTGGGTGCATTTCAACTGAATGTCGCAGGTACTGCCTGCTGGGCCAATGCAGCACGCTGTGCATATTTCAACTGTATGTCAGAGGTAAGGCCTGCTGGGTCATTGTCACGCGGGTACATTTCAACTGGATGACACAGGTACAGCCTGCTGGGTCATTGCAGCACAGTGGGCGCATTTCAACTGGATGTCAGAGGTAAGGCCTGCTGGGTCATTAGAGCACACTGGGTGCATTTCAACTGGATGCCAGAGGTAAGGTCTGCTGGGTCATTGCAACACGCTGAGTGCTTTGCAACTGGATGCCACAGGTACGGTCTGCTGGGTCATTGCAGCGCATTGAGCACATTTCAACTGGATGCTACAGGTACGGTCTACTGGGTCATTATAGTACTGCCTGCTGGGTCATTGCAACACGCTGGGCGCATTTCAACTGGATGTCAGAGGTAAGGCCTGCTGGGAAATTGCAGCGTGCTGGGTGCATTTCAACTGGATTCCACAGGTACGGCCGGCTGGGTCATTGGAACACACTGGGCGCATTTAAACTGGATGTCAGAGGTAAGGCTTGCTGGGTCATTGCAACACGCTGAGTGCTTTGCAACTGGATGCCACAGGTACGGTCTGCTGGGTCATTGCAGCGCATTGAGCGCATTTCAACTGGATGCTACAGGTACGGTAGTGTTAGGGAGAATTCTCTTATAAGGCTAATTTCCCAAACCTAGTGAGTCCCCCAGCAGCTTTGCTGGATTTTTCGGGTTTGTTTTTCTCTCCTGCTAAGAGTGAGACTCTTTTACTCCCACTCTTAGGCATGATTTGAGATATGTCTCTGACTATTTGTGTGATAGTCCCCCCTTGTCGAGTTTCTGGCTGGTGGCAGTGGTTACCACGCGAAATATTCCACTGGAATATTCTCTATGGGATTTTCCCATTGATTTTAAACGCATCACTTTTTGGTGCAATGTTAAAGATACTGCCGGTTTATTTATTTAATATTAAATCAACGGTTGGGTCTTTTTGCCAGAACTCTTTTCTAAAATGGCGTTCGTGTCCGTCTCTGTAACTCTGACCAAGGTCGAGCCCTTTGTTCCACTTTTTGGCGGGCTTCTCCACAGAAGCCCTCCAAATGGTGCCATTCTGTCTGGGTTCCACAGGATGTGTGGGGAGGGGAATTGGCACCCTGGACTGCGTTGCCTTAGCAACTCAAGTCACACTGTTCTGATTGGGCCAGTGGTGAGCCGCCCGCCTCACCACTTAGCATGTTTGAGTGAAAGCTAGGCTGTTGAATGGGGTTTTTTCTGCATAAAAGCAGGGCCTTTGGGACTGGAACTTCAGAAGTAGCCACAGGACCTAAGAATCCGAAGAGGGAAGAAGCTGAGCCATCTGCAACGACGACACCACCGGCGAAGCCCTGCTGCAACAAACTCACCACTTTCCTAACGACAAGAGAAGATCTTCTGCTGGACGAGTCTTCTTCCTCTGAGCTGGTGGGACCAACCAGTTTGCCCCTTTCGCCTTCCAAAGACGTCTCTTGGTCGAATCGCCCGTGCCAAGCACCCCGGTTGCCGGATAGCCAAGCTTCACCACTTTGTCCGCGAATAAAAGGAACGCACCTTTTACCGATGAAACTCCGTGGCTGGTTTCATCCCTGTACAGTGCAACGACTCCATGTTTCCTCCTCAACGAGATCCTCTCTTCCCCTGGGCGAAACAACAAACTGCAACCACTGCCAGGAACAACTGCCACCGCTGGAGCTTCCTCTCTCTTTAATGTACTGTGTCCTGCCTGGCCTCCCTTTCTTCGGTTTGCCCAAGGTGACCCTTAAATCCTTGGCTTTCCAACTGGGTAGGCCCCAGACCTTCTAACTTTACCTTCTTGAATCACCCCAACCTCTTCTGAACATTCTGCAAAGACTTTTAGTGCATTTTAAACCGTGTGATCCTGGGCACATTTCGCTTTGCTCCATTTAAAGTGGGCCTGGCCTATGAACTTTGGCTCTACCGGGTATACTGCCTTTTTTCCCTTGCTGAGAACTCCTAAAAGTGTTCGGACCTGTTTTATTTCTATGCTCTGCCTTTTTCTATCCCTTTAGCTGAACTATTGGAGTGCCACCAGGTTACGCGCTCACATCTGTTTAACAAATCGTGGGGTTTTAACTCTGACTTGTCTAATAGTTATCAAGGGAGGTGTGTATACGTTACCTGACTGTGTTTTAACTGGCTTTTGATTTAGAGTGCTAGTATATTGCCTAAAGTGTGTTTTAAATAAATAATTATATACTTTTTATACAAAGCTCTGGTCAGTATTTGTTTGCTCTACTGTGTTTTAGCCCTATTGTGTGTACTCTATATACTGCCCTACTCTTCTTGAGAGAGGTCTGACTGCTCAGCCACACCTACCAGTTAAATCTGGGTGGTACAGACTGCTACCAATTGGGTTTACTGCTTACTCCTGTAGTCTTAATCTTTTTGCAGTGTTCCCCAAGGGAACTGCACAGGATTCTGCCTAACATACGGTCTACAGGGTCATTATAGCGCTGGTCTGCTGGGCCATTGCAGCACACTGGGCGCATTTCAACTGAATGCTACAGGTACCTTCTGCTTGGTCATTGCAGCGCGCTGGGCGCATTTCAACTGAATGCTACAGGTATGGCCGGCTGGATGTCTACAGCGCAGTAAAGGCAAAACATCTCCAGGTGCCATGGTACAGCACTTTAGATAGAGCATTTCAGAATAAAACCAGGAAGAAATACAAAGTCATTGCAACATACAACACACATACATTTACCCTGTGTTCAAAGTTCAGCTGTATCCGAAGCTCTGATTCAATATCTCTTTTGTGAAACATAAATGTCTGCCGATCATTGTCAGTCAACATCAAATACGTACTTTGATACAATACTCATACATCTAATTGCCATGTAATTAATCAATTTTTATGGAATCATGTGAACCCCTATCCTTTGATATATGCAAATTGCAAAGAACTATCAAGCTGCAACAATGAATGTTGTAATGTTGTACATGATACTAGAAAAAAGTAATTAAAAAAAGCCAAAAAACAAAATAAAGATATGTTACTGTATGACTATCCGAGCACTGAAACATGTGGAAGCGGCCGGTGGGATTCAAACCATGGAGATTCTTTACTATTAATTGTGGAAGATATTTTAAGAACATTTAACAGAAATAATGTAACTTTACTCCTGTTACTGGGTATGATTGTGTGATGTCATCTTTGAGGTCCTGAATCTAGTCTTAGCATTGCATGGCGGTGGTGTGAGCTATGGTTGCATTTCTTACCATTAATGGTAAATGTCTTTGTTTTTCCGATTTTACTTTGCGACCATAACGTCCCTTTAACAAAGTTTTCTTTTCCAATGAATTTCATAGGTTTTATTAGTGCAACTTGTGGGGTGCATTTAAAGGGCTATACAGAAATCGCTTTCACCGGAAAAACTGCATCAAAAAAACTGCCTTGTTTTACTTTTAATTCACATGAGGGGCGGGAATTTCAACACCACAACCAGACAAGGCTTTTGCTTTCCATTTCACTTGAACAGCAGCCCTTGAAACACTGCAAACGAAAAACGGCTTGGCTTTTTCTTTTATTCATGTCAAATCAGAGAATTTTGTGGAAGGGGGCCTGCCCCTCATTGTCAATGGACCAACAGCAAATGCAAACTTGCTCACAAAGGAGAAATTTAAGAATCCTGTGATATACAAGACATGATTTCAAACATTAGACGGAAAAAACGGCTTACACACTTGTGAAAAAGAAAAATGACTTTAAAAGGTCACAGTGAAAAGATAGCACTGCTTGCGCAGAAATGTCAGGGAAAAATGCTGTGGGGGGGTGGTGGGGGGGATTGACTAAAGCAATGTACATTATGTTTCCACCCACAAGACTTCAGTCACCTTTGAAGAGGTGCAGAATACCGGAAAAACCAGTTTGAGCTAAGGCAGGAAACTTCACAATTAATAGCCCCACTTCCCACTGGAAGTGACACTTACCAGTGAACCATCCCACAGTCAAATGTGATGTTACTGAGAGTGTCATAATTCCCTGCTCTGTCAGACTTGAAGGCAGTGGCATGGGATTTTAAAGAACGTAAGCGTGGCTAAAGCTTGATTGGAGGTGTGAGCTCCTTCCTGCACCCACTGCCAAGAACAAACTGATAACTTCAAAGGGAGTCATACAAATCTCTGGTCACCGGCTGTGGGGGTTGAAGTGCCCCTCCCACAGAAGGGGACAGATCCTCCCAATTCACATTAAAGGACTGATTTCATTTTAGACATTTTTCGCAGCAATTAGAATGAGAAATCATTTAGTTTTATGCTATGTGTTTATGTAATTTCCAGGCAGTTTTAAAGAGATATAATGCATTTGTCTGACCTTTGGAGACTGAAATGGCCAGTTAGGATGGTTTTCTGGCTGATCTAAAAAGGGGCAAATATGACAATTCGTGGAGAGATGGAAAATGAAATGATGAACATGCTTGATCATTTGCAGAGTTATAAATGCTCTACATTTTGTGAACAGGACAAAAATGTGCCAGCGGCCCATGCTACATCATACAGAGTTGGCGATTGGGTTACCTAAATCCCTATGACCAATTAAAACCACTTATCTTATGCATGTAGCGGGGGCTAAGAGAATTATGAAGTTAGGAGACATAACAGTTTTTTTGTCAAAAAGTGGCCAAGAGAACAAAGAATAGTAATAAAAGTAAGCAGACAGATGGTGCTCTCTTCCCTTGAACCAATCATGCCAGGGGGCGGAGAGAGGAATGGTAAACTGTCCTATTCGAGTGGTAGGGGTAATTACAGAGTATTCCCCATAGATTGAAAAGTGAGTGATGTCATTTGTGCAATGTAAGGGGGACTTTACTAAGTCAGAGAAGACACACAAAAAAATCTGGGGAGACAGGCGAAGGAGGACAGAGAGAAGGCGGCTGAACCGTACCATCTTTGAGAGTGAAGTGACCAGACCCCTTGCCCAGATGTCCAGAGTGTCCTGAGATCCAGCTGGCTTTGCAGAATCCCAAGCCAAGGCAGAGTGCAGTGACCAGACCCCTTGCCTAGCTGTCCAGAGTGTCCTGAGATCCAGCCTGCTTTCCAGAGTCCCAAACCAAGGCTTACTGTGTAAGTAGCAAATAACCCCAGCCCTAAATTGCATAAGCCCTTCGTTTTGAAACATTGCACCCAATAATTACCCCATTGAAAACTCCACATTGCTAGTGTAATTCAGTCATCTTCCCATAGAAGAGTCTGTGTTTAGCCTGTGTTTGTCAGCATATTCCCTTTGGTAAATCTCTCAGTGTCTGTGTAAATCCTTAGCATATGTTTAAGTAAATCAATGAATCCCCCATAGAAATTCATGGTACGAAATGGTTGGAATTCAAAATTAACCACCTTGTCCCTGGTGTCTTTATTTAATTATTATAGCCATTAAAGTGTTGGATCAACAGATTTACTCTCCTTGTAACTGAAAACCGAGTTTGTCCATGTATTGTGTGCATCACCCCACAAATTCCTATTTATATCTGTCCTAAAAACCGTAATCCCATTGAGAGCAATCCCCTTTGCCTACAAGTCGATCTGTTAGGTGCTTCTGTCCTTGTCATTGAAAACCGATTTTCCTATTTTGAGCTAAACCCCTTCCCTGAGCTGCCAGTCATTGTAAATCCAATGTAAACTGAAGTTCTGTTTGCCATTGTATGTTTCCCTTTTGCATTTGCTTCCTCCCAAAACCGTTTTCTTACTTTATTTCTACATTGCCCTGGTTTGCTGATTCCCTATCATGTGAAGGGTAAGCAACACAAATTTCCGGTCATTCTGTCCCCTAGCAGTTGTGAGTAATAATCAAAATCCCATTCTGCCATTTTCCTCCAAAAATGGGTTTTCACTTTCTTTGCTGGCTTCCCATCTTGGGGTGGGGCCTTTACCCCGAATCCGATTTTCTCTCTCTATTCCTACTCCTTGCCACTGCCTTCCATTCAAAGGAATCAAGTTAGCTGATGTTTGGGGGTGGGTGTTGCAGGGGGAAGTGCTAATCCGTTGGTGTTATCTCTTTGTAAAATAGTTCTTTTTCTGTGTTGCCATTAAAGATTGTGTGAATTGTAACAGGATATCTTAATCTAATTGTTTTTTAGAGATTAGTGCATTTGTGTTACCACAACATCGGTGGCTGTGAAATTGTTTGATTTCCCATTTGCATAAAATAATAATTAAATAAATAAATATCTTATTGATACACACCGGCCTGATTCCTGGTCCATTGTGACACAGGGTGCTTGTGGAGGTTGGGTGCGATACGGGTTGGAGGCCTACTCAAAGAAAAAGAACGTGTGGTTTATTAAAAAGAAAAAGCGCTTTATTGTACGCCACATTCATTGTCGGGGAAGGAGTCCCTGGCTGGAGTGTGCTGTGTAATAATCGGTGACAAACTTAACCATCTCTTTCACTGAATGTCAACGGTTATTATAAGTGAAAATGTTTCATGATGTTACAGCACTGTATATGTTATTAATAATTCCAATTTTAACATGTATGAAAGGACTATAAACCTTCAACAAACATATTTTTTGGAGCACATATATGTTATGAAATGACTCATGATGATACATGATGAAATGACACATGATGTGTGTCATTTCAGCAGCACATGCAGGGGATGCACATCATGGTTGAATTGCCTAGGACATGAGGCTTCGCCATGACCATTGCCCCATCAAACCGCCCACGTTATCCACTGCACCTAGCCTGTAATCTGGTCCAGTGTCCACTACAACCCCCATAATGTGACCAATGGCCAGTGTTCATGTCTTGCAGCCATGGCCCAATGTCTACAATCCAGGGGCCTGGGCTTCGGGCATGCCGCATGCCCCAATATGCAAATCAGAGTAGACATTTGCCCACTGCCTAGGCGTCAAAGTTGTATCACTATTTTTTGTACCTAACCTTTAACACTTTTGAAAGAATAAAACACAGGACAGATTTGCAAATGCATGCTTTTGGGTACTTGCCCATGCTCCTCTTACAAATTTTCTGCACACTTGTCTGGCACTTTGGGCTGCAGACGCAAGCAGAATTATTTCCTCCAATTCACGCCTATCCCGATTTAAAAAATGTCACCACATGCCAGTACCTGGTGGCCATGGCCAGTGGCCAGATTGCCTAATTGAGACTTCAGCCATGCCCCAGACAATCTGGCCACAAGCTTAAATAATGACCAGATTAGTCATTAGATGGCTTAATTTAACTCTGTCCAGGGTTTTTATATTACCTTCTGCGATTCAAATACCCACCAAACTAAGGTCATAGACAAGCCATACGTTCTCTATGTCTAGTACCAATCTTATCCAATCTCTACAGAGCGCTCTTACTTAATTTAAAGAAATTGCATATTAAGTCGATTTTTCATGGCACTGCTTCATATATTATCCCTTTCCCGTGCAGATTTGCACCTAAAACTGTTTTTGAACACACCAGATTGTGTCATTCTTTCCAGAGAGAGAACATATTCACAAATGCATG
Organism: Ambystoma mexicanum; assembly: GCF_040938575.1. Taxonomy (NCBI): domain Eukaryota; kingdom Metazoa; phylum Chordata; class Amphibia; order Caudata; family Ambystomatidae; genus Ambystoma; species Ambystoma mexicanum. The sequence goes on along the minus strand of NC_090929.1, from coordinate 1,438,464,541 downwards.
CCACCATCGCCACGGGCCATCTTTCAAGGAATACTAGGTAAAAGCAATAAGCTGCGCTTTTAAAATTGTTTCATATATTTACTTTGTTTGCATATTCTAGCAGTGCGAGTTTCCACGTTATTGCACATTTTGTTTGTACAGATCAATCGTACATTTCAACTTCACTGAGCGCTGATGAATTCAAGAGCAGGAAAGATGTGTTGACGCACAGAAGTGCCGAGACATAAAGAGGGTAATTCATAGAATTCAGCGCACAAGTGGCGCACGCGGCTGGCGCACAGTGTGCGTGTGCGAATTTCTGCGCCAGCCGCGTGCGCTAAAATCCATTTCCGCGCACAGCTTATTCATGGAATTTAGTTTCCAAAACCAGCCGTGGCGCAGAGTGGTGCAGCTACCCGGCAGCAGCGCCAGTTACACCCCCAACCCCGCCCTGTGTGCCATGCACAGCGCACAAATCCCGTACATGGCGCATAGGCTCCCAACCACGAAAATACCTGTAAAACTCCCCGTGCACCCCTCCGAATACACGTACCCTGCTGCATGGGGAGTGTCACACGCAATTGGAGCGGGTACGTGTATAACAGGGGTTCTCGGGAAGTTTCACACGCGAAATGCCCTGTGCGAGTGGGGTACGTGTATTCCTGGGGTGCGCGGGAAGTTTCACACGCGATTGGAGAGGGGAACGTGTATTCCTGGGGTGCGCGGGAAGTTTCACACGCGATTAGAGTGGGGTACGTGTATTTCGGGGGTGCACGGGAAGTTTCACACGCAATATGCACTGTGCGAGTGGGGTACGTGTATTCCTGGGGTGCGCGGGAAGTTTCACACGTGATAGGCCCTGTGCAAATGGGGTACGTGTATTCCTGGGGTGCGCGGGAAGTTTCACATGCGATTGGAGAGGGAAACGTGTATTTTGGGGGTGCACGGGAAGTTTCACATGCGATAGGCCCTGTGCGCGTGTATTCCTGGGGTGCGTGGGAAGTGTCACACGCGATTGGAGCAGGGTACGTGTATTTCGGGGGTGCGCGGGAAGTTTCACACGTGAAATGCCCTGTGCGAGTGGGGTACGTGTATTCCTGGGGTGCGCAGGAAGTATCACACGCGAAATGCCCTGTGCGAGTGGGGTACGTGTATTCCTGGGGTGCGCGGGAAGTTTCACACGTGATAGGCCCTGTGCGAGTGGGGTACGTGTATTCCTGGGGTGCGCGGGAAGTTTCACATGCGATTGGAGAGGGGAACGTGTATTTTGGGGGTGCGCGGGAAGTTTCACACGCGATTGGAGTGGGGTATGTGTATTTCGGGGGTGCGTGGGAAGTTTCACACGCGAAATGCCCTGTGCGACTGGGGTACGTGTATTCCTGGGGTGCGCGGGAAGTTTCACACACGATAGGCCCTGTGCGATTGGGGTACGTGTATTCCTGGGGTGCACGGGAAGTTTCACACGTGATTTTGCTGCCAGAGTGGGGTACGTGATTTTCGGGGGTGCGCGGGGAGTCTACACGTGAATTGGCAGTGTGGGTCCTCCCAGGTGTTCCCTCTACACCCTCCACGGCCCCTGCAGGCAGCCCACACGACAGAGGACTACCCTGCACCCATGGTCATGTCCCGCAGGCAGCCCATCCACCAAGGGCATGCCCCCCAGCCAAGCCACATGTCACCTTGCACTACTGATCACCAACTCATGTCCCCCAGCACCCCGACCCCCCAGCAGTCAGGGGCACCTGCCAGCAGGCCCCCGCTCATGTCCCCCAGCACCCCCACCCCCCAGCAGTCAGGGGCACCTGCCAGCAGGCCCCCACTCATGTCCCCCAGCACCCCTACCCCCCAGCAGTCAGGGGCAACTGCCAGCAGGCCCCCACTCATGTCCCACTCATGTCCCCCAGCACCCCCACCCCCCAGCAGTCAGGGGCACCTGCCAGCAGGCCCCCACTCATGTCCCCCAGCAACCCCACCCCCCAGCAGTCAGGGGCACCTGCCAACAGGCCCCCACTCATGTCCTCCAGCACCCCCAGCAGTCAGGGGCACCTGCCAGCAGGCCCCCACTCATGTCGCTCAGCACCCCCATCCCCCAGCAGTCAGGGGCACCTGCCAGCAGGCCCCACCCATGTCCCCCAGCACCCCCACCCCCCAGCAGTCAGGGGCACCTGCCAGCAGGCCCCCACTCATGTCCCCCAGCACCCCACCCCCCAGCAGTCAGGGGTACCTGCCAGCAGGCCCCCACTCATGTCCCTCAGCACCCCCACCCCCCAGCAGTGCAGGGCACCAGCCAGCAGGCCCCCACTCATTTCCCCTAGCACCCCCACACCCCAGCAGTCAGGGGCACCTGCCAGCAGGCCCCCACTCATGTCCCCCAGCACCCCCACCCCGAGCAGTCAGGGGTACCTGCCAGCAGGCCCCCACTCATGTCCCCCAGGACCCCCACCCCCCAGCAGTCAGGGGCACCTGCCAGCAGGCCCCCACACATGTCCCCCTGCCCCCACGTCATGACGATCCTCAATCATGGGCCTAATTGCCAGCCACATCACACCCCACGCCACCCCAGCCCAAAGACCCAACCAAGTATTGCATCCACCCACATAGAAATGCCCATTACATGATACAACCCGAATGGCAAGTATGTAAATGAACACATGTCCGTCACACACACACAATGGGTGCAAGTGAATGTGAAAACCCACATCATGACATGCATGAAATCAATGAGAGAATACCACACATCGAAGTATGAAACAAAAATGTATTGAACCCAAAATGAATGTAATGAAAAGAAAACACACAATAATGTGAAGAAGAAATCAAACGCAGCATGTCCAGAAAATAATCAAAAATATGAAATCAGAATCCAAAGAAATCCAAATGAAAATGTGTCCAAAGTCTCAGTCCAACAAAGCAAATCCAAGGGAAAAAAATAAGTGAAATCCATTGCTCCATGGTGAAATGAAAGAAAAAAAAAAATCCACTGTTCAACTATATACAAATCACCAATCCAGGGTCCATGAGCCCAACAAATGAAATGAAACCTACAAAAAAGACTACCTAATAAAGAACTATATACAAAAACGTGGTGCATTGTCCAATCGCCCCAAAATAAACAAAAACAGAAAGGAAACCTAACACTATCTAACTATTTACAATGGCAGCGGGCTAGTCCGACAGCTCACTTATTGATGTCCCGGGCCAGGGCCTCATCGAACTCCCACTCAATGTCCTGGAGGCGGTCCTCTTCCATGGCCCCGAGGATTCGCAGGGACGACGACATGTTCACCTCCAACTCCCTGCGAATTGCCTCGAGGCACTCGGCCCGCCCTGACCATTGTGAGCCGTGCCTCTTCCGCCCTCTGCCGCTCCGTATCTATGGCGTGGCCCAACCGCTGCCACACGGAAGACACTTGAAAACCGGGGTCCTCCTGCCTATGGCCGATGCCTGCCCCTCCGATGTTGAAGGCCCCGAGCCATCATTGCTCCCACCATGTTGCTGCTGCTGTGCCTGTGCCTGCGCCCTGGCTCTTGCTGCCTGCACGTCCTCCTCCGGCTGGGGTGCAGTTGTCGTGGTGGCCACCCCTGCTGGACGTCCGACGCCCGACTGTGGCAGGGATGTGTCCTCCACCAGCCTGGCCGCTGGGTCAGGGGCAGCTCCACAGGGTACCCAGGTGACACATGGGTGGGAAGATGGCATGGAGGACGACTGGTGCGTAGGGGGTTCAGGTGAGGAGGGGGTCGCAAGAAGGTCCAGCACACAAAGGAATCCAGCACCGGTGACCCGTCCCAGTAGGTGAACGTGGTCAAAGAGGCATGCGAGACGACATGCAGTCTCTCCACGAAAAGACTGCAGGTCACCTCGCATGCCCTGTTGACGCAACGCTATCCCACTCAGGACAGGCTCAACACGGTCCCGGATAGCCACGTCTGCAGGGAGAGGAAGGCCAGTTGTCGTGCACACATCCCCTCCCTGAAAACGGGTCTGGACGTAGGCATCCCTGCTGGTGCCAGATGATGCAATGACAGGATCAGGGACAGGATTACACACAGGCACCTCCGCAGCGGCCTGTGCTGCCTCCTGTCCCTGCCCCTGCACTGCACCATTAGCACCAGTGGAATCCCCACCTCCAGACCCCGTGTGTGTCCCTTCAGCGGCCTCCTCCTCCACCAAACCCCCCACCAACCTGGATGACTCCGTGCCATCTTCCTCCGTTGGACCCTGTGGGGTCTCAGCTGCCCCTTCTGCTGCCGAGGAGTCCACCTCCGACCTCTGCCTCTTGGACCTACCCTCGGCAGCTGCGTCCTGGGACATGGCACCAGACTCCTCACTCCCCGATGAGATGACAATCTGGGAGGGGAGCCGGGCCTTGCGTCTCCAGCTGGTGGTGCGATCCCTGCCGCTGTGCTCCACAGCACCCTCTCCGCCCTCTTCATCAGTTGACGCTGCAGACAGGGAGAGATAAAACACAGACATCAGGGCACTGTACAATGGACTGATACACACATGACAGTTGCACATGAGTGGCAGTGTCAAACTTCAGACATGGCATCACACTCCACGACACACATGTCATTTCAGCTCACACACATGAGCATTTCCACAGCAATATTGCACCAGGCAGCAACATCCATACACATACAACAGCATGAACAGCCAAAGGTGAGCCTGACATCACATGAAACATAGGGAGTGCACTAGACACGCACACACGCCACCACACTTACATGCATGTCTACATCTCCTCCAACTGTTGCAGTGATGTGATCGCCTTACATGTCACATCTGGCATTCAGCCTTCTACATATCAGTGTCACGTGCATCCATGTTGCATCACAGTTGCACACTTGTCAAATACACACACATGCACATGTACACAGTGCAGATACATGCAGCAGGAACCACCATCCATGTGTGACACCACAACCATGCCAACGTACATACACAGAAATTCAAACATGTGTGCTACCACACCTGCATTTGCACAGCATGCTTACCAACACATACACCATCAATGTGTCTCACACCTAAGAGGACTCACATGTGGCAGCCTCACGCCTCTGTTCATACACATCCCTACATGGCCCTAAGAAAACAGATGTGCAACCTGCACACTACTGGCACAGCACCACACGCACAGCATCCAATCAGTATGCATGTACACTTATCGCTCGACTCCAGACGGGTCTGCCTCTCAAGGACCTGGATGTGGAGCGCTGGGGATATGTGTTCCAGGACCCTCATCTGGTGGTCGGACAGGTGGCCCCGGCGCCCCTTGGCATCCGCTGCCTTCAAGAGGCCCCGGGCCTTGTTGAGGGTCCTGGACCTGAAGTCCTCCCAGCGCTTCTTGACATGGTGTAAGTCGCGGACTGCCACCCCCTCCGCGTTGATGGCAGTCACAATGTCCATCCAGATCCTGGTCCGTCTTCATTGCTGGCGCACAAACTTCCAAAGAGGGCATCATACTGTCCCAGGACTTGCTCCACCAGGACACCAACTTCCCTGGCACTGAAGCTGGTGGCCCTCTGCCTCTCCGGCTGGGGGTTGCCAGTGGTGCCAGATGGTGTTGTGCCCGACATGGCAACCCAAAAGGCAGGAGTGGGTGGGCAACTGGGTCCTGGGGCTGGGCTGTGGAGCGATGGTATCCCAGTCGGGAATCTTCTGTTCCAGCAGGGGTGGTCACAGCAACTGCACCCCTGGCTGATGTGCAGGCAGCAAATAGCAGGGCACATAGGCAGCAGGCAGTCAGGCAGCAGCAGATTGCAGGTGGGAGCGTGCTTGGGACTCTGGGGGGCAGTAATTCGGCCTTCTGGGAAGGAGCGTGGTCTTCCGTGTGTTGTTGCGTGGCCAGCTTAATACGGAGTGATTTGGCACGTGAAAATCTTGCACATCAGCATGCAATTCGAGGAAAGACCCTTCGCGCGTAAGTGCATCAGCACACGTACGCGGTTTTATTGGACCAAAGACCCTTAGTGCGTAAGCGCTTCTGTGACGTGACTTGTGTGGGCGTTTCCCTCATGACGTGGGCATAGTGGTTCAGCGCGCGTGTAAAAACTGCACGTCCGCGTGTGGATGCATGTAATCCGAGGAAAGGACCTACGCGCGTAAGTGATGTGAGACGCACGGGCGTTTCCATCAACACGGGTGCATGTTCATCGTACACGTCCAAAAACTGCACGTCCGAGTGTCAGCTCGTGTAATTGGAGGAAAGGGCCTTAGCGCGTACACGCGTAAGTGACGCTGTACGTGTGAGCCGCTTTAAAAGTACGTGTAGGACCCCATTCCCTTGTACGTGCTTTTCGTGGAGAGCGAGTGGGTGATTTCTGTACTTCTTGTCGGTTCACACGCGATTACTTCACAGCATTTCAAGTTCGTACTCCCTGTTACCTCTGACAGCGTTCTTTCTTTTTTTTGGGCCTGTTTCCTCAAACAGCATTCACTTCTTCTTTTGTCCTGTCTCCTCAGACAGCGTACAGTTCTTCTTTTGGTGGGGGTGTTGCCTACGTGCACACGCGTGTTTTTTTCACGTTATTTTTCCAGGCAGATGGTGAGTCGCGCACGCATTTACCAACTGTGCTTGCCCCGTGTGTCGTGTACCCCTTCAGAGGTCATTGTAGGCTGTGTCTAACACGCGTACGCTTGTTTTTGTGTTTCTGGGTGCCACAGCGTAGTGCGGGTTCATTTTTCCACGCACGTGGTCTAGGAGGGGTTGCGTGCACGTTACTTTTTGTTTTTGGGGTGCCTGTGCGTTGCGTGACCCGTCATCTTCCCCCAGGGGTCACAGACAGCCTTGCTAGAGCACTAGGGTACGAATTCCATCTAGTACCCTACCCCTTTCTCCCCCAATTGCCCAGGACAATTGTTTACTGCAACTCCCATACACACAACAACATCAGTGCCATGGTTGGGAGGCAACCTAGTGGTAAACGAGGCAAAGGTGGCCAACCTCCAAAAGGTGGGCATGGTGGGCGCGGTAGGGGACTTGGCCAGGATTTGCAGGGTGCCCCTAGACCCCCATGTGTGGAGGACCAATCAGGGACACCCATGCCCCCCACCTAGTTGAGGGAAACATGGCTGACACCATCCCAGCTCAGCCCTTGTTGGACCAGCCCATTGTGGCACCTGAGCCGGCACAGGATGACTCCCAGGCTGACTTCCAGGTCAGCAAGTCGAAACCACGTGTGTCGGTGCGTTGGTGTCACCAGGCCACGTGGATCTGGGGCAGCGATGTCATCTGCTGCCCCAAGTAGGCAGGGTGGGGAGGCTGCAGGGGCAGCTGCAGCTCTATCCACCCTAGCTCTGAGTCTCCCAGCCAGGACAGTGTCGGTCCTGGTCCATCAAACTGACGTTGCCCCTGCCAACATCACACTTCAGCCAATGCCTGCACCAAGACCTATGGTCATTGTGTCTTTGCACACTCCCAATACCCAGTCCACCTGCGCTTCTGTCCCTACTTACCACTCAGGCTCAGCTCCACCTTTGAAGAAGAGGAAGAAGGGTGCTCTGGCACTACAGGGTGAGACCCCAGACACGGCTACACAGTCCGGCACGTCAAGGAAGCCTAGCTTTAATGACCCCGAACTTGATGCACTTGTGACCTATGTGTCGGCACATAGCCACGAAATGTTGGTGACTGCAGGGTGCAAGACCACACCTGGTCAACGTAGGGCACACTGGCAGACCATCGCGGACCGCATAAGTGCCCTTGGATTTGTGAGGCGCACAGCTGATGATTGCTACAAGCGGTGGAATGACCTGAAACGCAGAGCAAAGAACAAGCTGGCCTCAAATCATGCCGCTACTCTAGTGACTGGCGGTGGGTCTCCACAAGAGGACAACAAACTCACTAAACATGAGTCTGTTGCTGGGACCTTCGTCACAGAGGAACAGATCCAAGGTGTGGGATATCTACCTGATTACGATGCATTGTCCGGTGAGTGCCCATGCGTGTGTGTGTAATCCATGTGTATGTTGTTTGGGTGACTGGTTCTGATTGAGTGCCAGGTGAGGGTGTGTACCCCTGAGTGTTATTGGTCACCCATTTGCTTCCTCCCATACATTCACGTGCCTTGGATTTGGGTATGACTGTATCCCTTCTGCCCACAGTTGCCAATTAGGCCCACATTAGTGCACTTTACCTTATACTGTCATCTTGCAACTACATTGTTCAGATTTTGTAAGTGTTCATTCAGGCTGATTGTTTCCACACTCCCATTTTTGCTATGCATTATTCTGCCCTATTGCAACATATGTGATATGCTTCGGTCATTGTGTACAGCCCACACTGGGCCACTATTTTTACCTGGTTATGTTAATGATTACACCATTCAGGCCGATGGAGTATTGGGCTGCAGACATTTTTTTATTAGGGCCTGTTTGCATGTGGAAGATGACAGATGTTTCCTGTAATGTTAAAGTGACCAACCATTGATCAGCCCACAATGACTGTGTTTTTGGACACTGGATGTGTTTCAGTGTGTGGCACATGCATATTTTGCAACACTATTCAGCATCAATCTTCGCATTATGTCGATGTGACATGGATGTGTGACAGTACACCTTCACTGACATATTGCTGTAGTTTTGTAATTTACCGTGGCTATGCTACTTGACATCTGTGTGGTGGCATGTGTCATGTATGTGTATTGGACATGCCACTCACAGCCTGATGTGTGATGCCAGTGCTACCCAACATGCTGCAAATGTGTTGCATATCCATCTTGCTCTCCCCAGTGTCTGCCTTTTTGAATCCACTTCCAACTCTTTGACAGTGCATGCATGGCAGGGTTATAGTCATGTGGGACATGTGTAATTCATGTACTGGATCTCTGGCTTGTCACGGCCTATGTGTGTGCTATGGTGCTCATGCCTGTTTCCATTTGTTGTCTTTCACGTTTTTGCAGGTGATGACGCACTTGGTGCTGTTGAGGTTGAGGAGATGGTGCAGACCCAGGAGGAATCTCAGGCACGACCGGGCACCAGTGGGGGAAGTGGTGTGGTGGTGGGTGAAAACCCAATGTTACTGCAGACCATACTGTCCAGGGGTGCCTCTGGGTGCACCTCCCCAGACCTCTATTCAGGTGCTGAGTCGGATGATGAGACTTATGTGCAGTCGCAGGTAAGTGTTTTTGGCAGGGATTCTGTTCTGTCCAACCCACCTGGACCAGGGGTAGAACCCTCTATGGGGATGTCAGTGTTGGTAGGTCCGCCTTTGGCGGTTACGGATGCTGGGTCACACTCCATAGCATCTGATCCTGTTCCTGGGCCAGCAGATCAGAGGGGGAATGCAGTCCTGCAGCCTCAGGCAGTGCCAGCACAGCAAGGTGCAGATCGCCTTGCCCCAAACAGGTGTGGTGCCCGTCGACGCGGTGGCCGTGCGCCACCAGGCAATACTGTATGGGAAAACTCCATGTACGGTATGGCAACCCAACAGGCAGCATCAGTAGAAATGATGGCTCAGGCAATGGAGAGGGTGGCCACTTCCATTATCCCCCCTGAAAGGCAGATCGAGCAACAACAGCAGGCAACAGACTCCATTTGCCAATCACACAGGGAAGACATGTTGGCGTCCAACAGGGACAGACGGGCGGCACTGGAGACTCTGCGCAAATCCATATCAATAGAGTCCCAGGGCCACAGGGAAGCCCTGAGGGTAGAACTCCATGACCTCAGGCAGAGTCTGCTTGAACTTGAGGCTTCCCGAAATGTTAGGGCAGAACAGCAGCTGGAGCAGCTCACACGTTCGCTCTCAGCTGAGCTGCATGCAACACGTGAGGAGATCCGGGCATCACGCGAGGCCATGCGTGCAGAAATGCAGGCAACCCGTGATGTGCTGCATGGGGATCTCTGCACTTTAATCCTCCGGAATCAGACCTTCCAGACCTGCATACTTGCTGCCATTGAGGACCATACCAGGGCTTTGCATGGGCTGCCTCCCATAGTGCCACCGCCTCCTGATGCAGCAGCAGAGGATGAGCAGAGCGACAGCAGTTCTCCCACAATGGCATAGCCGTGCAGGCCATGAGCCCAAGGAGGTATTTATTTTTTTCGCAACATCCACGTAGGTGGGTGTTGGTGTGCACCCTGTCCTCGAACCTCCTGGGTGGCCTCCCCCACACATGGCCATTTTTGATTTTTTTTTTTTTTTTACATCGTGTTGCCTTGTGTGGCTCCCGTGGGCATCCACTGTATTCCCGCTGGGCACATGCAGGCTTGTCCTGAGTTTGGGTTAGATGCTTGGGTTCGTGAGACACACACCCCTCCGGCTTCCCGTTTCCATGAGCTTGCAAAGGGTGTGACCAAGTGACAGTGAATTACACAGTGACGTTGGGCTCCCATGAGCTGTGTGGGCAGTCTGTAGTCAATACTGTGTAGACATCCCTAGTGGATATTGTTGTTGTATTGTACACTGTATGGTGTATTGATATGTGCTTGTGCATCCATGTCTTCCTCCTAATCTGCAGGTTCCTTCCTTATGTCTTCACAAGGCCGTCTACTTTGCAGATTTAGTTCATGTTGTATGCAGTACACGGAGACATTTGCGTGGCAGCAACACTCTACAGTTGTAAGGGGTCGATGTGCTGGCATATTCAGGTTGTAAGACTACCACTACTTGAACTTAGTACTGTCATGTTTTTGCATTATTCCATGGTGTGTTGCAGCATTGTGTTGGTGGTAAGTATTTGACAGTGTGTGCTGTTAGTTATACATTACTGGGAGCATATTGTGTGTGGGCAGTTTCCATTAGGGACAGTGTACTTTGGGACACTTGTGTCAGGTTTTGTGCATTGCTTTGTTTGCTTTCACATTGCATGACATGCCATGGTGTGTTTGGTGGTGGAGCTGGGGAGGGGTTGGGTGACATGGCGCTGTTCTCATGTTGTATTTAGCAAGGGGGTAATGAATTTCGCAGCATAGATGTATGTCTTTTGATGACACAGCATTGGTGGTGTTTGGGTAGGTAGGGATGCACACAATGTAACACTTCCAGGTGACCAATCTCAGGATGGTATGGTTGTGACAGTTGAGTGTCCCTTATGTCATCATCATTGATTGTCAGCTGGTATGTGCCAGAGCTGTGTGCACTCCACAGGGGTGTGATTTTATGTGAAGTAATTAGCCACCAGCTGCGTACAGGCTGCCTCACCACGTGCCCTTTCCCCTCCCATGCGCAGCGGGTGTGCATGTGGTTGGGGATGTGGGGGCACCACCATGTCCACCGGCAGGCCCCGGCGTGTTGCAACGTTGTGCAGGACACATGCTGCCACTATGATCCTGCACACTACTGGGGAGCATATAACAGCTGCCCACCAGAGCGGTCAAGGGAGCGAAAGCGTGACTTGAGCACTCCGAATGTGCGGTCCACTATGCCCCGGGTTGCAATATGGGCTGTGTTGTATCTTACCTCGGGTGGCGTGGTGGGGTTCTGAATTGGCATCATCATGTGGGTGCTCCGAGGGTAGGCACTGTCCCCTGGGGAGGTGGTGATGGGCATCATTAGTGGGGTTGTGACATTACTCAGTATCACACATGCCTGCATGTGCAGTGGCATTTATACTCACCAAGCAACCATGTATCGCCATGCCGCCCAGCTTCTAGGTCCCGGTTTAGGGGTGACTTTCTGTAAATGAAACTGTCGTGGGTGGACCCTGGATAGTTGGCATATACTGAGGTGATGATTCCCTTGGCATCACATACTACCTGCACATTGATGGAATGCCAGTGCTTGCGGTTTCTATAGATGTGCTCAGAAGCCCTGGGGGGACGTAGAGCCACATGGGTGCAATCAATGGCACCTAGCACTTTGGGGAATTGTGCCACCCCATAGAAATCTTGGACGGCAGCCTGCCTTTCTGCAGGTGTTCTGGGTAGGTATATGTGCCTGCGGACTGATGGGCGTGCAGTCATGATGGCCAACACCTGGTGTAGGCAGTGTGACTGCGTGGTCTGTGACACCCCCCCCCCACTATAGCACTTGTCCGCTGAAATGATCCAGTGGCCAAGAAGTGCAGTACATTGAGGACCTTCTCCAGGGGGCTGAGTGCTTGGGAGCACAGGGTGGGTGATGTGAGGTCATCCTCCCACTCACTCACCAGGTCGAGTATTATGTGAGGTGGAAACCTGTACCTCCCATAAACCTGATCATCAGGCATCCCAAAAAGGCTGGTTCTGGGTGTAAAAATTCTGGGCCTGACTATCCTCCTCCTCCTCCTGCGGTATCCCATGACCACTGCTGCTAGGAACGGCATATTCATCTTGGCGTCTGAGCTTGTTTGTTGTTTGTATGCACTTTTATGCTGCGCGGGTCCACGTATGCCTGCTTCCTGCTGGCGTACGTGTTTCCGGATTAGCGCGTCTTTTTTGGCACACACATTAGCCCCGTTCGATTCCATGAATACGTGTTGTAGACGCGCGTGTGGGCGTTCCGCGCATTTGCCTCCTGTACTTCCCCCGTGACGCCCACATTTTCATGCGTTGTTCCCCATTCCGCGTGTTACGTCCTCTGTTCCGCCTACTTTTGTTGTGTGCGCTGCGCTATGTGCGCTTTCGCTGTGCGCTTAGCGCACACTGTTTGGAGACTTGTGCGCCAGCGTGCGCCACGCAGAATTTTAGCGCACATCCAGGGATTTACACGCACACGGACTTCCATGAATCGCTGTGCGCGGGTTTCAGCGCACATTAATTCCATGAATCGGCCTTTATATAAATAAAAGTGTCATTCTACTAAATTATCACAAATATAATACTTATTTGCGTATTGACTGTGCCAAACCATATTCAGGCCACGTGGCATATTCTTGGCAAACATTACTTTACCTACATGGTGGCGGAGAGCAATCAGTGGCCTAGCAAATCAACAATAATTGTGTGAAGCAAGCAGCCTCATCCCCGCTAGTTTCTTCGCTGGACATCTTGAAACAGTAGAGCCTGGTCAGGATCTTACCCTGGAAGATTGAAATGGACAGGTATTTCTAAACTTAAAGGAATGTTTCGGTCAGAAATTTTATTGTCCCTATGGTTCGGCCATGTGTTTTTAACCATAAGTTGATCGATCGTACAAACATTTCCTATGGACCTTACCAGAGTTTTCGTCTTTTGAACACAAACAAAATCATTCAGCAGGGCGCGGCCATCTTGTGATAATCTTATCAGTTGACACATCACCGTGGGCGAACTGCCTTTGCGGCACTAAATCATATTCCCCGCCCCTGAGCCTGACATCACTAGACGCGTACCGCCCATTTCACAACACCAAAGCACGTCTCGTGTCAACATTCTCTGCGCTTCAGCTAGCGACATGTCGCCATGGAAATGGCAGGACGCCTCTTTCCTCAATAAGTATAAACAGACCGTTTCACAACACACAACAGCAGATTTTCTATTCCATTCCTCTCACTGTATTTCTTTGAGTATTCTGTGGCTTGTTCTGTGCTCTGTTCAGCTACCCTTGTTGCTTGTAGCCCGTGCGAACAGATACCAGTACCATCGCTATACATTATTTTCGTTAGTTTACCACACAATGGCAACAATAATGCCCTACCAGTGCGAGCCCGAGTATTCCGAGGAGGAATTACTGGAAAGAGAAAGATGCAGAAACGATGGGGCTTCCGACGACAGTTGGGAGGACGATTCTGCAGATGAAGAGCCTGGGCCTAGTCGCATGGACAGTGTTTCCACCTGGTGTACCTGCAATCGGTACACGCTAATGTCAACCGAGGAGGAGAACTGCTGCTGCCGAGAAAACTCTGGATGCTTGTCCTACATATCGCAAGGTGAGCCACGGCCGCAATGCGTTACAGAGCTGCCAGACTTCAGGGCAGCCTGCCTCACATGGTCCGTGTTGAGGATTTTGATGGTGCTTATGCACGAACTTCGCGCAACAGTTCACCCTCGTAATCCAAGTAACGAGTAATTATACTCTGGTTGTGATGTCAGTTAGGCCACTACTATTTCATGGTTGTCTCCTATATTCTCGTAACTTCAATATATCATTGTCATATCAATTTAGTCTTGCAATTCTCTAGTAATAGTCGTATAAAAGTCATTCAATATTGTGCAGTGTCTAGTTAGCATTTGACCTGGCAAAAATGCCATTGGCTACAATAATTGTCATTGACAACTTAGGTTTAATACACTTATCTTGGTCATTTAAAAACTGTTTCTATCTTTCTTTTTCACAGGTGGTACACGCTGGTGCCCTATCGTTCCTTTACATGGTGGCTTCATGGGAGGCTTGGACACCGCGTTTGACGAGTAATACCCGCCTGTGTCGTTGATGCCATTAGAGAAACTTTCCCCAGTGACAACGGCCAGTACAGGGGATTTTCCCTCGCTGTGCTGCAACCAGATCTTTACAATGTGTAGTAGTTTTGTGGCATCAAAATAAGAAACAAAATAAAACACAACATATTTTTTATCAATGGTTGTTTCAGTTTTTAAGTGAATCAAGTGTGTCTCCATTCAGCAGTGTTCTGGTGCCTTGTCTGCATGCCCCTGGCCCATCTATCACCCCTCCACTATCAAAGGCAGTTCGCACCAGTGGATGTGCCCTGCCATGGGGTGTTGTCAGGGCGTGAACGGCCAATGTGCCAAAGACCATGTACACTTCAAAGCTATCCTTCGCGCAGGGGTCATTGTTCACATGGCCTCCTCAGACCCCGTGTCTCCAGGCAGGCTCCCCTCGAAGCAGGCCATGCCCCTGCAATCCACATAAGTGTGTCTCCATTCAGCAGTGTTCCGGTGCTTTGTCTGCACACCCCAGGCCCACCCATCCCCCCTCCACTATCAAAGGCAGTTCGCACCAGTGGATGTACGCTGCCATGGGTTGCTGTCAGGGGCGTGAACGGTCAAGGTGCCAAAGACCAGGTACACTTCAAAGCTATCCTTCGCGCAGGGGTCATTGTTCACATGGCCTCCTCAGACCCCGTGTCTCCAGGCAGGCTCCCCTCATAGCAGGCTGCGCCCCTGCAATCCACATAAGTGTGTTTCCATTCAGCAGTGTTCCGGTGCCTTATATGCACGCCCCTGGCCCATCCATCCCCCCTCCACTATCAAAGGCAGTTCGCACAAGTGGATGTGCGCTGCCATGGGGTGCTGTCAGGGGCGCCAATGGCCAAGGTGCCAAAGACCAGGTACACTTCAAAGCTATCCTTCGCGCAGGGGTCATTGTTCACATGGCCTCCTCAGACCCCGTGTCTCCAGGCAGGCTCCTCACGAAGCAGGCCGCGCCCCTGCAATCTACAATATACCACGAAATATACACATCATTCATTCACAAACACACCCCTTTTTGTAATTCTTTATAAACCACTTGATATTTATCATGAGATCATCTTTGAGCACTGCAAGTCAACTCGTGAACGTGCTACCTGAGAACCCCGGTGACCGATGCTAATCTGCTCGACATCGTATTGTATGTGAACTTCTGTGACTGCTGCGAGTCAACTCGTCAGTGTGCTACCTGTGAACATCTCCCTCTTTTCCTGCCACTAACTACTCTGCTTGCTAAATCTGTTTGTTGGTCAAGGTAAGGGCATGTATCCGAATCATAGCTCATTCATCTTCGAAAAATATTTATATCTTTTTCGAAGTAACGTACTCAGTAGTGCTATGTTCATTGGTCTCATTGCTGTTGACTTGAGTTTAATTTGTTTTGTTATCGATATATACATTTTCATCAATGTCAATTGCCATCGAATTTGATTCTTTCGCGGACCGTGTCTATAATATAAGCATGTTTCCTTTTCATGCACGATAGTACATTCAAGGGACTAGTAACATGTTCTGATTTTCGTCAAATCAATGATTTGTATTTTAGAGTTATCCTATAATACAGCCGCCCATGCGGCGCTGGTTTTGCTGTGGTGACCAAAACAAAGCTTGCATTGAAGAATCTATGGACTAATTCCTTCTTTCTCACATTTTTATGCAAAGTAAATTTCGAATAATGTTGATCTTTTTTTTGCAGAATTTACAACAATGCCTGCATGTTCGATTGTCGGTTGCCCTTCGAAGACCCATGACGAATCTGAAGGCACTACAATGCATGTATTCCATAAGACTGTAGATCGAATTAGAGAATGGGTCAGATATTGTGGATATCCACCAGCAGAGCTTGAAAGTAGAGTCAAAAAAGTCTTGGAGGACAAGAGGGGTGACCGATACCGCATCTGCAGCCTGCACTTTACCCCGAATATGTACGACACATCCTTGTGCACAAAGAAGAATCAACTGAGAACGACTCGAAAATTGCTCCCAAACGGTATTCCGACTTTATTCGTTCACATGCCGCTACAGGTGAGTCACGCTTCCGGATTTAGCTTTAGGCCTTGCAGTAGTGTTCAGGTAACCGCATGGATTGATTGGTTTTTTAGGTGTAAATGTCTCTTATAATACTTTAGATATTTATATGATTGTATAGCTTTTTAGATAATGACCATTTTGCTAAACATCAGTCCTTGTTTTTAGAAACCTCATAGAAAATTGATTTATGGGCACAGATAACTATGCCATATTATGCATTTACATAAGCATCATTTTCTCGAATTCACTCTCCATACATGCACATTTTTAATATTAGCATTTCTAAATAAAATAATAATTTCCCTTTACAACTCCATGACTATCCACCGAATATGTCTTGTCTGGAGTCATCAACCACTTCGAATGCGTATCAGGTAATCTTACTTAGCTATTCTGTTCAAGACTTGTTTTATGCATGGAATTTGAGATAATGTAATCATATTTACGTATTGTGTCATTCTTGTACACAATGGTTCATTTGTGGTTTGCTATTTATATGTACCTTTGTCGTCGTCCCAAAGTGTGTGTTCAGTTTCCAATATTTTAATCCATACTAATGCAAGTACTGTGTTTCAGGGAGATGCTGAAGCATCCAATACAATTACAACATCCCTTGTAGTTGATCCGGAGCCAGATGTATGGGTACTGACAGTTCCATTGAATGAGATATTCTGATCATATTTAGATATCGTGTAATTCTTTTACACAATGGTTCATTTGTGGTTTGCTATTTATATGTACCTTTGTCGTCGTCCCAAAGTGTGTGTTCAGTTTCCAATATTTTAATCCATACTAATGCAAGTACTGTTTTTCAGGGAGATGCTGCAGCATCCAATACAATTACATTATCCCTTGTACTTGTTCCAGAGCCAGAGGTATGCACACTGACAGTACCCTCCAATGAAATAAAGTTGATCTACTTTTATGTGTAATGCAAATGACTTATTTTAAATGGATTCTCTTTTCTAGGGATGTATATAAGATCTTTATATTGAACGGGAGGCAGGCGGATCTGAGTCGGTGCATCAGCTTGCTGATGGTGATGTTAGAGTAAAGAAGGTTTCAAAGAAAAGAAAGAAAAATAAGGTTATTTACAAATAGTTTACATTTTTAGCAATTGTGTTGTGCTGAGGCCTTCATTATATGCTTTTTTTTTACTGTAAATTGTATGATACTGTATGTTGGATTTACACTGAACATCCTTTTTCCTATCTGTCCTGCAGTTGCCTGATGGAGTACGGACTATGCAGACACAGACAGTGACACAAATGAGAGCTGCTGCTTGCCAAACTGTTTTCACCATGGAGGAACTATTAATTGAGACGAGGCGTGTTCAGACTCGAGATTCCTTTGTCCAATGGCCAGAAATAGAATTTAATGTGACCGGCGAATCCAGCAAAGTGTTTTTGGGCCATTGCTACAATGCGACTGCTCCGCCAGATGAGCATGAAACCGAATGCATAGAAGATAGTTTTACATTAGTTGCAGAGCACTTGACACAATCGACACCCGCCAAAAACATGCCACGCAAAAAGACATTGATGTTTTCTCCTATCCACGGTGAAGTAACAGATGTTGAAATGACAGAGACTGAAGCATCAACACAATTGACCGACATACTAGACAAAGGTCTCAACTATAGTATGTCCAGTTTGGCTGATATGTCCACAACGGTTCAGTCCAAAACAACAGTGATGCAGGATGACAGTCTAATGAGGGAGGCCAAATACATAGTATTCGACAGCAGCTTGATGGAGATTATAAAGATGCTGAAATGTGTGCATTCAGCGAGAGGGGAAGTATGTGGGAAGCCATTGGTGAATGTGACACGTCAAACACAAGGCAGTAACATCAAAATACATGCCACCTGTGAAAAGTGACATTAAAAATGTTCATGGTCCGCTCAACCGATGCTAGGGAAACTGCCAGCTGGCAATCTACTGTGTGCAGCAGGTTTACGTTTCAGTGGCTCGAGTTTCAGGAAGTTATCCAGTTTCTGTCAGTTTGTGGGACTCCATTTAATTTCTAAAACACAGTACTACAAATATCAACATGATTATCTATTCCCTGCCATTAGTGAAGCTTGGAAAATTGAACAATTGTCTATTGAAAGTACATTCCCCGAAAAACGGTTCAGGCTAGCCGGTGATGGACAGTGTGACAGCCCCGGATTTTCTGCTAATCACTGCACCTACCACTTTCAGGACATGGAAAGTAAGAAAATTGTGTGTTTGGTGGTCGTGCAGGTGTCCCAATGTAAATCCACAGTGGCCATGGAGAAACTTGGTTTTATAAAATCACTGGAAGATCTACAATCGAGGGGAATGCAAATCGACCTCATAGCCATGGACAGACACGTTTCTATAGCAAAGACAATGAGAGAGCAGTTTCCAGATATTAAACATCAATTTGATGTATGGCATGTTGCCAAATCAATCAATAAAAAAATATCTGCTGCAGGGAAATTAAAAGGTTTGGAAAGTATTTCACAGTGGTCCCAGTCTTTCAGCAACCATCTTTGGTGGAGTTCCAAAACATGTGATGGGTCTGTGGAAATTCTACTGGAAAAATGGCAGTCACTAATGCACCACTGTTCCAGCGTTCACCACTGGACAGAAAACCAACATTTCCACCTATGTGAACATGGCCTTTTCTCCTCGGAGCAGGCACAGAAGAAGAAGTAGTTGATTCCATCTTCACCTCCACACAAAGCCCTTGAGAAGATTGTGTTTGATAAAACTCTATCAAGAGATCTGAAGGGACTCACAGAATTTTGTCACACAGGAGATTTGGAGGTGTTCCACAATATGTGCCTAAAGTACAGGCCAAAGAGATTGCATTTCGGCATCGGAGGCATGAAATATAGGACATTACTAGCGGCATTAGCGCATAACGAGAATGTAGGCCGTGAACAATCAAGGACTGCAGGAAACTTAGGGATGCTTCGCCACACTATGGCCTTTACGAAAAGAAGCAAAAAATGGGTGGTCAAACCAGTATATGAGGAAATGGAATTCGATTTTGTTAAATATCTTATTATTAATGTCGTAGAGATGCATACTCATGGAATTGCGCGCAAATCTGTTCAGAGCACACATACATTTCCACAAAACAATGCCAACGTGCCATGTCCACCCAAAGCAGAGCTCAGTGAACAGTTCAAATCCCGGTTCAAATGATTACCATCTGTTTTTATTTTTGCCAAAAATGTATTTATAAAGTGTCCAAATAAAGTATGCAATTTTTCTTTTGAAATCTATCCTCTTAGTCCTTTTTTTAAAAAATAGTACAATTATTATGATTGACATACAATGTTACACTGCTTTCACATTTCACAGTTTAGTCAAGCTACTGTGGGACCTTCATGTATCGTGTTAGTGCCCGATGGATAACAGTGTGTAAGAATCTTTGGTTTGTGGCAGTTGCCTTGCCATACAGTTCCCCAAACAGCAGAATATCTGCTCGTCACACAAAAGGGATGAGACCTAGGCCACATAACATAATTGGCACGCAAGAAGTACAGACTGTCAAAACATGCCATGGGGTAGGAGACCGTGAGATAAGAAGAGGTGGGGCTATTACTAGACACACTTTGACTCCATTTTTGTGTTTCATCGACTACAATTATGGAGTAGGGCGCATTCTGTCATTGCCAAGTTTCCCCTACCCCTCAGCAGCTCCACGAACAGCGAGCAGTGACAGCCCCCAATTTTTTCCTCCAGGGTCCTTGCTTCAAAATTCCAGTTCTCATGGATGCATTGACACGGGATGTTGCAAACTAAAAGTGTATGTTCATTTTGAGTGAACGTCACCAGCTTTGAATTTTTGCTTGGGAGCTGGGGAGGCCCATGTGTCATGCACACAGTATAAGGTTCTATTGTTTTTTGACCTTGAGAGACAGGGACCATTCCGAAAGGGATTGAATTGAAGGAGGGGTGCAATAACGTAAAATATGATAAGGTTGTCCATTCAGAAACTGGACCTAGTTACATGTAAATTCAGTTTATGAAAAATCGTTGACACGAATGGAGTCTGCGTTACGGTCTGCATTAAGCCAAGAGAATGGAAATGCTGCATATAATGTAAGTTTCGCTTTAGACGATTTTATACCAGAACTAGTCCAAATACGAATAGCTGACCATTATTGCTGGGTTACATTGTACTAGTTCGTTCTGTGTGGCATATTGCAATGAAGTGCAAGTACAACCGTTGTGTGCTGGTCTTTCTACTAGGCACATGTGCAGTCCAGCATCCACACACATGAAGACCACCAATCGTTTCCCCCTTGTTTCAACACTAATAAATCATTACATTGTGCACCTTGAATTGTTGCCTCGTTTTACGCATTACGTTTAGAGCTGAACATAATCCATTGCACTATCCTCGGAAGCAAATAGCGGAGTACTTTGATATTCCATGTTGTGTTCTCTCGGTTCACATTGTGTCACCTGTGTGCTAATAAATAAAATTATCGATTGTAATAAAGATCGGCTACTGAGACACATTTCTATTTTTATGTTTTGCAAACAGGTACATCCTGCCATTCTGCGATTGTCATCTATTCCAGACCCCAACCGATGGATACTTCAACTGCCAGCTGCAGCGAAATGTCAATCACTGGATTTATGTGACTGTTTTTTGGGACGATCGGTAAGGGCCGATATGCCCTTACGCTGTACCAGCTCTCGGAGCAACATAACAAACTTTACGGTGGTCTAGTGCCAAGTTGATGCACCAGCCTTGCAATTCACTGTGCGACCAAAGTGCTCCATTTACCCAAAACGAACACCCTGTGTACCCAAAAGGAACAGCACGTGACTCACGATAAACATTTGCAGATCGGGAGCAAAGAAAAAAAGTTCCATTTTGATTGAATATGTCAATCGCCGAATGTTCTCGAAACATTTAATGTGAAATAAATGTACTTTACCAATTGTACAGTCTTGCTGTTTCCTTTTAAAGTACAGTTTCATATTCTGAATTGTGACGCGCTGTGTTGTGAGACCATGTGTGTTGTTTTCTGGGTTCTGTGTCAAGTTGCGTAGGTGACGACTGGGCTCGTTTGGCTACGCTGCTCAGTAACGTCACGGAGAGAGGTGGAGAATATCATTGATTTGGTGATGTCAGGCTCAGGGGCGGGGGATATGATTTAGGGCCCCAAAGTCAGTTCACCCAGGGCGATGTGTCAACTGATAAGATTATCACAAGATGGCCGTGCCCTGCTGCCTGATTTCGCTTGTGTTCAAAAGACTAAAACTCCGGTAAAGTCCATAGGAAATGTTTGTATGATCGATCAATTTATGGTTAAAAACACATGGCCAAACCATAGGGACAATAATATTTCTGACCGAACCATTCCTTTAAGTGTGTGAAGACTGCCACAATATAGCACCATCTGCACATTCATCAGTGGTCTCAACACTAAGAGTATGTGTACAGACTGACGTCAGTAAAATCCTGAGCAATAATTCATGTATACGGCAACGCCCGATGCAAAATGACGTATGGCTCAGAAGGGAGCAAGCAAGTGACTACTTTTCAAGGCTGATATGTGTCTATGGAAGCTGACAGCTGGAATAATGTAGCACATCCTTTTGTATTATTTGGGGTGAGCTGGGAACAATGGCTTCATTGTCTGGAACTCACTCTTTGTTTCATAATAAGGCAACACAAACTTACAATACCCAAACGTGTTTTTAGTAGAAGGATCCTTATATATGAAAGCGCCCTTATATATGAAAGCACAAGCCACAACTATGTGAACTTAACATAGTTCTAGATTGTAACCTGTGGTCATCAGCGCCCTACATATTCCAAGAATGGAAATGCACATGCTTGCAAACATTCCTCATGAATGAATTTCTGTTAATTATTCTAAGGTCCCAAATAACCACAATGTATTGACTTGCATTCCGTAGATTTGGGAATGCTTAGGTTATAACTGCTGCCCCAACTCAGATGAGTATGCAAGTACCACTTCCTATTCCTATCCTTTACCAGTATTGTCCAGGTGAGAAACAATACCAGCTGAGAAAGCCCTACCGCCCAAGAGTCTTGGGTGAAATGTGAAAGTAACAAAGCTCATGAAGATGTTGGTTTGAAAAGAACAGATAGTGTGACCAGTAGAGCAACAGGTAGAGTGACAGGTAGATGTTAGTATTGTGAGGAATCAGAGGGGATCCTCAATTCTTATCCTTTAATAGCCTCTTCTCAGATGCCCAGGGAAAGGTCATTGCTACTAGATTCTGACCCTGGGGTGGATATGCAAGGGAGGATCACCTGGGTAGAGGAGACTTGGGGAATGGAAGGGGATGTCCTTGGGTGTCCCAGAGGCCTTTCCTGGGATATTGTGAGCCCTTTCCCTTTTGTTCCTTCCAGAACAACCCTAGAAAATCTAGGAACACTATGAAGAGAGTGAAGAAGAGGATGTCGGCAAGTGAGACAAGGTATTCTCCTTTTTCTGATAATAATCAACCTTACCCCACTCTTGTCTTTATAGGCTGTTGCCAATCACTTCCCCTCATTGATACCATTAAAGTACTGGGACAAGGAAGAGATGACTAAGAGTGGTGCACATAAACACGTCATTTCACCACTCTGTTACTGAGACGAGGAAGAAGCCTGCAGATTGTTGTAAGGGTCAGGTATGTCTAGAAAGCTATGCTAATTATGGTCAGGCAATTCAGCTTGAGGACACACACCTGCGACCTGTTAAATGGTTGCAGGTGTATAAAAAGTGGTGACGACAATAAGTGGGGTAGACCAGCAGGAGAGAAGCCAGGCTGAGTGTTTTGGGGACGAGGGGAGAGAAATCGTGCGGAGGAGGAGGCTGCTGAGGAGGGTCCTGCTTGGAGGCCAGGACGCCAGCAAGTACCCAGGAAAGGCTGCAGCATCGAGGTGTGGATGGGCCATTAGAGAGTCACAGTGTGGGCACCTTCCTGGCTGGGTGCCCACAGCAGGAGCTGCAGGTCACGGAAGAATCCAATTGCTGTAAGATAAAGGCAGCGTTCACGAGAGGCGAGCGGATCTGCCAACAACCCACAGAAAGAAGACCAGAGTGCGAGCAGGACTTGCAATACCACAAAGACGTGTATGCAGAGCGGAAGAAGAGGAAAGCAGTCGCTCCCGAGGAGCCGCCAGGGACCGATGAGTGCACAAAAGGGAACACTTGTACCGGGGCGCTCCTGGGGGCTGTTGCAAGGCAGAAGTAATTGCTGAATAAATGAAATATGATGTTCAAGATAAAGTGAACCCAAGGTGAAGGGTTGTAGTGGACAATATGAACAAGATGAACTGTGAATGAAAAGAATGTGAAATAAGAAATATTGAATACCGAACTAAAGGAACACTTTTGATAAAGTCTATGAATGGAAGGCAAGCGTTTGTGAAGTACACAGAATATATATTGGAAAGCACAAAGAATGAATCATATGAAATACAATGAAAAGCAAGCAATGAATATCACGGAAGAGTGTGAAATTATTGTGGTGAAGAAAAGAGAGCAAAGGACTAACAAAGGACTGGGTTTTTTTGTAGAAAGAGGCCTAGGACAGTGCCCAATAAAACTCGTACTATTACAAACAAAAGGTCCTAGCTCCTCTCAGAAAAGAGAGCACCACAAAGTGGACTGTATGAAAAAACACATTGTTGCAAAGTCAAGAGACTGGCAAAGAGAAAAAACACAATTATGGCAAAGCCAAAAGGCTGGCGAAGAGAACGCCACGTGAATGTGAATCAGCACACAGGCACAGTGGCAAAAGAACCTGTGTGGGTAAGAAAGCCTAGGGTTACCGGTTGTGTAACCTGTAATAGGTGGAACGTGTGGTCCGACAACTGTGCCTAGACTAAGGATACCCTATCTATGAAAGTCAAGGACATATGCAGAGAACAAATCTACATGTGTAAAAGAGATTGCAGAAGTAACGTCGAGGAAAACTGTCTGTATGAACTGGTAAGGAATCAGAAGGAGTATAAAGTTGATTTGGAACTGGTTTTGAATATTAAGAGACTGAAACTATGTATAATTTAGCATGTTGGATAAGCTGACGTCATGGGTAAGGGAAACCCTGAGACCATTGTGGAACTGAATTGGTTTGGTGGGGAAGGGAACCCTGAGACATTGTGGAACTATCTTGAACTTGGGAAGGGGAAATGGAAAGCAATACCAAAGCTGTAAGAAGCTCGGAACTTTAATTCAGTACACTATTTAATTTGTTGCTGACATCCCTACACATCATTTTGCTTTAGTTGTGAGGGCAAGTATGAGTTTTGGACACAGACAGACTTTTAAGTTGAACTAACTGATTCAGCCTATCCTTAGTTTCTTTAGGTAGGGAAATCCCACCTTAGCATAGGGCAAGATAGGCCTTCAACGATCCTGATATTTAAGTTAAGAAAGCTATTTTTGTTTGAACTTTGAATCTGTTGTCTGTGTCTTACTTCATGGGACCTTCACAGTATATAGATGTATGTAGAGATAGAGAATAACTTGATGGCTACACACATACACACAAAGTATACATAGCAGACACAAGTACCTATAGACACGAAGAATATTCGCACATAGATATGAAGTACATATGCACGCAGATATGAAAGATATTTGCATATAGGCATGAAGTACATATACACATATAGGTGCAACCCTTGAAACCAATAACATGTAAAAGATGCAGGGCATAACATGATGAAGAATGAACCAAAGCGCAGCCATTTTCCTAAACTCATAGGCTGCATCAGGTTTTAGAATATTTAGGAAGGCATCAGAACCCAAGATGTTAAATGTATTATAGAAACACATGCAGAGCTCAAGCAGTATCTTATGAGCTGGAGCCAAGGTCAGAAGCTAGGAAGGGAGTAGTGGATGAATGGAATGCAGGCATGAGCTAACGGTTCCCAGAACGAGACGTGGTAGGCACCCCAGTTGATCAAGTTTAATAAGCGCACAAAAACAACCATTGAAGTCCATGTGCACGAGACCAGCATGCCAAAAATATTTATAGAAAGTAACTGACCAGCACCATGAGTGGCCACAAAGAATACAACATGCACGCTAGAATTAGCTAAAACCTTAATAAATAGAAGGAAATCCACTCTCAGACACAGTATCCCAACACCTGACCCAGATATGAAAAACACTGCCTATTCATTATGTGCCAAACGTAGATAAAACACATGCAGAAACCCATCAATATGCACAAGGACACTGTTAAGCTTGGTTTGCATAACATTCAGTCCTTTCAAGAGCTGATTTCCTATTCCTTAGTTTATGGGTTGTTTATTAGTATTCCAAAAAGCAATCTGTGCATCTTTCATTGTCCCATCCTACCTGTGCATTGAGTGCCTTTTCAGTTACAGATTTCTCACTTCAGAAAGTAACTGCTGTCTGGTACTGCTGACCCCTCTTCGTGGTATGTTATGTTGGCTGCTTGTAAAGGATGTTGCTTTGCTCCTTACTAACTGTAAACACACGCTATTCCTTTCTAGCGTAAATGGCATGCCAGTAATATAGCTATGGTCTCAGTAGTGCTACCTCCTCTAACCATCTAATATATGTATGTTCAGCACTCTTGCTTCTGGAACCAGGTTCACAAATAACCAAGCTAAAATAAGTATAACAAATACAAATATGCTTTACACTGCAGACCAGCATTTTGGAAAGATGAGGTGGAAGGAAGTGTGTTTACTATGTCTATGCTAATGTGCAAACCCTAAATGTGTATAGGAATTATTTACATACTGTTTGTCAAATTATAGTGCATTTTGAGATGGTGATGTCAAGTAAAGCACATGTACCGAGCAAATACCTTTTCATGCAGAAAGACGTGTGAAAGTAAGGGTGTACACACTATTACATTAAGCATAGACATGGTAGAAAGACTTTTGTTATCTGTGGTGAACAGAAGCTATTCTATATTTATGCTTACCTAATAGCCAGTCAGTCAGTCAGTCAGTCAGTCAGTCAATAAAACTTTATTCGAATGAACAAATCCATAAAAGTCACAACTAATCACACCATTTTAAACACTTATTCCTAAAAATAGTTATCCACATACAACATTATGGACATATATATTTACTTATGTGATAGCTTCCACATCCACCTTTATAACTCGTCAGTTGTTTTGTTTTTATTAAGCACGATTCTAACACTTATACATAGTGATTTTCACAGATTTTCTTTTTTTATTGCTTTGAAAGAATACAAATGATAATGTACTGTAACATGTACATTTAGGGAATAGTTGATACGTAGATCGTCCACATGTATCACATGCCCTGGCGCAAGTGGGACCGTTGGGCAAATGGTTTGATGACCAGAATCGTCCTGGGAGACATTAAGCTGACCAGGCGGGGGACAACTGCTGGTGTCAATGGTAATGCCTCTTGAAGAGTGGAGCCCGTGCTCCAGCTCTGTTGGTTTGTGCTGTGATTTATTTCATGACTTGCCTTATTGATCAGCACCAGCACTGTTGTTGCCGGCCCGCCGTTGGGATTACGCGAGGTGGGTAAACCAAACGTAATGGTCTTTTGTATATTTCAAAGGGCTCTCTTACTGGTATATTTGAAGGAGTCTCTTACCCTGCGGTGGCTGCAAATATACCTGGAGCAGAAAGTGCAGCCCGAACGGATGCGTGGTCATGTGGCACCCTCATATCCCCTTTGTTGCTATCTGATGTGATCTGCATGCTGCAGTGCAGAGTAAGGAGGGCGCGGTGCTGTGCAGGACGAGATAACGAGTCTCCTGTTGCCAGCAGATCCATTGGAAGTTTTGTAAGCGAATCACACCCCGCCAGGATGCCAGGGAGGACATGTAAGACTCAGGCAACTGGTTTGCTGTAAGATGCACAGGGAAGAACACTTGCCATTTAAACAGCTCGTGGGGCCTTTAGCAAAAATCAGCTCGCATGGTTTTGGAACATGCCGCATGGTGGGGGGACTTCCATAAGAAACACAATGGCAAAAGAGGACCAGTGCGCAGCCACAAGCTCCCTGCTTCCCAAAAAGGCAACGTCAATCAAACCAAACTGCTACTAGTCTGCTCATTTACACATTGGCGCTAGATGAGAAAATAAAATGTTCGTCCTTAATTACTGCCACTGCAAAACACACATCCTAAAATGATATAGCATTTGCAGAGGTATAATCTTCTGTTGCTATATCCTTGTGTTGACTGTTTACAGCACCGCGCGGCTCTGAGTGCAACAGTGGGTGTGTGTAGACTGCAACCCAGCACGACATAGCAAATGACAGCGCATGAAATGTGTTAGCAAGATTGGCATGCGTTTGACACTGGCATGAAGTGTAACAACATGGCAGGGAGTGCTGTGTATATCTCCTCGTGGCATGCTTGATTACACTGGGATTTAAAAAGCAGTGTCTCTTGATACGGAGTACGGTTACATTCGGGTAGTGGACTATCCCGTGTCAGTACAGCTAAAAATCGACAATACTTACAACTTGCTAACCTTGGAACTAGCGTTTCTGCAAATACTTTTTAACTTGCATATATTTGTCAGCCTGGTAACATGTTAACTACTGTATATATTTGTCAGCCCTAGATCTAGCCTACTGCATATACTTGCTAACCTTGGAACTAGCTTTTCTGCATATTCTTGTTAACTTGTAATTAGCACACTGCATACATTTGCCCCACCTGGCTGCTGGGTTTCAATCTGCTGCACTTACACTGCCATTGTGACTAGCTCGTCAACAAGGCCATTACTTAATTCCTGTCCTCTTTTCCTCCGCATGTTTTAGCAATAGTCAGGCTCCTGCCTGTAAACTCACCATGTCCTCCTTCCACAGAGCCACATTGGTCCTGGCCTCATTCCTGCCTCTAGTTCACCCAGCCTTGCCAACACACGTTCTACCACCTCCACTACCCACATATAACCTCAAACCAACATGTGCAGAACCTCCAAATACAGCCAATAATGATTCACTCAGCCCTATTGAATGTCTACATCGCTTCGCTACACGGGCAACGCCACTCATCCCATTAGCAGTACACACGCAAAACCAAAGACTACGCTCTCGCTTCCCTCAACTCAAAGTCACTGCTAAGTCCAAAAACCCTAATCTCATCACCAGTAGCATTTCAGCACACCCACTCTTCCAGAACCACACCCCAACTACCCACAACCCAGACATCCCCACTAATGCACACCACAAAAATCCCACTTCCTCACCACCACCATCTATCATCAAAGGTGCCCTCATCAATGCATGCTCCATTGTAGCCCATGCCACAGAGATTGCGGACCTCATAACCTCAAACAACTTAGACTTCCTGGCTGTTATAGAAACCTGGCTTCACCAGGCAGCAGGTCCTGCACTCTCTCTAGCCCTACCAGAAGGATATGCCTTTATCATAGCGGATAGAACTTCGGGCAAAGGTGGTGGAGTGGCCTTCATAGCCAAATCACACCTAGCCCTCAGATCCATGTCCCTACCAACTTTCCCTCAGCAGAGCTCCTATAGGTGAAATTAACTCTGACAACTTCCCATACAATACTATTGTATCTTATCTATCGCCCACCCCCCCGGCCCCTCTCCATCCTTCGAGGACAACATCATGGACCTACTCTCCACTAATACCAAACTTGGATCTAAAACCATCCTCCTAGGAGACCTAAACCTTGGCCTCCAGGGCCCTAACGACCATCTTGCCCGAGCCATTGATAACACCATCTCTAACTTAGGTTTTATACATAGAATCTCAACACCCACCCACTCCAAAGGCAGAAAGCTAGACTGGGTATCCAACCTTAATTGCTTCATATCCATCACCCAAAATGACCCGGTTGCCTGGTTAGATCATCAACTTATCCTGTTCTCCATCCCTGGACCACCTCCAACCAAAGCCATACCAGCACCCCCTTCGCTATCCAGAAACTGTCCTGATATCACCATTGAGAGCCTCCAGCCCTTTATTAGTAACATTCTCAATGAGACTAAATTCAGTCACTTTGACCCCTTTAACTTCCTAGACCTCTACAACAATACTCTTAAATAGGCTCTAGATATCACAGCCCCTCTCAATAGTAGGAAAGCAAAACCACTAGCTCACCTCAATAAGTGGTTCACCCCCGAACTAAAAAGTCTTAGAAACATAAGAAGAGCAGCAGAATCCACCTGGCGTAAAGCACCCTCAATCTACCAACAAAACTTATAAAGCGGCCATCTTATCTGCCAAGAAAGCCACATACGATTCCAGAATCCAGAATGCCAAATCTAGTACAAAGGAACTAATTGGCATACTAAAGGAGCTTGAATCCCCTGCACCACCCACGCAAGACTGTAACAAAATGCAGAATGGTGCACTAGGATTCAGCAAGTCCTCGCAGATATAATTACCCTTCTCCAAAATAAGATCAAAGTTAAAAAGGCAAGCCTCACCATGGGCCCCCAGCTCACCCAGTCTGACCCAGGCAAAACTTCTCACCCCTGCAGCCCTTTTCAGGTTTCTCTCAAGGAAGTTGAAGATATCATAAAAAGCCTAAAACCATCCCTCTGCCAAGGTGATACCTGCCTCGCCACCATCATCAAGGATGGTGCAAAAAACCTAGCCCCCTCCACCACCACTCTGATAAACTCCTCTTTCTCCTCCATTCAGGTAACCAACAACCTCAAGGAAGCTTGGGTTATGCCGCTACTAAAATAAAAACAACCTCAACCCTAATGTTCCCACTAATTACCGGCCCATCACCATCGTTCCTTTCCTTCTAAAATTTTTGGATCGTGTGGCCTATCTGCAAATCCATAAACATTTAGAAGAAAACAACTTTCTAGGACTTAGACAATCAGGTTTCAGACCCAGACATGGAACTGAGACAGCCCTCCTAGACCTAAAGATCCAAATGGACGAGGCAAAGGACAAAGGCAAGCTAGCAATCCTCCTACTACTTGACCTTTCCGCAGCCTTCAACCTCGTTGACCACCAAATTCTCACCAAACACCTTACCATAGCGGCAGCATTCTCCACTGATGCATCCGATTGGGTTAAATCCTTCCTATCAAACCGGACAACAAGAGTATTCTCCCCCTCTGCATCAGCAGACCCCACCCCGATATGGTGTGGTGTTCCCCAGGGTTCCTGCGTGCCACCCACTTTATAAGACATCTTTACAAAGCTTTTCTTTGACCACCTGGACAACCTGGGTGTCGTCTATACTAACTATGCAGGCGACACTCAAGTCCTCATCACCCTCACTGGCAGTTATGACCACAACTCCAAACTTCTAAACAATATCTATCTCGAAATCCAAGCCTGGATGGCTACCAACTAGAGCCAGCCAGACGGCACCATCTGAGCTCCGTCCCCTGAGGTGGGACACATAGGACAATCGCGGGCGCTCCGTATAACGGTGAGCGCCCAGCTGGCCCGTCCACATCGCCTGACGCACTGACGGGAGACCTGCGGGTCCCCTGACGGCTCGGAGAGCCAACATGGCGGTAAGGGGAGAGGGAGGCGGGGAACAGATATCGGATCCCGCGGGTGGAGCAGTTGGAAGGAGGGAACCCCCTGCCTGCCTAGCAGTGCTGGCTTGGTTCCACTGGCCCCACGAACCCCGGGGGGCACAGCCGGCATAACAAATAAGTGACCCACCCGGAGACTGGCACGAGGGGTGCAGCTGCAAATAAAACACTACAGACACTAGCTAATGCACAGCCTCCAAGATAACACGTAAATTGCGACCAGGAAAAACAACGCAGAAACAGGCACCAATTTGAAATAACAAAGAAGGAGCCGCCATACCTAGAGCCAGCCAGACGGCACCATCTGGCCCTAAGCAGGGATACACAGATCTGCAACTTTGTGATACCACGAATAACTCCCAGGGGGTGCACATGCGGGGCTAGAATCATCAAGTAAATCAAGCATCCAGGGAAGACACCCCCGATCTGAGACTACAGACAAAATTGAGTACTGAACCAACACCACAGGCACCCTACTGAACCCAGCGCAAACAAAAACGAGGAGCTCTGGCTGGATACAGCGGGAGTGGGGGGGTCAGGAATAGATGATGAGCACCTGATATGGGCCGAACCTCTACGTAGGAGGACTCACTCCAACACCGGGAACCGATAAGGGAACAGAGACGGAGGC
This sequence comes from Ambystoma mexicanum, assembly GCF_040938575.1. NCBI lineage: Eukaryota > Metazoa > Chordata > Amphibia > Caudata > Ambystomatidae > Ambystoma > Ambystoma mexicanum. The sequence continues at coordinate 1,438,433,150 of NC_090929.1, read as the reverse complement.
ACTAGACCAGTGAAGCAGGTGGTGGCCCACTCACCTACGGCACAGTATGACCATGTGACCACACGCGGCAGCACCCTATATCACCCCCACACCAGGACATACAACTCACCTGAGCTCATAAGGGCACGAGAGCAACAGTGGCAACCGGATAATACCTTGGCAGATAGGTGCACCTAGCCTCTGAACCTCAGCCACACCCGCCTAAGAACCTAGTGATACCCCAACACACCCCCCCACGAGACCAAATGAACTGCTGACTAAATGATGGCAACTGCCATACCTCTGTAGAACGAGTGAATACACTCACTAACCCTAGCTGTGGACTGGGCATGTATGCATGAGGAGGCCCCCCAGCCTACTGTACGAGTTCCCAGAGAGAGAAGAAGGAGAGGAGAGGAGGGAAAAAGTGGTAAATCTGCATCAACACCACGGAAAGCAGAGATAGCAGCCAATCCGGGTAGTCACCGAACACTGAAGTGATACACGCAAGCACAAGCTGGCAGACCAAGGTTCAAGGTGGCTGAAACTAGACGGGTAGTCTACACTGAGTGCTCACTGATCAAACGAGGAGAAGCGGAGAGAAACCAGTAACCAGAGGCCCACATTGAAGCAACACGGAGACACTGCACACGGCAACGAAATACTAGAAACAGATAATAACACTGCTGTACTGACGTGTGGCACGTCTGAAACACAGAGCTGCCCCGAGGTCACAAGTAATACAAGGCAAAGTAGGTTCACACTCTGAGCTGCCCCACTAACTGCCACATACTAGAGGATCACAAGGGGTAAACGCACAATTTCTGAAATGGGTAAAGAAAAGGCCAAGAAAGCTGGTACCCAGAGCACAATGGAACAACATACAACATCCGCCCCGGTCCCCTCGTGGACCAAAATAAGCCTTGTGAATCACAAGACCCTGATGAAGACATATCCCTTAGAAACGTGATGAACGCCATCTCACATTTGCGAGCCTCCATGGAAGTTAAAATCGACAGCATTAGTACAGAGGTCTCCCTAATGCGTCATGATCTCCAGAAGCTATCGTCCCGCACAGGAGAGGCCGAGACGTGCATATCTGTAGCAGAGGACGAGCTAAGAGGTATGGGTCAACAGATGAACAGAGTACTGGAACGCATCAAAGTATTGGAGGAACAGGTGGAAGAGGGAGAGGGCTGATCGAGAAGAAATAACATCCGAATCCTCGGCCTGCCTGAAAAAACGGATTGAGCAAGCATGGAGCTCTTCCTAGAACAATGGCTTGCCGATTTATTCGCCCCCAAATCCTTATTAAAATTCTTTTCAGTTGAGCATGCTCACCGGATGCTGACTGGCAGACCGCTCCCTGGAGCACAACCACGGACAGTGATAGCTAAGATCTTAAATTATAGAGACCGAGATGCGGTGCTCCAAATCGCCAGGACAAAATGTGCCATAACACACAACGGCTCCAAGATAGCCTTTTTTCCCGACTTCACTAAAGAAGTACAAAAAGCGAGACAATCAATTGATCCTCTTAAGAAACATCTCCAGGTGCTGAACGTGAAATATGGCCTACTATTCCCAGCATAGATGAAAATCTACCACAAGGGCACGACGGTGCACTTCACGGTTCCTAAAGAGGCATGGAACTGGGCAGAATGTAATCTAGAAGGAGACTGGGGCCCATGGAGACGGCAAAAAAACTGAAGAAATAGACCTTGACCAAACAGACCACCAGATGACCCACCACAGCAAGAAATAGAGGCAATGCCACAAATAGGCGATGAATAACCGCAAACAACAAACAGACAAATAAATATGCTTATCTTGTGTGAACGATCGAGAGCCCGCCTGGAAGACATACCGGAAACAAAGGAATTCACCTCACAAGATGGCTGGCGGCCCACGCCACTACACACCACATCACATCCCCCCTTGATCACAAGGCAGCAAGGAATACAAGTTCACAAGTGCCCACCATAGTATCTCTAATGCAACGGTGACAAGAGACACTTATCGTTTGACTATCTGTTAAAAAGTTTAGTTGAATGGGCGACAGATGCTTGAGTTAGGGATGGATTATGGGGAGGGGGAGTTGGGTTTTGAACATGTTCTTTGTTAGTAGTAAGGCATGCACGGCTCGACCGCTCATACTGAACATAGAAGACACCAGGACAATCCAGATCAAAACAATACAACATACCTCCTATGGAAGCTGTGGCCGCCTACACATAGAGCCTCACAAGACGAGCAATAAATTCAACCTGGCCTAACACAAAAAAACTCTGTCTCATAACATGGAACGTGAATGGCCTGGGAAACAGCATTAAGAGAAGGTTGGTGACACAATACCTAAACAGGCACAACCCAGACATAGTACTCCTCACCGAAACGCATCTGGCAGGCACAATGTGCCAACTCTTCCAGAGAACCAAATACCACACAGCAATACATGCAGGCTTCTCCATGGGCTCGAGAGGAGTTCTAATACTGATTGACAAGAAAATCCCTACCAAAATATATAACATAACCCAGGACACTGGGGGAAGGTTTGTCTTCATAAGAGGCACACTGTGGAATCAAACCATCACCATATTAACGGTCTACTCACCCCAGCGCTCATGACCGCTCTACTGGATCACATCACACCAATAATAGCCAACAACACAGCAGATACCCTGATAATAGGTGGAGACTTCAGTGAAGTAATGAATGTCAACGAAGACCGCACACACATAAGGGGAAGAAACCCAGCAATACCAACCAAACCCGCCACCTTCGCAGCAGCACTGGGGCTGAGGGATGCATGGAGAGATCTTCATCCGACGGAGAGACAATATTCGTTCCACTCAGGAGCACACACATCACTATCTAGGGTAGATTACTTATTTCTCTAGATTACATAAGGTAACGGAAGCAACTCCGCACCCCTGAGGGATATCAGATCACTCCCCGCTAATGATACTACTTGAAACAGAAAGACCCCAGCCCCTGCCAACTTGGCGACTAAACGCCTACTACTTAGGATTTCCAGAACTGGAAGAGAAAAGACAGGAAGCCACATCTTCATACTTTGAGTTAAACCAGAACTCGATAAATGATGAAGGGACAATATGGGAAGCATATAAGGCAACTTTTAGAGGTGAGATACTAAGTTGGACAGCAGCACACAGTAAAAAGCGCATAGTAAGGAGGTCGAAGAAGCGGAACCCAAGGTGCAAAATGCAGAGGCACGGGTGCAACTGAAGACAATAGAGCCCTACAGTTGGCACTGAAGAAACTACACAACATCACACTGTCCTGTGCGAAGCAGGCGCACAGAACTATGCACGCTAGACTATACGAGACTGGAGACAAAGCCAGAAAGATGTTGGCATGGTTGGAGAAGAGAGAGGAGAGACACCTCCAAGTTCGCTGCAGAAACACCGCAAATGCAGAACGGATCTCAACCGACCCAGGCATTGCAGAATGCTTTGCAACATATTACGAGGCACTATACGCTGCTCCGACGACCCCAACAGATCCCAGCATATTGGACACAGTCATCATTCCGTCCTTAAATGACACACAAAGAACGAACCTAGAAACAGAATTCACAGAAGAAGAACTGACAGCATCTCTATCCCAACCCAATGGCTTCCCGGTGGAAACGTGGAAAAAGATTGGTAGTGGTGAAATAGCACCTCTCATGCTCAAAATGCTCCTGCACTCTATGGAAAAAGGAATTTTCCCGCCGGACCTAAGAAAGGCCAGCATAGTGGTGAGACACAAGGAAGGCAAACCACCAGATGCATGTAGCTCCTACAGGCCGATCTCATTCATAAACATAGAGGCCAAAATACTGGCGAAAATACTAGCTAACAGATTACAGACAGTAATAACCTCTCTCATCCACCCAGACCAATGTGGATTTGTGCCACAGAGGTCCACACGAATGAACATTCACAGGCTCCACATCGCCATTGAAAAGGCACCAGCATTACAAGAATCACTGGCACTCCTCACTATTGACTTTGAGAAAGCATTTGATTTGGTCCATTGGGAGGCCCCATGGACCATAATAGGTAGAATGGGATTCAGCGACCAATTCATGTGCTAGGCCAAACTCTTATACAACGCCCCAACAGCCGAGATCAGGGTAAATGGATGGCCCTCACGCAGTATCAATCTGGGCAAAGGAACTAGACAGGGCTGCCCCCTTTCTGTAATGTTATTCGCATTGGTAATTGAACCCCTCGCAATAATGCTGAGAGATATGCAATCATGGAAGGGATTCCACTGGGCCCACGACTGGGAAGACAGGGTTTCACTATATGCTGATGATCTATTGATTTACTTAAGTGATCTGTCAGAACCATGTCCCATTGTCACACACATATTAAACAGATACGGAGCCTTTCGTGGACTACGGGTAAACTATAATAAATCCATACTATTCCCCATTAAAAAGGTCAATACAACAGCTCTAAACAACTGCCCATACTGAGTGTTAAACAATCAATTCCGGTATCTTGGAGTACAGATCACGACCGATCTTAAACAATATGTACCCAGAAAACTATACCCAATCAGAGATAGATTTGCAAACGATGTGAAACACTGGATGACTCTTCCCCTCTACTGGGGAGAGCGGTACTGTTTAAGATGCTAGCGCTCCCGCGATTCCTATACATCCTGCAAAATGCACCACTATATATACCTAAAACAGAATTCCATAAAATAGACGGAATACTTAGAAAATTGCTGTGGGGAGGAGGACACCCCCGAATTGCCCTGAACACCCTACAACGCTCCGTATGGGAGGGAGGTATTGGACTCCGCCACCTTCAAACATATTGCTGGCAGTCCAGATTGCAATAGTAAACAACATCCTACATAACAACCCTGAATTACCGCACATTAAAGTGGACATGCAGTCGGGACAGGGGCCCTCCCCTTTGGACAGTCTCTACCAAAACATAACACGACCGACCCCTACCACAATAATATCCCACAGGACACAGATATGGAGAGACGCACACAAACATCTAGGCTGGTAGGGGAAAGTCACGCCGGTCCAGCCCCTATGGCAAAATAGGCATTTACCAGAGCTCAGCAAACTTCCAAAATGGGTAAACTGGGAAGCAGCTGGGATAATAAGGCTAGAAGACGTGATACAAGATGGTAAAATAGTATATTTTCAGACTCTAAGGGATATATTTAAGCAACCCTCCACAGAACACTTCCACAACAGTCAGATGCTACATGCACTCACCACATGCGCGATAGACTTCCCCAATATGCCAGAGTGGACACCGATTCAAAGGAACATCGTGATAGAACATATAGATAACAAAATAACCTCCACAATGTACAATGCAATCGCCTCATTTGCTACAACGGAACTCACGGACCTAAACGCAAAGTGGGAAAGGGATGTGGGGCCACTACAACCAGAGGACTGGACCACAGCCCTCATGTACCCTAGAGAAACAGCCAGACTGATTCAGCTTAAAATTTTTCACAGGATATATTATGCAAGAGAGGCCCTACACCAATGGGGGAGGGCAACAGACCCTAAATGTCTAAGATGTTCTCAAGAGAGGGGAACCTTTTTCCACCACCTATGGGAATGCCCACAAATTCAGAACTTTTGGCAGAAATGCTGTGACAGACGATCAAAGGTCATAGGCCGAGTGATACCAATGGACACCAAACTGCTAATATTGGGAATAGACGATGACATAGAGATATCCCGCTTTGAAAAACTTATGCTCGCAATGACCACAGGCCTCACAAAAAGGAATCTGGCCCAGCTGTGGGGCACAAGCTCCCCCCCACAATATGAACAATGGATAACAGATGTAGATATGTGTATAACAATGGAACAAGACTATACACCACCAGAGGATGCCCTGGGAAAGGGCGTAAGATCTGGCAAAAATGGTAAGGCAACTAGAGCTGCCATGCAAATGCGCATAATACCTGCTGGACAGCTGTGATTCACCTGATTTATGTGCATAGCGGAAACCAACAGACTGAATCATACAGAAGTGCCCACAAAAACGCAAATGTACGAGCCGCGCATTGAGAATGTTTGTATGCCTGTATGTATAGAATGTATTGATTTAGTATTGTTTATTTTTCTAAAATCAATAAAATATGTTATTTAAAAAAATTATGAAATGTGTGATTGTACTGAGAGTATTCCTGATGTAATGTTTTTTTAATGATGAAATGTGTGATTGTATTGAGAGTATTTCTGATGATTTAATGTTTTTTTAATGTTATGAACTGCGTTATTGTTTACTGAGATGCACAAACTTATGTTGTTTTGGATATTATGGGACGTTTAAAAAAATTGATGAAATGTAAAGATTATTTTTAGATATGTCTTATTGAAAAAATTATGAATTAGAACGGTGATATACTGTTTGTTTGTAATTGTTCTTAATGGTTTAAATGTTTTTTTCACTCTCCTGTGTGAAAGATGTGTTTTAAACTATGACACACACACATAAAATACAAAGAAATGAAGCTTGAAAAGTGGACATCACTGCTTTCTTTAAAGCAGCAGTAATTGTTACACTTACCACTGGTCTATCATGTTGTCTGGAAACCTGAACAAAATCTGTCGGCCTCATTATTAAATAAAATCTTCAGACAAAATCCAAGATGTTCAGTATTTTCAGCATGTGCAACCTCATTATATCTTAAAATCAAGGCCTAGCTGATTCCAAACGCCACACTGAAGGGCAGGCTGCAGCACGGGAAGACTAGAAGACCGCCCGACAAGCTCAGGGCCTCGCTGCAGAGATCCGGGCACAGTCTACAGCCAGGTATTGCTAAACCAGCTCTTTATCCTTTGAAGGTTAATGCATGGAATGCAACTCTGTTGAGTAATAACACCCATTACTATTTCATGCTTAGATGGGAGAAGGTTTCCCTGCTTGGGTGTCTATTATACAATATGCCAGGAGAAGTCCTAAGAGATGTGTCCACAGTCTGTCTGTGCCCGCCTTATGTGTCACTTACTTACTGGGCATACAGGAGCAGAACAGGAAATGGTAACCACGAGCTAAACTTGCCAATACGTGGTTCGGATTAGCTGAGAGCAATTCACCTCATGCGTGTAAACGTACAATATTCTGGTTACTAGCTTGATGTAAACCGCTGCCAGGAGCTTCTTATTAAAGTTCCAGGCCAACCGGTGCCATACAAAGGTGCCTTTGGGGAGTTAAGTCTATGGGCCTCTTTACAAGGTTGGCGGCCCGGTAACAACGGTGCCGGTAAGCTACCGGCACTACCGGCACCGTTGTTAACGGACCGGCAAACTACGAGGTCTGCGAGCGGGTGCCTTTACGCCCGCCAGGTTTGATCTGGCGGGCGGAACAGCACCTGCTCACAGACCTTGGCGGATGCACCGGCACCATTCATTAATGGTGCCGGTGCATCCGTCCTCCCCATTCCCATTGAGTCTAATGGGATTCGAATGAGAATGGGGAGAAATATTTTTCGGCACCCGGCAATGGGCAATTCCCGGGACCACCGGGGCCATAATGCCCCGGTAAGTGCCCATTGCCGGGCGCCGGAAAAAAAAATTCTCCGGCGACAGCCATGCCGTTTTTACCGGCACGGCTACCGCCAGACTCATAATGAGGCCCTGTGAGTTTGGGAATGTGTCTAAAGAAGCAGGAATAGATTTCAAGCATAATGAGTGATACTACAACAGATCAAAAGTAGTTCTAGTCAAGGTTTCACTGAACGTAGGCATGTGTTATGCTCATTCTTGGTTCCCTATAGGTTGGAGAAGGGTCTGGCACTCATGGGATGAGATCCACAAGGTGCGCTTAAAAGAATGATGTTCAGATTTCACACAATTCATCAGGTATTTATGATAGGAGATGGGAATGGCAAGTGATGTATTTTTCAATATTTTCTTAAGTATTTCTGTAAAATAAAAACAGTCAATGGAGACTTTGGAATAATGCAGAGGGTTTGCTCAATATTACATTAAGCATAAGCATAGTAGAAAGACTTATGTTCACTATGTCTATAGTGTGCAAGCCCTTACTTCCACACATTGTTCAGTGTAGACATATATTTATTGTTTATATGGGCTTTATTTATGTATTTGCATCACAGTCCCATTTCAGATGATGATGTCACCATATCAGAACAATCTGTGACAGAGTGCTTAAATAAAGCCCAAATGCCCAGTAAACACCTTTCAATCTGAAGCACATGTGCAAACGATGTTTTGCACACTAATATATTTGCCAAATACATAATAAAGGGACTTCTGTTCACCATGGTGGTCCGAAGTCTTTCTATTATGTCTATTGTGCCCATTGTGTCTATGCTTAATGTATATTCCATGTTTGCACATGTTGAGGAACAGCCATCACATGTATGCTGTGATTTGGGCAATTGCTGGCATATTGGGGAAATCCATCACAGTTGTCTCCTTAAGGTGGCAAATATTGGGATGCTGGGGCAACTCCATTGCACGTATTTCCTTGGAGGGAAAATGCTGGGATGATGGGGCAAATCCATCACAGATGTTTTCATAAAGGTTTTGAGAATAATGTATCACAGTAATATACTTATGAATTAAATAATTTAGCACCTGCTAATAGCATTGCCACTTTAATCTTGTAATTGTCTGAATTAGCATCCTCTTTTGCCCTTTCCTTGTAGTGGTAGTCTTTATTGTACTAAGGGTCGGACAGATATTTATTTTATGTATGTATTGTTCATTCATAACGTGCTTTAATACCAGTGAGTGGTTTTTAAGAGCGAGATCAGGATTTGAACCTTTGTTGCCCCTGAGCTACCCTTCCTCCTCCAAATGATTGTTTGTGCCTTTCAGTGCCATATCCAATCATTTCTTTAGAATCCAATTTAATATAAATTGATCAAGCGATCAGTGTAGCGCGAAACGCGTTGTCTGCAGGCTGCGCACCATGGTGTCCTGCTTCTGTCTGTCTCTATGTTGCTGCATATGTGTTGCATTTTATTTTTGTAATACTATTTTTATTCTATAAACATTAAAATCACCTGTATTTTATACACGGTGTCTTTTTGTGTTTTTTCCGGATTCCTGGATTTCTGGAGTGTGGCACTACGCCTGGCCTGCGGGAGTGTGGTTCGCCATTTCCTCTATATATATATATATATGCGCTTATGGGTAGACTATGTATCCATTTTATCACCTCCTCATTGGCACTCAATTGATTTAAAAAGAAACCTATTCTATGGTGTATTGTTTTGTCTGCCCAAAGATCAATCACTTAATGAAAGAATCACTGTCAACCATTGAGGTCATTCTCAAGCAATGTGTCCCGATCCACTTAGGACGAATTTGCACAGCATTCTCAAGTAAATGGTACGTGACAGGCTGACCCTGCTAACTTGGTGTCGTGCCTGTTTCCCAGGCGTTCAGCTTTAATGGAGTAGCTCATTGGCTCAACATTAGGCTGTGAATTGAATGTAAGTTGCTAGCAATGTTTATAAGATGATGGCGCCCAGCACCAGCTCAGTCTACAGGCTGTTTACCTTTGAGCCATCAAGCATCTTTTTAACTCGTTTTGAGTTTTTGGGAGGGGGACTGCGGGGGTGGTGAGACTGGGGGATTGGGGAGGGTGCGGGGGACGGGGGGTGGCCAAAGACCAGCTCTTCCCTTGGAAGGAGATCGAGGGAAAGTACATGAAACCAGAACAGAAGAAAGTGAAAGAGGAAAGAGGCTCAGGGGCGATCCAATATGGCCACTTGACTTGAAGGTGAGTGCACGCATGTGGCCAATGACCCACAGAGAAAAGAAGAACTGAGCAGTGTGTGAAAGAAGTTTTAAATTTAAAATGAGAATTCACAATAGTAAAATCTACAGACAACTGGGAACAGGAGAAAGGCTGGAACTAAAAACTTTCTTTTTTTGCTTGACGTTTTATGAAAAGTGTGAAAAATTGGTGGGGACCCTTGCCCCTCACCCGAACATATCAAGAGCATCTCAGAGTTAGATCACGGCTCTTTGTGAATATGTGCGGTGGGGCCTGTTTTGAGCCACTTTTGAGATGCCCAGAAACACTCTGAAATCTTTACAAACAAAAGGAATTAGCTCAAGATCATGTGAAGATACAGTCATTACAAATAGAATATACAAGCCCTCTCCAGATTTACTGTTGTGCGCATTTGAGAGAATTGTGTTCTTGTTTATTAACACCCACGGGAGGGGCGCCAGCCAGTCATGTGGCCTAGAACGCAGGCAGAATCTGCCAGTAAGCACCATTCCCTCCCAGTCACTTCAGTCTCCCCTAAGGTGGTTTCGCCAATCTGTCTTCTTGCCACCAGTGGTCTGAGTAACCCTCCCCCTTTTCGCCAACCCCCATCCTTCTGAGTCCAGAATCCACACGCCTTGCACTTTCCCCACTCCACGTGCGTCCTGTTTGGCGCTCAGCTGTTTAGCGCTGGTCCACCTCTTGCTCATGTAAATTGTAAAGGTACATTGGGCCTCATTACACGGATGGCGGTAAGGGATTACCGGCACTGGTAAGGGCACCGGTGCCATTAATCCCTTACCGCCCTACTACAAGGTCCCTTTGCGGGTCCCTACCTTAACGGCTGGTTTTACCAGCCTTTAAGGACGGGACCCACAAAGGGACCTTGGAGGCAATTACCGTAACGCAATTTGGTGTACCGTAATTGCCGCCTTCCCCATTCCCATTGAGCCCTATGGGGGCTCAAATGGGAATGGGGAAGGGCCAATTGTGAATGGGGAATTACGGCCCCGCCAACCTTGGAATGGGGCAGTAATTCCGCCATTCCAGTGTCAATCTTAGTAAATTAGGCCCTGTACGTCCAATGAGAAACATTGCATATTGCACAAGGGCTGATCTAGAAATCAGGACCACAGAGTGATAAGATTGTGGATTACTAAAGTAAAATGGAGTCATGCAAGGAGAGGTTTGCAGAAACCGGAGCTTTAATAAATTGTTTGGTATTTAGAGGTAGCATACCCATTCTTTACCCAAAGTTTCTTTCATGTGAAATAAATGTAGGTTTCTATAAATATTTATTGCAGGTCACTTTCAGTAACTTCCAACGATTTACAAAGACATGCATCAAAATATAGTAAAATAATTACTTACAAAACTCGCAGCTGCTTGAGCCCGGAGAAGTCATTCTTATTGATTCTTGTGATGTTGTTGCCGTTTAACTCCCTGAAGATAAAAACATAAGAAAGTAACATTAAAATGTGACTTCTTCCTTATGTCATTGATTCTGCACGAGCGCATACGCTTTATGTTGTCCACGTGCCTTTCCCCATTTCTACGGTAAGGTCATAGTCGCTTCCAGGCCACCAGCAGAGGGCAGCATTTCTGACAACTTTGTCAAGGTGATGGATGATAAAATGTCACGTGCTCTATGTTGCAATAAATCATTGCACGGGCCCAGAGCCCCCTGTGCAGTTTGTTGTTCACATTAATGACGGAATGAGGAGTTGCTTACAGTTGCAAATATATGGCTCATGTTTATAAAAAATGATAATTGCATGCAAGCCCACCTACGTTGGCATTTACATGCTGTTAGTTTCACCTGCCTGCAATTTTCAACTTTCACAAATCAAAGTGCCGCATGAAAGAGTACAAGCAGGTGCAATCGCCTTTTCTCTTCTCTTCTAATCTACGTTTACTGTAAAATGTCAAAGCTGCCCGAAAAGTATGTTTTGTAGATGGTATTTACAATGGATTATGGCATTCATCAGTTTTAAGGCAGCATGAAAACACTTGCTAGTGTAAAATTGAGTGGTTTGACAGGAAAGTGGAGGAGCAAATGGGTTTCCCCTCCAGTCTTCCACCGCGCCTGGAAAAGTTGTTGGCGGAGCCGTACAATGAGTGTAAATCCTGGCGCAATCCTTTTAAACCTTGTTTTTACACTCGCTTTACTGCATCAGGCTTGCAAAATGAGCCTCATATTCCTACTTGCAGGTCCAATACAAAAGTGAAGCGCATGCCATTTAATCAGCAAACCTGGATACAACAAACAATTTGCATGTGCATCCCCTTGTCCCTGAGGTACTTGCTCTGTATGCCTTTTCACGGTTTCTCCCAGAAATTAAGACACTGCCGGCTGTCATGTAGTTCTCAAAGTTACATGTCACTGACATAGTGACTTGCTTTAACTTGAAAAATCCAATGGAGCTGATTTAGCTCCATGCATAGTGTGACATGCGTAATATACACACGGAAAAGTTTTAAGGGAGCATTTCATGACTCACCATATTTTCATTCATTTGTATGTCAGAGAGGGGGGGGCAGATCGTAAGTTACTATTCCGCCTCCCAGTTCCTCTCCGCCATTCAAAAACTCCATGCATTTGCGCCAGCATGTTTTTTCATGCTCGTGCAAATTCCTATAGAGTCTACCTGCATTTTACACCAGCAAAAACCAGGCAGCAATAGGAATACATTGTAAACACTGCAGCCCATGCGTACATGGCAAACAGCATTTACGCAATTTGCATGGCAGAGAGCAAACGGTTGACTTAAAAACATGCTCGCCACCTTTTTGCTCTTTTTATGTGCACTCCACCATGCAAATCTTAATAATTGCACACGCTATGTTAACACTTTTGGGTCGTCAGATCCACTCTTTGTAATTTTCGTAATTTGCACAGTGGAGTGCAAAAATAAAGAGCAAAAAGGAGACATGCATGCTTATATGCCACCCTTTTGCACACCGCCATGCAAAATGAGTAAATGCTGTTTGCAATGTGCGCTTGACAGGCAGCGTTTGCAATGGATTCCTACGGTCCACCTGCTTTTTGCTTCATGGGAATCCACAACATGTGCACCACCATGCACATACATGCTGGCTCAGATGCGTGGCGTATTTGCATGGCAGAGAGGAAGTTGGATCATCCCTTCCTCTCCCCCATACAAATGAAGGAAAACATGCTGTGACGTAAAATACATGTCTATACATTTTATTTTCTGCATGCCTTTCACACTATGCTAGGAGCAAAATGAGCTCCATTGTGTTTACAATGGGTACATTATAGACACATGCTTCTTACACAAGGCAACATTGCATAATCCTTCCTTTTACTGACAATATATAATGCCATGTTTGGCTATGCATTCCAAGGAAAATATCAGCTGACAAGTGCATATTTTTTTTTTTTTTTTTGCTTTCTATCCCCTGACAAGTGCATATTAAGCACACGCACTAACAAGGACAGATGGAAACCAGCCAGCTCTCTATTAATAGAGAGCTATGCCTACCTGAGTCAAACAGATACACTGGAATGAACACCTTATAGTCTAACATCCTTGACAACGACCGTCTCTGATGAAACACGTGTTGGTGCACACAACTTCAATAGCACTATTCAACACAATCGGGCAAAAACATGTGCTTTTGATAATAACTTTAATATCCAGCCAATCTTGAGAGCGAATGAGGAACACACTCTTAACCTTTTGCAATTCTTGTTTGTGACACTGAGCATAGTCACTATACGTGTGCCATTGCTGCCGTCCTATCCTGCAAGAGCTAATAGAAGCTGGCGCACGGAGTCACGTATCGATATGCTCAATACTCAGAGGCGTAGACAGGGTAGGGCCTGAGCAGGCAAGGCCCACCCAAAATCTGTAAATGCCCACTCAGCAGCGCTGTGTGGGCATTTACAGCTGTTAATGTCACTGCGGTGGGCCTGACTACCTTAGCTTCAGGCCCCACTTTTTAGACAATCCTGGCTACGCCTCTAGCTTACTCTCAACATGTGTTTTTCTGCCCACTGCAATCCGACGGCGGGATGCATGAAATGCACATTTGTCGTAGGATGTCCTGGATTGCAGGGAAAACATGAATGAAGACTTGATAAACAGGCAAGGACCCTCATCCAAATAAGCAATGCAGAATGATTGATAATGCATGTATAAAGAATGATGAATAATTTATTGATTGATTGATTTGATTTGATTGATTATATGAATAGAAGTGACAGAAAATGCACACAGATGATATCGTATTCAGGCCCATCTACTGAGCTTTTCCAAGGAGAGTTCCCATAAAGGCACTATCCTTTTTTCAAAGTTGACTTGGCTTTTTAACAATGAAAGAGTGCGGCCAGAATAAACATTCCATTCAAATGCATTAAGCATGGCAGTGAAAGAGTGGCCTGACATTTGAATGACTGTTGAGGGGTATGCCAAATTCTCACAGGAGGGGTGCAGATGCTCGGTGTATCAAAAGCATGTGGCCTCAGATCCATGAATTGAAAGCAATTAGCCTCCACTGACAGCAATGTCAGTCTTCCATTGGGATGGGACGAGAGCTCTGTGGCAACGCGGGGTCTTTGTAAACAAAAAACAAGCTTTATAAATAGCCTAGCCTTGCACAATGAAATTAGTGCCTAAAATACCTCTGGGTTATGTGCGCTGTAAAGAAATGCAAAAATAAATAAAATATCAGTGAAGTTACCCAGAAACAGCAATAGGATGGTTTAATTGGTTCTGGGATTAACACTGCCTGACCACACAGACCTCCACAGATTGAAAACCACTGCTCATCTAACAAGAAATGCAATGCGTATATCTCTCCGCAGCAGATTTCTAAGGTATAAATAGCTTAGATGATGCTGGCGAGTTGTGATTTCCGTTTTCATTGCTCATGAACGTGTATGTAATGATTTCAATTTTATGTGTTGAACTAATGGAAGATATTTTCTAATTCCTATGTCTGTGACATTCAAATGTGACTTAAATTCTCAGCCTGTTACGTGGGTTTTATAAACAGGTGTCTGACATGACGTGGTCCAAACATGTATGCAGCAAAGATACCTAGAGCGAAATGGTGATCAAATCAAAATCCATTTCGCGGGGCAAGAAAACAGGGACTTTCTGCGGTCATCTGATTGTCCTCTCTGTTTAATTACGTGTTTCCAGGAAATAAACATGGCAAAGAAATGTGGGAGCTTTGCTATATGCTGGTGGTTCTCTCAAACCCCAGGTGAATGCAGTTGTTAATGGTTGTTTGGTTCAGACTAAAAAATCATGCTTATAATATTAAATATACAGACTCCAGTTGGTTGGCACATCTAGCAATGGCGGCTGTACAATGCAGATGCTTGATATGCTGGTTAATCCAGTATCTATGAAACGGACTTCGAGGAACACAGAATGCAGCTGTCTGACTGCTATGCGGATGGACAAAAAGAGACCAAACCTCAGCTACATGATGCTGCCTTCACTGGCGGCAGTATAAGACTGGATCCCCTTTCGGACAGTGTGTTTGACGGGAAGCCTTCATTAGGTTTAGCTGCTGCCTGTCGAAATGAGAAGATAGCGACCAGACTGCCGAGAAGAGAACTTCAGGTTGATAACCTCCCACTCTAGGAGTCTCCAACATTCAACTGTCCTCCCTTGCTGGTAGATGTTTTACTGAGCAAGACCTCTTTATGGAATTGCAACTTGAATGATTTGAGTCATTTGGGAACATCAGTACCCAGAGACAAATGTACCCTTTAGGGCAGTGGGTGCTATATATACAGGTTTTCCCTCACACGCTCACTCAATCACTCACCCAATGAACATTTCAAGTATCCTCTCATTTCTAATTTCACTGCTCTCAGTTATTGTTTTTTGAGAGTAATATGCCCCATGAAGTGTCCCTTGGCCAGGTGTCATTGAAAGGACACTGCAATGGGCCGTTCCAAGCCATGAATACACTTAAAGAAGAAATACAGAGAAAGTGTCACAGAAGGTGAGACTCACACAGCGGCCGAGCGAGAGACAAGAGTGACATTTCAATAGGATCATGAGGGGAAAGAGAGTGAAGAACATCAATAGAGGAGCAATAGGCAGAAAGGAGGGGGGCAGTTGGTTGGCAGCAAGTCCGAACGGAAGAAAGAACAGTAATCAAGAGGGGAACAAATCAAAGCGAAAACTAGATGTTTAGCCGCTTGAAATGGGAGGAATAGACGAGCATTGTGAATATTATAGAGATAGAAACAACAGTAACAATCGGGATTTCAGATGTGCTAAGAAAAGGAAAGGGTAGAATAAAAAGCAACACCGGATTATGCGCAGTCGAAGAAATAGGAAACCGAGAGTGTGGGGAGGAAAGAAATGACAGAGGAGAAATAGTAGAAGTAGGAAATAATAAGACTTCAGTCTTAGTGGAGCTGAGATGGCGGCAATGGGTGGTTATCCAAGACTGGGGGGCAAGCAGGTAAACAGAAAGGATAGAGTCAGGAAAGGAAGAGAATGAGAAAACAATCCGGGAATCATCAGCATAACATTGGTATGAAAGAGCAAAAGGAGAAATAATAACAGCCAAAGAAGAATGTAAAGCGAGAAAAGAAGGGGACCCAGAACTAATTGTTGAGGAAATCTAAACTGGAGGGGAGAGCCACAAGATTGCTGGCAAACCCAGGAGATAGAATAACTATATTTGGAAAGATATGAATGAAACAATTGAAGAACAAGGAAGCCCTAAGGAAGTGAAAGAGAACAGAAGAATAGAAACATCAACAGTGTCAACAGCTGAAAAAAGATTGAGAAGTGCAAGAATTGAGGAAAGTTTAAAGTGATGTACAAAGGGCAAGGAATTAGCAACACATAGCTGCACAGTTTCAGCAGAATTAAATGGAAGAAAACTAGACGGATAAACAGGTAAAAGAGAATGGTGACCTAGATAAGTAGACATGTGGGTGTAGGCAACCTGCTCAAGTACTTAAGAAGAAAGAAGGCGTTTTAAGAATGGCAATGGGAACAACAATAGCATGTTTGAACTCAGAAGGAAAAGTGGCAAACCACAAATAGATGGGAAGAAAAGGAAGATCAGAGATTGGAGTCATATTCTGTAGCTGTAACTAAAGAAGAGTCAAAAAGCGAATGAAGGGGTGAAAGGTATTTAAGATCAGTGAGGGATCATGACTGTTTCCAATGCTGCTCAGTTTGGTAAGAAGTGGAATCAGGAGAATGCAGCAAAGGAGTAAGCTATGGCTGGAGAGGTTTACGCGAGGGAATGGTCTAGAGGGATAAAATGCGTTAAGGGTAGTGGAAAGTGTGGAAGTTACATGTGAGGAGGCAGAATCAGCAGAAAGGTGACAACAGTCATTTAATAAACAAAGAGTAGAAAAGAGGGAAAAAAGGAACAGGATGGAGTCAAAGGCTCATAAGTCATAATGGTAAAATGTGGAACAGGAAAAAGAACAGATGAGAGGAAGGAACATCAGAAGGAAAGCAAGAAAAGGTCGGAGGACTAGATGGGAAGAGCTGACTTTGCGGAGCAATCAGATGGGATGCAATAGAATGTAAAGTCTAAAAATGAACCAGAAACATGAGAAGGAGGAAAAGGCATTTGGCGAAATTGGTAGGAATTAAGCAGTGGAAGAAAAGGAGAAGAAGGATGTCATATATTGCACATGGCATACATGCATGCAACCTATAACATACATGTCATATATAAATCTTAAATCAACATGTACGGTAAGGGAAAACATGCCTAGTACTAATGTACACGTTATAAGTGGTCGTATTGCAAAGAAAGGGGGCACTAACTAATCTATGTACTATAATACTATTTATTAATCATTTCAATATTAAAAACATGAAATACTACACAGTTGCACTACCACCACAATGAAATCATAAATGTGTAATGATATCTGTATACACAATACTAGTCAATTGAACAAACACCTCAATTGTTGTTTCTTTGATTATCGATATCCAGGTGTACTAAGGGATTTTATCCTTGATTCTTGAGTGTTAGTCTATATATAAACCATAACATAAATGTATCGCGTATGTATTTAGCACATTTATTTCATATAGCTGTCAAATATGTGAAAAATGTATGCTACATGTATCATGCCTACGTTCGTACATATGTGCTGCTAGATCATAGCTTAACCTAAACACAGCATTGTTTGCTGCAAAGATATAATGGACCTTCAAAGGCACTCATTTGTGTGTGAAAGAAATGCTGTTGCCCCTCACCGTATTGCTTGGGATGCAAATTCTTGACACTGTGACAGGGATTTGCTGCTCTGCAAACTTTGAAAACTCTCCTTTTCGTCAATGTAAAGGCCTATCAAAGCACTAAATGGGCTGTAAAATTGGTGCAAATTGGAATGAGCCCTGCAAGAGCAGAGCATGGACGTAACCAAACCGGCTCACCAAAGGCCACCATACAACATGATCAGTTCTGCAATTCTGCACAACATGAGCACGCCACAAGCCTGTTCTAACAAAATTCACAGAATCAGAGGTAATATATTTATTTTGTGCCATTTGTGTTTGTATTTCCACGTCATGTAGTATATTTGTGTGTTCACGAATCACCTGCTGTTCAGTCAAGTGAAAATGTGTTTCCAGCAAATGTATCGCCCAAAGCTCACTTCATATTTTTCAGTTTTTTTGAAAGTCAGACTTTGTTTTCAGGCTTTATTTTAAGGATGGAGGAACCAGCTAAAAAATGATTCAAGCCTATCTTTGCAATGGCGGTTCGACTTGGCTTGAACGATTCAAACCATTTGGAGCTGAGCCGGCGAAATGGTTAGAAACTTTCAAACCAGAATTCGAGCTTCTGATGCTTGGACTCGGCTCAAATACAGCTCTGTGATAATACTGAACCTATAAGTATTGGATCAGCAGCCGAGAAGTCAATATTACTAGGGCTGAATACAAAAGTGACATAAAAATGAATGCAAAGGAAAAAAAACACTGATTCAGCACTTTTTTCATTTGGGTTTATTTCAGAAAAGTGCACATCACCTTATCCACAAACGTGACCTGCACATTTAAGGGTGCTGTTCTGAACGTGCTCCTGATACTAATATATGACAGGCTCCCAGCATTCACGTGGGTGTTGAAAGCAGTGGAAAAGGGCATTTGAGTATGCATGTTTGTGATGTACACGTTCACACATCCTTTGACAATAAGGCGCAGGTTTTCTTTAGCAGTTGCACCCCAAACACTCGTGTGAATCTGCCCCATCCTTTCTACAAATGTTCGAACCGGCATTTGAGTCAAACAATTCAATGCTCTCCCTTCCCTACTTTATACGTGACTAGAGCCAATCAATGCCATGCTATTATTTTGGAAGATAGTAGGTATCTTATATTCTAACACCATGGGGCAGATGTTAAGAGCCCCCTTTTGCAGCTGTCAGACAATCCACTGGAAAGTGTCCAACTGCCACCACTTTTGTGGTGTAGGTCTTTTCCTAGGTACTTTCCTCATCCACCAAAAGGAAAGCAGGGCATACCCTGTTTTCCCATGATAACACTGCATCCTGCAGTGAATCCCCATTGACCTCCAACATACGCGCATGCGCACTCAGTGGAGATCGGTAGCGACAGCCGCCATGAAAAAACATGGCAACTGTTACTCCAATGGACTCCTATTGAGTCTGACTGTTCTTAGCAAACACTAGAAAGCAGCCATAGTCCATAGCAATCCCAGCTGCTTCACTCACATCAAATGCGTAATGTGGGTGGAGATGGAGTCGGATTCCTTGAAAGGAGTGGGGAAATATGCATTGAGGAGGACGGATACCTTAGGGGCAATGCATTTGTCTTCGAAGCGAGACGACGCAGCGCAATACAGGTTAAAATCCTGAACCTGTGCTTAGAAACCACTCGTTGGTTTAGCGCGTTATAAATGAACAAGTAAAACACAATGAAAACACATTAAATTCTATGTATATATAAATTGCATTTTGATGTACTTGTCAATAGGTAAGAAATGGGGGTAGTAGGCAATATATATACAACTTGGAGTCTAAGGCTTACCCATCCTGTCTTTGCCCAACTATTTTTTAACACCATATAGACAGAACCAATTTATTTAACAAGTTATTCCTGTAGTCTGAGTTCCTGTAACTGGCTAGATGTCCCAGTGTCTTCTAATTTACTCTACTTTCGGGAGTTGACTTGCCCTAGGTTTTCGCTGATGTTCCCGCCTATCAAGGAGAGGTTCAAGACAAAGGGGAATCTAACCCTATCATCACTACTTTCCTGTCAGCTAAAAGATTGCACACTTCATCAAGGTCGATTATCTACTTTATTGTCATTGCCTTGGATCTGTGTGTCTTACTTAACTTAGTGAATGAATGAAGATCAAAGAGGTTCTAAAAACAGAGACAGCTGTAATTCCTTTGTGGCTGTCTATACTAAAAGATGATGCTATGTGTGAACTATGTCCACAGTTCTATTCTCGTGGAACACTGGGTTTAGGCCATCACTCCTGGACCTATTGTCAACCGGTTTCAGCGGTATTTCATTAATTCCCGCTTTCTTCAGGACATACGCTGACTTCAATAATACTGATCATTATAATCATCAGCAGAACAGCAAAGAAAAAACAACAAGACTGATATATTTTCTCGTCCTGTGTGTCCACATTGATGGGTTGTGGATGGTTTCCCGAATTTGTGCTGGCCGTGGCTTCCTGGTACCCCCTCTCTATTTTTTCCCCTATAGGGCACGTGACCAGGAAGCCACAGCCAGCACAAATTCTGGAAAAACAAAAATAAAGTTACGATATCACTATAATGTGATATACAAGAATGGAGCTCCATATGTATCGTTAAGATCAGTGTGTATAGGCCCATATTACCAAATTACTGTGAATGCAAGCAGGGGTTTGTTTGTTTGTTTGTTTGTTTGTTTATTGATTTGTATGGCGGGCCAAATCCAAGGGTAGCAGGTCGCAACAGGGAACAGAAAATATGAATGCTTAAAAGCTTGGTTACAAAGTAAGGCACATATACATATGAAACATTACAGGTAGTGGTCTTGACAAATCAGTTAAGGAATATACATATATGCAAATCAGTTAAAGGAATATACATATATACATATGAAACATTCTAGGTAATAGTCTTGACAAATCAGTTAAGAAATATACATATATACATGTTGTAGTAAGATCTAAAAGGTGTTGGTTGGGTCACAATTAGTCTTGGGAGGCATTACAGTGTAGCCATGTAAGAATATTTCGTATGAAGCTATAGTAGGATTGGTCTGTTCTAATGTCAAGTGGGACAGCATTCCAGCACTGGGCTGCCTTAACTGGGAAGCTACTGCCGCCTGTTTTTTTCAGTCTAAATTTCGGTACCTGTAGGCAGTAGGAATGGGTGGTTCTCTGGGGCGGGTCGATGTTTTCCTCACTTCCTGCTGCCAGGTAGGGGGGGCTACGTTGTTAAGACATGTAAAGGTAAGTGAAGCTGTTCTGAGTGAGATTCTGTCGCAGATTTTGAGCCACTTGTGTTCTCTTCTTTTGTTAGAGTTGTGTTCTCTAGAAGGTAGCTTGAGGGCAGTTCTAAGGGCATTGATTTGTAAGGTTTGAATTTTGTCAATGATGTATTTGTTGGCACCCAAATACAAGGCATTGCAATAGTCAAGTTTCCAGAGTATTAGGGCGTTGGCAAGGATATTTAATGTTAATGTTAAAGGCTATTTGTACCGTGCACTATCACCATCGAGTGGTCCCCTGGCACTCTGGCGGCTCTGAAAAAGGGAGGAGGGGGGTGGGTTAGTGGGAATAAGCTGGGAAAGTGCAAGAGAGCAGTGATGTGCTGTTGGCAGCCTCAGCCCGGTGGGTCCGTTGGCTGGGCTTGGGGTGTTTTACGGTCGGTAGTCGTCATGTGCTGTTTGTGCAAGTCTATGTGTGGTTTGTTTTGTTGTTGCAGTGTTGTGAAGTTTGTGTGGATTGCTGCATTTAAGGCTTGTGGTTGTGTTTGGTTAGAGTTTGAGAGGTGTATGCAGAGGGATGAAATTGTTAGTAGGTTGGTTAGTTGGAATTGCTGTCCTTGTAATTATGGGATTCCATCTAGGTGAGGTACATGCTGAGATTCACATTTCTATCTAGATGCGGCACAAGCTAAAGTTCAGAATTATAAGTTTGGTGTATGCTAACAATCACTTTCCTATCTAGATGCGACGCAAGGCAAAGTTAAGAGTCCTTAGTGTGGCACAAGCTAACAATCACATTTCTATCTAGATGTGACGCAAGCTAAAGTTCAGAATTCTAAGTTTGCTGTATGTTAACAATCACATTTGTATCTAGATGCGATGCAAGCTAAAGTTACGAATCCTGAGTGTGGCACGTGTTAACAATCACATTTCTATCTAGATGCGACGCAAACTAAAGTTAAGAATCCTGAGTGTGGCACGTGCTAACAATCACATTTCTATCTAGGTGCGACGCAAGCTACAGTTAAGAATCCTGAGTGTGGCACGTGCTAACAAACACATTTCTATCTAGATGCGACGCAGGCTGAAGTTCAGTTCCCTAGAGGTGCGGCACTAGCTAAAATTTGCAAGTAAATTAATATGCATCACAAGGTAACATTTACAATCCATTTGGTCACAAGTCTTCCTAAGTATGTATTGTCTAAGTCTATGGCAGTCTGCGCTGTGGAAGGTAAGGTAGAGTGACAGGGGCTTTCGGAGTAGAGTAATTGCTCTACGCCCCACCCAAGCCACACTCAGAGTTTTGTTGGTGTCTGTTCAATTCCTTGGCTTCCCCTGCGGACCCCTGCAGACACATCTTGGGGCCGTCTCTGTTGGAGCCGCCCTTTGCCTTGGGGCCCGTAGCCACGGGGGCTGCCGGGCAGAGGGCTGCCCTGGGAGGGTTCATGATATGTGGCCAAGAGACCAATCAGGGTGCAGGGGTAGGGTTGGGAGGCGGGATTGGGCTGGGGAAGGAGGGGAAAGGAGGAAGGGGACTGGAGCGCGCTAAAATGCCATTTCTAAACACTTTTACAGTGTTTGGGAAGTTGGCGGGGCATCTGGGGCAAGGCTCTCGGGCAGACTCACCGTGGCCAGCTCCTGCAGAGTGATGGAGCTGGCGAGGACGCCGCGCTCTGTTGGTTTGTTTTTCCTTTGGTCAAGAGACCAATCAGGATGCAGGGGGAGGGTAGGGAGGCGGGATTGGGCTGGAGAAGGAGGGGGAAGGAGGAAGGGGACTGGAGTGCCGAGCGCGCTAAAACACAATTTTTAAACACTTTTACAGTGCTTGGAATGTTGGTGGGGCATCTGGGGCAAGGCTCTGGGGCAGACTCACCATGGCCAGCTCCTGTGGAGTGATGGAGCTGGCGAGGACGCCACACTCCGTTGTTTTTTTTTTTCCTTTGGTCAAGAGACCAATCAGGGTGCAGGGGGAGGGTTGGGAGGCGGGATTGGGCTGGGGAAGAAGGGGGAAGGAGGAAGGGGACTGGAGCACCGAACGCGCTAAAAAGCCATTTTTAAACACTTTTACAGTGTTTGGAAAGTTGGCGGGGCATCTGGGGCAAGACTCTGGGGCAGACTCACCGTAGCCAGCTCCTGCAGCTGGCCTGGGTGAGGAAAGCTCTGCTTGCCCTAATGAGTTTGCACGTGTAGGCAGTAGAGGATGCTAATGAGTTTACTTGTTTCTTCAGTGTTAAGGCAGAGTCAAGGTGAAAACCTAGTGTTTTCACTCCTTTGGCAACTGTGATTATATTGGCATCAATGTTAAATGCCGAGTAGTTGGGGCTACGTTTTTTTAGGTTGGCAGCGGATCCGAGGAGCAGGATTTCAGTTTTATCATCATTCAGGCATAGGCCGTGTGTGGCCATCCATGCCTGAATGATGAGATATATTTTGTTTTCCAAGGCCGTATCAGAGTCAAAATTGCCCGAAAGGGGAATGAGGATCTGAGTGACGTCTGCATAATTTCTGTAGGTGACACCCAGTCTATCCAATTTGTCAAATAAGGGCTTGGTAAAGATATTGTACAGAGTTGGCGAGACGCAAGAACCTTGGGGTACACCGCAAGTTATTTTGATAGAGTCTGCTGATGCCAATTTGGAGAAGACTCTCATTGTGCTGTTGTCCAAGAATGATTGGATCCAGGCTATGGCCTCACTTGAAAAGTGGGCAGCCGATGCCAGGTGTTCACACAGGACTGTGTGATCCACCAGATCAAAGGCCGCCGATAGATTAAAAAGGAGTAGCATGGCGGTGTTTCCCCTGTCATTGAGCTCGTCAATCTGTACTTTGAGATTAGTTAAAGCTGTCTCTGTGCCATGCTGTGGTCTAAATCCTGATTGGCGAACACATAGGGGCTGTTTAGATTCAAGATAGTGCTGGATTTGTAGGTATGCTACTCTGTCTATTATCTTGAGAAGGGAGGGTACCGTGGTGATGGGCCTATAGTTTGTGGGAATGGCGGGGTCTAGGGTTTGCTTCTTGAGGAGAGGTAGAACCCAAGACTCTTTTAGGTTGCTTGAGATAGAATTAGAGGAGAAAGATGAAAGATCAGTTTGGTTATGAAGGGGGCTAGGTCCCTTGCAGCATCCTTAATGAGCTGGGCTGGGCAGCTGTCACCCTTGCAGTTGGACTGTTTCCAGAATAGAAATTTTGGCAAATTTGAATGGGGCAGGGCCTAGTGAGTTGGTAGTCGTATGGCTGGTGAGGAGTGGTCTCTCATTAGGAGTTAGGGAGTCTTTTTTTAAGGAGATTTTGGTTTGGAGTGTTTTGATTTTATTTGTTAGGGCATTTTGGATACTGGTGCACCATTGTTTGTCTTTGGTTATGTTGTCAGGTGGAGTACAGGGGATTCCAGCTCCCTTAGGATAGCAAATAGTTCCTTGGTGTTGGAATTTGCATTGCAGATTATTTCATTAAAGATATTTTTTTTTGTGAGTAGGATTTCTTTTTTGTAATTATTGGCAAAGAGTTTAAGTTTCAGTTTGTTTTCTTCAGATGGGGTGTGACGCCATGTGGATTCTAATTTCCTTTTTTGCATTCTTAATTCTTTTAGGTGGGAGGTGAACCAGGCATTTAGGCGTGTTTGTTGTTTACTTTTTTGAAGCTTTAGAGGAGCAATAGTGTCTAATGCTTTCTTCATAGCATTATTGTAACTTTCTACCAGGATCCAGGTTATTGGGAAGAACATTGATAGTTGGTCGTAGCAATGGTAGGAGATTGTCTGGAGTTATATTTATTTTGGCTCTAGTGGGTAGTGGTGGTGCCATAGTTTTCTCTTTGGTAATTTGTTTGTTTAGAGTTAATGCAAAGTCAATAAGGTGGTGGTCTGTCCGTGGTTGAGGGGTAATTTTGGTAATGGTAGTATCACAATTCAAGGTAGCAAGCCAGTCCAGAGTCCTTCCTTTGTTCAGTGTTAGGGTGTGGACCTTTTAGGTTAAGCCATGTTCAGCTAGCATAGTCGCTATAGACTGAGCTGATTCGTCATCCGGGTCATTAAATCCTAAATTAAAATCACCTAGTAATAGGTTTTGTGATGAATCTTTTGTATTGTTGGCTAGGAGGCTAGATAGATCCTCCTCAAAGGTCCCAATGGGGCCAGGTGGCCTATATATTAGGTAGATTGTTAAGGTGTGGCAGTTGGAAATAGGCAATTTGTCTGGGAGCAGTTCGCATGATATGAGGGGAGGTAGAGCTAGTAGTCTTAGAGCAATATTTGTTTGTTTGTTTATTCGTTTATTTGTAATGCGCACCTAACCCAGGAGTAGCAAGGCGCAGAGGCAGCAAGAGGATTGTAAAGCTTAGTTACAGTGGCGCCATAGATAGAGTCCAACTGAGGTTACATTGTTGGAAGCATCCAAAATAATGAGAGCCGATACAGCAAATTATGGTTACAAAAGATATAAGATATACAATATTTACAAGTTATATATTATGACGAAACATAGAAGATCAGTAGATATACATAGTTATACACAATTTACAATAATTATAGTGTAGCACAGCAAGGAGAAGCGTTAGGTGTCGTGTTCCTTGAGCCAGTGGATGGTATTGGATCTGAATTGTAGGTAAGGGAGGTCTTCCCTGATGGCTGGTGGTACAGAGTTCCAAAATTGTGCCCCTTTAACAGGAAAACTGTTCCCTCCAGACATAGTACATTTGAATCTTGGCACTAGCAAGAGATTAGAGTTAACCTTTCTGGAAGGGCGGCAGGATACTAGTCTAGTGAATCTCGTTATCAAGTATTGAGGGGCAGCTTGGTGGAGGCATTTGTGAGTCAGAGAGACAGATTTAAGGAAGATTTCGTCTTTTGTTGAAAGCCAATTAACAGATCTTCTAGTCTCTGAGATGTGGGCTTTCTTCGGGAGGCTTAGAGCAGCTCTTAAGGCATTATTTTGTAAAATTTGAATTTTGTTTGCAATATATTTGTTGCTGCCTGCGTATAAAGCATTACAATAGTCCAGCTTGGACAGGATCAAAGCTCTAGCTAGGGTGATGCAGTTGATGGGTGAGAGGAATGGTTTGGTTGCTCTAATAAGTTTGCAAAGATAAGATGTGGCGGATGCCATAGCGTTGACTTGTTTTTTGAAGGTAAGTGTGGAGTCTAGGTAGAAGCCGAGAGTTTTGACCTCCTTGGCTACGGTGATATTGTTATTGTCAAATACAAAGGAAGAGTAATTTTGGCCTAGTTTGTTAAGGTTAGGTGTGGTGCCTAGGATGAGGAGTTCTGTTTTGTCATCATTCAGGAATAAACTGTGTGAGGCCATCCATGCCTGGATGAGGAGGTACACTCTATTTACAAAGGCCAAATCCTTGTCATAATCCCCTGTCAACAGGATGAGGATCTGGGTATCATCAGCATAATTAATTTAGGTGATACCCAGACCATCTAGATCATCGAAAAGGGGCTTTGTGAAAATGTTGTACAAGGTAGGGGAGACACAAGAGCCCTGAGGTACGCCACAGGTGATGGGCATTGGGTCAGCGAATGCTAGTGGGGAGAAGACTCGTATAGTGCGGTTGTTAAGAAAAGATTGGATCCAGTCGTTGCCTCTTGAGAAAAGTGGGCTGCTGATTGTAAATGATTACAGAGGATCTCATGGTCAACCAGATCGAATGCAGCTGAGAGATCAAGAAGTAGCAGTAATGCAGTCTTACCCTCGTCTCTCAGCTCATCTATCTGTGCCTTAAGGTCTATGAGTGCAGTCTCAGTTCTGTGCTGGGGTCTGAAGCCTGACTGTCGGACTCCTAGAAGGTAGTAATGTTCAAGGTAGTGTTGGATTTGTTGGTACGCTATTTTATCAAGGATTTTGAGTAGGAACGGCACTGTGGTGGTGGGACGTTAATTAGTTGGAGTGGAGGGATCTAGGTTGAGTTTTTTAAGGAGGGGGAGGACCCAAGATTGTTTCAAATTATTGGGTATGGTGTCTGATGTGAAGGATGCATTTATTAGTTTAGTGATAAATGGTGCAAGTTCACGAGCTGCATCTTTTATCAATTGTGCAGGGCACAGGTCCCCATGGCAATTCGAAGGTTTGAGTGTGAGAATGACATTTTTAACCTCTTTCGTGGATACTTTACGGAAGGTGAAGTAGGGAATCGGCGCAGGAGGCGGCGTCCAGGTGGAATGTGACATTAAGGAGCTAGTGCTGCTGGGTTTGGTGGTGGAGAGGAAGGAGTCTTTTTTAATGCTGATCTTCATTTGCAAGGAGGTAATTTTATTGGCTAGGGCATTTTGTATACCCGTGCACCAATTTTTATCCTTGAGGCAGGAGTCAGGCATCTGTACAGGGGATTCTACCTCTTTCAGAATTACAAATAGCTCTTTGGTATTAGATTTGGCTTGAGAGATTCGGAGATTATAGGAAATTTGTTTAGCCAAGATAATTTCTTTTTTGTACTGGGAGGCTAGTTTGCTCAAGTTTTTTTTGTTATTTTCTGAGGGATCTGACCTCCAGATTTTTTCGCAGCGTCGTTTCTCCTGTCTGATAGCCTTAAACTGGGGAGAGAACCAAGTATTCACATGTTTGCGAGGTTTGCTCTTTCTCATCTTCAGAGGTGCTATGACATCAAGAGAAGATAGCATTACTTTGTTATACAGGTCTACCATGGTGAAAGGATCTGTGTGGTCCCGAATGGTGTTGAGGGTAGGTAAGATCAAGGGGATAAGGTTTTCAGGAGTGATGTTTCTTTTGTTTCTGGTCTGGACAGCTGGAACTATACTGTCAGGTGGCGATGATGTAGCCTCTAAGGAGAACGTGATCAAGTAGTGGTCAGTCCAGAGTTGTGGCATTATAGATGAGACCAGGATTGGGCAATTATGCACAGCTAACCAATCGAGTGTTCTGCCTTTGATGTGGGTGGGATCAGAGATCTTCTGGATGAAACCTAATTCCTCTGAGGTGTTGTTGATTAGAGTGGCATTAGCAAATGAAGGGTCGCTGAGACCAAGGTTGAAGTCTCCTAATAGGATGCTTTGGGAGGAGTTCTTAAGGTTGTTAGAAAGGATGTTTGTAAGGTCTTCTTCAAAGGATGCTAAAGGCCTGGAAGGTCTGTAAATAAGGTGAATAGATACAGACTGTGTATTAGATAGGGTTAACTTCGCAGTTAAGGATTCACATGATCCTGTGTTGAGGGGTGGAGAGATTTTCAATGTTAGTTTAGTTTTAGCTATTATGGCAAGACCGCCACCTCGAGAGGTGGTGCGATCAAGTCTTAATAAGGTATAATCGTCTGGTAAGGCTAACATAATTGCGGGACCAGCTGCTGGGTGGAGCCAAGATTCGGTGACAGCTAGGAAGTCTAAATCTTCATTGTATAGTAGGTCGGCTATGTCTGTTGCGTGGGCTACCATGGAGCGGGCATTTATGAGTGCACCCTTAGTCTCAGACTGTATTGGCTTCAAGAGAGATGGCTGGATTTTAGGAATACCTTTCAGGGCGTGGACAGGCTCTCGGAAGAGTCTGCTGTTGAGTTGAAGAGGATGTTGGGAGTGACTGGAGCTGCAGGGCCTAATAGTGGCATTACTTTGTGCTGATTTGGTTAAAGGATCATAAAGCCTTGGGAGTCTGGCACGTAATTTGAGGTTCCTCTGTAGTAAAGTGCAAGGTATGGTAATCATGTCGATCTGTTTGAGGAAGTTAGGCGTTGGCGCAAGTCGAAGTGAGTTTGGTAGCATAGTGGGACGTTGTGAACTAGTAATGTGTAAAAGTGATCTTAGTAGGACAGTGTAAAGCAGTGGGAGATTATGTACGTGGAGCTAGTTAGGAATTATGCAATGTGACTACCGGCAATTAGCATATAGGATGCAGTGAGATGCATGTGTGATGGAGTTGTGCGGTGGGGTCTAAGCACTACCACACATGATAAGGTGGTCAATTGCATTGAGAACCCGAAAGGCAACAGTTCAGTATGTGCAAGCACTGGCACCCCTAAATTCGAAGTTTGCAATGGAGCCAGAGAGGCAGCAGTTCAAAATGCACAGACAATAGCACGCCTAGATTCGAATTTTTGCAATGGGGCCAAAGAAGCAGCAGTTCAAAATGCACAGGCAATAGCACACCTAGATTCGAAATTACAATGAGGCTTAAGCAGAGTGTAAGCAAAAGTGCAAGAGCACGCAGTTGGTTTAATTATAGGTACACCTAGATTCAGATTTCAGCACAGGCATTGGGAGCAGGTTGTATCTACTCATGGCGATAATAGTTATAAAATAGTAGTCTCCCACATAACATACGATTGTTAGCATTTAAACTATGATACAGTGTATATGCACGGGAGTGCGCTTAAGTCAGTAGGTTCGCCTCCAGTCGGATGCGAATTGGTGACTGGCCTGCCAAGGCAGATAAAGGTTGCAGGGAATTCCAGGACCCGGCAGTTAGACAATGCAGAAGGTATAGGTGAGTCACTTTAGGTTTTGCTCTAATTCCAGTGAAAGGAGTTGGTTGGGTAATGGGCATCAGAACAGCCGGCAGTGGGCAAACAATAGTAGCGCTGGCATACTAACAGAATAGGGTGCGACCCTTATAGCAACTAAGTAGATAAGTGGTCAACATAGTTTTAAGTTGCCAGGGTGTCTGGGAAGGGTTGTTCATACAGGGGCTTCTATGCTCTATTAGAAGTTCAGAGCGGCAATGAGGAGCTTGACTAACAGTGTAGGTCGCTGCGGCGGGATCAAGTCTGGGCACTGCAGGAGTTAGTGTGATGCAGGGTTACGTAGGGCTCATAGTCGCGCTACAGGGTTTTAAAAGTTAGATAAGATATGGGCCATATCATGAGCAGTTAGTTTTTGCTATAATGGCTAGACCGCCTCCTCTACTGTTAGGTCTGTCCATTCTAATTAATTGATCGTTTTCAGGAATAGCTAGAGAGAGTGCTGGACCTGCTGCTTCGTGCAGCCATGATTCTGTAATTTCCAGGAAGTCAAGGTTGTCAGAGGATAGGGTGTCAGCTATTGCAGTGGCGTTGGCCACTAGGGACCTGGCATTGATCAAGGC
Organism: Ambystoma mexicanum; assembly: GCF_040938575.1. Classification (NCBI taxonomy): domain Eukaryota; kingdom Metazoa; phylum Chordata; class Amphibia; order Caudata; family Ambystomatidae; genus Ambystoma; species Ambystoma mexicanum. Next base: position 1,438,402,950 of record NC_090929.1, on the reverse strand, counting down.
TCCAGTTAATGTGGTTGTGTTAGGTGTATTCTGGATTTTTATTGGAACGAGTTTGGGTTTAATAGTGTTGTTGCAAGGTATGGTTTGGTTGGGACATAATTTAGGGTGCCGTGAGGTAGGTTTATGTTGGGAATTAAAGGCCTTGTTGCTATAACATACAGGCTCGTAGATGCGGGATAATCAAGCTCGAAGTCTGCTGTTTCTGTCCACGGTGGGACAAGGTGCATGTTTAGAGAAGGACATAATTAGAGCAATGAATGGTATGGTGAAGCACAGCAAAGAGGCCACCTGAGTCTTGTTAAGATACATCGTAGTGGGTAGAGAGGAATGGTAGGAAGTGCAGTCTAACTCAGCATAGGCGAGGGGCGTATGAGTGTAGGTCGACTGGTCCCATGTGGGCTGTGGTATGAGAGCAATTCAGTGGCTAATTTATGTGGGGCACGCAGTAGCTAACAGTAGGCTGTTTCAGAGGGGCACACCGTGGCAAAAGGCAATTTCAAGAGGACACAAAAGGTCAATAGGCAATAGGCTGTTTAATTGGGGCACGCAATAGCTAACAGTAGGCAGTTTCAGAGGGGCACACAGTGGCAAAAGGCAATTTCAAGAGGACACAAAAGGTTAATGGGCGATAGGCTGTTTCAGTGGGGCATGCAATAGCAAACAGTGGGCAGTTTCAGAGGGGCACACAGTGGCAAAAGGCAATTTCAAGAGGACACAAAGAGGTCAAACAGTGATAGCGGAGCTATGACTGGTATTCTGGGCAGTGAACATACAGTAATACAGTTAGGTATTGCAATTACAGTGATCGATCGTGAAAGCACAGCGTGGCAGGTTGCAGTGAGCCGGCACTAATGTGGCTGTGCACACAGGATACCTCAAAGGGCAATAATGCCACAGAGGCGAAGTAGGTAGTCAGTAATAATAAGTAAAAAAGTTAGTAGTGTTCCACTCTGGACATACAAGTGCGGAAATCGGGTGATAACTAGGTTAATTGTAGCGTTTTGGGTAGTGATTTTACCTTACAGTGTGGGTGTTGTTGGGTAACGCCAAGTCCGTTCAGTGCAGGTTGACCAGTTTAGGGCAGAGTAACTGGCTGACGGCGTGTACGGCTGTGGACAGGCTTTGGACAGGTAACAGCCTCGGCTCCGAGGGCCTTGCTGACGTGGGCCAGCTTTGCCTGTCGGCGCGTTATAGGGCAATGAAATGGTACAGGAAGCCAATCAGGGCTCAGCAGTGTGGATTGGGCTGAGTTTAGGCTTAGGATGCCATGGTTACATGGCGGGCGGCCATCTTGGAGGTGGTGCCTCCCTTGTGGTAGGCAATGGAGGTTGGGGTATGATTTCACCCAAATGAAGCGCTTGAGGGTGCAGGATCCTGTAGGCTGGTGACTGGGGCTGATTAAGCAGTGTGGGCATCAACTGGGCAATATTAGCGGATAATGCAAAGTGGAAAAATGGAAAAAGCATTTTCGTTTTTTCCAGGCGCAGTGATCTGTGCGCTTACCGCTTCTTCTGTGAGTAAGGCAGACCTCTCCTAGGCTGGCCCCTGCTCCTGCAAGGTTGGAGGGAGCTCCTGCTCCACGGGAAGGGCTGGCAGGAGTGCTTCGTGGGGGCTCCGGACAGGTAACAGCCTTGGCTCCGAGGGCCTTGCTGACGTGGGCCGGTGTCTGAACAAAAAAGCCAGCCACTCCAGAAGCAAAGAGCCACATGGCGCTGGCCACAGCCCAGGAACTTGCATTAAAAAAAGAACCCCAAAAACTTTTTTAGGGGTTGCAAGGGAGACCACAGGTGCAGAAAGGAAGACCTCAGGGATCGCAGTTGCGACCGACGTCCCTGGAACAAGCCTCTACCTCCAAACTGAGAATATATATATAAAACCAAAGTGGCAATGCCACTCTAAGGAACCCAAAATAGTCAGGAATCAATATTACTCTGTCTTTTATCATTACAAGTAAGGTGGCATTCTCTGTAAGATCATAGTTCGACATTTGGAATCTATAAAAAGCAAATTATTTTGTGTGTGAATAAACAGGCATATGAGAAATAAACTAGACATATGTTTGTTTTTAACAGGGTTATTTTGTGATTCTGTTTCACTGTTGGCCTGAACTAATGGAAAGGCTTGGAAGCTAAGCGGTGCTCTGCCGGCGATTTTAGATACAAATGCTTAATCGCAGTCGTTTTCATCTAGACATTAGCATGATGCGAAGGGCCTGTCACAGGCATTGGTCACTCCATGGTCTATTCAGATCTGTTAACCAGTGTTTCTAATGCGAGTGGGGGGTGCGAGGGAGCACCATACTCATGATGACAGCTCTCCTGAAGGTAGCTCCTCTGACACCTCCAAGAGCCAAAGCTGTCTGCAATCCTTTTTTTCTAGCAGCAGCATATAGCTCTCCTCTGCTTGTCCTTGGGAGGGTGGGTGCAGATGGAGAGCTTGCATTGACTCCCCACCAGGATAGGCAATGGGCCGGAAGAAGACTGAGCTGCACTCCAGCAAGGTTTCTCATGCCGGAATGCTGCTCTGTCCCCAGACCCAAGGGCTGGAGCAGGAAACTCCAGGATCTGTTCTGAAGCTGAGGCACGTACGAGCATCCCTCCTTCAACAAGCAGACCACTTTTCGAAGACACAGGACACTGAATACAGAAACAGCCAAAGCTACTTATACCACCCCATCCTCACCATGGAGTAGAGGGTTCCCCCAGTAAATGTTTTCCATTTCTAGCATTGCTCCCCACGGAATGGGCACTGGCATGACAACATTTCTCGTAGCCCTGTTCTGGAAAAGTTCCGACCCTTATCACAAACGACAATGAGCAACATGAACTAAAGGGCACCTCGCGGCTCCCTGCTGCATGCCATTGGTCATAGCATGCAGGCATCTGTGGCTACCTTGCAGCTCCTGGCTGCATGCCATTGGTCATAGCATGCAGGCATCTGTGGCTACCTGTCGGCTCCTTGCTGCATGCCATTGGTCATAGCATGCAGGCATCTGTGGCTACATCGTGGCTCCTTGCTGCATGCCATTGGTCATAGCATGCAGGTATCTGTGGCCACCTCGCGGCTCCCTGCTGCATGCCATTGGTCATAGCATGCAGGCATCTGTGGCTACCTTGCAGCTCCTGGCTGCATGCCATTGGTCATAGCATGCAGGCATCTGTGGCTACCTGTCGGCTCCTTGCTGCATGCCATTGGTCATAGCATGCAGGCATCTGTGGCTACCTCGTGGCTCCTTGCTGCATGCCATTGGTCATAGCATGCAGGCATCTGTGGCTACCTCGCCGCTCCTTGCTGCACCTTCCGGCTCATTTCTGCATGCCATTGGTCATAGCATGCAGGCAGGCATCTGTGGCTACCTCGCGGCTCCTTGCTTAATGTCATTGGTCATAGCATGCAGGCAGGCATCTGTGGCTACCTGTCGGCTCCTTGCTGCATGCCATTGGTCATAGCATGCAGGCATCTGTGGCTACCTCGTGGCTCCTTGCTGCATGCCATTGGTCATAGCATGCACGCATCTGTGGCTACCTCGCGGCTCCTTGCTTAATGCCATTGGTCAGAGCATGCAGACATCTGTGACTTCTCACTGGTGCTGAGGCTTTGACAACACAGCAGGCCTAAAAGTATAAAACGATTCTGATTTTCCTTTCAAGACAACAATTAAATCAGGCTTCCCTCAAGCTTTAAAGGTGACGAAACGTTTTATCTTGCGTTATTTTGGGTGCAGTTTTACTATGAAATTCATCTTGGGGCATTGCAAAGCAACCAAGTAAAGAACATAGAAAAGGGCCAAGGAAAGTAGAAAGGGAATGAACAAGTAAGAGGGGGGCTTTGTCCCCGTAAAAAGCAAAAGAATATGAAAAAAAGGTATTAACAGCTGAATCTGCAGAGTTAAAATGTTTCCAGAAAAAAAGTGGTTAGATGAAAAATCATCTGTCAGCTCGAGTGACCTGAAAAAGAGAAGGTTCATGTCTAAACTGGAAACACAAAGCCTGATTTCATAACCGCCTTTCACCCATGGCCTCTCTGTAATCCTCAAAAAATCACGTCCGGCTGTGCCCCAGTTCGGTTTGTGAATAAATTGGTAGCACTTTACAATCGGAAAAATGCTTTATTAAACACTATATTTAAAGCTTTGTAGTGTGCAATTTACGCATCATATCAAATTGTCCTTTTGTTTTTTACGCTCTGTGCTTTGTAATGCAGTTAACTATCATCAATGAACTGGTACAACCACCAACTGGAGACCAACTACTGAACCCTAGGACGCCATTTTACTCTCTATATTTTGAACATTCCTACACGTGACTACTCTCAAAGCAGGTAGCAGGCCTGCAAACTCTTAACCTCATGAGTGAACTTATAATATCGCCTTACAGACCAAGGGAGGGGTAATTATCGTTGGATAATGGCCGGCCACCAAGGTAGGGCCTGAGACGAAGCTGAGGGACATAAGTTGGGACGGGTCTTTATCCCAAGTGATAATAGCCCCTTCAAGGTCCAGCACATAGTGGTAATAGTATTACATGTTTTAGAGGTTTCTTGGTGAAGTAAAAACATTACTTTGATAGTGAATAAAGTAAATAGACAAACTTAGTAAATTAACTCTGTTTTTATTTTGTAGTATTTAAATAAGGTTGTTTAATTAATCTTTTATCACACACTGAACACCGAAGACCAGCCTCTAAGCGTGGAACCGTGATTTTTCTATGTTGTCTTGCCTCCAAGACAAACACATTGGCCCTCAGCTATCCTCCCGGCCCAATATGTCAGCTATCCTCCCAGTCCAATAAGTTAAGCACTTAAATTGCAAACGTGGCTATAATGGAGCAGTTTTAACAGGAGCATGCATTAGGAGTCATGCAAAAGTAAACGTTTTCTATGTAAGAAAGTGAAAACATTTTCCAATGTTTAATCTTTGTCTTCGTTTCGTTAAATAGGATGTTGCAGAAAAAAAGCTCCTCCCAGAGAGCAAGTGTCTTGTTGAATAAGTATTGCCTCGAAATCACAACTGTTTCCTCTTTACTTTTCAAGACTTAGAGCCTGATACATGGAATTTGTTGCACGGTTCAAAGTGACGTTGTACTGCTAAATCGGGCCCAGAATGCAGTCAATACAAGTAGTTATTGACGGCACTCTTAACAGTCTGATTGGCTGCAAGGAGGTCACTAACAATCCCCATGTGCTAATAAATGTTTGTATAGTTCTTCATGCAGGATTCCTTCCAATTCCAAGCACTGTAACAATACCTTTCATGTTTACCCAATTTAATGGCTCACATTTTTGTGAACCTTGGAAGGATAAATGGCTAGGTTGGCCCTTCTGGGATTCAAATGTGCAGGCGCAGGCTACGCCCTGTATGAGGCGAGCACTTATCGTGCAAGCTTAGGTTTTATACAGAGGGAAACTTTTACTGCAATCCAATATTAGGCATCCCCAGCATGCCCCTAGCAGTGGGGTTGTTGAGCAACCCTAAAAGTAGGAAAAGTTTCAGGAGGATAGCTAAGGAGCAAAGGGCTCGTCTTGGAAGCAAGACGATGCAGAGCAACACAGGTTCGATTCCCGGGCCCATGCTTAGACATCTCTGGGTATTAAGTGCGTTATAAAAACCCATTACAATTACAAGAAAAAAAAAAGGTGGTACCACCGGAAAGGAGGCGGAGGCGGGCTGGCAAAATGTCACCACCCCTACAGTGCTTATTATTAGTGCAGCCAGCAGCCATGTGCATAGCAAGGTTTCGTGCTGCTCCTTATCTCCCATCACTCCAGCGGGTTTGGAGGCAGATGGGATCAGTGGAGACCAATTCCGCTCCCAAGCGTGGGATGTGGGTGGCAGTGAAACGCTGCGGGCCCTTTCAATCAGTTTACAGAGGCCCGGGTTCATTGCACCTTGTGACTCAGTGAAAGTGCCTCCGGTGATGTGATGTGAAACAAACAGGAAGCGCAGCAGGCCATGCGTGTCTGCACTCACAAAGTCAATATCTTACAATGGAAGAAGTGGCTTTTGACACACAAAAAAACGTGCCAGGACCACTTCACAAAACTGTTTCCTTTCTTAGGTGTGCCAAGGGTGCACAAAAGAGAAGAAAACGATGCAAGCTGCACCTGGGGGCGCCCAAAAAAGTGAGTCTGCAAGGAGAAATGCCTTCAAGCTGGAATGCTCACCCCCCATGCGGAATTTGCGCTATAGGGAAGTTACTAGTGCATCTCAGCACGCATCCCTGATTCATGAAGGTGGGTGCTCTGTGATGCGGCAGTCGGTGCATCTGTTTTCCCTGCCATGTAGCAGGCGCAGGTGAAAGCACTATGCTGATGAGGGTCTTTGCAGAACCCTACCTGCATTTTTACAGTCGTGCATGGAAATACCCAAAGCGTGAGGCCTGATTCACAGAGCGCTTTCCAATGGGCTTTTGCCTTTATAAAACGCTTCTGTGAAGTAAGCCCTATAGCCTCAAACTACAAATAGCCCATGCCTTGAAACCAAGGAAGAATTAAAAACAACCACAGCTGCACATACCAACACACCAACCTGCATTCGTAAACTGAAAACACGCACGAGTACCCAGTGACTTGAAGCCCAAACAACCACCTTTACAGGTCTCTCAGGACACACACGAACAGAGTACGGGTAGGTGTGTAATATGTTGTATTGTCTTCTATGTCGCTGTGTTTGGGTAATGAGCCTTTTCTCTGCTACGGCCCCATCATTCACTTACCTTCGGGAGCGAACCACTGCTAAGCAATTATAATTACAGTGGTCTCGGTATTCGAACCTGTGTTGCTCTGCTTTGTTTTGCTTCCAGGACGAGCACGTTGCCAGTGAGTTATACTACCCGTGTCAACCCGGGGCATGCTTAGTACAATAACGGGTTGCATGTAGGGGAACTGTTATTAAGTCACTTCACACCCCCATGTTTTTGTATCATAGAGGAGAAACATTATTGTCAACTCTTAAAGACTGTTTTCCTATACATAAAGAGGCTGCTATAAAAGGCACACTGCTTTGTGTTAACCTATATAAACAAATAATTCGGAACAAACAAAATGGCAGTAGAGGCCAGTATTCCAGTAAAAATCTATACATGTCTGGTGTCCGTTTTTTTTTTTAAATCGGACTCTCTCAGGCTCACTGACATATTGAAAAAAAGTCACAAATGACCTGTGCAGAATCAAGCTGTATTTTACGCCTGATAACCTCAGCCCCACAGCAGAAGTCCTCACTCTACCGCACATTAGGACACTGTTTGGGGGCCCAGAATGCAGGCTGTATTTGCTATATAAAACAGTGCGCATAGCTGCCAAACATCTGTGTGCCCTCAGCCTATGTGTCGTAACAAGGTTTCCGCTGCCCTCACAGCCATCCCTAGTGTCCATGTACACCAGAAAAAGGTCAAATAAAACTATCCTGATGCATCCGAGATGCCACAGGCACCATTGAAGCTTTTTTCCATGTTTATTATGTCATGGTAATGAACACAGAAAACAGACTTTATTCTGAAGGCAGAATCATTGGTGATGATTGCAATATTACCTGTAGTCTGACTCTGCTGGTAAAAGAACTTCTCCTTGTGTTAAGGGACCGTTGATACGCTCTGGCCCTTAACATGGGTGGCAGAGTATTGCCAACAGGGTGGGCCTGTCCTATCAGGTAATATTGTGCCATAAGTGTGGATAAAATATTGGTTACCAGTCGCCAAAAATCACTGAAACTTGTCCTCTACGATGCTACCTGCATAACGTATCAGCATTAACATTGTCACACCAGTGCTACCAAGAGAATGCTCAACTAGCTGCTTCTGCTATTACATTCAAGTCATAATGCATTATGTTGAGGATGGTCCAATCGAAAAGTAAAGATCACCTTGCAGACAAACCTTTAATCTCGGACAATTTCCACACAACGTGCAGCACTTTCTTCACAAGGCTGAAGAGCTTGAAAGCCCAAAGTAAAAGAAAAGATATGAAGACTTCTCCTTACCTATTCTGTCACCGTGCCCCATTTGGCCCTCACTCATCCTCTCCTAAGCAATTTAAGATTTACCTGAAGACTTTCATTTCAATCAGTATCTGCTGCCAGCAAATTTACACCATCATGGACTGATTGCCACACCCACTAGCTCCTCTCCACTCCCCAGCCCATAAATGGAACTGAGCTTATCAAGCATGCAGGCAGAAGAGTCCCTACTGACAGACATTAGAGAGGACGTCTTGATTGCCTGGTATGAAAACCACCATTCTGCGTTATTTCTAGACCTGTCAGCCACAATGTGATAACAGATCGCCAGAGCACCAGGTTACTCATCAAGCGCCTTGGAATTGTGTTAGGTAGGACAGGAACAGCTCTGAAATGCGCTGAACCCTATCTGACAAGTGTTAGGAAAGATTTCGTTATTGTAGGGAACTTTCCTTCCATGTGGCAACCCCTAAACTGTTTGCTATTGTTTTCAACCTGTTTCTTGACTTTGCCAGAGAAGTGCAGCCTTCTGCCGTACTCCTCTGGGCTTTCGCTCCTTTCTTACGGGGAAACTGACATGCCCTTAAGACAGTCAGTACCGGGGAACGCTGTTTCCCGTAGTTTCTTTTATCGTGTCGCCATTTTTGTGCAACACGACACAAGAGGGCACTGTAAGCTAAGTTACAGCTCTCTTGGGTCTCTAGCCTTCTACAGACCCTAGACACTCTTTTAGGATGGTTTTTGGATCGGTGCAAGTCATTCAGGGACTGGGCTGGTGGCAGCGATCATTTGGTTTATTTTGAGCTCCTTTTGCCGTTCTGAGCACGTTTTTGCCGCGAACACAAAAGGGTGGCCCGGCTACACAAAATGGCCGGACCACGAGGCTCCTTTGTCTCGTCCACTGTCCGTCTTGCTCCCTTTACCTTCCCCCGGGTCAGGCGACCCGGGGCCTTCCTTATTTGGGCATGTAGTTTCCCGCGAAACACGGATGCTTTCGCGGGCTTCTACATGTCGTTTGAGTGCCCCCAGGATGTGGGCTGGGCTGTCTGGTCCCAATACACATCCTGGGTGCCAGAGAGTCTAGGGTGGTGTGAATGCCTGGGACCACCGTGGTCCGTGATTGGTCCACGTATGGTATGTGTGTTGATGTGCGGATCTCCCATTGGCTCCCCTCCGTTTTGGCGCGAAGGGAACCGTGGATAAGAGGGAGCTGGAAACACCACTGCCATGTCGATCTCCTGAGTTCTTACGAACCCAGGGATACAGGAGCCAAGTATCCTGCGAACACGAGGCTGGACCGAGGAATCACTGGTGACCCCCTGAAGAACTTCTGCTCCTCATTGCTGTCGTCCGGTGAAGCCCTTTCCACCTAAGATCGAACAAGAAGGCCTGTACTGGCGCTTCGACCTATTGGAATAGCAGGACCAGCTATTCCCGGCACCTTCATCAACTCCTGCTGTAAGCCTTCGGAAGTGTCTCTGGGCCATCCAGTTGACTGACCAGCTTACTAAGGAGGCCTGCTCTGTAATCGCCGACAGGTTGGGTGGTATTCTGAGTCCGGGGCATGCTCACACGCTTCGTTTGCTTAGCAGTCCTAAGCTAGAGGTGAGCGGTGCTCGTTTGGCTTGAATACACCCGGCCGTTCCGTTGCCCTGCCGTGGCGACAAAACTGTGCTTGTTTCTTCGATCGGGACGTCTTTTTACTCTGCACGACGACGAGACGTTCCCTGCTCTTCAGAACCTGCCAGAAGCTGCATCTATCGAGGAGAAGCTCGGGCCTGCTTGCTTCGGGGACCGGTGAGTAGATTAGCTAGGATCTGGTCGCCCTCCTGCAGTGCCCTTTGCTTTTCCCCGCTGTGAATACAGCACCCCTTGTCCGTACTCGCGCCCTGCTTCTGCCTCACAGTGGAGGCTGCGCTAGAGTCGCGGACCGTGTTCTCCTTCATTAGAGCTCCCTACAGAGCTGTTCAACGTCCTCCGAAGAGCTTCACCTTCTGCCCATTGGCACCGGCGTGTGCAGGTACTTTTGAGCGCTAGGCTCCACTCTTCGTAGGGATTGGACTACCATCCAGTTAGGGGCCTCAGAAGGCGGACATATCACACGCATTGGTTCGCACTGCCTGTTTTCCTTCCCCTGCAGGTGGATAACACATTTCGTGCTGCTAATGCTGTGAAACTGTGTATTCTGTATATATATTGGGTGGATAGTGTATGTGTTGGTTTAATATCGTTGTATATTGCTGCTTTTACTGTGATTATTAGTTTCAAGGCCTTATAATAAATGTGTATCTATTTTTGATATAAACAACTGTTTGGAGTAGTTTGTAACGCGCTCTTGCTTTGTGTGCTCATTGCGAGCTTTCAGTCACCCTCACCCCTCTTGAGACCTAGTCTTGACCGCCGCGATCGCTACCTTGATTGGTCTGGCTTGTCCAGAGGTTACCCTGTTCCAAGTAATTAGGTTGGCCTTCTGAACTTCTGCGCCACCAGGACAGAGTTCAGAAATCCGTCTTAACAAATTGGTGTACAGCGGTGGGATACGACTGAAGGTATCCAGTGGTGCGCACGAGCTAAGGCGTTTTCAGGTTATTCCAACCAGGACACGCAGTAAAGTATTGAATATAACGTTAAAAAGGCCATAGTCCTATCAACAGTATGGAAACGAATACTTTGTTAACCTTAAATGCTTCGAAATCTGAAACATTGAAGAAGATGTGTGCGGAGAGAGGGGTTTCCTCTCAAGGCACTAAATTGGAAATGATCCAGAGAATCGTGGCGTGGCAAGAAGCGCAGCTTGACGCTATAACTTCCGAGGACAGTGCAGAAGGTGGTGGGGCTGCTCTCACTGGCAGAACCGACGGTTCTGCCGCTGCACTGATCCATCACGACCACGAGGACAGGGAGGATGTAATGTCTAATGTTTCCTCTGCCAGTATTGATGGGGAGGCTATGCTTGAATTCAAGAAGCAAGAGCTGCGGTTTAGGCAGCAGGAGCTTGAATTCAGCATAGCCAAACTGAAAATCGACCAGGCAGAAAAACAAAAAGACAGGGATCACCAGTTGGAACTGGCCAAGCTTCAGTTCGCAAATGGGTCCAAGGGTCCTGGACATGGTTCTGGGGCTTCCTCTCATCCACGGTTTCCAAAAGATCTGCTCAGTGTGTATGAGGAACGAAATGACATTATGGACTGGTTGAATGCGTTTGAGTATGCATGCGAGGTTCAAGAGGTTGATAAGGCGGATAAGATTGCATGGTTACTCAGCAGACTGCCCCATTCTGGTTGCAGTGCCATTATGGAAATGTCGAAGGCTGAGCGCGCTGATTTTGCAATGTTGAAGCAGACTCTCATTTTAAAGTTTGGGAAGACTCCGACCCAATATTTGAAAAGGTTTAGAGAGTATAAGAAAAAGGAAGGTGGTACTTGGGTGTCGTATGTAGCTGAGTCCCTGAAAAACTTGACTGGCTGGGTTGAAGGTTATAAGGTTTCTACCTTCGAAGGCATGATCAATCTGGTCATGCTGGAACACATTTTTGCTTCTTCTTCCCCGGAGCTTAAGCAGCATTTGGCCGATTCGAAGGAGATAGATCCTAAGAAGCTGGCCATTGCAGCAGACTTATGGGTGTCACATCGAGTGTCCCATAAGGACAAGACTCATCCTGGTAAGCAGGAGGAAGGGAAAAAGTCCAAAGATATGGAGGGTGGGGAAACTGCTAAATCCTCTTCCCATAAGGGCCACAAAAAGAAAAATAAGGGTAAGCCATACGAGAACTCACAGGGTAGCGGAGGTTCGCCTCCGAAACAGAACTCTGGTTATAATAAGCCTCCCTACGTAAACAGACCCAATGGGGCTTGTTTTTCTTGTGGAGCAACTGACCATGTGAAGGGGGATCCCCGTTGTAAGGTTAGACCTTTGGGGGTCCACTCCGCTAATCTGGCCTTCTCCTCCTACGAGGAAGAAGAGATTACAGGAGCATCCTTCTCCTCAGACTCATTTCCCAGCGGAATAGAGGCTGAGGTAGTTTTAGTGTCCCTGGGTTCCTGGGAGCCTAAAGTCGCTGAGGCGTATGCTAGGATTCCGGATAATACCAAGCACTACTTTAAAGACAGTGTGCTGATCAATGGAGTAGATACTCCAGCTCTTAGGGATAGTGGGTGCAGTCGAACTGTAGTGGATTCTACCTTGGTAGACTCAGAGGAAGTTGCCAGAGCTACTCTGATGCCCACTAAGTTGGCTGACGGCCCCCTCCGTATGGTTCCCGTGATCCCTGTTAATCTAACTTTAAATGGTACAGCAGTTAGGATTCCAGTGAGCATTCAGAGAAACGTCCCGGGAAAGGTCTTGTTGGGCAATGATCTCAGAGCTCTAGGGCTCGTAGGAGACACTGCCGAAAGACCCTACACACGGTCTCAAGCACGGGCAGCATTGGCCAAGTCCAATACGCCGCCCCAGCCGAAGGGGAAACCCAAGGCGAAAGGAGTCAACAAGTCCCGACGGGGGAAAGAGAATGTTCCCCCGAGCTCGCCTACCACTGCGGTGGAGGGAGTTGGCCAATCGCCCGAGCCTGACGAGGAGGTGGCGATGCCTGAAGTGTTCGACCCCAACGACCATCCTGAACTAAAAGACTTGTTAGTTGAAGGAGGTCCTGATAGGGACGACTTCAGTAAGGGCCAACGTGAGTGCCCATCTCTGGAAGGCCTAAGGAGACAGGCCTGCTCCCAGCTTGAGGGTGAACCTCCTGGGAAGCATCGGATTTATTGGGAAGGTGGACTCCTGTACAGTGAGCCCACAGAGTCTACAGAAGGAGACCATAGGAGGTTGGTGGTTCCCCTTGCTGTTAGACCCTTCCTCCTGCAGTTGGCGCATGAAGTTCCCCTTGCTGGTCACCTTGGGATTAAGAGGACCAAGCAAAGGTTATCCATGCACTTCTACTGGCCCAAGATGGGGGTGCAAGTAGAAAGTCACTGCAGGAGTTGTGCCTCCTGCCAGTTGTCTGGTAAGGTTGGCGCGACAATCCAAGCTCCGTTGGTACCGCTCCCAGTTGTGGGGGTACCATTTGAAAGGGTAGGGATCGACATCGTTGGTCCCCTTGACCTGCAAACATCCTCAGGCAATAGGTTTATCCTGGTGCTGGTCGACCATGCAACCAGGTATCCCGAGGCCATCCCATTAAAGACTGTAACTGCCAAGTCAGTTGCAAAAGCTTTACTCGGCATATTTACTAGGGTTGGCTTCCCTAAAGAAGTTGTGTCAGATCGTGGCAGCAACTTTATGTCGAAGTATATGCAGGCTATGTGGAAAGAATGTGGGGTCACCTACAAGTTCTCTTCTGCATATCACCCCCAGACCAATGGTCTGGTGGAACGTTTCAACAGAACGTTAAAGAGCATGATTGGGGCTCTGGAGGAGCCCCAGAGAAGAAAATGGGATCTTCTTTTACCATGCTTGCTGTTTGCCTACAGAGAGGTACCACAGGAGGGTGTTGGCTTCAGCCCCTTCGAACTTCTGTTCGGTCATCCCGTACGGGGACCCTTAGCCATCGTCAAAGAGGGATGGGAGATGCCCACTCCCCCTGTTACTACCAATGTAGTTGACTATGTGCTAGGGCTCAGAAAACGGATGGTACTCCTGATGGGCTTGGCTAGTGAAAAGTTGAAAGCAGGACAAGCGCTGGTGAAACATTGGTACGACCAGAAAGCTTCCTTAATTCACTTTACACCTGGTCAGCAAGTCCTGATCATGAACCCCATAAGGCCTCGCGCTTTACAGGACAAATGGTCAGGCCCTTACACAGTGGTGGAGCCCCTGGGTGAGGTGAACTATTTAGTGGACCTTGGAAGGCCTGGACAGGCTCCAAAAGTGTTCCACGTAAATAGGCTGAAGGCTTTCGTCCCAAGAGTCGAAATCGCAGCACTGCTACTGGCGTCAGACGTTGAGGAAGAGGAGTCAGAACCTCTTCCCGACCTGTTCCAAAGCGGTCCTTCAGATAGCTCCGTTGAGGGTGTCCGAGTGGCCCCTCACCTGACTTCTGATCAGCAGGCTGAGGTGAAAAGTTTGCTTAGGCAGTTTTCCCCCCTGTTTTCACAGTCGCCTGGTTTGACACCTTGGTGCAAACATAACATTGACACAGGAGACAGTGTACCTACCAAAAGTAGGGGATACAGGATGTCGGATAAAGTACGGTCTTATATTAAGACCGAGGTCAACAAGATGTTAGACCTTGGGGTGATTGAACCCTCTAGTAGTCCTTGGTCCAGTCCTGTGGTATTGGTTCCAAAGGCAGGCACTTCTGAATTGAGGTTCTGCGTGGATTACAGGGCTCTGAATGCTGTCACCAAGACAGACGCTCACCCCTTGCCTCGAACTGACGAGCTGGTGGATACCTTGGGTGCCTCCAAGTACCTCAGCACGTTTGACCTGACTGCGGGCTATTGGCAAATAGCTTTAGCAGAACATGCCAAGGAGAAGACAGCATTTTCAACTCCCGACGGGCTTTACCAATTCCGGGTAATGCCGTTCGGATTGAAGAATGCACCTGCCACTTTCCAGAGGCTTGTGAATCATGTGTTGAATGGGTTGGACGAATTCTGTCTTGCATATCTGGACGATATAGCAGTTTTCAGTGCCACCTGGGAAGACCATGTGAAACACCTCAGGATTGTGCTCCAGGCTCTTCAGAAAGCCCACTTGACCATAAAGGCGAGTAAATGCCAGATTGGACAAGGCTCAGTGGTTTACCTTGGGCATGAAGTAGGTGGAGGAAGGATACAGCCTCTCCCCAGTAAAGTACAAGCAGTACAAGACTGGCCTACCCCCACTACACAAACCCAAGTGAGAGCCTTCTTAGGACTCACGGGTTATTACCGCAATTTTATGGCAGACTATGGCACCATAGCTGCTCCTCTGACTGCCCTCACAACTCCGAAGAAACCCAAGAAGGTAACTTGGACTGACGAGTGTGAGAAGGCCTTCAATGGCTTGAAAGACTCCTTGTGCCAGGCCCCTGTGCTCAGGGCCCCTGATTATCAAAGACCTTTTATCGTGCAGACGGATGCCTCTGACACTGGGATAGGAGCTGTACTATCACAAGTAGATGAGAAGGGTAAGGAACACCCTATCGGTTTTATTAGTCGCCAGCTTAAGGACAGAGAGCTCAGATGGTCCACGGTAGAGAAAGAATGTTTCTCTGTTGTGTGGGCCCTAAGGAAGCTGAGGCCCTACCTCTATGGGACCCACTTCACTGTGCAGACTGACCATAAGCCGTTAAAGTGGCTAATGAACATGAAGGGGGAGAATCCAAAGTTGCTTAGGTGGTCCATAAGTCTACAAGGCTTCGACTTCACTATTGAGCATAGGCCAGGTGTCCAACATAGCAATGCTGATGGGTTGTCCAGAATGTTTTACCGACCTGAACAAGAGACTCATCCAGGGGTGGATTAGTTCCCCCTGTCCATAGTCTGGGAGGGGCGAGTGTTAGGAAAGATTTCGTTATTGTAGGGAACTTTCCTTCCATGTGGCAACCCCTAAACTTTTTGCTATTGTTTTCAACCTGTTTCTTGACTTTGCCAGAGAAGTGCAGCCTTCTGCCGTACTCCTCTGGGCTTTCGCTCCTTTCTTACGGGGAAACTGACATGCCCTTAAGACAGTCAGTACCGGGGAACGCTGTTTCCCGTAGTTTCTTTTATCGTGTCGCCATTTTTGTGCAACACGACACAAGAGGGCACTGTAAGCTAAGTTACAGCTCTCTTGGGTCTCTAGCCTTCTACAGACCCTAGACACTCTTTTAGGATGGTTTTTGGATCGGTGCAAGTCATTCAGGGACTGGGCTGGTGGCAGCGATCATTTGGTTTATTTTGAGCTCCTTTTGCCGTTCTGAGCACGTTTTTGCCGCGAACACAAAAGGGTGGCCCGGCTACACAAAATGGCCGGACCACGAGGCTCCTTTGTCTCGTCCACTGTCCGTCTTGCTCCCTTTACCTTCCCCCGGGTCAGGCGACCCGGGGCCTTCCTTATTTGGGCATGTAGTTTCCCGCGAAACACGGATGCTTTCGCGGGCTTCTACATGTCGTTTGAGTGCCCCCAGGATGTGGGCTGGGCTGTCTGGTCCCAATACACATCCTGGGTGCCAGAGAGTCTAGGGTGGTGTGAATGCCTGGGACCACCGTGGTCCGTGATTGGTCCACGTATGGTATGTGTGTTGATGTGCGGATCTCCCATTGGCTCCCCTCCGTTTTGGCGCGAAGGGAACCGTGGATAAGAGGGAGCTGGAAACACCACTGCCATGTCGATCTCCTGAGTTCTTACGAACCCAGGGATACAGGAGCCAAGTATCCTGCGAACACGAGGCTGGACCGAGGAATCACTGGTGACCCCCTGAAGAACTTCTGCTCCTCATTGCTGTCGTCCGGTGAAGCCCTTTCCACCTAAGATCGAACAAGAAGGCCTGTACTGGCGCTTCGACCTATTGGAATAGCAGGACCAGCTATTCCCGGCACCTTCATCAACTCCTGCTGTAAGCCTTCGGAAGTGTCTCTGGGCCATCCAGTTGACTGACCAGCTTACTAAGGAGGCCTGCTCTGTAATCGCCGACAGGTTGGGTGGTATTCTGAGTCCGGGGCATGCTCACACGCTTCGTTTGCTTAGCAGTCCTAAGCTAGAGGTGAGCGGTGCTCGTTTGGCTTGAATACACCCGGCCGTTCCGTTGCCCTGCCGTGGCGACAAAACTGTGCTTGTTTCTTCGATCGGGACGTCTTTTTACTCTGCACGACGACGAGACGTTCCCTGCTCTTCAGAACCTGCCAGAAGCTGCATCTATCGAGGAGAAGCTCGGGCCTGCTTGCTTCGGGGACCGGTGAGTAGATTAGCTAGGATCTGGTCGCCCTCCTGCAGTGCCCTTTGCTTTTCCCCGCTGTGAATACAGCACCCCTTGTCCGTACTCGCGCCCTGCTTCTGCCTCACAGTGGAGGCTGCGCTAGAGTCGCGGACCGTGTTCTCCTTCATTAGAGCTCCCTACAGAGCTGTTCAACGTCCTCCGAAGAGCTTCACCTTCTGCCCATTGGCACCGGCGTGTGCAGGTACTTTTGAGCGCTAGGCTCCACTCTTCGTAGGGATTGGACTACCATCCAGTTAGGGGCCTCAGAAGGCGGACATATCACACGCATTGGTTCGCACTGCCTGTTTTCCTTCCCCTGCAGGTGGATAACACATTTCGTGCTGCTAATGCTGTGAAACTGTGTATTCTGTATATATATTGGGTGGATAGTGTATGTGTTGGTTTAATATCGTTGTATATTGCTGCTTTTACTGTGATTATTAGTTTCAAGGCCTTATAATAAATGTGTATCTATTTTTGATATAAACAACTGTTTGGAGTAGTTTGTAACGCGCTCTTGCTTTGTGTGCTCATTGCGAGCTTTCAGTCACCCTCACCCCTCTTGAGACCTAGTCTTGACCGCCGCGATCGCTACCTTGATTGGTCTGGCTTGTCCAGAGGTTACCCTGTTCCAAGTAATTAGGTTGGCCTTCTGAACTTCTGCGCCACCAGGACAGAGTTCAGAAATCCGTCTTAACAACAAGCACACAAGACAACATTGGCATTGTAACATGTGATATACCAAGACTCACCTAGGGTTTCCTCCAACCCCACTACTTTCCAACATCTCTACACACATGCTTGCATACCCTATTTAATCTCATCACCTTCTGCTCCAAATATATCTTGATGAAACCTGCGTCCATCGTCAACTGACAGATACATTGGTGGATTAGAGTAACATCTGCCAATGTTTACCTCTCTCAGATCACATTCCCTCCCCAGAATCCATTTGTCTCATAGAAAATGTGCATTGGTCTGGCAGGAGTACTGTGGTACCCTGGCTGGCCTGTGAACACCTCCTCACCCTCTCCTGGACAATCCTGGTTGCCCCCTCTTCTCTTCTCTTCTCTGCTGGCTGCTCTTGGCTGCTGCCCTCACCCACCTCACCCCTCCCCTCCCAACTGCTCTCACCCATTATAGATCCCTCCTATAACCTTTCAGTATGTGTTTTGTAGCCATTAAATCGTCCACACAACTTCCCACTTCTGATTGTTTGCTTCCTTCGCCCAACACTTCTTCATATTGTAGAGCACCCAGAAATGCACTACTGCTGTCATTCTTTGCCCTGTGTAAAGTGCTTTGTCCAAAAGGAGCCTCTTCCCTCTTTCCCTCCAACTCCACAACCCTGTGTTCAGTTAGGACAAGTACAGTAGTGCCCTGCGAGTTACTGCACCCATGTCTTAACACTAGGAAATACATTTTGCAAGGAAAATGTTTGCGTATAAGTAACTTTGGGCAAGCAAATGAACCTGTTGAATCCCATAAGCAGCCTCAACAAAAACAATGGAGCTGCTGTAAATGATCAAGCAGGCTATTTGATGGCACAGTTCTCAATAGCATATTTTACACATACTTTTTATTCTAACCTTTTGCACGCACGCTAATATTACACGGCATGCATTTGGCTCACAGGCAGCACATTGTGTGTGTGTGTGTGTGTGTGTGCGTGTGTGTGTGTATGCTGTTGTTTTGGCATTGAAAGCACTTTGACATGGCAGGAGGGGATTTGTGGCCCTTGTGGCACCAAAAGCACTGACGTAGGTCCTCCTCAAGCACACTCTGAGAAGGATCTTCCCTCATTTGCAGTGTACATGGTCTATATTCCATTACTATGTAAATTGTAAATTGTGTTGTTGTTTTGCAGTGACAAATGTTTGACCAAAGTGGTCATCCTTTACATTTCTGTGCACAGAAAAACATCATTAAATAGTCACCTAACACACCACTGTATACACCTACATCAAACCTTTGAGTTCAGGATGTTGTGCAACAACAGAAAGTCCCGCCAGGGTTTCCCTCCAAATACCCATGCAGTAGAACAGGGGTCTGCAACCTACGGCTCTACAGATGTTTTGGTCTGAAACTCCCATGATCCCTCACCATTGGCTTTGAAATCTAGAGCTGATGAAAGTTGTAGTCCAAAACATCTGGAGAGCCAAAGGTTGCAGACCCCTGCGATAGGGTCTGAAAATATGCACTGCAAAGCTCCTGCAGTATCGAGCATCCAATACCTCGATGGTGAACACTTATAAACTAAAGCAATTCGAGAAAAGCAGACTGGCAGTTGAAGACCTACGGAAATCTTTTCTGTTGGACATGCAATAAGTGACAGACCTTTTGACGTTTAGGAAAGCACGTACACCTTTAATGCTCAGGAAGTCCTCCCGTGAGCTGTCCTAGATGTCTAAAGACCCATATTTTGGCTCCTAATGTTAGATGCTCTCATGTTGATGTCCTATTAAATAATGTGCAAATCCAGACTGGAATAGGTGAAAGCTGTTTTACCCGTTCAATGTAAAGATGGGTTCTCCCGCCTGCACTAGTGTACATCGCGAACCACCCAAAAAAACACCATTGGGTCAACACTTAACACAGGATGTGCACCCATTGCAGGGTGTATGATGGTATTAAAAGGTGAACTCTCAAATACCACACACAGAACAACGTGGGAGATAGATGATTAAACTAAAGACAGATGCTTGGGCATAGATATAGGTTTTACGAAACACTATGACCAACGTTGAGCCCAGGCCCAGCAATACAATCACACCAACAAAGTCCAGTACCATCAGTCATCACAAGCTATTGGACACTACTGCTTACGAAATCTAATGAGTAAGGGCACAGGACACCAACAACAGAAATCTTAGACTAACACAGCTCCAAATGTTTCTCTCCACTCTCTACATTTATGTTTGGTGTACATTTGATCAAGTTAGAACCACACTGCCTAAGCTCAAATGGTTGGCCCCTGTTACCAAAAACGAGAGACTCTGAGATAACAATGGGCATTGCACCATTCTTAAATAGGTAACATATTTTGCATTTGTTTTACTGTATAATGTATTCAACACCTGGCACCCAAAAACTGGAATGCACTGCCCACAACCCTATAAAATGAAACATCCTATACTACCTTCCGCAAAATGTTAAAACCACATTGTTCTGCTAGACCTGACCAAAATATATAGACACGCTGGTCCATTGTAACCTCAGCAACAGTTTAACATGCCATGCTCTGTATCATTGTGCCTGTCCTCTATATACTGTCAATCTATGCTTTTCATTGCCATGCCTGCTGCCAAGTGAAAGCTCTGTAACAGTGCCACAATGCCCCAGGGTCAATGTGCGCTTTATAAATGCAAATAAATAAATAAAATATACAAGCCAGGAAACCATTGAGAAGCTTAAGGCATACTGAGGTAGATTTGGGTTAACCGCAAGGGACTTTTGTGTAGTCCCACATTGTACACCAGCCAGGAAACCTTATCAGCTGCTCTGAAATCTCTATAATGTCCTGACTCTACATAGCTGAAAAAACATACTCGTAGATTCACACACACAGAAAAGGCAATCTTGACCAGGCGTTCCAATTATATGTGTTTTCAAACCTTTTACTTCAAAATGCCTATTTAGATAACATCTGTATTGTTTAGAAAATAACAGGAGGGCACCTTGAGACTCCCTGTGCCTAACCTTGAAAACATATTACATTCAAATGTTACATGTGAAAAAGATTTATTTTCTTAAAAGGCAATTCTCAGCTGGAAATGTGGAAAATAACAGTAGTAATCTTAGGAAAGTCCTGGACTGGGGCTCATTTTAAGGTAGCTTGTGCCTATCTTTCAAAACACATTACAAACATCAGTTACATGTGAAAAAGATTTGTCTTAAAATGCAATTCACAACCAGAAATGTGGGCTGTTTTCAAGCCGTTCAGTATGTTCCCTGCTTCCAGAAGTTGTTCTTGTCTTTTAGATAAGACAATTGCAGACCTGCATTCAATGCATTCTGTTCCTCCAGTCAATGGCGTTTAAAAGGCTCTTTATTTTTCATGGCCTTTGAGAAAGAACTGTCTTCTGGGGTTTCTTTAGCAATCACTTAAGGCCACACCATCTGATGCAGGCGTCTGTGGGACAATTAACGCTCATGCATTGCTACAGCTCTGCATTTCATTTCCAGTGCATCCAATAACTGGCATAACACCCTGCATCTGGTACAAATGCAGACTCTGAATTTACTAGACACTCTTCATGCGTGGTGAAGGGCATTAACAATATAGCAATTTGGTTTCTTTCATTTTGAATCTACATTGTACTCAATAAACTGTGAAAGCGTCACACAGCGATACGAATTAGATGAGAAACAAGACACAATACTGTATGTTTCCAGAATGAAATAATGGCAAACAAGAATAAAACCTTATCATTCTCACTACAACATAATGAAACTGAATTGCCAGCGTTTTCTGGGTAAACCAATGGCGTGGATAAAATGCTTATTTTGAGTTTTGTAGTAAGATTTGCCTATTCCAAAGAAGTGACCCTACCATTCAAGATTTAATATATTTGTGGTTCATGGAATTGACTTCGTTTTGTTTCGGTTCTATGTGAACAAGTGGTATCTATTTAGGTTTCTTGTATAGTGCTTAATACCCTATCAGGCCATTTCAAAAGCATTATGGAGAATGGGAGAAAAGAAGGGGGAGCTAGAATTGTTAGGAGGGACTGAGGTGGAAGGGAGGGTCAGGGCGGAAGAGAAATCAGGGGGAGGGATAATTAATAAGGTCTGAACTTGAGTATGGAAGCACACTGAGATAATAAGTAGGCCAGACGACACAGGCAATTCCCCAACAGTGTCTACTTGAATGACTTGGCTGTTCCTTGACTTTCTCCCACATGGATACATATACCTGGAGAGTCCCAAGCTAAAGTTGCTTAGATGCAGTGGTAGCTCGTGATTTTTTTAATTGGAGGGACGTACACCCCCCAACCCCCAAATATGTGGCAGCGACCAAGCATATCGAGGCAATCAAAACCAACCCAGGGGGATTTGCATGGGTTTTCCACCCGAGAAAACTTTGAAAATAATAGGTAAAATTGGTAAATTTGTGGCAGAAAATGGGCAAAAAGCAACAAAGTTAGCAATTGCTTTTGTTGGGTGACTAGTGATATAATCCAAGAGATTCAAGTCACAAACAGTGGGCACAAGCATATTTTACTGTGCCACAGTAAACAATATATCCAGACTAGACACCAACGTAGGCCAGTCTAGCCACTAAAAACAAAATGGGCATCAAGAATAAAGCAAACAAGAATTATGTTTGCTTTTCATTGCTTTACTCCTGATGTCCATTGTGTTATTACGTGGCAAGACTGGCCTATGTTGGTGAGTCAGTCTGGACATATTTGTTAATGTGCAGTTCAAAATATATCCAAACTGACCCACCAAAGTAGGCCTGTCTTCCCATGTAATAGCAAAATGATCATCAAGAGTAAAGCAAACATGATCCATGTTTGCTTTACTCTTGATGCCCTTTGGCATGGCATGTTTTAATGGGCATCAAGAAGAAGGTAAACATGATTCATGTGTGCTTTAACCTTGATGGCCATTTTTTTATTACGTGTTAAGTTTGGATATAGTGTGTAAAAAGAGTGGCCCATAGCATTTATTTATTTGAATTTGTAAAGCGCCAAACTGCCCTCGGGCATCATGGCGCTGTTAAGAAGGCTTACTTAGTTACATAAGGGCGTTACATAGGGGCATAGATATATAGATGTTGCTGCATACAATTCCAGTAAGTGCTTAACAGTGGTCACATGGATTAGTGGGCAAATATATGGTGCCAGCCTCATGTTGTATGGCGGCAGCTACAGACAGTTGCTTCGTCAAGATTAGTATGCATATACAGGTGCCAGCCAAAAAGTTGCGAGTTGGCAACAACACGTATATGCATGGTCGGGTCAAATGAGTAACTGATTGGTGCCCAGCACAGAATACAGAGGAGGCAAGCTACACATTGGTGCATGGTTGGTGTCAACATAGACTAGCATGGGGCCAGTCCCATATTGGACGGTGGCAAGTGTATACTAGTCATGGGTTTTCAATCAGTGGGCAACAACGTGGGGCAGGTCTCGAGATATGACGGGCAGCTACAGTCACTTACTGGGGTAGGGGGAGGGGAGTGGTAAGGTGACTAGCGGGGGGCGGGTGGTGGAGTATACACGGGGCAGCAGAGGGGTGTGGGGTGGGGGCAGACATACACGGGCAGCGGAGGGGTGTGGGACAGACATACAGGGGGGCAGTGGAGGGGTGTGGTGTGGGGGGCAGACATACCATAGCCAGTCTTGCCACATAATATAAAACTAGGCATCTAGAGTAAAGCAAACATGAACCATGTTTGCTTTATTTTTGATTATCATTGAAACGTGCAATGTTATGACTTTTATAATGCCCCCCTCCATCCAACCTTCCCGGGTCCTGGCATACCGCCCACACGGTGATGGTGAGGTGGGTATGTCACGTCTTGATGTGGCAGCCCCATCACCCCCTCACCAATGGGCTTGCCACTGATTGTGCACAAGGAAGGCAGAGCGCTTCCACTAGCACAATCAGGGTTAAGGGACCCCATCTCTTCTCCACACACAGTGAGAGGCAGGCTTTCTAGTTGTGCAGGGGAAGGAAGGGGGAATGACACCTCCATCTCTTCCATGCATAATCAGAGACTGATTGTGTGTGGGGAAGGGAGTAGGTACCCTTTCCCTAACCCACGCACAATTGAGGGTTGATTGTGTGTGGAGAAGTGAGGGAACCTCCGCTCTTCCCCGTGCACAATCAGAGGCAGGCTAGGTTTTCGGCATACACACACGTATTCAACAAACATTCTTTCAGTCACCCAAACACGTCAATGAATGCATGTATATAGACATACATATATACACACACACACGCACAGACACAAATCATTTCGCTCGTCTCCTTCCCCAGTCCTGACATAGTCCTCATGGAGGCTCTCCAGCTCCTATCATTGTGCAGAAGAAACAGGAACAAGGCCTTCCGCAGCCCATTGACATGTGAGTTGCGGAGCACAAACTGTCAAAGCAAAAGCGGGTTTCCCTTTGACAGTTAAAGTCAGCCAAGTAGGGCTTGAGAGCACTTTACCATGGTTGGCTTTGGATCCTCCATAATGGGCAACTGGCGGGTTGTCGCCCAATATCCCATTATGGAGGTACCTGCAATGGTCATATGGCGTGAACGCAGGCATCACGGCCAGTTGGACACCATAAGTTGTTGGGTTCAACCACTCATGCCAACTAAGGGACACACTGTGAGGCTCTGTAAGTGATTTCAATCCGGCACTTCACTTAAGTCAACGCCTAGCGTGTAATGCACAACTGAAATCCTTATTTATTTATTTGTGTCTAAAAGTTATTTTATTGTGAACGATGTACGACTTATATCGCGCCCCTCTCTTGGAACGCCCCGGTCACACTGAACCAGGAATCAGGCTGGTTTGCAAAGTTAAAATATTTATTTATATATTCACAATATAATCACACTATTTTTAATGGGGGTACAATAATCACCAATGGGGTGATGTCACTCTAAGCAATCTCTTCAAAAACAAGGAGTAATAATGATCAAAAACACTGCAGCACAGCAATAATACTTTTGTGGGTGTGGGTTCAAATCAAATAGCAATGTGGTTACTCTTTCCCCCGCACGCCCCTCAGTCCCCCCCAATATGCAATGCAGAGGGATAGGAGGAGAGAGAATAGGTTTCAGGAATGCAGAATTCAAGCAAATGTCAATCCCAATTTCCCCCCAGCAAACACAAGAGAGAAACAGAATTTATTGGAAAACTGTCAAAATGGTTTTTAAAGTTGTCTGAGAATGGATTGGGTAAAACACTAAATATGGGCTAAATGACTGAAATTGTTTAAATTCTAATGGGAGCCGCTTTATCTGGTTGCAGACAAACACTAGCAATGATTCAACACCAATAAGCTATGTGCAAACTGAAATTTGAGGTTGGGTGCAATAAAAAGCTATTTGAAAATTCACGGCAAACTTTTATGTGTGCGGTAATCGCGATTGAGGAAAAACTATAAGGATTTGAGATGCGGTTTGTGGTTCTATGGAAAGAACCACAAGCTAGCTACAAGCAGACATTTAAATTTTGTAATTTTAGCATAACATTTGAAGAAGTTATGGACGTTTTCGTGGAGGTTGTTTTTTTAAATATGCACCAAAATGAGAAAACAGCGATGCGCTTTCAAAAGACAAACAGGATTTCTTTACACTAGGGAATGTCTAGGAAGAAGCAAATACTACACGGGAGCACAGCCACTAGACCAGGACGCCTCTGGATCAAGTTTTTGCTGCCGAGGAGCTTGACTTCTTCAGATGAAATATATCAGTGCAAAGATATGTTTAACAATACTATTACAGAAGGAAGGTAGTAGGGATAAGATAAAGAGTTCAGGCAATTCAGGCAATTCAAACATATTTCTAACAATATCAGGTTCTAAATACAAGAGAGGATAGGTTTGAGATAGGGATTACTATGGACAGTACATAGGCTAGTGACACAGTTCTATACTCCGGATACTCACTATATGTATTTGAACAGAACCGTCAGGAATTCTGGTCAGTCAAGATTTCTGGACAGGAATTCTGCTGGGCACACCGGACTGGGACAGGCTGCTGGGCACACCACACCACAGGACTGGGTCTGCAATCAGCACAGCGCTCTGGTCACCGCACAACAAGACTGGACAGGATTGGCACAGCACAGGATTGGGTTTAATCGGCCCTTCTCGGTTCTGAAGATAATTATTTAGCAGGAAACCAGTTACAGCACAGCCCGGCTGTTTTCTTTGATGTTCCCCTTTGGTGGTGGGATTCTAGTTCTGGAAATTCAAGGCCTAGTTGAAAATGGTTCAACTAATGGAATGGGCCTTCCTGCTTGCAAAGTTTCTGGAGTCTGGAGCAAGGAATATGGATGGATCTTCTTCAGGGTGCTTCGCCAGGAATCGGTTGGTGGGTGAATCTGTGTGTGTTTCTAAGTCCTCAGCTGTCTCTATTTATGCATTTGGTAAAAGGGTGTATATGCTGGATTATCCTAAGCACGTCCCCTAGGCTGGCTATAAGCTAGAATCTCCCCTCACTTTGATTGGAGGAGAAAACAGGGTGTCACCATGATGATGTGGTTTTAAGAGTCAGAGAATCCTCCCCTTGGCTTTTGAACATGAAATCTACTTTTAGTATAATACATATTTACAATTTTACAAATTGTATAACAATAACATATCTAGATCACATATTTTGTGGAGCAGATGCTCTTCCGAGCCCCGTCATTGTAGGGTCTTGTGTCGACTTTTGACAGAATTCTGCCCTTATCCAAAAATGTGTACAACTGTGCGCATTGCATATGGGCATAAACGTGTGAAGTTTCATGCTTTGGACATAATTACATTTGGTATAAAACCACAATTTCTACAGTAACTTCCCAGAACATAGCACAGAGTTCTGGCTCCTCTTAAAATGTGCAGCCAAAAATTAGGTTCAGAAGTCCGGGGTTTCCATATTGTTTACAATTGTACACAGTAAATTATCAGTCTTTTTAGAAATATGCTTTTTGTCCATTGTGAATCAACAAAAGGTGTCTGTCCCCGCCTTCTTCTCCTTCTTGCAGCTCAGAAGCAATATCCACCCCATTCCTTCTGGCAGAGGCCATTTACGATCCTTACTGATTAGCATCTCATTGCCTTGGGGGAAGTCCATTGTGCACTTTCCACAGCAGCCCAAGTCCCCCTCCCCTCTTAACACAAGGGTGTGAGTTCCTGGTCTAGAGAGCAGAAGGGAGGTGCCTGGCCCTGTGGGGGAAGTTGTTTGTCATTTGGTGTGGAGTCAGGCTTAAATTTCAATGTCATTTTGTTGCAATTTACTTTGTTTAAATAAACTTGTAATTTTAAAGCAAGCAGCTAGACCACTGATTCCAGACTCTAAACTATGCAGTTTAAATAGTTACAACCTATGTTACTCTTGATAACAGGTCACTTAGATTTCAGACATAAGATCTTAGTGGTACAAGTTTACAGTTTTAATGCAGGCTTTTGAAAACAGACATTCAGGCGGCCGCTGGTACTGCACCCAGATTTTGACAGATCCCCAGGCAGGCACTTTGGCTGTAGATGTTTAGATGATAAATTCAGCTTTTCAGGATATTGTAATTTCAAAATGATTTCTTGAATTCAGTCAAATGTGACACCCAGCAAGAATATTAGATGTTTGTGGGTGTTTTGTACCGGCATTTTGTGCAAGATTTCGGATTTCTTTCAGCAAGCAAAGCTTTTCATGCAGTCTCCCATTTTACTTGTCAGGCAGCCCAGTGACATGTTTCAGGAGTGTGGTCTCCGTTCCACCACTGACAATATGCATTGTAGATTCGGCAGCTATCTTTTAGTGCTTTGTAGAGCGCAATAGGTATTGGTGCGCATAGGGGTTTTGTGGCCATTTTGATGATTCTGGCACCACCAGGACACAGTGATGCCGCAGGGCAGAGCATAAGTGGGTTAATACATCCCACAGCTCTATTGGTCCAGGACTACGTGGCAGAGTGCAGGTCCCAACCCTAAACCTCTTATTTGGCTACACCATATATTAATGCGGATCATTTCTCCATTGATTACAGAAATGACCCTCTGGATATACATTAGAATATTTCTTTATAAGTGGAAACACCACCCTTAGCAATGGGTATGTATGCCTGAAAGGAGAACTTACATTCCAAAGTACAACTCACATTGCCTCATATGTTATTCCAAGAAATAACGCTTGCTTTAAAAAAAGGGAGTTTCTACACTATTCTAGATGTGTTACTCTCTATTTGAAACTTGACATAGTACTTAAATCCCCCAAGTACAATGATACGTGTGGTGATATTTTCACAGAGAGCTATTGTCCCCTGTCAATGTCTACACTTACCAGTGTATGATTTGCTGTTTGACAGAAAACCTTTAGATCCTTTTGAGAACATGTGTTTGCAGTTCTCCTCACAAACTCTATTCGGATCATGGGAACCTTGTCCTCCATTGGAATACAGGAAAGCAAACTGGTGCTCAAACTCTCATTTGCTGCGTGAGTTGATTGTCGCTCCATTCAATGCAATATTGGGCTGCATGGCATATCTTTGCTTCATGAGACACCCCAACCAGTCACAAGGGGCAACGGTCAGCATCGTAGGGGGCTGCTGTTCTCCATTGAAATAATCAACCGCAGGGAGAAAGTTGTTACTCTTCTTATACCACCCCACAGTTCAGTTGGATTGTTGCTGCGCTGATTCCTGGGATATTCAACCCACTTCCCGTATTAAAGTGCTTTTATGATATGGTTAGGACTCACAAGCTCAGAGTCGTAAAATTATCGCTGATGTTCTCAGACCCTTTAGAGGCCTATAGCACATATTGCTTCAGATGCTTTTAAGTTCAGGGATTCCTAAATGCTAATCTTACCCCATCAAAAGCAGCTGCATGGCATGTTCCTTTGTGTTTCAGACCCAACTGCTAGTCTGTCCTTGTCAGGTGTGGACTGGCCTATAGAGAACTGTGGAGATTTTCCTGTAGGCCTCTGCACCCTGAGCATCTTTTGTGTGGCATTTCCAAATGTTCCCATGGGAAAAGGGTTTAGCTTGCTGAAAATGTGTAATATGGAGCCACTTTGCAAATTATTTCCAGGGCCTCTTTTGGTTCCCAGTCCACCCTGGTCCTTGTATTAGGAACTGCAGGTGGAAATATGATTTTTTTGTACCACTGGATAACCAGCAAGCGTTTACAGATGGTGTAATGGGTTTGCAGAGGAAGCATTAATGTTCTGTTCCATGGTTGATCCAAACTGTTTGTTCTGCAATTTTCTCTGTATTTCTCAAACAAAATGTGCCTACTCAATTCCACCCGATAATGCATTTTTTGGTTTGGAAAATTTGAAAAGTGCATCAGGTACCTGTAAAAATATGACAGCCCTATCTGGGCTTAGTAGTTCTTTATATTATTTATTTAGTATTCTGATTCATTTGTAAAGCGCTAATGCCACCAATTGACCACTTCTTTGCCTGGAAGCCGAAATGATGAGGTCCGATTCCCTTGTTGTCTATTGAATGGAGCGACATGATGGGGCTGTTAATGCTTGCCAGGCTGTTAAAAGTGATTTTCAATAAAGAGGGTCTGATTTCTAGGAAAGTGTAGCATTTATTTCTCTATTAGAAGACTGTAGGCTGGATGACTTCAGTTGTTGGTTTAGCGGAGTCCAGGGGCGGATGTCCTTCACCATATCTGACCCATTTGAGTTTAGTTTTCAAATGCGTATGGGAGTGCAAGGTCTTAAATTCCCGGGTGGAGCCAAATGGCGGGCCAACTTCTCATAAGTAGATTGGATCTGTGCCCCACTAGGCCTTGAGCAGTGCGCAGTCGCTTGCATTTGACGCTTGCATTTGATGAGGAGGGCTTCTAAAGGCAGTGTGATGCAGTCTCTTTTCTTGAGGGTTTGGCAGGGCCTGGCTTTCTAGTTCTGGATATATTGCGTTCTCAGTCCACGTTGTGATTACTGTGTTCACCTTTGCTTTTTGAAAAATCTTTTTTTGTAATTATTTAGAGATTAATACAGTCATAACAACACCAAACTGTGCCATGGATTATAATGACATAGTTATTAAAGATATTCATCCACATTAAAAATAAGGCAATCACTTTTGGATTAAAAAAATAAAGTCGATGGATGTTTGTCTGTTCGTACAAATGTGTGAGATGGAGGGAAGAATCGCCTATTTCAAGGGCCAAGTGTTTTAGCCACAGCACACAGACTGTAAACAGATACTTTAACCATGAAATCGAGGGCACTGCTTCCTGCTTACCCTAAGGCACATTACGACTGCAATTTAGGGCTTGGCTTAAGTTAGGCCCCTTTTTGAGAAGGGAAAGGAACACTAATCCTAGCGGAACAACCACAGTCCTTCTACAAAGCGGCACAGGTTGAAGCCCGACACCCTTGCGCGCCACACTTTGACGTGGAAATCTCTTGTCTTTATAAATATATGCTTCGGCTAATTCCAGTGGTTTTGTGTTCCTAGGCATAACGGCTTTCAGCACAATTTATTCCAACCCCACCCCTGTCCCCACACGTTGCAGCTGTCGGGTGGGACACACCTCTGCCGAAGCAGGCGCTTCCTGTGACATAAAAGTAGGTTTCCCGTGGATTGAGGGGCCATAACCCTGTCTGCATGTGCTATATATGCCAAAGAAAACCAAAGGCGAACTGTGGAGTGGAGCGCCCAGATTTTGGCCCTTTTTCCATGGGTTCTAAGGAATCGAGCTGCACCTCATCGAAGAGGCCCAACCAGGCGGATCCATGTCTGGGGTTGCTTGTGTTTCCATGCAGTGCAGCTATGATCAAGCAGTGATGGCTGACCTGCTCCCATTTGGCACAGGGCCAATCAGTGGAGTAGACGGGCTGTGGTATGAGGGGCAAGGCCCACCCTCTACTGCACGGGGCCCAAACTGTGACATTAAATACTAGGGAAGGGAAGAGCGATGGATTCGGAAACTGCCCTGTTTGCGAGTTCACTGATACATTAATAGAGGTGTGCTAATATGTCAACACACTTAAAAACCTGAGAGGAGCGCACTCCAGTTTGCCTGATACAAAGAAGTCAGTGCGCATTTTTTAGAAAAATAAATATGCTATGATTTGGTATATTTTGTGCTGCTGGGGCCGTGAGGCTGCTCTCTGGCTGGTGGTGATAATGGAATTGGTCCATTAATCCTGTAATGCATTGTGTATTCACTCTTGTACATACATTTTGTGCATTCACCATAGCACAATGAATGCCCCACTTTCAATTGTCTTTGGGAAATACATTGATCACGTGCAAGAACCATATCCGCAGCATTAGAACATTCAGGATATCCTCCCCCAGTTATTCATCCGGTAAGCACAATCAGGTCTTCCCATTACTTTTGACCTTAAGAAACCGCTAGACATCCACTAACTTAGTTCTCCCTCTCTTCTTCTCTCCCCGTCTAACCCTTTTGTACTCCTCCTCTTTTTCGTTTTCTCTTCCTTGCCCAGTTGTAATCATGTGTATTTTTTGATGAATGCAATACATTTTATTTGAAAAAAAACTTTTTCTATGCTATTTCACCTAAGCACACACACTTTGTCACTTTGCCACTATGCATCACAAATGGTTGCAAATATAATTCACTTATATATGTAACATAAACTGCATGACTGTGATTATTCGATGCCTACCTTTGTAAATAATATCAGCCTTGAGAAAGACCCTTATGGGTTGAAACACGTGTCGGCTGACCACCCTATCTAGACAAAACGTCTACACCTTAACAATAAAAAGACACTCTGTAAGCATAGCAAAAAGCTTTGGATCCTTTATTAAAGGGTCGCACATTCATTTCTCTCACTGCAAGGTAACCAGGACTCTGTTTGAAATAAATGTATATTAATGAGTTGAGTGGCTCCATAGTTCAGATGTTAGATCACTGTGTCGAAAACGTGTCACAGTAATCAGTGTTCATATGCCAGATCACATTTCCAAATACCATCAAGTCAGAGTAACCCTTTCCTCTATTTGAGGGTGATAATCCTCTTTATACGCACTTTGGTGATGGAATACATGCTGTAATATGGAACAATGTACCTGCAACAGAAAATGCGAGTTATAAAAACTAACATAGCATCAGCATGGTGCAGGTCTAGAGCTTGGTCCTCCAAATGAGGTTTTAAAAAACTGGGTAGCCCCAAGGAACACCATAACTATCATCTTATTTCTCTTCTTTTTTTTTAGCTAACCATCTAGAAGGTGCAGTCTATGCTCAAATGTATGTCCGTCTGTAAGACAATTTTGCACTTCTCTCTCTGCAATCTGAGACCCGTCCTGCTCATTCTACTGAGACAGCTCCCTTATATGTCACCAATGTCCTTACTTCTCTTCATGCGGGCAATCGTTCTGCCAACTTTGGTACAGCCGACCATGCTTTTCTTCAAGCTTCTCTTGGTGTTTCTGGTACTGCTCTGTCTGAGTTTTCTTCGTATCTTTCCAGTCATTCCAGTGCAGTTTCATGGGCTGCAAATATGTCTTCCTATCTTCTGCTTCACTATGAGGTCTTGCAAGACCTAGTACTTGATCCTCTTCTTTTAATGTGTATACTATCTCTCTATCTGCGATTATTACATTCCTTCTTGCCATTTCTATGCTGACAACCTCTTATTCTCCTGTGACTCCCTACATTCATCCATTTCAGACTGCCTGTCTGCTGTTAAACTTTGGATGCCTTTCCTCTCTCCTCATCTTCAAAGACTATGATTCTTTCTTGCCCCTCTTGTTACCAGTGAAGAGGGAAAATCCGAGAGTCCCTTCCCTCCTGATTGGGCCCCTAACCGGAAGAAGCAATCCCAACAGAACCGCTATCGACTATCAGAGATTGCATCCAGTCCCACCACTCCCAATGCAAGCTCACATCATGACAGACATCCATCCATCTGCCCAATCAACCCCACCATGGCACGAGTCTTAGCCAACAAAACCAACGACAACCAAGCCCGAGCTGGAGACGACAATATGGACCAACTGAATTGATGTCCCCACAAACCATGTTGCAGGTCATTAGAGACTCCATGACGACATAGCCACATTAGACAAGAAGCACATGTGCAGTAGGCACAATCGGGACACTCATACACCAATCCACATGAAGAGCATATGCTTACAGTTCTATGAGCTAGAGGATAGTGACACACATTCCCTTTGCATGTTTGTTATTTTTCATATAGACCCGCTATCGCACCGCAGAAATGCAAGATGCCAGAAGAGCTTGTGTAGATGCTTGCAGATGCTAGTCGCTAGTTACTCTATGGATGAACAGGAGCACTCAAAGGACTTGACTATTCATTGCACGCTTTTAAACCTAAGCAATCATATTGGAAGAATAACCAAAACATAGGTAGGCCTCGGATCAATGCAGCACACTAAACTCCTTTTGCAGAAATCTCGACGCTGCAAGCTGCTGAGCGAGCAGAATCTACCTGGCAGGGATTGCCACTACCAAAGCCATAATGTTGCAAATTGACATTCCTCACTCACGGTGCCACGATTAGGCCGGCAACCGAGCAGGACACCTCAAGCTAAAATACAAATCAAATCGAATTAATTTGACCTCCCCAGCGGTCTCCTCACACGTGATCCGACTGACCTGACTGACATGATGCCAAGACCTGGAAGCTGGGATGATGCAGCCATCCCACGTCGGAGACTGAACCTTGCCACATAATTGCAAAAATCCACCTACAATATGCGCTAGAACTGGACTGCTCTCATGGCATTAGCAATACCTCATTGTTACACACTGTAACATAGTTATATCTTGTTGATAGATAGTATACGAGAGCAGGTGTTTTGCGGGCTGGGAACAACGTTAGTCCCATGCTTGGGGGCCCATGGCCTGACCAATCAGCACACCGGAAGACAGGGCCTGGTGGCCAGAATCTCCAGCCAATCATCAGAGGTTCTAATGTAACAATTTTCAGGTAGCAACTTTTAGGGATGAACCAAGTGTACCATCTGACACTGTGACCACCAATAACACGGCACCCCATACGTCTCTATACTGGACCTACCCCTATGGGAGCCAACCCAAGGTGGCGTTAGGTTCTGGGAAGGATTTTGGTAAGTGACGACAATTGTGACATCACAAGTGTACAAAAAGGGCCTGCAAGCCTGAAATTGTCAAGTTGTGCTTGGATGAAACTTGAAGCCTTGTATGTTGTGCCTGCTCATTTGTTATAATAAACAACAGTTAACCTTTGCTCCTTGTGTGGAGCTGACTTCTTTGGGACATTGGAGGGAGTTAGGGCTCTCTGTGACCTGCAGGTCCGTGGACCCTAGGTACAGCGCTGCCGACCCCAAAATCTCCCCTAACATCAGCTTTCCAACATTCACAACATGTGTCAATGTCTTACTTTTTCAGCTGCCGAAACACTTGTTCTGGCCTCTCTGTTTTCTTCCTCTTGACCACTGTTCTTTTCCTCTGGAAGGGTGGTCTGCCTGTGGCCTTGCTTCATGACAATCTGTTTGTAGTGTGGCTTGTCATTTACTTTGTGAACTTCTTCCTTGCTCTCAAATTGCCCCTTTTTTAGCCGAACTTCATAGACTTCCTTTTCCAGCTCGTCTTTAGTTTTGATTTCTCTGCTTTGTTTTTCAAAGTACTCATGGTCTTCCACATAGCCCCATGTCTCTTCTTTGGTATCACTGTATGCCCCCCTGAGTCACTTTGCTCTTCTTCATTTCTTCCAACTGTTCCTTGCCCCACACTGTGTGCAGTCTTGATTATGCTCTTTTGCCGCCTTAGCACCTAAACCTTGCAATGTTTCCCTCTTCCTGTATGTTTTTCTTCTGTTAACCAGTTTTTGCTCCTCTTTTAAAACTTACCTCTTAATTTCTTCTTGAATGTAATGTATTGCTTATGATTGATCTTCGATATATACCTTCATTCTTGTGCATCAGTATTTAAAATATTTGCAGCACTTTGGCAAAAGCGCTCTATAAATTTAAATGAATTATTATTATTATTATTATAATAATAATAATAATAATAACAATAATACATTAATAATAGACTAGGAAGCTGTATTAGAGCATTACATTCTAAGTATCAAGACTCATATCGTGGTGTTGCCGCCTGCAGATAGTGTGATCCTGGACAGATCATCTTATCTCAATGTATAGTACTGTGCTGTCTTTGGTGAAATAGCTTGCATTCTGAAATTCTTATGGCACTGTTTTGCAGGCTGCCTATTGATCTGTACAGGGGAGCTTCCCTCTCCATGAAGGTGACACCCCTCCCTGATCAAAGGGAATATGAAAGCTGTTGCCTGTTGAAAGGAAGTTACAAAGAGAAAAAAACGGCACAGAACTTTTTGGTGTTTAAAGGCTGAATTGTGATTAAGTTTGAAACTCTTTTAACTTTGCAACCTGAAGGAGGATACATCTAAAACTTGGTAGATGTTAACCTAATTTTAGGTCCTTGCTTTGAAAACATTAATGAACCGTGTACCACCTAAGGAACCTAAGTTACAGTAACATTTTAATTGTAGACAAACTATTAATGCTGCAAGTCTAAGATTGTATATTCATGCTCCAGTGATAATCGCCTAGATATGTACTGAATTAGAAATTATTAGTCCAGACTATTATGATTCAAATTGATAAAATTCCATAGAATGATAAAGACAGCTCTCACAGAGATGGGGATTGAATGTGAAATTAACCCATCAAATATACAATGTATGTGTCTGATTTTATTAGGGGACATAATTTTAGAAATGTACATTTGTGCAAAAGTTAAGCTTTGGTCAAAATCAATGTGGGAGTTCCTAAATCCCATCATAAAGATGACAGCTCTGTTCTAACTGCCAAACAGAATAAGACAAGTGCCTGTGGCTACTCACAGCCGTGGGGGCGTGTTTTAAAATTTTACCCACACCATAAACTTTGTGATGTCACTTGGTAGGATAAATATAGGAACTTCACCACACATAGACAGACACTGCTTCCTGAACACATTTCCGCACAGCGCTTTGTTCCAGAAATCTTCACCTTGAAGCTGACTCCAGACTTCTTTGCAGAATCCAGGCCTTAGCATTGCTGAACTCTTGTTAGCTAGGCCCAAATTCAACCATCTCAAACTTAAGAGAAATTTATTCTGATCCAGTCTGGCTTGCTATCATTAAGGCTTGCCTGCTGAAACTCGCATCCTGCTAATCTGCCGTGTTCAGTGACCAGAAGGATTAATCCATTCCAAATCCAGTTGAGTTGCCGTCCCAATCGACCAGAACCGCCCAGCTGACTGATCCCTCAAGAAGTGCCCTGCTGCCAGTAGACCTGACCCGATCCGATGACCAGAACTCTGAACCGTAACATAGTCAGAACCATTCTTGCACTGATTTTTCTCTCATTAAACCATAACCCATTAGTGATTTGGATTAAGTAAAGTAATTCCTATACAAAACGGAAACTAGAGTATGACACGTGAAGATTTATGAGCGGCCGTGAGTAACTGTGGAGATTCATGCATGGCATTCTCTTTTTCATAGTCATTAATATAGTGTAATAAATCCAATCTGTCATTTTTAAAACCAAATTTCTGTTTTCATTTTTGTGCCTATTTTGCAAATAAATGCCTCTCACTAAAACTTCTATGACTTCTTCAAAGATAGAAACCTAATTTCAACTCTCACTGATACCTAAGACCCTTAGCCCTTAGCTGCATCCACAACCAAAAACCGCATCGAGGAACAGTGTATTTGACCCATTTTTGTCTAAAATCGCATAGTGATATTTTGCCGCGAGTCTACATTTACCAAAAGTTTCTCACGTGTCTTTTTCCCATGCAAAGTGTTTCTTCACTCACATCCTGATCTAAAGTGTGTACTGTTGTTTATCTTGTCACTCATGGTTGTTAGGAGCTGTTTTGTGTTGCTTTCCTAAGAATTTCTATCAATGTAAGCATTTTTACACTTTTTGCACTATGTCACAAAGCCATTTTCACCTGTCATTTTAAAAGTGTCAATTTCCAAAAATGGTTTTTTCTCTTGTTTGGGGAGGGAAGATTGCATTTCAAACTCTAGACATTGTCTTTCATTCCTGACTTCCCTCTGATTACTGACATCTGTGTAGGATTGCTCATTTGTACTTTAAGAACTTTGCAGGGGGAAATATTAACCTAAACACTATCTGTTCACAAACCAAAACTGTTATTTCTCCCTTGTTTTCTATTCTGCATTATGATAAGTGAATTCAATTGCTTACTTATTTTTGAATTGTATTGTCACCACTTGGTGATTACTGCCCCATCTCTATATATATTCAGTGACAAAACTTTGTTAAAGAGACGTTATGGTTAAGTTGCGCTGCTAGAAACCTTTCAAATTCAGTGAAAAAACTTTGTTAAAGGGACGTTATGGTTCCAAGTAAAACCGAAAAACCCTTGAAATTCACCAGTTATGGTACGCTAAGCAACCATAACTCGCGCCACCACCGTGCACTGCTAAGCCTAACACCCAGGACATCAAAGATGACATCACAAATGTCATTGATGACATCACTGATGACATCACATGTGCATTTACCTTTCATGAAAAGTCTGTACAAGGGATTCTTCGTGTAATGTTAATTAAAAAAGTGTCAAAGATTATTGGAATAAATATCAAGTGCTAATCAGTGCATTAAGCAATGCATTGATATAAATAGCATTCTATTATGAAGTTCCATCCAGCATACTAAGGTACTCATGTAGAAACATAGGCATTGTGTGCAGCATACATGATGGAGGTGCAATATTCATAAGCTTGCCATGTTGAATAGTGAAATGATAACTGTTTTCATATTACAGTTTTGCGTACAGTGAAACTTGTGATAAGTAGGTAATAAAACCCACTTACTACATAATTTTCGGTTTTACTTGGAACCATAACGTCCCTTTAACAACGTTTTTTCACTGAATTTGAAAGGGTTTTTTTTCACTGAATTTCATTGGTTTTTAGCAGCGCAACTTAACCATAACGTCCCTTTAACAACGTTTTTTCACTGAATTTCATAGGTTTTTAGCAGCGCAACTTAACCATAACGTCCCTTTAACAAAGTTTTTTCACTGAATTTCTTATGTTTTTAGTAGTGCAAGTTAACCATAACGTCCATTTAACAAAGGTTTTTCACTGAATTTCATAGGTTTTTAGTAGTGCAACTTAACAATAATGACTTTGACTTTATATACATGTCATATGGAACTGACTGAATCTCTTCTACTGTACTTGATGTCCGCAAACTCATTTAATGTTCGCGGACATGTTCGAAGAACAATACCACTACCTAAAAACTCTGGGGGGGTATGTTTGATTGTTATATCATAACATAGGAACATTTAACAAATTCAAAAAGGAGCACACAAACACATTATATGTACTAATACATAAGAAATTTAACCCATATATACAACACACTAACCATTCATTTAAATGCACTATGTTCTAAAATGGAATATACCACAAGAAGATATATTGGCTTCCAACATAATTACCTCACAAACACGACAGAACTGAGAACAAGAGCAGACCCACTGAAATACCTGAAATAGCAAGTGTACTTAATTTTATTCATATATTTATAAACTTTCTGTATTAGATAAAAAAATATATTATCTTTTTTTTTTCTCACAGAAATGTCTAGTACTCTGGAATGGCTAGAGGAGCATTTCCCACATGAAGAAATGTCACAAGATAGTGAAACTAATGGTAAACACTTTATAATATAAACCATTTAATTATTATTATTTTGTATACATTTAACATATATATATATATTTTTTTGTACAGAGCATACCAAAATAGAAAATACTTCAGAAAAACCTGTTATGGATCACAGTATAGAAGAAAAAATGGATTTATTGTTGACTAATTTTAGTAATTTGAAAACTTTTGTGGAAGATCATTTTAAACCAAAAACCTTGTACCATTGCCCCACATGTACTTGTCCCTCCTCACCATATCCCAGTCAATTATCCCCAAACCCTCTCCATATCCCAAAACGCTTTGATGAGAATTCCATCCCTTCTTCACCTAATAACAATCATGTTGAAACCCCAATTCTGCTGTTTTTGTTTCTGTTTCTGCCTCACCTTCTCTGTCATAAATTATTAATATATGTTAAATAAAGTTTAATTTTTATATTGTGTTGTAAATAGTTTCATGTTTTATTTTTAAAAACAATGTAGGTGTCCACGGACAGTGCAGGTGTTCTGAAATGTTCGTAAAAAAACGAAAATGGAGGTGTCCTGATGAACACTATACCTGTTCGTACTGTTCGCTAGCAAGTTCAAACTGTTCTAAGAACACACGCGGTGTCCTGAAATGTTCGTAAAAAACAAAATTTAAAGTGTCCTAAAGAACACTTTATCTGTCCGTAGTGTTCGCTATCAAGTTTAAACTGTTCTAAGAACACAATTGGTGTCCTGAAATGTTGTAAAAAAAAAAATTAAAGTGTCCTAAAGAACACTCTATCTGTCCGTAGTGTTCGCTATCAAGTTTAAACTGTTCTAGGAACACAATTGGTGTCCTGAAATGTTCGTACGTAAACGAAAATGGAGGTGTCCTGAAGAACACTATACCTGTTCGTAGTATTCGCTAGCAAGTTCAAACTGTTCTAAGAACACACGCGGTGTCCTGAATTGTTCGTAATTAAACGAAAATGGAAGTGTCTTAAAGAACACTATACCTGTCCGTACTGTTCGCTAGCAAGTTGAAACTGTTCTAAGAACACAATTGGTGTCCTGAAATGTTCATACATAAACGAAATTGGACGTGTCCTGAAGAACACTATATCTGTCCTTACTGTTCGCTAGCAAGTTTAAACTGTTCTAAGAACACACGCAGTGTCCTGAAATGTTCGTTTCACGTGTGACGCATTTTTAATTACTTATGGACCCGAACAGTCTCCGTAGAACATCAACGCGCATGCGCTACCCAATCTCCGTGCATTTGGTGTCCTGCGGACATGCGCTTCCTTCACGGACTTGTTCGCAAACGGATCATATGACCGCGCCCACGCTGATTGCGTGTTCTGAATGCGGACACTGTCCGTGTCCCCGAACAATTTAAAAGTACATTTTCAATTAATCCATAATATTTTTCAATAAAATCGCACCATGGCACAAGTCCCACATAGTAATCCTGAGTTTCTACATACCTTTTGAAACTTTTCGAACTTTTTTTTGTGTTCGATCTGTCCGCGGACAGCGCGCATGTCCGCAGACCGCGCACAAGCACCGCTATAAAAGACCACGCCCTAGAGCTTATTCTCATTG
This sequence comes from Ambystoma mexicanum, assembly GCF_040938575.1. Lineage (NCBI taxonomy): Eukaryota > Metazoa > Chordata > Amphibia > Caudata > Ambystomatidae > Ambystoma > Ambystoma mexicanum. The sequence goes on along the minus strand of NC_090929.1, from coordinate 1,438,363,196 downwards.
TGTTTCTGGCTATTCTTCAGAACACAGCGATTTTTGCTGCCACCTGCAGATTACACCATCATCGAGATGGCATCCCTGGCTGCTGAACTGCCACCTGGTGCTGCACCTGCTTCAGCACCACCCCCACCCCCTCCACCACCACCACCTCCCCAAGGGCCTGAAGAGGGGAACAGGAGTGAGGATGCAGAGGAGGAAGAAGAGGATGATGAGAATGAGGTAGAGGAAATCCCTACTACCCGCACTAGGCGTGAGTCTTGGGTGTGGCGGTTATTTACCATTCATGGGAATGGTCCTAAGGCTTGTGCGAACCGTGTTACCTGCAATGAGTGCAAATTGATACTCAGTCGCGGGAAGCATGGTAAGTACAGCTTTGGGACCACTACTATGAAGCGACACCTGAGGTCATTTCACTCTGGGGCTATTCGCAGGGTTGTACCTTGCGAAGAACGTAGCAGGTTGATTTCCTCTACTTCATCCTCTTTTTCTGATCCTGTCACGACAAGGACCACCTCTGTGGGACAGCGTCTTCCTCAAGCTGCCCCACAGGCCATACAGAATGCTGATGACCCTTACCTTTCGAGGGTCACAGTTGTATGTATGTACTGTGACACAGTACTCTGCAGGGGGGAGCGACTTCGTAGTGCATTTGAGATTATCGTCTCAGAGCACGAGAAGATCTGCTCACTACCCAAATAAAACCCACTCTAAATCTTCCTCTCTCAGCTCGCCCTTTCTTATCCCTGTGGTTGGTGTCCCCCCTTTACCTTCCTTTCCCCTCCTCTCCTAGTGTGTCGTGTATAAAAAACCCAAAAAAATACAAAATATCAAAAATCAAAATAAAATAAGGCTCTTTTCAGAGCCGCCTTTCACAGTTAAAAAATAGAAGTGAAAATAAATGAAGCAGGGCCCTTTGTATTTTTTAGAAGTCCGCGGACAGTTCGCGGACATTTAAAAAATTGGGTTGCTACCCTATCACAAACATTGCAATTTTCTCTGGGAGGAAGTGGTGGCTCTGAAAAGAGCCTTTAGGAGGTGTTTGTAAGTCAAAAATTATAAATGCTTAACACCTACTTCAAAATGGATGTTGTAATTCCAAAAAAAGGTTGCAATGCATTTTGTACATTTCTCAGAAAAATCTGATTGCCACCATAAGTAAGATGGACTCCATCTCAAATGTTTGTACTACGAAACAGAATATTTTCATTGTGAAATAAGACATGCCAAAATCTTTTAGAAAGGCACAAACAGCTTTATTAATATTGCGCCTTGCTTTTTACATTTGTGGACCAAATGAATAAGAACGAAGCCACTTTTGTCTCTGCGCAATCCGTGAAAATATCACTTGAGAATTAGGAAACATGTCCATAACCTTCCCAAGTCCTTCTTTCATAGCAAATTGCAAAAAAAATCCAGTCACATGTCCTAAACTGTTCCCTCCACAATGAATTACAATTATTTCTGGATGTTGCTCTGTCTCCAAAGTAGCACAGAGAGGTAGCAAGTCCAACCACTTCATTCCACATACTCCATGCCAGTGTACTTCCACATGTGGGAATCCAAGATCTACAGCTACTCCACAGCTTTCTGCATGCACCTTCAACCAATCTATCCATGAATCTCTCAAAATCCATACAATCTTTTTCCTAAAACACACAGACATAGCTATCTGTTGTTCTCTCAGCAAAAACAGTATATGAGAAACTCTCTTCTGGCACAACACACCCACTAAACTTTCCTGACCAATCCCTTTCAGTACTCATTCTCATTTGCATGACTTCTGAACCCAAAAATCCCCGGATGTAACTCCCGATGTCCGCGAACTACCGCCATGTCCGCGGACATATCGTAACATGAACAGCCCTTCTACCATTTCCACTTCACTCTCTCTGCCATTCCCTCATTGGATGTAGCTAAGAAGTCACATGACCATGCACCAATCACATTCAAGACCTCTACATCTAACTGTATCATCATAGATCAGCACTGCAAATGCACTGTGAATCTCTCTGAGTACAAGTGTTATATCATTGGCAAGCACCATCTACCAGAAATACTGTACAAGTCTCCAAGATTTCTACTTGCAGCTCCATGCATATCCATATGCATGAACACAAACCTCAGGTATGCATATTTTCTGTACAGTATATGAACACATTTTCAAACAGACTTTTAGCTTGTGTAATCTGTAAAATGAATTTACTGTATTTTTTCAATTTCCTAAAATCAACTAGCACTTATAAACCTTTATACTATTTACTTTCTTTAAACACACACACTCAAATCATGTTAAACTAACATTTTTTAAATGAAATATATAGACTACATATATTCAAACAAAATTGCATGCAAGCACAATCTATGTTTAAAATATACTTATACAATTTCATATTTTTTTGTTTTTATTTATTTATTTACTTAATTACTTTAATTTAGACATGACATTGAGGCGCTATTACTTAGATCAGCTTAGTTACAGAAATAGTGGTATTCACTGGTATATTATAAATTTCACAAGACATAGTAAAGATATTTTTTTTGCTACAGTTAGTCATTCAATACAGTTTGGTCATTAAGAACATATCATATGTACTGAACTGATGCAATGTATCGTATGTAAATAAATTAGTTTAATGGTTTTAAAGAAGACGCTGAGGATTTCAATTAAAAAAATCAATATCTAAATTAAAAACAGCGCTATATACAAACAAAGTTACTAATTTGAAACTTTTGAAATTGCAGTGAAGACCAGTCTCCTGAAAAGAAGCAGCCGAATTCGAAGAACAAGGAAGAACTAAGAAGTTACCTGTTAATTTAAGAAAAAAAGTAAGTAGAATATCACCATAATATTTGTATTATTACTCAAACATACTGTGAAGTTAATACAAGCTATTTCTGTGCCTAAAAATAGAGATTGTGTACCATTTTGTCCAAAAATCTCCATGTCTTAAACAGTGATTTACAGCCAGAATGGCCAACAAATTCCTATTTGTGGACACACAAATTACCCAACTGAACCGCTACAATTTTCATATTATAGAACAAACAACTATTTTAATTGTATACATTAGATTTACTATTTGTACTTTTCCACACCACTAGCTTACTTTTTTTTGTCATCTGAACCCCAGTTTAGTAATACATAAATTCAAGAATACCTATCCCTACTAGTTGTAGTTCCCAATGCACAATCACACACCATTACATACATCTTTATCATCTTACTCAAACACTCATGCACACAGCACACATACATTGCAGAACACCCCAACCCATACCTTCTTTATTTTTTTCAACAGACCCTAAAGAATGCCTACCAAAAGTCAAGTCTGTAGAAAGCAACGCAGAAGTAGAGCAAATGAAAATAAAAGTGTCCAACATAAGCATCCATCTCTAGCAGAATTTGTAAAAAAAAGTTGAAACAAAACAGCTAATACAGTCATTTAGTGAAACACAAGAAGTTTCAAGTACAAAAACTTTGCCTCCTTTATCAAAATGTAAAACAAACCAAAAAATTATTAACAGAAAATCAGCTATCACTACAGATAAAACTACTTCTTTAAATTTTAATATAGTGCAAAGTAAGCATACCAAGAAAAGTATTTTAGCCAAAATGTACCGTCACAAAGTCCTTCAAAATCTTATAAAAACAGGAGAGAAATTTGGTTCAATGCTTAAAACCTATCGTAGGAAATTAATCTTAGAAGCGTTGGTGGACAGTGCAATTCTTCTCAAAAGAAAGTTATTTATTTTACTGTTAAACAAAATGAAACCACTAACAAAACTAATAACTAAATTACAAAAAAGACTTCTCAATAAGTGAAATGTCAACAGAAAGAACTTCTTAAGTATCTGCGGAGGTGAATGGAATCACACTACGAGCACAGAACCATATTTTAATGAAGAAGCGTACAAAAAAAAGCAAACAAATACAATTGCCCTACATAGCAGTGGTCGAGGTTATGAAAAAGTTAATAACACCATAATGGAACAAGAAGTACTCCTTCAAAAATATGCCCTGAAAACTTAGAATTACCCCTCCATTCAACTGAATCAGAACGTCTAGTGTACAAATGGCCATGCACTCAATGTGTAATATTCCCAACCAATGTTTCAAATCTTTACGCCAAATCCTCAATAAATATGTAAAAAGCAAAGACAAAATCAAAATTAAATTACTGCAAAATATGGATACCTGTCCAGTGTGCAAGTACACAGGACTACACGGACATTCATTGGCCTGCATTACAGGACCTACTTGTAAAACCACTTTCCATGATATCAAAAGGATATCAACACATCATTCAACTATAAGAAATCTAGTCTATAAACTGTACTATGCTAAAAGTCCTGCTTTAGCACTAGCAAATTTAAATAACATCCTTCTACATGGTACAGCAAAAGACCTACTTGAAGAAATTGACTATATCCAGAAAGAATATTTTGGAAGTGAAAGCCATTTACAGAATGAAATAGATTTAAACCAATTAAGCAACAATTCTACACATGGCAAACTTTTGCTAAACACATACAAAAAAGAAATACTAAAATTTGAAATTACATCAGCTGAAGTACCAAACCATGTATGTGTATGTTGCCGTAGAACTTTTTATAAAAGTAACACAAAAACTGTAGACCTATCATACAAAATAGAAGACAATGAAGATTCTAAATGGTTTGAATTAGCTCTCTACCTTGTAGCAGAAAACAAATACGAAATAGCTGAGCCCTTAATACTTTGCAGTTACTGCACTACAAAACTTGACAACAACCAAACACCTTCACGTGCTATCACAAATAATTTTGAATTATACCCAGTACCAAAACCCCTACAACAACTTAATTTATATGAGAGCATCATAATTCAAACAGTACACCCATTTCAAGCAATAATACGCCTTCAATCAAAAACAGCAAAATTACCTCCCTCTGAATTGGTAAAAGGCATTCGTGGAAAAGTAGTTTATTTACCATTAGATCTAAATGAAAATGTGCATACTCTAGGAGTGCAACGTCCAATGCAGCAATCTTTAATTATCTTAGTAAATGGAGTACCTACAAAAGACACAAAAATATGGCAACAGCTGGTAGATTTACAGAAAGTTAGACAAGCCTTCCAATATCTTAAAGAGAATAATGAATATTACAAAGAAATTAATATTGAAGAAAACTTGAAAGATACAACTGAAATAATTCAACAAACACAAGAAGCTGGTCAATTTGAGCTACTAGATCCTGCTACAATATCAAATACTTTAGACCATTATACAATTCATCCTTTGCACTCTAATGACACCATAGAAGATGTACTGGAAACGTACCAAAAGCGTCAAACAAAAGGATTGCCAATCAGCATATGGGAAAAATGTATAGAAGCACGTGCCTTTCCTCTACTCTTTCCTACTGGCAAAGAAGGAAGGTATGATGATAGACCTATTCAAATATCAGCTTCAGAATACCGTTCATTACGGATGTATTCTGAAAATCCCAGATTTAGACAAAATGTGGAATACATATTCCACCTACTCTTTGAAAGTGAACTAGTAACTTTATGTTAAGGAGTTGCACACATATTAAAATCAGCATCACACTCTCAAAATATGACAGCTACACAATTATTAGAAAAAGTGCAACAAAAGGATGAGGTTTTACAATCAAATATTACAAATCTATTAGCAAATATGCGTGGTACTAAAGAGTACTGGTTTTGACGTCATGGAGATGTACGTTGTATGATCAGAAACCTTGGCCCACCCACTTGGTTTGTTACATTAAGTTGTGCAGAATATGCATGGGAAGATTTACATGATTTCCTACGCATATCAAATAAAAAACAAAACAAACATAGATATACTAACACCTGGAGAACTTTGTTCTTTGGATCCTGTTAATGTTTCAAGATATTTTCATCATCACTTCATTGCTATGCTACATTTTATTTGTAATAAAACTGTTCCTCCCCTTGGAGAAGTGCAACACTTCTTTTGGAGAAAAGAATACCAAGCCAGAGGAGCACCACATATCCACATGCTTTTATGGATTAAAGATGCTCCTAAATTTGGTCAAGACAGTGATGCCACTGTTTTACAGTTTATTGAAAAATATGTCACTTGTGAAATTCCATCAGAATCCACAAATAGTGATCTTCATGCACAAATTTTACAATTTCAAAGACACAAATGTGGAAAATATTGTCGTCGCAAATGCAAAAACAAAGGGAAATACTACACCAAATGCCGATTTGGTTTCCCTAGACCAGTTACAAATACAGGTCAAGTGAACAACCTCATGTCTTCAGTTAGACATAGTGTTAAAGGTAAGTCACCTACAAATACATATTACATAAAAAGAAAAGAAGAAAAATACATCAATGATTATAATGCAATCATTGCCCACTTATGGAATGCAAACATAGGTGTGCAGTACATTGCAGACAATTCTACTGCAGTTGTCACAGCATACTTAACTAAAGCAGAAAAGACAGAGCTCCAAGACCTCTGGAATGACCTGTCAACAGATAAAACAGTGTCTCAGAAATTATACAGCTTGGGCATAAAAATGCACACCCATAGAGAATGTGGATCATATGAAGCAGCTGATCGTTTAACTGGTACTGCATTGTATGGTAAATCTGAAAATATAGTATGGCTAAGTCTTGGTCCAGCTAAATCTAGAAAAAGAGTTCTAAAATCATATGAAGATATAGTAACAATAGCCAAACGTGATCCCAACAACCAAGACATTTTAAAAAACAATTTATTGGACACGTACTACCCAAACAGAAGTAATACTTTGGAAAACATGTGTCTATACCACATAGCCCAAAACTACACATACAAAAATAATATGAAACCTGATGAAAAAAAAGGTAAATATAGAGTGACAAACTGTGAAGGCAGCTTAGTTAAACTCACTAAACCAAATTTAATTAATCATATCAAATTGTAATTAAAGACTCCTCAACATAAAGAAGTATATTACATGTCCCTGCTACAACTCTTCAAACCATGGAGAAAAGAAGAACAAATACTTGATAACTATGACTCATATGAGGATGCTTTCAAAGCAAATGAAAGCACTATAACTGATGTAAACTTTACACAGTACAAAACAATGTAGCACAATGAACAGCAACATGAAGAAGAATCCAAGCCCAACTAGATAAGGACACTCCTGACAGTAGTCAACCTTCTGTAACAGGAAGCCAAGAACCACTGGGAGAACCACTAATAATAAATGAGGCAGAATTAGCTATGATAGAAGTAGAAAACACCATGTGTCAGTATGAAGATAAAGAAGACTTAACTATACTACAATCAAAACTAAACAATGAGCAACGTAGCATTTTTCAAGAAGTAACAAAACAAATTGAACATGGTGTAAAACATGAACATAAAGAATGCTCCTGCCATAATTATAAACCTATACTACTGTACGTCAGTGGTGAAGCTGGTTCTGGCAAAACATTCCTAATCAAAATCATTAGTAAGTTCCTTCAACAATTGACAAACAACAAACTGTCAGCTGTTGTCACTGCCCCCACAGGTTTAGCTGCCTACAACATAGGTGGTGTTACATTACACCGATTACTACTATTACCAGTATAACACCAGAACAAATTAGACTATTACAAACTTTCTGCAGAAGCTGCAATGGAACTACGCAGAGTATTGAAACAAATGAAAATGCTACTAATAGATGAAGTGAGCATGGTCTCCAACCTGATGTTAGCTTTGATTCACCTCAGATTACAAGAAGTACTCAAAACAGACTATGAAGAGCTCTTTGCAGGAAAACACATTATTGTTTTTGGAGATCTGCTTCAATTAACACCAGTAAAAGGTGAGCCTATTTTTTAAAACATTAGGACACAAACTCTGCCGTAAAACTGTTGGCAACATTGGAAATGTCAACCTTTGGCAACATTTCCAATACAGAGAATTAACAGAAAATATGCGGCAATCTGCAGATCTCACTTATGCCAACATTTTAAAAGGTATCAGAGTTGGTATACTTTCTAAAGAAGCAGAAGGAATATTGAAAACCCAGCACATTAATGCACTTTATGGCGATAATGCATGTGCTACAGATGTCATGGAACAATTAGCCCACAAAAATTTCAATTGTATGGCCTTAATGCCAACTCTTGCAAGCTGTTTCAAATTCAATTAAATCATGCTAAGTAAAGAAAGGCAACCAATCATGGAAATTAGCGCCACAGACAAACTAGGTGTACATGGTATGACACTACCCATGTGTGACCAAGCCACAACAAGACTAAATAGTTTAGAAAAATCAATCTCAAACACAGCAGGCTTAGAAAAGATATTAAAAGTATCCTTAAATTGCAGAGTAATGCTTAAACCTAACCTTGACGTGGACCAAGGACTAGTTAATGGAGCACTGGGTACAGTTGTTGGTTTTCAAACATACCCACGCGACAACAAAATTCAGTTTGTCAATATACTCTTTGACAAACTTTCAGAAGTAAAAAGGATAGGACGCTCAACAGCTAGATTCCTTCTCTTCAAAGATATGTATGTACTTCTCTAACTCTTGCATACGCAGTCACGATTCATAAATCACAAGGTCTTACCCTAGACAAAGCAATGATAGATATTGGTAACACAGTCTTTAAAGAAGGCATGCGCTACGTAGCACTATCACGCTTACGTACACTTGACGGTCTATTTCTAATCAACTTTGATGCAAGTAAAATAAACACTGATATTCCTTGCATTTTAGAATACAATAGACTTCGCTCACTATACACCCCCCACCTAAACACATATGCTGTTCCACAAAAAGTAAAACATTATAAAAGAAAAATAAATCAAACAGAAATGCAACAGGATGTCACTGCAAATCCTCCAAAGAGAGTAAAAGAAACTAATACTTCATCAACTACCACAAGCAAAAAAGAATCAATTAGGGAAAGTAAACCAGGTACTTCTTTAAAGAAGGAAGACAAACTCCAAAAAAAGCAGTTAGGAACTGAACTACCTGGACCATTTAAATTCACAAATATAGTTGGTGTAAGTTGCTACGCAAATGTAGCAATGAATATTCTATTTCAATTACCACCAATTGTTGACAACATTTACTTACACAGTACAGACCCATTGTGTTTGCAAATGTTAGTACTTCAGAGAAATGCAGCAAACAATCCTGAAAACCCGTATAGTGTTTATGGAATAAGACAACAATTGGACTACTGTGCTGGAATGGTGAAATTCACTATAAACTCACAGGAAGATCCACAAGAATTTCTAATGTACTTACTACAAGTACTGGAAAACAAAAACATACCTATAAATGAAATCTTTCAGATTTCATACATGTGGAAACATACATGCACTCTCTGCAACAATGTGACACAAGAAGAAATCCCCAATGAACGCTTCATATATATATATCAATACCAAATTGTGAATCCATTCCATTTCAGCGACTTGTACAAAATGCAAACCATGGTAGATTATGCTCTACCTGCAATTCAGATAATCGCTCCACGTTAGTAATACAAACACATAGTAAATACATAATACTAATGTTTCTACGTTACAATGCAGATGGTACCAAAAACAACTGCAAGCTGACTGGATTCACACATGGTCAAATATCACTTGGTAAGAAAACCTTCACAACAATAGGTATAATCTACAACGCAGGAGCCACAACCAATTCAGGGCACTACACTGCATGTATAAAAAAGAAATGTGGATGGTTTGAATGTAATGATAGAACCATTACTCTAAAGCAGAGATTACCAGCAAATCTTACAAACGCTTATTTGATGTTCTTAAAACCAAAATTTGATAACTAAACCGTATTTAAACCCTAAGTAAACTTGTGTTAAAAAAATATAAACTGTTAGAATACTCCAAAAGCTATCTAACTGCTCAAAGATTGTACAACAACTAATCAGATAAATGAATACCACTAAATTAGACCAAAAAATACACAGTTAGAATACGCCAATTGGTATCTAACTGTCCCAAAATTTAACAATATCCAAATAGATAAATCAATACCACTAAAATATATCAAAAAAATAGACAGTTAGAATACGCCAATTGGTATCTAACTGCTCCAAAGTTTTATAATATCCAAACAAATAAATAATATGTTACTGCTCCAAAAAAATGCAACAAGCCAAAGTATAAAGCATTAGCCAGAAACAACAAGTGAACACTGAAAACAAACAAACAAATAAACTGTAGCATAACAGAAAAAGTTTTTTTTTTAAATCCAACATGGATTTTTTTTTCTCCCACAGACCCAATGATTTTAGCAACAAATACAGAAACTGAGCAAATTGCACAGTACTCTGATTTGTAATCTACTAAATATGAGGGTCCAAAAAAAAAAAGTATGTTGATTATACAATGTAATAAGTCATTACAAAATACTAATACTAACATGCTATTTTCTTTTATCACAGAAATTAACAAGAAATACATGTACTCCGGTTACTAGTCCAAACAGTAAGTATACAATAATAAGGAGAACCATAGCAGCATATCACATCCATAGTATCTAATACCTTTGTTCCTTATACATTTGTTTTTCACCCAAAGTTATAAGCAAATATGAATGTGATATGCTGCGGTGGCTGTGGGCAGGGCATAGAGTCTTGGGTGCGGCCATGCACCCAAGACTCTATGCCCTGCCCACAGCCACCGCAGCAAATTACATCCATAAAGTCAAACATTTCACCTACGGTCTATGGAAACTTTCAATGTCCGCGGACATTATGAGTGTTCTTAGAACACTTTCAACTTGCCAGCGAACAATACGGACACCGTTTTAAGGACACCCCCTAAGAACATTTCAGAACACCACGATAGTTCTTAGAACACTTTCAAATTGACAACGAACAATACGGACAGTGTCCTCAGAACACCCCCATTTTGTTTATTTGCGAACATTTCAGGACACCGCGAGTGTTCTAAGAACACATTCAACTTGCCATCGAACAATACGAACAGCATCTTCAGGACACCCGCTACGAACATTTCACAACAACGCAAGCATTCTTAGAACACATTCAACTTGACAGAGAACAATACAGACAGCGTCCTCAGGACACCCCCATTTTATTTATTTGCAAACATTTCAGGACACCACGAGAGTTCTTAGAACACATTCAACTCGCCAGCCACAACCCCCCATTCATATTTGCGAAAATTTCAGGACACAGCGAGTGTTCGACAATGTCTCCAGAACACCACCATTTTGTGTATTTGCGAACATTTCAGGACACCGCGAGTGTTCTTAGAACACATTCAACTTGACAGAGAACAATACGGACAGCGTCCTCAGGACACCCCCTACAAACATTCCTCGGACACCATGAGTGTTCTTAGAAACGTCTTCAGAACATCCCCATTTTGGTTATTTGTGAACATTTCAGGACACCGCGAGTGTTCTTAGAACACATTCAACGTGACAGAGAACAATACGGACAGCGTCCTCAGAACACCCCCATTTTGTTTATTTGCAAACATTTCAAGACACCGCAAGTGTTCTTAGAAGCGTCTTCAGAACACCACTGTCAGGGGGGAAATTCTCCCGGGGTCTGCTGGGCCGTCCGCGGACCCCCGGGCAGGGAGGCCCCAACTCCTCCCGCGTATCCCAAAAATGAGTATGAGGCGCACGCAAGAAGCAAGGTGGTTCTGCTGTTTATTAAACAACGGCAGGGATGGGTCAAGGATCGTACGCGTCCGTCCTGACTCTCTCTCGAAATTCGTGGGGCTCGCAGGCCCTTTTTACCTCAGTATGACGCGCTACTTGCGTCACCTGGGAAAGTTAGCAAAAACACCTATCGTCACTCTGGATTGGTTCCTCGAGTGGTAGGGTTAGTATAGCATACGTATAGAGAACGCTGTTAGTGGTTAAGGGTCAATCAGGTGGTATACTTGGGTTGTCCCTTCTATTAGATACATGAAAATTGTTATATGAAGACCCCTGATGATTGGCTAATGTTAATGGCGTCAGTGATAAGTGCCCCATGGGCTGATTGGTCCACTCGCGAGCCCCCCAGCCTGGGACCATCGTTGTTCCCAGCTCGCGGTGCACCTGTCAGTTGCAACAATGTGTAACTATGTGTTTGTGCAGACAATGTGTGGATTTGTTCATATGCTTGAGGGCAGACTACTCCCACCGCCGCAGATGTCCATTGAGTCGCTTCATTGTTGCTGCCTGTGTCTCAAAAACGTGGGACCCAGGCGCCTCCTCCCTCCTGGGTCTGGCACCCTGTCAGGTTCGGCTTGGTCACGTGAGGAGAGACCGTGGTTGAGGCAGAATTCTGCACATTTAATGTTGCATTTTCCACTGTGTGTCTGGATTGGTGTGGGAGTGTCCAGTGTGCATGTTTGCACGGGTGTTCTGACCGTTGGCTAGGTCGTCATGGCATCTCTAACGATGTGTTTATTTACTGATGAATGGTTCAGTCGAGTTCATCCATGCCGCAGGTGTTGGCTTGGGCAGGGCAGGCTGGTGGGCAGGCTGGTGGGCACATCCGTATGTTCCTGTACCAGGGTATTTGGTCGTATTTGGTCGTCTGGTAGATAAGCAAACTCCTCTCGTGGCGGGTGTCTGGGCCGCGATCCTCTAGGACAGGGGCGTGAGGGGATTGGTGGGACTCTTTTGTCCCATTCTCCCCCCTCTGGTCGACTTGTCAACCACAAACATATCTTTTTCCTTATCTCCTCTTACTCTCCATATTTTAGTTACTCCTCCCAAGTGTCCATAGTGGTTGACATGGTCTTCAAATGACCAATACATATATACACATGTTCCTCCAGGTGTGCAGTATACCCATTTCCCTATGTAGCTCCTTGGGTTTCTTGGGTTTTCGAGCTTCACAGATGGAGGGTCCAGGTGGTTGGTGATGAACTGTTTGCGCAGTTTTTCTCTTTCTTTTATTATTGTGCCTGTGTGCTGGCCATCATCTGTCGGCATCAAGGGGTGCATACCAATCATTTCGATCATTTCGTCGGTAGTGCGTGCCTTCCGGGCCTTCCAAAATCGTATTATGATCAGTGCAGCTCCAGCCAGTATTATGCATCCAACTATAATTTTCAGTCCGTCCGACAGCCAAGATGGCATCCATGACCATAACATTGAAAACCAGCTGTCATCCTTCTTCACTCCTTTACTTTCTTCCATCATTTTGGAGTGCATCTGGGCCAGTTGTGATACTGCTTCTGTCAGTGTACCATTGTCAGCATCGTTAGCATCGTTACCATTGTCAGCATCGTTAGCAGGAATAAATGTGCAGCATGATTGTCCTATCTTTGCGCAAACTCCTCTTTCCATTGCTGTAAGGAGATCTAATACATATCTGTTCTGTAGTGCTACCATCCTCACTGCTCGCAGTTCCTCTTTTATTGCGTTGAATCCATTTACTGTAGAATTAATTGTCATCATTAGCTCCCATCGAGTTATCTGGAGCCATTTTGCGTTTGCGTAAGCTTGTAGTCCCGGATGTATTATTGACGAGAAGAACATTGCTGCTCTGCTGAATAGTCTGTGTTCTGGTGGGATTGAAGTGAGTGCCGTTTCCGACCTTCCCCATAGGTAATTTCCTGTCAGAGGTTCTCCTTGTCTCTTCTTTCTATTCAGGACATTGTTGTTGTCGTTGTTTTCGTTCTCTGACCCCTTCTGAGGTTTTACAGATCTCTTCTTCCTCTTGTTTCCTTCATCCATTTTAGGGAAGTTCGCTATGTTCACATGTTTCTGGGGCACCACTAGTGATGGTACATTAACGTGTACCATTGTGCATATACCATTCCACAGAGGGGGCAGTGTGTGGTATGCCTTATTTCCGCAGGCCCAGTAATGGTCCATTAAAACTGCTGTTCCTGCTCCCCCCTCAGGTAACTCTATCACGCTTGCACAGTTGGTGTTGTATCCCACGTCCACTTCTCCTCTATGTTGGTAGCATATCTTAGGTGCAGACAGCGGCAGTATGCTGATTGGGTCTTCATCCTTCTCCATCCACGTCATCATGGGTACGTACTTGCCCCAAATCGTCCAACATCTGTTATTGTGTTCATCAATAGTTGTAATATTTTCTCTTGTTACCATGTTGCTGCCAATCACTCCTATGTCCCATTTGTTGTCCATGTACACCTTCCCTGTTATTGTTACCAGTGGTCTTTCCCAACATCCTTGTGTACCAGGAACTTCGGTGGCGTACCAGTCACATGGTAGGTATTGTAGTGTTACTTTCTTTGTTTCTCCCTTTTCAGGACCACTTGTCATGTATCTGAATGCTTCAGCATGCAAACTGCTTTTGTGGTAACTCAAATAAGTCTTGAGGAAGTTGTTTTCGTATGGATACGTGTCTCGCGTTTTCCACACCAGTCTCACCACCGTCCCTTGAAATCTCCCTTTCGTTTGGAACAGTGCCAGGTATATTATATATCGTGCTGTCTTTTCATCTATTTCCGTGGCAACGAATGTTCGAGAAGCGCTCATGGCGTACGGGATCAATGAGCAGACGTAGCAGCTGTCTTCTGTTGTCTGCTTACCTATTTGGGTCATGTGTTGGTACCACATGTTGTTCGAGACGTGTGCTGAATCTGTTATGTAATTATCAATACCTTTATTATCTGAGTATGTGCTACGTTTAACTCTATTTCCCTTATGTGGAGGCTTGCTAGTACCACCTGACGTAACACCTGTTGCAGCCGTGGGTGGGGGTACATTAGGTTTGGGTACAGCCAAAATATTGATAGCATAACTTTTCTGCCATACAGAGGCAGCCAAAAACCCAGTGATCATCAAAATCCCTATCATTTTTATTACAGAAGCTAGTCTCACCGGCATTTTGCTCTTACCTTGCTGCAGTCCGGCAGCTTATTCTTGCGACGTTAAAGTTGCCCGCCTGAAAATTCTCAATATGCTTGTTATTAGTGTTAGTTGTTGTTTTCAAGCTCTCCCTATCAAGTAGTCGTTCAGTGCCCAGGCGAAGAGCTGTTCCCACGCCAATCTAAGCGATCTGTCTCTTAGGGCAGGCAAGTGTTGGTGAAGATGGGGCATTGATTGTTCTATGGCCAAGATAAATGATGTGTAGTAGACACATACCCTCCTTCTTTTTAGGTACTTGGCCTTTTTATGTGATAGACAAATTGGTGTGATAGGGCTTCAGGGTAGTTATCGTCTGAGGGTAGCATCTACTCCTGGGCAATGGACTTTATTAGTTATCTGTTTTCTTAGCAATACAATAATACGCGGTACCTGCATGTGCGAGAAAGAAAAAAAGAGAACATTCAAGTGTTTACATGTGTATATGTGCAAGACAATGTCCTTCAATTGGGTGGTTACTGTAGTGGGTAGGAGGTCGATGGGCAGAGGGTTTGGGGTTCAACTGGCGGAAGTCTCTTTACTCTTTGATCGTGTGACCATAGGGTGGGCGGTATGGGAATTACCAGTTTCTATTTCAGTAGTTGTCTCTGGGGAATCTGGGGGGTGGCAGGGTATGGAGACACTTAGGTCGTCAGCTGTGGTAGAAGTCTCTTCCTCCGTGGGTGACGCTGTCGCTGTTCTCCCAATGGCCCTGTCGGTGACGCTAGGGCGGGTCTGGAGTTTGCAGATCTTTACGTTGTGTAGGTGATTCCAAGCACGCTTATCCTGCAACTTTACTGCTCTCGTAGATACCTCCTCTACAAGGTGGGGACCAGTGAAGCGTGGGCTGTTCCACTTTTATTGAAATTGCGGAGTAGCACGTGGTCACCTTTAGCAATTTTGCACAGTTTTTCCTTTTCCGATCCTTGGTCCTCGTCTTCTTGTTGATAACTCTTAGACCCGCCCCGCGTGCGCTCGAGCTGTTGGGACACAAACACTACACTAGTAATCAAAGAAGACACATATTGGTACATTTCATCACCAAGAACAGTTGCAGTGTTTTTATAGTCTGTGAAGGCCCTTGATGTTGGCGTTAGAGGAAGGCGCATTTGACGTCCGGTCACCACCTCTTGAGGAGTGAGGTGGTGCTCGGAGCCTGGTCTATTCCTCAGCTCAAATAGAGCTAGCGGAAGGCAATACAACCAACTCTTCTTTGTTGTTTGCTGTATCTTTGCAATTGCCTCCTTCAGTAGGCCATTCAGGCGTTCGCATATACCGTTGGCCTGCGGGTGATATGCACATGCAAATTTATGCTTGATGTTCAGTAAGGATGTGATGTGCTGGAACATTTCATTAGCGAAATGCGGGCCGTTATCCGACCGCAGTACCTCGCACAATCCCCACCTGGGGAAAACCTCCCTCACTAGAAATTTAGCTGCTCTGAATGCATCTGGATTTGAGCAGGGTCCTGCCTCAATCCACCTGGAGAATGGGCATACTACTACAATCATATACCTATTTCCTTGACATACGTTGATCATATCAACATAGTCAATATGGATGTGTAGGAAGGGCCCCTCTGGCCGGGGTATAGTACCTTTTATCACTTTCAGCGTGTGACCGGCCGTAAACTGTTGACATGTGAGACAATTGCTGATAAGATTTGTCACATGGGAATTTAACTCGGGACAGAACCAATCTTCCCTAATTCGTGCTGCAATAACTTACTTGCCTGTGTGGGCTGGGTGGTGGAGTTGGCTCAGGGCGGTGTTCAATAGTGCCAATGGCATTACCATCTTTCCAGTGTTACCCTGGCGCCATAGTGCATCAGTTGGCGACATTGTACATCCTCTTTTTACCCATATTTCTTTTTCTGCCATTGGTGCAGCCGCTTGTAACTCCATTATCTGTGTGGCTGGGAGATGGGTGTACCCTTCTCTCATCAACATCTCTTTAGCTATCCCCCTCCCTCTCCCTCTCTCTGACTCTGGGGGGTTCCATATCTCACCAAAATATGCGGCATACTTCGCATGTGCGTCTGCTGCTGCATTTCCTTTTGAGATATGATCTTCTCCGTTAGTGTGTGCGAGACATTTGACCAAAGCTAGTTCTTGGGGATCATTTATTACTTCAATTAACTCAGCTAACAAGAGAGCATGTTGCACTGGGGTGCCGTCAGCTCTCCTAAAGCCTCTTCTCCTCCATTTGGACAATCCTGAGTGGACAGTAGACGTGACATATGCGCTGTGAGAATATATAGTCACTCTTTTGTCAAAGCTTTCCTTCAACGCCAAGATCAGTGCAACCAATTCTGCTGCTTGAGCAGAGTAATGTTGTGGTAATTGTACGCATTTCACCGCCAAACACACCAATTCCTCTGTCATTTTTACCACTGCTGCCCCAGTTCTCCTTATCCCATCACTTTGGTCTATTGTTGATGACCCATCAATGAACAAGAGCTCTCCTCCATTTAGCGCGTCCTCTTCAACTTTTCTAGTACATGAGTACATTTCGGTAGTCTGCGTACAATCATGTGCATAGTCGCCTTCTTCAATGACTTCCGCTATAAACCTTGCAGGATTAACTGTGCTGCATCTAACAATTGATAATTCTGGTCTATATAAGATGATCTCATAACCTGACGCCCTCTGCGTGGTTAGTCTGGACTTAGGCTTGTTCAATATTGCAAATAGTGCATGGTCCACAAATAGTGTGGTTGGGCACCCCATTGTAATTGATGATGCTTTCTCTACCGCGAAGGCAGCTGCGGCGAGACCTTGTTCGCAAGGGAAATGCCCTAACATTACAGGATCCAAGTGACCGCTGTAAAATGTTACTGGTTTGTAACCCATGCTTGTTTTTTGAGCCAACACTGCTTTCATTACTGCTGAGTCGCAATGTGAAAATATAAAGAATTGTCGTTCATAATCTGGGGTGGCCAGTACCGGAGCAGTTGATATTGCATCTTTCAGTTCATCAAAGGCCTCTTTCATTTCCATTGTACACCCCAATTTTTTCTCCCCTTTGTTAGCTTCTCTTAATGCCTCAAGTAGGGGTCCTATATATGAGCTGTAATCAAATACCCATGCTCTACAGTAGTTGCACAGTCCCAGGAACTGCTGCAGTTCCCTCACTGTTTGTGGCAACGGCGATTTTGATATGGCCTGTGCTCTTTGTGGTGCAATCTTTCTTCCGTATTGGGATATGAGCTGGCCAATGTATAGTACCTGTTCCTGGCAGTACTGTAACTTTTCTTTCTCTACCTTGTAACCCTTTTCAGCCAATATTGTCAGCATCTTCAATGAGTCCTCTCTGCATTTTTTTTCGCTTGTGCTGCAAATTATTATATCGTCAACATACTGCAACACTGTGCTTTCCAATTCAATGTTTCCCAAGTCCATCTGTATTACTCTGTTGAAAATTGAGGGTGACTCGCAGTACCCTTGTGGCAATCTGGTGTGTTTCCATTTTGTGTTTCTGTACGTGAAGCTTGTTAGATCTTGTGAGTCTGGATGCAGGGGTATTGAGAAAAGGGCATTTTCGAGGTCAATCACTGTAAATCGTGATGCCTCTGCTGGAATGCCACACAATATTGTGGCCGGGTTTGCTGCTATGGGGTATTCTGCTTCCACTATGTTGTTCAAGGGCCTGAGGTCCTGGATGAAACGCCAAGACCCTCCTTTAGCTTTGTGCACTGGATATACGGCTGTGTTACATGGTGATTCTGATGGTACCAATATGCCATTATTTATAAGGGCAGTTATTGTTTCATATATGCCCTCAGCTGCCTCTTTTGATAGTGGATATTGCTTCACTCTAGGGAGTATTGCACCTTTTTTCAATTTTATTCTTACTCCCCCTATACTCTGTATGCACCCCACGTCATAGGGACTAGTAATCCATAATGATGTTGGGACTTTTGCCATATCCTCCTCAAAGAAGGGAACTGGGGTGGATGTGGGTGCTTCAAGTGCCATTGCAATTTTCTGTGCCACTTGTTTGTATGTCACTCTTAGCCATATGTCTACACTCATCATAAATACCATTTCACATTCTTCCTTTTCTTCTGAAAAGAGCTCCTCGTCTGACACCTGGGTGAGCCTGCATCCCTCAGCTAGGGCTATCACTGCCCTCCATGCTCTTCCTTCCCTGTCTTGGGCATTCACTGCAATATAATCAGCAGTTGCTATAATGCTCTCCATGCTCACTGAAATCACCTTTCCTTCTGGTTCATTGGCAGGTGTTTCTGGTCTAAACAAATAGGCTGTTGGCCTCCTCCAGATCTTTCCTTCTATTCCTGGCATCCATGCGAATGCCAAGTCTGTTCCGTACTGGAACAGTTCGCCATCTACTGGCTCAGCCCTAATCACTGTCTGTCCACAGTATGCTTGCATAATTTGCCGTGCAGTGAGCATGTTTATTCCAGGAGTGGAGCAAATTATGCCGTCCTACGTAAAGGAGATCGTCATATTCAACCTGCTCATTATGTCTCTCCCAAGTATGTTTACTGGTGAGTCCCTAGAATATAAAAGCGGGACGGACATGTCATAATCCCCTATCGATAAGGGAATGCTATCAGTAAAGGAAACCAACCCCCTAGCCCCAGAGAATCCTTGGGTGTTCATAGCTTCACCTGACATCTTAAATTTACCTTCTCTTATGCAAGACCGGGTCGCCCCGGTGTCGACAAGGAATGATAATTTTTTGTCACCTATCGTTACCTCTATGCGTGGTTCCTCCGCACTATTAGGTGTTACCGACAGGATGGGACACACCAAGGCCGACTGTGGGCTGTCCTATTGTGGGTATAATGATTGACCACTTCCTGTGTAAGGGTTGTGTCCCAGGACCGTCACCCTTCCCAGTTGTGTTTGCTGTAGTTGTGTATTGGTAGAGGTTATTTTATGGTCTTGAATTTGGGCAGGTTGCTGTACTTGCTGCACTTGATGTTGTTGTGTTATCGCTACCTGTTGTTGTGGTAGTGAATATGTCTGTGGCTGTTGTTGTGTTACTAGTTGTTGCTGCACATTTCCCGGTTGCAGTGCCTGCTGTTGTTGGATGCCCTCCTGTTCCCTTGTAGGCCCTTGTTGTCCCTGTTCTCCCCATGCTGGTGTGCCTGGTCTCATTCTACATGTGCGTGACATGTGCCCTAGTAATTCACAAATCCAACATACCGGTGGTTCCCTGTTCTGCCATGGAAAGCTCCCTGAATTCTCCTGGTATACTGGTTGCCTGGTGGGGTAGAAATTTCTGAATCCTCCCCCTTGCTGTTTAGTTTAGTTTAGTTTATTATTTGTATAGCGCCGCCTGGCCCTAGGGCATCCAGGCGCTTGCGATGAATACAACAAGAATAATACAACAGAAATGTACAAACCGATTACATATTTACAAATTTACAGTCTTGGTGCATGCTAGTAAGGTAGGGCTAGGCAGTTTACGTTTCTTTGGATAGAAGCCAAATTTTGGTGTTGTGTCTAAATCTGTGAAAGGAAGGTTCTGATCTCAGCTCGAGTGGAAGTGAATTCCAAAGTTTGGAGGCAAGCACGGGGAAGCTGGAGCCACCTGCTTTTTGGAGCTTAAATCTTGGGATATTTAAGCAATGTGTTTGAGCTGATCTGGTAGGGCGCGCTGGGGTGTGGTGATTGAGATTGTCGGATAGGTATCTGGGTGCTTGGTTAGCTAGGCATTTGTGTGTGAGTGAGATGGTTTTATATTCAATTCTTTGTGTGTTATAGCCGTATCCCCTCCCCCTCATCATTCCTCCCCTTCCCCTGTTATAATTATAATATCCAGCTCCTGGCGTTGAGTATCCTCCTCCCATGTTAGTAGTGTATGGTTGGGGTGGTGGCAGCTGTTGTGCTACAATCTGTGATGATTGTATTTGGGAGGGATCTTGTGCAGCCACTACTTGTGTGGGGTTTTGAGTCATTGTTGTAGGTGTAGTTATTAGTGCAGCTTCCATCGTGTATTTAGTAAGTTTTTTCTGTACCAATTTAGCCTCTTCCGCTTTTCTATCCTCTTCCTTTTGTTTCATCTTTTCTTGCCATGTCCTACAATGATGTACTATCGTCAGTTGTATTTCTGGCCATGCTTTTGCTTCCATCCCCACTATCTTCTTCAGTTGTTTCTGAACTGCTTCTGGGAGCCCTTGTATCAGTATATGATAGAATATTGCTGGGATTTTGTCCCATTGTTCTCTAGTTTCCATACGCCATTTCTCTTGAATTTCCTGGATATAATCAACAGGATCTTCGTTCTCACGCATCTTGCATGATGTAATTGCTCCTATGTCTGATGTGTCTGGGTACTGTACCCTCAGCACTTGCCATAATGCATGTCTGCAGTTTGCGAATGGTGCCCCATCGTGTGATGTGTTTGTTATTGTGACCCCGGGGAAGCCTGCTCTCTTCCAGATGTCATCTGCTGCATCCCCCAATATTGATATTAGAAGGCCCTTTAGATCCCCCACTGCCAGTTTCTGTCCTGCGGTGTGTTTTTCCATTTCATATATCCATTTTCCCGCACCTCCACTTAATGATGGGAGCCTGCACTTTATATTTTCCTTGTCTGCATGCTTCCAAGGGACGTATTGTGGTCTAACCCCTCCCCTCTCCAGAAGTGGCATTAAGTTGTGTCCTGTTTGACCCCCAGGGTTCCCCAAAATCGAGTCTGTGTACCCCTCCTCTTCTTCCGTGTCGTCTACACCGTCAATTGTGTCCATATTTCCCCTGCTCGTAACTGTTTCTCCTCCATTTCTTCCCCTTCTTTTATCATTTCCTTTATTTGATGTGGGCGTGTGTATTCGTTCTTCCTGCCTGCATCCAGGGAGATCTCTAAGCCTGCTTGCATAGGGTGTGAGTTCGTGAGGGGCTTTAGGTGGGCATGTTGCACGGGATGAGTGTGGGGTGGTGGAGCATGTTGGACGGGATGATGAGGGTGTAGCTGCACGTGTCTGCCTTCCCGCCATTCCTTGCTCTTCCCCCTCACTTCCCTCCAGTTCTTCCTTTCTCCTGCAGGCCCATGGTGATTCTCTATTTGTCCGGGTGATGTATAATTTATCTAGGCTTTCCCTTTCACTATTTCTTCCTTCCTTCTCCATTCCTTCTTCTTCCTCACTACAAAAGTCATCCAGGAATGACAACCCCCAATCTGTCTTTTTCCCCCAATCGTTACTGTTTTTAAGTCTATTAGATCCGTTTCTCCCGTTTCTTCTTTACCAATTGCTCCCCTTTGTGCTGATGTTGTTGCTACTTCTGTGTCTCTGTGTACATACCTCCTTACTTCACTCTCCCCTCTCCTATCTTCTCTTTCCCCTTCATTTTTCTCCGCTATTTCTCTACCAATTTCCTCTCTTTTCTTTATTAATTCCTCCATTACTTCACCATTCATCTTTTCCAATATCCTTTCTTCTTCTCTCTTCCTTTCCCATCTCGCTCTTTCCCGCTCTAATATACTCTCTATCATCCTCCCTTCTTCGTATTTCTTTGTCGTTTCTGATAGTAATCTCCTCTTCCATATTTCCATTTCTTTTTCTTTCTCTTCTTCCTCTCTTTTCTTGTCACGCAGTGCTGCTCGGGATACCCTTTCTGCTACTGCCTTTACCCTTTCGGCTTCTCTCTTTTGCTCCTCAGTTCGTTCCCTCATTTTTTCCAACTCATTCTTACTCTCTTTCCTTTCCCGTGCTCTCTCTCTTTCCTCTCTATCAAGCTGCTTGATCAGTGCATTCTGCTCATCCCTTAATTCTGCTAATCGTTCCTCCAAAATCTCTTCCTTTTGTCGTAACAGCTCTTCCTCCTTTCTTTTCCCCTCTTCCCCTTTCATTTCACTCTTTCTGGTATTATCCTCGTCCATTTTCCTTACTACCTCCTTCTCTTCTCCTGTTAATGAACCTCGTAATTTTAATAATACCTGCGCAGCTACCCACTCATCATGTCCTATTGCCGCGATCTGTTCTTCACCAGTCCTCCCCTCCCCTGCGGGCATCTTCGTATGAGCTGATCCTGTCCTACTAGTCTGCTCCCCTCCCGTGTGGCCACCTGTAGCTGTATATGGTGGCGGGCTGTATGCCGGGTTCGAGTACCCCTCAGCCGCCCTTAATTGTTCTCTTACTATTTCTCGTAGTTCTGTTAAAGGATATAACCCCCCTTCCTCTGTTTTCACTACCTTCGCTAGCGGCATATCGTCGCTCTGTACCTTTTTTATTTCTTTTTCGTTTAGGTTGTTACTCTTTTCTCCTCCCTCTTGTCCGTTCCCCGTGTTCTGAGTGCCTTCACTCTCTTTTTCCCCATTCTCCCCTTCCTCCTTAATCTTCTTCTCTTCCGTTGTTTCCCCCATAGTGAACATTCCGTTTGGTCCTGGTCGGGACCCTTGGAACATCCTCCATAAGTTAAACACCTCCACGTGGTGTGTCAACTTCTTCCCCTTGTACGTGTTATGCAGATGGGTTAATAGTGAATGTTGGGTATATGGATCGAAACTGCCATTAGGCGGCCATGGTGTCGTCATTTTGTTGTCCGTCCCCTGTGTCCATTCTATGCTGAATTTGATCAGTTTCTCCCTATGGGGTGACAGTGTTTTACATATATGCTGTAGCGGGGTAGTGAGGGTGTTCCCCCACCCTCCCGATCCTGTCCCGTATGACATAGTAGCACTTCACTTGTTATCCTACCCCTATTTGGTAGCGGTTATCTTGCTAACAGTGTACGCTATACAATCTTAGATCTTTACCTGGCCCCGTAATTTTGGGGACTTGCGATTGTCCGCTAAGGAAAAATAGTAAAATATAGCATTTGCATTTGTATATTCTTTTCTTTCTTTTCTTCCTTTACCGAACACCTTTACGGCCCCCTACGGCTGAGGCGCACATAGCCCCCTGCGGCTGCGTGCCCTGTGAGACGTTCTTATACAGCCATCCCACTTTGTTTTACCCCTCCTCCTCTTTCTTCGCTTGTCGTTGCCGGCGTTCTCCGTGCGCGGCCACGTCCCCCTTTTCACCTTGCCCTGATCTACTCGTTATCGTTTATCTCCTTCTCCACTCCCTTACCATTATTCTCTTCCCCACCACTCTCCGAAAAATGCCTTGTGTTCGAGATATCCTATGAAAGCCCTACTGGTGACGTCACCGATCTCTTCCAAAGCTACTGGTAAGTTCTTTACATGTTTTTAAAAGTTTGAAATACGCTTGCAATCTACCCCCGTTAACCCCACAGCTGTCCTCTTGTCACGCCTGGAACAAGGTAATCAACAATATAATCAGACTGCGCACGCTGCGTCGCCTCGCGTATGATACGCCCCTCGACAGGAGGGCTTAACCAACCAATTATCTTCCGTATTAGGCAACCAGCTAGCTACCGCCTACAGGGAAATGTCATCTATCTATCGAGTTTTCTGCTCGATCAATAGGGATCCTCATCTACTCATTGATCAATAATCACCAAATCGTAGGAAACTGCACACACACACCCTTACAGGTGGTCGCGACCTAGGCCAATAAGTGTCTACGAGCGGCCGCACGTGATGTTTACGTGCTCCGCCCCCTCCTCTTCCGTAACGTAGCTGACTGCTCTCGCACTTGTCCAGCTACCATTCACTTCACCCTCAACACTAATTTATTAAACCTTCGCCGCACACCTGTGTAACACCTCGCACCTCCCATATTCTATTCCCTCCCCCTCCCTTACAATTTCACATTGCTTGTTGGGCGTGGCATACTCACCAAGTTCTCTTGATGCGGGGCCGCTCGACTGCGTGCACCCCTCCAAGCGGCTCGCCACCTCCCCTCGTCTGGACCACGTCTGGACACTCGCCAACCGCGGGCGGGATACTTCTCAACCGGCTCCCGAAGGCCAATATCCGGATTGCGCTGTCCGGTCTTCTCGCAGTTCCGTGATGGTCCTGTAGTCCTCAAAAAGGGGGCAGCGGCAGAGGGGGACGCGCCGCCGGGCCTCCTTTCAACGAGAGCACTCGGAAAAATAAAATAAAAGCAGATCTTAAACAGATCTCAGCGGTGCCTCCAACTTGTCGGGGGGAAATTCTCCCGGGGTCTGCTGGGCCGTCCGCGGACCCCCGGGCAGGGAGGCCCCAACTCCTCCCGCGTATCCCAAAAATGAGTATGAGGCACACGCAAGAAGCAAGGTGGTTCTGCTGTTTATTAAACAACGGCAGGGATGGGTCAAGGATCGTACGCGTCCGTCCTGACTCTCTCTCGAAATTCGTGGGGCTCGCAGGCCCTTTTTACCTCAGTATGACGCGCTACTTGCATCACCTGGGAAAGTTAGCAAAAAAAACTATCGTCACTCTGGATTGGTTCCTCGAGTGGTAGGGTTAGTATAGCATACGTATAGAGAACGCTGTTAGTGGTTAAGGGTCAGTCAGGTGGTATACTTGGGTTGTCCCTTCTATTAGATACATGAAAATTGTTACATGAAGACCCCTGATGATTGGCTAATGTTAATGGCGTCAGTGATAAGTGCCCCATGTGCTGATTGGTCCACTCGCGAGCCCCCCAGCCTGGGACCATCGTTGTTCCCAGCTCGCGGTCCACCTGTCATTTGCAACAATGTGTAACTATGTGTTTGTGCAGACAATGTGTGGATTTGTTCATATGCTTGAGGGCAGACTACTCCCACCGCCGCAGATGTCCATTGAGTCGCTTCATTGTTGCTGCCTGTGTCTCAAAAACGTGGGACCCAGGCGCCTCCTCCCTCCTGGGTCTGGCACCCTGTCAGGTTCGGCTTGATCACGTGAGGAGAGACCGTGGTTGAGGCAGAATTCTGCACATTTAATGTTGCATTTTCCACTGTGTGTCTGGCTTAGTTTGCAGGTGTGACCTTGGCTTTGGCTTGTGGTATGCAAGTTTGCAACATTGCTCCCTTGGCTGTCTGTTCTCGCCGGGCTCATTCTGCAGGGTCAGCAATTGTACTCTTGCTCGTTCAATGTTCGTGGAGGCTCTTGCTTGCGGCCTACTTGGGCCTGGTGCATAGGTGGGGATGTTTGATGCACGGCACTTTAAGTTACGGTATCCTATTGCTTTATCTCCAGTATCATGTCTTCGTTATATTTCTCATTGCAATGCATGGGTTAGGAGAGGCGTCAGCAAGCATTTTAGATGAGTTCGTTGTGCGTCTTGCGTTTCTGCATTTGAAAAACCTATGTGAAAAATAATAAAGATGCGCGTCAGTGGGTGTGTCCATCACCTACGTCATAGCACTGAATATGTTCTTCGTGTGGATTGGTGTGGGAGTGTCCAGTGTGTATGTTTGCACGGGTGTTCTGACCGTTGGCTAGGTCATCATGGCATCTCTAACGATGTGTTTATTTACTGTTGAATGGTTTAGTCGAGTTCATCCATGCCGCAGGTGTCGGCTTGGGCAGGGCGGGCTGGTGGGCAGGC
Organism: Ambystoma mexicanum; assembly: GCF_040938575.1. Lineage (NCBI taxonomy): Eukaryota > Metazoa > Chordata > Amphibia > Caudata > Ambystomatidae > Ambystoma > Ambystoma mexicanum. Next base: position 1,438,336,951 of record NC_090929.1, on the reverse strand, counting down.
TGGTGGGCACATCCGTATGTTCCTGTACCAGGGTATTTGGTCGTCTGGTAGATAGGCAAACTCCTCTCGTGGCGGGTGTCTGGGCCGCGATCCTCTAGGCCAGGGGCGTGAGGGGATTGGTGGGACTCTTTTGTCCCATTCTCCCACTTCACCACCATCTTGTTTATTTGCAAACATTTCAGGACACCGCGAGTGTTCTTAGAAAACATTCAACTTGACAGAGAACAATACGGACAGCGTCCTCAGGACACCCCCATTTTTTTTATTTGTGAACATTTCAGGACACCGCGAGTGTTCTTAGAACACATTCAACTTGCCAGCCACAACCCCCCATTCATATTTGCGAACATTTCAGGACACAGCGAGTGTTCGACAACGTCTTCAGAACACCCCCATTTTGTGTATTTGCGAACATTTCAGGACACCGCGAGTGTTCTTAGAACACATTCAACTTGACAACGAACAATACGGACAGCGTCCTCAGGACACCCCCATTTTGTTTATTTGCGAACATTTCAGGACACCACGAGTGTTCTTATAACCGTTTCAGCTTGCTTGCAAACAAAACGGACACATATTGAGTCCTCAGAAAACCCCCCATTAAGTTTATTTTGAACATTTCAGAACACCCGTGATGTCCGCAGACAAATCGAACACAAAAAGAACGTCTAACACATAAAAAAACACAAATTTCATCCTATCTCATACACTCCCACCCTCCCCAAACACTCCTACACACCAACACACTCTACTAAATACAAATTTTGAACAAAGTTTCACTGCGCTGTCGGCGGACGTCCGCAAATCCAAGATGGCGGGCGCTACCGAAAATCTGATGCGCTTCACGCTCCACGCCGTCCAATCAGCGAACACGTTGCATGTCCGCGGACATCACGCAAGCCGATTGGCCAATCAGGACACTGTCCGCAGAGCGAACAGGGAAGTGTGTCCGCAGACAGAACACAGATATCACTAATGTTTTTTTTTACCTACTTTTTGGTCATTTTAAAAATAACTACTGGACACTTTCGGGACCAAGCCACTGCTCCTGGTCCAAATTTGGTGAAAATCCGTCCAGCGGTTTGGGCTGTAGACGCGAGCAAAAAATTGTTCCCATTCAGTCAATGGGAAAAAAAAAAGTTTTGGGACCCCCTATAACTTTGCCCCCCCCTGGACGAATCCTCACCAAACTTTGCAAAACAATTCAGAGTGACCCAAATACTTTTTTTTGCAAAGTTTGGTGAGGATTCGTCCAGGGAGAGCGAAGTTATAGGTCGCCCAAAAAGTGCTCTTCCTATGGAAACACAAACTTAACCATAACTACATGGCCACTACCATGGCCTGGCCATGTAATATAATATATATATATATATATATATATATATATATATATATATATATATATATACGTTACAACTTATGTGTGATTTGAATTTAAATAAATAAATACATCTTTACCTTTACAAACTAGCCTGATTCCTGGGCCAGTGTGACCTGGCGGGTATTTTGAGAAGGGTGTGATATAAGTGGTATATCATTCAGAATATTGAACTCATAGACATAATAAATAAGTATTTCATTGCGCACTACATGCTAGGTAGACCCAGGTGTGTGGCTGATTGAAATCCTTAACAGCTTGTATGTGTCAATTAATCACTAAAAACAAGTGACAATCGCACAGATTCTTTGAGTTGGATGTATATCTGAAAGAAATAAAGCAGTATTCATAGTAGTTTGCAGAGATCGCAAATTGTGCTATATCAGAAGTAAATAAACCAGTTCTGGCTTTTAGGGTCACTTCATAATGCATTCCAGTATATGTAGCTCTCCATTTATAGTATGTAAAATTATGCAAAATGGCATGTAATAGAAAACAGAAAATCAAGGACTTACAGAACATAATTTGACAGCTCTGTTTTAGCATGTTTTTAAGAAACAGGTGTGTGCATGAAGGAATGATGCTTGGTGAGAAAGCTAGATTGTGTTTTAGCATCCATATGAATGTTCATATTCAGCAGTTCCTCTGCATGCATTGTACTGTTCTGCACCAGAAGAGAGAAGCCATTGCTGTCGTCTGCTGCTGCCGTTAGCATGCTGTTGCATGCAGAGCCCGTGAGGTCAGGATGGAACACTTTGTGGGAGCCGTGTGAATCTTCTGGTCGTGACAGTGGGCCTGGCTGCTGGTCGTGTGGGCGGGCAGGTGGCTGTGTCCATATATGTCGTTGTGATGTAATTACCTTTAATGTCATTGCCTTTCCAGCTTGCAATATCTCTTACCTTTGCATGGACACGTGTACCCTGTGTCCTCTCCGGTTTACTGGACACTGGTTACCCCACATGTATTTGCTTACATTCTGCCATTGCCAAATCGTTCTTTTATCTTTGCACATTCTATAATACATACATTATTTTAAATACTGTAAAGCTGCTAGCACTCCCTGTACTGCAGTGAAATTGAAGCCTTTGCCAGGCACAAGTATTTCTGGTAAGTGTGGGTCATTCACACTGCAATACGTGCATGTGAACTCAAAGTCAGCAAACACCCCTTTTATCAATCTAATCTCCCAAAACAACAAATTGAATTACAAAGTAAACCCTGTTTCCTTTGTGTAGCACTTCAAATGTGACATAACATTGTAGAGGAGGTCCCAGATACGACCAGATACGACCTGCACCCCTGCCCCCTATTGCGAGTTGCCAGTAAGGTACTCGCCAAGGTACGTACGAAGAGCAGCTGAAACAACAAAGGGCTGCAATGGGCCCCTGCCCTGTGTACATTAGAAGATCAATACCTGTTGAAATGCCCATCACCAGGCAACCCTGGGCAGCACGGTACCCAAACAGACAACCGTACCTGTCATTGGTACGAAACGATGAGTATTTACAGACTGTCGACGAGGAAACACCGAAGGCCTTAATGGAAGGCCAATGGAAATAGATTAAGGGCCTGGGCTGCCCCGAGAACAACCAGAAGTGGCTACTGAAAGCTATGCATGCCAGTACCGACAACTGCGAGGATAATTTTAATGGACGAAGGGGAAAGACAATGTGAAAAACGTATGAGAATGGTGCCATGAGACAAGATGGAAGCAATAATAAAAAAGAAATGTATTGAACGTGTGTAAATAAGCTTGAAACGCAAGATGCTAAGTAAACAAGCGCTGACTGTATACATCTACCTCAATACAGCACAATGTACACGTGCAACTCCATTTTGTATAAACAGAGGTACTCCCAGGCGGCCAAGGCCTGACTGGCCAAGTTTCATATGCAGGCCCAAGCGGAGGAAAAGAGTGGGATCGAAACTTAACAAGGATGGCTCATGCCGGGGAAATCGAGGTCAACCAGAGAAGGGGAGGTGAGCATGAGCTCACGAGGCTCCAACTTCAGAGCATGCCAGCCCGCCCGTGAAGGTCAAGATTAGAGAGGCCCATGCAGGTGGCCAAGCGCATACAGGATTAAATGCACAAAAGGTTGGAAACTGAAGCAGATTCACGGTGGACCAACACGTGACCAGACAGGCGCAAAGATGTACCACCGCCTGATGTCATCCAGAACCAGAGGGTGCCATAACTTTTCCTGATAAGAGACTACAGATCCGAGGCCATACCCAGCCAACTAATTGACACATAGCCCTAAACCACTGATTGATGGAAGGGAGGCAGGGTGAATCTTGGGACACCAGGCACCAGGGTGTCTATTCTGCATGCTGCTAATTAAAGTGGAGATTTATGTTTAGGGGTGTTACTTGCCCAATCACAATGGACCATGTAATCTAGGGTCCTATAGAGACTGTAACCAATAGGACGTCGTACTTTTAGTGACGTCAATCACGTGTGTTGTAGAGGGATGGCTGTAGACGCCAACCCGATAAGAGTTATCCAATCCGTTTGCTTTATTTTCATATACAGATATAACACCTATACTTAAGTTACCTTTCCCAACCAATTATATTGCATGATGATTTTTTATAGAAGTGTACGTCATTGATGATGGAATTTGCCAATAAAAAAGGCTGTTTGACTGAAGTTCGGGGAAGTCGGGGCGAGACAGGTGTTTGCGATGCTGCTGATATCCATAAGCTGATGTATGTATTATTAAACGGACTTCCCTTTGCCGACTTACTGAGTCCCTAGTATTGATTTGTGCTGGAGTATGTAAATCCTGCACCCTGTCCTCACACGGTGCAGCTATCTTGTATTACAAGTTTTCGAGGGTGAGTGCTGACCAATGGGCCCGTCAGTAATTACCTCTCCTCGTCAACACTTGGTAGCAGAGGATGGTTTCGGCCATCGATTATTGATAATTGATTAATATAGTTATAAGACATCTTTAAACCAACGGCACAAAGTAACTCTGGGCCTCCGGTTACATCGCAAGTCCTTTCGCTATTCCGGCTGAGTAGGCCGAGAAGCTTCCCGTGGACAATGATAGTGTATTTACTCCCAAAAATCTGCAGTGGGTCTGAAGGAACCCGCTTTTCCAAGCATAACCCTTTTCATTCCCATGGGAAGCGGATCGGACGAAAACCATAAAGCGGGAAGAGGAAGGGACGGTGATCCCGGAGATCCAGAGAGGAAAAGAGACGATCAGTGAGTGAAACAACAAAACTCGTTACCTTGGCAAATGACTTATAGGCATTAGAGCAAGTGGGGGAAAGGTAACGGAGGGTGGCAGAGAAAGATAAAATAGTTAGAGGAAGAGAAGACGGTATATATATAGTGGGTTAATGACTCGGGTATAAAAGCAAGACAGATATAGCGGAATACCGGAGGGGCACCCGAGATTAAAAACTGTAAGGAATACCGGGGGCACCCGAGATTAAAAACTGTAAGGAATAGCGGGGGGGCACCCGAGATTAAAAACTGTAAGGAATACCGGGGGGCACCCGAGATTAAAAACTGTAAGGGATACCGGGGGGGGCACCCGAGAGAAAACTGTAAATTCGCCTTGTTCCTGCGCTTTAAAGAGTCGTCAGAAGGAACTTGAACCCAGAGCCCACAGAGAGGGGGATGCTAGGCTACGATGACGTTTACAGACGTCATAAAGGGGTAGTTCAAATCCCATGACGGAGTAATAATTAGAAGGCAGGTATACGTTGACCAGCTGGTGTCTGTCTAGTCTGTCAAGCGTCTGTCCTACATGTTCTGTGTATGCTGAATGTGGAATTATTGTGATATTAAATGATGGCAATGCATTTTGGTTTTCGCGATTCTGTAAATGAGAGGGAATCGCCACTGAATTGATGTGTCTCGAGTAAAACTGTTGGTGTAAAAAGTTTGCAGAAAAGTTGGATTGGAGCTTTCATATGTGGTGCTCGCTCATAATAGTGTAAACAATTGAAACACTGTGTGATTATTGTTGGTGAAAAAATTAAGAATGGAAGAAGTTACCCCACTTGCACACTTGTGCAAGCAATTGCCAAAACATGCAGCAAAGCTAAAGAAATACAGCCAGGAGTGGGTTAAGGGCACCGCAAATAAAATGTTTATGCCGTGGCCCCAGAATGGGTCATTGTCTAAGGCTGTTTTACAGCACATGACCACGTTCCTACATGCCACATATAGCGGGAAGAAACTCGAGAAACGTCTTGCCGTTCTCGACCTTTGGAAAATGTTTGAACAAGTAAAGGAAGAAGAACCTCCCGCAGACTGGATATTAAATGTATGTACGAAGGGGTGTGAGACGCCTACCGCGCCACCTGCCCCGCCTGAACCAGTTGTTGAGGGAAGTAAGTCGGAAGGCCTTTACCCACTACGAGAACTTAAGGCAGCCACAGGTTATAGCAACCCTGCATACGAGTCACCTGCGTGTAGCAGTGACGAGACGAAAGAGAAGGAACAGGAAATTGACTCGGCCTCCACGATCCCGTGGGACAAAGAGAGGTGAGATAAGGAAAGGAAGGACCAGGCACAAATGAGTGCACCTCTCGATAGAGTGAGAGAGGGAAAGAAGCGGAAAGGAACCGATGAGGTAACATTTGCAAAGGACAAATGGATGGGAGGGCAGATACTATTGAAATTAGATGGAAAAGGAAGTGATGACGCAAGGCCGAGGGGACAGTCTGTTGAGGTGCAAAGTAAGGACAAGAAGAAAGAAATGGCTATGAGAGACGAGAGGGCAAGAAAAAAGGATAGGTTGAGGCGAGACCAACTATATCGCGAAGAGCAGAGTATAACGCTCAGTCGCACGCAATATGCAGCCTATGAAAATTGCAGGCAGAACATGCTAAAGTTGGAGGAAGAAAGGAGGGTGCACGAAAGGAAAGTGAAGAAGAGAGAAGATGAGGAAAGTAGTAGGGCAAAAGAACGTAGAAACGAACGGATGAGGGAAGTAGATAAGGCTAGAGAGGAGGCAAAGAAGCAAAGAGAAATGGATGAGGAAGCAAAGCGTAAGCGCAGGAAAAGGGCGCAAGATTTAGAATATTTGCAGCAGGAAGTGAAAAAACCCAATCCTGTTGTAGACTGTGAAGGCATAGAAGAGTTCTTTCCAGCAAGTGATGCAGTACCAGGTACAAGCGGGACAATTATTGATGATGACTTCGACACCAGAAGCATCGGGGAAGCGATTGATAAAATATATGATGAAATGGGACTGGAACGAATCTCCCAAGAGGGAAGGGAAGATGAGCGCTTAGAGAGCACTCAGTTATATGACACTGAGAATGTCACCCAAAGTAGTGGAAGTAGGGGACGTTCCCTAGATAGACTCGAAGTCGAGCAGAACGAAGATGATACAAGAAACTGTGTGAACTGGGAGTATTCAGGGTCTGATTCCAAAGGGGAAACGGAAGAAACTGTGTATGATGAAGGGAGACGGTGCAAAAAGCAGCACCCAGGGAACCAAGAGGTACGATGGTCAGATTCTAGAGGGTCCACAAGTAGGACACCGAAGTCCGCTGGACGGTCCAGCTGACACAAAGAGACACCCCACGGACAGAGGGGAGGGAGGGAGGCAGGGAGGCTTTAGAGGTAACCAAGGAGGTTTTCAAAATGTTCAAGGTGGTATCCAGAGTGCACCAATGGGCAGTCCAGCTATGCCAGATGGACAGATGGCCCGACCACCACCAGTGTGTTGGCTGTGTGTGGTGACAGAACATGTGGCACGCATGTGCAGTAGCCAAGGCATGTGGCAGAACAATCAAGGGATGGGGGCAGGCACGGTGAATCAACCGGCTACCCCACAACAGGGTAATGCACAAAACTATACCGTGCAGCAGCAGGCAGCTGGCTTGCAGCAAGGTGCACAGAAAGTGGTCCAGCCACAGAACATGGGGAATGTACCACAGGGACAACCCCAGCAGGCACTGCCGCAAGTGGCTGAGGGCACTAATTCCGTTGGGGGAAACCCACAGGCATACAGTGGACCGAACCTATATATGAAATAGGACGGCTCACAGGGATCTCTGATGTTCTCTATCCTATCGGTGACACCAGACCCTAATAGGGAACCGAGGGTAAATGTCACCATAGGGGGGAAAAGAGTATTCCTTCTTAGTTGACACAGGCGCGATGCGCTCGTGCATACGAGAAGGCAAGTTCTCCTTGTCCGGTGAGGCAATAGACACCCAGAGTTTTACTGGCGCTCATAGCAGAGTTCCCTTTACAGATGCACTCCCAGTCTCAGTGGGAGAGTGCAACATGAATGTACCTTTACTGTACTCCCGTCAGTCCCCAGTAAACTTCATGGGTCTAGATCTAATGACAAAGCTGAATATGTCAATCTCATTTACTGAGGATGGCATAGTGTGCTCCACGCCAGGAATGCATTATTCCAACGTATGCGAAATGATCAGAGCATTCTCGGGACGTGCAGCTATGAGAGCTTTACCGCTGGAGCCAGAGGTCTTCGAATATGGCGTGCGAGTGGTTAGGGCGGGATTGCCGGGCCTCGCAGGCAAAACTATGAGGACCCCTGACGAGTTTCTTTTTAAACCAAGGATACCCATGCATGAAGAAGAGGGACAAATATTTCCTTTAGAGATACAGTTTGTAAGTAAAAGGGTAGGTGGTTTTAGTAGAAGGATTCAATGACGAAGGAAGGCAATGGTGCGCTGTTATCGCCATTGAAGAAGGGTATCGAGTGACTGACATCACAGATGATGATTTGTTTGAAGAGCACCCTTACTTAGAGAAGACACGGGTGGAAGTTAGTCTCATATTCTGGGTCAAACTGGTCAAACGAGAAGTGCCACAGCGAATGATGCTAGTGATGGCACGACCAGAATACTTTGAGGAGGACATGGCCCAGGTGCCAGTCACAGTATGGACAAAAGGGCCTTATGACGTAGGACTCCTAAAGGGGGCAGAAGAGGTGAAGATTAAACCCAAGCCTGGAGCGATCCTACCAAAAGCGCGACAATACCCCATGTCCAGAGAAGTGGATGAGGGGATTGCAAAGATAATCTCTGCCATGATGGAACAGGGCATTCTGGTAACGTCAGAAACACCTTGTAACACAGTGATCTATCCTGTCAAGAAATCAAAGGGAGGATCTTGGCGTTTAATCCAGGATTTATGAGCATTGAATGACATAGTCGAAGCCGAGTTCCCTCTAGTCCCTAATCCATCCACCATTTTGTGCAACATACCCACAGAGGCAAAATATTTCACGGTAATCGATTTGAAGAATGCATTTTTCTCGATTCCATTGCACCATGACTCACAAGCCCTGACGTCACTTACTTTCAGACAAATGCGCCTGAAAAGTACAAGGCGGCCACAGGGGTATTGTGAATCTCCGTCCATTTTTAACAGAGTCCTGCAAATGGACCTAAGCAACATTGCGGTAGACAGTGTTGTATTGCAGTATGCAGATGGCATTCTGATCTGCAGCACCACTGAAGAGCAATGCCGACACATCTCTGTTCAGCTATTGACCATATTAGATGAGAAGGGATACAAGGTGGACAAGGACAAGTTGCAATACTGCCAACAGGAGGTGTTATACACAGGGCAACTAATCTCACATGAAGGGAAAAAGGTGACACCAGAGAGGGCTGAAGCTATCATGAACACGGCTAAGCCACTCATAGTAAAACAAATGCAGAGCTTCTTAGGCCTATGCAATTATGTCAGAGCATGGATCTTCGATTACAGCTCATATACTAAGCCCTTGCTCCAGGCCTTAAAGAAAGCCCAGGCAACAAGGGAAAAAATTGAATGGACTGAAGAAATGGAAAAGGGGTTTGCAGAGCTAAAGGAGGCAATTTGTAAGGCCCCAGTTCTCGGGATCCCCAATTATGCAGAGGAATTCTATCTCATACCGATGGCAATTTTATGACGGCAGTGCTCGCTCAGCGAACATCGCTGGGGTACACGCCCCTAGCATACTACAGTGGGAGCTTGGACCTGGTCATGAGGGGCCACTTCGCATGCGAGCAAAATTTAGCAGCCGCCACGTTTGCCATCGAGAAAGCATCATCCATTGTGATGGGATGCTCCATGACATTATATGTTGAGCACTCATTATTTGCCATATTGGAGAAGCCAAAAGGCACCTTGACTTCACAGAGAGCATCCGCATATGAGCTGATTATCTCAAATCCATCGATCAAAATAGTGCAATGCAAAACTTTGAACCCTGCTATGTTTATTGCTGAGCCAGTCACAGAGGGAGAACCTGTGCATGACTGCGCCAACTATGAAGAGTTTTATGATGAAATCCCCAGAATAAGAGAGAATGCTTTGCCAGGCGGAGAAGTCATCTTCATTGACATTGAGAATTGACCAAGAAGACGGGCAACGGTATACAGGCGTGGCCGTGATCAAACACATGGCAAATGGAGAGTTCCAAGTACTTGTCAGTGCACGAATACCATTCCACTATTCGGCACAGGGTGCAGAACTAGTGGCATTGATACTCGCCATTGAGAATCACGCAGACCAGGAAGTAACAGTGTTCAGTGACTCCGCCTATGTGACGTCCACCATGCATGCAGGCCTGGCACGATGGAAAAGGAGAGGCTACCTCTGAGCGGACGGCACGCCAGTGCAACATGCAGCCTTGTTGGACAGGCTGATAAAAGCACTACAGCTCCCAGTGTGCATAGCGGTCGTTAAGTGCGCCGCTCACACCAAGGGAACACATTTTGTGTCACGTGGAAACCATGAAGCGGACACAGAAGCCAAACGCATGGCATCCAAGGGTGAGACAATCATGGACGTGAAGGTGGCATGTACCCATGAACGAATGATGATAGCCCGAGCCACTCCAGAAGCCTATAGCAATATGGGGCAGAAACAGTTAATGGAACTCCAGGGGGAGGCACCTCAGGATGAGAAGAATTTATGGAAGCATCGAGGGTGTTCTTTAAAACCCTCTGATGGGTTATGGAGGCAGGACAGCAATGGTAAACCAGTAATGCCTGTCACCCTTCTAAAGGTAGCGTTAGAACAGCTCCACTACCCTTTCCATATGTCAAAAGAAAATCTTGCGGCAACGCTCTCAGAAGACTGGTTCACGCCGAATCTAGCGGAGCATGTTGCATTCTTTATGGTCAATTGCATAATTTGCCAGCAATTCACCTCTGGGCACACATTGAAGGTGATGAGAGGAATCATTCCCAGACCTGAAGGGCCTTTCCAGCACCTGTATATTGACTATGTCGATATGATTCAGGTTTGTAATGGTACAGGTATTTAATTGTTGTGGTGTGTCCATTCTCTAGATCGATAGAAGCAGGGCCCTGTACACACCCTGACGCTGCCTGTGCTGCAAAATTCCTGGTGATGGAGGTTTTCCCCAGGTGGGGGGTGTGTGAGGTTATGAGGTCAGACACGGGCCCCATTTTGTAAACTCAGTATTTGAGCAGATTAGCTTGTTGCTTGGTATAAAGCACAAGTTCTCATCGGCGTATCACCCAGAAGGAAATGGCATATGTGAACGCCTCAACAGCCTGTTGAAAGAAAGGATAGCCAAATTGAAGCTCACATTAAAGAATGGATGGCTGCACTGCCTACCACTGGCATTATATGCGCTACGGAACCAGCCAGGCTCCGACCATCAACTCACACCTCGTACCTCTCGTACATCTGTCATTTCAGGCCAGCTGCAGCGAAGGCGTAAAGGGAACAGCACATCACAAACCGCAACAGACGGTGCTGAGACAGGCGCAGCACATAGCCTTTGTGCGCCACTCATCTTCCCTGGTGACAGCGTTTTGGTGAGGAACTTTACGAGGAAGAAATGGGACAAACCACGATTTAATGGCCCTTTCATCCTAGAGGACTGCACCCCGTCCGCTGTCAAGCTCCAAGGAAGAAGAGCCTGGATCTTCCTGAATGACGTCAAGCCCTTTATAGGAGAAGGCACTCCTACTACATCTACTGCCGAGGAATCCGCAGACAACGGAGAAGAACCTCAGCACATGCAGACAAGATCTATGGCAAGGAAGAAGGACGCATGAGCATACAAGTTACAAGAGCGAGAAAAAAAATATAAAAGTGAGACTTTCAAAACAAGATAGTTCTTCAAACCAAGTGAAAGGTAATAAAGGGACAATTAAATAAACATTCAATGTAGCCAACAAAGAACTTTTGTGAAAATCTTGTCCACACTGAACCTTTTCTATAGGCATAAAAAAGACAATAAGAAGCAAGCAAACACCCTGTGCAGCCAAAGGTGCAGGGTAAATGAAGAAAAACACGTATTCATATCAGCAAAAGCGTTAAGCTCATGAACCTTTAAAAGCCACACAAAGCATTGAAGAACCTAAGACTCTGGTAAGCAACAGAACCGGACATTCCTGAGAACTGAAACTGTTATTCTGAAGGACCCAGCATAAATCACGATCATATGGTTCATCCCAGCAGAAGCCTCACTTGGGATGTGCTAACCTACTTCCAACTGGTGGTACTGTCATACCCGTCACTCATAGGGAGGGAAACAAGTGTCACTGAATACATTCAAGACCCAGAAAACGAGAAGGTAATCAGGAAACTATTGACTGTCATCGCAGAGGTCTTCGCTGAGTTGCCTGAGCACAGTGACTCAAAGACCAATGCTCCCACCTCAAGCAGTCATTGACGAAGTGACCTACACGTTATTCTTTCGAATCATTGAGGAGTGCCCAGAACTTGTCGGGAGGACCACAGATACACTGACGTCCATCAGAGATCCCGGAAACAATCATTTTCTAAACCAGATATGGAGTAAACTAAATAACGTGGTAGCCATCCACGCAGTAGGCAAGTGCTAAGACTGCTCAAAGCAGAAGCAAGGCGTGTGATTGAGACCCTGCAAAACGAAAAAATGTCCCTGTCCCCTGAGGACAGCCTACTAGCCCACAATGTCCTCTTCGGCTTAGTAAATGACTTTCCGGAAATGGTAGGGAGACCTGCCGAGGTTGACGCCCTCACCTTCCTCAGAGACCCTGCCAATGCAAGAAAGATAGGAACACTCTTCTATAGCATACAGCTACAAATGGAACTGTCCAGCTTTCAGAGGGAGTTTCTGAGAGAATTCCAGTGAAACTATCCGGCGAGGGACAGATCGAGGAGGTAAAAAAAACAGATTGCACTGCATGGAAGACCTGTGACCTAGGAGCCAAAGAGACAGAGCAAATGTTGTTAACACCCGAAGACAGCAGAATTGCCTTCACAGTCTTCTTTCACCTCATTGAGAACTTTCCAGAACTAGTGGGTAGACCCATCACTGTTGATGTGCCCACTTTTCTTAATGATCCAGCAAAGAATGCCCAACTTAACAGGCTCCTAAGAGCTATTGCATCACAATTAAGAAGCAATTATGGACATCCGCTGCTGAGGCGAGCCTTAGAAAGGAGAGATCCAAGATAAAACCCTTTAGAAGCCCCAGCCGGGGGTAGAGCAAGGAAACAAAGACACAGTTCTTCATGCTTCCAACGTAGAACGAATCAAAAGGGGATAACTACAGCCTGAACATCTTTCCTATTTTTCTTATTTTTCTCTGTTTTTCATCATCATCTCACAGTGGAGTAAATGGGGGAGAGAGAGACTTTGCAGCAACTCGACCTCGAAGAACCAAGCAAAAGGAGCAGAGCAACCAACTTCACTGCCGTGTTTACTTTTTTCAAACTTTTTCTTATTTTTTCCTACCTTCTCATATGTTCACTTTTATTTTTATTTTTGTTTTTATTTTTTCAATGGTTTATCTATGCGTGATGTGCAGCGAAGCCACCCTTTTATGGTGTCACTGCGAACAAATTCCTGCATGTCTTCAGGGCAAAGACGAATTGGGAAGGTGCCCTGGGAATGCGTTGTATACACAAATACAAGAAGAATGTGATGTGCAAAAAACGGTAGTCTAACCTTTTCTATAGTCTAGCAAAGGATCTGTACTCCATAACTAGAGACTTCCGTCATCACCCGCAAGAGGGGGGACATTAAGCTGCACCCGCCACTTTAGTGTTTGCTGAACCTTTTAAGTAACGAAATCAAGATAAGAGAAGTAATAAACTCTTGACTATGGACTTGTTTGAGATGAGGGCCCAAAACAGTAATTTAGTTGTGCCACCAGTGGATGGGCGCCCCCGCGTTCCTGGAAGGAGGTTCTGCAAACTGTCCTTCAAGGCAAACATATGTATATGTATAGTGATGATTGTAGTATTTTTGTCGTTAACGATCAGAACTGCATTTTTTATTGGTGCACGAAGCATCCCAATGTCCGTGCATCCACCAGGTAATGAGCGTCTGGGCCCCACAAAGGCACCCAGACCTTATATTGTCATCCCTGTTCCACGAAAAACTGATGATAAAGCAAACGATTTACAGTTAAATGTAATTAGCAGTAATAAGTACACACTTGAAGTAATGAATGGTGAGAAAAGCTGGAGACAGGGTCAGCACGGAATGAATGACAACATAGCACTGTCCACAGCATGCACCCACACACTAGCGCACACGAGCAAGGGCAAGTGTCAATGGCTGTGAGACCCCAGGCCGAACCGACAGAAAACAAAAAGATACCTGTGAAACGAACAGCTCCAGAGAACAGAGAACCAAGCGAGCAACAAGACAGAGATGGCATGACAAAATCCCTCAAGAGAACAGAGGAAGCCACAAAAGAACTCATGGGGAAGACACATGCGGTAGTCAAGTATGTGTTTCCGCTCATACTAAGAGCAAAGAAGCTACACGAAGAGCTGAGCAAGAAAACTGCAGCAACTGTGATAACGAGCACACCTGCTCCAACACCAGAATTAACTACCGAACCCACGACACCGCCACGTGTTGGAAGGATGACTAGCCAATGGTGGTGGAAGGAGGTCTACAAGAGAATGCATCAGGGAAGGAAAAGAAAAGCAAGACCTCCCCCTATTACTGCAGGGCAGGAAATGGAACCTGCCTCACCGAGGATAATACCTGAGAAGCTACCTGATCGGAAAAGCAGCACAGACGCATTCAAAGACATAGTGATAGCTAATTACAGGAAAACATTGAGAATCAAGAGAATCCCATATGAAGCCGGCGATGAACTTAATGACTATTTGGACAGCACAGCCCATCTTGGAAACAATATCTGGTACCAACACATGAAGGAAGTTGGAAGAGGGCAATCAGAAGGAGAATGTTTCGTCTGTGCACTCCTGCCATACAGCATGGGAAAGTCCAAGATCTTCGTGGCTGTAGAAGAAGATGTCCCCACAGCACACTGTATGTCACACGTAGCTATGTGCAACATCAGAGGACAATTCATGGGAAGAGATGCCTCATTGATATGGGCCAACGAAAAGGACTACCCTGATGAAGACGGGTTTGTCCAGGACATCAAAACAAGAAACAGGGTTCACACCAAGAATCACGTTATTATATATGAAAACCCTGATGTCAAAGGGTCAGGAATAAGGTGGGAAATAAACTCAAAACTGAACGTCCAAGGGAAAACGGCAGAAAAAGCTCAAATTTGGAAATACCGAGGACAAATGCAGATCTGGGGATCAGTAGTTTCCCCTAACGGATGGGAGGAAGGAGTCGTAATCTGCTGAGCTTGGATGGTCCTTGGAGCCTGCAAGGAAGCAGTAGAAAACTCACAGAGGTTATGTAAACCTCTATGGCCGAAGTTGGTGAAGCTGTTAACATGGGTCGAAGACAGGGGAGGGCCCCTGCAAATAGTACCGTTGGAGAACCCAAAACTGTGCTTCAGAAGTAATGGTACAAGGAAAATGGGGGAAAATCAAAACTGTGGATGAATATATGAGGCACCAGGAATGGCACAAGGAACCGCTGATGGACCGCTATTGGGTGTGTGGCTCCAAAGCATACATAAGACTGCCATGAAATTGGGGGGGCATATGTACATTGGTCACTGTCTATGTTCCCACACTGGTGATTCCAAGAAATGATCTGAATCTGGACAGCTTCCCGAAAGCAGATGCTCATCTGAGAAGGAGGAGATCCGCAGAACTGATATCCAGAATGAAGAGAGAAAACTACCATTCTGCCAAATCAGAACAAGCATTCTATGCGATTCCATACGAACACAGGCTGTTCAGCCTCACTTCAACAGTATTCACCACAATGCTCCTGCCACACATCCAAATTAGAGTGAATGCTAAATGGTTGCAGATAACCATATGGGAGTTACTGCAGACCATCAACACCACAATAAAAGGATTCAATGCGATCAAAGAAGAGCTGAGAACGGTTAGACTGATGACCCTCCAGAACAGATACGTGTTGGATATGATCAGCGCAATGGATGGAGGTGTTTGCGCAAAGATTGGAGAATCATGTTGCACGTTCATACCATCACACAATGAAGGAAATGGGACCCTCACAGAGGCCATAAGCATGTTGACAACTATAAAAAACCAGATGACTGATGAAACGGACGAAGTGGATGATGATAGCTGGTTCGGAAACCTATTCTCATGGGTGCCGCAGTGGATGGCAGACATATTCAAGTTTCTGGGAGCACTGCTAGCAATGGTGCTGCTAGGATTCTGTGTTATCAAGATAATCATCACACAGTGCCAGAAAACTGCAACGAAGGCCATTGGGATGAAAGTAATGGTCGATGTTGAACCAGGCTGGAAGCCCAGAGACCTGACAGATGAGGAGATAAAGGACTTCGTGAAGGCCAGTGAATTTGCACCAGAGGGAACGAAATTCACTTATCCCAAGAAAGAAAGAAGGTAAAAGGCAAATGTATTTACTGCAGTCCAAATGGACAATGCCAATTGATGACCTGGAACAAAGATGAGCATGTGAAAATAGCAGGAAGCTTGAAAGGGGTGATAAAGACATGGACATCAAGATTGCATACTTTCACGCCATCTTGTGTAAACCCAGGAGACGATGAGCAAGAATCTGAGGAATCAAAGAAATTGAATATAAAGGAGGAAGTAGGAGTGGTCGATGAACCGACCAGGGGGGTGGAGTGAAGAGGTGCCAGATATGACCTGCACCCCTGCCCCCCATTGCGAGTTGCCAGTAAGATACTCGCCAAAGTATGTGACGTACGAGGAGCAGCTGAACCAACAAAGGGCTGAAATGGGCCCCTGCCCTGTCTACATTAGAAGATCAATACCTGTTGAAATGCCCATCACCAGGCAACCCTGGGCAGCATGGTACCCAATCAGACAACCGTACCTGCCATTGGTACGAAACAACAAGTATTTACAGACTGTCCACGAGGAAACCCCGAAGGCCTTAATGGAAGGCCAATGGAAATAGACTAAGGGCCTGGGCAGCCCCGAGAACAACCAGAAATGGCTACTGAAAGCTATGCATGCCAGTACCGACAACTGCGAGGATAATTTTAATGGACGAAGGGGAAAGACACTGTGAAAAACGTATGAGAATGGTACCATGAGACAAGATGGAAGCAACCGCCTTATTGAACGTGTGTAAATATGCTTGAAACGCAAGATGCTAAGTAATTGAGTCTGCTTGCAATGCTTAGTAGAAGTTAGAGCGGCAAGCGCCGACTGTATACATCTACCTCAATACAGCACAATGTACACATGCGACTCCATTTTGTATAAACAGAGGTACTCCCAGGCGGCCAAGGCCTGAACGGCCAAGTTTCATATCCAGGCCCAAGCGGAGGAAAAGAGTGGGATCGAAACTTAACAAGGATGGCTCATGCCGGGGAAATGGAGGTCAACCAGAGAAGGGGAGGTGAGCATGAGCTCACGAGGCTCCAACTTCAGAGCATGCCAGCCCGCCCGTGAAGGTCAAGATAAGAGAGGCCCATGCAGGTGGCCAAGCGCATACAGAATTAAATGCACAAAAGGTTGGAAACTGAAGCAGATTCACGGTGGACCAACACGTGACCAGAAAGGCGCGAAGATGTACCACTGCCTGATGTCATCCAGAACCAGAGGGTGCCATAACTTTCCCTGATAAGAGACTACAGATCCGAGGCCATACTCAGCCAACTAATTGACACATAGCCCTAAACCAATGATTGATGGAAGGGAGGCAGGGTGAATCTTGGGACACCAGGCACCAGGGTGTCTATTCTGCATGCTGATAATTAAAGTGGAGATTTATGTTTAGGGGTGTAACTTGCCCAATCACAATGGACCATGTAATCTAGGGTCCTATAGAGACTGTAACCAATAGGACGTCGTACTTTTAGTGACGTCAATCACGTGTGTTGTAGAGGGTTGGGCGTAAACGCCCACCCGATAAGAGTTATCCAATCCGTATGCTTTATTTTCATATACAGATATAACACCTATACTTAAGTTACCTTTCCCAACCAATTATATTGCATGATGATTTTTTATAAAAGTGTACTTCATTGATGACGGAATTTGCCAATAAAAAGGCTTTTTGACTGAAGTTCGGGGAAGTCGGGGCGAGACATGTGTTCGCGATGCTGCTGATATCCATAAACTGATATATGTATTATTAAACAGACTTCCCTTTGCCAACTTACTGAGTGCCTAGTATTGATTTGTGCTGGAGTATGTAAGTCCTGCACCCTGTCCTCACACGGTGCAGCTATCTTGTATTACAAGTTTTCGAGGGTGAGTGCTGGCCAATGGGCCCGTCAGTAATTATCTCTCCTCGTCAACAACATCACACACAAAAACAAGCTGCATGCCCTTGTCAAAAATACCTATAAGCAGGTACCCTTGTCAGGCAATTTCTTTTGGTGTGCATCTTGAAAATACTCTCGTAAAACTCAGAGGAGATTCTTTTTTGGGGGCACATAACGTTATGTTCTGGGATGGTGGAAGCAGACTTTTGACTGAATCCTTTAACTAGTTTAAAGTAGTCAAAGGCCTAGAAAATGTCAAATGTTGGCCTGGTCTGCGGGAGCATGCAAAAGAAAACAGATCTACGTTAAAATAATATAGCTGACAACAACGCGGCTGAAGACTGGGAAGCTGAAAGCTTCTCATTCCTAAAATGCTGACCTCCCGCGTTCCCTCTACTTCCCACCCCTTTACCCCTATATACATTCCTTACTCCTGCGGTCCTCGCCCTGCGATGGCCCTGTCCCTGCAACGTCAGTTCCTTCACCCAATTATGGGTTGGAACTTCTGCAGCAGGGTCCTCTTTTGTAAAAATTAAAAATTTCACATTTTTAATTTCTCTTTTTTGTCCCCAGCTTTCCATGTAATGGAATCGGGGAACACCCCTTCAAGCCCAGAACCCATAATGCTGAACAAGGGGAGCGGGGAGACCCCCGCAACCACTGCTGCCCTTGTTCAGTGCTATGGGATTCATTTTTTTTTCCCCATGCCGAATGCACAGTAAATGCAGATTCAGCCTTTTTCTTGCCCACCATTTCTACACCACTGGTGTAAAGATTGATTTGCATGTGAGTGGTCCACTTCTGTAAAGGCACAGACATAGCAAAAACCCAGATGTTTTCACAGTGGTTAAAAGAGATCGCCTCAATACTTTCAATGTTTGACTGGCTAGTTTCTACTAGGCTAGATTTCGAATCTTCACTTTTATATGAGTGACGATTTCATCAGAATGAATGTGGAAAATAGGGTTAATTTATTTAAAAACTTCACTTTTAAATAGCATGGTGATATTGTTTTGAAAAATGAGCAGCTGATGTGCTCTCACCTTTTTGATGTCCAGGTTTATAGCTCAAAGGTGAAGCACTGGCCTCGTACAAGCAGAAAGGTTGTACTTCACAAGTTGGAATCCCAGCAGGGCTGACTCATCTCATCATCCTCCTGAGGTCAATACATGTACTACAATTAAAGTGGGTAGTAATGATAACAGCTATTATGACTGCACTTAGAGGTGGGAGGATTCTGGCATGAAGCATTTTATATAACACAATTGAATTGATGTGGCTTAACACAACAGCACCATCTCCCTCCCACCTGCCCACGATATGCATGGATGCTTGGCCATTCAGCACTTGTTGGGTCTCATTACAACCGGTCCGGGCTAGAGAAAAAGTGCTGGTATTTCCGTATACCCACCCACACTTTTCCAGACCGGCAGAATACAAGTTTGCTGGTGGGGGTTGACAGATTTACCTCAAGCCAGGAGCTGGATGTAAGTCAGGTCCCCACTGACAGAAAACAGCTGGTATATCCGACACTACTAATACCAGTGCTGGTAATACCATAAATCCCCCCATGAAGTCCTATGGACTCCATGGAATGGGGATTTACCTAGCATTGCCAATATATGTAATATCCCAGTAATACCAGGATATCAGACGCCGGTAAGGGTAGGTCCGTTTTCCGGTATCCTTCCGGATTTACTGGCAGGATACCGGCAAACCTGAAATTACCCACTAGTGTCTTCCATAAATGGCAGGGTCGGCTTGGGTTACACTTTGGGAAACGGTGTGTAAGGCGTGCCAATAGTTCAAAAAGTCAAGAAAAGTAAGAACTACACTTTCCATGTATGTGAGCTCTCTTATTTCCAGAAAACACTAGTGTAAGGCTTATTTAAAAGAGGTGTACAGCTCCCCTAAAGAAGCATCCAAAAAGTTTACTATTTTTCTTTTTATTCAGGTATATCTGAGCATGTAAATGAAACACCCAATGGGACTCAAAGCAAGATAAAACTTAAAGAAAACATTAATATGACTGTGCATCCTTGTAAATGGGTTAATAAGTAAACCCAGGGGTCCCAGTACTAGTTAGGGTGCAAGCTAAAACAATTATTTGAAGTGGGGTGTCTGACCTAATAATAGACACTCACCTACAGCAGAATTAAAACAGTTTCTGCATGTATCAATTCTCCATTCTTCAGGACAAAATTCCACAAGTCAGAAGGTTACTTGAATTGGGGTGTCCACTAGATTCCTTAACGTGGACCACTTGTTCTTCACTTCTTCTAGATATGGTGGACCCAGAAGCTGAAACAGAGGAACTGAACACTGCCTCCTCCTAGATAAATGGGTCCTTCTCATTGGTTCGCTGTAGTGAAACATATGGAAATCCCATTATAGGGCCAGTGTGATTCAGTGCTGGAAGAACACGATCTAATTAGTTACATTTCCGATGTTGCGCTGAATAATACTGCTCCTGGTAGAGCATCTCCTGCTTTAAGGGGTATATGCTATTAGAGTGATGTGGACCAGAATGGCTATTTACTTGCCCACTCAACGTGGAAGCATAATTGAGGATATACACTACCAATTTAGTATGTAATATCCAAGCTACTATGATCTGTAAACGTACCTTCCACGACCTCGCTTAACCTCAGTTTACTTGTACAGGACTCAGTTGATTGCTATCTAGGTCTGTGCTATGTAAACCCAAATACAAATACACATACAAATAAAGAGGGTAGCATGCTATCAGGCTCTCCCTACGTCATGCCTACTCTACTCAGACCTGTGATATTCCTCAGCCAGCAATATCAATAATAGCTCTGCACATTCTGTTTCCAATGTTATGAAAGAGCATAAAGAGAACACACATGGCAGCTTTTATGTGTTCAGTATGATTTCTGCTAGTCTGGGGTGGATTCTCCCTTATAAGCCAATGGTTACAACTAGCAAGATTGGACAAGGTTCTGTAATGCAGTAAACATCTGCTTCAAAGGGGGAAATACAGTGACCTAATGGGGCTGGCTCCAGATCAAAACTCCAGATTAGAAATCCATATGTGACCTTCCATATGTAAGGGTTTGCCAGGAGTTACCTATTTCATACAACCTTAGGGTCCACTCTCAGCAGATATCCTGATGT
This sequence comes from Ambystoma mexicanum, assembly GCF_040938575.1. Classification (NCBI taxonomy): domain Eukaryota; kingdom Metazoa; phylum Chordata; class Amphibia; order Caudata; family Ambystomatidae; genus Ambystoma; species Ambystoma mexicanum. The sequence continues at coordinate 1,438,315,840 of NC_090929.1, read as the reverse complement.
TTGGGTAACCATAGGGCTGCCGTTTGATGTTGAGAAACCCTTTTGTTAAGTCCCCACATGTCTGTATGTAAACGGTATATCACCCTTTAATCCCTAAATAGGGGGAGGTGGTGCATACTGCTGGGCATGGTAGGGTCTTTTCCTGTTCAATAATTGTCCGTGCGATCTGTTCTGCTGTATGTTTCCGCTGCAGGAGTGTTCGATCACAGGTGCACCTGTTTTGTTACTCCTTTTATAGAATAAATTGTGCTCTATAATTCGTCTTTTAACAGGTCAGATGGTCATTCAAATGTATTCAGTCCTGGCCATTCAGCACTCACCATCGCACATGAATGACTTGGGACGGATGAGCAGTCTTTCAGCAGCCACTCTCTCTTGAGTGACTTAACTCAACACTTGCCTCTACCTTTGAAAGAGGTGTCCGAGTGCTCAACCACCCAGTCCATGCTTTCTCACTCAAAGGATGGAACAAGCTGCTCAGCCACCCAGCACCTGCCCTCTCCAGATTGACATTCTAGGATGCTTAAACCAAAAATATGATGGATTTAAGTTCTTGGCTGCGAAGCACTCTGAGCCAAGTAGCAACATTTACAGGAGAAGACGTAAGTGTGTGGTCAGGGCACACAACTACTATCCATATTAGGCGCGCAGGGATGCTCCTTAACTCATTATATCAGCAAAATGGAATGATATGTAGCACTTTTGTTGTAACCAAAACAACAGGCATAAACAGGATATGGCCTGAGCGGGCAAGCTCCACCCAAAATCTGTAAATACGTATTCAGCAGCGCTGCGTGGGAATTTACAGATGTTTATGTGACTGCTGCGGTCCCACCTACATTAGTTTAGGTCCCACTTGTTAAGACAATCCTGGCTACGCCCCTGGTTGAAAAGGGAGTTATGCCTGCATACACATTTCTGATCCAAGAACATGGAGCAATCCTAATCCTGATAGATCCTAATTTCCAAAGCAAAACTTTGGAGTCACAGCCGTGAAAACGTTAAGCAAATGCAGGAGCGTTGCTAGGTCAGGAATAGGTACGGGGCTACGCTAATGTTGAGACTGTCCGGGTCGGGGCTAGCTAGCCATTTGGTTGTAGCTCCTAGACTTCTATCCAGGGCTACAACCAAAAGACCCAGGGCTATTGCCCCGCACCCCCGCCCCAAAGCCGCTAAGCAAATGCATTCAGGTGGAAAACAAAGCTAGGGGGATGTATGTGATTTCACCGAATTTACTGCACCTAAAGGTGAAATCTTCAAATTTTTTGTCTTCACATTTTTTTTATTATGCAGGGGGAGAACCCCGCCACCTCTCCACTTGCCCCTACCTTATCCTATCCCTTACCCCACCCCCATCTATGTTTTAAAATGTACCCACTTACCTAACCAAATTCGAAGAACGTTTTTTTCGAAGATTTCACATTAGATCAAAATGGATTCGGTGAAAGGCACTGATGCGAAACTAGGGAGTTCGAAGTGAGGAATATATAAGATACAAAGGTCCTCATTACGACCCTGGCGGAGAGGGTTTACGCCAGCGTAAATCATGGCGTACCCTTCCGCCTTACTACGAGATTCCGTAGCGCCATGGAGCCTTTTGCCTTTTTACGCCTGATTTTTCCGGGCGGAAAAATCCATGGCGCTACGGGACCTTGTTGTTAATTACGCCACCGTAATTTACGGTGGCGTAATTAACTCCTTCCCCACTCCCATTATACCCTATGGGGCAAAAATGGGAATGGGGAAGGGCAAAATGGGGAATGGGGATTTACCGCCCCGCCAACCTCGGAATGGGGCGGTAAATCCGCCAACCCCCATGGCAGTGCTGGCAGCTTTCCGCCATGCTCCATGGTGCAAATTGCACCATGATCTCCGCCAGGGTCGTAATGAGGGCCAAAGTCAGTAATAAGACCATGCCCAATATCACTGATTTTTTGGCACTGAATCTAAGTAATTGTGAACCATAGCAATTTTAAGGACAATAGCACATACACAGTTTATTTAACGTTTCAAGGTATTATCTTGATTTCCACTGCCAAGACCTTTTTGTAATGATTCGCCTTACTTGTCCAGTAATCCTCTTTAATATGCAAAGGATCATGTGCCACATGAAGGCACAAGCTTTATGCATTTTCATCAAAAGCGATTAAACATGATAATGTTTCTAATTCTCTCAAACCCTGCTAAATTGTTATGAACATTCTTGTAGATCTGAGCCAAACATTAACACAGTGTTCACATGCCTTAACACGGTTTGCCTTTCGAATAAATGCCCGAAGTGTTTTCTTCTTATCTTGTTTGCTAACGGCCTGTCCAAATTCTGTCTCGGTATTGTTAACTGCTCAATCATGTAGCTCTGAGTATGTTACTACTGCAACCGCTTAAGTTATCTGGCCAATCTACCGATCTGCATCGTCAACTGCAATGTAACTTTGAACCGTGACAACTATTCTGTGAAATGCTGAACCCTGTAACACTGAGCTGTGATATTATGAACCCTGTAACACTGTTCTTGTTCCAATCGCAACATGCTAAACTGTAGCCCTATGTCAACTGTAATGTAACCCATTAACATTGTACTCAAAATGTAACTAATTTAACATGTAAACTTGTGCCCGGATACGTTGGGGTTTGGACATGAACAAACAAGCAACAAGCAAACCCCTGTTCGCCTCATATGACATTCATGTCTGTTCAATATCAGATCAATAAAATTCACTGAAAGCCCGCCACTTACTAACAGACTGATCCTATAGGTAACATACTCCATATTGCCATGGTCAGGTGTAATCCCATCTCAAGCTGCCAGGTGCATTGTCCTCCCGTGAAGGTAAAGTCAGTCTGGGCATCAGAAAATAATACGTTTTCTTATTGGTCTCCCCTTCTGCCTTCAGCATCCCGGAACACTTAATTTAATGTGGTAAACAAAGGTGTCCCGAGTGCTCTAACAGGTGTGGCCTCTGATGTATTGGCTAGGAATGTTGCCCCAGGAATCGATTCAACAATGTTATGTTATGTTCTGTTAAGTACATTTCTAATGCGCACGTTCACCCGGAGGTATCCGCAGAAGGAAAAACAGCAAAAGCTCTAAAACAAATGGGTCTTTAGGTCACAGCGAAAGACCTGATGGTTATCGCTGGCACGGAGATACAGAGGAAGACTGTTCCAGGTTTTAGTGGCCATCACGGAAAAAGCGCGTCCGCCAATCCGGGACAGTCTGACTCACGGAACAGCAATCAGTAAAGCCGACTGAGAGCGCAGAGGCCAGGATGGCACATAACAGGATCATTTTTTCTCTATGTATTCAGTTCCTTCATTGTAAAAAGCGTGGTGTACCAAGCACAGATTTAAAAAGAATGCGCTTCTCAATCGGCAGCCAATCTAGTTGTCTGAGCAGCGGGGTCATATGAGCACAAGGGTGGGGGGCAAATCACCGCCCGGGCAGCAGTGTTTTGGAGCAGTTGAAGGCGTTTAGTAAGGTAGCTCGGCTGACCCAAGTAAAGAGAGTTACAGTAATCTGTAGTGCTCAGAACCAATGCAGCCACCACGGGAGCCTGATGTTTAGTTGGAATGAAGGGGAGCACATTGCGTAGAATCCATAATTTACAGTGCCCAGATTTACAAACAGAAGCCACTTGGGGTGCCATGGAAACAGAGGATGAGAGCAAGACACCAAGATTTTTGACTGAAGTCGCCGGTGTAGGACAAGTGCCTAGTGAAGTAGGCCAGAATTCCGAGGTCCAAAAAGAGTGGGGGCAAGAAGTGCCCATCACCAGTACCTCCGTTTTTTTGAACCATTGAGCTTTAGCCAATTTGTTGTCATCCAGGCACCAAGATCTTCCAGGCAGCTTCGTAGCCTAGACGCAGTATCATCCCTGGTAAGGTCAAGACAACAATGGGCTGGCAGACATCCTGAGTATCTCTGTTGTCTATAATTGTGATCTTCACCCCTGACATTTTAATGGAAATACTGTCCAATGTTTACATCACCGCCATCTCTGCCTTAATTAGGTTGCTACTGTCAGTGGTGGCATGACCCTCTGCCAAATGGGTGCTGAGCGCCGAGCCTCTGTCAGCCATGGTTCTGATGTGACTGGTGTAGGTGGGGAAGCCAGGCAGTCACTCTTCCTGGCACATTTAGCTATGACCCTGAGAGCAACTCTGGTTCTCAAGATCTGGCAGTGCAAAATCTAAAGCGACAAATAACAATATGAAGGGGTGAGAAATCCTTTGTGGATGTCTAAGACAAGCAGCCTGCCATGCTTTAGGAGAGTTGCAGGGACGCCCAGAGTCACCACAGAATAAGTCACAGGGCAATTCGTTTGTCAAAAACACTGGTGAGAAGAGGAAGATGTGGCGCAGAAGGGTACGCGATTTTCAAGGGGCATGTGTACTGAGTAGCGTGAACTGAAAGATCCTCCGCGTAGGTCCATTTGAGACGCAATTGCAATGGAGAACTTCTGCACCCCTCCAATGGGGACAGTGGGCAAACAAGTGATTTTAATATGTCGACACGGGCAGAGAAATACCTGTTGCATGGAGTGCCAGCTCCCGAACTTAATACACCGTCCGCCTAGTTTCACTGCGCTGCCTTCACTGCACTTAGAAAGAAGCTGCACTCAAGCACTAAAGCAGATGGGAAGCAACAGCTTGCTCCATGAGGGAACGCCAGCACTGATGCATGCTCCCCACCCCTCCTCTATGGTGAGCCCTTGGGCACATGCACTGGCAGTTGGGCAGTCTCTCATCCATAGAGCACAATGGGTTCAAGTAGTCTGGAGAATCCCAGATCACACATGCAAGACAGAATGTATGTCTTCACGCCTACATCAGGTCTCTGCACGCTAATCTGAAATGGGCTGGACAATGCTGCAGAAAGCAGATGGAGGCTCGGGGTTTACCAGGCATAGTTCATTGTACAAATGTAGCTCTTTCTCATACAAAACTGGTGTTGCACACAAGTAGTTCAGGCAGTTCCACATGACACAGCCATTTTGATGTATATGCTTTGGCACCCCCTACTCCATTCCCCGGCTCCCTCCACCCTTCTCTGGCTACACATTGCATAAGAGGGCTTATCTCAAACATAAGTAAGGATTCCTGAGCAAATGATAAAAGGGGTCCTTATGTTTATGATTGATAGATAGCATAAAGTAGTGTACCATAGGTGGTCGTTTGTTACTAAAAGTTTCCTTAAACATCTTTAATACTGGCTGTTTAAAAAGATATGTATCATTTTTTTAATCTTTTTGGTGCTCCTTGAAGACGACGATACATGTTATTGCACCAACCACTTCATATGTCAATTATAAAGAGTAAAGTGCATGTTATTAGGAACTCAGAGCACCTTTCTTATGGACATTCCATCCAGAAAATGTTACCATGTACCTGTAACAGACTTATGAAATTAGTGTGTGTCCATTACAACACGTGATCACCTCAAGAGATTCAGCATTGCAATATTCTAGCTATTTTATTTCTGACTTTTTCAGGTCATTGCTTTACAGTGTGAGAGTTGACCTAGAGTGGTCCAGATTCCATCAAGCCATATTCTCCCTACTTTATTCAAACGTTAAGAAATGTGAGTCTTGGCAATATTTTCTGCGAAGCATGGCCCTTATTTAGACCAGCCTCCAGCAACAGAGGGATACTGGGAGAAATGGTCATCGGCCAACGCTGGTGCAGGTTCAGGACTTGCCCTTCAGGGAAACCTGGTGCCAGATGACAATCTGGCGTGGTCCCCCGGCACTGGTCCCTGCCAAGAAGTAGAGGAAATGATAGACGTTACACTATTCACATGTCACATAACATGATGCCGTGTGGTTAGTATGCATTGCTGTGTTGTCTGGACTTGACCTCTGGTCCAAGACTGATGCTTGGTGCGAAGTTAGCAACCCATGATATGTTATGTATGTATGTATGTATGTTAAGGCACTGACCGATGAAAGGAATACCTCGAGGGTGCTAAAGGCTGCCGGACCTTCCACCCACATGCATATACACACCAACATCTGCACCGTGCATTATCGCCAGAGGTAAAATTAGGCAGGAATTTAAGGGCATGAGTTTTCTCTACTTTTCAGGAAAATCCACCATCATTCCCTTACTTTTTGTAACCTGGAGCACCGTTCCTGGACAGCAGTGAAGGGAACTTTCTCCCAAAGGGGAGTCGAGCATGGATCCTGTTTGGAGCGACCTCACAGATTGCTGTACTATCTCACAGTCCCTGGTTTTCTTGCGCTTATTTGAGTAGCCTGATTGGGGCATGATGCCCATTCCTGAGCCGCCACTGAAATTGCTGCAGGCACAGCTCAGTGTGCATGCGTGCCCGCGCGTGCGTGTGAGCGTGCTTGTGTGTTTGTGAGTGTGTGTGTGTGTGTGTGTGTGTGTGTGAGCGTGTGTGTGTGTGAGCGTGTGTGTGTATGTGTGTGCAGGTGTAGGTAATTGGCGGGTGGGTGGTCAGGGGCGTGGCTATAGTCTTGACCATTTCCCTTAAGGGGTGCTAATGGTGGGAGATTAGAAAGGGGAGAGTGCATAAAGGTACATGCTGTAGGGGATGATGACCAAAAGTAATGGAGGTCCTTTAAAATACCTTTTTTCACTTTTTCTTTCAGTGTTAATAGCACAGTTGTAAAACACGGCGTTGGGGTGGAATGGAGGAAAGTCAAAACCCACGTATCGTTTTTGTATTGGCTATGGGTGAGTGTGGGTGTTGGGTTGGGAGTTTGCAAGGGTGGTGGAGGGGGCTGGGCAGAGAGCAACATAGTTCCCCTACTTTTTTTGTACACGTCGACCCCTGATTATTATTTTTTATATCTTTCGTCTTATTGGGGTGCAAAAGTTATGTACTTAGATATCGATTCAGATGTACGTATTTACCTACAGCCCATTCATTACATTAAGGCCTCCTTAAAAGCGCAGAAGTGCTCTTACCACAATTAGTAGTGCAGCATGTCAATACGCCACTATTTGAGGAAACTGAATATTCTGCACATAAATGAAAGTAGCGATTTTGATGGTTGAAAGGCACTTTTGTTTGCTTGGGAAATAGGGGTGCTGCACAGGGTTTTTTCCTGGAGACAGAGTGGTACCCTCCTGGCTACCATCAACACTGTAGCTGTGCAGGAAAGTTACTTTAGTAAAGGTTTAATGCTAACAGTCATGCTTTATCACTGCATATCCATCACACGTTAAAAGGTGAATTGGCCCTGTCCTGTTCAAGCAAAGCGCTAATCGCCACCGCAAGTGGACATAGTGTTGCCACACTTAGCCCCATAAGTGCTAAGGGTGAATATGTTTGTCCTGAATTCCCATAAGCGATCATTCTAGGCTCCGCCAACTCCCGCAGTTAAGTTTAAAATAGAGAACGACGTGGGTTCTGATGGTGGCTTTAGGGCCCTACGAAATAGAACAGCTAATATGGCAGTACTGGCTGCATTTTTTTTCCATAATAAAAGCATGTTTGCAAGCAGGTTTTTTCATTCAAGTATGTGACTGTGTAGATGACAGACTGGCAGAACAGCCGCAATGAACCGCAGTTTCCGCTGTGTTAATCCTCAATCAATGCTCTGTCCCTGCATCACATAATTGCTTTAAGCGAAATATGCCATAAGGCTACTCTGCACTTCACACACAGCACAGCCCGCTGCACAATTGACGCATTGCAGTGTGCTGCACGGTGATCAAATTCGGCACCTTTGTATGGAGGGCTTAGCAGCAACGATATCAGGCTACCGGTTTCAGCGGTGGCGATCGACAACAGTAAGTAACGGAGGTAAGCTTCTGAAGATCATCTGTTGCTTCCTGGTGCAACCGGAAATGCTAGCCACATTGACACCACAGTTCCGCAGTTTAAACATTAAAGGTTAATGGTTGATCCTACATTTGTCACACATTTTAGCAGCCTAGGTTACAATGTTCTCGTTTATCTCTCTTGACCTTATGTACCTATGACTAATGCAATAATGCAGCGTGATGCTACTGTTTGGCCACAAACACTTTGGTCTGCTAACAACGCCCCTCTATTTCATGTCTTCTAAGGTAGTATCCCAGGTATTGCTGCACTGCACTCTTCTCTCTCAAAACCCAGGGTCACACAACAGGATAATTGCTCAAAGGGCATTTGCTTCAATGGATGACATTGTTGCTATATTAGCACTAGTCATACCCCCCAGCGTTGCCCGGGTCTGTAGATGACATGCACATGGGGGTCTGCTATACCCTTGTGTATGTTAATTGTGTCCTAACTGCCTGAGTCCGGCTGCAAATCCAGTCTTTCTTCAGTCGCATGCTGCTTTTTGCTGGAGGAGGTTCTTGTGTGGAGCTGCTGCGGTCCCTTTAACGTGAAGAGTCTGCCCATATAACCTGGAAGTGACGCGTAGCGCCGGCATGTGAGTCCGGCTGGGAGTCTAGTCTCCCCTTCACGAGTCATGTGCTGAAGCCCTGCCCCTCCTCTATTTTGGAAACTACAGAGTCTGTTTATTACGCAGCACTGCTTGTGAATGAAAATGGACCAAGCGTGCCAAGAATGCGGCAACAGCAACGGCTGCGTACTGCCTCGCCGAGGCACAATGAAACAGACCTGTGCTATAAGGTGAGTGAAGGGGCGCCAATCATGAGTAGCCATCTAAATGACTCTCATAGCACTGTACACACGTATACAGACTATGAGAGACATAGATGTAAAGATGAAGCAGAGTACAAAGAGAATTATGACTGTCACGGGAAACAAAGTGATGAGTTTAGATCTAACTGACGCTGAACTTCTGCAGGCCTACTACATACTTTGGGAATCCTCAACTGTCCACCAGCAAGAGAGCTCGACATCACTACTAGAGGTCGGTGATCAGCATCAAATAACTAGTAGGCATACAGAACCACAAACAAATAACCAGAGCCCTGACAAAGATAAAAGGCCTATTGGTAATGAAAGTGGAGACGTGATAGAGATGAGATCTCCGAACCAACCTCAGTATAACAACCCAGCACCTGAAAGTAACGCTCGGGAGATAGGTTCTATCAAAAAAGCACTCTCCATTGAGAATGTGGAGATAAATGCAATAGTACACTGCAAGATGGATTCAGAGGCTAACAACACTGAGCAAAAGAAGCAAAACGATAGTGACCACGCTGCTGCAAACTCGGAACGAGTTATAACAAAAGAGCTCACCAAACGAAAAAGGCTCTGTCTTAGAATTAAGACAACATGCAGACATGGAGCAAGGAAAGCGTATTGTGGTAAAATTAAGAGAGGACGCGGCAGAAATTGTGAACAGTCCCTAGCGCTTCTATTTCGAAGAAAGATGCACTAACAAGGATGGTACTAAAACATCTCAACTCCGACCATCATGGGAATTGGGAGGCTTGATGCACCGGCACCATTCATGAATGCTGCCGGTGCATCCGTTGAGGCCTATGCCCACCAGGTCTGTCCTGGTGGGCGGGAAGGCACCAACAAGCAGAACTTGTAGTTTGTCCGTCCGGTAACAACGGTACCGGCAAGCTTACCAGACAAGCAAACTTGTAATGAGGCCCATTGAGTCACCTAGTGTGCAGTGCTCGCCGACCTATTCACCACTAAGTAATCAATCATGAGACAATGAATCAAATCTGCAGAGACCACAACTTTCCAATGAGACAACCATGCAGATTCATAACAATGTGATGGCAGCTCTTAAAATATCGCTTGCCCCATTCTTAAAGCTATATGAGGATATCCACAGCAGTTTAAAAGATCATGATACTCTGCTCGCCATGACTCATTTAAAATGTTTACTTCTAGAAACGATTGTAACAACGATTCGAGATAGGCTCAACACTGAAGCAGAGACCTCAGCTAAATAGAGACACATAGAGAATTTAAAAAAGTAAAGAAAACCAGTAGAAGCCAAACAAAAGGAGTACTATTACACTTTAACCTCGACCAAACATTCGAACTAGTAAGTGATACAAGTATGGGGAAAATGCTTCCAACACACGAGACCCAACTTTACAACGAAAACGAGCAAGGGAGTGCTACTTAGGAAAATATATCTTATAAGGTGAGCACTCAAACCAATTCCTAATCCAAAATTCAACTTGCCAGTTCTCCGAAAAACGTCACCATAAATAGAGCAACAAATGTAATTTAATCTAATTACAATACCAGATCCAATATGAGTAATCATATGAGTGAGAACAGGATTACACGACAGGATAAACAGAAAATATTTGATATATTCAAAAGACAAATGAAACAAAAAGAAACACAGAGCTCAGATCAACGAAAGTATTAAGGACAACGTGACTATGAAGGTAGATGCAAAAATCTGAAAGGAAGAACTAAAAACAGAGCAAATGGGTCTCAAGCCTTTTTAAGAAATCTGCCCACTTTGTGGAATACAAATGAGTACGAATCAAGAAGAGAGGTACAGCATAAAGCAATGAATACTGCTGTGACGAACACAGAGACAATAATGGATATGGAGCCTTTGGTGACTCTTCGTGCGTCCATCAGCACAAATAGACCGACGACAGAAAACAGGAGTGTATTGAGGCAAGACCATAGCAATCCAGAAGAACATCACCCGTTAGAAAATCTGACACAATACTAGGATGATAATGAAGAGGCAATAACAAGTTGTCAAGATATCACGTCAACTTCCGCAGTCCAGGACTTCACATACTATTCTGCAGAGAAAGCCCTAAAAAAGGAATCCAGAAAAAAGTTAGAGCGGAGAGTTGAAAGCCCAAATACAGACCAAACATGACCGTCTCACTCATGTTTTCTGAATCTCTCACAGAAATGGGAAAAGTTGCTAGCTTCGATGATACCAAGCCCTAGGTTCAAAGGTGCTGCACCGAGATCGATGAATGGTACATCTCACAATCCCGTAAAACCTTATGCTAGAAGTAAAAAATCGCAATAAAAAATGAAGTGAACATGAATAGGACAAATGTAATGCAATTACTTCACTCACTCCCAGCCTTAAGAACTGTTTCTTCGGATGATATTGCAATTGTAGAATATGAAAAAGGAGACCAGGACAGATTGGGTAATTTTGTATATGAAATCACAATTGGCAAAAGATATGTTGTTAACTGGCAGGACATCAATTTTATCCTTTGGATTTGAAGTAATGGAATGTACTCGGTCCAGTGGCTAGACTAATAACTAAAATTATAAATTAGAATCAAGCAACTCCGTAAGCTTGGTGGAGAAAGAACAAGATGAAATAAGTGTGGCCATTTTTGAAACAAAAGTAAAACAACTCACGGTCACGTTTGAGAACAGACCATTGCGAAATAAACAAGTCCCGCAAGTCAAACCAAAAAGACTAGATGAGGACACTGCAGACTGGACTTGGCTATAAAGAGTCCTGGGAACAAAAGCTAGTTATAAGCCAAAAGAAACTGGGACACCATAACTAGGATGGGTGCTCTCATGGAATACCCGAGGATTTAAACTCCTTTTCAGAGAGCATACAGATAAACTAGACCATTATAACATACTCTGTCTACAGGAGACATGGTTAAGTGAAACACTATCTAGAGATGGGTATACTACACTGCTTGATCCTGCGCTAAAAGGCAAAAGTGAAAGACTGTATGCTGTATTGTTGACAATGATCAAAAATAACCTTGGATGTGCAATTAACAAAAGTAAAAACATCTCTCTGGTTATTCAATTAACGATTCTTCAACATCTACATACAGACTGTGATTTTCCCACATACACGCTGATCGTTCATTTATACTGGAACCCGAGTTTAATTTCGACAGCTGATTTTATTGAAAGAATGAATACAGTAATTGTCAAATGCCATGTGAGTCTAGTAAACTTCCACCTTTTATTATGCGGCGACCTAAACATAAAATGTTTAAACTAACAGTGAACACTGATTTACTTTGAGCATAACGCAGCGGCGAACTACGAACAAAGATACTTTCAGTTGCATTAAGAGACATCCCGCTGAAACTGCTACATGTTAAATGGACAAACGACCAGTGACATCCCCGGCAAACCAACATGGCAAGGGAAAAACAGCACATCGACCATTGACTATATATACAGCTTCTGCAACTTTAGACACAACATCGAAAGATTAGACATAATATCATGGAAGCAAAGCGACCACAAAGCAATTTGTCTAACTTGGGAAATCCACAACAAGACTTCAATGAGAATGCATTTGCCTTAATGAATGGCAAATCAAGGAAGAAATAGGCTGAAGTTCACAATAAATGATATCAAAAAGCTAACAGAAAATCACACCAAATTTTCTAAAGAAATTCACACCCAAACATGCTACATGCCACTATTAACAACTTATCAGGTGACACAAGTTGGACTAAAAACGCCATATGACAAACCTAAATATCCATATAGCGAAGGAACGAAGATCGGACACTCACAGAGACCTGCAGTGATTAGGCATATAAAGCAACGCAACGATATCATAACTGCACGTCCGCATTTCGATTACATCACAAACAAGAACAAGGGGAAGAGATGCTCAAGGCAATATGAAATTTAAACAGTAGAGAGACCTCGATGATGATAAAAAAAACAACACTAAATGAACAATCAGTTATGAGTAATGGTGTAACTGAAGATCGATGGGTAGATCATTATACCAGACTATTGACAGATGGGAACAAAGAGGCAGCTTTGTGTACATCAAATCATCAGTGGCCTTGGAAGATATAAATGAATCAAATGGAAATAAGATATGCCATTAGAAAACTGAAAGATTCAAATGCACCCCAACCAGACGGGCTCACAAATAACATATTAAGAAAGCACCGCAGGAGTGGGACAAACTCATATATAAAATATTCACAATAACAACTGGCAAAATACCTCAATCCTGCGTGACTGGTATTATAGTGTCAATTTTTAAACAAGGAGATAGAATGGAGCCCTATAATTATACACCCACAGCCCTACTTGAAAGTTGCTTGCAGTAAACATTCGAAAACTCAGCATAGGCTGGGCAAATAAAAATAACACCATGGATAAATGGCAAACCGGTTTTACAAAGGGAACAGGCACTGACCGCAATCTCTTCATTCTAAATGTATTAAAATGACAAACAATCAGAAACAAACCAATCTACATCTGGCCTTCATCGATCTCCAACAGGCCTTCAACAGTGTAAACAGATTCAAACTATGGGCTAAATTGCTAGCTTGGAACTGTCCTGATGTACTGGTGGAAATCATAAAGGCATTCCACACGAATACTTCAATCCGCATACGACTAAACAAACAAGGAGACTTATCCTCTGAAATAAAAACAGATAAAGGTGTGAAGCAAGGATTTACTCTTGCATCCACATTATTCAACCTTTACCTAGCAGAGTTGCTGCTAAGCCTCAAAGACTTGGCTGATTTTCCACCAAAAATCAACAATCGGCACATTGGGCCTCATTACAAGTATGGCGGTAGCCGTGCCTGTAGTACAGGCCCGGCTGCTGCCGTTATTGATTTTTATCCGGCGTCCAGTAAAGGGCAATTACCGGGTCATTATCACCCTGGCGGACCAGGTACTTGCCTTTTTCTGGGCACCGGTAAAACATAGGGTTCAATGGGAATGGGGAGGGTGGTAGCAACGGTACTGTTATTAACTGTACCTTGCTACCATCAAGTTCTGCTCACGGGTTCCGTTACGGCCACCCCGTAAAACCTGGTAGCTGTAAGGGCACCCGCGGGCAGAACTCATAGTATTGTGGTACGGTAACACTGGTGCCGGTAGCAATACCGGCGCCGTTGTTGCCTTACCGCCATAGTCGTAATGAGGCCGATTGCATGGATTCTATACGCGGATGATATAGTGTTGATTGACCACACTCAAATAGGACTTCAATGCAAGCTAAACCACCTAGAAGAATATATGGCCAAGAATGATCTAACGATCAACAGTAAGAAATCAAAAATCATAGGTTTTGTATGGGGGCGCAGGGGGGAAGAGCCCTTGTGTGGAAAATAGGAAACAAAGTGCTGGAAAAAATTGACTCTATCAAATACTTAGGCATTCAATTTAATAAAGCGCTTGTGGAAGCAATGTGGATAAATCTGCTTAAATCAAAAATCAAGATGCTCGCCTCACAGGTGCCATACTTCATGCATGATATGGAAAATGTACAATGCTACCATTACTAATGTTTTATAAACAAAAAGTGATTCTGGTAGTGACATACGGCAGAGAAGCATTTACCTAAATGTATTCCAATAACCAGGTTACTCACCATAGTGACCGCCTTACTCCTAGTCCATAGTCCCCTTTCCTCCATACTTATGGGACATGCCTCCGTCCTGTGGGACGGGACTGGAGCACTTTGTAAAAGCATCAAATTTTGCAAAAATGTGTCCTTCCTCTCTCTTTACGCGGGGTACCGCACGCGGCTGTAACCCCGCCCTTCCTAGCTCCGCCCAGCGCATTGCTCATCAGTCCTTTTCTATCACCAGGTCAGAGACCTTTAAGCAATAATAGAGGAACCTTATTAGAGGGGATGGCGGGGGGGCGTATGGAGGAAAGGGGACTATGGACTAGGAGTAAGGTGGTCACTACGGTGAGTATCCTGGTTATACTCCTACGTCCCATCCCCTTTCCTCCATACTTATGGGAGATTCCCAAGCACTCCTCACATGACCTATGGGTGGATGGAAACCCCTTTACTGAAAAAGGATTTTCAGCACAGCCTGCCCGAACTGAGCATCAGATCTGGAGCTCAAGTCCAAGCAGTAATGTTTACAAAAAGCCGATGGGGAGGCCCAAGTAGCCGTTTCGCAATGGTCTCCAGGGGACATACTTTTGAAAGGCAACAGCAGCTGCCTTGCCCCGTACCAGATGTGCATGAATCCCTTTAGGAGGCTGTAGGCCCTGAACAGTGTAAGACTCCAAAATACAAGCAGCAATCCATCTGGGGATAGTCGCTTTGGAGGCCTGCTTGCCTTGCGGGCTACCAAAGGTCACCAAAAGTTGAGAAGAACTCCTAAGCTCAGAAGTTCTGTCCAAATAGAACTTAAGAGCTCTTCTAACATCCAGGCAATGCAAATCCCTTTCAGCTTCCGAAGCTGGGTTTGGAAAGAAGACAGGTAGCGAGATTGACTGATTCAAATGGAAATCGGAAACCACCTTTGAAAGGAAAGAAGGATTGGTCCTAAGGACAACCTTATCCTTGTGGAAGACTAAGAAGGGATGCTCCACTGACAAAGCTTGGAGCTCACTCACTTGCCTTGCCGAGGTAACGGCGAACAAGAAAGCCACCTTCCACGAAAGGTGCTTAAGATCTACCTTAGCCATTGGTTTGAAAGGCTTATGGCACAAGGCCGTAAGGACCACGTTCAGATCCCACGTCGGATGCGGTTTACGAACCGGAGGGTAAAGATGCATAAGAAGTGCAAGGTGCCACTTAATCACTGGATTTGATAGTGAGAACGAACACTGGTCCGTGGATAGGTAGACAGCCACAGCCGAAAGATAAGTCCTGCATGATAGGACATGAATGTCCGACTCTGCAAGATGAGAAACGAAAGACAGTACTGTGTCAATCGTAGCCACCCTAGGGTCCAACTGTTTAGTGACAGAACCAAAGCCGCTTGCTCTTACACTGTGACCTTGTCGAGGGCTTCCTGGCTGCCTGAATTATGTGCATGTCGTCAGCAGACAGTTTGAGGTGTTCTAAAGATCTGAACTCAGGCACCATGCCGCCAAGCTGAACAATTGTGGGGAGGGGTGCCACAGTTGCCAATCTCTCTGGTGAAGCAGGTCGGGAACCAGCGGAAGCCTGATCGGAGCACACACCAACAGATGCTGAAGCTCTGAAAACCAGAATCTGGCCAGCCACCACAGAGCTATGAGCAGAAAAGAACGATTCACTGTGTTCTTTAGCTTGCAAATCATCTGATGAATCAGAGGCAGAGGTGGGAAAGCATAGGCCTTCTTGTTGTGCCATGGAATCTCTAGAGCGTCTCCCAGAGAGGAAGCTCCCAGCCCGTTTCTGGAGGCATACAGAGGAAGTTTCTTTTTTGCCGATGTCGCGAAGAGGTCCACTTCCGTAGTGCCCCAACACACGAATATGTGTAAGAGGACCTCTGCTTTCAATTCCCACTCACAGCTGACCATTGTTTGTCGGCTGAGGGTATCTGCCGTGACGTTCAGCTGGCCCGGGATGTGTACTGCCACCAGCCAGACACCATGGTGAACCGCCCATTCCCAAATCTGAATGGCCAGATCCACAAGAGGAGGAGACTTGGTGCCCCCCTGCTTGTTGGTGTAAAACATGGACACCACATTGTCCGTGCGGACACAAATACTTTGTTGGCAATGACTGGCCTGAATGCCTTGAGTGCCAGGAAAATCGCCAGATGTTCCAGATGATTTATATGAAGGAACTTGTCTTGTGGCGACCAGAGGTCGGAGACCTGAAGAAGATCCAACGTTGCACCCCACCCCAGAAGGGAGGAGTCCATCGTGATCGTCACCATCGGAGCTAGGTCTTGGAATCCCGCACCCACCGACAGGTTGCTGAGAGATGACCACCACACCAGGTCCATTCTCATGAAAGCCAGAATCGCTATTATCTTGGAGTCCGGATCCACAGCCTGATGCCAAGAACCCCGAAGACCCATTTGCATCCATCTCATCTTGAGTCGAGCAAGGGGAAGAGCCAATGCACACAAGGCCATGAGGTCCAGAACCCTCTGGAACCACCAGGCCGACATACTATACGACTGTGCAAACATCAGACACATGGCCAAAATATCTGCCATTCTGTCCCCTGTCAGGTAAACTCTGCAGTCGATCGTGTTCCAACGAAAACCCAAGAAAATCAGGTCCTGAGAGACCATCATGGAAGATTTATGCCAGTTCACCGACAGCCCAAGGTGAAACAGGAGCTGGAGGAGAGAGTGAAGATTGCTTGAGGCTTTCAGCGGACAAGGACTGCGCAGCAGCCAATCGTCCAAATACAGATACACATGGATACCCTGTAGCCGAAGATAAGCTGCGATAACTGACATCATCTTCGTAAAGACACACGGTGTCGAGCTGAGACCAAAAGGGAGCACTCGGAACTCGAAGTACTCCTCCCCCACGGAAAACTGAAGGTATCTCCGATATGGGTTCCAGATAAGGATGTGCATATACGCATCCTGAAAGTTCACCTCGCTCAGCCAATTGCCCTTCTGTGAAGAGGACTTTATCTGACAGGGCGTGATCATCTTGAATTTCTCTTGGGGTAGAGAGAGATTGAACTGGGAAAGTTCTAGGAGGATTCGCAGGCCAGCCTGGTTGGGTTTTGGCACCGTAAACAGCCGGGAATAGAAGCCCTCCCCTCGCTCCACTAGAGGAACGGGTTTCACCGCCCTGAGATACAGTAACTTCTGAATCTCAGCTCTGAGGGAGCGCAACGCCAACTGCTTGAAGGGAGGATTGATGGGTGGGGTAGTGGGAAGGGAGAAGTGGAAGCCCGCCCGAGCGACTGACAAGACCCACTGGTCCTCAGTGATGGTCTGCCACGCCTCCCAATGAGACGCAATGCGTCCTACGACCGGGGTCTCGTGCGAGCGCAGAAAACCCTCATTTTTTTGGCCTGTCGGTGGCAGCACCACCTGACCCTGAGGAGGAGACTGAGGAGCGGGAGAAAAACCGGTTCTGTTGCTGCCTTCGATGGGAATTTCCCAAAGGGGTGTCAACCCTGCGGGATTTACGGTCTAAAAAACCCCTGAAACCAGAGTTTGACAATGATCTGTGTGACCTGAAAAGGGGTTTAACAAGGACAGACAAGGACTTGGCGGTCTGAGTGCTGTCCTTGGTTTTGGTCAGCTCGACATCAGTTATAGAGTGAAAGAGCTCCTAGCCATCGAAAGGCAGGTCCAAAACCTTATCCTGCACCTCCTTGGAGAACTTGGTGGCATGCAGCCAAGCCTGACGATAGGTGTCCACACCGAGCATGAGGCCCCGGACCGAGGTGTCGACATGGTGAGCCACAGCCTCCAGGAGATCCTGTGCCAAGACCCTGGCGTCCGACAAACCCGCTTTGAAATCTTCCAACTTTTCACGGGAATAAACTCCTCAAACTCCGACAGACCTTTCCACATTTTCATATTCACCCCGCTAACACCAGTTCAGCATTGGCTTGACGCAGCTGCAGAGCTGAGTTAGTGAAAATCGTCCTCCCAAGGGAGTCAAGAAGCTTATCCTCTTTGGCCAGAACCTGCGTAGCCGTCGTAGAAGAGGATGACGTAGGTCTGGATTGCAAAGTGGCTGCCACCACTACCGTGGAGGAGGGGAGCGGACACAACACTAAGGCCACCTCTTCCGTAGAATGGAGCCTGTAATGCGTGTCAATCTTCTTGTTGATAAATAGTCCAGAGTGAAGCTTCTCCCAAACTTTACAGACCTCGGCCAAAATGTCCTTCTGCAAGAACAAGCCAGTACGCTCCGAAGGAGATAAGGTGAACGCCCCCAAAAGCATGCCCTCCTGCGGAGCCCGTGCCTCAGGTACTGGAACATCTAACAGACACATCATGTCCAGCACCCGGTCATGAGAAGCTCTGTCAGGGCGGGGCTGGTCTTTGCTGTCCTGATTGCCCTGTACATCATCCGATAGGTCCGGATCAGGTTCAGTCATATCCGCACAACAATAGCCTTCTCCACTGGGGACAATGGAGGCAGGGGTGGAAGAGATGTGGGAGGCCCTGCCGGTAAAGGCAGCGCGGGCAGAGGAACAGGCACCGCAGCCGGGACCGTCGGCGCAGGTGGGCAAATCTCCGTGAACATGCCCCGAAAGTACTCCTTCATGGGGTCGGAACACATCAATATTTGAAACCTGCTGCAAAAGA
This sequence comes from Ambystoma mexicanum, assembly GCF_040938575.1. Classification (NCBI taxonomy): domain Eukaryota; kingdom Metazoa; phylum Chordata; class Amphibia; order Caudata; family Ambystomatidae; genus Ambystoma; species Ambystoma mexicanum. Next base: position 1,438,297,012 of record NC_090929.1, on the reverse strand, counting down.
CGTCCTCTGCTGACGGTTTAGGTGCGACAGCAGGAGGCCTCTCATGAGCTGAGTAATTCCAGGGGCGTAAGCGAGAGGGTTGCCAAGAAGGTCTTTCCCCACTGTTGTCTATGTAAATCAAGGGTGCCGATGTCGCAGGAAGTGAGACATTGTGCGGTAGAGGCATCCGAGCATTCCAGTCATAAATGGACGAAACGGATGTGCACAAGGAAACCGATGTTCACCTGAAAAAGCGCCCCCTACACCTAGGGCCGATGGAGTAGTTGTAAGGGATGTATCCAAAATGGCGGGAACCGCCGCCATTTTGTCGGCACCTGAGCAGAACTGCGACACGTGTGGAAGTGAAGCAGGGGTCCCCACAGGTGGGTCAGGGGTCTTCATTTTAGCCTTAACACAAGGAACCTCGGCCGAGCCGGTACTGTGTGGCCTAGAATATTTCTGTGACATCGTAACAGCCAAACTAGCCTTTGAAGGAAGGACCTCAGCACTGCCGGTGACAGAGGGATTACGGACCAAAACCTCACTCCATGCCCCCTCAACATAACTGGGGTCTCTGCAAGAGCTGGAACGATGAGGAACACACCTCACCGACAAGACCTTAGCATGCCTCTCAGAACTGTTGGTCACCTTACCCCCTAAATGACAGGCCTCGGACCCTAGTCTGGTAAAAGCCCCCGCACGAGGGGCCTTGAACTTTCGTTCAGTGTCAACAACCTCAACCAAGGTCTCAGGGCGTACCCCGGTGATCTTACGGGAAGCTCTAACCAAGGAGACATCAGAGCAAGCTCATGTACCCGATGCCTCTGTAGAACTGGGCCCATAAACAGCCCCCACAGGAGAGGCCTCGGAGGAATGCAATCCGGTGTAGATTGGCCCCTTATGGATTACCTCAGAGAAAGCTCTGGTAGAATTTTTAGGCCTGGAAGGCACCTCATGGCAAGCCCAGTAATAGAGCTTTTGACGCTTCTCCCGGACCGGGAAGACTCCGGAAAGGAGTCCCCCGGCTGCTGTGCTGTGCCCTAAAAAGTAAAGAACTCACTGGGCGTTTCTTTTTTTTGTCGATGAAAGTTTGAAAATGAGCCGGGGGAGTAAGTTGAAACACCTCCTCCCACCGCTCCAAACGACGTTGAAGCGCCCAGACCGAAAGGGAGTCGCAATAAAAGCACGAGTCCCACCAGTGGTCCGGACCCAAACACTCTAAGCAAAGAGGATGGGGATCCGCTCTAGCAAAGCATCGCTGACAAGAAGAACAATTAGGAAAGTCTAGCTGAAACGGCATAGACAAACTACCACGCGACCGCTAAGCCAGAGCGAGAGAGGAGGAACTGGAAGGAAAAAATCTTCTGAAGATGCAAGTGCGTCCAGTCCCGAGCGAGCGGAGAAAGGGACTGATGAGCAATGCGCTGGGCGGAGCTAAGAAGGGCGGGGTTACGGCCGCGTGCGGTACCCCACGTAAAGAGAGAGGAAGGACACATTTTTGCAAAATTTGATGCTTTTACAAAGGCATCCACAGGACGGAGGAATGTCCCATAAGTATGGAGGAAAGGGGACGGGACATAGGAGTATGAGTGTTATCAGAAATTAACTAGGCTTACAATCCCTATATTCAGTAATACTATGGAAAAGTCTATCATTCAATCATAATGAAGGACTCAGCAACACCATACCACATCCTATTTAAGCCAACAAAAGGCACACATATGTGGCCCATGGATGCATGTACAATCCATGTACAAAGCTTAAAGATTTGGATGTGGATCCAGAAACCCTGATGATGAATCCTAACTTGGTGAAAAAAAGGTACAAGAGAGTGACTGGATTGAAACTCTGATTCAAAGAGCAACCTACAAGCCTATATCTCTTTTTCCAAATGAGCCACAAAGATTAAATACGTTGCCTGGATATTTGCAAAAATTCCTGAGTCGATACCATCGGAACCAATTTCTATGACTCAGACTAAATCTATACTATACAAAGGAGACTATTGTTGTGGCAACATATGCCGGTTCTGTAATATCACATCAAACATAGAATCAGTGAAGCACTTAATAATCGCATGCCCAGGTCTAACAGTACACAGGACACTACATTTTGGAAAGTACATCAATGACATGAGTTCTCTGTTCATTGACGAATGGTGCAGATTATTCCTCATAGGCGAAAAAACATCTTTCGTGTGTGCGGGAATAAACTTTCTCGATAATATACTAGCAACTTCAGAAGCGGTTGTACCCTTAATTGCCAGAATAGGTTTTGGTTGAAGGGTGGAAGGTACGCAATTGGCTATGATGAGAACTCTTGACAACAGAGACTATGATGATAAATTATGTTGAGTGGAACAAATATTGAATCGTTTATTTTTTAGTATAAAAAAAAGTTTGTAACAATCTGTAACACATTAAATACAATTAAAAAAGTGGTGTTCTAAGTGCCTATTTTTGAAAAATCGCAAAATTGTCAATCCCCTAGAATCACCTATACTGATAGCACAGGGCCGGACCCCTCTCCACCCCTGTGCATTGTGAATGGGTGGGGTTGGTCAAATTTCAATGTCGCCAGTACACCCCACACTGGTATGGCGACCTCGGGCCAGCATTTCAGCCCACCAACTGTTATATATATGTAGATCTGGGGTGCAACTAGACACATATTTTTTCGGGAGAGCTAAATGTAGGCAGAGGGACCAACTTCAGAGAATGAAGGGGAGGGGTAAACCTATTTGTGTGGGGACATCTAACTTCTTTACACATTCTAATGAGACTATTCTGGTGAAGTTTCAATGTTAAAAGTTATTAACTCTCTCCTTCATGTCTGAAAGTACACACTTAAGGACTGCTGTGAGAATGAGCTATCTCCTGCACCCAAACCCTTCCAATCACTCGCCTGACATGCAAGTACTAACCCCATCACAATTTTAATTGCCTAGAAATGTAGTTGCTAACAATGAAATGCTTTACATAAGTAATTGCCCCGAGCCTTTGTTAACAGTGCAGCCCTGCATTGTCTATGATATGATAGTTTATTTATATCGCGCCCATACACAAGTGTTTCAGGGCACAACGAGGCAAGGCAGGGGTGCAAGGGAGGACAAAACAATGATCTTACTAGACCCAGTGACATTGAGAATGCACAAGTGCAGGTCAGAAGGAAGGGGCAAAGTGCAAGGGGTAGGGGAGGAGTGCAAAGTGCTGAACACGTGATAAAATAACAACAGGTAGTGCGACCATCAGGTGGCAAGTGCAAGAATTAAGCGCAGACATCGGGTGTCTGATAAGTGCAGGTAAGGGGACTGTAGGGTTGCAGATACAGACCCAAGTGCAAGGGTTGCCAGGAGGCAGTGCAGGTATGCAGATTGGTGGGCAGGGTTCTGGGCCCCAATACAGAGAGTAGCCAAGATACCAGTGCAAAACCAGACAGAGATCAGCAGGGGAGAGGAAGAGAGAAGGCAGAAGCAAAGAGAAAGGTCTTGAGGTGCTTCCGGAACCGAAGATGATTCTCCTCAAGTTTCATAGAGGCAGGGAGGGTGTTCGAGAGAGATGAAGAAAGAGATCTACCACCAACTCGGTGCTTGGAGAAGTGACTGACCCTGAGGGAGTTGTAGGTAGAGGAGCAGAGAGCTTGAGTAGGAAGGTATTTCTGGAGGGAGAGTTGAAGGTATTGCGGACCCTGGCCCCAGAAGGCCTTGTGGACAATGCAGAGGGTCTTGAACTTAATCCTTGCAGCCACTGGGAGCCAATGAAGATATTTATGGGCTGGAGAGATACGATCCCTGGGCTTAAGGCCAAGGACAAGTCTCACAGTCCTGTTCTGGATGAGTTGCAGAGGGCAGAGAGTAGTGGTGAGGAGATTTAGAAAGAGGCTGTTCCAGTAGTCCAGTCTAGAGGGAACCAGAGCACTAGAGACAGTGAGCTTCTGGGGGAAGGAGAGGAAAGGAAAAATACCCCTGTGGAGGTGCAGTTTGTATTTTGACTTCTTAGAGACATGAGAGATGTGTGGAGAAAAGGAAAGCGTGGAGTCGAAGATGACCCAGAGGTTCTAAGCCTCACAGGTGGGAGCAGGAAGAGGGCCAAGACCAGTTCAGTCCAGCCAGGGCCCTGTAGGTTAGCCATTAGCCCAAGATATTTGGGGGACATTCCCATTTGCCCAACATTCATTGGGCCACTGATTAGAATTAAATACGTAGCAATGAACCATAAGCAACATTAAGAACCATTTCAGGAATATCATGTTAGTGCTCCCTTACTGTTCTCAAATTAGCGATGTGCATTAATGCAACCCAAGCTGAAGGTGTAGGGTTCTTGAACAAACCTTTTGTGTGATAATAGTTAAAAGAAAAGGTAAAGAAGTGGGATTGGAAGCATTTCTGCTCATAAGGCATTGCCCTTGGCAGTAAGGCTGGGGTCTCCAAGCTTTACTTATGTATGATGGGACCAGAGCTCAGCATTAACATTACACAGATAATTCACTTGGGCAGTGTGCAGAGGTAAGAGACGTTGGAAAACAGCTTTGTGTGAGGAATAAAGAGGGGCCTCTTGGCCCGGGATCAAGGATGCCACATCACGGAATAATTGCAAGACACAAAGAGAGTTAAGAGGATAAGCCATATACGTGAGGCATATTTTTCTTAAATTAAGCAAAGAAGAAAACATCTGCATGTGCCAAGTATTGGACAATCAAAGATGTGAAAAGCCTATGCAAGGCTGAGTGAGCAAGTCTCCAGAGGCCAAGAGGAGTATTGCCACCCAGCACAATTAAATCAAATAGCAGTAAATAAAAGGTAGAAATTGACAAAATTGTGGTCTCCTCACATGTGATTCAGAAGTCGAAAACAAGGGCTATTCATTAAGCTCCAGACGAAGATAATGGTGTATCTACACTCCCTTGAAAGTCCCAGACAGAGAAAAGGCTGCAAGGTCAACTATAAAGAAGTAGCGTTGGCTTGAGTCCTGACCAATGAGAGATGATGGGCAAGTGAGTAGTAGTCTGACGTTGCTCTCTGCACCTGAGTTTCATTTTGTTTATGTGCTGCTAACGAGCCGAAAGTCCAAGTGTAGAGGAGATCTATACTCCCCATCTTATGGTAGACAGATAAATATGGTAATTAGGGCCTATATTTCACTCTCCTGTCAAACAATGTATAAATCATGATTATTGTCTGTTTAGGTAAGTTAAGCTGCCCTTAAAGTACATTGGAAAAAGGGGTCACTGTGCACACTTATTTAGGGTAGCATAGGCTATACAATTTATGTGTACAAGCATACATACCATACGACATTAGGCCAAACTGTGTTTAAATATGAAGAAGGTTATTCAAATTCAGTAGCTATTCATCATTTTAGAATGGACTCCACAGTTTCCTCGCAAATAAAGGATTTAAGTCTGATGGGAGTTTAAAAGTATTTAGCAACCAAAGGGAAAGTGCCGTTTGTAGAAATTCAAGGTTGATTGAGATCAGAAAATTCAGTATTTAAATAGCAAGAATATGTGCTTTTCAGTGGTATGGTACATGAAACAGAACTGGATAATTTTCAGAAAAGATAAGATAGAGAGCCAGATAGTCTTTCTTTTGAACATCACATGCTAAAAGAAATCGGAAACAAATGTCTCATCTCAGAAACGTGTTTGTTCAGTTTAAGAATTGCAACATGTTGCATGGTCAAGTGAAATTTGGGAAACTACCTAGGTATATTTAAAAGGATTTAATGTTAAAGGTTTTTTTTTCATGTGTTTGTTACAACAATGTAATAAAACTATATACGTTTTAAAAAAGCAAAAAAACAACCTAGATTACCTAATCTGCATAAGGAGTCATGTGTTTCAGAACTTCCATTTTCTACTTTTTAAAATTGCTTCTCATCTAGGAAAAATTGGGAAATCGCAGGTTACCCTAAAGTAGAAAGACCAAGTAAAATGTGTTAAAAAGTTAGGTCCATAATTGCATACAAATATTGTGCAATCCCGTATTTGCTATAAAGAGTGTGTCTAAAAAGAACAGGGTTGAGTTCCTGCATTTTTGACTGACCAACTGTAGTAGTGTGTTGGCATCCAGCTGACTGAGAATAAACCTTGCTGTGGGTACAGATCATGTGTCTGATGAGGCCTTCTTGAAGAATGACTGGCCTGGAGCCTCTGGCACACAAGGTTGGGAGATAATGCCAACAAATGAGGGGGAGTCTATGTAGCAACATGCTATATAATATTGCACAGGCCAACCCGCTGCTGTTATTCTGCTATAATCTGCATTATACATACGTAGAGGTGGTTCAAAGGGTGCCTACTAGATAAGGGGGATCCAGTGATATTACTAATACTTATATGATATAGGTACATATGTTCCCTTAACCAATCCCTCCCTTCAATAGGTTTTACAGTGTGCCATGTAAGATGATATCATAGCTGATTTACAATGGGGTATAAAACCTTTGTGTAATCAAAATTGAAGTGTGAGTGTGTGGACTACAATTTGTTGTTGGCCAGATTGCCCTACTTTATTTGAGCTGACAATGGAGTAGTACTTTGCCATATTAATTGAGTCTGTCTGGTTATTTGGGACTGAGATCATTATTGGTAAGTCCTTCTAGCACAATAGACTCTTCAAGGTGCTAGAGTACAATGTGTTTCACATTGGTTAGGGGATTGAAATTGACACAGCAGTGTTGCAACAGTAACATTAATGAAACACAATAATAGAAAACAACCCGTGCAGACGAATTCACATTATGGTGATGGCTACAATCTAGTTACATGCATATTTATGAAAAGAGTGTGACTATTTTTTTCCTTTTTTATCGTGTCACATTAATTTTGCTTAGGAACAAAATGCAGGTGTATCAAGACAGTGCTTTTTTACTGATCGACTGGTGAGATCAACCACAGTAGAAATACATTGTTAACATCAAGTTTAGTCTCAGCAGAGACTTACATGGTGGCTACTGAAATAGTCGGTTTGTTATCAGACACCATTGTCAGACAAAATGATTTTCTTTCCTTCTCTGGGTGTAAGAACCATCTTACTGTGCACCATTAATCAGATAAATGATTACGCCCACCCCAGTCCATAGATAGGCACATTTTCACAATGGTTTGTGTATGGGCTGCAGGGGCGTACTGATCTACAAAAATCAGAGCAGCATGTGCAGGTGGCTCAGCTGAAGGACAATATTTATATTTAACTCTTCAAGCTCACCACCCTGCTAGGGTCTCACAATTGTGACCGAAGTGGGTGCTCAATCATGGAAGCAGAACCCTCCAAAAATGTTTTTACAACTTGTATTCAAAGAAGGAACTCTTGAGTCAGGCCTCTGATGTGGATGCCCATCCTACAGATCCAGCGTGACTCCTTTTGAAGTCATAGCTGTTCAACATTGGAGGCGGATTTTACATTATCTATGACCCACCACTTGATATCATCTGGTGAGTGTCTGTAAGTTAAGAAGCGTTGGACGAGGGGTGCCATGGTGACCTTGCACCTAATTTGGGATCAGTGCTCTGATATTCTAATGTTTGCAGATCTACTTGTTTGGCCAATATATCTTAGCTGGCAAGGGCATTCAATACACTACTTGTTTGGTCTTGTAATTGGTACCCACCATGATGGAGAGTGTTTTAGTTGGTGAATTTACAGGCAGAGCATTGGCCGCACAGGTGATGGCCTATTAGGGAGCTTAAATTCCACACGCTGTTTCTAGGGGCTTCTTTTTGGGAAGCTGAATGTATCAGTTTGTCTTTGAGGTTTCTTGTGCGTTTACGTAAATAATGTATATGCCAGCTAATCTCAATATATGTAAAGTATATGCACACAAGAAGATGTGCTGCCATCATATGCCAGGTGCAGCCCTAAAGTCCTCAAACTTTACCACTAATATTGATTAATATTAAATACACCCTGAGAAAGTCCACATGCTCACCTTCAATACACTTCTTTACTGTTTCGAAATTGCTGGTTTATAGCCTGGACGAATGAAGTTAATGCTCTGGTGACGGGACCTGTCACCAAAAGCTCTTAATTACATATGGAAATGCATACTTTACAACCAGTAAAAGGCTACATAGTAGTATGAGGCCTCATCAAAAGCAAAAAGGAAGACATTTAATAGAACAGGGTTCACTAAACGATGCCATGAAAGTCTAGCCGACACTTTATGTATGCAGGCTACAGAGGATCAATTGTGAAAGGAGTACAGTAGTGTATAAAAGGCATGCAGCTGCACTTTCTCTAGGTGAGTTGTATTGTTTCTACTCTAAAGGGTGCCATAAGCACATTTACTTATATATAGCGCATTCGTTTTATTTTTGTTTTATTGCCTGTACTTCAAATCAAGCTCAAGAACAGCTGAGCGCTTTAAAACAGGAGGGTGCCAGCATTTGCATTTGGCTTGGTATTTTATGAAGTACCACAGTACTGTTGTTGGCGGGTGAAAGGGATTTTTATTTGTCCACCAGGTATTGTTGAATGAGTTGCGTTTTTAGTGTTTGAAGAACTCGAGAAGGGTGGGGGCATTTCGAGCCTGTGCCAGGATTGAATCCCATATTGTATCGGTGCGGCAGGAGAAAGAGTGCTTGGAAGTCTTTTCTTTATGGGCTAGCTTAGACTCCAAACTTTTGATAGTTATGCTACATTAGGCATGGAGTTTAGCCGACAAGTATGTTGGTGTTCCGTTTGAGGCTGCTGTGTAGCTGATACATGTTGTTTTGAATATGATCCTGGTGGGCAGGCAGAGCCAGCGAAGCTTGGACAGTGTATGTAAGTATGTAGGTATGTATGTGTAAATAGTGGTTTATAAAGCACGAAAACTAAACCCCAAAGGCATCTGGTGCTGCTAAGAGCACGAGTGCTGAACGACCCTCCTATCCACGGTGTATACAAAAAGAAATGTTTTTTGAGCATTACGGAAAGAGAAATCGTCCAACAGCTCCCGAAGCTCAGATGGAAGAGCATTCCAGAGCTTCGGAGCCAAAACTGATAAGAAGCATCCACCAGCACAAGCCGTAGAGTATCTGGGAACAGTGAACAGAATTTGAGAACCTGCGCACAATGCTATGGAAGGAGCATAGTGTGAGAGTTTGTGTTCAAGAAATTGAGGGCCAGAGTGCTGATTGGCTTGGTGCACAATGCAGAGAATCCTAAATTTGATGCGCTGCTTAACTGGAAGCCAATGGAGTTGGCAATGTATGAGTGAGCCTCAGGTCATTCAGTGCAAGGTCAGCTGTGGAATTTTGCAATATCCGGAGATGATGCAATAAAAACTCTGGTTGCCCTAGGAAAATGCCATTGCAGTAGTCAAGAGAGCCCATGATTGAAGCTGTGGCTACTCAGAACCGGAGATGTGGGGAGATGAAGGGAAAAACCTTTTGGTGAAACCCAGCATTACACAGAGTCAATCTGTACCTCTCTGGAACCTGACAATTGTAGTTGTATACCCAAGCTTTTTACTGAAGCACAGGCTACAGTGCATGGGCCCCAGGAGTCTGGCTAATAGTCAGGGTTCTAGAGGTTGTTGTCCACCTGGGATCTGTCTTCTCCCCATTTAACTGTAATCAATTCCCCAACATCTAATCCCCAATAGAAGCCAATCATGATCTTAATTTGCTCGGGGCGTCAGATTCAGGGGCATTGAGTCAGAAAATCGGCAGAGGTATAAAACTGTATGTCATAAGATGAAATCAAATGCTCAAGAGGGTGAAGATAGACATTAAAGCAAAGGGGAGAGAGAGAGGACCCCTGGGGGACACCACAGACAACAGGCGTGGAAACTGACTTAAATGGAAACAAAGAAACTGTCTGGGAGCGATCAGAGAGAAGAGATTCAAGAGAGTGGGGATGCAGTCATACCAGCCACTTGCAGACCTCCAAGAAGAAGGGCATGGTCAATTGTACCGAAGGCTGCAGTGGGGTCGAGTAAAATAAGAACTCCAAGCTTACAGGTGTCCTGAAACATGGCTGTCATGAAGGACAGAAATCATCATAGGTTCTGTTCCTCTAAGAGGCCTGAAACCCGCTTGAAATGCATGGAAATGGGAATCTAACTCAAGAAAATGTGAGAGCTGTGGAGTAACGATTGTTTCCATACGCTTAATCACCAATGGTAAAAGTGAGATCGGTCGAAAGCTAGAAAGATCAGAGGGGTCGAGTTGGGGTTTCCTTAGCAAAGGTTTGACCAGTGCATGCTTTAAAGGTTCGGGGATAAAGCCACTTGTGAGAGAGTGGCATATAGCTTTTGTAAGCAAAGAGATAAAATTGGATGGAGCAGACTAAAAAGGATGTAAAGGAATAGACTCCAAGGGCGAGGAAGATTTACGTTTCTTTAAAGCTGAGACCACCATATCATCTGTAATTGGATCAAATTGAAAACGTTTGTTATAATCAAACGTAATCAAATGGCTTGGGGCCAAAGATGGCATTGGGCCAGTTACTCCAGTGGAGGAGATTTGATATTGTATTTTACAGATTTTGGGCATCATTACGAGTTTGCCAGTAACCCGCCGGCAGTACCAGCGGGTTACCGGCAAACTCACCTTACCGTTAAATTTACCCAATATCCCAGTGTTACCGGGATGTTACGTGTGCCAGAAACTGGGAACTACTGAATCATTGTCACTGTTGTTAACGGTGCCGGTGATACAGTCATTTCTCTGGCGGTAGGGGCCTGAACTCTCGGCAGGTCAGGCCTGCTTATAGTTCACTGCCCCCTACCAGCAGCCTCAGAGTGAGTCGGTCCACTAAAAATGCCAAAGCTCATCCGTAATGAGGCCTTTTACCTGTAAAAAAAAGCGCTAATGGCATTTCATGTGTTTGCGAGTGCAGAAGGTCCACTTGCAGAGGAGGGTGTGTTGAGAGCTCCATAGCGACCCTAAAAAGCTCACAAGAGGAGCAGGTCACCTCTACAATATGATTTGCATAAAAGGAACAAGTTACTTACCTGTAACTGTTGTTCTCCAGCATGGGTCTGGCATGGATTCACATGCTCATGAATATTTCCCGTCGTCAGGCCGGGAATCCTCGGTATAGAAAAAAAATAAGTATCAGTTTCGTTTCTGATCTGTCTTTCTTAGTAGTAACCAATCACTGGTCTCTGGGTCATACTGCCCCCAGCCAATGACTGCCCTCTCCCTAAGCCCCGCCTCTGGCAGCCATCCTCAGATTTGGTAGCACGTAAAGTGGCAGTATGACCAAGTGAAGGGCCGCAGAGGGGTAGGCGAGAGGGTTCGCGTGTGAATCCATGCCAGACCCATGCTGGAGAACAACAGTTACAGGTAAGTAAATTGTTCCTTCTCCAGCATGGGGTCTGGCATGGATTCACATGCTCATGAATAAGAGAATACATAGCAGTACACACATGCACAACCACGGGAGGTGGCAACAGGCTCAACATTAAGCAATACAACAACTCAACATTAAGCAACTTTTACCTCCTCACCAGGCTCACCTTAGGCAAACAGGTTGTGCAGCACTGCTTGGCCGACCCTGGACTCCTCCCTGGAGTCCCGATCGACGCAGTAGAATCTTGTGAAGGTGTGCGTCGACCTCCAAGTCGCAGCCCTGCAGATGTCTAGCAGGGGCACACCAGACAGGAACGCCGTGGTAGCAGCGATCGCTCTGGTCGAATGGGCTCTCGGACGGCCGGGCAGCTGTCGGTTTGCCAACCGGTGACAGTGCATGATGCAGCCAGAGAGCAATCTGGAAATGGAAGTCTTCGAGAGAGCCTTCCCTTGATTCACAGTCCCAAAGTTCACAAACAGCTGTGACGTCTTCCGAAAACTCTTTGTGCGGTCCACGTAGAACTTCAGCGCTCTAGCTACATCCAGCGAGTGCAAAGTCCTCTCAGCCGGCGACGAAGGCGACGGGAAGAAAACTGGCAACACCAAGGGCTCGTAATTCCGACGGCACCTTGGGCATAAAGGATGGGTGTGTCCTCAGCACCACCCTTGTGTCATGAAAAGTCAAGTATGGAGGCTTGCAAGATAGGGCCTGGATCTCTCCCACTCGTCGTGCGGCGGTGATGGCCACGAGGAAAGCTGTCTTCCATGACAGGAACTTCAAAGGCGCCAAATGTATAGGCTCGAATGGGGCCCCCATGAGCTTGGTCAGGACCACATTAAGCTCCCACGCCGGGGCAGGAGCCTTCACCGGCGGGAATGATCGGAATAGTCCCTTCATGAATTCTTTCACCAGGCGATGAGACCACAAGGACGCCCGTCCCGTCGTCCTGGTATATCGGGAGATTGCAGCCAGATGTATTTTGATGGAGGCGTGAGCCAGTCCAGCTTTGGCCAGTGACAGTAGGTACGGCAGTACTTGAGGGGCCGTAATCCGCAGAGGGTTAATCTTCTGTGCACGGCACCAGACAGAGAACCTCTTCCATTTATGTCCGTAGCACTTGAGAGTTGAGGACGCCCTGGCCTTTGCAAGAATCTCTCTGCAGTCGGCCGGATGTCGTACCCTCCAAACTCTAGTGCTGCAGGAGCCAGGCCTGCAAGTTCAGCAACTCCGGGTTGTGGTGAAGAATGGCGCCTCCTTCTCTGGAGAGAAGGTCTGCGTCCGTCGGCAGCTTGACTGGTGGGGACATTGACAAGTCCAGAAGGTACGGGAACCAGATCTGCCTCGGCCACGCCGGTGCGACGAGGATCATCCTGCACCGGGACCTCTTGAGCTGGTTGATGAGCCGGAGCAGCAACGGCAGCGGAGGGAACGCATAAAGAAATAGGCCATCCCAGGGGAACGAGAAAGCATCGCCCATGCTCCTCGGCTGGGGGAACCTGCTGGCAAACCTCCGGCACTTGGAATTCGCCGCCGTCGCGAAGAGATCGATTTGGGGTTCGCCCCATCTTCAGAAGAGTCGATCCACTTGATCCTGGCGTAATTCTCACTCGTGGCACGAGCGCAGCTCTCTGCTGAGTGAGTCGGCGATCGTGTTTTTTATTCCTGCCAGATGAAGAGGCACCAGAAACATCCCTTGGGCGACGGCCCAATGCCACAGATCCTGGGCTTCCCTGGATAGGGCCGGGGACCTGGTTCCGCCCTGCTTCCGGATGTAGAACATCGTGGTGGTGTTGTCGGTGAAGATCCTCACCACCTTGCCCTTGAGGGACGGAAGAAAGGACCTGAGGGCCCAGAACACCGCGCAGAGCTCCAAGATGTTGATGTGGAGAGACTTCTCCGGGAGCCAAAGGCCTCTCGCGTGAAGATCTCCGGAGTGTGCTCCCCAACCTTCCAGGGAGGCGTCCGTCGTCACCATCACCTGGTGAGCTGGGGTCTGAAAGTCCGTGCCCGCCGACAGATGGGAGCGGGTACCCCACCACCGGATCGCCTGATGGAACGTCTCGTTGAGAGGGATCCTGTCCTCGAAGCTGGCCGTCGACTGGATCCAGCGGGCGTCGAGGAACTCCGGTAAGGGTCTCATCCGAAGCCTGCAAAGGCGCACCAGATAAATGTAGGAGGACATCATCCCGAGGAGGGACTGATAGATCTTACCCTGGCCATGTCCATGGCCAGCAGATGCTGCACCTTGCCCAGAATGGTCCTGGTCCTTTCCTCCGACGGCGAGGCCAGCCGCGCCACTGTGTCGAGCTTGGCTCCCAGAAACAGGGCGACTTGCGACGGAACCAGGTGGGATTTTGGAAAGTTGATGGAGAATCCCAGGACCGTAAGCAGCTGGACGGTCTTCGCAGTGTGCTCCATGGCAAGCTCCCTTGTCCTTGCCCGGATGAGCCAGTCGTCCAGGTAGGGGTAGACGTGGATCCCTTGTAGGTGCAGCCGTGCCGCCACCGGTGCAAGGCACTTGGTGAACATCCTGGGTGCCGACTTCAATCCGAACGGGAGGGCCTTGAACTGGTAGTGCCGCCCTTGGACCACGAACCTGAGGAACTTTCTGTGTCTTTTTAGAATGGGGATGTGGAAGTACGCATCCTCCAAGTCCAACAACGACAGGAAATCGCCCTCCTCCAGCTGTCCCAGCACATGCTGGAGGGTGACCATACGGAACTTCTGTGCCTTGATGTACTTGTTCAGTCGTCGTAGGTCCAGGATGGGGCGCCATCCTCCTGTTTTCTTTTTTACGAGGAAGTACCTTGAGTAAACTCCAGAGCCCCGAAGCCTCTTTGGGATGAGCTCGATGGCACCCTTCTTGAGCATCGCCCTTACTTCCAACAGTAGTTGAGGGACGTGATTTTCCTTCCTGGCCACGGGTGGAACGCGAGGGCACTTCTTCTGAAACTCGAGGGCGTTCCCTTGGGCCAGGGCGTCTAGCACCCAACGGTCGGTGGAGATGGACTCCCACACGCTGATGAACCTCGCCAGCAGGCCTCCCACCGGGGTGCTTTGGCGGGGGCCCGACCCCACGGTCGGTACAATCTTGTTTGGAGGCCGCCTTGCCTCCTTGACCTCTTTGTCGACGACGACGGGCACCACCTGACTTGCCGCGTCCCCTGTAGGCTTCCTGGGATGAAGATCTTGCCGCTTGGCGGTAAGTGGAGGAGCCACTGACGGATCCCTTGGAGGCACCTTGTCTGCCTCTGGAGCTCCGAAAGGACGGCCGTCGTTGTTGGAGCACTCCCAGTGCCCAGGCAGTCTCTGTGTCTGTCTTGATGGCCTGAAGGGACTCATCAACCGCCTTCCCAAACAGGTTGTTCCCGTCGAAGGGCATGTCCAAAACCTTGGTTTGTACGTCCGAGCGGGAATCCGTGGTCTTGAGCCATCCTCGTCGTCTCAAGCAAACGCTGTTGCCCAACTGACGGAAACCGGTGTCGGCGATGTCCGTTGCCACCTTGATGGCGTGGTCCGAAGCAATCTCCCCCTCCTGTAGAATTTCAAGGGCCTCAGCCCTTTTGGCGTCCGGAAGGAAGTCTAACAGAGGGGCGATTTCGAACCACAACTCCCTGTCGTAGCGGGCTACGATAGCCAGGGCGTTGGCCGCCTTGATAGTCGTCGCTGCGGATGAGATGATCCGTCGTCCCATCGTGTCCAACTTCCTGCCCTCGCCGTCCGGCGGGGAAGTTGATGTCGAGGCCGATGCCCCCCCAGCTTTCTTCTTTGCCACCGCCGAGACGACCAAATCCGGGGTAGGTTGTGCCCGAAGGCACAAGGGGGCAGCGTCGGGGACCCGGTACTTCTTCTCGTACCGGTCCCTCTTTGCCGGCGCCGTGGCAGGGTTCTTGAGGAGGGCGAGCCCCTCATCCCAGATATTATCAAGAAGCGGTACGGCGAGGACCGTCTTCCTTTTAGCCTTGACCCGTTGGTAAAGGAACCCTTCTTTCTTCTTTTCTTCTGGGCAGAGCTGAAAAAGATCGAATGCCCTGGAAATCATGGCATGAAAGGATTCAATCTCGTCTGGCGGGGACGCCCGAGCAGGGGGCGACGGGGGACACGTCCCGTCTTTGCCTCCGTCGTCATCTGTACCTGTCGTAGCCGTGTCCGTGCCTGTATCATCCCCGTGGGTAGTAGACCGGGGGGAAGGCAGAGCAGGCCGCAGAGGTGGGAGAGGTGGCATAGGATGCGTCTTCCTCCTCTTATGCGATGGTCTCTCCGAAGGTCCTGGCTCCGGTTCCCCGTCGGGTCTGGCTCAGGTACCTCCGTCGGGGGAAGGGGCAACCTTGTCCTTATCTCCGAGCATAAGGACTGAATTGCTAACAAAATGGCCGCCGAGGTGTCCTGCGGCGCCGGAAACGACGGGCGCGAGGGCTCTTGAGGAGCCTAGTCGGCGACACCGTCGCTCTCGTCGTCGCCCTCGTCGGGATCCCTCCCGATGGGCTGGGCCTCTTCCACGACTTCGATGAGCTCTTCTTCAGAGGTTGTGTTCGTATCCACGATGGCCACCAGCCCCTCCCCCACCTTTTCTAACGAGGACTTTGTGGGGGTCTTCTCAATGGGCCTGAAAGACGACTCCCTCCGCGGTGGCAGGGAGACTTTGGGTCCTGAGGGCGCCTCCACTGGTGTAGCCTCCACAGGCTGAGCCAGGGCCACGGCGACATCCTCAAACGAGGTCTTAGCAGGGTGAATTAAGGCCATTGTCACCTTCTGGATGCCTGGGGCCTTCAACTTGGGGGGAGGGTCCGAGCCTCGCTCCCCCTCTTCCGGAATCTTCAAGATCGACCGGGGCCTCTCCAGAAGCTTCGCCGGGTTCTCGGACTTCCTCTTACCCGAGCCAGAGCGTTGGCTCGTGGTTGATGGCGCCGGGGAGGATGCGCCCTGCCTGGCAGCCAAGGAGCCCGACCGTTCGGCGCTCCCGGTGCCCGCAGACTCGCGGTGCTTAGCCTTTTGTTGGGCCCCCGTCGCCGGGGCACCCTCACAGGACTTAGAAGACCGCTCAGACTTCTTATTCTTCTTCTCGCCTGACGGGCTCTTCCCTTCCAGCCAGTTGGCGAGACGGAGGTGGCGATCCTTCATGGTCCGCTCCGACATGTTCCCACAAAACGCACAGTCCTTCTCCTTGTGCGTCTTGTCCTCATGGAGACAGTAGAGGCATAACAAATGCTCGTCCTCCTTGAAAACATTCTGAAGCTGGCATCCAGGGCAGGTCCTGAACAGCTTCCCGGGCGTCGAGCTTCCTTTCTCCTGGGCCATGTCCGGGGTAGGTCTCGGAACTTCTGGAATCCTCCAAAAGCGTAACTCAACGAAATCTTCACCCTTGAGGGGCGTAGAAAACTCCGAAACGGATCCCCGTTGATCGGATGTAGAAACGGTGGAGCTTGAGGTTCTATATAACCGAAAAAAGAGAAAAATCTCCTGAAAAAGCGCGAAAACGCAGCAAAAGCTTGAGAGCTACAGCACAAGGACTCCCAACACTTGAACGTGCGGTAAAAATCTGAGGATGGCTGCCGGAGGCGGGGCTTAGGGAGAGGGCAGCCATTGGCTGGGGGCAGTATGACCCAGAGACCAGTGATTGGTTACTACTAAGAAAGACAGATCAGAAACGAAACTGATACTGATTTTTTTCTATACCGAGGATTCCCGGCCTGACGACGGGGAATATTCATGAGCATGTGAATCCATGCCAGACCCCATGCTGGAGAAATAGGATTTTGCCTCTTTGGTAGCTTGATGAAAGAACGCTAGGGCAGCTTTATATTTTTGTTTGGCTACCGGACAGTAGTCCAAGCGCCATTTATGCTCGGCCTTATGGCAAGTGCGTTTAAGTAACCTAAGATTTGTGGAAAACCAAGGTGCAGAGGGTTTCGATCGACAACGTCCAAATCTAGCGGGTGCCAATTATTCAGCAATTAAAGTCATAGCTTTTAATAAAGCTACAGCTCTAAATTGTCAATATTTCTCAGGGAAATCGTATTTGCCTCTAGAATTGTGCCAAATTGAGCTGGTGGAATATTTTTATAACAGCAGCGACCGTGGCAAAAAGATGAGTCATGAGAAATAGGGGATAAAATTACAAAAGGGACGGAAAAATGTATCAGATGAAGTGACTGGAAGAGGGTCAAATGTCACTGTCCAAGGAGCGTCTGAAAAGATCAAGTCAAGAGTATTGCCTTTAATATGCGTAGGTATGTGATAATGTAAGTACAAATGACAGCCAGTTAACATTGCTGCAAGTTTGACAGCATAACTGTCAGAAGGGTCATTTGGACGTACATTAAATTCCCCCAATACAATCAAATTGCAATAGGCAAGCATAAAATCAGACATCAATTGAGTAAAGCTTTTAATGAACGAGAGAGTAGGGCAAGAAAGAGGGCGATAAATCAAAATAATGTGAATTGAAAAACGAGGAGAAAGCTGGAGGTGCACTAATAAGAGTTCACATAACAGATTATGCAAAACCAAATTCACCTGGCACTTTAATGAACTATGATGCGCCAGAGCCAGCCCGCAGTCTGCATTGGTGCATCAGCAATAGAGCCTCTAAATCATATAAAACATTTTTTTTACGTTTTTTACATTTATGGTTTGTACATAAACCTTTATCTTTCCTTGACGATCATACGGTCAGATGGCAGCATTTGTACAATGAGTGCTATCAGAGCAAGGTGTGTCCTCTTTTTTGTTAGGGGCTTGTTGAGGGAGGACTGCGAAAACAATGGAGAAAAAGGGGTCCACAACAGGCTACCTATTGATGTCGCATATGGGTTGGGCATTCAGACTCACAGTGGGTGACTGAAGGAATACATCTTATGTGAAACATATAACACAAGATGAAAAAAGGGTTTGGCTTGCAAAAATATAGTTCGTTTTATTTTTTATACGTACTAAAAAATGGACCGCAATGGTCAATCTTCTAAAAAAGACACATGTGACAACATAAAACACAATAAGAATTAGAAACAACTAAATTTAATTCTATAAAAAGAGAATGCCAGTTGGCATATTTAATATATCAATCAAGCATATCCCCAACTCAAGTGATGTTAGTAATCCGAAAAAAGGTGAGTTCAAATGATATCAAATACAATTAATTCTCAAAGAAGCCCCCAGCTTTTTGTGCCGACAGAAATAAGTCTGTTTCCACCCTTAGGATTGTAGACACTGTGATAAACAAGTGTCATCTGATGTACACAAACGCCTACTCGTCCGGCTAAGGCTTTCGTCAGGACACATGTACTCTTGATGTGCGGGTTTATTGAATGTTGTATCTTCGGAGAAAACGTTTTCTTTCTTTTCCCACTGTATCTAAAAAAATAATATACATTTTTAACCAACCCATACACTTCTTGTTGGAGACATTTTTTTAAACATTTTTTTCACCCAATGCTTTCTGATATGACCAGCCTGTGGAGATATTTAGATGCGCACCCTAACTATTAAAAATAATGCCTATGTCATCATATCTAGCTTAGGTTCTCTTGTTTACCTAAATGAACCTGTGGCTACTACAGATCAAGCATGTTCCTTTTAGTCATCTTGTTTTTATTTATTTTTGTCCTCTGCAAATGCGGGCAATGTAAACACTTGTAAAGCATCTAGTGCAGAACGGGAAGGGGAAGAGGGAGTGAAGTGACTTAGTAATTACATCTCTTAGTATTTTAGCCAAATACCTTGACTTTTTACTTGAAGAAGTTCACGGGCTGTAAATGCCTTCAACTGATTTCGGTAAAGGATCCGTCTGCATTTCTTATTAGAATAGTATTCTTGTGTACTAGGACCCAGGCACGCACGTAGTACGTGCAAATATAGCTGCAGAATAACATGAAAAGGGAATATGTTCATTTTCCAAACTTCGAATGAACACATCTATTAAAACACGAGGCTGGCATGGCATTACCTGCAAGTGCACAGTAGCTCGAGCCGGTGATAGACCGCTAGATGCTCGCTCGAGGTAACGAATGGACAGGCAACTGCTGCTATGAAGTGTTAAGCACAGGGAGCGGGATCATCGTGGGTGATTCCCGACTTTTGCCGAAGCTATACCGCAAAAGACAACAGAGGGCGCTGTTACTGGCCTCATTGATGCCCCTATAGTGGCTTCCTTGGTAGCCGTATCTTCGCTTCAAAAGAAATGCTAAGAACTTACTTGTATAGCTTTATATTTTCAGCGTACGGGGATGCGCGGTTTACTTTCAGCGTTACGGGATTCGCAGGATAGTGGAAAGCGATGGCGGTTATGTCACGTGATCCTGTTTATATAGTAACGGATGCGTGCTCACATTGCTGTACATCAGATGACACTTGTTTATCACAGTGTCTACAATCCTAAGGGTGGAAACAGACTTATTTCTGTCGGCACAAAAAGCTGGGGGCTTCTTTGAGAATGAATTGTATTTGATATCATTTGAACTCACCTTTTTTCGGATTACTAACATCACTTGAGTTGGGGATATGCTTGATTGATATATTAAATATGCCAACTGGCATTCTCTTTTTATAGAATTAAATTTAGTTGTTTCTAATTCTTATTGTGTTTTATGTTGTCACATGTGTCTTTTTTAGAAGATTGACCATTGCGGTCCATTTTTTAGTATGTATAAAAAATAAAACGAACTATATTTTTGCAAGCCAAACCCTTTTTTCATCTTGTGGTATATGTTTCACTTAAGATGTATTCCTTCAGTTACCCACTGTGAGTCTGAATGCCCAACCCATATGCGACATCAATAGGTAGCTTGTTGTGGACCCCTTTTTCTCCAGCATTTGTACAATATCAGGTTCTGAACTGGTAGAAAACCACGTTTCCGTAATACTCACAATGTCAGGGTTCTGCTCAGCTATAAAGATAAAAAAATATCAACACAGTGCCCCTCTGCAGACCTGCCATTAATCATGAAACCTCAAATGTAAGGAGGCTGCTGTTTGGCAGCATTTTTGTTAAATGACAGAACCTGGGTCTGACTAGTACTAAGAGGGGTGGCCAATAAACCATCATCCATTGGGCTATAGCTTCCTCTGGATGATCAGTGATAAAACCAAATTGAAAGACAGTGGTTTCCGGCGCAAGAGAGATTGGATCTCCACTTGAGTACCTCCACAAAGCTGTATGGCAAATATCAGCCTGGGGGAAGTGTTGGAGCGATATGGTTGAACTTGCAGGTACCTGTAATTAGTAGGGTAGTGGTGTGGTGGACTGCCTTAAGTGGGGCCATGTGTGTCACCCATTGATATGACAGGGTTTGGAACCACTTGTGAAAGTCATGCAGGGGGGTGAAGGGTTTGATTTTGCAGAGTGTGGAGATCTCTAGTCATGCGGTTTGCTACTTTATGGCTATGTGATTTTGA
Source organism: Ambystoma mexicanum (assembly GCF_040938575.1). Classification (NCBI taxonomy): domain Eukaryota; kingdom Metazoa; phylum Chordata; class Amphibia; order Caudata; family Ambystomatidae; genus Ambystoma; species Ambystoma mexicanum. The sequence goes on along the minus strand of NC_090929.1, from coordinate 1,438,276,359 downwards.
AGAAAGGCTACTGTCAAAAAATGAAGCCAGGGATTTGGTTGAGTTTTGGCTGAGTTTGACAGATGATGGGCGAATCCTTCCAGGCACATGTCTTCTAGTGACATCTATGATTGGAGAGTAGCCAAGCATTAGCGGACGTGAGAGATGTCCCGCGGGCCACTGATCTTAAGGTACAGCTGTTGTGTATGGCTAGGCTGGGGTCATTTAGACGAGTTCCCATGAGATCCATAAATAGATTGAAGATGATTGGGGAGAGAATGAAACCTTGGTGGACATCACACATAACTAGGAGTTGGTTCGATCTGAATAAGCCCATCTGGATGGCCTGGTATGTGCTGGAGAAATAGGACGAGAAGCATTTTTGGACCTTTACAGTGATTGGTGAAGAGGGAGAGGAGTGCTAAGTGGTCAAGTATGTGGAAGGCAGGCGAGCGGTTTCAGAGGACTAGGGGGAATGAATCCCCTGTGTTGGTGATTCACAGCACCCCAGGCCCCACTTCAATGGTTGGAGTCTTAGTGCTGTATTTACGGAGGAAGCCAGACTGGTAATCATGGCCAAGGCCAAGCTGGTTGATTTTGGCAAGTAATTAGATCACAACTACTCTCTATATAAGCTTCCTGAGGAATGAGAAGCTTGTGATGGGTTTGCTGCTGGCTAGGCCCTCTGGCTCAAGTGAGGTTTTTTTTCAGAAGGAGTCGTATGAGAACTGTCTTCCACGTGTTTGGGAATGCACCTTCGGGGAGGAAAGCAATCACAGTACTAAGGAGTGCTTTGAGCGGTGGACAGTGAATTGTGTAATGAGGGAGGCTGGGAGGAAGTTGGGCTTGCTTCTCTTACCCACGTAGACTAGGTTTATTTGAAATCCTTGGTATTTTTAATTATAACATTTCATTTTAGCTGCCCACAAGGCTCACTTGCTGTATCACTTCATAACTAATGTTCTCTGTGTTCAAGTGCCAAGTGCAACACCAATTTTCCCCGTAAAGTCATTCGAAGCCAGGTAATGTCTCATCATATTGACATCAGGAATTTCCATAGTACTTTGTGTGGGTTCCATCTGCTTCTTAGCATAATAATAATTTTGCCTTATAGACCGAGGGGGGGTCATAATCATGGGATAATGACCCACCACTAAGTTATGGCCCGAGGTGAAGCCGGGAGCCATAACTTGTGGAAGGGTCATTATCCCTAGTGATAATGACCCCTTCCAAAATCTTTAAAGCTATTAGCACACAGTGGTAGCAGCAAAGCATGTTTTGGAGTTGTGGTGGTTAAGTAAAAATGTTACTTTAATGAGTAAGTCAGTTAGACAAAGCGAGTTAGTAAATTAAATGTGGTTTTATTTTGTAGTGTTTAAATGACAAAGTTGTGTTCATAAGATAAGTATTTTAATTGCAAACTTGGTTGAAATGGAATGGGTTAACATGAGCATGCATTAGGCGTCATGTAAAAGTGAACAGTTTATAAAAAGGGCTGAACTGGCCTGTCAAATTTCCAACTTGTGAAATGCATTATGGACCCATGCCAGGTGGAAGCACTTACCATGGTGTGCCATTCACCCTGACGATATGCATTTTGCAGACACCAGCATTAAGGGGCAGCCTCGCATATCCAGCTGCTAACATCATGTACAAAGCAAAGAGTCAAATTACCCATGGTAATATATTAGACAAATAGCACATTTTATGTCATTATTTCGCTAATATGTGAATATATCAAATCCTCATTGAATGCATTGATCTGATGCATAATGTTTGTTAAAGGCTTTTGGTAAATGCTTTTATTGCAAATAAAATGGTGCGGTTCAACTATGATATTTATCTCGTCTGTAACACATTGAAAACAAGACAAATATAAACCTCCACATGTTCCCCACGTATACAAAGCGGGTTTCATCAAATTTTGCAAGAAGGAGACTATACAGCAATATGAAAATGCTTGGTGTAGTGATTGATCAGACATGAAATGGATGGTTTACTAATTTCATTGCAGAAGTGTGCAAGCCTCACAGTGATGTGTGCAAACTCATAGTGATGTGTGCACATCTCACAGAGATTTGTGCAAGCCTCACAGAGATGTGTGCACGCCTCACAGAGATGGGTGCAAGCCTCACAGAGATGTGTGTAAGTTGATGCGTGGATGCCTCACAGTGATGTTTAAGTGTTAGGAAAGATTTCGTAATTGTAGGTAATTTTCCTTCCATGTGGCAACCCCTAAACTTTTTGCTGTTGTTTTCACCTTGTTCTTGACTTTGCCAGAGAAGTGCAGCCTTCTGCCGCACTCCTCTGGGCTTTCGCTCCTTTTCTTACGGGGAAACTGACATGCCCTTAAGACAGTCAGTACCGGGGAACGCTGTTTCCCGTAGTTTCTTTTATCATGTTGCGGCTTTAGTGCAACATGACACAAGAGGGCACTGTAAGCTAAGTTACAGCTCTCTTGGGTCTCTAGCCTTCTACAGGCCCTAGATACTCTTTTAGGATGGTATTTGATCGGTGCAAGTCATTCAGGGACTCGAATGGTGGCAGCGATCGTTTTGTTTATTTTGAGCTCCTTTTGGCGTTCTGAGCACGTTTTTCGCACTGAACCCAAAATGGTGGCCTGGCTCCCAAAATGGCCAGACCACGAGGCTCCTTTGTCCTGTCCACTGACCGTCTTGCTCCCTTCACCTTCCCCAGGTCGAGCGACCCGGGGCCTTCCTTATTTGGGCATGTACTTTCCCGCGAAACGTGGTTGCTTTCGCGGGCTTCTACATGTCGTTTGTGTGCCTCCAGGGTGTGGGCTGGGATGTCTGGTCCCAATACACATCCTGGGTGCCAGAGAGTCTAGGGTGGTGTGAATGCCTGGGACCACCGTGGTCCGTGATTGGTCCACGTATGGTATGTGTGTTGATGAGCGGATCTCCCATTGGCTCCCCTCCGTTTTGGCGCGAAGGGAACCGTGGATAAGAGGGGGCTGGAAACACCACTACCATGTCGATCTCCTGAGTTCTCACGAACGAAGGAATACAGGAGCCAAGTATCCTGCAACCAAGAGGCTGGACCGAGGAATCGCTGGTGACCCGCTGAAGGAATCCTCCTTTGCACTGCTGTCGTCCTGTGAAACCCTTTCCTCCTTTGATCGAACCAGAAGGCCTGTACTGGTGCTTCGACCTTTGGAATAGCAGGAACAGCTATTCCCGGCGACTTCATCAACTCCTGCCAAGTAAGCCTTCGGAAGTGTCTCTGGGCCATCCAGTTGACTGACCAGCTTACAAGGGAGTCCTGCTCTGTAACTGCCGCCAGGTTGTGTTGTATTTCGAGTCCTTGTCACTCTCCCACGCTTCGTACACTTGGCGTTCCCAAGTCTGAAGGGAGGAGTGTACATTTGGCTCGAATACACACGGCCGCTCCGTTGTCCTGCTGCGGCAACAAACTGTGCTGGTTTCGTCGATTGGGACGTCTTTTTGCTCTACATGACTACGAGGCGTTCCCTGCTCTTCTGAACCTGCCAGCTGCTGAATCTACGTGGAGAAGCCTGGGTCTGCTTGCTTCGGGGACCGGTGAGTAGTTTAGCTAGGATCTGGTCGCCCTCCTGCAGTATCCCATTGCTTTTCCCTGCTGTGTAAAAACAGCACCCTTTTGGCCGTACTCGCGCTCTGCTTCTGCCCGCTGTGGAGGCTGCGCTTGAGTTGCGGAACCTGTTCTCCTTCTGCTGTGCACTAACCCGAACTGCCTGACTTCCTCCGAAGAGCTTCCCCTTTTGCCCGTTGGCACCGGCGTGGCAGGTACTTTGAGCACAAGGCTCCACTCTTCGCAGGGCTCGGACTTCCATCTAGTTAGGTGCCTCTGAAGGCGAACTGAGTCTAAAGCGTTATCGCACTGCCTGTTTTCCTTTCCTTTCAGGTGGACTACATATTTCGTGCTTTAAACGCTTGCGACTGTGTATTTGTATATATATTGTGTTGATATGGTATGTGTTGGTTTAATATTGTGATATTGTGATTTTCTCGCTACGGTCATTGTTTTAAAGGCCTTAAAATAAATGTGTATCTATTTTTGATATAACAACTGTTTGCAGTAGTTTGTAAGCGCTCTTGCTTTGTGTGCTCATTGCGGGCTTTCAGTCACCCTCACCCCTCTTGAGACCTAGTCTTGACCGCCGCGATCGCTACCTTGATTGGTCTGGCTTGTCCAGAGGTTACCCTGTTCCAAGTAATTAGGTTGGCCTTCTGAACTTCTGCGCCACCAGGACAGAGTTCAGAAATCCCCTTCCAAAATCTTTAAAGCTATTAGCACACAGTGGTAGCAGCAAAGCATGTTTTGGAGTTGTGGTGGTTAAGTAAAAATGTTACTTTAATGAGTAAGTCAGTTAGACAAAGCGAGTTAGTAAATTAAATGTGGTTTTATTTTGTAGTGTTTAAATGACAAAGTTGTGTTCATAAGATAAGTATTTTAATTGCAAACTTGGTTGAAATGGAATGGGTTAACATGAGCGTGCATTAGGCGTCATGTAAAAGTGAACAGTTTATAAAAAGGGCTGAACTGGCCTGTCAAATTTCCAACTTGTGAAATGCATTATGGACCCATGCCAGGTGGAAGCACTTACCATGTTGTGCTATTCACCCTAACGATATGCATTTTGCAGACACCAGCATTAAGGGGCAGCCTCGCATATCCAGTTGCTAACATCATGTACAAAGCAAAGAGTCAAATTACCCATGGTAATATATTAGACAAATAGCACATTTTATGTCATTATTTCGCTAATATGTGAATATATCAAATCCTCATTGAATGCATTGATCTCATGCATAATGTTTGTTAAAGGCTTTTGGTAAATGCTTTTATTGCAAATAAAATGGTGCGGTTCAACTATGATATTTATCTCGTCTGTAACACATTGAAAACAAGACAAATATAAACCTCCACATGTTCCCCACGTATACAAAGCGGGTTTCATCAAATTTTGCAAGAAGGAGATTATACAGCAATATGAAAATGCCTGGTGTAGTGATTGATCAGACATGAAATGGATGGTTTACTAATTTCATTGCAGAAGTGTGCAAGCCTCACAGTGATGTGTGCAAACTCATAGTGATGTGTGCACATCTCACAGAGATTTGTGCAAGCCTCACAGAGATGTGTGCACGCCTCACAGAGATGGGTGCAAGCCTCACAGAGATGTGTGTAAGTTGATGCGTGGACGCCTCACAGTGATGTTTAAGTTCTGAGCATTTGGAGACTGTAAAATGAGTCCCTTTGACTATTTCTCTACACAGCCACATGCGTCAGATGCAATCATTCAACAGGTGAGAGCCCTGTCTTCCTTCTGTCCCTCGCATACCCGGAGAAACAAGGGCAATCCCAGGGGTACAAAAGGAAAACCCAGGGCCAGCGGCTGCTAGCGCTGGGTGCGTTTTTATGACATCTCTACCTGATGCCATGCGGCTATGAAGGGTGGGTGTGGGCAAAGGGCTTGTGGTTTTTCGGGTGCCCAGGAACACCCCACATTGCATGCTCGATACTTAAATGAGACACAATTCTTTTGGGAAATTAGGCAAAGGATTCTCCTGCGTGCCAGGCAGGAAGGAACATCATTTCCCTCATTTACACTTGCTGTCATCTGTAGTAGATGTGGGCACAATGTTTATCCAAAATGGCAGGTTCTTATGAGATCATGTAAGAAGCAAGCACTGGAGGGAACACTCCTCCAAAGCATACATTGCCTGGAGGGGATCTGTTACATTTGCACTTGGGGTGCAAACAGGTCCCCCATGCAAGTTTGGTCATTTGCACAGTGAAGTGCAAAAGACTGGTGTAAAAAGAAGGCAGAACTGAATTTACGCCTTCCTTTTCTACTTCTCAGTGCACATTTGGTGAATGCAGCCTGTTCGTTGTGTATGGCAGGCAGACTTTGCAATTAATTCCTTTGGAAACCGTCTGCTTTTTTTGCTGGTGCAAAACGCATGCAGATGCCATAGGAATCCTCGGCATTTGCATGAAATGTCATGCTAACATAAATGCTCGCTCATTTGCATGGCAGACAGTATGGGGTGGTGGACACTGTAATACCGCGACATGCAAATGAATGAACATGTGGAGTAGAGTAAAAATCATGTGAACACATGCATTTTACATTCATTTTTTACCCTCCTCCACATGGATCATGCCTAGGATGACCCGACTTTGCAGTTTTGCCGGGACTGTCCCTGAATTGGGTGCTCGGTCCACCTTTCTCAAGAATATTTTTCCTTTGGGAAAGGCAGTGGTCTCGGTTTTTGGTAGTAGGTCTTCATAGCTGGCAGGTAGGAATGCACAATCTCGCACAGAATAAATGTTGCATTTTACGAATTGAGATAGTGGTAGTTTGTGATAAATTAGTTATAATGAAGGCTTCGAGTTTTCCATTTTTACTGATTTTTACACATAAATACAGACGGAATTCCATCTGCTGTCTGTCTGAATTTGTTTATAAAACTGGAAAACAACAGAAAACAGGTCTTTCTGTCTGGTTCTCTATGATGTCACTCAACCATTGCAGGCCAATCACATTGCAGATTGGTAGCATGGAGAGTGTGCAGGTTGTATAGAAATAGCATTCAAGTTTTGCAAATTGCTGACAGCATGTATCTTAAGGCAGCAGCAGTCACAGGAGCAATCATTTGTTGTTATGGAAAAACAATAGCTAGCATTTCCTTCCTGTATGTCTGCATGTGTGCTTTAATAAATGCATTTTTTTAGAATAAATGATGAAAAATACTTGTTGCGAATTATCTTTTTATATGACAAAAAAGAGTTTGGATAAATAGAGAAAAAGGCCCAAACATAAATATGGATAAATACAGAGAGAAATGGCAGAAAAATAAATACCATAAAATCGGAAGTCTTAATATAATATGTGTTTATTCCACCAGTAACACTTAAACCTCCTTTTCCTCCAAGCGCTACTGAAGTGTAGTGCCTTGACAGCCACTTTCAAGAGTTAGTCCTACTTTTATGTTAGTAGCTGTGTCCCATTTTTTTTTAATATTTAAAATCTGGTCACCCTAATCATACCCTCACTGGGATTAAACCACTTCTTGTGTTCTATTCTCTTTGGAGAAGTGCTGCGTTACTTAGGCTCAGGCTGCTTATACCATTTGTGAGAAAAAGAATGTCCACTTTCTCCCCTTATTTCCAGTGTTATGCAGATGACACACAACTCTTATTCAAAATTCCCTCTCATCCTCTCCTTACTTCCTCCATCATTCCCAGCTGTTTTTCTGCCATCCAGTCATGGTGTGCCTCCAATGATATCTGCCTCAACACCAGCAAGACTGAGATCATTCCCATTGGGACTCCAGCTCCCTCTTTCTTCCCTTCACTCCTGCCCACCTCTATGGGCTCTCCCCCTTCTTCTACATCCGAAGCCAGAAGCCTTGGAGTCATCTTGGACTCCTCCATTTCCTTCCTCCCTCACATCCAGGACCTTGCCAAGAAGGCCCACTTCCAACTGCACCTCCTCAAAAGAATCCTTCCTTTCCTCACTTTCCACCAGAAGCTCAATTTCTCTAGAGCTCTGGTACTCTCTAGGCTGGACTATTGGAACAGCCTCTTCCTTAACCTACCCTCTTCCTCTCTAGGTCCCCTCCAGCTTATCCAGAATAGGGCACCAACACTTATCCTTGGCCTCAAGCCCAGGGACTGCATCTCTCCAGCCCTAAAATCTCTCCGCTGGCTCCCGGTTGCTGCAAGGATCAAATTCATATCCCTCTGCATCATCCACAAGACTGTCTGGGGCCAGGGGCCACACTATCTACAACTGACTCTCAGCAAACACTCCCCCTCCAGATCCTTATGCTCCTCTGGCGCCAACTCTCTGTGTGTCAAGTGCTTCTCAAAACAGCAAGTTGGTGGCCAATCTCTTTCCTGGGCTGGCTCCCTCCTCTGGAACAGCCTCGCCCTTCCTCTATGTCTTGATCCGGATCTCCTCAAATTCCAAAAGCTCCTCAAGACTTTGCTTTCCACCTCCTCCTTCCCCCTCTCCCTCCCTTGAGAAACACAGTCGCCGAGATTGGTGACAAAGGCCCTCATGTATACTCTGAGACCTGCCCCCTCCACCAAATCCCCTCCAGCCTCTGTCCACTCCCTGCACTTGCCTTTGGGTGCCTACTGGTCTATGCTGTATCACAGGCCTGTACTTATTATTGGCAGTTGACCACTCTCAACAAGTGATGTCTGCCAGGCACTTAAATACTGCCTGCAATTTACCTCCGAGCACTTCCTCAGTGGAACACCTAGCACTTACCCCCTTCCCTCGTCCCTTCTCCCTCTCTGCTCTTGCACATTCTGAATGCTCACAAGCCTAGTAGGGACTCCTCTTTCTTTCTCTTCAGTGTTAGTATATCTGCATTTCGTTCCATTGTTCCCACCCTGCTGCTATGTGGGCACTTTGAAACACAATTTACTTGATGTATAAACGCCTTACAAATGCACAATAAATAAATAAACTAAGAAGCCAGGTATCAAAGGGTATGACAGTGTATGGCCATGCATTAAAGGGAATATAATACCCCTTAATGTACATAAAAGAATATTGCTGTCCCCATGGAGTACTGTAACCTTAGAAATTAACTTTCAATATCCTTATAACGTACGCTGTGGTTACTTCATCCCACATATGAAATCACACAAAAATGGCCAGCCATAGACTAATGAAAAGGAAGTTCTAGTAACAAAAAATAACAAAATCATCACTGTACCAAGCAGCATAAATCATAAGAAATAATAGAAAAAGGCATGTAATGCAGCACAAAAGTGGAACAAACATTAATTTACCAAGGAGCATGGCCGCAAAAGAAGCTCTTAAAAGAAACAGTTAGCCACTTTCTCCAAGGTTTACAGGGTTGCACATTTTACAAAATTCTTGGCACTATAACAGAGCTTTGAAAATGACATACTCTTTCTGTATCAAGAGCAGCTGTTTGACACCAGGGCTCCTCTAGTCACTGCTGCTAGATCTCTGGTTGAGAGCTATAACTTTCTCTGAACAAAACTAAAAATGAATCTGCTTTAATTGTGGTAGTTCACAGTGTGCTTTTCAGAAGTAAGATTACATTTGGGAAAATAAAACTCTACTTAAGCAAAAGCCACAGCACGCCTCACTTGATCCCATAATAGGAAGCAACGCTGGATAGTGTCCTGCTGCGGGGTAGTGGGTGGCATGAAAGAAGATTCAGATGTCTGCTTCTGTGAGCCAGCCTCCAATGGAGGGGTGTGAGGTAGGGTGGAAGGGATAAGGGATCAGGGGGAACTGCCCCTTCACATCCTCCAACTATTTCTGTTAAGGAGTGTTTCCGACGCGGCTTTGTCTTCCTTCGAGAAAAACATCTACGATGCAGCTTAATGCTTTGAAATGTTAGTTTAGCTAAGATCACTGGCAGGAACACTCAATGTACTCAGAGGGGGTACAGCAACAAAGTCCTCCAAGTGACAAACGGTGCCTAGAAGATCCCTTCTGTTTTCCCCCCTTTCTCATGATGGTGCCACAGGCCCAGACACACGTAAGGATTAGTGCACTAATCCCTGCAGTCCCAGCCCCTCCCTGTAACTCCCCAGTGAGGGACAAACATAACAAGAATGACAACTATAAGACCCATGCCACGTTTCAGTCAAACATGAAGCACTGCAGAAGGTCTCTGCCTTTGCATAATTTGACTGCACGATTGTAACAGGGTTAGTTCAGCAACTGGGCACTATTGGGACAATTCTAAATGATTTTCCAATGTGTTCATCTGATTTAAGTTTAGATGAGGTAATATTGTGCATGTGCAAATTATACATGCTTCACAAAGCCTCAATTTTACTGCCATCAGGTTACTTTATAAAACTTCATGATGGAGTCCTTATTTTGGAGTTTTGGTGGTGAAGTAAAACGTTACTTTAATAGTGAATAAACAGACAAACTCAGTGAGTACATTAAATGTGGATTTATTTTGCAGTGTTTAAATAACAAGGTTGACTTGATAAATTAAGTATTTTAATTGCAACTACAGTTAACATGGAGTGGGTTTAACATGAGTATGCATTACGCATCATGTGAGAGTAAGCAGTTTATGTATAAAAAAGTGAAAGAATATTCCCATGTTTTAGCTTTGTCTTGGTGTGTTAAATGGGATGTTGTCGGAAAAAAACTTCCTCCCAGAAAGGAAGTGTCTTGCTGAAAGAAACCTTGCCTGGAAATTGCATTGAAGTTTCACTGTCTTCTTTTAAAGTCAAAATGTTCAGAATGCAGTCAATACCAGTAGTTATTGGCTGTGCTTTGATCATTCTGATTGGTTGAAAGGCGGTCAATAACAATCTCCATGTGCTGATAGCTGTTATTACTACCCACTGTATGCATTTTATCAACCTCATAGGGAAGAAGGCTGAGTCTGCCCTGCCAGAACTTGAACTTACAAAGTGCAGGCTAGGCCATGCCAGGGGTGAGGCATTAACCTTTCAGCTGTCCACCCGAACATGTTTCATTTGTGTATATCATACACATGTAATCTAACAATATAATAAAAAGCCAAATGTATGTTTGTCCCAGTATGTTTGTCCCATGCAGTCATAGCTTTGCCTGTCATCACAGCTAGAGGGAGCTGTTGACTTAGGATATATAGAGACAATATCAATTTTCATAGCTTCACCTGTGGTCACGGCTAGAGGGAGGCTTAGGATATGCAGTGGTCCTACTGTGTCAATGAAAACCTGCACTATGGCCCGTGTACATAGGACTATACACTAGTTTACTAATACGGTGAGCCCGATTCATGGAATTGTTTGCATGGTTCAAAGTGACTTTGCACTGCCGACACAAACCCTGATTCATTTGAACTGTGCAAAGGGTATTTGTGAAGTGCAAAGTCAGTGCAAAGTTCGTTCATTTTGTACTGCAAAAATGACTGCACTGACTTTGCACTGGCAAAATACACTTTGCATAGCTCCATGAATCAGGGTCTGTGTCAGCAGTGCAAAGTAACTTTTCAGAAGTGCAAAGTCATTACGAACTGTGCAAAGAATTCCATGAATCGGGCCCTGTGTGTCTTACCTGGGGAGTGTAAAGTAGGGATTCAGGAGGGCAATGCAAATGTAGTAGCAGGCTCTGGGCTTAATTACTTGTGCACTTAATTTACATGCAAGCAACTGAGACATGTAGCTACCTCAGATCTATGACATTTCCCCACATGGGATATTTTACTGCATTTTTGCTGAATTGTATCTAGCCCTTTCTACCACTCCCAATCCCCAATCGCCCTTTGCTTCCACTCCTTCACCCTGCAAACCCCTAAAAAAGACACACATGGTGCAGTGAAGTGCCCCACAGCCAAATCCTGACGGGAAATGGTGGATGACATTACCTCTTCCATGGCCGTTTAACAATCATAATAATCTCACATATTTACATAGAACTTCACTGCCTCTAATTGCTGCACAATAAGTGTAACTATTACCAAACGTATCAACGTGGGAGGGGGGGGGGGCTGCCCCTGCTGAGATTCAAACCTGCCACGTCAGGTTGCCCACTGATCTCTGAGGCAAGCGCTGATGACTTCACCCCAAATGCATGGCAGGAGCGGCTCTAATGGTACCACTTCTTAGGCTATTGGGGGGAAACAGGCTATCTGGCCATTTCTAACATTGGGCCTCATTACGACCCAGGCGGTAAGTTACCGCCTGGGTCGTACCTTTACCACCATGGCGTAAACTACGTTTACGCCATGGTGGTTGGCGGACTTACCGTCCCATTCTGAGGTTGGCGGGGCGGTAAGTCCCCATTAACCCATTTACCCTTCCCCATTCCCATTTTTGCCCCATAGGGCATAATGGGAGTGGGGAAGGCGTTAATTACGCCACCGTAAATTACGGTGGCGTAATTAACAACAAGGTCCCTTAGCGCCATGGATTTTAACACCTGCTAAAAGCAGGTGTTAAATCCTCCATGGCGCTAAAGGACCTCGGAATCAGGCGGTAAGGGTCGGCGCTGTTTATGCCGCCGTAAACCCCTTACCGCCCGGGTCCTAATGAGGCCCATTGACTTTGCATTGCACTTCCAGAGACACGGGCCCTTTAAAATGAATAGTTCCATCTCTGCCTCTTCCTGACAACTAATAACTAGTGTGCAGTTACCTGCTAGATCCCGTCCTCCTTTCTGCATTCTGGGAAACAGTTTGGGGTATAGTAAGGAAGGGAAGACACTGAACAGGTTTTCGCCTTTAGTCGTGAATCTGTCGACATGCGCACTAGGCACAGGTCTCTTCCTTTCTGCCCACGGTGTCAGAATAACCTTTTCACTTTGCTGTTCTTCTCTACTCCAGTGGTATCAGGTAATAAAATCGCTGCAAAAATGTCGCCGGTAAAAAAGAATCGCGGCAAAAATGCTGTGCTTTGACCCGGTAAAGTTGTACCTCATTATACAATTTAAGGAGAGCAGGGGTTGCGGGGGTGTCCCCCGCTCCCCTTAAATGGTACAATGGGTCAGGGGATTGCAGGGGGTGTCCCCCACATCCTTTACATGATTGTGGCAGCAAAACCACAGCCTTTTTGAAGCAATATTTTGTATCCCCGGCCATTTTTGACACGATTTTAAGACATGGAACCACTCCAGTTGCTTAAAAGGCACATAAATACTCATTGCTCTTAAGCATTGACCTGGTTGCCCAGCACAAGCACATGGAATTCCTGTGTCTTCATTTGCATTTAGATGATAAAGATATTGGGCCTCATTACGAGTAGAGCGGTAAGGGATACAGGGCACCGTTAAGGAGACCGGTGCCGGTAATCCCTTACCTTCCTACTACGAGTTCCCTTAGCGGGTCCCTCCTTCACCGCCTGGTTTTACCAGGCGTTATGGACGGGACCCGCTAAGGGACTTCAGAGCTAATAACGGTACCGCAAATTGCGGTACCATTATTAGCTACTTCCCCATTCCCATTGAGCCCTCTGGGGGCTCAAATGGGAATGGGGAATGGTTTGTTCAAAGGGGACTTACCGGTCCCGCAAAGGTCGGACTACACCGGTAAGTCCCCATTGAACTAAACCGGTTCCGGTACTGTTATTGGAGGCAGTCATGGTGCAAATAGCGCCATGACTACCTCCAATCTCGGAGTGAGGCCCATTGTCCTGCGTATTTTGATGTTAACGTAAGCCATTTTTGCAGGAGTAGTCAGCAAAGAATATTGGAAACATAATATTGTTGTGCTCTGAGCCCTACACACAAGCAGGAACAATTTGCATAGCATGTGGCCACATTGACAATGAGTCTGCAAAATGTAGACGTCCATATTAACCTGATGTATGGAATATTGTAGTAATTGCTCTATATTGTCATTTATTAAAGAGTGCATAAACGCAGAGCATATGATTTTCTTGAACTCCAAAAACCAACCATACAGAACCGTTCCAGGCATGCAGCTATGGCAGTGCCAGGCCTCATGACACCCCGTGGCGTAAGAATAGGTGGTGGCAACCACCGTGGGACAGTAGTGAGGAGTCACTGAAATTCCCAGAAGCTAAAGACATATCGGGGCCTGAAGGCGGGAAGGGGGCCGGAGAGGGTTGAGAGGCAGCGCATGGTCTTTAGGGATGCATGCTTGTGACACCCAGGAAGCAGTGGCGTCGCCAGGAATCAAATTTAGGAGGGGCACAGAGGGGGCCAAAGACAAAAGTAGGGCGGGCACAGACAAAAGTAGGGGGGGTGCCTATGAAAGGTAATGTGCGACATCACAAGGACTCCTGCAGATATGCTTTTGTGCACACCAACTTCCCACACCCCACTGCACTTACCCTCCCATCAGAATGCATGCATGAAACAATTCAGTGACTAATGGCCCATCATTAGCAGTTTCGTGGCTACATTCTGATGGGAGGGGATGCAAGCTGCTGGATCACTACTAGCTTTGAGATAAAAGGAGTACTGCTGTGTGATATGCAGACATTTGCCTCAGTGAGTGTCACAAATAACATCACGAACAGAGAACATGGTCACTGCTCGCCTTAGGTAGGGGAGCTACAAGGGGGGGGCACTGCCAGGAAGACGTCAGCCGCTGTCTGGAAGGGTGATATAAATCAACATAACATAACCTGGTAGCCACTTAATTAAATGAACCAATGTCACTAATATACACTCACACAGAGGGCATGTTTTTGGAGGGAGTTAATAACCCGCAGTAGCCTGTGAATTCTCAAATGAATCAATCCAGCATGCTATGCATTTGTATACATACCAACATGTGCTTTTTAATTATTTTGCTTAGTGTGCACATAAACCCATATATTTGTTAAAGTATGTTTTTTAATTTTGATAACATTTGCCATGCGCACGTGCTCCTAATCGGTTTTCAAGACTGTGCCCTGAGTCACAACATATCTTATCAGCGTGATAAATGGGGAAGTGGGTCATCAGCCTGTAGCCAGGACTTCACCGCTCCAGGTGTAACAGCTTCCAAGTGTTTATAACAACACCATAAATACCGACATGCATTTTTAACGACACCCAAATAACGAAACCACATCGAATTTGGTGTTTTTTTTATTTTTATTTGGGGGGTTCCCCCTCAACCCTCCCGCTTCCCCCAATTTACTAACCCCCCAAGCCACCCCACCCTTTTTTTTATCCCTTACCCCATCCAACATATACTTTTATTAAAAATGTAGACATTTCTTTTCGTTTTTCAGGTGTTACTGAAAATGTTTGTAGTTATTTATTTTTCGTTATTAACACTGTATACGGGTATCACACTGGCGAATTTATCCTTCAACTAGTGCAACTTAGAGCCTTAGGGTCTCTTAGGGGGGCAATGCGTGCAGTATGTGCATCCCAGTTGAGGCCTCACATAGGCATTTCTCTGGGAACAGTTTGCGATGGGACTGCCTAGTTCAATGGCTTGCTGCTGCAATGCAGAGCTCATGCCTTCCAGATGCCCATTTCTACTGAGACCCAGGTCCAAAGGAGCAACATTCACTACTTTTGTGGGCTGTTTTGATGGCCCGTGTGAAACAAAAATGGATGCGCAGTCAGCTTGTATCAACCAATAAAACTCTCCTTTAGACTTTTGGCAACAAGGGTTGATTGAAAATGAAGTGAGAAAGGAGTCTGACCTGCACTTCTGCCGGTTCATGTCCTATACTTCCAGGGCAAATGTTCACGCCATCATCATTTTCAAGCCAAAGGTCAGCACTTGATAATTTTCCCTTCCGTTTTTTGCCCTGCCAAGTTTATTCACTTATGAAAGAAAGCTATTATTTTTTTTTTTAACAGTGGCAACACTTAAATTTGCTGCAGTTTTCCACAAGTCCAAGGTGCAGTGTAAAACAAACAGGCGAAATCGTGTGTTGCACTAAATGTAAAGAATGTCTGCCGTTGGTAATAAAGCAGCCGGATTGGCCAGAAATCCTCATTTTACCTTTGGAGAGGGAGAAGAATGCACAGCAGCAATAGCATTTCTAATCCGTGGCTCTCCTCCCCTGAGGCATAACCCCTTCATCCTTGGCTTTTCCCCTCACTTTTACACTCTGCGGTTTACAAAATGACTGTGAAAGTGGATTTTGTTTTTAATCTTCGTATTTTGTGTAATAATGTTTACTTGTTTGCTGGCCAGTCCAAGTGCAATGCACAATGCAGGGCACGTCATTACTCCATATTAGTGGTAAGGACTGTTTCCTCCAGTTGCCATCACCAGAGTCCCTATGACACCTACTAAAGTACACTGGGGCTCATTATAAGTCTGCTGCCAGGAAACCAGAAACTGAAATATCGATACCGGCATTAGGTCTGGCGGCATTAACATTGGAATATAAGTGCTGAGACGCACATCACCATTCCATGGACTCCCATTGGACATCATGGAGGATTTTGACAGTCTTACCGGCACCGGTAGTACCGGTGCCGGTAACACTGGCGATTTTTGTCAGTAAGGTGTCTGAATTATGTCTAGCTTTTAGCTGGACGCAATTCAGGCACCTCACAGACAAACCTGTAGTTGACTGGGGCAGAAACGTGCCGGTATACGTTAATACTGGCATGTTAATTTCGCACCAGCCAACTGGGAAGGAAAGAGGCCAGCCTCCCAGTTCAACTCTCTGTTCTTTGTAAAATCCAGACATGAGTATTTCAATGGCTTTGGTAGTAGAGAAGCATAGAATAATACACAGAGTTACATTTTTATTTTTGATTTAATTGTATTTCATTGTACTTACTGAAGAGGAAGGCTTGTGATTCAACATGAAGCAATGCACATAAGCATTTTGCATTGTACTCCAAGTTGTGCAAGTCTAAAACAAATCTGCTGCTCGCGTGGCCACATACCGCTGGGGGATTGCACAGAACCACAAACTGCATTGCCTAGACGGTCTTTCAGGATGAAAAACATGGAGTGTGTAGTCTTCCCTGCTCTTCCTTGAAGGGAAAGTGGTGGCAGTGCCGTGGAAAAGTGCACATCCCTTGTGGCTCTGAGCCGAACAGGCAGAAATGGCCCACTGCTTGGTGCTCCGACGCTGACTGGTCCTGCAGGAATTGTGAAGCAGACCTCAATGGGTCATTGAAAATTTGTAAATGTTTTTTTCACATTGTGCCACTTGTCAATCCGATCCGGATCATTATGGGCCCATTTTGTGCGAGCCGGTAATCCCGGCAAAGGAGCATGTCCATCGTCCTCTTCCAGGATGTTGATAGTTTACGGGTCCGTGTGGAAAAAACATACAGGAATGTTGGTGGTTCCTATGTTTCCTTGCCTTTGTATGCCCTGACCAGTAAATAAGTGGCAAAGTGGGCCGCCACTACGTGAATGGTACCTGGGATTGCAATTCGTTCCTATGGATTTCCCTACCAGAATTGAGTGCATAAGGATTGAAGCCTCTGCAGGAGCGTCAACATGAGAGACAGTGAAAATATTGGTTATTTTCCTGCGCATAGCGGGGAAACGTGCAGGTAGATTTTCCAGTCTGTGCCCGCATAATCTAGCAAATCCAGTCGCAAATGGGAGGGATTGTAAAAAACAGGCAGAGATGTTGCATCTCCATGTTTTTCTAACCATCCATGCTATTTTACGACTCGTTTAAGAGGCTGTGAGAATCAGAGTTATGAGAAAGTGTGAATAACTACAGATAAAGGTAAAAGATTTGGGGAGAATTGTGTCAATTTGTTAGTTCAGATGGACTTTTCAAAAATTCTTACCATTTAACTTATATGTCTCACCTTTTTAGTAAAGATGATTGTACTACTATGACTTCTTTTAGGTGTTGCAGTGGGTATTAGTTACAAAAGTGATGGGATTTTTGGGTAAAGGAGGCCAGTCACTTCTAGAACCGTAAAGGCACTTTGAGGTTAGTCAATTGAAGCACTTCCGCAACAGGATACTCTCAGAATGGTCACCCAGTTATACGCAATTGTTAAGTGCCGTGAAGTGGCAGGCAGCTATATTTTGAATAATGTTGTATCTCATCAGAAAAGGAAGATTACAATCTCATTCTCTGGAACAAGGTTTGAAATCTCAAGATCTATACCTCACCATTTTAAATACAAACATTATTTTGGAACCTTACAGAGGCCCAGGAGAGTTCTTCTGTTGTTCTTGGTCTTCCTGTAAGGAAAGTGAGCTGGACTCTAGATTAAGATAAAGCCATACTTCATGGGCGAAATGGTCAAATTCCGAACAACAACAAACATGTGCCTTTGGACAACGAAAAAACAACTCTCTGACAAAGGAGATTTATGAAAGTTATATAAAGAAGAAGGAAATCTTGATTTTAGATAACAGATTAATGACCACACAAGTAGGTGCTAACAAAACACCCCAAGCCTAATTGTGGGTAATATGCTTACACAATCAATTCAATACATGCATTACTGGATGAGATTGTACCATTTCGTACCGAAAAATTAGGATTTCTTCAGCAACATTTTTAGTACTATGTCCATTGTGAAGTTGTGAAGAGGCAGAAAACTTGCACAATTTCCTGAGTTGCCTGTGGGTGACCACATTTTGGGCTTAAAATTATTACTTCTTGTGTTTAAATTGTTCTTAAATCCTCCCAGAGATTACCCTGCTCACTTCCTGGCTGAATCTTTCTCCTTCTAGTCAATCCTGATGCTCGAAAGCTGTCTTTAACCTAACCAACTCCTGCGCACCTTCCACTTCGTAACTACTCATCACTGGGAGGGTTGGCTGAAATTCTGTGAATTAGTTCCACTGAAATTTTGTGGAAATTCGCATGAAATTCTCCAATTTGGTACAATTTCACATCACCTGAAAGTTTGGATTTCCGGTGCAAAATTTCAACAATTTCACAATTTCATGGTAAATTTGCAGCCAAAATCACTGAGTAATTGCAAAATTGAAACATTTCAGGTTCCTCGCAGGTGAGATTTGCACTGCTGAATGCCTTTTCTTCCACATAAAGGCAAGTGTTAAATCCAGTGAAAATGTCTGGAAGTTCACTTTGCCGGTGGAAATTTCATCCACTGGATTGCCCTACATCAGAAAATAAGCACATTCCAATAGTGACATGCTTCAAGATCAAACTAAAAACGATCTTCTCTCTCAGAAGAAAGACACAGAGACATGAAATGACAGTGTTGCCACCCCCACCCCAACATGCTGTTCCCTTTTACTGTTTCCAACTCTTTCCTCACCACAATCCGGTTTTAATGAATTAACCTATATTAGCTATATAACTATGTAAAGCAGCCAGCAATGGGACTGCTCCTGCCATCAACATGGCCTTTGTGTCTGAGGGGAGAACTTATCATTTTTAATGAATAAATATAAATAAAATGACTGGGTTGCAATTCACAAGTTGTTCCAAAAATTACTCTGAAAGGAAGTATTAATGTTGCCACTAGAATCTGATGTAATCTTCAAATCTCAGCGGATTCTTGATAATAGTTTAAGATGCATTGCTGTAAGATTATACTGTACGCTCATTGAACAAGTACCTAATATCATAAGAGTAATCTGCTATACTCTCCTGTTGGTCTCTGAGCAATACTTACGCTCTATCACCATCTGCAGATGTGGCCTCATTCATAACTTTCTTTGCTTCTTTTCGTCAGACCATCTGCTTCTTTAAGTCTGCACAGCCATAGTGTGAATTAGGACCACTTAGCACGGTGCAGAGTACTTTTGCAGTGCAAAGTCTCTTTGCTCTGTGAATTCAGCCGTGTGCAAAGTGTATTTTTGCAGTTCCAAGTCACTTTGCTACGCGCTAAACGTTCTGTGAATTAGGCCCATTGCCTTTTGCTTGGCTTCTTCTCAAGGGGCACTCTCTGCAAGTCCATGGCATACTGTTTAGTGTACATACCTTATTACTCTTATTTCCATGACAAATCATTTTCGTTTTGAACATTTTTCAGCTTTATTTTTTCCTCCACCATCCGTATCACCCTTGCCCGTTCACATCTTTGCACTTCTCACTGTCTCACTTGCACGATCCGAATGAAACAAGGCCTAGTAGGATTGTTTGTCTTGTCCTCCCTATGTCTTCCCTGCCTTGTCTTGTGGCACCTAGAAACACTTGTGTACAGGCGCATTATAAATGCCATATCATACACTAGGTGCGGGAGACAACTCACAACATCATGTATATCAAAAGAGTGAGTGTCCAGTCAAAGGGCAGCATGCACCCCGGTATGCTGTTATATCATCCAACTGGAAAAAGCTCTATAACCAATTAAAATCCGTATCCTTATTAATAATATGAAAGAAAAGCAAAATCCATAATGCCATGGTATGGGTGGGGCTAATGCCCACAAAAAACAACTGTAAGCAGGGCTTCAGCATTCGCTTACAAGTGAATCTGGAACACCTACAAAAGGGTAGGCAGAGCTTGCCATCAGCCCTTGCATAAACAATGTTTTTTTTCTAAATGCCTTTGTTGATAGTTATACGAAATTAATAACCTGCTGTGATTCTCCAACCGGAAATGGTGAATGAAACAGATCCCTCAGATTTGGCATTGTCCTTAGACAAACAATCTTCCCTTGAAAGGTGCAGAGTACATGAGGGTAAAGGGGGCAACTTCCCCTGTTGCTCTTGAACACTTTAACATTTTTATACTACTTTGCTGCAAATCATGATACTTTTACAGCACTAGAATTAAGGATTAAGTATGTGCATAATAAAGGCAATATCGTCCCATAGTGAAAATAGAAACTCAGTACCCATGCTGCCATTTATAGTGAGGCTAACTACTGCACACTCAGAGGTCAAGCAGACTCCAAATTGTGGAAGAGCTTCGAGGACAACTTAATGTTGTATGATGAGTGATCAATCAATATCTCTTTAGAGTACCATAAAAAGCATATTGATATTTTCATAACGTACTCTCATTTATTAATGCCCCACATTGCCATGCCTGACCATATATGCCAGGGACACCTTCCTATTCCCAGGTTCAACTTATGCCAGAATAAAACATGATATCCCTGTTGAGTCTTACACCCCAATATACAGCCATCAGATGTCAAGAACATCTTTGTACTCCCAGGTTCCTTCAGCCTTGATAGCCAATGTACCACTATTGTATGCTAGGAACATTTTAATTGTCTCAGATATGGACAACAATTTCAAATTGACCTGTGAATTCGGTGTAAACAGTATGTTTTTATTTTTGTATGTATTCATCTCACACAATGAAGGGTCTTTAGAAGTGGATCTTTTTTGGAAAGCGACTGATAGGAACACCACGCTCCATTTTTCTAGTCACCATCCTAAGACTCTTTTATGCAATTTACCTTATGGGATGTTTCTCTGCATTCGGAGAAACTGTACACAAACTAAGAACTTTGAAAGTCTACCTGATATTTTACAATATAGACTCATAAATAGAGGATATCGTTTTTAATTGATCAAACAGATCAATACACTAATCAAGTTAACTTACCAAAATAGCAAGTGAAACCAGACAAGAACACTAATAAATGTAACAACATTCTGTAATTTTAGTAATGTAATTAAAGCAACTATTCTCAAAATGGGCATCTAATTGGAACAATGGATCAGCCTTTGTCTAAACCTTTGTTTGCTTTTAAAAAGGAGAGGAGCCTTAGACAGAAGTTAGAGAAAGCATCATGGATAGTAAATAAACCAGCATCCACTATTCACTCTATGTGGAATTTACCACTGAGAGTCCATGCCTCACGTGGTGAATGCACCTCATGTCATTTTTCCAAAAGAATTACTCATTCCAAGGAAATGCTTGAGAATTTAGGACCCATACAACATGCAAGTCAAACATTTTTATCCATGCTATAAAATGTCCATGTAACGTGATTTATGTAGGCAAAACCACTCAGTCAGTGAATATTCCCATTGGCGAGCATCATTCTAAATTCGAACTCAAACGTCTAACGCTCCACTGGCTGTGCACTATTTAGAACATGGCCAACATGGCAAATAATGTATTCTGGTTCACCATTAAAAAGGTTCTACATGGATCATCAGAAATAACTGAGGACCAATAGGGTCATAAAGAACAGGTTTGGATTTATATTTTGAAAAGCATAGAACGAGGGTTGAACCAATTAGAATTTTGAGAAAATGTTGATCTTTGGACTATTGTATTCATGCTTGTGCTTTATGCATTGTACAGCTGCTAAATACTTTGACTAATTGATAAAAGATGGTGCCCGTTAACAAACACAGTATCATTATGTTGTGCTAACGCAGGGGTCTCCAACCTTAACATTAGAAAGAGCTACTTATAATTAATGCCCAATTGGCATGAGCTACTGGGGTGGTCATATCCATGAGTATGAGAATGTGTACCAAGATTTATTTGGGCTTTATAGGAAAAAGGGAATAACACGTGCTTTTCTCATGATATTAATAACTTCAAAAACATCTTTATTTCATCATTTTCTATTAATAGCTGTCTCCTAAAAATTGTCACTCATATCAGAATGTAGGAAACCAATCGAGACATTCAATGTGAAGGCTGACACTATGTGCTATCCACCAGTGCTCAGTTATCTGGTGTGTAGCTTGACACAGCAACAGCACTCAGATGCTGTCAGGCGGGATCAAAGTTTTGATTTCAGGAAGTTCATGTATGAAAAGGGCAGATTAGCAGACAGAGGCAATCACATTGGCTGATAGTGCAGATACCCTGCTTGCCTTAGTGGCTGCACATAACTGCACACATGACATGGCAGACATAAATTCGGGACAGTTTTTAAAAACTTTCACTGCACCCTTCAGAATTGCACCATCTGTAAAAGTACATTTGTTTT
Organism: Ambystoma mexicanum; assembly: GCF_040938575.1. Lineage (NCBI taxonomy): Eukaryota > Metazoa > Chordata > Amphibia > Caudata > Ambystomatidae > Ambystoma > Ambystoma mexicanum. Next base: position 1,438,254,131 of record NC_090929.1, on the reverse strand, counting down.
TCATCAAATAATTAGCAACTTAAAAGAATGCCTCTATAAGAGCATTTGTTTGCATGGCAGAGTGTCAGGGCCAAAGCCAAGACCAAACCAAGACAAAGGGTGCAGAGGGGCATGGTGGGGGCTGTGGTGCATGTACAAGTTGGATCCAGAAAGCTGTACCCATTTAAAAGGCTGCTGTGCCCCTTTTGCAGAAAAGCAGCCTTCAAAAACTACAGCTCCCAGCAGAAGCAGTCTCCTGCCTACAACTCCCAACATGCTCGGGGGTGCCACGAGCCAATCAGGAGTCCAGCAGGGTGTGGCACATCAACGCGCATGCGCAAGCCCCGAGGCACGGGGCTTGCGCTTGAGACTTCGGAAGGAGAGGACGTGCAAAGCCCAGCTCCTCCAGAATCAGTCGCGAGGGGCCCCGCCCCGCCGGAAAAGCAGTTCGGCCCCTCGCTCCTGCAAGATAAGTCTTTAACCCATCTTGGGGAGTCAGAGGGATCGGGGGAGAAGCGCAGGGGGCTTTAGCCCGCAAAACTCCTAGCCCCTGCGCCTACAGCAAAGATAAGTGGGCGTGTCCTAGGCGCGTCTCTACCCGCGCTAGCATTCGTAGTGGGGAATCGAACCGCACCGTGTGTTCCCGCCTCCTGGAACCAGGGAAAACTCGGCCCACGGGAGGCGAAAACACATGGGCAAAAGTTACCGCGGCGGTCTGAAGGAGGACCCCTGTGGGAAGTAACATTGGCATTCATTCCACATCTGGAACAAGTGGAAAAGCCCCAAAGAGTGGCAAACTTTGGCACACTCTAAAGCCCGCGATTTGAGCCCGGGTGGCAATTAGAATGTTGTGTGTTTGTGCGTGTGAGGAATGAATGAGAAGGTTATGGGAATGCAGAGGCAACACCCTAACTTGTGTTATTTCTTTTAGCTTCTTGGACCAGCACTGAACGCTACGGACCTGCCACAAGACTTGACGGCTTCATCACGGACAGGACACTGAAACCCAGAGCTAAGTTTGCATGCCAAGAAATGCTAATTAGTTGTGGACAGAGTTAGGTGCATGGTTTAGACTTGTACGTTATTGAGCTGTGAGGGGGCCTAAGTCTGATTATGTGGAGGTGGTGTGCAAAAACTACTTGGTACCAAGTATAATCCAAAGAGTGCAACAATCAACCCTTCCATTCCCCGTCCTATCCACAACCTCTACCCAAACCTCAATCCGGTTTCCCTAAAATCCCCCAACCTATCCAATCAACGAGACCCTAACCCTCCTTCCCTGCTCTGGTCCGAGTAGCCTGCGTAAGCTTCGACTTGCAGGCTCCACGACCATAGTGGGGGTGGTTGGTACTGCGTCGCTCCTGCGCCTAGGACCAGAGTGTCTTGACAGAAGCGCAAGCCCACGTATTTTCCAGGCGCCTGAGCGACACAGCCAACCCTCACAACAAGTCATGGAAGAGATTGCTAAAGCCTTGCAGGATTTGCAAGGGGAGTTAGCCGCATCCAGGCAAGAATATGCAACTTTGTCCGCGCAGGTGCGGAATCTAGCTGCCCAAGCATCGCCCTTACCTGGTCAACCATCTACCCCGGTACAGGTACACGTAACCCCGGAAGCCATAGTTCCCCTTGCACCTCCAGAGAGATATGCAGGGGACCCGCAAAGATTCTCTACGTTTTTGACCCAATGTCGTCTCCACTTTCTCACCAAGGCATCAGCCTTTCGGTCTGCTCAAGCACGTACAGCCTTCGTGATATCGTACCTTACAGGGGACGCCGCCTCCTGGGCGAATCCTTTGGTTCAAAAGGACGATGCTGTCCTGTATGACTGGGATGAGTTTCTAGGGGAATTCGAGAAGATCTTTAACCGACAGGCAGCCACCCTCTGCAAGGATCGGGAACTGCTGAGTTTAAGGCAAGGAAATAGGGAACTGGTGACTTATGTCACGCAGTTCAACCGGCTAGTAGCAGAAGCCGAATGGCCCAGAGAAAAGAGGATGTCCCTATTTTATCAGGGGTTAAAAGACGAGATAAAAGATCTTATAGCTCAGGTTGATCCACAGCCAAGAGAGTGTTCGGATATGATCAACTTAGCCTTGCGTCTTGACCACCGCTTGGCGGAAAGGCGAGGCGACAAGAGAAGAGGAGAATCTCGCCCTGTACCACGGTTAGACCAGTTTAAAGGATCTCGTGGGACGGTGGACAAATCTGAGGGGGATGAGCCGATGCAAATCGGCTCTATCCGGGGCCCCCTAACAAAAGAAGAGAAAGAGCAGAGAAGAAAAGACGGGGTCTGTATGTATTGCGGTAAGGCTGGGCATTTCGTTCGCGAATGCCCCGCCAAACCAAAAACCCAGGGAAACGCCTTGGCTCGTCGGTAGTGGGGGTCACCCGGCCGAGCCTAGTTAGCAGGGCCCCAGTTGCAGGCTATTCGAATCATGGCCCCTATATCACTCAGAAGGGTTGCTTAGAGTTCTTGACTAAGAGGAAACAGGTTACACTACTAATCGACTCGGGTGCAACTGGTAATTTCATCGATGCCCAGTTTGTGGGTACTTTAGGAATTCCGGTGCAATGTAAACCTGCTTCAGAACTGGTACATGCAGTTGACGGTACCCCCCTTAGTTCAGGTCCTGTTACCCATAGTACCTGTGTTATAATCCTTCGGTGTGGAGATGGGCATACAGAAAAGATTGCCTTTGACATTATTGCCGCCCCGCAATTTGGGCTTATCCTAGGTTTGCCATGGTTAAAGAAGCATGACCCTCACATTCAATGGACCTCAGGATCGATAGACCTGAATTCTCCATATTGCAAAGAACATTGCTTTAAAAAGGCTTTGCCGGACATACGCTCCGTCTGCATTGCTAACAGTCAACCAGAGGTACGTCCTGAAGATCTGCCCCAAGAGTATGCCGACTTTGCGGACGTGTTTAATAAACAGGCCGCTGAGTCTTTACCTCCACACCGGCCCTTCGATTGCCGGATAGACCTGGAGCCAGGAGCGGTATTGCCATGCAGCCGCATCTACGCTTTGACCGAGACTGAGAATGACCACCTCCGGGAATACATAGCATCAAACCTCAAGAGTGGTTTTATTCGGCACTCTAATTCTCCGGTTTCGTCACCTCTGTTCTTCGTACCGAAGAAGTCTGGGGAGCTCCGGACTTGTATTGATTACCGCGGAGTGAACCGGATAACCATTAAAAACCGTTATCCGCTCCCTCTAATCCCAGTACTTCTAGACCAAGTCAGAGATGCGGTCATCTATACCAAGTTGGACCTTCGAGGCGCATACCACTTGGTACGGGTACGTGAAGGAGACGAGTGGAAGACCGCCTTCCGAACCAAGTTCGGATTGTATGAATATCAGGTCATGCCATTCGGCCTCTGTAACGCCCCCGCCGCCTTTCAACATTTCCTGGATGAGGTACTTCGGGAATACTTAGATGTATGTGCTGTTGTGTACATTGACGACATCCTCATCTATTCCAGTAGTCTCCAGGAACATGTCCAACATGTACGTGCGGTGTTGCAAAGATTGCGAGAACATCATCTTTACGCAAAGCTAGAAAAGTGCGAGTTTCACTGTACCACTGTGGAGTTCTTAGGTTATTTCCTAACTCCAACCGGCGTTCAAATGGATACCAAAAAGGTGCAGGCAATTTTAGATTGGGCATCCCCTGCTAATGTGAAGGATATACAATCCTTTCTAGGATTTGCGAATTTTTACAGACGCTTTGTTAAGAACTTTTCAGCATTGGTTACTCCAATCACGAAGCTTCTTCGTAAGGGTTGCCCGTTTGTTTGGGATGCCTCAGCCGAACAGAGTTTTAATCGGCTCAAAAAGGCCTTCACTGACGCTCCGGTACTAAAACACCCAGACTTGTCCAGACCATTTGTGGTTGAAACGGACGCCTCCAGTTATGCTTTGGGGGCCGTTCTTTCCCAAAGGGATCCACTGACGGGTTTGTTACATCCGGTGGCCTATTATTCTAGAAAGCTGCTGCCAGCTGAGGTGAATTATATCATCGCAGATCGAGAACTACTGGCAATAAAAGCAGCATTTGGCGAATGGCGGCATTATCTGATGGGTGCACGTCATACGATAACAGTAATCACGGACCATCGAAACCTACAATTTATCAAAACCGCCAAGACCCTGAGTCCACGTCAGCTGCGTTGGGCCATGTATTTCGCGGACTTCGACTTCATCATCACATATAGGCCCGGAAACAGCAACCAGAAAGCTGACATCTTGTCACGCTATCCCGAGCCGACAATTCGAGAGGCGAACCCCACGCCCCAATCGATAATTCCTCCCGCTCATATTATTGGGGCGACCTCAGATTTCTTTGAAGGAATTCAGAAAGAATTCTCTATGCAAGAACTACACCATTGGTGCAAACAGGACCCTCGGAATGTAGTTCTTGCAGGGCTTCCCTACCACGCTCATGCTCTGTATTTGCCTACTGCGGCACTCCGGGAAAAGGCCATGTCTTGGTGTCATGATTCATCCCTTGTAGGTCATCCGGGAAGGTCAAAAACACAAGAGCTGGTGGCTAGATACTTCTGGTGGCCGAAGTGGCGACAAGATGTTCAGCAACACATATTGAAGTGTGACACCTGTGCCCGCAATAAGGCCAGTCACCAAAGACCTGCGGGCCTTCTGCGTCCTTTACCAACTCCAGACGTACCATGGCATACTGTAACCATGGACCTCATTGTGGATCTCCCGCCGATACAGGGTTACACGTCAATATTGGTTGTAGTAGATACCTTTTCAAAAATGGCCCATTTCGTTCCTTGCAAGGGAGTCCCAACCGCTAGTGCAATTGCAGAACTCTTCCTGCAAAACGTCATTCGCCTACACGGGCTTCCATACCATGTTATCACCGACAGAGGCCCACAATTCATTTCACGATTTTGGCGTGAGTTTTGTAGGATCGTTGGGATGGAAGTCCATTTGTCATCCGGGTATCATCCCGAGACTGACGGCCAAACTGAGCGTGTAAATCAAGGGCTCGAGCAATACTTGCGTTGCTTTGCTACAAGCAGGGAAAACACTTGGGTCCAGCATACTTGGTTAGCTGAACTAGCCTACAATAATGCCTTACACACGTCCACCAAAAAGACTCCCTTTTACTGTCTTTATGGACGACATCCACGTATTCTTCCCGTAGCTGTCCCATCCTTGGAAGTGGAATTGCCCACACTAACGGGACAACGGATAGAAATTGAGCAAGTTTGGAAGGAGGTACAAGGTAATCTCGTTAGAGCAAAAAACTCTTATAAGTATTATGCAGACAAAAACCGCCGTGCCAGTCCTCCCTATCGTGTGGGTGACAAGGTGTGGCTTTCCACCCGCAATATTCGATTGGATGGTCCCCGGAAATTACAGCCCCGCTACTTAGGCCCATTCCCGATTGTACAGATCGTGAATCCAGTTGCAATTCGATTGGAATTACCCTCCCAAATGAAAATTCATCCCACATTCCACACGTCCCTACTAAAACCTGCCCCGCATGGAACTCCCGTTAAAAAAAACCCCCCGATAATTGTTCATGGGGAACCTGAATATGAGGTACGTGCAATTTTGAACTCCAAAAAGAGCACGAACGGCCAATTGTATTATTTAGTGGACTGGGTGGGGTATGGACCTGAAGAGCGCTCGTGGGAGCCCTCACATCACGTTCATGCTCCAAGATTGTTGCGCACTTTCCACAAGAATTATCCAGATAAACCCGGAGGGCCTACCTTCCGTGGGAGGGGGAGTGCTGTCAGGGCCAAAGCCAAGACCAAACCAAGACAAAGGGTGCAGAGGGGCATGGTGGGGGCTGTGGTGCATGTACAAGTTGGATCCAGAAAGCTGTACCCATTTAAAAGGCTGCTGTGCCCCTTTTGCAGAAAAGCAGCCTTCAAAAACTACAGCTCCCAGCAGAAGCAGTCTCCTGCCTACAACTCCCAACATGCTCGGGGGCGCCACGAGCCAATCAGGAGTCCAGCAGGGTGTGGCACATCAACGCGCATGCGCAAGCCCCGAGGCACGGGGCTTGCGCTTGAGACTTCGGAAGGAGAGGACGTGCAAAGCCCAGCTCCTCCAGAATCAGTCGCGAGGGGCCCCGCCCCGCCGGAAAAGCAGTTCGGCCCCTCGCTCCTGCAAGATAAGTCTTTAACCCATCTTGGGGAGTCAGAGGGATCGGGGGAGAAGCGCAGGGGGCTTTAGCCCGCAAAACTCCTAGCCCCTGCGCCTACAGCAAAGATAAGTGGGCGTGTCCTAGGCGCGTCTCTACCCGCGCTAGCATTCGTAGTGGGGAATCGAACCGCACCGTGTGTTCCCGCCTCCTGGAACCAGGGAAAACTCGGCCCACGGGAGGCGAAAACACATGGGCAAAAGTTACCGCGGCGGTCTGAAGGAGGACCCCTGTGGGAAGTAACATTGGCATTCATTCCACATCTGGAACAAGTGGAAAAGCCCCAAAGAGTGGCAAACTTTGGCACACTCTAAAGCCCGCGATTTGAGCCCGGGTGGCAATTAGAATGTTGTGTGTTTGTGCGTGTGAGGAATGAATGAGAAGGTTATGGGAATGCAGAGGCAACACCCTAACTTGTGTTATTTCTTTTAGCTTCTTGGACCAGCACTGAACGCTACGGACCTGCCACAAGACTTGACGGCTTCATCACGGACAGGACACTGAAACCCAGAGCTAAGTTTGCATGCCAAGAAATGCTAATTAGTTGTGGACAGAGTTAGGTGCATGGTTTAGACTTGTACGTTATTGAGCTGTGAGGGGGCCTAAGTCTGATTATGTGGAGGTGGTGTGCAAAAACTACTTGGTACCAAGTATAATCCAAAGAGTGCAACAATCAACCCTTCCATTCCCCGTCCTATCCACAACCTCTACCCAAACCTCAATCCGGTTTCCCTAAAATCCCCCAACCTATCCAATCAACGAGACCCTAACCCTCCTTCCCTGCTCTGGTCCGAGTAGCCTGCGTAAGCTTCGACTTGCAGGCTCCACGACCATAGTGGGGGTGGTTGGTACTGCGTCGCTCCTGCGCCTAGGACCAGAGTGTCTTGACACAGAGTTTAGTTTACCTACTTTTTAGGATCATAGACCTACTCCTTTGGGAAGATTATTGACATCATTTATGTTTATTATTGCAAAATGGCTCTCAAAGTTATTCTTTCTTCCTCACTATGACTTGGGCACCATAGATTAAAGAAGCTAATTGTCTTTGTACAGTGGGAAAAAATGGTTTTCAACTCTGGACGTAAAGGTTGCATTTTGGGCCTTTGGTTGGATCGTGCATTCAGGATTTCCCCAAAGGTAATGTATTTGTTTCTTTTGGCTCTGCATGTGTAAAAACAATCCGAAGAGTATTTCAATCAATGTGTTACATGGTTTTAAAAACATTCACATTCAGCAAATACCATGTTCTGCTTTGTAAAAATATAAAATCTGCTGCCAGTTTAGCATATCCTCAATTCATGCAAATTGGCCACATACCAGGTCACAGATTCAGCCATTGAAAAGTAAGCCAAAGCCTACTTTATTGACAACCCTTAAAAGTTTATATATCACAATAATTGTCAAGACTGAAAAAATTAACATGTGGGGGGGAATGTGTAAATAGCGGGGCTGAAATGAATTCCATTTTATAGCAATGACTTGAAATTTGCACACATTATATAACACCTCAAACCAGACAATATGTGACTCATTATATTAACAGTTTGAGAAAAGAGAGTGTAGTTGTAGTTAAGGGGCGGATTATTCATAATTGTAAAACATAGGCTTAAACTGAACTCACAAATCATGATTTTTTAAATTCCTGGCATTGATAGCACGTCAAATGTAAGTGGACAAGCACCAGATGCCACCCGTCTTTCCTTCATGACGGAGGCAGTATCACAAAGAACAGCTCACAGGATTGCTGTCTCTCCCTGCAGGAGCCATGCAGGTCTTTCTGGTGCATGACCAATGGTCCATGCCTGACTTGCATATACAGCTCTCTCAGACATATCAAGGGCTATCGTATCACAACAATGGTTTAAAATTACAATTATGGCATATTGTTTGCAATGGCATCAACAAGTGTTTTACACTGCTGGCATATCCTGCGTACTGCTGGTGTCTAAGCACCTGTTGGAATTTCCCATGTGTTAAAGAATCACTTGTTCATTGTATGGTGTTTTGTCCAATTTTAACAAAAACAGTGCTCATAAATTGCACCATTTGAACCCAATATTGAAAGGCTGAAAATCCCCTTCCAGAATTTGAACATATGCATATAGGTTCTCCACATATTTCTGTAGATCTCCCAGTGTATATACATAGACATAGGGGATCAACCCTATTCATTGTTCTCTCATCCCATGGCTCTCTGCTGTTATCTCTCCCTGTATTCACCACCGTGTTTTGTATAGTGTTCTTTACTTAGTAACTAGGTTTAAGCTATATTAATCCTATACATATCAACATATACAAATCACTACTCACTTTTCTCACATAAGTACTACATTTATAGTCTTGTGTAGTAAAACATAGGCTGAAACTGAAACATGTTTTTAATTCCTGACATTGATAGCACATGTCAATTTACATTCCTGTTTAGTTTTATAACGTGGACAAGCACCAGAATGCAGTGCAGCTAGAGGTTTTCCACACAAAATGTAAAATTGCTGTTAGCTCTTGAATTCCTGAATCGGGGCATGCATAGAGGTGGGCTCCTCTTTATCATGGCAAATTCCATCTTACCCTTAAATACAATTGGGCTACCACTGCCTTAAAACAGAGAACAGCCATCATATGCACCTCTTGGTGACAGTGGCCACAACACCCATTTCCCATTCAGATGTTTTTGTCATTTCTGTTCGGTACAGGAGGAATTCATACAGCAGCCTGATTAAGTGGGTAAACATCGTGTGACTGGAATTGGTTTTTAAACAACACTTGTAAAACAGGCAAATAAGTTTCGTAGCTATTATATTACTCGCTGGTGAAGAGGTGGCATCAATCAGCCGCATAGCATAGAAAAAGGTTGGAGGAGAAAATTAAATAAGGAGGAGCTAATTAAATATTTTGAAGGAGTACATTAATTAAGTTTCAGACACTTGTGAAATGAGTCCCAATTAACACGGTTGCAATTTATATAGAAGCTCATATGTTGAGGGAGGATGCAACTGGACACAAGATTACACAGATGGTGGAATAAAATATGCACAATTAACTCTGCACTTTGTATTTTCACGATGATTGCACATGGTTGTATAAAAATGAAATGTTTGTTATGTATTGATTATTATTAAAGGCCATGTGTTTTTACTGATGAATTTGTGAGTTATTAAAGACATGAAATAATAATCTGTTAATGTCACGTTGCTGTTGTGTAAACAAATGTTACGTTACCTATGATATAAATAGTTAAATAATATAACATTGATCCAATCCGTGAGCGACTTGTTCTGCATATACAACAAAAGTCCCTGTGCCCCTTCGGTGAAGGAAAATCTGCCTTTTCCAAAGATACTTTTAAGCCAATGTACCACTATTGTATGACAGAACATTTTAATACTGAGATTTGACCACAATGGGGATTATTGCTTGAATGAAGTTTTCATGTGCAATCGCCATTTCATTCAGTGCTTGAAAGCGTGTATTCAAGCAGTACCTGGATCTATAGTTTCGCAGTTTTGTAAATAAGATGTTGTAGGAACGGTTACATCACACAATGGTGTTAAATGTATTTGACTCGAGGTGAGACCTTCACATTACAAATAAGCAACTGCTGTCCTTTCCACATGAATACACTGAGCTACTTTATCAGCTTGTTTATACACTTCACTCACATATGTTATCAGCTTTTTTAGAAGTCTTCTTGCATGTGATGCTATTGTGCCATTTATTGATCTGTGCATTGTGTTTTTCTTAAAACACTCATTCTATAATAAAACATTATATTAGCCATAATTGATTGTTTTATTCCACCACTAAAGAAAAAATACAGCAGAGTTTATTTTTTGGGGGACACTTAAAGATAATATTGACTAGTGGAAAATAACTACTCTCTAAAGAGACACCAAACCTCTGAGAAATGGAAGCACAGTGCAATCTGCTTTTATAATGCCAGCTGAATAGATGGGTGCAGAATCGTGTATGAAGGAACACCGTGATGTGGCAATGCAGAACGTCCCAGTCGTTAGAGCACTTTAAGGACCTCATTACAGACTGGGTGGTTTGTTTGTGGCGGATTCCCACTGTTAGTAGTTACCATTATTGCTGGTGGTAATAAAAAAAATTGGCCCAATTATACAAAACCACTCGATGTGTGGTAATTATAGCACATTCTGACTTTCCAATCTGAATTTGAGGATGAAAATGGTGTTCCTTAGTAGCTCATACGACCACTGTCAAAAAGGTCTAATGCACAAGAGGGGACATTCTGACCCTTTGGTGCATTACATGGGAAAGGTGCTGAGAAGATCACCATAGGAGCCGGTCACTTTTTCCTCCAATGCCCTCATGAATAGAAGCCTTTTTTTCCCCAGCGTTGAAGGGAATTGATTGTGCTTCCCTTCAGTAGACGAAAACATTATAATTTAAGAACAGGGGACTTTTTACATTGAATACTTCCAAGAAGGTATTCTGCCTTATTAAAAAAGTGGTATTTACCACAGGTAGTATGTACTGCAATGGAATACCACCAGCAGTGCACACCAATATACATGTATATGTGGTGTCTGCCACAAGAGAAAGTGCTTTTAAAATATTCCCTTATTTTAGTACCTTTGAGGCTATAATGAGATCCTTAATTCCAGTGTTCAGCATATTTCTGAAAGATCCCACAAACTAGTGAATTGTATAGCCCAAAATGTAAAAAAAACTGGTAAAAAAGTAATACATGTACAATCAGTTCTGTAGTGGAAAACATGAAAGCTTCAATGGGTGCTAGGTCACCAAAAGTGCACAGGAGTATTTTACAAAGAATGTTCAACCTAGTTTTGTCCAAAGAAAAACCATGACGCTTATCTCATCAATACATGCTAGCATTGCCCTTTGAAATACATGTGTATCCCGGCATTGCCCAACACTATACCCCAGAATTGCCAATGTAAAGACAATCACATGCTGGCAGTGCCCTGTGGGATGTTTTAACCCACTAGGCTCTGCCCTGCGACATCACTGTGTGCTGGTGGCACCAGAATCAGCAAAATGGCAGCAAAAGTCCTATGCGTGCCAAAACCTATGAAAATTGTGCTGTGAAACTGGAAAAGATGGCTCCCAATCTACTTTGCCTGTTGTCAGTAGTGGAAAGAGACCACACTGCTGAAACCTGTCACTGGGCTGCCCACCGAGTGAACATGGAAACTGCATGAAAGGCAGTGCTTTAATGCAAGGAAGCCCAGAAATTGCTCTGAAATCCTTTTTCCTTGGTTGCTGAAATACAAAAAGCTGATTCAAAACATCAGAAAATATTCAACATCCTTGCTGGGTGTTATCAGTCACTTCATTTAAGGCATTAACAGGAACACACAATGCCAGGAAAAGCAGAATCTATCATCAGACTAACCACATTAAAAAGTGTGCTTGCCTGTGAAAATCTGTCAAAATATGGGCGCAGTACCACCGGCCGCCTATATGACAGTGGTCAGTAAATGCATTAGAAGCTTAAACTTGTGCAGTTAAAATCAAATGCTTGGAATTAAGTGATTTGCTATCAAAAGTAATATAGGTTGCAACTATTTAATCTCTATGTTTTAGAGAATGGAATTAGAGTTATGTTTGCCTGTTTTAAAATTGTAAGTTTATTTTCATCAAAGAAAAACTTAACAAAGTGATTTTTAAAGTCAGACTGATGCAGCCAAAACTACAAAGCAAATTCCCCGGCTTGCCCCCAAAAAAGGCACCTCTCCTGCTTCCCACCAAAAGCCAGGAAATCACATTCAGGTGTTGATGAAGAGGGGAGATTCGGGCTGCTGCTCCTGGGAGAGACAAAGGACTTCCTTGGCTGAAAGGATATGCAGATTGCAAGTGTCAACAGTAGCCCCTGCTACAGGAAGAAGGCGGGGATTGCTCTTGAGCCACCAGAAACTTTGGAGGCGGGAACAGACATTTTTGTTGATTCTCAAAGCACAGAAAGTATATTTTTTAAAAGGACTGACAAAGGACTGTGCAAATTTGTAAATATTGTAAAATTACAGTATTGCTGATGTGAATTTTTTGGGGCACATTTTAAAAGGACTCCGAACTCTGTGCGATGTTCTAAGAAGGTGTAGTGAAAAACCTGGTTTTGTAGCAATTGTATTGATGTCAGAAGAATGAAACTTCATATGATTATGCCCAGATATCATGCACACAGATATATAAAATTGTGGACAAATCAGATAATTGTGTCCCGGACAAAAGTGAGAAAGGTTGCGAAATCCAGGCCCAAGCTCTCACAGCAACGGGGCTTGGGTGAATACTTGCTCCACAAAATATGTGATATAGATATGCTATTGCTATCAAGTTTGTAAAATTGTAAATATGTATTATATGAAAAGTAGATTTCATGTCCAAAAACAAAGGGGAGGTTATCCCTGGATCATAAAACACATCATCATGATGACACTGTGTTTTCTTCTCCAATCAAGGGAGAGGAAAGACCCTAGACAATATAATACCTAAGGGCTGTGCCTTGGATAATTTGGCATGCCCACCCCCTTGGGAAGCACATAAATAGAGACAGCTTAGGACCTAGACACACTCATTCACCCACCAACCGATTGCTGGTGGAGCACTTTGCAATAATTTGGCATGCCCACCCCCTTGGGAAGCACATAAATAGAGACAGCTTAGGACCTAGACACACTCATTCACCCACCAACCGATTGCTGGCGGAGCACTTTGCAAGAGAGATCCATATTCCAGACTCCAGAATCCAGAAACTTTGAAAGCAGAAAGGCCAATTTCCAAAGCTGAACCATTCTCATCTTGGCCTTTAAAAATCCAGAAACCAGATTTTACCCCAGACCTCTAAGTGGAACCAAAGAACAGCCTGGCTGTGCTGTAGCTGCTTTCCTGCCAAGAATTATTGCCAGAATTCAAACATTCAACCCAGTAGAACCGTGCTGTGACCAGATAGCTGTGAACCAGAACCAGAGCCTATGAGATCCAGTCCAGTCCCACCGTGTGGTGTCCAGAGTGCCTTGCTGATTGCAGACCAGAGCGCCTTGAGTCCAGCCCGGTGTGCCTAGCAGAATTCCTGTCCAGAAAGCTTGACTGACCTGAATCCCTGACGGTTCTGTCCAAAAATATAAATAGTGAGTATCCTCAGTATAGGGCTGTCACTATCATATGTACTGTCCATAAGTCATTCCTATCCAAATCCATCCCATATTATATCCAGAACTGCATTGTTAGAAATTCTATTTGTCTTGCCTGAACTCTTTCTCTTATCATATAGTCCTTCTGTACTAGTAGTGTTAAAATCATCTTTGCGCTGACATATTTTCTGAAGAAAGGCGAGCGTCTCGGCAGGCAAAACCATCCAGAAATATCCTGGGCTGGTGGCTGTGCTGTCGTATAGTTTGCATCTTCATAGTATACCCCTAGTGTAAAGAAACCTTGTTTGTAAGTTTAAAAAAGCACATCTTGTTTTGCAATTTTGCCTCTTTCTGAAAAAAAACGACCTTCACAAAAGCATTCATAACTTCTTCAATGTTTATGCTAGAAATGAAGTGTCTACTTGAAGCTAACATCCTAAGCTTTCTAATGAACCCTAAACCGTATCTCATTATAGATTTTCCACAATCACGCTTACCGCGCACGGAAAAGTTTGCCGCAAATTTTTCGTTTGGCTCAAATCTGTAACGTGTGAAATAGCTGTTCATTGCACCCGACCTCAAAATTAAGTTTTCAACTTGCTACTCTACAATTATTGCTAGTGTTTGTCTGATACCATACAAAGCGGCTCCCACTAGTATTGAAACAATTTCAGTGAATTAAATCCATTTTCAGTGTTTTTACCATTCATGCAAAGCCAACTTTAAACCATTTTTGACAAGTTTGCAATCATTCCTGTTTTTCTCTCTGTGTTTGCTAAGGGAAATGGGGATTGATACTATTTTATTGAATTCTGTATTCCTGAAACCTGTTTTCTCCCCTTCCATCTCTTTATATTGCATATTGGGGGAATTGAGTAGTGTGCAGGGGGAAAGATTAATCACATTGCATTTTGATTGAACCCACACAAAAGTATTATCTCTGTGCTGTATTATTTTTATTTTTTATCATTACTCCTTGAGATTAAAGAGATGGTTTAGTGTGACATCACCCAATTGGTGATCATTGTATAACCATTAAAATAGTGTGATATATATATATAGTGAAATCCATAAAATAAATATTTTAACTTTGCAAACCAGCCTGCTTCCTGGTTCAGTGTGACGGGGGGGGAGGTTGATTCAAATAGAGGGGTGTGATATAAGTGGTACATCATTCAGAAATAAAATAACTTATAGCCATAAATAAATAATTAAGGGTTTCAGCTGTGCATCACAAGCTAGACATTAACTTAGGTGAAGTGCTGGGTTGGAAACACTTACAGCCCAACTAGTATGCCACTGTAAAGCATGTTCAGGCTTGCTTTCATGCCATGTATGTTAGTTTTGACACCGTAAAGCATTTACAGGCCAGCTGTGCTCAACATACGCAATCAGCAGTCCCCACAAGCTAAAGGCACACTCATGTCTCTCTCACGCACACACACAAACATGCACAGACTGATTCTAAGTCTGACTCGTATACAAACAGTCCCACTCACTCGCGCACGTGTGCATCGTCATTGAAAACACTCACACAGGCACAGACACCAAGAAACACATATAGCCGTTTTTTTAACATTGTCCTTTGATGGCTCAAGGGAGTGATGGTGTCGTACTCCTTTCTTCACCTCTAACATGGCGGCAGCATGCAGGAAAATGCGGGTGCTTTCCTTCACTTCACATCTCCCATTTTCGGAATCGGGCTTTGGCGAATATTGCGAGCACACCCCTGGCCTGAGACTGCAGGCAAACGACAGGGGAACGGGCCTTCATTGTCTTCAAAGGAAGCAATGTCCAGGGTCCACTGACAACAAAGAAAACAATGACGTCACCCTCATTCGCCTCTAGGGTCGTATATAGCGCCATGCACATACTCCAGGCTCTGGGCAGCAGATGACCCAGACCTGCATTGTGCAGTGTGCCAGAGACATCAGTCTTTCAATTTGCAAATAATCTACATATTTTTAGATTATTTCCAATTGCAAAACTTTACTTTTACAAAAATAAATGTGCATTATTAGGCAAGTGCAACGCATACACACCATAATGCAAATTCGTTTTGTGGGACCTGGGGGGTCCTGAAAAGTGGAGGGGAAGTGTCTGTCTGCCTCATATACAACGTCTGACACTGGACACATCCTAATCAAAAAGTTCTTCTAAATTAATTGCATTAAATATTTACAGAACTAAAATACCCTTTTCCTGGCAATTGAATGCAGGATCGGCACTGACAGCGCCACTGCGCGTGGAGAGCTCAGCACCTTATTGCTTCCTTCAGACAAGGGGGCCGGCCGGCCGGTACTTTGCAAGATGGACTCCTGCCAAGAGCAATACATGGACTGCTATAAAAATGGGTGATAATCGCAACCTATTATTGCAGCACTTTGAAATGGGAGCAACATTTAAAAACGCGATGCCATTGTTAACAGGGTCCCTGCCTCTGCCTGTGAGCTTCACGAGCCTCCAACTCCCACTAAGGCTCTCTGTAACCTTGCAGGGCAATTACATTGCCCTATTGCAGAGTTCTTTAACACCAGTTAAAGGACCCGGAAAGGAGGTATAGAGAGACTGCCGGGCGCAATCAAAAGCCTCTGCCGCCTGACTTCAAGACATAACACTTTTAATCTTGGAGCAATCGAGACAAACACGACACAGACTCGCTAAACAAACTGGCGACCAGGCATTCGGAGATATGCAGGCAATTACTTCATCCGCAAGCTATTGCCAAGAGTACAGGGTTTCCAAAGAAAATGCTAAACAAATGTGTGAGGCAGCACATCTATCTGCAAGATCAAGGCGCATCCTGTCTTTACACTAGACAAGGAGCACAGCTCCGTTTTCTTCACCCAGAGTGCACAGTCTGTGTGTATGTATATAAGTGTGACAATATTGCTATACTTCAGAACCCAAACTGAATTATCTCTCAGACTTTAATAGTTGAAGTAAATCATAACCAGTTCTTTGGCACTGATTTCATTCTCGTCAGGAGGATTAAATACCGAGTCAACCCTATCATAAGTCAAACCTCTGATCTGCAGATTACTCGCAGATCTTTGCAACAGATACACTAACCACCGTATCTATCATAATATAAATTGCAAACTGGCTTACTCCGCCACCATATTTCTGTGAAGTAGACATAATTGCAGTCTGTCTGCCTCTTGTGTGATACGGATCATAGGTGCGAGTGGAGTTGTCCAAGCACTCACTGGTCCCCTCACCTGCCCCATTCCTTTAATTGTGCCCCAGTCACTGCTCATCCTGCCTCACATACTCCTCCCTCACACACATCCACTGGTCGACCTCTTTACTCTCTAACAGAGGAACTCATCACTGCACAATCCGTTGCAGCCTGCCCCGTTCAGTGCTGCTGGCTCTTTCACAGCAGGTTACTGTGCCTTCTTCATGGATCGCTCTTTCTCATTCAATGTTCACTCTGACTTATTTGATTCCCCTTGGTTGATTCTCTGCCTGCTCCCTCATTGACTACTCTGCGTGCTCATTCAATGGCCACTCTGTCTCATGAATTGCTCATTGCCCACTGACTCATTCTCTGTTCAGTCAGCTTCACTCCGTGCTCATTCAGGGCCCAATTCGATGAAGAAGTGCACATAGATCCCGCAAAGTCTGCATACCCAAAAACGAACCTGTGTGGCTCGTCGGGCATAAGAAAATCTGAGCGCCACGCATATTCATGGAATTGTCCATGCAAAGTAACCCCATGTACAAGTCGCAGCCGGAAGGCCCATGACACGCCCACATGCAGAGTCATGGAAACAGACCTTTGCACACTCCTCGTTTGTGTAGCAATGCACCATGGAAAAACAGCCTGAGTACCCCCCCAGCCAGGCCAGCACCCCGGCCGAGGTGCATGAGGTCCCCCATAACTATTCGCAGCACCCCCTTAACATGCGTACAATGTATCCTAAAAATCATCATTTTCCAATACACATGCGTACAAACCACCGTAAAATGGTTCCTGTACCACGCTACACAGCTTACGAGCACCACTAAGTGTGATCGGAACCCCGACTGCGTGCACACACCCCTAAATCTGATGCCTGATCTTACCTCCATGCAGAGATTCCTATGCGCAAGTGTCTGTATGCCTGCTTTCATTGGTCGATAGTTTGAGTGTATTCCGCTGCCATTTCCCTACTGAGAGGTTGCAGAGTCAGATCCATGAATATAGTGGGCGTGCGATGGACTGCCTCCTGGCCGCCCCTCGTAATGCGCAAATTTTTCCTTGTTCTTCCCCATTTTTCATGTTCCGCCCCAACTCTGATCTATGCACAAGTCACACCCACACTCTGCGAGGTGCCTCGCGCAAGGCACTCAGCCGCTCGCAGAGACATGCCAAGGCTGCACAAAGTCCCTGCACAGTACGAAAAAGTCCCACGCAGACAATTACATGAATCGACAAAATGAGTTGCACACGTGGTTTGGCGTGCAATGTCCCAATTTGCCATGCAAATAATTCCATGAATCAGAGCAATCTTTAAGCTGCCTCATTCCTGTCAGTGAACACATCACCTTTATCCCTCCTCATTCCCTCTATAATGCTTTATTCAGAACTACCTGTCTTGTTTACTTCTTGCTACCTTAAAACGTACCACTCTCTATCATGTATTCACTATATGTGCCAAAATATCTGCCAAAATAGCAAACGTTGCACTATGCTAGACTCATATCAATTATATTTCAATGCATTACCTGGTCAATGGCATGGCACACTGTGACAAATCAACTTACAGGGCACCAGTGGTCCAGGGATGAATATAGGTTTCTAAACCATCCATCAGCCCCACACCTCTAGTACACGAGAAGAGATCCGAACAGATTGGAAACACAAGCAAATTATAGACCTCCTTGTCCAATTTTGGTAACATGGACAAAACGGCAGGCTTATCTCTGTGAGGACGTGGATCATTTGTTAGTTGCAACACAACGAACATCTAACTATTAACCAAAGATAAAAGGGACTGTCCAGTCAAGGTTGTATAAAAATATATACTTTTGTAGTAGTAAACAGACTGTTCTAGCACATAACAAAATATATCACACCCTGTAAAGGTATGCAGAGGACATACAGTTTCAGGAAGGAAAAGGGATGCACTCTGGATACTGACAAGAGGGTAGTCGTAAAGTAATTAATCGCAATAGTTCAAGGATTCTTGGTTTCAGCACAAAGGAAGCAATGGGTCGTAAAATGTCACTAGGGGCTTTGGGAGAAGGACCAGGGGACAGAACCACAATGTACCTTGTGCTTGTAGAAGTTATTGGTTTTTGACAGTGTAGAGTCGGTTTCAGGATGATTTGTAGCTTCTGCGACAGATTTCAAGATGGGAGATAGCTGCGGGTATCAGGCAGCAGGCAGTTCGGCGAGCGAGGCTGGACGGATGGCTGCAGGTTGGCCCACATGTACGGCTCTGGGTTAGGAATCATTGTCTCAGTGCTGTTTGGTGGGTCTGAAGCACTGGTTGGGGCGTCTCGGACAACATAAGCGACTGTGGCATGACAACAGTCAGCGGTGCAGTCGGTTGCAGCTCGAGGGGCTCGACTGGCTCGAAAATGTCCTTACAGGTGGACGCTGGTTGATGCTTGTCGATGCACTCCTCCTAGCTTCTTCACTGGGATTGTGCCATCCTTTAAGTTGGACAGCCCAAAGCTGAGGAGAGTGTTGCAGGCACCGGCCTTGTCCTGGGTTTGGTTTAGAGACTCTCTGGCACTTCCCACCTTGGACGCTTGCTTGCAGAGCCAAGCAGTGCATGCTGTGTGCTCGTTGGGTAGCAGTTCTGGAGTTGCGGGAGGGTCCTCTGGATTCAGTATCTCCCTCTGTTCCCTTGGAGATGTTTAGGAGAGGGATCTTGCTTCCCTCTTTGGAAATCCTGGCCTTCCTTCACTGGTGGAAGCTCTAAGGCAGACTGTACCTTCAGCAAGGGTCCATATGTGTTCTTCTAATTACTCCTTGTGAATTCTTCAGATGATCTGCCCAAAGGGGGACTGAACCCTCTTTTACAGCCAAATGGACCACAGTGATTAGTGTAGCCTAAGCCTACCCTACTGAACCAATCCTGGGTCCACACCAACAATCTCCTGCATGCATTAGGTCATAACCAGAATGCTTTGCAACAGAACAAGGTGAAGGGGTGAAAACATGTAATGCTAAGTCCCTCCCATCTTCCTGTCTGTTGTGGATCAAAGGGTCTCTCTGGTTAATTGAGCTCTCTGTGGTTCCCGATTAAAGAGGCTAGTCTACCTTGCAGTTGTGGCGAGACAGACTTTCTGTCTCCTTCAAATCACATAATCCTACCTTCTGAATGGGGTCCCCCTGCTGGGGTTGCCTACTGTAAACACATAGGGCCTCATTACGAGGAAGGAGGTAACCATGCTGCTTTTTGCGGCATGGCTACCTCCATTCCGGGTACCGGGTCCGGGTTCCTGGAATGGGGAAATACCAGGCCATTCCGACCTTGGAGGGCCCGGTATTTCCTCATTCCAGGAACCCATCCCCATTCCCATTCGAGCCACCATAGGGCCCAATGGGAATGGGGAGCATGCTAACAACGGGCCTGTTAATGACAGGCCTGTTGTTAGTATGCTGGACTGCTCGCGGGAACCGCTAAGGACATCTGGTAAAACTGCTCGCGGGACCCGCTAAGGACGTCTGGTAAAACCAGGCGTCCTCAGCGAGTCCCGCGAGTGGATCTCATAATGGGGCAGTAAGGGGTTAAAGGCTCCGGCACCTTTATGGACACCGTTAACCCCTTACCGCCCTCCTCGTAATGAGGCCCATAGTCGCAGACATGACAGGTCGTTGCCCTTGATACTGAGAGGTGGGGGCTGGCTTCAGGTTGACACAGTGCATATCAAAGGTTTAGGCGTTTTCTGTCTCCTTTGTTAGTCCTGCAGCCAGGCCCCGAGTGGGCCTGTTGTAAGTATACTTTATTGGTATGTTAAGTGCTGCCACCATCTGCAGAGGGTGAACAAACAGACAGGATGGATCCATGGAGCCTTTGATAGTTAATTAGGCTGGCCATGGCAGGAGGAAGATTTTGGCCCTCACCCTTATGCGATACATCATGTACTCTACCTGTCAGATCCCAACTAATTATGATGGGTAGAACTGCGCCAGTAGGCTGTGTACACCCAGAGTATACGGGTCAATGTGTATGTGATGCAGTGAGCATATGAAAATGTTTGCAGATTAGCTCCACACATTTTCTATCATTCAATTTCATATAAAAAATTCAAAAAGCCCATGTGAGCACACACCGACCAAGTGGATGGTCGAATTCCTCACACACATCAATTTGTCTCAGTATACTTGCCACTAAACCTAATTTTTGTATAGATGCACGATGGACCTCATGCCACAAAATTGATAATTGATGACCAGCAAATCGCACTCCTCCTCGGTAGTAGTACAAATCTTCAGTATTATAAGAAATATATTAAGACTTTTTTTTATAAAATTCAAGAACAGTCCATGTGTTAATAATGTTTAATAGCACACTGAATCAGCCGACACGTGTTTCGACAGCAGCGTCGTTCTCAAGGCTTTACAAAAACGAAAATCTGACTGAATTGCTTTCTGATGTAATTTATCCGATAGGATTGTTTCATCTGATAATTATCAATTGGAGATTACAATGTCCAGGATGTTAATTGGTAGAGGCGATCTGAATGCAATAGCTTCCATGCACAATATTCTCTCATTATTTTGGGTAACGATATATCCGGGTTAAATCCCTGCGGCAGTTTTCTTTAGCAACAGTTGCTAATTATCAGGTGAAACAATCCTATCGGATAAATTACATCAGAAAGCAATTCAGTCAGATTTTCGTTTTGGAATTTAGTCCACAGTGACAAACTTGTAAAGCCTTGAGAACGATGCTGCTGTCGAAACACGTGTCGGCTGATTCAGTGTGCTATTAAACATTATTAACACATGGACTGTTCTTGAATTTTATAAAAAAGTCCTAATGTATTTCTTATAATACTGAAGATTTGTACTACTACCGAGGAGGAGCACGATTTGCTGGTCATGAATTATCAATATGTTCTATTTTACTGTGTATTGGTAGGCATTCACAGTACTTGACCCAAGCAACGTAGCTCAAGCTCTACCACTATTATAAACATTGAGGCGTGTAGAGCGCACACACAGGTCCATAACTTACCTTTTGCAGTTTAACTCATGCCACAATACCTCTTGACTTTTGTGGCAAATGCCTCATGTGTCAGTAATCTGACATCCATGGTGCCATATTTATGTAACAGACTCGCATTTCTTTGAAATTCAACAGTGCCATGAGCATACTAAACTATTTTCATGTATGTCTTATGTCCTAATTTTGTACACACAGCTGATACAATCATGATTCTAAGAAAAGCACAGACTACAGATTGTCTAAGAATCTAACAAGGTAGATCTTGCAAGACTTGCAATTTGTCATTACTCTTCCCACACACAGTGGCGTCGATAGAGGGAGCTTGGGGCAGTGGGGCCCCTCCTCTGAAATCCTGGCCTCCCCCTTGGACCCACCCTATCTCAGCCTAGCTACTTTCTCGGTTCTGTCTACAGTGCTGTGTCTGCCTGCACAGCTCACACACAGGGCCACAATCAAGGCTGTCACACAACAATAAAGAGCTGTTAAGTTCCCCCTGCATCCAAGAGCAGCCCCTCCAATCAGAATGTAGCACACAAAACCGCTAACAATGGGTCATTAGTGACTTACTGGTTTAGTGCCTACATTCTGATGGGAGGGGAGGTGCAGTGGGGTGTGGTAGTTGGTGTGCACAAAAGATTCTCTGCAGGAGTTCTTCTGACATCACACATTGGCCATTTATAGGCGGCCCCCCTACTTTTGGCGGTGGCACCCTACTTGTGTCTGTGGCCCCCTCTGTGCCCCTCCCAAATTTGATTCCTGGCGACGCCACTGCCCACACATCATCTGCCCCTTGCGCTACCCGCACGCGCCCATGTCTGTCTCCACTCATCTACACCCCCCCCCCCATGAAGAATCCAGGAGCTGAGCCACTTGACGTGGGTACTGCGCCCTCAGTAAGACTCAGTAAACTCCCTCCCCGCCCACCATGAAAAGTACTCTGCAAGACTAGTCCTCGATGAAAATCCCTCAGCTCTCAACAACATAGTACGTACATATAACAGAGCATGTGCGAGTGCACTGATGTGTGAGGCCGTGGCGTGCGTGCGTGTGCTAGAGCCAGGTGGAGACATACAAGTCGGCTGACGTACCCTGCGCCTTATCAGGTAAATGATCACTTGAAGACGCTCTATTATTTCGCTTCCGTGACAGCTGGCGCCATAAACCTCTTTATTTTGTATTGTTCGAATACAGTAGATTTGAATGATAGCGTTGGTATCTTGGAGGTATTCCCTTGATTCACTATGACAGGGAGGTGCGTGTCTGCGAAATGGGCGGGAAAGTGCGAGGTACCTGCCAAAGAGCGCCCTCGCGTCGCGGCACGTCAGTTCGTATCTCCGTTATCTCCCCCCTCAGAGATAACCTTTCCATTCGGCGCATGTTTCTCCAGTCGGCACCGCAGCTCAGTGCTGCCAAGAAGCCAGCCCCTATCAAGGTCTTTCGATTTCACACAGAACTCCGGGAAATTAACCAAAACTGTGTGAAGTGGTGTCACGTATCAAGTGTCACGCAACGGGCCCTGGGCACCGCGCTGCAGATGCACGTGACTCCACGTTCACCGTCCCACCCCTGCGTCCGTTCTTTACACCTCCCACCCACGCCATATAATTCTTGCATGCGGTCGGTCACAAAAGCACACAGGTAAACCTAATCTCTCTTTCTCATCAGCCCCTAAAGAATTATTTGTGCACCAAACCCTCTGACGGACTGAGTTCACGAATATTGCACAGTATTCGTGTTACTAGTCAGCATGCTGTAGTATTCCCGCCTGCGCCTTTCATAGAATTTTATAGAAATTATTTAGGAGCCATGCCTATGAGGATGAGTTGTAACATCAGTAAGGTACGTAAATAGGAGATGCAGTGGGTGTCAAGAGAACAGGCGAGTCACAGCAAAGGAATATGGCTTTTCATAACACAAGATGTGTGGGAACAGAGAACTGAATATAAATGTAGGGGTGAGCAAGCAGATGGCTCAGGTTCGGACTGGCCTATAGGGCAATAGGCCCATGGCCGATCCAAAAACATAAAATGCTGTGTCAGACAGTTTTTTTGGTCAAATTGGGCCACTTCTTTGGCCAGTTTGGGCCAGTTTGATGAGTTAATTACCCCTGTAGTAGTTTTGACCAGTGTTGCTGAATAGATATTCTTTAAAATGCACAATTTGAATCACACTTTATCAAATAACTCCTCTTTTGTTCCTATTCAAACAGTGTCACAAAAGGAATGAACAGCCATTTGCAACTGTGGGCCACTCTTTCATTGGTGCCCGAGACAATTTTATGCCCCAGTATGACCCTGGGGTGGTTGCAGTATCTTCAATCCTGGGACTTAAACAGCATATTGAAATCTCTCTGGCATGATTTGTACCTGCCTGCCCCTTTTTGAGCAAACTCAATTCATTTGAGTTTGTTAAATTGGAGAAATGAAATGCATTCCCTGGCAACAAAGAGCCTCGATCCTTCAAGAAGTTTGTCTGAGCGTATCTTGAGACCGTCATGCACCCATATTCTACAATTTATAATATCTAGAAAGAAATCATCGATATTTTTTGATGTTGTTTGGTTACTTTCCATTTTCAGCATTCAGCAGATACTCCATGATGTCACTGTTTGGGGTTACCCTCCAGAGGTTTGCAGAAAGAGCAGTCATTAGTTGTTGGGTAGCGCAGGAAGCTAGGATTCTATTGCCAGCTTCGTGCACAGGATAACTGTTCTCCATCTGTCAAAGCTAACTTGTCCTGATTATTAATGAAGGCTCTTCCAAGGAAGCGAACGTGTGTGTCCTCACTGACATAGCAGGGGCCTCCCGCAGTCCTGTGATGCGGAGGACCCTAGGTGTACGGCAGGCACCCTGAAGCTGCCTAGTCACACAGCAAGGGCTGCAGGCTCCTTTTAGATCAGCAGTCTTGCGAGTCCATTACAATGGTTACACTTTGTTTGGGGCATATTTCTAAGATAAAATGGGCATGCTTCAGTGAAAGAGGGTCACTGTGGGAAGTCATGTACCAAGAGAAGCCCACTGAAGCAGCTAGCAGCACACGAACTAAAGGTAAGTGAAACAAAAACATGTTTTTATGCATGCATGTTTCACTGTACTTCATTGTGTGTGCAATATTGTGAATGGGTCTGTCTATGTGAGAGAGAGATCTGTGTGTGTGAGAGAATGTGTGGGTGGTGGGGATTTGGTTGTGTATGAGAGGTATCTGTGTGTGGGAGATTATAGTGTGTGGGAGATCTGTATGCTTGTGAAATGTGTGTGTGGGAGAAGTATCTGTGTGTGTGTGTGTGTGTGTGTGTGTGTGTGTGTGTGTGTGTGTGTGTGCGTGTGTGTGTGTCTGTGTGGGTGAGAGAGATCTGTGTATGTGATCTGGGTGTGCCTATGGAATCTGAGTGCGAGAGAGAAAGAGAGTGTGAGATAGTGTGTTTGGTGGGTGTGACTACATATAATGTTTCTAGATACAATTTAGGCTTATCTTGTTTGTCATCACAGTGATATATTGGGCATTCGGGTACTGTTATAGATTTAAGCCACAACTTCAAGAAAGGTATTTACAATGATCATCACCGGCATAGAGTGTGGCCGCAGATTCATGAAAATCATATACAGTGGCCATACTGGCATCGATTGTGGCTGCAGTTTCATGGAAGTGGTTCAAAGTTTCCATGCTGGCATTGATTGTCGTGGCAGCATCATGAAAGTGTTTTGCAGTGATCATTGGCCCCAACTTCACGAAAGTGCTTCAAAGTGACTTTGTAGGAATACATTGTGGGTGCAACATCAATGTGATTTACAGTGGCATTAGTGGCCTATAGCGTGGGCGCTGTTGCATGAAAGCGACTTAGTTTGTGAATGTTGACATGATTTGTGGATACAGGCATTATGAAAACTCTGTACAAATCTATGTATATAATTGGTGAAATGGCATCTCGCAGATTTTTTCATGTGTTACCCTAGAGAAGCGATTTTGAATGGATTATCACCCCAGTTTTTTGACAAACTTGTGCTGTAAAATGCACTGTTTAAACACATTATTTAAAATATTTTCTCAGGTGATGAACACCTCCCTCCACCACCATACATTACTTGAGACTCCCTCAGTAGCTTGCACACATTTGTGGGAGATGTTAATGCCCCTTCACTAAAAATGTTCACTGGCCGCGCTACTGACCTTCAATTATTTACAATATTAGAATCCCCTCAGGAGACGTCTGATACTCCACAGGTCAAAGTCTGCCTCCCTCACTTGCATGTACATAGCACAGTGATGGCTGGTACATTTGGGCAATAGACACCGCTCCTCTTGTTTGTGCACAAGGTGAAAGATGTAAGGTTTGATTAAAAGAATGACTACTTTCACCAAGTGCGCAGTGTACCTCTGACAACGTGATCATCATTCACATTGCACATGTGTGTTGACCCAGACATGCTTGGGAGTCTATCTTGGCCTGAGCTTTTTGGTGTAGCTTCCGGCGGGGCCCCCTCAGCGAGTCTCACATGGGGCCCTCCAGATTCTGTTTTATATCACAGTTTGTGCTGCTTATCTTACTGAAAAGGGGAGCGATCAAGGGGCGATACATGAATATTAAGAAAAAGCCCAAAATGAGCTTAGAATCACCAGAAAGGAGGCGCTGTATTGGCGAAAGAGAAAGAGCAGAGTATCAAGCTGTTGCTAATAAACACTAGTTACAGCTGCAGTGCCTTTTTTCAACAGCTGTTGGCCTGGATTATCAGCACTTTGAGATGGGCACCTTACACATGTCATATATTTATTGCCTGCAGGAAGGATAGGCAAGTAAACATATTGTCTAGATTCTAGCTCTATTTGCAGAAACATTGTGTGATCATGGAAAGTATCAAAATACATAAACACATGTTATTTAATGTACCTCACTAGTGTCCCTACGTTCTATGTCTGGTGCCTTCTTTTATCACTCATCGCCTCCTTAAGCCTCTCCAGTTTTTTGTTTTTGCTATTAGGTGGCACTTTAGCACCAAGTATAAGCCGAAACTATTGCATTGAGCATGCATAGGAGGGGAATGGGATGTGTGCAGGTACACAGCCTGTGGGTATTGAATGTTTAAGCACCCATTAACTGCCAAAACACTAGAGCAAGGTGTGGCTAGAGGGCACCAGGTGGAATTTGGGAGTTAGAGGGGGTCTAGGGACCGAGTTTGCAACACAAAGCTTTCTGTAACATCGACTATAGCCTTGAATCGCCAACATCGCAAAGCAAACAACGTCACAGAAACAACATGTGTTGTGAGGGAAATGGAGAGAGCAGGGGAGGTGAGGAGGCCATCTGGGGAGTGGTGGGAGCTGGCAGAGATGATAAGGCCTGGGGGGTAGGAAAGCATTTTTTCTGCTGTTTTCTGATATTCACAGCTATATCCGAGGCTATAATGGACTATGGATAGCCAAGGGTATGCGTAGTTCAGTACCAGCGCTTAGTTTAAAAATATATATTTATTTGTACAGCTGTTGTGTCGTCGGGGGTGAAAATCATGATTGCCATCCA
The DNA here is from genome assembly GCF_040938575.1 of Ambystoma mexicanum. Taxonomy (NCBI): domain Eukaryota; kingdom Metazoa; phylum Chordata; class Amphibia; order Caudata; family Ambystomatidae; genus Ambystoma; species Ambystoma mexicanum. Next base: position 1,438,227,157 of record NC_090929.1, on the reverse strand, counting down.
GGTCTCCCATCCATCCAGTAACCAGGACACACCCTGCTTGGTTTCAAAGTAAGGAAGGGGACAGCCTCCTCAGGCCATGTTGCCCGATAAATGAGCTAAAGTAACAAGACCACTTAGAGAAACGATATGCCCTTTCCTTGCGATGAAGCTAAGCAGCGTCAGTCCCGGTTACTGCATGTATGGGCGACCGAATGGGCATCCACATTTTTTTAAAACCATTCTACTCTCAGTCCTTGAAAGGTTTGCACTCAGAGACCATCTTCTTGCCTTTTGCTGAATTGCATTCTGGTATTTAGATATGTTTACACCAACAGTAGTTTTTCCATTCCGGCAGTAAATGAGAAAAACCCTGCTTAGCTTCAAAGCGAGGAATGGGTCAACCACCTAAGGCCATGTTGCCTAATAAATGAGCCCACCTTACAAGACCACTTAGTGAAACATGGGCTAAGGGGGCTGGATCCTTCCTTGCTTTGAAAATAAGCTGGGTCGATCCCGGTTACTGCATGGATGGAAGACAGTCCACAGTCCCGAATGCCATGTTTTTTCTTAGTTTTAAATATCTCATAACACACAGCATCGGCATTATTTTTTTTTAACTATGCTACTTTAATACTTTGAACGTTTTGCACTCAGAGACCATTTATTTGCCTTTTGCTGAATTGCATTCTGGTAGCTGTAGTCTTACAGTCAAGATGGGGGAATAATGCCACAATTGTACACTTTTTGCCTAACATAGTTCTATATGGATTTATATATTTGGATGACACTATGGTATGTGAACTTTCCAAGTAAGCTTTATAAAGCAGAGTATTGTTGAAAGCCAGACATGGGGATGAGGAGGGGAAATTATGAGAGGGCATGTAAGTCATTAGTATTTGACCACAATGTGGCAAGAGAGTTTACAATCTTGGACACTGGTGCAGGTATTTTTCCCTGAAAGTGGCTGTATTTCAGGGCACCAGTAAAGGACACATGTGGGTGGACAGCGTAACAGGGGGTGCTAAGTTAAGGTGGCTTTAGCAGAATTTCAGGGTTTTGTTGCGTTAAGTTCTCACCTTAATGTCCCTGCAAATAAAGTTTTTTCTTGATATATATATACTGCTTAGGTAATTTAGTCATGGGTACAAACAGTTCCTAGGCTGGTGGAATACCAGAGGCATCCACATCCCCAACCACCTCTTTTGTGATAAAGTAGTTGAGTATGTGGGAAAAAGGGGGTGTATTACATTCTTACTACCTCAAATATGAAGGAAAAAGCAAACAAAGCTGAACTGAACAGAGGATACTGAGAGAGCACAGAGTCTGTGTAATATTATAACGTTAATCCCCACACCCGAGTTAAAGGCCTGAGCAAAGGGCACCCAGAGAGGGTTGGAGAGGGTCTTTAGGCTATTCGCACCCCGACTTTCCATTCTGAAAACCTGAGGTGTTAAAAAAACGTTTTTTTTCATTCATTGAACGGGACAATACTGTCTAAAGATGGCTGCCATATGCAGCCCCTCTTCCATTTCCATCTTGGCCACGGAGTGGCAGCAGAAGCACAGCGGCAGTGGCAGAGGTGCTGCAACTGATGAAGAGGTAAGTGGGGTGTGAGGGTGGTGAGAACTGTAAAAAAAGATAAGGGACGGTGAGGGTAAGATGGCGCTTCAGGTGGGGAAAGCAGCCTCCAGGTTCCATGGAACACAGGCTGAGATTGGCAGTTTCAGACCACGATCCAAGGAACCTGATTGGCTGCTCCCCCCACCCCGGGTGCTAATATTTAATGGTAAATACTTGAATACTTCCTATGCATAGGCTGTGTGCTTCAACGGGATAAGGGGCTGCAGTGGCAACAGAAGGGAGAGGGACATGAGGGAGGAGAGAATAAGAGAAAAAGAAGGTGGAAAGAATAGTATGCAGGAGAAGGAAGGAGAGAAAATAATGTCATATTTAGCATCCAATGGGCGCCAACATTTCAGAAGTGAGCACTACATGACTAATTTACATCACATATAATATTAGTTGATAAGCTCTTATACAGTTGGAAGGTGTGAGCAGATCCTGCTCACTATCGCTCCTGGGCACTCCTATCAGAGGTGAGCGGCTCACCCACCTGCATTTCTACTTTGCTTGCTTCTTTATTTCTTTCTTTTTAATTCCCATGTCTCCTTCCCTCCCCTGTCCTCTTCCCTCACTACTCCCGCCCACAAGCGGATTGGTGGCTTCTCCAGGAAGCACAAACATACTCAAGCACACTGCTCGATGCGCTCCTTTTGATCGCTGCAGACCCATGAGAGCGGGTCCTGCTTGCTGTCCCTCCTGGGCACTTCAGTCAGAGGTGAGTGGCCCACGCGCCCGCCTTTCTCCTTTCCTTGTTTGTTTGGTTCTTTCTTTATTCTTAATTCCTCTGTCCCCACATTGTCTGCTCCCAGTTCCTCCTTGCCTCCCAACTCCCTCCCCTGTCATCTTCTCACCACGCTCCCACTGACATGTTGCATGATATGTGGCTTCTCCAGGAAGCACAAACATACTTGAGCACACTGCTTGATGCACTCCTTTTGGATGTTGCAGGCCAGTGAGATTGGGTCCTGCTCGCTGTCCATCCTAGGTTGTCCAGTTGGAGGTGAGTGGGCCACCCGCCTACCTTTCTCCTTTGCTTCTTTTTCTTTCTTTCTTTCTTTCTTTCTTTCTTTCTTTCTTTCTTTCTTTCTTTCTTTCTTTCTTTCTTTTTCTTTCTTTCTTTCTTTCTTTCTTTCTTTCCTCCTTTCTTTCTTTCTTTCTTATTCCCCTGTCCCCATGTTGCCTGCTCCATGTGCCTCCATCTCTTCCATCCCTTCCCTCTCCCTCCCCTGTCCTCTTCCTGCCACTCTCCCACTCCCACCCAAACACTGTGTGATTGGTGACTTTGCCAGGGAGCAGCCATCTTTACGGAGCCCCATGGCAGCCTTGCCGGGGCAGTCTGCAAAGGGCCAGAGGCAAAGGGCAGCTCCCTAGAGCAGCTTCCATCCCCTGTTCACACCTGTTCACCTAGGGAGCCCCAGCCAAGCCCTGATAGTCAGCAGCTACCTTCAGGTAAGAGACGACAACATTTACTCCTTAATGTAATACTAATTAGATAGCTGTAGTCAGGTGTCTAAAAGTTTGGTGCATGTTTAAAGTGCACTCTTTGTATAAACGTCAGGTGCATTTCTAGAGCATAGCCACTGCTCTGAATTTAGGCACCCTTATAGACCTAAGCAACAGATTAAATTGAGTGCATATTTAGATCCTAGTCAATTTCCTCACTCCAATTCAAAGCTAGCCATGGTATTGCTCTTTGATGAATTCTGAAAGTAGACATAGCATTGCAACTAGACAAATTGTGAAGGTTGCCATTGTGTTGCACACAGAGGAATTTAAGATTATTGAATGTATTGCACTGAGAGGAAGTCAAGGGTAGCCATTGTTTTGGACTTAGAAGAACTGTGAAGGCTAGCCTAAGTATTCCACTTCGAAGAATTGCGAAGGCTAGTCTATATATTGCACTTAGACAAATCCTCAAGGGTAGTCAATGTATTTCTCCTAGAACTGGGAAGGTAGGCTAATGCCATCCAGAAGTCAGTCCCTGAAATCCTAGAACTGGGAAGGTTGGTCAGTGCCATCCACAAGTCAGACCCTGAATTCCTCCAACACAAGCTTACAAGCTACCAACCCATAAGAATTCTTACATCTGGACCTGCACTCCTCCATGTGAGCCTCCCCCCTCAATTCCACCAGATTTGGAGTAACCTCCCTCTTTGACCAAGCTCCCTCCCTCTGGAACTCCCTTCCACTCAGCATCTGCAGCAATGAGGACTACTTCTCCTTCAGGAAGGCAAACAACATGGTTCTTCCCTGCAGCAACCTGACATTTCAGCGTTACCTTAATGACCCCTATTCCTTGGCACTGTCAGTGCCTCCCCAGTGCATTCTCCAGAGCAAGGTAAAGTATCATTTTGGAGCAGACGGGACGATCTGATGACACTGCTACATCAAAAGCAAAGCTCCAACTGAGCCTCAAGGTACATAGTTACGCACACGGCCACCCACCAGCACGAATACAACAGACTAAAACACAAATCAAACATCTTTACCATCAGAATGCAGCTATGTCCTATGACAAACAATTCGGTCTAGTTGGACACATAATGAGTCTCTCACACTCACACACTCTCCTGACCATCCCTCAGCACCTATGCACATGCCTGACCATCATGGGTTGCTTACTTGGTCTCAGCCATCCCACCCAACTCCCTATTTTGGTCAAATGCACACACACATTCCAATCCTTTTGACAATGTTCCCATGCCATGGACTTCGGTCCCGCGAGGGCGTTCTGCCCACAAGCACATTGAGGCCATACTAATGGGATAAAGCCGCTATATAAATGACAAACTAATACTACTGCTATTAAAGTGCTAAGTGGGAACATAAAAGGGAGTGGCAGAAAAAGAGGGAACAGAAAGAGGGGCTCATGGTATAAGAGAGATTGAAGAAGGAACATGATGTTGTTGTAGTTGTTTGTACATCAAATAAAGGGGCTAAGCAACTGCAATGTCGACTGCAATGGTAAGCAGCAAGGGGTGGTCAGTTGAGCTGTCTACCCTCTATATAAGAAAAGACTGCCTCACTGTGAGTCAGGAGAGCTGAGCTCTAATCCTGGCTTCCCCACTGACATCACTCTCTCCCCACTGCAACCTAAATGCATTTGGCTGCTTTTATTACATGTTAAAATCTTAATTGTGCATAGTACAACCATAAAACCCCATGGGTGGTATTACAGAAACTTTCCATTAGTGCCAATGCAAGAAGCACTAGGTCATGTATTGCCCCAGTGCAAAAAACGTATTCTTTCAATACATTTTTGTAACAGAACTATGTTTGCCCTAGTCATTTCTCCTGGTGCAAAAATGCATTGAAATAATATGAGGATTTATTTTGCACTAGAGCAATGTTTGCCCTGGTGCTAATTGCACTTGATCCAGTACAAAGTTTCTGTAATGCGGCCCTGCTTCTCCAATACGATCCCTGTTAAAAACGACTAAGACAAGGCTTTTTAACACATAAGTGCCATGCAAATTTGACCACATTGTGTGATTCTAGGCAAATAACGTAATCCCCTGTGCCTCATGTGGTGCAGATTACAGTTGATAAATTAGAAATGGTTTCTATCTAATCTGAAAAAAACAAGGATTTTGGAGCACCAAGCGTACTCCTCTGGATAGACTTCCAGTTCATTCCAGTTCCATCTTATCTATTGATTTCTTTTGGTATTTCTATGTTAGTAGTTACATTTCCTGTATTGTTTTCTGTTGATCACATATAGCTCAATGTCCAAATACCTATAATATGCCATGGTTTCCAGTACTACCCATTTACAGTTGGGCAATTGGCATTTCCACCAGGGTCAGCGTGGAATGCTTAGGATCAGAGGAAATATATTCACTGCTTAATTTCTGAAAAACAAAATCTTTAAATTAGTAATAGATCAGCCCGTCTCCGGGTGCAAATTGTCAGATGTGGGTGAACAAATAGTCTTCTTCTGGCAATGCATCTGACTGCTGTAAATAATTGATCTAAGTACTAGGCTTCCAGCATCATCATCTACGTTCATGTAAATACTCCCTGTTAGTCATGAACTCATAGGCAGAGAGTGATGACTAGACTGCTTGACCCCAAAAGTCTGGCTATATAAGTTCCCACCTGAGGTTTTCTAGTTCCGGCAACTACCCCTCCCCCCATGGGCTTCAAGTGTCCTTGTGCTCATCAGAGTTATAAAAATAGCACACGGACCAGGCAATCAACGTCGATTGGCACCACCTGCTAGATTTTGGGCAGTCCACTATGTTTTGCGCATGTGTAGGTCACCTCACTGTAAATCCCACTTATGGTCCCAAAACAGCAGCTGGAGAAATTAAGGGTTTATGAGAAGGTAGTAGGAAGAGACCTTTGGTTACCTGTACTCATTTAATTACACTTTCATGTAAGATTTCTTGCAACAGCGCCTCGATGCCCCTGGGGTGTAAGTGCGCTGTGCAAATGCAAATAAATAGGATGGTGTTCTGGGGGCTGCAGTGCAGACGATCCTCCCAGCACGGCCCATAATGAGGAATGATGTCCACCCCTATTATCAAATGTTTAGAGAGTGTACCCAACTTGTAGGCCCTAACCTTAATGGTTTGACCAACGTATCCTTTCATAAGGTCATGACCAATGGGAAGTGCAACTGGTTATAATGCCCAATGACTTTGGCATTGCAGAGTTCGCAGCTAGACCAATTTAATTACAAGGACACTTTTCTTGTGGCCTGGCTTATTAGCCACCAACACATTGCATGCTGAAGCCTTTGGGTCCCTCTTTCTGATCCAAACTAGAAGTCCCAGCAAGCAACGTACTGTTGGCTAAAAAGCCAGGACTGGATCCATGTGTTATGGATAGAATGTGGCTGAACATGTTTCATGCACGGCTCTGGGCAAAGCATAAAGTCTGCAATGTTGTGAACTCCGTTTCATGGCACCACCACCCACAAGCACTACACATCCAAGTCCGCCCAAAGTTTTCCCTAAAGCGATGAGAGCTGTTTTCCTCGTAGTTCTCGGAATACAAAACAGCTGCTAGCCCATCAGAGGAAGTTATGCTGGCCACGGTTGTAATCTACTGGCCAGTGGGGTCGCAGGTACTGCTAATTCGCCAGCTGTCGGTTGCGAACAGTGGCAACGGGCCCGGCAACTTGCAGGTGAAATAATTTGAAATTCGGCGTTATATTGAGGGTAAAAGCTACCTTTTATGAACATGCCATAACCAGACTGGCATCTGGGGTGACCGGTTGGGCTTTCCCATATTCAAACATTTTGGGAAATCAGACCCCATGTTTTTTGGGCAACACTACTTCGGCTCTGGGCTCTTGTTTACGAAGCCATTATAAATGTTGGTGGTTTAGTCTTGGCTCGGTTTATTGGTAGAAATTCGACTTAAACACTTCATGCGAACAATCTCTTAAAATAACGCCCAGGAATGGGGTATTGGCCTCGAAATAACAAGCCACCATCACCTGATAATCCTAGGTCAATTTTGGGCTCCCTAACTAAGTAAACACGTAATGCCCAGAAAAAGTAGACATTTCATTTTCAACATGCAACGTTAAACATACATGTTTTTTTTCTTCTTTTCCTTAATGCGGGTCACTGAATATATTGTACGCGCTAATAAACATATTGAGCACAAATGCAGGGCAGGCGTTTGGTCCTCTGTGTTCTCAGCATTAGTTACCCAACAGCGAACCCTGTCCTTTTAATAGCTGATATTTTTGGAATTAATAGATTTTCCAGGCAGGCGCCAGGCCTTTCTAATGCCCTCCACTTTCTAAAATGTCCTCAGAGGATTGATTTGAATTTGTCATTTGTTTCACGCCACTGCCCCGACTTCTTTCTTTCGCCCCCGTCTGCAGTGAATAGCATTTGCTCTGCATCTTAATTGCATTCGGACGAGGGCGCCTGATATTGGGGTAAGCAGATGTTCGCCCATTCAACGCTGCAGATGTCCCTCACCTCAAACTTCTAAATAACTGCAGGGCTGATTCCGCGCGCACCCAGAAATGATCGGCGGGGGGAAAGAAAGGGGAGCGGAAGACGCAGACAAAGAGATATGCATGTCTCGGTGGCATGGAACTAAACACATTTTTTTTCAGCGTTCTTATCCTGAAATCGGTTTCATATTTCCAAAGGATTGTATGTTTAAAAGTACTTTTTCATCAGTCAGGGTGTGAATGGAATACGACTGGCCCGGGGCCCCTCTCCACGCCTACCTCGTGCAGCATTCGCCCCCAACACACACACACACCCTTTGCCAACACAGCGTGCCCACATCTGACACACAGGCAGCTCCGCGCACGGGCGAGGTACAGAAGAAAGGCCGGGCAGCATCTGCCAACACATTTGTAAAGATGAACGAGAATCGCAGCCTTCTTATAGAACGCCACGCGAGCGACCAATGCCATTATAAACGTGTCCTGTGCATGGGTTTGCTAGCGTGACAATGAGCTGCCAACTGGCACACAGTTACTGACAACGCGTTTTACAAAACCACCCGAGAAACCAAACCTACACAGACGCGAAGCTAAACGCATGAGCGAACACACAGGGTACCATTTCTTAAAATGCAGCGCATTCCCTAAACTGCTTTACCAAGGAGGGCTGCCAGGCTGCTGGGAGGGCAGGTGTAACCAGATACAGTGCTATTCGTACAACGTGTATACTCACAGCCTCTCCGTGCTCCTGGGGATGCTCTTGGGCACAGCTTTGAGTCCCAGTCCGTGGCAGTCCACAGTAGTCCCGCTGCAGGTACACAGAGCCGGGCAGCCGTGGGCACGGAGCTGGCATGCCACACTCCAGACCAGGAGCCAGAGCCCAGCCCTCAGCTGCGCGGATCCCGAGAGCCCGCTCCTCAGAGCCATGCTGGCACCGACGCGCCTTCCCCAAGCTACTGTAGCGAGAGGAGCCTTCTAGCATCACACGCCGTCCTCCAGGGGCTCCAGGCAGTGTTCAGATCCTCTCGCAATCCCAAGGCAAACGAGCAGATACAATACAAAAGAATGTCAAAAAAAGCAAAGATTAAAAAAGAGGCGAAGCGCCGCTCTTCTCTTCTGTGCCTGCTTGGGTACTCTCTAGGCGTGCAATGTAGGCAGCACCTTTGCAATTCGTCCAGTCTGCTTGGGTTCAACTCTTCCTCTCTCCTCAGTGGCTGGAGTGTTCCCCGCGTCCCCGTCCTCTCCGACTTCCAGTCCTTGTGTCTCAACTGATTGCAGGGGAGAGATGTATAAACCAGAGGTAGTGAGCGCTTATGCACACACGCACACACACACACACACGGGGGCACAGAACAGCAGTCATCCATCAATCCAAAAGCACACACGCATCAACCCTGACTCCTCCCTCGCCCCCACCCCCTGCCACCAAATCCCCACTCAGGCTGGAGTAGAGCACAGTTTCAGAGCTGCACTGTGCCCTCGCAGGAGGGAAGAGAGAGGGGTGGGATGGGGGCTGGTGCATTCTCTTTGAAAGTGGCACATACATAGCCATCAACACTCACCGCTTTATTAAAAGTAATGGAACGTGCGTGCCCCGCAACCACGTCCCCCCTCGTGTCGCTCATCTTTCAAATAGAACTAAAACAGCCGCAGGATATTAAACACACACGCGCGAAAGCACTGCCATTTCCACGTCTGAGTGAATCGATTTAACTTTGCCCAGTAGTGCCGGTTGTGATCCATAGTGCACACATTTAGTTAAATGCTAGCAGCAAATGGGCTTTCTCCTCGCAGGCTCTGGTTTTCTTCAATGTTTTAGGCTAAGAAGAGAGAGAGAGAGCGCGCGCGTTGCTGGAAACGCAGCCTGCCCTTCAAGTGCGAAGTGCACAGATCCGGCGGATAAAAGGTCTATTCAGAGAGAAGGAGAATACCACGCGAGGGGGGCACGGCTGGCTCCCCGCTACAAGCTGCCGAGCGGCAGACCCCTAGACTAGCCACTGGAGCCCTTTCGATTGTTGGTGAAATAATGCATGCTTTTAATTATTTTGCACAAAACAAGAGGGATTAGATCAATGGATGGTAATTCTGCAGCGAAGGGAGTCATGCTGCTACTGGCAAGATGTGTCTGAGAAGCCAGCCTTTGTAGACTACCCACACAGGATGTCAATTGCAATGTTTCAGATAGAAACAGACCTGTGTATACAGATTGAGAGATACAAGATGAATATATAGAGAGCAAAGCGGATGCGCGTTGAAGAGATTCGTCAATTGCAAAGTAGTAGCCTACAAAACACCAAACACAAAATAGTCAGCTAGATGGAGGCACTCAAACGTATCAAAAGACAGGGTTTGGTATATAGATAGACAGGTAGAGGCGTTTAGGAACCATTTGCCATTTGTAATGTTTCACGATACAAACTGATGGATATGCCAGTGCTTTAAGTGGGGTAAGAAACTGAGGGGGGGGGGGGGGTCATTTGGGGGCGTGGCCTAATACATGATGGGCGTGGCCTATTTGGAGGGCAGGGCCTAAATGCGACATGGTAAAACTGGTCAGGCCTACATTACTATGTACATATTGTGTAGCAGACTGCTTGCTACATGGCTTAAAGTATAACAAATCAAAGCTCAAGGCGATCATTTATTTATGTGGTTTACTGCACTGAACATAGCTTATCTTATTTGTGAACCAGAGTTTATGCTACCCATGCCTGCCACTTATGCTGTGCCCATGCATTTTTTATAGAACAAAAATTGGCAATAAGGGCACATTGCTAGTGAGTCACATTCCAAAAGAAAACATTGCAAAAGAAAAAGAAAAAAAAAGTTTATTTGCCAGGTGGCATTTTAAAATGCTCATTTGCAACAGTTAAATAAACCGCAAACCACTTGTGACAATTAGAATTTTCAGGAATATTGAAAAGTTAGGCAGTGACAAAGGCAGTATTCTAATGCCATAGTGGGATGTTATAGCCCAGGGCCAAGGCCTTATCTGGTGTATTGGCCCACACTCAAGTAACAAGGGTAGGATTTGTCAACCCCGATTGAAGCCCCTCTCCCATTTTGCTATGAAATTAGAATACATCAAAGTCCCAACCATGAGTCAAAAACAAAAGGTGCTTTGTACATTGGAATGGATATTGTGAAAGTGAAATGTCGGCTCATGGACATACAGTAATTAGCACCAGGAATAAAGATCAGGGTGTTAAGGGCCAGCATTGTGTGAAACAAATCCGGTATCAAATCCGGTATGGCATGCCAAATGCAGTAATTAGCACCAGGAATAAAAATCAGGGGAACCTAAATGAAAGAAAATGATCATTAAGGGTCAGGAGAATGCTTCATATTTGTGCCAGGGAAAGGAAAACTACCCAACATAATGCCCATGTTGCTTCACACAACCAAGATAGTCCAGAGGACCAAAGAAAACTGAATATCAGGGCGCACCAGGCCGGTTCATAGAGCCACCATGAGGATACTGCTGACTTCGGTGCAACAAATGGTGCAATGGGAAAACAAATGTAAGAAAATGCATGCGATCCCATACTTGCCAACCCTACAGATTTAGGCAGTAGGCTACTGCCTTTCAAGCAGTCCTACCGCCTACAGATTTCAGTGACAGATCCTACTGCTTTTTACAGTGGCGGCATGTCATTTTTGTGACTCTAAGGCAGGCTTCAGGACAAAGCATGCAACACATTAGTCTGTCTATACAGTGGACTGGTAGGTGATTACTTTAATTGGACTCAGACCAATCCACTGAACTGACCGCTACTTGACTCTGTCCAGCACTCTTGCCGGGACAACCCTTAGGTGAACCACCAGTGAAAGCAAGTGGCAGAGTGTAACACCATCACACAGCATCTGCTGACAATTTGGTGTTAAGTTACCATTCACAATTATTCAATTTTTACATTTCAACATCTTTCCATGTTGTGCTGTTTGTATGTTTTGTATTTCCCTGTGATGTCATTGTTATGGGAATTATTATTTTTGAAACTTGAAAAATCCTACACATCTTTTTGGTCACAGAATGTTGGCAAGTATGCGATCCTCCTCGCATGCGAGGGAACAAACAGCAGAATGTTTGGAACAAGGAAAATAAAGGAAATAAAATGCGTGCGAGGCTCGCACGCATTTTCTTTCATTTATTTTCCCTGTTCTAAATGTTCTGTGGTTTGTTGTGGGTTTGCGATTGCATTATACCGAGCTAGATAGGTACCCCCCCTGTCATACCAGGTCAGTACCACGAGTTAGTTCATGAGTCTCTTTATCATGTATTGAGGTTAAGATCTTGGCTACGACCTTCCAGATTCTGAACAAAGCCAGGTTGGGACCCCGTTATAGGTGTTAATAGATCTCTGCCAAAATAGGAGGTCCTTTATAGTGTCTAAATGATGTACAAATTCACCAAAGTGGATCATTTGCTCAGCACCCAAACTTGGACATTCAGTCAGAACGTGATTAGCCTTCTCACTACGGCAATAGCGTTCCTGTTGTGGAATGTACCATGAAGAACCCAGAACGCTCAGCACTGGCAAGTGGTTAATATGCAAAAGAAGTATAAACCTTTCACAAATGATTAGATGAACATGTATCTAAATATGGCTGCGCCTTCTTAAATGTGTACAGCACATTAGACACAAAAGCAGAGCTTTTTAGTGAGCTCAAATGCATAACATTTTCATTCCAGTCCCATAAATCTAAATTTTTTTCAAATAGGTACCTGAGGTCAGAAAAATCACCCCCCATCCCCAATTTGGGATCTATCCATAGTCATTAAAAAAAATATTCATATTCTTGCTGAAGCTCAACTTTGTTATGAGCCTTAGCTCAGCGTTGCCTAGGCTCTGAAGAAGAGGGTTAGAAGTGCTGCTCAGCATTTTTATGTACAGAATAACTCTTTTTTTTAGGACCAAGGAATTAAGTAACATAATACCAAGTTCTAGTCGTACGTAATATGACCATGGGAACACAGTTGGGCAATCCCAATAGTTTCCTCCAAAATCGGACTTCAACCAGGTGGAGCCATTTCAGGTCGAGATTGTGGGGTAAAATAGAGCCCCTGAATGTCAGAAATAAAGAGGCCAGGTCAATATTTAAGAGTGAAGCTGACTGGTGCTATCAATTGGAAAATCCAGGCCAGTCCCAAAACACTTCTTTTTCTGACTTAAGGCAAAGTGACATAGAAAGCAAGTTACTCTCTATTAAGTGAACAAGTGCGCAAGTGGAGAAAGGCCTACTTGGAGCATTGCAATACTCATGTTATTTCTACTGTTATATCAAAGAAAGACGTTACACATGGACATAACTGTGGCAGTATACATGGGAGGAAAAGAAATAGTTGTGCATTTGGAAGCTAAAAAGGAGGAATGATACCTGACATTTAAGAAATAAAATGACGGACAGAGTGCATTCATCGGGAAGAAAGTGACATTAAGTCCATTGTATAAAATGACAGCATGAACAAAGAAGGGCATATTTTGTTTGGTGTAGATTTGAATACTGCTTAATTATGTAACTATGGACTATCTGTGTGGAGAGAGTGAACTTATTTCTGTTTATACAGTATGTAAAGAAAAATGGCATTCAGGAACATCAGGCCTAAATGTAATTTGAAATGCAACATGTTAAACATACAGTGGCAATGGGAAATGACCTTCCTTTAGGACCAAGAATGTAACTGTCTGCTGTTATTTTCCTCCACTGAGCTGCTAGGAATCTGGAATTGTGACCCGACCTTTGGGGGCTGGGTTCACCAAGGCAACCGGCCTGTAACTTCAGTAAAAATATAAAGGAATACAAAGCTAGAGATCAAATTTGTGGTCAATTGCTGATAACACAACCAACAGACACAACCTTTAAGGTGAGGTTCCCTGTAAAAAGTGCATTTAGTTCTGAACAAAGACCCTTTGAAATCTGAACTCCGGGCCTGTTGGAGCTGGCCCCACCAAGAAGAATGTCTGGTTGTCAATTAGTTGCTGATAACAGGTCCTGCAGAAGTAACCCTGAGGTCAAGCCTCTCATAAACTGTACATTAAGCACTGAGCAGGATGGCTGGTCACATGTCTTGAGAGAAATGAAACTTACAGGGGCCATGTTATGGCCTGCCATTGATTAGACATTGAATACAAATGTTCCTTAATAAAAGGAGGAGCGTGTGTCCTATACAGCCCACTCGGGTTCAAATTAAACAGGAGAAAAAGCCCATAGGGACCCTGTAAAATTAAAGTTTTGTGATGTACCTAATTTAAGTTATGTGGAAAAATATGACTTTTGCCATTTTCATACACCTGGGAAATGGGAAAGTTGACACGGGAGTAGATCATGAATGAGGTTTAAATGGGAGACTGTCAAAATGTTAGCTATTTGGGTGCAGTGGCAAACCGTGAAAAATGGTAGCTCTACCCAGAGAGCGTGTGCCGAAATAAAATTAGTATGCCCCGACTCGCCATAAAATATAGAACAAAAAAATATCTATGTTCATGTGGTTACCTGAAAGATTAAGGGGGTTGTCACTGTATGAGATTTTTCAGAACAAAAGAGGCATGAATCCTTGTCAATTTGAAATGATGTATCTATTCTCCTCCCTCAGCCTACATCATACATATCTCCCAACTTCTGGTCCTACCAGCAGCCAGTGGGCATCCTGGTGGGAGGTGAAGGGAACAAACTAGCCGATCCTGACCACAGGAATTATGACCTGGTTGCAGTGTCACTAGCCCTAGAAAAGGCCAGGTTTGCATCAGAACTGGGTATTTTGTTAATTATTCCAGGAGAGAGCTGCTGCTGGACTATTGCGAGGAACAGCTAGCAGAGAAGCCTCCATCCTTGCATTGGAGACAGTGACTGGGAAATAGAGAAGCTAGCTGGGACCCAAACCAGAGGGGCAGAAGGAGTCTGGGTGCAGGAGAACATCCTTGACTGAAAGCCCTAGACCAGACCTGTGCTATCTTCAGAGGAGCCCTGCTATTTTCCCCGAACAAAGCCTCCTATGTAAGTAGATATCCCAAAGCCATCAATTGTGTGGGGAGCCACCTGCCTTTATCACTTTCCATTAGTGGGTCATGGGTGGTGAAACTGGATAGGACATTCACACAATTTATTAAATCTCACCAAAGCATATCCCCCCACAGAAAACTACCCAGCTGTTGAAATTGCATTGTGTTGGAAGCAGCCAGCCTTAATTCTTTACATCAGAGTGTGGGGAGGGTGAAGCTGTGTAGATCCTTAGCACATTTGATGAAAGTAAATCAATTAATTCCCATGTAGAAAATCAAGGGATAAGTGTTGTTAAAATTCGCAGACTAACAAAAGCTCATGCCCAGTGTGTTAGAGCTGGTATAGCCCATAAACACTTGGTTGACTGTTTCTGAAATCCTTGATTTACACATAGAAAGTGGGGGTGTACATAATCCCAAAAAGAAGTAATCTATAAAACACCACCTTTCAAATCAGTGTGGAGGGTGTACAACAACATTTCCCATTCATTTTATACCAGAATTACAAAGTATTGTATCTCATTTGCATGTGTGTTACAAAACAAACATTTTCTTTTGTTTTAATTTTTCCTAACCTCAAATTATCAAGCCCTGCCTTTTATTTTCGTGTGTGTTGAAAAACGATTTTCATTTGAGTTCCTTTCACCCAACCTGCCTTTTAGATCAAAGTTTCAAATTGATTTTCCCATTGTATTCCTTTCCCTAATATTGCATTTCCAGTAGCAAGCCCAGAACGATTTTTCCCATTGAATTCCTTTCCCAAACAGCGCCTTTTTAATTCAATCAGCAGTAAAAGGATTTTTTCCATTGTGCTCTCACTCCCTGCACCTTGCCTTTCAATCAAAGGGGTCCTATTAAATTGAGGCCTGTAGGGTGGGGTTGCTGGGAGAAAGGTATTGTTTCACACTAAGTCATTTCTGTGGACCCTGTATTGTATTGTGAATGTTTTCCATTGGTTAAATCGAAATTAAATCAGTTGTAAATTGTAATTGCAAGTTTCAAAAATTCATCTGTTTTGTTTGATGAATAGATTTATTGTTGTGATATTGGGTGTTAGCACAGCATTGGTGGCGATGTTAGTCTGTTTGTCAAACCTTAAATAAATCAATAAATGTATCTTCTTACTACACACTGGTCTGTTTCCTAGTCCATTGGTGGCACTGGGTATTTGTTGGGGTTGGGTGCGAGATGTGTTGGAGGCGTCACCAAATTGAATCTGAAATAAAAGCGCTTTATTGTAGGTCAGCTTGCTTGGGGGGAAATGTACTCCCTGGGTTGAGAGTGACTGCAAAATAAACCGCGACAAAACTGGGGGCACGTCTGGGATTGGTAAAGCGTCTTCACTTGTGAAAGTGCAGTCGCAGCAGACTATTCATTTGGGTGTAATCGCATTGCAGTGGATGGAAAAATGTGTTGCATTGTGAAGGTGCCATTCAGACCTGCACCCTGGGTTCCAGGACGGTCTATAGATAAAACAGTGTTGATTTTGAATTGTCATTGTGAGTGGAAACTAAACAGGAACAGGTTTGATATTTCTGCCCTTGCATAGAGTGTATATCAGATGCAGAACACATTTCAGAATGAGCACTGGAGAAATCAATATGGCCAGGAAGCACCTCATATCTAAATTGTTTATTAAAGGTGAATGGGTAGAGCAAGAACATGAAATGTTGCAAGCCAGAATCATGCAGGAGGTTACCTCCGCAACTGTTGATTTGTGGCAGGATAATGGGCTGTTACATCAGACCCTGACTAACTTTTACCTGACACAAACCAGCAAAGATGACCACATTAAAATGACACAGCTAATGTTGATCATGGAAGAAAGAAACCAGGATAGAGTAGCCTCTGTGCAAAACCAGTCTGAGCATTTGAATCAAGCACCGAGAGAGTTGAAACAATTAGAAGAAAAAGTGCAATAGATCCAACATTCAGAGTCAAAATTAGAAAATGTTATTCAGCAGCTAAAAGATGAGTTAGCCACACAACAGCAAGCGAATGCAGAGCGAGAGGTTACATTTTCTGTACTGCAAGGGGAGTATCAAGAATGTGCTGAAAACCTGAGCGCAAGTCAACACAAATTAAGTGATCAGGTTGTTCACAATAAAGCCTGCTTAGAGGATATTTTCACATTTCAAGCACAGATTAAACAACTGAAAGCTGAAAATAGCCAGTTAGTCATTAGGGATGTCAATTCTCAGGCTGGATTTGACCAGATGTGCCAAGATCTGAACAATTTCAAACAGCTGAGAGAGCAGTTCAGGGAATTAAATAATAAATTGAGTAAAGAGAATAGTACCCTGTTTCAGGAAGTGCGTCAGTTAAGGACGGACGTGGAAAAAAGTGAGGTATGTTCTCAGGAACTGACTGGCATGAGGCTAGAAAATGAAGCATTAAGGGAACATGTGAGGCAAGCGGAGCTTGACATAGAGCAGGAAACACAGGCCAAAATTGCACAAGTTGAGGAGATTAGTCTTCTGAAAAACAAGCAGTCTGAATATGTGTATACCCACAAAAGTGATGGGTGGAAGGTTTTGAATGAATCTGTACCGCTGGCATTGCTCTGGGCAACCTTCCACACCACCGTTATTTAGCCTTCTGCGCCATTGCAAAAGGGGTGCAGTCATATGCAAATCAACCAATGGTAGCAGCCCAGCCCAGCCCGAGTCTGAATATGCTCAGACAATACAAGTCTCACAGAAGGAAAATGAGTCCCATTATGAGGAGAACAAGGGAATCAGAAACCGATTGATTCTCACAAAATAAAGTGCTAGAAGCTACTCAAGCCCTGGTGTCAGAATTGAAAACTCAGGCCTCTGTATGTCACCAAGAGATAGAGGCTGAGAAAAACAAATGTGAGAGGTTGGAAAATGAAATAGCCAAATACAAACAGGCTTTGAGGCACCTCGACCAGTTAGGGTATGGAAAGGCATCCTCCAATCACAGCATTTTAGACCTCTCTACCAGGGACCTCAAGCCAACTCACCACTCCTACGTACAGGGTGCAGCTAACTTCATACCTGTGAGTTTTCAAGAACAGGGAAACATGAGGCAGCTGGACTCAACCAGGCCGAGTCCAACTGAGCCAGAAGGCCAGTCCTTATCTGATATTGATGAATATTCATCTCTACCCAGATAGCATGTACTTCTGACCAGGAGGGCTCTTATGATGAAAAGATCAGGGAGTTGGACTGGCAGAAACTGAAGTTACAAACAGACCACCTGGTCTGCTTTTCAGACAGAGAAGGACTAGATTTTAGGCCTTAAATGAGTATTTTAAAAAACCTCCACGCATTCAGGGAGATGGGGGAAATTCCCTACCATACCCGGAAGAAGGGATGTGGAAGATGAGTACTTAGCTGTGAGAAAAGGGGAGTACAAAGGAAGTGACCCTGGGAGCCCACAGCACCACAGGGGAGAAGAGACCAGGCCCCGTCATTCTGGGAGGGATTCCCAGTCTCATAGAGGTAGGGTGCACCTAGAGGAAAGGGAATGGACCACCAACAGTAGCTGCTCTGAGTAAGAGGGTGAGTGGACTCAGGTGCAGCTGAAAAGAAAGTCTACCAAACAGAAGGGAGTTCTTGTGAAAGACCCAATTATGCAGATAAAGGCCATAAAGAGCTTTATGACTCCCTACCATAAGAACGCCAAATACTCAGTATGGGGGAATCTAGAACTTTATGATGATGACTTCATTTGGTATTAAGAATGATACAAAGTTCCATGGAGCTTGTCAAATGGACATTCTCCTTGGAATACTCCAGCTTCTTTGTAGGGATGGAGGACCAAGATCACCAAAGATGGTCCACCTAAAAGGCTGATATCCTAAATCATTTCTCCATTTGAAAAAAACCTCAGGAGGCCCGTAAGGTGACCTGCAGTGTGGGGAAGCCCAAGCACCTAGAGAGTTTGTGAAAGAGCTAAAGCGAGTATTTGCACAGACCTCTAGGTGGGTGAAAACAAATAGCCGGGAGTTCATTAACACTTATTTCCATGCACTCCATGCACCCCCGAAATACATTATGACCCAACTGGTAAGAAACTTCCATGAACGTAGGTCCCTGGATTGGGTGATAGAACAGGTCGACCAGATTTATGAAGTCCAAAAGCCTCTGAAAACAAACAACTCTACAAACCCCAAACCGTCAAACACACCCGGTGCTGCAAAGGTAGCAGAGGTGAAAAATACCCCATATTGCACTTGAAATGGGGGGGCCTAAAAATACTCCTCCCACTACCACCAACAAGCAGAATGAGAGGTAGAGGAGACCCTCGGATCCAACGCAATTGGGTGGTAGCCAGACAGGATATCAGACCAATGCTCCATCTGACCCTGCCACCTACATCAGCCCAAGATACAAAGGTAACATACCCATCCTGGGGTATGTATGGATTTCTCCGGCACAAAGGAGGACCCAATTGGGTAATTGCTGCTGCAGGAAAGCTCCCACAAAACATCCCTCAGAACTTCTTTCCTGAGGGAAGAAATACTCCACCTCCAACCTCAGTTTCTTTAGCAGATAACCTTCAAACCCCAATTTCCAGAACTATCCCTGTCTTTGTCCCTGCTTTCAGGACAATAGATTCCCAAATCAGGGAGAAGGGAGACCTAAGATGGAAGGTTATCAGGGAAACTCCCAATACCCGAGCTACTCTGGGAGAAGGGACAGCTTACCCTTTCCCTGAGCAGCAAAGGTATGAATCAAGAGCTCCTTACCAAACAGAAAGGATGCCTCAACTTGAGCGATAAGGCCAACACATAACACAAGACCTGGGTTGCATGTTGAGGGCTCAGCAGAACCCTCCACCAGAAACTGCTGGCCAGAATAACTCGGCATCCGGGCCTGGTGCCCCGGAGCAATGACAGGAAGGAACCTCTGACAACCAACAGGTTCCAGAGGAGGGGGCCCGGGTGGAAGGGAGATGAACCTGAACATAAATCTCCTACCCCCGAAAAGCTGGAACCTCGGGAACAGTAGGTAAGTAGGAGAAATCGAAAGCAAAAGATAACCCACTTTGTGGAGGAAGTCTGCATCATCCAGTTCGAAGGGGAAGAATCCTTGGAGAATTCAGGGAAGAAAATCTTCTCTTTCGTGATGGAGGGATCCCTCCCAAGGGAAAATGGGTCCCAAAAGACATTGATGTAGACTGGGACCTAGAGCAACAAATTCTTAAACCACCACAATCTCACCCAGATGACTCTGAAAGCACTGAGGTATCTTCCCACAAACAGGTTCGGGTAACTGCCTCCAGGATAAGAGGGCGAGCAAAAAATCAGGGAAAGAGGGAACTTTTCAATCCCACTTGTTTCTGGGAGCAAAATCCTCTTCACAGATTCCTGGAATCCGACACAGAAAACTGTCCAAGATCACACAGTGTCGGAGTTCAATATAAAAAAGTTAACTGTGTCAGTGTGCATTATTAGCGCTGGTGGATACTGGATCCCAAGACACCCTCCTGTTCATAAAGGCCATTGACCAACTAAATTCAGGAAGGGCGGAGAGTCACCAAATTCCCCTCACACCTCTTCCTGGACAACTCCAAAACTTCGATCGGAATGATATTTCCATCGAAGAGACAGCGGATCTGGAGATTAAAATTGGGGGACATAGGGTGAAACACATGGTGATAGTCATCACTCCAGAGGGCACATCTTGGATACAGGGGAATGACCTCCTTCGGAGGATATCACCCCTGATTGACTGCATGAACAAGGTCCTCTGGACTTAGATTAACCGGCCAATTAAATTAAAACAAAGCACAAATTATGTGAGTTAAAATGGGACATGCAACATGATTGAACAACAGTCTGACAAAATAGAATTCCACTTTAGGAACAATCAAGTTCCAGATATCACTGTCATCTCTGTAGGAGAACAAACTGGTGATGGTAACCCTTCTCCATTTTTGAAAATTAACCTCCCTCCCAGTTTTAAGTGGCATTCCACACTGGAAGGAAATACTCTGAAATTTTATACCAATCCACAGTCAGAAGAAAACCCAAATCCCATGATTAAAGATGATGAAAAACCAGCTCAAAGTTTGACCGACATCCAGATAAAGGGAGAACAGCTGTTTTTCCCCATTCAGGTAAATGAGGGGGAGAAGCCTGTTCTCGCCAGAGTGTACTTGAATAATGGAAAAAGCTTCAGCAGCGAAGCATTTTCAGGAAACTACCAAAAGATCAGACCATTCCCACTTTTAAATTAATTGATAATTGAGAAATGGGCCTGGAAACCCTGAATTCCAGACATCTCCTGCTAGCAGGAGTATGCTAAAAATGTCCACTGACAGCAAAAGCATCGAACATAATTGTTGGGTTGTGAGAGATGTTCCCTCCACCTTCTACTTCGGCAGTGACATCCTCAATGGATTCGCAATTCATTTGGACCTAATTAATTTTAAAGCATGGCCCCAGCAGGGTGGGGGGGGGGTAACCCCATGGACTTTGACAACACTGAGAAAGCCTTTTGGTCAGCTCAATTGCTGCCATATGCAGTTTAAGTTAAATTTGGAGGAGAGGTTACCATCCCAGGACAGGTGCGACTATTTACAATTCCCCTAAAAATTAAGGGAGACTGAACCTCATAAACAAGGATGCTTTTATACATTTGAATTATCACCTCCAACAACAAGGCCTGTATTTACATCTGCCACCCTTAGTTGACCTAGAATATGACACAATTTTAACATTGGTGGATAACAGCAACTCTCTAAGTATCACTTTGGGCGCAGGCACCTTTATTGGAATGGCGGTTGATGCCCAACATTATTCTATTGATTTAGGTAATGAGAACAGTGGACCAATTCCAATTGGCTACTACAATTTTTATGACAATATCCCTCCAGAAAAGATTTTTACCAGGCAAGGGGGGAATTTCTTGGTGTACTCTTCCTGCCCTTATGGTGTGGATGAGGTAACCTGTGACATTGGGACGGACAAGGTGGTATTTCGAGTCAACAGTGACTACCTTCCATCCTTGAAACCTCTCCACCCAACTGGAGGATACTGCAGAAATTGCCAAGCCTGAGGTCTTTCCAGGTTTTGAGCAGATGGTCTAAGTATGAATAAATCTTGCTGATGCCTTTGAGACCGAGGAGCAAAAGGAGAAACTGAAACAGGTGGTTTTGGTTTTTCAAAATATCTTTGCAATGGATTCTTATGATTCT
Source organism: Ambystoma mexicanum (assembly GCF_040938575.1). Lineage (NCBI taxonomy): Eukaryota > Metazoa > Chordata > Amphibia > Caudata > Ambystomatidae > Ambystoma > Ambystoma mexicanum. The sequence goes on along the minus strand of NC_090929.1, from coordinate 1,438,205,464 downwards.
GGACACACCGAGATACATTCAACCTCCATAACTATGGACCCTGAGATGGCTCCAGTATTTGTGAAGCAATACCGGTTACCTCTCATGTCCATGGTGTCACTCATGGAGATAATTAAAAATGTAGAATCCCGTGATATAATTCATCCAATCCACAGTACCTTTAACAACCCGGTACTGGGGATACTCAAACCCAATGGCCAATGGAGACTTTGCGCAGACCTTAGGGAGTAAAATAAATGGGGTCACATGTTAAAATGGCCCTTCCCTACATCCATCAGGGAATGGCCCAGATCCAAGAGTCAAAGGTGTATACTACCATTGACCTGACCTACGATTACTGGATATTACCTGCGAGAAGGGAAGACTAGTACAAGCTTGCCTTTACCTCCGGAGGGTCGCAATAAACATAGGACCTGAACCCCCTTTGTATACATAAACTCTGGCAACTAATTTAATATCTTCATACATAAGGCCATGCCCGACTTGGGTGAAAGGGGAAACCTAGCCTATGTAGATGATGTTTTAATCAAGAGCTCAACTGTGGAGGAACACATAGCTGAAATCTGCTATTTTCTGACCCAGTTGCAGAAAGCCAGAGCAAATCTTTCCTTTCAGAAGGCGCAGTGGGGTAAGACTCACATGAACTTCTTAGAGCATGAAACCACCCCTGAGGGTCTCAGTCCCTAGGTGAAAAAGGTGGAAGCATTATTGAAATTAAAAAGCCATACTACTCTGCGAGAACTAAGAAGCCTTCTTCGACTCACTAATTATATTTGGACGATCATTGAAGACTACGCCAAGGTCACACAACCCTTGGTCCATTTATTAAAGGCTGGGGTCAAGTGGGAGAGGGGTCCAGAACAATCTGAGGCAGTAAAGCAACTAAAGAGAAGCCTTTGCCAAGCTCCTTGTTTGGCTTACCCCATAAAGAACAAGGAATTCTTCTCTGAGAGAGGGTTTTCAGATACTTGCTGAACGGCGGTATTGTACCAAAAGCATGACAAGGTCAACAAAGTAATCTCGTACGCGAGAAAAGACTTGGTGCTTGGTGGAGGAAAAATTCAATGATTGCGAAAAGGCACTCATGGCAAAGGTGTGCGCATTGACAAATTCCCACCCATTCATCCAGGGGGAGCACATCATCATGGAGACTCCTCACTAACCCTTGCAATACCTCCAAAGTGACCGAATCCAAACAGGGAACCTGAGCAATTCCATAATTACTTCCTGGATTCTGTCCATGCAAGGCTTTCCTGTTTAGGTCAGATGAGATGATGAGTCCTATAGCGCAAGGATTGGCTGACTTTCATGACTGTGCTCAAGAAAACTGTCTCAATGACGAAAGTCTAAGGACCAAGGACAATATGGAAGCGTACCTTACTTCCCTGCACAAAGTCTATGATGAAGACACATGTCAGAGGATACCCACAGTTTATGCGGATGGGTTCTCCTACCATGTTGAAAATCACAGGAAAAAAGAACTATTGGCTGGCATTGGGAATGCCTGGGTGAATGATGCCCTGGTACTGGCTGCTGGGTACAAAATAGGTCCCCGAAGTAGTCAGATGGAAAAGTTGATGGTGGTACATCAAGACATCCTCACTGCCGTGCAACAGCTACTCAAAGAACTGGTCAAAATCACTGATTCAGATTATGTCAGGAATGGGTTCGTGGAACACCTGATTAATTGGAAGAATCGAGGCATGCTGTGTGCGAATAACAAACGACTCAAACACAGGAAATTAATCCAATCAATTGATCTGGTAACCTCTAATGAGATGACCATCTATTGGAAAAAGATCAGAGGTCACTCCAAAATAGAGGGACCAGACAAAACTGGAAATGACTTGGCGGAGCAGTTGGCCAAAACCAGAGCCATTCACAGGGAGCTCCTAGCAACCAAATCCCTGTTGGGGGAAATCCAGGTTGCTGCTGTCACCAGGTCCCAAACACATGCCAAAAAGAAACTCCAGAAGCAGATTTGATTACTGCTCAAAAAGAGGACACAATTATGGGGAAATGTTATCAACATATTGAAGACCCCGTGAATTTTCCTTTGACGGAATTCGATTATATCAGGAAAGAGGATCACCGGGTGTTGAAAGTTTTCAAAAATGTTCAGAATCCAAAATGGTTTGTTGGTATGGAGATCCATGTCTGGATGTGACCAGTGGGCGGTCCCTACCTCATTCTGAAGCCTCATTTTAAGTCACGCCCATGACACTGCCACTGCCGGTCATAGGGGGTTTCATACTACATTAGAAATCTGTCGCATACTGGCCCCACACGGGTCAGGACTTCGACATATATTTAAAAGGGCGTCTTGTGTGTGCTCAGTTCCAGCAAAGTTCGCTCACACACAGCGATCCCTGAGAGAAAAGGGGAATGACACTGCCTTGGTCAGATTTGCAAGTTGATTTCATCAGGCCACTGATTCGCTCCTGTAGAGGAAACAAGTACATTTTGACCGTGACATGCTTGTTTACCAAGTGGGCGGAATGTCTTCCAGCTCCAAATTGTAAGGCAGAGACAGCTGCTGCACTAATGATCAATCACATTTTCTCTCGTTTTGGCCTTCCACAAAGGATTGAATCAGAACGAGGAAGTCATTTTACCAGTGAGGTGATAACAAAGATGTGGGAGATACTAGGGGTAAAGAGAAAACTCCACATTGCATACTGCTAAGCCTCAAGCGAGGGAGTTGAGAGGTACAATCAAAAAAATGGTGGGCATCTTGAACAAAATGTATGGCGGAGTCTGGACCTAGTTGGGACATCCGATTACCACTTGTCCTGATGACCATTAGGTCTACACCATCTTCTGCAACAAAAATGTCACCATTTGAGCTAATGCCGAGATGAAAAATTGTGCTACCGCAGCATCTGCTCTACAGAATTCAAGAGCAGACCCTGATCAACACGTCCACAACCCATGAGTACATTTAAAATGTATGAAAACACTTTCAGCACGCTTTTGCTTACGCTCAGCACAATTTAGATAAGTCGGCAGAGGGGATGAAAACCTACAATGACTTAAAGACTACCAGAAGGTGTATGAAGTAGGAGACATGGTCTACCTTTTAAATTTCTAAAGGAACCAGACCAAAGAGCAGAAGTTCCTCTCTTCTTGGCGGGTTGCTTTTGAAATTGTCAATAAAATCTCACTTGTTGCCTATAAGATCTGCATCCCTAAAGGAGAACCGATGGAAGAGAAATAGGTCCATATCAATCAGTTGAAAAGCTGTCACCCCAGACAAACTTTGCGACTGATTGAAGAACCCAGTAAGGGTAGAGCCCAGGAACCATCTGAAGAAGAAAAGTAAAGAATGGAAACCCGGATGGAGACAATCACAAATTTACAGGGAGAAAACAACTTATACTTATGAGGAATGCACCAAAAGTAGATCATGTGGTGAGTTGTATATGCCAAGTGAAAAGTAATGTGTGACATTTTGTTTTGTCATCAATTTGTATGTTGATAATACCGGGGAAACTAGTGCTGTATAAAATACCTGACCTCTCTTTTACTCTCAGCAGATTAAATAACTCCTTGCCTCTACAGGCTGGAGGTGGAGCTACCGGAAAAGGAGGGGTCCAGGACCAAAACACCTAAATCCAAAAAGAGTGGAGTGCAGACCAGAGCGCCACTCCCTCAGGATGGGGAAAAATCAGATGTACTCTGACGAGGAAATTCATGGAATGAACCAAAGCCAAAAGGACACAAAAACCTTCTCTCTCCCTGCTCTTTTCTCTGAGTCACCTGAATCAAAGACTCAGGAAGGGGGATTGGTGGAGTAAAATATAGCCCCGGGATGTCAGAAATAAAGAGGCCAGGATAGTATTTAAGAGTGAAGCTGACTGGTGCTATCCATTGGTAAATGCAGGCCAGTCCCACAACACTTATTTTTCTGATTTAAGGCCAAGTGACATGGAAGTAAATGGGCCTAGTTACACTCTATTAAAATGGACAAGTGCACAAGTGGAGAAAGGTCTACTTGGAGCATTGTGATACTCATGTTATTTCAACTGTTATATTAAAGAAAGACATTACACATGGACAGATTTAAAACTGCAGCAGTACACATGGGAGGAAAATAAATAGTGTTCATTTGGAAGCTAAAAAGGAGGAATGATACCTAACATTTAAGAAATAAAATGAATGACAGAGTGCATTCTTCAGGAGGAAAGTGACATTAAGTCCACCATATAAAATGACAGCATGAATAAAGAAGGGCCTTTTTTTGGTGTAGATTTGAATACTGCATCCATATTTAACTATAGACTATCTGTGTGGAGAGAGTGAACTTACATCTGTTTATGCAGTATGTAAAGAAAAATGCCATTTATGAACATCAGTCCTGAATGTAATTTGAAATGCAACATGTTAAACAGGCAGTGCCAATATGAAATTGCATTCACTTAGGACTATGCAGGTAACTGGCTGCTGTTGTTTTCCTCCACTGAGCTGCTGGCTATCTGGAATTGTGACCCAGACATTTGGGGACTGGGTTCACCAAGGCAACCGGCCTGTAAGTTCAGTAAACATATAAAGAAATACAAGGCTAGAGATGAAATTTGTATTGAATTGCTGACAACACAACCAAAAGACACAACCTTTAAAGTCAGGTTTCCTATAAAAAGTGCATTTAGTTCTGAACAAAGACCCTTTGAAATTTGAACTTCAGAGCAGCCCCACCAAGAAGAATGTCTTGTTGTCAATTAGTTGCTGATAACAGGTCCTGCAGAAGTGACCTTGAGGTCAAGCCTCCCATAAACTGTACATTAAGCAATGAGCAAGGCCCTGAAGCCCAGTAGAAGAACATGTTAAGGTAAGCACAGATAAACCAGGTGGCCGGTCAAATGTCTTGAGAGAAAGGAAACGTACAGTGGCCATGTTATGACCTGCCTTTGATTAAACATTTAACACAGTTTTTCCTTAATAAAAGGAGCAGCGGGTGTCCTATGGAGCCCACCGGGTTCAAATTAAACAGGAAAAAAAGCCCATTGCTACCCTGAAAAAACGAAATTGTTGTGATGTACATAATTTAAGTTATGTGGAAAATTATGATTTTTGCCATTTTCATACACCTAGGAAATGGGAAAGTTGTCACAGGAGTAGATCATGAAAATAAGATTTAAATGGGAAACAAACCCAATTTTAGCTATGCCGGTGCAGTGGCAAACTGCAAAAAATGGTAGCTCAGCCCAGGGAGCGTGTGCCGAAATAAAATGAGTATGACCCGACTCGCCATAAAATATAGAACTCAAAAATATCTATGTTCATGTGGTCATCTGAAAGATTAAGGGGGTTGTCACCTTATGAGATTTTTCAGAACAAATGATGCACAAATCCTTGTCAATTTGAAATGATGTACCTATTCTCCTCCCACAGCCTAAATCATACCTATCTCCCAACTTCTGGTCCTATCAGCAGCCAGTGGACGTCTTGGTGGGTGGTGAAGGGACTAAACTACCCAATCCTGACCCGTGGGAATTATGACCAGGTTGCAGTGTTACTAGCCCTAGAAAAGGGCAGGTTTGCATCAGAACTGGGCTTTTTGTGAATTATTCAGCGAGAGAGCTGCTGCTGGACTCTTGCAAGGAACAACTAGCAGAGATCCTCAATCATTTCATTGGAGACAGTGACTGGGAAATAGAGAAGCTAGCTGGGATCCAAACCAGAAGAGCAGAAGGAGTCTGGGTCCATTAGAAAATCCTTGACTGAAAGCCCTGGACCAGACCTGTGCTGTCCTCAGAGGAGCCTTCCTGTTTTCCCTGACCAAAACCTCCCATGTAAGTAGATATACCAAAACCATCAATTGTGTGGGGAGGCACCTGCCTTTATCCCTTTCCATTAGTGGGTCGGGGGGGGGGTGAAACTGGATTGGCCATTCACACAATTCATTAAATCTAACTCATACCTATTCCCCCATAGAAAACCACCCCTCTGTTTAAATTGCATTGTGTTGGGAGCAGCCAGCCTTAATCCTTTCCATTAAAGTGTGGGGATGGGGGAAGCTGTGTAGATTCTTAGCACATTTGATTAAAGTAACTCAATGTACATATAGAAAATCATGGGATGAGTGTTGTTAGAATTCAAAACTAACAAAGGCTCATGCCCAGTGTGTTAGAGCCGGTATAGCCCATAAAGACTTGGTTGACTGTTTCTGAAATCCTTGACTTCCACATAGATAGGGGGGCTGTACATAATCCCAAAACCAAAAAGAAGTAATCCATAAAACACAACTTTCTAAGTCAGCGTAGAGGGACTAAAACAAAATTCCCCTTCATTTTAAACCAGAATTACAAAGTATTGTATCTCATCTGCATGTGTGTTACAAAACAACATTTTCTTTTGTTTTCATTTTTCTCTGACCTCAAAGTATCATGTCCTACCTTTTATTCTCATGTGTGTTGAAAAATGATTTTCATGTGAGTTCCTTTTTCCCAACCGTGCCTTTTCGATCAAAATTGCTAAATTATTTTTCCCATTGTATTCCTTTCCCTAATATTGCATTTCCAGTAACAAGCCCAAAACAATTTTCCAATTGAATTCCTTTCCAAAACAGTACCTTTTAAATCAGCAGCAAAATAATTTTTTCATTGTGCTCTCACTCCCTGCACCTTGCCTTTCAATCAAAGGGGTGATATTAAATTGAGGCCTCGATGGTGGGGTGCTGAGAGAAAAGTATTGTATCAAATTAAGTAATTCCTGTGGACCCTGTATTGTATTGTGAATGTTTTCCATTGGTTAAACCGAAATTAAATTGGTTGTACGTTTTGATTGCATGTTTCAAAATGTCATCTGCGTTGTTTGAAGAATAGATTTATTGTTGTGTTGTTGTGATATTGGGTGTTGCCACACCATTGGTGGCTGATGTTAGTCTGTTTGTCAAACCTTGATTATATATATATATATATATATATATATATATATATATATATATATATATATATATATATATATATATATATGTATATATATATATATATATATATGTATATATATATGTATATATCTTAATATATACCAGCCTGGTTCCTAGTCCATTGGTGACACAGGGTCACAGGGTATTTGTCGGGGTTGGGTGCGAGACGGTTTTGAGGCCTCAGCAAATTGAAGCTGAAATAAAAGCACTTTATTGTGTGTCACCTTGCTTGATGGTACGGCACTCCCTGGGTTGAGAGTGTCTGCATAATAAACTGCGATAAAACCCACCCAAAGAATGAGATGAATAGATAAAGTGAAATATAGAGATAGAAATAATGTGGTGCTTTTATGAGTGTAATCTGATGATGTAATGAACTTTATGCTATTTGTGTTATTTATTTTATATGTGTATAGTTTTATACTAAAACTATATCACATTAAAATAAATACATTAATAGTTACATTTTGAATTTTAACAAAATTCACCCTGTAGTGTTCTGCCAAATGAGGAATTAATTAAATTGATATCTTTGGTTAAATACGCTAAGGATCTACACAGTTTTGACCCCTCCCACACCCCACTATAAAGGAAAAGGATTCAAGGCAAGCAGACTCCGCCACCTTTTGGTTTCCCAGGGCTCAGTTCTACTTACATAGAAAGCCTCTGTTTACAGTTCAGGAAAGCCAGCTGCATCTCAGGACAGGACACTCTGGAAAGATAGGGCAGGGGTCTGGTCACTCCACTCTCAAAGATGGCCTCACGCTCTCTACGATAGGACCCAGTCAGCTCTGGGACCTTCCCAGAAATAGACAGCTCCAACCAGATGCATTCTCAGCCATCTCCTCTGGATTTTCCTCCCAGCTGTCAGATGGTAGGTTTCAGCAGCCTTCTCTGTCTCTCTGTCTGTCTTTCTGTCCTTGTGTCCTAGAGCAGATCCCTTATATAGCAGCAATGACACCTCCAATTTTACAATCTTGGGGAAGTACCCTGCAATAATTCCTGCCACTACTATTGGACAGTTACCCTTCTCTCTCCTTCCTAACCCAGCCTTCAAGTCAGGATTGGTTTAGGGGTCTGGAGCAACATATGACAATTCCCACTTGTTATCGTCATTTGTTCTCCTCTCAACTTTTTGGCAAAAATGTGTTATGTGTCACAACTTGTTTTTACTATCAACTGCCAAAGTGTACATATTTTATGATTAAGCTAATCATGGGGAATTAGATAACCCGACCACCAAGTCTGTACCATATAGCATGGCCATGTGGCACCTTTCTGCCGTTTCCATAAAAAGCACAACAGTTATGAATATGTAAGTTATTAAGCATATCCCTAAATTCATTCTCCACCCGCTCACCAACTATCACATTTAGAACATGTTCAGATCTGCCAGAAACCTAGTTTAACTGGCCGTTCCAGTTCCATGATTCAGCGGTAGATGATTTTTATATCCCCAAAATCACCTCGAAATTACATAAAAAATGGTACATAGATGAAATCCATCTGCCTTATTATGGCTGAGAAAATGGCATAATTGATAATAGTCCTTTTAAATTAATTGTGAATCTTCATGTGAGACAACTGGCCCTCCTCCTGCCTTCTAGCCATTTGTTTTCACTGGGTTAGCCTGTGCCCAGAGTTTTTTTGTATCACTCTCCTTTGTGTTGGTAGCTAGCTCTTTCTTCACAAATATTAGTCATGCTCCAGCCAAAAGGAACTTAACTTGTAGTCCCTGCTTTCAGAGCCAGCAGGTCTGGACAACACTGAATTTCAACACCCTTAGCAGGACACTTTATTACGGTTCATCATTAGATGGGAGATGTGACATCCAGGCTGGGAGTGGAAGATTTCCTTGTGAAGCTTTGCCCACATCCAGCAAAAGCTTTGTCTTTGGGCTGAGATTTTCTCATGAAGACAAAGTGGCTCTTCAAATGTCACGGAAGATTTGTACGTGAAACATAATATACATTGCTTTTTGTCAACCTGCACATCATGATTTGTTTTGTGAAATTTTTCTGTGAGCAGTGATACTTTTCACTTTTAAAACTGCTTTTATTTGCACACACCTGTGCAAGCAGTTTTTTGGTCAATGTTTAAAAATCATGTTTTCTATGTGACATGGATCTTTGATTCCTACTTCTTTTGCAAATTAAATTACTGCTTATCCATTGGTAGTGACAGCTAGGCCCCTTTCCCCATGGCTCTTTAATTTTACTTGAAAAACTAAAACAAAGGCCAGGCTGTTTTTGTTTCAGTGTTTAAAATCCTGCCATTCATGTTAAAGGGACTTCTATTTGGGGCCTTTAAATGGACCCCACATACACATGTGAAAATATACTTGGAAAGGATAGGCATGTGAAAAGAACCAAGGAATGATGCCTGACATTTAAGAAATAAAGTCAAATGACAGATTGTGTTTATCAGGAATAGAGAGACTTCATTTTAATCATATAAAATGACAGCCTGTAAAGAAAAAGGCCTATTTAATTTTTGTAGCAGTGAACACTGGCTTCCTATGTTCACTGTGGCCTATCTATGTGCATATGATTAATAATGAATCTACCGCTGTTCTAATATAGTAGAAATTAAGGATTGTATTTTAAACCACATGCCCAGATATAATGCTAAAATGTTACATGTAAGCACATCATGTCGATTTAAAGCTGTATTTTCTGAAGTATGGATGAAGCAGGTGTTTTCCCCACTGAACTGCTAGGTCTGTGCCTTTGAACGTTTGAAACCAAGACCTTTGGCTGGCCCTCCCAAGAGAAGCAGTCCTGGTTTTCATTTATTAATACAAAGAATATGCAGAGAATTAGATCAGAATTCTGGGATTTACAGATAACACAGCCAGCCCAGCAGGAATTACCTGTATTGGGGGGGAAGGGAACTCCCTGAGTTGAGAGTGAACACCTAATTAATCGTGACACAGATAGATAGATACATGATAGAGATATAAAACATGCATGTCCCCTTATTCACAAAGCTATCTGCATGTTATGGGAGTGCTGGAAAGTGAGCTGAACTGCTGCACAACCTGCCTCCCAACCATAAGTAGGTGTAAAGCAACAGCCCCCCCATCTGTCCAGCCATGTGACTCATGTGAGTGAAGCTTAGGTAAACCTTAAAACACCCATTACCTCAAACAATTCATTGGCATTTCTACCCACAGTAAGTAAAACAAGCCCTCAGATACACTGTACCACTACCCTAAATGGTATCCATGTAATATATGCTTTGTTTCAAGGATTGTTGCCCCAGTAACAATCCAATGTATGCCTGTAATCTCTACCAAGGTACAACACTCCGTTGCAGTCAATAAATACCCACAACGAAATAAATACAAATACATACTGTGCTCATGTTGAGTCCTGAGAATTCCCTTGTTCCCTAAGCTGGGTTAATACTGGTGGTCAGACGAACTGCATAAACTGTACCTCGTTGTATAAAGTGTACATTTCTTCTGATACAGTTTTTAGTATGAGCTAATTAATAATATATTTAAGGAATGCAGTGACTTACTCATTCTGTTTACCCGACCACTACATGACTCCATCCTATTGAAATAAATAAAATAAACTAACATCCCCCATGAGACTTTGTTGTGCTTGGTGTACATATAGCCATGGAGGCTATTTGCATGGGAACTTTATTGATTGTTTAAAGGTTCTTCTCTTTTCTTCCGAATCCAAAATGCAAATATGAAGGTACTGGTGAAGCCAATATAATATCTCACAGCAGCTGACTGTGGGAAATGTACGCAAAAAGGAAAGAAGAGTCTCTCTGGTAGCCTGGGCAACGCGATATCCTGTTTATATCCAGATGCGCCATTCACCCCATATAAAAGTATTTGATTGGAGGCACTGCTGACATTCTACTGTTAACCAGTACCAAGTCAGGCATGGTCGAATTGTCTACTTGACACCTATCTGTAACATGCTTTCTTAATCTGCAGTGCGGGAGGAGTAAAGTGCCTGAAAAGGTTTTCAGGTAAAATTCTACCTCAACTTTAGAGGTCATAGGAGATTGTGAGGTGAAGGAAAAATGTTGTGCAACATATAGCACTGAGAAGAAACTTACTGCAAATGTCACACACCCTACACATAATGTTAACACACTAGCTGCTAACACTGAAGCTGTGTTCCCATCTCAACCAAGCTGCAACCTTGTGTGTAGTCAAAGGGTTTGAGATGGTAAATTATACCAGGGTGTGGCTGTACATGTTTTAAATTATTTATGTAACATTTCAGCCGTACATCTTCTAGTTTCACTGGACCGATACCTCTGTGCTAACTATTATAACTTTACTTACACAGTTAAATGCTTTATTTTGGCATAAGTCATAAAAGCAGTACATATTTCATGATAATAATCAAAGGAACATACATATTATGATATGATCATAGTGCTAAATACATATTACAGTAACAGTATATGTAAAACAAGTATATAGAGAAGTGAGCAATGTAAAAAGTATAATCGTATATGTGTAAGGTTATGATAAACTTCAATTAACCACATACACATAATTAACTGCATAACCAGGCCCTGTGAATTAATGCCTCTACCGAAGAAGCAACAGCGAAATGGCTAGTTCTACACAATTTCATATCAACCTGTGTAGTTCTAACACCATACTTTAAAAATGTTCAGGCATGCAGCTCTAAACTATATAACGGAGAGAAAAGGTATTTTAACATTAACATTCAATTTTATTAAAATAGTGCATACAAAATGAAATTAGTCCCCTACCTTTATGATCGGGAAATCACCAAATGCATTGTACAATTTCCCACAGCTTGTCTACAAAAAGGACAAATAACCCGCCTATTATCTCACTCATTTACAAGGCAGTCAAAACAATGTTCCTCCTGTCAGCATATGCATAATATCTTAATCTAATTGACCACAGACAGTTTAATAGATTTTATTTTCTTCACCATCAACAATAAGTGTTGGTACTAAAGAGAATATTTCAACACAGGCATGTCACTTGAGTTTCTCCAACGCCTTTGACAAGTATTGACATCAGAGCAAATCTACATTAAACACATCAAATTCAAAGGAAGCACATTATTCACAAGGTGGTCAACGACAAACATCTGTTTCTGTCGGTTTTTACTGTGCATTTGAAATGCAGTGTGATGTGTTGCACAAGCAATCAATATGTATGTGAAACTGCTTTATTTTGAAGAGCATGAAATATTGGTTCAGATAAAAACACCTGAAATACAATTGCACCCCCTGTTACGCAGCATATGACCACAATGATGATTACACATATTACATCACTGGTGACATCACTGTTACATCATATATGACATCACTTATTACATCACTGATGGCATCAGAAATAAGATCACTCAGTATGTATGTTAAAATATTTATACGGCCCCTATCATTACATATTTTGAGAACACTGCATAAAATATTAAACGGCTACACATGCATTATATCAGTACTTGTGAAACTTTAATTTGTAATATTTGGTAAAAAATTAAATGTAAAATATAAATATATGATCTGGTTCATGAATAACAAAGAGTGAGTAAACGATTCTGAGGCAACACACACTTCCTGGGTAGGCCCTGTTGCGGCTGCTTTTGGTTCAGGGCCCGGCCCCAGAGCACCCACGCGGGAATACCCCTAGGAACTGTGACCCGTGAGGGCAGTCCAGATCAGAGTCCAACCAGACTCCATTTTGTATGCCACTGACTCCATTTTGTGTCCACATAATGGCAGGCCAGCCATGAAATTAGAACACAGGCCAGCAGCTCTCCCCGCAAGGCACGCACAGCGAACCAGCTACTCCCCCCCACCTCCTCCCCTCTGTCATCTCTGCAGCCGTCCGGTTCTCATGGGAGACTGGCCGCGCGAATGCAACAAACTTCGCACTGTATCTTCTGTCATCCATCTTACCTCATTGACCCTGCTGTGGCCCGGCTCAAGGCCTGGCAGCAAAGAGTCGTTCATCTCTATAAACTTGCCCCCACCATGCACACCCAGGCCATAAAGAATAACATCCCTAAAATCCTTTGAACAGCTAAAAACCGACCCCTGAGTATGTAATGTTTGTTCATTCCCTAATGTGAAAATAGAAGTGCCTTTCTTCATTAAAATGAGTTGTTCATGAACTATTTCCATTATATGTGGAATCTTGAAGGTGTCCCTGTAAATAATAGCATATCAGTGTGTTGCATGAAATGTATAATCAAAACACTGATGTTAGATCCCAGCAAGAAGTATATTAAGGTGTAGTATGAAGTTTGACAGAAATAGATTGTAAACACGAAATGTATGGTGTAACATAAAAACTGTACATGCCCGCACTAAGCTACCTCATTTTTGAGTTCAATCCATGCATAACATTGTGTAAAAGCAATTTAGCAATCGGATGGCATAACAAGTATGATTTTATTATGATAATATGTATTAGGGCCTGCATGTAAAGAATTTGGTAATGGACTGCTTAACCTCGTATGGAAAATAACCGGTGCATACACACATTTTTACTCTGAGTTGTATAACAATGAGAGAACTCAGCCAAATAGAAATGATAACGCGTTCTAGATGATCATATTCATAATGTAACTATTATGTGTAAAAAAAACCTTTATGTAAAAAAACACTTCAGGAGATTCTGTCTCCCCATGCAATGCAGGACTGCACCACAAAGGTGTTTCGATTCTCCTCCACCCCTTGTGGTGCCAAGACAGATTAGCAGAGACTTAATGATGTTTAGACAACCAGCCTTTAACCCCCACAGTCAGACTTATGACCATTGTGGTATGTGCCTTTTTGACCCATTCTTTTAATGTGTAATTTAGGCCTTTGATTTAGAGCCCTCTTTGTTGTGTACCAGATGGACATTCCAGACCACACCGTGATCTCAAAGTCTTGGCCCCTTAAACAGTATATCTTGTATTACAATAACACTCAGTTAAGCTGCTCACTAATAGATCTAGAACTGAGCTAAAGAAATGCACTATAACCTATGCCCAATGGTAGTTAACCTGCATTTGAGAAATGTCTTTCCTTTGGTGCCAAGATTCACAGGTCTTAGAATCTGCCGGATAAGATAAAGTGTAATATTGGATGAACGGGAATGTGTGGCCACAAGGGCAAATGTCAAGTGTCTGTTGATATGTAACACTACACAAGTTGCCAACACCGCATGCCAATCCGATGAGCCCAGCTGACCGATTGACCTGGAAAGCATCGTCACCACACCACGTGAATTCACACCAACCGCAGTGCACTGACCCTATGGCACCCATAGGTGCCCATCCCTAGTGACCAATCCCAACCCTTCATGTGCCCCTTAGGCCTCCCTTCTACTAGATGACGCAAAAGCCGTATAAATTGAATTGTAACATGTTTTTCTGCTGAGCGCTCTCGGCGTGAGCAGAGTAGATCCTGATTGCCCTATCTTAGATAAATGATTTTTGATATCACGTGCACTTGGTCTTGGTCTCATTCCCTCCGGGAATGTGTCCTGTTTGACTCTTATTGGGAGAATTAAGTGCATTTTTGGGGACTTCTCACTTTCAATATATATATATATATATATATATATATATATATATATATATATATATATATATATATATATATATGTATATATATGGGACCGATTGACTAACTACTCTTTTTCTGTGCGTAATTCATGACAACAGCAAAAAGAGCATACATGCAGCGTAAATTTAATCCAATAGGGCAAATTCATGCAGTCAGACACGAAAATGAAGCGTAGTTGACACTGTGCACAAAAGCGGATGCAAGTCAAGCCTGATTCACTGAGAAAAAGCACATAAGTCCAAATATACCCTATATAACTCCTGGAACACACACCAGCATAAGTGAACTCGACAATGAAAACTGAAGTTAAAATACCACCATCGCATATCATTCCCTGTGCACCACACATCTCCTAAGATCCATGTTTACTTAGTAAATACCTCCAAACATATGCCTTTTGCCCATCAAACCTGTTGCGACTCACAAGGCCCCCCAAAATGCCCACCAAAACACAAACACACCCATTGACTCGCACACAAATGATCAGACACTCCTGCTGACACACCCCCAGTGGATGGGCATGGCCACCCAAAACAGACAAACACACCCACAAACACACCCACAAATCAATAGATACACCCACAGAAATGCCCACACCACATGGACAAGAAAGGGTGAAAGCAGGCAGAAAGTATGGCACCAATGCGTGCACATAACATTTCACCATTTTATGGTGAAACATATGCCAGTCATCGCATAAAAACCATAACCGCACCGAAAATGCAAAAGAGCTAACACAATGCAGGACACACACTTCACACAGTGACACAGACACATTCCAACTCATACCAACACAGAAACATACAGAACACAAACACTGACCACACATGTGACACCATCCAGAACAGCTAGCTCCCACAATCAACACACTATGAAAACAATGATGCACGTCTGCTCACAAGAAAGTCACAACCCGTGTACACACACCCAAGTGGCGAGTATACATGGACAGTACCACACAAATGGATGATGTACACATCCCAATAAGAGTCAAATGCCCACACCTCCACCAACCACAATTTATTAATACCAACACAGAAGTGGACCCAATCGATGCATATATCATCTTGTCCAGCAAGATGGAAGCTTCTACGGAGGTCTGTCAAAAGATGAACTTCACCGAAGGTGAGGTGGACCTGATGGTGGAATCCATTCACAACCTCCAGACCTGCTTGCTCTGGATGGCCGTACACTGCACCATGCAGAGCCAGGAACACTCCCACTGCCTCAGGCTCACGGTGCAGGTCAACGCACTAGGCATTGAACAACGCACCTGGGAGCAAATCCAAAAGAAGTTGTTGGGCGTGATCCAGAGGGTCAAACTGAGGTATACCCTGTACTACCTGCCCCCCCGCCCCCACAGAAGAGAACCACAGGCCTCAGGTTGTGTCTGATACCCAAGGAGGAGAAGACCATGAGCCTGAACCTAGAAGAGGTGAGGACTGGCCTAAGAGGCACAGTAACAGGCATGGACTACCGTGGAAAGCACACCACCTATGCGCACACACCCATATCCATGTTCCAGACACACACGTACCACACAAACAATGTATGCAAACCGGCACAAAGGCAACATTACATGTATGCACAAAGGCTGTGGCCCATGTCCATTGCAATCACACCACATTGCCTTACGGCACAAAAGGCATGAGATAGCGCTAATGCCCCCAATGGACCCGGATGCACACGTCCACGCAACACACATACATAACACACACGCACGCTACCACACCATACATCACACAACACCACCACTGGCACACGCATCCCAGACTCCACGGAAAACACCACACCCTAGTCACATGATCGTGCCTGTGATCACCTGCAGGTGAGGGGACCACACTGCCCATTGCGCAACCTGGATCAACAGTGGTGACAGCAGCTCGCATGCCCATGGAGGACACTGTCTCCCACCCCCCCAGCGACCGCTGCCACTGCACCTTCAGGGGAGCAACCACATGTCACCATGGCTCAGGTCCAAACAGGTGGCAGTGTCGACTTCAATTGACAGTTATATAAGTTGAGGGCCGAGTCGCATGCTGACACGGGGGAACTGAGGGCAATCAAGGATGCTGTCTGTGTCATCCAACATCATATTTCACAGACACAGACAGCCCCTTCTCCTCTCAGGTTCCCTGCTCACTCGGTTGACCTCACTCCTCCTATGTCCAGGGATGGCCAGCTGGAACACACTGCAAACCTCACCTTATCATTCTCCGCCATCATGCTAAGGTAGTGGCACCTGCATGGTGAGGTGAAGGAGGAGAAAGTAGAGGTGGTAGTCATGGGGGACAGAGAACATGAGGGATCAGAGGGAGACCTGTAATCATGTTACATTTACCCGAGTTTGTGCATCCCATTTCACTTGCCTTGCACAGTGTGCCTTGTATATTGGTTGTGTTTCCTCATGCTTGAGTTGACCACATCTACCACAGAATACCTCTGTCTACTATGCCTCCCTGTCAAAGTTTGATTTACCTTCTCTCCCCTTACAGTCATGAATGGGTATGCACATCAGGTCTACATCTTCTGTGGTGTCCATGTATGGGCAAGATAGTACGTGCAGCGATGGCATGTTCCCAGGTGGATGGGTCAGTGCATGGTATTCCAAGAGGGTGGAGGAGTGGTGAGTGGGCATGAGGTAGTTAGGTGCCATGCATTCCTGAGCACATCTGCCATAGCTCTCCTGCATCTTGTGTGAAAACACTGACCTTGTTCTTGCCTGCTTTGTCCATAAAGTTGATGGGACCTTGTTTCTGGCAACCTTGTGGGTTGAAAGGCTCTTCCACAACAGTGAAGGACACCCTGTTTATTGCAGCCTACGACTACTGATTTGTGGAGTAGGAGTCGTGAATACAATGGCTCCTCAGAACAGGTGAGGGTCACGCGTCCTTCACTGGATGACTATGAATATATGTGACCGGTCCCGTTGTGAGAAACTCATGGTGACCAAAAGTAAGACAGACACAAATGATCACAGATCAATGGTGTTTATTAAACAATGAAAATGGTATGCGGGTTGGAACAATGCCTAATCTAAACTGATATTTAACATGGGGACAGGCGTTGACCATCGAATGAAAAATAAGGCAGTCCTAGTGATGTCAAGTCAAATTAAAAAACTCCTATACTAAGAAAACCTATTGCCGATTCCTTACGCTAAATACAAAGAGTGTTGGGTTAAGTTTTAAAGAAATAAATAATTAAAGAAAGAAAGAAGTGTTTTTAAATAATAAGTCAGGATGCAGTGGCTTGGGTCTCCTTTGCCCACGTTTTGAGCACGGGGTAAGGTTGGAGCTTGGAGCCCAGTGTGATCTCGGGCTTCACCAGCACAAGACGACAGTTCCAATGCTAGTTCTCAAGACATCGATGGCCAAGTCTCATTTCCTTAGAAAGTCTCTTGCCTTCAGGCCTGAAGTGTTCAAACAATAAAACAAAAGTTCCTTTCCCAAATGAAAATTTGTTTCCAAAACTCAAAACGGGTGATGTTTTCACCCTTGAGCCCCCCTCTTCTGGGCTGACTCTTTTCTCAATCGTGTTCCACAATTTCTGATGGTGTGGCAGCTTCAAGCCATTGGTCCCCCTCTTCTGGACTGACCCTTTCTTTATTGTATTTCTTGGCTACAGATCAGATAGGATGAGGACTTCACCCTTGGGTCCACCTCGTCTGTGGCTGACCCTTGCTTATTAGAATCTTTGTATGATAGATTAACTCCTTGGATGGCCTCATTCAGACTCAGACCTCTCTCGACTGCCAACCCTTTGGTGATGACTTCACCTCTAGGCCTTCCTCGTTGCGGCTCTGAACTTTTTCGATTGTCAGTGTTTGAGTTTAGCTTCACCCCAGATCTCCATTGTCCGGTCTCGGACCCTTCTCTGTGCTTTCTACTTATTCCATATTTAATGTCTTTGTCAAAACAGTTCAGTGGACTTCCCTTTCTTGGGCTCACTTTACCACTCAGTTTCTCAGAACCTTCAAACTTCATCCCTCTCCTTCGGCATCCCTCCTCAGGGTTCACTATTGCCTTCTCTTTGCTTTCAAGTCAGTTCAAATGTTCTCTGGAATTCACATCCCTTTCTCTCATTCACCAGGGGGGATACCTTCCCTTATTTCCAGCCAACTTGCGGATCAAAGTCTTTCGATTGTACAGGGCTTTTGCTCGACCCTCACGTATGACCACTTTGGTTCCTTTGGAGGCCTTCCTATGGCATTCTTGTTTCTGTAGTTTCTCAATATGGGGCTCGACCGGAGTCTTTCAGATTAGCAACCACGTGGTACCGCTTTCCCTCTGTAGCTGGTCTCATCTTCACAGTTTTCACAGGTCATTCAAAGTTCATTACATCTGCTTCAAAAGTTGCACCTTTCTTATTCTAACTCAACGCAACCCGGCTTTTATAATTTTATCTCTTGACTCACCGATTGTGCTTAACTGCTGGGCTTTTGGTTTCTTTGGAGTCAAAGCCGGTACCATGGGCATGGGAGCTTCCCTCGCTCCTTCCTATTGGTATAGGCTGGCCTCGTGTACTGCTTTTTACCTCCACAAAGGTAATCTCCCAAAATGTTTTTGTTTCGGGGGATCAGTTTCTCGGAACGGGAAAAGATTCACTATACAAAGGTAAGGAAACTGATTACCCCGCTCTATGGGCCTCATTACACGGTAGGCGGTAGGGATTTAACATTACCGGTAATGGAATACCGGTAACGTTAAATCCCCATGCGGATCACGACCCGGCTCACCGCTATTAGCAGCACCGCTAAGTAGGCTGCCACTATTTTCGTCCAGTCCGCGTGCGTGTGACCCACCATCCCGTAAATAGCGCCATGCCGCCAATAGCACACCATCACGAGTCAAGCGGCCATGCTAATAGTGGCATGGTAAAGCACCCAAAACCCGTTACCGCCATGGCGCTAATACCGCCATCGCGAACCACCCGTTAAGAGAACTGAGCAGTGTTCCCACCTGCCACAGGTGGACAAAATCAGCACAGGTGGAGGCAATGGAGACTGTGGCAGCTCAAAAGGAGCACACCACACCCCTTCCCACACCCCTTCCCACACCAAGATGGTTCCAATACTGGCAGCATTACATGGCCTGGAGGACCTCATTGCAGTGCAGCTGCAACAACAACAGGCAGCACAAAGGAGACGCAGGAGGAAGAGGAGGAGGAGGAGGAGGGCAAGACAGGCACAGCAAGCACCACCACGGCACCCAATCATACCACAGAGGCACCCACCAATTCCCAGGATCAGAGCCAGTCCATTTAACCTAACCCCTGAGCGGATACACACCCTGTACTGTCTGGACAGGGCTACCATCACCAGCATCGTGGACATGATCCACGACGACATTGTGAGCCTCATAGAAATTAGAACTGCCATCCCCCCGCTACTTAAGGTGGTGAGTGTGCTGCACTTCCTGGCCACAGGCACCTACCAGCACAGTGGGACAGATGCATGGCATCTCACAACTAGTATTCTCCCGCACGCTGAACCAGGTACTCGATGCCCTCCTGAAGCATGCACCTGAACACATATCCATGCCACGGACTGCCCAGGAGATTGCAAACACAAAAGTTGGGTTCTATTCACTGGCAGGCATCCCAAGTTGCATCGGGGCCATCGACTGTACCCATGTGGAATTGGTGGTCCCACATCACAATGAAGTAGTCTACCGAAACAGGAAGCAATTCCACTCTATCAATGTCCAAATGGTATGTGACGCCAACAAGATAATCACATATTGCTGTGCTCAATTTCCCGGATCAACCCATGATTCCATGGTCCTGCGGAACTCAACTATCCCACGCTACATGGAGCAACACACCGGACAACGTTCGTGGCTACTTGGTGAGTAGCAGGGGAAGCACATGGCAATGTGACTGGGGGGTGGAGAGATACGTACTCCAACAGGGTGTGAAGGGGGGGAGAGATACGTACTCCAACTGGGTGTGAACGGTGGGAGAGATACGTACTCCAACTGGGTGTGAAGGGGGGGGAGATACGTACTCCAACTGGGTGTAGCCTGTCGTATGTGGGCAAAATGCACATACAGATGTACGGCAATGTCCATCTGGGAAGGCGGCAACGTACTTGAGATGAACCGACATGCAAGTATAAGCTACACAACACAGATGACATTCCAGGTCTAGTAACATTAAACATCCATCCACATACAAATTGCACAACATTCCACGCCACAAATACAAAAATTCCACACATGCCATCAAGATAGCATCCTGAATTAGTCCAGCACAACATCAATAATTCAATGTGCCCTATAATGCATGCAAAGGGATCACCACTAGCCATAGCATTTCCCCACGCACCTATTCCACCACTGAAGAGATGCCTCTCTGCATGGCAACAACAATGTTGGAATGGCAGTACACCAGCAGTGTGGAAACATATCTGCCTGGGCCCAGGGACACCGAAGACCTTGCATCACCCAGGACATGTCAATTACTGTTTGAGGCATCAATGTGGCATGTCTACTTAGAGGGTCAACCTCCCCCTTGCACGTTGCTGTCACCCAGACCATCTGCATGTATGCTGTCAATTGTGTACTTGAATCACAATGCAATATCAATTTGTGTGATATGAACAGGCCGCTCTTGAGGTGAACAGTAACAGGACCCCGTTCCTTCCCCCACACAGGCGATTCGGGCTATCCCCTGAAGACCTGGCTCCTCACACCTGTACGGAACCCACAGAACAGGCACGAGGAGGAATACAATCGTGCACATACTTGTACCCGCCTCGTGATCGAGCAGACTTTTGGCCTTTTGAAGTCACGGTTTAGGTGCATTAGCAGGTCTGGCGGTGCTCTCCTGTATGGACATGAGAGGTGGGCAAGATCACCACGGTATGTGTCATGCTGCACAATATGTGTATCAGAGGGAATGTGCCACTGCCCCCTGAGGTTGAAATGGAAGCACCTGATGAGGATGATGATGGTGATGAGGACGGAGGTGAAGGGGATGCAGGTCTTGCAAGAAGGGATGGGCAGGAGGGACGTGCTGTGAGACAGCATCTGATCAACCAAATATTCTGAGGAACATGTTTTCGTACTGTCACATGGATATGGGTATGAATGCACTGGTGTATGTTTGGGAGCACGCAATGGACCCTGTCGCCAAAAAAGTACACATACACAATGAAGATGTCCAAGCCTGTGTTTTCATCATAAATCAGTGTATTGAGAAACAGAAAGGTGTAGAAGTGCAAGTAACAAAACATCTCACCACCCTACTCCCCCACCCCCCACAACAGACCCATAACACCCTACCTCCCACCCCCACAACAGACCCATAACACCCTACCCCCCACCCCCCACAACAGACCCATAACCCCCTACCCCCCATCCCCCACCAACAGTCCCTCATGTGTCTGGCATGTTTGCCCTGGCCAATGCACACAGAGGAATCTCCATTTACACCCTATTTGCCATTGTCTTTGGCAGCATCTTGGGGACGGTCAGTCGTGCGCCTGGTGGTGCGTGTAGAGCGCCGGAGGGGGCTTGTCTGTCTCGACCCCGAAGATGATGATGGGGCAGACTGGGCTGGCTGTGAAACTTGGCGGTCCATGGTGTCGGCCATGCGAACAAGGACCTCCCCGAGCATCGCTATCTCGTTGCATAGCCTGTCGGTGTTTGCATCCATTCTCTCAGTGGAGTGCCTCACCGTCTCCACAATGTTCTCCCTGAGTTGGGCAGCCTCCTCGACATGCTGGCCAACCAGCACAGTCAGCTTGTGTTGTCGCTCCAGGATGGTGGTCAGTTGGGGGGCAGTGCTGGATGACGTGCACTGGATGCTGTGCCCTCTGATGCACCCACTGCAGCAGGTGAAGGTAACATGGGGGACATAATTGCTGGGTAGTTGTCCTCAACAGTCACATCAGACCCAGGGGTCTGGGTTGGGGCTGGCTCTGGGGCTCTAGGGGGGGCTTGGGGTGTGCATCTCCATAGGCTCCACTAGGGTGGCCTCCGGATCGGATAGAGGGGCAGTGGCGGCTGCCTCACCAGCGGAGCTTGCCGCAGCTGATGGTGGGACCTTGGTGGCTGGCATTGGTGCCAGTGGGTTCACCACCGGTGGTGGGGCTGCAGTTTCTGGTGCAGCTACTACTGCCCTGGCGGTGGCACTGTGACGATGTTTTCTGCTCTTCAGGTGTGACCTTCCCCCCTTGCCCCTGGATGTTGTTGGGGTGTCCTCCGGCTCCTGTGCCCTTGGCCTCTTGCATGTAGCTGGTGCCTCGGATGCATCAGTGGCATCCTCACCATCTGTATGTGAGCCTGTCAGGGACGAGAAGGGGGATGGCATTGGTTGCGTTTCAATATACTTAATGCAGATTACATAAATGATGCAGTTGTGGCCATTGGGACTTAGTAGTTGTGGATGCAGGTGATGTGCCAGTTCAGTGCCTCATCCATGCATGGTTGTGTTTGGAACTTGTCTCTGGTGATGTGTGCATGTGTGTGTGCTGGGGTCTGACACTGACATGGTGAGGGATGGATGCATGTGTGGATGTGTGTCCATGCATGAGAGGAGTCTGTGCTCACATATGGGGGGGACAGTACATTCACATTGCATCCTGTCATGTGTACACTCACCTCCATCTTAAGTGGTATCCGCGCCGAACTCCATGCTGCCCACTCAATGGATTCAACGGCAATCAGGTTTGAACATGTCTCCTCCCATTCCTTCATTCTGATTGGTGAACCATCTCCACCGGCACTGGCAATGCGATGGTTTTCAGCCAGGATGCCCCTCACCCGCAGTCTGAGGTCGTCCTACCTCTTCCTGCATTCGCGCACAGTGCGCATGCTGGTGCTCACAGCACTGACTTTGACTGCTACCTCCTCCCAGATGGCTTTTTTTTTCAATAAGGTTGGCTGGCGCATGTCATTAGCAAAAACTACCTCAGCATTCTCAGCCAGGGTCTGTGTTAGCATGTTCAATTCCTCTCGCGTATACTTCTCCTTGAGCTGCCTGTCAGAGGTTTTTTTAATGCCTTGGGCATGATGCAGGTGTCCCAGATGATTTTGCACTGCTCACAACTCGAAACAGGTCCTGGGGGCACAGGATGGCAATGGATTGTGTTTTTAAAGATGGCCGCCATGCTCTTTCCCATTCCTGTGCGATGATGCTATTTCCGGTTCCGCAATTTAACGGTCACCGCTAATAGTATATTACTATTTGCATGTAGCGTGAGGGCGGACGTGCTATCTGCACTTTCGTGGAAGCCGGTAAGGGACTTTTAGGGGACTTTACCGGCATGGCGGTAGGGTCATTAACGGCATGGCGCTATGCTCGTGTCCGCGTACTCGTGATCGTGCGCTATTAGCGCCCTCAGCGCCCTCTTGCGAGGGCGGACACGTTAATAGTGCCATGCCGCTAATTTGCGGTTTTTACCGCACACCGTGTAATGAGGCCCTATGTCAGTACAGATCAAGGCTTGGTGATAAAATGTACTACACTAGGTACTAGTACACATATATCATTTAAGAAGTGCTAACAATTGTTTATCTAGTGCTACCTTATAAGACTGATGCCACATACCTATATGATTCAGGGTGAGATCCCTGACCATCGGGTTGGGATCTGTCAGGTACACAGGTTTAATAATACCTGTCTGTCTTGAGTGTAAAACAGTATTTGTGTAACAAAAAGGGGGGGGGTTGGAGTATCAGAGTATCTTACGGTACAGTATAGGGAAGGGTTGTGCAATGAACGAGAATGGCCGGGTGTAGAATGGAACATAGAGGATGGTGGGAAAAGTAGTGTCCTGTCATAGTTGGTTGGGTTTTTAGAAAATGACAATCAGAGGGACGTGATCGGTACGGTTTGCAGGGTAAGCTGGATTATCTAGGGTTGTGACATGAACAAAGGGGAATCACAGGGCCTCATTACGAGAATGGAGGTAATGGAAAAATGAAGGCAGAATGGTAATAGCGGCATCGTTAACGTGTCCGGGGCATTCCGACCCGACAACCCGGCAATACTGGCACCGCCCGTACCGTGACCCCTCATACCGGCATGGGCGCGTACACGTGCCATTTCGGGGAGCAAATACCGGCATGCCGGTAATACGAGGACATCACATCCCACGCAGAAATGCAAATACCGGCATCCCAAAGGCGGTAATCGCGGACCACCCGCAAACAGCAATCAGCAATCAAGCCAACTGCCACAGGTGCACACAATCACCACAGGTGGAGTCAATGGAGGCTGGGCCAGTATAAAATGAGTACACCCACACACCACACCCCTTCCTACACCAAAATGCTAACACTAGCTGTGGTGCTGGAGGACATGCCCATACTGCTACAACTACAGGAACAACAGCAACTCCAACAACAACTACAGCAGCAACAACAGGCAGCACAGAGGAGATGCAGGAGGAGAAGGAGGGCGAGACAGGGCCAGCAATTTCCACCAGCACAGCCAGCAGTGCCTCGTAGGCAGCCACCAATCCCTTGCTTCAGACCCTGGCCATTCAACCTAACCCCTGAGCAGATCCACACCCTGTACCGACTGGACCGGGACACCATCATCACCATAGTGGACATGATACACAACGACATTGCCAGCCTCATAGAAATATGCACTGCCATCCCCCCGCTACTAAAGGTGGTGTCTCTGCTCCACTTCCTGGCCACAGGCACCTATCAACACACAGTAGGGCAGCTGCATGGCATCTCACAACCACTATTTTCACGAATGCTGAACCAAGTGCTGGATGCCCTCCTCAAGCACGCAAGCACCCACATATCCCTACCACGGACTACCCAGGAGATAGCCGACACCAAAGTAGGCTTCCATGCACTGGCAGGCATTCCCAATTGTGTTGGTGCCCTGGACTGCACCCATGTGGAATTGGTAGTCCCCCATGCCATAGAGGCGGTGTACCGCAGTTGCAAGCAATACCATTCCATCAATGTGCAAATGGTATGTGACTCCAGCAAGATCATCACACATTGCTGCGCCCGATTTCCCAGATCAACACATGATGCCATGGTGCTGCGTAACTCCATGCTAACCCATCACATGGAGTGACATGCTGGACCACGTGCCTGGCTGCTTGGTGAGTTGCCTGAGTGGGCCATGGCAGTGCAATGGGCTACTGATGTGTATGGATGCATACTCCACCTGGGTGGGAAAGGGGGGGATGCATACTCCACCTGGGTGGGAAAGGGGGGGATGCATACTCTACCTGGGTGAGAAAGGGGGGAGGGATGCATACTCCACCTGGGTGCCAATTGACGGTGATTGGAGAATGCATGCAGAGCTACACACTCCTGACCTGAATCTCCCAAACCCAAAATGACACATCACTGGCAAACATTTTACCAATTATGCATATTGATGACAACAAGCAAGAGGTACAACCAGGCCACCATGGGTATGTCAAGCAATGCATGACTGAACAGGATTGCAACTGTGCCAATGTGGCTAGTGTGACCATGCACAGTGCACATTACACTGCATAAATGGGAGGCTAAGCATTGTCGTACAACCACAGTACATCCGCCTCAGCATGCATTATTTCACCCTTCACCATCTATTGAACACCATCCAGACTACCACACCTCATAGCAGTATAGTATGCATCTAGTTAACATTCTTGCATACGTACAGGGACATGTGCATGTCCACACCAAATAGCTGCGGCCATGACTCTGCTTCCTGAAGGTGGCAGCTCAGAGTGACACACACCTATTTGTATTTGCTTACAGGTGATGGAGGATATCCCTTGAGGCTGTGGCTACTTACCCCTGTGCGGAACCCACAGAACAGCCATGAAGAGGAGTACAATCGTGTTTACACCCATACCCGTGTTGTGATTGAGCAGACCTTTGGCCTGTTGAAGGCGCGTTTCCGCTGCCTAAGCAGGTCTGGTGGGGCACTCCTTTATAGGCGTGAGCAGGTGGCAAAGATCACCATGGCCTGTGTCATGCTGCACAACATGTGCGTCTGGAGAAATGTACCACTGTCACCTGACATTGACATATATGCACCGGGTGTGGATGATGAGGATGGAGATGGAGGAGCCCCCCTGCCAGTATGTGATGCACGGGATGGCCATGCAGTACGCCAAGCACTGATTCACAAATACTTCTGAACAACAGGGAATATGATAGACATGTGTCAGTGACACACTGGGTCCATGTGGACATGCACACAGGGATTGTTGGGAGTTGGCCACTGAACACTGTCACACATTAAATGGTTACACACGTAATGAACAATTTCCATCCATTGAATGTTTTTCCTCACAACGGGGGCATTTGTACAAACAGCAAAAATGTGACCACTCCCCCCCCAACTCCCAGTGAACTCCCAAACCCACCCAACAATCTCCAGAAAAATGCAGTGAACTCCCAAATCCACCCAACAAACTCCAAAAAAACCCCAATAAACTCCACAAAATGCTCCCCTTCACCCCCAACCATGTGTCCCACTCCCATTGTCCGCCCACACTACTTGCGGGACTTTTTGCTGGTGGGGACTGAGGAGGAAGGTGTGGTGGCTGATGAGGAGTCAGTGGCAGGTTCCACGCCTGCCGCAAGGCGTGGGCGCTGCATGTGGAGCAGGATTGAAGTAAGTACTTGTGTTACTGCCCCCAGACAGTCCCTCATCAGCACAGCTGACACATTTACAGCAGCTGTGTTTGCTGCAATGGCCGCTGTGATCCCCTCAATGGCAGTGGCGATTCCCCGCCTGGTGTCCTCTCCATCGGAAATGTACTGCCGCAGGAGGTCCAACATGGCCTCCTGTCGGGCCTCCACCCTCGACAGACATGCCTCGAGGGTGTTGGTGGGAGCTGGAGTGGTGGGTGGTGCACTCATGGGGCCTGCATTTTGGGTGATGTCCTCCTCGAAGGAGCTCAGGTCCGAGTCATGGAGGCAGGGATCAGCACTGCTGTAGGTGGGTGAGTGCTCGATATGGGGCGAGGGGTGGACACGGGGCTTGGGCTGGGTGGACATCTCACTTCTGTGACTCCTTCCTGGTCCACATTGCCATCCATGTCATCCTCAGTGGTGGCCGGTGCTTGTATGGACTCCCACTCAACTGGTGCGGGCTGCTGGGTCTCAATTGTGTCAGGCACACTGGCAGCAGGTGTTGTTGGCTGTGTCTCAGCTCTGTCAGGCTCACTGGCTGTGGGTGTGGCCTACTTGGCTGCCACAGAGGTGGTTGTGGCGGTAGCCCTTTTCTTTGGGTGGGACGTGGATGCCCTCACAGTGTTGTCTTGCCTGGCATCTTCCTCATCGGTGCCTGGGGGGTAGAAGAGATGCAGGGCATCAGTGATGGTATTGCATGCCAGAAGCATACAATGGTGCTGTTCATTATTCATTTAATCATGCATTCATGTCTTACAGGTGTGTCACACAGGGTATTCTGAGGGCGCATTTTGGCATTCACTGCATGGCAGGTGGCATGCCGTTGATTGGGAGTTTGTGTGATGTGTTACATGGGCACGGTCCAGGTGTGTTGGCTGTGTGTTGGTTATGGTATTGGCACTCAGCATGCATTTCTGTCTGGCAGGGTTTGGCCCGCCACCTGGACTTGGATATGTTAATGTGGGTGTTGGGACATGCATTACCTTGCCTAGACTCTCTTCCACATCATTTGTGCTACGTCAGGGTTTCCCCTACAGGGATCTGCAGGGTCACTCACCTCCTTCTGGGGATGCCACACGCGTCTCCATTTCCCCGAATCCTTCGATGGACTCTGGATCTTTGAAGCTGCTTGCGGTCTCCTCCAAGGGCATCATTTTGGCAGGAGAGTGGGGATCCCCGCCGGTGGCCATGGCCTGCCTCCTGTTGCTTGCCATGACGTTGCAGACCCTCAAGCGGAGGTCATCCCACCTCTTCCTGCAGTCCTTAACACTACGTGGTGTGGTTCCTACGGCCGACACCTTGCGGGCTACCTCCTGCAAGATGTCCTTCTTCTTCTGCTGGACCTCACGCTTCATGTCATGGGATTTCATAAGGTCTGCATGTGCAGCAAGTGCGTCCATTAACATATTTAGTTCAGCGTCAGAGAAACGCTGTTTCCGCAGCCGGGGGGTGGTCTTCCGGGTAGCCTTCGACATTCTCAAAGTATTGGCACAGAGCTCTCCAGGAATCAACTGGTGGTTTGGGAGGATTGCAATGAATTGTGTTTTTAAAGATGGCCGCCGGCCCATTTCCCGTTCCTACCCGATGACGTTATTTCCAGGTCCGGTTTTACAAGCCCCGGAATTAGCATGTTGGTATTACCGGGTTGGTATTAAGGGTTCCTCCTAGGTGGTGGCGATATCGGCAGGTTCCGTGATGGCGCTATCGGGGGGTTGGAGGACCTTTTGCAGCATGCCGGTATGGGCATTACCGGCATGGGGGTTTGCGCATGCTCGCGCACTCGTAATCACCCGCTATTAGCGGCGTCATACGAGCACGGACCCGCTCGTTCCGCCATGCCGGTAATGACCCCATTTTTACTGCGCTACTCGTAATGAGGCCCACAATGTTTTGTCCAAATAATCTGAGTATATGGAGAAGAGGAATGGGAAGGATGTTGAGAGGGATGATGGACAGTGGTCGAATAGAAATCAGAGGGTTTCTGTGAGATGTGGTTTTTCAATTGAGTAGTGTTCGGATTTTTATGCAAGACAGCAGATGGGGAGAGTTTGGTGGCTGTTATTAAAGGAGACAGAAGAGGGGAAGGGGGCAAGATGTAACAAAGCCCACAAAGGACTCGGGGATCTCATCCTCCTCATCCTCTTTGCCTGTGACATACTGCGTCTCACCTGCGGCATTCCCCTGAGCATGACCCCGGGTTCCCCTATCCAGGTGATCCTCCCCAACCGGTCAACCCGCAGGAACTGGACCCAATAGCGATGGCCATGTCCTGGCCACCTGAATAAGGGATTCCTGAGGCCTTACTGGGAGAACACCATTAGGTTTCTTACACCGTCCAGACAGTTTCCTTGCCACAGTGAGTCTGGAAGGGGTGTACCATGGACATCAAACTGTTCCACTTCAGGATACCTTCGGAGTTCAGGTGGGTATGTTGCAAGTAAGCGTGTACCCGTGTGTCCCTCAATCACAAACTGTGATGTCGGGGTAATTTCCCGGGGGTCGGCAGGGCTGTCCATGGACCTCCGTGGTTGGGGAGGCCCCAACTCCTCCCACATCCCAAAGGAGTATGAGGCACACACAAGAATAAAGAGCTACTGCTGTTTATTGCACAAAACAGACAGAAACAGGTTCTCGGAGCGTAGGTACCCAAGGAACATCTTAGCAGTGATGGGCTCGCAGGGCCTTTTTTTAACCAGATGACGCTACTATGTGCGTCACCTCTGAAAGTTTGCCCCTAAACCTACGCTACCCCGGGTTGGCTCCCCGAGTGGTAGGGTCAGTATGCATCAGTATAGGAGAAAATATTAGTGGTGGAGAAGTGGTCAGGTGGTACGCTTGGGTTGTCCCTAAAAGGGGCTACATAGAATGTTTTACATGAAGAAAGTTAGTTACTGGTTGAATTATAGTGTCATCAGTGATTAGCCCCTCATGTTCTGATTTGTTCATCCATGAGCTCAAGCCTGGGACCATCGTCGTACCCAGCTCGCGATGTACCTGGTGTTGGCATCAATGTATGACTATGTGTCAGTGGCGGACAAAGGACAGGTCTTACTACTGGATGTTGGGTGCTGCTTTCCCATCGCCGCCGGTGTCCCATTTGTAACTTTGTTGTTGCAGTCCGCGTCCCAGACTTGAGACCCCAGAGCTTCTCTGGTCCTTGGAGGTTGGCATTGGATCAGGTCGGCCTGGTCACGTGTTAAGAGACCGTGGCTGAAGCAGAATTATGGGGATTTGATTTGTATTTCTGCTCCGAGGAATGTTTAGCGGTGGCAGGTGTAACCTTGGCGCTGATAGTGTGGCGTGTAGATTGCATCTTCGTGGCCTTGGCTGTGTGGCTCCCGTCAGGGTTTGCTCTGCATGATCAGCACCCTGCAGCTCCGTCTGAGCTGCTCCGGACATGGGGACTCTGGTTTGCGGCCTACCTTGGCCTAGTCTATGGGTGGCGACATACAGTCCATAACACGGAGGTCACAAGGTGCGACTTGGGCCCTTATACATTTGTCCATCTACAGGGTGACATCTTCAGTGTTTTTAGTAGCAAAAAGTGTCTGCAAGCATATACACGAGCTCTTCTGGCGTCTTGCGTTTCTGCGGTGCAGTAGTTAGCCTATGTGAACATAACAATGATGCATGTGTGTGAGTGTGAGCGGTCCTCTACTTCATAGCACTGAGTATGTTCTTTGTGTGGGTTGGTGTGTGTCTGATCCAGGTGCTTGGTGGCACATGTGCTCTTGTCCGTTGTGGCTATGTCATCATGTCATCTCTAACAATGGTGATATTGGTGGGTGACATCTAGTCGAGTTGGTCCATATGGTCGGTCACAGCTCCACCTGAGGTCCCACCACGTGCTTTGAATGGCGCACAGCTGGCCCAGGGGTGTGGGGCATGACCACGGTGGATCTTTATGGCCCGGGCAGCAGTCAGAGGGCTGAACTCATCCCGCAGTGGGTGCTTAGGTCGTGACGTCATAGGCCATGGTCTGGACGGTAATCGGGGAAAGGGATCATCCCATTTTCCCTCTTCAGTCCCCCCTCTGGTCGACTTGTCAACCACAAAATTATACACTCTTTTATCTCCTCTTACTCGCCATACCTTCGTTATTCCGCCAGTTGTCCGTATCGGTCCACGTGTGTCTTCAAATAACCAATACATATACACACATCCACCACGGGGCTTGCAATAAACCCATTTTCCAACATAGCTCTTCGGGTTTCGTGGATTCTCAACTTTTATTGATGGCAGGTACAGGTCAGCTTCCACTAACTGTTGCCACAGCCATTTGCGTTCCTTGATGATGATATCTGCGTGTTTGTCATCTTCAGCGGGCATTAGCATGTGCATCCCTATCATTTCCTCAGCAGTACGCTTCGACCTTGCCATCCATAGTTTTATCCCCATCAGTGAAGCCATTCCCAGGATCATGCATCCTGCCACAACCTTGAGGCCGTCCGACAGCCACGATGGCATCCATGACCAGATATACGAAAACCAGCTACCATCCTTCTTTACCCCCTTTGCTTCTTCTTCCATCTTGGCATGCATCTTGGCCAGCTGTGATAGTGCTGCAGATAGGGTGCCGTTGTCCTTGTTGTTTGCAGGAATGAACGTGCAGCATGAACTTCCAATTTTGGCGCAAACAACTCCTTCCATTGCTGTTAGAAGGTCTAGCACATACCTATTCTGTGGGGCCACCATCCTTATTGCCCTCAGTTCCTCTTTAATTGCGTTGAATCTGTTAACGGTGGAGTTAATCATCATCATTAGCTCCCATTTTGTTATCTGTAGCCATTTTGCATTCAAATACGCCTGCAAACCTGGATGGATCACGGAGGAAAAGAACATTGCCGCTCTGCTAAATAGTCTGTGTGCTGGTGGAATCTCACTCAGTGCTGTTTCTGATCTTCCCCATAGGTAATTTCCAGTGAGTGGTTCTCCTTGTCTTTTTACTCTGGATACTTTAAAGTCTTTAGTAGCGTCACTCCTTGAGGCGCTTCCTGCTTCTTCCTGGGACCTTCTCTTCCTTTTGTTTCCTTCGTCCAATTTAGGGAAATTTTTCAGGTTGATGTGTTTTTGCGGTACTACCAGGGATGGTACGTTGACGTGTACCATGGTACATACCCCATTCCATAATTGTGGTAGGTTGTTTTAAGCTTTTTTCCGCAGGCCCAATAGTGGTCCATCAGTACGGCTGTTCCTGCTCCCCCCTCAGGAATCTTTATTGTTCTTTTACATCCTTCGTTTACTCCAACATCAATCTCACCATTGTGCTGGTAACATAGTGTAGGTGCTGCAATGGGTATTATCGTTATGGTTGCCTCCTCTTATCTTATCTTATCTTGCTTCCTACTACTCCATCCACCCATCCGTTCTTTGTACATACTTTGCCATAAACTAATATTAGTGGTCGTTCCCAGCACCTTGGTTCACCTCCAACCTCTCTGCATTCCATTTACATGGCAGGTAGTTCAATGTCACTTCTTTTGTGTCCCCCTTGTTGGGTCCGTCGGTTATGTATTGAAGTCCTTCAGCCAGCTGCCAATAATTGTCATACATCAGAAGTGTCTTGATGAAGCTCTCTTCGTAGGGGTATGTTGACCTTGACTTCCATCTTACTGTTGCCTGTTTTCCTTGAAATCGTCCTCGTGTTTGAAATAATGCTAAATATAAGCGGCATTCTACTGTCGCTGCTGGTACTTCAGTAGCCACAAATGTTCTGGAGACGATCATGGCATATGGGATCAACGAGCACACATAGCAGTTGTCCTTTGTCGTGTCCTTACCAATTTTGAACATGTTTTTATACCACGTGTTGTTAGAGACGTGTGCGGATTCTGTAAGATATGTGTCCAGTCCACCCCATGTACATCTATAGAAATACTACGTTTACCTCTTTTTACGTTAGGTCCCGTGCTACTTGTAACACCTGACACAGTTCTCTTTGCAGCAGGGGTAGGGGAAATGTTAGTATTGGTAGTTGCAGTCACGTATAAAGCATAGTAGGCCTGTGCGATAGCAGCAGTTATCAGACCACTGGTAAAAAATATCCCCAACATCTTTATTACAGTTGCTATTACTACTGGCATTTGTATCTTACCTGTGCTGCCATCCTGCAGCTACTTTACTTTAGATGATATAGGCGCCCGCCTGAAAATCTCTAAAACAGTTGCGTTATTTCTGTCAGTGTTTGGTATTCAAGCCCTGCTTATCAAGTCGTTGTTCAATGCCCAGACGAAAAGCTCCTCCCACGCCTTCCTTGCCGCCCTATCTCTCAAGGCAGGTAATGCTGCATGGAGGTGTGGAAACGAATGTACTATTATCATGAGAAACGCGTTATAATAGATGCGTATTCTCCTGGGCCTTAAGTACTTTGGCCTTTTTATAATGTATACAAATTGGTGTGACAGGGCTTCTGGGATATTGTCTGTGGGTAGCATTTGCCTCTGGGCAATGGCATATGTTCTTTATCAGATATTTGCATACAACAATAACAATGCGTGATACCTGCATGTGCAAGACAAAAAGAGAAGAGAGCATTCACGTGTTTACACAGTGTTGTGTATATTACATTTCTCTTTGACAATGTTCTTCTTTTGTTGTTGGCGGGTGCTTTTTAGTTGAACTTATTTTTCTAGTTCTATTGGAAGTTTCCTAATTAAAATAATTTTATTATTCTGGTGTGAGGGCGTATTTGGTCTGGGACCTCGTGACCATGGGGTGAGCTATGGCTGGTTGTTCGTTTTATGTCTTTTGCGATATATGGTGTTTTTGCTTTGACGGTGTTGTTGGTTATCGTTGCTGAAGCGTTGGCCCTGTCGCTGTAGGGATGGGGCCAGGTTTGTTCTTTGAAGGGCTTGATGAATGTGTGTCCAAACGTCCTTAGCAGACAGTTTAACAGCCTAGCGGCCACTTGCTGGCCTTCCTCCGATAGTTTCTAAGGAGTACTGTCTCCTTCTTTCACTGTCCACTGTCCAGTCAGCTCTTGCTCCTCGTTGTTTGCTGGTTCCCATTGGTTGTTCTCTGATCCACCCTGCGCCCGTTGAATCTGTTGAGAGATAAAAGTGGCATTAGTAACCAGGGAAGAGACATACTCATGCATTTCTTCACCAAAAACAGTACTTGCTGCATCACAATCGTATATTGCCCTTGATGGTGGTGTGAGGGGAAGGTGCATTTGGCTTCCGGTCACCACCTCATGGGGTGTGAGGTGGTGGTCCGAACCTGGTTTATTTCTCAGTTCAAACAAAGCCAGAGGGAGGCAATAGAGCCAACTCTTTTTGGTTGTCTGCTGGATCTTTGCTATCGCTTCTTTCAGGAGGCCATTGAGACATTCACAGATGCCATTTGCTTGTGGGTGATAGGCACAGGCAAATGTATGCTTAATCCCCAGAAGGGCAGTTACGTGTTGAAATAATTCATTGGTAAAGTGGGGGCCATTGTCTGACCTCAATACTTTGCAAACCCCCCACCTCTGGAAGGCCTCCATTACTAAAAATTTAGCGGACCTAAATGCATCTGCATGGGAGCATGGGACGGCCTCAATCCATCAATCCACCTTGAAAATGGGGATACTACTACAATCATGTATCTGTATCTTTGACATACATTGATCATGTTGACGTAGTCAATGTGTAGGTGCAAAGAGGGTCCTTCAGGCTGGGGTATTATACCTTTGATCACTTGCAGCGTGTGACCGGCCGTAAATTGTTGGCATGTGAGGCAATTGCTAATGAAATTTGCAACGTGTCAGTTTAGCTCGGGGCAGAACCCTGATTCTTTTATTCGTGCTGCAATTACTTCCTTCCCTGTATGAGTGGGGTGGTGTAGTTGGGCCCGAGCTGTTTTTAGTAGGGCCAGGGGCATCACAACTTTCCCTGTGTTGTTCTGTCTCCATAGTGCATCGGTGGGGGACATAGTGCATCCTCTTTTAACCCACAGTTCCTTTTCTGCCACTGGGGCTGCCGCCTGCAGTTCCATAATCTGTGTCTCTGGAATGTGTGTGTACCCATCCTTCATTATCATCTGTTTTACCCTCCTCTTATGTTTTTGTTTTTCTTGGAGGTCCCATGTCTCGCCAAAGTACGCAGCATATTTTGCATGTGCACCTGCAGTTTCGTTTCCTCTTGATACTGGATCTTCCCCATTCGTGTGTGCCTTACACTTCACCAGTGCCACCTCTGTTGGATATGCTATTACTTCTATTTGTTCACCCAGGAGGAGAGCATGTTGCACTGGAGTACCATCTGCTCTCCTAAATCCTCTTCTGAGCCATTTTATTAATCCTGAGTGTACCGTTGAGGTGACATATGCACTATCAGAATATATTGTTACTCTTTTCCCGTTCCTTTCTTCTAAAGCTAAAATCAGTGCTACCAACTCTGCTGCTTGTGCTGAGTATTGTTGGGGTAATTTAACGCATCTGACTGGAATTTACGTCCAATCCTCCCTCAATCGCACCGCTGCTGCTCCCGTCCACCTTACACCATCACTTTGGTCAATTGTTGATGACCCATCAATGTACAACACCTCACCCCCCTCTAGGGTATTTTCTTCTACCTTTCGGGTGGATGAGAAATATTCAATTGCATGTGTACAGTCGTGTACATATTCTCCTTCGGCCACTTCCTCTGCTAAGAACTGTGCTGGATTGACATTACTACATTTTACTATTTTCAATTCAGGTCTAGCGACAATAATCTCATACACTGTTGTTCTCTGGTTAGTCAGTGCGGATTTTGGTTTGTTTAATATCGCGAAGAGGGCGTGTTCCACGTATAGTGTGGTGGAGCAACCCATAGTAATGGAATATGATTTTTCTACTGCACAAGCTGCTGTTGCCAAGTGTTGTTCGCAAGGGAAGTGTCCCACCATTACTGGATCCAAATGGCTGCTGTAAAATGCTATTGGTTTGTGTCCCATGCTTGTCTTTTGTGTCAGCACTGCCTTCATTACTGCACCATCTCAATGTGAGAATATGTAGAACTCTTATCATAAGTAGTGGTATCCAGAACTGGTGCCGTTGAAATGGCCTCTTTAAGTTCATTAAATGCATCAGTCATCTCTCTTGTCCATCCCAACTTTCTCGTCCCCTTTGTGCCTCTTTGAGAACCTCTAATAGGGGTCCTATGTATGTGCTGTAGTCAAAAACCCATGCTCTGCAATAGTTGCACAGGCCAAGAAATGTTTGCAGTTCCCTTATCGTTTGTGGCTGTGGTGTGTTCTTTATTGCTTGCGCCCTTTGTGGTGCAATGTTCCTTCCCTTTTGTGAGATGATCTGCCCTATGTATAGTACTTGCTCCTGACAGTACTGCAGCTTTTCCTTGTCAACCTTGTATCCTTTCTCAGCCAGCACTGTGAGCATCTTTACAGAGTCCCTCCTGCACTTGTCCTCAGTGGTGCTGGAGATGATGATATCATCCACATACTGCAGCACCGTGCTCTCCATGTCTATGTTCCCTAGGTCCATTTGTATTACTCTGTTAAAGATGGATGGTGACTCGCAGTACCCTTGGGGTAGCCTAGTGTGTTTCCAATTGGTGTTGCGGTATGTGAAACTTGTTAAATCTTGTCAGTCAGGGTGCAGTGGTAATGAGATAAATGCATTTTTGAGGTCGATCACCGTGAACTGTGATGCCTCTGCTGGTAT
Organism: Ambystoma mexicanum; assembly: GCF_040938575.1. Taxonomy (NCBI): domain Eukaryota; kingdom Metazoa; phylum Chordata; class Amphibia; order Caudata; family Ambystomatidae; genus Ambystoma; species Ambystoma mexicanum. The sequence continues at coordinate 1,438,168,695 of NC_090929.1, read as the reverse complement.
TCCGCTCAGCATTGTGGCTGGGTTAGATGCTATCGGGTACTCCGCCTCCACAATGTGGTTAAGAGGTCTCAAATCTTGTATGAAATGCCAAGACGCTCCCTTTGCCTTGCGCACTGGGTATACCGCAGTGTTGCATGGGGATTCTGATGGTACCAATATTCCACTTTCCACGAGGGCACTTATGGTCTCATAAATACCTTCATCAGCTTCTTTTGATAGTGGGTACTGCTTTACTCTGGGCAGCATTGCTCCCTTTTTTAGCTTTATTTTCACTTCTCCAATGCTTTTTATGCATCCCACATCATAGGGACTAGTAGTCCATAGTGAGGCGGGTACAGCTGCTAAGTCTTCCTCGTACAAGTCTGATTGTGTGGTGACGGGTGTTTCTAGTGCCATTGCCATTTTCTGTGCTACCTCCTTGTAGGTCACTCTCAACCAAACGTAGACGTTCATCTGGAGCACCATCTACCCATCTCATACTTCGTCTAAGAACAGTTCCTCATCTGACACCTGTGTCAGCCTGCATCCGTCAGCCACTGCTTTCACTGCCCTCCATGCTTTCCCTTCCCCATCCTGAGCGTGAACTGCAATGTAGACGTTGGTTGCCACAATGCTGCCGGCCTCCTTCACACCTTGCCCTCAATCCCCGGTAGCCATGCTATTGCCATGTCTGTTCCGTATTGGAAGATGTCCCTGTCCACTGTTCTGCCCTTGCCACAGTCTTTCCACAGTAAGCCTGAAATATGTGTCATGCAGTGAGCATGTGTATGTCTGGTGTCGAGCATACTATTCCCTTGTCAGTGAAGGATAAAGTCATGTTCAACCTGCTCATGATGTCTCTCCCTAGTATATTTACTGGTGATTGTTTTGAGTATAGCAGTGACAGAGATAGGTTGTGATCTCAGACAGATAAGAAGAGGAACCAGCCCTCGAGCCCCAGAGAATCTTTGAGTGTGCATGGCATCGCCTGACGAGTTGAACTTCCCTTCCCTAATACAGGATCTAGTGGCCCCTGTACCTACTAGGAAAGAAAATGTTTTGTCAACTCTAGCCACCTTTATGCATGGTTCCTCCGCAGGGTTAGGTGTTACCGACAGGATGGGACACAACAAGGACGTCTGTGGGCTGTCCTATTGGGGGTATAGTGATTGTCCGTTCCCTGTGTATGGGTTGTGACCGAGTATCGTCACTTTCCCCATTTGTGTCTGTGGCATTGGCGTGTCCGTAGGCAGCAGTGTCTTGTCTTGTATTTGTGTGAGCTGTTGTACCGTTTGGATGTGTTGTTGTTGTGCCACCGTCATCTGTTGTTGTGCTTGGTGTTGTGCCAGTTGGTGCTGTACCTGCTGTACGGTGGGTGGCACATATGGTGGCGGCTGTAGTTGTCCTCCATGTTGTTCCATGTGTATGTCACTTGTTTGTGGTAGTTGAGGTTGTTGGTAATTGTTTGTCCCCCGTTGTAACCCTGTTGCCCTTGCTCTTCCCATCCTGCTTGTGTCGGCCTTGCCCTGCATGTGCGTGATACGTGTCGTACTAGTCCACACGTCCAGCACGTTGGCGGCTCTCGTGCTTGCCACGGGTATCCTCCAGTGTTGTCTGAATACTTCTGCTGTCCGTATTGGTTATACCCTCAGAACCCTCCCACTGGTATGTGTCCCGCTGGTCCAAATTCCCTCCCTCTTGTTATCCCACCCCTCCCTCTGTAGTTGTTGGTGTAGCTGTTACCCATTTGCGTGTATCCTCCCCCCATTGGTGATGTATATATATGTGTTGCGCTGTGTATGAGGCGGTGGTGGCAGTTGCTGTGTCGTAATTGGTACTTGCTGTGACAGTGTTTCTATTGGCTATGACTGCTGCGCAGTGGCTGGTGTCGGAGGGGCAGAGCTTGTTATTAGTGCACCTTCCATGGCATATTTTGACAGCAATTCTTCTGGACCAGTTTTGCCTTATCTGCCTTCCTATCTTCTTCTTTCTGTTTCATCTTTTCTTGCCATAACCTGCAATGGTGTACTATTGTTAGCTGTATTTCTGGCCATGCTTTTGCTTCCATCCCTACCAATTTTTTCAACTGCCTCTGAACTGGCTCTGGGAGCCCTTGTATCAGTATGTGGTAAAATATGGCTAATGTTTTATCCCACAGCTCCCACATTTCCATGCACCACTTCTCCTGAATTTCCTGGATGTAATTAACAGGGTCCTCGTTCTCATGCATTTTGCATGATGTTATTGCCCCTATGTCTGAGGTGTCTGGATATTGTACCCTCAGCGCTTGCCATAGTGCGTGTCTGCAATTTGCAAATGGTGCACCATCATGCGAGGTGTTACTGATGGTCACCCGGGGAATCCCGCCCTCTTCCAAATGTCATCTGCTGCACCATCCAAAATTGAAATGAATAACCCCTTGACCTCTCGAACCGCTAACTTGTACCCTGCAATTAGCTTCTCCATTTCATATATCTATTTTCCCGCCCCTCTGCTTAAAGATGGTAGTCTGCATTTAGTATTCTCCTTGTCTGCATGCTTCCATGGGACGTATTGTGGTCTTTCCCCCCTCTCTCTAATAATGGCATCTGCATGTATTCTGTTATTTCCTCTGGCGTGTGTCGGTGTGGTGATATGTGTTTGTGTTCACTCTCCTATTCCATGTCAGAAAATTCTTCCATAAATTCAGTAATCTGTTGTGCAAGCCATGCGTCCCCTACACCCTTATGACCTCTCTGTTGACCTGCTTGGTCCTTGTTGTGTGTGGTTGCTGAACCCTCCATTCTGCGTCCCGGGAGGTCTCTAAGCCTGTTGACATATGGCGTGTGCTGTGCTGGTGGCGTCATTGTTCGTAGTGTCCCTTCCCTTTGTGAGTTTTTGCCCTCCCATCCTGTTGTTTCTCCTTCTTGTGTCCTACATTCTCATGACGACCTGCAGCCTGTGCATGTGATATATAGTTTACTTAGCCCTTCTCCACTCCTGTCACTCTGAACTTCCATCACTCTGAACTCCACAGGATCCCTCCTCTTCCTCACTACAAAATCCGTCTGAAAATGTCAATTTTGTGCATGGGTGTTCTCCTCCCACTGTTACTGTCTCCAAGTCTATATCTGTGTACTCACCTGTTCCCTGCGTGTCTCCTTGCGGTGTGGTTATCTCTTTATTACTACATGCGCTGATCTTACTTCTAGGTGCTTGGCTGCTTCCTCTTAGCCCTTTATTGCCTCATTGGTCTTCTTCACTCCCTAACCCTGTTCTTGTCCTTATCGTGTCACGTACCTGTCCTAACACCCTTGCTTCTCTGCCCTTGTCGTTCCATGTCGCGCCCTCTTTTGCCAGTATACTCTCTATTATTCTCCCTTCCTCGTATTTACGTGCGCTCTCTTATATAATCTTCTTCTTCCATAGCGTCATCTCCTTGTCGTTCTCTTCCCGTTCATCTTCTTTCCTCCTGATCTCACGTTGCTCCATACATGCTACTCTTCCTTTTTCCTTTTTTCTTCCTCTTGCTGGTTTAATTCTACTCGCGTTTCCCTTCCTTCTCGCATCGTCACCTTCCTCTCCCGTTCTTTTTGCCCGAGCTGTCTAATCAATGCGCTTCGCGCGTCCCTCAACTCTGCTAGTTTTTCCTCCAGTACTGCCATTTCTTCCTTTGTCATGCTTCCCGTTTCCCTGGTACTCACCTCACTTCCTCTCTGAGTGTGTCCTACCTCTTCCTTATCTAATTTCTTTATCACCTCCTCCTCTTCTCCTGTTACCATCCACCGAAGCTTCAATAACACCTGTGCTGTTATCCACTCGTCTGGTCCTATACTCGTCAAATCTATTTGGTCTTTTTTATGCTACCAGAGCTTACCTGTGTCTGTTTGGTGTCTACTGTACTCCCTGTACCCAGTCCCTTTTGGTAGTGGTCTTCTGGCGCATATGGTGGTGGGCTGTATGCAGGGTTTGAGTATCCCTCAGCAGCTGTTAATTGCGGTCGTGTTGCTTCTCTTAATTCCCTCATTGGATAGAAACCTTCTGTTTCCTTCTTCACCTCTTTAGCTGGGGGTGTCTCTCCCTCACTCTTCTTTTTTATTTCTGTAAGGGGGTATGATCCTTCTGCCTCTTCCTCGCTCTCCTCAGCACTGAGAGGAGCTTGTGGTGCGCTGCACCCTTCCCCCTCGCTTACCTCCTCCTTCTTTACTTACTGCATGCTCATCATCCCTGGTGTATACCCCTGAAACATTCTCCAGAGGTCAGAAACTTCTAGGTGGCCTGCTAACTTCTTCCCCTTGTAGGTGTTATGTAGGTATGCTAGCAGTGAATGTTGAGTTGTCATGTCAAAGCTGCTGTTGGGCTGCCATAGTATCCTAATCCTTTCATCTGTCCCTTGAGTCCATTCAATACAGTTCTTTACTATTTTATCTCTGTGCGGTAGTAGTGTTGTGCAGATGTGCTGGAATGGTGTTGTTAATGGCCCCATATCCCGCCCCTTTCCCGTAATACACAGACATTTTGAAATTTGCAAATTGGTGTACCGCCGTTACCTGGCCCTGTAATATGGTGACTTCCGACTTCCTGCTGCAAAGAAAAGCAATGTTGTTATTACAATACTTTTGTGCTGGTCACCACTGCTCTCTTGTTCTTCACAATGCTATCGCCCCCTTAACACCCATCCTTTCGGAGCTAGGGCCCCCTTTGACCCATGGCACGTGAGGCCCCCTGCGTCCTCGAGCCCAACATGGCGTGCTTTTAAGCCACCCCTCCTTCTCAGTACCGCTGCTACGCTGCGCGCCTGTGATATTCTTCTAACCCCTCCTTCTTCTATCCCCTCCCACTCATCTCACCCGTGTTCCCCTCCCCCAGCCCCTTTCAGGGATGATGTGACTGTCTCACATCTCTGTGCTTTGTGGGACCAGTTCATCTTGTTATATCTTTGGTGTCACCTCACCAGTCCAAGTTCTGTCATGTGTGCATCCTGAGGTCCAGGCACACAGTGTTGCAAGTGTCCATTGTGCATGGGCGACATTCAGTTTCCCCATTACTTTGTGTACTGCGGCTGGCAAACATGGGTGATGGCTTTGTGGAAGATCTGTGCATTTATGCCCTCCAAGAAGACTTGTCTGGCAATTTCGGTTTGAAGGGAGTGGACACTTTGTGGTGTAGTGACGATTTGTGAGGTTTCGGCGGACTCCTTCTAGAATGTCGATGCGTGGTTTCTTTGGCAACTGTACATTTTGTGATCGTGCACTTTGGAGCCTTCTTTTTGGGTTACATGCCTTGTTCCTCTGTGTTTAGTTAATTGAAGATTACGATGAAAGCAGTGCAGCACATTTTTCCTACTGCCAAGGTGCTTTTCTCATGTATACCCATGAGAATAGTGTGGAAGTATTCCAAGGATTCCTGTTGGCAGCCAGAGGTCAGAAGGGATCTCATTTACAGAAGCATGTGTGACTTTGTGAGTGCTGCTGGGATGTTCTCTTGACAGAATGAGAACATTGGTTCGCAATACATACCGATTTTCAAGGCAAATGGCATGTCTTTGTCACACAGTGGCAATTAAATGTTTCACAATCTACACAATTTACTGCATCCTGCGAATGGGCAATTACCTGCCCACTCATCTCGTAATGGGCTGGTTATTGCCCAATCGCAGGAGGCAGTGCCGGTAGCAAGCATGGCGGTAGCCGTGTCTGCCATACAGGCACAGCTACTGTCACGCTCGTAATGAGGCCCAATGTATTTGTTTCACGGGTCATGGAAAGGCAAGCAGCAGATAAATGAAAGTAATGCAACATTTAATTTAACACGGCCACGTGACAATGCAGGTTGCTGTTCCTTGTTTAACAGTGGCCGTTATACAGTTATGAGTACTGTAGCCACACTTTGGTAGGTTTGCAGAGCCATCCACGAAGTCGGCAGCAGTGCTTTAAATACGTTAGCCTACTGCATGTTTATTCGAAGATGCGGTGTCTTGCGGCCACTAATGGAGTCCTAGGGATACTTGCAGTGTGATTGCACATACGCCAACCGGGTGCAGTGTCCATAGGAAACGTCCATATTGCTCATTTGTACTCATCTCAGCCAGTACTTTACGGCACAGATTTATCATGCCCTGATAACACAAAAAGAGAGCCTGGTACCACACTTCACAACATATACTATGTACATCTATAATTGGTATGATACACCAACACTATTTGGAAAAGTAAGGGATAGCGTAAATGGATACATGCATCAAACATTTTGCCCTTTCCACATGTTTATCATGAGGGCAGCCAAGGGATTAGTAACAAACCGTTGTTAACGGGACGTTATGGTTATGTTGCCATACGAAATACCTATTCTATTTACAGAAAATGCTATGCTAAGGCAACATTCTGCTTACAGTGGCCTACTAAAAACCTATGAACTTCACTAACAAAAACATTATTAAAGGGACGTTATGGTTAAGTTGCACTAGCAAAAACCTATGAAATTCTATTTAAAAATCGTTATTACAGGGATGTTATGGGTACAGGAAAAACCGAAAACCCCCCGGAATTCGACAGTTATGACAAGCTAAGCAATTATCAATTTTCCAAAAGAGCATTGTAGGTAAGAACAAATGAGTCTATACCTATAGATTGTGGCCTTTTACAAATAGTGCCTTCCTTTGGACTGTGTGTGGTTTTATTGTATCAAAGTAGCAGTTTGGTGAAGCATCAAATCACATAGAGCAATTATGGTGATTTTTGGATAGCATTAAAAGCAAATGGTGACCAGAGAAATCTTATCCAGGTACACCCGTATTAGAGTAACACTGTATATATCTATATTGGAAGGGGGTTAAGAAATGATTTACAAACTAAGTCATATTTCTCTATTCTGTTTAGGAAATTCCCAGGAAGAGTTTTGAGGACACAAAGAAATAACATTCTGTTTTTAGGTCATCTTCTACACGTGCAAAATCATTAGTACAGCCCCTGAAGAATGTCTTGCATTGTTTAAGCCACTAGGACAGAAACAGCTGCATGTAGGGCTTGGAAGAAGTGTACAGAGCTAACATTGATGAATAGGGTCAGCTGACATTTTTATGTTGTGGGTTTAGAGTCTCAAATATGAATTGCACTGTTTTACTTATACATACTCTGTAAATTATGTGATGTTGTTTTTACACATCTTAAGATTTTCTATGATGAAATTCTGAATAAAAATTGAATTTTGAATGTATGTGGATTAGAGGTTAGATCAATTTGTTCAGGACTAACTAACCTTATGTCATCTGTTTCAATGGGAACACCACATTGTACATTAAACATGAGGAAAATGAAAATGTATCCACATTCTGTTTCTGGTCTTGTGAAGATGAACATTCAAAACTTGGACATTGTTCAGCCTGATAAGTGTATCTCATTCAGAGTATGTGTTGAAATGCTGAGCACAAACAGTATTTCTTTTTCCACCAGCAGACATATTTACAAAGCATAATGTCATTGTCCATAAACACATGAGAGAAAAATCCTGTGATGTATTTATAGATGAAAACCTCCATGTTAAATCGAACTGTATTTAACAAATTAGATGGCAAATAACAGTGTCTTAAATGTTAGCATTGCCAATACTAGTTCTTGTCTGTTTTTCAGTGAATCTAATACATGCTAAACTTTCGTTCAACTCACATGGGAAGCACAAGAAAAGGAGGAGGTTTAGGTCCCCAGGGACTAGCATGGCCATCTGGCAGATGGAAGCCTGATTAATGGGCTGCACTCATACACCCATGGGTTCATTTTAGTTGAAATATTCCAACAAATGTACTGACATACTTTCCAGTACATTCAAATCATGACATGATGGAAAGCCCTGCTCTCAGAAACAATACTTCTAAGAACTTGCTTCCATTAGGCTGCCAACCTGTGCCAACTCTTTCTGCCCTTTAAAAGTCACCCTCTGGGAGCTAATGGAAAATCAAACAAAGGGACCTGTCAGCCACCCATGTTAACCATTAACTCAAAGTGGGCCTTAACGTGCAGAGTTCAACAGGAATAAAATTGACCATTTCTTTTCTTGATGTTTCGGTCCTATGTCCTGCACTTGCTCCTCTTCCCCTTCCCTGGCACTTCTCCCCTTTCCTCTCCCCTGCACTTGCGAAATCTCAATGTCACTGGGCCTAGTAAGATTGTGTCTTGTCCCCACTTATTGCATTCCATGTCTCTTCGCACCTTGAAACATGTGTGTATAGGCGCACTATAAATAAAATATCTTATCATCTCAGTTATATTATTTGGTGCAAAAAAAAAACGATTTTGGCTCTTACATTCCAAAACTGTGGTTCAGAACTAAAAGGACAAGTGTGCTGAAACTAGAGTCTCCTCTACAGAATGAGACTAAACATGATATATTCATATTTACCCATAATTATTAAATCATATAAATATTAATAATTTGGTACATTTCTCCAGTATTGGATTTTTCACGGATTCACATGCCTTCAGGCTGGGAATCTCCGGTTACTTTGACTTAGTAATTGCCCTATGGAAAAACATGACACCTTAAATGTCCCATCAACGTCATTGTCGGTGCTTTTGGTCCCCACCAATGGGATGTCGAGTGTATGGCTCCACCACAGCAGCTTTCCTTCAGATTTCAACCATCTTCCAAGCTATTGGGATTCCTCGTGTTTCTCTCCTGAGAGTAAATTACGTTTCTTAGAAAATTAACTTTTCTTTAAATTCCACCATCCGGAGCAACCACACACAGTTCCAGTTCCAACCATGGAATCTTCAGGACCAAAGAAGACCTTATTTAGGCCGTGCGACAATTGTGGCCTAAAAAAATGTGTATGAGGGAGACAGACATACGGAATGTCTTTACTTCTTCTGCCCAAACCATTCCACTGACAGCTGTGACATCTGCCAGGGTTTCTCACAAAAAACCCTTAAGGACAGGAACCGTCGCCTAATCTGCTGGCTCAATGAAGGAGCCTATCCTTGAGTGTCGCATCAATGTCTTTGTTGGTGCTTTTGGTCCCCAGCAATGGGACATCGAGTTTATAGCTCCACCTCAGCAGCTTCCCCTCAGATTTCAACCGTCTTCCGAGCTGTTGGGATTCCTCATGTTTCTCTCCTTAGAGAAAATTATGTTTCTTAGAAAACGTACTTTTCTTCAAATTCCACCAATCCGGAGAAACCACACATGGTTCCAGTTCCAACCATGGAATCGTCAGGACCAAAGAAGTCCTTATTTAGGCTGTGTGACAATTGCGGCCTAAAAAATCTGCATGAGGGGGACAGACACACAGAATGTCTTTACTGCCTCTACCCAAACCATTCCACTGACGGCTGTGACATCTGCCAAGGTTTCACACAAAAAACCCTGAAGGACGGGAACCGTCGCCTAATCTGCTGGCTCAATGAAGGGGCCTATCCAGCGTCTGAGGTGGCTCATGACGGGGTGGGAGAGCAACCACTCCTTCTGAAAAGAACGCACCGTCACGACGAGGTCCAGATCTGACGAGCCGGTGGCTAAAAAAACAAAAAACAGGTGAGGCTAAATGTCCTTGGGGCACTATAAGGCCAAACACTCTTTCCCTGTCAAGAAACCACCAGTTAGTGGTGAAGGGTCCCATACTGGGTCTAAACACTCATCTAAGGGCCCGTTGATGAAAGCACCATGGTAGAAACCTAGAGAGAAAGGCTCACGTCCATTGTCAAAATCCACGTCTGACCCGCCCAGGAGATCTCCTCCGTCAATGGACAAACATAGAGACAAGATGGCTATGAAGACCTCCTCTTCATTGTCAATGAAAAAGAAACACTATTCGTTGTTGGAATCTTGAAGATCCTCCTCTGGCCATGTGTCGTCATCGAATCACCTGTCCGCAGCCAAATCCCTGTCGATGTCCACTCCGGCGACAGCACCATCGACAACAGCATCGACAACGATGACGACGACAACTTCGTCAGGGTCTATGGCCCGACTCTCTTCGATGACCACCTCAACGACCACCACTTCATCGACGACCAAAACTAAATCATCTGCAGAACAGACTACGCACCCGTCAACCACCACCACAACGAAGATTCCGAATTACCAATACAAGGCAATATATTGTCCCCCAAAGGTATTTTGAAAACCCCAACTGGGGCTACAATGGAGCACGACCAGGCTCCCCTGAGAATGTCTCCCATAGAGTACCCAGATAACATACCAGAAGACATTTTGCAGCATGAGATTACATCAGAATTTGGGCCTCTGCCAGAGGAATGTCCAGGTGTCATTGATTCCGATCCTGAAGAAGGAACTTCCAATCCCCTTATCCAAGGACCATCTAGAGAGGAAGACACACCTCTAAGGTTTCACACACCTACTCTGACATGAAAACCTGCTGGAATAGGCAGTATGCATCCACAATACCCCCTTATAGACCCGCAATACTCATTTTCCATGCAGGTGCTTACAACACTACAGTCTCTTTTGGGACAGCTTGATGCCAGGCTTCTGCTTCCTCAAACTCAGACAATTCATCCATATGGAGAAGATCAAGTTACCCCACAACATCAAAGGGATCCAACCAATCCCTGTAGAGACAAAGGCATACTCCCTAGGATGCAAACAGCTCCTAGACCTCCACCTCCACGTGGATTTAGTCCACGTAGGAGAGAGAAAGAAGAGGGGAAATGGTTGACACAGACCAGGACACTGTTCCGAGGGATACAAGTTCCACTGCCTCCTCGTATTCACACAGAGCCGACAAATAGGACAAAGATGATCCTGACCAAAACATGCAGGGTAACCCGGCTCAACCTTTGTCTCCAGATAACATTGGGGCATTTCACGCCATGGTGTTTAAAGCATGCCAGGAGTTTGGTCTGATTCCAGAAGAGAAGAAAGATTGTTTCCTCTTCGACCACATGGGTAAACGCAGGAATGCAGTGTTTTCCATAACCATTCTGGATCAAATTTGGCAGGAAGGCCTCCGTACTCTGAAGCATCCTTTTATAGAGCCGGTGGTTAAAGGTAGGCTGGATAAGAAGTTTAAGGCTCGAGACTCAACACCAAAATGCCTCACCTCGCAACCTGCTCCAGAGCCAGTCATTTCAGTGGCAGTAGGCTGCAAGGCTCAAACACAGCACAAGTGCGTCGCTCCGCCAGACAATGAAAACATGAAAATGGATTCCTTTGGAAAAAAAGTTCATACCATTGGGGCAACAACTGTTAAAGCCGCAAATGTCCTGGCAATAGTTGCTCGATATGATCGAGAGATGTGGCACCATCTGGCTCCTATATGGGAACAGCAGAGGAAAGAGGCCATGATGCTGTTGCGTGAAGGGGAGGAAGCCTGAAATCACAGCATCAATATTGCTGTAGACCTTGCTGAAACAGGGTTTTAACAGATTGCCAATGGGGTAGTCCTTAGACGGCAAGCATGGCTACGTTGCACCGATTTTCATCAGGAAGTACAACACAAAGTCATTGATATGCCATGTGACGGGGAAAATTAGTTTGGGGACAAAATTCAGGAGGCCCTTAAAGCCATGAAGGCTAACTGGGCATGGCTAGGTCTCTTACAGGCCTTCAGGGCAGGCGGTCCTTTCACTCCTTTCAAGGAGCCATAGTTAATTCAACATTCTCAGCCACTAGAGACAACAAGAACTATAGTAGACCTGGATACTATTCTCAAGGCCACAAGAGGAATTACCAAGCCTATCATCAAGGGCAACAAAAGCGCGGATCTGCCACCTCCCATAGAGGTAGGCAAAATAAGGCACAACAATGAGTCTGCCCCACTGCAGGCTGCACATGCGGCCAGCATAGACGTTTCTGTCTACCAGATGGGCCCAACCCCGGGGTTCCTGATCAGACAAAGCAAGCATCACTCAGGCTCTATCAAACACACTGAAATGGAGGACATACCCCGGCAACATCGCAAAATGAATGCCCCTGATGGAACCAAATTACCATCTTACGATTGTGACTGATGCCCCCCAGGCGGGGTGGGGTGCTCTTTTGGACAAGCACCAAGTCAAAGGCCTCTGGGCCCCAGAGGAAGCCGTCCTCCACATAAATGTGCAGTAATTACGGGCAGTGCATTGGGCTCAAAAATCCTTTCTGCCGCTAAACGAGAATTTCCGTGTTTTCACAGACTACACGACGATGATGTTTTACCTACGGAAGCAAGCAGAACACGGTCAAGCACCCTGTCTCAGGAAGCACAGACAATTTGGCATTGGGCCCTCCAACACAACATTCTACTTCAGATCTTCTACCTGCCGGGGATGCAGAACAAGCCAGCAGACAGCCTCAGCAGGGATTCCTCGCAGTCACACGAATGGCAACTGCACAACATCCAGATAGCCAAGATTTTCTTAAGGTGGGCATCCCCCTCTAGACCTGTTTGCCAGTCCTGACAACAAGCAGTGCCCGAAATTTGCCAGCAGGATTCTGCATCCCGCCTCTCAAGGGGATGCATTTTCATTCCCTTGGAATGGCGTGTTCGCATATGCATCCCTCCGTTTCCTCTCACCAGTAAAACGATACAGATGATAGGCAAAGGTTTTTGCAGAATAACCTTGGTAGCTCCATACTGGCCCAGGCAGTGTTGGTTCTTGGACCTCCTACAACTGGCGGCAGACAATCCAATCCAAATAGGATCTCATGCCAATCTTCTATCCCAGAACAACGGGATGATCTTTCATCACGATCCAGGCTCTCTCAAGTTAACAGTGTGGCTCCTGACCACTCCGAATTCGGTCATTTGAATATCCCTCAAGACTGTCGGGGAATTGTAGCAGCATCTAGTGTTCCGTCTACAAACATTTCCTATAGCTGCAAATGGAAAGGATTCTGTGCATGGTGTGTACAACAGACTAACCTGCAGCAGCTAGCTATAACACCTTATCAGATCCTTCCTTATCTGCTAAAGTTAGCTACAGAAGGTCTAGCGATCTCTTCCATCAAAGTGCACTTATAAGCAATCTCTAGATTTACATGGAAAAGAGGATCTTCCCCTCTCTACAGTGACAGGCTAATCAAGTACTTCTTAAAAGGGCTTTTTGTACCTTTCCATCAAAGAAAAGATTCCACCTTTATGGAGCCTGAACCTGGTCTTGGCAGGCTTATGAAGCCTCCATTCGAACTTTTGTTGACAACACACATCAAATTTCTCTCATGGAAGGTGTTTTTTTTAGTTGCCATTACGTCCTCTAGATGTGTTTCGGAGCTGCAAGCTTTGGTTGCCCTTCATATCTACGGTTCATGAAAGACAAGGAGGTACTTTCCACTAATCCTCATTTCATCCCTAAGGTACCTTTTCATAAAAAAGCAACCATAACTCTGCCCACATTCTTTCAAAATGCCACTTCACCAGCGGAGAAGGCCCTACAATCTCTGGGCGTCAAAAGGGCATTGAAATATTATTTGGATTGGACAAAATCTTACAGATCGACTAAGCAGCTGTTTGTAGGCTTTGGTCCATCCAACGTGGCATTTCAAGATGGTTTTCATCTACAATCTCCTTCTGCCACTCCAAGGCCAATAGGCCGCTGCAAGTGGCACCCAGCATGCACTCTAGTAGAGCCACGGCTGCCTCTGCTGCTCTCTGGTCTAGAGTACCTATTAGAGACATTTGCCAAGTGGCAAGATGGGCAGAGCCCCACTCATTTACCAGGCACTACAGCTTACATCAGCAACACGCTGAGAACATGCAGATGAGATGAGCAGTTCTTCAATGGCTGTTGCAGTAAGATAAGCCCTGCAGCTTCCGGGTTTGTTTCCTTTCCTTGCGTATGTATTCTTCTCGCATTATGGCTGAGAATTTAAAGTATCTAATCTGTTTTTGCCTAGTTTATCACTTCCTAACATGTATACTGCTCCAAAATCTATTCACAGCATGTGAATCCAGGAAAGATCCAATGCTGGAGAAGGGAGTAGTTTCTTACCTGTAACTCCATTTCTCCAGCCTTGGTATCTTTCATGGATTCACATGCATCCTCCAGTCTACCCCCTACAGGAAAACATCCTCTACAGGGGGATATCCACCAGCAGGAGTGGGTCATATCTGAGGGGAAGCTGCTGGGGCTATACACTCGACGTCCCATTGCTGGGGACCAAAAGCATCCACAACGACGTCTATGGGCCACTCAAGGTGTCAAGTTTTTCCATAGAAAGTCAAAGCAACCGGGTATTCCCAGCATGACGACGGCGAATATTCACAGCATGTGAATCCATGAAAGATACCAACACTGGAGAAATGGGGTTACAGGGCAGGGAAGGAACAACTCTGTTCCATGTCAATGATTCATGCCACATGTGTATGAATTGGACTTGATCATGGGAATCTAAAAGCAATATTTCCTTGATGGGAAAAATGTCTACTGGAAGATATGTAAGAAAATATGATTATGTATCTAAGTTGTCCAGAAACACCCCTTGTCACATGTTCAGAATATGATCAATCTATGATTTCAAGAGTGTCAACCCCATAAGAAAGCCAATCGAAAGATTTGACTAAACGGAAATTGTAAAGCAAATATAACATAGCATGGGATAATGAGTAAACACCCGCAGGAAGTGAGAGTTCTGGGCTTTTGAAGGCTGCTGAAAGGTGTTGGGTGTCCTGACCCACGTTTGAGCTATCATGCTGCAACATTTGGTGCTGTGGGCTTAGGAAATCCAAGATGGCCAAAAAGCCCACAAGTGCGCCAGAATCCAGGAGAACCACGCAGTTTGTGCGCACACCAAAATGGTTACCTAACTTGCCACCCACCAGTGTAAAGAAAGATCTTTGTTAACAAAATCCACTGTTACTGATGTCAAAAAGTTGCTGAAATCATGACTCATTGGACCACTTTAAAGATTGAACCCTTTTGTGGGGTTCCACATAACCATCTTACTGTAAGGAGCCCCATCAAAACAATGTTAAGCAAGGATTATTTACTACCATGTAAGAACCATTCCTGTTTAGAATGCATTAATCCAAGAAAGATCCCAAAATTGCATGCAGTACCAACAAAATCCTCAAGGCGGCGCTAGCGGTCTAAACTCTGACAGGAGAACTGAGTGCAGTTGCTGACAAAGGGATTTGACTCAGCTGACTTCAAAGGCTGCATTTTAATTAAAAATTAGCCACATGCTGTTCCCAGAGGCCTGAAGCCTGGGAAACCCTCTCACCTCCAGAGATTCACACCAGGAGTTAGAATCTCACAGGACCTCTTGATTGATAGAAGGCAGACTGGCTGGGAGCCTCCTGGAGACCACACAATAGGCTCTTGAAATTGAATAGGATATGTTGATTTTGACTGTTTCCTGTCAACAAAGGCCTGCCTGCCAGAAGACACATGTGACTGACCCACCCAAGTCTTGGAGGCGGACTCCAACACTCTGAGAACTGAATTGAAAGCAAAATATATATTTTACAGAAACACTGATAACTCTTTGTAATCAAATGACAGAAATGTATAACTATGAGAGCCTTAATTTAAAAAATTTACCTTCAATTCAAGCCCAAACTCCAATTTGTGTGATGTTCTGGGGCAAAACCCTGCTATTTATGTATACTACAGAGTCTGTGTTTAAGCTAGAGACATGTTAATTTACTGGAGTATGTATGGACAGGCCGTGTACATGTGTACAAATCTGGAGAAAAATCTGATGTTGCAAAACCACTCAAAAGCACAAAATATTGCCATTTCTGAATGCAAGCCCCCAGGAAGAGCAGAGTTTGAACAGGGGCTACCATCAGTAAATGCATGATGGATGCATGTAATTTCAAACCACTGTGTAGCTATGAAATATGTCTTTTTGATCAAATATAGATTGTGTGTAAAGTTGACAGGGGTGGGTTCTCTGTATCATAAACAGACCTCATCATGATGACACTTCATTTCATTCCCCCAATCAAGGGGAAGAGGAGGAAGTGGCCAATGACAAGTGGAGAGGGGTAGGGCCTAGGAAGCTATCCTTTCCACCCACTTTCAAAACACATAAAAGCAGGCAGTCAGGACAGATAGGGACATGCTATTCCATCTGATACGGGACGCTCTGCCGGGGAAATCCATACTTTACCTCCATCAACCTCCAGAGAGCCAACTTAGAGACTTCAATCTATCCACCTTCAGAGACCAAGACTTTACTTCAGAATTTGTAGCAGAGAGGTCAACTACAAGCTAAATCCCTCTTTAGCAGGCCTCAAATCATTGCCATTATCACAGCCAGGCGAGCTGTTTGAATTCTTTGCAAGAACTCTTGCCATTTGCCAGAGAGCAGTGTTGTATCCAGAGAGAGACCAGCTGAACCGGAGACCGCTGTATCCGGACCCACAGACCTGATCAGAACCAGAGACCCAGACCAGCAGAGTAGAGCTGACCCAGATGCTGTGCGCTGAGACCGTCCGTGGCGAGTGAAGAAAACCTGACCAGATCTGTGGCGAGGCCCATTCTATTCCTAAATATATTGTGAGTACCTAGCAGAACTGTGCAGAACCAATCTCTTAGTTAAAATAATATAATCCAAGCTATTTTAATCTAAGTAGAACTGCCTCCTAACTGTCACCTGTCATTTGCAAAGCTGTCACCTGTCATTTTCTAGTTGCAAGCTGTAACCTGTCGCTTTGAACTTTAACATTTCCAATCTGAAAAACAACCTTCACAAAATCGTTCATAACTCCGTAACCGTTTGTGCTAGGAACTTGAAAGCTGGGAATCTTGGCTTTTCAACGAACCTAGAACCGCATTCCTATTCCATACACTTTTGCCGCAATCGCGAAAAACGCACTCGCGAATTTGCCGCGATTTGCAAATTTCTCCACGTGTGAAAACAGCAGCTTCCTTGCTTTCCTTGCTAAAAATTTGTTTGCCTCTTAAGAACCATCCCTGAATCATTGCTAGAGTGAGCCTGGACTAATATTAACTAGATACCACTCACCCTGAACCTCCAGAGGGAATTAAAATCATTTTAGCACATTTTCCAATATATTGCTATCACATATAAAAGCATTTTGGGCCTGTGTTTCAAACTTCTGTAGTCTAAGCTTGCTGGGGTGAACTGAATTACATTTGATTGCATTTCTGAGAACTGTGTGCTTTCCTTCCATTTCCTTGCATTGCATAAAGGGGGGAGGGGATTGCCAGAGAAAAGTGATTACATTGTCTTTTGCTGAAATCCTATCAAGTTATTTTCTGTACTGCATTTCATTCCACATTGCATCCATTTGAAACCATCAAAGTATTGTTGCTATCTTTTCCATCCTATAACCACTCATCATTGATTATAAAGAAGTGTGCTAGTGCCGGACTATCCATTATTGATTACTGCTCAGATTAAGTGTGATATTCAATTATTAATTTATTATAAAGTGTGATATATATATATATATTGTTTAAATTATCAAATAAACCTTTTAAACTTGCAAAACAGAACTACTTCTTGGCTCAGCGGTGTCAGGGGGATTCCAAGAGAGGGGTGTTATATAGGGGTGGTCATCCAGAACGCATGAACTGGACGTAAGGATATATCAATAAGGGTTTTCATTCAGTATTCTAGACTAGGCGTTGACTTAGCTGTAGTGTTGAATTGAATCCTCTTACAAATTGGGGGCTCGTCTGGGATGTTTGGGTTAGATCTACCATTTGTGCAGATTAATACAGCGTGCCAGCTGACCCGATACACATATCCGGTCGGATCACCATGCTGTGTTACGCTGTAAAACACTCCTCAAAGGAACGCTCTAAGGAAAAGGTCTGTTTTGCAAAAATAAAATACAAACTTCTGTAAGTCAGGAAGGAACTCAAATCTCTAGAATGACAGCCTTAGTAGACATGAAAATAGCCAGAGAGCCCTTCTTACATAAGTTATTTGTGAGAGGTGAGTGGACTCATCAGGACCAGACGGTCTGGTTGCAAGCAATCGCACCCCAGATCACGGAAACAGGGTCAGATATATGCAGAGACCAGGGTCCCTTACATGTGGCCCTGAGTGAACTATATATGTCCTCTAAGGCCAAGGATGAGCACAACAAGATTGCCAGGGTAGCGGTATATTTATATTTACATATGGGAGCCATGCAGGACAAATGTGCTCAAGGCCAAGATCTGGCGAGTAGGCAACTGCTGGCATTACAGAAGGCCCAATCTGATCTGGACTCTTCTGAGCAGAGGCTGCAGAGGAGCCAGGAGTCAGAAAATGATAGTAGGCACTATATCATTAAAATAAAAGAGGACATGGATATACTGCAACAGGAAAAGGCTGACCAGGATACTAGATTTCTGGCCCTGCAGAAGGAGCACCAAGACAGTTTGGACTCCTATCTGCAGAGCCAGAAAAAGCTGGAGCAACAATTAGACTTTAACAGGGCATGCACGAAGCAGGTAGCCACCCTGCAAAGTCATCTAGATAGAGTGAAGGCAGAGAACAACAAGCTGATTTTGAAAGACCTGGATACCCAGGCAGAGTTTGATGAAGAACGCCAGAAAGCTGGTGCCTTTCAAAGGCAGAGGGACGACCTGGCGGCACAAATGCAGGCTCTTAGCCAGGAAAGAGACGTCTTAGGCCAGGAAGTCTGCCATTTAAAAAGAAAAACAGAAGAAAATCACTTGGCCCTCCAGGGGCTGGGTGACCTCCAAAAAGAACGCCAGAACTTGTTAGAACACACCAGGAGGGTGGAGGATGCTCTGGCAAGAAAGGAGCAGGCCAATAGGGACACAGCTGAGGAGGTAACCCTCCTGCAGAAAAGACTGGCCCAGTGCTCCAGGACCAATCAGGAGGCACAGAGAGAGAATGAGGCTCTCTGCCAGCACAATGATAGACTCCAACAACAGGTAGCGATGCAGGAGAGACTGATAGAGTCTAGTAAGGCCTTAACTGAGGAACTGAAGGCGCAGGCTCTTGCATTGCAACAGGGAGCAGGGGCGGATAGAGATGAGGTTCGCTGGGAAAGAGAAACTCCTGAGCATAACCCCAGGAGCCCTAGTACCAGAGGCCTTTATCTCTCTCAGTCCCTGGACTCTGCCACCCCCATGTCCCCTGGTGCACATGAGCACAGGGCCACAGGGATGGCAGATTACTATCCAGCCAGAAGCATGGGGCTCATAGGCCAGTACCACCCAGGAATGGAGGGGCGGGCATCCGGGTATGGGCACCCAAGCACAGTGCAATTTAATGGGGAACCCCAGGAGAGTAGGCCCATTAAGAGCATCCTGAAAACCTCTGCCCAGTGAGGTCAGTGGGGGGGGGTACCCATCAAATCCTGGCAGCAAGGAGGGATCTGAAGACTCCTCTGAGCGGTACAGGACATAGGAGACCAGGTCCCCACATTCTACCAGCCATTCCCAGGCTCGCAGAATCTGGGAAAACCTGGAAGAACAGACGGGAACCTCTGGGAGCAGTGCCTCTGAGTCAGAAGATGAATGGACCAGGGTTACCCGGACCAAAAGGGCCAATAAGACAAAAAGGGCCTTGCTTAAGGACTCCTTAAAGCAGATTAAGGCAATCAGGAGCGTCATCACGCCTTATCATAAGAATGCCAAGTATTCTCTTTGGGAGCACTTAGAGTTGTTTGAGCAAATGATGGAGACTTTCCATTTGAAGGACAGCCAAAGCTGTATTCAATATGTAAAGTGGACCTTCTCCCCGGAATACTCCAGTTTCTTTGCGGGGCTGGAGGACCAAAATCATTTAAGATGGTCCACCTATAAGGCGGCCATCTTGAAACATTTTTCTACCCATAGAAATCCTCAAGAGGCTCGCAAGGCAGCCTACAATTTACAATGTGGGGAGGATCAGGCCCCACAAGAATTTGTGCAGGAGTTAAAGCGTGCCTTCTGCGCAGACCACCAGGAGGGTGCGCACAGACAGCAGAGAATTTGTCAATACATTTTTCCATGCCTTGCCCAAATATATAATGACCCAGCTCGTGAGAGATTTTCATGAGAAAGGATCTTTAGACTGGGTCATTGAACAGGCTACCCAGATCTATGAGGTGCAGAAACCGGTGGAAAACAAAAACCAGCCCAAGAACCCCAAAACTAACAGCACCCCTGCTGCTGCCAAGGTGGCAGAGGTAAAGGTTGCCCCCGTTTTGGATTTGGAGATGGGGGGGCCTAAAAACCTACCTGCACCTAATAATGCTAGGCCCAGAAGGTCCTCGGGCCAGTCACAAGCAGGGAGTCAAGGAGGTAGTCCCACAAATGGGGTCCCTCGCTCTCCAGACTATGTAAGTCCCCACTATAAGGGAAACCGACCAATCCTGGGTTATGTGTGGACTCCTCCAGCCCAAGGGGGGGGATCCGGCCAAGCACCTAACCCAGGGAACTTCCTCCTAACTTCCCACAGGAGGGCAGAAACTCACCAAACCCTGGGCAGAACTTCTTCCCCAGGTATCCACCCAACTTCCAGCCCCAAAATCCTCCACCCTTCTTTCCCCAATTCCCTGAGCCCAGACAACCGAATCCGGGAGAGGGGAGGCCAAGGGTGGAGGGGTATCAAAATCTTCCCAACCAGGGGTGCTACCAAAGAAGGGATAGCTACCCTTCCCGGGGTCAGCCCAGGGGAGAAAACAGGGCCCCGTATCAGCCTGAGTGGGTTTCCCAGTTAGAGCGCCAGGTTTAAAACATGGCGCGGGATCTGGGTCACATACTGAGGGCTCAGCAGAACCCTCAGATCGGCATGCCGGCGCAGAACGCACCCAACTCTGGACCTGGTGTTCCAGAGCAATGACGGGGGCAGCACCCCGATAACAAACCGGTTCCCAGGGACGAGGCACAAAGGGAAGGGGGGTATAAAGCCTTGGAGGAAGCTTCCTTCCTCACTTGTAAACAGCCCCTGGAAACCCAGGAACCGGAAACAAAATCTCTTCCCCCTGAAAGTCTGCCTCCTAAGGAGCAGAGGGGCGGTAGGAGAAACAAAAGACCCAAACAGACTCAGTTTGAGGAGGAGGTACAGATCTTCCAATTTGAGGGAGAGGGATCCTCAGAGGATCCTGGGAAAAGGATCTTCTCCTTCAGAGAGGGGGGAACTCCTCCCAAAGAAAAATGGGTCCCTAGGGATGCAAATCCAGACTGGGGAGATGTGGAGACTGAGCTACCACCGCCCACCATCTCATCCCAGAACCAACAGCAAGAAAATCCCCTGGTTCAAACCCATGCTGATGACTGCCTCCAAAAAGGGCGGGGCGGCCCAGAACCGGAACCAGGGGAACCCACAATGGCTCTGATCTCCAGTTGCCAACTTTTTCTTTCAGATTCCCAAGGCTCTCCACAGAAGTATGCCCAAATTTATTCTCTTGAAATGTCCAAAACCAGAAAGTTAGCCCACCAGTTGTCCAAAAATGTGCATTATCTGTGCCCCCTTGAGGAGAAGGAGGGAAGATACTATGCCCCGGTACAAGTACAGGGGCAGGGTACAATTTTAGTGCTGGTGGACACGGGATGTCAAGCTACCCTTCTGTCCAGAAGGGCCTTTGATGAACTGAATGCAGGAAGGGGAGGGAATTACCAAATTCCTCTCACCTCACTTCCTGGACAACTCCAGAACTTTGACGGGAAGGAAATTCCCGTCGAGGGGATGGCAGATTTGGACATTAAAATTGGGCGACACAAGTTGAAACACCCGGTCATAGTTGTGACTCCAGAGGGCACCCCTTGTTTACTGGGGAATGACCTCCTGAGGAGGTTGTCACCCTTAATAGATTGCGTAAACAAGGTCCTCTGGACCCAGACTAGCAGACCAATAAAATTAAAACAGAGTGTCAACCATGTTAGTTTAAACGGCACCTGCCACATGGTTGAACAAAAATCTGACCAAGTAGAATTTCACTTCCAGAACAACCAAATTCCAGACGTGACAGTAATAGCAGTAGGACAACAGACTGGTGATGGGGGGGTCCTCTCTATTTCTGAAAATCAACCTTCCATCCAGTTTAAGGTGGTATTCCACACTGGAAGGAAACACCCTGAAATTCTTTACCAATCCACAATCAGAAACTCCCACTCCTATAGTCCAGAAAGATGTGAAATCAGCTCAGAGCCTGGCTGATATTCAGCAAGTTGGAGAGCAGTTGTTCATCCCTGTTCAGTTAAATGATGGGAAGGACTCTGTTCTCGCTCGAGTGTGTGTGAACAACGGTAAGAGCTTCATCAGCGAAGCCATGTTCCGCCAACTCCCAACAGATCCAGCCATTTCCACATTCAAACTGATAGACAAATGGGAAATGGACCTGGAAGCGCCTAATTCCAAACATCTCCTGCCAAGCAGGTGTATGCTCAAAATCTCCATTGGCAACAAGAGCATAGTCCATAATTGTTGGGTCGTGCGAGACGTCAATGCCGCCTTTTACTTAGGCAGTGACATTCTCAATCGCTTTGCCATTAGTTTGGACCTAATAAACTTCAAAGCTTGGTCCCGATTAGCGGATAATCCCATGGTCTTTGATGATCCAGAAAAAGCATTTAGGTCAGCTCAATTGCTACCTTATGCAGTTGAAATTCAGATTAAAGAGGAAGTCACCATCCCAGAAAGGACCCGACAATTCTCCCTGGAAGTGAAAGTTAAAAGAGGACAATATTTGCAAAACCCTGATGCTTACATACATCTAAACGCTTCTCTCCAACAGCAAGGGTTGGGGTAAACCCAACTCCATTAGTCAACATAGAACATGACACCATTCCAATTGAGGTGGATAACAGCGACTTAAAGAGTATTCCTCTAGCCGCAGGCACCATTATTGGAATGGCGGTTGATGACCGACATTTTTCCATAGATTTAGGTAATGAACTGTTAGGGCCAATCCCCAAGGACTGCTTTGACAGTGACAGTGATGACAATACGACACCAGACAGGATTTTTACCCGGCATGGGGGGAATTTCCTGGTGTACACTTCTTGCCCTTATGGTAAGGAAGATGTGACTTGTGACTTCAGGAGGGAGGAGGTGATTTTCCAGGTCCATGAGGGCTGCCTTTCCCACCTGAAGCCTCCGGTCCAAATCAGCACTCTGACCAGGGACTCCTCTACCCAGCTGGAGGAGGCCGCGGAGATAGCCAAACCAGAAGTCTTTCCAGGCTTCAGGCAGATGGTGGAAGAGAGAGTCAACCTAGCTGATGCCTGTGTGACTCTGGAACAAAAGCAAAAGTTGAAACAAGTTTTCTTGGATTTCCAAGATCTCTTTGCGGTAGACTCATATGACTGTGGTCGCACGGACATCCACACAACAACAATCCCCACGGACCCTGGCAGGACTCCTGTGTTTGTGAAGCAATATCGCTTGCCTCTCGCATCAATGGAGTCCCTTACTGAAATAATTAAGAACCTTGAGTCCCGGGGAATAATCCGTCCAGTCCACAGCACCTTCAATAATCCGGTGCTGGGAATATTGAAGCCAAACGGCCAGTGGAGACTCTGCGCCGACCTCAGGGAGCTCAACAAACGGGTCCATACTTCCCGTTGGCCTCTGCCCTACATTGACCAAGGGCTGGCCCAGATTCAGGGGTCACAGGTATTCACTGCAATAGACCTGACCAATGGATACTGGACCGTGCCTGTCAGCAGGGAGGACCAATACAAACTGGCTTTTACCTTTGGGGGCCAGCAGTACCCATGGACCCGGACTCCCTTCGGATACCTTAACTCCGGTAATGAGTTCAATATTTTCCTACATAAGGCCATGCCCGACCTGGGTGCAAGGGGTAACCTGGCTTATGTAGATGATGTCCTCATTAAAAGTTCATCTGTGGAGGAGCACATAGCGGAGATCCGTTATGTTCTGACCCAGTTGAGGGCCGCCGGAGCAAAACTTTCCTTTCAGAAAGCACAGTGGTGCAGAACCCGTGTTAATTTCTTGGGGCATGAGATTACTCCTCAGGGTCTCTGTCCCCAGGAAAAGAAAGTGGAAGCACTTCAGAAACTGAAAGACCCCACAACTCTGCAGGAACTAAGGAGCCTCCTTGGACTGACTAATTACAGCAGAAAGTTCATTGAGGGCTACGCAGAGATCACCAGACCCCTGATTCATCTCCCGAAGGGGGGGTCAAGTGGGAAAGGGGTCCAGAACAAGCCGAGGCAGTAAAACAACTCAAAAGAAGCCTCTCACAAGCGCCTTGCCTAGCTTACCCTGTCAGAAACAAGGAGTTCTTCCTGGAGACGGGGTTCTCTAATACGGGCTTGACGGCAGTATTATACCAAAAGCATGACAAGGTCAATAAAGTAATCTCCTATGCGAGCAAAACTTTATCCTCTGTGGAGGAAAAATTCAACGATTGTGAGAAGGCACTCCTGGCGACGGTGTGGGCATTGAAGAATTACCGCCCGTTTATCCATGGGGAACACATCATAGTGGAGACTCCA
Organism: Ambystoma mexicanum; assembly: GCF_040938575.1. Classification (NCBI taxonomy): domain Eukaryota; kingdom Metazoa; phylum Chordata; class Amphibia; order Caudata; family Ambystomatidae; genus Ambystoma; species Ambystoma mexicanum. The sequence continues at coordinate 1,438,144,420 of NC_090929.1, read as the reverse complement.
CACCAGCCTCTGCAATATCTCCAAAGTGACAGAATCCGAGCCGGGAATGTGAGTAATTTCCGAATTACTTCCTGGATTCTGTCAATGCAAGGCTTTCCTGTGGAGGTCAGATATGGCCAAAACAAGAAGAGTCCCCTCGCGCAAGGTCTGGCTGACTTGCCTGATTGTGCCAGAGAAAACTGTCTCGAGGACGAAAGTCTAAAAATCAAGGACAACACGGAGGCATACCTTAATTCCCCACACAAAGTCTTTGAAGAGGACAAGTGTGAGGGAATGCCCACTGTCTATGTGGATGGATGCTCTTACCATGTTGACAACGACGGGGAGAAAGAACTGGTGGCCGGCGTAGGGAATGCATGGGTGAATGAGTCCCCAGAACCCTCCGCTGGATACAAAATTGGTCCCCGAAGTAGTCAGGTGGCAGAATTGATGGCTGTGTATCAGGCCATCCTCACTGCTGTCCAGCATCAACTCCACGAACTGGTCATAATCACAGATTCGGATTATGTACGGAACGGGTTCGTGGAGCACCTGGTTAATTGGAAAACCAGAGGCATGTTATGTGCTAACAACAAACCCTTGAAACATGGGAAGTTGATCCAAAACATTGATGATCTGGTCACCTCGAATGAGATGACCATCTATTGGAAAAAGATCAAGGGTCATTCCAAAGTAGAGGGACCAGACAAAACTGGAAATGACTTAGCTGATCAGCTGGCCAAAACCGGGCAATCCAAGGGGATCTAATTGAGATTGAGTCCCTGTTGGGGGAAATCCAGGTCACTGTTATCACTAGGTCCCGGACAAATGCTCACAACGACCTTTCAATTGCACAATGGAGTAAGGAGACCCCTGATGCTGATTTGATTACCACTCAGAAGGGGGATCCAATTATTGGTAAGTTTTACCAGCACCTTGAGGACCCTGAGAACTTTCCCCTGACGGATACCGATTACATTGGGAAAGAGGACCTAAGGGTGTTGATGAAATGTCCAAAAATGTTCCGGATCCAAGACGGTTTGCTGGTAAGGAAATCCAAAGCTGGCCACGATCAGTGGGTGGTTCCTACCTCATTCCGAAGCCTGATGTTAAGTCACGCCCATGATGCGGCCACCGCCGGTCATAGGGGGTTTCACACAACGCTGGAAATCTTAAGAGAGGTTGCATACTGGCCACACATGGGCCAGGACCTCAACCAATATTTGAAGGATTGTCTTGTGTGTGCACAATTTCAGCCAACATCCCTCACACACCGTGCGCCTCTCCAAAAGAGGGGGATGACACTGCCATGGTCAGATTTACAAATCGACTTTGTAGGCCCCGTGATTCGCTCTGCTAGGGGGAATAAGTACATGTTGACTGTGACATGCTTGTTTACCAAGTGGGTGGAATGTCTCCCAGCCCCAAACTGCAAGGCAGAAACGGCAGCCGCCTTGATGATTAACCACATCTTTTCCCATTTTGGTCTACCTCAAAGGATTGAGTCAGACAGAGGTAGCCACTTCACCAGTGAAGTGATGACAAAGATGTGGGAGATACTGGGGGTCAAAAGGAAGTTGCATATTGCTTACCGGCCAGCTTCTTCTGGGTGAGTAGAGAGATATAACCGAACCATTGTGAGCATATTAAAGAAGTTTGTGGCAGATTCCAGGCCAAGTTTGGATATCCGATTACCTCTGGTCCTAATGGCCATCAGATCTACCCCTTCATCTGCAACCAAAATGTCACCATTTGAGTTGATGACTGGGCGCAAGATGGTGCTTCCTCAGCATTTGCTCTATAGGACCGAAGAGCAGACGCTGATAAATGCCTCCACAACTCATGAGTATGTGGAGAATTTAAGGAAACACCTTCAACATGCTTTTGCTTATGCTCAGCGGAATCTAGAAAGATCAGCTGATAGCATGAAGACCCACTATGACCTGAAGACTTCCAGGAAGGAATATCAGGTGGGGGACCGGGTCTATCTATACAATTTCCAAAGGAACCAGGACAAACAGCGAAAACTTTTGCCTGCATGGAAGGGACCCTTTGAGATTATAGACAAAATCTCCCCTGTGGCCTACAAGATCCGCATCCCCAAAGGCGGTTCGGCAGAGGGGGAAGACAAGTGGGTCCACATTAACCAGTTGAAGTGTTGCCATCCCAGGCACACTCTGCAACAACTGGAGGAATCCTCTGGAATCCTAGAGGGTGCTGTCTCAGATTAATTCAGTTCTAACTTAAAATATCCTACATATCGCCTATCAAATTCTGAGTTTCTCAATGTGGGTGTTTTCGTTTTTGAATTCAAAAAGAAATGTGCATGTTCATATGTTTTGACTATAAATTTATATGCCACCCCACTATATCAATGGTGGGGGAAAAATGTCTATGAATAGGTATTGCCGCTCTTCCTTTGTCGTCCTAGGAGAAAGAAAACCTCGAGACTGGCCAAGGAGGACGATCCGGAGACCGGGAGCAGAGACGCAAGGGGCCCAGGGTACCGCCCAATATTCCCATCAGGACCGGCGAGGAGAACCGATCGATCAGTACTGGATGGAGGAAAAGATGCTGAACTGTGCCATTTGCAGAATTGGAAGAAGATTATGCGGACAGACCAGTGCGTGGGTCAAAACCCTTGTGCACCCGACTCCCAATCGACTCAAATTCAAAGGGCAGTCACGTGGGGGGATCTGTTGGGTGTCCTGACCCACGTTTGAGCTATCATGCTGCAACATTTGGTGCTGTGGGCTTAGAAAATCCAAGATGGCCAAAAAGCCCACAAGTGCGCCAGAATCCAGGAGAACCACGCAGTTTGTGCGCACACCAAAATGGTTACCTAACTTGCCAACCACCAGTGTAAAGAAAGATCTTTGTTAACAAAATCCACTGTTATTGATGTCAAAAAGTTGCTGAAATCGTGACTCATTGGACCACTTTAAAGATTGAACCCTTTTGTGGGGTTCCACATAACCATCTTACTGTAAGGAGCCCCATCAAAACAATGTTAAGCAAGGATTATTTACTACCATGTAAGAACCATTCCTGTTTACAATGCATTAATCCAAGAAAGATCCCAAAATTGCATGCAGTACCAACAAAATCCTCAAGGCGGCGCTAGCGGTCTAAACTCTGACAGGAGAACTGAGTGCAGTTGCTGACAAAGGGATTTGACTCAGCTGACTTCAAAGGCTGCATTTTAATTAAAAATTAGCCACATGCTGTTCCCAGAGGCCTGAAGCCTGGGAAACCCTCTCACCTCCAGAGATTCACACCAGGAGTTAGAATCTCACATGACCTCTTGATTGATAGAAGGCAGACTGGCTGGGAGCCTCCTGGAGACCACACAATAGGCCCTTGCAATTGAATAGGATATGTTGATTTTGTCATGTGTACAAATCTGGAGAAAAATCTGATGTTGCAAAACCACTCAAAAGCACAAAATATTGCCATTTCTGAATGCAAGCCCCCGGGAAGAGCAGAGTTTGAACAGGGGCTACCATCAGTAAATGCATGATGGATGCATGTAATTTCAAACCACTGTGTAGCTATGAAATATGTCTTTTTGATCAAATATAGATTGTGTGTAAAGTTGACAGGGGTGGGTTCTCTGTATCATAAACAGACCTCATCATGATGACACTTCATTTCATTCCCCCAATCAGGGGGAAGAGGAGGAAGTGGCCAATGACAAGTGGAGAGGGGTACGGCCTAGGAAGTTAGCCTTTCCACCCACTTTCAAAACACATAAAAGCAGACAGTCAGGACAGATAGGGACATGCTATTCCATCTGCTGCGGGACGCTCTGCCGGGGAAATCCATACTTTACCTCCATCAACCTCCAGAGAGCCAACTTAGAGACTTCAATCTATCCACCTTCAGAGACCAAGACTTTACTTCAGAATTTGTAGCAGAGAGGTCAACTACAAGCTAAATCCCTCTTTAGCAGGCCTCAAATCATTGCCATTATCACAGCCAGGCGAGCTGTTTGAATTCTTTGCAAGAACTCTTGCCATTTGCCAGAGAGCAGTGTTGTATCCAGAGAGAGACCAGCTGAACCGGAGACCGCTGTATCCGGACCCACAGACCTGATCAGAACCAGAGACCCAGACCAGCAGAGTAGAGCTGACCCAGACGCTGTGCACAGAGACCGTCCGTGGCGAGTGAAGAAAACCTGACCAGATCCGTGGCGAGGCCCATTCTATTTCTAAATATATTGTGAGTACCTAGCAGAACTGTGCAGAACCAATCTCTTAGTTAAAATAATATAATCCAAGCTATTTTAATTTAAGTAGAACTGCCTCCTAACTGTCACCTGTCATTTGCAAAGCTGTCACCTGTCATTTTCTAGTTGCAAGCTGTAACCTGTCGCTTTGAACTTTAACATTTCCAATCTGAAAAACAACCTTCACAAAATAGTTCATAACTCCGTAACCGTTTGTGCTAGGAACTTGCTGGGAATCTTGGCTTTCCAACGAACCTAGAACCGCATTACTATTCCATACACTTATGCCGCAATTGTGAAAAACACACTCGCGAATTTGCCGCGATTTGCAAATTTCTCCACGTGTGAAAACAGCAGCTCCCTTGCTTTCCTTGCTAAAAATTTGTTTGCCTCTTAAGAACCATCCCTGAATCATTGCTAGAGTGAGCATGGACTAATATTAACTAGATACCACTCACCCTGAACCTCCAGAGGGAATTAAAATCATTTTAGCACATTTTCCAATATATTGCTATCACATATAAAAGCATTTTGGGCCTGTGTTTCAAACTTCTGTAGTCTAAGCTTGCTGGGGTGAACTGAATTACATTTGATTGCATTTCTGAGAACTGTGTGCTTTCCTTCCATTTCCTTGCATTGCATAAAGGGGGGAGGGGATTGCCAGAGAAAAGTGATTACATTGTCTTCTGCTGAAATCCTATCAAGTTATTTTCTGTACTGCATTTCATTCCACATTGCATCCATTTGAAACCATCAAAGTATTGTTGCTATCTTATCCATCCTATAACCATTCATCATTGATTATAAAGAAGTGTGCTAGTGCCGGACTATACATTATTGATTACTGCTCAGATTAAGTGTGATATTCAATAATGTATTTATTATAAAGTGTGATATATATATCTATTGTTTAAATTATCAAATAAACCTTTTAAACTTGCAAAACAGAACTACTTCTTGGCTCAGCGGTGTCAGGGGGATTCCAAGAGAGGGGTGTTATATAGGGGTAGTCATCCAGAATGCATGAACTGGACATAAGGATATATCAATAAGGGTTTTCATTCAGTATTCTAGACTAGGCGTTGACTTAGCTGTAGTGTTGAATTGAATCCTCTTACAAAGGGGAACGTATATACAACTAGTTGAGCGCTGAAGAGGGATGACATCTTGAGATGGAATAGACCATGGACCTTGTCCAAGAGGAAGACTGAAGGACATTTTAACGGAGGCTGACCTGATTCCCAGATGTGGATACAGAAGAGAACCAAGAGGCCTAGCTGACTACGGAAATTTGTGGAGGCTTTATCTGTACTTCTAAATAATTGTCCAAAAGTGAGTATTAAGAGCTCCAATGCAATTAGATATATGGCCTCCAAAATCCTGAATCTGATAAATCCCTGGAGTAAGTGGAATTAGGAGAGGAAGCAATTATCATATTATATTCAAACCCAAGTAATATCTTATTAGTGTATAACAAATAGCATTTGTCTGCATACAGCATGCAGTATCTGATAAACAATAAACAACAGAATGCAACTAGAATGTTGTAGCATGTTAGTGTGAAATATATGCTGCATTCTGAGCATGTTCAAAGTCAAGGAAAGATGAATTTAAACTGGAACCCAATCGTATTCCTGCACATTCCTTGCAACCAAAGCTAAGTCAATTGAATCCCTGTGAGTTTTCATAGTTATAGTCAACAACTCGTCATCATTTTCTATAGAAATAGAAGGGACACAGGTAAGTTCCTTTTCATTCCCAATATGTCTTTTTTTTAAAAAAGATCTATGGTTTTTACAGGTCATAAATTATCAATCAGTCTGGGAGGTATTGAAGAGTGCGCCGTTTCACAAATTTGGTGACAGACTAGACCAATGAAAACTGTAGGGTTTTATGTGATTGGCTTTAGATTTACATATAGTCATGCTTTATCTGTGCAGGGATGCTATTTTTCCAATGTAAAACAAATCTGACTTGGTTTTGAATATAGTGATAAAGCAAAGTGCATTTCCCACTTTACATTCCCAAACATACTATTTGGAATGAACTTACCCTCATGGAAGTTAACTCCCAGTCCACCTACTCCTAGTACGTATTGGAGACATGTTTCTAGAGGGTCTTTTTCTAATTGTGTTGGGAGCTGTTCATACTAACATTTGAATAGTTATTTAAGGCTCAGAGTAAGTAAATACCCTCAAGTGTTTCCAATGAATTCCCAGTCATCTGGCACATCTGGCTCTCTTTACTTTTTCAGGGAAAGAAGATTTTTCATGTGCACAAAAACTCTTTCATCACCAGATGTTATCCAAGCTCCTCACTCCTCCATATGGAACAAGGGATCCCCTTTTAAGCAGATTTCAAAATCCTAGCCCTGCCAATTCCCTGTGTTTTTCAAATGTTCTAATGGGAAGAATTCTCACACTATGTCTTTAATTATCTCACATTTTTTGATTGGTCAAGTCTTTACATTGGCTTGCTCAATAGGCAGACATTCCCGGAGAACACAACCCTGAGTTTCCATGGGTTAATCATATTTCTGAACATGTGAGAGGTTGGAGCTGCACACTCTGGACAATGTTAAGCTCAAAATCATATTTCTTCTGTAACTCATCATAGCCCCATGAGTCATTGATGAGCGGAGCAGGGCTGGCAGCGAGGCTGTTTTAGCTGAGCACAGAGCAGATGCAGGTGGGGCTGGGGAGGAGCCCTACATCTATTGCTGTTGCCTGTTTAAAAGTTTAGCATTCTCATGAACTGGAGCAGAGAGGGGTTGGCAGCAATGCTGCTTTTACTGTTCTCAATAGTTTTTGCTGTTTTGTGGCCCTGGTAATTTTTTTTGGGTCATTGCTTCTTTTCTTTGATTTGGGTGGCAGCTCTAAGGAGGGGACTGAACGTTTTTGAAAGTGACTGAAAGGTCAGAAAGGATGGTCCACGAAAAGGACCTAATGTTGTGTGCCACTGGATGATTTGCCTAAAGTTTTGAAAACCAGTCTGCTCAGAGAGGTGTGGAGTAGAATCTGGAATATGGAGTTGAGGAGTCCAGAGACCAGGGGAAAGACACACCCATGATACAGATGAGTATACCATCAGCAAATCTGTGAATCTGCAAAGCATGGAAATGCGCATCGATTGCTGACGAGTGACACAGGACAAGTGCATTGCAGTAGTGTGAGGCCCTTAGCCCAACATGGTGGTGAGGTGCATTGTGGTCATTGTAGTCCTGACTCTGAGACTGAGGGGGAGGTTGAGGATTAGGTGTACTACAGTACCCAGAGGCAAGGAGGAGGGTCAGCACTAGGGTCAGCACATTCAACTGCCCCTTTTGAGGTGGGGCTGATCTCGCCATTCGGTCCCTATTGTGGCATTATACTCTGGAAAAGCAAGAAGGATGTTCTGATCCACAAATGCGGAAGAGAAAGGCCACGCATAGACACCCTACCCTAACTGGGGGCAAACACAGTAAAATGTGCAAAAAGATGTAGGGCAAGAAGGGGGAAAGGCCTCAGCCCTTCCTGGACTCCTACTTTAAATACGTAACTGGTCCACTGGAAAAAAACATGAATTATGTCGAGCAGGCTATCTCAACTACTATTAATACTATTAATTTGTCCCAAGCAGATATCCAAGTTGTGTAACAGTCTGGGATGATAGCCCAGTCCAGCATTGATGGTTTATGTCTTCCTGCCACCCATACTATTAATCCACGGTTGGAAGAACTGCGACACGGCGCACCAGTCCCTAGCCCTTCACTTGTTTCTGGCTCTGGTCCCTGATTGACCCTTTGCAAGGAGACCCGAATTGCACCATCTGATCCTTATTTGAATTATAACCAGGTTTTAAATATAGAGGTTGGTGCTGGACAGAGAGATATGGCGTAAGTAAATACCATGTTGCATGGACTCAAACAGGCAAATGAAGACCTTTCGGCAAAAGTACAGTCTGTTCTAGATTTTATGAAAAATGTTAAATTGAGTATTTCTAACACTCTTTCTATGTTGGATGATTTCATTAGGTCTTTTAAAAATGGATTTCTCTCAGATCTTGAGCGTTTCCAGAGACCTTGCAAGTTAAGTGTGATGGACAATCATACTGGCTCTAGTGTGGGGCAAATACCCACAGCTGATGCAGCACCTGCCAGGAATAATGGGGTCACAAAGTGGATGTTCATATACACCTCCCCCCACATGACAGGACCCTGGATTGAAAGCTGCCGGCTATTGAAAAATAATCTGGGTACCATTTATATTCCAGATACAATGCAACTTCCACCCAAAGCAATGTGCTTGGTGGCTATGATGGTCAATGTTCCTCCTTTAAAGCCAGTTGCCACTGAAGACTGGAAGACTTTAATTAACAAATCGTCCCATTGGATATATTCCAACATTAGCTCATGGCCTATTAATCCAAAACATGTCCTAATGGCGAGGAGGGTGAGCTGGCTAGACCTGACCAAGAAGACCTTTGAGGGTGATTGTATTGTGGTGTCTTTTTCCAAACCCATTATTACAGGGTATTTTGTTAACTCAAATGTGGGTTTATTACAAGACTGACTAAGTGCTTTGCTGGCCCCACTGAATTTCTTTTACCTGGTAGGGGGTATATCCTGTGTGAAATAGGGGGAAAAATGGGCGACCGCTGGCTAGCTTACCACAGAAAGTAGTGTAAACTGATAGTAAGGGTTTAACAAATGTGTCTTCTGGGGGAAATAGAATGTGCATTTCTGTTTTAGGGGATGCATTGAAGTCTGAAACATCAGTATTAAGTATTAGGAATAATGTTGAGTGCCTAACAGAGCTGGAATCAATAGATTGACGTTCACAGGGCGTGCCAAAGAATGACTACATTGCGGATGCTTTCTCCCCCCTGCTGTATCCTCGTCCGTTGGGGAGATGGATGAGGGTTTAAGACCCAGATTAGATAACGGTATTGGTACAGCCAAGCCGCTAAAGGTCATGTCATAGAATGTGGCTGGTGTTAAAACTAGGCGGGCCAGTTCTGATGCACTTGCTTTTTTGGAGCATGTAGATATCATCATTCTCCAGGAAACATGGTCACTAGACGATGAGATCGAATTTTTTGGCTCACTGTACGCCAGCCCGGAAGAATGAGCAGGGCCGGTGCCATGGTGGCATGTCCACATTAGAAAAATCTAATCTTGTCAGCAAATGTAACCCCATGGAGGCAAGGAATACCTTCATCCAAGTGGTTAGGGTAAAAAAGGCCTATGCAAACAACATGCTGCTGGGCAATTTCTATAAAAGCCCCCACTTACAATACTCAGGGAATTGTGTACCTATATTGTTCACAGTAGTGGAGGGATGTTAATTCTGGTGGCACCGCAGGATTTGTTTTTATTCTTGGGTGGGGACTTAAATGTCAAAATCGGGAAGGGACCATGGAATATATTATCTTATGAGAGAGAGGACCACATGGCAGGGATCACCAGACAGATTATGATTGAGTAGGTTTTGGGTAGGCAGTAAATGAAGAGTCTTGTCAATTTGTGTATTATGGTGATTTAATTAAAAACATAAGCCGACAAATGTTTTGACCCGACAGGGTTTTTTTTCAAGGCTGTGGTGATTTATACAGGGTGTGGTATACAATGTTGCTTGTGAGCAATTACCCGTGTAGTGGGAAACAAAGTGAGTTGTGAAACATGTTCCAATGGGAGGGACGAGGGTTATGTGACATTGGGATGTTGGTACACCAATGTGAAGATAAAACAGTTATGTTTTAAGGCATAGCATACATGGTCATTGTGGTAACAATATTGGGTAAACAAAGGTGTGCGTTGGTCAGGGTTGAGTGAGTGAAATTATAGACTTTCATGTCATTAGAAGAGTCGCACCAAGGAGGAAAGGAGAAAAAGAAAAGTGTTAGATGGTAGATATTGATGGTGTGGATAGCGGGCTGTATGAAGCCAAGGGAGTAATGTTAGATGTAGATATGGTATCATAATGTGTGTTAAGAGCAAAATAGTTTTAGTGTTGAATAATGAGCTGGTGACTCTGCTGATTACCAACCTATGGAGTAAATATACAGGGAAGTTGGTAAGGTACCTGTTTGGCCCAGTGGTTCTGGGATGGGTGATTGAGTGTGAACAAGGATCTTTGTGGCCTAGTAGTGAGTGATGGCTGATTAATTGGCTAAGGCTCGATGTTTCTATTATGGTGTCTCAAGAGGGTCTGGATCGGGGTGAAGTTGGAGGCATGTGTGTGTGTGCCCAATTCCTTGATGTTTGGGATAATATCCCGTACTGTCCAGGCTGGTCTGAGGGGTGATTGCCTGGTGGGTTGACAAAGAGGCGTGGATAGGCGCAGGCCAATGGTGGAAGTAATTGGGACACAACCTTCCTGGGAAGGGATCAGTGGCTATGGCCCAAGTTAGATGGCCAAGAGGTGAGAATATACCATTGGGGAAAGTAGAGAGTCCTGGGTCACCATGGCAGTGTGGCAAGTTGGACAGTGAAAATGTGTAGAGCAAAGGGTGGAAGGCAAGGAGCCTAGTGTGGGAGTGAATCAATAGGGTGGGGTAGGTGGGGCCCTGCCATGCATGTTGGGTTGTAGTATGGCAGTAATGTGGACTGCAAGTGTGAAATCTATGGAGCAAGTGATGTCAGTCTTAAAAAGGGCAGCTCATGTCTGCACGAAGAGAAGCATGATTTAAATGGGGGGAATAATAAAGAGTAATAATAGAAGTTGGGCAGTTGTGCAGCACCTGTGAGTGCGCACTTACCTAACGGGCCAGCGTGGCCTCTGCAACGAGGTGGCGGTCACATCGATCTTTTGATGCTGGCCGCCATCTTTGATTGCATTATAAATAGTCTGTGTGGACTCTCGTGAGGCGCCTGTCAAGAGCTCAGTGCTGATTGGCTGAATGTGTAACATTGAGGGGGGTTAAGCTGGCTCATGGTAGAACTTAAAACAGATCTGGGACAAAACCCCATGTGTTTATTATTTTTGTCAGATACCATAGCAGCTAACGATAAGAGAAGGCTGAAATGACATTTGATCAACCAAGAGGAAATGTTGAGGAGCATAGTTCTTACAAACCACCAAGAGATTGATGCACTCCTGGAGAGGCTGAGTGATCAGAGAAGTATTCTGACAAGTTTCTTGACCCTTATGTCTAAAATCTCGAATGTATGTACTATTGCTGCCCCAGAAGGAAGATGATGGTCCAGGCGGGCTGGTTTAATCTGGCGTGCACCAAAGCTAAAAACAGATTGATATCAATGTTAAAGAATCCCCTCTCTAGTAAAAGTGATATTATCACTGCAAGGGCTTCTGATCAAAAAATATATAGCCAACAGGAGAAAAGATAGAGAATGTAGCCTCGTCCAATTGGAGACGTAATACCTCTGAAAACAATTATTCCAAGTTATTTTGGGAAATTGTAAATCATGGGCCGTTTTACAAATCTAAAACCCAAGGTCTGAAAATGATGGTATCAGATCAGTCATGTGTAGACCATTTCTCCAGGCTATATAGTGTGGGCTATCTCTCTGTTAGGCTTTCAATTTCACCAGCTAGATATGGGGGTAGATAAGGGCATGGTGCTAGTATTTACGGTGGAAGAAATCTCCTTAGCAATAAAGAGACAGAATTAGGGCACCTGGCCTGAAAATTTGCCTGCTGATATTTTTCTTTCGGAGGTAGGTTTTTGGTTCCTTATCTTGACTCTAGACTTTTATGCCAAATGTGCTGGGGAAATATTCTCGCGTCATGGTTCCTTTTCTATTCTTCAAACTATTTTAAAAAAAGGTAGACCACATTCCCTCCTAGACTCCTCTTTTAAAAATGTTGGGCGAGCAGTATTAGCAAGGCTGGAAACTTGGACTACCCAATATAACATCTGGTCTCCCATCCAGTTCGGATTCAGATCAGGTCTGGGTACATCAGAATAATCTTTACATGTATAACACATTTTAGCTTATTCGTTGTTTATTAAAGAGGAGCCAATTTTTCTGGCTTTCATGTACCTGAGCATTGCTTTCAGTAGGGTTACTCGTGTGAAGTTATGGTGGGTACTCAGGTCCCTGAATTGTCCATTGGGGGTAATTAATCTTTTAATTAGGCTCCATCAGTTGACCAAGGCCTGTGTCAGAAGTGGGAACAATGTGCACTGTATGGACTTTTTCACAGTGGAGTTAGGTGTGTGCCATACTGTGTCCTAGTCTGTGTATAAACAGACTCTGTGAGCACTTACTGATATCCCAAGGCTGGGAAGCAGAGCTTCCACTGTTGGAATACACGGGTGATACTGTTTTTATTGCACATATGCCACGAGCGTTACAGACATGTATCCAAGGTTATGGCAAGTTTTGGGATGATCTGGATCTCAGTGTAATCAGCTTCCATGGTTTGTTTAAATGGGAAAAAGTTAGCAAAATGTCCAGCTACGTGCAGTAAGTGTATTAGAATTCTAAAGGTCATTGAATTTCAGTATCTGGGGATTTTGTTTTTGCATTGAATTGTTCTCCAGGACCGCATGTAAAAAAAGCAAACTGCAAGGTTTACGTAAGATACAGGGTTAGTGGCTAGATCAATGGGAATGTTTAAGGCCAAACAGTTTGAAATGGCCTTGAAAGTTTTTAGGGGCAAGGCAGTCTCAGTTGCAAAGTTTGTGATTCATCTGTGGGGATATAAAAATGTAAATTAAATCCAGATAGTGGAAAATGATTTTTTCTTAAGCGAATCTTGGGTCTCCCTTGCTCTCCCACTATTTATGGAGTCCATCTAGAATCAGGCTACAATTTCATTGAAGACACATTATTATCACAGCCCTTACTCGACTGGTTCAGTATATGCAGTAATGTCAAGTCTAATTTGACACATGATCTTTTTAGGTTTTTAGCCTCAAAGGATCTGAAATTCCAGATCCCATGGTTGATAAATGTGGAGTCCAAATTGATGGAATGCAAGCCTACCTTATATTTCCCCTTTCCCAATATTATGCCTGTTAATATGGCTAAAGTTTTAAAGTCTTCGTGTCTGCATATTAGAGCAAAGGGAATCCCAAGAGATGTTGATATCTAAGAGGAGGTATGCCATCATAGCCGCGCCATGTATCAAAAAATATCTATAATGGACAGCGAATGTCTTCCAGTGAATTTTGATAACCAGGGCATGCTTTAATTGCCTACCCCTCAGAGCTATCACAGATATCTGGGAGTGTGATAGCAATAATCATGCTTGTTTACTGTGTAATGCTGACCGGGAGGATCTGGTTCACTTTTTGTTGTTTTTTTATGACCATCTCTGAGATAAGAGAGAAAACTTTAAGTTACTTTGAGAACTTTGGTTCACGCAGTATAAACCTGCTTTGCTCTATTTGTTATGGGGTGACTCTCCCAGAGAGGGTTGGGTACTTTTATCATTCCAGAGACAAGTTTGATATAAAACAGAATTTCTACTAAAATTCTATATGTCCATGCCTTGGCCCCAGTCATCATATCTCTATTCTTTTTAGACAAATGTGTTATAATCGGTTTCATTATGTTCTGAAATGAATTTTATGCTATGTATGTGTTCTTGTTTTTAAGATAATGTGTGCTTCTGTTTTTTATGGAAATCAATGTAATTTCTGAAATTCCCATGGTCCTCATGAGTGCAGGGATATGTGGCATGAGTTTATGTAATAAAATATGACCTTTTCATGAATATTTATAATTGTATTCTTTTTTTATAATCCTACCATACACATATCCAAATGCCATGTTTGGAATAATTTGATAGAGAAGAATCTCATGGCTGTGACAATCTTTTTCTTTGGATTCTACGCCATATGGTTGAGGTATGTTGCAGATCATTTTTGAATGCATTTTTGGTGCTGAGTCAAACTGAGTTTCATTTTGTTGAATTATGAAACATCATGCAAGTAACATGAGTCATGTAAACAGCTTGAAGAGGCCCCTTTGTCCGAGCTTCCTGTACTGGGCATCTGGCGGACTTTACAACCTTATCTGATGTCAAGAGATGACACTCGAGATGCATTTTGGTTATTTGAAGCTCTGGAGTTTGTAAAACAGAGCTCCCACCATTTGTGCAGCCCAGATTTGATCTTTGCAGAAGAACATGGATTTAGCCTTACAGGAATTTAAATGTATTTTTCCTTCAGAATATTTTGCTTGAGATGGGTCTATATGAGTGGGAAGCATCTCATTAATCAAGGGCCTTGAACAGATGGTCTTTGTTGTAGGGATTTTTAATGAGTTTTACTAATGTAAGACAAATAAAACTTGTTTGTCTCCAGATGGCCAGTAATATACTGGAATGTTCTATATTCAAACAGTAATATATTCCCTATTTTAAAGTCTAATATTCACAATTATTTCATAGTATATTTGCAATAGGCATCTATTCACACTTACAAAGGCATCACTTTATGAAATTAAATAACATTTTGAAACACATACCACAATTTAGTTTATAAAAATACAGGTGAATGCATTACGATCTGTTAAAAACGTAACAATGTTTCCTGTAATGTAGAAACTGGCACCAGGTTTTCTTTTATGCTTTTTGATATTTTCTAAATAACATATAAGCCGGTGCCAGTCTTTTGGCTTTTTAACACATTGTTCCAATGCAGCAAGGCACCATTTCAGATGATGGGAGAAAGATTTACTTGACCAAAAAAGGCTTTCAGCATTTCTTGATTTGAATTTAATGTTGATTAAAACCCCAGTCTTTTGAAGTTCAAAGGAATGTTCCTGGTATGTGGCAAATCTGTGCCATTTGAAGGGTGCTGTTGTGATTAAATGACTTTTGCTGTGTAGGAGTTCCAGGATAGTAGTAGCTAAACTGTATATTCAGCTCCCACACTTCTACAAACCAACAGTGATCCCCATAATAAAGGTAAAATTGACACATCTAAGAGATAAACCTCCTTCGCCTTTGCTGGTAATGTGGGCTGAGGGAATATATTCTTAGAAGGTGTATTAATGTGAGACAGTAGCAACCCAAACAGCAGTAGTACAACAGTTTCAAAATAAAAGAATGTCCAACTAAAGTTCTATACAAATATATATTTTAATTACACAAACCATTTGTACACATTACTCTCACAATCCTACTCCTGTAAAGAAAGAGAGAGAAATACAAAATGTAATCATGCAAGTACTCTAGACGCTAGCAAGGAAGAGAAACAGGCAAGAAATGCAATGTGAAGCTTACAAGGATAGGTCCTGCTAGAAAAAGATGGGAAAAGGGTATTAAGCAGCCCCTAGAAACCCAGAAAAGCAGGCCCATGGGGACAGGGTCACTTCAAGGTTCTTGACTCCAATGTTCAGTGGCTCAACATTATCTAACCAGTCTTTGGAAAGTGGACTTGTGGGTCGAACCAAGTTTGAAGTTGTTGAGTCCCATTGGTCCAAGGTGCCAAGGCGGTGTGGAGTCGGGTTCAAGTGAGCGCTCTGTGCAGTTCCAGGAAATATTGAGCGATTGAAGTTGAATAGATCACCAGGAGCAGTTTGATGATCTAGTGTGGGGTGAAATGATGAGTATCACTGGTTAGGGCGATGTGTGATGGATTGGTTCAGAGGCACGAGTCGAGCTGTGATTCAAAGTATTGGCGGTTTGATGCTTGGTTCGATATGGCAGTTCAAAGTCATCTGCATGGTATACTTTTCCTCTAGCTGGACAGGTGACAGGACTCTCCTGGGGCAATCCAGCGTCAAGCCAGTTTGATGATGTGGGCACTGTGGTTCAAAGTTTGAGTGAGTGACAAAGACAGCACCGGAGGATCCTTCTGGTTTGAATGCAGAAAACATGGCTTGAATGTGATGCAATGTGGTAAAAACAGGGATCCTGGCTGTCCTGATCCTCAGGATCCTATGAGACCCACTGCAGGGGGCTCTAGGACAAGGTGAGTCATTTCAGTCTGTGCTGTTCCAGCAGGGATGTCATTTGAGGGTTGCCAGGGTTCGAAACTGCGACCCCTGAGATCTCCCTTGCTACCCCTGTGGTCTCTGTTGCTACCCCGAAAAACAGTATATATATACATACATATATATATATATATATATATTAAAAGAAATTGTAATTGAAGTTCCTGGGCTGTGGCCAGAGCCTTCTGGTTCTTTGTTTCTGGAGTGGCTGGCTTTATTGTTCAGACCTCTTAAACTGAGAACTGACCCTAAATAAGAAAGAATAGGAATGACAAATAATTTGTCTTTCTGGAATTCTATATAATAATTGCTAGACTAATTATTGGTTTATTTCAGGCACACTTCAGGGGGTGAGTCACTGATTTAGTCTGTTCTTAAACACCTCAAATTCACAATGCAGACAAAAACTTTGAAAAAGCATTTATAGTAGAATAAGCTTCAATTTCAGACTATGTATTTTGCTTTTCGCAAGTTGCAGTTATAGTATGGTTTGTTCTGCGGTTGTATCTGTTATGATCATCACAACACAATCCATCTCGGTGTCCTCGGTCACTTGACAAAACCCCCTGTGCCTAAAAGCATGTGTACAGTTTAAACATTTTTGACTATAGCACATAAAATGGCCCTCGATTTCATTGTGCAAAAATGAATGCTTTGTTGTAATGTGTCTATCTTTCTTATCTCCAAGGCATGCTGTTCGGGATGTTTGTTTGCATGTATGAGGTAGAAAGTGCCCAGAGAATGGGATGCCATGTGAGTCCGCTGCTTTCCCTGCGCTACTCTAAATTCTTTAGTACACAGATGTTAACCCTCCCAATGGTATGTATTTTCCAACCACTGAAGCCTGAAAAGATAGATGTGTGTGTGATCTGCAAGTTACAGGTTTGAATCCCCAGCCTTTCATCTTTCTGAGGTTGATGAATGAGTACCAACACAGGTTGTGTGATATTGTATGTTTATTTGTTCTCTATAAAGTGCTTAAGTGTAAGTTCTTTATAATAACACATCATATCATTTGCCCTTGAATGTCTGTTTGGATTCACAATAATTTGGTAGTATGGGCCTATAGACACCGATATTAATGATACATATGGTGATCCATTCTTGTATTAAATGTATTCGCATTGCAGTTATATAATAACCACATTTGTTGTAGTGTACTTAGGAACAATGCTATATGATGCCACTTCCTGTTTTGTTAAGGGGTGAAAGGTCATGCTCCATTGCTTCCCATGATGTCACTTCCAGGGTGGGTGAAATGACAACACTTCCTGTGATGTCATCAGAGGTCAAGGGTCATGCTATCCCTGTCATTTTGGTGAAATGACATCCCTGTTTCCCAGCCTAGGGGGGGTTGCAGCAAAGTGGTAGGCCCTGATCCTCAGCAAGAGTCAACCCCAATGTGACCTGGGTGTGGGTATGGAGCAGAGCTTGCCTCCGTCTTAGGGCTCTCCTTCTTCATCTCAATGGTTGAGGGCTTTGGAAAGATCAACTCTCACAAAATAAGACCTGAATGGTCCAACAGTGAATGAAAAAAGGGGTGGGAACCTCATCTTTTATAGTAAAAAGCTGCAATGGATTGGTGGGTCCCCCCAGCCCTTGTGACAAGTGCTTTGTGCTAAAGGAAATGTAGAAGACAGGAAGGAAGGAGAGGAAGAGAGGAAAGCAAGATGTGGAATCATTCTCCAACTATGCAGAGCTCCCCCTGGCTACACTAACCCTGTCTCCTTCTGGGAAAATTAGGGGCAAAAGACACCTCCATGACTGTTGATTTGGAAAAAATGTTTTCCTTTGTAATAGAAAAACGTTTTTCAGAAGGGCAATTTTTAAAAATGGAATTATCATTTTTCTTGACACATTTAGTGGCAGCTGTCTTTTGAGTAGGCAGATGGTAAATCCCTCTCTCCCTACTTGCTGTGGTATGCGGGTATTCAAAGATTTGACATCAAACAACAGCAGAGTTCCTTTTTTGTCAACAAATCCTAGATCTTCAATCAGATTTATCACATTGCGGGTGTCTTGTACACATGCTTCTGTTTGCATTTCGAGAGGTTTAAGAACAAAACGAATATACTGTATTCACCAATTGATTCCGAGCATCCTGATTGGCCAGCGCCCCCTCTCAGGGTGCTAATGAAAA
Organism: Ambystoma mexicanum; assembly: GCF_040938575.1. Lineage (NCBI taxonomy): Eukaryota > Metazoa > Chordata > Amphibia > Caudata > Ambystomatidae > Ambystoma > Ambystoma mexicanum. The sequence goes on along the minus strand of NC_090929.1, from coordinate 1,438,126,180 downwards.
ATAGTTGCATTTCTAGCTCTTTGTGAGTATTGGAAAGTGCAAGGGGTGACACAAAGGATAAGCTGCTTTCCAAAAATCTTGGTTTAGATGGTTCATTAGCTTTTACAGATAGATTCAAAATAGGCATATTTTTGTCATCTCGTCCACATTCGAATTTCTCCTTGGGCTGCCTAAATGCATTCTACATTCAAGGACTGGCCGGCTTGAACTTTCTTTGGCTTGCCCATGCAGAAGTCTCTCTAGAAGAATCACAAGGACACGCAACGTCGCAGCTTTTAGACCAATGACCTCCTGTATCTCTAGCAGCAAACATATAGATGTGTGTTTTTTTGGGTTTGTCAATACTTCACACAGGTACAAGCCAGGAATGATGAAGGGCACCAAATACATGTCAACAAAGGTGCAACAGTGGTGGACTAGGGCATAAAATACTTTAAGTACACACCATAAAGAAAGTGCCCCCCCAAAAGAAATTTGGTGACTTTTCACGACAATATCTTTGAGTATTATCTTGAGCATGCATCAGCAGGTGTTTGTTTACTCCTTCTGTTCCCACAGGCCATCCCCATCCCTCTGGTCGCCCTGTGGTGTTCGCTTGTGCACCCCCTTCTCGCACACAGGTGTTGCCTGTTTTGCTTGATTCTTCTTCCTTGCTACCCCCGCCCCCCTCCAGCCTATTCTGGTTTCACCATCACCGTCTTGTGGCCATGATGGATTTGACTTTTATGGACTTCATTGATTCACAGTGTGTCACCCTTTCTCATGGTGGCCCTGAATCCTGCTATTCCCATCTTCATCGTGTATCCAGGCTTGCAACATTATGTGTTACTATTGACTTCTGCAATTGTATTCGCTCTCCACTCTTGCTTCGCCACTTTTTTTGTCTGCTTACTCTCTGTTCTGTCCTCCCCTTCCTTTCTCCCTTTTCCTATCTCCTCTCCTTACTTTCTTCTAAGCACTTACTCTATCAGAATTGTCCCTGAACGTAATATGATAGCAACCTCATCTGTCTCCTCCCCCATCCCCTTACTTGTTTTTTTCCTCCCCCAGCCCTTCCAGCACTATCGGAAATGTTGTCAGGCATAGTACGATAGTCACTTGTTTTGTTCCTCCCCTCCCTTTCAGGCCTAGTATGGTAGTCACATGTCTGTTTCCATTTCCTTCCCACTCTCCCCCTCCCTTCCTTATTTATGTCTTGGCTCTTGCACTATCTGAAATGTTGTCAGGCCGAGGACGATAGTTAATGTCACATCCTTACTGTTCATGGCCTGTAAGAATGTCATTGTATTTTCCCTCGTTCTCTCCCTTGCCTTGAAGCGCTGCTTTGAAACACATTGTGTATTGGCACTATATAAATAAAGTATCATATCATATCATATCAAGCTCAATGTTTAGAAAACTTTATTTCAATTGTACATTTTTAGGCACACTGGTCTGGTTGCATTCTTTAAAACTACCAGCTGTGCCGTTTACCAAGTCTTAAAAGTGGCCCGCATTGGCCATGAAATCTGCCCAACAGTGGCCAACAGGGCCGCCTATTGCTCTTTTGCTATGGGGCAATGGAGACTGGGTGTCAATGAGAATTAACCAAAGGCTGCAACTGATTACACCAGCTTTCTATCTTTTTCCTCTTACATTTCGAAGTTATTTATTTTTCTTACACTCATTGTGTTCTTCATATGTTTCTTGTGACTTCATCACGGTTAAAGGTCGTGTGATGCCAGTTCTTGGGATGTAATTAGAGGAAAAGGTCATTGTCTTCTCGGGAGGATAGCTCAGGGGCAACGTGCTCGCCTGGGAAGCAAGCCGACACCAAGCAATACAGGTTCGATACCTGGATCGGCGCTTAGAAACCTCTGGGTATTAAGCATGTTATAAATAACCTATCATATCATGTGATATTACTTTTTAAGATGTTTTTGGGCAGTCACATGGTGTGTAATGGCACTTATACCACAATGATTTTGGTGAATTGACAGTAGAGCACACCCGAAATGCTTATCACCTTGGGCAGGAAGGAGTGTTAGACCCTGGCATTGATAAGGCCGGGCAAAATAAGACATATATTGCTGGCTGCGAAACATGGTGAGGCAGTGAGCGAGCAGGATATTATTGCTCGTTTGTGGATGGGAACAGGCCATTTTAGCACATTAAACCCTCGCAAAGCCGTTGCTGTCTGGCACATATACCTAAGCGTGCACTATCGGCTTGTGGGTATATTCGTTCATATCTGCCACATTATGTCTGCAGACTGCTTAATGGGGCTTCCCAGGCTGAAACGGAGAACAATGACTCAGAGCGTCTGATAACCAGTGAAGTGGGACTGTGGGGGGAGCACGCGGTGAGGAATAATTTACTCTCACCGTGTGCTCCCACGTACAGAGCTATACTCCTCTGAATATTGGGTAGGTTAGCTCTCCTCACTGCCGACCCCGTCTCCCTCCCCTCTCAGCCCAGTAATAGGGACAGGAATCTGTTTTCCATCAGTCACTGTCAGCGGAGCCTCCAATAAATGTAATTGAGGCAGACAGACGTGCCTGAGACGCAATCAGTCTGCCGTTCCCGGGTCCCCTTTGTGACTCAGGGTTTAATAGAAGGCCCTGTCATGTTCCAGAGCGAGAGGGAGGCCTTTGTCTTCATTGTGTTCAATTTACGAACAGTTTAAAGTAAACAGGTGACCCTTTCGACTCTCTGGGGCCCACTTAACTCACCTCTAACCCAGGTATGCAGGGTCGGTAATAGTAGAAGCAGTGCTTCAGGGGGAATTGGGGATGCTTGCAAACCAAGGAGATGGCATTTAAATCACGGAATTCAGATTAATTCAAGCATTTTTTAATAAAGCCGATGGGGAATAATGAAATGCATACCCGTGTGTGCACCCATACACGTTTTACCTACCTTTTGGGGACTATGTGTGAAAACCAGCCTTGTGGGGACGACCCTTTCCCAATGTTTTAAAAAAATGCTAATAACAGAAATATGTTAAGAAAAAAATTCATAATATAGGATCCAGCTTCAAATTTGCAGTGCTTATTTTTAGTAGTGTGAACGGTACCATCATTATGGGGACTTGAATGTATGTTACCAGCCTTCTGGGCACTTGCGTTATTATTCTTATTGGGAATTTTGTGCAACCTTATGCAAACTGCTGTTTCACAATGCTCTTTATACATTAGGCAGTTCTATTGCTATAGAAGTACCTGCCCACATCCTATGTATGCACAACAGATGGAGATGGATCATAACGGTATTGCTGTTCTCATACGACATTCACTTAAAAACACTTAAGTATAAGATTAAACAGAATTATAAACCCTCTGAAAGTAACAGAAAAGAGAACTGGGAAACAGAAAGATTATGTCTCCGGGCCTGTTGGTTTGCGCGTTATAAATAAAAAATACAAATGTGAATGACCCAGAATCACATACTGTGGTTGAGGGGGGAAAGCAGTGACATCATTTCAGCTTTCATTGTTTCAAGGTCACCATCTTGCACACTGACCCAAATCCTCTCTCTAGGATTGGTATCATGATGCAGATGTTACTATCTTCTTTCAGACTGTGTGTGGTGTTAGTGAAGTTGGTTTCCTGATAGTGATGGTGTGTGATTATGTTACAGGGAGAGTCCCTGCAAATATTGTGTGTGCTAATACTGTTATTGAGGTCCCCACAGAGATGGTGTGATTATAATGACGCTTAAGACCCCACAGAGACGGTGTGTGAACACAATGCTATGAAAGACCCCATGAGGTGCTGTATGATAATAATGATGTTGAAGTCTTCACAGTCCTTGAGTGCGATAATGATGACGCTAAAGCTCCCCAAGGATGTGCTTTATAATTCTGATGTATATTAACACTGATATTGATGTCCTCACATAGATGGTGTGCAATTATCATGATGTTGAAGTCCCCATAGACATGGTTTGTGATGTTGGTGATGTTGAATTCCCAGTAGAGATTGTGTTTAGATCCTCACAGAAATGCATGGGACTATTACGTTAAAGTCCTTACAGACATGTAGTGGGATAATGGTGATGTTAAAGTCCCCCTAGAAGATACTTTGTGATAATAATGCTGTTATAGTCCAAATAGGTGATTTTCGGTTATGATAATGTGAAGGTCCCCACAGAGATTGTGTGTGATACTAATTATGTTTAGTCCCCACAAAGATGGTGTGTGATTATCATGATATTAAAGTGCCTGCAGACCTGGGGATATAAATGTTCAGATCCTCAAAGAAATGGTGTGTGATGATTAGGCGAAAGTCCCCACAGAGATGGTGTTTGGTTATAATGATGCTAAATTCCTAACATAAATATGTTGTTATAATGGTGATGTTAAAATCACCTTAGCAGATAGTGTATGAACATAATGATGTTGCATTCCAAAAAAGATGGTGTGCAATTATTATAATATTAAGGTCAGCACAGAGATAGTATTTGATGATAATGATGTTGAATTGCCTGCAAAGATTGTGTGTGATTATCATGATGTAGCCTCTATGGACATTGTGTGTGATGTTGGTGATGTTGTAGTCACAACAGAGATTGTGTGTCATGATATTGATGTTTCGGTCCTCACAGAAATGGCATACAATCATCATCTTCAAGTCACTACAGAGATGGTGTGTGATTATAATGATGGTAAAGTCCTCAGATAGATGCAATGTGATATAAGTGGCGTTAAAGTCTCATTAGAAGATACTGTGTGACAGTAATGAGTTTACAGTCCAAATAAATGGTGTGCAATTATGATATTGCTAAGGTCCCCACAGAGATAGTGTGTGATAATAAGGACGTTGAAGTCCCCACAAAGATTATGTAGGATAATACTGGTGTTGAAGTCCCCACAGAGGTGGTGTGTGATTATCATGATATTAAAGTCCCCATAGACATGGTGTGATGATGGTAATGTTGAAGTCACAATAGAGATTTTGTATCATGATGTAGATGTTCACGTCCTCACATACATGGTGTATGATTATTATGCTAATATGGTGTGTGATTATAATTATACTAAAGTCCTTACAAAGATGTCGTATGATATAGGTGATGTTAAAGGTTTCTTAGCAGATAGGATGTGACAATGATGTTACAATCTAAAACAATGGTGTGAAATTATGAGATTGTTATGGTCCACACATAGATAGTTTGTTTGTTTGTTTATTTATGTATAATGTGCACCGGACCCGAGGGTATCGGGGCGCAGGAGATAAAAGAAGGCTTTCAGCTTAGTTACAGAGTGGGAAAAGGTACAGAACAGGGTATGCAAACATGACATAAAGCAAATACAGAGAAAAGCATATAATGGAATATAACACAGTGCAGGCAGGAAAGTTATTTACAAGGCAGTTAGAGGCTAGTTACAATGCGAGATACCTAGGGCTAATATGTTACTAGTCATTATCTTTAAACCAGTTAATAAGATTCTGTCTGAATTTGGTAAATGTTTGATCAGCTCTCAGTGGTGGTAGCAACGAGTTCCAAAGTTGTGCTGCCTTGCCCGGGAAGCTAGCGCCCCCAATTGTAGATAGTTCAAACCGTGGCACAAGGAGACAATTGGTAGTGACTGTTCTAGTGGGTCTGCTTGAGGGTTTTCTGGTAATTCTTTCTGTCAAGTAGTATGGTGCCCTATTATTAAGGCATTTGTTGATGAGTGATGCCGCTTTCTGTTGTATTTTTTCATGGGTGGATAGCCAGTTATGTTGTCTCCTGGTCTCAGAAATATGTCCTTTCCTTGCTATGCTTAGCGCCGCTCTAAGGGCATTGTTCTGAAGTATCTGTATTCTCTTCATAATGTATTTATTGGCGCCAATGTAGAGGGTGTTACAGTAGTCCACTTTGGACAGGATGATGGCTCTGGCCAAGATAATACAACTCTTAGGTGATAGGAAGTGTTTGCCAGCTCTAATTAATTTACAAGTATATGCAGTGGAGGAAGCCAAAGTATTTACTTGTTTAGTGAATGTAAGATTGGTGTGTGATAATAAGGACGTTGAAGTCCCCACAAAGATGATGTATGATAATATTGGTGTTGAAGTCCCCACAGAGGTGGTGTGTGATTATCATGATATTAAAGTCCCCATAGACATGGTGTGTGATGATGGTGATGTTGAAGTCACAATAGAGATTGTGTGTCATGATATTGATGTTCAGGTCCTCACAGAAACGGTGTGCGATTATTATGGTATGTTATAACAATTTCTAAAGCACACGTTCGCCAAGGCATCATAGTGCTGATAGACTGACAAGAATTGACTGCAACCATCAGGAAGCTAGAATAACAGAGTTTTTAGAATGCTACTGAACATAAGATGGTTCGCTATCAGTCTAAATGCTCTTGGAAGAGCGTTCCACAATTTGGCGGCCGCTACTGAAAAAGCATGTTAACCTTCCACCAGTTCTAACCAACTTTTAAAGTCCCTATAGAGATGGTGTATGTGTATAATGAAGCTAAAGTCTTCACAGAGATGTTGCGTGACTCCAGCAATGTTAAAGTCCCTCTCAGAGATAGTGTGTGAAAACGTTGACATTAAAGTCCCTATATAGATGAGTGGGAGTATTGATGATGATCATAATGAAGTTTATTTTACTTTTTCTTTTACAACTTCTTATTATTGAATCTCTTACAACACAAGTGAGCAGAGGTACATTGAATTTCACACTTGTTATCCATGTACAGTCTGATGTAAAATACTTATGTCCCAAAGCCATTACCCCAGTAGCAGTGAAACATTCCTGCCCTCTGTGAAAGCCACACCCCACAGAAGACTCACCAGAATACATGTTGCGGCTAGGATTACAACGATCTCTCCATTACTCTTAAATGCTGCATAGCCTCTCTTCATGCTACCGTCCTCTGTTCAGTCAGGCTGTTCAACCACTGATCACCAGCCTATACAAATGAAAACTGTTTACCCAAACATATCTTTCAGGGTGGATTCATATCTGAGCATTCGTTTAAAAGGTTGTACGCTTCATGCCACACACTATAATTGCCTGCGTTTACGTGCTATTGCTATGTGCCTCTTCGCTAACACCAACACTAGAGCACATAACTTGCTCGCCGCATCCTCCCTTTTCCTGATGGGCAGCAATCCCAATAAACAGTACTTAATTGTCGAGTGTATAGCTCTTCCTGATATTCTGCCCAGTGTTTCAACCGATGCTTCCCATTATTGCACCACTGTACCACACTGCCACCATATATGTAAATCTGTACACTATGCAGCCACACAGCTCCAATACATGTGGATTTCTTATCCGCCTCCATTTTGGCATTCATAACCGGTGTGATGTACGCTTGCATTATACTTTTATATTGCAACCAGCGAAATCCTGCATTCGTAGAAAACACTTTAGTATGTCTGAGTGCCCTCTTCGGTTTCTCATCAGACATTTTGTCCCAAAATCTGCTTTGCGTGGCTCGCTAACATTCTGCAACCTTCCCTTCCTTCTCCTAGAGATCGCCTGATAGTGCTCTGGCATGCTCTTCAACCCAGCTGCTAAACCAACCAAAGTCTGATTAATCTGTTGCACATCTGGTTTCAGAGAAAACTCCAGATAAAGTCGCAGCAGCGCTGTCATCAACCTCGCATAATCCAAGAAGCTCAGGGTTATCAATTGGTGCAATTGTTTAACCTCCTAGTATATCACTGCCCTATCTCCAAGATATAAATCTTCAATCTTTCCCCAACATCTGATCACCTCACCTCTCATCAGAGTCAGCCCATTAGCACTATGCCACCTGCGACTACTGCTTAACAACATCTCAGGTAGGTACATTATTTTATTGCCTGGTGCTCCTGCCACTCGCCTCCAGACTTTAATCAGGATGCTTACCAGCAGACTCTTTAATTCCCTCACGGTGGCCCCAATCAGCTCAAACCACCTTGCAGGGCAGCACATCACATCTATCACCCTTGTTGTAATGTTGCTGCCGAATAATAAAGCCCCTATACCCCCCTCTCCCGCTGGCACTTGTAATGTCGACAACATGGTTTTTAGAGCCTCTCTACTCCAAATAAATGTCCCCAATACCCAGATAATCCCATGGCATACATTAGAACATATATAACCTTATTGCAGTACTCACATATTTGCCAAACCCACTCAACCCATTGGAGACAGATATAACTTTACCCAAAGACCTTCTGCTTTGCCAAACTTAAGCAGCGCCTCCTCCACATTCTGATGGCACACCCATTGCAAATCTGCCCTCACCGGCACATCTAAATATGTGAATCCCATAGAAGTAACATTCATACCAACGTAATCAAAATCCACTACCACTATGTCCTTTGTCATGTATACCGTGGACTTGGCCCTAATTATCATTAGCCCTGACATTGCCCTGAACTCCTCCACTGTTTCCAACATGGATCCCAGAGTCCACGTAGGGTTAGCAGCATTGAAGATATATTGCCTGCATTCAAACCCACACAGTGCTACGACTCACCTATTTGAACTCTGCAGTTATATCTCCCCCGGAGCACTGTAGTTAGGGGCTCAATTTCTAAAGCAGACATTATCAGCGACAGGGGGCAACCCTGCCTTGTTCCCCCCTGCCCAACTCCCAAAACTCATACGACCACTTTTTTACTTTCACTCTGAAAGTGGGCCTGTTGTACAGCAACTTGACCCACCGCAAGAACTGATCCCCAACCTCCTTTTCATCTAAGACCATCCACATGTACTCCCAATCGATAGTAGTGAATGCCTTGTACGAGTCTAGGCAAGCTATTCCCAGTCCTTCCTTTCACTTTTACATTGATCTACAATCAGAAATAATTTCTGCAAATTGTAGTTGGTGCTCCTGTTTGGTATAAGTCCAGATGGGTCAGCGTGCACTAACCTAGTCATCACTTTGCTAAGTCTGTGTGCCAGTATTTTGCTCAAAATCTTTAAATCTACATCCATCATATATAATGGCAATGGTCTATATAAGCCACATTCCGTTCTATCTTTCTGTTGCTTGAGCCTGGAAACATGCCCCTGCTGAAGGCCTCCTGGAAGTCTTTCAGTAATTTAGGAGCCAGGATGTGTTTATAGCCCTGGTATAATTCCACTCTATGGCAATCTGACCCCCTGTGCCCCTCCCTAGGTGTTCCATAGCCCACTCCACATCCGAGAGATTAATAGGTGCATTCAGCTCATCCTCTGACACAGAGTACAACTCTTCCTCCTCAATCCAAGATAACATTCTTAGCAGGTCCACAATAGGCTGTGCCCTGTATAAGTCTGCATAATAATCATAGAAAGCTCTGCAGATACTGCCCTGTCCAATTATCTCTGTCCCAGCCTTATCCTTGATGCAGGGAACCATTAGGGCACCTTTCTCTATGTTCACCAACCATGCCAGCATTCTACCGGGTATATCCCCTTCCACATACTGTCTTGCAACATGCGCTGCAATATCAAACTTACCCAATCTCTCCTAGGCCCCTACAATATCATCTCTCAATTCCACGATCCGTGCCTACAATTGTCCCTGACTCCTCTGTAGCTCAGCCAGTTCCTTTTCCAGGCACAGCATAGTACCATTAAGGGCCCTTCGCACTCCAGTGCTTGTGGGCATATTCCCTTAATGTAAATCTTAATTGACTCCCACTCTGTTTCCCAAAAGGAAGTAGTTCCCCAGTTAAATTCAAAATAATACGACAACTCCGCACCTATCAGATTCTTGAACACTAAGTCCTTGAGCATTTCATTCTCAAATCTCCAGGTGAGTATCAGAGATCGTCTCAAAGGCATATGAAGGGCCACACTGAGCAGTACATGATCCAACAGCAATGTATTTAAATATGTCACTTCGTTCATGAGAACACCATGCTCCTCCCCAGTGAACACAAAATCTATGAATGAGTGGGTTCCATGTACCCCTGAATAACAAAAATAACCCATTCAGCCCCATGCTTCAATCTCCACCCTTCCACTAGTTCCAATTCCTGTGCCACCCTCAATAGCATTTTTGATGCTGCTCCCAAAGATCTACCTCTAACATTAGAAGTATCTGCCTGCTCGTCCAATATACAGTTAAGGTCGCCCACCCAAATTATCCAACAGTCTCAGTACTTTGCCAGGAGTTCTCGCATATTAAGAATCCCACTTGCTGCACATTTGGCGCATAGAACCCCAGTATCCGTGCCACTCTGCCCAATAATCTACCCATATCAAAACTCCCTTGGCATATGTCAAGAACCCTGTCCCCACTTGCCAATCTTATCATCTATGATCCAACATGGTACATCCTCTTTTCACAAATGGGTTTCCTCTAATATACCCAGTGTGGCAAAATGTCTCACCAGATGAGTGTATCCTGCTTTTCTTTTCCACCACATTCATTCCTCTAAAATTTCAGTTTACATTCTCAGTTCCTGTGGCATTGTATAGCTCTTTTCACCATGGGTGTTTGCAGCCATAGCCATGACATAATACCATCCCCCCTGGCTCACCTCATCCCAAACGAGCGAAACACAACTTCAAACACTGCCCTCCCGACCCACCCACCTTCCAGAACCCAGTCCCCAACATTGAGCGTCCCGTAACTCCCAAACTTCCTCCCAAAACCTGAACTTGTAACATCTGTCTTCAATAGACAAGCCTGCTCCTTCCTCCCGCTGATAATAAAGATTTTAAAGTCCCCACAGACACAGTTTTGTCTTGATGTTGAAGTGCTAACAGAGATGGTATGTGATCAAAAGGTTGAAATGGCCACAACACATAATGTGTGATATTAATGATGTTACAGTCCACACAGAGATAATGTGCAATCATGATGATAATAAGGTCCCAACAGAGATGTTGTGTGATGACATGGGAATGCTGAAAGAGATGCTGTGTCCTAGTGCTGATGCTAAGGTCCCACTGAGAAAGTGGGAGATACAAATTATGACAATGCTCTGAAATGATGGTTTGTTATCTTCCTGAGACTCTGGGGAATTAAATATGTGTTATATGGTCCATCCAGCTGGGTCTGTAGAAGACAATGTTGCTTAGGTCGGCTCCTGCAAAGGTTTGATGCGGCTAGCTGGAGGATTGTGTCCATCATGCGTGGAGCCCTGTGTATTCCAAATCAGAGATTAGTGTATTTGTATAGACCCATTTGTTTGTCAAAGGCTGTCCCCCTCTTATCTTTAATCTCTACACGGAACCACTAGGGGAAACCCACACAAACAGCAGCACCAGGAAAAACCAATATGCATATGGCTCACCGTCATGCCATCTGCACGTGTGAGCAAGCCAAATCTCTATTTGTCTTTACACTATAAGATGAAGCTGGTAATTCTGTCCCAGAAATTGAGTCCTGCTAATCAAGCCTCACTTCACTAATCTCCATGCTAACAAAGCATGGTACACATGTGCTCTTTTGGGTGGGCCCTGTCTACTAACACACCATGTAATTTGGCAAAACAAGAGCAATAGAGCTACCTGTAAATTCTTGACAACAGCCTGCTGGAATCTAAATTATTCCAACAGACATGGGTTGCCTTTAACAGTGTGCCTCGATTAACTAAATTATACATAACGGTGTATTCCAAAGCCTGGTAGAAGTTGATAGATTTCCTGTAATCCAGCAGTTGTCAGAGATTGTCTGTATCACTAACCTAGTCATCACTTGTCCAGGCCAGGGCTTCACACACAAATGGTTGCTGGGCCAGACCTTTAACTCCCTTTGTTCTCTGCCTGGAAAGGCTTGACATCTCAGTGGACCAGGACCTACTCCTTTGGTAGTCAGTGCTCCATAGGAAGCTCTGGAAACACAATGGAGAAGTTGCGATCGGGTTGGCTGATTACTGGAATCTCTTTGTTCTTCGGAAAGCAGAGAGAGAAAGGGTTTAGAGTAGGCTGAAGAGGAGTTGCAGCCAGGCAGCCAGGACAGGAGTTCCATCACTTTGGAAATACATGGGTTACCTTTATTTCCTGTCCACATTCCCAACTTTCTGCAGACAGGGTGTCCTGGGAGCTGACATCAGAAGATAAAACTCCAAACTTGGCCCCTTACAGAAGGCTTGCATTAGACAAATCCTCTGTGGTAAGAGAATGTCCAATCCTAAATTGAATCATCTTTGAAATGATTAAGAAGAAGAATTGTACTGGAAACCTTGTTGGGTATCCGCGTGCCCAAAATCGCCTGCCATTGGGGTGAAGTTAGGGATTTCCAGGAAAGGAGCCAAACCTCCTTCCAGCCACTTCAGGGGAGCATTTGGAGTGGCCTACCTGCTGCTGAACCAATAGTACACAGCACTATGCCCATGGGAAGTGGCACACCGGCAAGTGTTCTCTGGCAACCTTCCTAGCTGGGAAGGACAGAAGAAGGACTTGCCTTTCCTCTGAGACCAAGCACAGTGTCCCACAATAACCCTGCATAGAAAGGAGCAGCCTTTGGGTCTGTTTCCCACTTTGAACTGCTTTCAAGCCGACTTGACAGATGTCGAGTCACTACAAGACCCACAAGAGCTGTTTTTGACATTCTTTTTTTACATTTTATTTTAAAACTTTAAGCATTGATGGTAATATGTAATTGCATTTTTTTTCTTTTACAGGTGACTCATATGTTAGCATAAGGCATATAAATCAAAACCATGCTACACCTTCTGTAAATTTGTAAACAAAGTAACTTTTGTTGTGTACATTATTGCTCATTAGAAGAAGTCTTGGTTCTTATTTCAGCCATATTAAAGCAAAGGTGTCCTCATATATATTTAGGACAAAGAGCCAGAGGAATAAAGTCTTCCCTATCTTTCAAAATGCAAGTTCTCTCAGCCACTTAGTACATGGGGCCATATCGAAACTTCCAGGATTTTAAAATGCATTACTTGGCAATAAGACATGCTAGATTGAAGAACCTAGGCTTAACAATTGACATCTTACTTGTATCCCCAAGTAAGTGTTTTGTTGGCGCGAGTGTGGGTGCTATATCTGTAATTATAGCTAGTGTGTTTGAACGGTTGACCAAAAAGCATCAAACAATGGGCAATACCATAACATATTAAAAAAATATGTGGTCATTCCATGACATTTCAGGCATGCATCACTATTATTAAGAGAGAATTCGGCGATCACAGCTGGTGCATACTGAAGCCTATTGAGTAATTTGAACTGGATTAGGCGATATATTGTATTCAAGCATACTTCTTTGGTTAGGAGTCAACTTCACCTGCAAGCCTCATCCGACAGGACACAATCAAGGTCGGACTACCAAATGCCAGGTGTACAGCTCAGGGAGTGGTAGCGTCAATGCCAGCTTGCAGTGGTATGAAGCTTGGGGAAATGTTTTCCATTTTCGACTGAAGGCAGTTCCATGCAAAGGTATTGCAAAGTAATAATTGGAATCATAGCTCTATTACAGGTTCACTCTCTTTATCCCAACTTGACTGCACACTCTTGTCCTGTGTGAGCATAATGTCTGGAAACCCTGGAAACCCGCATAGGGGCACTCAGCAGCTATAAGAGGCAGATATGTTCCGTCACCGAAACAATCTCATCCAGGAGTTAACAGTAGTCCTAATAGCATCAAAGTGCAAGTATCATCAAATGTACTACTAAATATGACAAAGTGCAGGTTATTAAGAGTTACACCATTTTTCTCTATATCAATATACTGATGATTAGGGAATGATGCATATCAAAACTAAACAAACTATGCCCTGGCGGCCAAGTAGTAAAGTCTGAAATCGGGGGGGGGGGCACTGTGCCTCTCTGATCGAATAGCTTCGCCATGTCACTTTAGACCAATCCAGTGCTGTTGGAGCACCAGAGGAAACTGATTCCATTGAACGGATAGTGTCAAAAAAGATCTGTACATTTGTGAAATGATAAATCAGCTTGAGGACTAGACGCCTTTCCCTATAATTGAGCAGTCTTGATAGGATAGTGCATGGAGAGGAGCACCAGGTTGGGGTTTTGGATGCAAAGCTCTACAGGCCTTTCAACTAGGTAATGACAGGAGAATTGTGGATTTCCAAGGATTGAACTTAAAATGTTCAACAAATGACTCCATAGTACCCTTGGGAATTGACTCATGCACACCAACAATGCACACGTTATTGTGCCCCAGACCTGGATTCGATATCTTCACACTTCATTTTGAAAGTTGCGAGTTCCTTCTTTAGGGTTGCTATGCCAGTATACATTGACTCCAGTATATATTCAGCTTCACCAACTCTGGTTTCCGCCTGTGTGATTCGACTGCTCTCTTTGTCCAGTTTGGTAGGAAGAGAGATATTAGCTGCCAGCTCATCTAGTTTAGAATTGACAGGAAGCACAGACGTTTACAGGGGTAATGATATACCCTCCACAATGCATGCTAGGATGACAAGGATATTCGCACATTAAGAGGACACGTTCATGTCAGACAGCAGAGTTCACTGTTCACAGCATTTTGAGATGTGCTGTACCTGCAGAAATGGCTCTTCGTTAGGCCTCATACCGCCAAGTCTTTACGACCCAACAGTCGGAAAGCTCCCAAGGGGGCTCCAGCATGTGTTTGTGTAATATTGGCTGTTGCTAGCACAAGGTGTAGCAGCGAACGGACAGGCCATCAAGCCTCCCACAGCCTCCCCCTGCAGTATTAAATCAAAAATTGCAGAGTTGCCTTCATGCAATAAGTCATTAAATATCATTCCACCAACCTTTTTGAGAATTTCATCAGCCAGATAGCTCTAAAAATATGAAATGTAGAGCAAAAAGAGTACTGGGGCTAGTTAACATCAGTAGAAGATCTCCTTATTGGTGTGAATGTCTAGTATAGGTTTACTGAAATACATCCACATCATACTGTCGAGAAAATCATTATATATTACTGGATCAAAGACAGAGGGTCTCTATCCATGCCCATGGCTAGAAAATGTGCCCAGAGAACCTTTCAATGATGGTGTCAAAGGTCTATGCAAGTTCAAGGAAGACAAAAAAACAGGCCCATAGGTACTTTTTTAGTGGGGCCTGAAACAGAAAACAGTAGTACATTGTTACTTTGTATGTGTTAAAAATGTACATTGAGTGATGGAAAATAGGTTGTTTGAATAGGCCCGCTATTCTACCTTATTTAGCTGCAATTTCCCCTAAACACTGCCAATAATATCCAATAATTTTACAGGTCAATAAAATACAATTTACTTACCATAGTGGCTACTGTACTCCTAGCCCATAGTCCCCTTTCCTCCATACATAGATGTTCCCACATGCATATGGAGAAGGGAGACCGTGGTAGTAGTACAGTAGTCAATATGGTGAGTAACCTATACTTCCCATCCCCTTCCTTCATGCTTGTGGAAGATTACAAAGCAGCAAGCCCCAGATAGGAGTGGAGTGGAGTCCGGGACCTAAACTGACCAACCAAAGATGTTCTGCATGACTGCCTGTCCAAACCTGGCTTTAGCCAGAGCCTTGAAGTTTGAGCAGACACTGCAGGTTGTTCTGAAGCCTTACAGAAAGGAGAAGGAGATACCGACGAGGCGGCACTGGATATGACGAGTTTCAGTTCAGCACTGGAAGTCAACATATGCTACCTTTTGTTGTCAAAGCATATGCATGAGACCGTTAGACTGGGTAAACATTTTGGCCCTTGTAGCTTTCACTCATGTGAGAAATAATCCACCTGGCTATGGTAGACTTCAAAGTCAAGTGATTGCAAGAATATTCCCCACAAAAGTGCTAAGAGACCCCTCAAGGTCCGAAATGTACACGTCCTGTCAAGGTAAAGGTTAAGTGCCTTCGTTAAAAGGATTAGAGAAAAATGATCAGAAAAGAAATCTCCTGATTGAAATGGGAATCCTGCAAAGTCTTTGGTATAAATGAAGGGTGAGTGCAGTGTACCACCTTGACATCTTCTAAGGCACACAGCTAATCTCTATTGTTGCCACAGGCTCAACAGGTTTGTAAGCCAGAGCTCCAGAGCTGTAAGGATGACATGTATTTCCTAGATGGATGAGGCTCCATGACCGGAGGAAAAAGATGATGAGTGGTGTGAGAAACCAGAAGGTGTCTCCCTGACTAGTCCACGGGGATCTGTCAACCAGGTGCCCAGGACACGGCCATTGCTTTTGGATCCAGTTCCTGGGGGTGGACCAGTGCGGGAGGATCACCTGGGTGAGGGGCCCTCGGGAAGTGGGAGTGGGACACCTGGTGGTGAAATGCGGTATCCCACCCATTAATCCCTTTGACCCATCCTACCAGGTTGGATATCTGGGGACTGTAACTCCCCCCTTCCATTCACGAACGCTGCTACACAGACAGCCGCTCTGGGAGAAAATAGACTAGTACCTGAACAATGTACCGGACATGTCCCATTACCATGGTCAGGCAGGGTAAGGCAATCATTGTTAATGACTCCAACCTGATCTCCATTGAACTTCCCCACACAGATAAAAGGTGGAGCACAAGAGCACTCTTTGAGCAAGGCAGAGCACACAAAGGAGCAGTTTGTTCCAGGCCACAGCTCAATCGATGGAGAAAGATGACAGGTTGAGAAGCGAGGGAAAGGAGGGAGATGCCCTTGAGCTTTTCAACAAGTGATCGCTATACTCTTGAGGATTTGAGAGCAGCACATGTAAAGACAGGAAGTGAAGCAAGAGAATCCTGTTCTGTGTGTCCGATATACCCGCGGCCCTCCTGCTTGACTGGCCGAGTCAGGGAGGAACAGCAGCTGCTGTGGTATCGTCCTTGGCTCCCGAATCAAAGCCAAAAGCAGAACCTTCAACACAGCTGGTGAGTCAGGAAGAACTGTACAAGGGTGGTCTGTGTTTAAATGAAGGTTACAAGCGGTGACAATGTATCATCAGAGAGCGACCGTTGAATCGTTTGATGAAAGACGCGCGTAAAATACAGAAAGCTAATAAGTGTGGTGAACATTTTATGAGAGAATCAAAAGATACACTTGTTAGCAGAGTGGTCTGGCACTGCATGGCTGCTCAATCGAAGGTCTCTGACAAAAGTTGTCTTACAAAGAAACACAGGAGCAAAAATCCCATATGAGAACATTGAAGTAGTCATGCAAGGGTCTGAGAACAATCCTTTGCTCAATCAAAAGTATTTGATATAAGTAAACTACTCATTAAAGTGAACCCTACCAATGCCCGAGCCTGGATGAGGGAGGCCTATTGTGGTTGAAAGTCACAAGTGGGTCCGAGTCTGGTTGAGGGAAACCCATTGTCCCTTTGAGTTGTCAAAAAGAGGTCTGAGCCCGATTGAGGGAGACCTGTTGCGACATGGTGTAAGAAGAGGGTCTGAGCCCGGCTGAGGTAGACCCATGGTGAATGTTATACCTGAAAACAAAGGACAGTGAAATTTTGAGGAGAGAGAACTTTAACCGTTGTTTTGGTAACCCATGACATTCTGCAAGGGAGAGACTAGTGGAGAACGAGAGACTTATTCGCAGAAGATTCCATTTGATTTTTGAACTGCATCCTGGTGCTCAAAGAAGCTAGAGTGTGTTCCAAGCGAAGTGTGACGCCTGACATATTGTTTCTTGAGCACTCTTTTTTTGCACACATCATTTCCCCACACCATTTGTATTTAGAAGTAAGGATTGGCCCTTTTTATTTAGACAAAACTATGCTAGGACTGTGTTATTTGTACTTTGATGGTTTTAGCTTGCTCCCATCCCTAGATTTAGGGTTAGATAGGAGTTCATCCAACCCATTGAAGTTCAATAAACACCCTTGAACTGTGATCACTTGTGTCTGTCTTCACTGTTTGATACCATGCCTTCCTTACAGAGGGAGGATGGGAAGGATGAGAGTGGCAAAAATAACACAGAGTTTCTAAGAGTAAAAAAGGTTCTGAAGATATTGCCCTCCTGATAGAAAGTGATCTACCACTTTAGAGGAGATGAACATGGGTGAAACAGTTTGTCACTACTTCTATTTGGCGTCAGAGGCAGAAGAGAAGAAGGGGGTGGACAGCCCTGAAAGAAGCCTCTAGCAGCTGTTCACTGTTTCTTTCTCTGTTGGAATAGAGATCGGTCAGCCTGTCTTTCATGCATCTCCTTTAAGCCCTCAAAGCCATAGATGGAGAGCAAGCAGTATTCGGGAGACCCCTGGGAAGATGGAATGAGGCTTCTGGGCAGGTTTGATGAGCACTGCCAATGATTTTTCCATCCGAGTGCAGGTTTTAATTTTTAATAATACCTTATCCGTGGATGAGCAAAATCTTTCAACACCGTCAAAGGGTATGAGTTTAGGGCCCGATACGGGTAGCGTGTCATGCAGTAGATGGGATGCAGAGTAACTCTTTACACCAAATAATCAAACCAACTCAGGAAGATGGCAAAGTTAATTTACTGTTTTATTATCAATTATCTAAAAAAGGGAGTTACAACGGACATCAACGGATGTCGCACAGCATATCTCCTGAAGCATTTCATAAAAAATTCTACTTTTATAGTAAAAACTCGTCATACGTGACTATCATACTACATGGCAAATAAGTCAAACCTACGGGGGTTGTGGTTGGCTCAAGGGGAACATCTAAGTATACTTTCTGTAAGGGTTCACGTTGTGATTGGTTCTCTACAGTCAGGTCGACAACTCATGTCCACCCCTAGTGCAAGCCATCTTCATCGGTTATTACTATTGGCTCTCAAACTATAAGGCCCTTCGTTATATGGCCCTCTACAATTGGGTGGTACGCTCATGCCCTTCTGGAACATTCGGCTCACAAGCAGCACATAAGCTTGTAACCCAGGTGTCAGGAGGTGGGCATGACTTTACCTCCCCACCCAATTAGCCCAACAACTCTCATCACCCATGCCTTCTGCCATGAAGATTGTCTTTGAACTTGGCCTTGCAATGTATTCTCATCTCTGGCAATATAAGTGTGGGCACATGCTTATCATATTTCTGGACTGCATGCCCAACTTCTATTTGCATCCTTGGCTCACGTTACAGGAGACCACAATTCAGCCCATTTTACTTGCATTAAATTAATAAACTTGGCACTCATGGTGTTCTGTTGCAGTTAGGTTGTTTTGTAGCACACAAAGTGTTACTATCACAAAAGTATATGTACGCTCAAGTTTATCAATGTACAGAACGTACACAAGCGTTTCTTACAATGTAAGAAGAGCTTCTGTATAGGCGGATTATAAATGCCATATCAAATCATTTCATAAACGAGTGAGGAATGGCTGAGTTAACCTTCCTGGAATGTGGTACCACAATCAGGCATATTATGAACACAGATCTCTGCAAGGAATGCTTAACACCCTTATTTTCTCAACCATTTTGGTAGTCAAACTTACCAAGATGCATTTCAACTTTCGTTATTGGAAATGATCACTATATTACCGGTGGAAAGGTAAAAGCACTGCATGAGTTGTAATTTAATGAACACACAAAATGTTTGTACTATAGTGAACACAGAATACATTAGAGGATTAATTTATCAGACTGGAGCACACTTGTGAAAAACAGCCAGACACAAATGTCTCAAAGGCTTACAACATCTTGTCATGTGATATATGTTTTGCAAGAAGTGGGAGTCCTTTGAATAGATTAGCCAGTTGGGAGGTCTTCCTCATGCTGGGGGCCAAGGGCAGATGCCCTTTTTTCCCCTCCTCTGGACAAAATACACAGCCAAGTGTCTCTGTCACCTAACACATAAGAGCTCCTGTCCTAATGAGCCGTAATGTAAATGAAAGGCATAACAGCCTTGAGTAAGGTTTTAATGCTGCTCATTCATGCCACATTTTCAATCATGTCTATGGCAAAGAGGAGGGAGGAAAGCAACTTGCATTTCCACTGCCCCCCTACCCCTCCACCATATAAATGCTCCAGCACTGGCGCTGGCATGTATTTTCATGCTGGCGCAAATGCTGGAGAGCCCTATGGAGCCCTCCATATTTATGCACCAGCATAAAGGGATTACCGAGAAATGAACGATTTCGAAATGTCAGAGGGAGAAAAAGATGAAAGTCATTTTATCAAAAATAACTTTCGGTTTTGTCTCCCACGGACATTTCAGACATCCACCCCCCCTCCCCTACTTACCTACTGATGGCACACGGCGAAGTGTGCCACCACCTCTGCAATCCCACTGAGGCGCTAGTTCCCTTTACGCACATGGAAGGGAACCGGCACTGAAGTGTCCTTTCCTTTAAAAAAAATGCTTTTTAAGAAAATTACTTGTCCCCCGCTTTCCTTTTTATGGAAGCAGGGGACACCCCCTTGAATACCAAGCCCCGGAATGTCAATCAAAGGAAGCTCACCGTGATTGAAATTTTTTACATTTTGTTTTTTTCTCCCGTGCCATATTCGGCATTTCATCCTATTTGTTTGTTTTTCCACCCAATTGTAAGGATTCTGCATAAAGCATCCAGACTTCATAGGGATCCATTGTACATGCTGCCTGCCAAGCTTGCATGAGAGGCAGCTTGTACAATTACAATTAAACCCTCCCACTCATGGAAGCATGTCGGGCAGGGTTAGTTTCAATTGAGAACATTGCTTACCATGCACGTATGGAAAGCAGTGTTCCCGATTTAAATTGAACCTCTCCATGGCATGCAAGCATATTGGGGAGGGTTTAGTTGTAATTGTGACCTCCGCTTGCCAAGCGTGCATGGCGAGAAGTGTTCTCAATTGAAATTAACCCTGCAGGCATGGCAAGCAGTGATTGTTAGGGCTAATTCTCATCCAAGTGATACATTCTTTCTACCTTGGAGCCCTCCAGGTCTTTTGCTATAGTTTGGGACTTTGAACTTTTCATTTTCAATGTGTTTTCTGTGTTTGTGTTCTTTGGAGATGGAGTTTTAGACAAACTCCATAGGCATCATCTTTTCTTGTGTGTCACTCGGCACCTTCAGTGCAGTGGCACAGGGATGTCTTTCAGACTTCCCAAGGTTTAAATACCTTCTCTGGGACTGACTACTGTCTCCCAGTGCATGTAAAGTTAAATTGACTGTGCTAATCTTTTTGAATTCATAGATCCAGCACAAAATATCTTCCTATAGAGTGCTGGAGGGGTTGCCTAGCATCCCCTATGTCTAAACAATCATGTAACAGTCAAATGTTACCCTTTCCTCTTGAAATCGCTGGAAGCAGTGGTTTTAGAATGAACTGCCATGATTCCCACCCGCGAGCACCGGTAGCTAAAAATCGGGTCAGCCATGTGTTTCAATATGGCGCCCAAGACCCCTCTGTAAAAACAGACTCTGGTCATCTTTTTTTGCCATTTCTTTTAGGAAAGGTCCTTCTAGTGTTTGGTCTCTGCGCGTCAAACCAGGTTTGGTCCCTTTGTTCAATGGCCTTTGGCGGGCTTCAGTACTGAAACCACCCTCTGACGCCTGAGTGTCTGGGGTGGACAGGATGTGAGGGAGGTGCCCAAAACTCCCTGTGCTTAGTCTCCTAGGTGACCTGAATTCACTCTGGCATGATTGACTGGATGACTGTCCGGCAAGGACAGCCACCCTGCTGGGTGAGTGACAGCTAGGCTGGAATGAATGGGAGAAAACTGTTTAAAAGCAGGTCTCTGGGACTTGGAAGGCAGAGTCGACCACTGGAATGAAAGAACCGAAGACGAGCTGAAGGAAGACGACTGCTGCAAACCATGGATCATGGATTTGCCTGGTGAAGCCTTGCTGCAGGTCCAAATTGCCTGAAACTCCCTCGACAGAGAAGCCCCTTCAAGGACAACTTCTTCCCTTGAGCTGGTGGGAACAACCAACTCGCAGGCCACCTGGACACCTTCTCCATACTGGTCCAATTTTCTTCAGAGTGCTATTGAAAACCGGATAGCCAGTGAGAAGGATACCAGTTTGTGGACTTTAAGGCACTCACACCTTAAAACCGACATTTAGCCAAATGTGTGGCTTCTCCCCTGGGCAGTGCAGGAACCTCCAGCCATCCTCCTTCTTGTCCCCACGACTGAAGCTCAGGAACAGCGAGATCTGCAGGAACTGCCAGGAACAACTGTCTCAGCTGCAGCCTTTCTTCCTTAATAAGGTACTGTGCAAATGCGGTGGGGAAATCCTTTCTGCCGCGGTGAAAGTTTGTGACATTTTCCCAACTTTAGAGTATTGTTCGCTCCTAATCCAACACATAACTCTTTTTCTGGCAGACTACTTCTAAGAACATTGCCAAATACTTAACTGTTTACTACCAGAACTGTGCTATCCTATCCAAGACACTGAACCATTGACTTTGGCCCAGGCCTATTGAATTGAATTGCCTCTTGTAGTGAACTGAAACTATTTGCCCTGCCTCTGAAAGTAATTGTGTTTTGATTCTTATAACCTTTGTCTTTCTACCCCTTTTGAAAGTTACTGAAGTGCCATTTTGCTCCCACTTCATGGGAACCTAACTTGTTCAGAAACTGATTGGTTGTGTACTGTATTGTATTATAGTGTGATATTGAGCTGCTTCTTGCTAGTGGAATGTTTTCTAAAGAAATGTGCAAATAAATGTATATTATTTTACCAAGAAACCTTGACTAAGTGTTTGCCTGAACTAGTGTGATTGCAAGTCCTTTGTGTAACATCTTGTACTGCTCACATCCCACTTGAGATAAGTCTGGCTGCTCAGCTACTAATACCACATAACTGTGTAGTGCAAGCTTGTACCAAAGGTGAGATTGTGCTTACACCTGTAGTCTTAATTGTGTGTAGTGTTCCCAAAGGGTACTGCATCTAATTCTGCCTAGTAGTGATCACAATTACATTTGAATGCTGCCTGGAACTCAAGCATCCCAGGTTCAAATGGGCTATTTTCTCTCTTCTACCTTATTCTATACATGAAGCGTCCCTCAGGGTTCTATCCCCTCAACTTGGCTTTTTACCATCTACCTTGCCCCTCTTGCCCACCTGATCTCCACCTTCTATGCTCACTTCCAGTGTTATGCAGACGACACTCAGCTCTCCTTTAAGTTTGCCTCCTCGACCTCCTCTCCATTCTCTCTCATTCCTGATTGTCTGACTGCTATTCAGGCATGGTGTACTGCTAATGATCTCTGTCTTAACACCAGCAAGACCAAGATCCTTCAGATTGGAACTCCCTCCCATCCACCTACTCTGTGGCCACTCTCCTTGGGGTCCCTCCCCTCATCCTCTTGTGAGGAAAAAAACCTGGGAGTCATCTTTAACTCCTCTCTCTCCTCCTCACCTCACATCGCTGACCTTGCCAAGAAGGCTCACTTTCAGCTTCACCTCCTCAGAGGAATACTCCCCTTCCTCACCTTCCCCCAGAAACTCAATGGGCCTCATTACAACTCACCCGGTATGGAAACAACGGTGGCGGTAAACCCGCCGCCACCGTTGTTTTCATACCGGGTGATCACGACTCCTGCAGGCGGAGGCGTCAATCCCGCCAGGTCTGACCTGGCGGGTTTAACACAGCCCGCCTGCAGGCGGACGAGGAAACACCGGCACCATCACGAGATGGTGCCAGTGCTTCCATGATCCCCATTCCCATTGGGTCCTATGGGACTCAATGGGAATGGGGATTTACACCATTCCGCCTCCGGAGTTCCCGGGTCACCGGGTTTGTAATGCCCCGGTAATTCCAGGAATCACGGAGGTGGAATGGTAATACGAGTCGGGCGGTAACCAGGCGGTTTTACTGCCTTGGTTATCCCCGGACTCGTAATGACGCCCAATGTCTCCAGAGCTCTGGTTCTCTCCAGACTGGACTACTTCACCAGCCTCTCCCTCAATCTGCCTCTTTCCTCCCTGCGCCCTCTTCAACTAATGCAGAATGGAACTGCAAGACTTATCCATGGCTTCAATCCCAAGGACCACATCTCTTCAGCCCTAGAATCTCTCCACCGGCTCCTGGTGGCTGCATGGATAAATTCAAGACCCTCTGCATCGTCCACAAGGCATTCTGGGACTTGGGACCACGCTACATCCAGCTTTCTCTGCCTAAATACCTCCCTGCTAGAGCCCTTCGGTCCTCTAGCTCGAACTCTCAGCAGGTCAGAGAGAGTGGGGGGTAGACCTCCCTCTGCCCCTCTCAAACTTGAGCCGGATCGCCTTAAATTCCGGAATCTTCTCAATACCTTCCTCTTCTTCTCCTCCTTCCCTCTCCCCCTTCCTTGCTAATGTCCCCTGCTGCTGCAACTGGCCACTTGGTCCCCTCTGAGTCATACATGGGGCAGGCCCTACCTCAACTAGTCTGCCTCAGCACCTCCCTACTAGCACTTGCCTTCAGGCACCCTATCCTGACTTGACTACTGAGTCTGGTCCTCCCCCCGCGGACTAGCTGACCCTTATCCTGTCCCCTAGAGCACTTGCCATCCAGGCTCCCCATAGACCTTCCCCAGCATTTGGGCCCCCCTCCTTCCTTCATCACCCCGTCCTTCTTCCTTCCCTTCATGCTGTCCCCCCTCCTACACACCTCAGCACTTCATGTTTGCTGCACTTGCACAATCCGAATGTCACAAGGCCTAGTAGGACCGTTCATTGTTTTTATCCTCCTCTGTTTCCCCCCTCCCTCTCTTAGTCTCGTGGAGCCTGGAAACACCTTCTGCTGTATAGGCACCATACAAATGTTCAATAAATAAAATAAATAACAAAGCCAAGTGCCACAACATATTTGGTCCAGCTTTGAAAATTGTATTTTCTAGCTTTTCCAGCTCAAGTTTTCTCCAGCCAATTTTCTATCTTTGCAGTTCCCCTAATAATCTACACAAAATGTCCTTGCTGCTCCCACCACACGTACTGTTATGCTCCTTCTTTTAGCCTCTTGGACTGTGTCCCCCAGAAAGGACACCCAACCACAGCGCTTCAAGGCCGTAACATATGGCTTGAAGCACTATATGAAAGCAAGATAGCATAACCTGGCACTGATGCCCTTTTCATGAATAATCTGCAACTTCCAGTTTTAGAGTTAACAAGTTGCATATGTTATTTGCTTACTTCTCATGTAATTTCTATTTTTCACTTAGCTATACTTGTGCTTAGTCCAGACATACCTGGAGTGCCATACAGATAAAGATTAAGTTAATAAAACCTGCAGTGCAATGTGGCACTGGAATAGCTCTCAGCCTTTTGTGGCCTCTGGGCCAGTGAAAACACCCAATTTTGTGTTTGGCAGGTGAAAGCCCATTGACCTATATGGGCGAGTAAGTGGCTTGGCGGGTGAGCAAACTGCTCAAATGGCTGGGTTTCACCCACCACAACCATGTGAGTTGAGAGCATACCTGTCTACATTTGAAAATCAAAGACCCTGAATGTATGCCCCGCCCACAGTCACACAGGACTCCACCCCTTCGCACAAGGCTCCGCACACACGCCCCGCCCACATATCAAAATGTGCAGTTTGCACTTTACAGTGCAATGCAATAAATGTCATTAAATTGGCTATTCATAACCACCCAAATTGCACAGGACGAATGGCATTCACCTTCCATAAAAGCAATTCACACACAAAACCAAGAGAGGATATTTTCTTCAAATAGTGTTTTTGAAATCGTTAAAATGTGTGCATGTTTTAAACTCCAAGAACCAATACAAAGGGTTTCCCTGGAACTCGCAGTACCGAAATTGAACATTTCACCTTTAGTTGTTTGGTGTTTTTCATCAGCTTATATAAAAGTGTCCAGCATGCAAACCTAATGGCTGTGACTCATTCCTTGAGGTCGGCTTTAATTCATGAATTCAAAGAGGACCTTCTATGTTTCTCACTTTAGCTGGGGCGAGGGGGTAGAGTCCACCCTCTGAAAAAAGTGGGTGGACTCAGTACACCCACGTGTACCCTCGACTTGAGCCCTGGCAAACAGGCCAAAAAATGAAAGCTGAAAAAATATGAAACGTGGAAGTTGTAATTAATGCCCTTCAATTTAGGGCGACTAAAACATAAGGCAAACTGGCCAAAAAGAATGAAAGCTTAAGCAAAATAAACGCGGTAATACTGCTTTCAACACCGGATTGAAAGCGGTATTCTACGTTTATTTTGCTCGTCTGTAATTTTTTTGGTCCCATCCACAAAAACCCAGAGACTCCAGGGTCTTCCCGGGGGACCCAGAGAAGAGGGTAAAAACACAGAATATCTGGGGAAAACCCAGAGGTAAGGCAGGTATGGTTGAGAGTATGTTCTGAGTTGGAGTGATGCAAAACGTTAATTTAGTCTTGTCGCAACTTGAGAAACTCTATAACACATCCACAATGTTTTTGCTAGAGTGTGGACAAGTGTATCTCTCCCTAAAATATGCCTGTAAAACAGCATCAGTGTTAAAAAGGGAACGCACACACACAGGTGAGCAACATAGCCTTTTGCTTTTAAAGAGATAACAAAAGTGTTTTGGTAGCAAGTTCCATTTTTCACCAACTTTGGGTTTTTCAGACTTCCACCCAGTGCTTCCCATCCTCCCCATCAGGAGGCAAACTGAGCTCTCAGGTGTGAAAGAGCCGTGAAAGGCTCTAGGCCACAAGAGCTTTAACATTACAATAGGTTTCAGCCTTGCTGTAATCTGATCCGCAAGACCCATGCCATTCATTGGGATCCTCGCATGTAGGATGGTTCAACTATGCAACCAAGAATTCCCATGTGAGCGCATTTAAAAAGATATTTTTTAGACAAATGAAGCTTTCATGATTTATTTTTTAAATTATTATTTTATGGTTAGTTTAATCCAAAGGTGGAAGTGTAATGCAAAGCATACATTTTGCTCAAAAGCTCACGCAGAGCCTTCCTGAGTGACTTGATTTCTTCCTGAGCCAAATTTATAATCAGCTCTGCTTGGAAGAGCAAGCACTGCCCATTTCCCAAGTCACAGGGAGTCTTAGATTAACACACACAGCGTCCTTGGGACTGCAGGCAACACCTTAACTATGCAAAACTTTTCTTTTGTTATCAGCAACAAATGCGTGATCGTCTGGTCTTTTCAACTGAAAGACCTCAGACAGCACCAGTTATTTAGAATATCTGTATCTGCTTACCAATGTTTACCAACGAGATTAAGAGGGTAACGGTAAAACAAGTCCTCCAAAACATTATTCTCTATCCGAAATGAGTTCATAACAAACTTATTTTAGTGCATTTCTAAACACAGTGGAAGTACAATGTTAGCTAGGATAGGTGATGTTTCAGGATTGCGTTCATTTGAATTCTGGCACTTATAGTTTTCCTTTCAGGATGTGAAAAATAAAGCAGCAATGATATTCCATATCTGATATCCATATCTTATGTTTCCATAAGGATTTACATGTCAGATTTCTGCAGTTTGTGTATTTTTCAAAGTAAACTGTTTAAGGCAGTATTAATGTAGGCCTTGAAATCAAAAACTTAACTATTTGTACCAAGTAAAGCTTAGAAGATGTCTTGTCAAGTGCTTCCATTTAGAGTAGGATAACATCCCAGCTTCACTGTTTTGCTAAAGTGTGTGATCTTGGCAAATAATTTACAATCACTCTGACTTATCTGCGAAAATTGGAGTACTTATAAGTGATTAAGCTCACACTATTTTAAAAAAAAATGTCATTACAATGTGGCAGATTTCATTAATCTAGTGGCAAAATGATGTATCTTCATACTCCGTGTTCAGCGGTCGGCAATGCTTTAATACAGAATTCGTTTGTAGTCTCTAGGCTGCAGCCCCCAAAGGCCAGAGCACCGAAGGACGCACAAGGAAGACTGCCTCTCATGCGTAGGCCTTTTGGGACCTTTTGTGGCTGCATCTTGGAAGGGACCTGGGACACTCTGCTGGAGCACCAAAGGTAAATGGGGATGGAGTGCGGTGGTGGGGCTGCACAGAGGGTGTGGGATTAGGGGGTTCCTCAGAAATTGACAGATTGAGGAAGCAGATGTGGCAAAAAAACTGACCTTGAGGGGGGCGGCTTTCACAGCTGCCTACTACGATTGGTCATTTGTATAATAATGTATTTCTTATACAGCGCTACACACTCATAGGTTTCAGAGAGCTCAAATAACAGAAGACATTATTATCCCACAGAGTGGTACTCATTTATCGACCTGGAAAGGCTGAGTTCACCCTGCTGGGATTCGAACCTGCCAGACAGGCTGCACACAGATATCAGGGGCAAGGGCTTAGCTTGCTGTGCTATCTGACCAGCTGTGCAGGGTCTAGACCTTCGAACGAGAGCATTTAATTATTGTTGCATTGGCACTTTCTCAATCCCATATCACCCGTTTGTCAAGCAGATGTGCTCTTGCTAGCCATTCAGTGCACCAGCGATTAGTGCATCGCTGCATAGCAGAACCAGTGGCGACTGGTGTAAATATTTGCCAACAAACATGGAGGGTTCAGGGGCCTTTCCCATCTGCTACATTTTTTGGGAGTAATGGGTGAAAATGGCAGATTATACAACACACTTACTGTGAAAAATTGGGTAAAAAGCCAATCCGTTTGGAATTGGTTGTGTAGGGTAACACATGAAAAATCCAGTAGATGTAGTTACCAACAGTGCACAGGAGCATTTCCCAATGCAATTTCAGGATGCCTTTCACCACAATATATGCTAGCATAAAAAACATTTTTTCACTAGCTTTGCCCATACATTTCCATGCTGGCTGCACCTATACATGCGAGTATTCCCATATAAGAACAACCTCATGTTTTCTTTGTGCATAATGACACATTAGGAAAATATGTCCATGCCGGCTCTTCCAATATATGCCAGTACCTGCACATTAGAACAAACTCCTGTTGGCTTTGTCATTAAAAATGGCATCCCACAATAAGAACACATGTCGGACATGTAATAACACTTATGTTTGCTTAATCATAGATGCCCAGTAAAAATGCCATACCACAGTAAGAAGTGGCTAGACAGGCTGCAACAAAATGCCAGTCTAGCCACTTAATAACACTTGTCATGCTTGCTTTATCGGAGATGCACAATAAAATATGTCATGCCACAGTAAGAAATTGCTAGACTGGTTGCATACAAATTAAAAGTCTAGGCACTTAATAACACTTAATAACACTTAACATGCTTGCTTTATTTATTTTACATTTATGGAGCGCACAAAACCCGCGGGCATCCAAGCACTAATTACGTAGGATGAGGGGAAGGAACGTGGAGGAGGGGAAGTAACAGGGATTGGGGTGAAGCAAAAGGGTAAGATCATTACAATTGATAACATAGTTTTTAAGGTTCAAGAATCCGGTGGCAGAGGTGTCATGCCCTGAGGATCATAGTCAGTGGAATAAGCTGGTTTTCAATTGTTTTCTGAAAGGCCAGTATCGGATGCTTGTGTGAGGGAAGGTTATTCCTTGGGTGAGCGGCTGTGATGGGAAGCTAGATCTCCCAGTTCTGCTGCGTTTGAAGCGCAGAGTGGTCAGTTTGTGGCATTAAAGCAATCTTGTAGGTCTAAAGAATTTTTCTTGCAGATCCTCTATGAGAGGTGGGACGGCGCAGTGCTAGAGAGACATCTGTGAGTTACGGTTTTAAAGTTCATCCTCTCCCTGACAGGTAACCAGTGTGCAGCTTTTCTGTAGGCTGAGAAATGGTCACGTTTTGATAAGCCTAGTGGGCTTGGGTGGCATTGTTTTGGCGGGTCTGGAGCTTGTTGAGATTGAGTTCTCATGTGTCGGCAAAGAGGGAATTACAATAGTGCAACCTGGAGCCACTAACTACTCTGGCAGTGGTAGGTGGTCTTGCGGGGCGAGGAGATGCTTGGTTGCATTCAGTAGTTTCATGGTGTGGGCAATTGAGGAACCGATCGCGTTGACTCGGCGGGTCATGCCAATGCTGGAGTCAACAGTCTACAGCGGTAGAGACTGGGATGGAGCAGGCATCTATGGTGAAAGAGCAGACGGGTGTATCGGGTTTGGCAAGGCATGAGGGCGGCCCACTATCAGGATTTCTGTCTTGTCATCCTTTGGACAGAGTTTGTCAAACGGGAAATTATATCGTGCCTCCTATTGTGATGAATATATGTATATTGGCCTAAGCCAAGCTGCTTGTAAGCCACTTGCGAAGAAATCCGTGTTATAAGGTCCCGACCTTAGAATCAATGTAAGCCACCATTTTAGGTCAATCCGCCATTTTAGGTACTCTCTGCAAAGTCACCCTGTGAGCTAAAATGGTGTACAGTGTCATTCCGAAAATGCAACATGGCCGTCTTGACCTCTATGTATAAACTAATGTGTAACTTGCCTGCAGGCCACTTGTTAGGGTCATGAACTGAGACCTTGTCCTTAGTTGACCTGTGTGTAAAGGATTACTCGTGTCAATGAAGCAAATCTGCGAGCATATGTTACGAACAATGTATTCAAACATTGAACAGAGAACATTTGTTTAAACTACATTGTATAGATGTTTGAGAAGGTCTCTATAAGAAATCCTAAAGTACACTGTTACTATTGAGGCTTGTTGGTGAATACATTAAAAGTAAACCCTAAACGTATAGATGTGTGAACTCGACACGAACCCTAGATCCGTGATGTATTATCGAATATTAACCCACAGTAGGCTTGGACATCATGTTTTCAAAGGTATATACGGTACGACTATTCTAATGTACAGTCCCACTCACTGAGCACACCGAACCATGCTGGAGTTCGTTGTGTTGTACTGAGGGCCGATAGCTATCTGTTGCTTTGTCCTTTGAAACTGTTCAGTATAAAATAAAGATCTTTGTATGTTCCTTTGTAACCCGTGTTCGGTGTATTTCCTTTTGGGGGTACTCAGCCTCAATATTTTATCTTTGTTTTCACAGTTGGCGCCCGAATAGGGACCCTCAAGATTGATGCCGGATTGTCGAAGGTTGACACACGCTATCGGACCGGGATCGGATGGTGTGACAAAATAAGGGGCCCCTTCTGAAAGAGACACGACACCTCAGTATTGCTGCACGACCCGATCCCTGGACGATTAGCTTGTGGTCCGAGACAGCATCTTGACGAGGGTCCACTTATCGAGGCGGGCAGATTTGCCGAAATCACCAAACACGAGGTAAGATTAGTTAGGTAAGAATTTTGAAATCCGCTCGGACCTCTTTAGGATTGATCAGGTGATTTGTGACCCGATTCTTAAGTATTGTGATAATTTGTTTTGGCGTATTGTATCTGCAAATACAATTATTGACCAGGTAACACCAATATTTTGATATGCCTGGTAAATTGTCTACCTGCTTCAGGGCATTATTCCACAGTGATAGGCAATCTTTGTAATTTAGCCATCCGGCACCACAGGAGGGGTCGCCGGCTTGTACTATGTACTGTAAGCATGGCATTGAAAGTATAGTGTTTAATGATATTTGGCACAGACAAACCAGACATGCCTCCGAACTTCAGTGGCCAATCAATGGTAGTTTTGAAATCCCTCGTAATGAGTATTTAGAGTCAATTCTATTAAAGAAAAAGGCTAGACCTGCAGCATTTGATGTTTTGCAGAATTGTAAAAAAGAAGCATTGCAGCAACTTAAGAGTAGAGAAAAACATGCGCGCCGTCATAAAACGAACGCCGAAAAAGCGTTGTTGTATGACCAAGATAAACAGTCTGAGTCAGCTAGGAATATGGATAGGGCTTTCTCACTTGGCATTCAGAAAATCTATCCTTCCAAAGATTTTCATGTTTCTGATGAATTTATTGATAAATTGTTAAATGAACGAAGGCCTGGTGCCTCTGCGCCACCTCCGTATGTTCCTCTTCCTGCCACTTTGCCTCTTCCTGCTGTTATTCCTGCACTTCCTGCCGTTGTTCCTGTTGTTCCTGCTCCTCCTAATGTTCCTCTTCCTCCAGTTGTTGTTCTTCCACCTGTTCCTCCACCTCTTCCTATTGCACCAGTAACAGTACCTCCATTGAATTTGCCTGCTCCCCCCTCTTCCAAGTGGCCCTGTACCACTTGTAGTCGATCAGGGTGCGGGGTCAAGGGTTGTCACTCGCAATACTGTACCTCCAGAGAAGAAACAAGATTTGATTGCATGGGCTAAGCATTGTATAGAGAGGGATGATTGAGCTAATGTTTTTGCCACACTTTCTAATGTGGATAATTTTTCTGAGAAAAATGCTTTCATTGAAGGTTTAGGGATTCATTTATGTGTAATGTGGGCCAAATTAAATAATGCAGAGCACCCACAAGGGTTGAGAGATCTGAACATTTAGCGTTTTCAAGAGACACTGTGGAGAAAGTACATGAGCATGTCGATAGGATATTTGAGTATAGAAAGGAGTTGGAAAGGTTACAGAATGCAGATGATGGTGAGGATAGTATCCATGTACAGAAACGGTTCCTTCCTTGTCGTAAATCGATATCTGAGGAAGCACGAATTTGTATGAACAATGCAATTAGATGGATCTCAGATATGTCGATAACTCCAGTTGAGGTATATGACACATATAGTCAGTATACGCCAGAAATGCAGAGGAAAGTGATACAGGTAATGATAGAGTACCTGCAGGATGATTGTGTGAAAAGGAAGATTAGTTGTCCCACAGAATTATTGAGTATTTCTAAGAGAGCCTTTTCACTTGACACTTCCTCGACTGCTCTAGCGCTCGACTTGGCTCTGTTGCTTAGTAAGCGTTCGGAGTTGCCTACTTCTCAGTTGCCTATGACAGAGGTTCCTCCGACATTTGTCCCAAAGGTTGAGATTGCGGCCGATCCTGCAAGGAATGCGGTTGCTGTGACCATTCCTGCCCATTATGTATCGCAGTATGTTCACGTCCCGTTCTCGAGACAGGAAGTGAATACTATTAGACAATCTATTCCTGACATTAGGAAAAATCCGACTTGATTCTATAAAGAAAATAGAGTCTGTTTTACAGTCCTCAGTATTCACCTTGAGTGACATTGATCTGTTATTTCCTGTACTCCTGCCCGTAGATTTGTGGAAACAGGTTAGGACTATAGATGACATACCAGGGTTGGGAGATACATGGGCTAACATAATTAGACTCGATGGAGAAAGGCCAGCTGGCGAGAGAACGCCTCAGGTGCTGCTAACTTTACCTGACAGGATTATTGCTAAACTGAAAACCATAATTCCCGAAAAGAGAATTATTTGGGACAAGCTTACGGCCTGTTTCCAAGGGAAGTCTGAGGGTGCTACTGCCTATGACAGAGTTCGAACAGGTATTCTCGGATTTCAGTGGACAGGATTTAGGCACAGAGTCTGGGAAAAGATTATTTGTGGACAAATTTGTGCGTGGATTGCTGCCTGACATCCAGTCACAAATTATGTCTTCTGAGAGCGCTTGGCAGGTGAAGTCCCAATCAGAAGTACTGCACATGGCTCAGTACTACGAGAATCGTGTCAATAATGAAAAGGAAAGAGTAGAGAAGAGAAAAGGTGATTTAAAGACTAAAGTATTATTACAACAAATTGTTAGAGGCCCTAGAGGGGGTAGTTCGCAGATTAGAGGTCAGTATGTTCCACAAGGGAATGTGCCCTTGGGTCCTGTGAACATTAACCAGTGTGCCTATTGTCGACAAGAGGGTCATTGGCGTGCACAATGCCCCATCCTTCGACAAAGGTCGAATAACACATTCGGAAATATGGGTAGACGATCCAGAGGTCGCCCGGGTGTAGGAGGCCCTGGTAGAGGTCAGTGTACAAAAAATCCACAGCAACCTTTTTTGCAGGATAATCAGGTGCCAAGTGTGGATACTAGAAACATATTTGATCATCCTTCTGCTGCTTACCTCTCTGAAGAGCTTCTTTTTGACAATATTCTGTTTCGCTAGGATTGCCCGAAGCAGGGTTTGGAACCTACGCCTATTCCCGTTAATCAGAAAGGTCCCTACATTGAAATGGTAGTGGGAAATAGGAAACATCTATTCTTGGTAGATACAGGGGCACTGAAGTGTTCCAGTGATCATTCTTGGGTTCCAAACATTTCACTGTCAGGGCAAGCCAATGTTTCTGTAGGGTTTTCTGGCACACCAGTTGTTTGCCCAGTTTCTTCGCCGGTACCTATTTCTTTGGGTCCCTTCATGGACCATTTTCCATTCCTTTTGACTTCGAATTGTGGAGAGAATTTGCTGGGGTTGAATCTGTTGAAAGAATTAAATGCGGTAATTCATTGTTCTTCTGCTGGAGTGCGTTTGACGATTTCACCACAGCAACTTTCTGTCTCTCAATTCTTAACCAGACCTTTGCCACCAGAATTTAGTGATGTACCAGAGTGTTTATGGGCAATTGACGACAATGATGTCGGTGTTTTACAGAGGGAGCCTGTTAAAATAGTCTTGAAGCATGGAATAAAGCTGCCACGCATTCCACAATATAAGATTTCAGTTGAGGGCGAGCAAGCTTTGAAATGCATCGTTTCCGATTTTGTGCACCGCGGGGTGATTGAGGAAATTGCAGGCAGTTTGTGCAATAGTTCAATTTTACCTGTGTGCAAAAAAGGCAATAATGCAATTCCATTCTGTTTCATAATTGATCTACGTGCCATCAACAAGGTCGTTGCTCCGCAATTTCCAATTGTGACTGATGTGACGACAATATTAACTATGATTCCGGCTACAGCTACTTACTTTAGTGTTGTGGATCTGAAGAATGCTTTCATTAGTATTCCTATAAACAAGGACAGTAGATACTTGTTCGCGTTTACCTTAGGGGGACACTCGTTCACCTTTACCCGTGCACCGCAAAGTTACACAGAAAGTCCTAGCATTTATAGTAGGGCTTTGAAAGAACAGCTTGATACTCTTGAATTGCCCTCTACCTGTACACTGCTTCAGTATGTTGATGACTTGCTTTTAGCTGCTGACTCTGAGAGCGCTTGTAAGGAGGGCACTGTGTTGTTGCTTATTCACCTGGCTAAACATGGTCACAAAGCTTTGCTTAAAAAGTTTCAATATTGTTGTCAGGAGGTCGCCTATTTAGGCTATCTCCTGTCAAAGGAGGGAAGAAGATTGACACCGGAACGAATAAAACACATTTCTGGCATGTCTGTCCCAAATACGCAAAAGGAAGTTAGAGCCTTGATAGGTATGGCTTCTTACTGTAGGTTGTGGATCCCAAACTTCTCACTAGTGATTAAACCGATGTTGGCTTTGACGAAGAAGGGCATTTTTTCCCATTGCCGTGGAACGCAGAACACCAGCAATCATTTGATCTGCTCAAGAGAGCATTATGCTCGGCACCAGTTTTGGGTACACCAAATTATGAAAAGGCCTTTGTGTTGTTTGTGCATGAATGTGATGGATGTGCTTTGGCTGTATTAACGCAGGAACATGGAGGGAAGAATAGGCCATGCGGTTACTTTTCTTCCGCCCTTGATCCTGTAGCATGCGCTTTGCCAAGATGTTTGTGAGCTGTCGCTGCTGCTGCTGCGTCTGTAAAAAAGATTGAGGGAATGGTCCTAGGCCATGATCTAAAACTGATGGTGCCTCACTCCGTAGATGTTCTATTGAACAGAACTCAAACGCAACACCTCACTTCCGCAAAGGTTGACGAGATATGAATTGATCTTGTTTGCTTCCCACACACAAATCAGGAGGTGTTGTGTTCTTAATCTAGCTGAACTCCTACCTTTCCCGCAAGGTACTTCCTGCAGTGACGAAGAGTCACATGACTGTCTGTACATTACCGAACAAGAAACAAAGGGTAGAATCAATCTAAAGGACACTCCTTTGAATAATCCACAAGGGGAGCTGTTTTGCGATGGCTCCTGCTTCAAACTCCCGGATGGTACATACACAGCTGCTTATGGAATCCCTACATTGAGCACGGTCGTGGAAACCAAGAGAATCATGCATAACTCCGCGCAGGCCGCAGAGATTATAGCATTGACCCGAGCTTGTGAACTTTCCAAAGGGCTTACAGTAAACATATATGCTGATAGTCAGTATGCCTTTGGGGTGGTTCACAACTTTGGGAGACTTTGGTCAGAGAGAGGGTTCTTAACTTCACATGGTACAAAGATTCAGCATGGCTCCCTAAGAGTACAACTGCTCTCAGCGCTTGCGCTCCCTACTCAGTTAGCTGTCGTGAAATGTGCAGCACATCGAAAGGTTATAGATGATATGGGAAAAGGGAATGCTTTCGCTGATCAGATAGCTAAGCAGACTGCCACCAATCTCTTCACAGAGATGTATGTTTCAAGGGAGACTGTAAATGCCTATGCAGTGGGCGAGGGTGTTGGGTCCGTAAGGGATATCCAAGCCGATGCCACCTTACAAGAATCCAAGAGATGGGCAGAAGGCTTGGGGAAACTTGATGATGATGGGTGTTGGGTAGATGTGGTTGAAGGAAAATGGCTACTTCCTGACGCATATGTAATGATGATGGTCATTATGGCCCATGGGCCTACACATATATGTGCCCAGAAGCTTATGAAAATGCTAGAAAAAGTTTGGGCGAATGACAACATTTTGAAAATAGCTCAGCGCTAAGTCCAAGACTATGATCTGTTTACAGCACAATGTGGGAAAGGGAACATCAACTCCAAGGGGAAGTTTCGGGCCACCTTCTGTCCCCTTTGAGGTCATCCACTTTGATTTTATTGAAATGGAACATTGTAATAATTTGAAATATGTTTTAGTTGTCATCTGTGCTTTCAGCAAATGGGTCAATGCTTTCCCTGTCAAAGACGCTACAGCCATGACTACTGCAAAAACTATGTTAAAGGAATATTTTCCCAGGTTCGGGCTACCAAGAGTCATCTGGTTGGACAATGGTCCACATTTTGTCGCTGCTGTAATTTTGCAGATATGCACGGCATTACAGATCGACAAACGGTTCCATTCGGCCAGACACGCTCAGAGCGTCGGACTAATAGAAAGACACAATGGTAGCATCAAGAACAAGCTCGTTAAGACGTGTGCCGGCACCAAACTAAAATGGCCGGACGCCTTACCGATCGTGTTACTAGCCATGCGTACAAACGCTCAAACTAAGACTGGGCTCTCTCCATTTGAGGTGGTAATGGGGAGACCTGCCAATATCTGGAGCCTTCCGAAATGTCGATCTTTAAAGAATGTCGAAAATGTACTTCTTTCAGATTACTGGAGCCAGTTGACTAAAAACCTGTATTTGATTTATCACCAGGTGCGAGAGGCTTTACCTGTGCGATACGAGGGCCCGGGCCACAGTATTCGGGCCGGAGATTGGGTGCTTACCAAGGCATTTGAGCATTCTTCTTGCCTTGCACCTCGTTGGCGGGCCCATTCCAGGTCCTGCTGGTCACACAGACGGCGGTGTGTGTCGCAGGCCGAAAAAACTGGATCCACGTGACGCATCTCAAGAGACTTCCTCACCCAGTGCCACACGATACAGAAGAAACAGAACCCCTCGCTAACGCTGCACCCAACGATCCCGAAGCAGTAAATAGCATTGAGAGTGCATCGGAGAATCTCTCTGAGCCTGTGAGGCTTGGGGAACCTGTCATTTTGTCTCCACACTCTCCAAATGTTTCGCTACCAAGAAATGGCCAGGTGGTTAAATTAACATGTGTAGAAGAGAGAGAGAGAGAGAAAAAGAAAAAAAGAGTTTATGGTTATCTGATAGCCGAATCTTTGTAAGTGACACTGTAATTTTGGGGAAACGTGCCCATGAACTGGTTCCAACTTTAATTTAATGTAGGTTTAAGCTTAGTACATCTGGCACCAACACACACTATAAATGTTATCGGTGAGGATGTAAGTATGAAAGAATGTAAATAATTCTTTGAAAGTATGAAAATAATACGGTCGCACCAGAAATTAATACGAAAAGCAATGCACATTTAAAGAGTTATTAAAAATGTTAAATTGCAATATACTGCTATATATAAGAGACTGGAATATCTGCACATTGCTAAATTCAGGCATTACCAATGTTGTCATATATTATTTTTTTTTTAAACTTTATTTACACAACATCCATAACAAATCCCAATACAATCAGCGTATATCAAATAACACATGGAAAAAAACCACAAGAAGCATTTTACACAGTACTATGTACACAGCGAGATATACAATACCCTAAATCCCCAACATCTCAAATACATCTCTCAATTACCCCCCCACCCAACAACTATAATGTCAAGTTATAATGTAAGATCTCGAAAATGTCACCATTCCAATATGGCCACCTTGTAAAAGCAAGTAGAAACCAAGAAGGGACTGTACAAGTAACTATGACAACACTATAGATTACAAAGAAGACCCGCGCGGCGGCTCATTTCAGAGCAAGGCCGACACGAGGAATCAGGATTAGAAGTGCTCAAGGTAAGCGGACACTGTGGGCTGTGAAGTAGGGATAAGGAGACGTTTTTCTATGCCCACATCGCGGTAAGAATGGTAACACGGAGGGATGTGCGGATTGTCTTCAGTCCGATAGATAATGTGGAGCACGCATCATAGTACGCATCACGGACACATATTTGAATGATTGAGTGAAGAATTATATATGAGGCCCGGGCACGTTACTTAATTATTATCTACAACTAAGCATGTTTTCACACAAAACGGGACCCGTTGTTATCCGCGCCATGTTGGCTAAAATTAAAAGGAGAGGTACATTAATAGTGCACGAACAAGGTGGATATATATTCAAAACACTAAAATGTTATTGTCACGTTACTTATCTTTTATCTACAACCAAGCATGTTTTCACATAAAACAGGACCCGTAATTATCTGCGCTATGTTGGCTAATATTAAAAGGAGAGATACACTAATAGTGCACAAACAAGGTGGACATATATGCAAAACACTAAAATGTTACTTTGATGAAAGTGCGATTAGACTAAAAATTATCCCATATTTCATTGATTATAGGGATTAACCCGTGATTATTGTGAAACAAGATGGGTAAGAGGAATTCAGTGTTGTATTGTTGGAGGGAGTGCCAAATGTGAGATGTTTTAAACCTTTATTTATAATATAATGGCCTTTAAATGTAATTTATCAGTATATGGAATTGACTTACACATTAACATATGACAAATTATGCTAAAACAATTCTTTTTGTTTTCTCTGTTTTTTATTTTTTTATTTTTTCTTGTGTCCATGTTCTATGTATATTTACTTTTACTGAATGACATTATTTTTCCTTTACTGTTGGGTTCGATTTCTCTGATTTGAATTTATATATTTTTTGTTTATTTTTTAAATGTGTGCAGCAATTTGGAAACCCAACCCTCCATCCATTTTCTTTTTCCTTTTGTGGTAAAATATATGAATCTGTTCATCAATTATGCACACAGAATATGATTGCTTTGTGTCATTGCCCTATTTCTTTTGAAAAAGGCTCTTGTGCAGCCGAAATACGTGTTAACTAGGAATAGAGGGCTTTGTGATTTCAAATGGAAAACTCTAAAAACTGCACAAAGATTTGCTGTATATGACCAAATTTGCAAAATATAAAGGAAGTTGGGTTTGGCAAACATATGTGTGGCGCAATCATTATGTGGCAGGCCACTTTGATCTATTTTCAAACCAAGGAGGTAGGGGATTGGTTCCTCCAACAATTGCCACACGAATGCGACACGGCTGAAAAGTTTTTAAATTAATCTAAGGTCGCCAACAGCAGAGGTTGTACCCACACACATCCCAAAAAAAACTCTCTATACTCTATAATATGAAATTAGAACAGAAGGCAATATGATTAGTAGCACTTCAGAACCGGATGGCATTAGATGTCATTCTGGCTGAAAGTGATGGAGTGTGTAAATTAGTGGGGTCCGCTTGCTGTGTTTTCGTGCCGGCTTGCTCCCCAACTATCTTGAAGGTAATACAGAATCTGCACATCCTTAGTTCAGAAGTGCATGTTCCCGAGGGAAACTGGGATCTTAGCGATTGGTTCTGGCTTGGTTCTGGGACTTCTTGCGATCTTGGGGTTGGGAGGTGCTGTCAGTCTTACTGATCATTTTGGGAATTCTGTGGTTTCTTTGCTGTTGTATCCAGTGTTATCTAGTATATGTTTGATGCTAGGGGGATGTTGCGCACAGGCGATAGGTACAATAGGACATAAGGTACATGCCCCAGATAAAAACTGCAAAGAATATGTGTTAAAAGAAATATTAGCAGCTGATCTAATGGCAACAGATATTTCTGACAGTGATTCAGGGTGCATGGACGATGATACATGGAGTTGTTTGCAAGTAGATCAGAAGTAGTTTAGCACTTGGCATAGGCCAAAAGGAGGGTTTGTCAAATGGGAAAATATATTGTGCCTCCTATTGTGATGAATATATGTATATTGGCCTACGCCAAGCTGCTTGTAAGCCACTTGCGAAGAAATCTGTGTTACAAGGTCTCGACCTTAGAATCAATGCAAGCCGCCATTTTAGGTCAATCCGCCATTTTAGGTTCTCTCTGCAAAGTCACCCTGTGAGCTAAAATGGTGGACAGTGTCATTCCGAAAATGCAAGATGGCCGTCTTGACCGCTATGTATAAACTAATGTGTAGTAGCTTGCCTGCAGGCCACTTGTTAGGGTCATGAACTGAGACCTTGTCCTTCGTTGACCTGTGTGTAAAGGATTACTAGTGCCAATGAAGCAAATCTGCGAGCATATGTTACGAACAATGTATTCAAACATTGAACTGAGAACATTTGTTTAAACTACATTGTATAGATGTTTGAGAAGGTCTCTATAAGAAATCCTAAAGTACACTGTTACTATTGAGGCTTGTTGGTGAATACATTAAAAGTAAACGCTAAACATATAGATGTGTGAACTCGGCACGAACCCTAGATCTGTAATGTATTAACGAATATTAACCCACAGTAGGGTTGGACATCATGTTTTTTCAAAGGTATATAAGGTACGACTATTCTAATGTACAGTCCCACTCACTGAGCACACCGAACCATGCTGGAGTTCGTTGTGTTGTACTGAGGGCCGATAGCTATATGTTGCTTTGTCCTTTGAAACTGTTCAGTATAAAATAAAGATCTTTGTATGTTCCTTTGTAACCCGTGTTTGGTGTATTTCCTTTTGGGGGTACTCAGCCTCGATATTTTATCTTTGTTTTCACAAGTTGATCTGTGGCCATCCATGCTTGGATAGTGGCATAGATTATGTTGATGTAGCTGGAGTCTTGGTCACATATCCCTGAGAGGGGAATGAGGATTTGTGTATCATCACCATAGTTGGTGTATGATTTGCCCAGAGTATCCAGAAGATCGAGAAGTGGTTTTGTGTAAATGGATATTGTGGGGGAGACGCATGAGCCTTGAGGGGCTTGAGTTGGGTAGGCAGCTGCCCTACCAGCATATCCAAATGCTTATCATAATGCCCAGTGCAAAATGCCATGCCAGAAACAGAAAACGTAACCAGTCTGGCTGCATCAATGCAGTCCAGTCTAGCCACATATAAATACTTATCATTGAAACATGATAAGTATTGTTATCTGGCTAGACTGGACTGTATTGCTGCAGCCAGTATGGTTATGCTTAATGCCTACAGCTTACGGTATTGCATTTTATGTTACTGGGCACCAGGGTTTGAAGCAAACAAGATATCACTATTTCTTTAACATTGTTGCCCAACACCCTTAAATCATGGTGAGCAGGCCTCTGAACTGGGAGTGTGGTGGTGCCCTCAAATCATCGGGACGCTCACCAGCATGATGAGCGCTGCTCACTGTTCTGGAGAGCATGCCTCTGATTCTTCACCAAATCAAAGGCCCACTCACATGCATGGTGATCACCGATCTTTGTGCTGGTGAGTGGGCCTCTGATTTGGGGGTGCATTCTTGACACATTCATTCACATTCATTCAAATGCAGTCACTTTCCTCTACACATTCACTCTCCCATTCATGCGTGGACCCAAACAAACATGCATTCATCACACGCGCAACCATGAACACAGACATTCACATCATTTTTTTTTACATACCTACAGCTCTGGTCCCAAATCTGCTCCAACAGGCCACACAACTTCTCTCTGTGCAACATGAACAGGATCCAGGAAGCAGGGGCGCATCCAGGTTCCTGCACACGCATGAAAGAGCTGGGGCACCCCCTGTAGTTGGTCCCAGCATCTCTAAATATGTGGGTGGTGTAGAAGTGCTGGGGTTCGAACTGCCAAAAAGAAACCAGATTTTCCTTTGACAGTTCAAGCCAGCCCAGGAGCGCTCCCTCAGCTGCTTGTTTTGTGTGTTCACTGGGCTGTCTTGGCGACTCGTTCAAAATTGGTGAGTTGACACCCTGTCGCTCATTATGGACTAGCTGCCCCTGGGCAGAAACAACATTATTTTCCTCAAGTCACTGAAGTTGCTTAGGCCATCCAGAGTTGCGCCCCAAAGCAGAATGAGTGAAACTCATTTCTATCCCTGGTATGCTATGTTACCGACTCTTACCTAACATGACTTCTCCTACTATTATCATTTCGATGATCCTCAGGAACTGCAAGAGGTAGGGCAGTGAATTAATTTATGAACAGATAAAGCATAGATAGATTGTGTTGTTACTATGTTGATGCATGCAGGGCTGAAAAGATAGGGCCCTCAGTAGGGGTTAAGTTTTAAATATTTTGTGAGCAACCGGGAGCAGCGGTTTATATGCACTCCAGGTTACTGACGTACTTATGTAGCTGTCTGTCAGAACAGTGCTTAAGGAGTATTGAGAGTTGTGTTGGTGTATCTATGGTGGGTTAGCTTAACATTTAGAGACATTGGGAGTCATTACAACTTTGCCGGTGCAGAATTAAAGTGCCAGTATTTCCGTACACCGCCCCGTTTCCACAACAGAAAACTACAAGTTTGCTGGTGGGGTTGTCGGAATCACCTGCAACTAAGAGCTGGAGGTAATTCTGACACCCTATTGGCAAAGAAGTCTTATGGGACTCAATGGAATGGGGCTTTGCCACTCTTACTGGTACTCATAATCCTGCAGTAATTCTGCCTGACTGACTGCCGGTAATGGTAATACCATTTACCAGTATCCTGGCGGTATTAATGCACAATCCCATGTGAAAATCCAGAGGGTGTTTCACCACCCTGTCCCCAGGGATCCTATACTCAGGTGGCCAGAGAAAGGCCATCACTTTTGGATTCCAACCCTGGAGGCGGACAAGCGAGGGAGGATCACCTGGGTAGGGGGTTCTTGGGGAGTGGGGAGTGGGGGAGACACCCTACCGTGAGATGCTGTATTCCCTGCCATTTCCTACCCAAGCTCCCACTTAGGATAATGACGACACCGCCCGTGATTTCCCATAATTCCACTGAAACGAAAAAGAGTAAACCAGAAGGTACAACGATTACCTATATGATTTCCCAAGAACCATGTCACGTTAATAAAGCCAGGCAGGTCAGGCACATCTCCCTAATTACCCCCACCTGATTTTCATTAACTCAAAGTAATGTCACTATTTTCCTTTGCATACATTCCTTTTCACTTTTGTATATTAGGAGAGAGGGCAAGGTTAGGTTTCTTTAGTATAGGCCTTCTATGATTTGTACAAAGACTGTCTGGGACTGTTTTCCTTCTATTTGATAGTCAAGACTACTCCCATTTTAGATATAGAGACAGATAGGAAGTATCTAGCCCTTTCAAAGAAACAAAGGTTTTTGAAACTTTCATCAATTGTGTCTGTCTAGCTGTTGATACCATGCCTTCCTCACACCTTATATAACTTGATCAGCTGGGACTTTAGCACTAGGTTCAGAACATTGTGTGGATAAATGCATATC
Source organism: Ambystoma mexicanum (assembly GCF_040938575.1). Taxonomy (NCBI): domain Eukaryota; kingdom Metazoa; phylum Chordata; class Amphibia; order Caudata; family Ambystomatidae; genus Ambystoma; species Ambystoma mexicanum. Next base: position 1,438,082,703 of record NC_090929.1, on the reverse strand, counting down.
TACTAGACCAGCCTCTGGTGAAGGCATCTTTCCTATAGAAGAGAAGCTAGTGGTAACTCAACTTCAGGCTATTCCACAGAATACTCTGATTTCTCTGATGTCTTTACGGAACCCACTGGTCCCGAGTCAACAACCCATAGACAATGGGATTGCTCTATTGAGCTAATGCATTGTTACTTCAGAGTCAGATGTGCATTCTTTCAGAGAGTGAAAAGGAGCCCCCCAAGGATAATTGGATAAACATCAGAAAAACGGGCTCATTGTCCCTTCTAAGATCCCAGGTGAAGCTCCTTTATTTTGTATGCCTAAAAAGGAGATTAGTGAATTTAGACCCTGTTTGGATTATCAAGGCCTTAATCAGATTACAATCAAGAACAAATATCCTTTACCAGTAATCTCTGACATAGTAGAGTCTGTTCACAGGGGTGCAATATTTACTAAGTTGGAACTCTGAGGATCCTACCACCTCATCCAGATCAGAGCCGGGGACGAATGGAAGACCGCATTCAGAACCCTATTTGGACTTCTTTCTTCTCTGATCTGTTGTTTATCTCAGTTATTGTGTATTTAGACGACATTCTAATTTTTTCCAAGTCTCTGGAAGAACATTTTTAACATATATGTGAAGTACTCAGATGTCTACAATGAGAAGGTCTGAAGGCTAAACCAGAAAAATGTCATTTTCATCTAGCTTCAGTCTGTTATTTGGGGTATATTCTCTCTTCAAATTGTATTGCAATGGACCCTCATAAAATACAAGCTTTCCTGCAATGGCTGGCCCCTCATCAGTAAAACAAGTTCGGGTCTGGTCAATTTTTATAGGCAATTCATTAAAGATTTCTCAACACAAATTCAGCCCATTACTCGTCTTCTTAACATCAAAAGAAAACATTCCTTTGGACCTCTGAGGTGAAAATTGCCTTTCTTGACCTGAAAACTGCCTTCACACAGGCTCCTATTTTGTGCCAACTTGACACCTCTCAGCCTTTTATAATGGAAATGGATGCTTCACAGGCAGCAGTAGGAGTGGTTCTCCTACAAACCCAGAGTGATAGTCATGACCATCCCCACTACTTATTTTTCATGGGGCTTAACCTCCAGTAAACAACGGTATTCCATCATGGAGAAGGATTTACTTGCTCTGAAATTAGCTTGTCAGCAATGGAGACACCTGTTGACTTGCACCAGATACCCAGTCGAATTCTAGACTGACCATAAGAATCTGCTTTCACTACAGAATTCTGACTGTCGCAACAGTCGCCAGGCTCGTTGGGCATATTTTTTTCACAGCTTGATTTGTTTGTAACTTACATTCCTGGAACAAAGAAAATCATAGCTGATGCCCTGTCCAGACATGATTCAACATGATGGTGAAAATACAACAAGTAAACTTTTCAGCAGGTTCTTTTGGGGTCATTGTTGGCACTTTGATGTAAGAAACCACGTCAAATCCTGTTTCTTGTGTGCCCAAAATAAACATTCTTCACAACCTTCTTTGGGAAAGTTACATCCACTTCCTGTAACCTCAGGCCATGGGAGGTAATTTCCATGGACATTTTTGTAGCTCTACCAGTTTCCCTAGGAATTACCACCATAATGGTTACCATGGACCGCTTTACCAAACTGGCACATTTTGATGCCCTGGCCAAATTATCATCTGCTGCAGAAACGATATCAGTTTTTTTTCTCGAAGCATCTATTGTCTCCATGGACTGCCACATCTATTGTATCTGACCGAATGCCCCAATACATCTCTAAGTTTTGGAAGTATGTGCAGAGTTCTACAGATTGGCATAAATCAGTCATCAGGATATCACCCTCAAACCAATGGGGTTTCAGAACGCATACATCAAGTACTAGAAGAATATATATGATGTTTGTCCACTGATAATTGGGTTCAATTATTGCCCATTGCTGAATTTGTGTATAACACCGCTTTTCACTCTTCTTTGAATACATCTCCATTTTTTGTCACCTATGGATTCCATCCAGCATGTTTCCTGGGCAACCGTGCTTACCGACTCCCTCGTCTGACATTGATTCAATGGTCATGAGCATTCAAGAAGGACATAAGCAGGTCGTCAAACAGCTTCAGGAAGCTCAGGAGACTATGAAGAAATATGTGGATGTACATAGAGGGCCAACGCACATTTTATTTTGGAGATAAAGTCTGGCTAGTTTCAAAACATCGTCCTCGCCATCTGGCCCCTTCCAAGCTTGCACCTCGATATGTTGTCTCTTTTCAAATCCTTCAATGCATTAACCCTGTAACTTATGATCTATGACAACTTCCTACATGACGACGTATACATCCAGTATTTCAGTCTACCCAACTTCGCCCTTATATAACTTCTTTGCCTGCTCACAGGAACCCTTGCAGACCACCATCTTTTCAATGCGATGATTTAACTGAATTCGAAGTTGTCTCCATTTGTGATTCTCAATACCATCGTGGACACCTCCAGTATTTGGTTGAGTGGAAAGGTTACCAACCATGTGATTATACCTGGCAACCAGTTAGCCACATTCACAACCCTGCATTGCAAAGACTCCCGCTTGCAGGTATGCTCCGTAGTTCATAGTCTCTTGTTCCTTTCTTTTGGTCCCACAAACTTTGCTTCTTCCCTTCCTTGTATCCTGACCTCGCTTCCTGCTTGTCTGTTTTCTGCCTGGCTGTCCTTCTCCAGCATCACGCTCTTTGGCTACCTTGTCTATGTATGCAGCCAGCTCTTCCACTCTCTGAATACTTTTCCTTCAGTACCCTTACTTGAGTGACTCTGACAGTAATTGCTGGATTACACGTGTTCTGCTGTTCACCATTGTCACGCACTGCTAAATTACTACTCAGGGGGTTTTCTTCCCCATTAGGGATTCCCCCTACTTTTTGGGTCTTTTCCTGAGGACGGTCTGCCAGGTGACCACATTGATACTGTTCTCAAGCTGGCCTCTTGTAGGGATAGGCCATTTTTCTACTCATCAAAGGCCACCCTAAAGACCCGTGGATCAAGGTCACCGGAACGCCATATAAAAAAGGGTTACCTGATGAAAGCGAACCACTTCAGTCTGATCTTAGTCCTGACCGCAGTTCAGTCACTGACAGTCATGGCATGATGGTCAATATGTCAGTTAATGGACAAATGACCCAATTGATTGTTACATAATTTCTCTCTCCCTGAATCATGTAATGCCTCATCGAATGAGGGGGGGACAGTTAATGTCACTAAGGGAATACCCCATTTCCACCAGAGGTAACAGACATATGCTGTAACTGAATTGCCAATGGACATGTTTTATTTGGATCTTCAATACTGTGCCCTCATGCATGTGTTCGGATATGATTTCTGATCATTCTGTGCACTTTGTGTCAGTGATCCTGCTCTTGGGAAATGGTATTCATATGGTGCAGCTTTTGTGCCATCTCTGCTGGTCAGTGTTGCACTGTCGTCTTATACAAAGAACTGTGTTATCTACTGTCTGGGTATGTTTTTCTTATATATTAGGGGACCTGTAGATTAGTCTTCATTCATTTGGATTGATGCATTCCTTTCATGCCCAGATGCTGTCCTGCAGGGCTGTGTGCAGTGGGGTAGTGCTTCTTATGTGTTGGGTCAAAGGGAAGGTCCTTTTACCACAGGGCTATGAGAGGCCATGCATTACATTAAAATCACATAGGTGAAACCCCACCACCTCATCGGTCCTACCCTTTATACTTGTGAACCTTGTATGTGTGTTTGAAGTTGATTGTATTTAGCTAGGATCCAGGTCTGTTTCCCTGTTGTTGTACTGTCGTCTTACACAGAGAACTGTGTTGTCTACTGTCTGGGTATGTTTTTCTTATATATTAGGGGACCTGTAGATTAGTCTTCATTCATTTGGATTGATGCATTCCTTTCATGCCCAGATGCTGTCCTGCAGGGCTGTGTGCAGTGGGGTAGTGCTTCTTATGTGTTGGGTCAGAGGACAAGTCCTTCTACCACAGGGCTATGATAAGGCATGCATTACATTCAAACCGCATATACTTGTGAACCCTGTATGTGTGTTTGATGGTGATTGTATTTAGCTAGGATCCAGTTCTGTTTCCCTGGTTGGGTCTCCATATATGCTGGTAGTGTACTGTTGCACAAGACAATGGCATCATGGGTGGAATCTGGGATGTGGGCATAGCATTGGGTCACATTGAAATCTGCATCACAGGTCACCTGTATGCTACGGTAATGTTCTTGTTTCCTGTTACGGTTCACCTCTTACAATGCCTACGGTGCCACCAATGTGAGCAGTGCTGCACTGATGTTGGGGAAGCGGGAAGTCACATACAACTGTGCCTTTGCTGCATTTACCTGTGAAAGGGTGGTAGTCAGGGAGATGTGCTGGTTTGCATGCTGCATGAGTGAGTCCAGCACCTGGGTAAGCACAATTGAAAACATGGGCTGCGACATGCCATGTTGCATGCCCATAGTTTGCTGGAAGTTGCCTGTGGTCAAGAAGAACAGCACCAACAAAAACTTCAGCAACAGTGGGATAGCTGTTCTTTTGCTGTTCATTCTTTGTTAATGTGCCTGTATCAGTGAGAGCAGCTCAGATAATGCTGTCTGTTAAGGCGCTAGGTTATCAGCTCCACATCAGGTAGTGCCCAGGGAGATTGCCTGACCTAGGGAATGGGTGCACTCCTTGCAAGGCATCTCCTCTAACTTTGTGTTGTTTGTACTCTGTGATGCAGCTGTGCATGCCTCTTCAGATCAAAGTAGAGCAGGAGGTTTTGGAGCTTGAGGTTTGCTACTTCTAGCGGCTGCATATAGTGGCTGCATCAATGACATTTGTGATGTCATCTTTGATATCCTGGGTATTAGTCTTAGCAGTGCACAGAGGTGGCGCGAGTTATGGTTTAGCGTTCTGTTTTACTTGTAACCATAACGTCCCTTTAACAAAGGTTTTTCACTGAATTGCCCGTGTTTTTGTTAGTGCAACTTAACCATAACGTCCCTTTAACAAAGTTTTTTCTGTGAATTTCATAGGTTTTTACTAATGCACCTTTAATCTGCTACAAGTTCCTTATATTATACTCCCCCCACCCCCAATGTGGCAGCTAAGTAGCCCACGGTCAGTGCAGTAGTCTGCAGACGTGGGGTGGCATTAACAAGGCTCAGAATCTTAGGGGACACCCAAAAAAGATGCACCCATCAACCACAAAACAGATGTACATAAAGGGGGTCATTACGAGTTTGGAGGTAATGGAAAGAACCCGGTATTAGAGGCACCGCTAATAACAGTGGCTCTAATAGCGGCAAGGGCGCGGGCACGCAAGCCTTCAGGCCGGCAATACCGGGATGCCGCTAACAGGAGGATATCACAAGTCAGGGAGACATGCAAATACCGGCATCATGAAGGCACTAATAGGGGATACCGGCATGCCGGCAATACCGGCATCGCGAAGCACCCATAAACTGCTATGTGCAGTGTTCCCAACTGCCACAGGTGCACACAATCAGCAGAGGTGGAGGCAATGGAGTGTGGGCCAGCACAAAAGGAGCACACCCACACACCACACCCCTTCCCACACAAAAATGATTCCACTAGTAGTAGCCATACTGGGGATGGAGGACATGCTTGCATTGCTACACCAGCAACAACAGGCACCGCAGGAGGAGAAGGAGGGTGAGACAGGCCCAGCATGCCCCACCAGTGCAACCAGTGGTACCACGCAGGCAGCCCCCAACCCCTCGCATCAGAGCCAGTCCATTCAACCTAACCCCTGAGCAGATCCACACCCTGTACCGTCTGGACCGGGACACCATCACCACCATCGTGGACATGACACACAACGACATTGTCAGCCTCATTGAAATACGCATCGACATCCCCCTCTACTGAAGGTAGCGTAGGTGCTCCACTTCCTTGCCACAGGCACCAACCAGCACACAGTGGGGCACATGCATGGCATATCACAACCCTTATTTTCTCGCATGCTGAACCAATTGCTGGATGCCCTCCTGAAGCACACAAGGGACTACATATCGCTACCACAGACTCCCCAGGAGATTTTTGATACAAAAGTTGTATAGTTGCCCTCGACTGCACCCACGTGTAGTTGGTGGTCCCGCATGCCATGGAGGTGGTGTACCGCGACCACAAGCAATACCACTCCATAAATGTGCAGATGGTATGTGACGCCAGCAAGATCATCACACATTGTTGTGCTCGATATCCTGGATCAACATATGACTCAATGGTCATGCGGAACTCCACGCTACCATGCTACATGGAGCGACATGCAGGACGACGTGCCTGGCTGCTTGGTAAATTGCATGACAGGCACATGGCAGTGAATTTGGGGGATAGATGCACACACCACCATTGTGTCATTGTTGATGTGACAGCACAATGTGCACATCACAAAACATTGTGCCCCAAAGCATCCCACACTGAACATGACAACCAAATCCCATAGCAATGAAGTAAGCTGGACACCTATCACAACATGCCAAACTTAAAATCACCCCACAACCCACAACACGTCCACCACCCATCATCATACCTCACCCTCCGTAACACAATCCAGCAACATGATGTGAATATTCACTATGTAAATGTCTTCAGCAAATCACTACACAGGACAAGCATCCATGGGAGTGCATTGAACAAAATCACCAAGGGAATCCACTGCTTGTCACAGGGCCGCCACCACCACAGAAGTGCGGCATGTCACCATCGTAGTAATCAGAGCTGAATGCCTAATATTGCAGAGCCTACTGCCAACGCAGCCAGTTAGAAAATCATACAGAACACAACACATCACAAATTTGACACAAACACAGCGGTATGCATCCGCATGAGCAACATCAAGGCAATGTACACCATGTATCATATTGGAGATGCAACCCACACTATACGTCCATGGCAGAGAACACATTGAGGGCATTCAAATTGTGTGCATACAACCAGGGACATGTCCATGTGACCAACGATAATCTGCAGGCATGTGTAACTAGTACAGCTGTCCATCATGAATCGACTAACATATACCTTTTATTGCCTCTCATGCAGGTGATAGTGGCTATCCCTTGAAGCCTTGGCTCCTCACCCCTGTCTGAAACCCACAGAACAGGCACAAGGAGGACTACAGTCGTTCCCATGCCCGTACCCGTGAGGTCATCAAGCAGACTTTTGGCCTGTTGAAGGCACGGTTTCGCTGCCTTAGCCGGTCCGGTGGGGCACTCCTCTAAAGGCATGAGAAGGTGGCCAAGATCATCATGGCACGTGTCATGCTGTACAACATGTGTATCCGACAGGACGTGCCCCTGCCCCCTGACATTGAACTGCAACCACCTGATGATGAAGGGGATGAACAAGATGTGGGTGCACATCATCGCGGTGCCGATGCACAAGAGGGACGTGCTGTGCATCAGTCAGTGATTGCACAATATTTCTAACACACATGGGTGCAGAGGCTGACATGAAAGTTAGACAGAGGGCACTGGGTGTGGGAGTACATGTACACTATGCACTGTATATCAATAAATGACACATATGCAATAAGGAATGTTTTCGCACAAGAGTGTATTTAACTGTCCAAAAAAGATTAAAGTGCTCAAACCCTCCACCTCACACAACCTCTCCCCCCTCCCCCTCCCCCACAACTCACCCACACACCCTCAACCCCCTCCCCCTCCCCCACAACTCCCCCACACACCCTCACCCCCATCCCCCTCCCCCACAACTACCCCACACACCCTCACCCCCTCCCGCTCCCCCCACAACTCCCCCGCACACCTTCCCCCTCACCCCCTACAACTCCCCCACACACCCCCCCACAACTCCCCCACACATGGTGTCCAAGTGTCTATTGCCTTCATCAGGCTGCCCCGTCTGCATCCTTCCACTTCCTGCACCTGGTGGCGGCATGTCCCAGCGGCGCAGGGTGCGCGCTGACCTGCGTAGGGGGCTGGTTTGGGTGGAGTTTGAAGAAGAAGGGGTGGCCGCTTGCTCCATTCTGGGGTCTGTACGCTCAGCCTCCATGGAATCTGCAATGCGGGTGAGGACCTGCCTCAGGGCAGCCACCTCCTTGCATGATCTATTGGTGCTTTCCACAATGACCTGCCTCAGGGACGCAGTGTTGTCGCGGCCCTCCTGCCTTGCTTGGGCACTGTCTGCGACTAACTGCCTCACTAGGGCAGTGAGCTCCTCCTGGCGCTGTGCTGCGTGTCCTGCCTGCTGCACCCCCGCCTGTACACCAGTGGAGGTGGAGGGTGCATGTGTGACAAGGGCAAATCCATTTGGGTCCTCTGTGGAACTCATGCTCCCATGTACGGACTCTCCCCCAGACTGCTCCGGGGTGGTGTCATGGTAGGAGTCGACAGTTGTAACCTGGGGTGATGGGGCGGGACTTGGTATTACAGGTAGGTCCGAGGAGTCGTCCTGGACAGGCACACACACCTAGTCCTGCACGTCATCATCTGTCAGGGGTGCCATAGCTGCCGCCTCCCCAACAGAGCTGTTCTTTGCAGATTGTGCCCCATCGACTGTATCCTTTGCAGGTGTCACAGTTGTTGTGGGGACTGTGGTGATGGGCCTTAGCGACACCAGTGCCGTTGCATCTTGGGCTGTTTTTGTCTTCAGTGCCTGTCGTGGATTGTGTGGGCCTTTCGAAGTGGAAGGCCTGTTGCCTTCATCCCTGGCCCTCTTCCGGGGTGTAGTCGCCTGTGGGGGTGAGTCCCGGGCCTCGCTGTCAGGATCTGAGCCTGTGGGGGACCAAGAGAGGGACAGCATGAGTGATGGTTTGACAGGCATCATGCATACATTTGTATTATTGCTCTTCTACACATTATAGGGGATTAGGCAGTGGAGTTTTGATGATCACGTTGCTTGCTATATGGGTGGAGCATGCAGGCATCCGTCGGGGTCACTCATGTTGGCGCGGGTGTATGCTATGTGACATGCATTTCTGTTGTGGCCTGCGTGAAGTGTGACTTATGCCATTTTCATATTTGTGTGGTGTGTGTCAGGTATGGCATTGCCATGCTGCATGCATGTGCATTTGTCTGTGCTGACGACATCTAGGCAGGGAATGTGCATGTATTGTGCCATGCATTGCCTCTTTAGACAGACAAATTGGTGGACTATCATCATAGTTTGCATTACAGTGTTTTCTTAGGACACTCACCTCCTTCCGCCGATGAGGTGGCGCCACTCTCCATCTCGCCCACACCTTCGATGGCCTCTATGCTAATCGTGCTGGCGCAGATCTCTTCCCACCGGCTTAGCTTTATTTGTGAGCTTGGTCCTCCACCAGTAGCCATCGCCTGGCAACTGTTTGAACTGTTTGCCGACAGGATGTTCCTGACTCGCAGGCGCAGGTCATCCCATCTTTTCTGAAAATCCTTTATTGTGCGGGGGTGTTGCCTACCGCGCTGACTCTTTGGGCAACAAGTTGCCAGATTTATTTTTTCTTTATCACTGCCTCTCTCTTGAGGCTGTTTGCGAAAACAACCTCGACATTGTCAGCCAGGGTCTCAGCCAGCATTGTTAGTTCATCCTCATTAAAGCGCTCTTTGCGCTGGCGGGAGGTGCCTATTTTTACTGCCTGGGGCATGGTTTTGTTGTGGGAGGTTGATGTCTGTAGTCAGCAATATGCTCCAGGTCCTGTGTGCTGAGGATGGCAATGGATTGTGTTTTGCAAAATGGCCACCGTGCTCTTTCCCATTCCTGGTCGATGACGTTACTTGCGGTTCCGCTTATTTACAGGCACCACTTATAGCGGTCACCGCTAATAGTGGTGCCCACTAATGCCGTTTCCATTGATGCCGGTAGTGCTGTCTGCGCCTTTCCATGATGCCGCTAAGGGCCATTTTTGGACTTTAGCAGCATGCCGGTAATGTTGTTACCTGCATGGCGCAAAGCTTGTGCATGCAAAGTCATAATAGCCCTCTATTAGCAGGCTCTTTACTACACGGACACAGTATTTGCTCCATGCTGGTAAGGACTGTTACTGACCTCCAACCTCGTAATGACCCCCTGTGTCTCAGAATATCGAGAGGATGGGAGCTATCCGGGGGATACATTTCCTAAATAAAGATATGGTTTTCCACATTTCTATCGATTCCATGGACTGCAATCCCAGCTCAAATCATATAAAACACATTGGCAACGAGTTGGGGAGTCTCAGAACCTTCCTCCAAAATAGCCCCTCCAGCATTTCCCAATCCTTCCATGTCAGAATAAACAGCAATTCTGCACTGTATGTTAGAATCTGCACCACCTTCTGCTTGTAGAACTTAAGAAGGGGGAGAGCTGAAAAGGCCCCATACATCCTGTGTAAAGCTTCTCCCTGGGCTGCTAATCTTCCCACATTAACTCGCAGTATAGAGAGATGTGCATTTTCATCCAGATTGTTATTAATTATAATGCCTAAGTAGGTTATAAATTCCACCGTCTCCAATCTTTCATCCTCCACCCTCCATGAACGGGCACCTTTTATGTTTCCTGCGTGCCGATAACATAATGAGGACTTTAGATTTTTTAACATTAACTTGCATGCCATTCTACTTCAGATATATCATGAAGGCACTTAGCCTGCGCTGCAGTCAGGTCAGTGTTTGGTCAATAAAGACCAAGTCAACTGGCATACAGGACTCAAGGCAAGTCGGTGTAATGAATTTTCAGAGGGAAGGGTCATATCATTCTTTGAGACTCCCCCAAATTGGACATATAGAGATTAAATAGGATGGGGGCCAGAGAGCACCACGCTTCAGCCCTTGATAGGTATATATTTTCCTTGATAGCACCCCATATGCTGACAATCTTACCTGGACCAATGTATTAGAGTATAATGCTCAGATTGCCTTAATCAGGTCAGGAGTGTAGTTCCACTACACTAGTTTGGACCATAGCCCTTGCCTACTAACCCCATCAAAAGCTTGCTCAAGGTCCATGAAGATCAAGTAGATATTCATCTTGGCTTCCATGGCCCTCCGCTTCAGGAAATTCAACGGAAAGTGCCGACTTCCTTCACAAACCCTTTTTGACTTGGGTCGAGCCAATCCGATCCCACCGCCCATGCGTTTAGCTCTCTTAGCAGGACTGATACAAATAACCTGCCCAGGGTATCCAGAAGGGCGACCGGGTGATCGTTTTTCAGATCGCAACGATCGCCCTTCTTGAGAATTTCCACCAAGATCACCACCCGCCATGTAGCAAGAATCTGTTTTGTCAACATGACCTGATTAAAAAGCTTGATCATAAAATCCCTCAGACACCTGCATTTCCCTTCAGCATATGGTTGGGTAGGCCATCTGATCCAGCCTCCCTCGATGGGCTCATTTTCACTATCACTCTTCCAATTTCCTCTTTATCAAGCGCAAATGACCACCTGTCCCCCACCTTCTGATTGCGCTTATTTACAACTTCTTCGCTCAATGTGAACAATTTCGTATAGTGGTCCACCCATCTTTCCTTTTGCACTTTGCCAACTATATGCGCAGGCTTGAAACCCCATTATTGATGAGTTCCCATAAGTTCCTTGTATTCTTTTTAAAAACTGCCCTCAGCATTAATTCTACATCTTGTTACATGTATATCCTCTGAGGTGATATATCTTAATTTCGGGATGTAATGCAGCAATGTAATCCCATTCCAGTGGCTCAAGATTAAATTATTGTCTGTTTGCAGCAGTCTTTCTAGACAGACTCTGTTTTCATCGCATAAATTATTGGGTCGAGGTCCATAAGACTCAAACTTTAGTTTAGCATCCTGAAGCTGCTTCTGGGAGGTCTTTGCTGGTTTAGACGAGGATCCATCCCCATGCAATTGTACAGAAACTGTGCCATCCACTAGGAATTTCCTCTTTTCTTCTAAGGTCCTGAAGGGGTGTTTGATTGAAAAATTGTTAGCCCTTTGGCCCTTCAATTGATCACTTAATGAGTAACGAGGAGGGGCTTCAATTGTTAGCTAACATACTTGCCGATGTATTTCCACGAATTCCGATCAGCTCGGGTTTCTCCAATCGCCGGCTTCCTCGTCCCTAGTGATTGTTTTGAGCACTCAGACAGGATTCGGAAATCAATTGCGAAATCAAAATTTTCAGGCAAACTCTGGAAGTTGTTATTTAGTGACGCTATTTGTCTTACTTGAGCCTCATTCGATTCTTTGGCCTCCACACAAGACTGTGTCTTTCCATAATGTTTGGGATTCAGGACAGTAATGACAGGAGGGGGCATATGCAGGTTTCTCATAAAAGCCTTTGATCCATTTGACTTTAGTTTATGCTCTGCCTTCAGATTTTTTGCTTTCTTTAAGACCTGGGGTACTGCCCTCCCCCACCCCCAATGTAGGTTTCCCCCCTTGGTTGTTTGTGTTTTATGAAAAATTGAAAAGATATTCACACCACCGGGTACTGAGGAGTCCTCTCCCTTTGGGGCCGTAGAGGCTTTGGCCAGAGGTTGTTCAATGGAATTATATGACAGCTGATTAGCTGGATTGCGGGACTCCATGGGAGATGCGCCATGTGTGATTTCGCTTACCCCAGCCCTACCTCTCCCCTTTGGCCATTCTTTATTCAGTGGCTGTGCATCTTGTGAAAGTGATCTGGGCAGCACAGTCTCATTCTGACGGGGCTCTATCGGCTGCAAAGCTTTGTATTGGCTTATCATCCATTTACAGTCCTCAAACAGGGCTGCCTTCAGTGTGGACTTATCCATTTCTTCACTTCTGGATAAATCACAGAGTCTATTTGGTCAGTTCGCTGAAGTTTCTGCTTCTTTATCTAAACGGTCTTGGACCTTCGTCACAAAGCCTTGTAGAAAAATCATTTTAGAATGGGTCATTGCTATTAAGGTGGCCTGATCCTTCAGGGAATCATTGAGCATTTCATATAGCTTAGAGAAAGAGGCCAAAGATATAGTGAGGGCCGCCATAAGGTTATTATGCAGTTGGGTTATGGCCCCAGAGGAGAAGCCAACCTCCATGTTCCTGTCTTCCACTCGGAACACTGAGTCACGTCTTGCATTACCGGTAGAGATCGAGGATAAACTACTATCAGGTGACTCAAGCTCATCTTCATACGGGGCGGGGGAGTACAGTCCCCAGATCCACTCCCTCTATGGCATTCTGAGACCGTTCCCGGTGTATTGATGTCACATTGGTCCAGGGAGCGTACCTCTTTATTGGCCAATCGATTGCGCTGCTCGAACTCGACCAGGTCTGTTCTTCAAGTCTCACTTTTAGGCTGGCCAGGCTTAGACATTTCTGTTCCTCAATTTTAGATGTTAAATCAAGAATATCATTTGACAAGCAAGCAAACAGCACAGTGGATTTGATTTCTTCCAGCCCAGGAGCTACCCGACCATGCTCTACCCCATTGGAGATCTGAAGAGGGGTAGGGGGTGTATGCTGAGAGGGAGTGCAGGAATAGTCTTTCCAAGGAAACACATTCATCCATGTGAGAATTGCATGTTATAGGACCACCCAACTCATGAATCTCATAATGTTTTTGCTGAAGCTCCATGAGTAGTCAGTGAAGATAGTTCTACATTTATTCCCCTGCAAGCATTGTAAAAAATTTGCATTAGACCTTCTGCTGCTTCTGGACACAGAATTGTAGTTGCAAGCATCTGGGTGAGAGGGATTCGGGAGTTTGCCAATAATACAGATTCATTCAAAACATCTTTTAGACAGGGGACAGAACTAATCTCCCTCACAGCAGCGTCAAATTCCATATCAGGGCTTCACGTGGAAGGCTCTTGTGAATTTGCAGAAAGCTATTCAGTGCAAAGGGTGTCAGTTTGAGAAGGCTCGACCACTGCTATTTTGCCCTTCTGACCAGTAGCTGTAATAAATACATTGTCACTCATAGCAGGAGTTTGCGCGATCTCTGGGAATTTCAGGAGTCTCACTTGTTGTCAGGTCCATGCGCTGATCATCGGCATCTCCACCAAAGCCGGGTTGGCCGGGTCAGCAGCTTCCACAGTTTCCACCGCAGCTATGGGCTTCACACTCCCTTTACCAATGTATCCTTCTGTGAGATGTCAGTATGATGTCGCTCTGAATCATCCCCTCACTGCCACTACCGAAACATGGAAACACTCTCCATCACTCTGAGTTCGCTCTGCGAAGCAGGATTGGTTTTCACCAGTACGGTGGCACGCCAAGGAAGGGAAAGTGTAAACAGACTGCATGGGCTCCACTCTCCACAGAAACACTCTCTGTCACTCCATGTTTATATTTACTTATATGAAATGTACATGTATAAAATTGGGTTGGGCAATTTTGATATATTGAAGTTTTAAGATGTACCTAGATTTCACACATGCATATAATTAATGTAGGGGTCCTATATGAAATGTACATGTACAACCTATACATGTGCATGCCAGGAATGACATTGATGTGAGTTTCAATTCCAATCGAAGACCTTTAAGAGATGGACATTTACTACATAGTATAAAATATACATCTCGTATAGGCCTGACTTTGATGTGAATTTTAATATAGGTGACTTATAGGAGAGATACAGTGCATACTTGCATGAAATGTACATGTAGAAAAAGTACATGTACACGTATTTGTAAATGTAAATGTACATGTGCTTGTATGACATGTACATTTCAGGATGGACTTTAATGTGAGCTTTCATGCATATGGGAATTGCATAGGGCATGTGCATTTCTCATGAGTTTATACCAAGCTCTCATATGCTGCTAATATGCCAAACACTGATACGCCACACATTCTTGCACCATACTCACACACCATATGCTCACACTGCGCACACACCACACGCTTACAAGGTTGTGTTAAGGTGCACTGCAAATCACACACCTAGTCAGAATACTACTCAATGATGGAGGACTCAGGTGCATGTCAAAACCCAGCTTTATTCAAACAATCTATGCTGGGACAGCATACACGCATTTCATTCTAACAGCTCTCAACATTTCCAACGATTGCAAGCAAGTTTTCTACCAACATTACGTCAGGAATAATGTCACATTACATTATCAGTCTACAAAACCTAGGAGGAGTGGGGTTGATTAATGGCTCAAACTATGCATAGGATGTATAGGGGTTAGTCACTCTATTAGTAGTGTGAGAAACCAGAAGGTGTCTCACCCGCTTATCCCGCAGGTTCTCTCTCTCAGGTGGCCAGGGCACGACCAACACCTTTGGATCCAGAAACTGGGAGTGGACCAGTGCAGGAGGATCACCTGGGTGAGTGGTCTTCGGGGACTGGGAGTAGGACACCTGATGGTGAGACGCGGTATCCCTCTCCCTGCAACACCTTTACCCCATCCTACCCGGTAGGATATATGGGAACTCTACCCCCCTTTCCCTGCATGAACACTTTCACATGGACAGCCCGCTCTGGGAGAAAACAGACTCACACCCGACAGTGTACCTGACATGCCCTACTACTATGGTCAGGCAATTACTGGTAACCATTTACACCTGACTTCCATTAAGCTTCCCCACGCAGATAAAAGGTGGAGCACGGGAGCACTGTCTGAGCGAGGCAAAGCACACAAAGAAACAACAGAAAGACGGCAAACAAAGAAGGGTGCACAAGAAGGGAGATACCCTTGACCTTTCTGGCGGAAAGCTGTTAGTTTCTAGAAACATTTGATTAAAAAGCGTAAGGCGAGGAAGCCAGACTGAAGAATCTTGTATTGTGGGTTGGAGATACCCAGGGCCCTCCTGCACGACTGACCAAGTCGGGGAGAAGCATCAGCTGCTGGGATACCATCCTTGGCTCCAAGATCAAAGAAAGATCAATACAGCCGGTGAGGTGGGGAAAACGATGCAAGACCGGTCTGTTTTGAAGTCCAGGTTGCAAGCGGCAACGATGTATAATGAGCGCAAGAATAAAGATTGGTAACATGTGTGATGAAAGACGTGGTGAAAGCCTAATGGCTAATGGATGTTTGAACTGTAGAGGAGAAGCTGAATGCTTCTGTAGGAAGTCCTGCCCCCCCCTACCTCCGCTATGTTGGAAGCCTGAGATTGTGGCATGCTTAACACCAACAGTTGTGACCATACCACAGAGAGTATTCAAAAGAAGGTACCCTCTGAGAATGCCCTACCAAATGTATTCCCAAAGAGACGATACTCTGAGGGAGGAACTCCCTGAAGAGATATGAAAAAGAGCAAAAGAGGAGCTAGTGAAGTCACGAAAAACGAGCGTGGTGCCTCGAGAAGACTGACTGAAGAGAAAATGTATAGACCTTATAGAAACTGATGACGAAGTTAAGAATTGAATAAACTTTCATATGCGGAGAAAGGATTGCACGTATGTGACGCTCTGCAGAAAATGAAAGCCGTTAATAACTGTACAGATGCTGTGACGCAAGTAGATTAATTAATCTTAGAAGCTGGCTATAAGTAGGGAATAGACTGCAGGCAGAGCCGCCATTGTATAGAAGTGTGACATTGGGGACATGAATTTAGTAAGCCCAGACCCATGAAGAGGAAAGGCAGAGAGCTGTGTCACAGCAGGAATAAAGCTGAGATTGTGGACATGAATGGTGAGGTCTGGTACCAAAGCTGAAAGCAGCCAAGGCGGGTTATCTATTCTTGAAGGCAGTGAACGAGCAAACCTGAATCATCCCTTGTTAGGTGCTTAGAAAGAACAGCAAGCGTGCCAAGTTTTATTTATTTAAGACATTTAATTGCTGCAAAATGGATCAAATCTTGGTCTCCTATCATGTGAGCCAAGGATGGTGTCATGGCCACTGGGCAAGGACCATAAGCTCCACTGCGCCAGGCTCATGAGTAAGTGTGCTGTGTACACTTTATTCTGGTGCGCGTGCCTTTCTTTCCCTGCAGAGCCTCCACGTGCCTCCAGGTCAGGCGTGGCCATAGGAGTTAATTGGGCTGCACGTGCAGCATCCTCTAGGAGTGGCAGGGTGGGGCTACGAGTCGGAACAAATGGGCATGGCCAGGACTAGGCTATTTAAGCCTACCCCGCCCGCATGCAGATGCTTCGCGTTAGTCTGCTTACTCCCTTTTTCTCCATTAGGGCTTGCTTCTTGCACCGCAACTACCACTGGGCCTCATATCACCTATTGGGGAAAAGGAAAGACATTACAAGAGATACAGACAGTAATCAAGGAAAAAGACATTACAAAAGGATACAGACAATAATCATTATTGAAGGACCCTTACCTTTGAAGTGGTTCAGCCACAGCCGGTCTGGGCTGCCACGCACATGGACCAGTGAAGAAACTCGGTCTATCTAAAAGCGCTCCTGCAGTGAGAAGCAGGACGGAGAGCTCGCCATCATAATTAAACAGGTGAGACTATATGGGTAGGCACATGCTCACCACATTCTGGGAAGAAGGGTTTGAGGGAGACCACAGTCATATCACAGCATTCTCGCAGCCTCTCATATTCTCTCTGGGGCAATACCAACAACCAGCAGCAGTCGTCAACAACAGGGGAGCAGGGGAAGAAGCCTGACGAAAGGGAGCCAGTTCCAGGGAGGGCTGCAACCATGCCCCAACATCCCCGCAGAGACCAGGTGATCATAACAGAAAGCGAAGCCTCTCCGAATCTCTGCCTGGGCATTATGAAAACCTCGGAAACACCAGTTGGCCCAACTACTGGGGGAACTACGGGCAGAAGTTCATGCCTCCAGACAAGAAACCAATGCCTTAAGGAGGGGCCTTATTGTAGCTTGTGAACAAACTGACGACTTGGCAAGACAAATGCTTCAGACCCACGCAGGTCGGTTCCATTACCTGAACCGATGGGATGGGCTTGCCCATCCTCCGATGCCACAGCCATCACCATCAGTTCAAGTGGTGCTTCCAGGTGCAGTGCCACTGGCCTCGTCCGAATGCTTTACAGGTGACCACAATTAGTACGCTATATTCATTAACCATTGTCACCTCCACTTTTTGTGCCGGCCTGGGGCTTTTCCTAACGATAGCGCAAGAGTCGCCTTTGTTTTTTCATATTTAGGAGGCAGCGCAGTGGACTGGTCGATACCATTAGTAAACCAGGATGATCCACTACTCCGAAACTTTGGGGAATTCCAGCAGGAGAGGGAAACATTTTTGCTAGATACACCCAAGGACAAGCCCTGGATATTGAACTACTGTAACTCAGGCAGCGAAACCAAGATCTGTTGACCTACATCGCTACTTTTAGTCGTCTCATAGCACAGACAAATTGGCCAGAAGAGAAGAGGACCACACTCTTTTATCGGGCATTGCGTGTGGAACTAAAAGATGTTCTAGCCCAAGTGGTCAATCTTCCAGAAGGTAGTGCGGATTACATCAATCTGACTGTGCAGCTTGACCACAGGTTTCAGAATTGAAAAATGGATCGCACAAGGACTGAAGGGAGGTCGGTCTATATGCGACCCCGGGACAACCAAACTAAAGCCCATGAACAAACCGAGCCAATGCAGACCGGGGGATTACAGGCTCCTATCTCCAAGGCTGAGTGAGAAAAGAGAAGACAAAAACAACTCTATTTATACTGCGGAGGAGCAGGACATTACCTACAGGAATGCCCGGTAAACCCCCCCAAGAAGATAGTTGGTTCGACGGACAATGGCAACAATGAAAAGGAACAAAACCCAGAAAACTCCAACGCCCGACAAGCGTAGGGGTCCACTTGTCAAGTGAAAAGAAGGAATCTGTACAGACCTCACATCTGGTCATCCCGGTACTTTTGGTCAACTACCAACAACCGTCAAAGGTACATGCCTTGGAGGCATATATTGATAGAGGAGCCGTGGGAAATTATATTGATCAAGATGTGGCCGCACGAATAGGCCTTCCTCTCCAGCAAAAGCTGATATCGGAAAACGTTACAACAGTGGATGGTTCTCAGTTGTCAACCGGCCCAGTGACGCAACATACCGAAGAAGTCATGCTGATGTGTCAGGATGGTCATCAGGAAGACATCTCTTTTGATCTCATAGGAGCTCCCCAGTTCCAGATGATCTTAGGAATGCCTTGGCTGGAAACCCACAACCCTAGGATCGACTGGCGAAAACGAGTGCTGACCTTCCCTCAAGAATGTGCTAACATCTGCTACCACAGAAATGTGAAGAGCCGGGAACTCAAGGTAAAATCTTTCCTGGGGCTCTCTGGTTCCCTAACTCCTGAATACCTGGATTACCAGGATGTGTTCCAGAAGGAGCAAGCGAACACCCTGCCTCCACACAGACCTTACGACGGCCAGATCGATCTGGTGATCGGAGCACAAATTTCCTGCATTCGAATGTACTCACTAACAGAGCAAGAAAACCAGCATCTGAGATCTTATCTGGATCAATATCTAGCTAACGGCTTCATCCACCTGTCTATGTCCCCTGCCTCCTCGGCTCTCTTTTTCGTACCAAAGAAAGAGGGCAACTTAACAACTTGTATAGATTATAGAGCGCTTAATCAAATCACGGTAAAGAACAGATACCCCCTGCCACTCATCCCAAAGCTTCTAGACCAGGTAAAGAATGCTCAAATTTACACTAAACTGGACCTACGAGGAGCCTATCACCTTGTGAGAGTTTAAAAGGGGGACGAGTGGAAGACGGCATTCCAAAACAAATATGGGCTTTTCGAGTATCAGGTCATGCCTTTTGGACTATGTAATGCGCCGGCGGCGTTCCAATTCTTTATGAATGATATGCTTCATGAGTTATTGAACGTTTGCGCGCTCGTCTACATAGATGATATTATTATTTACTCGGCATCCAAGAAGGACCACGTCGGCCATGTAAGAGCAGTTTTGGAAAGGTTCGAAAGCATCAGCTGTTTGCCAAATTAGAAAAGTGTTTCTTCCATGTTACGGAAGTTGAATTTTTGGGCTTCATGCTCACACCACGAGGGGTACACATGGACACACGCAAGGTGGATGCTATCCTTCAATGGCCATCACCAACATCCACAAAAGAAGTACAGAGGGTGCTCAGATTTGCTAATTTTTACTGTCGGTTTATTCCAAGGTTTTCGCAAATAGTTCATCCAATAACCTCCCTACTGAGAAAAAATAAGAAATTATTTTGGTCGCCTGAAGCAGAGAACGCCTTTCTGGAGCTGAAACTTGCCTTCACCACAGAACCAGTTCTTCGACACCCTCGACCAGACCTGCCATACGTGGTCGAAACAGACGCCTCCAACGTAGCCATGGGAGCAGTATTATCGCAAAAGGACCCTGACACGGGGCTATTACATCCCATAGCGTTTTGGTCCTGTAAGTTTTCTGCGCCAGAATTGAACTATGCAATCACTGACATGGAACTACTAGCGATTAAGGGAGCCTTCAAAACATGGAGACACTATCTTCTGGGAGCAAGACACACGGTCACAGTTATCACAGATCACTGTAATCTACAATACTTGAAGACTGGCAAGGCCCAATCCTCACGCCAGCGTCGCTGGGCTCTCTTCTTTGCCATTACTTACAGACCAGGAGTACCCAATGGGAAAGCAGACGCTCTGTCATGCTTGGGTGAGGACAAGGAAGCTTTCACCACATCCGAGCCTGTGGCTATCATTCGCAAAGAACAGATCCAAAACCAAATTGCCGCAACCGCCTGTTTGGATGACTTGAAAACCGATCTCCAATCTTGGATTAACCAAACAGCACAACAGGAGTGGCTAGTTAGAGGAACCGATACACCATCAAAAATTATCTACCCTATTTTCAGGGGAGACTATATATTCCGGACAAGAAATTACAAGACTAGATAATAGCAAATTACCATGAATCATTAGTGGAAGGACACCCAGGGATTGCCAAGACTGCTGGAGCTAAAATACAAAAGGGCTATTGGTGGCCAACCTGGAGAAAAGACATTGCCCAATTCATTGCGACCTGTGGTGTCTGCGCGCAACACAAACCTCAGAAGCTAAGTCCAGCAGGGTTACTACGTCCTTTGGCTGTACCCCCAGCACCATGGCATACCATGTCTATGGACTTTATCACTGATCTTTCTCCCTACAACGGGTTTAACACGATCCCGGTTATTGTAGACTTATTCTCCAAGATGGCCCATTTTATTCCATTAAAGGGGTTTCCCACTGCTTCCGCCCTTGCCACCGTATTTTTGGAGCAAATTGTCAAGTTACACGGTTTGCCATCGGTATTGGTCTCAGATCGCGGAACACAATTCATCTCAGCACTCTGGAGGAGGTGCTGCAAAATAGCCAAAATTGATCTCCAGCTATCCACGAGCCAAACCGAACGAACCAACTAGACACTGGAGCAATACCTGAGGTATATGTTACAACAAACTGAAGAGTCCTGGAAAAACATTCTTTGGTTGACCGAATTTGCCTACAATAATTCCATCCACACTAGCACAGGACAGACGCCATTCTACACAGTGCATGGTTGACATCCTCGAACATCCACTTTTGATTCACTTGACAAATTGGAAATGCCAGCAGTTACAACCTTGCACAAAAGAATCACTTAAACCCTTAAATAAGCAGTTGAAAATCTGACCAGAGCCAAAGAACAACAGAAAAGGTTTGCAGATCGACACCGAATAGAGGCGCCACATTATCAGGTCGGGAATAAAGTTTGGTTGGCATCCAAGAACATTCCCTTGAAAGGACCACGAGCCTTCCGCCCCAGGTACCTGGGGCCTTGTCCCATCAAAGCCATAATTAACCCTGCTGCCATGAAATTAGATTTACCATCTAATATACAGATCCATCCGGTATTCCGTGTTTCTCTCTTTAAACCGATGAAACCAGGTACTCAGACTGAGGCACCACCCGAGCCCGACATCATAGAAGGAGAACCAGAATACAAGGTCAAGACTATTCTGGATTCCAACATAGTACGATCTAAACTGTACTTCCTTATAGACTGAAAAGGTTATGGACCTCAAGACCGTACATGGGAACCTAGTGACTTCGTCCATGCTCCACAACTAATCAGACAATTCCATCACAACAACCCCTCTGGAAGTCTTAAACATTTAAAACTGGGTAGATCACTCCTGATGACAAAAAAGGAGTTTTATGATATTCAGGCTTCCATCTCACCGATACTACTAGACTTTCATCAGATGAATTTGTAAGGGCCAGATTCATGGAATATATTGTGCGGTTAAAAGGGACTTTGTGCTGCAAACCGCACACAAACCTCAGTTTATCGATTTATGGAACTGTCTGCATGGCACTTTTTCATACTTTGTGTGGACTTTGCGCACGCTCTGCACGACTCTGTGATCGGCCGAGTGCTTTGCGCTAGACTCCACACAGGGGGTGGGCATGGCCTGCGCAGGGACTGGTGCAGGGGGTGAAACACGCAAAATGAGGAAGCACATGGGCATTATGAGGGATGGGCCACAGGCAGTCCATACTATGCCCACAAATGCGCACAAAAAAGTGGTTTCATGGATGTGACCGCACAACATCTCGCCTGCGAAATGCCCATGGAAAGCCCTTGATTTTTCCGCCATCTGAATGCAGACGCAGAGACACTTGCACATGGGATTTGCAGCACAGAGGTGATTTTGCATGTCGGATTTAGGGGTTGCGTGCATGCATACCGGGATCCGATTGGACTTAGGGGTGCTCGTATGCAGCGTAGCAGGGTGCAGGGACGGTTTACGGGGGTTCACACGCAGTTTGACTGAAAATGACATGAGTTACGGGAAATGGTACGCATGTTTTCGGGGTGTCGGTTGCAGTTATGGGGACACCATGCAGTGTCCCCTAAGTGCTGGCTTGGTTTTCACAGGGTGTGTGTGTTGGCGCCCGGGGAGGCGACAAAGGTAGGTGAATGTGGCTGTTTTGGCTTTGCGTGGGGGTGTGATGGGGGTGTTCCGACCATGACTTGCAAACAGGCCTACTTTGTGGGAACAATTCCATGAATACGCGGAGTGCGCAGATTTCCTTCTGCACGCAGGCTTGCGCTGAGTCATCCTCACCACGCAGGCTTTGCAGGATCTCTGCACACATTTCCATGAATTGGCCCCAAAATCCTTATGAGGGCAACAGTTGCATGGGAACTTAACATTTGGGAAACATTTCTTCCAGGTCATTGTCACAGAGAATTCAGCACTTAACAGCTACTTCAAGAACACTCATTCTGGTTTCTAGATCAATCTTATTAAGAACGTATTTAATGTAAAAGTTGCAGGTTTCTGTTATATTCTGGAATTGCAAACAATTGCACCATACAGCACCATCCTGCCCTTTTGTTCTCCACCTGCACGTACCTTTTACACAGTCTATTCTTGACTGAGCCAATCTTGGCCTCCAGGCTCGGCAGTCCCAAATGATGTATTATTCCATAGTTTGCCTATGGTTTACCACAATTAGTGCCTTGTCCTGCTCACATATATTCTTACCCTGTTCATATATACCAAGAAGACATAAAGGTTTTGCAAAGATGGAACTACGTTTGGGTAAAAACAGGAAGCAGGGATCCCCACTCCTAGCTATGTTAACGAGGACTTGGGAATATGCTTGCAACAAATGAGGGGAGAGGACACAAACACAAATTGAAAATCAGAGCAGCTGGTCACGTGTTCATCCAGATAATTGCAGGAGAACAAAATAAGATGCAGAGAAAACCAGAGAACCAGTAGACAGCACCAGCAACGATGCACATGCTTTTAGTCAGCAAAAAGCAAACTCGCATGTGCGGGTTGTTTTGAAACCAGAATCCAGAGGCAGGGGTGTCAAACAAGCTGTGATCCCTGGGTGTCAGTATTTCAACCTCTTCACAGGCCACGGAAGTGCCATTCTTATGTTGTGGAAGACTACTGGGACATTTATGGCCAAGTGGGTTTAGTATACTCTGAAGGCATCATGAAATAAGACACAGACAACAGATTCAAAGTTTTAAAAAAAAAAGATTAGTAAATCAAATGTCAGGAACCATCCAAGAAGGCCTAACTTGCTCTATGCTAAGGTGGGGTTTCCCTATTTGAACGAAAGTAAGGAAAATCTGAGTTAAAGGGTTCAACTTAAAAGTCTGTCTGTGTCCAAAACCTAACCTTGCCCTCACAACTAAAGCTAAACAATGTGTAGGGATGTCAATAATAAAAGAAATGGTGACCAACACAATGCTCTGAGCTTCTTGCAGCTCTTAGCTTCCTTTTCAGCTCCCCTCCCCCAAGTTCAAGACAGTTCCACAAATGTTTCAAGATTACCTTTCCTAAATTCAAGGTAATATAGTTCCACACAATCCTCGGGGTTCCCTTCCCCAAATTCAATGCAACCGAGTTCAAACGGAAAAGGGGTCTTGAGTCTTCGTCCTCAAGACAGTATTTGCAGTTCATCAAGTCTCAGGGTTCCCTTCCCCAAGACTTCAGTGTAGCAACTTGTGCTGGTTTCAATCTTTCAAAGTTCAACACATACCTAGGTCAACTTGGACCGCCTTCTGAAGGGCATTACCAGTTCACCCACAGTGCTCCTTCTTTTCTCATATCACAAGGTCTTTGTCTTTCACAATTCATGGTTCCCTGCTCTACGCACAGTTTTCAGACCACACGGTGCACTCATCACAGGCCGCTCAACCAGGAACCATTGGCTCTTCATCCCACACAGGTTCTTCTGTACTCACCCCGGTGTACAGATTCACATTCACTTAACTTCTCCTTGTCAGCCTCTTGGCCTTAAGTGCAGGTTCACACTCTCCTGGCTTCTCATAGTTACCCTCTTGGCTTTGCCATTATGTGCCACACTTTTGTTAGCCAGTCTTTGGCCTTGCCACATTGTATCCATTCATAAAGTTCACTTGAAGGTGTTTTTATGTATTCCCCACCTTTCTGTTGCACTCTTTGACACTTGTGCTCTTTTCCGTAGGCTGAATGCAAGTGGGCACTTTCCTTTTTAGCTTTCACCAGCTATTAGCTTTTGCCCATAAAGTTTAATTCAGTTCCATATTCAATATGTTAAATTTAGTTTTGTTTCCAGGTTTCATTCAGTTCAGCAGTAAATGTGCGTGATTTAGCTTTACTTCAAGTTTTCATTCAGTTTGAGATTCAATTTACGTATTTTAACTTTCATTCAGGTTTTCATTCAGTTCGGCATTCAGTATAGTTCTTATAGCACTTATGTGCTTATGCATAGCCTCCTAGGAGCACCCTGTCTCTGTGTGCCCTTCCCTTGCACTCACTGGTACTCAGCGTTGGGCTACTCTGCTGCCAGATGGCTTCACAGGCTGGCAGGCCAGACTCTGTAATCCTCGCTCGCTCTCTAGGTGCTTCCTGTCACATGCGGACGGCTCTTCTTCTGCTCCACGGACAGTGTCCTCTCCTTCTTCTCTCTTGCTTGCAGCTCCAGCTGCTTTCGCTCAACCAGTGAGGCTCCCACACCTGTGGCAGCCTAAAGGCCCATCTCGCTCTGGGCTCCACAGGATCTCTGGACATCAGACGTGCAGGGCATCCTTGCTCATGCCTTTCACAGTCTCTTTGTCAAGAACCATGATTATTACAAATACCTAGCAGTGTCTAAACATTGCCTTCAACAGTACTTTTATTGTTGGGTGACTAATCTGTGCGCAAGGCTCCAACTAGATCCCATTACTGCCACCAATGTGACAAATCAACTTTCGGGGCACCGGTCATCCAGGGATGAATATCAGTTTTGAAACCATCAATCAGCCACACACCTCTAGTACACGAGAAGGGATCCGAACAGGTCAGACACACAAGCGAATTCTAAACCTTTGTGTCCAATTTTGGTAATGTGGATGGAACAGCAGGCTTATCTCCGCAAAGTGGTAGATGGTTGGTTAGTTGCAACACAGCAAAAATACAATTAGTACTCAATGAGAAAATGGACTGTCCAGTCAAGATTGTATAACAATATTCACTTTATTATTATCACAACAGAGAGTTCAAGCACACTACAAAATACAATATACTCTGTAAAGGAACGCAGCGGACAGACAGTTTCAAGAAGGAAAGGGGAAGCACTCTGGGTACTGGCAGGAGGGTAGTCAGTTAAGCGTAATAGTTCCAGGATACTTGGTTTCAGCACAAAGGGAGCAATGGGTCATACAATGTCACTAGGGGCCTTCACAGAAGGACCAGGGGGACAGGGTCAAGCCAATTTCATGGTGCTTTGCAGCTTCTGCGCCAGAGTTCAATGTGGGCGACAGCTGCGAGTATCAGGCAGTAGGCAGTTTGGCGAGTGTGGCTAGATGGATAGCAGCAGGCTGGCCTACACAGTGGCACAGGGTCAGAAAATGTTGTCTCAGTGCTGTTTGGCGGGTCTGAAGCACTGGTGAAGGCGTCTCGGATGACATTAGTGACTGTGGCATGACAACAATCAGTGGTGCAGTCGGTTGCAGCTCGAGGGGCTCGACTGGCCCGAAAATGTCCTTTAAGGTGGAACTCTGATTGATCCTTGTCGATGCACTCCACATAGCTTCTTCACTGGGCTTCTGTCCTCCTTTAAGGCGGACAACCCAAAGCTGAGGCAGCAGCCTTGCCTTTGTTTTGGTTCAGAGACTCTCTAACACTTCCCACTTAGGAAGCTTGCTTGCAGAACCTAGCAGGGCACGCTGTGTGCTGGCTGGGTACTGGTTCTGGAGCTGCTGGAGGGTTCTCTGGATTCAGCATCTCTGTCTGTTCCCTGGGAAATGTTTAGGGGAGGGATCATGCTTCCCCCTTTGGAACTCCTGGCCTTCCTTCACTGGTGGAAGCTGTAAAACAGACTATACCTTCAGCCAGGGCCTAAATGAGTTCTTCTTGTTACTCCTTGCAAAGTGTTCATATGATCTGCATGAAAGAGGGTCTCACCCCTCTTTTAAATCCAAATGGGCCACAGTGATTGGTGATGGCTAACACCTACCTTAATGAACCAATCCTGGGTCCCCACCAGCAATCGCCTATATGCACAAGGTCATAACCAGAGTGCTTTGCAACAGAAAGTCCCACCCATCTTCCTATCTGTTGAACTAAATGCACTAGAATAGCACCAACTCACCATTAAGCACTTTCCTCAGGAGCACCCATGTGGCACTAGGATAATGCCTACCTGCCACTTAAAATGTGTGTATAGGCGCGCTATAAATAAAATATCATATCATATCACTTTCCTCAGGCGCACTACTCAAGTAGTGGTACTAGAACAACACATACATGCCATGCAAAACTTTCCACAGGTGCACCTGTGGGACACTCAAGTTGCAACACTTCAATTCATGGCTTACTGGAAAACAGGGAAATATGCATAGTCGCCAGACTCACAGAAAGAAAAACCACTAAAACCTTATTTAGGGCGAACTGAAATCCACATTAATAATGTGACAATGCAATTACTGATTGGCTCGTAGAGGGTTGGCAGAGACCCACAACCTTCAAATATATAACCTGCCGTGCTGTTAAACCATGTATCTTCTTTCCTTCATTAATATCTCCTTTGTCAGTCATCTTCCAGTCGGTCTGCCAATTTCACTCTCTGTTGACAGATGCCCATACTCACCAAGTGCTATCTATACCTGGATTCTTTTCCATCTCTTCTGTCAAAGGAAAGCCGTACACGTGTAGATAGAAATGATCCATACTGTATGGTGGGGAGCTCTGCACATCTATGCACAGAGTCCCAGGAGTTAAATGCTGTAGTAGTCGAGCTTCATTGTTTACTCTTCTTACGTGAACCAAACTGATCACCACAGGCTCCAGTCACCAACTCCCCTCGAGATTCCTCTCACAGTCTCAGCTGACATAATAATGGCAACTCACAAATGTAGTTGGATCTCTCACCTGTCACTCAAAAGGTGTGACCTCTCAGATTAAATAACTTCATGGCATAACACAGCACGCTGATAAGCAGAATGTACCACCAACGTCACTGCTCAACCCAAGAAAGAGAAAGCAAGTCCTCTGCTCTCCATCCACAACTGGTAATTTGGTAATTTTCACAAGAAGCACAGAGACACATAGGCAGCCACTGGCTCCAACTGAAGCAAAGGTGTAAACCATAATCACTCACTTTACTTAGTTACATTTATATTTTCTTCTGCCCCAAAGTAAACCATTTGTTCGAGGTCCTTTTCATCACCGTAATGTGGATTAATAGAGACATTATATCCGTGTTGTTTCCAGACGTGTATTAAATTCTTCGGTCATTGAGTGTGGATCTTCTTGGAGGGAGTCTTGACCTGGCTATTCAGTTGTAAAAGGGGTACTGTTTAATGTGATGAACATCGATTTAATTGTTTAAACTCTTTTTCGTTCACATTTTTGTTGGGGAATTGTAACCCAAAAGTTATATTCAGGCAAATGCAGATCTTAAATAGTTGCATTAAGTGGCACAATGTTAAATGGCATAACCTAGTCCGGGATATGTCCCTTTTCACAAATATTACTTAGAATAGATAATGCAATGTGTAGATCCTGTAGGGATTCACACAGACTCAGGGTTCGATTTTGAACTGTTGCAAAAACTGCAGTAAAAAGCCAACATTCTCCCGTGCAGTTTCCAGCACCACTATTCTGAGGTGCGTGGAAACATTGGAGTCAATCTCTTGTGCTTTCCAGTTGCAATTGCTCAAACTATCTTTCATTTATTTATTTATTTATTACATTTATATAGCACGCAAACAGCCCAAGGGCATTGAGGCGCTGTTACTTGCAAGAGCTTAGTTACAGGGTTACAGAAGTGGAAGAAGTAGTAGGCTACAAACCAGTGCAAAAATGCGAATCAGTACATAATTCCATCAGTACAGCTTATGCAGTGGGTCAGAGGTTAGTATTCAAGGGATATGGAAGGGGCCTTATGTGAAGAGAATAGTTTTCATAGCTTTATGAAAAGAGATGAGGGAGGCCTCACCTCGGAGCGTGGGAGGTAGGGCATTCCAATGTGTGGGTGCGAGATATGGGAAGCTGGATACGCCTGCACTGGCTCTTTTTACTAGGGGCACACAGAGCATGTTGGTATAGGGTGATCTGGTTGGTCTTGTGGAGGAGATGGGGTGGATCCTTTTTGAGAGGTAATCAGGAGCAGTGAAGTGGATGCATTTGTGGGTCAGTGTCAGAGCTTTGAAGATGATTCTTTCCTTTATTTGGAGCCAGTGAGCTAGTTTCCTGGCCTCAGAGATGTGTTCTCTCTTGGCATTGCCTTGGGCTGCATGGAGATTGATTGATTGATATTTTATTTCTATCGCGCTCGTACACAAGTGTTTCAGAGCGCGACAAGGCAAGGGAGGGGAACAGTGGAGAACAAAACAGTGATCTTACTAGGCCCAGTGACATTGAGAACGCGCAAGTGCATGGGAAAGGGGGAGGGCAAAAGTGCATGGAAAGAGGGAGAAGTGGAAAGTGAGAAGCAGAGGAGAAACAGATAAATAACAATAAATAAATAATAAAGGCAACAAACAGTGGTAATGCGGCCAGCAATTTGCAAATGCTAGGTTTAAGGCAGCAGGCAGGGTAGGTCTGATAAGTGCAGGAAGAAAAAGGGGGGTGCTGTATGGGTACAGATATAGACCCCAGTGCAAAGGGTGGCCCGGAGGCAGTGCGGGAGGGTGGCAGGGTAAGCAGGTACCTGGGCCCGAAGGACAGAGGGTGGCCAGGTGCACAGTGCCAAGAGAGAACTGATCAGCAGGGAAGAGGGGGAGCGAAGGCAGAAGAAAAGGGGAAGGTCTTGAGGTGCTTCCGGAACCGGAGATGGTTCTTCTCAAGTTTTAGAGTGTCAGGGAGGCTGTTCCAGAGGGAGCCCCCAGCCGAAGACAGAGATCTACCCCCAGCTCGTTTCTTTGAAAAACGACTGACCCTGAGGGAGTTGGAGGTAGAGGAGCGAAGAGCTCAAGAGGGGAGGTATTTGCGGTGGGATAGCTGAAGGTATTTTGGCCCCAGAAAGCCTTGTGGACAATGCAGAGGGTTTTGAATTTAATCCTTGCATCCACTGGGAGCCAGTGGAGAGATTTCAGAGCTGGAGAGATACGATCCCAGGGCTTGAGGCCAAGGACAAGTCTTGCAGTCCTGTTCTGGATTAGTTGCAGAGGACGGAGAGTAGAGGCAGGTAGATTTAGAAAGAGGCTGTTACAATAGTTCAAGCTAGAGAGAACCAGAACTTGGGATACCATGAGCTTCTGGGGGAAAGAGATGAAAGGCAGAGTACCTCTGAGGAGGTGCAGTCGGAAATTTTGACTTTTTAGAGACCTCAGAGATGTGGGCGGAGAACAAAAGGGTAGAGTCAAAGATGACCCTGAGGTAGCCTCGCAGGTGGGGGTAGGAGGAGGGCCAAGGGAGGCCAGCCAGAGAGTGAGGGGAAAGGATGGTGAAGGTGTGCCGATGAGGAGGATCTCCATCTTGCTGGCATTCAGACAAAGATCATTGGTTGAACACCAATCTTGAAAGGCAGTTAGGCAATCAGAGATGAGAGAGGGAGAGGAGGTGACAGAGGGCAGCCTGAAAATGAGTTGAGTGTCATCAGCGTAGCACTGGAAATTTGAGCAGAAAGTGGCAATGCAGTGGGCGAGAGTTGCCAGGTATTGGTTGAAAAGCCAGGGTGAGAGGTTAGACCCCTGGGGAACACCACAGGTAGAGAGGAAGATAGATGAAAGGAAGGACCCAAGTTGGACCTGGGAGAGTCGATCTGAGAGGAAAGAGGTCAGCCAGGCCAGAGCCTGATCAGTGATACCCAGGTTTTCACAGAGACGGTTGAGCAGGATGGTATGGTTGACCGTGTCGAAGGCAGAAGAGAGATTGAGGAGGATGAGGACAGAGGGTATGTTAGAGTCAAGGTTGGAGAGCAGATTTTCACGGATGTTCAGCAGAGCAGTTTCCGTGCCTCTGGCAGCTCTGAAGCCAGACTGGTGGTCATGGAGACAGCCAACAGAATTAGAATGAAGGTTAAGCTGTGAGATGGCCAACCTTTCCAGGAGTTTGCCAAGAATGGGAAATTGGGCGATAGTTAGCCGGACAAGAAGGATCAGCTGTGGGTTTCTTGAGAAGAGGATGCACAAAGGAGTGCTTCAAAGGGGAGGGGAATGATCCCGAGGCAAAGGAGTGGTTGCAAAAATCAGCAAGGGCCGGAGCAAGGGTGTCAATGTGGTCCTTGATGGTTTTAGAGGAACAGGGATGAACCTGTTTTGACAAGGCATCCATAGATCGGACTTGTCTGGCGATCTCATCAGGGGTGAAAAGAGGAAAGGACGAGAAGGATGGTGGGACGGTGGCTAAAGGAGGGTCAGCAAGCACAGATGGAGAGGGGAGAGGAGGGGTGTCGGTGGAGAGGGTGGACAGGATGTCCTGGGTTTTTTAAATGAAGTGAGAGGCAAGCGCATTGCAAAGAGCCTGGGAGGCAACAGGAGGGGTAGAGACTGCAGCAGGGTTGGCCAGCTCCTTGCAGATTTTAAAGAGTTTAGCCGAGTTGTTAGATGCCGCAGAGACACGAGCTTGAATGTGGAGAGTACTTTTCTGTATGACTTGGAGCCTCTCCAGGTTTTTGGTGGAGGTATCTAGAAAGAGTATGTTGCAGTAGTCTAGCCTAGAGCCAATAATGGCTATGGCTATGTTTGTGCAGTTCTCTTTGGAGAGAAAGGGCCTAACTGTGTTGATTAGTTTAGCATGATATGAGGCGCAGGAGGCTATTGCATTGATTTGTCCATGGATAGGTTGGAATCCAAGTAGACTCCAAGGGTTTTGACTGAGTCTGAAACAGCTATTTTGATGGAGTCAATGGAGAAGTGACTAAATTGGGAGTCTAGATTTCTAAAAGTGTCGGGGAACCTACCAGGAGGAGTTCGGTCTTGTCCGAGTTGAGGCACAGTCCATTGTCTGCCATCCAAGCTTGGATGGTGTTGTAGAGGTTATTAAGGATCAAGGAATCTGTGTCATAGTTGCCAGTGAGTGTGAGGAGGATCTGGGTATCGTCAGCGTAGTTGGTGTAGGAGATACCCATAGCGTTGAGGATGAGGAAGAGGGGCCGCGTAAAAATGGTGTAGAGGGTGGGGGAGAGGCAGGAGCCTTGGGGCACACCACAAAGCATGATGGTGGGCAAGGCAGAGGCTAAGTCAGAGAATACTTGCATGGCTCTGTCTTGTAGGAAGGAGGTGATCCAGGCTGTTATGTCAGGGGAGAACTTGGCAGTGGAGGAGAGGTGGTGGCAGAGGACGTCATGATCTACGAGATTGAATGCCCCGGAGAGGTCAAGAAGTAAGAGAAGTGCTGGTTTGCTCATGTCTCTGGCATCGTCCATCTGGTTTTTCAGATCAAGTAGGGTGGTTTCAGTCCCGTGTCTAGGGCGGAAACCAGATTGGCGGATTCCTAGGAGTTTATTCTCTTCAATGAAATGATGAGCCTGCAGGTAGACTGCTTTATCCAGTATTTTGAGGAGGAATGGGACAGTGGTGATGGGTCTATAGTTGTTAGGGGAGGTAGGATCGAGAGTAGGTTTATTTAAGAGAGGGCGGACCCAGGCTTCCTTGAGGGAGGCGTGGACTTTCCCTGTGGCAAAGGAAGCATTAACAAAGGCAGTCAGAAATGGTGCTAGAGCTTCAGCACACTCCTTAATGATAGTAGCTGGGCAGGCATCACCTTTACAGTTGGAGGGTTTGATGTTCCTCATTAGGTTGATGATGTCTTGTTCCTGTATGGCTTTGAAGGAGAAGAGTTTGG
This sequence comes from Ambystoma mexicanum, assembly GCF_040938575.1. Lineage (NCBI taxonomy): Eukaryota > Metazoa > Chordata > Amphibia > Caudata > Ambystomatidae > Ambystoma > Ambystoma mexicanum. The sequence continues at coordinate 1,438,050,164 of NC_090929.1, read as the reverse complement.
GGGGTCCGAGGCTGGTGGGGGGTAGGGATGTGAGCATTAGGCAGAGCTTGTTTAGTAGCTAGTATTTTAGTTTGGAGAAGGCTCAATTTAGTTTGCATGGCCGTTTGTATTTCATCGCACCAGGGTTTATCTTTGGTGAAATTCTGGGGGGCTGGAGTGGCAGTCTCTAGCTCCCTGAAGATGGCGGAGATTTCTTTTGTGCTAGATTGGGCTTCAGAGATTCTGGATTCAAAGGATTTGGCCTTTGCTTTGGTGATTGCCTTTTTGTATTTGTTGAAGCAGGCTTTAAAGATCATCTTGTCTTTGTCAGAGTGGGACGTTTGCCATTGTGTAAGTGCAGCCTTTTTTTCGGTGCGAAGTAAGAGAAGGTCAGGGGAGAACCAGGAGTTGGAATGGGTGGTAGGTTTGGATTCACGGGGTTTGAGTGGGGCTATGGAATTGATAGCTGCTTTGATGGCAACATCATAGGCTGATGTGAGGGTTTCTGGGTCTGAGGAGAAGGGTGTTCTGAAGGCTGGACCTTGGAGGAAGGGCAGTAATCTTTCCTTAGTGAGCTGGCGGGAGCTTCTTGCGAGGCAGGGTGGCAGGGGTTGGGGTGCGAGAATGGAGGGGCTGGTGGTGAGGATGCTAAATGTGATGATTTGGTGGTCAGGCCATGGGGTGGGAGTGTTTCCAGTGATGATGAATGGGCAGTTATGCTGTGCGATCCAGTCGAGTGTTCTGCCCAGGGTGTGGGTGGGGCCAGAGATGGTGTTCTTGTAGCCTTGTGCCTTCAGGGCTGCATCAAGGGATTTGGCTGCTGAGTCCTTGCCCTCAAGGAGGCCTAGGTTGACGTCCCCAAGGAGAATGGCATTCAAATGTTTTCTAAGGTTGTCAGAGAGGAGGTGGATGAGAGAGGCTTGGAGGTCTCCTGTGGGGCATGGAGGGCGATAGACAATGTGAATAGCAATAGTACAGTGGGGAGAGAGGTTGATTTTGACTTGGAGGTAGTCACTGTTGTTGTGCATGGATTTCTCTACCTTTCTAATGGAGAAGCAGTCTTTGGCAATGATTGCTACACCTCCACCTTTAGAGGGCGATCTTGTCTGGTGATGGAGTAGCCAGAGGGCAGTGCAAGGGAGAGTGCAGGCTGGAAAAGCCTCATGTATCCAGTTTTCTGTGATCATGAGTAGATCGAGGACATGTTTGGTTATGAGATTGTGGATATCCAGAGCGTGGGCGTTGATGGACCTTGCATTGACCATGGTACATTTGAGATGGGATTCTGTGGTGGCTAGAGAGGGATCCATGGAAAGAGTGGGTGAGGTAGTGGGCATGGTCGTGCTTGGATCATAAGTAGTACACTTAAAGGTGGCAGGTTGCATTGCGGGTTTTACAATGAGGGGCTCATTTTCAGTGGTGGTAGACACAGCTAGAATCACATTTGGCACAATAGCATTAGAAGTGGGGGTAGATGATTGGCACATCACAGGTTTTGCAATGGAGGGCTCATTTCCAGTGGTGGTAGACACAGATAGAAACACATTTGGTACAAAAGCAGTACAATTGTTGGTGGAGTAATGTGCTTCATTGGCAGTTGGGATGTAGTTGGGCGGATGAGTCTGGCCTTGTTAACACATAGCGTGGGCGGTTCATGGTGGGCGCAACGAGGGCACCAGTGTTACTACGAGGATTTCTAAAATGTCTGCCATTTTTCTGGCTTATAAGCGCTAAGTAAATTAGAAAAGTGGAGTTGTCATTCAGGGAAGCCTAACTTGTAATGGGAAAACTTTAACTTGTGAAGAAATGTTAAAGACATCTCACAGGTTCTGTATTGTAATCCCTTTTTATTAACATGCAAAGGAAGTGCTGTCCAAAGGAGAATGCCCTCACAGCGTCTGCCATCAATTGATAATTGGCTCGAGGGCCGTTGTCAAGCCATAAATCAGACGCCTGCAAAAGATGAGGCGTTGGTTCCTGGTGCTGCATTCTTACAACAGAAAATGGTGCTTTTAAGAAAAGTGTTGCTCACAACACTTTTCCATGTATGCATGCACCTCAGAATCAGGCCCTCAGTGATCTGATGTTCGTCGCATCATCGAGCGAAAGGTTAAAATCACAAAGTGGAATAATCTTATTGTCTTGTGAGAGTAAAGGTAGGGCTCAGTCTCAAAATGCCAATTTGGAGGTCTGTCAATCAATACTAGCCTAAGAGTACTAGCATTGCTTATTCCAGTTAATATTGCTATGCTCCCATATGGTGAATTAAATATAGAATAATACTAGTGTAACTTAATATTTGTTTTAAAAATACACTCAACACCAATAGCTATTTTAGTTTGGTATTTATTTGAGAGTGCTAAAGGAATTGATGCTCTACTAGATTCAGGCACCCAGGCTTCCGTACCTGCAATTATATCAGTTTATGATAATGATCTATATTCATGGATATCTGAATGATGTGCATTTAGGGATCGACTCTTGATAAAATAGCATTGGTGTTTTTTCACTGACTAGTCCATGTATTGTGCCAGCTCAATACAAAGTTCTTTGAAATATTTATTGTTAGGCGTGTGTCTCCTGCTGTGAATAAAACATTATAGCCTCAAAGCGGTTTGTGTTGTTTTAGAATTAATTTGGTGGTTGGTTGAATATTGCAGGCAGGCATGCGAGACAAACATTTCCCTAACTTCTTTAAATATATCTAGAGGCCATTATGCCACCTTCTCTCCTCCTCTAGTACTCTGTAAGGGGAAATGAGAGAGGGAGTTAATAAACTCAACCAAGATAAATCATGCTGCTCCTTTCCTGTTCCTAATGGCCAATAGACACTTTTGCCCTAGTACAACAATCGGTTGAAATCTATCTACAGCAATATAAACAATGGCATGAAATATAACATACAAGGTGAGGCGCCTGGTTCTGCACTGTCCTCTTTTTTTTCAAACCTCCTGACACTAAGGTGTGCTCAGAGGCATCAAGTAGCTTGGGGGCTGAGCACTGAGTGACAAAGATTTTGCTGGCATATCCTTATCAGTGTCAATGATTGCAGGCACCAGAAACGAGTGGCACTTGTTGTTAGGTAATATTTTCATATCAATGATAAATCTTCCGACCTTTGTCAACCCCAGAACCTTTTGCTTTGACTAGGTAACTATTTACACTGTACCTTGGTGAAGGGGAATCTTCCCCTCTCACATAGTCTTTTACTGTTTTTATGGGTGACCTTTTTATTTCTCTCCATAGTGTATGGTTGAAGATATAGTTTCCTACAACGTTTGGGCTTAGACTGGGTTGCTGTTAATTTCTCTTTGATGTACTTGGGTGAACTACAGTTCCCAAGTAGTAAAGAGGGATTTTCATCCCCCTTTACATTTTATATAGTGAGCCAGCACCACCAGAGTGCTGGGGGGATACGTGTCCCTGTTCTTAGTTACCTGGTAACATGTTGTTACAATTGCAAGGTTTACATAAATGGCTGGTGGCAGTGGTTTTACCTTTATAACTTTTAGTCTTTATTACTCGCAGGCTGTTAATTCAGCCTCAGTAATGCACAGAATGGTGGGCTCCTTATCTTTTCGCCCTTTCTTGTGCGCTTGCGGTTTTTGAGGTTTTCTCCTGCCATTCTAGGTGGGAATGACCTCAGTGACTGTTTTGTCTTTAGTGGGAGTTCTGTGGATTCCCTGCTCAGGCTGCAGAGTTCCTGGAAAAGCAGGAAGCGAGGGAGGAGTCCAAACTCTGCAGCCCTTTGTCTTCCACCTTGCCTGAAAGGGAACAACTCCCAGTGGGGAGCTGGCTGTCCTGGTTGGACAGCCAGACCGCCCCTGGCTGTAAAATGCAGGGAGAGAATGCAGAGGTTGTGCTGTAGTTCCTGATAACCTGGAAGCTGCTAACAAGTCGACCATTGAAACCATACCCACATGTAAACACAGCACAAAGATAGCGGTGCACAGACACATACCAAGAAATATGACATGGCACAATGGCAATGGTAACGTGACCCAACTTCAACCTGCTGCGTTGCTAAGGGAGACATTGCACAGGGGCACATGGGTGGGCAGGGAGACAACTGGGAGGTTGGGCAAGCACACAAAGCATGGAAGCACAGGTGTGCTGGGGTAACGCTGTGTACACATTGGTAGCAAGACACAGTGGAAGGTTGGCTCCAGTAGACACTCATGATTGCACTATTCACAGCATTGCCATCCCAACACCTGCTTGGGCATCTGTCTACACAATCACATCAAACAACATGCATCCCTGACAGCCTGACCTGTGAGCATGCAACACATGCATGCACCAATTGCAGAGGGGCATGTGAGTATGCCATAGCCCCAAGCACATACACATGGCATGTGCACATATGAACTCAGTGTACACATTCAGCGGCATGACAGATCACACCAATGTCAATACCACAACTTGACACCGCAAACATACATACATATGTGTCACTTCCAGACATTGAGGGTGGATAGGCACACATTGCAATGGTTCACACAACATCATGTCCATCATGCATGCCCCTCAGATGTGAACAACATCCTCATCTGGCACCCTTGATGTCCAAGCACGTCTAACCATCAAGGGACATTGCATGTGCACAGTTGGCACAAGTGTACAATTACACACACTGCAAATATCAGTGCATGTCCAATCAACAGATGTCTGACCTCACACATGGGGAGCATTGTCTGCGGGCTGCATGCCACTGTGGATCACTTAAACATGCATGCTGCATACATAAGGGTGTATCTACAAACATGCAGGCCCATGCACAACACACATGCACTGTAGAGCAATGCACCACATAGCTACTCACCAGTAGCATCCAGACAACCTTTGCACTCACACATCTGGGGATAAACCTTTGGGTTGAAACTCTCCGGGACCCACATGTTAGTGATGGAAAAGTTTTAGTTACTTGCCTGTAACTGCATTGCTCCAGCATTGGTATCTTTCATAGATTCACATGCTTGAATATTCCCCGTCGTCAGACTGGAAATCCTCTCTGATTTAAATAATAATAAAAAAATTAAATATATATACATCATCTCCATAGAAATACAATGTTGATTGCCCCTTATGGCCTTTGAGCCATTCACTTGTGCAGTCCCTCTACCTCACTTTGGTCCTTATGGCCCTGACCAATGAGGTGGCAAGGTTAAAACTCTGCCCCCGGCAGCCATCTTCAGATTTTGAGCCATAGAAGACTACAGGAAGGATGGCTGCGGGAAGAGGGAGCAGCCTCTCAGGGGAGGCGGCGGGCGTATGTGGCTCTATGAAAGATACCAATGCTGGAGAAATACGGTTATAGGTAAGTAACTCAAACTTCTCCAACATTGGATCTTTCATAGATTCAGATGCTTGAATAGAATACCAAGCAGTTAGGCCATGCCCATATCATAAGTACATTTTGCAAATCCTTCTACTCCGATTACTATACAACCAGTAACAGGTTACATTACCAGGGAAGGCGGGAAGAGAAGGCTGCTCTTACCTTACGCAAAGAGATGGCGAAGAACCGCTTGTCCCACTGCCAACTCTTTGCTGGCATCTTCTGCCAGGCAGTAATGTTTGGCGAACGTATGCAGAGTGCTCCAGGTTGCGGCTCTGCAGATGTCTTTCAAAGGTACTCCAGCGTGGAAAGCAACCAAAGCTACCCTCCCTCTGGTGGAGTGAGCTGAAGGCGGTCTAGCCACTGGATCGTCTTTTGACTGATGGCAGTGGCTGATACATTGGGAAACCCAACGTACCAAACTTTGCTTTGAGATGTACTGTTCTTTAGTCCGGCCAGCAAATGCGATGAAGAGTCTAGTGGAGGAGCGGAATTCTTTAGTTCTGTGGATGTAGAACTTTAGGACCCTTGCAACTTCGAATGAGTGTAAATACCTCTCTGCATCGGAAGAGTAATTCATGAAAAAGGTAGGAAGTATGATGCGCTCAGTGAGCATCATTTCTGACAGTACCTTGGGTAAAATTTTGGGTGTGTCCTTAGTATGACACAATCTCTTAGAAACAAGGTGAAAGGAGGCTCTGAAGACAGGGCCTGCAGCTCGCTAATCCTCCTGGCTGACGTGATAACTACTACGAAAGCTGCTTTCCAGGATAAAAATGTTAATTCACCTGTGAATTGGTTCGTATGGTGGCTCCATGAGCGGTGCTAGAACCGTGTTCATGCTCCATATAGGAACTGGTGTAGGAGTTGGCAGGAAAGTACGCATCAATCATTTTAAGAATATTTTGATAGCCGGTTTGGTGAGTAAAGATTGTTGACCTGGGTTAGTCGTGCATGCCGATATGGCGGACAAATGCACCTTTTTGGATGAAAGAGAAAGCCATGCTTTTGCTAGTTGCAACAGGTACGGTAATATTTGCTAGATGGATGCAGAGAGCGGGTTCACTGAAAATGTTTCGCACCACTCGGTGAAACGGGTCCATTTCCGAATGTAGGTTGTTTGTGTAGACGGGGCCCTAGAGGCCTTAATTACATCCCAGCATTCTGCAGGAAGATTTAGATCGATTAATTTTCGCTGCTCAGGAACCGCTGCTCAGAAACCATGCATGCAGTGATAGGCTTGCTGGCTTGTGGTGGAGCACCTTCCGACCTTGTTGCGCTAAGAGGCTCTGATTTAGGCGAATCGGAGGGCATTGAGACATGTGATGGAGGGTTGGATACCAAACCTGGCAAGCCCAATCTGGTGCTATCAGGATCATCGAGCAGGCCTATTCTTTCAGTCTGCGTAGCACTCTCGCTTTGAGTGTGATAGGAGGGAAGGCATAAAGAAATTTGCCCGTCAAGTCCACAGAGAAGGCATTCCCCATCGAGAGGTGTTCCAGATACCTGGGGCGAACCTGTGGCATTTTTTGTTGGCCTTGGTGGCAAAAAAGTCGATCCGCCGGGTTTCTGCTTCATCCAGCTCCCATTCGTGGGATGCTGAAAAATCTCTGCTTAACTTGTTTTCCAGGACATTGTCCACTCTGTCGGTGTTCTGCCTTGATGTGGACCTTGTGATGCAAAGCCCAGGTCCATAGCTTTTGAGCCTCTTTCGATAGCAATTCTGACCTCGTTCCCCCTTGTTTGTTCGTGTAGTGCATCGAGGTTGTGTTATGTGTTTGAACGGTCACTGCCTGCCCTGTCTGTAGCGGCAGGAAGGCTTTCTGCACCCATCGAATTGCCCTGAGCTCTAACACATTAATGTGCAGCTGATATTCTTGGGTGGACCAAGTGCCCTTGGTTGGTAGATCTGCTAAGTTTGCTCCCCAGCCCAATAATGAGGCATCCATCCTTAGGAGAAGGGTTGATGTTGATGTTGATGTTGGAGCCTGGAAAGGCATTCCCCGGAGCAGGTGCTGAGGTAAGCTCCACCATCGTAGGGCTTTGTGAAAGGCCGCTGGTAGTTGTATGGTATCTTCCCATGAGCCGATTGCCTGCTTCCATTGGTGGTACAAGGTCTCTTGGATTGGCCTCATGTGCAGCCTGCAATTTGGTATGAGGAATATGCATGAGGACATCATGCCCAGGAGAGATTTGAGGGCGTGAACTGTGGTCGCCCATTACTTTTAAACCATGAAGACCGATGAGTTAGTGCAGATATTCTGTCCACCGACTGTCGTACCCTGGGTATGCTGGTGTTGATTTCCGCCTCCAGAAACAGCACTGTTTTATTGGGAATGCGGCAGGATTTCTCTTTGTTTATCGAAAACCCTAACTCCTTCAAGAGTTTTGTTGTTCTCTCCACTGCAGTACAAGCCAGTCTGAGTGAGCTGGCCCTTATGAGCCAATGGTCTAAATATGGGAAGACTTCCGTCCCTGACCTTCTAAGGTATGCTGCCACCGATGCCAGGCACTTGGTAAACACTCTTGGTGCTGATTTTAGGCCAAACGGGAGGACAGGGAACTGAAAATGTGACTCCCCTACGGCGAACCTGAGGAACTGCCTGTGGGCAGGATGAATGGAAATGTGGAAATATGCGTCTTCCAAGTCGAGGATGGCCAGGAAGTCATGTTGGTTGAGCCACGGGAGTATGTTCTGAAAAGACATCATCTTGAATGTCATGTGTTTGATAAAGTTGTTGAGAGCTCTCAAATCCAGAATCGGTCTCCACTGACCGTTCTTTTTCTTTACCAGAAAGAACCGGGAGTAGAAGCTTATTCCCATTTGTTGGTATGGTACTGACTCTACAGCTGCTTTTAGGAGCAGCATGTGAACCTCCAGCATGACCTGCTTCTGATGATGCACTTTGCATGGAAGGGGGGCAAGGAATGGAGGTTGGTCCAGGAATTCGATGGTGTGACCTTTGCGGACCACCTGTAGCACCCACTTTTCTGATGTTATTTGTAGCCAATGCTGGTAAAAACGGCTTACTCTCCCGCCCACCAGGGTGCGTCGTGAGAAAGGAGGAAGAAGATAGTCAGTTTTGCTTTCTCTGGGCCTTGGTGTGGTTGGAGCCATGCTTGCCCCTATGGGTGTACCTGTTTGATGACTGATGGTACCTGTCTTGAAAGGTGTTACTCTGTGTTTTCTGATTGTAGGAGGGGCAGCTGAAACCCCTATATTTTGAGGATGCACCTCAAAAGGACCAAAAGGATCTACGATCTTTGTCTTTGTCCTTAAGGGAACTGATGGCACATGCCGTATCGGTATCAGCTTTACTACCCTTGAGGTGTTCGTCGATCCTTTTACCAAAGAGGTCTTGCCCATCAAAGGGCATATCTAAGATATGAGCCTGAACCTCTGGTCTAAAGTTCATAGCTTTCATCCAGGCTTGTCTTCTCAAGACTGTACCATGGGCTATTTGTCTGAAACTCGACTCTGCTATGTCAACAGCTGTGTCGATCATATGTTCGGAGGTGGCCTCGCCATCCAATATGATTGCTTTGGCCTCTTCTTGCAGGTGCGCAAGCAAATGCTTGGTCAGTTTGGATATACAGAGCCACATATCATGGTCCATCCGTGCCGTCATGGCCAGGGTGTTTCCAGCCCTGATGGTGAGTGAGGCGAAGATGATACCTTCCGGCCTATGGCCTCCAATTAACTTCCTTCCTTGTCCGGTGGAGCTGAAAAAGGTGAAGATGGATTAGCCAACCTTTTCCTGGCTGCGACCGTTATGACGGAATCCGGTTTGGTATGCCCCATTAGGCATAATAGTGCAGTGTCTGGTGCCTTATACTTCTTCTCCGGCCTTGAAACGAGGTCCGGTGTGGACAATGGTGTAGCCAAAATGTTTGCTCCAGTGTCCCATGTAGTGTCCAAAACAGGAATCGTAGTGACTGTTCTTCTACGTTTGTCTCTATGTTCATAGAGTACCAATTTTTTCTCTTTGGATGCCACTTGTAAATTAAAGAGGTTCGCCGCTTTACCAATTATGGTATGAAAAGACACTAGATCGTCTGGCGGTGAAGCGTCTCCTTCTTACTAGGCTTCTCTACAATGTAATCATCCCACTCGCTCTGCACGTCTGGCTCCTGAGTAATCTCCCCTTCTTCAGGGTCTGAAAAATCCCAGAAAGGATCTTATTGCCAGTCAGAAACGGATGCAGTGGAAGGGACTATCGTGGGGTCCCTTGTGGGTGGTCTCATAGGATCCCTTGTGGGTGGTCTTGGCATAGGGGATGATCTAGAAGGGGAGACTCTTGTCGGCGAAGCACAGAGCGTCCTGCTCCTGGACCTGCAGGGAGGTTCCGGTGAGCGTGCTCTCTTCAGAGGTCTGCTCCTGGTAGGAGAGCTTCTTGGAGAATTATGAGGCGGTGAAAACTGCCTTCAAGGCGATCTTTCCATCGGTGTAGAGGAACAATGCCTCTGTCTCTGACGCCTATTGAATTTGTCATTGATCCTCTGCATGGAAAGCATGAATTCTAGATCATATGGGTCTGTGGGTTCCCCTGGAGTGGGATGCGAGGGAGGACTGTTCTCCTCGTGAATGATGGTTGGCTGCTCTGGAATGAGTTCGGAATCTGAGAAATCCTCCTGTAGGATGATGTCAGGAAGTTCTGCCATTTCTTTTAAAGGAGATAGTTGAGCTCCTATTGGTATAATGAGGTCTTCCGGTGTATGTAGGCCTGTGTCCATTGGTCCAAACAACTCACTTTCGTAGGAGGGCGTGTCAGGCATATCCATGGACGGTGCCTTGTACTTATTTTTCTCCATTGACGAGAGGTCAGTAGTCGTCGACGGTACCTTCGCCGACGATGGTTTGGACTTCGTCGACGAGGATGTCGTCAACGAAAACTTTGTGGACGAAGAAAGCTTTATGGATGATGAGGGCTTCGTGGACGAAATGGACGGATGGTGCTCCTTGACCGTTGACGATAGTTTTGTTGATGAGTGGTGAGATTCTTTTGTCGACGATTGCTTAGAAGTGCCCAATTTTGACAATGAAGACTTAGTCGTGGACAATGGGGTTTGAAGGGTCGTCGTTGACGTCTTGGGTTTCGTCAACAGTTTACTCGTCAACGGGCCTCTATCGCTGGTGCCGCTCGTAGACGGCGTTTTCGATGATGACTGCCCCCCTGGAATTTTTGAAAATGTCACCTTACCTTTGGAGGAGGTTTTCTCGTCAGGGTGCTTTTTCTTTTGGTGTCCAGATGCAAGGGATGGAGATAGAGATGACAATTCCATCTTTTTCTTGCTCCTACAAGAGGGAGAGGAGCTTCTTTCCATAGTGGAGGCACTTCATTTTGAAGTTTGCCTCTCCGAAGGCTTCAAAGACAGTACAGGGGCTGTCTGAGCTGATTCTTCATCAGAAGAGTGTCCTTTAGATTCCAAATGTAGAAGGAGTCTTCTATGTCTGTCCTGGAGAGTTTTGTTAGAAAAAGCATTACAAATATCGAGGGTCTTTCATGTAGACCAACTTCTTCTTGCATCTAACACAGTCCATGAAAAGGGGAGGCTTCTTGGTAGTAGATTCCTCTGACATGGTGTGAAGAGAAGATTCACTCGACAAATTCTGAGTGAAAACAAGTGTTGTCTGGGCCCAGAAACACTGTACATGGAGAGTTTGATCAGGAGATCAAGGTAAAGCTGTTTTAGAGAAAAAAATGATTAAGCTAAAAGCAAAGAAAAAATCAAAAAGCTCAGAGAGCTGAGCATTCCCTCTAGTCTGTTAGACTGCTGTGAAAAATCTGAAGATGGCTGCCAGGGGCAGAGCTTAAACCCTGCCACCTCATTGGTTATGGCCATAAGGACCAAAGTGAGGTGGAGGGACTGCACAAGTGAATGGCTCATAGGCCATAAGGGGCAATCTACATTGAATTTCTATGGAAATAATGTATATATATATATATATATATATATATATATGGAAAAACAAGGAAATGTGCGCACTCCAATTCTCTGCATGACCTTCCAGGCCACTGGTGTACTCCTCCGACTGGTTTCTGTGCCAATACACGTCATCAGGGAGGCTGGGTGGACTTGCAGCTCACCGCAGGTGCAGGTGATAAAAATCTGCTGCAAGGGCTACTGGTTTCCATTTTTCGCAGGACTTGAGGGGTGGAATCCTCAAGACCTGCCAAGGTGCCGCACCAGGGTTAAATATGCCCGGCTTTGGAGTGCCTCACTTGAGGCTACACTACCCCCCTTTCTCCACTGTGGGATTGGGCGTGAGCGTTTTCTCTGCTGACCAGAGATGACTACATCTACCAGTAGCCCTTGCAGCAGATTTTTATCACCTGCACCTGCGGTGAGCTGCAAGTCCACCCAGCCTCCCTGATGATGTGTATTGGCACAGAAACCGGTCGGAGGAGTACACCAGTGGCCTGGAAGGTCATGCAGAGAATTGGAGTGCGCACCTTTCCTTATTTTTCCATATATATATATATATATATATATATATATATATATATATATATATATATATAATTTTTTTATTATTATTTAAATCACTGAGGATTCCCAGTCTGATTTCTCTCGTGTGTATTATTGCGGCCAAGTCATAGCGTCAGCCTCTCCCCATTCAACAAATTCACACCGAGGGTGTTTGAATTCTTTCCATCTAACGCCATTTCCCTCCAGTATATGAATTGTAAATATCCTTCAAAGGAATATGGCATCACAACTTGACAAAGAAAATGCACGCCGTGAAGAGGCACAGAATTTATTTAGTGAAGCTCAACAAATCAAAATCCCAAACAAAAATGTAAAAGAAAAAAATATTGTAGACAAAAATGAAATCAGCTTACTGAAAGAATTGGAAAGACTACAGAAAAAAGAAGTGAGTAAATAGTGGGAGGAGCATTCACTCCAAAACTATGTGGATGTTGGAAGGATTCCACATGGGCTTAGAATTTTAACATCACCTTCCTTCGAGGAACAAGATCCGGAAATGCTCAAAGAATGGGGCGACTCCACAAACTTGTGCTCAGGACAATTTTTGAACATTTTGATCTAATAAGCCAGAATCGACAGACAAAAGGTATTAATTAAAATAGAAGAAATTAATTAACAACTGTCCACTGTCTCACCTAGCGAAGAAGGGAACAGTCTCAGAAAAAGCATGGAAGTAACCCTAATAGCTTAGGAAGAAGATATTAAATTACGCAAGCAGAGAAAGTTCCTTCGTGATAAGCAGGACTATGAAGGAGGAAGAGTTTATACCTTTGCACGCCGATTCAACAACCTGAGAAAGAACATGGAGAGTCAAAATGCTAAAAACAAGGGAACAACTCCCACCTCAAGCGAAGTAGCCACAACTTCACGTTCCGAAGCCTCTGCCAGCAGTAATGAAAATCCCCCCAAGAAAACTAATTTTTTAGAGGAGATGAGGATGCTCAGTCTAGATTGCAGGAAAAATCCCACAAAAAATACAGGCAAAGGACGAAGAAAGCATTAGGGCTCAGGGGCTCAGGAGGAAGAAAAAAAACAAGGAGGGGACAAGGGCACACGCAGCTGAGAGTCAGATCAAGGAGCAACAACACGTTCTGGGAAGAAGAAGGCACAATAGAACCAGATAAACCTGACAAAAGTATCATCAACCTCTCAAATTATGCGTTCAACGAGGAACAAGCTAAAATTCTCCAATACGGATTTAACTTCTGCCCTACAGCAGGTTATGATTACATGGAAAACCAGAATAGATTTCTTCAAATATATGAGAATAATTCGGCTGAAGAAATTCTTTATCTTCAATCCACCTAAAGAAAAACCTAAATTGGTTTCATCAGGTCGAACAGCAGTAGCTATCGAGGATTTGGAAACATTAATTGATTTGGCCGAGTTGGAATCTATAAATCAATCAACAGATATGACCTCTGACATTACTCCTGAAATGTTGGACATAGAAACCGATTGGCCTATCAAGAGCACACTAAAAGCCAAATCTAGATTTAATACAATGTTCCAGCCAGGAGGCAAAGTTGAAGCATTCCAGGATTTGGTCATCCAGGATCTAAAAAAAGTCAGAACATATAGGAATACCATGAAGCCTAATTTTTCATTCAAGGAGAGAAATATCTTGAAAGAATTGCAAGAGGTCGACCATGTGATCATAAAAGCTTCAGATAAGGGAAGTAACATAGTAATCCTTAATAGAGAAGACCATGTAAAGGAAGCACAACGACAATTTAGCGACAACTACTGCTATGAAAAGCTTGAAGAAAACCCATTGGAACTCATAAAAGGGAAAGTTGAGTGTTTCTTACACAAATGGGAGGAATTGAACATCCTTGATGAAGATGATTCGAAGTACATCTTCAACAAAACACCTGTCATACCTACAATCTACTTCCTACCGAAAATCCACAAAAACCCCACCTGTCCCCCGGGAAGACCCATTGTCACTTTAAGCGGGGCATCATTGGAAAACATCTCGAAGTATGTTGATCAAACATTACTGCCCTTGGTATTTATGCTACCTTCATATCTACATGATACCAAAGACTTTCTCAGCAAAATTGAAGGAATTACCTGGGAAAGAGATTTTATGTTTGCAACATTGGACGTAGTATCGCTCTGCACCTCCATTCAACATAACCATGGAAAAAAAGCATGTAAATACTTCCTTGACAGTAGATCGACAAATGATTATGGAGATGATAGATCTATGCCTAACGAATAACGTCTTTATCTTCGATAATACCTGCTATAACCAATTGTGCGGAACTGCGATAGGAACTAGTTTTGCACCGTCCTACGCAAATTTGACAATGGGATGGTGGGAAAAATGTGTTGTTTGGACTGATGCCAATACCAAGTATACTAACCAAGTAGTCCTCTGGCTACGGTTCATAGATGACTTATTCATCTTGTGGAATGGAAAAGAAAAGGATTGGCTTGACTTTGTAACTATGTTAAATGTCAACAATTTGAATCTCAAATTTACGGAGACTCATAGCCATGAATCCTTAATTTTTCTAGATTACTGGTGAAAACTGATCGTAAAGAAATCAGTACAGAACTTCATCGAAAACCAACAAGTTCTGACATGTCATTATTTGCGAGTAGCAATATTCTGACTCCATTAAAATGGAGTATACCATACGGTGAGTTTGTCAGGAATCGTCGCAACTGTAGCAAATTAGATTGCTTCAATAGAGAATGCAAGATCACAGCTCGTAACTTTGCCAATCAAAGGTACCCTCAGGCAATTATCGAGAGAGCTTACATCAAAGCACGAAACCTAGATCGAATAGCATTACTCTCCACCAATCGAACATCTGAAAAGATCCAGGAACCTGACGATGTGAGATTAATACTCATGTACGGCTTACATGCAAAGATAATAAGGAAAATATTACACAAACATTGGCATGTCTTGAAAACCGATGAAACTTTATTTCCATTCATGGGAGAACGAGTAAATATAACCTACAGAAAATCTACTTCCATCAAAGATACACTGGTTAACAGCTTCATGTCCCCGAAGAAAGATACCAACGCTGCATCCACATGGTTGAATAAAAAGAATACTGGGTTCTCCAAATGCACTAAGTGCAAAGCATGCCAATTTGCTCTGAACAAAACAAATTATGCACACCCAATATTAGGTTACAGTGTTGAGGTGAAAACTAAAATAACATGCAATACAGAATTTGTTGTATATGTACTGCTTTGTTCATGTAACCTTTGGTATGTGGGAAGTACTATTGGCAAGCTGAAATTGAGAATATTACAGCATATGCGGGCCATAAAAATGTAGACGCTTCCTACCCAATGGCAGTACATTTCAGAGATCAACATCACAGCAAATTAGACAGTTTTAGATTTTTTGGAGTACACCACATAAAGCTCAATCCATGTGGAGGGAACCGTGAGCTGGAATTATGTCAGATGGAGACACGATTTATCCTAGATTTCCAAACCAAGAAACCAGGAGGACATAACGTAGATGAAGAATTGTATACATTCCTTGGGACATGAATCTCCTCTTCTGCTTTAGTCTTGATAATGTCTTTAAGTTAGCAATATAAGAAAACATCTTTTGCTGATTGTTGATACTTGAGCTCGTTTTAACTTTAACTTTAACCTTTTTCTACATTTTATATGTGTGTTGACTTTTTATGTAACAGTGAGAACTGCATAGCTTTTAGTTTTGACTTCATTCATCTTGTCCTTCGATATACCCCTGTTTACAATGCCCAAAATCCTAGCTTCTATATTGCATATTTAATACTGGCCATGGTACTATTGTATGTTTATAGTACTGAGCACTTTAGCATTTTTTTATCTGACTGCCACAGAAAATAATTTGAATTCCCAAGAAAACATCTACAAAATTCAATTGACAATGAGTGAGGATTAATGTTCAAGATATTAACAAAGCACTTTGCACTATGCACTTTAGGTTTTAAGATAAATGAATTGAGAGTCATGTTTACAGCACTATGAACTTTGTAATCTCGAACCTACAAAAGATCAAAAGATTGGAATGTCATAGTTCCTCACATATATACAGTTGTTAAATAGAAAATCAATCAGGGGCAGTGTGCAATTAACTTTATGATCCCAGTATTTAACCGCAAATTCAGGCCGTGATTGGGAATAACGTGTAAGTGCACAGTGAGCAGGTTTTGATTTCAATTTACAACCATTAGAGTGACAACATATTGAAATTGTAGCGAAAACAAAAATGAAAACCTGTCACTGCACACTGAACGGCCCTAAAAAATGATTGTGATATCTCTAAAAAATGCACTGAGCATGAGAATCAACACATCTTAAAATGGCCGCATGCATTCAACACAGAATGCTTATGGGGTATTGCAAGAGCTGAAAGAGAAGAAGGACAAAATGTGTCGGGCAGAATCATAGAGATCGAGCCCTTCTGTACTTAAAAGCACTTTGCAGTCTCATTATGTTTTATATGTTAGCAAGCAACGGGAGCGTTGCGAAACGCGTCGTAGGTTGTAATGCCTTGAATAAGACTGGATATGGCATAAGAACTCTGGCGAATGGTGGATTGACTTACTTTCTGGAGATTTATACTGGCGTCCTGACCGCATTGAGTGCTGTCCCCGTATGGAGAAGTGCAATTAATTTTCCTTTCTTTCAAATGTATATATATATATATATATATATATATATATATATATATATATATATATTTTTTTTTTTTTATTATTATTTAAATCACTGAGGATTCCCAGTCTGACGACTGGGAATATTCAAGCATCTGAATCTATGAAAGATCCAATGCTGGAGAACTTGCACCTGCCTGCACGGTGCATCTCCACAGTGGCACCTGCCTTCAGGGCGGGCAATGCCTTGTGTGGATCCTGGACTTGATGTCCTCCCATCGCTTATGAACACTCTTGGGGCAGCGGACTGCCACCCACTCTGTGTTGATGGCAGTTGTGATGTTCGCCCAGATCTGCTTGCATCCTACTTTCCCCCGCTGCTTTGCTGTGTCGAAGAGGGCATCATAATTCTCCAGGAACTGATCCATCAGTATGCCAACTTCTCTGGAGCTGAAGTTGGCAGCCCTCTGCCTCACTGATGTGAGGGTGCTGCTCTGTTCAGAGGATGATGGTGCAGACAAGGCAGCCCCTGAGGCAGGTGTGGGTGGGCAAAGTGGTCTGGGAGATGGATGTGGAACAGTGGTGGTGAAATAGAGCGGTGGGAGTTCCAAACAGCAGATGAGGTGGTCACAGGGCCGGAAACAGGAGCACAGGCAATGGCAGGGCAGCAGGCACTCACACTGGGCAAGCAGCAGCAGCTGGCAAGGTGGGAGGCAGCACAGGGCAGGAGGAGGCAGAAAAATTGGCACAGAGGCAGGAGAGGGGTTTCTTCTGTTTCTAGCATCAAAGTAAGCTGAAAACAGAGTAAAGACCCTAAGCGCATAAGTTATGTGACACGTCCTCAATGCAGCATGCCAACGCAGCTCACGGCAATGCAAGTGATATTTAAGAGCTCATATGTGCGACACTGGTTGTGTGTGCAAAGGTACAAAGATGGATGAGTATCATGTACATGTATTTGGCAGTGTTACGCAAGCTGTTTCCTTCAGGTAACGCGTACCATATTTTTCTTTTTGGGGGTTGCCTCTGCACATACACCCATGTAGTGTTCTCCATTTTGAGGCCTAGGTGTGTTGTGTGCGCAATTATTGGTTTCAGGGTGCCTCTGTGCATCGCATACTGCTTTTTTCACCATTTGGAAGCGTTCTGGGCATCGCATGCACAATATTTGATTTTAGGGGTGCCTCTGCGTATTGTGTACCACTTTGTTCACCATTTGGAAGCTTCCTGCATATTTCGTACACAAATTACGATTTTAGGGGTACCTCTGTGTATTGCGTACTGCAGATTTTTGCTCTTGGGGTACATTACAGCTTTGCTGGACCACGCATCTAAGTTGCACATCATGTAGACTGTTCCCTTCCTCATATTAGCCAGAACAATATCTTGGGATGCCTTCCATTTCACCTCGACACCTGAAACATGAGTGGAAAGGGAGTAGACAGGGTCTACATCTGCCTCAGACACATCTGCCCCAGCCCCAGGGGAACATGGTGGACCTCAGGCCACAGGTGACCGGCACCTGGTTGTCAATGTGGTTGCATCCAGATATGTGAAGCACCACCACCTAGAGCCACTAGCGCCAAGAAATTACGCCCTGCTAAGCAGGAATAGGCTCCACCCCAAGACACGGCACAGGAGCAGGGTCCGCAGAGGAAGAGGCATTTCAATGAAGAGGAGCTCCAGATCCTCATAGACTAATTAACCAATCACCATTGTGAGATGTACAGCCGCACAATGATTGGTGCATTGGCGGCGTGTCACTGACCTCATCAACGCCTAAGGTGTAGAGAGGCGCAATGCTGAACAGGTCCAGAAGTAGTGGAATGATCTCTCTTGGAAGTCCAAGCCCAAGCTCAGTGCCAACCTGGCCTCTGCACGGGCCACTGGAGGGGGGGGCAGCAGAGAAGGAGGAGCTGACTCCAATCAAAGAGGACATGAGTTAACTCACCAAAATTGAGCAGGTGCAAGACTTTAAGTCGACAATTCCTCACACCCCACAACTGAACCCCACAACTGTACCACCTTAGCCTGTGCGCTCATCCTATAAAAGTTAGATTACTGCAATGTATTACTGCTAGGGACCTCAAATGCCAAACTACAACTGCTGCAAAACAAAGCCCTTGGATAAAATAAAATCGGACCACATTTCTACTATTAGGAGGGAAGCCCACTGGCTACCCGTAAAAGCTAGAATCATTTTCAAAACACTCTGCGTCACCCATAAATGTCTCACTAAGAAGGCGTCCATTTATATCAATAACACTGTCACCCTGAACAAGACTACTAGAGCACTAAGATCGAATAATAATTCACATCTCTTTGTCCCACGCTACAAATGTTCCAGAGCTGGGGGAAGTAGTTTCTCATTAATGGCCCCAAAACTTTGGAATACACTCCTATTAAACGCTAGAAATTATCCATCAGACCAGTGTTTTAAGAAGGCACTAAACACTTGGCTATTCAACACATTCTAGTGCTAGACTCCTTCCTCCCCGACTAACTACAGAAAGGTTCAGGTAACCTCTTCCTCCCACCCCTTCCGTGATGTAAACCTATCAATATCCAATTATTGTACTTAGGCCCTACATCTGGCTTGCTTATTTGTATTATGGAATATTATGAAATGTAATGTAAATTCTGCTGTTCTCCAGATGCAAATGTATCATGAATCCTTCTGCAGGCCCTACATCTGTATTGCTTACTTGTAGCATGGAATATCAGGAAATGTATTGTAAATTCTTCTGCTCTCCATATGTAAATGTAGCATGAATCCTACTGTTGCCATATAATCAAGATGTCTGTAACTACGCAGTGACACCTACAGGTTTGGGTGTATAATAAATGCAATAAATAAATAAATAAAGGTGTGGGAGACATTGAGACCTGTGATGATACATCTGGTGAGTGTCATTTGTATGCATCGTATATGTGGGCTATCATGATTGACCTGCACATATTTGTGTAGCAGTACAGCTGGCTGGCTGCAGTTGTCAGCCATCCTTGGATAATGCATGTTTGCTACCGTGTATGCTTCTGTCACAGGGCCTGTTTTCAGTGGTTTACCTGTGTGGACCACATGTGTGGCACATGTCTGCGTGACTTTTCACTTCACTGTCTGCTGGCTCACATAGCCACGCGAGTACTTGCATGCAGGGTTTGAATGTTCGGCACATGTGCTAATTGAAATACCCCCTGATAGGCACACATCAAGTACATGCAATATACTTCATCAACACACATCATTTGCTGGTGAGTTTCATGTTAGTTTTGTCACCTGCTCTTATGGAATGCCTTGGCAGGATGCATATCCAGGTTTCCCGCCATGACACTTTGTGGTGTGACCAACCTGCCGTGGAATCAGTGCCCACAGATCACTGCCCTGTGTAGCAGGTCTACTGAAGGTGAAACTTGACTTGTGCAATGAAAGTGGCAACACTTGACGAAACATGGTGAATAATAGCTGATGGTGGGTCACCATGCCAAGGTGGTCAGTCTGGTACTCTCCAGTTGTAATGTCTGTAGCCAGCCCATGCAAAAGGTTAGGGGCATGAATACTGCCAATGAGTGTGCCTGTCTGCATTGCATGTCATGTAGGTGCATTGTCTAATTACAAATGTGTTTATGCAGTTCAGAATAGTGCCACCTGTCTGCCAGGAAGGCCCTGTCTGTATCCATCAGTCGATGCATGATGGACACATGCCTTTTCCCTTGCATCATTGTGTCCGCCATTTATGAACGTCTATGTGTTCACTGTAGGGAAGACATGGTATGACAAGCATTGAGATTGACACAATGGATACAATGTGTAAAACCTTTATTGAAAATGTTGGGGTTGGAAAAATACCTATTTTGCCCAATAACTAAGATGGGGGTAGTCTCGACTATCAAACGATAAATAGAAACAGTCCTAGTAGAGTCTGTCCAACCCAAATGGCTTATGCTAACAAAACCTAATGCCTGCCTTATGTTTTGTCCAAAAAGTGTAAAAAGGAGAAATGTATGCAAAAGGAAAAATCAGTGTTCAAATAATAATGTGACTGAACCAACTCTCCTCCCCACTTTAAGCTGCTCGAAGTAAGGCGATCCTTGTAGGCAGGATGACACACTCTGGCTCGTTTTTTAACACAATACACAGTTCAAAACCGTTGATCAAGGCCCGCTTGGCCTTCCATGGTAAAGTCTCTTTCTCCGACTTCCAAAATAATGATTCAACCAAAATATTCACAAAGGTCCCCCTCTACTGAGCTCAGACCTTTCACCACACAGTTCTCTTATGTCCCCCTCTGCCGGGCTCTGACCTCTCATGATAAAGTTCAACACAAAAGTTGAAAGGGGGCTCCCTTCCCCAAGCTTATACTTCGGGTCTCCCTCTGCTGGGCTTGGACCACTTTTGGATGTTGAAGTCTTTCAAATATGTGAGGCTTTCTTTACAGACCACCACAGTACCACTTCAACTCAACGTTCACTATTTCACTTTCACTCTTGCTATTTTGCGCCTTTTTGCTTCAAATAATGTACCTTTCACAGAGACTTTTCGAATCCACTACTTCCTTTCACTGGACCACTCCGTTACTTAGTATCGCTGATCTCGCAGCTGCATTTTACTTTAAAGTTCATTTCCAAGTCTGCCTTTCTTCACCTATTATCCACACACATGCAGCCTTCACTTGTGATATGATGTTGCTACTTCATTCACTTTAACACATGCCAGTGTCTCAGGTTGCATGCCAACTCACTGGCTGTGTGCGCTTTTTTCTTGTTTTGCGTTTTCCGATTTTCGGGTTAATATTAGTACCACAGGCTTGGCCTCCCCTCCCCAACTCTGCCATTCACAAGGGAGGGTCGCTGGCATTCTTGAACCACAATGTAATCTTCAATTGTGGGATCTGCCCTTCTCCACATGTCATTCGTAGCTTGGCGGGAGGCAACGACCTCCAGTAGGGGCGTCTTGGGGTTTTTTGCCTGCTGCTCTCCTCCCTTGGTCCTTTGCTCTCCTTCAGTAGGTGTGCCATTGTACCGGATGTTCTCCTTGCACTCGTGTTTCGCCTTGCTCAGAGTATGTCTTTAGGTATTGCCTTTTATTCATGTGAGGAGAGCTAACTGGTGTCAGGTGTATGCACTTATAGTAAAGTGCCTGACTTTGCCTGACTCGATTAACAGGACATGTCCAGTACGATGTGAGATAGTTAGTTTGGCTACTCTCAGTCACCCTCTTCCTCGGCCCAGTGCTTGTGTAAAAAGGAGGAGTGAGTTGGGACTTTGGAAAATCCTAAAAAATAGATAGGATGGGGTAGATGAATAAAAAAGGGGGGAATACTGCATCTCACCATCGGCTATGTCACCCCCACTCCCCGAACACCCCTCACCCAGGTGATCCTCGCACACTGGTCCACCCCAAGGGTTTGGATCAAAAGGTATTGGCCATGTCGTGGCCACCTGAGAGAGAGAGATCCCCAAGGACTAACGGGTGAGATACCCTCTCGTTTCTCACATACCCTTCCCCTATGCAATGTAGCCACATCTCTTTCACAGGGGAACCAGGAAAGGAATTTGACACTCCCCTGTTCTTTACCTTTTCGGTGTTCCACAGTGAAACAGAAGGGTTGCAGGTGTAAGAACCATTGCATGACTCGAGGGTTAGAGTCTTTCCATTGACTTATCCATACTAAAGGTGAGTGGTCGGTGGCAAGTGTGAATTTTCTTGCTAGAAGATAGTACTTTAGATGGATGATTGCCCATTTGATGGCAAAGGCCTCTAATTTGAACACAGAGTAATTCTTCTCAAGTGGGAAGAGTTTACAACTGGTGGATGGGATGTTCTAATCCAACATATATTTGAAACAGAACTACTCCTAACCCTATGAGAGGGACATCCGATTGTAACACAAATTCTTTCGAAAAATCTACTACTTTTAGGATTGAGTTCTGACACAAGGCTTGTTTTAGGTTGTTGTAACATGCATCATCCTCATCATTCCAATTAATTGTCGGAGGTTAGTAATTATTTTAGCTTGTCTGTTAAGCTGGACATTCCGTCTGAGGAATTTGGTATAAACCTATGGTAATAACCAATCAATCCTAAGAATGCCCTGTGATCTCTCTCTCGGTCTTAGGCATGGTTGGACACGGCCATTCCCTACAAAGAAGCATAGGTATTTCATGGCCGATTGAACTAGCTTGCATTTGGATAAATTAGCAGTTAAACTAGCCTCTGTGAGTGTCCTCATAATAGTAGAAAGATGGACTTCCCAAGTTCTACTATAAAAGACTATATCGCCAATATAGGCCCCACAGAAATCAGAGTAGGGCTATAATATCCTGTCCATAAGTCATTGGAATGTGATGGGGCCCCATGCAGGCCAAAAGGGAGTACTTTGAACTGAATAGTCCCAGGGGTGTCGAGAAAGCTGTCTTTTCCTTATCAGGTCCATATACTGGGACCCACCAATATCCCATTGGTTAAATCTAGGGTTGATAGGAATGTGGCATTTCCAGGTTTATCTATTAACTCATCAAAGTGTGGCATAGGATAGGCATCAAAGGCGGAGATGGCGCTAACCTGACGGAAGTCTATGAAAAACCTCCAAGAATTACTGGGTTTAGTTACCAACACAATAGGGGAGGACCGAGGACTTGAAGAGGGCTTGATGATGTTTGCCTTCAGCATTCTTTTCATGCTTTCTCCATATGAGTATAGACTAGACTCCGGACGAGTTTTATGCGCTCTTGTAATCGGCTAGCTGTTTGTGAGATGGGAGTAGGTGCCTCTTCTCTCTCTTCCCAGGTCTCCCAGAGCATGCCTGAGACATCTCTTGGTTCTCTACCGTAAAGTAGTTCAAAAGGAGAGAATCCAGTAGATGCCTGAGGGGTCTTTCTTACTGCAAATAGGGCTCATGGGATCATGAAATCCCATTTTACCACCCTCATCTACCAATGTTCTCAAAATAATTTTAAGTGTCTTGTTAAATCTCTCTACCAATCTGTCTGTTTAGGGTCGTAAACTGAGGTTCTTATGGTTGTAATGTAATTCCTTGGCTTCGCCCATAAGTTTACTCATGAAATTAGATCCCTGATGCATTGGAATTTCCTTGGGGAAACCAACCCTAGAAAAGAAGGGTAGTAGGTGTTTAGGTGTTTTAAAATGTGCTCTGTTGTGCTGTTCCACATGGGGAAAGCCGCTTGGCACCAGTTAGCGTAATCAACGATTACTAGAACAAATGTATAACCTAGTCTAGAGGTTTCCAAATGTCCAATGATATCCATTACAATTCGGGAGAAAGGGACTTCTATTATCGGTAAGGGGTTTAGAGAGGCAGTTAAGGGAATATGTGTGCTGGTTTTCTAGCATATCTCACATGTCTGAATTAAATTCTTTATGTCAGCATGGATACCTGGCCAGTAGAATTTCCCACTGATGTGAGCTTGGGTTTTAGATTGTCCTAAATGTCCCCCTGTCAAATGAGAATGTGCACTCCGAAGCACTATCTTGCGATGGGCTTTGGGTATTACTAACTGAGTTTTACTTAGGCCTTCTCTGGAGGTTTACTTTCTATATAATAATCCCTGTTTTAGGAAGAAGAAGGGGCTTCCTTTTTCTTGTCCTTCTTCCTCAGGAATCTCTTGTAAGAAGGCCTCTGCAAGTGCTGGATATTTTCGCTGAGCGGAGGCTTGATCGAGAAGGATGGTAGGTTCTTTTTCCCTCTTTGCCTCAGTGATAGATATTTCATCAGCCTCTCCAAAGCCTAAGCTGCCTCTCTCAGTTTCCATTGATTCACTTTCTTCCTTAAAACAGGGAAATAGAGCCTTCTCCAGAATTCCCTGTGCAATTTTGTCCTCACAGTGTATTTCAAATGGAGTTTTGCCATGGTTCTGTAGAAGAACCTTTATGTCTCCATGAAAGTCTGGGTCTATGATGCCTGCCAGGACATCTAGACCAGACTTCCAGGCCAGGCAAGATTTTGGGACCAATTTTATATAACATCCCAAAGGCGGTTTTGGGACTAAGTCTGTGGGAATCATCCCTCTTTCTCTGGAGGGATAGTGGCTTCTCTTCTGCTACAAATGTCAAAGCCTATGGATTCCTTTGTGCTGGTAGAGGTGTCTAAGGCTCTGTGACTACGTTTCTGGAATTTTAGGGTCCCCAGATTTGTCTCAATTGAATTGTATACCACACAGACACCATATTTAAGGAAGGCATGGTATCACAAGTATTGACACTGAGACAATGGATACAATTTGTAAAACCTTTATTGAAAATGTTGGGGTTGGAAAAACTCCTATTTTGTCCTATAACTAAGATGGGAGTGGTCTCGACCATCAAACAATAAAGAAAAACAGTTCTAGTAGAGTCGGTAAAATCAAAATGGCCTATGCTAACAAAACCTAATGCCTGCCCTATCTTTTGTACAAAAGCTTTAAAAAGGAGAAATGTATGCAATAAGGAAAAATGTGTGTTCAAATGATAATGTGACTCAGCCAGCTCTCCTCTCAACGTTAGGCCTCACAAAGTAAGGTGATCCTTGTAGGCAGGATGACACACTTTGGCTCGGTTTCCAACAAAATACACAGTTCAAAACCGTGGATCAAAGCCCATCTGGCCTTCCGATGTTAAGGTATCTTTCTCTGACTTCCAATATAATGGTTCAACCAAAATGTTCAGAAAGGCCCCCCTGTGCCGAGCTCAGACCTTTTACAACACATTTCTTGTAGGTACCCCTCTGCTGGGCTCATACCTCTCATGATAAACTACAACTCAAAAGCTGCAAGGGGGCTCCCTTCCCCAAGCTAATTATACTTCGGGTCTCCCCTGCCGGGCTTGGACCATTTTCGGATGTCCAAGTCTTTCGAATGTGCGTGGCTTTCTCTATAGACCACCTCAGGACCACTTCAATTCAATGTTCACTATTATACTTTCACTCTTGCTGTTTGTGTGCCTTTTTGCTTCAAACAATGTACCTTTCATGGAGACTTTCGAATTGGCTACTTTCTTTCACCAGACCACTCAGTTACATAGTATCGTTGATCTTGCAGCTGCATTCATTCACAAGTTTTACTTTCTTCTCATCTCATTCACTTGTGATATGATGTTGCTACTTCCTTCACTTCAACACACACCAGTCTCTCAGTTCACTTGCCATCTCACTGTCTGTGTGCGATTCTTTCTTATTTTGCGATTTCATATTTTAGAGTCAAGGTTAGTACCTCAGGCTTGGGCTCGCCTCCCCAACTCTGTCATTCACCCGAGAGGGTCACTGGCATCCTTGAAACACAATGCAATCTTCACTTGTGGGATCTGGTGTTCTCTCCATGTCTTTCGTGGTCTGTTAGAGGCAATGACCTCCAGCAGGGAAGCCTTAGGGCGTTCCGGCCCGTTGCTCTCGTCCCTTGGTCCGTTGATCTGCTCCCATTGGTGTGTCTTCGTCCCAGAAGTTCTACTCGTACTCATGTTACGCCTTGCTCAGAGTGTGTCTTTAGGTGTCGTCTTTTATTCGTGTGAGGAGAGATAACTGGTATTAGGTGTATGCACTTAGGGTACAGTTCCTGACTTTGCCTGAGCCGATTTACAGGACATGTCCATTACGATGTGAGAGAATTAGTCTGGTTACTTTCACTCACCCTCTTCCTTGTCCCAGTGTTTGTGTAAAAAAGGGGGGAGTTGGGACGTCAGAAAATCCAATAAAATTGGATGGGGTAGATGAACAAAAAAGGGGGGAATACCATGTCTCACCATCGTTCTCTCCAGCTTGGACTATTGTAACAGCCTCTTTCTAAATCGACCTCCCTCTACTCTCCACCCTCTGCAACTAATCCAGAACAGGACTGCAAGACTTGTCCTTGGCCTCAAGCCCTGGGATCATATCTCTCCAGCTCTGAAATCTCTCCATTGGCTCCCAGTGGATGCAAGGATTAAATTCAAAACCCTCTGCATTGTCCACAAGGCTTTCTGGGGCCTGGGTCCAAAATACCTTCATCTATCCCTCCGCAAATAGCTCCCCACTCTAGCTCTTCGCTCCTCTACCTCCAACTCCCTCAGGGTCAGTAGTTTTTCAAAGCAACGAGTTGTGGGTAGATCTATGTCTTCGGCTGGGGCCTCCCTATGGAACAGCCTCCCTGCCACTTTAAAGCTTGAGGAGAACCATCTCCTGTTCCGGAAGCACCTCAAGACCTTCCTCTTTTCTTCTGCCTTCGCTCCCCCTCTCTCCTACTCATCAGTTCTCTCTTGGCACCGTGCACCTGGCTACCCTCTGTCCTCTGGGTCCAGGTACCTGCTCACCATGCCACCCTCCCGCACTGCCTCCGGGCCACCCCTTGCACTGGGGTCTGTATCTGTACCCATACAGCCCCCCCTTTTTCTTCCCGCATTTATCAGACCTACCCTGTCTGCTGCCTTAAACCTAGCACTTGCAAATGGTTGGCTGCACTACCACTGTTTGTTGCCTTTATTATTTATGTATTTTTATTTCTCTGTTTCTCCTCTGCTTCGCACTTTCCACTTCTCCCCCTTCCATGCACTTTTCCCCTGAACCCTCTCCTATGCACTTGCACGTACTCAATGTCACTGAGCCTAGTAAGATCATTGTTTTGTTCTCCCCTGTTCCCCTACCTTGCCTTGTCGCGCTCTGAAACACTTGTCTACGAGCGCGATAGAAATAAAATATCAAAATCAATATCGGCTATCTCACCCGCAGTCCCCGAAGACCCTTCGTCCAGATGATCCTCCCGCACTGGTCCACCCCAGGGTCTGGATCCAAAGGCTAGGGCCATGCCCTGGCCACCTGAAAGAGATCCCCATGGACTAGCGGGTGAGACACCCTCTGGTTTCTCACACCACCAATGGCATGGACGGGAGTAGGGCTGGGGTGGTGCTGCATGCTGGCAAATGCCATATATGCATGACTTACAGCTCACAGTGTGCCAGGTCACGATGTAAAATGCATGGGTGTCCTGCAATTATGTGTCTTTCTTCCTGTTGATGCCCATGTGCTTGTTTGAAAGGACACACTTGACTCAAAATCTCTTTCCATGTGCAGGTGATGATGCAGCAGATACAGAGGAGTTGGAGGAAGAGGAGATGCTGGTACGTCAGTCTACCAGTGGAGGCCATGGTGTAAGTCACCATGAAAATCCACAGGTGCTACAGGCCATTTTCATGTGTGTTCCGTCCTCTTTGGAATCTTCTGACTCTGCTGATTCGGATGCAGAACCAGACATGGAAGACTCGCTGAGGGAGAAGGTGAGTGCCCCAACGTGCAGGTTAGATGGGGCTGTTGGATTCACAATGCCAGTCAGTGGCAGGTCTCACATCTGCAGCCATTATGGCTGCAAAGCCGCCCTCCCATGAGTTGGTGTCGGGTTGTGGGGCTGATGTGCCAGGGAGGATTGCAGACCTGCAGACAAGGAAGGAGGCACCACAGCAATGGGCCTGGTTCCTTGCATCACACCACCGTGGGCCCTACACACATGGTCGACATGCGCAGGCTGGAGAGACAGTGTTGGTGCAACAAATGTTGTGTAACGCCATCCGGCATAGCAATGCGTTGGATAGAATTGCAGAGGGCATGGATCGACTGGCCAAGAACATGACCCCACAAGCGGCTGTGGATGTGCGATGGCTGCAGATCATGCCGTCTTCAAGTTGTTCCCACAGACTCGACGTGGAGACCAACATCAAGGGCCGAAGGGCTGATCTGAAGTGTCTGCAGGAGTCCCTGCATGTAGAAGCTATGGCACATATCGAGGCCGTGTGGCGTGCACGGTATATAGTGGATTGAATTGCCATGAGATGGAGAGCTTGAGGGCTGCACTGAATGATGAACTCTCAGCCACAAGGACACAGCTCCACAAGGAGATGGATGCCTCAAGGCAGACACTTTCCAAGCAATTCAATGCAACATGAGTGAGCGTGCATACAGACTCTGTAGCCATTGAGGGTGAGGCACATCGTGACCTCACCACCATTGCGATGCTGGTGCATGATTCAGTGTCATGGCTGTCCCTGGCCCATGAAGACCAGGCTTGACACTGCATGGATTAGTTTCCCCATCACTTCCACCTGCAGGTCAATTGCCGAATGGGGGGCCCAGAAAACCCACGCCTCCTCAACCACCATTGTCGTGATGTCCATGAACCCAGGGCGGGTTATTATTATTTTAAAAATAAACAAAACAATGGGTTGATGTACTTTTTTGACATAAGTGATTGCATGCATGATATACCACTATGGCTTGTGACATACTATGTCCCAAGTTGTTGCAGTAATCCCGATTCATCCAGTGACTGCACTCCATGGGAGGTCTGCCCTGCACCTTTTCATCTCCCTAGTACATATATCCTCTGCCAGGCACTGGTCCTCCTTTCACAAATGTGGAGGTACAGTTTCCAGTGGAGGTGATGAGGGAATCACATCAGGGCAGCTCTGTCAGTAGGTAACTATGAGCTCAGTCTGTGTTTTTTCTGTATTAGTCATCACCACGATATTTTCCTGCATTCTCACAAGATTTCTTTCTGGGGGTGTGATGAATGAGTCACGGTAGATATCAGTGCATTGTCTGTTTGTCTGCGTGTGTGGTTATGTGCCCTTCCACTTCAATGCGTGTGCATTCTTTCTGAGATTGCACTTCCACAATTAACTGCTGAAATTATGGGAATATGCTCCTCTTATCACACTTGAGCCATTTGCAGTATTGGCCACATTCTGGTCCTACATCATCATTAACATTCTGCATTCTCTGTGCATCTGGACTCTGTATTTTGTTTGTTCGCCACTTGCCTAACTGACCGTCAAGTGTCCCACTAGGCCTTGCAGGTGCACTCGCTGTCTACACTACTCTTTGACCTGTGCCAGTGCCAACTCCACTCCGTTAACCGCTCACAAGACCTGCCCTGCTACAGTTCCACATCTGACACACACGTCCATTGTCACATCTCCACAACCTCGGCTGGTTCGCTTAATGGCCTTGGCTCTGTTGACACATATCTGGGCATTTGTTTACATTGACTTCACAGGACAGGTTTGTCCCACTTAGTGCACCTATGGTTCTGCACATATGTGCATGTATACCCCTGATGAACTGAACCTGTGTTCACCAATCAGGTCACTTGTTGTTCATTGTTCTTTTCAGTATGTTCTCTTCACCTAGATGTATTACATAATTTCTTTTTCTAATACTTGTTAAAATCCAGCACTGTGAATGACTGCACGGCGTGTGTGCACATTGTGGGCATATGCATGTGGCACATTGTGCACTCCCCCATCTTCTGTTCATTGGTTGCCCCTGTAAGTGTTGCCAATGTATCATGTGATCCCCTTACACTTACTGGGACAGTCACAAACAGGGTGTGTGGTCTATTGAAGGGTGATTGCAACAGCTGTGTATTGTCCTCATCTCCATTTACAGTGTTGTTGAACAGGCTGGTTAGGTGCCCTTATTTATTGGAATGTTGCAGATGTGGGTCTCTCATTTGTATACATGGCATGGTGGGTTGTGCATGCTGTTTCTGTGATGTGATGCTGTTGATTGGCCTTTCAAAAGTGGCCTTTGTTTTCAAGTCTGCTATTCTCCATCACCCACGTTTGTACTTCCACTCCCCCAACATGTGTCCGTTTTCCATCTCTGTTCCTTCCAAGCTCTATGACCATGCTGCCTCTTTCTTCATGTATTTCTGTCTCTGTCTTAGTCTCTTGCCCACCTTCTCTCTGTCCTCACCAACTGTAATGCCTATCATATCTATCCTCATCTCCCCACCGGCCAGTGTCCTCCTTGCACAGCGATTCACACATCCCTCTCTTTCTCTCCACTCCACTGCCATACATTCATTACTCTATGTCCTATCTCACTCTTAGCCTCTGTCATCCTTCTCATCAGCTACCACTCTTGAACTTCCACTCCCAAGACCATCACCTCCACACTTGTAGTCATTTTCCTCCCCTACGATCATGGGTGACCCAAAGGCACACGTGACACCTGACAGTGGGTGTGCAGAAATTGGATGCCTGTAATCAACGTTCCCACTTGTGGCCACATCCCGTGGATGATTTCCACATGTTTCCAGGGTGCATGTTGCGCTGTGCTTGTATTCTGTTTGCTTTGCAGCCAGTGAAGTCTCTGTTGGTGATTTTTGCTGATGGGATGTTGATCATCATGGTTGTTTGATTTTTTGTACTTCCGGACTTCGCGTTCGCATTGACCTTTGCAATTTCATAGTTCCATACGGAAGTTGACATGGCTGTCCAGTATCTTTGCATTGATGCAATGTATGTCTAGGCAAGTTCCAGCTGTTGTTTCAGGTAGGATGCTGTGGATGCGAGACAGGTGGTTACCTTGGGCAGGTAAGTTGAAGGCACTCATGGTGGCACTTGTGGGTTTCTTGGTGGCAGGGAGTCTGGCACTGCGTGGCGTGTATTTTTGTCCTTGTATTGAGGTGAGCAGGTCTGGTTTCATGGGTACGGGGGTACATGGTGATGGTGGGCTGGTGGTTGTATGCTTTCTGTTTTTGCATGGTAATCCGGGGGACACTGGCTGTGGGTGGATTGTTGTGAGGGAGGCTGTCACAGGAGATCATTCATTGGTGAGTTGTCATGAGGGTGGCCAGTCCAGCTGCATGGCTGTTGGAACAGATGGTGATGGGATTTTAGCGAGTGATTGGTTGCAGTTTTTGCATATGTGCTGGTTGCCAAGCGGCTTACCGTTCCCGCTGTTCATGTCATGTCTACCCATGCTGGCAGTCCACTCTTGGTACTTCTGCCCCTTCTGCGGGTGGGGGAGTGTCCCGAGACAAATCCACACACATCACAGTGTTGCAGGACATTTGGGGGATTGCATGTTCACCACATACACCAGGCTCACACCATTGGCCTGGTGTTGTTGTTTGCCATGGGGACATGTTCCATGCACAGCACACCAGCAGATATGTTGTTGCCTGTTGACTGCTGCTTAGTGCATCTCACTGTTCCCTTCAGTTCACAGCACATTGGTCCCCGTTTAGTCCAGTCCTTGTTAACTCTGCCTTCCCTTCCTCTTCCTCTTGCCTGTTCCCAACTCCCTTTTTTGTTTGCAGTCTCCTTGGCCTCCTTTTCTCATTCCTTTCTCTTGTCTGCTTGTCTCTTTTATGCCAGTTGCATCTGTGCCCTACCTTTCTGTATGACTTCTGCCTCTTTGACCACTTGCCTTGTGCAAGATCCTGTCTTGACTGCAATTGACGAGGAGTTTGCATTCCGTCGTCTTGGGCATTCCAACTTCAGCTCCCCTGCCAGGGTTTACTGCGCTGTCCTGATGCTACATTAATCAGGGGATGCCATATCGTGGCATTGGGAGTGCTTCCAAGGGGATCCTGTGTGGGATGTATTTACCCATGCATCCGGGCCCTACCTTAAAACTGTGCAGTACTGGCATTGAAAACATCATAATGGCCAGAGCTCCCCAGAAAATGCACAGGAAAATCCCATTTTGCCTATATTGTGAGTTCAGAGATGCAATGCTGATTGCCAAAAGCAAACCCATACTGTTGGGAATTCATTTTTCTTGAATGTCAAATATGGCAAAATCATGGGCACAGAATTACTTTACTGCAGAAACACACCAATGCCATGTCCTGAACATGGACAATCTACTCCATATAATATCACTTGCTGAAAGGAATCAATCTAAAAGAAAAAATCCCAAGGATGGATGCAGTAACCACAAAATCCTGATGGTGGCGCTAGCGGTCTAAACTCTGACAGGAGAGCTGTCTTGCAAACTGCATGAGTGCAAAGAAAGGGGTCTTATTTCATCAAAGGTTCAAAGGGGTTGCATGTCCTGAGAACTCTTGACACTTCAGAACTCAACACAAGAAGCCAGGAAATAACAGGGTTCTGTTAATTAAATGCAAAGTGGCCCCCTGGCCTCCTGATGTGAGCTTGCCAGACACCACACAAAGGACCCTTTCCTCTGAAAGGAATATGTTAATTCTGGATGTTTGCTGTCAACAAAGATCTGCCAGCCAGCAGAGATCTGTGACTGACCCACCCAAGTCTTGGAGGCGGACTTCAACACTCTGAGGACTGAATTGAAAGTAAAATATATATTTTACAAAAACACTGATAACTCTTTGTAATCAAATGACAGAAATGTATAACTTTGAGAGCTTTAATTTAAAAAATGTACCTTTAATTCAAGCCTAAACTCGAATTTGTGTGATGTTCTGGGGCAAAACCCCATTGTTTATTAATATTACAGACTCCCTGTTTCAGCTAGACAAACGAAAATGCATTGGTATGTGGGTAGATATGTGAGGAACAGTTGTATAAAATTTAATGAAGATCCAATGTTGTTTAGCACATGAAAAAGTGCTAGAAGTTGCCATTTCTGAATGCAAGCTCTTAGAAACAACAGATTTGGACAGAGACATGGCTAAATTCAGCCACACCATGTATGTGTAATTTCAAACAACTGTGTAACTGTGAAATATGGATTTTGATCATATATAGATTTGGGTGCACAGATGATAGGGGAGTTGTTTCAAGAGATCATAAATGGATGACATCACTCTAACTCACAGCTCCTTCGCCAATCAAATGAAAAATGGAAGTTTGACCAATTAGAAGCTGAGAGAGAGGTAGGGTCAGTGATGCTAGAACACACCCACATTCTAAACACATAAAAGCAGACAGACAGGACAGATAGAGACCTTCAATTCCATTTGCTGCAACGCACTCTGCCGGACCATACAACATCCAGAGATCCAGACTTCAAATTCATCAACCTCCAGAAAGCCAAACTAGAGACTTCAATCTATCCAGAACTAAAAGACCTGACCAGACTGTTGACCAGATCGTGACAAAGCCGCTTTCCGGTTCAAAATCTCTTGTGAGTACTCAGCAAAACTCAGAACACATCTCTTAGTTAAAATCATATAATTCAATCCATTTTTAATCTAAGTAGAACTGCAGCTTAGCAATTGTGTTATCCTGCCATCATTTTTAAAGCTGAAAAAGTGTGCGTTTAAAATTTGCAAAAACCAAAAACGACCTCTAGTAAATCGGTCATATCTCCGCAACCGTTTGGGCTAGAGACTTGCAGTAACTTTCCTCTGATAGCGTAGAATCGTGGCTTTCCTACGAACCTAGAACCGCATTCCTACTCCCTATAGTTTTACCGCAATCGCGGAACACGCATCCGCGAATTTTACCGCGATTTGCAATTTCTTCACGTGTAAAAAGACAGCAGTTTTGCTTTTCCTTGCCAGAAATTCGTTTAACCTGCTAAACATTCCTGCATCATTGCTAGTGTGAGCCTGGACTAATATTAACCAGATACCACTCACCCTGAACCTCTGAAAGGGAATTAAAAGCATTTCCAGCATATTTCTCATCCATTGCTAGCACATATCAAAGCATTTTGCCCGTGTTTTCAAAACTCCTATCTGTTTTCTGTAGTGTAAGCTTGCTGGGGTGAACTGATTTACATTGATTGCATTTCTGAGAACTGTGTGTTTTCCTTCCATTTCCTTGCCTTGCATCAAGGGGGGGAGGGGATTGCCAGAGAAAAGTGATTACATTGTTTGGTTGAAATCATATTGAGTATTTTCTGTACTGCATTCATTGAATGTTGCATCCACCTGAACTCTATAAAGCATTCTCTACCACATTATACTTTTGTTCCTATTCACCAGTGTGCTACCTTATCCATTTCATGTCAACTCATTAGTGATTATAAGAAGTGTGCTAGTGCCAGATTCTCCGTTGTTGATCTTTATCATATCAGATTAAGTGTGCTATTCAATTATTAATTTATTATAAAGCGTGATATATATATCTATTTTAAATTATCAAATAAACCTTTTAAACTTGCAAAACAGAACTACTTCTTGGCTCAGTGGGGTCAGGGGGATTCCAAGAGAGGGGTGTTATACAGGGGTAGTCATCCAGAACGCATGAACTGGACCTAAAGATATATCAATAAGGGTTTTCATTCAGTATTCTAGACTAGGCGTTAACTTAGCTGTAGTGCTGAATTGAATCCTCTTACAGATTGGGGGCTCGAGCCGGACGTTTGGGTTAGAATACCACTTGTGCAGCTTAATACAGTGTGCTAACTGACGGGATACATACATCCAGTCGGATCACCACGCTGCATTACGCTGTGAAGCATTCCTTAAAAGGGACGCTCTAGGAAACGGTCTGTTTTGCAAGAATAAAATACAAACTTCTGTAAGTCAGGACAGAGACCAATCTCTAGAATGACGACCTTAGTAGACATGAAAATAGCCAGAGAGCACCTCTTGCATAAGCTATTTGTGAGAGGTGAATGGACCGAACAGGGCCAGGATGCGTGGTTGCAGGCCATCACACAACAGGTCACTGAAACAGGGTCAGACTTATGGAGAGATCAGGGTCCATTACATGTGGCCCTGAGTGAACTATATATGGCTCCTAAAGCCAAAGAGGAACACAATAAGATTGCCAGGATAGCAGCATACCTGTACCTATATATGGGAGACATGCAGGATAGATGTGCTGAAAGCCAAAATCTGGCAAATAGGCAACAGATGGTGTTAGAGAAGGCCCAATCTGACCTGGTCTCTTCTGAGCAGAGGCTGCAGAGGAGCCAGGAGTCAGAAGATGATAGTAGGCAGCACATCATTAAAATAAAGAAGGATATGGATGTGCTGCAACAGGAAAAGGTAGAACAGGATACTAGATTTCTGGCCCTGCAGAAGGAGCACCGAGACAGTTTGGACTCCTTACTGCAGAGCCAGAAAAAGCTGGAGCAACAATTAGACTTTAACAGGGCATGCACGGAGCAGGTAGCCACCCTGCAAAGTCATCTAGATAGAGTGAAGGTAGAGAGCAACAAACTAATTCTGAAAGATCTGGATACCCAGGCAGAGTTTGATCAGGAACGCCAGAAAGCTGGTGCCTTTCAAAGGCAGAGGGACGACCTGGCGGCACAAATGCAGGCTCTTAGTCAGGAAAGAGACGCCTTAGGCCAGGAAGTCTGCCATTTAAAAAGAAAAATGGAAGAAAATCACCTGGCCCGCCAGGGACTGGGTGACCTCCAAAAAGAACACCAGAACTTGGTAGAGCACACCAGGAGGGTGGAAGAGGCTTTGGCAAGAAAGGAGCAGGCCAATAGGGACACAGCTCAGGAGGTAACCCTCCTGCAGCAAAGACTGGCCCAGTTCTCCAGGACCAACCAGGAAGCACAGAGGGAAAATGAGGCCCTCTGTCAACACAATGATAGGCTCCAACAACAGGTAGCGATGCAGGAGAGACTGATAGAGTCTAGTAAGGCCTTAACTGAGGAACTGAAGGCACAAATGCAGGCTCTTGCATTGCAACAGGGAGCAGGGGCGGATAGAGATGAGGTTCGCTGGGAAATGGAAACTCCGGAGCATAACCTCAGGAGCCCTAGTACCAGAGGCCCTCATACCTCTCAGTCCCTGGACTCTGCCACCTCCATGTCCCCTGGCGCACATGAGCACAGGGCCACAGGGATGGCAGATTACTATCCAGCTAAGAGTATGGGGCTCATAGGCCAGTACCACTCAGGAATGGAGGGGTGGGCATCCGGGTATGGGCACCCAAGTACAGTACAGTTCAATGGGGAACCCCGGGAGAGTAGGCCCATTAAGGGCATCCTGAAAACCTCTGCCCAGTTAGGTCAGTGGAGGGGGTACCCATCAAATCCTGGCAGCAAGGAGGAATCTGAAGACTCCTCTGAACTGCGCAGGACACAGGAGACCAGGTCCCCACATTCTGCCAGCCATTCCCAGGCTCGCAGAATCCGGGAAAACCTGGAAGAACAGACGGGAACCTCTGGGAGCAGTGCCTCTGAGTCCGAGGAAGAATGGACAAGGGTTACCCGAACCAAAAAGGCCAATAAGGCAAAAAGGGCCTTGCTTAAGGACCCCTTAAAGCAGATTAAGGCGATCAGGAGCGTCATCACGCCTTACCATAAGAACGCTAAGTATTCTGTTTGGGAGCACTTAGAGTTGTTTGAACAAATGATGGAGACTTTCCATTTGAAGAACAGCCAAAGCTGCATTCAATATGTAAAGTGGACCTTCTCCCCGGAATACTCCAGTTTCTTTGCGGGGCTGGAGGACCAAAATCATTTAAGATGGTCCACCTATAAGGCGGCCATCCTGAAACATTTTTCTGTTCACAGAAATCCTCAAGAGGCTCGCAAGGCAGCCTACAATTTGCAATGTGGGGAGGATCAGGCCCCACAAGAATTTGTGCAGGAGTTAAAGCGTGCTTTTGCACAGACCACAAGAAGGGTGCGCACAGATAGTAGAGAGTTTATAAATACGTTTTTCCATGCCTTGCCCAAATATATCATGACCCAGCTCGTGAGGGATTTTCATGAGAAAAGATCTTTAGACTGGGTCATTGAACAGGCTACCCGGATCTATGAGGTGCAGAAGCCCATAGAAAATAAAAGCAATGCCCAGAAAAACCCCAAAGCCAACAGCACCCCTGCTGCTGCCAAGGTGGCAGAGGTAAAGGTCACCCCCGTTTTGGATTTGGAGATGGGGGGGCCTAAAAACCTACCTGCACCTAATAATGCTAGGCCCAGAAGGTCCTCGGGCCAGTCACAGACAGGGAGCCAGGGAGGCAGCCCCACAAATGGGGTCCCTCGCTCTCCTGACTATGTAAGTCCTCGCTACAAGGGAAATCGACCCATCCTGGGTTATGTGTGGACTCCTCCAGCCCAGGGGGGGGGATCCAGCCAAGCACCTAACCCAGTGTACTTCCCTCCAAACTTCCCACAGGAGGGCAGAAATTTACCAAACCCTGGGCAGAACTTTTTCCCCAGATATCCACCCGACTTCCAACCCCAAAATCATCCATCCTTCTTTCCCCAATTCCCCGAGCCCAGACCACTGAATCCGGGAGAGGGGAGGCCAAGGGTGGAGGGGTACCCAAATCTTCCCAACCAGGGGTACTACCAAAGAAGGGACAGCTACCCTTCCCGGGATCAGCCCAGGGGAGAAAACAGGGCCCCGTATCAGCCTGAGCGGGTTTCCCAGTTAGAGCGCCAGGTTCAAAACATGGCGCGGGATCTGGGTCACATACTGAGGGCTCAGCAGAACCCTCAGATGGGCGTGCCGGCGCAGAACGCACCCAACTCTGGACCTGGTGCTCCAGAACAATGACGGGGGCAGCACCCCGATAATTTACCGGTTCCCAGGGAGGAGGCACAAAGGGAAGGGGGGTGTAAAGCCTTGGAGGAAGCTTCCTTCCTCACTTGTAAACAGCCCCTGGAAACCCAGGAACCGGAAACAAAATCTCTGGCCCCTGAAAGTCTGCCTCCTAAGGAGCAGAGGGGGGGTAGGAGAAACAAAAGACCCAAACAGACTCAGTTTGAGGAGGAGGTACAGGTCTTCCAATTTGAGGGAGAGGGATCCTCAGAGGATCCTGGGAAAAGGATCTTCTCCTTCAGAGAGGGGGGAACTCCTCCCAAAGAAAAATGGGTCCCTAGGGATGCAAATCCAGACTGGGGAGATGTGGAGACTGAGCTACCGCCGCCCACCATCTCATCCCAGAACCAACAGCAAGAAAATCCCCTGGTTCAAACCCATCCTGGTGACTGCCTCCAAAAAGGGGGGGGCGGCCCGGAACCGGAGCCAGGGGAACCCACAATGGCTCTGATCTCCAGTTGCCAAATTTTTCTTTCAGATTCCCAAGGCTCTCCACAGAATTCTCCCCAAAATTCTTCTCTCGCGATGTCCAAAACCAGAAAGTTAGCCCACCAGTTGTCCAAAAATGTGCATTATCTGTGCCCCCTTGAGGAGAAGGAGGGAAGATATTATGCCCCGGTACAAGTACAGGGGCAGGGTACAATTTTGGCACTGGTGGACACTGGATCTCAAGCTACCCTTCTGTCCAGAAGGGCCTTTGACGAACTGAATGCAGGAAGGGGAGAGAATTACCAAATTCCTCTCACCTCTCTTCCTGGACAACTGCAGAACTTTGACGGGAAGGAAATTCCCGTTGAGGGGACCGCAGATTTGGACATAAAAATTGGGCGACATAAGTTGAAGCACCCGGTCATAGTTGTGACCCCAGAGGGCACCCCTTGTTTACTAGGGAATGACCTCCTGAGAAGGTTGTCACCCCTAATAGATTGCGTAAACAAGGTCCTCTGGACCCAGACTAGCCGACCAATAATATTAAAACAGAGTGTCAACCATGTTAGTTTAAACGGCACCTGCCACATGGTTGAACAAAAATCTGACCAAGTAGAATTTCACTTCCAGAATAGCCAAACTCCAGACGTGACAGTAATAGCAGTAGGACAACAGACTGGTGATGGGGGGTCCTCTCTATTTCTGAAAATCAACCTTCCTTCCAGTCTAAAGTGGTACTCCACGCTGGAAGGAAACACTCTGAGATTCTATACTAATCCACAATCAGAAACTCCCACTCCTATAGTCCAGAAAGATGTGAAATCAGCTCAAAGCCTGGCTGATATTCAGCAAATTGGAGAGCAGTTGTTCATCCCTGTTCAGTTAAATGATGGGAAGGACTCTGTTCTCGCTCGAGTGTGTGTGAACAACGGTAAGAGCTTCATCAGCGAAGCCATGTTTCGCCAACTTCCAAAAGATCCAGCCATTCCCACCTTCAAACTGATAGACAAATGGGAAATGGACCTGGAAGCACCCAATTCAAAACATCTCCTGCCAAGCAGGTGTATGCTCAAAATCTCCATTGGCAACAAGAGCATAGTCCATAATTGTTGGGTCGTGCGAGACGTCACTGCCGCCTTTTACTTAGGCAGTGACATTCTCAATCGCTTTGCCATTAGTTTGGACCTAATAAACTTCAAAGCTTGGTCCCGATTAGCGGATAATCCCATGGGCTTTGATGATCCAGAAAAAGCATTTAGGTCAGCTCAATTGCTACCTTATGCAGTTGAAATTCAGGTTAAAGAGGAAGTCACCATCCCAGAAAGGACCCGACAATTCTCCCTGGAAGTGAAAGTTAAAAGGGGACAAGAGTTGAAAAACCCTGATGCTTACATACATCTAAATGCTTCTCTCCAACAGCAAGGGTTGGGGGTAAACCCAACTCCATTAGTCAACATAGAACATGACACCATTCCAATAGAGGTGGATAACAGCGACTTAAAGAGTATTACTCTAGCCGCAGGCACCATTATTGGAATGGCGGTTGATGACCGACATTTCTCCATTGATCTTGTAAATGAACTGTTAGGACCAATCCCCAAGGACTGTGTTGACAGTGACAGTGAGGACAATACAACACCAGACAGGATTTTTACCCGCCATGGGGGGAACTTCCTGGTGTACACTTCCTG
The DNA here is from genome assembly GCF_040938575.1 of Ambystoma mexicanum. NCBI lineage: Eukaryota > Metazoa > Chordata > Amphibia > Caudata > Ambystomatidae > Ambystoma > Ambystoma mexicanum. The sequence goes on along the minus strand of NC_090929.1, from coordinate 1,438,010,421 downwards.
CCCCTATGGTAAGGAAGATGTGACTTGTGACTTCAGGAGGGATGAGGTGATTTTCCAGGTCCATGAGGGCTGCCTTTCCCACCTGAAGCCTCCGGTCCAAATCAGCACTCTGACCAGGGACTTCTCCACCCAGCTGGAGGAGGCCGCGGAAATAGCCAAACCAGAAGTCTTTCCAGGCTTCAGGCAGATGGTGCAAGAGACAGTCAACCTAGCTGATGCCTGTGTGACTCTGGAACAAAAGCAAAAGTTGAAACAAGTTTTCTTGGATTTCCAAGATCTCTTTGCGGTAGACTCATATGACTGTGGTCGCACTGACATCCACACAACAACAATCCCCACGGACCCTGGCATGACTCCTGTGTTTGTGAAGCAATATCGCTTGCCTCTCGCATCAATGGAGTCCCTTACTGAAATAATTAAGAACCTTGAGTCCCGGGGAATAATCCGTCCCGTCCACAGCACCTTCAATAATCCGGTGCTGGGAATATTGAAGCCAAACGGCCAGTGGAGACTCTGCGCCGACCTTAGGGAGCTCAACAAACGGGTCCATACTTCCCGATGGCCTCTGCCCTACATTGACCAAGGTCTGGCCCAGATTCAGGGGTCACAGGTATTCACTGCAATAGACCTGACCAATGGATACTGGACTGTGCCTGTCAGTAGGGAGGACCAATACAAGCTGGCTTTTACCTTTGGGGGCCAGCAGTACACCTGGACCCGGACTCCCTTTCGGATACCTCAACTCCGGCAATGAATTCAACATTTTTCTACACAAGGCCATGCCTGACTTGGGTGCAAGGGGTAACCTGGCTTATGTAGATGATGTCCTCATCAAAAGTTCATCTGTGGAGGAACACATAGCGGAGATCCGTTATGTTCTGACACAGTTGAGGGCTGCCGGAGCAAAACTTTCCTTTCAGAAAGCACAGTGGTGTAGAACCCGTGTTAATTTCTTGGGGCATGAGATTACTCCTCAGGGCCTCTGTCCCCAGGAAAAGAAAGTGGAAGCACTTCAGAAACTGAAAGACCCCACAACTCTGCGGGAACTAAGGAGCCTCCTTGGACTGACTAATTACAGCAGAAAGTTCATTGAGGGCTACGCAGAGATCACCAGACCCCTGATTCATCTCCTAAAGGGGGGGGTCAAGTGGGAATGGGGTCCAGAACAAGCCGAGGCAGTAAAACAACTCAAAAGAAGCCTCTCACAAGCGCCTTGCCTAGCTTACCCTGTCAGAAACAAGGAGTTCTTCCTGGAGACGGGGTTCTCTAATACGTGCTTGACGGCAGTATTATACCAAAAGCATGACAAGGTCAATAAAGTAATCTCATATGCGAGCAAAACTTTATCCTCTGTGGAGGAGAAATTCAACGATTGTGAGAAGGCACTCCTGGCAACGGTGTGGGCATTGAAGAATTACCGCCCGTTTATCTAGGGGGAGCACATCATAGTGGAGACTCCACACCAGCCTCTGCAATATCTCCAAAGTGACAGAATCCGGGCCGGAAATGTGAGTAATTCCCGAATTACTTCCTGGATTCTGTCAATGCAAGGCTTTCCTGTGGAGGTCAGATATGGCCAAAACAAGAAGAGTCCACTCGCGCAAGGTCTGGCTGACTTGCATGATTGTGCCAGAGAAAACTGTCTCGGGGACGAAAGTCTAAAAATAAAGGACAACACGGAGACATACCTTAATTCCCCACACAAAGTCTTTGAAGAGGACAAGTGTGAGGGAATGCCCACTGTCTATGTGGATGGATGCTCTTACCATGTTGACAACAACGGGGAGAAAGAACTGGTGGCTGGCGTAGGGAATGCATGGGTGAATGAGTCCCCAGAACCCTCCGCTGGATACAAAATTGGTCCCCGAAGTAGTCAGGTGGCAGAATTGATGGCTGTGCATCAGGCCATCCTCACTGCTGTCCAGCATCAACTCCGCGAACTGGTCATAATCACAGATTCGGATTATGTACGGAACGGGTTCGTGGAGCACCTGGTTAATTGGAAAACCAGAGGCATGTTATGTGCTAACAACAAACCCTTGAAACATGGGAAGTTGATCCAAAACATTGATGATCTGGTCACATCGAATGGGATGACCATCTACTGGAAAAAGATCAAGGGTCATTCCAAAGTAGAGGGACCAGACAAAACTGGAAATGACTTAGCTGATCAGCTGGCCAAAACCGGGGCCATCCAAGGGGATCTAATTGAGATTGAGTCCCTGTTGGGGGAAATCCAGGTCACTGCTATCACTAGGTCCCAGACAAATGCTCACAACAACCTTTCAATTGCACAATGGAGTAAGGAGACCCCTGATGCTGATTTGATTACCGCTCAGAAGGGGGATCCAATAATTGGTAAATTTTACCAGCACCTTGAGGACCCTGAGAACTTTCCCCTGACGGATACCGATTATATTGGGAAAGAGGACCTAAGAGTGTTGATGAAATGTCCAAAAATGTTCCGAATCCAAGACGGTTTGTTGGTAAGGAAATCCAAAGCTGGCCACGATCAGTGGGTGGTTCCTACCTCATTCCGAAGCCTGATGTTAAATCACGCCCATGATGCGGCCACTGCCGGTCATAGGGGGTTTCACACAACACTGGAAATCTTAAGAGAGGTTGCATACTGGCCACACATGGGGCAGGACCTCGACCAATACTTGAAGGGGTGTCTTGTGTGTGCACAATTTCAGCCATCATCCCTCACGCACCGTGCGCCTCTCCAAAAGAGGGGGATGACACTGCCATGGTCAGATTTACAAATCGACTTTGTAGGCCCTGTGATTCGCTCGGCTAGGGGGAATAAGTACATGTTGACTGTGACATGCTTGTTTACCAAGTGGGTGGAATGTCTCCCAGCCCCAAAATGCAAGGCAGAAACTGCAGCTGCCTTGATGATTAACCACATCTTTTCCCGTTTTGGTCTACCTCAAAGGATTGAGTCAGACAGAGGTAGCCACTTCACCAGTGAAGTAATGACAAAGATGTGGGAGATACTGGGGGTCAAAAGGAAGCTGCATATTGCTTATAGACCAGCTTCTTCTGGGGCAGTAGAGAGATATAACCGGACAATTGTGAGCATATTAAAGAAGTTTGTGGCAGAATTTGGGCCAAGTTGGGATATCCGATTACCTCTGGTCCTAATGGCTATCAGATCTACCCCTTCATCTGCAACCAAAATGTCACCATTTGAGTTGATGACTGGGCGCAAGATGGTGCTTCCTCAGCATTTGCTCTACAGGACCCAAGAGCAGACACTGATAAATGCCTCCACTACTCATGAGTATGTAGAGAATTTAAGGAAACACCTCCAACATGCTTTTGCTTATGCTCAGCGGAATCTAGAAAGATCAGCTGATAGCATGAAGACCCACTATGACCTGAAAACTTCCAGGAAGGAATATCAGGTGGGGGACCGGGTCTATCTATACAACTTCCAAAGGAACCAGGCCAAGCAGCGCAAATTTTTGCCTACATGGAAGGGACCATTCGAGATCATAGACAAAATCTCCCCTGTGGCCTACAAAATCCACATCCCCAAAGGTCCTTTGGCAGCGGGGGAAGACAAGTGGGTCCACATAAACCAGTTGAAATGTTGCCATCCCAGGCACACTCTGCAACAACTGGAGGAATCCTCTGGAATCCTAGCGGGTACTGTCTCAGATTAATTCAGTTCCAACCATAAAACATACCACATCTAGTCTCTAAAATATTGTGATTTGCATGAAACTTTCTCTTAGTTATACTGTTTTTTTTTTCAAAATAAGAATGTAATGTTTCATTATGATGAAATGCATATGCTGCCCCACTATCTCAACAGTGGTGGAAAAACGTCTATGAGTAGGTATTGCCGCTCTTCCTTTGTCGTCCTAGGAGAAAGAAGACCTTGAGAATGACCAAGAAGGACGATCCGGAGACCGGGAACGAAGATCCAATGGGCCCAGTGGACCGCCCAATATTCCCATCAGGACCGGCGAGGAGAACCGATCGATCCGACCGGATGGAGGAAAAGATGCTGAACTGTGCCATTTATCGGAAGAAGATGAGAACTACATCCCAGATCTTGCGGGTCCCATTAGTGAAGGATCAGATGGCCACCGCAAGAAGGGGGGCTTGTGGGATGTATTTACCCATGCATCCGGGCCCTACCTTAAAACTGTGCAGTACTGGCATTGAAAACATCATAATGGCCAGAGCTCCCCAGAAAATGCACAGGAAAATCCCATTTTGCCTATATTGTGAGTTCAGAGATGCAATGCTGATTGCCAAAAGCAAACCCATACTGTTGGGAATTCATTTTTCTTGAATGTCAAATATGGCAAAATCATGGGCACAGAATTACTTTACTGCAGAAACACACCAATGCTATGTCCTGAACATGGACAATCTACTCCATATAATATCACTTGCTGAAAGGAATCAATCTAAAAGAAAAAATCCCAAGGATGGATGCAGTAACCACAAAATCCTGATGGTGGCGCTAGCGGTCTAAACTCTGACAGGAGAGCTGTCTTGCAAACTGCATGAGTGCAAAGAAAGGGGTCTTATTTCATCAAAGGTTCAAAGGGGTTGCATGTCCTGAGAACTCTTGACACTTCAGAACTCAACACAAGAAGCCAGGAAATAACAGGGTTCTGTTAATTAAATGCAAAGTGGCCCCCTGGCCTCCTGATGTGAGCTTGCCAGACACCACACAAAGGACCCTTTCCTCTGAAAGGAATATGTTAATTCTGGATGTTTGCTGTCAACAAAGATCTGCCAGCCAGCAGAGATCTGTGACTGACCCACCCAAGTCTTGGAGGCGGACTTCAACACTCTGAGGACTGAATTGAAAGTAAAATATATATTTTACAAAAACACTGATAACTCTTTGTAATCAAATGACAGAAATGTATAACTTTGAGAGCTTTAATTTAAAAAATGTACCTTTAATTCAAGCCTAAACTCGAATTTGTGTGATGTTCTGGGGCAAAACCCCATTGTTTATTAATATTACAGACTCCCTGTTTCAGCTAGACAAACGAAAATGCATTGGTATGTGGGTAGATATGTGAGGAACAGTTGTATAAAATTTAATGAAGATCCAATGTTGTTTAGCACATGAAAAAGTGCTAGAAGTTGCCATTTCTGAATGCAAGCTCTTAGAAACAACAGATTTGGACAGAGACATGGCTAAATTCAGCCACACCATGTATGTGTAATTTCAAACAACTGTGTAACTGTGAAATATGGATTTTGATCATATATAGATTTGGGTGCACAGATGATAGGGGAGTTGTTTCAAGAGATCATAAATGGATGACATCACTCTAACTCACAGCTCCTTCGCCAATCAAATGAGAAATGGAAGTTTGACCAATTAGAAGCTGATAGAGAGGTAGGGTCAGTGATGCTAGAACACACCCACATTCTAAACACATAAAAGCAGACAGACAGGACAGATAGAGACCTTCAATTCCATTTGCTGCAACGCACTCTGCCGGACCATACAACATCCAGAGATCCAGACTTCAAATTCATCAACCTCCAGAAAGCCAAACTAGAGACTTCAATCTATCCAGAACTAAAAGACCTGACCAGACTGTTGACCAGATCGTGACAAAGCCGCTTTCCGGTTCAAAATCTCTTGTGAGTACTCAGCAAAACTCAGAACACATCTCTTAGTTAAAATCATATAATTCAATCCATTTTTAATCTAAGTAGAACTGCAGCTTAGCAATTGTGTTATCCTGCCATCATTTTTAAAGCTGAAAAAGTGTGCGTTTAAAATTTGCAAAAACCAAAAACGACCTCTAGTAAATCGGTCATATCTCCGCAACCGTTTGGGCTAGAGACTTGCAGTAACTTTCCTCTGATAGCGTAGAATCGTGGCTTTCCTACGAACCTAGAACTGCATTCCTACCCCCTATAGTTTTACCGCAATCGCGGAACACGCATCCGCGAATTTTACCGCGATTTGCAATTTCTTCACGTGTAAAAAGACAGCAGTTTTGCTTTTCCTTGCCAGAAATTCGTTTAACCTGCTAATCATTCCTGCATCATTGCTAGTGTGAGCCTGGACTAATATTAACCAGATACCACTCACCCTGAACCTCTGAAAGGGAATTAAAAGCATTTCCAGCATATTTCTCATCCATTGCTAGCACATATCAAAGCATTTTGCCCGTGTTTTCAAAACTCCTATCTGTTTTCTGTAGTGTAAGCTTGCTGGGGTGAACTGATTTACATTGATTGCATTTCTGAGAACTGTGTGTTTTCCTTCCATTTCCTTGCCTTGCATCAAGGGGGGGAGGGGATTGCCAGAGAAAAGTGATTACATTGTTTGGTTGAAATCATATTGAGTATTTTCTGTACTGCATTCATTGAATGTTGCATCCACCTGAACTCTATAAAGCATTCTCTACCACATTATACTTTTGTTCCTATTCACCAGTGTGCTACCTTATCCATTTCATGTCAACTCATTAGTGATTATAAGAAGTGTGCTAGTGCCAGATTCTCCGTTGTTGATCTTTATCATATCAGATTAAGTGTGCTATTCAATTATTAATTTATTATAAAGCGTGATATATATATCTATTTTAAATTATCAAATAAACCTTTTAAACTTGCAAAACAGAACTACTTCTTGGCTCAGTGGGGTCAGGGGGATTCCAAGAGAGGGGTGTTATACAGGGGTAGTCATCCAGAACGCATGAACTGGACCTAAAGATATATCAATAAGGGTTTTCATTCAGTATTCTAGACTAGGCGTTAACTTAGCTGTAGTGCTGAATTGAATCCTCTTACACCTGGGTTTTCAAACTCTCAGTGATCTCTATTTGGGAGGTCTCTCAGTGTCATTCTGATTCCAGCCAGATCTGAGTGTTCACAATGACCTCTCACCAGAACAAGGACCGGGTCCTTCCCTGCATGGCACTCTGGGGGGAGGCAGTGTAGGTGGTGTGGGTGGGGAGGGTGTCACTGTGTGGGGTGATTGAATTGTATTTGTCTGAGGCGTGTGGATTTGGCTGCATTGGTGCAGGGACACATGGTGATGGGTGGCTGGGAGGATCTGACTGCATGGGTGCAGGGACACATGGTGATGGGTGGCTGGGGAGTTCATGTTTGCATTTGTTGCATGGCACTCAGTGGGGCACATGTTACATTGTAAATGGGGCATGTATGTGATTAACTGCCCCAACCTTTTATTTTTTTTTCTCTACTGAGGCATTCTGCAGTGGAAGTTGGTGGCAGCAATTGAAGGGGACATTGATATTGGATCGGTGCATGCAACACATCAGCAGAGTTGGGTGGTATGCAGACCTACAGAAGGGATCGTCAATGCATTGAACACTGCAGCTGGTGCAGGCTCTGAAGGGGAAAGAGATGAATTGTGCATCTTTCTTGCAGTGCACTTGCATTTCTCAAAGACTGCATGACTACTTTTACACTGAATGTGTGTTGTGGGCATCCTTGTTGTCACAGAATGGGGTGGGCACTCCAACTGTATATTGTTGGGTGACAAGCATATGGTTGCCACGGCAGTTCTGACATGTGTTACATGATGTTTTCCATTTTGTGCTATGCCTTCCTACCTGCGTTCTCCTGTGTGTTGTTGGGGGTCTACATGCACAATAGTTGTTGGTGCCCAAGTGACAGTGGTCAGGTACTTGGTTGCTTCTGTTGTGTGCTTTGTTGTAGACAATGTAGGGTAACGTCAAAACAGACAGACATTGAATTAACAACCCACTAGGGTAAAAGGCTAGTGCACCCTTTTTAGGGAAGAACAAGAGCATTAGTTTGTATACTGAATATGAATATGGCGACAGGGTATTATTAGCCCACCACCACAGAGCTCTTTCTTATTCAAAACAAGCAGTATGTTATGTCCATGTAAATCATCATGTGTGATGCAATTCATGTACAGTGTTCAGCCACCACCTTCATTGACTAATGCCTATGTACATGCTTATATTCACATATTGTCCAGTCTCCCGTCGGCCGTCTCATCTTCTCCTCAAACCTATTCACACATGGGTGACAGTCTCTTTACCTTGGGGTACTGTGAAATTAGTTGTTAGGCTGTTGATTGCTCCACCCTATCTTGGGGTCTAACCATGTGATATGCACCTAGCCATCAACATGAGCTTAGTAGACAACTTCAAAGTCAGCCTGGTTCTTGCTAACAAGGCAGCTGTTTTATCATCCCAGACATGCAGGTGCCCTCATCAGTCCTCCCCACCTCATTCTTATTGACATTGGCATTGCCCTTTGCTCTCCCTGGTATAAATGATGGACCTTGTTCTTGGTTGTCCCCTTTGTCGGGTACTGCTGCCAAGGGGTAGGCCTCAGGTTCCTGCATGTCCCACTGATCCATCTGATTCATGATGGATTGATGAGGTTTATTCCTGGGCATCTGGTGATTCAAATGTGATGACCATTATCCTGGGGGCGCTGGTGTCCTAAATCTCATCTCTGCCCTGGCTCAAATGGGTATGACATTCACAATCGCCACACCCCTACTCCCATTTGACTGCTTCCATTCTTGTCTAATTGTTCAAAGATGTAACTCAATATATTTGTATGTGTGTGTATGTATGTGTGTGTTTCCTGCCTTGCCTGGGGGTTGTGATGTGATAGTCAATCAAGAGAAGGGGCCGTATTGCTCTGTGTTTCAAACAGAGCCTCTGAGGACTGAGACTTACTTTTGAATACAGATGTTCTGTATATCATGCGCATGCAATGTATTGTATGTGACACTTCTGCAAAGCAAGTGGTTCTTTTCACTTGAAGTAGACTGCCCCTGCAGCACATGGAAGTGCTCACAGAGTCTAAGATGGCTGCCACCATTCCAAATTGGAATCTGAAGTACCAGCTAGCTCCACTGCATTCCCCACCAGCCCATTGCCTAGTCCCTGGAACAAGTGTCCTGGAAGCTCTCAGCCGGCAGGTTCAGCCAACCGCCACCAAGCCAGAACTTAAGCCTGCTCAACCTGCATCGCTGATCACGATCCATTTCAAACCAACGGGATCGCCAAACAGAAGGCAAGGCTCATGCCTCCCTCGCGGGTCACAAAATGTTGTCAGATAAGCCCACACTTACAACAAGGCAGCAGCTGACTACTGTAATACACCTTGTTACTGTAAAAAATATCCCTCTTCCAGCCCCCTCTCCCTTTCTCCCTCCCTTTTAATGTTGTACTACATACAGATCACGCTACACTGTGGCCGCCACCCACTCCAGAGATGCATCAAAGCTTGCCGGAAAGTCACCAACCGCCACCCAATGCGCCCCCGGTCACCTAGCAGTCCGCTCAATCCGGCCGACTCAAATTCACAGCACTCACCCAACTGCTCCAAAGTTCCATCTCTGCATGTCACACGACCTCCTTCAACACTTGCATCCCCTCGATTCTCACCAGAAACTGGAATCTAAGTCGAAAGACCTGCAAGTACTGTTAGTCTCCCACCCCCTCAAACATGATACATGCCTCTAACCCCAATTGCACAGGTTCAAATTCCCATAAGCGAGCATCTCAACAGACCTACATGATGGAAGGATGTAAATCTGCACCACCTCCCCTCTGTCGCTTGAAACGCTGCTACATGATCAAACCCTCGAACCTTCACACAAGCAACAACACTAACCCTGATGGCTCGGATTCCCTACACTATACAGTGATGCTTCTAAGTAACATTACGATGCCTATACTCACTACCAATGTTGACCGGACCCTATCTTCAGAGGGGTTAACCCGGCATGCATCAACAAACTCAATAGCACTATCGCTCCCTCCACTACAATGGCACATGCCCTCACCCATACCAGTCTACATGTAGTGAATAAGGCCAAGCCAACCATCATATGCTCCAATACTACCACTACTGCAGCTAACTGTGGCTCGAACAAAGTCAAGTCAAGTATTGTGTGTGCCCATGTGCCCCCCACTCGCCCTGCTATTGCAATGAACAAAGTAAAATCAAATATTGTGTGTGTTGATGTTGCTCCTGCTCACCCTGGTATTGCAATGAGCAAAGTAAAGTCAAATATTGTGTGCACCTATGTTGTCCCCGCTCGCCCTGGTATTGCATTGAACAAAGTAAAGTCAAATATTGTGTGTGCTGATGTTGCCCCCGCTCGTCCTGATACTGCATTGAACAAAGTTACATCAAATAGTGTGTGCGCCCATGTTGCTCCACTTGCCCTGGTACTGCATTGAACATAGTGAAGTCAAATATTGTGTGCGCCCATGTTGCTCCACTTGCCCTGATACTGCATTGAACAAAGTGAAGTCAAATATTGTGTGTACTGATGTTGCCTCCGCTCTCCCTGATACTACATTGAACAAAGTTAAATCAAATATTCTGTGTGCTGATGTTACCCCGCTCGCCCTGGTAATGCATTGAACAAAGTTAAATCAAATATTGCGTGTGCTGATGTTGCCCCAGCTCGCCCTGATACTGCACTGAACAGTAGTAAGGTAAACACTGTGTGTGTGTTGATGCTGCCCCAACTTATGGCCAAACCACCACCCACATTGCCACCATACCTTCCCCAAAGTCTACGGCATATCCACTGAATAATCTCAATGCAGCCACCAGTTTAGCCCCCAACAACATTGCTCCCATCAACATCACCTCTTCTAACATTGAATCGGGTACTGGTGACCTCACCAAACCTGCTCTCAATCTAGCCCTAATTAATGCCCAACCACTCCCCGCGAATGCCCTAGACATGCACAATCTCCTAACAGAAGGTAATCTCTAGATCCTCGCCATCACTGAAATGTGGCTAAATGCAGCCTCTGGCCCCGCCTAGTCTCTCGCCATCCCGCCAGGCTATTCCTTTATCAGGTGTGATCGGTTAAACTCCAGAAGTGATTGAGTCGCCTTCTTAGCCAAAGACCACCTGCGCATTAGACAACTCAACAACTATCCCTCGAAACTTGGCTGTTCATGGTTAAAAAATAGAAAAATAACAACTATGTCACTATCTTAACACTATCTCTTGTTTTAACTGCATGTAACCTGTGTATCTGACTATGTACCTAATGTGCCTTCGGGCTACATGTAACTGGTTTTGCTCAAGCACCCTGATGCCCAAGGGTTTTTGTGCACTATACAAATGTAATAAATACATTAATAAATAAATGTGCTTATACAGTGCACATGTCTCCCGCCAGTCACCTCTACCCACATGATTTCTTCTGCCCCACTATGCCTACCCCAGTGCATTCCCCACATGTTAGTGTTCATTCCACAATGTGAATAATTTGGGACGGGCTGGGATCTGAATGCGCTTCCCAAGAACAAAATGGATTCTGTTGTTTCCATCTGCTATGACTGTGTTGGTGTTTGGTGCACGTTATATCATGTCTAGTGGACACACACAGTCTGCCTTTCCCAGACACACATTCTCAGGGTATTGCTATGGGCATTGAGGATATTCCACAAATCATCATTGAATGGCACCAGGGCTCTGGCCTCACTGTGTGTGCTCCACAGGGACTGGTTTTCACGTGAAGTATGTTTGCACCAGCTGGTTGCCTGCAGCGTCTCCCTGTGCCATTTGGTCAACTCAGGGCAAGGGTGGTGCATGTAACTCAGGGTGACGTCCCTCCAGCATATCAATTTGTACGCCATGCTGTGTGGCTACTTTGTGTAGTTTTGTAGACTACTGGTGCGGCATACAGCAATACCCCACCAGAGTGGTCTAGGGAAGCGGAATCGTGACTTGAGTACCCCTAATGTGCACTGCACTATGCCCTGTGTGGCCACATGTGCAGCATTATATCTTTCCTCAGTTGGTGGGGCAGGATTCCTCTATGGGGTCATCATGAATGGTGATAACGGGTGGGCACTATCCACTGAAAATGCTTATATGGTTGTTATTGGCACTTATTGTCATGGTCTGTTGTTCAGTGTGTGATCTGCATGCATGCATGCATGTGCATGCCAGTTCATACTCACCAATCACCCAGGTGTTCCTCTATTTTCCTGATGCCAGTGCCCAGTAGAGTGGTGACTGGCAGTAAATGTAGCTGTCATGCGTGCTGCCAGGGAAATTGGCATTGACTTGCATGAACAGTCCATTTGTGTCACAGACAACCTGCACGTTGATGGAATGCCAGTGCTTGCGATTGCGGTATATGTGCCTCATCATTCTGGTGGGCCGTAGTGCAAAATATGTACAGTCGATGGCTCCAAGTACACATGTAAAGTGTGCAACCGCTTAGAAATTCTGGCACACTCTCTGCTTTCCTCCAGTGTTCTTCTCATATGTGCCTATGCAGACATGCATGTGATGTTATGCAGGCCAAGACCTGGTGGAGACAACGGGATTGAGTGGCCTGTGATAGCCCATCAACAATGGCAGTGTTGCTCTGGAAGGAGCCTGTGGGAATGAAATGTAATGCTACAAGCACATTTTCAAGTGGGATAAAAGGCTTGGGAGAAGATGGTGTGTGATGCTAGGTCTTGCATCCACTCCCTGAGAAGGTCTAGGATGATATGGGATGGGAACCAGTACCTGGCATAGATCTGGACATCAGGCACCCCAAACAGTGTGGTGCGTGTAGCAAAAATACGGGGCGGGGCATACTCCTCCTTCTGTGTCCATGTGCAATGGCTCCGACTATTGCAGCATTCATTGTGGCTGTGCAACGTTAATATGGTGTGCATTGCATGCTTTATATGCATTGCATCCTTTGCGCGTTGAACTTTATGCCTGCTATCATGTAGCGGTTGGATCATAGGGTTTGCACGTGACTTTTGCCGACGTACGGTTGTGCGTTGGAATCCATGAACTCGGTTGGGTTTGCGATGGATTGGCCATGCTATTGCTCCACTTGTCCCATCCCTCAACACGGCCATATTATTCCTCATTCTGCGAGGAAAATCGGGCATATGCATATTCCACCCCCTATTTTGATCTTTGTGCAGGCCCCAATCAAGCTCTGAGAGGAGTCTTGTGCAATGCTCTCGGCTGCACACAGTGACGTGCAGGACCAGTGTGGAGTCCTCGCAAGGTCCAGAAAGGGCCTGCTAAATCGATTCCAGTAATCAATGAAGGGGGGTTTTGCATGCAGAGTGGCTCGCAAAGTCACTATTTTACCTTAAAAGTATTCCATGAATCTGGCCCTAAACCTTTGTGGACAGCTTACCTTATTTTCATGTTTTCATGGATTCTGGTATGAAATAGGATGCTTTCTTGTTATGCCTGATCACAACAACGAAAAATTGGAGGATGAAGAGTGCAGTGCCCACAGAATCCAGGTCTCTATCACCTTCTTTAGTAATAATACAGAGAAGCGACTTTGCTGCACGTGTGCTCACCACAGAATAGAAACCACCTATATTTCCATCAACCAGCTTCCACACCCTCTGACCAACAGAATCCTTTCAGCATGTAAGAGCCCCATCCAGTGAACATTCCGTTTCATCTTTCTGTTAGATGTTTTGTCGATATTTGGGAACACTTTTCACACCTCATTATGACCCAGGCGGTAATCTTCCGTCATTACCGCCATGGCGTAATGAGCGTTTACGCCGTGGGCCGATGGCGTAAAGAGCGCCACATTACGACCCATCGCGCACAAGCATTACGCCATGGCGGTAATGCAATTAACGCCATGGCGGAAAAGGCCCATACCGGCATCGTAAAGCGAGCAAGGTGCACTTCCGCCACCGTAAGTAGCGGCCACCGTAATTAGCGCCCACCGTAATTAGCGGCCACCGTAATTTGCGGTGGCCGTAAAAAGCAGGACCGGAAATAGCGTCATCGCGCCGGAACGGGAAACAGCACATCGGCCATCTTTAAAAACACAATCCATTGCCATCCTACCGAACAACACCAGATCCAACCCTGACACCTGTCCCAACCAATCACCCACCCATCCAAGTACCCGAAAATGCCTAAAGTTGTAAAGAAGGCATGTGACCGCCAGCGCCAGGAGAGATTCAGCCGGGAGGAACTCTGCATGCTTGCGGAGACCGTGCAAGACAACGCAGGTGTCGTTTTCTCCCCGGAAATGACCAGGACAGCGATAGCGAAGAAGAAGGCCATCTGGGCCCTGGTGGCCGAGCGCGTCAGCACGGTGGGGACCGTACCCCGCACCCCACAGCAGTGCAGGAAGCGCTGGGATGACCTACGCATACGGGTCAGAGCCGTCATCTCTGCAAACCGCAACCTTGCCCTGGGTACCGGTGGAGGGTCGGAAGCCCCACTAAAACTCCAACCATGGGAGGAGATCTGTGCAACCACGATTGGCATGGAATCCATTGAAGGCGTCGGAGGGATGGAAAGGGGAGCTCCGACATCAGGCGATGAAGGTAGGTGCCTCAAACAAGACATGCCATAGTCACTGCAGTCCATTCATGTGTAGCACAAGGTTGCCCTACAGTGTAAATGCAACACATTTCAACACTGACCATAGCCACATGCGAGCACTACCCTGTATACACTGCTGGCACCCGCATACCTGCATCCACATTCCACACTAAAAGGAGACAACCTGCATGGCCCTGCCTGAAATCTGCCTCATCTACTGACCAGAATAATGTCAATCATTGTCATTCCAAAGTCCGCAGACCCATCAATAACGCCCTCCCTCCTTTGCTCCACCACAGGCACAGATTCACACCCCGAGGACCAGGACACCCCTGCAACGAAGAGAGCCAAGAAGGCCATCACTACCGTCCCCGCACCCTCAACCTCAGCTGCAGTGAGGCAGACCCCACAACAAGCAGGACCCACTGCGAGCATACCGGACGTCCCACCGGCAAGCACCCCTGTAGGCAGCAGGCCAGCAGCAGCTGCTCCACCTCTACCGACATTGCCTGCCACAGAAGGCACCGGGTCAGCGGCAAGCAGCAACATCGGTGAGACAGCTGCAATAGCTGCATGTTCAGACTCAGACATGGAGCACGAGGTCAGAAGCCCCACTGACCTACTACATTCCCCCTGTTTCTCAGACGCCAGCCCCCATGAGGATCACACACAGGGGCACACAGAGGTAGAGGAGTGGCCTTCCACCCCATGCCCAGTCCTCACTCCACAGGAGGGGAGCAGCCCCTCCATCACACCACCAGCACTGGCCATGGGCCAGCAGGGGCAGCAGTCCCTCGAGGACATCACAGAACGGCAGCAACAACTGTCCACGATGCTGACTGAGCATGCCGCGGAATGTGTGGGGGCTAGGGCAACCATTGAACAGGCCGCGGAGACCCTAAGGGCCGAAGTAGCGCAGAGCACTGCCACCCTGAGGGATGCCATGCAGGCCATGTCCAGGGACATCTGTGCTGAACTTGCCGGCTTGCGTCGTGCGCTCACTGAGCTCACCCACACCCTACAGGACGTGCATGCACGGGGGCAGGCAGGGACATCCTCGACTGCCAGTTCTGCACAGAGCAGCCCCGTGCGACGTTCCGGACGTAACCTCCTCTCCACAGCCAGGGGTGCCCCGGGGGCCGGGAGAGGGGGCTTGTAACAGCCTGTGGCCACTGTCACAGGCATCTGTTGACACCTACATGGGGTGTGTTGGGGTGTGCAGGGGGGGGTGGGGGTGTGTGTTGCGGTGTGCAGGGGGGAGGTGGGAGGGGGTGTGTTGGGGTGTGCAGGGGGGAGGTGGGGGGTGTGTTGGGGTGTGCAGGGGGAGGTGGGAGGGGGTGTGTTGGGGTGTGCAGGGGGGAGGTGGGAGGGGGTGTGTCACGACGTTTCATAGTTTGAATACACTTTTTTCTTTCAGAAAAAGAAATGTGTGGACATTTTCATTGCGTATGTGTGCTTTATTGGTGTACAGTCCACAATGTGCATGTCCCAGAGCCACACAGTGCCCCAAGTGCAGTCACCATGTGATACACACCAGCCGTGTGTGCTAGAAGCAGTGGTCGATGATACTTTGGTGCATTGCATGCCCCTCCTGTGCATCGCCTCCTCCATGGGGTGCCGCCCCATCTGCACCCTCCTCATCCTCATCGTCAGGTGGTTGCAGTTCTGCGTCAGGGGGCAGGGGCACATTCCGTCTGACGCACATATTGTGTAGCATGACACATGCCATGACGATCTTTGCCACCTTCTCATGGCCATACAGGAGTGCCCCACCAGACCTGCTGAGGCTTCGGAACCGTGCCTTCAATAGGCCGAATGTCTGCTCTATGACCACACGAGTACGTGTATGTGCACGGTTGAAGTCCTCCTCGTGCTGGTTCTGCGGGTTCCCGACTGGTGTAAGGAGCCACCTCTTCAGGGGATAGCCTGCATCACCTGTATGTAGGCAAGAATGTATGTGTCAGTCATGTTGTCTGATCAAGAACATGATGTTCCACCATGGCTTGCATCCAACTGTTACTTTGGCTCACTTCTACATGCACTAATTGATTCACACAATGCAACCAGTATATGCTCATGGCTCCCATGGCCTGTTTTGCATGCCATCACCCAATGTATGCAGAGGGGTTGTGTGCATTGTGAGTGCCCATCCTCTGTCTCCGTACTCTGTGTTACTCACAGCCAGGTGGCGTATGCATCCCCCCCCTTTCAGTCAGGTGGAGTATGCATCATCACCCCCCCTTTCAGCCAGGTGGAGTATGCATCATCCCCCCCCTTTCAGCCAGGTGGAGTATGCATCACCACCCCCCCTTTCAGCCAGGTGGAGTATGCATCATCCCCCCCCCCTTTCAGCCAGGTGGAGTATGCATCATCCCCCCCCCCTTTCAGCCAGGTGGAGTATGCATCACCCCCCCCCTTTCAGCCAGGTGGAGTATGCATCGGTACGTCATTCACCTGCCCACTTCCATGACATTGGACTCACCGAGTAGCCAGGATCTTGGCCCTGCATGTCGCTCCATGTAGCGTGGTATTGTGGAGTTCCTCAGGACCATAGAATCATAGGTTGATCCAGGGAATCGGGCACAACAATGTGTGATGATCTTGTTGGAGTCACAGACCATTTGCACGTTGATTGAGTGGAACTGTTTCCGGTTGCGGTACGGTACCTCCATGGCACGTGGGACCACCAATTCCACATGGGTGCAGTCGATGGCACCAATGCAACCGGGTATGCCGGCTAGTGCATGGAAACCCACTTTGGTGTTTGCAATGTGCTGGGCAGTCCGCGGTAATGAGATGTGGTCGTCTGTGTGCTTGAGGAGGGCATCGAGTACTTGGATGAGTGTTCGTGAGAATAATGGTTGTGAAATGCCATGCAGGTGCCCCACTGTGTGCTGGTAGGTGCCTGTGGCCAGGAAGTGGAGTACAGACACTAACTTCAGTAGGGGGGATGGCGGTTGGAGTTTCTATCATGCTGACGATGTCGTTGTGTGTCATGTCTACGATGGCGGTGATGGTGTCCCGGTCCAAACGGTACAGGGTGTGGATCTGCTCAGCAGTGAGGTTGAATGGATTGGCTCTGGTGCGTGGGATTGGGGGCTGCCTGCGTGGTGGCACTGGCTGTGCTGGTGGGGCTTGCTGGGCCTGCCTTGCCCTCCTTCTCCTCCTGCGTCTCCTCTGTGCTGCCTGTTGTTGTTGTTGCTGTTGTAGCACATGCATTGCTATCAGGTCCTCCAGTCCCAACATTGCTAGTCGTATTGGTATCATTGTGGAGTGTGACTGGGTGTGGGAAGGGGTGGGGTGTGCTCTTTTTGTACTTCCTGAGTCTGTATTGCCTTCACCTGTGCTGTTTCTGTGCACCTGTGTCAGCTGCATTCACTTAACATGGCCCTTTACGGTTGGTTTGCGATGGCGTTATTAGCACCATGGCGGTAAGGTACTTAACGGGCTGGGTAATGGCGTTAGGTGCATGTCCGCTTGGGTCGGCATTTGCGTACCTTTCCGCCATGGCGCTAAGTACGGTGTGGGCGGTCGCGTGCGTGCACCCTTAGCGCAGTTAGCGGCAGCGTTAAATACGATGCCGCTAATGGCATCGTAGTTAACGGTCACGGGTTATGATCGGACCTGGCGGAAAACAATGGCGGTAACCATTTACCGCCATCGTTTTTCACTTAGCGCAAGGGTCGTAATGAGGCCCACGACTCCTAAGTCAAACTGAGTAAGCTTAGACTTCACGTGTACCCATTTCATATATTCTTGCTGTGGTCTAAAAAGAATAACTACCAAATGCAACTGCCCAGATGCAATATAAAACATGTAAGGAACACGGAAAATATCAATGGCCTGCACTTTCCGCATCACGAAGAGTGAAACAAATGATTGCCAAAGTAAAATGTTCCCCAGGAGAGAAATCATGTTATCATATAAACCAGTGCTGTTTTAATGGGTTAGTGCTACTTTTTTCAAGGGGCGTGCTGTCCAAAATGTGCAACGTAAAGAGTTTGCTTATCTATGTAGGCCTATGCGCATTCATATATACAATGTTCATATGTTACAATTCCTCAATAATTTGCCACTGCATACTCTTTGGTGGATGAGAAATAAGCATTTGAATTAAACTACCTGTTTCTCACCCACCAAAGAGTATGCAGTAGCAAATTATTGAGGAATTGTAACATATGAATATTGTATATATGAATTTGCATAGGCCTACATAGAAATACAAACTCTTTACTTAACAGACCAATAGGTGGATGTTGGTCTCTATGTAGCCATGCAGCCACTGCCCTCCACTTAGCATGTAATAGTCAGAAATGGAATAAGACTCACAAGGGGAAAAAAGGAGGGGCTGAGCACACGGACTAATATTATTCACCAAACCCAAAGATAATTTCACAAAATTTGCAACGGGCTGTTGACACACCACTCACTATGGATGAACCAAACCAGCCCAGTGAAAACAATGAGCACTACCCCAGCTGCAACAACCGTAGTGTACTACATCTCCCAGCGGGGTTGGCGCGTGGCTTAGTCTTGGAACGCTCGCTCCTGCTGTTTACTTGGTCAAAGAACTATGCTTGCTTCCTGGACTTCGTTATTTAGTTCCTGATTCTGGCTCGGCGCTACGTATGGTCTGCCCCTTTTGTAACTTGCTGAACACGGACTGTTTTCTTGGACTGAATTTGGACTCCGATCTCATTTCTGATTCCCGGCTCCCTTCCTGACTCCCCGCTCCTTACCTCACTTCTGCGCTACATTACCCGCTCCGACTGCACGCATCTTGCCTAAGGACGCTCTTTATCATAGCGGGATTTGTCTGCAGAACCTGCTTGCCTTGCTGCTTCCTCCTGGATAAATTTGTCATCCATTTGACGCTCTGCTGTGAATCCATCGCTCTTGCTTCTCCGGTTTCCTTGGATACTCCTTTGTGACACTACTCTTACTTCCCAGGACGCTCTGCTGCACAAGTAGAGGTAGTGCCTTTTTCAAGATTCTGGAATTGGGACGCTTTGCTGTTTTTTCCTTTGGATTTTGGGACACTCTGCTGCTTTGCCCTGGATTGTGTCCTGTCACCTCCTTAGTAGCGTCCTTGTGCCGCACGGGTCAGGAAATTCCCCATACCTGATATCTGGAACAACAGTGGTACTTTCTTTTGGACATTCTCCAATGTGGTTAAATAAATCTTGCTTCCTACCACTTCATGTGTTCTGTCGCATGTAGGTATACCGCCAGTCAAGGGATTATCACAGGTAAGCTTGTGGGTCTTGGGGAAGAGGGAGGCTAGTCTTTTGCCAAAAACAACGGTATGTAATGGTTGCCTTGTTTTCTTCCCTCTAGCTCTGCTGTGTATTCTGCCTTTTTGTCTGAGCCCTTGGCCTGACAGGTTTTTCTACCCTGCAAGCCGTGCTCTCAGGAAGAAAGACTTATTTCTTCAGTGGCATAGGGCCCGTTTGGTTTTCCGGACCAACGGCGAACCTGACGGAGTATGACAAGCAGGCAGTACAAAACCGAGTCGAAGGAATCCAGGCTTCAGGTAAGTAAGAACATTTTACATAGTATGCATTTGAGTTTGCATGTATGGTAGGGCTTGGGTTTGCAAGTGGGTGCATGAATGGGATAGTGTATGTTGTTTGGCTGTGCATCTGAATTTTGCATAGGTGCGCTGGTTAATATGAGAGTGAATAAAGAGTGAATGTAGATGCGTGTGTATGTGAATGTGAGAGCGAGGGAAGAATTAATGTTGCATCAATGCTAGTGCGTGTTTGCCCTTACGGGCAGCAGCCTCTGATGGGAGGGTAGGGAGGTGAAAAGGATGGCATCCTGGAGTTGTAGGAATCAAAAAAGAAAGGAGCACAGTGGGTGTGCCTACCTGGTACTGACCCACATTAGTCGGGCCAGTCTCTCTGTACAAATCTTTAATGTGGGATTGCATTTTTTACCAGGCATCAAGGGTGAAGGCAGCATGATGAGTATTCCTACATGGTACTGGCCCACATTGGTTGGTGCAGTCTGGACATATTTCTTTGCTGTGGCAGGGCATTTTCTACTGGGCATCAAGGGTGAAGGCAGCATGATGAGTGTTCATATGTGGTGCTGGCTCACAATGGTGGGTCCAGTTTGGGCATAGGTATTTACTGTGGCATGGTAATTTCTTCTGGGCAAAAAGGGTGAAGGCATCATGATGAGTGATCCTAAGAGGTGCTGCCCACAATGGTGGATCCAGTATGTACATACATCTTTATTGTGGCATGGCATTGTTTACCGGCCATCAAGGGTGAAGGCATCATGATGAGTTTTCCTACAAGGTACTGGCCCACATTTGTAGGTCCATTTTGGACATATTTCTTGTATGTGGCATGGCATTCTTTGCTGATCATCAAGGGTAGCATGACCAGTGGTCCCATGCTGTACTGCCCCACATTGGTGGGTCCAGTATGGACATATTATCATTACTGCGGCATTCCATTTTTTACTGGGCATCAAGGGTAACGGCATCAAGATGAGTATTCTTATGAGGTACAGGCCTACATTGGTGGGGCATTCTTGGCATATTGCTTTAACTGTTCACTGGCTTACATTTGTTCAGCCAGTCTGGATATGTGTTCTTGCTATGTCCCGACATGTATCGATAAACATCAAGGGTAATAGAAACATGATAACTGTTATTATCTGGCTTGACTTGCCTACATTAGTGGAGTCAACATTGGCATATTTATTTACAGTGAGATGGAATTTTGTACTGCTGCAGTGAACAGGAGTATGTTCTTATGTGGTAATACTGGCATACATTGGTGGAGCCTACACGCACATGTATGGGCACAGGCAGCATAACAATGCTTTTATGCTGGCATATATTCTGGGTACCAACATCATGAAAATGCGCTGGAAAATGCTCCTGTGCACTGTTGATTACTTGCATCTATTAGATTTGTAGATGTGTTACCCTACAAAACCAATGGCTTTTCAGCCACATTTTCACAGAAACCTTACAGAAAATGAACAATTTTATCATAATATTTTAAAACTTTTCTCTGAGGGCAGCACCCCCTGAACCCTCCTTGGTTGTGAGTGGTTCCCATATTCGCAGGAAACATTTACACCCCTCCATTTAAAGAATCACCAGCTTCCTCTGCCTTTTTCCTTATTGTTTATCTTATTTGAATAGAAACAGTGTTACATTCGTTGGTTGTCCTCCTGAGAGAATTGTGTGGTCTTGGCTGAATCGGCGTGTATCAAATGAAGTGACTTTATATATTAAGAGGTGTTCTGAACACGCTATATGGGCTTTGTACTAAATGTAACATGAAAACATTTATTTTTAAAAATTCTCATTAGATAGATACTAGAGTCCTGCATCAACTCTATCCCAACCCCTACTCAATACCAGAGGTCTGCAAAGTTCATACCCAAACTCTTTCCTATTTGATATCAGATAAGCCTACAGTCAAGTAATACGTCACTATCTTCCCTGCCAACAAGCAGAGCCAAGACTTGGCCTGCCAACGAAGACTGCACATGGCCATGGAGAACATGGCATGTGCAAAGGTGATGGATGGATGTAGAAGAGAGGGTGAATTTCTGTTTGTGTTCAATCTTACTCTCTACTTTTGTCCTTCCATTCACACCACTAATCATCATAACCATCAATCACAAATTCAATAATGCAGTAAGCAACAATAAGGGATGAGGTTTTATGGCACTTGGGATCCACCTTTCTTCTATTGGTAACACACATCCTCACATCTGCTGCTGACCTTTATGTTAGCATTTGTTGCATCTTTCACAGACTGTAAACAGACTAACTGCCGAGATATGTTTTTTGGCGGGAGATGCTTTTTCAAGGCTTTGTTTGGATATTGCTCCACTGCTTACAAGTAAGGTGTGTGCTATAAGAAATAAAATAAAATAAAAAATAAATATAAACGTTTATAAAGTGCCTTCAAAATCCCTGCACTGTTTTATTTCATCTTTAAAAGCAAATTTGCCATCGTCCCTTGTGCAGTTGGCTGTCTTCATCCAAGCCTTGGAATCGGCTGTTTTTGAGGCACAATACAAGTAAAAATCTCTGCCACAAATTAATAGGACTGTGATTATGCATAACGACTAAGCATCTCGTTCTATGAACTACAAGCTGATTAATGATCTAGGCAAAGCACTCAGCCACTAAGGAGCTGGAGGGGGCCCTATTAAGTAGATTGTACATTTATCTGAGACAGCTACAGCGTAGGCCCCCATATAACAAAGATGGGTCACAACAAATGAACATCTGAGCTACGGAGACATAGTGTCGTTGGCTTCTTACCCCTAATGATAACCCTGCCTAGTGGGTTGTTATCAAAGAGCAGGACCGCAGGTGGACTATGAACATCATGAGTTTCATTGCTCTAAGACCTTTAGTATTACCTTGTACAGGGGAAATTGTGACGAGGCCGGATTATATTATCAAATGTGTAGATCGACAAATCTGTTTGTGCACATCAGCATCTGTTACCGAAATATCAGTGCAATGCCAGTGGGTATGAGTAATTCAAATACTTACACCGAGCTATACTTAATTTTGCAAAAGTCACCCCAAATGGGATGGCCACGCCCACATGTTGGTCCTGAGCTTGCTGTGTATAAATGTACAAACTACATCTCACGCAAGAGACCCACTGAGGCTGAAACATGTCTGAGAGCTGTTGGTGTCTTTTGGTGTCTTGCAGAAGGGATTTGGACAAGCAGTTTGGGGTAGAATGCCCATGTGAGGTGATGAAAAACAATGGTTGTGACGGTGATCCACAACAACGTCAGTGTTTAACATTCATACATATGGCACACAAAGCTGACAAAGAATAGTTTGGATTGTGGCCTACAACAATGTCAATGTTTCTGGTTAATTCAAAAGCTTTTCTCCATCTTTCTTAAATTTTGCAAAAGTCACACTTTACGCGGGGATACGCATACATGGGTTCCAAGCTTGCTTTACACCCTTACTGAAGAGAAAAAATCAAATGCGGTCACTCTTATTTATGTATTTATTTATTTTGACAGTTGTATAGTGCACTAAACCCTTAGGCATCAAGACGGTTTGGTTCGAAAAGAGGCAATCCAGGTTAGTTGTATTATAAAAGTACAAGAGATTGGAATTAGTGGGTTCGATACAGTTACTATGTGCTAGTGACCACTCAGAAATAAAATAACATTTGGAGTTATGCTCCGGCAGCGAGAGTCCCAAATCAAAAACCACCCACTAGGGTTTGGAAAATATTGAACGAATGAGATGAATTTTGGGATGATAGTCCGCGCTCTGGATATAAATACTATAGGTAATCAATGTCTGTTGAGTCGGTATCTTCAACACACATTTGATAAATATATGTATGCTATACAAACAGCAGAAAATGATTTAGCTGTAAAGGCCAGATTTATTCCATATGAAGTACAGCCGACACGTGTTTCGACGACCTGGTCGTTCTCGAGGCCTATCATTGACTTGAACGCGTCCTTTGTCTGAAGCACTAGTGAGTCCCAAGAGAAATATTGTTCACTGAATGTGTCAATCTATTCGGTTCAATGCAAAGCAAAAGTTCCCAATTGCACAATTTACTGTATCTGAGTTCCCGGTATGTCCAAAATATAAGTGATCCAAATTCACTCTTAAATCCATAAACAGCCGTAGTGCATTCTGTAATATTCCATAGTAATCAATAACAGGGATAGATCCCTAGAGAACCCAATGGCATCCGTGAAGAATCAGTGAAGGCCCTTTGGACTTTTGGATTTAACAGTGAATTTGGCTCACTTATATTTTGGACATACCGGGAACTCAGATACAGTAAATAGCGCAATTGGGAACTTTTGCTTCGCATTGAACCGAATAGATTGACACATTCAGTGAACAATATTTCTCTTGGGACTCACTATTCCTTCATACAGGGGAGTTGCTAGGTCTGGAAAAGACCAGGGGCTAGGCTGATGTCAGAACTGTTGGAACTGGGGGCTAGCTAGCCTTTTGGCTGTAGCTCCTGAGATTCTATCCTGGGCTACAACCAAAAGACCAGGGGCTATAGCCCCCTTAGCCCCCCCCTAGCAACGCCTCTGCCTTCATACAACGGATGCGTACAAGTCAATGATAGGCCCTGAGAACGACCAGCTGGTCGAAACACGTGTCGGCTGTATTTCATATGGAATAAATCTGGCCTTTATAGCCAAATCATTTTGTGTTGTTTGTATAGTATACATATATTTATCAAATGTGTGTTGCAAATACCGACTCAACAGACATTGATTACCTACAGTATTTGTATCTAGAGCGCGAGCTATCATCCCAAAACTCATCTCATTCGTTCAGTATTATAAAAGTATGCAAAATCATGACATAGAAAAGAATATATACAATTCATTAAATGTGGAAACACATGGAATACATATCTTATTCAATAACAAACATCTGGTATAATATAAGAACAATACTAAAACAAACATTTCCTGCTTTTCCAAGCACCTTTAAACAAGATCCTTCCTCCCAAAGAACGTCTGCATCTATTGCAGCCAGCAGCCCGTTGTCTTTCCCACATGTAACTGTCATTAGAGCTTCTCTGTTAGATGGCGACATTGTTGGAGTCATTAGCGAGGTTTTGCTTGAAAAGGTTACCATGCATGTTTGGGACCGAAATAGGAGACTCACTGAAGCAAGCACAAAATGATGGGTAGGGAGCTATGAATCAATGAAAGACACTGGGCATGTCTCTGGGTAGTTTTCCATTTCCTATTTTTTCAGCCCACATGAGACTTTCCAGAAATGAAAAAAAAAACACATGTGCAAATCACTCTTGAGCTAAACGAAACAAACCGGTGACGTTTTGAGGTTGCGAGGTATCATTATAGAGGTGTAGCGCGTGGTCCACAGGCACAGCACGCTCGTGCCTACATTGCTCGGCACCAAACACACCATCATGTCGCCTGCAACTCATGCAGCCTAGCACAAAGCTCTAATGTAATATCACAGTTTCCCCAACGTGCTTCTCGTAGACACCAGCCTGCCCAAGTTGCCCTAAAGAGGCCCTCACGTAGCAGCAAAGAGACCCCAGTGCAAAAACCAGATCTTTCATCCAGAACTAAAACAGAAAACTCACACTTTCAACCAGCTTTTGCATTGCATCAAACATAGCAATGACTGGCCCATCACATAGCCATCCAGCGATCTTTCCTGGGGACCCAACATTCACTGACCCAACCATCGTAGACCCTACCATAGCATGACACCAGCCCCCTGCATCACATGTGTCTTGCATAGCTACCGGAAATAATCTCAAGCACCAAATAGATGGTGGTGTAGCTCACGCCAGGTCTCACAAAGCACCAAATAGATGGTGGTGTAGCTCACGCCAGGTCTCACAAAGCACCAAATAGATGGTGGTGTAGCTCACGCCAGGTCTCACAAAGCACCAAATAGATGGTGGTGTAGCTCACGCCAGGTCTCACAAAGCACCAAATAGATGGTGGTGTAGCTCACGCCAGGCCTCGCTCAGCCTTTGCACCTAAATGCCCTCGCGTGGCACATAGCAGTCCCTCCACAAAGCCTAAAACAGACCTCATATAACCCTGCACATAAGGGCCTGGTCAGGGGTTTGGCGGTAGTGATAATACATCAAATATTGTACAATAAAGGGTGGTTTAACACTCTGCCGAAGTTCAAATTTCAGCCCTGAAACTCATTTCTGTGTCTGCTTTTGTGTGAAAGTAATTCCAGCTACAGAAACGCATTACCATGTTTAGGGCCTCATTACAGGTTTGGAGGTATTTCGGCAGTAAATCCACCCAAATACCACCAAACAGATTTACTGTTACTGCCATTTGGGCCAGCGGATTTACGTCCGGATTACAAGTGGTAGTAGGCGGTGATAGTCCCCATTTACATATACTGTTTTGCTCTGTACATTTTATCTTGTCACATGTCACCCTGTATACTCCTCTGGGCCCAGATGCCTATGGCCCGGCACGCACTATAAATCAATAAACAATTACAATTTATTGGAGTTTTTGGCACGCACTATAAATGAATAAACAATTACAATTTATTGGAGTCTATAGGACTACATGGGGATTTTTGGCACACGATATAAATGAATAAACAATTACAATTTATTGGAGTCTATAGGGATTTTTGGCAGAATTACTGATCATTTCTGCCAATGTTGCCGATTTTCGGCAGTAAAGCGGCAGATTGATCCCCAGCTTCTTGTTGGAGGTAAATCCTCCACTTCACTGCCGATATCGTAGTAGTGCAGTTGTAATGGAATTACTGCTCCGTTATCACTGTTTTTTTACCACCCTAGCGTACTTCGTGGGTGAATACAGAAGGGTCTCATGACTTGGAATCATGCAGACCTTTCTGATTACCTGATGTTTACTTGATATGATGGGTTATTTATCTCACGCTTAATGCCCAGAGGTTTCTAAGAGCAAACCTGGGGATCGAACCTCTGTTGCTCCTTGTCGTCTTGCTTCCAAGGTGAGCACGTTGCCCCTGAGCTATCCTCCCGAGACTGCAGTAAAGTTAATACTGACAAACTTTTTTATCATGTCCTAAGGGATCATGTAGCAGCAGTCTTGCAAATGCTCCACAATATATATTGCACAGTATGGCAACACTTTTTTCTGCATCCTGTGTAACCACTAAGCGTTTTTGTATCCTCTGTAACCAGCAAGTTTCCCTGTAACAGTGCCAAGATGCCTAAGGGCTGCTGTCTGCTTTATAAATGCTAATAAATAAAAATAAATAAATGGCACCATGCCAGCTGCCACCGAGCCCAATCGGAACCTCGCCTTGGCTAATCAAAGGCCCCCCACATTGCTCCGAGGTGTGGCTCACTCATAGTTATACATCATCACGCAATATGCACCCCACCTGGCCCTGATTCCTTTTCATTATTGTCGACATATTTACAAAAGTAACTCAGCGTTACTTGATGCAAATATTACTCATAATTCTACATTCTACCCACCTCCTTTTTGCTCATTTGCAAGATGCTAAAGCATTTACTGTGGACAGAAGCGAGACTGGGCGGCCATTCGCTTCTGGCATGCGTGAAAGCTGCCGGATCCTCGCACAGCTGTGCTACCCCTTCGGCCCCAATCAATACCTCCAGCAATGGGGCACGGCTGCTTTGCTCGGGTGGGTTTTATGATGAAACCCGGGCCAGCCAGCCCAGAAGTGATCGTCAGCTGTCACACATGAACGCCCAGTGGCGCAGAGCCTGGGACCTAATGAGGCCATTCTGCTGCGCTCAGGTGGGTTTCCTGAAGAGGGATGAGTGGAGATAAGCCCAGCAAACAAACATGGCTGTCTACACGGCGACTGTGCACAAAGCAGATCGATAAGTGACACCACCCTGTCCCGGAAGGGCTCTTTTGACAGAGGGGTGTGAAGTGGACAACAAGGCAGACTAATTCCCTGGCCCCAGAATAAAGTCTGTCACACACTAAAGGGTGAACCAACCTAGCCCGGGCGCAACTTTTCATTTGATTTGGTGTTTAACATCAACAACAAAGCACAGCTATACCCTGTTCACACTTTGATTCTTTGTAGATAAAAAAAAATATCTACCAGCATCGTTTTAAATACCTCCTTTTTTGAATGATCACCTAATTCTTTGAAATCATGTGATATTTACTTTATGACGCAGAGGAGTGTACTGGCTAGGATAAACATGGGTTATTTACCCCCAAATATCCCATGCAAACACAACTCATAAATAGGAGGTATTTCAAACATAGGAGATATTTAAAATGCCACATGTGTTTACTGTTTACTGTTACCACCATGCTCATAATGGGCCCAGAAGTGTTGAGGGGGTGGTATGCGGCAGAGAAACATGGAGAGAGCACGTGCTGGCAAGGATGCTGGACCACCTCGATGCACAGTGCCTTGCACTGTCTAAAAATAGGACTAGGCGCATCGACCCGCCCAATAGTAAAATTCAGGTCTGCTTTCAGAAATGTTCAAAACTATGCAAATCATTCGTATTGAAATTCATTGCACGCACCTTTTTTCTCATGCATATTCATCGTCAGCATCCCGAAAATTGGTCTGGGTTTTACTGGTCGATAGGTTTAAGAATCCCATCCTTATCTAAAGCTCAGTGAGACAGTGGTTGAATACCTTTCGGAGTCTAGCACCCTTCCGCATCCTTAAAGATTTTGAAGGTGTCTTTTCATTAATTACTGCCTGGACCGAGACAACCCTGAGCACTGGAGCCTACCATTCCCATGCTTTTGTGTGACTACGCAATATATTATAACAGAGGTAAAATCTTTACTTATAATGATTCATCTCCTCACTAACGCGAGAGGGGGTTTAGATTCTATTAAAGACAAGGAGGCAAGTATTATGCAAAACAATCTTTACTACTGACACATAGCAGCAAAGAAAATCTTTTTGTGAAACAAACAACTTTTAAAAGCAAAACAGGAAAAGCACAGTATTCCTTTAGAATCACAGGGAGGAATCCCAGTCCAAGATGGGGCTCAGGTCAAGCCCTTCAGTAACCAATCAGCAGGGACCCACCCCCATATAAGTCCCTTCCTCTAAAAGCAATTCCTCTTCTGAAGCTGCACCCTGACGCCATCCTAAGAGAAACAGAAACATGAACACTCCAATGGATGACCAGCTTCGGGATCCTCACATTCCACACCATCGGGAGGCTCTCGAGAGACTTCCTTGTCTGAATCGCCTCAACTCGAAGCTGCATAAAAAACAAAACAGAATAGGGTTGGTGGGTGGGATAATACTTGCCTCCTTGTCTTTAATAGAATCTAAACCCCCCCTTCACGTTAGGGGGATTAGTCATTCAATGTCAAGACAGGATGCTTCATATTATGCAAGTATAAAGCCCCTGCATTACATTAATAGCCAAATGATCAATACGCTTATGATAAACTGTCTTGAATGTGGACTCTCTGGACCAGACAGCTGATTTTAAAATGTGTTCAAAAACTCCCCCTCCCCCCTGGTAAAGGCTGCTTTCGAAGCCATAGCCCCCTTTACTGAGTGTGCCCAAAAGGAAGAATTGTCAATCCCAGCTTCCTTCATCACCCACCTAGGCCGTCTAGCCAAAGTGGCGGGGGATACCAGCTTATAGGGTTTCCTGTAGGAAATGAGCAGCTGAGAGGTACCCAGGGGTCTAAGCCCCTCCGTCTTCAACTCAAAACATTTTAGACATTGTAAAACACACAGTTTTATGTTTTTTGGACATGCTGGATATGAAATGGAAGAAATCATACATTTAGTTCTTCTAGACACAAAGAAAGTCACCCCGTGTCGGGAAAAAACCTTATTGTCAACATCTAGAGCTCTGATATCTGCCACCCTTTTAATTGAAATGAGACAAATAAGCATGGCTAACTTTGAAAAGAAGCTGTTGCAAGGATAGATCGTCATTATGGGCCCAAGAGAGGAACAAATCCAGGACCCAAATAACATCCCAAAGAACTGAATACCTGGCTTTAGGGGGAACTTTAATGCGGATAGACTTAAGGGCCTTCCTGACCAAAAGATGCCTACCCACTGGCTCTACTTTAACTAGTACGTGGCCAGCTGAAATGGCTGACCTGAACCTGTTAATAGTTCTATAAGCCTTGCCCTCCTTGAACAACTCAAACAAAAACATAACTACCTCTACAGGAGGGGCAGAAATGGGATTGAGGTGCAGAGCCAAACACCAGCCCACCCAGCGGCTCCATGCTGAGGAATAGCCCGACTTGGTGGAGGCTGTCCAGGAATCCTTGTTGACACCAATAGAGAGCTGAAATCTTCCAAGCCATAAGGGAAAGATGTCTCCAGAGGACCAGATCGTGAGGGAGAACCGTCGGGTCCATTAAGAACCAAGAGTGGAGAGGGAGAAGACGAGGGACATCCACTGCTAACTCCAGAAGAGCGGGAAACCAGACCTGAGAGGGTTAGTAGGGGGTTACTATTATCAATGTTGTAAACTGTCTGCGTACTTGCACCAGGACTCTGGCAATCATGGTGAAATGAGGAAAGGCGTAGGACAGGGGACCTACCCAATCTTGGAGAAAGGCATTGGTCGCTAAAGCCAAGGGATCGGGTCGGGTCTCCAACTATAAAGTCCAGAAGCAAAAAGGTCTCCTTGAATTGGACCCCAGAGGGACATAATCTTAGCAAAGACCATCCTGTCCAGCATCTAATCGCTCCTGTCTTAGAGGAGCCTGGAATTCTAGTCTGCCACAGCATTGCTGGCTCCTGGGAGATACTCTGCCTTCAAGTCGATGTTCCTGTCTAGACAAAAGTGCCAAAACTCCCTTGCTAGATCCGCTAGGACCTTCGAGTGGGTTCCCCCCAGGTGGTTTATGTATGCGACCGCTGACAGATTGTCCATCCGAAGAAGGAAACGGCAGTTCCCTTGGTCTTTGAGGAGTCTCTTGACCGCAAAAGAGCCCACCACTAACTCCAGACAATGTATATGAAGAAACTTCTCTTGAGCTGACCATTTCCCTCCAGTGGAAACCTGTCGTATCCTGGCTCCCCAACCTGCCCTGCTGGCATCGGATTCTATAATTACATCTGGAGATGGACCGAAGATTGCCTTGCCATTCCAGGTGGTCATTTGTTTCAGCCACCATAGGAGCTCCAACCTGGCATCGAGGGACAACACCACCATTTGAGAATACGACAGATTCTTGCGAAGATGTTTCCCCTTTAGGCGTTGCAGCATTCTGTAATGTAACAGAGCCAGAAAGGTGGCTTGAATGGAGGCGGAAAGAATCCCCACCACTCTCAACAGCTGCCTGAGAGACACCATCCCCTTCTTTCGAAGGAAGCCGATTTCCTTCCAAATCCTTGAGAGTCTGTTGTCTGGCAGAAGCAGGATACATTACCTAGAATCTATATTGAAGTCCAGAAACTGGATACATTGAGTAGGGTGGAATATGGACTTCTTTACATTTATCACAAAGCCTAGGGCTTGTAGCAGGGAAATTGTCAAATGTAAGTGACCTAGGAGAACCTGGAGATCCTGCGCCAGAAGGAGCCTGTCGCCAGATAAATGATAATTCGAATCCCCTTTGCCCTGAGAAAGGCCATCACCGTTTTCATTAACTTGGTGAAGCACGACGGGGCTGACAAGAGGCCAAATTGGAGAGAGGCAAACTGCCAAAGGTGAGCCCCCAGCAGAACTGGAGAAACTCCTGATGAAGGGGAAAAACTGGTACTACAAGGTACGCATCCTTGAGGTCTATCTTGATCATCAAATCCCCCGGGAGAAGGGTGTCCCTGAGAAGGTGAGTGCCTTCCATCTTTAAACATTGGTAAACTATCAAACAGTTGAGGGCCGATAGATTTATGACAGGACCAAATCCCTCCTCGGGTTTTGTAACCAGAAAAATCGTGCTGAGGAATTGGGAGGCTCTGAAGGTGGCTGGGACCACTGCACCGTTGAAGATGAGATCCTGGACCTTACGCATCCACTAGCTTCTGTTTGTCCTTGTCGAACAAGAGGGGAGGAGGAGGAGAGAGTTGGCAGGGAGGGGAGTAAAATTCTGTTGTCTGTAATACCCATGGGTCTGAAGTGAGCTCCTCCCACCGATGGAAGAACTTTGCCAACCTGCCAACCAAACATCTGTGGGAAGAAGCACTTAAAATATGTTGTAATACCTGGTGCGGGTCTTGCTCTACTCGCACCTCTGCCGGCATGTCCTCTCCATTGAATTCCTCTTTGGGGGCAGAAGGCAGCCTGGGATCCTCTAGCAGAGGAAGAGTGATGTGGTCCTCGGGAGGCATACTGCTGCGGGCGGGTAGAACCCCAGAAGGATTGGCCGGAAGAGCAGGCTCTATCGGCCTTATAAAAAATCTTGAGGGAAAAGACATTCCTGATGTTGGTTTGGGCCTTATCAAGGGCAGTGAAGGTGTGCACATATGTAGAGAGATCTTTAATAAACCTGTCGTCAAACAGGTTACCTTGGGCCTTGGGGCCCACCTCGCCTTCTGCCATATCCTGCAGTTTAGAATCAATGCGCATGAGAAGGGATTTGCGGCTTTCCATGGAAATGCTAGCATTGGCATTGCCGAGCAGGTAAACTGTCCTCTGTACCCAACCTCTAAATGCTTGGACATCAACCAGGGAATTGTTGAGTGCAGACTCTTCGGCCAATTCAAATATGTGAGTCAAGGGTCCCAACATGTCTAGTAATTTATCCTGACAACTATGAAGGGCCTTGTCAACCCCTTTTTTCAGGTCTTTCCCTTTTTGAGATAAAAAGGACACCATTGATTGATTGATATACGGGGTAAAGGCCCCCTTATCCGGAATGACTGGCCTAGAGCATTCGGAACGTAACTTGTTCCTGTCCTCCCTGGGAAGCTGTCCCCTGATCCAATGATGTATGAAAGAAGAAACAGCCGCCGAAGTATGCCATTCCACAGACCTCGGATGCTGGATGAGACAGGGGTAAAAAAACGGTACCCCGCTATCTTCCAACAACGGACCCTTGGCTCCTTGGGATAAATGTACATTGGTCCTCTTCTATTTATTGTGCATTTGTTAGGTGCTTATATTGTAAGTGAATTCTGTTTCAAAGCTCCCACAGGTCAACAGGGAGGGAACATGGGATTGAAAACAGTGAATTCATTGGAAGAAAAAGACAAACCTACTATTCCTTGGGAGTATTCAGAATGTGCAAGTGCAGCGAGAAGAGGGTCAGTGGGGATGAGGGTAAGTGCTGGAATATCTGTGCTCATGAGTGAGCAGCAGATGAAGTGCATAGTATGGTAAGTGCATTGCAGCCTGAAGCCGCATTGGGTAGAAAGTGCCAGCCTACAGTATGGGGGCCGGTGGGTGCCGAGGCTAGTGCTCCGAGGTAGGCAGAGGCTGGGGCGATTGGTTATGGGAGGCCAGGTCCCCAAGGGATACATAAGGGCCCTGGCCACCAATCACAGTGACTGTGAGATTAGCAGAGGAGGGAAGGAGGGAAGGAAGAGGTCAAGATGAAAGTCTTGAGGAGCATCCGGTATTTGAGGATGTCACGCTGAAGATGAAAGAGGAAGGGAGAGGCTGTTCCATAAGAGGGAGCCAGCTGAAGAAAGTGACCGGCCTCTGGCCCTCTGTTTTATGAACACTTGGTGTCAAAGCACCGCAGAGGTGTAGAGGGAGAGTATTTAGTAAGAGAAAGTTACAGATAGCATGATCCCAGGTTCCAAACAGCTTTGTGGATGATGCAGAGGGATTTGAATTTAATCCGTGCCACAACTGGGACCCAGTGAAGAGTTTTTAGGGCAGGAGCGATGCAGCCCCTGGGTTTAAGGCCAAGGGACTGCATACGTCTTGATGGCCTATTCAGGATTAGCCTGAGGGGGCGTAAAGTGGAAGAAGGTAGATTCAGGAGAAGGCTATTGTAGTAGTCAAGCTTAGAGAAAATCAGGGCTTGTGTAAGATTGAGCTTATGCAGGAAAGTGAGAAAAGGGAGAATTCCTTTGAGAAGGAATAGTTGAAAGTAGGACTTTTGGCACTGTCCTGAGTGTGAGGGAGGAAGGAGAGAGAGGAGTCGAAGATGACTCCAAGGTTTCTGGCTTCAGAAGAAGGAGCAGGGGGAGAACCGGTAGAGGATGGGCAGAGTGAGGGTAAAAAGGAGGGAGCAGGGGTCCCAATGGGAATGATCTCAGTCTTGCTGGCATTGAGGCAGAGATCATTGGAAATACGCCAGGACTGGAAGGCAGTCAGGGATGATGGAAGATGCAAGAGGGTCAGCAGGAAGTTTGAAAAAGAATTGGATGTCATCTGCTTAGCACTGGAAGTTGGAGTAGTAGGAAGAAATGAGGAGTGCTAGCTGAGAAAGGTAAGTGTTCAAGAAGCTACATACATGTGAGAAAGAAACAAACTTCTGTTTGAGGGCGAATGAAAAAACACTGGAGTTGTCAAGAGTTCATCATTTAATAGTATTATATGCAATGAAGAGTTCGAAAACGTGGTCTCCAGTCACTTGGTCAGATCATAATAGACTGTGGGTCGAGTTACACTGAAACCAGAAGATAAGACCATGCCACACTCCCTTTCAGTCTCAGGTACAGAGAGCTTCTGCAAGGCCAAGTTCAAAGCCTAATTGAATGGCAGACCCCAGGAATGATGATAGATGTTGGGCTAATTGGGTCAGGAGGCATGACCAGGCCAAAGCCCCCCAGCACCTGGGGTAACCAGCTTGCATCCTGCTAGCAAGTGGAATATTCCAGAAGGAAACAAGTGTGCCAACCAATTATAGAGGACCACGTATCAAGGAGCCCTATAGTATGTATAACCAAATGATCGTTGTGAATTTTGTGACAATGAAGATGACTTGCACTAGAGGCGGGCTTAGTTGTCCACCTGATTTTAGAGACCCAATCACAACCGCTGTCAGTATGGAACGTATACCTAGATGTTCCCTTTATGCCTATCACATCCCCAAGTAGGTTTTTTAGTTTGCCACTTAGTGTGATGTCAATGATGACACATTTTTACTATATAAGAATGTTTTTTCATGTAACACGTTGAGAGACTTGAGCGAACATTCGTTGGTGTCCATTGTACTCCCTGTTTTAGATAATTGTTAATAAAACAGTACTAAGTTTTGCCAACTTCCTGAGTTGGGTTGATTATTGATGTATGAGTACGTTCTTTTCCATCCATCCATCTCTAAGTATTGCTACCTCGTCTTAAAGGGTGCCAGGTCCCAGGGTTCAATGGTGTGTGGCAAAACAGCTCTATTCCTGCAACCTTCTCCCTGACCCTCCTCCCTCACCTCCCCCAACCCTGACCACTGTCAAAAACCTTGACTACACAATGGACTCTGACCCAACCCTGTCAGGATTCTGAAACGCATCTTCCCTTACCTCACTTACCCCAATAAACTGGCAGCAATTATGTCAATTGTCATGTCCAAACTTGACTATGCAAACTCCTTTTACCTGGGTGCACCGGTCTACCATGTAAACAAACTCCAAAGAATCCAAAACTCAGTGGCCAGTCTACTCCTTGTGCTTGGATGAAGGGATCACATCTCACCTGCTCTCTGCACCTACAATGGCTCCCAATTGGACGAAGGGACACCCTGGAAATCCTTTGCATTACTCTGGGAGCAGTGCACAAAGCCGGCCCCAAATACCTACAAGAAAACATTATGCCTTAACACCCAACCTGCACTCTAGGATCAAGCACTGCCCTCCTCCTAGTGGTTCCGAGCTCTAATTCAGCCAGGATCAGAGGGTCCCCCTACACAACCCTGGTGCCTACATTGTGGAACTCTGTGCCTACCCTCATTCGACACACCCAAGACTAGATTGCATTCCGGAAAGCACTTAAAACCTGGCTCTTCCCCTAAAGAAGGAAGCCCGGACACAGCTTGTGGCCACATTTTTCACCTAAACTCCCACCCCTGCGGAATGCACACAGGTCTGGCACATACCAGGTGACAATCGATGATGACAAAGAGACAGTCAACTGTCACAACCTTACCACCCTGAGAATGTTGCCATAGAAGTGCTACATTGTGTGCATCCCTAGCTACTTAAACCTAACCAATCCTGTGTGACCAAAAGGAACACATGCAAGGTGTGTATCACACCCCCTGCAAAACAGGCCATGACAATCCCTGGTATGTCACCCAAACCCTCCCAACCCCCATCACCCTTGTCTGCCACACCATGACATGGCAAGCAATAGCAAAAGCTCAACACATGACCAATAAGATACGAAGTGACATGTGATAAATGGAAAGTGGCTCCAGACAATGACACCTGACATGGAATCAGATGAAATGACTGACCAACAACCTCCCGCACATACCAAGTCATACACAAATGCATTCCACCAGTCGTAGCATGAACATAACACTGAATGCCTGTTAACATGCACATTGGGCAAGGCAAAATCCCTACTCCCGAACCTGTGTGCTGTGTGTGTCTCCTGCAACACACTGCTCAGCACACAGCACACAGCACAGTGAGCAGCCATTGTGTTGGAGATACACTTGAGCATCACATGAAAAGGAATAATTAAATAAATAACCAATTAACACATGTACAGGATCCCCAAATGGTCATAGATCATGTGCAAGGTAGCACAGTTCAACAATGCTACAACAAGATGGGTCCCATGTTCAGTACATAATATACAATGATGATGCACCAACTGGTGGGTAGTGTCATAGCTCCGGTGTCCAGGCGCAGGAGTGGCACGAACCAACCACCCCCTCCGTGGTCTGGGCGCCTGCAAGGTCAAACTTACACAGGCCTCTGAGACCCCGGTCGGGGAGGAGGGTCAGGGATATGTTGTTTGGACAGGCATTGGTATTCAGGATAGCCGGAAAGAGGGGCAGGAGAGGGGAGTAGGATTGTCAAGGGAAAGTAGGGAAAATACAAAAAACAACTATTCACAATAAGACATACTCAATCAGACAAAACATGTTCATCATGCACATTGTACCAAATGAGTCAAATGCAAGCCAAAGAGAGACTTATCTCGGGGGTGAGTGCTGGCTTCCTGCCTGCACACTCTCAGGTCCGGTAACAGGAGCAGTTCAATGCTGCAAAGAGAGTGTGAGTTACTAATCTGTGTGTGTCTACAACACACACACACAACACCATAAATGCCCCAAAGTAAGTGACTCCTCCACAAACAAACACTCTCGTCTGCTGCTTTATACACATACGTTAGCTTGCCCCCGTGATGGTTCATACACTGTCAATGCAGTAAGGCAGGTGTACGTGGGCGCGTGGCAAATGGAAGACCAATGCGTCAAGAATCACACATCATATAATGGTCCCTGGGTGAGTAGCTAGACACGTATATCGAGGTGCGACTTCAGTACAAGTTGTGTTCTGGCATCCGCAGATTAAAATAGGTAGTGCATGTGTCAATTTGCACATGTAAATGATATGCACTGCACACAAGTCTGTGCCTCGCTGGGTGTCCCTGTGCGCTGCTTCAGTTTCTGGCTAGGAACGCTACTGCGCTAATAACTCTGCTTCTATGGAGCTGGGTGGACCGGAGGATATGTGTGACAGCCCCTGCGTGTGCCCCTGACAACAACTTGCCATTTGTCCCCCAACACATCTTAGCTGTACTGTGCGCTTCAACAACAATATCTGTCCAAGCTCCCCATCAGTGGTACTACTTAGCATACATGTGCAAGTGGCCTGGTGGAAGGTTGGCTGCGGTGTGGCCCCCTTGTGCTGCTCACCTTGCCTGGAGCTCCTGAAAACACATATGCTTCTGTTGGACATCTGAGCACAAGCCCTGTGGCACTGCATGCGCACACATGCGCATGTATGCCCCACCGAACGTGGCCAGCTGTCTGTTGTACAATGGCCAATGTCTGCTGGCAAAGGTGGTCTGGAGGCTCATTCTCCTGCAGAAAGGGCACAAAACATATAATTAACGCAGGAAAGTTCCCTGTGTGTGTCTCTTCATGCTGGTTGTGACTGGGCCATGTCAGAGATCTACATCAGAATTCCTCCCACCATCAGTGTGACTTTGACAGGCAAAGGGTGCCGGCCACTGTCTACAGCATGAAGTGCATCAAGCACATGTACAGGAAAGAAAATAAACATACAACACAATGTATATCAATTAATGGACACATCAATCATGAACCCAACCAAATCTAATGCAGACATGCCGTGGATAAAACCCCCACAATCTCCACTAGGCGTGTTAACACAAGGTGTACAGCAGCTTACAGCCCACAGATATGACAGTCCAAAGCCCTTGTGTAAATGACTGTAACACCGAACCATCCTTGCGAGCCCATGGATAAGGGAAGCAGGAGTAGCCTATGTGAGTCAGGACCCCAAGCTGCAAACACATACACGAGACAAGCTTAACGGGCCCAGCTGGAACAGACAGTGGATGCTTTCAAAAGCCACAAAGCACCACACTGTCACATGAATGCACAATAGACAAGCAATTTTAAACTATATTAACTAATTAAACTAACTATAAAAAACCTACATTACCTAATTAATCTAACTATCAAAAACAATGTTAACTAACTAAACTAAAATGAAAAATCAAAAATGGCCATATACGACCCGAGGCACCGAGGAGAGGAGAGGTACAGGGTGCAGCTCAACACCCACATGCGATGATGTTGAGGCAAAAAAAAAACCTCCATGGGCTCAACGCCTGCACAGCCCGACCTGTGTGGGAGATATCTCATCGTCCGAGTCAGCCTGTTCCTGAAAAGGTAGACATGGTACAGGAGCCTGACCACGCCTAGGCGCAGCTTGCCCCTCATCGGCAGCAAGTCTGCCGGAAGGGTGAGTCTGGTTCTGTGCAGCGATAACACATAGGTCAGCATGCAGAACCTCTCGTGATACGCGTGCTTCCTCTTGCAAGGTAGCATGTGTAAAACAGAGTTCTTCCTGCGTGGCCTGGCTGGACAACTGATGCACCTCCCGGCAAGCACATAGCTCAGCCGGGATAGTACGCTCAAGCCACGAAAAAACCTCTCCTCTGACTGCTCCCTCTGGGACATCAAGAGCACACCCAGAGTGGATCTGAGAGAATAATACTCAACCCTCATGGCCTCCATGTGTGCCTCTGAGTGAGCAGCAATTGCTTGACGCAAAGACAACATTTCAGCCTGGCGTGCCCTGTCTGAGGCCGCCATGCCCAGCCTGAGCGAGCGGGCCATGGACTGTGCCGCCCACTGCTGGAGAAGCACCTGCCTAGCAGGGGGGAGCATGGATTGGGTCACACGCTCCATGCTCACAGCGATGTTTTCAATTGCTGCCCCCTGGAGTTCTGAATTGGCAGTCATATCTTGCTCCCACTCGGTATACCGGCCACCGCGTTGCTGGGCTTGATACCTGCGGGGCCCAAGGAGCTGACGTCCTTGTTGGGTTGGCACCGCCCGCGGCTGCAGGACTACATTCCCCTGTCGACGTGATGCCCCAGGCACATCAGCAACTGGTGTGGAGGGTGACCCTGCATCCGATCTAGCACAGGCGGAGGTCCCACCACCCTCTGGCCCCTCAGTGCAGGTGTCGCGAACAGAGGAGCGTCCACATCGGAATCACTCACCCCAGACGGATGGACCCGATGCACATCCAACTCGACATTGTCATCAGAGTGATCGTCCGGGCTTGACTCATTGCCAGCCACAGACAAGATGGTCTGTAACACATGTGGGTTTTTGTGGTCTAACACCCCACGACCCCCACTTGTGCCGGGTTGCTGGTGTGATAGCAAACCTGTGTCTGGCATGACAACACCATCCTCTGGCTCCATTGCACCATCATCTGTCAGAAGCACATAACACACACACACATAGACATCACACAGACAGTCACCACATGAATCCGACATGTCACACACAAATGTGAACCTGGCATGCATGCAAGTCACTTTGACATAGCATCAGGGACTAGGCATGTAGAACGGTGTAACACGACTAAGAAGTGGGTTGATGCAGTGCGGGACATGTGTACGTTATCCACTATCTACATGAACAGGTATATCATGATGTGTATCAATTAACTTGAAGGCAGTGCAAGGGCAAGTCCAGGCATCACATGCAATGTGCATGCAATGTGTTGCATGGCTACAAGCAAATCCCCCCCTAAGTGAAAATTTAGGGATGCATTGCATGGCAGCGAAAGGGAGACCAGAGACCTGTGTATTGGCAGACAATGGTAGCTAGCATCAATTGCATCATCTGAGTCAACTGACAACACAGCAGATGATGATGGGACAGAAAGCAGGACATATGATGACCCCTCAGTAGTACAGCCATGTGTGCAGAAGCCTCTACACCAGGGGGCCTGAAACAGGGGAGGCCTGTGCCCTGCACAGACTGTGACACCCTAAACATGTGTGTGATGCAGGACTGAGCCAGAGTGGGCATGGAATGGATGATCAAAAGCAAAGAAATGTAGGTCATCCTGGACACGTACTACAATGATCATCCAGTCAAGGACACATAGGGGCATGCATGGAATACACATGGAGCATGAATGGGAACTCATGTCCCTGCGGAGCATCTGCCATCTGCACAGTCCAAGTGAGACAACCCGCATGAAGTGCAAAGGAGGTACACCACTGCATGTGTCTGGCAGGTTGGCTGGTGGAAGTTTGTGGTGCAGGGTTGGTGGAGGGGCAATGGAGCATGCCTACGTGGAGTACCCGCATGCATGCAGAGGACACATGCACGTTAATCATGCAATGACATAGTCCCAGTGCTGAGAGGAAACACACCCCAGGCTACATGCAGAAGGGCCATTGAGCTGGAACATGGACTGTAGGGGAAGCTGGGTGACTAGCATGTGATTAGGGTGCAAGTGTGGTAGTGATGACAATCCCCGTCTGCTCTACATGTCCACTATCCTGCACAGCAGGCACGCATCATAGAAGCATTGCATTACTTGCACATGAGAACCATGTACACATGACATACAGTGGCAGTCAAGCACAACATATCACACAAGCAAAACACACATGTCATCGACCAACAGGCAACAACACTCACTGGACGGGGCATCAAAGTCCGGCATCTCTCCCACTCCTTCGACCATTACTGTTGGTATGAACTCCGCAACAAGTGCCTCGTGCAGAGTGAGGTCTTCCTCCTCAGGTGGTGGCTCATCACCAGTCACCAGAGTCATGTTGTAATTAGAGGCACGCTTTTCCTTAGTGCTGCGTTTGAGGTCATTCCAGTGCTTTTTGCACTCTTGCGCTGTGCGCACCTCATGGCCGAATGCACTGACATCATCCACAACTTGCTTCCAGTGGGTATTACGATGGGCAGCCGTAGTTTGACAATTCTGCCCCACTAGCATGTCACGGTTGTGTTCCCGCACGTAGTCCACGAGGAAGTCCAGTCCCTACTTGCAGAAAGACTTCTTCCTCGACGTGCCGGAGGTCGTAGCTGTGTCTGGGGTCCCAGCCTCTACTGCAGGTGCAACCTTCCTCCTCTTGGACACTGGTCCGGACCCTTGCTGGCAAATGCCGCCCTGATCAGTATGGGCAGTGGCGCTGGTGGAATGAGCCGAGGGAGTGGCAGGTGGAACTTGGAGTGAAGCCCTGACTTGCGTGAGTGGCTGCTGAGTGCCCTGGAATGTACCCTGCGCAGCAACATCCGCTGTGCTAGGGTCATTGACCGGGACTGTCCTGGTTGGTAGACTCACAACCGGGGTGGTGTCGGCTGCATCTGCCCCTGCACTAGGCAACACCCGGCTGGTCGGGGCAGCAGATGACATTACTGCCCCAGGGACACGTGGCTCAGTCAGGGCAGCCCTGTGTGCACCTACGGTGTGCCTTCTGACCTTCTGGAAATCTTCCATGGACTCTTCAAGTGCCAACGCAGCCTGCGCTGGCAGACCCTGAGCCTGGGTGGTGGTGTCCACAGCTGCACCTGCAGCTACCACTACCCTTGGGCCTGTGGCAGTCGATGAAACGGACTGCCGGGTCACATGGGCGCCAGTGCCAGATGCAAGAACTGCATCTCCTGGAGTCGCAGGGGGTGGTGGCATGACTGCACCAACATGTGGCACAACATCTTGACGAGCTGGCGCACCCCTGCCTCTTCCCCCTCTGCAGCCACCCTGGACACCCTGGAGTCCCCCTACTCCCTGGTCACCCCGGCTACGTCCCTGACCACGCCCACCACGTGGAGTACGCCCAGGTCAGGCGCCCCTCCCCTTACGTGGCCTCCCAGCCATGGCACGGATAGAGTAGTGCCGGCACAGATGGAGTAGTGCTAATGGGAGGTGTACACGACAATTGTCCTGGGCAGTTGAGGTGAAGGGGGTGGGATACAAGATGTTAACAGCACTCCTGCACCTGCAAGGCTGTATGTGACCCCGGTGACGAAGTGACGGGTCACGCAATGCTCAGGCACCCCAAAACTGCTGTAAAACCGTGAATGCAACCCACGGTAGCCCACGTGTGTGGAATTAACCTCCCGCAGTACGCGGTGGCACCCAGGGACACGAAAAACACGTACGCGTGGGACACGCAGGCTACTATAACCTCGAAAATGGGTACGTGATACCCAGGGGCACCAGCAGTGGGAATAATAGCATGCGCCACTCACCGTTAGACTAGCGTGATAATGAAAAACACGCATAGCCAATACCCTGGCAAAAGAAGATATACGTCCTTGATCTGCTGTGAAGTTGTGATGGTGCGCGAAACAACACGAAGTACCAACACACACATCGGTCTCCACGAAAGGCACGTACAGCGAACTGCTGGGACCCGCTCACCTTTAACCTGTGCTGAGAGACACGCATGCACACGTCACTTCTCTTACGCACTTAGGCCCTTTCCTCGGATCACACACATTCACACGCAGACGTGTATTTTTTTCACGTGCTGATTCACTACGCACCTGTCACGAGGGGAATGCCCGCACGCATAATGTCACAGACGCACTTATGCACTAAGGGCCTTTCCTCGAATTACGCACTGACGTGCAGTTTTTTCACGTGCCAAATCACTCTGTATCAAGCTGGCCACGCGACAACATACAGAAGACCACGATCGTGCCCAGAAGGCCATTTTCCTGCGCCCCAGAGCCCCGAGCAGCCTCCCACAAGCCATCTGCTGCTGCCTGCCTGCCTGCTGCCACCGTGCCCTGCCATTTGGTTCCTGCACATCTGCCATCTGCAGGGTTCCAGTTGCAGTGACCACCCCTGCTGGAACAGAAGACTCCCGACTGGTGTTCCATCACTCCACAGCCCAGCCCCAAGACCCAGTTGCCCACCCACACCTGCCTCGGGGGTTGCCATGTCCGACACAACACCTTCTCCGGCACCAGTGGCGACCCCTAGCCAGAGAGGCAGAGGGCTGCCAGCTTCACTTCCGAAGAAGTTGGCATCCAGGTGGAGCAAGTCCTGGGGCAGTATGATGCTCTCTTCACACCATTGCGCGCCGACAAGGAAGGACGGAGAAGGATCTGGACGGACATAGTGGGTGCCATCAACGCGGAGGGGGTGGCACCCCGCAACATGAAACACGTCCAGAAGCGCTGGGAGGACTACAAGTCCAGGACCCTCAAGAAGGTCTGGCGCCTCTTAGAGGCAGAGGGTGCAGTGGGGAGCCGGGGCCAGCTTACCAACCAGCAGATGAGGGTCCTGGAGCGCATTCACCTAGTGCTTCGCCACCAGATACTCAAGATGCAGGCCCGTCTGGAGTCGATCTGTAAGTGGCCATGCATTGCTGTGTGAAACAGGACATGTTGCAGTGTGCTGGTAGTCAGCTACTTGCCTGTATGTGTGACATTGGCCATGTATGGATGTGTGTGTGCAGGGACATCATGGTGCTGCATGTGAGACCAGTCATGCGTGAACCACA
The DNA here is from genome assembly GCF_040938575.1 of Ambystoma mexicanum. Lineage (NCBI taxonomy): Eukaryota > Metazoa > Chordata > Amphibia > Caudata > Ambystomatidae > Ambystoma > Ambystoma mexicanum. The sequence continues at coordinate 1,437,966,780 of NC_090929.1, read as the reverse complement.
TGGATGGTGCATGTGTTACAATGCAACATGCGGGGCAACATGCGGAATGCACACATGAATGCATGCCTGTCTCTATTGTTGGACATGGATGGGGTGTGAGAGATGGGTGCTGCTGTCAAGGACATTTATGATGTACATGTCTATGTGTCTGAGTAGCGTGTGTGTGACATGTCCGTGACAATGTTCTGATTCACTGATGCATCCTAGTCATCCTTGTCTCCACTGTGTCTGGGGTGTACGAGGCCAGATGGGTGAAACTACAGTGATGTGTGTTCATGTGATCAGTATGACCCATGATGCATGTGAGTTTCAAACCACCATCGTATGTTTCAACAGTTTCTTGGACATGTATGCAAATGTTCTTTGCATGCGCCATGCCTGTTTCTGCATGTGTGTTGCCTGCACTGACCCATGTGTTGTGGAGGTACATGATGAAAGTGACGTTTGACAGTGCCACTCATGTGCTATTGCTTCCTGTCTAGGGGACTATTGTACAGTACCCTGATGCTTGTGTTCTATGTCTCCCTCTACACAGCAGCGAGTGAAGAAGAGGGCGGAGACGGCGCTGTGGAGCAAAGCAGCGGTGATGCCTCCACCGGCCGGCGACGCAAGGCCCAGTCACCCTCCCAGGAATTACCATCATCCGGGAGCGAGGGGACTGGTGCCGCGTCTGCCACTACGGCTGCAACGGAAGGGGTGGGTGAGCCCCCACAGGGGCTTGCAATGGCGGAAGATGGTGTGGAGCCATCCAGGTTGGTGGTTTGCACAGAGGAAGAGGAGGCAGCTACTGAGCCGCACATGGGGCCTGGTGGGGGTAGTACCACTGGTGCAAGTGCTGCAGTCCAGGGGCAGGGGCAGGAGGAAGCACAGGTCGCCGTGGAGGGGCCTGTGCATGTCACTGTCCCTGACACTGTGACTGCACCACCATGCACCAGCAGGGATGCCCCATCCTAGGCCCGTCTGCAGGTAGGGGGGTGGTCTACGTCATCTGACACTCCTCTACCTGCGGACGAGGGGACCCATGACCAAATGGAGACCGTCCTGATTGGTGTCGCACGTGACATTTATGATGACGTGCGTGCTTTCTGGGGGGAGCACGCACGTCATCAGGAAGAGCTGCGTACCAACGTGGCCCAGTTGGGAGGGGCCTTGGTCTGGGGTTTCGTACATGTGTCGGGCACTCTGGCGGCCCTCTCCTCCTCTGTGGAGACTATGCGCCAGTCATTCTCATGCCGTCTTCTGGCCCAGATGCCACCAGGGCCCCCGGTGGACCTGCCCTGACCAACAGAGCCAGCTCAGTGGAGATCCCATCCCTGCCACAGTCGGGAGTCGGAGGTCCAGCAGGGGTGGACACCCCAGCAACTGGACCCCAGCAGATGGAGGATGTGCCGGCATCATCGGGCAGGGCACGTGCACAACGGCACTGGTGGATTCCATCAGCCTGGATGCCGTCGTGCTGGCAGAGGCAGTTGCGTCGGAGGCAGCGGCAGGCCCAACGTGGGAGGCATCATGGCTCGGGGCCATTAACATCAGAGGGGCAGGAATCGGCAGGAGGGCATTAGGACCCTGGAATGGGAGTGTCTTCCGTGTGGCAGGGGCTGGGCCAGCGGATAGATGCAGAGCTGCGGCAGGCGGAGGAAGCACGGCTCACTATGGTCAGGGCGGAGAACTCCATGCGCAGGGCGCTGAGGCGGGCTGAGTGCCTCGAGGGAATTTGCAGGGTGTTGGAGGTGGACATGGCGTTATCCCTGCGAGACCTTGTGGCCAGGGAACAGGCCCGCCTCCAGGACGTTGAACAGGTGTTCGATGATGCCCTGGCCCGGGAAATCAACTAGTGAACCGTAGGACTTGCCCGCCGCCATTGTATATAGTTAGTTAGTGTTAGGTTTCATTTATGTTTTTTTTTCATTTGGGGCGCTTGGACTATGCCCCACCTTTTTGTAGATTGTTCTTTATTAGGTAGGGTTTTTTGTAGGTTTCCTTTCTATAGTTGGGCTTATGGACCCTGGATTTGATCTTTGTATATAGTTGAAGACTGCATTTCTCATCATTCCTTTTTTGGTTCACCATGGAGCTATGGATTATTCTTATTTTTTTGTTTGGATTTGGTTTGCTGGACAGAGACTTTGGACCCATTTTCATTTGGATTTATTTGGATTCTGCTTTCATGATTCTTTTTGTGTTTTTTTGGGACATGCTGCTTTTTCTTTATTATTTCCACTGTTGTGTGATTTCATTTAATGCTTTTGTGGTCAATACATTTTTTTTCATACTTCAATGCATGGTTTTCTGTCATTGGTTTCATGCATGTCACAATGTGTGTTTTCTCATTCACTTGCACCCATTGTGTGTGTGTGCCGGACATGTGTTGATGTGCATACTTGCCATTTGGGTTGTATCATGTAATGGGCATTTCTATGTGGGGTGGATGGAATACTTGGTGTTTGGACAGGGGTGGCGTGGGGTGTGATTTGGGTGGCCATAAGGCCCATGATTGTGGATCGTGATGACATGTTGGGGGGGGCATGAGTCGGGGCCTGCTGGCAGGTGCCCGTCAATGCTGGGGGGTGGGGGTGCAGGGGGACATGAGACAGGGCCTGCTGGCAGGTGCCCGTCAATGCTGGGGGGTGCGGGTGAAGGGGGACATGAGTCGGGGCCTGCTGGCAGGTGCCCGGCAATGCTGGGGGGTGGGGGTGCAGGGGGACATGAGTCGGGCCTGCTGGCAGGTGCCCTTCAATGCTGGGGGTTGGGGGTGCAGGGGGACATGAGTTGGGGCCTGCTGGCAGGTGCCTGTCAATGCTGGGGGGGTGGGGGTGCAGGGGGACATGAGTCGGGGCCTGCTGGCAGGTGCCCATCAATGCTGGGGGGTTGGGGGTGCAGGGGGACATGAGACAGGGCCTGCTGGCAGGTGCCCATCAATGCTGGGGGGTTAGGGGGGATATGAGTCGGGGCCTGCTGGCAGGTGCCCGTCAATGCTGGGGGGTGGGGGTGAGGGGGGATATGAGTCGGGGCCTGCTGGCAGGTGCCCGTCAATGCTGGGGTGGTGGGGGTGCAGGGGGGCATGAGTCTGGGCCTGCTAGCACATGCCCATCAATGCTGGGGGGGTGGGGGTGCAGGGGGACATGAGTCAGGGCTCACTAGTGCATGGTGCCATGTGTGCTGCATGCAGAGCATGGCCAGGGTGTATTGGCTGCCTGCGGGGCATGGGCAGGGGTGCAGGGTAGTCCCCTGTGGTGTGGCCTGCCTGCGGGGCCTGGGGAGGAGGAGAGGGCACACCTGGGAGGACCCACACTGCCAATTCGTGTGTGGTACTCCCTGCTCACCCCAGGAATACACGTACCCCGCTCGCCAAGCGAAATCGCGCATTAAACTCCCACACACCGCTCCGAATGCATGTACCCCTCGGCGCTAGCGAATTCGCGTGTAAAACTCCCAGCGCAACCCTCAGAATACATGTACCCCTCTCGCGCTGGTCATGGTGCACGGGGCGGGGTTGGGTCGCTGCACCACTCTGCGCCACGGCTGGTTCTGGATGTTGAAATCCATGAATACGCTGTGCGCTGAAATGGGTTTTGGCGCACGCGGCTGGTGCAGACTGCTGCATACGCACACTGTGCACCAGCCGCGTGCGCCACTTGTGCGCCGAATTCTATGAATTACCCCCTAAATGTTCTCATGACTTCCCCAGATAGCAAGCTTCTATTAGGGTGTGGAAAATGTTTACACCTGTATTAGGTTTGAAAGCCTGGGGTTGCATGGGCGATGGAAGATGGAGTGTGGAATAGGCGGAATGGGGGAAAGGAGGCTGGAGGGGTGCAGGGTTTTAGACATGAGTGGTGGGGCATGAAAATGGGGGAAATGGGGTTGGAAGGGAAATCCGGTGATGGAATGCACCCAAGGGAGAATTGCAGGGTACAATGTATTCCATTACCGCCAGGGTTAACTGGAATGATTACTTGATTTTGGGAGACTGTTCATTTTTGATATTATCACTGAGTTATATCACACTTATTTAATGGTTTTTTTAAAAAAAATATGCAAAAAACGTTTGTTGACAAATAATTCATTGTTAAATTCTTATGAAGTCAACATTTCATAATTAGCTTTGGTTTTCCACCTGTATGGAACTTTAAAACGGTCCACCCAGAATCTTAAATCTGGCGTTTTCTTATTCAGGACTCAGTTCTAAAGTGAAAAGGTACAGAGGTGAGCTTTTTGGTAAAAAGAGACCCACCATTAATCAGTAATTGATCTATTAGCTCGGCTGAACATACACAGCTTTGGGTATTCAAAGCATATGCTTATCTTAAAAATACACAAAATGAAAGCCATTACATTGCAGAAGCATAGTGTTCATGGGGATTCACAGTTTATATTGGATGTAGGGTCAAAAGTCATGGGCCTGTTCCTTTATTAAGGCTTATTCAAAAGACCAGATCTCCACATATACCATGAACATTTGGCCTGAGGCAAAGCAACAATCAGCTATTTATTATGTGTCAGTTTCCCAGCCTTGGGCCGCAAATATTTGTTCAGCACATTTTTCTTTTAATGATGAGCTCCCATAAACATTCAATGCACAGCCTTAAAAATGAAATAAATGGGTTCAATCTAACACGCACCAAATAGTGAAATCACATTATCAGCTATAACTTTTGAAACCTTTGCTAAATTTGAAAACAAAAATAGATTTTAATTCAGCAAAGTGCATCCATCCTCTGCCTATAAATGCTATATCAATATGTGTGAATAATTACTAAATGTACATATTTCAATCGCTTTCTCATATTACCAGCTTCTGGAAAATGATGGATGTCCATGAATTCAGAGTTTTCTTGTGATTCCTAATATATTGGTCTCAATAATGGTACAGGTCCATAACAGAAATTATACGGGAAAGTAAAATTGAATTCCGGTTTGATTATAATTCATGTCAAAATACATGGGACTGATCAAAGTAAAGGGGAGGATAACTGGGAATGTATCTGAAGAACACCTGTTGTAGGCCCCGTCCCACCAGAAATTGTTCTATGGGTGGAGTTTATCAAGTATTCAGTGCGAAATACACAGGAAGTTGGGAGTTGGAATTCCTGGGAAGACAGCTGATGAATGGAGTGTGTCTGACAAGAGAAAAGCTGATTGGATTCCTCTTGGATGTAATAGAAACCCCTTAACAAGGCCTTTTCCAGAGGGGGTTCAATGCAGAAGTCTGTCCCAACACAGAAACAGATTGCCTGAGTGAGATTTTGAAAGCAGGGGAAAGACTGGGAGCAGAGTTTACTTGGCAAAGCGGGCTGAATCTGTTGATGTTCCTACCTGCCCTACCTGTCCTAGGCCTTTACAAATGCAAACCAAAGGTGAATACACCAATCCATGTTCAATTGGATACAAGTCCCAATAATTAGTTAAACCGCACATAGCAATTGAAAATCTTTTGGGAGAATACTTTACAAGCTATGCCACTAAATGGGGACTTTGTACATGTATACTTAAAATAGAATGGAGTGGAATGTATTAATGTGTGAGCATATTAATCTTTGGCAATTGCAACTGTAAGGGATTAAGCGTAAAACTCTTACAGATTAACAAGTTTCAGTATGAAATAGGACCAAAATATATAAATAATAAGAGGGGTTGGAGAAATCCTACCTTTCTCTATGTCTATGAGGGGTTTCCCTGCCTCAACAAAACTAATGAACGTCTGTGTCAGGATGTTAAACCAAACATCCTCTGTCCTGTGTCCAAAAACCCTAAACTGACCCTTACACGCTAAACTCTAAACAAGGTGCTGAAAACAAAAAGGACTGAAAGTTCCATGAGAGGAACGACTCCTCCATTCCTCTATGTTTCTTATGGTCTTTCACTTCTGGTCTGTCCGGCACTTCTGGAAAAAAAGGTAAAATAATGTTCTGCTTTTTCAAAGCACTCTACCTTTGTGTCTCTTTCTTTATTCAATATTCTACTTCATAGATTCAAGAGGCAGAACTACCTCCTTGAGTTTCTCAACTTATTATACTTCCACAGTTTTATGGAAAATAACTAATTCCCTTTGTTACTTCTGTTTGTTTTTTACCATCCAATATATTAATACAGTACACAGCTATTTCAGTGGGGATAAGTCTTCCCTTGAGTCTCTTTTAAACACACAGTTCTCTTGAATCTTCAGTTTATCTAACTCTGTATCTCAATTAACCTTAAGGTGGTATGGTTCTTCCCTTTTCCTTTGACTGTTCCTCTTTTTACCCCTGGTGTACTCTCCTGCCAGGCTATTGTGACTTTATTAATGATCCTCAAAAGAGTTATGGTTCTGATGCCAATAAGTGGTGATAATTTAAATGTTAATATTGGAGAAGATTTCATATTTTCATTTAGAATAGTTATTCAGACTTGCTTTCATGTGAATGTAGCTTTGTGTGCATTGTGAATATAGAATATTAATGAGAGAATAACAGACAGGTTGTGTTACCTTTATATAGACATGTTGCCTGTATTTGTGTAGATATTGTGGGTTACTTGCCTAGCATTCAATATTATTGCATTGCATACAATTTGGATTTTTTATTTAGACTAAAACAGGATATTCAGATTACAAACGGCCTATCCCTTGCCCCAAAATGTTGGAGCGTGATTTTCATGGTGGGGGTGTTAGATCACTGGATGTTTTTCCGCGAAATGAATCTTCAAATCTAAGATATATTCCATATATTGATGTCATTACAGAAATTAGGGCTCTGGCATCAGGATTCTGAAGTTATAATGTCAATGATGACAACACATGGATGCATTGTGTAATAGAGATTGTTTATTTGATTATAGATGATTAAATATTGATTGTGATTTGTGATCAAATATCCAGTTGAGAGATGTCAGGAAAGGTCAAAGCAGATTTAAAAATTGCCCAGGTTCATGCAGTGTTTTGTATATGGCGAGTGGGTGATATGGAATCTAGAGTCACAGAACGACAAAATATGGAGAAAGTAGGAACACATTGTTTAGGAAGAAGAGTGCCCAATAGACGCAGTCGATGCTGAAGCTGTACATGACTCTGACTACAAAGAAGAGAAGCATATGCTTGTGAACCTTTCAGCTCATCTCTTTGTCCCGCTTATGTTGGTGGAGGACAGCTAAAAGGGAAACTTACATGAATGTAATCACAGAAACTGTTCAAAAGACATCAGCATAATTAGCACTCATTGAACAAGCTTGTAATCAGCTAGAATAGGAAATACAATAATTAAATGAGGCCATGCATAACAAGCAGGTATCTATACAGAAACAACACAGTCTCTTTGAGGCAATGCACGATACAAAGACGTGTGCAGAGAAGTCAAACAGTGCTTAGAATAAGATATTTTGAATATTAATGTAATTCGTAGTCAGTGTTTACAGACACATGATAAATGAACAAGTAAATTGATTGAGTACACCACTTACAGCAATTATTTATATAAATAAATAAAAATGCAACTCAAAGAAAGCCAGGAAACAGCTGTAAAAATAATAAACCAGCAAAGAATCTAGCTAGCTGAGAAAAAAGAAAATGCTATTCAAGAAATGCACCAACTGATATTACAATTAACAGAAGCACGGGAACAAAGTGATCAGAGTAAGGTGTCTTCGAAAGAGCTTGCTTGCAGAAGAGAAGAAAATGTGATGTGGAGAAAGTAATCAGAAAAAAGTCTAACGATCTTGATAGTTCAATTATTATTTATTGTGATATAGTTTAGTTTATAAACTTTACACAAAATACAAATGTAAATATCTTATAAGCATAAAAGTGCAAATAAAAATCACATTAAGCATAATTTTTAAAAAAACAGCAAACAGCAAATATATACCACATAATTACCTATGCAGCCAATCCTATCTACAAATAATTCAATTGAAAACTATTACTTAAAATGTTATGTCCAGTCTGCCTTCAATCCTCAGCCAGATGGTATACAGAGCGATCAGCAGGCGCTTACTGTTAGTATTAACACAGTGATTCCAGAACAGATCGTCCTTAATGTAGTTCCTAGAATGGACAAAGCCATCCAGCAGAGGGATAAAAGTGCTAGCCATCTCAGGGCATTCAGTCAAAAGATGTTTTGCTGTCTCCAGCTGATCTTGAACTTTACATAATCGGCATGTTCGCAAATTGGCAGCCAACTTAATTCGTCTTACTGTGACCATCCTTGTGGGGAGTTGTTCCAGTCTAAGTAGCAAAATAAACCGTCTTAGTCTGGGTGATGGACAAATGTTCAGATATTTCTGAGGTTTCTTAAAGTCATAAAGTCTATATTGTACAAACCTATAACTACGCAATCTCCTCAGGTGTTCGAAATTCTCAGTCCAATCCCATAGGTCTATGCGTTTACAAAGAGCCCTTTGTACTTTATCCGAGTACTCCCCCTCCCTCTCTTGCCACCCGATATCTGAATATAATTTGGTCATCTGCTCAATGGTTGACATACCCAGATTCTCCCTAGCCAGTTCTTGATAGACAGCCGATAGTAGACCATTCCTAGTGTCACGAGTCATTTTTAGATATAATACAGCGCGCTTCTTCAATACTAGCGCCTTGAGAGAGATCAGGCCCAATTCTAATCTTATTATGGCCATTGGTAAACAAGGCAGTAAACCAAGAATACTACGCCAGAATTTTCCCTCAATTACCTGTAGCCAGCCTAAATCTCTATCCAGTAGTGCTTCTAGTCCATATGTAATGGCCGGGGAAAATGCCTGTATGTATAGCTGCCGAATGCCTCACAGCATATAACCACACTGCTTCACCATAAACCTGTGGAACAAGGCAGTCATTTGTGCTGCTCTAGTTGTACGCAGTTGTTTACAGGCCCCATAATCACCCATCACTTCAAAATCTATACCAAGATATCGATATTGGGAGACATAACTGATGTTCAATAAGCCTACCTGAAGTGAAACACGGGATACTCTCTTTTTAGTATATCTCATGATTTTGGTTTTACCCAAGTTAATACTAAGGCCATTTACCTCTGCATACTCCCAGAGCGCTGTTGCAGATCGACGTATTCCACTAATAGTATAGTCGAAGATCGCCAAATCATCAGCATATGCTAAGACAGAGCAGCGAGCATCACCGATTTTGGGGGGACAGTTGTTTACAGCAGCTATTACCTCGGGAATATCATACACATATAAGTTGTAGATTAAAGGGGCTGTGACACAACCTTGCTTCACACCCCTGTTTTGTAAGATATTAGCCGTGGTATTACCCACTTGATCTAATCTCAGTTTCACTGAGTTATTATGATGCAATAGTCTTAAGTAATATATAAGACCTTTCGGACAACCCATTAGTTCTAATTTCCACCACAACCGACTACGGGGAATTGAATCAAAAGCTGGCGAAAAGTCTATATATAGGGCATATAACGGAGGAGCCCCTGCTCTTAGCGCTCTGGCTCGCAATAGGTCCATGACCATAATATTGTGGGAAGTAGAGTACCCCTGTCTAAAACCACTCTGAAATTTAGACAAAACGCCAGATCCCTCAGCCCATGCTTGCAGTTCTTTTAATAGTAAAGAAGCAAAGATTTTTCCAGTCGCATCAAGCATTGATAGTAACCTATAGTTACTCGGGTCAGATCTAATCCCTTTTTTAAAAACTGGGATCAATATTGCCGTTTGCCAGGAGCGAGGTATGTTTCCAGATTTTATGATTTTCTCAAATAGTATTCTCAGTAAACTGGCCCAAAACACGGGATGTGATTTAATAACAATGTTGGATAATCCATTAGGTCCCAGTGCACGAGACGATTTTATCTCTTTAATTTTAATTAAGATAGCTTCGTATGAAATATCAAACGGAGCCACCACCGGAGGACAATCCAAAACTGTTAATAAGTTATCCGTTTTATTCCGATTTTCCAGAAAATTTTCCCAGGCTCTAGCTTCAATGGGATTAATCAATGTCCCTTTTTGCGAGCAATGTGCCTCAGCCAGCAGGGACCAAATATTCAGCATATTTCCTTCACATACCATCTTCACCATTTTTTGCCATCCCAGTATGCTCTCTGCTCTTTTCTTAGCTTCAATAGCTGCTCTGTATCTGTTTTTGATCCCTCTAACTGTTGAGAAATATCTATCTCCCCGGGCCATGTATTTTTTGGCACTATGGAGCTCAGCTCTAAGCAATCTTTTCATATCTCTAATGGCTTTATCGTAGGGCAATTTTTTCCCCACCGTACTTGTCATAGCTCCCACTGGTGATGCTGCATGTCTTTGAGCAAAAGCCTGCACCCAATCCTCAATATCGTCCATTGATAGCTCATTAAAGTTAGGGAGCTCACTATAGTCTGCCACCCCCAAGGCTTCAATTGCCAACGAAATATTTTTATCCGACCAGATAATTCTAGTACCGGATCTGTTGGTTTTGACCATACCTATATTATTGGGCAGGATCTGTTCACTAAAAATATTGATCTTACATTTTAGTGCAGCATGGTCGCTCCATTCATTGGCAATCACCGTCATGTATATCACCATTTGCTGAATCCCAGGACATACAAATATATAATCCAGAACACTACACGAGCTCCCGTTTGACCACGTGCAGTGTCCAGGACAGTCCCCGGTTGTTCTACCATTGAGCATTACCATGTCCCAGGAATCAAATAGATATTCCCACACTCCACCTTCATGGTTCCTCTTACTGTGGGGCATGGCTCCTCTTTTTTTTAGTCTAGGGTTCAGCGTATTACTCTCTTGCCCTAGCATATGGCAATTAAAGTCACCCACGACAATTACTCCTAAACTACAGGATCGAAATAGCCACTTGGCCAATAGATCCTGGAGGGAGTCCCGCAATTGCTCACTCAGCCTTTCCCCAGGTGGATTATATAGATTCACTAACAAAAAGGAGCCCCTGAGGTCCTTGGGGTTCGGAATTACTTCAACAGCTAACATGTTGCTCTCAAAATTACAAACAATCTTGATAGTTCAATGTTGCAAATTAAACAATTGGATAAAGAGTTAGCTAGCTGGCTGGCAGTCCATAAACTAAGATATATTAAATTAAATGTACGCTTGTCAGCAAGAAAATAATCTGTGCAGAAGGAGTTATAAAGTGCACAAGTAACACTGGCCTCCAAAACTAGATTGCTTCAGTCTAGCCAGGCTTGAATCTAGGCAACAACTCGTACCTGCAAACACATAACACAGAAATGGAAATGGATCATAATGCTAAATTAAGACAAGAAATTATAGACAATATGTTGGGTTCAGAATCAGTAGCCAAATTTCACAGACAATTAAGAAGAGGGGATACTCTCTCCTAAACAGAAGAGTACCTCTCTAATGCTCAGATATTCCCTGAGGAATACCAGTGGATATGGTACCAGGCTATAGCCAAGACATAGGGGGTGCAAGATCAACTATTTCTCCTTCCCAGACACACCCACGGAGAGACAAGAAGAGCTGAGTTCCTTATTGGATACAGGTGAAGGATCTAGCCCTGTTGGTGAGAGGAAGTGTGAGTAGCCCACTTAGCATGTCAGAAGTAGACAGAAGAAGATGGAAAAATCCCCTGTTCCCACTAGCCGGTTTAGCTAAAATCCCAACTGACAAACTGCCAGTGCTGGCCCTAAAGTGGAGTGTGTCCACATTCCGTTACTTGGGGGTCGACATTTTTCATGAACCAGTTACAGAACACGATAACAATACACAGAGGCCCCTGCTAGGGATTAAGAACGCCATGGCTTTCTGGAATAAACTACCTCTCTCAGTGATGGGCAAAGCAGCACTGCTAAAAATGATCGTCCTCCCTAGACTCTTGCATTACTTTGTAAACATCCCATAGAATATAACAAAGGCCTTCTTCAAAACTTTAGATTCCTTGTGTAGGGAATTCCTGTGGCACAACGGCAGGTGTCGGATTGCACTAGACTTACTGCAAAGACCGTATGTGGAGGGAGGCATTAAGGTCCCACACTTTCAATTGTACTATCTCGCAGGACAGCTACAATTTGTGGTGGGCTGGCTGGCTGATGAACCCACCCTGGACACCAAACTCCTACAACCGGAGATGCCACGCATCTTCTTGAAGGAATTGTTGTGGAATAAAAGAACACACGTAAACCACTACCCTTAACTGGTGACACTGGGCAAACAACTGTGGGATAGAGCTCTAGCATTAATAAAATTGAAGGATCCGTTCTCAGTGCTGATCCCATTGGCTTCTCTGGCCCCAAAAGAGTTGCAAGTACACCTGAATATCCACACACACTGGGAGCCCAAGGGAGTTGACATGATAGGGGACCTGCAAATGGACGCCTCCTTCACACCATTTTTAGAATTAGCCAACGCCACAGGGCTACACTCTGGCCAATTAATGTTATACGGCACTATCAAAAACCTGATTATGCACAGATGGCCGACGCAGGTAGAAACAGCAAACGCACCCCCATAATTGACACAATGTATGACTTGGCAGAAGGCCTGTACACAATTTCTAGATTGTACGGATTTCTTCTAGAGAGCAGACCCTCCTCTGATGAAAGCATTAGGTCCAGGTGGGAGGAGGACCTCGGGACCCCGTTCCTAGACATGCACTAGCACAGATATTGTGGTACCACAAAAAAGTGTCCCGGAATGCGCGTCTGCAGTTGATACAACTGTACATCATGCATAGGGTGTATTTGACCCCTCTCAGGATTTCCAAGTTCCCCGGGGTGGCTACACAAAACTGCCTAAATGCGATGCCAAAGAAGCGGGGATGTTGCACATGTTTTGGTCCTGTCCTAGGTTGTCACAATACTGGGGGGGGGGGGTAGCAGAAAGACTGTACAGCTGAGGCACTAGTGTTCACCCACTTATACCAGAAGCCTGCAGGCTGGGTCGATTTACTTGCCCCAAACACCTACGCTCTGCCTCTAAGTAGGGACGTTAAAGGTTATATGCGTGGTTCATCAAGTGAATTTGTGTATGACAAAAGACATGCCCATTGATGGGTGCATGTTCTGACTGCAGTTTGGTTGACTATTAAAATCAAAAAAACTTGTTAAAAAAAAAATTAGACAGAAGAAGAAATGAGAATATTCCTAAATAGAGAATCAGAGAAAGAAGTATCAAAATAAGTGAAGAGAGCATGAATGGCAATGCATGAACCAATAGAGACAATTTAGCCCATCTACCAAGTTTTGAGAAACATGTAATCCAACCCAGAAAGGGCATTTTAAAAACTCCTTTTTACACTAGGAATTTGGGAGAAATCTCAGAACCTTTAGATAAAGAATGATTCTGAACAACAACAGGAAGAAACATCATATCATCCAGCTTCTCAGAAAGGATGCGTGTTCTATAACCTTGAAGACAATGGAGAAAAGTCTAAAGGGAGACGCCCAATGCTGTACATGGAGGAAACCTTTCTATAGTAATTATGAGAGGGGGAGTAATTATATAAGCAGGAGTGGAGAGTTAAAGTAACAGCTCTGACTCTGATGAGGGAGGCTGGACCCAAGTAAGGAGAAAACTACTCCTTGAGCTTCAAAAATATGTAGGGACTCTGTGATCTTGATGACTCAGTGTCACTCAAATGAGTCATCACCCAAGCTACAAGGATTTATGAAGTACATAACCCAGCAACAAAGAAAAGAAACCTAAACAGTCACCTGAACTAAGCGTCATTAAGGTAGCTGAGGTGAAAAGTACTCCTTCTTAGACTGCAGATGGGGGTACAAAGACAGGCAGAGACAAACCTCTGTTCAAAGCCAGATGAGTAGCCCTCTTCCTGACATGCAAAATAGTGATCCAACTAAACTGGAGACTTACAGTAGTCTCCAGTACTTAGGTTCTAGGTCTAACCAGCACTTCACATATGTTCCTCCACCAGAGAGAAATAAGCAGAACTCAGAATCATGTTCCCAGAGAAGTCCAAATCAGAATTTCTCTCAGGAGAGAACACAATACCGCCTCTTAGACCAAATTCCGAAGACAACGTTCATCTGCCTGTTAGAGCTAAGTTCAAGAGTGAGTGGCGATCGAGCAATATTTACAACAACAGTTATCAAAACTACCAGGATTACGCCCCTAGAAGAGATTGCTACATTTTAAGGGAGGAATACAGATATGAAAAACCCATAATCAAGAGGGTGGGAAAAATATTTCTCAACTGGAGTGGCAGATAAAACAATTGAACTGAGAGCATTGATCAAATTAGATCCTAACGGGAAATCATGATTCTAATGGTCAAAGAAACATAGTCCTAACTGTATCAACAGGTCAGGGTGGCCAATGAAAAGAAAATGCCCTTCCTGCTACCTTGAACATTCCCAAAAGAGATCATATTTCCTCGGCAAGAAGAGAGGCACGCTGGCTTCACATTTGGGAGAGGATCAGGAGAGGATCATCTACAAAACCCTCTACGTTACACATAACTGCCTTTCTGACACTGTCCCCATCTACCTGCCCAAAGAATCACCAGAGCAAAAGCATCTGGACTGGTGAGGTCAGCCTATTCACACTGCCTGGCCAAACCAAACTACAACTTAATTAGAGGAGGAGGGTCAAGCTTCCCTACATCGGCTGCTAATCAATGGAACTCTCTCCCCCCACCTTAAGAGCAGAGAACTCCTACTGGGCTTTCTGCAAAGCTCTAAAAACCTGGATGTTCATCTAACTACGCTGAGATACTGCTTGTCCGCCTGATGACTTGAACAAGACTCAGACCTTTGAGTCCTTTGAATGTATATATGACATTGATGTCCAGTATGTACATAACCTTGTCTGCATAATGCAGTGTATGTGAGTTTACTTTCTCCCTTGCCCTATAATAAGTGTAACCGGTTGCAACAGCGCCTGGATGCCTATGGTTTGAGCACTTTACAAATGAAAAAATAAATACATTTAAAAAAGACGGAAATATAAAAAATAAAAATGTACTAAGAGAAGAGGAAAAGAGGGATGTGGTAGGAAAACTATAGCAAGCCTTGCAGAAAGCTTATTTTGCATCCTGTAAAAAAACTGAGTTTGATAAAAAAAAAAATTGGAAAGGCCAATAGTGGCCACTCCTAATTAGTTCAATTAAATCTGATAAAAGCAAGAGAGTGAAGGTTAGTGAAAAAAGATTTGACAATCACATTTTAGATAGAAGAGGACTCTATGGGTATAGAACCACGCATTTCCTCTTTCAAAGGGGATTTTTTCTGCAGTGTAGAGGAGCAGCTGTATGAGACTGTGCCGTGTTTAACACCTGCCATTGTGCCAATACCGGAGCGTGTGTTTGAAAGAAGATAGCTGTTGAGACAACCCAACTGAATGTACCCCCAAAGTGACGACAACCTAAGGGAGGAACTCCCTGAAGTAATATGAAAAAGGGCAAAGAAAGAAGCTAGTGACGTCACAAGAGGCATATACGACATCGAAAGATACTGGCTGAAGAGGATGTATGGATTCTACAGAAACTAATGATGAAGTGAAGAATCAAGTGAGCTTTTAAATACTTTTAGATACAAAAGAAATGCTGTTCAATGAATGTACAGACGCTGAAACACAAGGTAGATTAAGTCATCATAGTAGCTGGCTATACGCAGTGAATAGAATGCAGTTGAATTATATTGAGAAGTAATTTCCGTCAGCTCAGTTGCTACCTTATGCTGCTGAAGTAAAAATCAAAGAAGAAGTAATTATTCCTGGAAATGTTTGATACATTGGCAATAAAGATTGGAAAACAGCAAGCCTTCTTAAATGAAGAAGCTTGTATTAAGTTATATACCCTTCTTCAACAACAAGGACTTTCTATACATTCATCTACATTAATAGAACTTAAAGATTATACCATTCAAATATTGGTTGACAATAATGATCACAAAGTGTCATTTTGTCCAAAGACACCAATGTACTTCACAAATCCTTTTATTGGTCCAGTACCTGATGACTGTCATAACATTTCTGGTGGTAGTAGACCAGAGACTCTTTATACTCCACAAGGGGCAGAGGAGGTTTATGGTGTGCTACTTTTTTTCTTATGGGACGGAGGATGTTACCGGTAATATGTTGGAACATAAAATAGTGTTATAAATCACCAGTAATTACGTCAATGTTAAGGAATCATCCATCCACATAGATGCCATAGAGATCTCCCCACCCAACTTGAAGGTACTTCAGAAATTGCTACACCATAAATATTCTCAGTCTTCCATCAGATGGTTGGCAAACAGATAAGTATGGTTGATTCCTGTGAAAATGATGAACAAAGAGAACAATTGAGACAAGTGTTTCTGGATTTACTGAACATTTTCTCTGTCAATTCAGATGACTGTGGATATGCATTTCTTCATTACACAACAATGACGACGGACCCTAATATGGTGCCAACACTTGTAAAAAAGTACAGTTAGCCTCACTTGTCCATGCAACCACTCACAGAGATCATCAACATTTGGAATGGAGGGTGATCACTCATCTCATCCATAGTACCTTTAATAACCCAGACCTAGGAATATTAGTACCTAATGGACAGTAGAGACTATGTGCGGAGCTAAGGGAACTGAACAGGAGGGTGCAGATATGAAGGTTACCTCTCCCTTATATCAATTAGGGACGTGCACAGGTCAAAGGTTGTAAAATATACTCTGATCTCGATTTGACAAATGGGTACTGGACTGTCTCAGAACTGTGTGACACAAATATAAACATATTTATTCATTGGGGGCAGCAGTATGCATGGGACCATACACCATTTGAGTTCACTAAAAGTGCAAATGAATTCATTATATTTTTACATGAAGCCATATCTGTAGAAACAGGGATCATGCCTATGGAGGTAAACTATTAATAAAAAATAAAGCTAAGGGAGATCTGCCATGTGCTGAGTCAATTAGAGAACAAAGGTGCAAACCTATCAATTCAGAAGGCACACTGTTGCAGAACCAAAGTAAACTTTCTAGGCCATGCACTCACATTCAAGGACCCTCATCTTCAAAGAAAGAAAGTTGAGGCTTTACTGAAATTGAAGAAACCCACAAATCTAAGTGAGTTGCAAAGTCTCTTTGTATTGACCAACTGCCATCATAAATGAACACAGAATTACGCAAAGCTCCTCAGTCCTTGGACCATCTATTGGAGGCAGGGTGAATGGGAATGGGGGGAACCTCAAACATAGGCTGTGAATTAACTGAAAACAATGTTTCTCAAAGCTTCCTACTTGGCTTATCCTATTCAAAATAAAGAGTATTTCCCAACACCTGTTGAACAGAGATCATGTACCAAAAGCATGACCAGATAAGATAATTTCAGTTGCAAGTAAAACCTTGTAACCTATCAAAGTTAAGTTTACTGAATACAAGAAATCACGCTATGCAGTGGTTTAGGTGTTAAAAAAAATAAACACCCATTCATCTATCAGGAACATATTATAGTTCAGACCTCCCACCAGCCTCTGCACTGTTTGCACAGCGACCGAATACTGACTGGGAATGTGTTTAATTCAAGAGTACATCGTGTATTCATTCTATGCAGAACTGCATTGTAGAAATCAGTTGTGGCTAAAATAAAAAAGAGTGCAATGGCTCAAGGATTGGCAAATTTACGTGACTTTGTACAGCATACTTGTTTTGAAGATGAAGAATTAAAAACAATTGATGATATGGAGGCACATTTAGCATATCCTCACAGGGTGAATGACAAAAACATGTGTCAGAGTTTGCCCATTGTGTATGTCGATGGTTGTTGTACCATGTCACAGGAAATAACCAAAAGGAATAAGTAGCTGGCATTGGAAATGCTTGGGTGAATGACACCCCTACCCTTCAGCTAGTGATAAAAAGGTTCCATGTGATAATATCGCTGGAAAAAATGTCGCCATACAAGAATGGCACAGTTTTCTTTGTGGCAATATTACCACATGGAAGCTGCAGGGGACACCCCCGCAACCCCCACATGTTTTTAAATGGAGCGGGGGACACCCCTGCAACCCCCGCTCCCATTTACGCCAAATATTATCCCCCTAAATAATGTCGCCTATGCTATTTCCGGTGACTATATGTATGACAACATTATTTATGGGGTAATATTACCTGATACTGATCAATTTTTGGTCACTGGAGTAGTCAAGTGGCAGGAACGATGGCCATATATAAAGCTGTCCTTACTGCCAAATCATCAACTACAGGAATTAGTCATAATTACTGAGTCAGATAATGTCTACAATGGATTGATTAAACACTTCATCAATCAGAAAGCCAGGGGTTTCTGTGTACTATCAACAAACCATTAAAACCTGGAAAATTAATCTAAACAATACAGTATTTAGTGATGTTAAACGGTTTATAGTCATAATGTCGAAAAAAAAATGTCGACAGACAAAAATTTCGAAAAAAAATGTCGAAAATAATAATGTTGACATCCTATACTTATAATGTAAAAAGTCATTTTTTCGAAAAAAAAATGTCGACTTTTTTTTTTTTTACATTATGACTATAAACCCTTAAAACTATCAACACCTCACCCAACACCCCCCTGCCACCCCCCCCCACACCCCCAACCACCCTTTCACCCCTCATACTCAACACATACCAATTATTTATTTATTTATTTATTTATTCAATAAATAAATAACCTAAAAAAGGATCATTTACTATGGGGGGGGTCCCCCCCAACCCCCCCTCACCTAACACCCCCCTGCCACCCCCCCACACCCCCCAACCACCCTTTCACCCCTCATACTCAACACATAACAATTATATATTTATTTATTTAGTCAATAATTAAATAAATAAAAATAGTATTTACTATGGGGGGTCCCCCCCCAACCCCCCCTCACCCAACACCCCCCTGCCACCCCCCCCACAACCCCCCAACCACCCCTCATACTCAACACATCATATATATATATTTATTTATTTATTCGTACAATAAATTAAATTTCGAAAAAATATCGAAAAATGTCGACATTTTTGTTTGTCGACATTATTGTTTTTCGACATTAATTTGTCGACATTTTGACTGTCGACATTATTGATGTCGACATTATGACTGCACACCATGTTAAACAATGACAACATTTATTGGAAAAAAATAAAGGCACAGTCAAAGGTGGAGGGTCCTGACAAAATAGGAAATTATTTAGCAGGTCAATTAACCAAAACTGATGCTCTCCAAGTTGAATGCATTGATGTGGAACACCAGGTAAAAATGCAAATAACAGTAGTGACTTAGTCACAAACACATGCAGAACATGTGCCTTTCACTCTTCAGTGGAGTAGAGATGCTCCAGATCGCCATTTAATTACTGCACAAAAAGAAGATCCAGTCATTTAAAAATTGTATCTACCTCAAGATCCCGAAAACTTTGTATCTGAAGCAAGTTCACTAGAAAAAGAAATATCTTCAAGTCTTAATGAAGTGTCAGAAAATGTTTAAGATTCAAGATGGACTGTTAGTTAGGAAACCCCAATGTGGTTACAATCATTGGGACTTACGATTACCAGCAGTTCTGATAACTCTAAGATCTACCCCTACTTCAGACACCCAAATGTCCACTTTGAACTCATGATTAGTAGAAAAACTGTATTACCTAAGCATCTGTTATACTGAACACAGGATCGGATGTTGATTAATGGCTTTACTTAAGCAATATGCCCCGCTCCGAGCCTTCACACGGCTGGAGACTTCCATCGTCCCCCGCCGGGGACCAAGGCATAGAAGGTAAGTGGGGTGGAGAGGGCAGGGAGATGGGAGGAGGGAGAGAAGTAAAAAAAAAAGCCTTACCGCTGTCGCCGGTGGGGGGCGAAGGTTGCCTCTCAGCCTTGGGGAGGCTTGGAGTGGGGATGGCCCTGCTTCGAGCCTCCTCATTGGCTGAGGGCTGCCATGCCCCCCTGCCGGGGACAAAGGCCGTGGAATCCCGACAGAGGGATTCTCGGCCTGGTAACGACTCGGCGAGGGCCAATCAGTATGGCTCTTTCATTCTGATTGCGCCCTCGCCAGGTACTAATACTCGTTATTACGTAGAACATCTCTGAAAATGCCCTCTACACGCATTCACCTATGCCCAACAAAGCATGAGAAGTCTCCAGAAAGTACAGGATCTTAAGACTTCAAAACAGCAATATGAAAGAGGTGGCTGGTCAATCTTTATCACTTCTGAAGGAACCAATTTAAGGGGCAAAAGATTCTACCTCCTTGAAAAGGAGACTTTGAAATTATAGATGAGATATATATGGTTGCCTCAAGATAGAAATACAGAGAGAGTGTTACACAGAGGAACAGTGGGTTCACATTAACCAGTTGAATACCTGTCATTTCACATATTAGCTGACCTCCGAATAAAAATGAAATGTATGTTTGCGGACTAATTATTTATGCTTAAATGAATGGATGAATGCTTGCGTATTATTCTTAAATTTAGTAGATTATTCACAGAACAAATTTTAAGTAAACTATATATCCTCTGTATCCATGCTTTTTTATGCTAAACCATCCCTTTGCCCCTCTTTTTTAGTTAAAAAGCTAGACGTTATTTCCAGTCTGGTGGGAGGATACTAGTTATGAGGACTGAAGCAAAAATCACATTCCTCAAGGAGTTTGGCATGGGGCTTTAAAAAGCACCTAAAGGCAAGGAAAATTAATGGTATTTTTTTCTGCAATCATTGTTTAAATATAAATCACATTTTACATATTTCACTAAATAAAGTCATTGTGCATGGTTTTTCATCCTTATAATGTTAACTGTCTGGAGAGCAAAAGCATAGTCTTTATTTGTGCACGCATGTTAAACAAATTATCCATAAAGTGTATTGTAATATTCTGCACAAAGATGACCAAGTCAATGTGCAATATGTATTATGTAGATTGAGCTAAATATGTTGCTAAGGCATGCATTGTACAATTCTTACTAAGTGAAAATACAGCATTAGCTTTGGTTTTCTAATTGAATGTTACTTTAAAATGGTCAATGCAGCTAGAATCTCGTACATGTGGCCTCTGCTTATTCCGAGTCCAGTTCACAAGGAAGAAGATCCAGAGAGCAGGTTTTTGGAAAAACAGACCCACCATTAATCAGCATTTAATCCATTAGCTGAGCTGAACAGCTACACCTATGAATATTCAGAGCATTTGTTTACAAATGCAAGAAATAAAAGGCAGTACATTCCACATTGTATGAGGGATGCAGGAAGAAAATCCATGGGCATGTTCCTTCAGTAAGGCTGCTTCAAAAGACCAGATTGCTATATAAATATTAAACCTTTGACCTGAGACAAAGCAACGTGCAATTATCTATAATGTGCCTACTTCCTGGTCTGAGGTTGCAGGATATTTGTCCACAACATTTTTCTGTTAATTATGAGCGCCCATAAAAAAGCAATGCACAGCTTTTGAAAATGAAATAAATGGGCTAAATTTAAAAAGCACCAAATAATGAAATCAAATTATAGGCTGTAATTTTTTAGCTCTTTCCTGTATTTGAAAATGAAAATATATTCGAATTCAGAAAAAGGTTCCACATCCTCCGGCCTATCAGCAAGAAATATTAATATTTGTGCATTATTTATAAATGTGCATATTTCTATCATTTCCTAATATTACCAGCAACTGGATCATGAAAAATGTCAATGAATTCAGAATGTTCATGCACATTTTTAATATATAGGCATCAATAAAGATTCATGTCCATGCCAGAAAGTATATGGCAAAGGTATATTTCATTCAAATTTGATCATAATTCTTGAAGGGAGGAAATACCTCCCCTTGTCACATGGCAAAATACCTTGGACCAACCGAATAAAAGGGGAGGATAATTGTGAGATCCAGGATAGGAAGTAAACCTATCATAGGCTGTGTGCAATCAGAAATGGCTGCATCAAACAATACTTCATGGCTGGAGTTTGTCAAGCATGTAAGTCCAAACACACAGTAAATTAGGAGGTCTTGGGCTGATGGCCGATGAACGGAGCTTGTCCAACAGGAGTGCTGGCTGGGTTCCGTCTGGATGTAGGTGATGGAACCCCTCCCCTTAAGAAAGTCTTTTCAAGAGGGAACCCAATGCAGAAGTCTTTCCAAAGACAGAACCAGATTGCCTGAGAGGGATTTTGAAAACAGGAAACAGACTGGGAGCAGAGTTTACTTTTAGGAGATGCCTTGTGCTGTTGATGTTTGCTATTCAATGGGCTCCATACGGCTGTTGTTGTTTCATCTTACTTTATGCAGAACTACCATTGTTAATTCAATAATATTTACTTATGAACGCCTTGTTTGTCAGTACGGCTGTACCTGATTTTGTTTAGTGTGTTCGAAGAGCTATTACATTTGTTTTTGCATGGCACATAGGCACTTTACCTTTAAATAGTTCTATGATATTCCCTTGTGCGCCGCCACATGGAGAGGCATACTCATGATCTAATGGAGACACACGTTCAAGTAGTCCTCCTCTGCTGCCTGTTGCTGCATGTGTGCTGGCATGATGGGTTGGACAAAGCTGGTATTTATGTTTGTAAAAGGGTTCATCCTGTCTAAGCTTGAGCTTAGAGATTTTATTGATGTTGCTCTTGTGAAATCTTTTTGGCAAATATGTGAGCATCCAAATCAAAACCGGTTTACTAAAAAGGCAACATAGATGTTCCATATCTAAAAGTCTAAGATTCTCAGGGACAAGCCGTCTGGCTTCAGACCAAATAGGGGAACTGACACTGAACTCTATTTTGCAAGAGAATGAGGACGATGATTCAGGATTCTTTATGCTGCTCAACCAATAAGGTTCTTTCCACACAGTGGACCACTCACGTCTTAAGTGGAGACTACAACTGGTGGCAGGATTGGATCAGAAATCTAGAGACTGGATGACATTTTTTCTGCGGGATAGTGAATCAGTGGGTAGACCAGATGCATTTGAACCATTCTATTTTGTCACAGGATTGTGGCAAACCTCAGTGATCTTGTCATATTTATACAGTTATGATGGGTTTAAAAATGTTTGGGGAAAAAATAATTTCACTTGAAATGGGAAAGTATAACAATCCATTTGAGGCAAGCCACATATGCCTCAACTCCACCTTAGCAGCCATCACTGGTAATTTTCCTTCAGTTCAGATCCACAACAGCAGGGCATTGTGGGTATGCAAATTAGCCCATATGCAAGCTTTTTGCCCCAAAACTTGCCATGATCTCTGAGGGAAGTTCTACTTCATATATAGCTTAATCAGCCCAATACTGATATTTCTCAAGACTGCAGACAACTACACCCTTACTAGGGATTATCAGTGTAGTATATTATGACAGTCTTGTAGTTGAAACATCAGAACATGTTCAGCAAAGACCTGCAAAGTTAAGGTGGCTTTAAAAAGGCTTGAAAAAACCCTTTTACCTGAAATGTGAAAGTAGAATAATCCATTTGAGGCAAGTTACATGTGTCACAATGCCACCTAGTATCCATCGCTGGAAGTTCATCTACAGTTCAGAGCCAAATCAGCAAGGCATTGAGGGCATGCAAATTAGCCCAAAAGAAGCCATTTGCTCCAGAAAAACACCTTTAATGTTTAGGGTAGTGCTACTTTACACATAGCGCAATCAAACTTTAGACACATTTCTGAAGCATGAAAACAAATAAATACTTGGTTTCAGCTGTATTAGGGCTCGTCAGTGTGGAATAGTCTGTCAGTCTCATTGTTGGAGCATTCAGGCATTTTTAGCAAACACAAGCAAAGTTATAGTGGTTAAAAACTCTTTAAAAAATCTTTCTCCTGAAATGTGAAAGTAGAATAACCCATTTGAGCCAAATCATACCACAATGCCACCTACTAACCATCGCTGGAAGTTCACCCCCAGTTCAGATACACATCAGCATGATTTGATAGTATGCAAATTAGCCCAAATGCGATCCTTTTGGGCCAGACAATTGCCTTTGTAAGCAACCTAAGTCAAAAATCTCACAAGACTGCAGACAACTACATACATGTTTTCACCATTATTAGGACTGATTGGTGTTGTATATTCTGATAGTCTTGTGGTTGCGGTATTGAGGTATGATTAGCAAACACCAGCAAAGTTATGTTGGGTTTAGAAAGACTTGAAAAAAACCTTTCACCTGAAATATGAAAGCAGAATAATCCATTTGAACCAATTCACACATGCCACAACGCTCCATTGGGTATTCAAATGAGCCAAAATGCAAGCCTTTTACTGCAGAAAATTGCCATTGTCTTTCAGGGCAGCGCTACTTCATGCATAGCTGAATAAACCGAAGACAGGCATTTCTCAAGACTGCAAGCAATGTTTAACAAACACCAACATAAGTATTCTGGCCTTCGGCTGTGGCCACTGTACATGTTGCACCAATAGGTTCATTTGGAGCCCACTAGCCATATCCTTTGGTGGTGGTCACTGTATATGATGCACCAATAGGTTTCTTTGGGGCCCACTAGCATAGCCTTTAACTGTGGCCATTGTACAAGTTGCACCAAAAAGTTCCTTTGGGGCCCACTAGCTATGGCCTTGAGCTGTGGCCACTGTACATGTTGCACCAATAGGTTCATTTGGGCCCACTAGCCACATCCTTTGGCGGTGGTCACTGCATATGTTGCACCAATGGGTTTCTGTGGTGCCCACTAGCCATGGCCTTCAGCGCTGGTCACTGTACATGTTGCACCAATACTTTTTTTTGGCCTTTCGCCATGCCCAGTGGTACAAATACCCACTACCCCCTGCCTAGTAGATGTGATCACTGTAGGTGTAAAATTTCCTTTTTTTTCTCTCTATTCTGATACCTCAGGATTCCCCCAATATTACCCTGATAATAGCAACAAACTACACATGTAACGACAACGAACTACCCATGCCTGCGGGAATCCCCTGGTATTCCCCGATAATCAGAAAATGTTTGAAAATCAAAAACTCTACCCCGTTCTCCCAGGCACTCACCAAGTGCCCCCCTCTTGCCATGCTTCCCCTCCCCCCACTCACCATAACTGCTTTTTCCCTCTCCCATTACCCCCTTTCACTCATTGGTTTGTGTGACGCATTTTCTTTCCTGTGCGCGTCTTACTTTGTAGCTGCGTGAATCCCACAAAACATGATGTGAGCGATAGCTATTTTTTGGGGAGCAGAGGGCACCCCATTCCCTGTCAAATATTTGTAAAACTACTGGTCAGATTTACCCCAAACCTGTCCTAGAAATTAAGTTAACACTTTGTGCCCACGTTGTGTTTTATTTAGTCCAAATTCGCTCCGCAGGTTTTGTGCCTCGGCTTTACCAAATGTGGATGTTTTCTCTGGGAAAATTAATAGGAGTAGTCCTATAGTGATTTTCTGCTTTCTTAATAACTTTTTTAATTTTTGATGAAACTTTCCCAAACTTTGCAATCTGTGGGGGCCCATGACAAGACTTTTATTTGGAAAACATATCCAAATCCCTCATGCAAGCCGAAAGTTATTAACAGTAGAATGTTGGGTTTTTCTATGACTCAAGGATATCACCATAACTATAAGGCAACGATTGCTGCCATATAATATACATATATAAATATATGTATGGCCAATGTGTGACTCATCTTTGAACTCAAAGACACACCAGAAGAAAAACTGAGTTGCATTCCAGAATCTATTTATAATGATTGAATTATGGATATAACTTTTTCTGTCTAAATCAGAACAAAACTGAATTTCTTTCAAACCATTCAGATGATTTAAGGGATACAAATTCTACTTTACTTTTCTGGTCTTTGATAGAAGGATTCCCGCCCAAGAGAAGGTAAAATTCCTGTGTCGACCATGTCCATCATCGGTTCCTCTAATTATCATCTAAGCATGCGCTAATCATTGCCCGAGCCATAATCAGAGCTAAACTAAATTATGGTACTACCCTTTTCTGGAAAAAGTAAGGCCATCATTAAGAAACTCAAATTTCTACAAAATACTGCTAGAATATAAAGCACATGGACTAGTAAATAGGAGATGACAGCACACAATACTTTCGGCTTGGTTTGTATTTCCAAGCTTTTTTATTGTTATTCAAAAAAGTTTCATATATCTAAAACATCATTAAACAACACAATAATACCACCTAGTTCGCTCTCTTTCTCTCACTCATGCTCATATTCTCCTCATCACACAGTCCAAATTGGTTTCACACACAGAGTAATAGTAGCACATCTGTTACTTTTCTGTTCTTAAAGGTTATATGCTAATAAAGTCTCTTCATTAATTCAAGATGACAAAAATCTGTATGCTGTTGTTCCCACAGATCTTCATGCTGACACGTGTTTCAGTTGCTATGGTCGAGCATCAATAATAGTGCTTTCATACAATCGCAACCTTCTTCAGGACAAAACAGCCAATTATCATTCCTTGCATGTATGCCAGATTGAGCCGCACCATCTACAATAATAAAATACATAAAACATGTGTCAGTCTTTAACACTTCTGTCATCCTCCTTTATATTACCAAAATACATATTAATGTTACACACTGAGCAATCCCTTAGATAGTGCTCCATCTGACTCACCTCCAGATATACTTGTGGAGGAGATCAAGATGTATTGGTTACATTCCAACTCATCTTCATTAGACTCTTCCAATTTATTTCAGTTTTACCTAATGGGTACAGAACGCTCATTTAGCTATTACCCTCTATTATTGCTATCGTCAATCTTGATTGCAAAATGTCCAAAACACCGTCGGTAAACATATAACTTACTCGAACGGGGGTAGACAACTTTACACGTTCAATGTGTCCTCTTCAAAATACTATGATATCTGTACTTTGTTACATCTAGAGAGAAAGAAACAGCCACGACTCACTACCATGGTCAGCTCTGCCATCCCTCTTATCTTTTTCATACCTCACAATTTATCCAAATCCAATTCTATATTCCAATCTGAGTACTTACTAGATGTACATTAGTCTCCAGATCTGCGTCAGTCTTCCCTGTTTATATCCACAGTGGATCCCCACTCGTCAAATACTCAATGTTTATTTGTAATATAGGGGCACAAAGAGGGCCACATCAGTAATGGTCTTTTTGACCTTTTTTCTTTATTTATTTACATGATCCGCCTCTGTTATGCTTATTTAAAAAGAATTTCCATTGTGCCAATTTGGCTTATCTGCGCTATAATGCACACATTCGAAACAGGACAGACCTGCTCCTTAAATTCTCAATAAGCATACTGGCTTTGTTAGTCTGCACACATTGTGGTTCCTCGCATTAATATGAATGGCATACCAGTGTTGTCTAACCTCGCCTTTCTATAGCCAAGTTTTTCAAACAGTTTTTCAAACACCCAATATATCATGGACTATATAGCGTATCTCTCAAGCATCCTTTCACTTCCTATTCCTGCTTTTATGAACTACAAGCTGTTATTGTTGGATCAGGAGCATTTTCTGCCTTACCTGTGTCTTGCCTGTATGAGTCTCGTCTCAAGGCATCCGCGTAACGTCTGATCGTAACACAAGTCGTGTACTATTCGCGTCGTACATGATGAGACACTTCCCCCCCTATTCATCTGCATAGAAAAAGGACTCAGTTCTCTTCTTTCTTAGCTCAGAGTCGGCGGTATATATTATAACTGTATTCCGCTCGAGCCTCTAGTTCTACTGTATATTATCTATTACCAATCTCAGGACTTGCATGTATATTGATGCATGAATATATTACATTCATAGTCCCTCAGCTGGTGGAGTGCTCACAATATTTCATGAATGGTAAAATAAGCCAGACAATAACATCAAGTTCGCGATGGAGTGGAGCAAAAAAGTTTCCTAGATTTACTGATCAGTAAAGCGGGTGAAAAGTTGGAGACTACGGTATACAGAAATCCCACCGACCGTAATACACTGCTACACTATTACAGTTTCCACCCAGAAGGCTTGCAATACAATCTCCCGTATGGACAATTCCTGCAGATACGTCGCAATAGCAGCAGTAATCAGGAATTTGTGAAGCACTCTGCACAATTGAAAGACAGACTACTGGAAAGGGGGTATTCCAAACGACTAGTAAAAAATAATCTTAAGAGGGCTAAAAACACTTGCCGAGATCTGTGTCTAAACCACCAGACTAAAAATAAAGAAGAGAGATTAGCATGTGTCCCTACATTCAATCCTGTGAGCAACGAGATAAATAAGATTGTGAACCACAACTGGGATCTAGTGAAACAACAAGGCACTTTGTATAGAGACCAATGTTTGCCTTTAAGAGGAATCAAAACCGAGGACAAAAATTGGTTCAAACATATGTAGAACCAAAGAAAGATCAAACGATAATGAACCAATAGGGTTTACCCCCGTTGCTGGTCACCACAAATGCGGAAAATGTGTAGCCTGTCCACGTACGGAAACCAGGACTGAGTTTACCTATAGACAAGTGAGGTGGAAACTAAAAGCACACACCAATTGTAAAACAAAAAATGTCATCTATATCATCAGATGCCCGTGTGACCTATTATATGTTGGCAAGACAACTAGGGAAGTAAGGCAAAGAATATCAGAGCATAGGTCATGCATATGGAATAAGGTGGCGGATAAGCCCGTAGTTCAACACTTTTCATGTTTTGGACATAAAGACACAGAACTAAGATGGTTTGGGCTGCAGTCAATGAAACCCTCAAGTAGAGGCAGAGATATGTCCACACTATTGCATCAAAAAGAACAGAACACTGATGGATCTATATTCTAGATACGGTCCAACGAGGGTTAAATGTTTCTGTTGAATGGAATCATCTTATCTCAAATATGTGAAACACAGGCATTTGTTACATCTAGTGATCAAGTGACACCTTGGGGTCCAGGATGTTACCAAATGAAAATACCACATAGTACCAGCCTGAATCTAAAAATTCCAATAAAAATCGGAAAGAGGTTTTTCAAATATGATATATAAGCATCACCTACATGTAAAAACTGAGGGACACACTGAGATTGTTGGCCTCATGTAACAGAAGTTAAAAATAATAATCATTTTATTGCAACAAAATGTGAAACATAAGCACATGTCATACGTGGAGATCGAGTGACTGACTGTGGTTTTTGAACTCATTAAAATCAAGTAAGGTATAGTTATGGAGATATTAAAGAGAATGTATATGATCATTAAACTATATGGCCTTCAAACATATCATCTGACTGACTTAGCAGATTTAGCATGCATGATTTCTGGATATAACATTGCAGCGATCACTAAGTACCAGCTGAGGGACTACAAATGTAATATATTTATGCATCAAAATACACGCAAGTCCTGTGATTAGTAATAGATAATATACAGTACAACTAGAGGCTCGAGCTGAATACAGTTATAATATATATCGCTGACTCAGAGCTAAGAACGAAGAGAACTGGGTCCTCTTTCTATGCAGATGAATAGGGGAGGAAGCGTCTCTTCATGTACGACGTGAATAGTATGAGACTTGTGTTATGATCAGACGTTACGCGGATGCCTTGAGACGAGACTCATACAGGGAAGACCCAGGTAAGGCAGAAAATGCTCCAGATCCAACAATAACAGCTTGTAGTTCATAAAAGCAGGAATAGGAAGTTAAAGGATGCTTGTGAGATACGCTATATAGTCCATGCTATAATGGGTGTTTATAGAAAGGCGAGGTTAAACAACGGTGGTTCACCATTCATATTAATGCGAGGAACCACAATGTGTTCAGACTATTAACTAAGCCAGTATGCTTATAGAGAATATAAGGAGCAGGTCTGTCCTGTTTCGAATGTGCGCATTATAGTGCAGACAAACCAAATTGTCAAAATGGAAATTCTTTTTAAATAAGCATAACGGAGGCGGATCATGTAAAGAAATAAAGAAAAAAAGGTCAAGAAGACCATTACTGATGTAGTCCTCTTTTATGCCCCTATATTACAGATAAACATAGAGTATTTGACAACTGGGGATCCACTGTTTATAGAAACAGGGAAGACTGATGCAGATTTGGAGACTCATGCACATCTATTAAGTACTCAGATTGAAATTGGTTATGGATAAATTGTGAGATGTGAAAAAGATGAGAGGGGTGCCAAAGCTGACCATGGTAGTGACTCATGGCTGTTTCTTTCTCTCTAGATGTAACAAAGTACAGATATCATAGTACTTTGAAGAGGTCACATTGAACGTGTAAAGTTGTCTACCCCCGTTTGAGTAAGTGATATGTTTACCGACAGTGTTTTGGACATTTTGCGATCAAGACTGATGATAGCAATAATAGAGGGTAATAGCTAAATGAGCGTTCTGTACCCATTAGGTAAGACTGAAATAATTTGGAAGAGTCTAAAGAAGATGAATTGGAATTTAACCAATATATTTTGACCTCCTCCACAAGTATATCTGGAGGTGAGTCAGATGGAGCACTATCTAAGGGATTGCTCAGTGTGTAACATTAATATGTATGTTGTTAATTTAAAGGAGTATGACAGAAGTGTTAAAGACTGACACATGTTATTATTGTAGATGGTGTGGCTGAACCTGGCATACGTGCAAGAAATTATAATTGGTTGTTTTGTCCTGAAGAAAGTTGCGATAGTATGAGAGCAACATTATTGATGCTTGACCATAGCAACTGAAACACCTGTTGACGTGAAGATCAACAACAGCATACAGATATTTGTCATCTTGAATTAATGAAGGGACTTTATTAGCATGTAACCTTTAAGAACAGGAAAAATAGCAGATGTGTTACTGTTACTCTAGGTGTGAAACCAATTTGGACTGTGTGATGAGGAACATATGAGTGTGAGAGAAAGAGAGCGAGCTGCGTGTTACTATTGTGTTGTTTAATTATGTTTTAGATATATGAACGTTTTTTGAATAAAAAAAGCTTGGAAATACAAACTAAGCCGAAAGTATTGTGTGCTGTTATCGCTTATCTACTAGTCCATGTGCTTTCTATTTTCTCAGTTTCATTACCTGCATGACTAGGGATTTATTACAGGTACCCCTTTTTGTTTTTTGACAAAATACAGCTATAAGGAGTATCTCTAGGATTCCTAAACAGGCCCACAATACGTTCTACTTAGAGGGTCGCACTGGTTACTGTTGAAAGACAGAATCGTGTTTAAAGCTTTCTCGTTTGTAAACAAAGCATTACATGGCCCATTCCCGAACTATCTGGCTAAAAGAATTTAATTGTACCAGCCTAAGATATTGCTACGAAAGCTTTGGGGTGATCTTTCAAAACTCAAGCTTCTGCCTTGTGATATGCGTACAACTGAATGTTATATGTCCTTCCAGAATTGACTAAAAACCCTCTTATTCTAGATTTTCTTCTGTTTAGTCCTTCAATCCTTGTAGTTCTGCTGTGATATCCGCAGTTGGTTGTTTTGCCCTTTATAAAGCCATATAGAATGCAAGAAAATAGATTATTTCCTATCTCACTAGTTTCAACCAGACGTTTTTACCGCAAGCTGATTGTGGGTCCTGGCATCATGACCTCATATGGTATTCGATAGGAATCCAATTATACTTCCTTGTTTCGTGGTGATAAACGTTTTACTCCAATGTTTACCTTGAGCCTAGAAGTTGCAGTAACAATTTTAAAAACGGTGCTGGCTTTTTTTAAAAATTTGTTTTTATTAAATTTTAATACAAGAAAGTCCCAAAAAAATTAAACAATAAGGCGAGAAAAATAATCATTTGTTCACAGTACATAGTCAAGAATGTTATACTTAAGGATCAGCTTTCAACGTGTACTACATATGCTTTCGAATCTCAGTCTCTAAGCGTTTGAAGTGACTATGTACATTTCCAATTCCCTCACCCCCCCTCCCGTCTACCCTCCCCCCCTGCCACCAAGGCTAGGTTTAAGTCTCGTGAGGATTGCATTGTGCTGCGTTTGTTTGGTTGCGTTCTAAGTTTTATGTTTTAGGGGACCTCTTTGAAGGGGAACATCTCCTTTCATGTCCTCACCTTAGGTAGGGTCGCTTATATGATAGTGCCAGGCCACAATGTGGTTTGCTCTTTTGATCATTGACTGACACAGTCCTCGGACACATCGTTCCCGATTACCGTGTCGCTCATAGCATGTATTTATTGAGAAACTCCATCCACAGAATATCACATTGCGTCGACTTCCCCTGCAATGAAGACGTTATCTTTTCCATGATGCATATATTAGATGATACATTGACCCACTGTTTCTCAGTCGGGATTGCAGGGGATTTCCACTTTGTGGCCAATAGAGCCGGTGCGGCTAACAGGAGTTGCGTTACCAGGCCTTTGACCCTCCTCCACTCGTCTTCAATTTTTCCAAATCCGAACAAGATGAGGAAGGGTTCTGCCGGTCTCTGGATCCCATCCAGGTGCCTAATCCACCCCAGTACCTCATCCCAGTATACATTGCTTCAGGGGCACCCCCACCACATATGCCAGTCATCTGCCACGCTTCCACATTCTCTCCAACATAGTGGGCTAGATGATTGATACATTTTGGAGAGTCTGTGAGGGTCATATTGCCACCGATGTAGTAGTTTAATGGCGTGTAGTTTATATTGGCATGAGATCGAAGTTCTGGGCGCTGCTTGGCACATCCTCCCCCACATTTCTGGATCAATGGCCCTCTTTCTGAGTATGGTGGTAGCCATGGAACAATTAGCTCCATGGCTGCCTCCCATACCGGTACCGCCTCCGGTGTTGTTCAATGGGGACTTACCGGTCCTTCCGACCCTGGAGGTACCGGTAAGTCCCCATTGAACAAACCATTCCCCATTGCCATTTGAGCCCGCATAGGGCTCAATGGCAATGGGGAGACTGCAAATAACGGGCTCGCGAATGGCAAGCCCGTTATTTGCGCCCTGGTCCCTTAGCGGGACCCGTAAGGGACGTGTGGTCTGACCACACGTCCCTTACGGTTCCCGCTAAGGGACCTCGGAATTGGGCGGTAGGGGATTACCGGCACTGGTCTCCTTAGCGGTGCCTGGTATCCCCTACTGCCCAAATTGGAATGAGGCCCAATGTCTTCACCCATGTCTCTTTCCCATTTTACCTTGAGAGATTCCGTGGTTCCCTTTCCGGCTTCTATCAGTGTTTTGTACAGGGCCGATATCAGTCCCTTCATTTCTGTCCTGGAGTTCAATAGTGTTTCAAAGGGGGTGAGTTCTCGCCTCAGTTTGTCTTTCCACTCGGTTCTCATCAGGACACCCTTAATCTGCAAAATGTGAAATGCGGACAGTACCCCTATTCCCAAGGCCCCCCTGGGAGCATGATGTAGGAGGCATTTTTCAGGAGCTGTCCTACTCTCTCCAATCCCGCCTCGTACCATGATTGGAATCGTTCCAGATTGGGGATGTGTTTGTTTAAACCAGGGGACCACAGGTGGCTCAATGGCGATGGCCATGTGGTAATGTTCTGCATCCCCCTGCCTTCTTTCCATATTTCCCATATAGTTTCTAAAATCGGGTATGCTTTTGACCTCCTGAGTACTCTTCTCCTTGGTGCCCAAAGCCATTCAGAGACAGTAGCTGGGGATAGCTAGTGGTTGTCCATCGAGATCCACTCGGGTTCTTTTTGATTTCGGAGGTGGTGGATGAGTACCCTTAGTTGTGTTGCTTCACAATATTTTCGAATATCTGGGAGACCCACCCCTCCCTTATCTTTGGGTAGTGTTAGAGTATTGTAAGCTATTCTAGCCTTCTTCGCTTGCCATAAAAACCTAAAAATTGCTTTTTTAACTTCAAAGAAAAAAGTGCCCGGGTATCTTGATGGGGAGCATTTGGAAGGGGTACAAGAACCATGGGAGACAGATAATTTTTATCGCATTGAGGCGTCCTAGCCATGATATGGTCGGTTTGTCCCACCTGGCAAGGTCAGCATGGAAATTGGCTTCATACAGGTCTCCTAGTTTTTTTCGTGAGCTGTATTCCTAGATATGTTTGCTTATTATGTTCAATCGTGAGGACTAATCAGGAGTATCTATCATCATTTGTTTCTGTGGACTCCCGTAGGGGAAATAGAATCGACTTGGCTTTATTGACCTTAAACCCTGATATGTGGCCATATTCTTCCAGGAGGCTCAATGCTCTGGGGATGGATGAGTTCGGATTTGAAACGTGAAGGAGCATATCGTCGGCATATAGTGCCACCTTGTACTCCATTTCTCCCAGTTGCATTCCCCCTACCTGGGTGTCCTCTCTCATCTTCTGGGCTAATGGGTCCAACAAGAGAGCGAAGAGGATGGCAGAGAGAGGGCATCCTTGTCTGGTGCCTCGTTTTAGCTCAAACCATCTTGAATATTCCCCATTTACGAATACGGAGGCCTTAGGCGCTGTGTAAACCGCCTGAATCCCCCCCCTGAATTTCAGGCCTATCCAGACTGTGCGCAGAACAGCTGCTAGGAAGTCCCATTCCACTCTGTCGAAGGCCTTCTCAGCATCTATAGAAAGCAGGGTAGGTTCATTATTCATGTCTTGGGAGGCTTTGATCAGGTGGAGGGTTTTGCACATGGTGTCGGCTCCCTGTCTCCCTATTATGAATCCTACACGGTCAGAGTGAATGAGGTGGGGCTTAAGTGTCTCCAGTCTAGCAGCTAGTACCATTGTATAGATTTTCGCATCTACATTGAGTAGAGTTATGAGCGCTTTTCCTGATTCAAGGATCTCATTGAATAGCTCAACCAGGAATGGTGTGAGGTGAGTACTGAACATTTTATAGAAGCCGGCTGTATATCCGTATTCTCCTGGAGATTTACCTAATGTCAGCCTTTTAATTGCATCCTGTATTTCTTCTTCCGTTATGGGAGATTCAAAATGGCGCAAGTCGGTGTCTCCGACCTTGGGGATATTTATATCTGTGAGGTAATTCTCTATTTTACTCGGGTCCGGGTCTGCCTCTGGGGTGTTTAGTGTCTCATAGAAGTTAGCAAAAGCTTTGGGGATGGTAGGTTTGTTTGTTACCTGGTCTGGTCTTATATAAGTTATCTCTATCACCCTGCACTTTGCTCATTGTGTCCTGAATCTGGCAGCTAACAATGCATCGCCTTTATCCCCTTTTTCGTAATTTTTTTATTTTAGGAGGTGCAGTTTATGCGCTATCTGGTCATGTTCTAGTAGGCGGAGTTCCTCCCTTTTCTTTTTCGCCTCCTGAATCTTGTCGGGGTCTATCGTATTACCCTCCCTGGCTTCGGTGTCTAGGCGGGTTATTTCCCCTCTAAGTCTATTTTCAATCAGAGATCTGTCTATTTTCTTTCGGGCCCCTTCTCGTATGAGAACTCCTCTCCAGGTAGCTTTGCCCGCTTCCCATACCTCCTGTTTGGAGACCTCACCGGTATTATTGGTTTTAAAATATTCAGTGATCTCTGTTTCCATTTCGGCCTTAAAGACGGAATCCTTCCATAGGGCCTCATTGCATCTCCATTTTCCTACCCTGACTGGTAGATGTTCCCGCTGTGTATCGGCTATGGCCATGTCATGATCCGACCATGCGATCGGGGTGCTCTGTGTGTGTGTCGTGATGTGGTATAGCTCATGTGAAAAGTAGATATAATCAATTTGGGTGAAGGTATTATGTGGGGCTGAGTAGAAGGTATTGCCTCTTACATCTGGGTGCATCATCCTCCATACATCGTCCATCTCATATAATTGCATCATCTTTGCAAGTTCATTACGTTTGCTTCTTATCATATCATCAGGGGCTGGATTGCCAGGTTTCCGGTCTAGGTCATAATCTGGCCATAGGTAAAAGTCCACCCCTAGAATAATGTACCCTGTGGCTTCGAGCATTATTTTGGGGATGGTTTTTTAGAGGAATATAACCTGGCCTGCATTAGCAGAGTAGATTGTGGCTATTGTAACCTTCACGCTCCCAATGGTTCCGACCACTAGCAGAGCCCGACCTTCTAAATCAGACCAAGTTTTGGTGGCTTGGAAGTCTATCCCTTTTTTAATGAGGATTCCCACTCCCCCCTTACGCAGTAGTCCAGAGCCCCAGAATTCTATGCCAGAGCGTTTCCCCAGGACTGATCTCTCATCTCCCTTCATGAATTTGGTCTGCTGTAAAGGAAATACATCAATTTTAGCTCTACGAAATTCCCTCAGTAGGAGCGATCTCTTGGTTGGAGAGTTGAGACCTTTCACGTTAAGTGTACCCTCCCTCAAGAGGTTCCGTTTGCCTGATTCAGCGATAGACATATTTATGCAGCATCAAAGTATACAAAATTCTAAACTGCAGCCACCTGTATGCCATCTCTTCGGCACACATCAATACATTCCCCTCGTCTTTTATCAAAGAAAGTCTTGTCTTGGTATTTTTCCCAGCCTTGCCCTGTGTCCATATCTCCCTCTCTCCCTCGCCTCCCCTCCTCAAATGGCGGCGTCCAGTTTAAAGCACTGACCCAACTGCGAACCACCAACAGGGACCGTTACCTCACGGTCCTATGCAAAGTTAACATCAAAATAACATTAAGCCCCCTCTTTCTCCCCCCGTTTCAACTCCACATCTCAATGAAAATGGTGGATCACCATGTAGGTCCATGAGCCTTTGGTGTTCATGTAGCTAATCTAGTTCTAGTA
Source organism: Ambystoma mexicanum (assembly GCF_040938575.1). Classification (NCBI taxonomy): domain Eukaryota; kingdom Metazoa; phylum Chordata; class Amphibia; order Caudata; family Ambystomatidae; genus Ambystoma; species Ambystoma mexicanum. The sequence goes on along the minus strand of NC_090929.1, from coordinate 1,437,930,325 downwards.
TGTTGCATCAGTTCAGATTTACCTGACCCCTTCGGGGGTAAGTTGCTTCTTCGGTATTGTTGCAATCCTTTCTCCTGCCATCTCTTTGGGCACGCTCTGTCATCAGACTCATTGTTAGTCTACAAGCCGTTGGTTGGACTTTGTGGCATTGCAACGTGTTTCCCCAATATGCAGCAAGGCTCCTGCGATCTAATTGCCCCTGTCTGGTGAGTAATTGCCCCTGCAATATTTTCTCGATCCCTTCACCCGTCTCCGGCTTGGGCCTTGTATATGCCATTCTCTCCTCTCCTTTAGCAGATCTACTTGATCGTTTTTTTGTCGTTTGGGTCGACCAACTCCAATATGCATGCTTTGATCTCCTTCTCATTTCTCAGTCTAACCTTTGTATCTCCATGTTCAAAGGAGAGGGAGAAGGGATATCCCCATCTGTAACGAGTATCTCGTTCCTTTAACCATTTCGTGAGGGGCCCACACATTCTCCTGAGCGCCAGCATCAGGGAGGAAAGGTCCTGGTAAATCGTTATTTGTGCCCCTCCCAGGGTGATTGCGCCTCCACTCCTTGCCTTTTCCAAGACCCTGGCCTTGTCCTGGTAACTGTGAAACCGGGCGAGGACAGAACTTGGGCCTCCAGTGGGGCCACCAGCTCTGTGAATACGTTCCGTTCTGGGCTTGTCAATGGCGTCATCAGCTACTAGTAACTTAATGATGTCGTGGAGTGTTTTTTTAAGGTCCCCTTCCGTCACCCCGTCCTGTTCCGGAATTCCGAAAATGTGCAGATTGTTCCGCCTTTCGCGGTTTTGAAGATCATCCATTTTGAGCTTGATTTCTTCCTCCCTCTGCTCCAGATCGGATATTTGGTTTTCCAGCTGTGTCTCCAGAGTGTCTATCGATGCCTGGTTGTTCTCTACTCCATCTAACCTGTCTTTGATATTGTCCAAGCGTTGCATTACTTTGTCGATTTTGCTGCCTATGTTAGCCCCCATGCTCTTTATCTTGCTCAGTAGGGTGGCAATGTCACTCTTTGTGGCTGCAGTTTCCACATTCATGGTCATCGTGGTTGCCATAACGGGGTCGGTGGTGCCGTGGGGTGTCAGGGCGTAAGTGAAAAAATTGACAGTTTCTGTTGTGCGTTCATATAACCCCAATGCCTCCTTTTGGTGTTGTCAGGGGGGGTCCACATGCTACTGGGTAGGAGGAGGGGATGTCCAAGTGGGTAGGTGGGGGTAGCTTCTGTTGGCAGTCGTCCCTACATACAGCCTTTGTTGAGTCTCTGTGGTATCTGACTTATGTCAAGAGCCATCCACATTGCGGACTAGAGGTGCATTGGTTGAGGTGCGGTGTGGGCGGCGGGGGAGGCGCGTTGTGACTATGCCCGCCGCAGGTGGATTTCCACCGTGTACCCGCTGCAGACTGCCTCATTGTCACTGGGTCCCGCGGTGTCCGATGGGGCCCCTCAGTTTCGTCCACCTCTGTGAGTTGTGCTGTGGGCGCCCGCAGGAAGTTCTCGGAGCACTGAGCTCCACTGGAGGAGCCAAAAGCACCAGGACTGGAGGGGGGATGGGGCTCGTGTATCGTATCTGCAGGCGCAGTAAAAAAAAGGCAGTTTTCTCCCTGATTTCCAGGCCGATTTTCTCCCGGATTTCTCCCAGCTGGGGGGGTCACTTCCGACCCTGCAATATAAACCTCTGGGGAGGTCAAGCGGTGGGGGCTTTTACCGCATTACGGGACCCGAGGCGCAGCGCTCACATGGAAGAGGCGAGCATCCGTGCGCCCCCTGGAGGCCCAGAACGGTGCTGACTTTTTTAAAGTTGGAATCCTATAGTTTAGGGAAATGGAAGCATTTCCTTTCAGTGGATTAAATACCTCTTCAGATGTGGGACAACCAAAGGGGATGAAAAGACTGGTATCTGTAATACCTATCTTCTCACTCCCTTGTTGATGTAATACTTTTTTGTGCATTACATTTATTTTACAAAAGCGGTATCATCTGCTTCTTGCACACAATCCATCGTAATACTCAAAATGAGGGAGGAAATGCTTTATGAAAAAAATGCAAAAAGTAATGCATGAAGATTTACTGAAATACTGTGGGAGGTATACTTGTACATTTTCAAAAGTGACCAAAAAACCAGAAGATTTCAAATAATAGTCATATTCCTAGAATTACCACAGGCAGTACCAGTAATTACTTCATTCTGTATATAAATAGAAACATCAACTGGGCTCATTTTGAGGGCGATTATGCCATGGTACAAAAGGGTTTAGTTTAGTTTCTTTATTTGAACCACGCACCGGATCATGCGGTAACTGGGTGCCAGAGCCTTAGAGCGAATGTTACAGGCATAGATCAGAATAAACAAAAACAACAACAACAACAGTAAGTGCGATTGACCATGGTTTAAAGACGGTCCCTAGAAAATGTGCTACAACACAAGATTGCTAGTGTTACAGCAGGACATACAGTGAAATTAAGCAGAATGTTTTGATGCAAGTTGATGAGACATTAGCGTCTCTTGCCAAACAAGCCAGTTCTTATCTTTGGCTCTAAAGGTCCAAAACGAGGGTTCTATTCTGAGGTTGAGGAGTAAGACATTCCACCGTTTGGCGGCTAGGATCGGGAAGCTCGCTCCACCAGCTTTTTTTAGATGTTTAGTGAGGTGACTTTATTATCTGGCAAAAGGGAATCTGATGATCATCTGACCTGGCACTCAATTCAGCCTCCATGAAATGTGATCACCCATCTCCGTTGAGCAGGGGAGGGGTCTGGGTGGATCGGATTTTCTTCTACAGATCTGGGTGGATCTGGGTTGCTTCTTTTCGAAACATGTTCTTTTCTCTTTTTGTAGAAAGGCACTTGATGCATTACTATTATGGGATGTACATCACATTTGATGTAAGGGGATTCATATTTCACGGACATCTAAAATGATGATGAATGTGGTTAATCCTATTGATGGTACAGTATTTAGCTAGTAGGTACCTGCACTAAATTACAAGAGATTACGTTTGGAAATCAAGCAGTTAACGGAGTATGAGGAGGCCCCTCGAGCTGGGGAAATCTACAACCTTCTTCTTAAGGTGGCTGGTGGTGATGGGGAAATGCGGCTGTCCCTTTCTAAACTTACTTCTAAAGTTGCCCATCTGGAAACAAGGGTGGCGAAAGTAGAGAGTGACACTACTGGCCTGGCCTCTGAGGTTAATTGAAGCTTTAGAGCCTACAAGTATTTGCAAAGGTAGGTGTCTTCCTAGTGGGCCCAAAACCTGAACCTGGAGATGATGTCTAGGAGACTACATTTGCGCTTGGTGGGTCTGCCTGAGCACCCAGATTTGGACAGGGTCCTCAAACTGCTCCGGGAAGTTTTTGGGGAGGGCCTACTTGAAACATCAGACCTGGACTGTGCATACAGAGTTGTCAGACCTGTCAGCGGTAAACCCTGGCATGTTATTTTGGTTTGGATTAAGTCAAGCGCTAAAGAGAAGATCTTGAAAGCTGCAATGGAGAAAAATAGGATGTTTTATGAAAGGACTGCCCTTTACATATACACAGATTATCCTCAGGAGGTTGTGGAGAAGTGGAGAGCCTTCAGAGAAGCAGAATCACTGACCAGGGTGAAAAACATTCAAGTTATTTTGACTAAACCAGCAAGATCTTTTTCGATAAAGAAACCAGGAGCACTGAGAACCCACTTGAAGCAGCGTAAAGGCTCAAGGAATCTGCTTCAAGAATTGATTTGAAATAATGTTGCCTGATTTATTAGCTGTATATACTCTCCATTTATGGTGTCTTTTTTCATGTGGGGCTTTTTGTTTCTTTCTTTAGGGTTTTTTATTAGTGTTTTTTAATGTGGTTATTTCAATTTTTTAAATATGTTTATATTTTCTAAATAGGTCCTTTGATTATTTCAGTTGGCTTAGGCTCAGTTTGGTTTTTAAATGCGGGCCGGTTCGTTTGCTCTAGCTAACATGGATTCCTCGAACTCTAGGAGGTTCTTTTCTTTAACATAGGCATTTGTGTAATGGTGGACACAAAGACAGCAGACAATCTTGAGACTAAGAATGATTTTGTGGGCTGCATTGATGGGGCACGGTGAGGACGGGATGTGTGAATGTGTGGCTGCCCGTGTGATCTGAGGTAGGCTTTGTGACCGAATGTAAGTTGTTGGTCCGTTTGGGTATACGGGGTGGGAGAGGGCCATCTGTGAGTGGTGGCCCGGGGCTGCCTTTCAACCGTCTGCGCACTGCCTCCTGTGCTGGCCTGAGGTGAAACACATTATGGCTCTGCCACGGTGGATTTTAGAGTGTCGACAGCCCGGCCATAAGCGTGTTGAATGGAAACCCAGGAGCGGCGGGGTTCGCTTCAAGTTCTATAAACTGAAGTGAGCGGTACACCCGCAATGAATAGAAAGCTTTTCTGTTTTCATTCGATGCATATTAGAGAATGGCATTTTGACATTCGTTTTGCTCCAATGTCCACAATGCAGGGCAATCAGTTTTAAAGAAGGCAAAAATCCAATTACACCATGTTTATAAACAATTGAACCTAAGGACGGACACCACATAGTCACACACAGTAGCAAACGAATTGTGTTGGTCACAGTGCAGTGCACATCTCTATTACTCCTAGGTAACTTCAAAAATGGATCTTAATCTGCACATTGATTTTTAAGAAATGTCATTGACCTGCACTTTTAAACAAAGAATAAGGGACCAAGACAAGAGAAGGTGCATATTAGGTGGTCAGCAATTTTCTCACTCATTCGGCCTCATTATGAGTGTGGCGGTCCGTATAAAAAGGGTGTCGGTAGCAACTTACCAGCACCCTTTCCGGATGGCCACCCTCCGACTGTGCGGCAGGGGGCATTACGCCTAGCAGGTCTGACCTGCCAGGCACAATGGCACCCGCCTGCAACCGCAGAGTTGTCACGGAAGCACCGGCAGCATTAAAAATTGTGCCGGTGCTTCTTTGAACCCATTCCAATGGAGTTCTATGGGATTCCATGGGAATGGGGACATAACAAATCTGCCGCCTGACTTCCCGCTCCACCGGGACTTGTAATGTCCCGGCGGCACCGGGAAGTCAGGCTGCAGATTCGGTGTTACGAGGACGGCGTCAACCCGCTGGTAGCACCGGTGGATTACCGCCGTCCTCGTAAAGCGGCCCAATATGATCTTCAGATAAGTGCTGAAGAGATTTTCTTTTGTGAAAATATTATGTTCCATTTGCCAAACTGACTTATAGGGGAAGCCACTTTGTTAACATGCAGGATTAAAGAGCTATCACCTCTGAAGTGGGCATGAAAAGACATTTCCCACTTTCCTACTACTTCGCTTCGTTATAAATCACCATATAGTGTGCATATGTAAATATGAAAGCAAACAGTGTTTTATTTGTAGTTCTAAGACACCTTGTAAACAGATACAAGTCATCAAGACCTGCTGCAGTACTTAGCAAAATCACTCATGTGCAGAGAAAAATACACCTGTGTATGTTTTTGAGCTCTAGGTTTTTGAAAATGAAAACAGTTATTTGCATTGAATGTTTCAATCGATTAGGGCGTTCATGTAACTTTCTGGTGGCATGTCTGTGAATAGATCACAAACAGCTGAATCTAGTTGAATATTTGCAGAATTGAGGAGTAGGACTTGCACCTCGAGTTGCATAATAAATGAACAGTTTATTTTGCACATTAGTCTCATCATTATATGACATTGATGCATCCCATTGCCGACTGTGAGAGATCCTGTTTGGATTGGGGGTAGATATTGTGACGATGGTATGATTTTTTTACTCTCACTACCAGAGATAGAGCCTCTGGTCATCTAGCTCCACTTCATGTCATGGCGTTCAGAGAATTGCCCTCTATCTCAGACCATGGTACATACATACATTGCTGTCTATATAATTAGTTTGTTTCATTATAATACCTTCCAGTTGCATTAGATTGTGTATTTTTTTATTGCACTGGAATTGCTGTGTACCAGCGCCGTTGGGTTTGGCATTGACAGCATGAGGTGGATTGATGGTTTGACAGTGAGTCATTAATCATGCTTGAGTTTAATTGAGGGTGATATTTATCCGGTAGAGGGCAGGGTTTGGGGTAGTTTTGAGCACAATTGCAGTTGTGTGGAGCCTTGTGGCCTGGTGTGATAATACCAGAATGTTTTTTAATGTTTTGTTGTTTTTTGTCAGTCAGTCTGTGTTTTTGTCTGTCTGGTGTTGTGCGGTATCCCAGCGGAAATTGTGCTGGGATACCGCCCAACGCAATTAACATTACCGTTACTCTGTCTGGCACAATTTGCCCCAAATCATGAGTAGTTTGTAAGGCGGTAAATCCCCATTCCCCACTGGGTCCATTGGGCCCTATATGGATGGGTGGTGCTATTACTGCTGGCGCAAATACTGTTGGTAATAGCACTGAAAATGCCCATACCACCGGCGCATTCACCTCCAGTTTAAAGCTGGAGGTAAATGTGTCCAGGTGGGTCCATACTTGGGATTGGGTGGAGCAGTAAATATGGCAGTAATAGCATTACCGCCACATTTTCCCACTCTGCAGTTGCATTGCATTGTGTCTTTTATGATTGCACTGGAATTGCTGTGTACCAGTGTCATTGGGTTTGGCATAGACTGCATCTCATGAGGTGGAGTGATGGTTTGACAGTGACTCATTAATCATGTTTGAGTTTATTTGATGGTGAGATTTATGCGGGGGAGGGCGGGGTTTTGGGGAGTTTTGAGCACAATTGCAGTTGTGTGGAGGTTCACTGCCTGGTGTGATAATACCAGGACGTTGTTTTATGTTTTGTGTTGTTTTTTTGTCAGCCAGTCTGTGTTTTTGTCTGTCTGGTATTGTCAGTCTGGAGGGGGTGATTTTTTCATGATTTCAGTCCAGGGCAAGCAGAGTTTGAGAGTGTTTTCTTGGAATGTGAACGGTATCCATGATTCGAGCAAGAGAAGAAAGGCCAGGGATCACCTGGAGCGAATTGAAGGCAGACGTGGCCCTTCTGCAGGAGACATTCTTGCTGGATGCGAATGTGGACCTGATGATGAGAAGGTGGGTGGGTTTGGTATTTTCCTCTTGTTATTGTTCAAATTTAAGGGGAGTTTGTATTTTATTGAGAAAAGGTCTGCCATTGACTGTTCTTCCAACTAACAAAGATAACGAGGGCCGGATCATCTATGTGGCCCATAAGATTCAGGATTCTGTCATTGGGATTTTGTAATATCTATGCCCCTATTGGTGGAGATGTTTCCTTTTTTAGGACCCTCACCCAATTTCTCCAGGAGGTTGGGCAGGTCTATCTGATTCTGGGCGGCGACAATGAGACAATGGACCTATATGTGGATCGGACTGGTGGCTCCACAACTTGTGTGGGTGGGAATCATATGTCTTTACATGCCTTGATTGATGAGTTCCATTTTGTGGACGTGTGGAGATTAGCTAATCCTTCTGTTAGAGGTTATACTTATCTCTTTGGCTGTCACAATGTATTTTCACGCATTGGTATACTCTTGATTGCTGGCCAGTGTACCCAAAGTTTCCTGAATGTGGATGCCGATGCTATTCTGATGCTATTCTAATGTCTGACCATACACCAGTCTGGAGTGAGGTGTCAATGTCTTTCATAAAACCAAAATTCAACTACTGGAAGATGAATGCCACACTATTGAATGACAATGAAACGGTTGATAAGATTGTGAAGGAGGCAGAATTGTATGCATCTTTGAATTGGTCTCCCGATGCATGTGTGGAGTCAACCTTTGAGGCCTTTAAGTGCTACATGCGTGGTTTGCTAATAGGTCTCTCGAGCAAGAAGAATAAAATGCAGGATTGTGAGTTAAATTCACTGCAAACTGAAGTTCTAACGTTAGAGAGGGGCTGTATGTCAACTCCAACTGCAGATGCCAGAGATGTGCTGGTGCGTATAAAATATCACCTGAGCAAGCTGTTGTCTGGAAGAGCTGAGAGGCTCCTTTTTAGAACAAAGTGTAATTACTATGAAGGGGCACAAATGGTGACAGGCTACTAGCCCACAATGAGGGTTCAGAATGCAGATCAGACCATACGTGCCATCACTCAAGCCTCAGGTGTGTTGACGATTGATCCTGCTATGATTAATAAAAAATGTTGTGACTACTACTCTGAATTGTATATGTCTGAAGGTCTTCCAGATTGATTCAAGGCAGAGAGTGTACTACATCCTTCAACTAGACATGCATCAGTTTCAGTATTATTGAAAAAAGGGAAGTTGTAAGCCTATCAGCCTGATCTATACTGATACCATGATCCTGGCCGAAGCGCTGTCTTTGCAAGTAGGGAACACCTTGGAGCATCTTATCGATCTTAATCAATCTAGATTTGTGAAAGGAAGGAGCCCATCTACCAACATGCAGAAGTTGATGCTAACACTGCAAGAATGTAACAAGTTTTATTCTGGTGTGGCCCTGTTTTTGTTAGATGCCGAAAAGACATTTGACAGAATTGAGTGGGGCTTCCTATTTACTCTGTTGAGGTGCTATGGATTTGGCACGGAAATTCTGCAATGGATATCATTGTTACATTCGAGGCCAACACCTGCTGTTAAGTTAATACTAACAGACTGCCGTCTGACTATTGCGAACTAGATCGGGGCACATGGCAGGTCTGCCCTCTATCACTGCTGCTCTTCGTGCTGGCGATGGAACCACTGGTCGTTAGGATTTGACATGATGAGAAGATAGGAGTTCATATGGAGATGTTTTACAGAAGGTGTGGTTATATGCGGATGATATGCTGCTGGTGCTGTGGGCCCTGGAGTCTTCACTGCTGGCTCTAATGCCGCAAATAGAGAACTTTAAATACTTCTCAGGATATAAAATGAATTGGGCAAGGTTTGAAGCAATGCCGGCCTCAACCTCCTGCACCGGTACTTTGGATTACATTGGTGTCATGAGAAAATTAAATATTTGGTCCTCTTGTTCACAAAGAGGAATGGCAGATGGTGGCTGTGAACATGCAGAGCATAATAACAAAGTAGAAGTTGGAACTGACAGGATGGTCGGAAATGAGGCTATATATTTGGGCGAAGGTTAATGCCATCAAAATGTCCTCTGCACCACACATCAACTACGTGATGAGCATGTTACCACTGCATGTTAGGAAGAAAAGTTTCAGAGACATTCACTGCATGCTGCAACAAACAGCCATGATAAACCTTGGAAATGACCGCTCCTGTGTGAAAGAGGTGGCTTAAGTATTCCAGATTTTGGCTTGTACCACCGGTCATATTCTGCTATCCACCTACTACCATTCCTTCAGGAGTCACCTTATGAGTGAGTGAGGGCAGAGTCTGGATTGAGCACACCACTGTCCCCTGATGCCCTCTTCATATCCATAAACATGAAAGGGTAAACAGCATCAGCAGTGACAGATTTTCCTGAGGAAAATGTGGCAGAAGTTGGAGGAGCTGACTGGGGATTAAAGCACCGTTCAGGCGATGTCATCTATTTGGCTAAACACAAGTGTGTGCGGATCTATGGGAAAACACTTTTCTGGCCAGGCTCGTTCTTGGATGGGTGGCAAAGGATTGGGGACCTGATTAAGAACAAAAACTGGTTTCCCTTCCATACATTGGGCCTCATCACAAGTTGGGTGGTATCCCGGTGGTAATTGCGCAAGGATACTGCCCAACGCAATTAGCGTTACCTCTACTCGGTATGGTGCAAATTGCGCTGGATCACGAGTAGCAGTAAGGCAGTAAATCCCGATTCCCTATTGGGTCCATTTGGCCCTATGGGGATGGGTGGCGCTACTACCGCTGGTGCAAATACCACCAGCAGTAATAGCACTGGAAGTGAATGCGTCCAGGTAGGGCCATACTTGATATTGGGTGTAGCGGTAAATGCCTGCGTACTAGTATTACCACTGCATTTTCCTGCTCCTCCCAACCTGAGTTATCCACAAAGGTATTGTTTTGTAGAGCTGCCCTTTCCGCAAAGAAAATTATTCTTAGAGACCGCTTGGATTGAGGATTTACGCAAAATGTCTCTGATGGAGAGTGATTTTGAGCAGGCAGAAGAAAATAAATCTGTCTGAGGGAATTTTGGGGACGTTTTTAGAGTTGCTATGATTATTGGACTTGTGAATATATTAAAAAACAAAGATAGTTTCTTGTAATGTCTCCTCGATTCTCATTGATTCTTGGTATCCATTGCTTACCAAGACTGGGGCCCATTACGAGTAATTTGGTCATTCCAGCGTGAGACCGGAAAAATGCCCCTACCGTTTCCGCTGCTTAGGTGCCGGTGATTCCAGCATTTATTTGCCAGTAGGGGCCTGATTTACCGGCAGGTTAGGCCTGCTGGTATGTCAGTGCCCCCACCAACAAACTTGTGTTTCCCGGTCTGAAAAAAATGCTGGTGCAGGAATTACCAGCAATTTTACTAGCATTTACGAACTTGCAATGAGCCCCATAATCCTTGTCATATTTTGAGCACACATTCTGTAACCATCAACTCAACAATTAATCAGCGTAATTAAAATACCAATACATTAACTGAAGATTACATTTTTACAAATATTTTTCCATTTCGACAGTGATTCTACTGAGACATAACCGCCTTGCTGCAGACTCTGGAACCCAGTCCACTGGGATCATAATTTAAGTGTCACCAATGATGCCATGCTGATGGATGCATCTGCAGAAACAAGGATTGTGACACATAGAAGCACTGTTGGATGCTGCACTTCAGAGCTGCCGATTGAGGGGAAACTAGTGGGAAAACTAGTGGCAGCGGTATTTTCTCAAGTCGTTCAGTAAAGATGGACATCACCTGTTTGTAAAATGTAATGTGCATGGTTGACTTTCCTTGAACTGAAAATGAAGGGCTTGAAAGGAGTGGAACACTGAACATGTGCAATTAGCTCTGCAGCTGGCAACTGTACCCAAGAGCAACATCGCAACGTTGCATAGAAATTAACAAAAGGATAACGGAAAGTAGATGGCCTAAGTGGATGATTTCATAAGGTAGACAGGTAGTTGTGGGTATTGTGAAACAACATAGAAAACGAAATACTGACTAAATACCCCTCTGTCTGAAGATATGACAAAGGAATCAGGTAGTGGTTTAGCACAAAATGTGGGGGCCCTCCTGCAACCCATACTGAAGGGGCCGCCACGCTCCCCCCCAAACTCAGCAACAAATCACGGGTCACGCCACAGTCCGGTCTGGCCTAGACTACCACGCTTGCACAATGCACACGATCCTGCTGCTGCAGGGGCAAGCCGCACTAGGAGAAAGATATAAATATATGTTTTAATGCTTTATGCAGCATACTTTCTGAGAAAAATTGGCTAACAAACAAATCGTTTGCAATTGTTTTGTAGGGTAACAACAATCCAATAAATGCTGTAATGCTTTGATATTAAAATGCCATGCCACAATGAAAACATGTCCAACTGGCTGCACAATGTAGACCAGTCTAGAAACGTATTAAACACATTGCAGTAAAACATGCCATGCCACATTACGACATACCTAGATTAGTTGCACAAAAATGCTAGTCAAAGCAATAACACTTATCATGTTATTTTTAATCACAGATGCCAAGAAAAATAAGAAATGGCACCCAAGTAATTCTAGCTTAGTAATTACACTTAGTAGGACTGCTTTATCAGAGATACCCAGTAATGAAAAAAGTCAAGCCACAGCAAGAAATGACTAAACTGGCTGCACTAAAATGCCAGTCTAGCCACTAATAACACATATCATGATTGATTAGCCTGGACATGGATGACCATTAGCACCCTGGAAGGGGGTGCTGACCAATCAGGACCCTCAGAACGTGAGCTGTATTGTAAGGAACAAGCCTGCATTTCTAGTACCATGGATAGCCAGCACTCCTTTCCATTCCCGGCTCCTCCTCCCCCCTCACCTTAGCACTTGTGTAGTTTCCTAGGTGGTATCCATGCCATGGGGTGGGGGGATCCCTGCCCTATGACTTCAAAATTAAATAGATTATTTTTAAAGTCACTCTGACGTCATAAAGACATTATTTCCATTACGGGACTGAATTGTAACAGATAGTCAGAGTGACTTCAGAAAGCAACTATTTCTTTTTGAAGTCTGAGGCACCTCCAAAGACATGACCCTGCTACACCACAGGCATCAGGTGATATCATACACATTAAGGCTTTCTGTTATGCCAATAGTGTGTGACGAACACAGCAGGTACACCTTGAATAACCACCCTTTCTCCACTGTGATGTCTAAGTATAATGGTTTGAATTTGTGGACGTGAAGGAGTGTCCACAATCTGTTTATGGAGTTCCTGTGGTATGAAGCGGCAAGGCAAATGCCAACGTACAACGATGTCAAGAGATCAATACACAGTCGCCTGTAGGAAAGTCTGATACAGTCTCAAGAGAGAATTCTGTGAAACTCACAGGGAAGTTATATACAGTAATGTGCTTTCATTTGGATACTGAAAGGGTATACTTGAGACAGGCAGAGCTGTGCCAGGAGGTCTATAGACCTGAAATGTCCCAGCTTCAATTTCCAACTGCATGGAGTTACTAGGGTAGAGGAGCCATTTTGACACAGTGGGTGAGAAAGGATTGTGTCTCATTGTAGCCTCCAGCTCAGGCAATCATGAGAATTGTCAAGTTCCCCTCGTTCTCAGCAGTGTCCAGTGACAGGTTGTCAGGTTGGGGAGGTATCTTCGGGCATGAAGTTGCACAGGGGAAAGGAGCCAAGGAATAGTGCAGGGAGGCAGCATTACATACCAAGTTGGTCAGTGGTGCCCATTACAGACCAGGAAGACGGCAAGCAGTGAAATACCTTTGGTCTGAAAAGTTATGTTAAACCCACACAACAGCTGTATGAAGTCAGTAACTGTCCTTGGGACCGAAAAAGGAGGCTACACATTTTGCTTTAAGCGAGGCAAGATCATAACTTTCATTGCCAAAGGGAAGGGGAAGCCACTAAGTCAATGCAATCTCTCAACAGCAGCAGCAGCATGCAGTGGGCGAGAATGCTGAGTCCCCGAGTTAAGGGAAGAGTCAGATCATGACAGGCACCCGAAAAAGATGGATGAGGTAAACGTGTGGACAGCATTCATGGAGGTAAAGATGGACAAGCTCTCCCCTGAGATGTCTGTTTCTGAAACAGAACTTGAAGCTCTGGAAGTGATGTGTCTATGCATGTGCCTTGGTCCATCACAGACACATGGGCAGCCTTGTGGACTGCCTCTTTCATCCACCACATGGAAAATAGGCTAGAGGCTTTAGAGGACAGCATTTAAGCGGGGAACCTAAGGATTCTCGGGGTGACAGTGGATGTACGAGAATAATCATGTTCTTCCCCAACCTAACACAAATTAAAGCTTTGATGGCAGTGTTCATTAATGTTCTATTGGAACAAGTCTGTAACTCAGGAGGTAAGCGAGCATTAAAAAAGGGTGTGTTATTATTATTTTAAAGACAAGCGGGCCTCATTACGAGGCTGGTGGTAGCCGTCCCTGTAGTGCAGGCACAGCTGCCGCTGGTATTCATTTTTTTCCGGCGCCCAGAAAAGGGCAATTACCGGGTCATTATGACGTTGGCGGACCCGGTAATTGCCCTTTCTGGGCGCCGGAAAAATGTCTTACCCATTCCTATTTCAGCATAGGGCTCAATGGAAATAGGGAATGTGGTAGCACCGGTACCGTTAATAATGGTACCGGTGCTTCTGTCATGTTCTGCTCGTGGGTGTTGATACGGACACCAGGTCAGACCTGATGGCTGCAAAGGCACCTGCGAGCGGAACTCGTAGTTTGCCGGTACGATAACAACAGTACCGGCAAGCTTACCGGTACCGTTGTTACTGTACCGGCAAACTCGTAATGAGGCCAATATTTGCTCCTATATGCTTCCTTCCAATCCTCCCACACATTCCTCCCCTATTCCTACTGAGAAAAAGGGAAACTAGTCGTAAAAAGAAAGGCATGAAAACACTAACTGGTGAGAGAACAAAAGTGCTGTGCCCCATATGTGTGCTACTGCCGCACGCAAAAAACATTTTATAATGAAAAAGTGGACATACAGAGATAGAAGGGTAATTTTTAAAAAGTAGTTGAATAGTGAACTTGGTGGGTGCGCCTGTGACAGAATTACAGCTGTGAATAGGCTGAGATGCTTTGTTTTTAATGTAAAAAGATGCTGGTAATTCCATCTCTGCAAGTGAGACCAGCTAATCTGGCCTCACTTTGATAAGGCTCCCTGCTAAAATATATTGAAAACATATAAACACTACAGAGCCAACTGAATCTGCCCTTCAGATGGCATCATGGCAGTTACAGAGTGACATGTGCACTCCAATAGACAGCATGCTGGAAGCTAACGTTCCAACTTCCCGACCGCCCTTTATAACTATAGGAACCTCCAATGAACATTATACATAATTAACTTCTCCTACAGCCTGGTGGCAGTTGATTAATGACTTAATATGTCATTTATGGTTAGGACACAGTGGTCGCTGGGAGGGAAGGCATGACCTTAATGGCAGTGACTACATTTCACACAAAATAGACCATGTGGGGTCTGTCCCAGCAAAATCCTATATCTTCCATGGGAAAGGTTTGTCACCTTCCAAAAAGACAGGAATGTCTGCCAGAGGGCAGAGAAAGGTCCAGTGATTCAAAGACAAGCTCTACCACAAGGGTGCTAATTAATAGAGACTCCTGGATGTTGTCAGACAGGAAGAGGGCAAAAATAGAGTGAGCAAAGAGTGAGGGACCTGTACACCATATTGGATTCTCCTAGGGCTCCCAAACTTCCTGTGCCCTCTCTCCACTTCCTGCAGACAAAGCATTCTGCATATGACATCACCAGGCAGAAAACTCTTGACAAAGCAGCCTTGATTGGGCAACTTATAGAAGGCTAGAAGTGAAGCACTCCACTGTAGAAGATTGCCTATTTTATGGGGTAGGACACACCTGCATCAATTGAATCATTGTTGGACTACTGAAGAAAGGAATGTTTAACCTCAAATATTCTTGGGGGTACAGTATGTTTCAAAGGATTCTTCTATAGAGACGAAGACAAAGACTGGCTGGGCAAGCCCTCTGGAAATGGTGACCACTAGTACCTAGAAAACTGGCAGACCCTGCAAGTGCTCTCTAAAACTTTCCTAGCTGGGATGTACAAAACAAACGACTTAACGTGCCCATGAAAATCCTGCCAGAGCAACCGGAAGTCAATTAA
Organism: Ambystoma mexicanum; assembly: GCF_040938575.1. NCBI lineage: Eukaryota > Metazoa > Chordata > Amphibia > Caudata > Ambystomatidae > Ambystoma > Ambystoma mexicanum. The sequence continues at coordinate 1,437,915,103 of NC_090929.1, read as the reverse complement.
CACCTCTGAACCCTATGTTCTCCAGCTTTGATCTGTTTTTGAAAACATGCCAACCTTCCACTGACAGTCCCTTCTTTCGATCTGCTGCAAAGTCACCCTGCCGCTAACTCCCCTGCTTGCGCTCCAGTCATTTTTTAGATAATCGTAAACAAAGAACCACATCGCAATAATGGACCTCTTCGACTGACACAAGCTGACTCAACTCTCTTGGCAACCATGATCCATTGGGAACAACAGACTCAAAACATCTGACTTGACCTTATAAAGAGCATAGAAAACTGGCTCAAGGCTTTCCAGCCCCAAAACAAGAATTAAAGTTATTTGAAGTTGTACTGGCATTCCTTAATGGGCCCTAGTGTCTAGTAAAACTCTGCCCTCTACTTTATTTTAAAGATGCCTTCAATGAACCTGGCCTTGCTGCTGATGTTATTTCCTGTGCACTCCTGCCTTCAGACGCAGAGTGTCTCCTTTCATTGAAAATCGGTATATTCTTTGTCTTCTCTTACAGGAGTGGGATATGGTGTTTTTGACTAGTGTGTTTGCGTTTTTAGTTTAATTCATCCTGTTTGTATAGAACCTTGTTTAGACATTCTTTTATTTTGGTACCACAGTACGATTGTTGTTTGGTCTTGTTCAGTGATAGCTCACATCCCTCCTGAAGGTTATAACCTGCCCTCGCCCATGGTTCCTTACAGAGTCATAGGGGGCATACCTGGCGAGCTGCACTTGTTCCACATTTGGGATCACTGCTGGTACTCCTGCAGAGCAGTTGTCATTTCTTCACAGTGAAGGTGGGGGTTTAGGGAGCTGGGCATTAAGCAACACATATGATAAATGGGCAAGAGATGGGTTGCCTGCTAAGTGTTTCGGAAGGCAAAAGAAGAGGGTCAGTGTGGACTGTTTTACAATATGTTCTCTTTGATCAAAAGAGATGTCAGCTTAGATGCACCTACAATGGGGCCTTGGAAGATCTTTCTCCAGCAAATTTCTAGAAATTCAAGAAAATGTGAGGGGAAGAGGGTCATTTAGATTTTTCTTTTGTTGTGAATTATTACAGTGACCTTCATGATTTCCCAAAAATGAAAATAGACTGTGCGTGCGGGAAAGTGCTGAAATTATAGCGCAGCTCATTAACTTTGTCAAAACTGTGCGGAGATGTTTCTGGAGAATTTGATAATGACCCCAAAGTAGTCCTTGAGCAGTGGTGTTAATGTGAGCACATAACATGCACATATTTGTGTTAGCAACACATGTAATGGGTTCAATCGTTATTACCAGAAATATAAAAAGATACAAGAAATAATCCGTTTATTTTGGACATGAATTGTCTGCCAGGGCTTTCAAGAAGAACAAAAATAGAAACCTAGTGGGACGATTATAAATGCTTTTCCCATTTGTGGAGCATACTTCCATAATGTGCCTCGAGAAGCAAGCTCACTCTCTCCAAGCCCACACATCGGGGATGGAAAGCAGTATTTAACAAGGTGTTACACATTGTTTTACAGCTTGGCTGCCGTGCAAAAGAGCACATAAGGTGGCTATCCTTTAAAGAGTCATTCAAGTAAAATGAAACATTATGATTGACTAACAAGAATAACAGTTCAGGAACTGTAAAAATGTTTGGAACTGTTAACTATTAGCAGTACAAAAAACAGAAGTAGTGGAAATTAGAGTCTATTAGTTTCCGCACGTGTGTTTACATCTTTACTGAAAATGTGACTAAAGCTTCATTGTCTGTGGAATCCTTACGGGATTCTGCAGGGCTAGGCCCCCTGACCATCTGGAGTATCAAAAACAGGGGAGGCATAGGTAGCGAGGAATGCAGAGAGATCCTGCACCAAGATGGCGCTGTTAATGAATGAGAAAAGGTTAGGAATTCACCTGATAGAAAACCACAGTAGCACAGAATACTCTTTCCTAGACTTGAGGATGTACATCAAAGAGAGCCAGATCAGTACCAGAAAGCTTCGCAACAGCACTGACGGCAATTCAGCATTGCACGCTACTAGTTGCCATCGCAAGTCCAACGTACAAAACATCAGTGCTCACAGAAAGTGTAGCAGAGGTCAAGATAGGGATCCTAAAATTCAACTCATAGAGAAGAGATTCATTGCCAGGGAATATAACAAGGATGACGTTGACACATCTAAAGAGAAAGCACTCAAAATAAAAATAAATGAATTACTAGTACCAAAACAAATAAAGGAAACAAATATTAACATGCGGAAAGTAAAATGTAGAACTCAATACAATGGTAATAACTCAATGTTATATAAAATACTCAGGAAACACTGACATTTGGTCCTGTTAGATAAAGAACTTAGTAATTACTTAGATGGCAAAGCAAAGATTGTCTTCACAAAAAACACAATTACTACACAATGCCTTGAGTCCCAGCTTCATGAAATTAGTTGCAGAGGAAGGCATTACATGGCTAAGAACAAGTACTAGCACAACAGGTTTCCATAAATGTGGGGTATTGTACCATGTGCAAACACACCTCAAACAACACACAAATGCTAGTTACATGTCAAGGACCAGACATCACAATTCATCAATTTCTCAACTGTAGAAGCAAATATGTGATATATGTAATAATCTGTAAATGCACTGTATAGCTAGCACAATAAGAGAACCTCGGAAACGAATCAGAGAGCATTTGAATGCAATTGCAAGTCAGGATCCGAAGATACCCCTGGTTCCACACTGGCAACAGCACCACCAAAGACAAGGCAGAATCAAGTTCATGTCAGTAGCCCAAATCAAAGCATCGCCCACAGGAGGCAATAGAGAGCTGCAACTGAGACATCAGGAAGCCAGATGTATCTGTGAATAACGCACTGTACACACAGGACTAAACCTGGATGATGAAATGCATGTCTTTTTGTAAACATTATGTAGTCATTTTTGTTTTGTATAATCTGTGTTTCATCCCATAATAAGTGCAATGTTGTAATGTCTATTTATTTATTTAGTTAGTTATTGTGCATTCGTTAGGCAATTATACGACAAGTAAATTGTGTTTCAAAGCACCCAAATGACAACAGGGAGGGAACATGGGATTGAAAGCAATATATACAAACCTACTAGACCTTGTGAGTATTCAGAACATGCAAGTGCAAAGAGAAAAGAGGAGGGAGGGAGTGGTGGTAAGTGCTTGAATGTCTGTGCTCGTCGGTGAGCAGCAGATGTACATTGCAAGTATAGTAAGTGCTAGGGAGTGTTGAGCTGCAATAAGTGGGTAAGTGCAGGCCTACAGTGGGGATAGGCCCATGGGGCATTGAGGCAAGTGCTGTGTGTAGGCAGAAGCTGAGGTCATTGGGTGAGGGAGCCCAGGGCCCTGAGGACACATAAGGGCCCTGGTCACCAATCGTAGAGACTGTGAGGCTAGCAGAGGGGGGGAAAAGGGAAAAAGCAAGTGAAATCAAAGTCTTCAGGAGCATCTGAAATTTGAGGAGGTCCAGCTCAAGACAAAGAGGAAGGGGGAGGCTGTTCCACAAGAGGGAGACTGCTGAAGCAAGAGATCGGCCTCTGGCTGTCTGTTCAGCAAAACAATTCACACACAGAGAGTTGGTACCAGAGGAACGTAGAGGTCTAGAGGGAGAATATTTAGTGATAGCAAGTTGCAGACAGCGTGGTCCTTGGCCCCAGACAGCCTTGTGGATGATGCAGAGGGATCTGAATTTAATCAGTGCAGCAACCGAGAGCCAGTGAAGAGTTTTTAGGGCAAGAGAATGCAGTCCCTGAGCTTGAGGCCCAGGATAAGTCTTGTTGCCCTATTCTGGATTAGCTGGAGGGGTCGTAGGGAGCAAGAGGGAGCTGGGGCGATTGGGTGGGGGAGGCCCATATCTAAGTCGATTACCAAATAAGCAACTATTCCAACATAACTGTACACAACACTTAATAGGCTCAATGATCAGACATATGTGTTGAGATTGTGCCACAATGTATTCAAACAAACACATAATGAGATGACAAACACATAGATTAATGATTACAATTTATTAATGGATGGTATTAAGTTTCTATTTACATTTCTATTCTAAATGCAATGAAAATAGACACTGCTAATGGACAGGCAGAAAGTGTCAGTTACAACCTCTAACAAAGAACGATGCTTCGGAATGACGAAAAATGGCTTTTAAAGGCACAGTGGCTCTCCAGCTTTGTTTGCCCATGGGATCGCTGTTACGGGTTCCCAAGAATTTGGCAAAATAAATTTGACAACATGATTTCAGCAGAGACGATGTTTTCTGCTTCCCTTACCCATACTGCTGCCTGCAAGCCTACATCTCTGGGGTTTGCCGAAGGCAGCACATAGAAGAAAGCAAATAATGACCAAACTCTTGAATCCAGGAATGCAATCCTCAATGGATTGGGCCCATCCAGCTGTGAGTGGCAACACAATGAATCCAAAATGGCTGAACCAGAGTTGAACTCTTTGGCAAATAACCTCTGTTGCACCACACACAGCGATCCCATACAGTTGGGATTGTAATAACCACAAAGCCTGCATCCAATCAAAACCCTGCTGATTCAGCACAGTTACAATATCAACAAGAACCCGTAACGCTGTAATAAATGGAAGTACCGTAATATATATATCTCTGTTTATAAATGACTGGAGTAGACTATGAAATAACCATAAGGACTCACCAAATATCTTTCTCCCTCTCGATCTCGTCTCCTTCTCGGAGTGATTCAGGGGGGCGAGCTGTAAGTAAGGAATCTCCCTGGGATCCCTCCTCCACTCCCTAAGGCAGAAACTCAGAAGGGAAAAGGGACTCCAGGGAAACCCTCTGGGGAAGAAAACCCTGCGTTGTCGTCTGCCGGACCGCTGTTGTCAGATGGAGACGTGCTGCGGATTGATCTTGCAGGATGTTACACAACAGAGTCTGATCAAGGAGGTGAGAGAGAAAGTTAAGTGGTTTGAATGCAAGACTGGATAGAAAAGAAAGTTGTAGATCAATTTACAATTACCCTTAGAGAGGACTGGAGTTCTTTACTGTGTGGTTTGTAGGGGAGAAATTATCAGGAAGGATCCCAATTAAGTGAAGGGTTCGTTAAGACAGAGAAAGAAGCGAAGTAAAGAATTGTAGAAAGTAGGCAAGATTTTTACATGGCAGAGGGAACGTATTGGTAGAGGGGTTCCTACGGCGGCTTTGCAAGTCGAAGGAGGATTTTTGCAATAAGTATGCCAATTCGCCACTACAGTACAAACAAAAAACACTGCCGAATGAATTCTCCATCGTAAGTATCAACTAATGTATGAGACTAATGACTCTATCTTTCGTACTTTCTGGGTTGGGATGGCTGGAACGTCCGCCCAATGAGGTCCCGACCGGAACCTGTGTATGTGTGTGTTCGCAGAATGGATCGAGCCACAACCGGGGAAGGTCCTCGAACTTCGTGGTAGTGTCTGGGGAAATCTGAGGACTGGAAATGGGGATTAAGAGAATGCTTTAGGTAATGAGGAAGGTAGAAAAAAGAAGCAATCTAGGTTTGAATTTATGAAGCGCTGATGGTAAGGAGTAACAACGCCTCCGTGCGTTGCTGCAAGGATCTGATATGCAGGATGCCGGGAAAGGGGGCGGAGCCTGTCTGTCTTTCGATGGCCCACAAACTAGCCCAATACCGTCAGATTCCGCTGCCATCTTGTAAGGAGTAATGGATGACACATGTCTATGAGACCAACAATGCCAAAGAGACCAACGCTTTCAAAGGGGCGTGACAAATGTAGATAAAGGGCTACACATTTAGGAGAGGTGTGTGAGTTAGGAGCAGAAGACGTGAGGAGCAGGATAGTGCATGGTGGTTCATCAAGATGGATGGAGATAGAAATAAGGTAGCAGTGAGTGACAGCAACAGGAAACGGTGGGAGAGAGTGGAAATGAGCTTGTGACGAGTATGGGAAGCAGAAAGGTGAAAGTGTAGGGTGAAAGAAGTTATAAGGAGGAGGTTTAGGTAGGAACTTAGAATCACTGATGGAGGAGGGTGGAAGGAGCAGTAAGGAAATGGTTGAGAGAACTTTAAAGCAAAAGAGATGAAGAGGAAAGGTGGTGGCAACACGGAACAAATAAGAGAAGGATAGCCAGGGTTAGAGAAGGAGAGGATCAGAGTGGTGGGTAGCACTGGGGAGGAAAGATGGAGAAATAAGAAGAAGCTGAGAAGAAGATGCCAAGACAAGGGGCAGTAGGGTAAAGGGTGGTTGAGATACAAGTTATTGGATAGGGTCTGCGACTAGCACCAAGGGGACACATCTGACAATCCCTGAGCCCAATGTAATCTTTTCTGTCTGACACTTAGCACACTTTCAAATGATCAAGAGCACCAGGAATTGTGGTGCAGTTTCACATCAGGAATATGACCTCCTGAAAACTTGTACGAAAGCAAAGCATTCAACTGGAAGAAGCAAGAAGAGTGCTGAGGGCACTGAAACTCCAAAGGATTGTCTGCGTCTTTTTAGCCACCAGATGGCAGAAACTAAGAGGGAGGTGGAACTTCCGAAGGACATGTGCTCTTTTGAGAGAGAAGCCTGATTTGTTTGTGTTTTTTACTTCTGACAACAATTTTTCAGTCTAACCTAATCCCTCCGTCTTTGGCTTTGATTTGCCTGTAGATACCTTGGACGTGACAAGTGGAGGGTTCCGGTGCTGATCCACAAACCCCCGGTTTTAGGATTTCTTTAGATGTAATTTTGGAAGTATGGGAACCTAACAAGACTAATAATGGGTGTTGAACTTGGCTAAGCCCTCTGATCTTTTTAAAGGACCCTCCTTTAAGGTTCAACGAATAGTAGGCTACGACAACTTAGAGTTAGGAATAGAACCCTACAACCACACGTACTGCTGGAAAATTGTTTGCAGACCAACTGTTCTATAATGGTAAATGCAAATATAACGAGAAATTGAGCAACAACTGATAACTGTGTTACGGGGTATGACAAAGTCCTATATATTAGGCTGTATGATGGGACTGTGGTGACTAGAGGGGTCGAGTGCCACCACCCCTCTAGGATTTTGAGCCCAGTTGTGGTAGATGGAGGCTCCCTGGACTCCCCAGTCTTAAGGATATCACCACATCAATAAGCCCTAAGGAATGCTGAGGGAGGAGAGGGCAGGACCCTCTGGGAGATAGGTGCCCCGGAATAAGGGATACCCACAGGGGCATAGATAATGATACAGGTGGTGTGGTTCTGAGATTTTAGAAATATATTATGTGGTGTACCTGACTAAAATGGATAGTGCCTCCAGTTGCAAAATGGCAATGTATCCCATATGTTAATATGGAATAGTAGCTATATTTTACTGTGATTGCTATGCCTTCATATTTTAATTGCAACACCCTACGTTTGCAGAATGTAGCTTGCATAATGTCACATAATCGCATCCTTCCTAGCCTCCTACTCATGATTCTGCATGTCATTCTGTGAGACCTCCTCATCCACCCCGTACTCACCTACCAAACATTGTTGTTGCACTTACTTCATTAAATCTACGAGGCGAGAACCATAGCTCACAATTGATGTAGCTAAGCTTCCCAGATTTTGGAGCAAATTAATTTGTGTTTCAAGCCTATTCTCTCCATTTTGGGCCAGAAGACTGTCCTGGTGCGCTGTACTGTCACCTGATCACCTAACTAGGCAACCTATCACCAGAAGAGTCCAGCAACCCCTAAGACTCCAAGGGGCTCGGTCTGCAGAACAACACAGGAATCCTTCAATGTTTGCTGGCATGGCACAATGACTGCTCTGCAGGAGCCTCAGGGCTGTATCTTCTGCAGGGAACCAACTTACCAAAATCCATCATAGCCTGGAAGTGTCTTCAGGGTCACCTCCTTACCCCTACTATAGAACTAGACATTTGGGGCAGAGGCACCTTTCATTGCTGCTGTTTCGAACCCACCAGTGATTTAATTGCTGACTGGCTGCCAGAAATATTTCCTCCCCGTTTCTGGGTTATTTGAGGTGGCCTTGCTGTGACTTTAAGCACAACACAGAACATACACATTGGGCCTCGTTACACGGTAGGTGGTTAGTGACTACCGGCACCAGTAAGAGCACCGGAGCCAGTAATCCCTTACTGCCCTACTACGAGGTCCCTTAGCGGGTCCCTCCCCTAATGCCTGGTTTTACCGGGCATTATGGAAGAGACCCGTTGAGGGACTTCAGACCTAATAACGGGCCTGCTAATAGGGGACCCGTTATTAGCTCCATCCCTATTCCCATTGAGACCTATGGGGGCTCAAATGGGAATGGGGAATGGTTCCCGGAATGGGGACTTAACGAGTCCTCCAAGGTCGGAATGACCCGGTAAGTCCCTATTCCGGGAACACGGACCCGGAATGCGGTAAGGGGGTAGCCATGGCGCTAATAGCACCATGGCTATCGCCTACCGTGTAATGAGGCCCATTGTCTTTTTTCTATCTAGTGTGACACATAAGGTATTTACTTTTTTAACTCTGTCCCTCGCACTCCCTTCAACTTTGTTACCAACAACATTCACCTCTCACCCACCCAACTCTTAGATCAGGTCAGCTACTGAGTTGCCTTGGCAACCCCAGAATTATTATTAGGCAATTTACCTATAGAACACTTAAAGGGATAGTTCACTCTAATAAAATTTTATTGGCTAAAAAGATAACCCATAATCAAAAATAAATATAAAAACTATTTTTAAACAAAGTTCCTATGTAAAGTTTTGAGCAAATGAGGCTCAAACTCAAAAATTTCAAGCACTAGGAGGCATCCATTTTATGAAATAGATGAACCTACTGTTCTTCTGTTAAGCTCTGCCCTTGCGGCACTAATGAAGCAAAAGCCAGCCAGCTGTAATAAACAAAAGCTACCACTGGGTGGCTTTTGATTCATTATTGCCGCAGAGCAGAGAATGCGGGCAGGAAGGCTGCATGCAGGTAAATGCTTATAAATATGTATATAGCACTGAAAACGTAAAATATATTTATGTTTGCAGTGACTTAGATTTCAGTCTCCTGGGCTCCCTCAGGTCTGGGGAGCCCAGGAGACTCAAAGCTGAAGCCACTGCAAACATATGCGGTTTTCTTTTCTAAGTTTCCCAGGCTGTGAGGAGCCTGGGAAACTTAGAAAAGAAAACCGTGGGATTTATAAATACAACCGGATTGTATTTATGACGGCAGCAGCTTTTGCTTTGAGTCTCCTGGGCTCCCCCGGCCTGTTGAGCCCAGGAGACTCAAAGCTGAAGTCACCGCAAACATAAATACAATGTTGTTGTAATTATAAACATATGCGGTTTTCTTTTCTAGGTTTCCCGGGCTCCTCACAGCCCGGTAAAGTTAGAAAAGAAAACTGCAGCATTTATAAATACAACAACATTGTATTCATGACTGCAGTGGCTTTCGCTTTCAGTCTCCTGGGCTCCCCCGGCCTGTTGAGCCCAGGAGACTCAAAGCTGAAGCCACCGCAATCATAAATACAACCTTGTTGTATTTATAATTGCTGCGCCTTTGCTTGTAGGCAAGTGCAGGCAATTATGAATACTTCGCCGGCATCTAGCAGAGTTTTCATAATTACTGCGATTTTCTTTTCTAGTTTACCACACAGGAAACTAGAAAAGAAAGTGGCAGCAATTATGAAAACTCCGCCGCCAGCCTTTCATTTTACGTTTTCTGTGCTTCCCTGGGCTTGGGGAGCACCGAAAACGTAAAATGAAAGTGAAGGCACCCTCATCCATGTACAGCTCGGCTCTGGCTGCAGTAAGCAAAAGCTCCCAATAGGAGGCTTTTGCTGCTTGATTAGTGCCGCCAGGGCAGAGCTTAACATGAACAGAGGAGGCTGCTTGAAATGATGAAATGGATTCTCCCATGTAAACACTTTGAGCCTTGTTTGCTCAAAAGTTTACATAGTAACTTTCTTTAAAAAGATGTTTAAAATATGTTTTTGATTATTGCCCATCTTTTGGGACAATAACATTTTAGAGTGAACTATTCCTTTAATAAACACCATAAATTAACGCAAGAGGTATTTTAAGCCTACATATCTACCAAGATTACCCAAGGACATTCTGGAGCCCTCCAGGCAACCAACAGCATTTGTTCTCTATCCAATAATACTCCATAAGTGCCTTGGAGTTCCATTGCATGTATTAGCTCAACATTTATGCTTCTGTGCCAGCTCTCTAGAAGATAATCGATATATAATGGACGAACACCAATCCATACTAATACATTCCCTCCCTGTGGCTGTAAACTCCTTTTCCACTTCCCTCCATCTTTCTTCACCACTGCTTATGACATTCTTCCTGGTGACCCTTGGTGGGGACACAGTATGCTTCGGCCAAGGATTCAGTGCTTTGAAAATACTGCCCTCGGGATTCGGTGCAGTGCAAAAGCTGAGTAGCTTGACTTAAGATAACAAGGCTGCACTTTGAAGTGGGACTTGGATGCACTCATTCTACAATTGAAGAGCTGTAGAGCCAGTGGCTTGAACATGTGCCAGAACAGACACAATAACAAACGACATATGCACAGAATATGGCTCCTTTGCCTGGACTTGTCTGTATTTCTCTTGGGAATCAGCTAAAAGCATCTTGGTTTAGATTATGTGGCGTAGGAAATGGACATGCCTCTTTTGGGAGATCAGCTTTTTTAATTTCGGGAATAATCAGACGTCTTTGCAATATCCTATTTTGGAGCATAGGATTACTCTGCCCATCTTTTGGGTGGGAGGGCTGAAAGGAACAGCAGCGGACCCTCATTCAGGGCAGGTGGTTCCCAATATTTAAGCTTCATATTTTTAGGGTTCAGATATGATGGATGGTTTTCATGGACATACACCCCGTCTCACTGGGGACAGTATCTTTGTAAAGTGCGAATCTAATCACCCAGGCTGTTTTTGTCAGTCAGTATTTGTTCTGCAAGAAGTGTTGAAGCTTAAACCCTCCAAAGGGTTTCGGATCCTGACTGGACACAAAATTTCTTTACCAAACGTCCTCCATAGAGGCATGCAGTAAGGATCTGATCCTGCGTGATGTGGACTCCCTCCCTCTCCAGGTAGAGAGGGGGCCCTGAGGGACCCCAAAAGGAAGGACTCCTTTTCATGGTTGTATAGTGTGCCCCTTAGCTTAATTCTGAAACACATCTAGCTCTTCGGCAAGCCAGGCAGGGACAGCAGAGAGAATGGAACAGCAGCCCCTGTGGAAATGAGCCTAAATCCCCTCTGCTATATGGATTTCATGAGCCTAAATCCCCTCTGCTATATGGATTTCATGAGCCTAAATCCCCTCTGCTATATGGATTCCATGAGCCTAAATCCCCTCTGCTATATGGATTTCATACTCAGGGCTGTCTCCCCTCCCCCTCTCTGCTTTCAGCAGGGTCTTGCACACCATCACCACAGTCTCCATATCTATTGCTTGGGGTGATGGCATTACACTGTGCTTACAAATGTGGGAAAACCTATTTGCATTGAACACACAGCCAATCAGATCCCACTTTCAGGTACTGTCTAGTTTTGAAGCAGTCAGATTTAGTTTAGTTTAGTTTATTATTTGTATAGCGCCGCCTGGCCCTAGGGCATCCAGGCGCTTGCGATGAATACAACAGAATAATACAACAGAAATGTACAAACCGATTACATATTTACAGATTTACAGTCTTGGTGCATGCTAGTAAGGTAGGGCTAGGCAGTTTACGTTTCTTTGGATAGAAGCCAAGTTTTGGTGTTGTGTCTAAATCTGTGAAAGGAAGGTTCTGATCTCAGCTCGAGAGGAAGTGAATTCCAAAGTTTGGAGGCAAGCACGGGGAAGCTGGAGCCCCCTGCTTTTTGGAGCTTAAATCTTGGGATATTTAAGCAATGTGTTTGAGCTGATCTGGTAGGGCGCGCTGGGGTGTGGTGATTGAGATTGTCGGATAGGTATCTGGGTGCTTGGTTAGCTAGGCATTTGTGTGTGAGTGAGATGGTTTTATATTCAATTCTTTGTGGTATGGATAGCCAATGGCAGGTGCGTCTGGCGTCCGAAATGTGTTCGTGTTTGGGTATGTTCAGGGCTGCTCGCAAGGCGTTGTTTTGTATGACTTGTAGTTTGTTGATGTTTTTCTGACTGGTTCCCAAGTATAACGCATTGCAGTAGTCAACTTTGGAAAGGACTAGCGCTCTGGCTAAGGTGATGCAGTTGGATGGTGAGAGGTAAGGTCTGCTGGCATTGATGAGTTTACAGGTGAAAGCAGTGGCTGATGAGATGGAATTGATCTGTCTTGTCAGTGTGAGGGAGGAGTCGAGGTAGATTCCTAGGGTTTTGACGCTGTTAGAGACGATGATGTTATTGCCGTCTATAGTGAATGCTTGATAGAGTTTGTCGAGTTTATTAAGTCTGGGTTGGGAACCTAGGAGAAGAAGTTCGGTCTTGTCGTCATTGAGGCATAGGCCATGCTTGGCCATCCATTCTTGGATAATGGAATAAATGTTGTTGAGAGCAGTGAGGTCGGTGGAGTAGTCGCCTGTTAAAGGGATCAGTATTTGGGTGTCATCTGCGTAGTTGGTGTAGGTGACACCCAGGCGGTCCAATATGTCAAAGAGGGGTTTCGTGAACACATTATATAGAGTGGTGGAGACGCAGGAGCCCTGGGGGACACCGCAAGTGACTGGGGCTGGGGTGGCAGAGGCTGTGGGTGCGTAGACTCTCATGGATCTGTTGCTAAGGAAGGAATGGATCCATGCGTTGGCGTTATCTGAAAATTTGGCTGCTGAGGATAGATGTTTGCAGAGGATGTCGTGGTTGACCAGGTCGAAGGCGGCCGATAAGTCAAGAAGGAGAAGGATGGCTAGTTTACCATTGTCTTTAATGTTGTCCATCTGTATCTTAAGGTCAATCAGGGCGGTCTCAGTGCCGTGTTTGGGGCGGAATCCTGATTGTCTGAGTCCTAGTAAGTTATTTTTCTCAAGGTGGTTCTGTATCTGAAGATAGGCAGCTCTGTCGAGGATTTTTAGTAGGAAGGGTACGGTCGTAATGGGTCTGTAGTTGGTGGGGACATTAGGGTCAAGGGTGGGCTTCTTAAGTAAGGGAAGAACCCAGGAGTCCTTGAGGTTGTTGGGCACTATGTTGGAGGTGAAAGATGAGTTGATGAGGGAAGTGATGAAGGGAGCAAGTTGTTTGGCTGCATCTTTAATGACTGGGGCTGGGCAGGTATCGCCTTGGCATTTGGACGGTTTAAGAGAGTAGATTATTTCTTCAACCTCTTTGATGGTTATGGTGGAAAACTCAAAGAGGTTATTGTCATCATTTTGGGGGGTGGTGTGGGTGTGTGTAGAGGGGGTGATGTTATCAGTGAGGGTGAGGCTTTCTTTCTTTGTCAGGATTTTGGCTTGTAGTGTGGCAATTTTGCCTAGGAGTGCTTCCTGGATGCTCGTTCACCAGTGGATGTCTTTGTTACAGGTGTCTGGAGTGGGGGAGGGTGATTCGAGTTCTCTCAGGATATTGAAGAGCTCTTTGGTATTAGATTTGGCGTTGCTGATTCTTTCATTGTACATGTTTTTTTTAGACTGGATGATGGCTGATTTATAGATGTTCGATGCCAGTGCGTAAGATGTCTTATTAATAGTGGATGGTGACTGTTTCCATGCTAATTCAGCTTGTCTTTTGGATTTGCGGAGTGTTTTTAGTTTGGGGGTGAACCAAGAATTGAGGTGTGCTCGTGGTTTGGCTTTCCGAAGCTTGAGTGGTGCTATGGTGTTTATGGCCTTAAGGATAGTTGTGTTGTATAACTCTACTAGTTCAGTAGGGTTGGTCATGGTGGGTGAGAAGTCGATGATGGGTTGGAGTAACGGGAGGAGTTTCTCTAGAGTAATATTTTTGTTGTTTCTTGTGAGTGTGGGTGGGGCATTGGAGGAAGGCCCTGGTGTTTGAGTGCCTTTGTTGATGGTGAAGGTAATAAGGTGGTGATCAGTCCAAGCGCATGGAGTGTTGGAAAGGATGGTAGTGTTGCAGTTGAGGTCAGCTATCCAGTCAAGGATGCGGCCTTTGTTGTGTGTGGGTTGTGTGATATGGTGGGTGAGTCCTAATTCTGAAATTGTGTTGACGACAGTGTGAGCTTTGTCATCTTTCTCATCATTGAGACCTAGATTAAAGTCTCCTAGGATGAGTAGTCGAGAGTTAGGTTTGATATTGTTAGAGAGTAAAAGGGCTATGTCGTCATTAAAGGATAGTATAGGGCCTGGCGGTCTGTAAATGAGGTGGATGGTGATAGTGCTTGTGTGCGTTGTGTGTAGTTTGAGGGTGAGTAGTTCCGCTGATGGCAGTGATTGGTTTTGTATGTGTCTTATGTTGATGGAGCTTTTTGCAATAATGGCTACTCCTCCACCTTTAGCTGTTTGTCTGTCTGCACGGTAGATGGTATAGTCATTGGGTATAGCAAGTGATAGAGAGGGGCCAGACGCTGGGTGGAGCCAGGTCTCTGTAATAGCTATGAAGTCGAGATCATTGAAGGAAATAATGTCGGCTATGTCTAGGGCATGGGCGACTACAGATCTCGCATTGATGAGTGCACCTTTGATGGTTTCGGTGGTGATGCATGATTTTTTGATGTGGGTGCGGGGGGAGGGTGCGTTCAGGCCGTGTGATATCTGGTCTGGCGGAAGTGTAGGGCGTGTGCAGGGAGGGGCAGATTTGGTTAAGGTTATATTTTGTTTGTTGCCTAGATTGAGGAAGGATACGGGTGTGTGTGTTCTGGATCTGAGTCGGGTGAGTCTCGATAAGCCTGAGCAGGGATAGGATTTGCTGGTAGTGAGGTTCGTGATAGTGGATTGGCCGATGGGATTAGTTTGTGATGCTTCTTGGGGGCTGGAGGTGTCTGCTGTGCGATGAGAGTCGATGGAGGAGGTAGGCTGGAAGGGGTTGATGTTGGGTAGGAAGGGGGTGGGGCAGGGTATGGGATAGTGTCTGGGGCAGGCTAGTCTGCTGAGGCCATTGGGGTGTAAGCGAAAGTGTGGCCCTGTACAAGGGGTGTCATGGGGGACCAGGCAGAATGGGAACATAATGAGGAAGGTCCAGGTTATCATATCTGAATTTAGAGGGAACTGGCGCACAAAATCATCAGAGAGAAGCTAGTACGCAATGTTAGTGCACAATGGTGCTGCAGTGAGGGTACTAACGCAGAGAATCAGAGAAATGCTAGTACACAGTGCTAATACGCAGTGCTAATACACAGTGCTATATATATATAAACCTCACAAACGGGTTACATGTGGATTAGGTATCAGGTCCAAAAAACAAAAAATATATTTTAAATGGCCCAATTGGGGAACATTATTTTTGTTGTTGTTGTAAATTCGGGAAAAAACACATTCTTTAACTGGACAGCAAACGCACGCGGGTTCATCCAAATATAGATCTGCAAATGATACATCTACAAGGCTCAAGTCTCACTGGATGTCCCATGGGCACGTTCTGCAAGTGAAAATCTACACACTTATGTTCCAGGTTTCACAGCAAAAGCTGGACGAGGCAAACCCGGCCTCTTTTTAGCCGTTCCTTCCGTCATCTCATCGGCCACGAACACGTTCAGGGAGAGAGCAGTTCTCTGGATGAGAGATACATGTAAAAGAATAATAGACGGCATACGCTTGCACCATTCATTTCTCTGCTGCCTGTTTCGTGGGGTATGACCAATACAAAAAGTCAAGAAGAGGGAACATGGATACCAGCATGGGCGTGGGAGGGAGCACATACGACTTAAAGGCTGCCTGAGCCCACTCGCAGGGTCAGTGTGTGTTTCTTAAAACATGCAGTTTGTCATCATTGTATCTCTGTGTCCCATGCGTGCACGCTAGAGAGAGAACAAGAGGCCGTTTAAAAGGCTACGGGTGAATGGGTATGAAATAAATATTCGTCTTGGGTTCTCATTTAAATTAGCCTTCTGCGTTAAAGTACTTTTATCGCATCTCTTCTTCAGACGGGATGTAAACTCAACTTTGATAAATATAGTCCAGAAATACTAAATGTGCAGTGCCCATCAATTATGTCTGTGAACACTGCCCAGATCTCTTATTAAGTTACAGAGTTCAATGGTCCAGCTGTAATAGCCCCCCTGCCCCCACATCAGCCTTTAATTGAGTCTCTCAATTGCTGGGAAATTATTCAATGCATAATTGCTTTTTAATAGACTTATTACAAGCCTTGATTACCAGAAGCTCTTGGATACACTTCTCGGTGGTATCTTAAAACCATGCATTGTCTGTAATAAATTAATTCAGCTCGTCATGGCAATTGTTTTAGCCGAATGACCCTGCCCTGTCTATCAAAAAGACACACGTTTTTCTCTGTGGATATTTCAATGAGGGGGGAAACACTTTTTTTCTAAACAAACTAATTATAATTATTTCTGATTGTTTCAACTGTCTTAAAAAATATGCTGATGCAGAATTGGTAATAAAATGAGAATGGTGCTTCATCTGCGTTAAATGGCTGGAAAAGGTATATTTCATCGCATCAACCTATCTGCTGCTGACCCTCCCCAAATAATGCTACATCATGGTAAATCGTCATATGTTGTGCTGTGTTCTGCTGTTCTGTGCTGTTCTATTGCACGACATGCATTGCTTTGGTGAGTAAGTATGCTATGCTATGTTCTGTAACTTGTGCTGATTTATGCTATGCTACAGTATATTTTGTGTTATGCAATGTATATTGTGTTGCATGTATAACCGCCAGGCTGCTTCTACTGGCATTAACTAGTGTGTCAGTTAACTTTGCACTAGCACCCTTTTTGAGGAAGCTTTGGGTAAGGAGAGGCAAATTGATGGAGGGGAAGGTTGATAAATAACATCATGATTGCTGATGCTCTGCTAGCGCATCGTTCAATTGAGATGTCCAATCATTGGCGATATGATATTTATTACTCTGGTGCATTGCAGTTCTTCATGTGTGTTTTGATGGGTATACGGATGCAGCTTTTGGGTTTTATGATTCTGTCATCAGTGATATATAGCTGTTTATATTGATGATTGATTGATCGGTTGATGTTGTATTTGTATAGTTGCTGCTAGGTACACATTCAAGACCCTCTTCATCACCCACAAGGATTTTTGGGGCCTGGGACCCCACCACATCCAACTCTCTCTCCCTAAATATCTCCCAACTAGAGCCCTTCGGTCTGCTTGCTACAACTTTCTGCAGATCAGACGTTTCTCTAAGCAGAGAGTGGGGGGTAGATCTCTCTCCTCTTCAGGAGCCTCCATCTGGAAAGGTCTCCCTGCCCCTCTCAGGCTTGCGTCGGATCTCCTTAAATTCTGGAAGCTCCTCAAGACCCTCCTTTTCTCCTCTTCCTTCCCTCTCCCTCTCCCCTGCTAACTCCACCCTCTGCCGCAGTGACTGGCTGCCTGGTTCCCACTGAGTTCTACAGGGCTCCAGGCTCCCCCTTCCTCGTACTTAGCATGTGGACCCACACCATCGCAATCCATGGGTCTTGCCTTTCTGGTCTACCCTGAGCTTTTGCACATGCTCCACTTTACCCTGCAATTGCTTTCCACCCTAGATCTTCACCTATTGCGCAGACCGACACTCCCCCCATCCCTCGCACTTCTTGCTCTGCACTTGCAAGATCCGAATGTCACAAGCCCTAGTAGGACCATTATTCTATCTTTCTCCCTTGTTACTGCACCCTTTTTTTGTCTTGTGGCGCCTTGAAACACCATTTGTTGTATAAGCGCCTTACAAAAATCCAATAAATAAATAAAATAGTGCAAAAGGGTTATTTAGCACAATGTTAAATCTTTATAGGCAGCAACAGTGGGATAGTGGCCATTTGAAGGCTAGGTCAGTCATGAGATCCTGTTAAAAGTTTAATTGTAGAAAGTGGCATTTGTGAATAGTGAATAGTGATAACTACAGGATTGAATCACTACTTGTATTTTCCATTTCTTCTTTAACATTTCTTCTTGCTTAAATCAATTTTATATATACCACTGTCGATTCTAGAAATGCTACCTGTGTCTGTGGTTCACTCTGAATGGTATCACTAGATATTATTCCCACCAAAAATATCACGTATATATGGTCGTCTGGAATGGCCATAGGCGATATTTTCTGGGTGGGTTAATATTTGGGGGTTTTGGGAGCCTTGGCTGCAGGGGTGTACCCCACTCCTTTAAAAATAATGTGGGGGTTGCGTGGGTGTTCCCCGCAGGTTCCATGCCTTAATATTGCCGCAAAAATATGGTGATATTTTTGTATGGCAATATTTTTGCGGGGATATTAACTCATGGAACCCTCTGAATTGGGTGGATTTTCAGAAATACCATTTGCAGAGATAGTAACATCCTTAGGAATCTTATTTTACTTACAGAAATGTGGCCAACTTGTAATGAGCTCTTTACAAATTGGGTAATTCTTTTGTGAAAAACTGCCAGAGGAAGTTATCACCGTTGCTGGTGGCAAATTCTGGTAGGGTTGGGGGAAAACATGGCACTGGAGAATCCAGATGCTGACAGGAATACGGCAGGAGGGCTAAACAAACTTGAGAAGCTCTTCTGTACAGCTGCCCGTAGTTTGACAGCAAAGGTCCAGCGCTTTAACGTGTGAATGTAAGTTTGAAAGTATGGAATGTTTTCTGATTGCCAAATGTAAGGGGAATCAAGTAGGATCAATGAATTTATAGATATCAGTTTGGTTTAGTTTACATTTTGACCACACCATTTTATTTCAGTTCAGCTGAAGTTTGAGATGTTGATTGAGAAAATCACCTGGCATACAATGTCCTGGGGAGCTTTGACTTTGATTTCATCCTCTGACTTGATGTTGGATAATTGCATGACATTTATGGCATTATTCTGCCAGATGTATGTTCAATCAGATGATGAGTTATCTTCTTAATGAACCTTATATGGCTTACAGCAGTATAACATGGTTGTTTTTTTCCATATATCAAGTTTCAGAGGTTACTGACACCAAGGGAACAGAAAAAAGAATATACTGTGTTCCACAAGGAGGAGATTCAGGATAAAATGGCATGAATTGTTCACCCACTGGCCTTACAAGAAGCAGTTGAGTTGGTCCTATTGATTTATTTGGTCCTATTGATTTATTTTATTTTTAAGATCTTTTTAAGATCGTATCTTTTATTGAATTGTCATACACAACAGTATCGTGTGCAACATGCGCAGCCACTGGTGTTCTAGTCCAGTCCTCAACAAGTGTTTGTTTCACATAATATAACATAGCAAGAACTTTTTTTACATTTTTTTTATTTACTTGGTTTAATCAGATTAATGATTTTTACAAGAAAGGGCAGGAAAACCGAAGTGTAGAAAGTAGAAAACAAAAATAATAATAAAAAAGAAAGAAAGACGCTTTCTCTACGTGGGAGACGAGTTCAGTTTTTGCTTATTGGTTAAAAGTCCCAAGAATGTGTCTCAGTAGCTGCGCAGTTGCAATTGTCCAGGTTGTTTTTTCTCCGCCAATTAATCTATCCCACCACACAGGTTCTTCCTGAGGGTAGGAAGAAGTCAGGTGTGCCAACTGGTATTTCAATCTTATGGTCTTAGTTCCAGGGCAAATGAGAAGCAGGTGCCGTATTGTTTCGATCTGATCGCCTTTTGTGCAAAAGCGGCACTTGTTGAGTTGGCTAAGCCTCTGACTGCCACAATCTCGTTGGTTTTGAGAAGGTTGAGACGAGCTCTCATGAAGGTGTTCCTTACCGACTTGTTTGGAAACTTTTATAGGTAGTTCTGTACACAGTTTAGTTTCCTTGACTGTGGCGGAAGATGGGATGTCGATTTGAACTCTGTAGCGGAGTTCAGGGTGTTTATCCAATCTAGTTCTTCCATTTTGCTTTTTATTTTCATGGGATTTTTGATCAGCTCGGCCTCATTTGTTTGAATTTCGTTCAGCTTTGCTTTACAGCTTTGTTCCCATGCTTTCAACATGTTGCACCTGTTTCCCATTGTTTCTGCTCTAATCATGCTTAATATGCATGGGCAATTGTGCAACAGCGATTTTCTGTAGAGCATCATGCTGTTTCTTTCGATGGTAGCTTGGAGGGAGAGGAGGCTTAGCTCCCGTCTGATTAACACCATAGATGTGGATTTCGGGAGACCCAACACAGATCTCCAAAAGTTGCCTTCAAGCCTGATCCATAGCTTTTCGGGGGTTTGAGGCATGGCCTCCATGCCATAGGTTAGGAATGGCAACACCTTCGATCGATAGAATCTGATCGTTGGGACTAAAGAAAAACGACCGTATTTTCTGTCCAATGCTCTCGCTTGGGCAGACAGCTTTCTCGTTTTATCCAAAAGAGTTTGTTGCATTGCTGTGTTGGTTCTTGAAGAGTTGAGGGTCACGCCAAGATATTTGAATTTGTAAACCTTTTCAAGTTCAGAACCTTCGAGAAACCATTTCAGCCTTTTGTTTCTCCAGAACTTTATTTGTTAAGAGCATTTCTATCATTCTCGCATCTAACAATACCCTTGCATACCTCTCCATCGCCCACCGATACTCAATTATATTACTCATGCTTAGTAAGCAATGATGTCCTTCTCCTTGCATGCAATCTTCTGCAGGAAGTTCTGATCAGTAACTTGGCTGTTAGCCAAAGAAGAGAAGAACAAGGAATACAAAGAAAAAACCCAATAATAAAACTAACAACAAAATCCTAGGAAAGAGTAACAGAATAACAAGAGTGTGTGTGTGTGTATCTCAACTAACATCCTTCTGCTGAACTTTCACCCAACCTTACCTAGAATTCCCTAAGTGCTGTCTTTCAGAAACTGTACTCCAGGGTGGAGGAGAAAACCCTGTCTCTTCAGACCTGCATTTCGAAGTCCAATGGGGTGCTTCTTGAGTGTGTGTACACTGGTTCAAAGAGGGACGAGCACTAGCCTCACTAAACTATTATTCACAACTGATTGGTTCGTCTGCCTGTCCATCCATGGATTTATTTTCAGTTAAAGAAGCTTATGGGGAACTGTTGAGAAAGATGTCAATCCTTCCAGCAGACAAAATCAAGCAAGGCAGATTCAACTCAGTGACTCGAGGTTCTGCCGCATTGATGAACCAATACACTTTGGGATATGTCTGTTGTCTACATTCAGAGGAGGATGAGAGACATCATACATGGCTAGGTTTGTGTCTGGATTGTGGTAATTAAGAACATTTGATAAAGGGGTGTCCAATGTGTCCTGTAAAGTGTTTGGTAAACACAGTTGCCCACAACTTGTTGGATGCAGGAGACAGGTGCTAAAGTGTATCGTTCCCGGGTAGAAAATGTGGCTATGTTTGCCAATTCAGCAATAATCACATTGGATTTTTTTGTATAATGTTAAAGATTGAACTTGTCTTTTGTAGTCAAGCACATGTGACTATGCTGTGTCAGGAATAATTCTGGCCTCAGGATATGTTACTGAAAGAAGGCCACAGTATGTCCAACTGCTTATGGGTAATTACAAAGAGGCTCTGTTTTTGATTTAGTAGAACTTCTCAAGTTTTATTTAATTTTTTGGAATCTGTGGTCATACCTATATAAAGTGGTAACCTAGTCTGTAATTAAAGGGTCATCTTTTTTGCGAAGCCAGCTGCATAGCAATGCTAAATGTTTGGTTTCGTAGGTTAAAATTGAACAGTTGAAAGGTGCTGAGGAGAGGTCCCCCTTAATAATTGCTTATTTCTCTGTGATTCCATCCAGTATCACAAGTTTAAGATGTGTTTCTGAAGTCTGGTGATTAATTTACCTACGGGCTTCTGGCAACCTCGTAACGAGGTTCTTTGTGGGTGCTCTGAGACTTTGGCTTTGGAAAACTGTGGACGGGTTATTCTAAATGTATGAAGATGTAATCCAAGTGTTCCCCCATTCACACAGGAACTACATTTCGTTGTGTTCTCTCTTTCTGCCTTTCTCATCATCATTACATTAAAAATTAGAAAGGCCATTACAATATAACACAAAGAAATGGCATCATAGGGACAAACACTACAACTAGAACAAGCATGTTTACATGAATGTTGATGGATTCTTCTCATGCGCATGAGTGATACACTGCTGCTGGGTATTGGTACAGCACAATATTCTCATTGTTTGCAAACAATAGTTGTCAAGCTGTGCATGCCTTCCTATGCATGGTCTAACATATCATGTATGTCTGCATTCAATTGCAAAGTGCTACAGTCATACTTTGATCCTGTAGTAAACACATTGTGAGGGGTTACACTGTTCTGTTGTACATCATTTACAGTGTAGAGGAGGAGCCAAAAGCCTCTACCGGAAATCCTGCCCCTATTTTGCCTATATGTTGGAAGCCGGAAATTGCGACATGCACAACACCGATAATGGTACCTATCCCACGAAGAATCCTCGAACCAAGGTATCCATTGAGAAAAACCTATGTGATGTACCCGCTGCGGGATGACAGTCTTTAAAACAAATAAATAAATAAAAGGAGGTTTCTGAAGAAATATAAAGATGAATGAGATTGGTGACGTCACATGAAGCAAAGACGACGCGCCAAGAGGAGATGCCAAGAGAGAAGGTGAATGGACCTTATAGAATCTGATGACAAAATAAAGAGTTGAGTAACATTTCAAGTGCGCAATGAAGATTGCACATGCAAAGAACACTGAAGAAAATATAAGTCCCTTTATAACTATCCAGATGCTGCAACGCAAGTAGACTAAGTAACTATGAAGACTGGCTATACCTAGTGAATAGACTTCAGGTGCTGCCACCAATATATGTATGTGTATAGAATCTGGATGTTCCATGTCGCATTTTAGCAAACTAGGACCTCAGTTGCAAAAGGACTGAAACTGTGGCGCAGCAGAGAAAAGTAGCTGAAGATGGAGGAAGAATCGAGAAGGCTTGTCTGGCCCAGTGACAAGGGTTGAGGCAGCCAAGAAACCTGTTATCTATTTGAGAAGATACAAGGAATGTGAGAAGCGAGGCGAGTTCCTGTTGAGGTGCAATGGAAGAAACACTATGAGTGCCAAGTTTTTTATTAATTTAATAGTATTAAATGCAGCAAAGGAGCTAAAACACGGTCTCCTGTCACATGAGGTAGATGGAAATCGACTTTGGGCAAGCTACATCGAGACTGAAGATAAGAATGTGTTCACACTCCCTTCTATTCTCAGGCACAGTGATACTTTGCAAGGCAGAGTTCAAAGACAATTCGAATGGCACACAGCAGGAGTGATGATGGATGACGGCTTAATTGGGTGAGGAGGATTGGTCAAGTCCACCCACAAGCAGCTTGGGTACCAGCATGCGTGCTGCTAGTGAGTTGAAGTGGGAGAATGGGATAACACCCTCCCCCCGATATCATCCAGATAATGGCCTAGTGGATCACGGCCCAGGCACCCCCAAGAGAGGAGTTCACTTATTTACCAGATGACAAAGTACCCTGCTTCAAAAACATGCATATACGAAGAATATGCCCGCTAGTATGCCCCGGTCAAGCCGACGCCTGCAATATGGATCAGCTCGACTAGAACAACAGCCACAAGTATTCACATCGTTAGAGATGCCATGACGACATAGCCAACAGACAAGAACACACATGCCACTATGCACACTGGTCACTCACACACCAACCAACACGAAGAATATACTCTATACTCAGTCCTATGACGTAGCGGACTGACATACCCACGGACATGCATCATTGTTATTTTTCACATAGGCCTTCTACAGCACCGCAGAAACGCAAGACGCCTGAAGAGCTCTTGTATATGCTTGCCGATGCTTTCTTGCTACCTATCACTATGAAGATGCCAGCATGTATATCTAATGCTGCATATGACACTCTGTCACCCTGCGACCCCCACGGTATGGATTATGTACCGCCACCCACGGACTAGGCCCAAGTAGGCCACAAGCAAGAGTCCCCAGGCAGGAGCCTCGCAAACGAAAATCCTATCAGAACGAAATGCAAGTGCTGCCCAGGCAGAACGAGCCCCAACGAGAGCCCGCAGCCAAGGCCACGATGTTGCAACCTGCATGCCGTGCGCCCAGCGCCAAGGTTATACCTACAGGTGCCAAGCCCTCAGAGATAAAATATAAAATCTAATGCTCATAATTCTACTCCAGCTACGGTCTCCCCACACGTGACTAAGCCGAACTAACAAGGTGCCAAGCCTACGAGACAGAGAACCGCCAGGGTCCCACGTCTGGGACACAATCTGCAACAACGAAGCGGCAAGTTGGACACCTACAGCGATGGGAAAGACCTGCTCACCAGCCCGTAAGCAGACCTGTCCATTGTCTGCACAAACACATAGTTGCACATTGTTGCTAATGTCAGGTGCACCGCGAGCTGGGAATGACGATGGTCCCAGGCTTGGGGGCTCGTGGGAGAACCAATCAGACTACAGGGGGGCTCATCACTGACGCTATTACTCTTAGCCAATCACCAAAGGTCCCCTTGTAACAATTCCAATGTAACAACTGTTAGGGACAACCCAAGTGTACCACCTGACCCGTCCTCATCCATTTCCTCCCATAAGGGACCTATACTAACCCTACCACTCGGGGAACCAACCTGAAGTGGCGATAGGTTTTGTGATGATTTTCCCAGGTGACGCAAGTAGCGCATCATACTGCTGTAAAAAGGGCCTGCGAGCCCCGCTAATGTGGAGAGCCACTCCAGATGCATACGGACTGAGCGTATCCCTGCTGTTACTCTAATAAACAGCAGTAGTTGCATTGCTCCTTGTGTGTGTCTCATACTCCTTTTGGGACGCAGGAGGAGTTGGGGCCTCCCCAGCCCCGGAGGTCTGCAGACGGCTCTGCCGGCCCCGGGAGATCAACCTGACAAGTTGGAGGCTGTAACGCTCACCTGATTCCCACGGAGGCGCCGACCCGTTCTGGACTGCTACAACTTCTTCCACGGTAAAGCGTAGTGCTTGGAAGATGGACTGGACTGGACCCCCAAACCTCGTCTGTCTGGCCCGTAGAATAATCCTTCTGTAGATGGGAAAAGGGAGTTAACTGTCTGCTAGATTGTGTGTGAGATTCCCCCCTTTTTCCCCTTCTCATCCTCCTCGAACCCTAGCTGTGCCTTCCGCAGACTCTCACCTTCATTTCTGTATGGACGAGCTCTCCATCCTGCTTCTGACGCAAGGGCGCGTAGATTTCCAGTTACTTCACTGGATCTCGGATTTGGCGAGGGTTCGATGTCTGCTTGCCTTTACCAAAATGCTGCCGTAAGTATATAGTTCAAAAGATCAAGTCTTATTTGTCCCTTGGCCTTTGTTTAATTTTCAGGGACTAGGTGAGGAATCCGTGTGGAGGAATGGATTCGCCGAGGTAAGCTCAGGTGAGTACTTTTAATGAAGGTGTGCCGTAGTGGTTTGCTCCGACACCTTAATGAGTGTGTCTTATTTCCCCATATGGGCCGGGGTACGGAAAAGCCAGAAAAGCCACTCCGACCCGAAAAGGGAACTGAGGTCCCAACAAAATTCAGGTAAGACTTAAGGTGAGTAATCTGTCCTTTTGCAATTAGTTCGTTGCTCACCTTGTTTTGTCCTTTTTCTCCGTAGGTCTTGAATGCGACCGATGTCGCCTATGGGCGCTGAAAAGGTTGCCGGCGCCACGTGAAGGTAAGTGGAGCGGAGCGGCAGCGTGAGAAGCGGAGCGCTTCTAACTATTGTCTTTCTTTTCCGTAGGTGCTGGGATGCGGCCGATGTCGCCTATGACCGCTGAAGAGCTAGACAGCGCCACGTGAAGGTAAGTGGAAGCGGCGCTGCAGCGAGCGATGAGATGCGTTTCTAACCCTTGACTTTCTTTTGCAGGATCGACGGAGTGAAGAATCCGGATGCTGGATGAAGGTTGATAATGTCCTAATGCTTGCCTTTCTCTCCTTGCAGGTGTTCCAGGTGCTGGTGGGCGTGGCAGGAGCCAGGATGCAGGAGCCGACTCGGTGAGCGTCCTGCTGCAGATGCAGAATAATGCGAAGCACGTGTGGCCATCCGGGCGTGGTTTAAATAGCCTTGAAAGAGCTTCAGGTGAGTGTTCTTCCACTGGCCCCACCCGAGTAAGAAAAGAGTTCCTGAAAGAAAATAGTTCCTCCCCAGCCTTAGTTGGCTTGGAGCTTCAGACAGCATGGTCTGCCTCGGGTGAGTATGCAGCATGGTCTGCCTCAGGTGAGTTCACCCAAGCATTACCATATGTTCTGCCATGATGAGCCTGTCGCCTATGGCGCCAGGACAGATGCCTTTTATGAGCCTGGCGCCAAAGGCGCCAGGACAAGGTCCAAAGAGCCCTTATAGGGGTTTGCTGGGTCCTGCTTGGTGAGTATGAAGTCTGCTTCCGGGGACGCTGGGCCTGACCTGGCTCCTCGGGAGCAGGCATCATGACAGAGGCACTGCTGAGATCTGTTTGAGGTCTTTTACCCTGAGAGCACCACTCCAAGACCTCTTGCAATGAGGAGACCCGGCAGCACGGCCCCCTCTGCCGTTGCCCCCTTTTGAGGACTACAGGACCATCGCGAAACTGCGAGACGACTTGACAGCGCAAACCGGACATTGGCCCTCAGGAGTCGACTTGAGAAGTATCCTGACCACCGTTGGCGAGTGTCCATACGTGGTCCAGACGAGGGGAGGTGGTGAGCTGCTTTGGAGGGGTGCACGCAGTCGGGCGGCTCGCCTCAAGAGGACTTGGTGAGTATGACACACCCAACAAACATTGTAATGATGTGATGGAGGGTGGAGGAATTGTGAAAAGGGAGGAGGGAGGTGTTTACAGTGTGCCACAAAAGATTTGATAAATAAGTGACGATAGACGAATGAGCGGTGGCTGGACAGGCACGAGGGCCGTCTTCTACGGCGTCACAAGCAAATTGAGTGGAGCCGAAAGGTACCACGTGTGGTTGTCAGAAGGCACTGATTTGTTCAGATCGCGGGCACCTGTAGGGAAGGGGTGTGGCTTTCCTATGAATTGGCTTTATAGATCAATGAGTAGATGAGGATCCCTACTAATTGAGTGTTGAAGCTCGTTAGGTAGATGAAGTTTCCCCGCAGGAGGTAGCTAGTTTGGTTCCAAGTGCAGAAGATAATTGGCTGGTTAAGCTCCCCTGGTGAGGGGCATATCACACGCGAGGCGACGCAGCGTGCTCAGTCCGATTATAAGAGTTTATTGTGAGTTACCTTGCTGCGGTTGAAGCGAGAGGACAGCTGTGGGGTTTACAGGGGACAGAAGGGTTAAAACATATCGCGTGCTCTTTTTTTTCATCTTATAAAGGTTTCTTACCAGTAATAGTTGCAGAAGGTGGTGACGTCACCCGCAGGGCTTGTATAGGACACCGCGACCATCTTGGGTTGATCAAGGAGTGGCCGGAGGATAGGAAGAGGGAAAGGGAGGGATAGAAGAGGTGAGGTGGCCGTGCACGGAGAACGCCGGTCACGCTCAGCAAGGGGGTTGGAAAAAGGGAAGGAGAGGTTTGAAGAAGACGGAAAGGTGGGGCGGCTGTAAAAGCATGCCACACAGGGCACGCAGCCGCAGGGGGCTTTGTGCACCACAGCCATAGGGGGCCATACTGGTGACATCAAGGGGGACAAATAATAAAGGAAAAGAACTGTATAGTTTGTAATTGTATTACCTTTCAGCTGACGGTTGAAAGTCCCCAGTTTACAGGGCCAGGTAAAGAAGGTTGATATTGAGAAAACAAAAACTGTAATATGGCCACATATTACGGGTCGGGGTCTGGGGTGAGGGGAACGCTTTAAAAAAGTACCCAGTTTATGGGGCCAGGTAAAGAAGGTTGTTATTGAGAAAACAAAAACTGTAACATGGCCACATATTACGAGTCCAGGTCTGGGGTGAGGGGAAACGCTTTAACTACACCCCTCCAACACATTTGCACGCCACTATCACCATACAAGGAGAAAATTATCAAGTACAGTATCGACTGGACACAAGGAACAGACAACAAAATACTGACACCTTGGCCGCCTAATGGCAGCTTTGACTCACACACCCAACACTCGCTATTGACATATATACACAACATGTACAAGGGAAAGAAATTAGCTCACCATATAGAGATGTTTAAGTTATGGAAGATGTTTCAGGGAGCCAGGCCAGGGGCAATGGGGATGTTTACTATGGAAGGGGCAGCAGAGGAGAAAGAGAGCAAAGAAACAAAGGGAGGCAAAGAGGAGAAGGAGAACGGAGGGGTCATGGGCACGGCGAGCAGCAACACGCTATGCGCAGAAGAGAGCAAGAAGGAGAAAGAAGGATTGGGTACAGTATCAGAAGAGAAGGTGAAAAAGGAAGGGAGAGAAGATATGCCTCTGGCGAAGGTAGTGAAAAAGGAAGAAGGGGGGTTGTACCCAGTAACGGAATTAAGAGAAGCCGCCAGACAACTGACAGCTACTGAGGGGTACTCCAACCCTGCATACAGCCCTCCACCATTTGCCCCTACAGATAGCTACCAGAGGGGGGAGGAGGTGACGAGCACGATGAACTTAAACTCCACACAGGCAGGAGCAAAGGGAGGGAAGGAAAGTGGGGAACACATTGCAACCATAGGACCAGACGTGCTGGTCAGGTGCTCCTAAAGCTCAGAGGGACATTAACAGGGGAAGAAGAGGACGTAGTGAGTAGGATGGCAAAGGATGAAATGGATATCACACAGACAGGGACCGAGTTGAGTAAGACAAGAGAAGGTCTACTGTCACAGGCAGAGGAGGAAATGTTGGAGGAATGGTTGGCTGAATTAAGAGACGCACGAATTGCACTGATCAGACAGTTCGAGCAAGAAACACGAGGATGGAAGGAGAGAAAGGAAAATAGGGACGAGCAGGAGAGGATGAAGGAACGAATGGAAGAAAGGAAGAAGGAAGTAGAGCGGATGAAGGCAATAGCAGAGAGCGTGTCACGAGCAGAGCAACGAGAAATGAAACGGAGGGAGGAAGAGAAAGACAGGGAAATGGAACTGTGGAAAAAGAAAATACTATCTGAAAGCGCCTGGAAATATGAAGAAGGTAAAGTAATAGAGAGCATATTAAAAAGGGAATGGGAAAAATGGGAAAGGAAGGAAGAGGAGGAGAGGATACTAGCGAAGGTAAGTGCAGAGGTGTTGGAAGAACTAAAAAGGAAGAGAGTGGAAATAGGTAGTGATATAATAGGAAAAAAGGATGAGGAGAGTGGAGATAAGAGGGTGGAGCACGGTGTAAGAACATGCACACGCCAGGATTTGGAGGTGGCTACAACGTCAACACAAGGGGCAGCTGTTAAAGGAGGAGAGCACAAGGAAGCGGACTTAATAGATCTAAGGACGGTGCCGGTGGGAGGAAAACGCACGGAGTGGGGATTGTCTTTTCCTGATGGATTTTGCAGTGAGGAGGAAGAATGTTTAGGGAAAAGTGGAGGAGATGGCAATGGGGAAAGTTTAGAGAAACTGTACATTACACGCACCAGCCACGAGTCACCATGGTCGTGCGAAAGGAGGGAAGAAGATACGAAAGGTGAAGAGAAGGTAAAGGAGGAAGCAAGGAGAGCGTCACAACTATTAGCACCAACACCGGTACAAACGCCACGCACTCTAACAACACAACCTCTAGCACCAGGCATACTGACACCAACCCCTGCGCACACCCCATATGTCAACAGACTTAGGGACCTCCCAGGACGCAGACAGGAAGAATGGGTAAGAGCCCCACAGTGAGAGAAGGTAACAGGAGAGGGAGGAAGAAAGAAGAGGACGATAGAGCAATTAACTGTAATATTGACATGATTGAAGAATTACCCGACACAGAGGAAGAGGATGAATACACAGACATAACCCCACAGGCACGGGGAGAAATGAGGGAGTACAATTTAATGCCACTTCTGGAAAGGGGAGGGGCCAGACCACAATATGTCTCCTGGAAGCATGCCGATAAAGAGAATATTAAATGCAGACTCCCATCACTAAGTGGAGGAGCAGGGATGTGGATATATGAGATGGAAAAACACACTGCAGGGCAAAAACTAGCAGTAGGGGACGTGAAGGGACTCCTAATATCAATATTGGGGGATGCTGCAGATGACATTTGGAAAAGGGCGGGCTTCCCAGGGGTCACTATAACTGACACATTACATGATGGAGCGCCATTTGCCAACTGCAGACATGCGCTGTGGCAGGCTCTAAGGGTCCAGTACCCAGACATGTCACACATAGGAGCTATAACGTCACGCAAGATGCGTGAGAATGAAGATCCTGTTGATTACATCCAGGAGATTCAGGAGAAATGACGCCTGGAAACTTGGGAGCCGTGGGATAAAACACTAGCAATTTTCTACCATATATTAGTACAAGGGCTCCCGGAGCAAGTACAAAGACAGCTGAAGAAAATAGTGGGGATGGAAGCTAAGGCCTGGCCGGAAATACAACTAACCATAGTACACCACTACAGGATGTGTCAGGAAAAGATGAAACAAAAGGAGGAAGATAGAAAGGCAGAGGAGGCAAAATTGGTACAGAAAAAGTTATCTAAATATGCAATGGAAGGAGCACTAATAACAATGCCCACGGTAGTAACACCAACCCCCACACAACGGTAACAGTTGCACAAGACACAACACAACAACAGGTAGCACAATTAAAGTAGCCAGCCCAAATTATAACACAGCAGATGCCCCCGCCCCCACCATACACGGCAAATGCAGGAGGAGGATATATGCCAATGGGAAATGGATACTATAACAACTATAGAGGAAGGGGTGGTGTGATAAGAGGGAGGTGCTATGGCCAACCTGCACAACAGCAAGGGGGAGGGTTTTGGGGCTACTACCCAAACGGACAACAAGGGTACCAGGACAACACGGGGGGTTTACAATGGCAAGCCAGAGAACCACCAATATGTTGGGTTTGCGGGATGGTGGGACACATGTCACGCACTTGCAGGATGAGGCCCACACCAACAGCCTGGGGGGAACAAGGGCAGCAAGGGCCTATGGGGGAACAACAAGCTTACCAACAACAAGGAATACAACAATGCCTACCACAACAACAAGAGCCACTGCAACAACCACAGCAGCAGGTACAAACATACACACCACCACAGCAACAGGTGATAACAACGCAACAACATCAAGTACAACCGGCACAACAGCTTACACAGATACAGGACAATGCAATATCAACAACTGCTAAACCACTACAGCAGACACAGCTGGGGAAGGTGACAATATTGGGTCACAACCCTTACACAGGAAGCGGTCAGTCCCTATATCCACAATAGGACAGCCCACAGATGTCTTTGATGTGTCCCAACCTATCAGTAACACCTAATACTGCAGAGGAACCACGCATACAGATAGCGATAGGTGACAAAAAAATGTCCTTCCTAGTTGACACAGGGGCCACTAGCTCCTGCATATGGGAGTGTACATTTAAGCTGTCAGGTGAAGCCATGCACACTCAAGGATTCTCTGGGGCTCGAGGGTTGGTTCCCTTCACTGATAACATCTCTTTATCTATAGGAGATCACGACATGTCTCTCCCACTCCTGTACTCGAAGCAGTCACCAGTAAACATACTTGGGAGGGACATAAGGAGCAGGTTGAACATGACAATCTCCTTCACGAGAAGGGCATAATTTGCTCTACACCAGGAATTAACATGCTCACAGCAGGACAAATACTGCAGGCTTACTGTGGCCAAACAGTGGCCTGGGCTGAGCCTGTAGATGCAGAGATCTTTCAATATGGGACAGACATGGCAATTGCATGGTTGCCTGGATTTGAGGGCAAAATTTGGAGGAGACCAGCAGCATACTTATTCAGACCAGAGACACCAGCAAGTGAAATTGGGGGAAAATGATTTCAGTGAGCATCGAGAGCATTATGGCAACTGCTGACTACATTGCAGTACATGCCAAGGACAGGGAGTTGAGAGCTTGGAGAGCGTAATAGCACTGGCAGAGGGATGCAGGCTTACACAGGTGTCTGATGAGGAGCTCTTCTCAGACGACAATGGAGAAGGAGAGATGGTGTTTGGGATGAGCATTAACATTCGGTTGAAGGTAACATACAGGCAAGTGGCACAGAAAATGGCAATGGCACTCGAGGCACCTGCCCCTACACCAGTGCCGTTTTACGAGGAAGACATGGCAGCTGTACCAACATCACTGTGGACCACCAGTCCATATGACATTGGCTGCATCAAGAGCATTGGTGGCGTAACAATAAAATTGAAGAAAGGAGCAATGCTACCAAGAGTGAAACAATACCCACTATCAAAAGAGGCAGATGAGGGCATATATGAAACAATAACTGCCCTAATAAACAATGGTATACTAGTACCATCAGAATCACCTTGCAACACTGCTGTGTACCCTGTATGCAAAGCAAAAGGAGGGTCTTGACGTTTTATCCAGGACCTAAGGCCCTTGAACCACATTGTAGAGGCAGAGTACCCCATAGCAGCTAACCCGGCTACCATACTATGTGGGATCCCAGCAGAGGCATCACGGTTTACCGTGATTGACCTCAAAAATGCTTTTTTCTCAATACATCTGCACCAAGACTCACAGGATCTGACAAGCTTTACATACCGCAACACAAAATGGAAACACACAAGGTTGCCGCAAGGGTACTGTGAGTCACCATCCATCTTCAACAGAGTGATACAAATGGATTTGGGAAACATCGAGATGGAGAGCACGGTGCTGCAATACGTAGATGACATCATCATTTGCAGCACCACAGAAGAAAGGTGTAGGAAGGACTCAATTAAGATGCTCACAGTGTTGGCTGAGAAGGGGTACAAGGTAGACAAGGAAAAGCTACAGTACTGCCAAGAACAAGTACTCTACATTGGTCAGCTCATCTCACATAATGGAAGGAGCATTGCACCACAAAGGGCACAAGCAATAACGAACACATCACAACCACAGACAGTGAGAGAACTGCAGCAGTTTCTGGGCCTATGCAACTACTGCAGGGCATGGGTTTTTGATTACAGCTCATACATAGGACCCCTGCTCGAGGCCCTCAGGGAGGCACAGAAGGGGGACAAAAGGTTGGGGTGGACAAGAGAAATGAAAGAAGTATTTGACGAATTAAAACACGCCATCTCAACAGCACCAGTACTAGCCACTCCAACCTATGACCATCAATTTTTTATCTTCTTACATTGCGACTCAGCAGTAATGAAGGCAGTACTGACACAAATGACAAGCATGGGACAAAGCCTGTAGCATTTTACAGCGGACACCTGGATCCTGTCATGTTAGGTCACTTCCCTTGCGAACAGAGTTTGACCGCCACAGCATTTGCGGTGGAAAAATCATCATCCATAACGATGGGGTGCCCCACCACACTATTTGTGGAACACGCCCTCTTTGCAATATTGAACAAGCCCAAATTAACATTGACCACACAGAGAGCATCAGGCTACGAAATACTTTTATCTAGACCAGAATTAACAATTGTAAGGTGCAGCAATGTAAACCCAGCCAGGTTTATAGCGGAGGTAGTTGAAGAAGGTGACTATGCACATGATTGCAAACAGGCCATCGAAATTTACTCCAGCACAAGAAAGGTCGAGGAAAATGCCCTAGAGGGGGGGAGATAATGTACATTGATGGGTCCTCAACAATTGACCAGAATGATGGGGTTAGAAGGACAGGAGCAGCAGTGGTTAGGCTGACAGAGGATTGGATGTATGTACCAGTAAAATGTGTACAGCTGCCGCAATATTACTCGGCCCAAGCGGCAGAACTAGTGACCCTGATCCTGGCACTAAAAGAGAGCTATGATAAAAGAGTAACAATATATTCAGACAGTGCATATGTCACATCAACGGTACACTCAGGATTAATAAAATGGCAACGAAGGTGTTTCAGAAGAGCTGATGGTACCCAATTACAACATGCCCTACTACTTGCTGAACTGATTGAAGCAATTAATGACTCTAGGGAAAAAGCCTTGGTGAAGTGTCAAGCACACACTAACGGGGATGACCTTATCTCAAAAGGAAATGAAACAGCAGACGCACATGCCAAACATGCTGCATACTTTGGTGAGATGTGGACCCTCCCAGAAAAACAGAAAAACAAGAACATAAAGGGAGGGCAGGAGCAAAACAGATGCTAATGAAGGAGGGATACACTCACATCCCTAAAACACAGATAATGGAATTACAGGCAGCAGCACCCATGGCGGAAAAGGAGCACACACAGGAAAGGAAGTGATTGCAGCACGAATAAAGGAGGCATGGTTCTGTCCTGAGTTAAATTCACATGTTGCAAACTTTATCAGCAAATGCTTAACATGTTAACAATCCACAGCCAGTCACACGCTGCAAGTGATAAAAGGTACTATACCCCAGCCAGAAGGACCCTTCCTGCACCTGCACATTGACTACGTTGACATGATCAATGTATGTCAAGGCCACAGATACATGATTGTAGTAGTATGCCCATTTTCGAGGTGGATAGAGGCTGGGCCCTGCTCTCATGCAGACACCTTCAGAGCAGCAAGATTTCTAGTGAGGGACGTTTTCCCGAGGTGGGGAGTTTGCAAAGTGCTGAGGTCAGACAATGGCCTGCACTTTGCAAACAAAATGTTTGAACACATAACTGCACTACTTGGCATCAAACACAAGTTTGCATGCGCATATCACCCGCAGGCTAACAGTGTTTGTGAATGCCTAAACGGCCTCCTGAAAGAAGAGATTGCAAAAATCCAACAGACTTCTAAGAAAAGCTGGTTGTACTTCCTCCCCTTGGCTCAGTTTGAGTTAAGGAATAGGCCAGGGTCAGATCACCACCTCACACCCCACGAGGTGGTGACTGGACGTCAGATGCGCCTTCCACTAACACCACCATCAAGGGCCTTGACTGCAAATGTTTTTGGTGATGAAATGTATCAATACGTGTCTTCCTTGATTACTAGTGTCGCCTTTATCTCTCAACAGCTCGAGCGCACGCGGGGCGGGTCGAAAACCACTGGACAAGAAGAAAAAAATGAGGAGCAAGGACAACAAGCTAACTGGACTATTGCGGAAGGAGACCACATTTTCCTCTGCAACTTCAATCGCAGGTGGGACAGCCCCAGATTTACTGGGCCCCACCAGGTGGAAGAAGTAGCTCCTCGAGCTGTAAAGCTCTGTGATAAGAAAGTGTGGAACCACTTACATGACGTCAAGCCCTACAAAGACCAGACCCGCCCTTGTGTTGATGACAGGGCCAACACAGCAACAACAATAACAAAGGACAACACAGCAGCAGCAACAAAAGATAATTGCGACTGTGCCCCTGACCCCTCCCCAACCACAGACTATAAAAACTTTGGACATTCGCCCACAGCCCACCCCATAGTCACGAGATCCGAGGTCACACAAAACCCTGCCCCAGCCAGCCCGCCCCTGCCACTACCTGAATAAAGGACATTTCCGAACAAATTGTTACGTTGCACCAAACTTGTAGACATGTGCATGTTCTCTCTCTCTTTTTTGTTTCGCACATGCAGGTATTGCGCAGAACTGTTTATGTATAAGAAAAGTGAAGAGGCTAACATTGCGTTTTGGCGAGGGGTAAATGCTACCCACAGACGATAACATCCCTGAAGCTTTGTCACATCAATTTGTATACTCTACAAAAAGACCAAAATATTTAAAGAAGAGAAGGATACGTGTATATTAAAACACGTTCATTTTGGCCATGGAACAATCATTCCCACATCTCCACGAGCACTTACCAGCTCTGAGAGATAGGTCACTGAGATTAGCGTGGGAACAGCTTTTTCGCCTGGACATTAAAGGACTACCTGATAGGGAGAGCTTGATAACTAACACCTTAACGCATATTTTTTAGAAATTTTGAGGCGGGCACCTATAACATCACCAAGAATTAGCTGCAGGACCGCAGCAAAGGTAAGCGCAAAATGCCAGTGATATTAGCTATTGTAATAACAATTGTAGGAGTGTTGGTCATCACTGATCTACTTGCTGCCTCTGTCTGGCAGACATACATGCTTCTCGAATTATGGCTGCACCTAAAACTAATCTACCCCCTCCCATAGCTGCAACAGGTACGGTGTCAGGTGGTACAAGTAACACAAGAGATAATGGGAATAGGGTTAAATGGAGCACATACAGAGATAATAATGGGATTGACACATATCTCACAGATTCATCACACATCACGAACAACATGTGGTATCAGCACATGTTCAAAATTGGTAAGCAGACAACTAAGGACAACTGCTATGTGTGCTCATTGATCACATTCGCCATGAGCGCATCAAGGACGTTTGTAGCTACTGAAGTACCGGCAAGGACAGTTAAATGCCTGATATATATGGCACTGTTCCAAACAAAAGGACAATTTAAAGGGACAGTGGTATCATTGCAATGGAAGACAAGAGACTCATACCCACATGAAAATAACTTCATCAAAATACTTAAGATGTACAACAGCTACCACCTACACACTCAAGGGTTCAGACACATAACGGATGGCCCTGAAAAAGGAGAGACGAAGAAAGTAACTTTACAATACCTGCCGTGTGATTGGTATGCAAGTGAAATTGCTGGTGAACAAGGTTGCTGGGAAAGAGCTCTCATTGTAATATATGGAAAGATATACACAAATGAAGGATGGACAGACAGAGTGGTGGGGAGCAATATGGTAACTAATGAAAATGCGAACTCAATAAACGAAACAAACCACAAGTGTTGGATGGAGTGGGTAAAAAGTGTACCACTGTTAACATGGCTGGAGAAAGATGAAGATCCAATAACTATACTACCTCTAACTGCATCCACACTGTGCTATCAACAGAGCGGCGATGTTGATGTTGGGAATAACAACAACTGTAAAAGTACAATATTGATACCAGAGGGGGGTGCCGGCACAGCAGTTCTAATGGACCACTATTGGGCCTGCGGCGATAGAGCATACCACACATTACCTCCATCATGGAATGGCATATGCACTATGGTACACATCAACGTACCATCTCTGGTTGCGCCTCAGAAACATGTCAACATGGCCAACTTCCCCAAGATGGACGAAGGAAACAAAAGGAGGAAAAGATCTGTGACGTTTAAAGAAAGTGACGAGAGCGACGACACAAACATTCTGTCAAGAGTGAGAAGACAAGGAGAACCACTGACGGGAAACTACCTGTGGGGAAGATCAGAAACAGCTCTCACTGCCATTCCACCAGAACACAGACTATTTAGCAGAGCAGCAATGTTCTTCTAATCAATAATACACCCAGGACTGCAGGCATATGCAAATGCAAAGTGGCTCCAGATAACCCGATGGGAGCTAATGATGACAATTAATTCCACCGTCAATGGATTTAATGCAATAAAAAAATAACTGAGGGCGGTACGTATGGTAGCCCTACAAAACAGATATATGCTAGACCTCCTCACAGCAATGGAAGGAGGAGTTTGTGCAAAAATTGGACAATCATGTTGCACATTTAACCCTGCTAATGACGCAGACAATGGAACACTTACTGAAGCAGTATCACAACTTGCCCTGATGCACTTGAAATTGGTTGAAGAAAGTAAAGGAGTGAAGAAAGATGACAGCTGGTTCTCCTTTTTATGGTCATGGATGCCCTCATGGCTGTCAGATGGACTGAGTTGGCTGTTTATTAGTATGAATGGCTGTGTTAATTGGAATGAGGGCTTGGAAGGCAAGAAAAGAACGTACAACGGATGAGATGATGGAAATGGTCTGCATGCACGCCCTGCTACCAGCCGAAGACGATGACAAACACACGGACATGATTATACAAGAAAGAGAAAGGTTGCGCAAACAGATACTTGAAAATCACCTTGACCCGCCATCTGTGAAGGTGGAGAACCCGAGGAACCCAAGGAGCTATGTTGGAAGATGGGTATATTGTAAACCCGGCGGCGGATGTGTTTATATGTACTGGTCATTTGAAGATCATGTCAACCACTATGGAAACCTGGCTGGAATAACGAAAGTATGGAGAGTAAGAGGAGATAAGGAGAAGGATGATTCTGTGGTCGACAAGTCGACAAGAGGGGGGACTGAAGTGAGAGAATGGGATAACACCCTCCCCACGATCTCATCCAGACCATGGCCTAGGGGATCACGGCCCAGGCACCCCCCATGAGAGGAATGTGCTTATTTACCAGATGACAAAGTACCGTGCTTCAAAAACATGCATATACAAAGAATATGCCCACTAGCACGCCCGGTCAAGCCGACGCCTGCAATATGGATCAGCTCGACTAGAACAACAGCCACAAGTATTCACATCGTTAGAGATGCCATGACGACATAGCCAACAGACAAGAACACACGTGCCACCATGCACACTGGTCACTCACACACCAACCAACACGAAGAATATACTCAGTGCTATTGTCAGGAGTAGGGTTGGCCTAAGGCCAGGTACTATTGGAGTTGTGGGGCCAGGGACCTTGAAGAAGCCCATTTCCAGAAGGGTACTGTACTTTAAAGGGCTGCTATGCCCTTTCTGCAGACAAAATACGGCTGCAAACTACAAATCCCAGCGTTTGACTCGCCAGGACTACAATCCCCAGCATGCTTTGCGGGTTCGGGAGCCAATGGGAAGCCGCGCTGGGTGTGGCTCGCGAATGCCCATGCACAAGCCCCGAGGCACGGGGCTTGTGCTCGAGACGCCGAGGAGAGAGGACGTAAGCCCAGCAGCTCCCCGGAATCCATACGCGAGGGGCCTAGAGCCTCAGGAACAACGATCCGGCCCCTCGCTGACACAAGGTAAGTGCCGCTCAGCCCAGGCAGAGTCTGGGATCCTTGGGGAAGCGCAGGGGGCATAGCCCGACCCCTCCCAGAGCCCCTGCGTATCACGTAAAAGCTAAGTGGGCGGATTCACGGGAAAGCCATATTTGCTAAAGTGAAGGAAGGAAGTGTGCATGGTTTCACGTGCATTCGTCTCATGGGAAAATGCCGGGAGGGCGCGTGAGATGAAGGAGCACTAGCTGGGGGAACCCGGTCTGAGGAAAGGCCGCGTTTTGACCACCCGGTCTGAGGGAAGACCGCGTTAAGGGGCAATTATAAACTCGAGGCTTGATAAGCCACGTGCGGCAGCGCACCCCAAGATTCGTGGAATATTTATGTTAAAACGCTGAATGCGTGTTGTGAGAGTTTGTGAGAGAGTGTGAGACCAGCAGAAACGTAAGACATACACTAATGCTTGTCCTTTGTTTTCTTTTAGTTTGAGCCTGATTCGAACCCGAATCTCGGACTGCAAGGACGTGGCACAGGACTTGACAGCCCTTGCAGGACAGGACTTCAAAGACTAAAGCAAAAGCTAAGTGTGCTAATGCATGTGACTGTGTTCATGAAAATGTAAATGGGCTAATGTCAACAATTGTTTGTTGCTAATCCTGGTATGCTGCTGTAGTGCTCAAAGGAGCACCTTCATGTTTGTTCTAAGGGTAAGGTGAAGGTGACAACACCTTTACATGTAAAGGTGTTATGGCAGTTCCATCAGCCAGTTTGAGAAAAGTGTGCAGACATCGTTTACCCTAACATCCCCAGTCCCATCCATAACCTCTTCCCAACCCTCAATCTGGTTATCCTAAAATCCCTCTACCTATCCACTCATCGAGATCCTAACCCTCCTTCCCCGCTCTGGTTAAAGAGGTCTGTGTAAGCTCTGTCTTGCAGGCACTGAAACCATTGAGGGGGTGGTTGGTACTACGTCGCTCCTGCGCCTAGGACCTGAGCATCTCTGACAGAAGCACAAGCCCACGTAACATTCAGGCGCCTGAGTGGTGTAGCCAACCCCCATCACCATTATGGAAGAGATCGCCAAGGTCTTGCAGGACCTACAAAGCGAACTAGCGGCATCCAGACAAGACTATGCCACGCTGTCAGCGCAGGTACGTAGTTTGGCCGCATAAACAGCACCTTTGCCGGGTCACGCACCAGTACAGGTGCAAGTCACCCCAGAGCCCATGATTCCTCTGGCTCCGCCTGAGCGGTATGCAGGAGACCCGCAGAAATTCTCTACCTTTATTACGCAATGCCGCCTCCATTTCCTTACGAAACCGGCAGCGTTCCGTTCCAATCAGTCTAGGACTGCATTCGTTATCTCCTATCTCACAGGAGATGCTGCAGCATGTGCAAACCCCCTAGTCCAAAAGGACAATACTATCCTATATGATTGGGACGAGTTTCTCCGTGAATTTGAGAAAATATTCAATCGTAGGGCTGCCACCCTGTGTAAGGATCGGGAGTTGCTGACATTGAGGCAGGGAAGTAAGGAACTAGTGACGTATGTCACTCAGTTCAACCGATTGGTAGCCGAAGCCGAATGGCCACGCGAGAAATGCATGTCCCTATTTTATCAGGGATTGAGGGATGATCTGAAAGATCTTATTGCCCAAGTTGACCCCCAACCCCGAGAATGCTCGGATATGATTGATCTGGCGATGAGGTTGGATCATCGTCAGGCGGAGCGACGGGGGGATAGGAAGAAAGGGGAGTCACGTCCAGCGGCAAGGTTTGACCAATTTAAAGGGACACGAGGGTCAATGGACAAGTCCGAAGGAGACGAGCCGATGCAAATTGGGTCAGTTCGAGGTCCCCTATCAAAGGAAGAAAAAGAACAAAGGAGAAAAGATGGTGTATGCATGTACTGTGGGAAGTCCGGACACTTTGTTCGTGAATGCCCCACAAAGCCCAAGACTCAGGGAAACGCCTCGGCTCGTCGGTAGTGGGGGTCACCCGGCCGAGCCTGACCGATTGTAGGGCCCCAATAGAAGGTTGTCCCAATTTTGCCCCACACATTTTGGTAAGGGGGTGTCTTGGTTTTCAGGGTATATCAAAAGAGGTCACCATGTTGATTGACTCGGGGGCAACGGGTAACTTTATAGATATCCAGTTTGCGGCCAGGTTGGGTATCCCTATCCAGCAAAAGGCAAAACCTGAGCCCGTACGCGCGGTTGATGGTACACCTCTATGCTCGGGACCCATTACACATAACACTCATTTAGTGACCCTGAGTTGTGGTATTGGGCATTGGGAATACATTGCCTTTGACTTAATTGCTGCCCCGCAGTTCGGCCTTATCTTAGGGTTACCTTGGTTGAGAAAACATGATCCTCAGGTTTGTTGGACCTCCGGCTTGGTAAAATGTAGCTCTCCTTATTGTCGGGAACATTGTGAACAGCCGGTGGCCGCGGCCTTCCAAGTCGCAGGCATTACCGGTGTTCAACCCGAAGCGCGCTTAGAAGAACTACCCACAGAATACTCAGATTTTGTAGACGTCTTCAATAAGAAAGCCGCTGAAACTCTGCCCCCACATCGGCCATTCGATTGCCGGATCGATCTTGAGCCAGGGGCAACGTTACCATGGAGCCGTATATACGCCTTGACCGAGGCTGAAAACAAACACCTTCGGGAGTATATAACAGCCAACTTACAAAATGGCTTTATTAGACACTCTAATTCGCCGGTATCTTCTCCCTTGTTCTTCGTACCGATGAAGTCCGGGGAACTCAGGACTTGCATAGATTACCGCGGGGTGAATCGGATAACCATCAAAAACCGTTACCCACTTCCACTCATCCCCGTCCTTCTAGATCAGGTTAGGGACGCGGTCATCTATACTAAGCTGGATCTTCGTGGGGCTTTCCATCTTGTGCGGGTGCGCAAAGGTGACGAGTGGAAAACCGCCTTCCGAACAAAATTCGGATTGTACGAATATCAGGTTATGCCATTTGGTCTCTGTAACGCACCTGCTGCCTTCCAGCATTTCTTAGATGAGGTTCTTCGGGAATATTTGGACGTATGTGCCGTCGTATACATCGATGACATCCTCATTTATTCTCATAGCCTAGAAGATCACGTCCAGCATGTACGCGCTGTCTTACAAAAGTTAAGAGAGTACCATCTATATGCCAAGCTAGAGAAATGTGAATTCCACCGTACTACCGTGGAATTCTTGGGGTACTACCTTACTCCGACAGGCGTACAAATGGATACAAAAAAGGTGAGGGCCATTCTTGATTGGCCCCCGCCAGCCAATGTCAAAGACGTACAATCCTTTCTGGGATTTGCAAATTTCTACAGACGGTTTGTCAAGAATTTCTCTGAGCTGGTTACTCCGATCACAAGACTTCTGCGCAAAGGCTGCCCATTTATTTGGGACGCCTTGGCTGAGCAGGGATTTCAACGGCTCAAGAAGGCCTTTACTGATGCACCGGTATTGAAACATCCGGACTTG
This sequence comes from Ambystoma mexicanum, assembly GCF_040938575.1. Taxonomy (NCBI): domain Eukaryota; kingdom Metazoa; phylum Chordata; class Amphibia; order Caudata; family Ambystomatidae; genus Ambystoma; species Ambystoma mexicanum. The sequence goes on along the minus strand of NC_090929.1, from coordinate 1,437,872,950 downwards.
TCCCAACCATTTGTGGTGGAAACGGACGCTTCCAGCTATGCGCTGGGAGCCGTTCTGTCCCAACGCGAGCCTCAGACGGGCCTCTTACACCCAGTAGCCTACTATTCGAGGAAACTGCTTCCAGCAGATAGCAGATAGGGAACTATTGGCCATAAAGGCAGCCTTTGGCGAATGGCGGCACTACTTGATGGGGGCACGTCACACAGTGACGGTTATTATCGACCATCGCAACCTTCAGTTTATTAGGACTGCCAAGACCTTGAGTCCGCGTCAACTGCGTTGGGCCCAATATTTCGCAGAGTTTGATTTTATTATCACATACAGACCTGGAACGAACAATCGGAAAGCTGACATTTTGTCCCGCTATCCAGACAAGGTCTCTGAGGAAATAGAAACTGTACCTCGGCCAATAGTCTCTCCAGCACAAATAGTGGGTTTAACCGCCGACACTTTTGAGAGCATCCAAAAGGAGCTTTCCATTCATGACCTTCATCAATGGTGCAAACTGGATCCCAAGCACACCATTAAGGATGGGCTCCCGTATCATGGGCATTCTTTGTATTTGCCTACTATACCCTTACGGGAAAAAGCGATGTCGTGGTGCCATGATTCCTCCCTAGCGGGTCATCCCGGTAGGGCAAAGACTTTAGAATTGGTAGCAAGACATTTCTGGTGGCCAAGATGGCGGCTTGATGTTCAGCAATATGTGCAACAGTGTGCAATTTGTGCCCGGAACAAAGCCGACCATCAAAAACCAGCGGGCCTCTTACGTCCCCTGCCGACACCTACTACACCATGGCATACAGTCAGGATGGACCTCATAGTCGAGCTCCCACAAGTGCAAGGCTACACCTCCATACTGGTGGTGGTAGACACCTTTTCAAAAATGGCTCATTTCATCCCCTGTAAAGGGGTTCCAACAGCCAAGGAAATTGCAGATTTATTCTTGCAAAATGTGGTTCGCCTTCATGGCCTTCCATGCCGTATAATCACAGACAGGGGTCCGCAGTTCACTTCCAGGTTCTGGCGTGAGTTTTGCAACATCATTGGAATGGAAGTTCGATTATCCTTGGGTTATCACCCTGAGACGGACGGCCAAACCGAACGTGTGAACCAAGGACTAGAACAGTTCCTGCGTTGCTTGGCCGCGGGACGAGAGACGACCTGGGTTCAACACACTTGGCTAGCAGAATTGACATACAACAATGCTGTGCACTCTTCCACGAAACGATCCCCGTTCTTCTGCTTGTATGGAAGACATCCACGGATTTTACCTTTATCCGTCGCAGCAGAAACGGAATTGCCTACATTGGCAGGACAACGGATCGGAATAGAGCAGGTTTGGAAGGAGGTGCAGGATAAACTCGTAAAAGCCAAAAATACATACAAAAAGTATGCCGATAAACACCGACGTGCCAGCCCAGTGTATCATAAAAACGATCTGGTATGGTTGTCCACCCGAAACTTACGGTTAGAAGGGCCCAGAAAATTACAACCCCGCTATCTAGGCCCATTCAGTATAGAAAAAGTGATCAACCCAGTGGCGGTTCGGCTAGCCCTGCCACCCCAGATGAAAATTCACCCTACTTTCCACACGTCACTGTTGAAACCAGCCCCGCCTGACGCGAACATCCAAAAAACACCCCCGGTACTCATACAAGGGGAACCCGAGTATGAAGTTCGAGCTATTCTGAATTCAAAAAAATTAAGGGATGGCCAAGTCTATTATTTGATTGACTGGGTGGGGTACGGGCCTGAAGACCGCTCCTGGGAACCCTCACGCCATGTGCATGCCCCACGGTTGCTGCGCACTTTCCACAAAAACCACCCCGATAAATCAGGAGGACCTGCCTTCGTTGGGAGGGGGAGTGCTGTCAGGAGTAGGGTTGGCCTAAGGCCAGGTACTATTGGAGTTGTGGGGCCAGGGACCTTGAAGAAGCCCATTTCCAGAAGGGTACTGTACTTTAAAGGGCTGCTATGCCCTTTCTGCAGACAAAATACGGCTGCAAACTACAAATCCCAGCGTTTGACTCGCCAGGACTACAATCCCCAGCATGCTTTGCGGGTTCGGGAGCCAATGGGAAGCCGCGCTGGGTGTGGCTCGCGAATGCCCATGCGCAAGCCCCGAGGCACGGGGCTTGTGCTCGAGACGCCGAGGAGAGAGGACGTAAGCCCAGCAGCTCCCCGGAATCCATACGCGAGGGGCCTAGAGCCTCAGGAACAACGATCCGGCCCCTCGCTGACACACGATAAGTGCCGCTCAGCCCAGGCAGAGTCTGGGATACTTGGGGAAGCGCAGGGGGCATAGCCCGACCCCTCCCAGAGCCCCTGCGCATCACGTAAAAGCTAAGTGGGCGGATTCACGGGAAAGCCATATTTGCTAAAGTGAAGTAAGGAAGTGTGCATGGTTTCACGTGCATTCGTCTCATGGGAAAACGCCGGGAGGGCGCGTGAGATGAAGGAGCACTAGCTGGGGAACCCGGTCTGAGGAAAGGCCGCGTTTTGACCACCCGGTCTGAGGGAAGACCGCGTTTAGGGGCAATTGTAAACTCGGGGCTTGATAAGCCACGTGCGGCAGCGCACCCCAAGATTCGTGGAATATTTATGTTAAAACGCTGAATGCGTGTTGTGAGAGTTTGTGAGAGAGTGTGAGACCAGCAGAAACGTAAGACATACGCTAATGCTTGTCCTTTGTTTTCTTTTAGTTTGAGCCTGATTCGAACCCGAATCTCAGACTGCAAGGACGTGGCACAGGACTTGACAGCCCTTGCAGGACAGGACTTCAAAGACTAAAGCAAAAGCTAAGTGTGCTAATGCATGTGACTGTGTTCATGAAAATGTAAATGGGCTAATGTCAACAATTGTTTGTTGCTAATCCTGGTATGCTGCTGTAGTGCTCAAAGGAGCACCTTCATGTTTGTTCTAAGGGTAAGGTGAAGGTGACAACACCTTTACATGTAAAGGTGTTACGAAAATTCCATCAGCCAGTTTGAGGAAAGTGTGCAGACATTGTTTACCCTAACATCCCCAGTCCCATCCATAACCTCTTCCCAACCCTCAATCCGGTTATCCTAAAATCCCTCTACCTATCCACTCATCGAGATCCTAACCCTCCTTCCCCGCTCTGGTTAAAGAGGTCTGTGTAAGCTCTGTCTTGCAGGCACTGAAACCATTGAGGGGGTGGTTGGTACTACGTCGCTCCTGCGCCTAGGACCTGAGCATCTCTGACAGCTATGACGTAGCGGACTGACATACCCACGGACATGCATCATTGTTATTTTTCACATAGGCCTTCTACAGCACCGCAGAAACGCAAGATGCCCGAAGAGGTTGTGTATATGCTTGCCGATGCTTTCTTGCTACCTACCACTATGAAGATGCCACCATGTATATCTAATGCTGCGTATGACACTCTGTCACCCTGCGACCCCCACGATATGGATTATGTACCGCCACCCACGGACTAGGCCCAAGAAGGCTGCAAGCAAGAGTCCCCAGGCAGGATCCTCGCAAAAGAAAATCCTCTCAGAACGAAATGCAAGTGCTGACCAAGCAGAACGAGCCCCAACGAAAGCCCGCAGCCAAGGCCACGATGTTGCAACCAGCATGCCGCGCGCCCAGCGCCAAGGTTATACCTACAGGTGCCAAGCCCTCAGAGACAAAATACAAAATCTAATGCTCATAATTCTACTCCAGCTACGGTCTCCCCACACGTGACTAAGCCGAACTGACAAGGTGCCAAGCCTACGAGACAGAGAACCGCCAGGGTCCCACGTCTGGGACACAATCTGCAACAACGAAGCAGCAAGCTGGACACCTACAGCGATGGGAAAGACCTGCGCACCAGCCCGTAAGCAGACCTGTCCATTGTCTGCACAAACACATAGTTGCACATTGTTGCTAATGTTAGGTGCACCGCAAGCTGGGAACGACGATGGTCCCAGGCTTGGGGGCTCATGGGAGAACCAATCAGAATATAGGGGGGCTCATCACTGACTCTATTACTCTTAGCCAATCACCAAAGTTCCCCTTGTAACAATTCCAATGTAACAACTGTTAGGGACAACCCAAGTGTACCACCTGACCCGTCCTCATCCACTAACATTTCTTCCCATAGGGGATCTATACCAACCCTACCACTCGGGGATCCAACCCAAAGTGGCGATAAGTTTTGTGATGATTTTGCCAGGCGACGCAAGTAGCGTGTCATACTGCTGTAACAAGGGCCTGCAAGCCCCGCTAACGACGAGAGCCACTCCGGATGCATACAGACTGAGCATATCCCTGCCATTACTCTAATAAACAGCAGTAGTTGCCTTGCTCCTTGTGTGTGTCTCATACTCCTTTGGGACGCGGGAGGAGTTGGGGCCTCCCCAGTCCCGGAGGTCCGCGGACGGCTCTGCCGGCACCCGGGAGATCACCCCGACAGAGTGGAATATTCCAGAAGGGTACAAGTGTGCCAACCAATTATAGAGGGCCATGTAGCAAAGAGCCTTATAGCTTGAGAGTCAATGGAATGCTGTGTATTTGATGAAAATGAAGATAACTTGCACTAGCGGTGGGTGGTATAGTTGTCCACCTGACTATAGAGACCCAATCATAATCCTATCCCCCATAGAAAGTATACCTAGATGTCCCTGTAGACCAACCATAATCCCAGATAAGTTTTCTTAGTTTGCCACGTAGTATGACGTCAATGATGGCAAGTTTTTGCTATAAAAGTGTATTTTTTCATGTAAAACATTGAGAGATATGCTTTGAGATGTCCGTTGATGTCCGTTGTACTCCCTTTTTAGACAACTGATATTAAAACAGCTATGTTTTGCTAACTTCCTGAGTCGGCCTTATTATGATGTAAGAGTAAATTCTGCATCCCCATGTATTCAATAAAGCGTTATCTCATTAAAAAGGCCTACGGGTTCATGTGGTATCAGAGATAAGATGGTTAGACCCATCAACCAGTAAGTTTACAGTATTTTGGATGATCGGACACCCTCTGCCATCTAGCCGGAAGATCGAGAGGCTTCCTGTGGAGAGCGGCCGGTATAGAATTCTTGCGAGAAAACTCGATATAGGTGGGAGGGGTCCCCCTTTGACGAAATCCCACCTGGTTTCCACAGGCGCCTTGTAGATGGAAGGTGAAAGTGGCTGATTGGAGGAGGGGAGACGATTCCGAAGGCCTTGAGCTGAAGAGTGAATGGTGAATAGACTGAGGGGAATGGCAAAGCAAGGGGATGGGATTGTGATAATGAAGAAAAGTAACAGGAGTTGTTTAAAGTATAACGAAGAGTGTTTACAGTAAAACGAACAGCGTTTCCTACTTCAAGGTAGGTCTAGAACGAATAATTTCAAACCCCAATAGGGGTATAAATAAGCGGCACATAAACAGGTTTATGGTAGGGAATGACTCAAACTTCAATCAGTGTATTTCAGGGGCTAGGTAAAAAGGAGTACCATAGTATATATGTAAAAAGAGTCAATTAGTTTGTCTGTTTGTGTGATGTGTATTGAAAGAAAAAGGTGTCAAAGAGCAACAAGAATAAGCTGTGTAAAGTTGAAGTAGAGATAAAAAGTTATTGCCTATTTTAGGTCATTTACGGCGCTGACCGAAAAGTAGGTTGAGATAATTGAGAAATAGAGGCTTTGAGCGGCGAAATTTGGAGCATGCTCATATTTGTTGTTTTTCTGAAATATATCTGTGTAAACGATGGTAAGTATTGATGGTCAATTGGGACTTATCACAATGGGAGATATTACTCCACTGATGCATAAAATTTTCATGCCATGGCCACAAGGGGAATCACTGTCAAAGGCAGTATTATAACACATGACCACATACTTGCACGCTGAGTACACAGGGAAGAAATTGGAGAAAACGTTAGCTATTTTAGAGCGATGGAAAATGTACCAGGAGGAGCGGGAGGACCCGACGCCTGAGGAATGGCTGCTTAGCCACCATGAGGAGGAACGTGTCGAGCCTTCTGCTCCCCTTACCTCACCTGAGGTAAATGGCGATAGTACAAAAAACGTAGGATTGTATTCATTAAAGGAACTAAAAGTGGCGACAGGGAAGAGTAATCCAATATATGAACCGCCTGCTTATAACAGTGACGATAGTCCAGAAGACACTAGAAGAAAGGACGATAGCTTTAAGATCTTACAGAAGGAGTAGAAAACCAAATATCGAATGTAACCACAGACATAGAACAAGAGATTAAGAGATGGAAAGGAGAAAAGGATGAAGCTGACAAGGTAATGCTCGTACAGAAAGAATGTATGAGTGGACAAATATTGCTCAAGCTCGATGGGAAAAGTATTGAGGAAGTTAGGCAAAGAGAAGATCAAGACGAGCAGGACAGAAAAGACAGGGAACCAGAAAAGTGACTGAAAGAGGATGAATATAAGCGAAAGAGTAGGCAGATGTGAGAACAGATGTATCAGGAAGAACAGCAGAAGAAAGAAGAAAGGGTGGAGGAGCAAAGGAAATATGACAAAAAGCAGAGAGCAATCGAAGAACGAGATAGGCAAGAAAGGAAGAGAGAAGAAGAGGAAGCGAATAAATGAAGGGATAAAAGGATTCAACGACGATGGGAAGAAGAAGAGCATAGAATGAACGAAAGAAGGGAGGAGAAAAGACAAGAAGTGGAAAGAGTTAGATGGGAAGCGAGAAAGCAAAAAGAGTAAGATGAAAAAATGGAGTGAAAAAAGTAGACAGAGGGAGAGCGATATTAATCTCATTCAGAAAGAGTCAATGGAACCGAGTCCAGTTATATCATGGGTCACTATAGAGGAGTTCCGTCCACTAGAGGGAGCAATATTGGGCCATTTAAGGTAGCCCTAGAAGAGAATTTTGACATAGGGAGCATAGGAGATAGGATTGATAAAGCCTATGAACACTTGATAGAAGGTAACAAATTGGGAAGCCGAAGGAAGGGAGATCAGTCCCTGGTCTTCCAATCACAAAGTGAAGAAAGATACCCGTTCAGTCTTGAGCATAGAGCCTTGTCCTTAGACAGGCTGACTTTAAATAAGGGTGAAGGGGATGAGAGCTATAGTAGCTGTGGGCTAGATATATCAGACGAAGAAAGAGAAACCTTCCATGGGGAAGAGGGAGGATGTGCATGCAGTCACAAAGGATGTATGCCGACAGACAAGGAAGTGAGATGGTCTGATCTAGAGCAGCCTAAAGACAGGACGCTAGATCCCATGGTGTATCCAGAGTAGGGGTGTACCGAACTTCGGCTTTGAGTATGTATTCGGCCAAATTCCGGCTGAAAAAAAGCTATTCAGCTCTGGCCGAATAGTTTCTAGCTATTCGGCTATTGCCGAATACTTTGACATTCTCATTTGAATACAATGCAACATGAACTCAGAAAGACAAAAATAGACATCAATTTGCAAAACTAAAGAGAATTAGACCAGACAAATTGCTATCACTCTGCTGAAAGATATGTTATATTGTGATCTGCTCTTTAAGGCATGTTTTGTTACAGATTCTTAGACAAAAGGTGCTCATCTTTTATACTTAGCCTGCAACAATACAGGAACATATTTTCTTTTGGCAAATGTGTATATGCAATGTGCACTTTTTTCAGTTGGAAAAAACAAACTGAAAGAAATGTGCATAAATACTTTCAGTTCCTGTCATGTCACTTCTCATTGCATACATCATAGTCCCCCCTTTTCTTTTTTAAAGGACTTGAGTCCTGAGTTTAACATTATCTGATATTTTATCAGGAAATTATAAGTTGCATATGTTTGTGTATTGACGAGAAAGAGTGGCTAGGATAAGTCAAAAGTGAGCAGCATTTGTTTGGGTGGGGTGAATAGTTGTGAGATGGAGTTCACGCATTTCAGATTTCCTCTTGACTTGTGTCCTGCATGAACCACTTTATACATTTCTATGTGAGCTGCAAATAAATGTTGAAACTTGACCACATCGACTTTGCAACTGGATAGAGAATGCAATGCATCTGATTGACAAAGGCAGCCTTTTGCATGTGTGAAGCCTCCTACTTTAACTGTCACTGAACATGCAACTATATTCTATACATTTGGTCCCTTCGTTTTGGTTAAATCTGCTTTATTTCTGGCTTTTATACTTTAAATAAAGATGCTACATTAATTACAATGAAGAGAAATAAAAGTATAGAATGCATTAAAAATGGTGCTTTATTTGTTTTTTTAATAAGTGTGTTTTTTGAAGTTTGGAACATGATTTATTAAATAAAGCAACTATTCGGCTTCATATTCAGTTTCGGCCGAATAGTTGACAAACTATTCGGTATTCGGCCGAATACTAAATATACTATTCGGTACACCCCTAATCCAGAGTTTCCTAAAGGATGACCACATAACAAGAAAGGAGAGTCACCACTATATGTGATTAGGCTGAGTTCATTGCCAGGTAGAAGGCAATCAGGAACCATTGTCGCCACTATGGATAGGCAGATGATGGAAGCTGATTGCGGGTTAGGATTCGCGCAGTGCCCCTTATTGGAGAAAGGAGGGAGCCAGACCACAGAATATTCCCTGGCCACAAATGGATAAGGATAGCTTCAGATGTAAACTTCCCAGTTTAACGGCGGGTGCAGGAAAATGGATCTATGAGCTAGAGGAAATGACAGGGGGAAATACTTTAGCAATAGGGGACATTGAGGGTTTCCTAGCAGCCATTCTTGAGAAAAGGACTGATGACATTTGGACAAGAGCAGGCTATTCAAGTGTCACGAAATAGAACACACTGCACGATGGAGCGCCATTTAACAATTGTAGCGCAGATGTCTGGAGAGCGCTTAAAGTGCAGTATCCTGACACATCTGACATGGGTGCAATTATGGTACATAAAATGAAAGATGACGAAGATTCGGTTGCTTACATTCAAAGTATTCAGGAATGGTGGACTCTTGAAACGCAAGAGTCATGCAGAAAAACAGTGGAAGTATTTTACCACATTTTATGTCAGGGATTGCCAGAACAAGTACAGAGACAGCTCAAGAAATTAGTGGGAATGGAAGCGAAGCCATGGGCAGAAATACAGTTGACCATAGTGCATCACTTTCGGCTGTTAGAGAAGAGAAATAGAAAGAAGGAAGATGCTAGAAAACTTGGGGAAGCCAAGTTAGTTCAGAAGAAATTGTCAAAGTACGCCATTGAAGGGGCAGTATTAACAAGCAGAGAAGGATTTGGAATGCCGCAAGCAGTGGGTAAATCGCAGGTGAATAATCAAAGCCAAATGGATCAAGGAGGGAATGGGTTTGTACCACGAGGTAGAGGAATGGGCTACAGAGGAACAGGTGGTTTTCAGAACAACCAAGGGGATTTTCGGAATATGCTGAGTGATAATCAGACTATGCAAGGAGGATTTAACCAAGGGGGACAACTCAGAAGACTTCCTCCTGTATGTTGGACATGTAAGATGACAGGGCAGATTGTGCGCATTTGTGGAAGCCAGGGGTATGTACAAAATGGGAAATTTTCAAGAGGGGGGACAGCTTATCCTCCAGCATATAGCTCACAAACTAGGGACAGGTTTGCCCAAAATCAAACAGTGTATCAAGCACAAGCGCCGCAAATGCAACAGGCTTTGCAATCACAGCAAGCACCATTGAATCCCCCACAAGGGCAGTCACAGCATGCACCCATGCAGATACAGGAGAATACAAACACGGGACAGTTATTGACACATAGAGCAGGGTGTGTCACGCTGCTGGGAGGAAGCCCTTTCACAGGTACGTGGATATGCATATATCCACAATACGACAGCTCACAGGGTGACTTTGTGTGTTCAGTACTATCAGTAATACCAAACCCCCAAGAAGAACCAAGGGTTGATGTGACGATAGGAGGCAAATCTTTTTCTTTTTTAGTAGACACTGGGCTACTCGTTCATGTATGAGAGATGGAAAATACCCAATGTCGGTAAATACCATGAATGCTCAAGGATTCTCTGGTGCTATGAGTCGAGTTCCTTTCACTGACGAATTGATAGGAGAGTGTGACATCTCTGTTCCATTACTGTATTCACAGCAGACACCAGTTAACATTCTTGGACGAGATTTAATGACGAAGTTTAACATGACAATTTATTTTACTGATGAAGGCATAGTGTGTTCCTCTCCAGGGATACATTATAGGAATGTGGGCAAATTTATATTGGCTTTTTCAGGGAAATGACTCTGCGAGGAATGCCACTGGAACCAGAAGTCTTTCTTTATGGGGTATGCATTTTGTTGACATGGGTAACCGGCTTAGTGGGAATAATTATGAGAATACCTGATGAATTCTTGTTCAGGCCACAGATATCTATCGACGAAGAGGGCGTACAGACTATTCCCCTAGAGTTAAATGCAGCCATGCTAAAAAAAACAGATGACGAGGGCAGGCCATGGAGAACCGTTATTGCCACTGGGGAAGGGTATAGACTGACATCACTGATGAAGACATGTTTAGAGATGGTCCGTCAGATGATGAAGTAATATTCAAGATGAGTATTACATATTGGATTAGAATAGAGGAAAGAGAGATCTCACAGGGAATGGTGATACTGAGGCAGCGTCCAGCATTTTTTGATGAAGATTTGGAAAAAGTATCAAACTCTTTATGGACTACAGGCCCCTATGATGTAGGCCTATTGAAGGGGTTAGGATGGTCAAGATAAAGTTGAAGCTAGGAGCAATTTTACCTCCAGCAAGACAGTACACAATGTGCCTCATTACGAGGTAGGCGGTAAGGGATTACCGGCACCGGTAAGGGCACCGGTGCCGGTAATCCCTTACCGCCCTACTACGAGTTCCCTTTGCGGGTCCTTCCTTAACGCCTGGTTTTACCATGCGTTAAGGACAGGACCCGCAAAGGGATACCGGGGTCAATAACGGTACCGCAATTTGCGGTACCATTATTGCCGCCTTCTCCCTTCCCATTGAGCCCTATGGGGGCTCAAATGGGAATGGGAAATGGGGAATGGCTCTGGTGAATGGGGAATTACTGGTCCCTCCGACCTGGGAATGGACCGGTATTGCTTGCTCCATCCACCAGACCGGAGTCGGAACGATTTTGGAGGCAGCCATGGCGCTAATAGCGCCATGGCTACCTCCAACCTCGTAATGAGGCCCAATGTCTCCATAGGCGGATGAGGGTATTGTTAAGACTATTTCAGCCCTGGTGGAACAAGGCATTTTAGTGACGTCCGAGTCAACGTGCATTACCGTGGTGTATCCTATCAAGAAATCAAAAGGGGGGGTCTTGGAGATTCATACAAGACATGAGACTGATTAACTAGATTGTAGAGGCAGAGTTTCCTTTATTCCTAATCCGACGACTATATTATGCAGTATCCCAGCAGAAGCACGATATTTTACAGTGATTGACTTGAAATATGTTTTTTTCTCAAGCCCGTTGCATAAGGATTCTCAAGACCGTAGGTCATTTACTTTTCGTCAAACGTGACTGAAAAGCATTTGTTTGCCCCAAGGGTACTGCAAGTCTCCATCAATCTTTACTACGGTCCTCCAGATGGACCTAGGCAATATTGATTTGAAAAGCGTTGTGATACATTATGTAGATGATATTTTGGTTTGTAGCACAACAGAAGATGAGCGCAGACAAGACTCGATTCAGTTAATGAGTATCCTGGCAGACAAGGGATATAAGGTAGACAAAGAGAAGCTTCAATATTGTCAAGAAGAAGTTCTTGTACATAGGCCAGTTGATCTCACATGAGGGAAAGAGGGTCACACCTGAGAGAGCTGAGCGATCATGAAAACAGCAAAACCGCACACAGTAAAACACATGCAACAGTTTTTGGGATTATGCAACTACGTTAGAGCAAGCGTGTTTGATTATAGTTCATACACAAGTCCCCTTTTTCAGGCTCTAAAGAAAGCACAAGTGAATAAGGAAAAAATAGAATGCACTGAGGAAATGGAGGAAGGGTTTGAAGAGTTGAAGAAAGCAATTTGTATAGCTCCAGTTTTAGGAATTCAGAATTATGATGAAGAGTTCTTTTAATTTTCGCATATGAATGGGAAAGTCATAACAGCAGTGCTTACACAGAGAACTACACTGGGGTATAACCTCTGGCATATTATAGTGGGATTCTGGATCCAGTTATGAAACTGCACTTTCCTTGTGAACAGTCACTGGCAGAAGCCGTGTTCACAATTGAGAAGTCTACCAGTTTTGTGATGGGGTGTTCCATGACACTCTTTGTGGAGCATGCTTTGTTTGCCATTTTGGAAAAACCTAAGGGTACACTGAAATCTCAGAGAGCTTTTATGTATGAGGTGGTTATATCAAATCCAGCAATTAAAATAGACAAGTGTAAAATAGGGAACCTTGCCACGTTTGTAGCTGAGCCTGTGGCAGAGGGTGAGCATGTGCATGAGGAATTCTACGATGACATCCCGCGCGTAAAGGTAAATGCGTTAGCAGTGGGGGAGATTCTCTTTATTGATGGTTCTTCGAAAATCGATCAAACTAGTGGGGAAAAGCATGCTGGCTCAGCTGTGGTGGGCACAGAGCAAGTGGTGAATTTGAGGTTGTTGCAAGTGCAAGACTACGGTCTCACTTTTCAGCGCAAGTAGCAGACTTGGTGGCGCTTATTGTCACTCTTAAGATACACGCAGGGCAGGAGGTGATGGTGTAAAGTGACTCAACCTATGTGACGTCAACTGTGCACGAAGGTCTAGCAAGTTGGAAAAGGAGGGGCTACCTCAGAGCGGATGTTGCTCCAGTGCAACACGCAGCATTATTGGACAGAATTATTAAGGCACTACAACTCCCAGTAGCCTTTGCAATAGTTAAATGTGCAGCACATAGTAAGCAAACTGACTTTATCTCTCTCAGGAACAAAGCCGCAGATGTAGAGGCCAAAAGGGTTGCATATTTGCCAGATATTTAAAGTTTTGATACTCCAGATGTAAAGGAGAAGGTAGTCACAATCATGATAGTTAATGATGGGTTTAATCATTTATCAATAACAGAGGTGATGGAAGTTCAGGGCAGTGCACCGCAGGAAGAGCAAGAGCCATGGAAATGAAGGGGGTGTTCTTTATCCACCTCCGAAGCATTATGGCGACAACACAGCACTGGAAAGCCGGTGATGCCAGTAGCATTGTTAAGGTTAGTGCTTGAACAGCTGCACTACCCTGCACATGTAAGTAGGGAAAGCCTCGCAGCAGCTATTGCCGAGGACTGGTTCATACCAAGCCTGTTAGAACACGTTGCATTTTATATAGTAAATTGCATCGCATGTCAAATGTTTACCGCTGTGTATACACTGCGAACGATCACAGGAGTGATTCCTCCACCAAATGGTCCTTTTCAGCATTTACATATCGATTATGTTGACATGTTGCAAGTATGTAGTGGATACATGTATATGATAGTGGTGGTGTGTCCTTTTTCCAGGTCTATTGAAGCAGGTCCTTGTACTCACCCTGATGCCGCTTGCACAGAGAAGTCTTTAGTCTGAGAAGTCTTTCCCAGATGGGGAGTGTATGAGGTGCTGAGATCCGACAATGGCCCCATGGCTGTGTTGTCTGCCCCTTGCACTATATGCATTAAGCAGCCTGGGTCAGACCACCAACTCACATCCCACGAGCTAGTGACAAGGAGGCAAATGAGAACGCCTTTGTCTCCTCCATCGAGGAGCAGAAGTAATGCCCAGGCTGCATAAATGTTAGGAAATGAGTTACGTGCTTATTTGACATGTATGACAGCTAGCATCTCTGTAATTTCAGATCAACTCAAACGTCAGGGCGGTCGGTCTCAGGATACAGATGAAGACCATTCAGCAACCAGAGCTTCGGAATTACTACCTGTACCTAGACTTTTTATTGGAGTTCCAGTCCTAATAAGGAATTTCACCAGGAAGTGGCATGGGCCCCGCTTTTGTGGTCCCTACTTGGTGGAAAACATTACTCCCTCAGCAGTGAAATTCCAAGGGAGACGCACTTGGATTCATTTGAGCGATGTAAAGCCATACGCTGATGAGACCGACACACCCACGACTATCGATTCGGATGCAAGACAAGGCGAAGCAGTTCAGCATGTGCAGACCCGATCGATGACGAGGAAGGACGACGCTAAGGTTGCTGCATAATAAATGCAAGTGTGCATTTGGAATGAGGCTCACCCCAGATACTCATATAGATATTATAGCAGGAGTGCAAACTCAGTTCTTGAGTCACAGGAAGCTTTTAAATTGCACTTTAGAAAGTGTTGACGTACTATAAATATGCCAAACCTAGAGCTTGAATTTGACGACTGGAAACATGAGCAGTTTCCAGACTTGTTCCTAACTGAGTTTTTGTTTGGTTAATTCAAATGCTCTTGACAGATGTTGATGCCTATAGGCTCCTTCTCGCTGTTTTTGTTTTCATTCTTCGGGCTTATCCTGCTCTTGTTGGGCGCATTGTTAATGTATTCACTTTTCTGCATGATCCTAAATATGACCCTGCAATCAGGAGGCTGCTTGTGCCAATAGTTAAACAGATCCTACAGTTACCTGACCATTTAACAGAGTTGTCTGATTAATAAGGGGTTTTCCTTCCTTAAAGCATTATACAGGCACAATGAGGAACATGAAACATGGTGCAGTTTTGAAAAGTGAGCAAACTCAATGACGTGTGGAAAATCGAAAATGGTGGTGATTAATGTATGGGTGCTTAATATATCCATGTTCAGCATTCATCATTGTTTTCCTGATTCTTTTAATCCATACCGTTTACTTCATTGGTCCAAGCAAGGTAGAAGTCCCTTTGATTCATCCCACTCCAGTGACTCTCACAGAATTGTCCATTACTGGAAAACCAAAACCATTTGTGATTTTCCCACACTAGTAGCTCGTGTGCGGTTTCCTATTGCTAAAACAAATGTACCGATGATCTCACCTGTAGGGCGAACCATTACTGATATACTTCTTGCAGATTATGCAAGCACTCACATTGCGAGAGGGAGACACAAGAGAAGCATAAGGGAAGATGATTATGAATTAAATAATTATCTCGACAGCACAGCGCACTTGGGTAAAAACATGTGGTCTCAGCACATGAAAAAAGTGGGACAGAGAGTGTCCAAGCAGAGTTGCTATGTTTGTGCTCTCATACCATATGCTATGGGGACTTCTAAGATATTCATAGCTATAGAAGTAGCAGTACAAATAGCTCATTGCCTGACACACCTTGCACTCTGCCATACGAGAGGTCAGTTCCAGGTTCGAAAAGCATCATTGGTATATGTGACTGAGAAGACAGCTCTAAAAGAAGATGACTATGTAAAAGATTTAAAGACAAAAGGGAAATCAGAAAAAAGAAATCAAGTGATAAGATGTGAACAGCCTGGAATAAATAGAGCAGGAATCAAAATGCTCAATTGTCAAGGAAAGAACCATGAAGAGATACGAAGATGCAAGGATAGAGGGCAGCTACAAATCAAGGGAACGGTGCTGACTCCAGAAGGATGGGCAGAAGGCCTGATTGTATGTAACACACTAGCACTAACAGGATACTATAAACCAGTCATAGATACTGCAGAGAATGAATGCAAGCATCATTGGTTAAATATTGTGAAATTGCTGGCTTTGGTCGATGATAATGGAGGACCTTTACAGATAGTACCTTTAGCAAGTGCAGAGCTGTGCTTCAGAAACAATGGCACGAGAAAGGTTGGAATGAATAGCAGTACGGGCGAATTTCCGATGAACAAGGCATGAAGGATGGAACAATAGTGACAATGGATTACTACTGGGCTTGTGGATCCAGAGCGTATACGAAGTTGCTCAAAGACTGGGGAGGGCTGTGTTCTATAGTACTCATTCACGTTCCAGTGTTGGTGAGTCGGAAGAGTGACCTGAACGTTGAAGAGTTCCCAAAAGCAGATGTTCATATGAGGAAGAGATCAGTTGGATTCCACAATCGAACAAAAAGGGAGAATTACTTTTCAGCGAAGTCCATATAAGCATTTGATTCTATTCCGTATGAACACAGGTTGTTCAGTCAAACTGCTGCAGTGTTCACAACTATCTTTATGCCAGGGATTCAGATGATGGCAAAAGCGAAGTGGTTGCAAATCACTCGCTGGGAGCTCCTGCAGACAATCAACACTACCATAAAGGGATTCAATGCTATCAAGCAAGAATTGAGAGCCATAAGATTGATGACCCTCCAGAACCGATATGTCCTGGACATGATTACAGCCATCAATGGAGGTGTTGGGGACCTTGACAGAGGCCATAACATTGCTAATGAATTTACACATTTAGATATCTGCAGTGGCACAGTTTCCTTAAAGGGTGTATAAAGCAGTATTACACTTCCCCGAGCTTCTCTGGTATTTTTATTGCCCCAGGACAAAGAGTTGCTTCTCCTGAGCTTACCAGATTTTAAGACAAACATAAAATATACAAAATAATGATATCTGTGAACCTTGATTTCCAAAAGGTTTTTTTATACGGAGTCGTACTGAGACAAAAAATAAATCAGGCCACAAAAAATTACCCACATCCCAGAATTGAAATTCATCACTTTTCACAATAAATTGTTTGAATAGTACACATTGGTGACCTTTATGGAATATTAGTGGGGAAATGGTGGATTTTAAATTTTAAATTAAGTTTGAAAGCTAGCATTGTTTAAAAATACCGGCTGCACTGGGCAGTAAGTCATTAAAGTGGTTCATATTGAGCAAGAAAACTGACCCAGACTGGTCTCTCTGGGCAGCCCTTTAGGCATTGCCTGCTTACCCGTTAGGCCAGTACGAGCCTGTTACACAGACAACCGAGATGTGCCCATCTCTGTGTTCAGTGAACTTTGATTCCTACCACAGCCAATGAAGATAACCCAGCCTTACAGCACAGGGAGTCTTGATTCTACTAAATACACAGAGGCAAGCATTATGCTTCACTTCTTTATTGCTACCCTTCAGCAGATCTTCAAAACGTATGCAATTCTTTTTTTTACAACTGTCTTTTAAAACCATTCAGACAACCACTTCCCATAAGTCTCTTCTCCTCAGTAGTTTTCCTGCCTTTGTAAGTTTGGCCAATCCACGCTCTCTCCTTTCTTGTGTTACATCCTGTCTGGGTCCCTTCCTCTTCTTTTGGTGTCTTGCAACTGACACTTTCTTTTCCAACAACTTCAATAAACTGAAATAACTGTTGATACGTACAATTCCGACAATCCTCCATGGCTGCTCCCCTGAAGCCAATCTTCGCAACCTGCTAGTAACGCTGAACGTTATGTTTCATCCACACAGCTCTGCTCATCTTTTTTTTCTACTACTCCCCTGCAGAGTAAGAAACTAGATTTAGGGTGGGGAATATGCTGTACCGCTGATATAAACATAAATATGTTCTCTTACGTGCATATTGTGGGAGGGATAATGCTCACATCCATGTCTTTAATAGAATGAAGACTCCCTGTGCTGTAAGCCTGGGTAATCTTCATTATGCTTGTTCAAAGCTCTTTATTACTGTTGAAGCAATTGCTGATACTGGCTTACAGTAAAACGTTTTAAAGGTTGAATCAGTAGACCAGTCTGTTGACTTCAGAATATCTTGCAATGAGACTCCTATTGCAAAAGCTTTGGAAGCCATGGTCCCCCTGACCAAATACGTGCCAAACACTGCCACATTGATACCTTCTAGTGGCTGTTGCTACTGCGTGAAAAGGTTTCCTATGTGCTATTAGTAATTGGGACACTCCTCGCAGTCTCACTTCAGCCGTTCTCTCCTCATAATCCTGATACATCGCGCTACGCATAATTTTGAATTCTCAGGAATGTACGGGTCGGATATTACTGAAGAATTATCTTTGGTGTGCTTTTCAATGTTAAATGCTGCTTCTGCTGGAGAAAACAGTTTACAGTCTATTTATTGTGCACTCCTTCTAGATAAAACATTTTCTTGTCTATTTCTAGTGTTTTAATGTCTGACACTCTCCTACCTGATATTAGTCATAGTAACATGGCTAGTATTGCCTGATAATTGTTGTCCTGAAAGCGGTTCATTTTTTGGCCATTGTATAAACAATATGAGTACGTTGTTGACGTCCCATAGATTCAAATGCTTCAGGACTGGGGATTATTCATCTTCACTCCCTTGAGTAGTCTCACCACTGCTGGATGCTCGCCTATTGGTGCTCCATCCACTTGCTCATGCCCTGCCGAAATGGCTGATCTGTACACGCCCACTGTCCTAAATGCCCCACCTTCTTCCAATAGCAATGCCAATAAATCAAGCACTTGCACTATCGGGGCAGAAATGGGATGAACATTCTGCTGCTCTCACCGGGCCTCCTAGCTCTGCCAATGGCACCAGAGCTCTTGATTGTAGAGGGGGCCCATGAGCCTTTGATGAACTAAGCAGAATTTTGTGAAATTCCTGGCATGCTCCACCTCTGCCCGAAACTCTGCAATTTAGCAGCATGAGGCTCCACGCTTTCACCAGGTGATGAACTACCCTTATTGAATCCATCAGTAAGTCCTGCTGGAATAGAATCATCCATGGGAATTGTGAGGAAAGTTCCATCAGAACTGGAAACCGCACTTGCCTTTTCTAGTCTGGTGCCACTATCACTACCACTGCTCTATCTCTGCGTATTGTAAGAAAGGCATGGCATCAATGCAAGACAGACTAAAGTGATCACAGTTCAACAGTGTTTGATAAACTGTAAAGTGGGTGAGATAAATGCCTAATCTATACCTAAATCTAAGATGGGAGCAAGCTACAACCATCAAATAATAAGAATACAGTCCAAGTGGAGTCTAGCCAAATAAAAAGGGCCTATACTAAGAAAGAATACCTATTGCCAATCCTTACCCACGTTTTTAGCACGAGACAATGTGGGACTCCTGAGCACAGCACACTCCTGGGCTTCTCAGGCACAAGCTCAGTTCCTTCTCTCTATATCAGTGCCTTCTGTACCCAATTCTCTTCTCATGCAAAGGCTCTTGCTTCAGAGGGCCTGATATGTCTAAACAACAAAACAAAAGTTCCTTATGGTGACCTTCAACTAGGGTGATTACTCTTCACCCTTGGATCCCCTTCAGCCAGGTTCCGATCCTCCTCTCAGTGATTTCTCTGTGATTAGCCTCCCTCAATCGGTCTCAGACCAAACATTCACTGTGGACATCCCTCAGTCGGGTTCATATTTGTCATCACAATGTTTTTCACTTAGCTTCTTCACAACTTTTCTCTTGACGTTCCTCAGTCAGGCTCACTATCGCCTTTTACTCACAAGTTCCTCATTTGTAATAGTCAAGAGTCTCAATGGTTTTTTAAACAACCACCTTTTTGTTAGGTCCCCACATCCGGGCTCAGACCTTCCAGAGCACTTGCCTTCTTTACACAAAGACTTCTGAAGGGCGATCAAGTCTCGCGGGGTCACTTTGCTAGCCTATGGCAAGGGCCCGTTTATTCACAATAACCAGTTTGCACGGCATCCCCCTCCGCTGGGCTCAAACACCTGACTCGCAATTCCCCCAGCCGAGTTCACAATTCTGCACTTGTTAAACTCCTTTGCAACGTGTCAAGGACATTCGATTGTACAAGGAGTTTTGCGTGGCCCGTTTATGACCACCTTGACACCTCACGCCGGCCTTCCTTATGGCCTCTTGGTACTGGTATTTTCATTCCCCTTTTAGATCAATACCGTCTCTTTGTTCTGAAGAGGGGTACCAGTCAGAGACCTGCGAACATGCTCCCAGGTAGCGCCGAACCACTCTATCTCTGGTACCAAGTTCGCACACAAAGGACCTCTGCCTCTTCATTTTCTTAATGTTGCCACTGCAACCCTGAGTCTAACACAGTCCGGCCCACTATCAGGTTCTTCTGACTCACCGGCTGTGCTGAATTCTTTACTGTTTCTTTTGCAGATGGAGTCAAGGACGGTACCATGAGAGCAACCGCGTCTCCCGCCTTGGCTAGTGCGGGCGGGTTCCATGTACCGTTGATATCTGTCATACCATTTGCCAGCTGCGATTCCCGGTCTTATGTTTCTTTTGTGGGAGGCTTTGCAAGTCTGGGTTGAAAAGGTCAAGGGCAACTCCCTCCTTGACATCCTTTCAGGTCTCCCCGCCTTTCTCCTCTGTTTGAACTGCGGTCCTGGAATAGTAATTTCCTCGTGCATTCGGCCTTGCTCAAAGTATGTTCCTGTGCTCTGCCTTTTATCCCAGTGGGGAAGGGAAAGGGCAGTCAGGTGTGTGCAGTTGTCGGCAATTGCCTGACTCTGCCTGACCCTTGAGTTGGGACATGTCAGAGAAACGGCTCTGGTATTAGTCCGTTGTCGCTCACGGTGTGAGAAAGTGTTTGTGTTGGAAAAGGGGGTGGGGGCGTTGAGTCTCTGAGTATCCCACTGGACAGATGGGGAAAAGGTGTCACAAGGAAGGGGATACCGCGCCCCACCCTTCGGCGTCCCACTTACTCTCCCTGAAAAACCCATCCAGGTGTTCTTCCTGCACTGGTAAACACCCAGGAACTGGATCCAAAAGTTATGGCCGTGTCCTGGCCACCTGGATGACAGATTCCTGGCGACTAGTAAGTGAGACACCTTCAGGTTTCTAACAGTATCTTTGCTAGTGTCCTGGCCATCATTGTGAACGGGCAAAACACATATTGGACTGCTCCAATCCATGTTGAAGGAACGCGTCCATACCCAGGGTCTAACCTCCAGCTAAAGTATTGGGGAGTCTGTGTGTTCAACCTGGATGCAAAGAGGTCCTTGTCTAGAGGACCCCATTTGTCCTGTAACATTGCCAATGCTTCTCTGTGTAACATCCAATCTCTGGAGTCCTGTAAGTAGTGGGAATGACCAAGAAGCTACTAAGTTCTGCTCACCCAGTAGTTATTCCTCTTTAACCAAGAACTTCCCCTACATGCAGTAGTGCCAAAAGTCCTTTTCCAATTCCACCAGCATCCTGTCTCACCGTCTGATGTATTGTACTGCTGATATATTGTCCATCCTGAGGAGTATGCAGCAGTTTGCTTTGTCCTTCATGGACGTCCTCACTGCGAATGAGCCCACTAATAGTTCTAAGCAGTTGATGTGAAGCTCCCGTTCTGCTTGCAACCATTTGCCACCTGTCTCCAGCTGCCCACATTTGGCACACTAGCATGATCTGCTTTTGTCTGATTCTATTACTTGTTCCAGAACATCTCTGAAAATAGCTTGACAGTTCCATACTTCCATGTTGTGTAACCACCACTGAAATTCCGATTTGCCTTCTTCGTCCAGTGGTATCAGTGGGTGGCATCTCATTCCTCCCTTTAGGTGTCTGATTTTTAACCTCTGCAGATCTCTGTAGTGCAGAGTGCCTGGAAATATCTATTGCCTGCATTGAGGATGCAAAAAGACCCACTACTTTGGCTAGACTCTGAATCGATATATTCTTCTTCTTGAGGACTACTCTCAACTCCTTCTTTATCGCTCTCATTTTCTGAGCTGGTACTTCTAGCATTGCTTTCCTGGTGTCTATCAGGAAACCTAGGGACTCCATATGCCTGCTCGGAGCAAGTTCCAATTTCTCTCTCTTTACTAGAAACTCTAGGGTTGAGAGGAACGAGCATGCCTATTGAACTCGCTCCTCCAGCGGTCTCCTGTCTTGCGCCAGAACAAGAATGTCACTAGGTAGACTATTATTCGTATTCCCCTCTATCTTATGGAGGTCGCTACTGGTCTTATGATCTTGGTAAATGCACAGGGCACTGATGACCGGCCAAACGTTAGGCTATTGAAGTGCCAAGACTGCCCTTTCCAAATGAACTTCAAATAGGGATGGTGTTCGGTTGCTACAAGTATTGTAAGCTAACGGTCTTTTAGGTCTAGTCTGGCTAACCAAACACGTTTCCTGAGGATATCTGCATTTTATCCGTGTGGAGAAGCTTAATGGAAGTCAGCTGTGTGTGATGGTCAGTAATTGCCTGTCCTCGCCTGACCATTGTATTGGGACACGTCAGGTATACTGCTCAGGTGTTAGTCTGTTTTCTCCCATAGCAGGCTGTCAGTGAGAAAATGTTTGTGTTGTAAAAGGAGGTGGGGTAGATTTCCTAAAAGTCCTACCTGTTCGGATGGGATAAAGGTGTTACAGGGAAGGAGATACAGTGTCTCACCATCTGGTGTACCACTCCTACTCCCCGAAGACTCCTCACCCAGGTGATCCTCCCGCACTGGTCCATCCCCAGGAACTGAATCCAAAAGCGATGGCCATGTCCTGGCCTCCTGCATGACAGATCCCCGGGAACTAGTGGATGAGATACCTTCTGGTTCCTCACATGCCCTTCCCCTATGCGAGGTGGATATACTTAGTCCTAGGTTCTTTGATTGGAATCTCCTGGATAGAGCAAGAGGGAAATATATGCAATGACTCTTGCATAGTCGACTGGTTTCTTATCCTCCATTCTGGTAGGGGTGAGGTGTTCCCATTCATCTCCCAAATGCATCCCAGAAACTGGCATTGAGGGCTTAGGTACTCTCCATATTTTGTGGAAGGTTTTTGGTAAATGGTAGTCTTAAGAGGTTCTGTATCCGTCCACTTCCACACGGGACAGGTTTGGGAGTAACAGTTGGAGTGCCAATGGTCTTGGGGTATAAATTCCCTATGGGGAATTGGAAGTTCCTGCAAGAGAGTGGAGAATGCAGGGAAGTCCCTTCCCACAATGACTTCTTCTGGGAGCCCAGCAATGATGACTGATGATAAAAATATGACTCTCCCCTGATGTTAATGTACACAGGTATTTTGGGGTATATTTCGTTATCCTTTTTTTTAACTTTATTTTTTGATTTTTCCAAACAAATACAAACACTACCACCCCAAGGTGGGTGTGTCAACAAAAGTGCCCCGTGTGTTCCCCCCTCCCCACCTGCCCACACCTGTAATATGTAAATGATATTGGGCCTCATTCCGAGATTGGAGGTAGTCATGGCGCTATTTGCGCCATGACTGCCTCCAATAACGGTACCGGCACCGGTCTCGTTCAATGGGGACATACCGGTGTAGTCCGACCTTTGCGGGACCGGTAAGTCCCCATTGAAAAAGCCATTCCCCATTCCCATTTGAGCCCCCATAGGGCTCAATGGGAATGGGGAAGTAGCTAATAACGGTACCGCAATTTGCGGTACCGTTATTAGCTCTGAAATCCCTTAACGGGTCCTGTCCATAACGCCTGGTCAAGGTGGGACCCGCTAAGGGACCTCGTAGTAGGGCGGTAAGGGATTACCAGCACCGGCCTACTTAACAGTGCCCGGTATCCCTTACCGCCCTACTTATAACGAGGCCCATTGTCTCTTTGTCTAGTCCCAATGTTCAGATCTCATCGTCCGTAGCCGGGTTGTCATGCACACTTCTTTGAGTGGATTGTTGAGCTCTGGTTGGTGAAGCCGAATCGTCAGGAGCAGCAAGTAGGTAAGTGATGTAGGTTCCCCAGATATCCGGGGGACACACGTGTAGAGGTAGTATCTTGATGAGCTCTGTCTCTATGTCTTGGTAATAGTGTATGTCTTTTAGCCAGTTGGCTAAGGTAGGAGCTGGGCCACACCCCCAGGACATAGCGATTCTCCTACATGCAAGCACGAGCAGGACGCCTGCTAACTTCCTTGTTGTAGGTTTCAAAAGTGTTGTCATCCCAAGTAGTGCTACTGTGGGGGTGGGTACTGGATCTTCTGCTATTATTGCAGCAGCTGTCCGAAGAACCTGATCCAAGAATTGGGCTATGTCGGGACACTCCCAGGCTAGGTGGAGAAAGTCCACTGCCGGGGCACTGCATCTTTCACAAGACGCCTCCGAGTCTGGTCGTTGTAAGCATTTCTTGGCTGGAGTGTAGTAGGTTTGGTGGAGGCAATTAAAGTGGATTTGTTTAAACAGAGTATTCAGTGCTACTTTCTGGGTCTGCCTCAGGATAAATGCCCTGTCATCATCTGGAAACGGGGCTTGCAGGGATTTTTCCCATCTTGCTTTAGCGCATGTTCATGTTGGGACGGTATCCTCCAAGAGGGATTTATATATCATGGTGACTAGTCTGCCTTCACCCTGCACTTGGACCACGTTGTTCATTAGCTGCCACGTGGGTGGTTGTTGTGGGAACGAAGATAGGAACGCCTGAAAAGTGTAGTGAAGTCTAAAGTATACAAATGTGTCCAGGGATGTGACACCTTCCTTTTCTCTAGCCTACTGGGGTGTTAAGAAGATTCCTACGTCAAACTGGTCTCCTAGTTTGTGTATATACAGTTTGTCTACCCATTGGTGGAAAACTTTTTCTGCGGTTAAAGGTAGTCCTGGTATGAATTAAACAGCGAGCTGCAGGGTGAATCTGTTATGAATGCTGTATTTCTGAGCTAATCTCTTCCAAATTGCATAAGTAGAAAGGACTACATTCAGCGTGTTGTGGGGCACCGGGAGTTGGCCTATAATGACTGCTCTCAGCAAGTTGGGTGATACAAGGACTTTTTCTATCTAGACATGTGGTCTTATGAAATGTGTGGTGTACCAGTAACTAAGAAATTGCGCTTGGGCAGCCCAGTAGTACCGTTCCAGGTCAGGAAGTGCTAAGCCACCCTTGGACACTGGGAGGATGAGTGTTGTGTAAGCCACTCTTGCGGGTTTGCCCGACCATAGCAACTCGAGGACCAAGCTCCTGACTTTTTTCAGAAAAGCGTGTGGTAACATGAGGGGGATCTCTCTATGACAAACAGTTGCGACAGTGCTTCTGCCCGGAAAAGTTCTCTGCATAAATCGTCTCGACATGGTCCTCCATTTTGGACTGGAGTTGCTGTTCCCTGATTCCAGCCAGCCTTATGTTGTTGCGCCGGGATCTTCCCTCAAGGTCCTCATTTTTGGCAATGGTCGCTTTCATTTGGCCTTCCAATGTTGCCAGTCTAGCTGTTAGCGTAACGCCTTGTCGTCTAGATCGGAGACTCTTTGTTCAACCGAGTCCAACCTGTCTCCGTGCTTGTCTAAGCGATGCTGCAGTTGGTCAACCTTGGAGGACAGGGCATCGAGTTTGCTGTCTAGGTTGCCGATTCCAACCTTCAGGTCTAACAGGATTTCTCATATGTCTATAGCTGGAGAAGTGCCTTCCTCTTGGGTCACATTCCCCAGAGGGGACTCGGGCCGGCTGCTGGGTTTCGGGGTTCTTGTGGAGGCTCCAGGTTCAAAATTCAGCTTCGGTTGTGATCTGTGGGATTTCCCCATTGTGAATCCCGGGGTTCGGGGTCTCGGCCCTGGCCTGCGCCGGGGGAAGAGGCGCAGATCAGTGTCTGGACCGTCCCGGACCAAGTCGTGTATTTAGCTGTAGGAAAGCCAGGAGAGAGACAGGCGGTGTCGTGTTAGCTTCCTCAGGCGCACCCCTGGCTGATGGGAGGGGTGTCATGGCTCCATGTTTCAGTTGGTGAAGCAATGGCGCAGGGTTGGCTGATCACCGTATATGACACAAGAGCTCTCGATCCTCCGTGGTGATCGATCAGCAGGGTTCGAGTCCTGCCTTAGTTGTGACTCGGGTTACCGGTGGTGCTTCCTTCCTGTGAGGCAGATTCTAGGTTGGTGTAACCCTTGGCCCTTCAGTTATGCCCAAGCTGTCTTTGGCTCCCTCTTGTTGGTGTTGGCCCCTGTTGGGAGGACCTTATCTCTGGTATCGATGGAGCAGCGGTCGTCGAGCAGTATGTGGTTCTTGCAGGTGTTATGTATAGTGTTGCGCTCTCACCGTAGTTTGTGCCCCTTGAGTGATTCAATGGTGTATCTATCTCCCGTAAATAAGTTCAGGAACCTTGTAACTGGTGTGTGTTGGGCTCCTTAAAGTCCGTGGTCTGCACAGTAAACTGGAGCGGGAGATGGCCTGGAGCGGGAGATGGCCTGGAGCAGGATGGCCCGCTCGATCCACGTACCTGAGAGTGCTGCAGGATTACAATGGTAACGGACGATGGCTCTGGGAACATGAGCTGATCCACGTGATCCCTCTGGCAGGCTATGGGGCTGGCTGTTCAGCTGGGTGGAGCCAGAGAGCCTGGTAGTGTCTAACATGCACGCCCTTGTCCCCCAGCTCGGAGGTCTCTGATTAGGCCCAGTGAGTTCCCCTGTTCTATGGGGGGTGGCCCACCACTGTTCAGTGCCCGTGACGGGTGTCGTCTCTCTGGAGGATCGAGTGATGATGGGTGGAAGGAGGGGGTTGTGGTGTCGCCGCCTAGGATCCTGCTCAGTTTAGCCTGGAGAGGGAGTGGGGGCTGCCATCGTAGCCTCTCACCTCACGCCGGTGGATCCTCTGGACAGGGTGCCTCCGTCTCAGCTCCAGTCTCACGACTGCTGTCTGCAGCCCTGCGCGCCTGTTCTATTTGGAAGTGGGTGGCCGCAGACTGGAAGTCGGATCGTCTCCTCACTCTGTCTCCGCAGCCGGCCTCAGTGTGGCCTGTCCTGGGTGGCTGCGGAGTGACAGTCCATCAGACAGGTGGGGCCATGGGGCGCTTCTGGGCACAGCGCTCTGGTCAAGGTCGTCAAGTGCATCGCTCCCTGGCCCACCAGAGTTGCGGAGGGTTCCGGACCAAGTCTGGGGCACTTTGGTGGCGTGAAGCCCCCCGATCACAGGGGTGTTTGTGGTTTGTGGTCTCGTTGGCCTTCTCCGCTGCGCTTCTGGGGCCACCCACTCCAGAGGATCGAGGCCGCTCTCTGCCCAGCACAGGTGTTGATGTTCGGGTGCAGAAAGTCTGCCGCACTGTGATTGAGGATTTTTTTTCTTGTTAAACATGTCGGTCTGTGCTGTTTGCTTGCCAGGGGAGCAGCAATTTAAAGAATTAATACGGGAGCCTCGCGGGAGCTCACAGAGAAGCGACCATCTTGGTTGGCCCTCTAGCGCCCTCAAATATTTCGTTACCCTTGTGTACACGTGTAATTTTAACTGGGGATGTATTCACGAGTTCTGTTGCTGTAACCAAATCGGCTCTTAAAGCGGTCTGTTTGCTACCTGAATCGATTAATGCCTTTACTTGTTTTCCATTTACCATGGCCTTTTCATGCATAAAGTCGGCAGAAGATTGACATAAATATATACTAAAGGTTTTCAGATCTTCTTCAGGTTCTTCCCACTCTTCTCCTCTTAGACAGCCTGATTCCTGTGGGGTGAAAATACAGCCCCAGAGTGACAGAGATTGAGAGGCCATGCTAGGCCCCTATTGTGAGAGTGAAGCTGGCTAATGTGGAGTTCCATTGACATATAAAAGCCAGTACAGGGCAGTGATTTCTGACATACAGCCTAGTGAAATGGAAAGAAATGGGCCTAGCCAACTCCACTAAAATGGGCTGGTGCGCAAGTGAAGGGGAATCTACCTGAGAGTTTAAAATTGATTGATATGCCCGATGAATAAGAAATCACATGTAGTGCTACAGATGCTGACTTTGTGTAAACTGGGAAAAAGCACTTTTTGACAGATTCAAAACGGCAGAAGTACACATGGGAAAATATATATTGAAATGATAGACATGCAAAATATACCAAGGAGGAATTGTGCCTTACATTTGAAAAGTGAAGCCAAATGGCATATTTTTGAGAAAGACACTTACTTTTCACAAATACACTGGCATTCAAATGGAAAGGTCCACTTGTTGGATTTTCTATGTAAGCGTAGCCTATGTGTGAATAATGCCTAAAGTGAACTTGTATCTGTCCAAACCGTATGTAAAAAAAGATTGTATGATAAACAACATGCCCAGATATAATGTTAAATATTACATCTAAGCACATCTTGTCAATTTAAAGCTGTATTTTCTGAAGTATAGATGCAGCTGGTGTTTTTCTCACTGAAATGAAAGGTCTGTGCCTTTGAAAATTTGAACTACAACCCTGGGTTGGGCCCCCCAGGAAATGCAGGCCTGGTTCAGTTAGAAATACAAAGAAATAACAGAGAATTAGATCCAAACGGAGGGAGTTGTAGATAACACAGCTGTTAAGATGGTTTTCTGAACTCTGACCTGGTGGGCAGAGGTTAAGAAGGCCAGCCTAGTTTCTTGGAACAGGGTAACCTTCTGGACAAGCCAGACCAATCAGGGTAGCATTGGCGGCAGTCAAGACTAGGGGCCTCATTACGGATCTGGTAGTAAGCCTGCCGGTGATACTGGCGGCTTGCCGCCAGACCCGAAAAAAATGACCGGCGCCTGACTTCCCGGTAACACTGGGGTATTACAACCCCATCGGCCGGGAAGTCAGGCACCAGTAATTTTGTAAGTCCCCATTTCCATGGAGTCAGAATGGGGACCACGGAAGCACCAGCACCGTTAATAACGGTGCTGGTGCCGGTGCTTCTGTGAAACTCTGCGGGCGGGTGCTGTTCCGCCCACCAGGGTCAGACCTGGCAGGCGGGATGGCACCCACCCGCATAGTTGTACTGTGCCGGTCCAGAAACATTGCTGCCAGTTGGCTTACCGGCACCAGTGTTTCCAAACCGGCACAGTCAGACTGATGCCCTAGGTCTCAGGAGGGGTGAGTGTGAACGAAAGCCCACAATGAGCACACACAGTAAACAAAACAACAAATTACTCTCAGTCAGGTGTATATCAAAAATATATATACATTTATTAAAGGCCATTTAAGTCAAACACAAAGTCATTATTCAGCAGTAATAACAAAACCACCACAACATGAATCTAGCAAACATATACTCAGTAGCCAATGTCCTAAAGGAAAAGTACACAATTTTGATCCACAACCTGTAAAACAAAGGGGTCACACAGTGTGAATATCGTTTAGGCAGTCCTTCACAATTCAAACCCCAACTAAGAGGCAGTCCAGTCCCTAAGATGAGTGGAGCCTTGAGCTCAAAAGTACTTTTGGTGCTGGCATACGTAATTGTGCAGTTAAGTCAAAACGGGGTATCTTCAAAGGGCAGTAGCGACTCAAGAAGGTGGGTGAAGCAGTGAAGAATAAGTTCCCACTATTCGAGGAGGGTCTCCCCAAGAGGGCAGAACAGGATCCAAGAATTGGGACTAGCTTGATAGCACAGGCTACCTCGATAAAGAAGAGTTGGATGCGTCAGGGGCCACCGGTAAGGGTTGCAAGTACTCACCAACCCTCGGAGCCCTCTGGACCAAACTTTGGCAGTCGAGTCCACTTCAGTCGCAAGTTCAAATCCTGCAGTTGCGCGGCTCTGCGGCTCTGCAGATTTCAGGGACTGTGTTCCAGGGATGATTCTGTGGGGGGGGGCAGTGGTGATTTCTCCGCTCCTGATGAAGGGATCATGACAATTCCACTTCAGCGATTCTGAGAACACAGAGGGGCATAGCAGCAAGGCACCCGCGAAGCTCATCACCACAGCTGGGCGACACAGTGACCACGTATGCTCGGGTTTCATGCAGACTCTCCTAATTCCAGATCTAGGAAAGCTCTGTCCAAGGCACACTTTTACATTCACCAAAAAATCCTTTGAGGGTGTCTTAGGCCTTGAAAATGAAAAGGGGACCCCAGCGCACTGTACTGTAAGGTACTTTGCGCACTGATAAAATGCCAAAGGACAGAACAAAGGACCTCGTGGCATGGCCATTTTAGGCACTGGCCACTGTCCTGGGCCAAACGTGGTAAAGGTGGTATGGACCATAGAAAATAGTAAAACATGCTTTCAAAATAACTACTGCCACCAGCTCTGTCCTGGGCACATCTGTACATTCACGAACAATCCTTTGAGGGTGTCTAGGGCCTTAAAAATGAAAGCAAGACCCCAGTGCACTGTACTCTAAGGTACTTTGTGCATTGTTAACATGCTGCTACAAACTAGCAACGAAGTGAAAGACTAAAAGAAGCAAAGTCTCCCAGTATTGACTGTCTTAAGGGCATGTCAGTTTCTCCATAACAAAATGAGCAATAGCCCAGCAGAGTATAGCAGAAGGCTGGGCTCCACTGGCAAAAGTCAGGCTTGGGTGGTCAGACAACAGTTGGGGGGTACACAACTGGAGGGAAAATTACCCATAAATGGAAATCTTTCCTAACACTCGCCCCTCCCAGACCAAGGACGGGGGAACTAATCCACCCCGGATGAGCTTCTTGTTGAGGTTGGTTAAACATTCTAGACAAACCCATCAGAATTGCAATGTTGGACACCTGGCCTATGCTCAATGGTGAAGTCAAACCCTTGCAGGCTTATGGACCACCTGAGCAACTTAATGGTCTCTCCCTTCATGTTCATGAGACACTTTAAGGGCTTATGGTCAGTTTGCACAGTGAAGTGGGTCCCATAGAGGTAGGGCCTCTGCTTCTTTAGAGCCCACACAACTGAGAAACATTCTTTCTCTACTGTGCACCACCCAAGCTGTCTTTAGGCTGGCGACTTATGAATCCAATCAGTTGTTCCTTGCCTTTCTCATCTACCTGTGATAGTACAGCACCTATCCCAGTGTCAGAGGCATCTGTCTGCACAATAACATTTATTTTGTAATCAAGGGCCCTGGGAACAGGGGCCTGGCACAAGGAGTCTTTTAAGACATTGTAGGCCTTCCCACACTCTTCAGACCAAGAGACCTTCTTAGGAGTAGTGAGAGCAGTCAGAGGGGCGTAGTCTGCCATGAAGTTTCTATAATACCCAGTGAGACCTAAAAAGGCTCTCACCTGAGTCTGAGTAGTGGGGGTAGGCCAGTATTGTACTGCTAGTACTTAACTGGTTAGAGGCTGAATCCTTCCTCCACCTACTTCATGCCCAAGGTAGACCACTGAACCTTGACCATTCTGGGACTTGCTGTCAGGAATCAGAGGTGGAAGCTGTGGCATACCTGGAAGCATTAGTTTTAGGAAACATTCCCCGCTCTAGTGCTCATCCAAGATGATGGACGTCCATATTTAAACAGACCCCACCCCCAGGTCTGTGCATTGTATCTGTTTTCACCTTTCAGTGCTCTGCTTCGTACTCGGTACACGTACCAGTGCCTTTCACACTTTCCTGTGCCTTTCCGCCTTCTTTGTGCTTTTTCTGTGTGGTTTTTATCTCGGAGAAGTTCCGCTCTGTGCCTAGCGGTTCTACCTTAGTTCCGCTGCTATTTGTTTTCGCTCGACTGAGCCTCTGCTAACTTCGTTCGCAGCGCTTCTGCGACACCGCTGGGGTAAGTGTCAGTGTCTTTTAGAAGGACGCTAGCATGTTTTCTTTCTATCTCTTGGCTTCTACCACCCTTCATACTTACCTGAGGCATCCTTCATTTCGGGTTTCTCCCGCGGCTCTCCACGACTATTGCTGTGGAAACGGGCAGGGCGCCTTACAGTCTCTCAGGCACCTGCCTAGCCTTTTCGGTTTCCTTTAGGTTTCCTCCGTACGCTTTTTTCTTTCCTTTACTATTACACCCTTTTACCTTTTGCCTTGTGTATTTTCACCTTGTAGTCTCCGCTACCCTTACTTGTAGGATTTACTTTTCTGTATTAGTGTCCGCCTTCTTCTTACCTTATTCTATGTTCTGCTGTTGTTCCACTCTTAAGTGCCTTATCCTTTAAAGTCTCCTTAGGCTGGGATTCTGGGTTTTGTGCTGACATCAACAGGATCCGGATAGCCCATTCTTCAAACATTCTTCTGTACACTTTTGGATCAGGGTTTTTTCTGCCCATTGGCTTTTTCCCTGAACTGGGGTTTGGCTCCTCGGGGTCCCCCAAGGGCAGGTGCCAATCCCTGCCACGGTGGCCTCCGAGGGAGCCAGACCCTACCTACACGACCGAAGGTCCAAGGATCGACAACCTACCAACAAGAGGAAGTCTAGCAGGAAGACTACTTCTACAAGCAAGGACAAGTCCTCTGAAGGTTCAGGTGAGGAGGAGGATTGGGAAGGAGGACACTTGCAGGCCTTTATGGTCAAGTGGGCCTTCTGAAGAGCCTGCAACAAAATGCTAAGGTGTTTCACATGATCCTCCCAGGTGGTACTGAAAACTACTATATCATCCAGATATGCAAGACATAATTCATCCAACCCATTAAGGACATGATTCACAAGCCTCTGAAAAAAGTGGGTACATTCTTCAATTCAAAGGGCATTACCCTGAATTGGTAAAGGCCTTCCGGAGTTGAGAATGCTGTCTTCTCCTTGACATGTTCTGCTAGGACTATTTTCCAATACCCTGAGGTCAAATTTGTTGAGGTACTTGGAGGCGCCCAAGGTATCCACCAGCTCATCAGTTCTAGGCAAGGAGTGTGTATCTGTTTTGTTGACAGCATTCAGAGCCCTGTAATCCACACAGAACCTCAGCTCAGAGCAACCTGCTTTTGGAACCAGCAGAACCGGACTGGACCAAGGACTACTGGCGATTTCAATCACCCCAAGATCTAACATCTTGTTCACCTCTGTCTTGATGTAACATCCCACTTTATCTGACATCCTGTATCCCCTACCTTTGGTAGGGCAACTATTTCCTGTGTCAATATAATGTATTCACCAAGGTGTCAAACCAGGATCTAGGGAAAAAAGGGAGAACTGCCTCAGCAAACTTCTCACCTCATCTTGCTGACCAGAGGTCAGGTGAGGTGCCACTTTGACACACTCAATGCAGCTGTCTGAAGGACTGCCCTGGAACAGATCTGAAAGAGGTTCTGACTCTTCATCCTCTATGTCTGATGCCAACAGCAGTGCAGCTATTTCAACCCCATGGATGAAAGCCTTCAGACTGTTCACATGGAACACTTTTGGAGTGTGTCCAGCCCTTCCAAGGTCCACTAAATAGTTTACCTCACCCAGTGGCTCTGCTACTGAGTAAAGGCCGGACCATGTATCCTGCAAAGCTCTATGCCTTATAGGGTTCATGATCAGGACTTGCTGGCCTTGTGTAAAGTTGACAAGGGAAGCCTTCTAGGCATGCCAGTGTTTCACCAGAGCTTGCCCAGGCTTCAGCTTATCACTAGCCCAAGCCATCAGCAGGGCCATCCTCTTCCATAGACCTAGCACATAGTCCACTACATTGGTAGTGAAAGTGGGAGTATGGATCTCCCGTTACCCCTTGACTATAGCTAAGTGTCCCCTAACAAGGTGACCAAAAAGAAGCTCAAAGGGGCTGAAGCCAACCAGCTCTTGAGGTACCTCTCTGTAGGCAAACAATACGCATGGAAGAAGGAGATCCAATTTTCTCCTCTGGGGCTCTTCCATTGCAAGTTGTTGATATAATGTTCCATTTCTTGAGAAGTCACACTTATAAAGCAGGCATAATGTCTTCCATTGAATCAAGCTTGCGATAGATTGTAACCCAACTTCATACCTTATTATATAGAATAGATTTCCATATCCTACTTTCTGCTAATCTGTATTCCACTTCCAGGTTTTCTGGCCAGAATTCAAACCCATATAGTATAGTAGTAAGTACTTTTCTTTTATAAAACTCTCTACAAGGCATAAGAGAGAATTTTCCAAATTTGTGGTCTACACGCTTCATTTGATTTAGCATACCACTTACTTTTGTGTGCAAGTAATTTACATAGAACCATTTTCTGTACTTCGCCACTATGGGGTACACCAAGAATTGGAAACTGCCAGGATATTATTTTCCCAGTTCCAAGTAAACTTACGCTGTACCTTCTCACTCCCTTTCACTATCTTCATTATAACTGTTTTGGAAGGATTGATTTTTAATTCCATTGCTGACATATAGTTACCAGAAGCTTCTATTAGTCTCTGCAGACCCACCTGAGCTGCATCTATAAGAAGAAAATCATCAGCATATGCTGCCCAATTTACTTTAAGTATACCAATTTTGGGTGACACACAGGTGTTAATATCAAGAAACCCCCCTACATCAGCGATAAACAGATTGTACAGGGTGGGCCCCAGTACACACCCTTGTCTTATTCCCTTGTATGTTTTACACTCTTTAGTTAGTAAACCTTCAGAATATTATCTTATTTGAATTTTAGATTTATTGTGTAGATGGATAATCATACTCAGTAAACCTTTCAGAATTCCGTAATTATCCAGTTTCTTCCATAATATATTTCTATTTACCGAGTCAAAGCTTTACTCAGATCCATTGACACTACATATATTGGGGATTTACTAGATGTCCAGACATGCTTCTGTAGACAACTCAACAACAGTACCCCACAGTCCGTACCAATACCTTTTCGAAATCCTATTTGTCTGTAATCCATGATATTGTTTGTTTCACTCCATTCATTTATCCTATCAAATACCAGTGAGGCAAAAACGTTTGAGTCCTTATACATTATACAAATTGTTCTGTAATTCGAGGATAATAATCTCGACCCTTTCTGAAAGATCGGGACCATATATGATCTCTTTCATGAATCTGGAATATAATGTCTCTCTATAATATCTTAAACATTCTACACCCGATATCTTTGCCCACAGTACAGATGTATGTTTTAGCAATTAGTTTGTTAATTTATTATGGCAAGCTGCCCTTGATGGATTGGCCTGCTTAATTATTGCCCCAATTTGGTCCACAGACACTTCCAGATCCAATTCTAGTACTAGTTCCTCATTATAAGGACTTAATTCTTCGCTCTTAAAATTCTCTTTAATATTTTGTACCCAGGTGTCCTCAGATCTAGGATTACTCAGAACAAGAGGGTTTGTTTCCTCAGATGTATTAATTAGTTCCCAGAAGGCCCTCGATTG
Organism: Ambystoma mexicanum; assembly: GCF_040938575.1. Taxonomy (NCBI): domain Eukaryota; kingdom Metazoa; phylum Chordata; class Amphibia; order Caudata; family Ambystomatidae; genus Ambystoma; species Ambystoma mexicanum. Next base: position 1,437,838,390 of record NC_090929.1, on the reverse strand, counting down.
TTTCCCTTGGATGCTCTCTAACATTCTTTTCCCATCAGCCTGTAGTACTCTTGCATGCTCATACTTTAACCAATTTTTTAACTTTTGTTTTAGAAGCCTTATTGTTTCTACTTTGTGCATTCCTTTGTCATTTGATCTCCAAGATTTCCTTATCTCCCTGTGCAGAACATTTTTCTTTTCTCTTATATCTATATTAAAGACATGTTTTTGTTTGTTAATCTCCGTCTCTGTTATTTCCTAAAAGCCTTGATTATAGATATTCAGGGAATCCCTTAACCGGGTATCTATCAACTTTATCTTCAAATGTACAAGATTCAAATTCTTTTAGCATTACTGTATTAAAACTACTCACTTTCTTACTAGACCATTCTAATTCCAATAATAGCATGGCATGGTCAGTTACAACTGATTCTTTGATATTGTACCTCCTTATTTTTAAGAACAAATTGCTAGTCGTAAATATAAAGTCTATTTCTAAGGATGATCCTTTTGCAGCCCAAGTAGGTTTGTCGTTCTGGAGACCCCAATTTGAGGCCAAGTTTAGCCACACACCCCCTTCCATTTTCTGTCTCTTCCCCTTAGTTACTTGGGCACACTCTGTCATAAAACAATCCATTCTATCCCCCTGGTCTAAATTGCAACTTGCGTTCAGGTCACCCATTCATCCAGCCACCCACTCCATTCATGTTGCGTGAACAGTCCTCCAGCTTCTGATTTAATTTCTCTAACACCTTACCCAGGTTTACTTCTGGTGCCCTATATACATTTAATAAAGCCTCCACACCCCACCCTTTCACTTGCAACCCCGTGCCGAGATTATTATTATTTATTCTCCATTCCTCACATCTTACCAATCTCTTCCCCATCTTTACGAATGTGGTAATGCCTCCCTTAGGTCTTCCTAATGCTCCCTGGGTTGCACATATACTAACCGAGTCTTATCCATCCCATGTCAGATTAGAAGTTGACCATGTTTCTTGTAACATCATTACATCATTTAGTTTTATTTCAGTACATATTTTTCTGTTAGCAAGTAAATGTTTATTACCCCAGGAGTTCCAGCTTAGGATCTTCAGTACACCAGAAGGCCTAAAGGGGTTGACTCAAAGCTCTTAATTGAGCAATTGAGTCTTTTAATGCCTGGGCTAGCCATCTTAACTTTGGATCTTTCACTGCATTTATTCTTTCCTTACTCTCTTCTTAGTTACCTCTATCTTTTTCTTTGTACTCCCTTCCTTCATTCTCCTTTCCCTCTCTCATAAAACTCACCTTATCACAGGTTGGGACATCATATCCAAATTTATGAAAACTTTCTGCTTCCTTCATTATAATATTTCTCACCAATGGAGAGTATATTATTAATCTTACATAATCATACCTCTAAGAATGAATAACGTTTACTAATTGAATGACCACAGAGGAAATTAACCTAAGAGCTGGAATTGCATCAAACAGCTCTGGTATTCTCATCATATTTAATGAGTTTGGGCCTCCTTCATCAAACAGATACTGCAAAATCAGACCTCGTGCCTCTGGCTACTTAGGTGTTCTTAATTTCATTTTAGACAAAGAATCCCTCCCCTTCCCCACTCCTAGACTGTTCTCGTTCCCCCTTTGTTCTTTTCCATCTTTCTCTGTGTCTTGACTCTTATCCCTTCCTCCATCCTTTAGATCACTTTGTGCATCTACTAACTGCCATTTCCCTTCCTCTTCTTTTCCTACCTTTCCTTTCATCACCTGGTAATTTCCCAGGCTTATTTCCTTGAGTATTTCCCTGACTATGTTCCTCACATATTCTTCAGAAAATGTTGGGACTCCATTGTTACCCTCTTCTTCACTGACTGCGTCCTTTTCCCCTCTATTTATCAGCTGTGCTGTTTCCCTCCCCATAGGAACCAAATTTCTGAGGCTTTACTGCCCCCATTCTCTAACTCTCAGGCACTCTCCCACTTAATCTTTGCAAGATATAACGTTGCCTTGGTAGCTTTCCAAATAAATGTCCTGGATGATTAAATATGTCAAACAGTTGCACCCCTTCATTCATCCTTCTTGTTTTCTCCCCCTTCCCCCTGCTTCTCTGGTTTTTTCAGCTTCAATACATCCTTCAATCTTCTATCTGAGTTAGTATAATCCATCTGCTTTCCCTTTCCAAGCCCCCTCTCTTTCTTATTAGAAATCCCCTCCTCATTATTCTCACCCATCTCCTCCTCACCTTCCTCTTTCCTTATAGTCTGTTCTGCATTTAACCCTGTGGGATATTTGACCCATTCCAATGTACCCCACTGCATCACTTTGCAAATGGTGAAAGAAACAGCCCAAAATGGATGCGCTGACCCCTGTGTGCGCCAAAATCTGCAAAACAGTGTTTGGGTCACAACCCCAAAAAGCTGCACACCCTGCCACACACAGTCAGGGAGGGTGAAAACAGAGTTCTCACCGTAGGAGCATGCCAGTGGGTTCTGTTACATTCAACATGGAGCAAAGCAGCAGAATTGTGCTGAAAACCGAAAATGCCTTTTAAAATCTTAGCTTTGCAACCTTGAAAAGTGCTGTTTTTCACGCTAGATTCATTTATGTCATTGAATCATTGAGATTAAAAAGGGTACTGAAATGTCAGGATCGTCGACTGTGGCTCAGAGGAACCAGGCCTCATTGACTGACAGCTCTATCAATTGTATCTAATTAAAAAGCAAACCAGGAACATTGGTTTTCATTTCCACGGGAAAAACGCAGCTAAAATTGCAACTTGTAACAGAATAAGCTGTGCAGACAGAAACTCCAAACAAAGGCTGAATACATGTATCCAGACTGCAAACAATCCCAGCACTCAAGGGAAGAAAGAATGATGAATAAAAGGTGCATGTGCTGCATAGGAAAATCAGATTTGAAAGAACTCAGTTTAATGTGTTTTTCCATGAAGAAAGTGTAAAATCGCCTGTTTTGAAAGCATGTTTTTGTTGAAAGGCCTAATTCTTTAAGAAATGTCAAAGGATTGCTAATGTAAGAATCCACCTATAAACTGTGTTCATTTGATCTGTTTTAATGAAAGATGTAGGTGAAACTTAAAGTAACCCAGCTTGGAGTTAAGTAACTAAATAAAAAAAATAAAAAACTGTTCTGCCTTTCCGGTCTGTAGCCTGGGAAAGGTTGACACTTCACTGCTGGCAGGAAAGGACTAATTGCTGTGCGGAGGCCTCGGATACTCATGCCAAAGGACTCATTAGACATTCGTCTGTGGCCCAGGCAAAGACAATAGAAGGCTTGGACACCCATCCCTCCAGGGGAGGGGCAGGATGCTGGGAGAGGCTTCTCATTGAACTTCAAAGGACTGGCCATTTGCTCACACTTGGGAAGTAAGAAAGAAAACTGACATGTGATTTTGAATTTAAATTGCTTACTTTGCCACAGAACCTCATGGCATTTAACTTGGCAGCAAAAATAAGTAAAGGAATGAAAAGTACATACATTGAAATCTAAATTCATAACAGACATGTGAAGACTTGGTAGGATTTCTTACTGTGTAAGGAACTGAAGTTATGAAAAAGAACTAATTGCGCCAAAACTATTAATGCTGCAAATCTAATATTGTGTACCCATGTGCTAGGGGTGATTGCACATATATGTACCAAATTAGGAATTGATAGGCCAAACCTTTATGATTAAAATTGGTAAAATTTAATAGAAAGACAACACCAGGTCTCACCGACTTGGGAGTTGGATGTAAATGTGACCCACGAAATATGTAATTTATGTGCCTGATTTTCTTAGAGGGCATAATTATATAAATATGTATTTGTGGGAAAGTAAAGTTTGGTCCCAAAAACTATGGGAGGTTCCCAAGTCACATCATAAAACATGACAACCCTTTCTGCCATCCAACCACCAAAAAGCAAGGCGGAAACTGTGCCTTTGACCAATCATAGCCTTGTGGGTGTGGGTTGAAAGTCTGCCCCTATCATAAACTTAGTGATGTCATTTGGCAGGATAAATAAGGGAACCTAACAACACACAGACACACTGATTCCTGACTCCATCCTGATTTCTGCGTGGCACCTTGTTCCTGAATTCTCCATCTTGTTCCTGATTCCAGATTTCTTTGCAAAACCAAGGCCTCAGCATTTGCTGAACTCTTTTTCAGCTAGGCCCAAATCCTGAAACCATCACAAAACTTAAGGGAAGAAATTATGATTCAGTTTGTCTTGCTACCATTCATGCTTGCCTGCTGAAACTCGCCATCCTGCTGATCTACAGTGTCCAGTAACCAGAAGGGCCAATCCAATCCAGACCAGTCTGAGTTGACAGTCCAAATGACCAGAACCGCCCAGCTGACCTATCCCGCCAGAAGTGCTCTGCTGTCTGTAGACACAATCCGGATGACCAGAACCCTTCACGGTCCAAAACCTTAAATTAAAGTGGACTGTAAGTATCAATAGGAACATAGTATACCATAGCATATCTTGCCTTGCATTGTCCCATCCCAATCTCTCAACCATCCTATCTTTAACTTAAGAACCTATGATATTGTCAGAACCATTCTTGCAACCCTATTTGTGATTCCGAGTGTTAGCACTGATTTCTCCTCATTCTGTTTTACTAGACCATAAGCCATTAGTGATTTGGATTATATAAAGTAATTCCCATAAAGAAAACGGGGTATCCACCATGGGAAGGGTTACAGTGGCCAAGTAACTGTGGAGATTCACGGGTGGCATCTTCTTTTTCTTAGCCATTAATCTAGTTTAAGTAAAATCAACCTGTCATTTTAAAAACGATTTTCTGCTTTTTCTCTGTTCTATTTTTCTAAAAACACCTCTCATTCAAACGTGCATAACTTCCTCAAATTAATAGCTAGAGACGTAATTTCAACTCTGACTGAAACCTAAGACCTTTAGCTACACCCACACCTAATGACCGGAAATTTAGGTGGGAATTTGCATTTTTGCAAAAGTTTTACACGTGTAAATTCCAATTGAAAGTATTTCCAGACTTCCATTCTGATTCAAAGTGTTTAACCTTGCTCATATTATAGCTTATTATAGCTTATGTTGGTTAGGATCTTTACAGTGTTGCTCCCATAGAGATTTATATCAATTTAAGGATTTGTGCACACTTTTCATTGTTTTGCTCTGCCATTTTTCGAATGTCATTTTAAAAGGTGTGAAATTTCCAAAGGTTTTTCTCTCTTGTTTGGGGTGGGAAGATTGTGTTCAAACCCCGTACATTGTTCTTTATTCCTGAATACCTGCTGCTTACTTACATCTGTGTAGAATTGCTTCTTTGTGAGTTGAGAAATTTGCAGGGAGAAATCTTAACTTAAGCACTATCTTTTCAAACAAGTCAAAACTGTCCTTTCTCTGTGTTTTATATTCTGTGTTGCTGTAAGTGAATTCAACTGCCTTACCTACTTTCTGATTTGTGTTGTCACCACATTGGTGATTGCTGACCGATATATATTAAAACATATGTTTGATTTGAATTTTAAATAAATAAATAAATCAATATTACCTTTACCAACCAGCCTGATTCCTGGTCCATTGTGACCTGAGGGTATTTTGAGAAGGGGTGTGATATGAGTGGTATGTCATTCAGAATATTGAACCTATAGACACAATAATTAAGTATTTCATTTGTGCATTACATGCTAGGCTGAGACCCGGGTGTATTGCCTGATTGAAATCCTTAACAACCCCCATCCCACATTCCGCAAAAACTTAAGCAAGGAGGCCTTAGTCGTTTTCAAATCTGCTGCCTTTAGCACCCTCCATTTGTTTCCCTTTTTCTTACATTTTTGGAAACTACTCCGCATAGTGGTTCTTCCACTGTCACATCTTTCTCTTTTTCTTCTAATATTTCATCAGGAATCTCCATCACATCCCTTTTCCCATTTTCTTCTCCATCAGTTAACCCTTCCCCACCTTTCTCTTTCTCTTCCCCTTTCCCTGAATTTTCCTGTACAATTTCACCTTCCTGTTCAATTTCCCCTCCTGTTTTCCCTCTCCTTCAAACCTTTGCAATCGAGAGCATCTTTTTTTTCATTTTTATATTCCTGCTCTATTTTCATCAACCTTTCCAGAATACTTCTCAAACAAACTGATTGGTCCTTCAGTTCATTTTTTACCCATGCTCGTGTTTCCAGTAATGTGAGCAGGATGAGTTTTCTATCTGATTTCCCACTACTTTCTTCTTCCTCTTCTTTGTCTACCCCTTTCTCCTCTTCTGTGTGTGTGGTGTTCCCAAAGGGTACTGCATATGATTATGCCTCTTCTACTCCAAAGTCAATTGGTTTAACCATCCTTGCCATTTGTGTTAGAACACCTTTTGAAAATATCAGAGGTGTGCCAGGCATTGGGCTCTCATGTTCTATGTCATGTACCACCCCATCTCCCACTTTCTCATATCCATTCAATGAAATGCCCACCCCCATCTTCTTCATACAGGGATTGTGAATGCCCTGGATCCGACTCTCGTCCCTCCCCATTCCCACCTTCTATCTCTTCTATCACCTTGATCATTTCAACATCTGAGCCTGGCAGGAGACCCTTGTATTCAACCTCTTCTTCAACATTCACTATTGTTTGAGTAGGTGATTGAGGAAGAGGAATAGCTAAAGCCCTAGCTAATGTACTCCCCCAGTTGTAAAAACCAAAGGGCCCAGCACAGTATCCTTGCTAGTACACATCATTTCTTTCCTCCTACCTTAGATTTTATGTTTCCTCCCTTCACTGAGAATGCACTTTACGGAATTGCCAAAGGTACAAACTCACTAATGTTCACATTCACCTTCCAAATTCAGGTTTATTTAGATACTGATCTCGTTTACGCACTCCTTATCATCTTATCAACCTCATTGAATTGTACCGTAACGTTCCTGTGTAAACCCATTATCAACATTTATCAGCACAACTTTATATACTGTTTCAGCAGTTATTTTACTCAAGTGCAGTAATTATAATATGAACATTTCGAGCTGTAAATATGAAAAATGACATGTGACATAATGCTGCACTAACCATACGACAGCTGTGTATCCTCTCTAGCGCGTACCTATCAAATATCAGTTTACTTTACGTTCATACTATGCTCTTCTATTAATTACCTAAGACATATCTGACATATATAATCCATTACATTTCATTTTGTTTCACTTTCACGGATCATAAATTACCATGAACAAAAACCTTTGCGGTGGAGCAAGAACGCCTGCCGTGAACTGTTACACAAGCCCCGTTCACGCTCTTGTCCCGCTCGCCCTGTTTAACACAGGTCTCATTTCTCCTTGACGTCGGACTCACTAAAACCTCTCGGAACGGTCTGCAGGATTCCACGACTAATAAACACACATTTTCTTGGTAATTATTTCTGACCTCAGAATTACAATGACACATTCAATGCAGTTGGCCATTAATAATGATATTGAGTTCCGAAGGCAAAATGATAAAATTACAACTGAGGTGCTCTGGCCCTCTTCCCCTGTTAGGCATAATCATATGCAGTACCCTTTGGGAACACCACACACAATTAAGACTACAAGTGACAGTACAAATTCACCTTTGGTACAAGCCTGTACTACACAGTAAAGTGGTAGCGATGGCTGAGCAGCCAGACTTATCTCAAGAGTAAAGTGAGCAGTATCAATAGTTACACAAAGGACAGCAATTACTATGGTTCAAACAAACACTGACTCAAGGTTTCTGAGTAAAAGAATACACATTTATTTACACATCAGTTATAAAACATTTCACAATTATCAAGCAGTTGAAAAATCACAATCTTAATACACCACACCTAATAGATTCTGGACAAGTTAAGCTCAAAATGAAGTGTGAGCAAAATGGCACTCCAGTAATTTAAAAGGGAGGGGAATACAAAGTTAGACAAAAGCTGAGCAGCACCAACAAGTAAGCAAGCAAGGCAATTTAGAAAAAGTAATTACAGTGAGGAAATCAAATCAAGAGGCCTGGGGCAAAGTCAATAGACCAAAGTCTTTGCAGAGCATCACTCAGTTCAGAGTAGTTCACGGTTAAGTCTTTGCCAAGAGTTCAGAACGAAGTTGGTCGGGTGAAAAGTTACTTTAAAGAATAGAGAAGGTGCCTTGTGGAAAGATTCTGGGGCTGGTGGCGGGGCTTACCTATGTGGATAGAAAAGATGCCTTAAGTCTATGTATTTAAATAAAATACATGGTTTTACCGCACTATTGTCTCTCTGTGTCTCTTTGCAGTATACGTAGTTTCACTTTGTGAATTTAGTCACAATTAATTGATTTAGCAGCGACTTTGCAGCGAGTATCCACTGAAGCATGAAATCCCTCTGGCAGCATCCCAGGCACAAACAGGCACTTTTAGGCACTTCTTGATGCGCGCGCCTTATCTTTGTGCTTTTCCCCCTCCTCCTGCTTACCAAGAGTAGTCCTGTCCTTATGGGACACTCTGTGTGACACCAACAAATCTGCTGCACTAGCCAGCTTCTTAGGATCTATCTCCAAAGTGCTGATTAAGTTCAGGGGAACAAGATACTAAAATATGTTCACGCATGACTAAACATATCATAACCTCAAAGGTGGTGACCTTATAGCCTTCAACCCAGCCATTCAAGTTTGTCAAGGAATCAGTAACATAGGACACCCAAGTGTTACCTTCTTTCTTTTTGTACTTTCTAAATCTCTTTAAGTATTGAGCAAGAGTCTTCCCAAACTTTAAGATGAGGGTTTGCTTCAATTTTACAAATCTACTCTATCAGTTTTAAACATTTCTGCAGCCAGAATGGGATAGTCGACTGAGCAGCCATGTAATCTTATCAACATCCACAACCTCTTGGAATACACAGGCATACTCAAATGCAGTCAGCCAGTCCATAATGTCATTCTTCTCATTCTACATACTGAGCAGATCTTTCAGGAAATCTTGGATGGGAGGAGGACTCAAGCCCATGTCCTGATCCCTAGGAGGAACCAGTTGTAGCCTGAATCGTGGCGAACTCCAACTGGTGATCCCTGTCCTTTTGTTTTTCTGCCTGCTCAACTCTCAGCTCTGCCATGTTGAACTCAAGCTCCTTCTTGCTTCTTGAATTCAAGCATGGCTTCATCATCAGAGCTGACAGATAAAACTTGGGACTGTACATCATCCCTGTCTTCATGGACCTCATGTATGAGTGCAGTGAAAGCTCTGCTAGAGCTGTCAGTGAGAGCAGCCCCACCACCTTCTGCACTGTCATCCGAGGTAATGGCCTCGAGTTGCATCTCTTGCCAACCCATGATCCTTTGGATCATTTCACTCTTTGTACCTTGATCAGATAAGCCTCCCTCAGTACACATCATTCTCAGTGTTTCTGACTTGGAAGTATGCAAGGTATGTTGGTTATTGCTTCCATGTTTTAAGATAGGTCTTTAGCATTTACTGTTACGTTACGACTAAGGTCACTATGGGCCTCATTACACGGAAGGCGGTATTGATTTAACGTTACCGGTAATGTATTACCGGTAATGTTAAATCCCTATGTGGATCACGACCCGGCACACCGCTATTAGCGGCACCGCTAATTACGGTGCCACTAATAGCAGGCAGGCCGCGTGCGCGCAACCCTCCATTCCGTTAATTACGCCATGCCGCTATTAGCACAGCATCACAAGGCCAATGCACATGCAAATAGCGGCATGGTAAATCCCCCCAAACCCCTTACCGCCATGGTGCAAATACCGGCATCGCGGACCACCCGTTAAGGGAAATGGGCAGTGTGCCCACCTGCCACAGGTGGACCAAATCAGCACAGGTGAAGGCAATGGAGACTGTGGCAGCTCAAAAGGATCACACCACACCCCTTCCCACACCCCTCCCCACACCAAGATGGTTCCGATACTGGCAGCATTACATGGCCTGGAGGACCTCATTGCAGCGCAGCTGCTACAACAACAGGCAGCACAAAGAAGACGCAGGAGGAGGAGGAGGAGGAGGAGGGCAAGACAGGCACAGCAGGCACCACAACGGCACCTAATCATACCACAGAGGCACCCACCAGTACCCAGGACCAGAGCCAGTCCATTCAACCTGACCCCTGAGCAGATACACACCCTGTACCATCTGGACAGGGCTCCCATCACCAGCATCGTGGACATGATCCACGACGACATTGCGAGCCTCAGACATCAGCACTGCCATCCCCCCGCTACTGAAGGTGGTGAGTGTGCTCCACTTCCTGCCCACAGGCACCCATCAGCATACAGTGGGACAGATGCATGGCATCTCACAACCAGTATCCTCACGCACGCTGAACCAGGTACTCGATGCACTCCTGAAGCATGCACCTGAACACATATCCATGCCACAGACTGCCCAGGAGATTGCAAACACAAAAGTTGGCTTCTATTCACTGGCAGGCATTCCAAGTTGCATCGGGGCCATCGACTGTACCCATGCGGAATTGGTGGTCCCACATCACAATGAAGCAGTGTACCGAAACAGGAAGCAATTCCACTCTATCAATGCCCAAATGGTATGTGACGCCAGCAAGATAATCACACATTGCTGTGCCAGATTCCCAGGATCAACAAATGATTCCATGGTTCTGCGGGACTCAAGTATGCCACGCTACATGGAGCGACACACCGGACAACGTACGTGGCTACTTTGTGAGTAGCAGGGCAAGCACATGGCAGTGTGATTTTGGGGGGGAGAGAGACATACTCCAACTGGGTGTGAATGGGGGGGGGAAGATACATACTCCAACTGGGTGTTGACTGGCGTCCGTAGGGAAAATGGACATACAGATGTACGCCAATGTCCTTCAGGGAAGGCCACGATGTACCTGAGAAGAATCCACATGCAATTTGAAGGTGCACGACTATGAGAACAATGCATCCATCCCCATTGCACATCATGCCACGCCACATATTACACAAATCATCAACATGGCGTCAAGATGGTAATACAGAATCAGCGCATCACAGCATCAATCCAGCAATGTACCCTTGAATGCATGCAAAGGGAACACCCCTAGACATGGCACTGAACCACACACCTATAGCACCACGGAAGTGATGCTTCACAGCATGGCAACATTGGTGTCAGAATGTCAGTACACAAGCAGTGTGCTACAAAATTTGCCTGGCCCAGGGACACCTAAGACCTGGCCACACCCAGGACATGTGAAAACTACTGTTGTAGGCATTATTGTGCCATTTCTACTTGCAGGGTCGGCCACACACTTGCACGTTGCTGTCACACAGACCATCTGCATGTATGCGCTCATTTTAGCACTTGCATCACAATGCTATGTCAATTTGTGTGATGTGAACAGGCCGCCCTTGAGGTGAACAGTAACAGGACCCCATTCATCCCCCCATACAGGTGATGCGGCCTATCCCCTGAAAACCTGGCTCCTCACACCTGTACGGAGACCACAGAACAGGCACGAGGAGGTAATCAATCATGCACATACCCGTACCCGCATCGTGACTGAACAGGCCTTTGGACTTTTGAAGTCACGTTCAATGTGCATTACCAGGTCTGGTGCTGCTCTCCTGTATGGACATGAGAAGGTGGCCAAGATCACCATGTGTGTTATGCTGCACAATATGTGTGACAGACGGAATAGCCCACTGCCCCTGACGTTGGGATAGAAGCACATGATGAGGATGATGATGTTGATGTGGACGGAGGTGAAGGGGATGCAGGCGTTGCAAGAGGGGATGGCCAGGAGGCACATGCTGTGAGACAGCATCTGATCAGCCAATCAATCTGCGGAAAATGTTTTCGTACAGTCACATGGATATGGGGAGGAATGCACTGGTGTATGTCTCAGAGCACGCAATGGACCCTGTCGCCAATGAAGTACACACACACACAATGAAGATGTCCAAGGCTGTGTTTTCATCAGAAACCAGTGTATTGACTAACATAAAGGTGAAGAAGTGCAAGCCCCACAACATCCCACCACCCTTCCCACCCCCCCCAACAGACCCATAACACCCTTCCCACCACCCCCCACAACAGACCCTTAACACCCTTCCCACCGCCCCCCACAACAGACCCATGACACCCTTCCCACCACCACCCACAACAGACCCATAACACCATTCCCACCACCCCCCACAACAGACCCATAACACCCTTCCCACCACCCTCACAACAGCCCCTCATGTCTCTGCCATTTCCGCCATGGCCAATGCACACCGGGGTATCCCCATTAACCCCCTAATTGCAATTGTCCTTGGAAGGGTCTTGAGGGTTGCCAGACGTGCGCCTGGTGGTTCGCATCGAGCGCCTGAGGGGGCTTGTTTGTGTCGACCCGGAAGTCGAGGATGGGGCAGACTGGCCTTGTTGGTGATAGTGGTGGTCCATTGTGTCTGCCATGCGGACAAGCACCTCCCTAAGACTTGCAATTTCATTGCATATCCTGTCCGTGTTGGCGTCCATGCGCTCAGTGGAGTGCCTCACCGTCTGGACTATGTTCTCAGTGAGATTGGCAGCCTCAGCGACATGCTGGACAACCAGCACGGTCAGCTCCTGTTGGAGGTGATGGTAGCATGGGTGACATTATTGCAGGGTTGGTGTCCTCGAAAGTCCCATCAGAACCAGGGGTCTGGGATGCCACTGGCTCTGGGCTTCCTGGGGGGTTTGGGGTGTGCATCTCCATGTGCTGGAGTAGGGTGTCCTCTGGATCGGACTGGGGGCCAGTGGCGGCTGCCTCACCAGCAGAGCTTGCCGCCCTGGGTGTCTGGCATTGTTGACAGTGGGTTTGCCTCCGGTGGTGGGGCCACAGTTGGTGGTGCAGCTACTGCTGCCCTGGCAGTGGCACTGTGACGTAGGCTGCCACTCTTCAGGTGTGGCCTTCCACCCTTGCCCCTGGATGTTGCAGGGGTTTCCTCCGTCTCCTGTGCCCTTGGCCTCTTTGATGTAGGTGGTGCCTTTCATGCATCAGCAGCATCCTCCCCATCTGTATGTGAGCCTGTCAGGGACGAGAAGGGGGATGGCATTGGTTGCGTTTCAATATACTCAATGTAAATTACAGGAATGATGCAGTTGTGGCCATTGGGACTTAGCAGTTGTGGATGCAGGTGATGTGCCAGTTCAGTGCCTCATCCATGCATGGTTGAGTTTGTGACTTGTCTCTGGTGATGTGTGCATGTGTGTGTGTTTGGGTCTGACACTGACAGGGTGATGGATGGGTGCATGTGTGGATGTGTGTCCATGCATGAGTGGGGTCTGTGCTCACATATGGGGGTGACTGTGCATTCACACCGCATCCTGTCATGTGTACACTCACCTGCATCGGAAGTGGTAGCCATGCCGACCTCCATGCTGCCCACTCCCTCAATGCTTTCGGTGGCAATCATGTTGGCGCATGTCTCCTCCCATTCCTTCAGGCGTATTGGGGAGCCATCTCCACCGGCACTGGCAATGCGGTGGTTCTCTGCCAGGATGCCCCTCACCCGCAGCCTGAGGTCATCCCCCCTCTTCCTGCATTCGCGCACAGTGTGCGTGCTGGTGCCCACGGCACTGACTTTGACTGCCACCTCCTCCCAGATGGCTTTCTTCTTGAGCAAGGTGGCGCGGCGCATATCATTGGCAAAGTCTACCTCTGCATGCTCTGCAAGGGTCTGTGTCAACATGACCAGTTCCTCGTTGGTATACTTTTCCTTTTGCTGCCTGTCACAGGTTTTCTTCAGGGCCTTGGGCATGATGCAGGTGTCACGGTTGATTTCACACAGCTCCCAACTCCAATATGGTCCAGGGGGCAGAGGATGGCAATGGATTGTGTTTTTAAAGATGGCCGCCGTGCTCTTTCCCGTTCCGGTGCGATGACGCTGTTTCCGCTTCCGCTATTTAACGGTCGATGCTAATAGCGGTCACCGCTAATAGCGGTGACCGCTAATAGCATGTACAGTGAGGGCGGAGGTGCTATCAGCACTTTCGGCGGGCCCGGTAAGGTGCTTTTGTGGCATGGCGGTAGGGTCATTTACCGGCATGGCCCTATGCGCGTGTCCGCTTACTCGTAATGGTGCGCTATTGGCAGTCTCCTGTGAGGGCGGACACGCTAATAGCGCCATGCCGGTAAATCCCGTTTTTTAGCACCTACCGTGTAATGAGGCCCATGTGTCCTGGGTATGTGTAATCTGGGTACCTTTACCAGTGCGCAACACTGGGTACTTAGGATCCTATCCTACCACTTTACACCAATTTGTTAAGCTGGTTTCTGAACTCTGACCTGGTGGGCAGAGGTTCAGAAGGCCAGCCTAGATTCTTGGAGTAGGGTAACCTTCTGGACAAGCCAGACCAATCACGGTAGCATTGGTGGTAGTCAAGGCTTACTGGCACTGGTGTTTCCGGACCGGCACAGTCACAATGAGCACTAGGTCTGACGGGTGAGAGTGATCGAAAGCCCACAATGAACACACACAGTAAACAAAACCTCATATTACTCTCAGTCAGGTGTATATCAAAAATATATATACATTTATTAACAGCCTTTTAAGTCAAACACAAAGTAATTGTTCAGCAGTAATAACAAAACCACCATAACACTAATCTAGCAAACATATATACAGTAGCAAATGTTGTAAATGAACAGTATACAGTATTGATCCACAACCTGAAAACAAAGGGGTCACACAGTGCGTATTTCGTTTAGGCAGTCCTTCGCAATTCAAACCCTAACTAAGAGGCAGTACAGTCACCAAGATGAGTGGAGCCTTGAGCTCAAAAGTACTTTCGGTGGTGGCACACGCGATCGTGCGGTTATGTCAAAACGGGGTCTCTTCAAATAGCTGTAGCGACTCAAGAAGGTCAGTGAGGCAGTGAAGAATAAGTTCCCACTATTCGAGGAGGGGCTCCCCAAGAGGGCAGAACAGGATCCAAGAATTGGGAATAGCTCAGTAGCACAAGCTACCTCGATAAAGAGGAGTGGCCCTCAGGGGACAATCATGCATAAAAATGGATGGATTCACCAGGGGCCACCGGTAAGGGTTGCAAGTACTCACCAACCCTCGGCGCCCTCTGGACCAAACTTTGGCAGTCGAGTCCACTTCAGTCGCAAGTTCAAATCCTGCAGTTGTGCGTCTCGGAGGCTCTGCGTCTTTCAGGGGCTGTGTTCCAGGGATGATTCCGTGGCAGGTGGTGATTTCTCCGCTCCTGATGAAGGTATCGGGCCAATTCCACTGCACCGATTCTGAGGACACAGGGGGGCATAGCAGCAAGGCACCCACGAAGTTCGTCACCACAGCTGGATGATACAGTGACCGCGTATGCTCATTTTTCCGGCAGACCATCCTAATTCCTGACCTTGGAATGCTAGGTACAAGAAACTCGGTGGGCCTTATACACAGAGCTTACAGTCTCCAACAGCTCAAGTCGAAACTCGGGACGGCAGCGGTTCCAGGGCAAAGGTCCCGTACGAGCTGGTCAGAAGATCGACCTGGAATGGAATTAAGATGCCTTCTCTTATCCAAAATCTCCTTTGTGCCAAAAACGAAGAGAAACCAATGAGAGATCTGGTAATATACAGCCATCCCAGACGTGGACCAATCACAGACCACACTGGTCCCAGTCATCCCAGTACACCAGACATCCTGGCACCCAGGATGTGTATTGGAACTAGACAGCTCCAACCCACATCCTGGAGGCACACACACAAGGCATGCAGAAGCCTGCAAAAGCTTTGGTTTGCACCAGGGGCCTGCATGAGCAAATAAGGAAAGGCCCGGGTCAGCTCGACCTGGGGAAGCCAAAGGGACAAGATGGCCAAAGGACCTAGTGGCATGGCCATTTTAGGCACTGGCCACTGTGCTGGCAAAACACGGTAAACATGGTTTAAACCATTGAAAAGATTTGAAAACACATAAAAAGTAACAGCTGCCACCAGTTCTGTCCAAGGCACACTTGTACAGTCACATAAAGAAATCCTTTGAGGTTGTCTGGTGCCTTAAAAATGAAAAGAGGACCCCGCGCACTGT
Source organism: Ambystoma mexicanum (assembly GCF_040938575.1). Classification (NCBI taxonomy): domain Eukaryota; kingdom Metazoa; phylum Chordata; class Amphibia; order Caudata; family Ambystomatidae; genus Ambystoma; species Ambystoma mexicanum. The sequence continues at coordinate 1,437,822,447 of NC_090929.1, read as the reverse complement.
ACTGTAAGGTGCACTGATAAAATGTTACTAACAAAATAGTAAAAAAGTGAAAGACTAAAGGAAACAAAGTCTCCCAGCACTGACTGTCTTAAGGGCATGTCAGTTTCCCGATAACAAAATTAGCAAAAGCCCAGCAGAGTACAGCAGAAGGCTGGGCTCCACTGGCAAAAGTCAGGCTATGGTGGTCAGACAACAGCAAATAGTTGGCGGGTACACAACTGGAGGGAAAATTACCCATAAATGGAAAGCTTTCCTAACAACAGCCAGCAGAAATTACCTTTAAGGTCAGGTCTCCCCATTAACTGTGCATTAGTGGACAACAGAAATGACCTTTTCAGGGCTAGCTGAACTTCAAGAAATGGTTTCAAAGCCACTAATGAGTGATCAAACATTGTGTATGAAACAGATTGCCTATAAGCAGATGCTCATGTCAGGTGGCGATGAAGAAATGAAACTTAGGAATAGGTGGGGCTATTAAGAGGCCTTCTCATAATTCAAACGCAATGGACATTTGGTGTGGTGATAGGTTATGGAAGTAAGGTTTGTATCATCAAGAGTCAGAGTTGTGATTTTCTCGGCTCAGGAGTAATTCAATAAAAATGGTATCTCCTCGCAGGAAGGGCATGCCGAGATATGATTAGTATTTTCCGACTCGCCATACAATGTAGTAATAATTAGCATTTATGTGCTCAATATATATGTATAAGCATTTATGAATAATGATTAGCATTTATGATATATATATATATGTGCCTGCAGTTATGTGAAAAATTTAGGGTAGCTGCCATGTTGTTAGATTTTTAGGAACACTAAAAGTTAAACCAACTTGTCCTTTTGGGATGAAGAATCTTTCTCCTCCCAAGGCCTCCATTATCCACACCTTCCAAGTCCTTGTCCAATCAACAGGCAGTGGGCGTATTGGGGAGGGAGAGAGCTGGCCAATCCTTAGCGTGGGAATTATGATAACAATGGAGTGGCACCAACCCTATAATAGATCAGTTTTCAATCTGAGAGGGATCTTTCTTGGGACTTTTGATGTTTCCCTTGACTTTCCTACTCTATTCCTGGAGGTAGTCGACTTCTGTACTCTTGCAAGGAACAGCTAGCAGAGAGACAGGGAGCAACCAAGGCCTTAAACATTGCATGGGAGATGGAGACTGGGAAATCTAGAAGCTAGCTGGGCCTGCCATTTCAGGAGCCTGTGGAAGTCTGGATGCTGTGGACTACGCTTGACCGAAGCCTTTGACCAGTTCTGTTCTGTCCTCAAAGGAGTCCAGCTGTTTCCCTGGACGCCCCATAATCAAGACCTCCATGTAAGCAGATTAATCCAAATGCCAACAAAAGTGTGGGGGGAATCTGCCAGCCTTAAACTACATCTCGTGTAGGGGCTAGAGGATGGAACTGGGGACCCTTGGCACATTTTATTAAATCTAACTCGAATTAATTCCACTATAGAAAATCACCCTATCCATTTAAATTGAATTGTGTTGGGGACTGCCTGCCTTAATCCTTTCCATTAAATTGTGCGGAGGGAGGGAGCTGTGAAGATCCTAAGATCCTGAATTGAAGTTAAATCAATTAATCCCCATATAGAAACTCATGGGATGAGTGTTGTTAGAGTTTAAACTAACAGATTTCATGCCCAGTGCATTAGAGCCGGTATAGACAATAACGTTCTTGGGTGACTCCACCTTTCTGAAACCCGTATCTTCTGTACAGAAGGGGGGTGTCCATAATCCCAAAATAAGTAACCCTAAAACACTGCCATTCAAGTGAATTTAAAGTGTGCAAAACAAAATTTCCCATTAATTTACTCACATCCCAAAATAATGTTCCCAAATCCCTGCATTCTATGCAAATAAAAAGCCAAAAATGGTTTTCCCATTGAATTTCTTTCCTAAACTTTGCCTTTCGAATTAAAAGCCCAAAGTGATGTTTTCATTGTGTCTATTTTTCAAACACTGCCTTTTTAATAAAAAGCCAAGAAGATTTTGCAACTGTATTCCCACTCCCTATACATTGCCTTCAACTTGAGGGATCATATATAACTGATGCCTGGGTGTGGGGGTTGCTGGGAGAGAAGAGCATTGTGATAACCCCAAGCAATCACAGTTGTTTTGATCAAATTTCATAGTGGTTTATGTGCAAGAAATCCTGTGTATTTTGATGTACACCAGAATTGTGTGGCCTCTGTGCAAAACCAGGCTGAGCTTTTGAATCAAGCCCAGAAAGAGCAGAAACAATTAGAAGTGAAAGTGCAACAGAGCCAACATTTGGATTTAAAATTAGGAAATATTATTGACCAGCTAAAAGATTAGTTGAAAACACAGCAGCAAGAAAATGTAGAGCGAGAGACTCAATTTTCTGCACGGCAGGGGGTGTATAAAGAATAAGTTGAATATCTGAGCATAAATCAACACAAATTAAATGAGAAGGTTGTTCATAATAGAGCATGCTTAAAGGACATTTTCACATTTCAATCACAGGTAAAACAACTGAAAGCTGAAAACAGCCAGTTAATTATTAAGGGGGTTGATTCTCAGAGGGAGTTCGATCAGATGCACCAAGATCTGAACACCTGAAACAGCAGAGAGAGCAGTTGAGGGAAGAATAAAACAAATTAAGTCAAGAGAATAGTGACCTGTTTCAGGAAGTGCGTCAGTTAAGGATGTACGTGGAGAAAAAGGGAGTCATGTTCTCAGGAACTGACTGACAGTAGGCTACAAAATGCACAATTAACGGAACGTGTGAGGCAAGCAGAGATTGACCTAGAGCAGGCAACACAGTCCAAAATTATGCAAGCAGAGGAGATTAGTCTCCTGAAAAAGAAACGCTCTGAATATGTGCAGAACTCACATAAGAAAAATGAGTCCCATTGTGAAGAGAACAAGGGGCTAAGAGACCGATTAATGGCTCAAAGTAAAGAGTTAGAAGCCACTCACTGGTGTCAGAATTGAAAATTCAGAGAACCAGAGGTTAGGCCTCAAAAGAGCATCTTAAAAACCTCCACACATTGAGGGAGGTGGGGAGAAATCACCACCATCCCTGGAAAGAGAGATGAGGAGGATAAGTACTCGGGGTGCGAAAAGGGGAGTACAAGGGAAATGACCATGAGAGCCCACAGCACCACAGGAGAGAAGAGTCCAGACCCGTAGTTTTGGGAGGTATTCTCGGTTTCATAGAGGTAGTAAAGAGAGGGTCTTTGGAATTCCCCTCCTCACCCCGAGGAACATGACAGTCGAAGAGTCCAAAATGCACAAAGTCACTCACTATTCGGCCAGGCCCCAGGAGGACCAGTGACTGGCACATATACGGAACGATATTCTCTCAGACAGCCATTCAAACCTTATCCAGTGAATGTCTTTATGGATACAGGTACTTCAACATTGGTCATGGACCCAAATGCCTCAATGGATGACATTGACTAATGTAGAGAAACCACTGTGCTGATGTCATAGGTGACACCTTGACGTAGCCACGTTAGTCACATAGTACACTCACAGCCATGCACAATGTTACACAAACATAAATGTGAATACACAAAGAATATGCTTACACAGCTCTGTAGATATAGGACAGATACATATACATAATGTGAAAAGCTTTTGTTATTTTTCTCATTAGCCAAGTGCAGAAACACTGAGTGCATGGCAACAAAGAGATGCAGAGCAAGCTTGCAGATGCTTATGGCAACTAACCGTATGGAACTACAGGACCACATAAGGAGCCATGTAGGACCAGATGCGACTAAACTATAGGAAACATAGCACGATATAAATGTGTAGAAATCATAGTATAAGTATATCGAGGATCACATAAGGACACAAGCTGCAGGACGAGAAATGAGGGAAAGCAGAACCAGGCTGCACAGAACGGGAAGGCCAGGGCTCATTGCCAAGGTCAGAGACAAGCAGCACATTCCAAACCTAAAACGACAAGGGACATCTGCAGAAAAACAGAATAAATCCTCATAAGTTGCACACCAGAAGAGCTTGATTTCGTGGTCCTCAACCACGTGATGCAGCGGAGATAGACAAGGGTTATTACCCATGGTGGGAAGACCAACAGTTCTCAGCACCACAGACATGAAGTGAAATATGAACAACTTAACAACGTTGCAACATGCAGAGCACTCTCACAGGCACAAGTGGTACTGCTAACAGATACATTGGGAGCACATAGTCATTCCTATCACCCTGAAGATGTGCAAAGAGTGCTGCGAACAAAGCTGGGTCCCAGGCCTGGGGAGACCAGTTCCAGACAATCAGGGGACATAAATCCAGGGGTGGATGGCAGAGGGCAAGGGCCAATGGTAATCGTGCGATCCTGCAACAATGTAATAGATAGTTTCTTGGGAAAGGGCGGCCAGCCACCTGACATGAGAGGGCCAATTAATTAAAATCAATAGGGGCAATCTATACTGTATACCATTCTGATCACCCAACCAGAAAGTGGGATAGGTTTTTTGGGGAAGGGCCCATGTTGTGACGACACTCTGCATCAAAAAAGGTACACGGGTTTGGGAGTGGTGACTCTGGAGATTTTGAATGTCTTGTATGATCCCTGTTGGTTTTTGTAATAAACAACAATCCAGCTTGCCCTTGGCTGAGACCTCCGTTTGTTCTGGGGTAAAGGTTGTTGGGCCCTGGGAGCTGAAGGGGTAAGCTTGTAGTAACCCCAGACCTCTGGCATACCAGACCTCACCAACAGTAGGGAGCACCTAGAGGACACGGAATGGACCACCAACAGTAGTAGCTCTGAGTCAGAGGATGAGTGGATTCAGATGGAGCGGAAAAGGAAGTCTGCCAAACAGAAGAAAGTCTGGTGAAAGACTCAGTTCGGCAGATAAAGGCCATAAAAAGCTTCATGACTCCGTACCATAAGAATGCTAAATACTCGGTATGGGAGCATTTAGAGCTTCATGACCAAATGGACACATCATTTGGTATTAAAACTGATGGGAATTGCATGGAATTTGCTAAGTGGACAATCTCCCCTGAATAATCTAGCTTCTTTGCAGGGCTGGAGGACCAAGGTCACCAAAAATGGTCCACCTATAAGGCAGCCATTCTGAAACACTTCTCAATCCACAGGAGCCCGCAGCAGGCCCGCAAGGTGGCATATAACCTACAGTGTGGGCAGGACCAAGCACCTAAAGAGTTTGTGCAGGAGATGAAATTAGCATTTGCACAGACTTCTAGGCGGCAGACTTCTAGGCAGGTGAACACCAGTACCCGGGAGTTCATCAACACCTATTTTCACATGCTGTCAAAATACATAATGACCCAATTAGTAAGGGAATTCCATGAGTGTAGGAACCTGGATTGGGTGATGGAACGCGGCACAATGATCTGTGAGGTCCAAAAGCCCCCTGAAAATAATAATAACCAAAAAAATAAACATCAAACACACCTGTTGCTGCAAAGGAAGAGGAGGTGAAAAATATTCCCCCATTGGACTGGAGAAGGGGGGACTAAAACTACTCCTCCTGCCAATCAGCAGAATGAAAGGTAGAGGAGACCTTCATATCCAACCCGATCGAGTGGTAGCCAGACAGGATACCAGACCAACACTCCATCTGACCCTACCACCTACATCAGTCCAAGATACAAGGGTGACAGACCCATCCTGGAGTGCATCAACACTCCCCTGGTGCAGAAAGGGCGGCCTGACCGGGTAGGTACCTCCACAGGAAACTTCCCTCAGAACTTCCCTGCAAACTTCCCTCCGGAGGGAAGAAATACTACACCCCCAACCAAAGCTTCTTTCCCTGATACACTTCAAACCCTAATTTCCAGAATAATCCTCCTCTCTCCCCCCGCTTTCAGAACAATAGATTCCCGAATCCGGGAGAAGGGAGACCTAGGATGGAATGTTATCAGGGAAACTCTCAATACCCAAGCTTCTCTGGGAGAAGGGACAGCTACCCTTTCTGTGAGCAGGAAAGGTATGGATCCAGACTTCCCTGACAACCAGAAAAAATGTCACAACTGGAGCGACACGTCCAACAATTAACCCATGACCAGGTCACATGTTGAGGGCTCTGCAGAACCCTCAACTGGAAACTGCTGCCTCGAATAATTTAACACCGGGGTCTGATGCCCTGGGGGGGGCAATGATGGCAAGAAACCTCCGACAACCAACAGGTTCCATAGGAGGAGGCCCGGGTGGAATGAAGATGCAAAACCCTAGAAGAAGCTTCCTTTCCTACCAGAACAAAACCCCTGGAAACTCCTGAAACAGAACATGAATTTTCTGCCCCCGAAAAGCTGGAACCTAAAGAACAGAGGGTAAGTAGGAGAAATCGAAAGCCAAAGACAACCCATTTTGTGGAGGAAGTATGCATCATCCCTTTCAAAGGAGAAGAATCCCTGGAGGATTCAGGGAAGAAAATCTTTTCTTTCAGAGATGGAAGGATCCCTTACAAGGACAATTAGGTCCCAAAATACCTGATTTTGATGGGGAAAGTATGGAAACTGACCCAGAACAGGAAGCACTTAAACCCAAACAATGTCACCCAGAGGACCCAGAAATCACAGAGGTAACCTCCCCCTGAACAGGTTCGAGTAACTGCCTCCAGGAAAATGGGGGCAGCAAAGAATCAGTGGAAAAAGTGGCCTTTACAATCCCACCTGTTTCTGGGTGCAAAATCTTTTAAACAGATTCCAGCACACTGTCCAAGATCACACAGTGTCGTAGTTCAATATAAAAAAGTTAACCGTCAAGCTAGCACAGAAGGAACATTTTCTTTAGCTCCTTGAGGAGAGAGAAGGAATATGTTATGCTACCGTCAAGGTACAGGGTCAGTGTGCATTATCAGCACTGGTGGATACTGGATCACAAGCCACCCTCCTGTCTAAAAAGGCCTTCAGCCAACTAAATTCAGGAAGGGGGAGAGTCACCAAATTCCCCTCAAACCTCTTCCCGGACAGCTCCAAGACTTTGATGTGAATGATCTTTCCGTTGAAGGGACTGTGGATCTGGAGATAAAAAGTGGCGACATAGGGTGAAACACCCGGTGATAGCCGTGACTCCAGAGGGCACACCATGTCTCTTGGGGAATAATCTCCTTCGGAGGTCATTCCCCTATGATTGACTGTGTGAACAAGGTCCTCTAGACTCAGACTAACCAGCCAATTAAATTAAAACAATGCACAAATTATGTGAGTTTGAATGGCACATGCCACATGATTGAACAACGGTCCGACAAAATAGAATTCAATTTTAGGATCAATCAAGTCCCAGACATCACCGTCATCTCTGTAGGAGAACAAACTGGTGATGGGAACCCTTCTCCATTCTTGAAAATCAACCATCCTCGCAGTTTTAAGTGGCACTCCACACTGGAAGGGAATACCCTGAAATGTTATACTACTTCAAAATCAGAGGAAAACCCAAATCCCATGACAAAAGATGATGAAAAACCAGCTCAAAGTTTTACCGACATTCAGATAAAGGGTGAACAGCTGTTTTTCCCCATTCAGGTAAATGAGGGGCAGGAGCCTGTTCTCGCCAGTGTATGCCCGAATAACGGAAAAAGCTTCCACAGCAAAGCGTTATTCAGGAAACTCTCAAAAGATCAGACCTTTCCCACATTTAAATTGATTGATAAGTGGGAAATGGGCCTGTTAACTCCAAATTCCAAACATCTCCTGCCTAGCAGGTGTATGTTAAACATTTCCAATGGTACAAAATCATAGAACATAATTGTTGAGTTGTAAGAGATGTCCCCTCTGCCTTTTATTTACGCAGTGACATTCTCAATCGATTTGCAATTAATTTGGACCTAATTAATAACAAAGCCTGGTCCCGACTGGGGGGTAACCCCATGGGCTTTGACAATACTGAGAAAGCATTCCAGTCAACTCAATTGCTGCTTTACGTGGTTGAAGTTCAAGTGAGAGAAGAGGTTACCATCACAGGACAGAAGCGACAATTTACAATTCTCCTAAAAATTAAGCGAGGTCAGAACCTCAAAAACCTGGACGCCTAAATAAATTTGAATTATCATCTCCAACAACAAGGTTTGTATTTACATCCGACACCCCTATTTGACCTAGAACAGGACACCATTTGAATATTGGTGGATAACAGCGACTCTCAAAGTATCATTTAAGGCGCAGAAACCTTTATTGGAATGGTGGTTGATGCCCAACATTATTCGATTGATTTAGGTAATGAGACCATTGGGCCAATTCCAAAGGACTGCTACAGTTTTGACTATGGTATCCCTCTGGAAAAGATTTTCATCCGGCAAGGGGGTAATTTCTTGATGTACTCTTCCTGCCCGTATAGATTGGAAGAGGTGATCTGTGACATCAGGAAGGATGAGGTGGTATTCTGAGTCAACAGTGACTACCTTCCATCCTTGGAACCTCATGTACAGGCCAACACCATCACAAGAGATATCTCCACCCAACTGGAGGATACAGCAGAAATTGCTAAGCTCAAGGACTTTCCAGGCTTTACGCAGATGGTCAAAGAACAAATCAATCTTGCTGATGCCTGTGACAGAGAGGAGAAAAAACATAAGCTAAAACAGGTGTTTCTGGATTTTCAGGATATGTTTGCAGTGGATTCATATGACTGTGGACACACAGGGATAGATTCAACCGCCATACCCACAGACCGTGAGATAGCTCCAGTGTTTGTGAAGCAATACCGGTTAGCTCTTGCATCTATGGAGTCTCTCACAGAGAGTATTAGAAACTTAGAATCCTGTGATATGATATATGATATGATGTGGCATTTATAATGTGCCTGTACACAAGTGTTTCTAGGCATGACAAGACAAGGAGGGGGAAACAAAGGAGGACAAAATAACAATCTTATTAGGCCTGTTGTCATTCAGATCGCACAAGTGGAATAATTCGTCCGAGTCCACATTACCTTTAACAACCTGTTACTGGGGATACTGAAACCCAATGGTCAATGGATACTGTGCACAGACTTAAGGGAGTTAAATGAACGGGTCCACATGTCAAGATGGCCCCTTCACTATATCGATCAGGGATTGGTCCAGATCCAAGGGTCAAAGCGGTATACCGCCATTGACCGGACCAACAGTTACTGGACAGGAACTGTGAGTAGGGAAGACCAGTATAAGCTTGCCTTTACCTTGGGGGGGGGGCAGCAATACATGTGGACCCGAACCCCCTTTGGATACATAAACTCAGAAATGAATTTAACATCTTCCTCCATAAGGCCATGCCTGATTTGGGGCGAAAGGGGAAACCTGGCCTATGTAGATGATGTCTTAATCAAGAGCTCAACTGTGGAGGAAGATATAGCGGATATACGCTATGTTCTGACCCAGTTTCAGAAAGCCAGAGCAAAACTGTCCTTTCAGACGGCACAGTGGTGTAAGACCCACGTAAACTTCTTAGGGCACTAAATCACCCCTGAGGGTCTCAGTACTCAGGTGAAAAAGGTGGAAGTATTATTGAAATTGAAAGACCTTACTACTCTGCCAGAACTAAGAAGCCTTCTTGGACTCAGTAATTAGGGAAAGTGTCCCCTCAAGGTTTTCACGGGAGGATTTTTTAATTTTTTAGGAGGGGTCAGGGAAAAGGATTAAAATAAATTCTTGAGTGGCCTGGCCAAGATGGCTGATGGAGTGGTCGTTTCAACGTGTGCTCTGTATACCTATACTCTGTGGCCGGGTGAAACAACTGTGTTCCTGCAGCTACAGGTCTCGTTATCCTATTCAGTCGCACATGGAGGAAGAGGGAACGAAGCAACATGGAGCTGGAGAGGCTAGATGTAGTGGTGGGGACTCTGCAGACAGGAATCACGAAACCCACATTAGACCAAGATGGCAAGCACAATGACGAGCCTTATGACCAGAGGTGCGAGCGGTGAGAGGGTGGAACTCTCTAAAGTGATTTCGGAATATAAGGAGATGAACGTCATGGGAGACATGTTGTCAGGTAGTGAAGAGTCAATTGCTAAATTGAACAACAACAATGCCCACATAAACAGGCAGCTACTAGTAATGTCTGAAACCTACAAGGTGCTGTTGAATAGATGCGATGATCTGGAGAACAGATCTTGGAGCGATAACCTGAGGATAAAATATTTGAAAAAAGGAGCGGATTGGCATTATTGGCATTAGAGGATGCGTCTCGTACCTGTTCGCCCTGCTCCCCGACAAGCGGCCAGATAAACCGGTAAGAATTAATATGTCCACAGAGTGGGTGTCAAAGGAATACATGATGGATAACCCTGGAAGATCCTGGCAAAACTGCATAACTTCACAAACAAAGAGATGATACTCAGAGGAAAGTGAGGAAAAGAGGTCCCATTGATTTCAAGGGTGCCAAGGTTCAGATTTTTCAGGATGGTACACAGCAAATGCTAGCGAAAAGAAGGAAAATGAAGCCTATCATGGAACATATGGCCAAAAATGGAGTTGGATACAGATGGACTTATGAATTTGGACTGCATTTGAAAAGGGAGGACAAGGTAGTCATGCTCCTTATTCCTGAGCTGGTTGCCACACGTATCGGGATTGATCTGACAGCAGAAGAGGGTGCAGAAGTAACGACAAAAAGGCCCGAAAGGAAGATAGGCAACAACTGGGCGAAGAGGCTGAAAGGTAGAAAAAGCTGAGGGTTCATATTCTAGTCGGAGTGTCCATGGAAGAGGGGAGTAGAGGTGTTGATATGATGAATATTACAAGGAGGAACAGAGCTCTGCATGGGAAGTTTAAATTGAGATCATACTGCAAGTGAAGGTTTAGGGGGGGTCCTATGATTGTATTCAAGTTGACACAGCACCTGCCTTAAGGGTGGAAGTATGAACGGGTTAGCCTAAAATTATATGGGGGGGCAGCACTGTTAACAATTTACAGAACACAGGTAATTTACACATTCTATGTGCTGAGGAGCAGGGCTAGAGCACAAATGGTGGGTATCAAAAAATGGGAAGTGTAAATTGAGATCATACTGCAAGTGAAGGTTTAGGGGGGGTCCTATGATTGTATTCAAGTTGACACAGTACCTGCCTTAAGGGTGGAAGTATGAACGGGTTAGCCTAAAATGATAAGGGAGGGGAGCACCGATAACAATTTACAGAACACAGGTAATTTACACATTCTATGTGCTGAGGAGCAGGGCTAGAGCACACATGGTGGGTATCAAAAGGGGAAGAGAGTTGCAGTAATGGACACTGCAGAGGGGCAGGGAGATCAGTATATTATTGGAGTTCTGTAAACAGATAAGTATGGCTCAGACAGGTGATTGGCTCACACTATGGTTAGGTAATGTGTGAAGGGTCAACACCCTGAATAAGAGGATACACCTGTACAGGGAATTGAAACAGGAGGTAGCAGATTTGGTCACGCAACAAGAGACCCACTTAAAGCACAGGGACTGAGTAAGTTTGAAGAATCAACCATATCCCATACAAATTCAAAGTAGTGCTGCAACTAAACGGGCAGGAGTAGCAATACTGTTTGACAAGACACTTAACTTTATAGTGGGGGACATAATCAAGGACAAGGAAGGGAGATACATCATGGTGAAGGGTAGAACAGGGGGGGAAACCTTTATGATAGCCTCGGTATACACACCGAATGCAGATCAGGAGCAATTTCTCATGCTCTTTCTACAGACACACGGGATAGTCAGGGAAGGTGAATGCTTTATTGCAGAAGATTGGAATTCAGTAATGGATGGCAGCTTGGACAGATCATCCTCGGCTAAATTTCCACTGACAGGCAAGTTCACTAAGAAGGTCAAAGAGGAACTAGGAGAAATCAGATTAGCAGACATATGGAGACATCTACTCCCTGGGAGTACATGTACTTCTCCTTAGTGCACAAATCATACTCATGAATTTACTATATTTCTATGCTAGCAACATCACTTAGAAGTATACAACCAGTGGACATACAGGTCATCACAATGTCAGATCGCACCTAGAAACATTTTGTACAGACACATTATAAATGCCACATCATATCATATCATATCATACCATATCACTCCACAATGCTGCGGTTGACCCAACTAGATGGAAGACCTCATGCCTATCCAAGTTGGAAGCTAATCAAAGCTATACTGAAGGATACATTGGTGAGGGATAACCTAAAGAACACACTTCTGGAATATTTTGCACATAACAAACAGACTGATACCACAATGGGGCAGAATTATCTCCTCATAAGTGGCCCTTAACAATATAAGGAAGCAAGCTTCACAGCTGATGCAGAAGAGCTAGAAAAGCAATAGAGATTGAAACAGACTAGATTTAACTATAGGTGCTCAATGACAAAGAGGGTGGAGCTCAACATGGTAAGAATAGACAAAGCTGAGAAAATACTAATGAGAACTAAGCAAATGTTCTATGAGAAAGGAGGAAAAGCAGATAGATTACTTGCAAATAGATTTAGAGCATGGGGAGACAAGTCCGTTATACAATGAATAGTGAACGAGGCTGAATAGGACAATGGGGAGGATGACCACAAGTTGACAGCTTTATGGGAATTCTGCCGGAAGGTTTACATGGCGGAGGAAGTACAGGTGCAGGAATAAGATAAATATCCGTCCACCGTTAAACTACCTATCATCGCAGAAAGGAATAGAGACTTGAAGGACACAAAGTTGTGGAGGCAATCAGAGGGCTAGTCTCTGGTTAGAGTCCAGGACCTGATGGGCTATCTGCAGCTTTTTATCAATGGCTCCCATCCTCAGAGACCCCCCCTGGTGTAGATGTTCAACACAAACGGAGAAGAGGATGGTGCCAAGATCAATGACAGAGGCTCAAATAGTATTAATTCCAAAACTAGCAAAGGATGCAGCCAAATGTGTGTCCTATAGATATATATCGCTGCTTAATCAGAATGAAAAGATATACACCAAAATGATAACTAACAGATTAGGTATGTTAATGCAAACCCTGAAAGATCTGGATCAAACTGGCTTTGTAGCCAATAGGTCAACGGGTGATATTATTACAAAAATAAATACACTTATTGATAGGGTGAAAAAGGGTGACGATCAAGCTGTATTATTAACTCTGTATGCTGAGGAAGTGTTTGACAGGGTGGACTGGTCCTTCCAGTGAAGATACTAAGTGTGGTTGGACTGGGACCCAAAATGATCAACATGAACATGGCCAAATATGCATCCCCCATGGCTAGAATTAATGTTAACAGGGAACTGACCAATGTCGTAGCACTGAATGGGGAACGAGGCAGATATGCCCACTCTCGCCCCTTCTTTTTGCCTTAGTGATGGAACCTTTTACAGAGAAGATTCGCACCTCAGAGGGAATCAGGGAATCAAAGTCGGGGAGGCAGAATACTAAATTAGACTATTTTCTGATTATATAGTACTCTCCCTTACGCATCCAGTAGAGTCAGTAGAAGAGGTTATGGAAGAAATAAGATGGTTTGAAGCCATATCGGGCTTTGAGATCAACTTTTATAAGTCAGAGTTTATGAATATCACAGGGTTAGCCATTACAGTACACGGAATCAACAGGATAGCGCCATTCGAGAAGCCATGGGTGTTACGAAATACCTAGGTGTAAATATTACAAGGAGAGGTTCAGAATTAGAAGGTGCCAATTACCCCCCACAATTTTAGGGAGATTGTCAATGATCTGAGTAGGTGGAGCAAACTGTACCTTACGTGGCTTGGGAGACAAACCGTGATCAAGATTAATATATTACCAAGGCTACTGTATCTATTCCAAAATGTCCCACTGTCAAAGCCCACAGATACAGGGACTAAGAAATCATTTTTCTATTTCACATGGCGGGTGGGGGGGGTTCACAAGCACAAAGAGAAGGGTGAGGGCTTCCAAAAACCAGGAAGGCCTGTCTTGCCCAGATATACTACATTTCTACCTAGCCTCACAATTAAGGACTCTGGTGGAATGGTCACAACCGGCATCTGAAAAACATTGACTATTGATTGAGTGAGCTATTGCAGGCCAACATTTTTGGAAACAATACTGGCTACATAAGGCACAGAGGGATAAAGGGCTCTACATAAATTGTATTTCCAAAGGCACAATGGAGTCATGGTGCTCAAAAAGGGTAATCTGATGAAATTCCCATTGCCTTTTACACCAATATAAGGGAATGGGGATTTCATGCCTGCCCTCACAGACAAGAGGTTTGAGACTTGGCAAGAGGGGGTATGTAGGAAAACCAGATATATGTACTGGATGGAGAAATTAAATTATACAAGCAATGTAAACAGGATTATGGCCTGCAAGAGAGGGACAGGTTTTGTAGAGGAACAGTTGGATGCATTATCCCTAAATCCCACCCCCTAACTGCTGTCATATTGGAACAGTAGGAGAACAGCTCCGCATGGGACGCCATGTGTTGTTCGTATACTGCATCGAGTGTATGAGACGATATTCACTCAGACAGCCGTACCGAATGTACCCTCACACTGAAAGTGTGGAAGGATGCTGTGTGTATGGATGTTAGCACTCTGCAGATGAAGTACCATTTAGAGGTAATTTCTGCAATAGAGTATGAAGCATGCCAGTTTGACATGTTTCAGGCAACAGCCACACTGGATATATACAGTGTTGGGTGTATGTTTGCATTTGTTGCACAATTTTTCAAGATGGTGATGGTAGTTGGTTGTCTCTCGGGTGTCTCTCGGTTTCCTAGGTTATATCAGGCATTGCATTTGTTATGCCGTTGACCCTACATACAAAGGGCCTCATTACAATGGTAAAACAGTCACGGCTGCCACCGGTATAATTTTTTTCCCGGTGCTCAGGAATGTGCAATTACTGGGTCATTACGGCCCACCGGATCAGGTAATTGCCATTCCTGGGCGCCGGAAACAAATGCTCCCCATTCCCATTCGAGCCCCATAGGGCTCAAGGAAAATGGGGAGGGCGGATGCATGGTGCATCCGACATGCTCTGCTAGCGGGTGCCTGTACGCCTGCCAGGTCAGACCTGTTGTTACCGGACTGGCAAACTTATAATGAGGCTCAAAGTGTTAAAGAAATGTAAATCTTAAATAAAATCCCCTGAAGAATGTTCAACCAGTTTGGTGACAAGAACAGAAACATGTCGGGAGTTTTAGTATACAGGCACTTTTAAAGTGCCTAGTTCTTATCATTGTCATTTGTGTCTGGTCATTGTTATATGTTTTTTATATTGTTTAAGTGAGAAATACATGCAGCTATGTTCCGCTTTGTGATGTAAAAGAGTGTGGGATATATTTACCCACTCAGCAGTACTTCCCCACATCACCAAGCTGCATTTCAGCAGAAACAGCAAAATGGCTGCTCTGGATCCTGTGAGCACCATTGCACCCAAATTGCGTTTTGCAGTGACAAAAGGATAGCGGCACTGTTTTGCGAAGTGCCATTGGGCAAGATGGAACAGGGAGCACCCCAGGAAAGGCTACTAGGGTGTGTTCTTGTTTGTCTTAAAGAAATGGAGTGAAAAAGCAGCGCTGTTTTGCTGCAAGCCCTGAATTCCCATTGAAAAAGGGAATATTTCACCTTTAAAATGATGTCGCTCTGATGCTATTTGTCCCTGTTCTTCATCACACTACCTTTATCAAATTTTACCCTGTCATGCCCAACCATATTCACATTGTGCTCCATCAGAAAAGAGCCTTATTCCTGAAAGACACGCTGTGCCAGCCAAACCTGAAAAAATCAACAAAAGCTTTCCTTCAGCTACACGGGAAACGCTTAAATTTTGCTTCAAAATGTCAAAAATCACTGCTTGAAAAGAAAACCATAGCTTTCTGTGCACGTTTCAATTTCATGAAGACTTTTGCCTGGTACAGACTGTTGTGTAAAACAGGCTGACTACAGCTACAGAACAATATTGGGAAGTAGATGGATGATAAATCCCAGCAGCATTGACCACGTGTCTAAATGGGCTTTTACAAACCAGAGGAAAAAAATGCCTGCTTTTAAAAAAAAAGTACAATGTGAAAAGTTAACAGTTTAAATGTGATTTTATGGGCTTTCATTTAAGACGTCATAGATTTCACTGACACATGGGGAATAGAAATGGCAGAGAATTGGGTATTATAAGGAAAGTATCCATGATGCCATTGTGAATTTTAATACTTACATGCCTAATGATAATCCACACCCATGTATAAAGTTATAGAATTTTAAGCAATATAATTCTCACTGAAAAGCGCGAAAAACTGGTAGAAGGGTGAAACAATGTCCCACAACCGTGAGGATTGGACTGCTATGCTCTACCTACAATATGTAATCTGCACATGTGATTGGTTAAAGTGCCACAAATGTATAAATGTGTAAATTAGGTTATGACTGGTTTTTGGCAAAAAGGACTGTGGGATGGCTTTTTACCTCATAAATGCAACATCATAAACTGGGACTCCTCCTCGAGTAGGCAACCAACATTGATTGTCATAACCACTTCTTGGAGGTAGGCCTAGCTCAGTTCTGCCCACCAATAATACTGTGATGTCACCATGCTCTATAAATAAGAGTGGTTGACAGAGCTCCAGACACACTCTCTCCGGAATTTCCAACGCCTGCATTCCTGATCTTCCACATTCATCCTGCCAGACTCCAGATTCCACTACAAGGCCAAAGCAAAGCTGACCAGATTTCACTGCCAGGCCAAAGCATAGCTGACTCTTCTCCAGCAAAGGCCTAAATTAAGGAAATCCCACTAAGCTCCCATTAAAAAGGGGAAAGGATGTGGTACCTTAGCATCCTGAGACCAGACCGGCATGTCCACTACCTGTGCCATCCAGTGACCCGAATTGCCCAGCTGTACTTGCCACCTGGTGACCCGACCTTTGCCCAGCTGTCTTTTGCCAGGAGAGTCCGCTACCTGGTGACCCGAGCGGTGCAGTGACCAGAACCCTGTTGACTGTTCCAAAATTTCCAAACCCACGTGTGGACTGTGAGTATCCCACATCCCATAACACACAGTCTACCCCATCATGACCCGTTTGTCTTTGTTCCACCCTCCATGCAATCCTATCCCTACCCTGGTAACTTGTTAAAACTGTTAGAATTCTCTGTGCACCCTGTCATTGAATTTCCCAGCGTTAGCGCCACTTTCCTATTTTCCTTTTGTTCTGCATAGATCATAAATCATTAGCGATATTTTTATTAAATACATTCATTTTCCCTAAAGAAAAGGGGTACACTGCGTGAAGGGTTACAACTGCAGCGTAACTTTGATATTCATGAGTGGCGTTCCTCTTTTCTTAGCTATTAAATCTGGTTTAAGTAAAATTTGTCTTTCCTTTTAACAGATTTTCTCTTTTTCACTGCTATATTTTCCTAAAAACGAACCTCACTCTACCTTCCAAATCTCTCTCAATTCACCAGCTACAGACCTATTTTCACCTCTATATTGTACCTGTGATATATATCTATTCCCCAGCCCAAAAAACGCATTGAGAATTCAAGTATTTCACCCGTTTTTCTTCAAATTCGTTTGAGTCATTTTAAATGGGAATTGAGAAAATTGCAACTATCCAACGTGTCATTCGGCTGCAGCATGTTCTAATTTTCCACTTGTTTTTGAATTGTATGCTTCTTGTTGATCTCTTGCCTTGTGATTGCTAGGGTTTATGCATTACTGTTGTGCTGAGAAGTCATATTTGTCTCAAAGATTTAACTGCACATTAATTATTTTCTATTTGTCAATTTCCGAGTGTCATTTCATTCTATTACAAAGGGTTTAAAATATGTTTGCTGCCTCTTATCCCTGATTACCTCCTGCTGCTTCTTTCTATCCACTCAGAATTTGGTTATTTGTGGGTTATTTGTGGGTTGAGGGGACATTTCAGTACTAACTTGGGTGCTATCTATCAGAATTCAAACAGTGCACCTATTAAATTGTGCTTTGGATATGTTCTACCAGAAGGTTAACCAAGTGCATTGCTTCCTTTTCCATTATAATTATCACCCCAATGGTGATTGCTGCCCAATATTAAAATGTGTGTGATTTTTGTGAATTCTAAGAATAAATAAATATTGTATGTCACCAACCGGCCTGGTTCATGGTCCATTGTGACCCGGGATATTTCTAAAAGGGAGTGTGAGATGAGTCAGGTATCGGCTCAATTTGAATTCATTGAAATTAAAGAAAAAGCATTCCTATTGAGCACCACATACCAGGCTAAATCCAAGTGTCCTGGTCCAGTGTGTGACGCCCCATTGGTATCCTTAAGTAGGGATTTTATAATGTAATTGTGGTGATATTAATAAATAGAATCAATTTGAATATCTACATTCAAGGAGTAGCATGTCAATGTTTTCAGGACGATCAGTACTAGGAGGGTCGACAAATCAACACTGTTAATGAGAGATTTGTTGTTAAGAATTGAGTGTATCTATCTCTTCCCTTACATATATATATTGGTCTCCCCCTGACTTTGGATATAGTTTGATCACTTTTTGGGAGTCTATTTTGAGGGATATTTATATTTCCTGTTATAGAGAAATAGCATGCACCATTGGACATCATAGAGCGGTGAGTGGAACCTGATGAGGGCAGCGTGATGTCATAAAGTAAATATACAGAGCCATACTGAAATGATATAAAAATACTTACAAAGTAACAATGTATCTGAAGTGAGAAGAGAACATGTACAAAACGATAAAGTAATAATGAATGCAAAAGAAGACAAAGTAACTTGCTGATCAATAAGTGTAAATACGCAGTAACACAAGGTAGAAAAGACAAATAGACGCTTGCTATAGAGGAATATACTTTGTGGCTAGGATGGCTATAATGGGAAAATGGACGCTGGCTCGTGTCAAGATTGAATTCTGCTACCTCAGAAACAGACCAGGGTTGCAGATTCAAGATACGCTGGAAGAACAGCTTTGTGTGCAAATGAAGAGGAGTCTATGTTGGCTTGGGGTCAAGGGTGCTATTTCTAGGTAATAGCTGCAAAGCACAAAGTGAGACAGACAGATAAGCCATGGGCAAGACATATTTCTATTATATTAAAGAAGAAGAAAACATCTGCAGGGGCCAGGTATTGTACAATTAAAAGTGTATAAAGTCTATACAAGGTAGAGTGAGCAAATCTCTAGAGGGCAAGTGGAGCAATGACACTCAGTATAATAAATCAAATAGCAGTAAATAAGAGGTTGAAATGGACCAATTTGTGATCTCTTCTTATGTGACTCAGAGGTCAAAAGCAAAGGCTATTAATTAACCCTCGGATGAAGATAGTGATGTTCTTACGCTCCCTTGAATGTCCTAGAGTAGAGAGCAGGCTACAAGGTCAACTACAGATGGGAAATGTTGGCTCATGGCCAGACTGATGAGAGATGATGGACTAATTGGAAAAGTGGGAAGTAATCTGATGTGATTCAAGCATCTCAGTTTACATTTGCTTATATGCTGCTGGCAGAGCCGAAAGTCCAAGGTTGGGTGAGAATGCCAACCAATCAGTGGGTCCATAGGACAACCTGCTATACAATGTTGCATAGACCAATCCAGTGCCAATTTGTCTCCTATACTCAGTGTTATATGTATTTAAAGGTAGTTTGACGTGTGTTCTACAGATAAGGGACAGCCAATGAAGTACTAACCCATATACACCATGATGCCTAAGGGCTTAGTGCGCGATACAAATGCTAAATTAATAAATAAAATACATTCTATAAGTAGATATGTTCCCCTAACCAATCATTCCAGCTAATACATTTTATAGTTTGCCACTTAGGATGACGTCATAGATGATGCATTTTGGGGTATAAGACCTATGTGTAATCAAGTTTGTTAGTGTGTAAACATCAGTCCGATGTCTGCCAGATGACCCTGCTTTTTTAAATTAAGAATAAAGTAGAACTTTGCCATATTCTTTGAGTCTGGCCAGTTATTTGGTCTGCAATATTTATTGGTATTTCCATCTAGCACAAGAGATGTTTCAAGGTGCTAGAGCCTCAACAATGAGAACATTGATATTCTCATTGTGGGCTCCCCAACCAAAATTAATGCCCTCCACTCGGATTATACATCAATCAACATTGATGGTACCCCTATTCCAGTACTTAAACAGATAAAAACGTTAGGTGTCAACTTAGATGCTAATCTAACCATGACTAAACATGTAAACGCCTTATTCTCAGCTACCTCCTACACTTCCAAATTAATTGTCTTACGTCACTAGCTCCTCACGCCTAATAATTGCACTACCTTAGCCAGGGCCCTGATGTACCGCTAACACCAAACTGGCCAAATTACAACTAATGTAAAATAAAGCACTATGAGCAGCATTGGGACTAAAAAAGTCAGACCATGGGGGTCATTCTGAGTTGGGCGGTAAGGGTTACCGGGCACCGGTAAGGAGACCGGTGCCGGTAAACCCTTACCGCCCAATTCCGAGGTCCCTTTGCGGGAACCGCAAAGAACATGTGGTCTGACCGCACGTCCTTTACGGGTCCCGCTAAGGGACCAGGGTGCTAATTACGGGCCTGCTATTCGCCGGCCCGTAATTAGTGCCTTCCCCATTCCCATTGAGCCCTATCGGGGCTCAAATGGGAATGGGGAATGGTTGGTTGAATGGGGACTTACCGGGTCCGCACAGGTCGGAATGCCCTGGTAAGTCCCCATTCAAACAGACCAGACACGGACCCGGTATTGGAGGCAGCCATGGTGCTAAGGGCACCATGGCTGCCTCCAATCTCGGAATGAGGCCCCATATCTCCAACATCAGGATGGCTACCTGTCAAAGCTAGATTCATCTCAAGGCATAAATTAGTTTTCAAAAATTGATTATCAGAGTTTGCTAATTAAAAAATGTTTGATTAGCAAACCGACCGATTTGATTAACAATGTTGTACTAATATTGTTAATGTCACCAGAAGTTATTTGTACCCAAGACATGAAATGTGCAATAATACAGCAGTTTTGCATCCCGCTGAAATAAGACATTAGTGAGAGGAGTGAGGCCTTGCAAATTCTTCAAACTTCAGCTAGATCTGCGGGTCGGGTAACTTAGTTTACCTATTCAACCTAAGAGAAATGCACTCGACCCATAGCAACGGAGGACAACACATTTAAAATGTGATTTCTGTAAAATGGTGCATGTCACCATAAACACACTTTGTTTGGCACACTGCTGCCACCCAGAATCCAGCCGTGCACAGTGAACTTGTGTTTGACATTTACTGCAAAAACTAAATAAATGTTAAATAAAAGTTTCAAATATGTCTGGTAAATGCTGCTCGCCCTTCATGAAATCAACTTGACTGTGCGAGTCGGCGAAAAGACTTGTGAGCCATAGACGAGTGTCTGTAAAATGTAAAAGGTTAGCTGCATCAATGGACACAAATAAATAGATATGATACAAAAAAGGCTCTGAAAACAGTGTGGCCAGTTGTCTCCTGCAGGTGGTAATATATAATACAATCATAATGCAAAGCGAGCTCTGGAGCCTAACTACTGTGTTCCGCATTGCAGTAGATCTGTAGATGTACAGACTGGATGGAACTATTGATCACTACTTTGCGTAAGCATCTAGTTCGCTTTGTGTATTCATCATGTAAGTGGAAATAAAGACTAAGCAGAGTGGATTGCGTATCAGACATAGAACTTGACAAACTAGGTGGAATATTGTAGTTTGTGGTCATCTCCCTTTCAGGGTCCCTGGTATAAAGCGTGATAACATAGAACGTCAAGGAGTATGGCTTCGCTCATGAGCTGCACACCAGTTGCAAGAGGTATGCAACCTGCAGGTTACAGAACTAAGTTTGCCATCAAAAGCATTTGATAATGTACATTTTCAAAAGTGGTCCCTCGTCAATATGATGCATCATCCCCAACAAAATTAAATATAGTTGGCACTATGAAATTTAGATACACAAACCTAAACTTTACTGTAAGGCATGAGATGATGCTGTGTTTAACAGCATCAATACTGTAATTATGCAGAATGTAGCAACTTACATTTTAGGAATAGAATTGCACGACTGTCGTTTAAAAAGAATATGAAGTTGACACATACTGGTCTTTGCCAGAACGGATGCAAAAAGCATAATAAAAGTATCATGCCGATTACTTCGGGTTTGTAATTTAATAAATAAATACATTCTTGCCTAGCACTCCCACACATGCCTTTGGCACTTCAGAGTGGAGGAGATGATTACAGCTGCACTTTCTCTCGATTAGCACTTGAAGTGAACAGAGAAAAGAGGGTGAAGAGAGCACCGAAGGCAAGAGAGGAATGCAGGGCGAGCTGTGCTTTTCATTGAAGAGGGCAACTTAAATAGCTAACTCTGAAACACAAGTGTCCATTTGATTAGCAAACCTACCGACTTGCATAGTAAATGGCTATGCGACACTGCTTATTTTATGCCTTGCATCTTCAAATCACTATGTGTTACCCATAAATGTCTCGCCAAGAAAGCACCCATATATATCAATAATTCAATAGTTAAAAAATAATCTAACAGAACACTTTGATCTAACAACATTTCTCTCCTCGTGGTCCCGCGTTACAAAAGCTCCAGAGCAGGGGGAAGCAGCTTCCCAGTCATGGCCCAAAAACACTGGAACACACTCCCTAGTAACATCAAAAATGAAGACTCTTTCCAGCCCTTTTGAAAAGTTACTAAAAACTTGGCAATTTAATCAATTCTAACCAGCTGCTACCTAGCTAATACTAGTCGTTCACCCCATCCCTAGACAGACACCAATGAAATGTTGACTTCTACCCCGAATATGTAAACATGCAAATAATTGCGATGCAACGATAACTAATGCTTCTAAAATATGTAATTTTTTGTATTATTGCTTTGCAAATGAACGTACTGTGACTGCTACCTAATTACAATCAAGATGTCTGTAACTACGCCGTGATACCTCAGGGTGTGGGCATACTATAAATGTAATAAATAAATAAAATAAATAAATACATAAATAGAGAACATGTTGGTAGCGGTGTGGATGGTTCAGGTCGAATCAACCTAGCCCCAGATCCAGATCGTGGGATGTTTGGCTGCTCCCACCATTAGCCAGAAGACTGCTGAATGTCCTGTGGAGAACGGAGCACAACAAGACACTTGCAAAAAGATACTGTTGGCAGGTCCCCCTTTGATGAAATTCTGTCCGGTCCCCGCAGGTGCCCGTGGACGGAAGGCAAACTGGTCGGTTGAGGGAGAGTCGATGCTGAGGGACACGAGCTGAGCCAAGGACGTAAGTAGAACATTGAAAGTGGCAAAAATAGGGGGCAGGACTGTGTTATAAACAATATATAGAAATGTAACAGGATTTTTGGGTATTATAAAGAAGAGAAGTAGATACCTTGATTCCCGGTTCCAAGGGGACAGAATGGTATGCACTAAAAAGACTCCAAATAGGGGTGTTAAGGATTGCCAAGGCAAGGCCAACAAGAAGAGTGTGTATCAAGTTCCAAAATGAAGCAAAAGTGAGATGAGATAAATTTACTAAAGGTAGTAAGGTAGTAATTGAAGTGCACATGTGTGGGGTTATAAATACGTCAGTATAAAGCTTTTGTTGTCTATTAACTAGTAGACATAAAACAATATTCAAAAACCAAGGTGGTTATTAAGATTTTTAATCAAGAGATTGACGTCAATCAGGAGGGTAAAAAGCAATATGTTCCCCAACTAATCCCTCCCCACAAATTATGACATCATAGATGACGCATATTGGGGTATAAAACCTCTGTGTAATCAAGTTTGTTTTTGAGTGTGCAAACATCAGTCCGATGTCTGTCAGATGACCCTGCTTTATTAAATTGAGAATAAAGTAGTACGTTGCCATATTCTTTGAGTCTGTCTGGTTATGTGGTCTGAGATGTTCATTGGTAATTCCATCTAGCACAAGAGATGCTTCAAGGTACTAGAGCACAGTTTCGTTACCAACAGGTCAGGCACTGGCTGCACAATAGGACTATACAGGAGAAGCCCACAAGACTGCTGCAGCGCTCGAAAAGACGATGCAGGAAGCAGGTAGTATGAAGGGTACAACACTGAAAATATATTGATGCGTCCAGGAGGATGAGGGAGAGGAAGAATGGCCCTTTAAAAAGAAATGGGCAAAGCAACTAGAGAGAGTTATTACCGCTAGAGTCTGAGAATAAATGTATTGTAATGTTTGGAAAGGCCCCATATGCACACAGCACAAAGAAATACAGATCAAAATATTACATTAATGGTACAACACTCCTGACAAGACACGCAGATTTACCCAGAAGCTGGCAACACCTACTGGAGGGGGTGGGGACAGGGGGGGACACTGACACATATCTTAGGCTGTTGCCCAAAACTAAGAGGGTTGTCGAGAACCAGTGAGTATGGTTTATGTGAATTGGGGGGGGGGGGCTAAAGTGGGTGCTCAAAACAAGCTTTATCATGCTGGGGCTCTGAGCGAAGGCGAGTGGGGTGGATTGCACATTCATCTCAGGGTAGTTAAGACTATGATACTATACTAGCAGCAAAACTAGTGATTGCCTCCATGTGGTGCAAGAAGGAAGCCCCGTCCACAGGGCCATAGCTGCACAAGCTTTGGGAAATAGCCACCATGGAGAGAATCACAGTAATGATAAGAGGGAATGTGAGGTCGTAATGAATCGTTTTTGTGTATTTAAATGTTTTTTTTATAAGGCACCTGGTACCATACCTGAGTTTGGTTTCTAAGCGCAGATCCGGGTTTCGAACCTCGGCCGCTCTGCGTGGTCTTGCTTCCAAGACCAGCACGTTGCCCCTGTGCTATTTTCTCCGTTCCGTATTAAGTAACTTGGGGCCCAATAATCCAACACCTGAGCTCCTTGAGTCTGAAATGTTTCAAACCAAGATCTTTGAGCCCAATGTTTCTGGACAGGGACTAAAGTCCCGATCGAATAGACTGCACTACTCTGCTCATGGTGATCATTACGATGCTCACAACTGGTGCGGGAATTAGAGGGGCAGGGAGTTGGGGGTTTCTGGTGGAATAGTTAAATATGTTAAAATTGAAATAGAAATGATAGTTTAAAAAAATCAATACAAAGGGCGTTTCAGAAAGGATTTTCACCCAAAAAATGTTTTTCTTCAGTTTATGGGTGAATGAAGTAGAGGGAGGGCATAGGGATTGAACAAAGCAATCACAAAGCGATTCCCAAAGAGGGTGTCACCTAACAATCACAATACAAAATAAAATAACACTAGGCGACAATGGGCCTCATTATAGGTTTGCCGGTCCGGAAACATTGGTACCGGACAGCTTCCCGGGAGTGTGGTTTCCGGACCAGCAAACTACGAGTTCTGCGAGCGGGTGCCTTTCAGCCCACCTGGTCTAACGTGGCAGGCGGAACGGCACCCGCTCACAGACCCTGACGGGTGCACCGGCACCATGCATGTAGGGTGCCGGTGCAGCCGTCCTTCCCATTCCCATTGAGTCCAATGGGACTCAAATGGGCATGGGGAATAATAGTTTCTGGTGTCCGGGAAAGGGCAATTACCAGGTCCACCGGGGCTGTAATGCCCCAGTAATTGCCCATTCCCGGGCACCGGAAAATTAATGACCCGACCGGCAACAGTACCGGTATTTACCGGCACGTCTCCCGCCAAAGTCATAATGGCCCCAATGAATTGTCAAAAAGACACAAGCAAAATGATCTCAGTGGCTCTAGCGCATGCTCTATTGCTCCATCTGCCAGTGTTGTTCAGCCCTTTTCTTCCATCTCTCTGCCAAGCACCACCCACAAATAACCAGAGAGTGAGCGGGCCCCTTTATCAGCTCGCCAAACCACTCTGACTTGTTCGCAGAAACTTGACGAAAACAAGGGAACTTGTTGAATGCACAGAAAATAATGATCACTGTAAAAGAAACAGTTTGGGCTTTATGACGAATTGGCTGGTGCAGGAAATGCGGCAGTAATAACATTACTGCCGCATTACCGCACTACCCAACTCGTAGGAAAGTTGGAGGATTCACCTCTAGCTATGAGCTGGAGGTAAATCCGCGGACTTTCTTCCCATTTCCAGCACAATTACCGCAGCACAATACTGGCTCAGTAATTCCACTGAAAATGCCCCATTGAGTCTTATGGGGATTTGTACCGCCACTTCTTATCCATTGTCAATACCGCCGAACCAAGTGGCAGCAATGGTAATTGCATTGGGTGGTAGTATTCTGGCAGATTTACCGCCGGAATACTGTCCAACCTGTGATGAGGCCTATTTATCCTTTATGCAGGGGGAAGCAAACACCACCTCCTCAACTGTAGTGATGCATGCTGTGGTTTCAGAAACATGTAGGGTAGTTTTAAATCAATGAACAAATCCATTGATCAAGCGTATAAGGTGTGAAATGAGTCGGCATGTGCAGACATTATGTAACTTTTTTGTGTCATGCATAATTAAACTTCATTGAAATCTACATTGATTAGAAAGTGCAAAGTGTGACTGGCTATTGTTCTTTGTTGGAAATTCAATTGAAAGTCTATCGGCAGTGGGGCTTCACGGACATTACAAAGTGTAACACAGACATCACTTTGAATAAACAGAATATCCACACAGATATAACAATTATACACTCTATAGCTCGTAAAGGTAAGAAGTATTTGTTATTGCCTAAACATTAAGGTTAAGGTCAAATGGGGGATCATAAGCAGTTGCTGGGCTTAATGGTGCTTCGTAGATTTAGGGTCACATTATAGGTTTTGTATTTATGGTAGAGTAGGTGGTACTTTGGAATGCCCACTGTTTAACCGCACCACATAATTATGGGCTTAGTTACTCTTAATAACAAAAACATCCTGCTTCGGTCTGGAGGTAATTGCTCCATAAAAAGTTTGGCTAACGATACAGACAGAATGGGGCCGCATTACGAGGTTGGTGGTTTGATAAAAAAGTGGCAGTAATCCCTTTACCACCATTTTTCCCATATGTCGGCATTAACACCGGCGGAATTACAAAGTGGTCATTTTTAGTGGAGGATTTACCTCCACATTAATGCTGGTGGTTAATCCTCCACTTTTCCTCCAGAAATCAATGGAATTACCACTCAGTGGGCCTCATTACGACTATGATGGTAGCCGTGCTGGTAATTACCGGCACGGCTGCCGCCAGAGTC
Source organism: Ambystoma mexicanum (assembly GCF_040938575.1). NCBI lineage: Eukaryota > Metazoa > Chordata > Amphibia > Caudata > Ambystomatidae > Ambystoma > Ambystoma mexicanum. The sequence continues at coordinate 1,437,795,411 of NC_090929.1, read as the reverse complement.
GTTTTTTTCCGGCACTTGGCAATGGGCAATTACCAGGGCTTGTCGGCCCCGCCGGACCCAGTAATTACCCATTGCCGGGTGCTGATAATTGTCAGTCCCCATTCCCATTTGAGCCCCATAGGGCTCAATGGGAATGGGAAGCACGGTAATGCTGGCACGGTTAATAACGGTGCCGGCGCTAACGGCAAGTTCTGCTCGCGGATGCCGGTACGGCCACCAGGACAGACCTGGTGGCCTTAATTGCACCCGCGAGCAGACTTGTAGTTTGCCGGTCTGGGAACTATAGTACCGGCAAGCTTACCGGTACCTTATTTCCCGGACCGGCAAATTTGTAATGACCCCCAGTAACTCCGCCGCTGGTAATCCTGCCAAAAATCCTAAATGGGGACTAACACTGTTTTACCAACACTTGTAATCCTGTGGTAAACCCACGGGACAAAGTGACGGTGACGGTACTTGAATTTGGCAGCATTCAGCGTTTTTACCTCCGGAATGCTGCCAAACTCAAATGTGGTAATTCCGCCTATACCAAGTAGATTCCTATGGGACTCAATGGGGAATAACAACTCACTGCAATGGTAACGGTAATTCCCTCGTAATGAGGCCTTTAGCGTTCAAACAGTGAGTTCCAGGAGCGCACTCAGGTCAACCATGTACAGGGTTGCTTGGGGGCATTTTCTATGTCATGAGAAAGCCTCACCCTGAACACTTGCTTGGCCACATATGCACAGGGTCGTCAAGTGGTCGCACTCGCACGCACCGCTATGATGTGTGCTTGCTGATGACCTTTCAGCGTCGGATTCAATGGGCCTCATTACAAGTTTGGAGGTAGCCATGCCGTTTTTACGGGCATGGCTACCCCCAAACTCAGGTCCGGGTCCCGAAAAATGGGAATTACTAGGCAATTCCAACCTTTGCGGGCCCGGTAATTCCCATTCGCGGGACCCGGACCCGGTACATCCCCCATTCCCATTTGAGCCCCCATAGGGCTCAATGGGAATGGGGAGGATGGTAACAATGGTCCCGTTAACAACGGTCCCGTTAATAACGGGACCGTTGCTACCATCCTGTTCTGCTAGCGGGTCCCGCTCTGCACATCTGCTCTGACCAGGCGTCCAGAGCGGCACCCGTGAATAAACTCGTAATGTTGCGGCGAGGTAACAACGGCGCCGGTAGCACTACCGGTGCCGTTGTTGCCTTACCGCAACACTTATAATGAGGCCCAATTTCTTTACCACGCAGTTGAATGGGTGGGGCAACCCCGTACATTCATTTTCATGAGGAAATGTTTTGTGAATTGGACCCCATTGCGTGATTTGCGCCTTCGTGATGTCTAATTAGTAACAACCCCACCTGCACACATTCATTGCAGAGCGTATTGTCCTTTTCAACGTCCCATATATGAATTCAGAACGTTTGCCCTGAAGACGTGGAATTGGTGCGAGATGCCCCCAGACCGTTTTGCATAGAGAGTGCAGAGTAAATGGAATGACACCATTTGTCCAAGGGTTGTCTAATTCACCTCCGCCGCCGGTAGGCCGAGTCTGCCGTTCTCACAGCAGTTGACACTGTCTAATGGCCGAGTACGTCCGAGGGGTCAAGCGGTAAGTGGGCAGGGTGAGCCCGTTCCCTTGTCGCCTTCCCAGCCTGCTTTGTTCCTCGGCTACACAGTCACATCTGCAGGCAGCATTTGAAACCAAGAGCTAATATTTAGGCATTCTTTGATGGGGAACACTGTCGTTATGACAACGCACTGAATAGTGTCTGTCAGAAAATGGGACAAAATAAAGAAAAATAAATTAAAAAAGGCGAAAAAAGAAGAGCTGCGCAAATACAAGCTGTTCTCAATTGGCCTGGCTCCCAAGGTCCCAGCTGCGACTGACAAGGCTTTGCATTCGGGGAGAGGTCCAATGGCACCATGTGCGAGAATAGCCTGGGTACCAGAAGCCTCCCATGCCAGGCTTGGTGAGCTAGTCAAATGCACTGGTATGCGGATGCTACAAAGGCAGCGGCTAGGCTCTCCGGGAATCAATAGGGCCACATGGCAGACACCTTGCTACTAGCACCACGGCGAGAACTGCCCTACTGCAAAATAAATATTCTTTCAATGCAGTGTTGTGGGCAATGTTTGCCCTAAGCAGAGTCCTTAGCTCTGGCGCAAAAGTTCATGGTATGAATATGCTTGTCTGCACTTTGCAACGATTGCCCCAGTGCCTAGCGCACGCGCTCCAGCGTGTAGTATCTCGAAGACGCTGTTAAAGTTTGATTTTACGTAGTTCCCCTCAGTTCATCATCGGTCTTCTATCCCGTTCTGGGTGTTTTTAGAGTATCCCTATTTGTGGCATAACGCGGGAACATCTGGCTGGGGACGCAGGTGCTGCTCCGTTGGATATGAATTCTACCGCTCTAGCTGCATATTTAATCCATCCCTGTGGCGGTTTGGAAACTGATTACACTTGTCGGTTTCTTAAAATAGCCAATGAACGCTGCCGGCTGCTCTCTTCCCTCGGTGGATTTGGGCGGCCTTGAGCGCGAGGCTGCGTCGTAGGTTGGCGGAAGGGAGGAAAAGCTGTGGACGGTTTTGGTAGATTTTACAGCGAGGGTTCGTGTTCCTAAAATATATTCTGTGCACGAGGCAGTGCAGAAAGCTATAATTGGACCTAAATGGGAATGTTACGAGATTTCAAGATATAATTTGCTACGCTAGCGGGGTCACGCAATGCACTAATTTCTGCACTTACGCAGCATGTCCTTAATGCATGACAACAGATGGCTGGGGATTTGCTGTTTGCGATGTATTGCATTTTCATAATAGAGGTCCCTGAAGTTTGCACACTAACAATTGCGAAGCCACAATGCATTCCTGTTTGGATTTTGTACATACCACTGAATGAATTTGTATTTGAGAGCAGGGGTTGACTGGCCTATCGGGAACGCTGGAGATTTCCTGCTAGGCCTCTGCACCCTCGGCCTCTTTCGTGGTGTATTTCCACATTGTCTCATAGGGAAGGTATTGGGCTTGCGGAATATGTGCAATATAGGGCCACTTTCAACATTATTCCCAGGGCCTCTTTTCGTTCCCAGTCCACCCCTGTTTGGGAGATGCAAAGATTTGTAAAATTTGCACCGGGATGTGGCTTGTTTATACATCTGGCCCACAGAGACTGTGGTATGGAAAATCGTGGCGATATTACTGAAACGTTGCACTTAGCATATTCTTTCAGTGCATGTTTGCACAAGGGCAATGTTTGCTCCAGTCCTAGCACTTGTGAGAAATTTGCACTGGTGTAAAAAAATGTATTGAAATATTATTTTTGCACTAGGGAAATGATAGCAGAAGTGCTAATTGTACTTTCACTGATACAAACAGAGTAATTCATAGAATCAAGCATCAAAACCCATTTCCACACACCACATATTCATGAATTTCCCCATCCATATCCAGCCGTGGCGCAGCGACCATCCAGCAGCACCAGTTACGCCCCAAAGCACTCCCCCTGCGGCAAAAACAGCTGCACAAATCCCCTACATGGCGCAAAGGCCAGTGGACCAGCATACCGCCCCCAACAACGAAATTGCGTTAAAAACTCCACTCACCCCCCTCGCGCCAGCCCAATCATGTGTAAAACTCCCTGCGCACCCCTTGGAATATGCGAACCCCGCTCACGCCAGCCCAATCACGTGTAAAACTCCCCATGCACCCCTCAAAATACGCAAACCCCGCTCGCACCAACCCACGTGTAAAACTCCCAGTGCACCCCTCAGAATATGCGAACGCCGCTCACGCAAACCCAATCGCGTGTAAAACTCGCTGCGTACCCTTGGGAATATGCGAACCTCACTCGCGCCAGCCCAATCGCGTGTAAAACTCCTTGCACACACATCAGAATACGTGTACCCCACTCGCGCCAGCTCTATCGCGTGTAAAACTCCTTGCGCACCCCTTGGAATACACGAAGCCCGCTCACGCCAGCCCAATCGTGTGCAAAACTCCTTGTGCACCTCTCGGAATACGCGTACCTCGCTTGCGCCAGCCCAATCTCATGTAAAACACCTCGCGCACCCCTCGGAATACACGTACCCCGCTCGTGCCAGCCCAATTGCATGTAAAACTCCTCCCGCACCCCTCAGAATATGCAAAGGCCGCTCGCTCCAGCCCAATCGCATGTAAAACTCCCAGCAAACCCCTCGGAATACGGGTACCCCGCTCGCGCAGCCCAATCACATGTAAAACCCCTTGCGCACCCCTCAGAATAAGCGAAACCTGCTCACGCCAGCCCAATCGCATGTAAAACTCCCCGCGCACCCCTTGGAAAATGCATACCACGCTTGTGCCAGCACAATCGCATGTAAAACTCATTGCACACCCCTCGGAATCGCGTACCCCGCTCGAACCAGCCCAATCACGTGTAAAACTCCTCGCGCACCCCTCGGAATAAGCAAACCCCACACGCGCCCGCCAAATCGCATGTAAAACTCCCCACGCACCCCTCGGAACATGCATACCCTGCTCGCGCCAGCCCAATCGCATGTAAAACTCCTTGCGCACCTCTCGGAATACGCGAACCCCGCTCGCACCAGCCCAATCACGTGTAAAACTCCCAGCGCACCCCTCAGAATACGCGAACCCCGCTCGCGCAAGCCCAATCGCGTGTAAAACTCCTGCGCACCCTTCGGAATATGCGAACCTGCGCGCGCCAGCCCAATCGCATGTAAAACTCCCCGCGCACCCCTCAGAAAATGCATACCACACTTGTGCTAGCACAATCGCGTGTAAAACTCCTTGCGCACCCCTTGGAATACACGAAGCCCGCTCACGCCAGCCCAATCGTGTGCAAAACTCCTCGCGCACCTCTCGGAATATGCGTACCACGCTTGCGCCAGCCCAATCTCATGTAAAACTCCTCGCGCACCCCTCGGAATACGCGTACCCCGCTCGTGCCAGCCCAATTGCATGTAAAACTCCTCCCGCACCCCTCAGAATATGCAAAGGCTGCTCGCTCCAGCCCAATCGCGTGTAAAACTCCCCGCAAACCCCTCGGAATACGGGTACCCCGCTCGCGCAGCCCAATCACATGTAAAACTCCTTGCGCATCCCTCAGAACAAGCGAAGCCTGCTCGCGACCAGTCCAATTGCATGTAAAACTCCCCGCGCACCCCTTGGAAAATGTGTACCACGCTTGGGCCAGCACAATCGCATGTAAAACTCCTTGCACACTCCTCGGAATCGTGTACCCCGCTCGCACCAGCCCAATCACGTGTAAGACTCCTCGCGCACCCCTCGGAATAAGCAAACCCCGCTCGTGCCCGCCCAATTGCATGTAAAACTCCCCACGCACCCCTCGGAACATGTATACCCTGCTCGCACCAGCCCAATCGCATGTTAAACTCCTTGCACACCTCTCGGAATGCGCGTAGCCTGCTCGCGCCAGCCCGATCGCACGTAAAATTCCTTGTGCACCCCTTGGAATATGCGATGACCACTCGCCCCAACCCAATCGCGTATAAAACTCCATTTGCACGCCTAGGAATACGCGTGCCCCACTTGCGCCAGCCCAATCATTTGTAAAACTCCTTGCACACCTCTCGGAATACACGTACCCCGCTCGCGCCAGCCCAATCGCATGTTAAACTCCTTGCGCACCCCTTGGAAAATGCATACCACGCTTGTGCCAGCACAATCGCATGTAAAACTCATTGCACACCCCTCGGAATCGCGTACCCCGCTCGCACCAGCCCAATCACGTGTAAAACTCCTCGCGCACCCCTCGGAATAAGCAAACCCCACACGCGCCCGCCAAATCGCATGTAAAACTCCCCACGCACCCCTCGGAACATGCATACCCTGCTCGCGCCAGCCCAATCGCATGTAAAACTCCTTGCGCACCTCTCGGAATACGCGAACCCCGCTCGCACCAGCCCAATCACGTGTAAAACTCCCAGCGCACCCCTCAGAATACGCGAACCCCGCTCGCGCAAGCCCAATCGCGTGTAAAACTCCTGCGCACCCTTCGGAATATGCGAACCTGCGCGCGCCAGCCCAATCGCATGTAAAACTCCCCGCGCACCCCTCAGAAAATGCATACCACGCTTGTGCTAGCACAATCGCGTGTAAAACTCCTTGCGCACCCCTTGGAATACACGAAGCCCGCTCACGCCAGCCCAATCGTGTGCAAAACTCCTCGCGCACCTCTCGGAATATGCGTACCACGCTTGCGCCAGCCCAATCTCATGTAAAACTCCTCGCGCACCCCTCGGAATACGCGTACCCCGCTCGTGCCAGCCCAATTGCATGTAAAACTCCTCCCGCACCCCTCAGAATATGCAAAGGCTGCTCGCTCCAGCCCAATCGCGTGTAAAACTCCCCGCAAACCCCTCGGAATACGGGTACCCCGCTCGCGCAGCCCAATCACATGTAAAACTCCTTGCGCATCCCTCAGAACAAGCGAAGCCTGCTCGCGCCAGTCCAATTGCATGTAAAACTCCCCGCGCACCCCTTGGAAAATGTGTACCACGCTTGGGCCAGCACAATCGCATGTAAAACTCCTTGCACACCCCTCGGAATCGTGTACCCCGCTCGCACCAGCCCAATCACGTGTAAAACTCCTCGCGCACCCCTCGGAATAAGCAAACCCCGCTCATGCCCGCCCAATTGCATGTAAAACTCCCCACGTACCCCTCGGAACATGTATACCCTGCTCGCACCAGCCCAATCGCATGTTAAACTCCTTGCACACCTCTCGGAATGCGCGTAGCCTGCTCGCGCCAGCCCGATCGCACGTAAAATTCCTTGTGCACCCCTTGGAATATGCGATGACCACTTGCCCCAAGCCAATCGCGTATAAAACTCCATTTGCACGCCTAGCAATACGCGTGCCCCACTTGCGCCAGCCCAATCATTTGTAAAACTCCTTGCACACCTCTCGGAATACACGTACCCCGCTCGCGCCAGCCCAATCGCATGTTAAACTCCTTGCGCACCCCTGGAATACACGAACCCCGCTTGCGCCAGCCGAATCGCATGTAAAACTCCCTGCGCACGCCTCAGAATACGCGAACCCCGCTCGCGCAAGACCAATCGCGGGTAAAACTCCACATACACTCCTCAGAATACGCAAACTTTGCTTGCGCCAACCCAATCGCATGTAAAACCTCTTGCGCACCCCTCAGAATACACGTACCCCGCTCGCGTCAGCTCAATCACATGTAAAACTCCACGCGCACCCCTCGGAATATGCATACCCCGTTCGCGCCAGCCCAATTGCATGTAAAACTCCTCACGCATCCCTCGGAATCGCATACCCCACTCGTGCCAGCCCAATCACATGTAAAACTCCTCACGCACCCCTCGGAATAAGCAAACCCGCTCGCGCCAGCCCAATTGCATGTAAAACTCCCCACGCATCCCTCGGAATACACGTACCCCACTCGCGCCAGCCCAATGATGTGTAAAACTCCTCGTGCACCCCTCGGAATAAGCGAACCCCGCTCGTGCCAGCCCGATCGCATGTAAAACTCCCCACGCACCTCTCGGAATTGAGTACCCCGCTCGTGCCAGCCAAATCACGTGTAAAACTCCTTGTGCACCCCTCGGAATAAGCGAACCCCGCTCGCGCCAGCCCAATCGCATGTAAAACTCTGTGCGCACCCCTCAGAATATGCGTACCCTGCTTGCGCCAGCCCAATTGCCTGTAAAACTCCTCGCGCACCCCCCGGAATACAGGATGCCCGCTTGCCCCAGCCCAATCGCATGTAAAACTCCTTGCACACCCCTGGAATACGCATACCCCGCTCGCGCCAGCCGAATCGCGTGTAAAACTCCCCACACATGCCTCAGAATACACAAACCTGCTCGTGCCCGTCCCAATCGCTTGTAAAACTCCTCGCGCACCTCTCGGAATACTCGTACCTCGCTTGCGCCAGCCCAATCTCATGTAAAACTCCTTGCGCACCCCTCGGAATACGCATACCCCGCTCGTGCCAGCCCAATTGCATGTAAAACTCCTCCCGCACCCCTCAGAATATGCAAAGGCCGCTCACTCCAACCCAATCGCGTGTAAAACTCCCTGCAAACCCCTCAGAATACGGGTACCCCACTCGCGCAGCCCAAACACATGTAAAACTCCTTGCGCACCCCTCAGAATAAGCAAAGCCTGCTCGCGCCAGCCCAATGGCATGTAAAACTCCCCGCGCACCCCTCGGAAAATGCGTTCCACGCTTGTGCCAGCACCATTGCATGTAAAACTCCTCACACACCCCTCGGAATCGCATACCCCGCTCGCACCAGCCCAATCACGTGTAAAACTCCTCGCGCTCCCCTCGGAATAAGCAAACCCCGCTCGCGCCAGCCCAATCGCATATAAAACTCCCCACGCACCCATCGGAACATGTGTATCCTGCTCGCACCAGCCCAATCGCATGTAAAACTCCTTGCGCGCCTCTCGGAATACGCATACCCTGCTCGTGCCAGCCCAATCGCATGTAAAACTCCTTGTGCACCCCTCGGAATATGCGATGACCACTCTCCCCAGCCCAATCGCCTATAAAACTCCCTTCGCACTCCTAGGGATACGCGTGCCCCGCTTGCGCCAGCCCAATCGTTTGTAAAACTCCTTGCGCACCCCTCGGAATACACATACCCAGCTCGCGCCAGCCCAATCGCGTGTAAAACTCCTTGCGCACCCCTGGAATACATGAACCCCGCTTGCGCCAGCCGAATCGTGTGTAAAACTCCCCACGCATGCCTCAGAATACGCAAACCCCACGCGCGCAAGCCCAATCGCATGTAAAACTCCACATACACTCCTCAGAATACGCGAACCTCGTTTGCGCCAATGCAATCGCATGTAAAACCTCTTACGCACCCCTCAAAATACACGTACCCCGCTCGCGCCAGCCCAATCACATGTAAAACTCCTCGTGCACCACTCGGAATATGCGTTCCCCGTTCACGCCAGCCCAATCGCATGTAAAACTCCTCAGGCATCCCTCGGAATGGCGTACCCCGCTCGTGCCAGCCAAATCACGTGTAAAACCTCTCGCGCACCCCTCGGATTAAGCAAACCCTGCTCGTGCCAACCCAATTGCATGTAAAACTCCCCACGCACCCCTCGGATTACGCGTACCCCGCTCGCGCCAGCCCAATCGCATGTAAAACTCCTCGCGCACCCCTCGGAATATGCAATGCCCGCTTGCCCCAGCCCAATCGCATGTAAAACTCCTTGCACACCCCTAGGAATACATGTACCCCTCTTGCGTCAGCCCAATCGTTCGTAAAACTCCTTGCGCACCCCTCAGAATACACGTACCCTGCTTGCGCCAGCCCAATCGCATGTAAAACTCATTGCGCACCCCTGGAATACGCGAACCCCGCTCGCGCCAGCCGAATCGCGTGTAAAACTCCCCACACACGCCTCAGAATACACAAACCTGCTTGCGCAAGCCCAATCGCTTGTAAAACTCCAGGCACACCCAACAGAATACGCGAACCTCACTCGCGCCAACCCAATCGCATGTAAAACTTCTTGCGCACCCCTCAGATACACGTACCCCACTCGCGCCAGCCCAATCGCATGTAAAACTCCTCACGCACCCCTCGGAATACGCGAAGCCTGCTTGCGCAGGCCAATCACGTGTAAAACTCCCCGCGCTCCCCTCGGAATATGCGTACCCGGGTCGTACCAGCCCAATCGCGTGTAAAACTCCTCACGCAACCCTCAGAATCGCGTACCCCACTCACGCCAGCCCTATTACTTTTAAAACTTCTCACGCCCCCTGCAATACGATTACCCTGCCTGCGCCAGGCAAATTGCGTGGAAAAAGCCCCCCTGTGGTGTGGGCTGGCTGCGGGGCATGGTCAGGGTGGATGGGCTGCCTGCAGGGCATGGCCAGGTGTTGTAGGTGTGTGCCCTGTGGTGTGGGCTGCCTGTGGGTCATTGTCAGGGTGGATGGGCTGCCTGCGGGGCATGGTCAGGGTGAATGGGCTGCCTGCGGGGCATGGTCAGGGTGGATGGGCTGCCTGCGGGTCATGGTCAAGGGTGATGGGCTGGCTGCGGGGCATGGTCAGGAGACATGGGCTGCCTCCGGGGCATGGTCAGGGTGGATCGGTTGCCTGTGGGGCATGGTCAGGGTGGATGGGCTGCCTGCGGGTCATGGTCAGGGGTGATGGGCCTAACTGGTTTAGCCCGCAGATTGGTTACAGGCTGCAAATTGGATTGTAATTACCTTGGAGCTGCCTGCTCGTATGTATGTCTACACTTTCACATACATCAAAGCAAGTAGCTAGGAAGCTTCTTGCTTTGCTATATGGGAAGGTGTTGATATACGCCATACAGGTGTATATGTACACAGGTATATATGTACACTTTCACATACACATATTAAAGCAGCTTCAACGCTGGGTTGTGCAACATTGCAGCGACTTACTTTGGTGTATGTGAAAGTGTTTATTTAGACATGTGTTCTCAGCAGCATTTTTGTTGAATGACAAATATGTAGTTATTTTACGAAAATGCTGCTGAGATTTCAGCATTGTGCCCGTTATGTTAAACTTGCACAATTCTGAAGGTGCACTGTCATGCACTACGAGTACGGCCAGGCCCACTTAGCAATATTGGTGGAGCCTGAGCGTGGTGATTTGACACACTGAATCATGCTTTTTGGCACATTCATTGCACAAAGTGCTGATTCAGGACCTGAAGGGTGTTCTAGAAGCTTCATGGACCGGCAGTTCGGACCGTACTGGGTGTTATGGTCCCTCATACCTCGTTGAAGGCCCTCGCTTTGCTTGGGACATTAACTATGTCTTCAGGGCCTATGACGCCCAGTACGGGCCGAGCTGCACATCGATGGAGCTATATTGGTGATGATGATTTAGTGATGCATGTCTACATGCATATTACGTGTGTCATGGTGTGTTTTGATTCACTTGCAGCTGTGGCCATTTGGCTGTACAAACATGCTTATGCTACATGCCATCTCTTTGTTGACATCTGTCATTTCTGCCTGTAATTCGTGCCTGCCAGAGGTTGTGTGTGATGCAGGTGATATACTACATTCAGTACATATGTAGGCTTTGCAATATACACGCATCCATTTCAGCTTTCGGGATGCCCTTGCATATTACTGCCACTAGATGCATGCTGGAGTTTGAGTTGTGCGTGACATGTCTGCTTCATGTGTTGGCTGTCGATGTAGTGATGTCTATGTGTGTGTGTGTGTTATGTGCTGCTGACATGTGTACTCATGTTTGTTTTGTTTGCGTTACAGGTGATGACACAATAGAGCCAGAGGATGGTGATGCCTTTCCAGACACAGGGTTGCTTTTACATCAACAACCCAGCACAAGTGGGGGTCGTGGGGTGGTAGGCCACGAGAACCCATTTGTGCTCCAGACCGTCGTGCCCAGGGTTGGCAGTCAAGCTCTGATGAACACTCTGAGCACAATGTTGAGTTGGATGCGCATCATGATGATTTCTCGCCAGTGAGTGATCCTGATGTGGATGATCTTCTGTCCGCAACACCTGTAGTGAGGGGCCAGGCAGTGTTGGAACGTCTGCCGTGGTGGTTCTGGACGCAGTTCACACTCCACAACAGTTGCTGATGTTCCTGGGGCATCATGTCAATGGAGAGATGCAGTCCTGCAACCGCGGGCGGTGCCAATCCAGCAAGGACCACGGCTCCTTGGGTCCCACAGGTGTAATGTCTGGCAACGCGGTGGCCGTGCGCCACCAGGGAATACTGTGTGGGAGCATGCCATGTATGCCAGTTCACAGCAACAGGGGGCAGCTATTGAGAAGATTGCTCAAGGCATGGAAAGTGTGGCCCAATCCATGCTCCCCCCTGATAGGCAGGTGGAGCTCCAGCTGCAGGCAATGCAGTCCACATGCAGCTCAATCAAGCTGGGCATGGCGGCTTCAAACAGGGCACGCCGGGCTGAAACTTGCTGCTCACGCAGAGGCACACAGGGAGGCCCTGAGGGCAGAACACCAATCCCTCAGATCTACTCCGGGTGTGCTCAACATGTCCCAGAGGCAGCGATCAGAAGTGAGGATGGAGCAGCTTGAGAACACCATCTCGGCTGAGCTACGTGCATGCCAGAAGGTGCTCCAGATGTCATGTGATGCTGTGCAGGCAGAACTCTGTGTTACACGTGCTACCTTGTAAGAGGAAGCACGCGTATCACGTGAGGTGCTGCATGCTGGCCTACGTGCCATTGCCACACAGGATCAGGCTTATCAGAGCTGCATGCTTGCTGCCGTGGAGGGGCAAGCTGCGGATAGGCGTGGTCAGGCAACTGTGCCACGTCCACCTTCTGATTTACATGCAGAGGGTGAGTAAGAACGACTTATCTTCCACACAGGTCGGGCTGTGCAGGCTTTGAGCCCATGGAGGTTTTTTATATCTCAACATCATAGCATTTGGGTGTTGAGGTGAACCCTGTACCTCCCCCCTCGTGTGTGCCCCCCCCCAGGTCTTATGTGGGCATTCTTTTATTTTTTATTATATTGTGTGTCTATTGTGCATTCATGTGACGGTGTGGTGCTTTGTGGATTTTGAAAGCATCCACTGTGTGTTCCAGATGGGCCCATACAAGCTTGTCTCGTGTATGTGTTTGTGGCTTGGAGTCCTGACACATATGCCACTCCTGCTTCCCCTTTCCATGGGCTTGCAAGGATGGTTTGGTGTGACAGCAAATTACACAGGGGCATTGGACTTTTGTTATATCTGTGGCCAGTCTGCAGTCCTACTTGTGTATACACCCCTAGTGGAGATTAAGGATGTTTTCTCTACGGCAGGTCTGCAATCAATTTTGGTGAGTATATTTTTGAACTGTGCTTTTTTTTAAGTTGATTGTGATGTTCTTTCATTACTTGCCTGTATACGTGCTTGATGCACCTCATGTTATAGACGGTAGCCTGCACCCTTTAGCTGTCAAAGCCACACTGATCATGGGAAGGGGCCGTGTGGTGACAATGTCAAGTTGGTACACTTGGGCTACAGTGATTGATCACTGTCTGACATTGTCAATGTGGGGTACAATGTACATGATGTGTTTTGCTGGTCAATGGATTTTCCTGTGTTGGGTTTACTTTTCAGGTGTCAGGGGATTGGTGTGGTCTTTCGCATGGGGGGGGTCCACAAGGGCAATGTTAACATGTGATGTGTACAGGACACTGAGGGTCACTTCATTTCACATGCATGTATTGAGTGCATGTCCCTACTCACACACACACTTACACAACGCACCACCACACATACAACCACACATCCATGCCCACATGTGCACACAGATTGCCTTCTCTGCCATGCTGTGTCCCTGCAGCGCATGATCACTTAAAATTTTCGGATAGTGTAAATGCCTCACAGGGTAATTTTTGTTGCTTGTCCTTTTTTATATGATGCTCAAAGTGTATCCCCAACGCATTGGATGCTCACTGTGTTGTGTGCTGAGGGTGTGTTGCAGGGGACACACACACAGCACACGGTTTTGGTATTTGCGGATTTGGATTGCCCAATGTGCATGCCAACAGGCATTCTGTCTTTTGATGATGGTACAGCTGGTGGCATGCATTTGTGTATGACTTTTGTGTGGGAGGTTGTTGGTCACTCATTTCATCTGATTCCATGTCAGGTGTAATTGTCTCAGGCCTGTTTCCATTTATCATGTGGCACTTTGTGACGATTTTGTCATGTGTTGTGCATTTGGTTTGCTCTTTTGCTGTTGCATGCCATCTGATGGTGTGGCCGACGAGGGTCATGGGGGTTGGGATGGTTTGGGTGACATACAGGTGATTTTCATGGCCTGTTTTGCAGGGGGTGGTGGGATATGCACCTTGCATGTGTTCCTTTTGGACACATCGGATTGGTTATGTTTAAGTAGCTAGGGATGCACACAATGTAGCACTTCAGTGGAAACATTCTCAGGGTGGTAAGGTTGTGACAGTTGACTGTCTCTTTGTCTTCATTAATTGTCACCTGGTATGTGCCACGCCTGTGTGCACTCTGCAGGGGTGGGAGTTTAGGTGAAAAATGTGGCCACAAGCTGTGTCCGGGCTGCCTCACCATGTGCCCTTCCCGCTCCCATGCACAACTTCTTTGCGTGTGGTTGGGTATGTGGGGGCACCACCATGTCCACCGGTATGTCCCGCCTTGTAGCAACATTGTGCAGGACACATGCTGCCAGAATGATCCTGCACACTACTGGGGGTGCATATGGTAGCTGCCCGCCATAGCGGTCAAGGGAGCGGAAGCGTGACTTGAGCACTCCGAATGTGCGCTCCACTATGTCCCTGGTTGCAATATGGGCTGCGTTGTGTCTTACCTGGGGTGGTGTGGTGGGGTTCCGTATTGGCGTCATCATCTGGGTGCTCAGAGGGTAGGCACTGTCCCCTGTGGAGGTGATGATGTTTGTCATTAGTTGGGTTTGTGTCTTTGTCTGTGTGTGACATGCATGCATGTGCACAGACATTTCTACTCACCAATGAGCCATGTGTTTCCATGCTTCCCAGCTTCCAGGGCCCGGCTCAGGGCGGACATTCTGTATATGAAACTGTCATGGGTAGACCCAGGATAGTTTGCATAGACAGAGGTGATGATTCCATGGGCATTGCATGCAACCTGTACGTTCATGGAATGCCAGTGCTTGTGGTTTCGGTAGATGTTCTAAGTGGCTCTAGGTGGACGTAGGGCCACATGTGTGCAATCTATGGCACCGAGCACTTTGAGGAAGTGTGCCACTCTGTAAAAGTCCTGGACCACGACCTGCCTTTCTGTGGGTATGCTGGGCATGTATATGTGCCTGCAGACTGAGGGGCGCGCAGTCATGATTGCCAACACCTGGTGTAGGCAGCGTGACTGAATGGCCTGTGAGACGCCCCCAACTATGGTAGTTGTCCACTGAAATGACCCAGTGGCCAAAAAATGTAGGACATTGAGCACCTTTTCCAAGGGGCTCAGTGCTTGGGAGCACAAGGTGGGTGATGTGAGGCCATCCTCCCACTCAGTGACCAGGTCTAGGATGATATGAGGTGGAAACCTATACCTGCCATAGACCTAGTCATCAGGCATCCCAAAAAGGCTGGTCCTGTGCAAAAAAATGCAGGGCCTGGCTATTCATCTCCTCCTGCAGTTTCCCACGATCACTGCTGCGAGAAATGGGACATTCATCGTAGCTATATATGCGTGTTTGTTGTTTGCGCGCACTTTTATACTGCACGGGGGTGCTTCCACCTGCTTTCGTGTGGCAGGCGTGTTTCTGCTGTGTGTATCCTTTGGTGTACGTGGGTTTTTCCTATTTGATTCCATGAGTACGTGTTGTTCGCGAGCGTGTGGACATTCTGTGTATTTCCCAGCAGTACTTCCCCAGTTACACCCTCATTTTCACGTGTTGTTCCCCATTCCGCATGTTCCGCCCCCTTTTTGGTGTGTGCGCTACATGTTGTGCGCTTTCGCTGTGCGCGTCGCGCACAGCGTTCGGGATGTCGCAGTGACGTGTAAGGTAGGTGCGGATTTGGCACAGCTCCCAGGAAAAACACATGCACAGACTTCCATGAATCGCTTCCGAGATCCCTGTTTGCTACGCAGTCTTATTTGAGTTATAATTTCTCCCTCCACCAGCCATCTTGCATGTTTCAGAAATGAACCCAGTCTCATTTCCATATCCATGAATTACTGCTGTTTGGATTAGGCACACAGCTGCTTTCGTCCTGTACATTACCATATATTTTAGCAGAGGATGGATTGCCATGGGAGTGGAGAGAGTTGAGCGGATGGACAGATTTGTGAAAATGAAATGGCTGTAATCACTTTCTATTTTTCGAAAAGAGTGCCCCAGCCTCTACAAAAGTGATGCACACCTAATCCGGCAGCCTTCCAGCAGCTTTGATAAACCTCATGGGAAATACTAAACCCGGGGTGCAAAAGGTTTTATCTGAAGGGCTTTCTATGGTAAGCCAACTGTCTGCGGAGAGGTGCAGTAAGCCTTATGCCCCGAAAACCTTTTATATAGGCTGTTTGAGGGATACTTATTAACTTTATTGCTCTATGTTTAGCTTTAACATTTGTTCTAGTTACATCATCTAGTTACATCATCTAGTTACAACATCTAGTTACATAACATTTTCTGGATAAAATAATATGCCATAAAACATAATGTAAAGATGACATAATGTAGGCTACAAAAGAGTGCTTCAAGTCTATAGTCAATTTATTTATTTCACTTGTTAAGCACGCACAGGCCCTCAGGCATTCGGGCGCTATAGAACCAGTTACATGGGGCCCGATGGCGATAAGGCATTAGGTTAGAGGAGCAGTCAGTGTACATCCCTCATGCGGCATCATGCAGGTTACAGTTTAGTTTACATGAAATCATTTCTTTTGACATGCCCACCAAGCCTAAAATGTACCACTGCCAAATACCTGACCTCAAATGTATAATCTGCTTCTGTCCGTTTGCATAAAGTAGGAAGGTTTGTGTGCACTTCTAAGGGGCGCTGTGGTCATGTTATGTTACAGATTGAGACGAGGACAGGCACTGATCAAATGAGAACACACTGCCTCTCTGCAGTGGTGGGTGAGATTGAGTATGAATCCCGAAGCCGGAAGAAGACAGCATACAAGGCTAGCATTTAGCAGAGGAGTATTTTCTCCTTTGCAATAAAACATTAACTTTCCAAAACTGATTTCTTTCATTCATCCCCTTGGTTGCAAAGGAAGAGCTCTGTGTGGTTTGTTTGACCAAGACCACACACTGAAATGAATCACTCCAAACCCACTAGAGCCTGCTGTGCTCATTGCTTTCTTCCCCATGGCTGGAACACAAGCACAAAGAACCATGTTCACCAAAGATCACAAGCCTACTTTGCATTAAAACCCTTCACATCAAGTCTGGATCCCTTTTCTTTTCTCCACATTGGAAAACGAACCCTACATATATACAGCTTAACCATGACCCCAAGGTTGTACTGTCCGAGAGCCAATTGCTTTTCTTTCCTCTTCATAGAACACAAAAGCTCATGGTATGAGTGTTTGTAACTCCTACTGTTGATCTTCTTTCTATCTTCTACATGGAACACAAGAGTTCAGGGTCTGCAGTGTTTTCACCTGATCACAAGGCTGTGCTGCAATGAATCCCATAGTCTCCAAGTTCTGATTGCCTCCTTTTCTCCCTCACCTCTGAGTCCTAGATCAAAAGGCGCTACTTGGAACAGTTACTAGAAAGCTATCTTCTCCAACACCATCTTACTGTGTAATGCCTCTTCTAATATGTAGTAATAATAATAATAATGATAGTAATAATTCTTCTTCTTCTTCTTCTTATGACACACATTCCGGACAATTTAAGAACCCGCCTGAAAACAAGTTTCACAGTTATCAGTTTTGGTTTCTATAACAGATTATATTGATGGTTTCTTTCACAGATTATATTAGTCACATTTTAGTGGTTGCAAAATAAAACAATTTTACCCCACAAATTGCATCAAATATACACCAAGGATGCTGCAAGGGCAGCTGCTAGTAGTGGAACATTACTGCAAGCACTAACTAATCACATGTAAAACCAAAATCAAAAGCAATGGTATTTGCTTCAAAACAGTAAGGAAAATAGTTAACAGATTTACTATGAATAGTGTACCATTAAAACAAGTTGCAGAATATCCCTATGTAGCCAATAATAAGTCACAAGTATCAAGCAGAGCAATAATTACATTTGTTTGCAAACATAACAATACTATCTCAGCTCATATAAACACAGTTTTGTAAGCCAAAAATGGCAGCCAAATGGTTTATGGAGCTGAATTAAGGGGCTTAGACAGGAACTTGATTGGAAACGGTAAAGTCAAAGAGCCTTCTGGAAAAGGGCAATGCTCTTGTATAAAGATTTTTGCAGTGGTGCATTAGCATCAGACATTGTGTTTTTTTCACAGACACTAGAGCTAGAAACAGTCCAGTGAAACACTCCTGTTCAAAGATCATTATATGATAGTATATGACAGTCTGCAAGGAATACCTGGAGCAAGATACAACATTATTATTTGTATTATTATTTACATTTTTATACCGCGCCACATGCCCCGAGGCCTCAGGGCGCACACAAAACCAGACTAGACGCACAGACACGCAGAGATGTCAGACCAGGAGGGAGATAGAGAAAACAGGTAGCACCTTAATCAGGACTGATATTGAAATGTGAGTCTTAATGGCCTTTTTAAAGGGTAGGTCGTCCTCAATTTGGCGTATAGAGATAGGAAGGGAGTTCCAAAGAAGTGGGGCTTGGACATCAAAGCTTGTGCCACAAAAACGAGCCAGTTTGAATCTTGGCTGGACAAGTGTGGGTGCTACAGATGACCGAAGATTTCTAGTGGATGTCTCGCTCTTAATGCGATCCGATAGGTATAGTGGGTATGAGAGAGATAATCACTTATGAGCTAAAGTGAGAGCTTTGTGTGAGATTCTTTGCCTCATGGGAATCCAATGTAAGGCTTTCCTAAATGTAGAGATATGTGTGCATCACAAGAGCTCAATGGTGGTGCGTACAGCAATTCTTCTGTGTAACTTGAAGGGCTTGGGTGTTAAGAGCGGTGGTACCGGCCAGCGGACTATTAGAGTAGTCGAGCCTGGAATTTATTGACACTGTGGACAACAATGCACAATTTCCAGAGGTGATAAAAGGTCAAATGTATTGTACGCGATTGTTGATAAAACCGCATGCAGACAGAATGTAGGAAACGTGGGGCTTCATTGACAGCTCATCATCTAGGACAACTCCTAAGGTTTTCGCCTCCTTAGAGATCGGAATGATGTGATCCGCGATCAAGAAATCAGAATAGTCAGATGTAAGCTTGCTCCAGGTGTTTTTGGTGGCAATGATCATGTGTTCTGTCTTCTTGTTGTTGAGGGCTAAGGAGTTACAGGCCATCCAGTTTTTTATGTAATTGTAGATGATGTTAAGGGCGGTAAGGTCCTGCTTGTAATGCTCGCTGAGCTGAAGAATAACCTGGGTATCATCAGCATAGTTGGTATATTTGACTCCCAGGCTGTTCAACAGGTCAAGCAAAGGGCGGATGTAGATATTAAAGAGAAGCAGTGACAAGCACGAACCCTGAGGAACACAGCAGGTTTGTGTAATGGGAAGAGTGGTCGTTCCCTGCACAAACCCGTACTGCACGTGGTCCTAAGAAATAAGTGATCCACTTGGAGGCTAAAGTAGAGCAATTGCCGACCTCTCTGTGCCTGGTCACCAGAAGAGTGTAATCGACAAGTTCGAAGGCTGCAGAGAGGTCCAAAAGCATCAGCAAAGCAGGATAATCTTTATCTGCCATGCCAGCCAGAGTGGATTTAAGGTCAAGCATTGTAGTTTCTGTGCCATGCCGAGCTCAATATCTGGATTGTCATGTTCCTAAAATGTTATGTTTCTCCACATGAGCCTGAAGTTGAATATAAGCGAGTTTGTCAAGAATCTTTAAAATAAACGGCACATTGGTTATAGGCCTATAATTATCTGTGATTGAGTGATCCAGATTGTCTTTTTTCAACAGTGGTGTGATCCACACAGCTTTTAAAGAAGACAGAACTATGCCCTCATCAAAAGATGAGTTGATTAACTTAGAGAGCCAGGGAACAAGAAGATCTAGTGAGTCCTTAAAGATGTTGGTAAGACAGCCATCTTGGAAATAAGGTGGCTTTTAAATCCTGAACAACCTTGTGCACAGGTTCTTCTGAATAGTGACTAAAGGAAAGCAAAGGAATGATACTGGTATTATTGGTGGTGGTAATAGATGTGTGTTCTGATAAAACAAAGCCATGAGAGTTAAGAGTATTTTTAATATATTCTTTATGGGCTGCGATTTTGGACATAGTCATTATGGACTTTTTGACACCATGCTGAATTCTTAATAAGATCACTAATGGAGACTGGAAAATCTTGGAATTCAGCTAAGATTTTGAACAATTCTCCAATATTGGACTGGGCATTGATTATTCTCTTGTTATAATGAGTAGCTTTAGCAGATGTAATAAGTGCCTTGAATTTCTATATGGAATTCTTATAGGCCAGGAGACTGGAAGCATTGGGATTCTTTCGCCAAATTATTTCCATGGCCCTTTTGGCTTGCCTGGCGTTAATGATGTCTTCTGAAAACTAACTGTTTTTGTTAGTTTTGGGTTTGATCAATTTCATTTTTAATGAGGGCCAACCTACTGATAACTTTCTCAATGGATGAGGTATGATGTGGAAAAGTGAGCAGCTGTGATGTGCTTCAGATTCCTAGTAAATTTACGAATGCGGGGCAGGGTACTTAATTTGGGTGGAGGATTAGGTAACGTGATTTTAGCCTGAATGAGAGCATGGTCCGACCATATACATGGGACTACTGTCAATTGAGAGATGTCTAGGTTTTGTGAAATTAGCCAGTCCAGGATGTGACCACTTTTTTGAGTGGGTGTCACAATCCATTGTTTGAGTCCGATGGGTATGAGGCTATTTCCACGCCATGTTTAATCAGAGAGCATAAAAAATGTGAAAGGTTTAAAGGCTGATCTTCATTCCCTGTAACTGAATGACATTTTTGCGATAGGAATCATCTCTGCACGCACACCTCATGTATACCTGAACATTCTAAACAAAAGAGGTTGGAAGTTACAAAGCAAAACTGTTCATCTAACCTGATAAATGGGCAGAGTCATCATTAGAATATTTACAAATTTCCAAAAGGCTTGTATCAGAAATCTCACAAGACCATAAAAAAGAAGATTTGTTTTCTTAGTAAGAAGTGAGAAAATACCTCTCAGTGCTATCATTATATGTATGTCCTTATTTATGCATGCATATACAGAGCCTTTAAACAAAGCACTTTAACAGAAAATAATGCTACAAGAAGTCAGTAAAAAAAAGGATAATGCAAAAACAGATACAGTGTAGACATGAACCATTTAGGATCTGGACGGAAAATGAACTGAGCAAAAGTCACTTTAGCCGAATTTTAGAAGAAACATAGGAAGATGATAAAGAGCAGCAAGTAAGGGGTTCTAAAGTTTAGGCGCAGATAACTGAAAAGAACAAAAGTGGGATGAAGCACAAGGAAAAAGAGGAAGAATGAGTAATTTCATAGGAGGAACAAGGAAAACAAGAAGGAACATACAGGGTAACCAGATTAGAAAGATGATGAGGAGACAAAGCATGGACACTTTTAAAATGTACGCATAATAAATGAAATTCAAAATGAGCAGGAATATGAAGACAATATGTTGGGCAGGATGAGGACAAGCAGGAGCAGAACAATTAAGATGTTGCTAAATATAAATAGCAGGTTGAGAATAGACTGCAAAGTTTGAAGAGAACACCCACATGGAGAGATCAGCAGTTATTTAAATGACACATGACAATATATTTTAGTGGCCTAGACTAAGATCAGGATATAAAATAAAGCATATATTATGAGCAGAAGAAGCCTGAGATACTGAGGGATGAATGACATAAATAAAGAGTCTGTGAGATCTGCAGAGAAGCACAGAAGAATACAATTCCAGCTTTATTAGGATTAAGACAAAGAAAATGGAAAGTCATCTAGAATTCAATGACATAATGACTATGTGAAAGAAGAAGATGGAGATTATCAACCAATCAATCAATTCAGCTTTATTCCAGTCCAGATATAAAAGCAATGCAAGAAAATAAATCAATACGATACAATCAACATCAACAGTTTTTTTCAGATTATAATTTAAACTCACAACATGAAATTACACTATTCAAATCACAAAATGCAGGATCTCTTGAAGTTACACTATCCATTCCATGTCCTGATTAAAAAACCTGGGATGGATGAGACTCTAGGCACATTTAGTGGTAATTTACAAAACACAAAAGCTTCTGTCAGTGTAGCTATCTTGTAGTTTCTGAGTAATGGAATCAACCATCTACAACTCTTAAATCGCTTAATATTTCTTATGATCGCTTTATTAGGGCAGAAACATAGAATGTGGTATTCATCCTCTTTATTGTGATAACATATATGACAGGCTGTTCATTTTGAAATATTTCATAGATTTGTGTGACATCTAAGTGGGTGGGTTCCCAAACATAATTGGGTAATATATCCAAATATGATATGGTTTAAATTCAACTGATGATTTTATTGTCATGCAATTAAGAACTAAGAGATTACCCATACTTTTATTCAAGAGTATAGTTGGAGCCCATTCCCAGTACATCTTCTTTACTAATCTCAATGTGGAGTGCGCAATCAGGTCTGCTTTGTCCTAGAAGTGACCCAGGTTGATCTTTATCAATATTTTATTAATACGAGTAAACCAGCTTTCACTCTAATGGCTTCACTTGGTTGCCAGTTAAAATGTATGGCAAATCCCTTCTAATGCCAATAAAAATAATTGAAAGAGCCATAAAAAGGCAATGCACAAGATACAGGAAAAACAAAAATGAATTGCAATAACTGTCAGAGTGGGAAACAGCCAACAGACATTCAAAGTGTAGTACAGTGAGTACATGCTTATATTGTGGTTACAGAAAGCAAAACGCAACACTTAGGGCCTCATTACACGGAAGGCGGTAATGGTTAACGGCCACCGTTAATGGTAACGGTGACCGTTAACCATTACCGCCTTACTACGAGGTCCCTTAGCGGGTTGGAGGATTTAACGCCTGCTTCTTGCAGGCGTTAAAAACCAACCCGCTAAGGGACCTCGGAGCTAATTACGGCACCGCAAAATTGCGGTGGCGTAATTAGCGCCTTTCCCATTCCCATAGAGCCCTATGGGGCAGAAATGGGAATGGGGAAGGGCAATGGCGGAAGGGGGATTTACCGCCCCTCCAACCTTGGAATGGGGCGGTAAATCCCCTTTCCGCCAAGGCGGTGCCGGTATTTTACCGGCATGAGCCATGGCGCTAATAGCGCCATGGCTCACCGCCTTCCGTGTAATGAGGCCCTATGTTAAAAAATTCTACATCAGTGATTGCTGGTAAGAGTTGCAGTATACATGATTACATATATTAAACAGTTTAATTGACCTATTCTAAACATGTGGTAATAGTGATGTCTATGCATGTTAGCTAATTCCTAAAGAAGTCACCTTTATTCTCAAGAACAGTGATTGTATGGTGTGAGTTTGAAACAGGTAACAGGCTGTTTTGGTTCCTTATTGGCTGTTCCAGGAGGAGTAGATGTGGAGTGAGCAAGCAGAGACTTCTCAACCAATTAGAGTGTAACCAATTAGAGTGTGAGTTTGTGACAATGTGACACAGTATTATAACATCCAAGTTCCATCCTGAATGATCTGGCACCAGAATACTGTTCTCATCATTATGAACTGTGTATTATCAGTTCATTTGTTAACTCTGCTCGTTGGAAAGGTTACTATCATGTCCTTCTAGCATGAGTTCATCTTGTTGGAATGCAGACCTTATGTGTTAGGAACATGCTGCTTGACAAACTTTACTCATTCATAATATCAAAAATGTCAATGCATTCATGCAATGCATATTGCCATAAAGTGTCTCTATTGTGCTAATACTTTCAAGCAGTGTAACATGAGTGTGTGTATCTATACCAATTCATGAGGTCATATGTAATTCTATAATATAGGCAAAGGTGCTTGTGCAAGATGAGTTGTCTGCATACCTGCTGGATTCATGTATTGGCCCATGTGTAAATGTCAGTGTTATTTTCTATTTCTTAATTGAGGTTGAGCTGTGAATAATTGTTTCTGCATAACTGTTTGTTCACCAAAGAGAGCTCTGCAAGTGATATTTATCCTACAGGTGGCAGTGTTGTGTTGCAATCTTTCTTTCTCTATACATGTTTTTCTGTGTCTAGTTTGCTTGATGCCTGCCAAAGTGCAACCTTCATTAGTTGAAGTTATTATATTTTCTCTAGGACCTGGCTGTGGGGACATCAGCAAACTGTGCATAGTCTGATCAATAAGAGTACAATTGTCTTGGCCTTATACCTGCAGAATCTAGTATCATTTTATGTTGTGCTTTCATGCTTTCACTATGCAAGCTAAACTCTGGGAAAGCGGTTTTGCTCTTTCAGTTCCTGCGTGCTATCTGGCCTCTGGAATGCGTGCCTTTCAGTGAAAGTCTGTATTCTGCATTCTGCTGTTGGGGCAGGGGGGAAAATCTCCTGCTGCAAGAATGGCTTTCTAAATCTCAAAGCCTATGTGTAGTGCATTCAGCTAATGTAAAATAGTGGCGATAATTTTTTTATTTTTTGTATAGCGCTAAATCGCCCGAAGGCCTCAGAACGCTCACGGGGACATACGGAACAGAAAAAGAGAGCATAGAGGACAGTGAGGTGCAGAATACCCGGCAGAAAAAAGAGAACTGGGTAGGAATTACCCTATTCCATCGTCGAACAGCCAGGTCTTGAACTGTTTTTTAAATGTGCCAATAGATCCACAGTTTTATTTATAGAAAGAGCCAGTGAGTTCCAAACCTTGGGGGTCCAGAAACTAAATTTAGTACTGCCAACTCTTTCTGGGAGTTGGCAAGGTTGAAATAAATCCTGATCATTGTTTGAACGCAGGTTTCTCCTAAGAAGGGCTTTCATTATTTTATCAGAGAAATATTTTGGAGCAGTGCCAGAGATGCATTTAAAGACTTATACTGTGCTTTTGAATTTGATTCTCTGTCCAACTGGGAGCCAATGGAGGTTCCTCCTCTGAGCCAAGATCTTAGAGTGTCTGCTTAAACCATTTACTGCTCTAACCACTCCATTTTGGATGGTTTGCATTTTGTTTTTTCGATTTAGAGGTGCCCATTAATAGACTGTTACAATAGTCGAGTTTTGAGTTAATAATGGCACCAGCAATTATGGCAAGGTTGGGCTTGGATAAGTAAGGGTGAATTTGCCAAAGAAGACACAAGTGGAATTGAGATAAGAGGCATGTCTTTTAAAGGATAGGTGAGAATCCATAAAAACGCTCAGCGTTTTTACATGGTCGGAAACAATTATATTGCTGTTATTGATTTTATAACTTTGGTATTTATCCTACAGTTTTTTAGCCTCTGGGTGGTACCAATTATCATTAGCTCGGTTTTGGTCTCGTTAGGAGCTAACGAGTTTGATGCCATCCATGTTTGTATGGCAGAGAAAACCGCTCTTACTCTATGTGTATCTTGTTCATAGTCTCCTGACAGGGTAAACACCAGCTGGGTGTCATCGGCATAGTTTGTGAACCTGACACCCAGGGTTCATAGCATGTCGCATAATAGTTTTGAAAAGATATTAAAAAGTAGAGGTGACAGGCATGATCCCTGTGGAACACCACATAGCAGCAGGATTATTTGGGAGCTAAAGTTCCCCTTCACGACCGCTACATATCTGGGACCTAAGAAGGATTTAAACAAGTCTGCTGCGGCCTGTGAGCATCTACCAACTGTTATGAGTCTTTTGGCAAGAAGTTCATGGTTAATCAAATCAAATGCCGAGGAGAGATCTAGCAAGAGAAGCAAGGCAGGATTTCCCTTTTCAATGATGGAAGCAATGTTATTCTGGAGATCCAGGAGAGCTGTCTCAGTGCCATGATTGTCACGAAAACCAGATTGTTCCTCCGCAAGGATGTTGTTACTTTCTATGAATTATTGATATTGTTCGTATGCAATATTATCTATTATCTTTAGTAAAAATGGTACATTAGTGATAGGTCTAAAGTTTCCGGGTTTTAAGGGATCAAGATTATCTTTCTTTATGAGCAGTGTAATCCATGCCTCCTTGATATTGTTAGGAAAGTAGCATTCGTTTTTTATTAAAACGGATCAGCAGATAATCAAAAGGTTTGACATTTTCAATCCTGAGTCAGTTGAGTTCTAAAAAGACAGAGGCTAATGGTCTCTGACTGCAAGTCATTATTTTAGCCTTAAAGATTTTAACAACCAAATCCTTAACCTCATACAAATGGAAAAACCCATTGAGGATGGTTGATAAAAGAAAAGCATCATCTGCAAAAAGTAACATTCTTAATTTTGTTTTGTTAAGTGTTGGTGTCTAGATCCCTAGAAACAAGGAAAGACTTGATCCTCTCACCGTCCTGACCCCAATTAACAGTCGCTTAATTCGCTTTTAGTAATGGACACTAATCCACTTGATTTATCAAGGTATTCCATAACAGATCATAGCTAATGTTACCAAAATCCACAAATATTAAGTATTGAAAGAGCTCTTTCTGAACAGCTTAATTTGGAATAATCAGAGATAATCTAAAAAATGTCCTGTTTCTTCCCCTCGTCTAGCTCGTTTTAGCCCTTTAACTAACCCTTTTGCATGCAGTTTACCACGGCTAGTATAGAAATTGGCAGTAATTCACTAGGTTGTTGCTATAAGATAGGGAGGATTTCTGCCGACTGTCATAATTGAGGAGGCTTTTATATACGTTTATAAAATTAAATAATTTGGTAATACCAGTAGCCAGATAAGTGTTTCTTTTTTACACAAATATATTGGTAGATTCTCTGGGCCTGGCACTTTTCCACATTTCTGATGACTACGGGCAAAGTTAACTTCATTTGATGAAAACATTAAGGGCCTGAGTTACAGAATATTTTGCATGCTGAACAGTGATTTTGCTCACTAATCAGCCTGCAAAACACCTTTCAATGATTCATGGAACAGACTTTGCATGCCTTTCCGTGGCTTTGCGCAGACTTGTCATGTCTATGCATGTAGTTGAGCGCTGTGTGCGACACTTGACGCAAAGTGTGGGACGGGCCAACGCAATAAAATAAGTAGGAGAGTGGAACATGCATATTCCCCAATGTCCTTGCAAAATGAGGCAGAACAAGGAATAACATAGGTGTTGCGGGACATGCCACACAAAGAAACTACACGCCCATCCAAGTTCAAACATAACCAAATTTATGGATTTCACCCCACAGCGTCACGTCGGGAAAAGTCACGTGCAAACCTCATAATACCACCGCCATATGACAGTACACGCAAAGTACAACACACAAAGGAAAAATGTGTATAAAGCACTCAGTGCATGCCATTCCAATGTCGGTCAGCCGTATTGAATGCAGGGATACTCGGATCCATCGTACATGGGCACAGAAAGAGGAGGAGGATGCAGATACCCCATATTTTCACACCCAGCACACTTTTTGGGATGTCAGATGACCTGGTGTATGCAAGGTACCGGTTCCCACACCATGTTATAATAGAACTGGTCAGGGAGTGGGAAGAAGACCTTGCATCCGCCACCATCTGCTCCCATGCCCTCACCCCCCTGGAAAAGTTGCTGACAGCACTCCTATTCATAGACACAGGTTCCTTTCAGCGCACGGCAGCTATTGTTGGTGGCATATCTCAGGCCACACAATCCTGCTGTCTCCACCAGGTGTTGGCCTGCAGAACATCACATGCGGTTGTGCATAGGACATATACATGCCATGCACACTGGAGGAAAGGCAGAGAGTGTGCCAGGAGTTCTTTGCAGTTGCACCCTTCTAACATGTGCTTGGAGCCACTGATTGTACACATGCTGTCCTACACAATAAAACATACACGCGGCTATAGCAGACCACCAAGTGCATGTCAGCTACAGACCCGGGCAACGCTGGTTGGTATCGCTAGTATTCTTATATATACGAGCAGTGATATTTGATGCATGCATGTTTATTAAATATAGTCCACTGAGCATTCTTTTACTGGATACAACTGCGTAGCTCATGCCATATGTGAACCTGTTTGACCCAGTACTTAGTGAGATAGGGCCTGATTCATGGCATTTTTTGCGCTGCTAAAAAGTGACTTTGCACTGCCGACACAAACCCTGATTCATGGAACTGTGCAAAGTGTATTTTTGCAGTGCAAAGTCAGTGCAAATTTTATTTTGCACTGCAGAAATGACGTTGCACTGACTTTGTACTGCAAACATACACTTTCCACAGGTCCATAAATCAGGGTTTGTGTCGGCAGTGCAAAGTCACTTTTCAGCAGGGCAAAGTCACTTTGAACCGTGCAAAAAAATCCATGAATCCGGCACATTGGCCCTCATTAGAAGGTTGGCGGAATGGGTTTACCGGTAAAGGTGCAGTGCCGATAAACCCATTCCGCCCTACAACGAGGTCTCCTCGCGGGACCCGCAATGGGTGCCTGGAAAAACCAGGCGTCCTTACCAGGTCAACGCGAGGAGGCCAGGGAGCTAACAACAGGCCCGTCATTAAAGGGCCCGTTGTTAGCTCCATCCCCATTCCCATAGAGCCCTATGGGGGCTCGAATGGGAATTGGGATGGACCGGGTCGGGGTTCCTCAGACGGGGAATTACCGGGTCCGCCAGGGTTGCGATGGCCCGGTAATTCCTCATTCGAGGAACCCGGGCCAGGATTGCGGTAAGGAGGCAACCATGCCGCTAAAAGCGGCATGGTTACCTCCAACCTTCTAATGAGGGCCATTGTGCCTAAACCTCAATCTGGAGATGTATTTATTGTATCCACCTATACAGGTGTTATGGGTAATTGTTTGCATGTAACATCCATTTCTTTTAAAAGTTAAAAATTGACTGTTACTCTTTTTATTTGTTGAAGTTCTTTAATTTTATCAATCTTTATTAAAATATATTCAATAAATATGTTGCTGGCATGGTTTTTAAAACCAACTATGTAGCACAGTGCTCCATTAACTAATCTATGTTCAACATTTACTTTTGTTTTGAAAATAATTCTTGCTTTTACACACATATTTAAACAACTGTCAAGCCCCATAGTTTTTGACACTGTATGTTGTAAGTCATTTAATATTTTGCTTGCATTTTCTTGCATCTATTTTCTTAATCCATACTGTGTCACTTTGTCTACTGCTACAGGTGAAAATATTGTCCTATATTCTTTAGAAATCATTTAATGTTTACATTTCTCACAGTTGGCTAATGTGGACATACGCAATACGTGTCTTTCCCTTTTCTTACTAATCCAGTATACATTTATGATGCTGTTACCTCATTTACATAAAACTAGTCAATTAGTCTTGTTTGTAATATTTGGATGATTTTGCTTTTTTGAATTTCCTGAAATGTTTCAGCATATTCTATGACTTCTCTTGGTCTCATATTTTGCGTTGATTCAAAAAAATGAGAAATAATACCATACATTTACATTGATTTTGCGTACTGACTACGCTATATTGCGCATGCACGGGCCACAATGAGGCTCGTGCATGCGCGCCTTTAATAAAGACGGTCCCGGCTGGCATTTGCAGCCGGGACCTGAGCAGGCAGCACGCGTCCCATGTGTGTTCTTGGGCTACACATGTATGTACGCGTGTGAGTGCTGGCGAGGGCTTCGGAGGTCCCCCGCCCATACAACATTGGCAACGAGGAACGGCATCGGAGACACGAGCCGTTGCTCCGATTGTGTCGGAGAGAGTGGCTATTCTCCGTGTTGGCACGGACTTACGCACATGCCCGGCGGCCATCTTAACTTCATCGCGGATCGCAGCGGTTGCGGCCCAGGAGGGTGCTCGTGCGCCGGCTGTGATCCTTTGTGATAAAAGTCAATTTTTGGAACATTCCACAGCCCTTTCAGTCTGGGGGGCTGTGGGTTAAAAAAAAAAAGGAAACATTTTCCCTGGAAATCAGAAAGGGAGACAGCTGGAGCCTTCTTCGTCCAGTACTGCAGGACTTTTCTTCTTCGTCATCATCTGGTGCTGTAGACCTGTGCACCCATCCTGTGACTGGGTTGCTTGTGCTAGCTTCCAGGGGTCACCTGACTCTGAGTACTTCACCCTGTTTTCATCATGGGTGAGGGGGGTGAAGAAGAAGGAGCCCCTGCACCTGTACCATCCAGAGTGCACAGCACACTTGCACCCATGCCCGAATTTGACACTACTGACCCACCATCCAAGCTGGGGCCGAAATAGCTTCTATGGGTTATGAAGCTGGAAATGTTTTTCAGGGCTTCAGGGGAGACGGATGATGATACAAAAGTTGCCACCATGCTGTACTCTGAGGGCACAGAGGTCTACAGGATTTATGACTTTCTAAATCTTCAGGTGGTCACGTATGATGCAGTAAAACAGGCCCTCCAAGACCATTTTCTCCCTATGGCGAATGTCGATTTCGACAGATTTCTTATGTATGTGGAGAGGCAACAGGAAGAGGAGTCACTGGACCAGTTCTGTGCACAGCTGAGGCACCTCGCAAGCACCTGCAGGTGGGTGAATGAGGAGGCAATGGTACGGAATCAGCTGCTTCAAGGGTGTAGCTCAGGGAAGCTGAGAAGGCAGGTGCTGAGGGAGCCTGACACTACAGCAGATCCTCGACACAGGAAGAGCATATGAACTGGCGGAGTTCAGAGGGGCGAAAATGGATGCTGCTATGCACCCCGGGAAGGGTGAAGATGCTTTTGAAATTGGACGCTCTGCCCCAGGAAGGGCGCGATGAACACCTAGGAAGGTGGATAGTCCCTCTGCGACTGGTACTCCACAGTCATGTCCATATTGCGGGTATGACCTGCCGCATGTGGGGGAATGTCCGGCGAAGACGAGAGTCTGTGGCCGGTGTGGCACGCCTGGACACTATGCTAGGGTGTGCAGAGCCTCCACCCCAGTGACAGCGTCGAGCGGGCCAGCGAGACTTGGCAGGAGTAATGCCCGGAGAGTGAGGGGCATGTCGTCGGTTGAGCAAGGCATGCAGAATCTGGACATAGTCGAGGAGGAAGAAGAGGAAGAGGAGATCCTCTTCATCTCTAGCATTGCTACTGGCCCCAGAGGAAGCAGACAACCGACGTGCACAGTGAACATTGGCGAGGTGCCCACTCCTGTTCTGATAGACACTGGCGCTTGAGTCTGCGTGTTAGCGGCAGAACACTATGAAGCTCTCCCAGGCCCTCCCCAGTTGTCAGAGTCAAAGGCACGGATATATTCTTTTGGGCGAGACACGCCGCTACCGATTCAAGGAGTGTTTGTAGCGCCAGTGTCCCATGGGCTGAACAGGATCAAGGCGAGATTCTTCATGACGAGTGTGAGCCTGCACTCCCTCCTAAACTGTGCTGCCTCTGAGGCCCTTTATATAGTACATTACACGCTGGCCATATACCACACGATATAGACCGCCTCCTGCAACGTTTTGACAGCGTTTTTCAAGGGGTCGGAAAAATAAAGCATGATCCCATTAGGCTTCACATCGATGGGTATGTGAGGCCGACAGCCCTCAAACACCGTAGAATACCCTTCCACCTACGGGCACAAGTGGAGAAGGAACTTCAGTCGTTCATTGACTTGGACATTATTAAGAGGGTTGAAGGCCCGACCCCATGGGTCTCCTCAATTGTCGTTGCCCCAAAGCCCAAACAGCCAGGAGCCGTCCGCGTCTGCGTGGACATGAGGTTGCCTAACATTGCAATCAAAAGGGAGCATCACCTCACGCTGGATGACATCGTCAGCGAGCTACAGGTAGCGAAGATCTTCTCCACGCTGGCTACCATCATTTGGAACTTCACCCGGAGTCGAGATATATTACCACCTTCACGACTCACGAGGGGCTATACCAGTTTAAGAGGCTCAGCTTCGGGATCTCGTCAGCTGCAGAAGGGAGGGGCGGAAGCCACCGCAGAGGTTTAAGGACTTTATCATGGACCCGGCCTCGTAAGAGGTGGAGAACTTTTTGTGAACTCTCAAGTTGTTGTTGTTGTGTGCAAATGTTATAACAGTTTCTTGTTTGGAAAAAAAGGAGGGATGTTGCGTAGTGACTATGCTATATTGCGCATGCGCGCGTTTAATAAAGACGGTCCCGGCCGGCAGTTGCAGCTGGGACCTGAGCAGGCAGCACGCGTCCCGTGTGTGTTCTTGGGCTACACATGTATGTACGTGTGTGAGTGCTGGCGAGGGCCCCGGAGGTCCCCCGCCCATACAACAATTATCAATGCTTCCTATTGTTTTAACTCCCACTTCTGTTGTGATTGTTTTAAACACAAGGTCATCATTAACTGGTGTTCATTGTAACACATCGCCAAATAAAATGGTATGCTTAGCACCAAAAATATCATTGTCATTACATTTTAATATTTCTTGCATGCTAAGAAAGATGAATGCAAGCATTGGGTTAGAAAGTATGCTCACTTGTTAATTATGATATGATGTGATATGATATATGATAACGCGCCTATACACAAGTGTTTCAAGGCGCGACGTGGCAAGGGAGTGGGAACAAAGGGAAGACAGACAACGATCCTACTAGGACAGGTGTCATTCAGATTGTGCAAGTGCATGGGAAGGGGAAAGGAAAAAGTGCGTGGGGGGGGGAGTGCAGCACATAGGATAGTAGAATAAATAAAAAACAGCCATCTGGTGGCAAGTGCAGGGTAAGTGCAGACAAAGTGCTGGTAGGGGGACTGAAGGGGTACATAAAACAATCCCCAGGTGTGGGGGTTGCCAGGAAGGCAGTGCAGGTGTGCAACTGGCGGGGCCTGGGCCCGAAATCAGAAGGATAGCCAGCTAACCAGTGCAGATTCAGCAGGGAAGAGGGTTTGAGAAAGCAGAAGCAAAGAGGAGGGTTTTGTGGTGCTTCTGGAACCGGAGATGGTTCTCTTCAAGTTTCAGGGAGGTAGGAAGGCTGTTCCAGAGGGAGGCCCCGGCCAAGGAGAGAGATCTAACACCAACTCGTTGCATGGAGAAGCGACTGTCCCTGAGGGAGTTGGAGGTGGATGAGCGAAGAGCTCGAGAAGGAAGATAAGTAGGAAGAGAGAGTTGAAGGTATTGCGGCCCCAAGCCCCAGAAGGCCTTGTGGACAATGCAGAGGGTATTGAACTTAATCCTCGCAGCCACTGGGAGCCAGTGCAGAGATTTCAATCTTGGAGAGATACGATCCCTGGGCTTGAGGCCAAGGACAAGTCTCGCAGTCCTGTTCTGGATAAGTTGCAGAGGGCGGAGAGTAGAAGCAGGCAGATTTAGATAGAGGCTGTTACAATAGTCTAGCCTAGAGAGAACCAGAGCTCTGGAGACAGTGAGATTCTGGGGGAAAGAGAGGAAAGGAAGAATACCTCTGAGGAGGTGCAGCTGGTAGTGAGACTTCTTAGAGACATCAGAGATGTGAGGAGAGAAGAAGAGTGTGGAATCAAAGATGACCCCAAGGTTTTTAGTCTTGCAGGTGGGAGCAGGAAGAGGACCAAGTGAGGCCGGCCAGAGAGCTGCAGGGAAGGAGGGGTGGGTGTGCTGATGAGTAGAATCTCAGTCTTACTGGAATTAAGGCAGAGGTCATTGGCAGCGCACCACTCCTGGATAGCAGAAAGACAGTCAGAGATGAGGGAAGGAGAGGAGGAGGCCGAGGGTAGCCTGAAAATGAGCTGGGTGTCATCTGCATAGCACTGACAGTTGGGGCAGAGAGCAGCAATGCGGTGGGCAAGGAGTGCCAGGTATTGGTTGAACAGCCAGGGAGAGAAATTCGATCCCTGGGGGACACCACAGGTAGAGAAAAAGATGGCGGAGAGGAAGGACCCGAGTTGGACCTGGGAGGGTCGGTCAGAGAGGAAAGAAGTCAGCCACGCCAGAGCCTGACCAGTGATACCCAGGTTATCACGGAGACGGTTGAGCAGGATGGCATGGTTGACAGTGTCAAAGGCAGAAGAGAGATCAAGCAAGATAAGTACGCAAGGGGTGTTAGAGTCAAGGTTGGAGAGCAGGTCTTCACGGATGTTCAGGAGAGCAGTTTCCGTGCTTCTGGCAGCTCTGAAACCAGACTGATGGTCATGAAGGCAACCAACAGATTCAGTGTGGAGATAAAGCTGGGAGATGGCAAGTTTCTCCAGGAGCTTGCCCAGGAAGGGAGTCATGGAGATTGGGCGATTGTTAGCCGGACAGGAGGGGTCGGCAGAGAGTTTCTTAAGAAGAGGGTGCACAAGGGAGTGCTTCAGGGGGGATGGGAAGACTCCAGTGGTGAAGGAGTGATTGCAGAAATCAGCCAGGGGAGGAGCCAGGGAGTCGATGTGGTCCTTGATAATTTTGGAGGAACAGGGGTGAACCTGTTTCGACGAGACTTTCATAGATCGAACTTGTCTAGACCTCGTCAGCAGAGAACAGGGGAAAGGCAGAGAAGGAGGGAATAGAGGTGGCTGCAGAGGGGCCAGAGGAAGAGCAGGGAGTAGGGTGAAGGAGGGAATAGGAGGAGAGTGAGGACAGGCTGCCCTGAGTTTTATAGATGAGGTAAGAAGCCAGTGCTGTGCAGAGGGCCTGGGAAGGGACAGGAGAGGTAGAGACTGCGGCAGAATTGGCCAGTTCCTTGCAGATTTTAAAGAGTTTAGCTGAGTTTTTTGATGCCGCAGAGATGCAGGCTTGGATATGAGCTCTCTTCTTGGTTAGGACAGGGAGCCGCTATTGCCTTTGGAGCAGGCGACAGGCCAGTTTGTCAGAGGAAGTACATGAAGCACGCCATTTCCTCTCGCCCACCCTGCACTTGCGTTTTAGGGTAACGAGATCGGAGTCGTACCAGGAGTTGCACTTGGCTTTGGGCTTCGGGCAGATTCTCATGACAGGGGCAAGGATATCAAGAGTATCGGTTATAGCGGAGTGGAGCGTGGAGAGGGCTGTGTCAGGGTGAGAGTCAGCCAAAGTGGGACGTGGGGATGAGAAGGTGGCGGCGAAGGCCTCAGCTGACACCTGCTTTATGGGTCGGATGGCCATGAAGGTGGGTGGCAGTGATGGAAGCGGCTTGGCCTGAGGTGTAGGGAGGGTGAGGTGAGAAGAGAGGAGACAGTGATCACTCCAGGAGAGAGGAGTGGAGAGAGGAATAGAGAGGGGAAGGTCTGAGGAGATCAGAACATCCAGTGTGTGCCCGGCAGAGTGAGTCAGGCCAGAGGGGAGAATAGTGAGTGAGAGAGAGTCGCAGAGGTCGCGAAAGAGTACAGAGGAAGGACAGGAGGCATCCAGGTGGATGTTGAAGTCTCCAAGAAGGAGTTGAGTGGTTGAAGCCAGGAGTGAAGAGGAGAGGTCCGCCCACTCAGAGAGAAAGGAGGAGATATGACCTGGTGGCCGATAGATAGTAGCCACAGTAAGGGAATGGCTAGGGGAGACAGAGAGCCTGCAGACGAGGCATTCAAAAGAGGAGGAGGCCTGCGTAGGAGTAACAGAGGCAGGAATCCATTCTGGGAAGATCAGGGCAACACCCCCGCCAGGGCAGTTGGGCCTGGGTGCAGAGAGGATCTTGTAGCCATCATGTAGGAGCGCATCAAAGCTAGTGACAGAGATGGCCGTGAACCATGTCTCGGCGAGACGGGGACATCGAGGTCAAGTTCTTCCAGAAGGCGGCAGATATCAGAGGAGTGCTTGACAGCGGAGTGAGAGTTTAGAGTGGCAATATGGAGAAGGTTGCCATCCTTGAAGGACTTCTGGGGAGGGGTACAGATTAGAGGTATGCCCTGCGGAGTTGTAGAAGGAGCCTGAGATGGGACAAAGAGGGAAGGGGATGGCAAGGTACCTGAGGAGGAGGCAGCGGGGGTGGCGAGGAGGCAGTGGAAGGGACAGCAGGAGAGGAAAGGAAATTGATGAGGCACGGGAAGCGTCTATCAAAAAGGTGAAGGTTGGCCTGAGGGCGTTGGACCAAGACGGTCCCATTAGAGTAAACATTAATGATGACCTTAGAGGAAATGAAGGAGGCCAGGAGGGCATTCCAGCGGGTGGCACCATTAATGGGAGAAGAGGAGAAAGGAGAGAGCACCGAGACCATATGAAGGGTCCATAGGTCTGGCGAAGGCACGACAAAGAGGATGTTGGTGAGATTTTCCTTGGAGGAGGCGTTGGTGTAGGTGTCAGCGATAGGGAGGCCTGGGTTGGAGACCAGGATGTCCTTTTTATACTTCTTCCTACCAGATTTAGTGAGGAGAGCAGGATAGTCAAAAGAGAAGCAGTTAGAAAAAATAGGAGAGATAGAGAGCACCATAGAGAAGGTGGGAGAGGAAGGGGGGGCAAGACACTAGCGAAGGACACTAGGGTAGTTCAAATGGCCTTTTTACCCCTTCCAGGATTCTCAAACGTAGGTGTGTTTTTCCACGTGTTGTGTTAATAGCCACTTTAACTGGACTTAAAATTTGCATTGGAAACTAGGCCTTTTCCCCCCTTCCAGGATTCTCAAACTTAGGTGTGTTTTCCACGTGCTGGGTTAATAGGCACTGTACCTGTACTTAAAATTTGCATTGTAAACTAGGCCCTTTTCCCCCTTCCAGGATTCTCAAACTTAGGTATGTTTTCCACGTGTTGTGTTAATAGGCACTGTACCTGTACTTAAAATTTGCATTGGAAACTAGGCCTTTTTTTCCCCTGCCAGGATTCTCAAACTTAGGTGTGTTTTCCACGTGCTGTGTTAATAGGCACTTTGCCTGTACTTAAAATTTGCATTGGAAACTAGGCCTTTTTCCCCCTTCCAGGATTCTCAAACTTAGGTATGTTTTCCACGTGTTGTGTTAATAGGCACTGTACCTGTACTTAAAATTTGCATTGAAAACTAGGCCTTTTTTTCCCCCTTTCAGGATTCTCAAACTTATGTGTGTCCTCTCACCCATCTTAATCATGTGCATCGTGTGTGTTCCTTAACCCTAGTGTCGTCTTCTTGTCCTATTGTTCAAGGAATTATAGTTCATAGGAATTATGAATACTTTCACGCTTTATAAAGTTTTACTACTTTCTGTGCAGAGTCAGCATGAAACGAATAAGCAAATGTGCCTTGCATAAAGGTAGATATAACTTTAATTTAAAATAATGTTTTCTTTGACTGCTTGTACACTAATATATAACAGTGTACGTTTAAAATGTGCACTTTCGTTAAACTTTAGTTCATGTAATTGTTTGGGGTCAACGATACTAAAATCGTTTAAATCCTTTTTCTTCACAATTTAATTTACAAACTAGTTATTCTAAATTAAGTTTTTGTTTGTCATCTTGTTGCATCATTGCAGCAATTAGATCCTGTACTGGTAATTCACCTTCATTTTTTGGAGCTTGTGCCTAAGCGGGTGAACTACAATGCAATTTTGAATTTGCTGTTGGTTCTTGTGTATTTTTTGCTAGTTCTGATTCAAGTATCTTTTCATGCTCGATTTCTCTTTATCTAGCAATTTTATATAATTATGAAAGCAGGGCATTAATGTCATCTTTTTTATTTGTAAATCCATAATAACACAGTTCTTTTTTCTAGTAAAGCACATGTACGTTTTTGATGATTAACTAAACTAGGTTTTGGCGTCTTACTAAGCAACAATCTTTTAAAACATCCCTTTTCAATGTTTTCCTCACCATCCTCTCGATAATTACAACATTGCAGAATTTCTTGTGAACATAAATGTTCTAAATGGACTGGTCTTCCTGGATCATGGCTATCCAGCATGTTATGTTACAATTTCCTCACTGTTTCGAGTAATTATTGCTAACATTTCTCGTTGATGATGAGGTTTTAAGACTTTACATCTATTTTCTGGGAAGTCCGAGGGAAAGGGCGAGGGCAGTCTCTTGCAGCTTCCAGGAAGAGCGTTGGACCATTGGACTTTTGCAGCACCGTGTTTGGTGTTCCTGGCCCCACACCTCCACCTTAAATTAGAACATGTATCAAGACCTCAGCGAATCCTGAAGGAAAGGGCGAGGGCAGTCTCTTGCAGCTGCCAGGAAGAGCATTGGAGTGCTGTGATCGATGTACTGAGGCCCCGCCCCTACCCCTTAAATTGGAACATGTATCAAGCCCTCAGCAAAGCCCAAGGGAAAGGGCGAGGGCCATCTCTTGCAGCTGCCAGGGAGAAAATTGGAGTGCTGTGTTTGGGATGCTGTATCAAGCCCTAGGCAAACCCAGCGGGAAAGTCTCTTGCACTCTGACGTGAGTCTAAGGGCCTCAATAAAAGTTTGACGGTACAGTAACAATGGTACTGGTAAGCTTGCCAGTACCGTTGGTACCGTACCGGCAAACTACGAGTTCTGCTCGCAGGTGTCTTTTGGGCCACCGGGTCTGACCTGGCGGGTGGAACGGCACCCGCGAGCAGACCATGCCGGATGCACTGGCACCATTCAGAATGGTGACGCTGCATCTGGCCTCCCCATTCCCATTGAGCCCTGTCAGGCTCAATGGGAATGGGCACATTTTTTACCAGTGCCCAGGAATGGGCAATCACCGGGTCCGGCAGGCCTGGTAATTGCCAATTCCCGGGCGCCGGTAAAAAAAACGACTCCGGCGGAAGGCAGCACGGCTACCGCCAAAGTCGTTATAATGCCCTTTGAATGAAAGTACAGCAATGCAGAACTGGGACCCCTTCACAAAATACTGAAGTAAGTGTGACCATCCCAACGAATTATTAATGTAGAATTTTAACTGCATTGTTTTTAAAAACAGCAATCATTTCGAGAAGCAACAAGAATTTTACCAGAATTGCACCAACGGAACGTCTATTTTTGATCGTGAAGTCTTAGGCTTGCTATTATAGCAGGAGTTAGTGTGGGTATTTTGGAAGGTAACGATCACTTGCTTCTGGTTGGGCCCCATGAACTCCCTCCTTCTCCCAAATAATGCTTGAATAATCAAGGTCCCTGGGATTCCCACATGGATTCATTTTTACCCTGTGACGATTGTGCTTACCAGGCGGGCTACATTGCCCAGGCATGAGATTTTGTTAAAACTTTGCTGGGATATACATCTATATTAGGAGCCTTCCGGGCATTGGAGGAGTTGTTGCAGGAAGGATACAGAGGGCCACTGATTGAGAAGACTCAAGTGCCCAAGCTGAGAACCTGAGGGTGACAGCAATTTGAACTCAGCTGCAGTGCTTAACCTGGGCTATTATTTACCATAGGGAAAAGGATCGACAAAATGCTGAGTGCAAGGGGGTGGGGGATTCAACTAGGTGTGCCCCTTCAGCAGTCGAGCATGCCCTGCACCACCATTAAAAAGAATTGTGTTATTTTAATGCATTTTTGGCTCTTTATCTTCTGCTACAGCACTTTGGTGCCTACATCACCTGTAAGAAAGAGGATTATGAAGTTATTTTAACACGCTGCAGCATTTTTATTGTTTGCACTAGAGCACCTTTAATGCTAATGTTACTTTTTGGGAAAGCGACTGGGTATTTGTTCATTAATGTGTTAAAGCACTTTCTTCCTCGCACTACATCACTTGAGTGGTAACATTTCCTTTAGAAAAGAGTTTTATGAACTGTAAACTCAAAGCGCTATTGCACATTTTCCCTGTATTATAGCACCTTAGTGAAATAGTATCAAGTAAGAAAAAGGCCTTACTGTTGTCCCAAAGCGCTATTGCATTTCCTCCTTGGCGTTATCTCACTTTAGTGCCAACTTTCTTAGTTTTTCTGAGTTTTTACCTGATAAATTGAAACAATATTTATACGAATTAGAGGAAGATTAATATGTTAACCAGCACATTACGACCAGTGCAATTTTGGGAATTGTTATATTTGTATTTATTTCATATGAACCTTAGTAGACTTTTGATATCTTCATTTTAATATATGTTCAAGTTCCTAAGTAAGCAATATGACCCGAGCGGCGGGGGCATTACCTGAGTCGGTAATGCCCCGCCACGAGGGTCATATTGCTATTAGTAACCCGGCCCACAATATCTACGTGACCGGGGCACTAAAAGCATTATTTTCTGTCCCGAAACACTGCAGCATTTCGGGACCGAAATTAAAAAAAGAAATGACCAAGAATATGGGCGCCGGGAAAGGGAAAACGGAGTCTGTTTTCCCTTTCCATGGCAGCCATCGGGAGTGAGAACACACAAGTGTTCCCAGCGCGACCGCTCCCGAAAAAGGATCAAAAAGAAGGAAAGTGGGTTGGGAGGGCGGGAGTGGGACGGGAAAAAAAAAAGTTAATAAAATAAAAAGTACCTGCGTCCCCAGCGAGGGATGAGGAAAGCCTCCAGCCATGTGGAGGCACGGAGCGGGGATGGCCCCGCTCCGAGTCTCCACACGGCTGGAGGCTTCCCTCGTCACCCGCCGGGGACACAGGAACAAGAAGGTAAGTGGGGGTGGGAGGGAGGAGTTAGGAAAGGGAATACAAAACAAAAAAATCCTTACCCGAGTCCCCGGCGGGGGGGGGGGCAAGCCTCTCAGCCACGGGGAGGCTCGGAGCAGGGATGGCCCCGCTTCCAGCCTCCTCATTGGCAGAGGGCTGCCAAGCCCCCTACCGAGGACAAGGCGGCTGGAATCCCGGCCAAGAATCGAAGGATTCTCGGCCGGGTAAGGACCCGGCGAGAGCCAATCAGAATGCGAGTTGCATTCTGCTTGACTCTCGCCGGATACTAATATATTTTAGAGCATACACTACCTGCTGATTGCTACCAGACATGGGGACAAGAAAAGCGACAGACATTTGGCCATCTTGGAAAACAAACAAAAGATGTATGATAATCAGTAAACCTATAGAAGAGGCGAATGCACTAATTGTTGAGCTAGAGGACCTACTAAGCACATTCTCATTGCCTACTCCCTGCAAAAAATCTCATCCGCTGGTAACCAAAGGCACAACCACAGATGCCCAAATTGTGTAGTTAGCAATTAAAGCAAGTCACTGCTGAATGATCTCATTTCCCCCCTGAAGAGGGATGTTTCAGGTATGATTAGTAACACCGAAAGCGATCGGCAAGTTGACCAAAATAAATGTCTGACTTTCGACGGTATGACGACCAATGAATGTTGAAAAAAACATAAATCGAATGTCCTCCTACCGGGCATAGATTACATTATATCTATCTTCGAAAGACCAAAAAATAATGATCACGTAGGAGGGGAAAACTTTGCAATTCCGATCGAAATTCATGGTTGCCACCCAATGTTGAGGAATGTGGTCTTTCAAAAAACAAAGTAAAGTATATAACATCACTACTACGAACAGGATTGAGGCACTAGCTGGGGATGAGGACATAGAGAATAGCCATGGCAATGAAGTTGATGGTAATACGAGTTAAGAAATTAATAGCTCTAGGCCTGTAATGATGATTGAGAACCCCTTCTCTGTTCCCAATAATCTCATCCCAAAGACCCCTGATATTTTCACTGTTCAGTGCAGCAACTACTGTAGTAGCCAGTTACTGCAAGCAGAGAATGGGCCTCATTACACGGTAGGCGGTAAGGGTTTACCGGTATCGGTATTTTACCGGTACCGGTAAATCCTTACCCCCTTACTACGAGGTCCCTTTGCGGGTTGCGGAATTTAACGCCTGCTTTTTGCAGGCGTTAAAAACCAACCCGCAAAGGGACCCAGGGAGCTAATTACGGTACCGCAATTTGCGGTGCCGTAATTAGCGCCTTCCCCATTCCCATTATGCCCTATGGGGCAAAAATGGGAATGGGGAAGGGCAATGGTGGAAGGGGGAATTACCGCCCCGCCAACCTTGGAATGGGGTGGTAATTCCCCTTTCCACCAAGGCGGTGCCGGTATTTTACCGGCATGAACCATGGCGCTAATAGCGCCATGGTTCTCCGCCTACCGTGTAATGAGGCCCAATGTCTTAGCGAACCTCATGAGAGCAGTGCAAAGGGACATCAATAACAGAATACCCATTTCAACTGATTATCCATCAAGTAATCATTGTAGACTATGAAATGGTAACACTAATTAAAAAACACATGGAGACACTAACCGAGCCACAATCCCAAAAAAGGATAACAAAATGGGTGTAATGAATAGTGCACAACCAGGTAGGAATGGGTCTAAGACCAATCGGTTGCAAAGGGATGTGGTACCCCAGCCCACAGAGGGAAAAGAAACAAGAATCACTACATCTTCAATATCATAATGCTGGATAGGGTAAGTAGAGCCATTGAAGGCTATGAAGCCAATCAACTAATACCAGGTATTCGCTTGCCTAATAACACTCAATGCCTGAGGCCCAGGCATTATGTATCAATGTCAATGGCCCTGATTACGGGTCCAGAGAAAACAGTGCCGGTAAAACCGGCAGGTAGCAGCCTGACCTGTCATGATTTACCGCCGCCCGACTTGCTGGAATCATTGGGGGATTATGACCCCGGCATTCCAGGAAGTCAGGCGGCAGTTGATGTTAATCCCCATTCCCATTTGAGTGGGGTTTGGGGGATCACGGAAGCACTGGCACGGTTAATAACAGTGCCGGTGCTTCTGTAAAAGTCTGCAGGTGGGTGCCATTCCGCCTGCCAGGTCTGACCCTGGCGGGTGGTATGGCACCCGCCCGCAGACTCGTAGTTTGCCAGTCCGGAAACAACAGTGCTGGTAAGCTTACCGGCTCCGTTGTTTCCGTACCGGCAAGCTTGTAATGAGGGCCATAATGTCTAACTCGAGATAGGCAATAGGGAAAGTAAAGATACTCTTTTAAATAAAGACATTCATTGGACAAGGCACCATAGAGGATGTTCTTTCCTTGTTAGGGATGACATCTTAGTCTGCAACAGCTTCCCCAAACAGATAACCTCACTAAGGACTACATCAGTCTAGATTAAACAATGGTTTTTTATGCGCTTTGGAATATAGGACTCTTCCCACACAAGGAGTGGATATGGAACTAAGACCTTTACCACAAGTGAAGATGCGAACTGACTTGACCATTGCTGGAGGGCTGCATAAAGATACAACTGTGCCAGCACTTTGTGCAACAAAGGAAAAACTTGATTACAGGGTTAGTAATGGAATCACAGACCAAACTCCCAGGAACTTAGTCCCATTGAATGGCCAGTTGCGCACTTTATGATATGATATGATATGGCATTTGTAACGCGCCTATACACAAGTGTTTCAAGGCGCGACGAGGCAGGGAGGGGGGAACAAGGGGAAGACAGACAACGATCCTACTAGGCCAGGTGTCATTCAGATCGCGCAAGTGCAGGGGTAGGGGGAAGGGAAAAAGAGCAAGGGGAAGGGGAGGGGGGAAGTGCTGATCAGGGTAAGTAGAATAAAATAAATAAATAATAAATAAGTAGGGCCAGGTGGTGGCAAGTGCAAGGTAAGTGCAGACAAGTGCTAGGAGGGGGGAGCTGTAGGGATGCAGAGACAGCCCCGCAGTGCAGGGGTTGCCAGGGAGGCAGTGCAAGTGGAGAGTGGCTGGGCCAAGGACCGAGGTCGGTGAGAGTGGCCCAGGTGCAGGTTCAGTGCAGTTTCAGTGAAGAATTTAGCAGGGGAGAGTGGGAGAGAAAGCAGAAGCAAAGAGGAAGGTTTTGAGGTGCTTCCGGAACCGAAGATGGTTCTCCTCAAGTTCAGGGAGGCAGGAAGGCTGTTCCAGAGAGAGGCCCCTGCCACAGAGAGAGATCTCCCCCCAGCTCGTTGCTTCGAGAAGCGGCTCACCTTGAGGGAGTTGGAGACAGATGAGCGGAGGGCTCGGGAAGGAAGATATTTAGGAAGAAAGAGTTGAAGGTATTTAGTCCCCAGGCCCCAGAAGGCCTTGTGGACAATGCAGAGGGTTTTGAACTTAATCCTCGCAGCCACTGGGAGCCAGTGTAGAGATTTCAGTCCTGGAGAGATATGGTCCCTGGGCTTGAGGCCAAGGACAAGTCTCGCAGTCCTGTTCTGGATGAGTTGCAGAGGGCGGAGAGTGGAGGCAGGCAGATTAAGATAGAGGCTGTTACAGTAGTCCAGCTTCGAGAGAACCAGGGCTGTGGAGACCGTGAGCTTCTGGGGGAAGGAGAGGAAGGGAAGAATACCTCTGAGGAGGTGCAGCTGGTATTGTGACTTCTTAGAGACGTCAGATATATGAGGAGAGAAGGAGAGTGTTGAGTCGAAGATGACCCCGAGGTTTTTTGTCTTGCAAGTAGGAGCAGGAAGCGGGCCAAGAGAGGCTGGCAAGAGCACTGCAGGGAAAGAGGGAGTGGGTGTGCCGATGAGTAGAATCTCAGTCTTACTGGCATTAAGGCAGAGGCCATTGGCGGCACACCATTCCTCGATAGCAGACAGACAGTTGAGGGAAGGAGAGGAGGAGGCCGAGGGTAGCCTGAAAATGAGCTGGGTATCGTCCGCATAGCACTGAAAGTTGGGGCAGAGAGTGGCGATGCGGTGGGCAAGGAGTGCCAGATACTGGTTGAACAGCCAGGGAGAGAGGTTAGATCCCTGGGGGACACCACAGGTAGAGAAAAAGATGTCAGAGAGGAAGGACCCCAGTAGGACCTGGGAGGGTCGATTGGAAAGGAAAGAGGTCAGCCACGCCAGAGCCTAACCAGTGATACCCAGGTTATCACAGAGACGGTTGAGCAGGATGGCATGGTTGACAGTGTCAAATGCAGAAGAGAGATCGAGCAGAATGAGAACACAACGAGTGTTGGAGTCGAGGTTCGAGAGAAGGTCCTCACGGATGTTCAGGAGAGCAGTTTCCGTGCTCCTGGCAGCTCTGAAGCAGATTGATGGTCATGAAGACTACCAACAGATTCAGCATGGAGGTTAAGCTGGGAGATGGCCAGTTTCTCCAGGAGCTTGCCCAGGAAGGGAGTGATGGAGATTGGGCGATAGTTAGCCAGGCAGGAGGGGTCGGAAGAGGGTTTCTTAAGAAGAGGGTGCACAAGGGAGTGCT
Source organism: Ambystoma mexicanum (assembly GCF_040938575.1). Taxonomy (NCBI): domain Eukaryota; kingdom Metazoa; phylum Chordata; class Amphibia; order Caudata; family Ambystomatidae; genus Ambystoma; species Ambystoma mexicanum. The sequence continues at coordinate 1,437,750,948 of NC_090929.1, read as the reverse complement.
TAAGGGGGGATGGGAAGACTCCAGAGGCGAAGGAGTGGTTGCAAAAGTCAGCCAAGGCAGGGGCCAGGGAGTCGATGTGGTCCTTGATAGTTTTGGAGGAGCAGGGGTGAACCTGTTTAGACGAGACTTTCATAGATCGGACTTGTCTGGAAACCACCTTGTGGGCATTAGTGGCGTTCATGCCCCATGTAAGAGGACGGGTCCCGCTGTGCACGATGTGGGCATTTTTCTTGGAATATAACGACCCTATCCAACAACCAGGTGAAAACTGACTGATGCAACTTTATGAGGGTACACCAGATAGTGTGCTTTCAGGAGACCTGGGCAGTTAGGCCAGTTACCTTTCACGGTTATGCATTCTATGGTGTACCTGCAGTACAAGGTAGAGGAAGAAGACCAAGTGGTTGCTTGATCACTTGGGTGGACGCCTTGTTGAATGTAAAATCTAACCCACAAGTTCTTGAAAGCCTTGACATCCAGGGACTTTCTATAATAGATTGAGATTAATGGGTGGATATTCCAACGTTAATCAGATGAAAGATTTGTGTGGCAAGTGGGACGTGAGAAGGTGGACTATTCCCTACATTGTGTTGGTAGGAGATGTTAACCTACAATTGGAACCTCTAGTTGCATTATCCGGTCTGCTTGATGATGAGGGTATTGCAGGGGACATACTGGATCTGGTTGCTGCCCATCGTAAAAGACCACGTAAGAATGCGTTGATATTGCACATATATGTGCTAATATGAATCTCCTGGCTTGTAATGGTAGGACAAGGGTTGACTCACCAGCAAAACCAACTTTTGCAATTGAAAACCGCATGAACCATATTCTTTATATTTTGTTCTACTTTAGGACATGGACACTTATGAGGGACTTTGAGGTAATCACAAGGACAGGTAACACTTAAATCCATTAGAAATTAAGGCTAAACCCAAATGTTGATTTCTATCACGGGTCATGCAGGGCGGTCCTTAAAGTGGGAAAATATAAACTTGAATTAAATGCTACCACATATATATTGGGAAATACTGGTCACCCTAGAAAAAGTTCATGGGGACATAAGGATGACTGACCCTGAAATATTGGAAACATTTCAGGAGATTGTGCATAAAGTGATGCCTCCTTGGTATGACAAGGTAGGCAAACTATTAAAGCAACATCTCATCTGGTATTTAAACAATGTAGAACATGTGGGAAAGGGCATCTTTGCCAGGTGAGATTAACTACAAGAAGACTACTAACACAAAAAAGAAAGTGTATGCCGAATTCCTATGGGATAACCTTCTAGATACAATTCTGAACAAAGCCAAGTAAAGTGCTGTTATCTCATAACATCTACATTCCCTGAGGAGGATAGGACTATTCAGGAGAGTATCACTAAGAAGCAAGAGAAACTGAACACTCCCTGGGAGAGCCCAGTGTCAGTTATGAATTCCCACAAAAATCTGCTAGTGTTCACCTTGCAGGAGATTACCGTAGCAGTTGAAGCCCAAAAAAGTAAAAGAGTGCCAGAACCTGAAAAAATTCCTGCTGATCTCTATAAATCCCAGAGTGCAGTATGGGCTACTTACTTTTTTCAGTGTTTTACGGCTTTAGTTGCAACTAATTCAGTTCCGAAATCGTGGACACTAGCTGAAATTGTTCCCCTGTACAATAAAGGAGGGCCGCAGTATCCAGGAAACTATCACCTAGTATCAATTTTGGATGCAACAGGGAAAGGTTTTGCAAGAGTTTTGTTGGGGTGACAAAATATTTGGGTGACTAATAATTCTGCAATAAATCATCCACAAGTAGGGTTGCAAAAAGCCAAAAGCACTACAGATCGATGTTTTAGATCTTTTTCATGAATCTAAAAATACGTCACCTGCAGGAACATTATTTTATGTATACATTTCATCGATCTTCGCACAGGTTTTGATGGCGTCCCTAGTATAAAACATTGGGATGTCTTGAGCTAGGAGTGCCTCCCCCTCTTTGAACATTGATTGCTTTATATTCACAATGAAGCTGTGGTAAATTGGGGGCTGGATGGAGAAACCACAGAACCTTTCCAAGTACAGAAAGGGGACCGCAAGGGATGCACCCTTGCTCCAACATTACTATTGTTGTATAGAAATGGTAAAATAGACAAATTGTTACCAGTTCCTACTGATGCCTCAATTTTAGCCTCTGGAAAATGCTTCCAGCTATTTGCAGCTAATGCCATTTTCATCTCATTTCTCCCGTTAGCCTAAAAAAGCAGTTTGAATGATTCAGAGAGTTCTGCTCAGATAGGGGACTAGATATACATTTTGAGAAGGCCAAATACTTAGGGGCCGATTCATGGAACAAACGTGCGCCGAGAATCCCAGCGCAAGCAGGCGCAAGAAAGCGTGCGATTCAAAGAAGGCGCTGTGCACTTTCCCACTGCTTGTGCGCCAAATTCGTGCATGGCACACGCTGGCGCACATGTCTCCAAACAGGGTGCGCTAGGCGCACAGCGAATGTGCACATAGCGCAGCGCACACAACAAAAGTAGGCGGAACAGGGGGCTTAACACGCGGAATGGGGAATAACGTGTGAAAAAGAAGGCGTAACTGGGGAAGTACTGCTGGGAAGTAAACGGAACGCCCACACGCACGCGAACCACACGTATTCATGGAATCGAATAGGGCAAACACGCGCACGGGTAAAGACACCCACAGGCCTAAACACGTCCGCCACACGAAGGCAGGCGGTAGCGTCCCTGCACATCACAAAAGTGTGCACAAATAAAAAACACTTATATACTGAGTGGGGTACGTGTATTCCTGCGGTTCGCTGGAAGTTTTACACGCGAAAGGGCCCTGTGCGAGTGGGGTACGTGTATTACTGGGGTTCGCAGGAAGTTTTACACGCGATTGGCCCTGTGCGAGTGGGGAACATGTATTCCTGGGGTTCGCGGGAAGTTTCACACGTGATTGGCCCTGTGCGAGTGGGGTACCACTCACCTTCTGCCTTGTGTGTAGAAGAACGCATAGCCAACACCCACCTACTGTGAAGTAATAGCGTGTGAACCCCAACGGCTGGAAAACACATGCCCACACCCCACGAAAAGCACGTACAGAGCAATGGAAAGCCACGTGGGATCTTCAACCCGTGCCAGGGCAACGCCCGTGCGCGATACGTCACAGACGAGCTTACGTGCTAAGGGCCTTTGGTCCAATGAAATCGCGTACGTGTGCTGACGCGCTTACTCGCTAAGGGCCTTTCCTCGGATTTCACACTGACGTGCACTTTTTTCACGTGCCAATTCACTCCGTATCAAGCTGGCCACGCGTACACACACGGAAGACCACGCTCCTGCCCCAAAGGCCATTTTCCTGCCCCCCAGAGCCCTGAGCACGCTCCCACCTGCCATCTGCTGCTGCCTGACTGCCTGCTGCCCACGAGCCCTGCTATTTGGTGCCTGCACGTCAGCCAGGGTTCCAGTTGCTATGTCCACTCCTGCTGGAACAGAAGACTCCCGACTGGGATACCATCGCTCCACAGCCCAGCCCCAGGACCCAGTTGCCCACCCATGCCTGCATCGGGGGTCGCCATGTCGGGGCAAACACCATCTGAGACCACTGGTGAACCCCAGCCAGAGAGGCAGAGGGCCACCAGCTTCAGTGTGAAGGAAGTTGGTGTCCTGGTGGAGCATGTCCTGGGGCATTATGATGCCCTCTTTGGAACATCACGCGCCAACAAGGAAGGACGGGAGAGGATCTGGGATGACGTAGTTGTTGCCATCAATGCGGAGGGGGTGGCAACCCGCGACATCAAGCACGTCAAGAAGCGCTGGGAGGACTTCAGGTCCAGGACCCTCCACAAGGCCCGGCGCCTCACGTAGGGGGGCCGGGTCAGCATGAGTGACATCCAGATGAGGGTCCTGGAACACGTATGCCCAGCGCTCCACGCCCAGATCCTTCAGAGGAAGACTCGTCTGGAGTTGAGCGGTAAGTGGCCAAGCATTGGTGTGCGAGACAGGGCATGTTGCAGTGTGCTGGTAGTCTGAAACTTGCCTGTATATGTGACATGGGCCATGTATGGATGTGCGTGTGCAGGGACATCATGGTCATGCATGTGAGACCAGTAAAGTGCGAACCACATGTTTGGTGCATGAGTTCCAATGCTACATGGGGAGCTGTATGGCAAATGCACACATAAAAGCATGCCAGTGTCTGTTCTTGAACATGGTGGGGGTGTGAGGGATGGGTGCTGCTGTCATGTACATGTATGGTGCATATGTGTGTGTGTCTGAGAAGTGTGTCTGTGACTTCGATGCACCATGGATTCATGACACATGTCCGTGATGATGTGTAGATTCACTTATGCAGTGCGGTCACCATTGTATGCACTGTGTCTATCCACTGTGTCTGTGGTGTACAAGGCATGATGCATGACCCTCCGGTGATGTGTGTGCATGGGATCAGTGTGAGCCAGGATGCATGTGAGTTTGAAGTGGACACCACAACTGGAGACCAGCTGATGGAGGATGTGCAGGCATCATCGGACAGGGCACATGGACAGCAGCAGCAGCAGCAGCAGGAGCAGGCTCTAGGTGGGAGCAATGATGGCTCGGGGCCATCGATGTCAGGGGGGCAGGCATCGGCCAGAGGGCAGGAGGACCCTGAAATGGATTTGTCTTCCGTGTGGCTGCGGTTGGGCCAGCGCATAGATGCGGAGCGGCGGCGGGTGGAAGAGGCGCGGCTCACCATGGTCAGGGCAGAGTTCTCCATGCGTCGGGCGTTGAGGCGGGCAGAGTGCCTTGAGGCGACTCGCAGGGAGTTGGAACAGGACATGAGTGCCTCCCTGCGAGACCTCGGGGCCAGGGCAGAGGCCCGCCTCCGGGACATCGACATGGAGTTCGATGATGCCCTGGCACGGGACACCACAGAGTGAGCCGCAGGACTTGCCCGCTGCCATTGTACATAGTTAGATAGTGTTAGGTTTCCTTTCCTTTTCTTTTTTTATTTTGGTTGCGCTTGGACAATGCACCACGTTTTTGTACATAGTTTTTTATTAGGTAGTATTTTTGGTAGGTTTCATTTCATCAGTTGGGCTCATGGACCCTGGATTGTTCATTTGTACATAGTTCACCATTGGATTATTCTCATTTATTTTTATTTTCACCATGGAGCAATGGATTTCACTTTCTTTTTTCCCTTGGATTTGCTTTGTTGGACTGTGACTTTGGACACCATTTCTTTTGGATTTCTTTGGATTATGATTTTTTGTTTTTTATTCTTTTACGGACATGCAGCATTTCTTTAATTATTCCCATTGTTGTGTGTCTTCTTTTAATTACATTCATGTTGTGTTTAATACATTTTTTTCTTCATACTTCGATGTGTGGTTTTATCTCATTGGTTTCATGCATGTCATGATATGGGTTTTCACATTCACTTGCACCCATTGTGTGTGTGTGACGGACATGTGTTCAGTAACATACTTGCCTTTGGGGTTGTATCATTTAATTGCCTTTTCTATGTGGGTGGATGCAATACTTGGTTGGGTGTTTGGGCTGGGTAGGCTGGCCATAAGGGCCATGATTGAGGATCGTCATGACGTGGGGGCAGGGGGACATGAGTGGGACATGAGTGGGGGCCTGCTGGCAGGTGCCCTGCACTGCTGGGGGGTGTTGGTGCAGGGGGACATGAGTGAGACATGAGTGGGGGCCTGCTGGCAGGTGCCCTGCACTGCTGGGGGGTGGAGGTGCAGGGGGACACGAGTGGGACATGAGTGGGGGCCTGCTGGCAGGTGCCCTGCACTGCTGCGGGGGGTGCTGGGGGACATGAGTTGGTGATCAGTAGTGCAAGCTGACATGTAGCTTGGCTGGGGGGCATGCCCATGGTGGATGGGCTGCCTGCGGGACATGACCAGGGGTGCAGGGTAGTCCCCTGTGGTGTGGGCTGCCTGCAGGGGCCGTGGAGGGTGTAGAGGGAACACCTGGGAGGACTAACACTGCCAATTCATGTGTAGGACTCCCCGCGCACCTCCGAAATACACGTGCCCTGCTCAAATCGCGTGTGAGACTTCCAGCGAACCCCAGTAATACACGTACCCCACTCACACAGGGCCAATCGTGTGTGAAACTTCCCACAAACCCCAGTAATACACGTACCCCACTCGCACAGGCCCTTTCGCGTGTGAAACTTCCCGCGAACCCCAGTAATACACGTACCCCACTCGCACAGGGCCTATCGCGTATGAAACTTCCCGCGCACCCCCCAAAATACATGTACCCTGCTCAAATCGCGTGTGAGACTTCCCGCGAACCCCAGCAATACACGTACCCCACTCGCACAGGGCCAATTCATGTGAAACTTCCCGCGAAGCCTAGTAATACACGTACCCCACTCGCACAGGCCCTTTCGGGTGTGAAACTTCCCACAAACCCCAGTAATACACGTACCCCACTCGCACAGGGCCAATCGCGTGTGAAACTTCCCGCGAACCCCAGTAATACACGTACCCCACTCGCACAGGCTCCTTCGCGTGTGAAACTTCCCGCGAACCCCAGTAATACACGCACCCCACTCGCACAGGCCCTTTCGCGTGTCAAACTTCCTTCAAACCCCAGTAATACACGTACCCCACTCGCCCAGTAATACACGTACCCCACTCGCACAGGGCCTATCGCATGTGAAACTTCCAGCGAACCCCAGTAATACATGTTCCCCGCTTGCCGTGCTGGTACAGGGTTAGCGCAGCCCTTTGCACTGGATTGGGGATTTTGATGGCTTTTCCCTGCGCGAGGGGCGTTCTTGGGGGCATAACTGGCGCTGCTGCAGGGTCACTGCGCCACTGTGCGCCACGGCTGGCTTTAGTAGCTAAAATCCATGAATACGCTGTGCGCGGAAATGGATTTTAGAGCACGCGGCTGGCGCAGAGATTCGCACGCGCACACTGTGCGCCAGCCGCGTGCGCCACTTGTGCGCTAAATTCTATGAATTACCCCCATAGTGTTTTCAAAGAGAAGGAACCTGCTCATCAGCCACTTGAAGTGGGAGGGCTGTGATATTTATCAGGTGAAAACATATGATTATCTAGGCGTAAGATTTTCATCCACCGACAGTTGGGACTATCAATTAAAAAAGGCAAGCATTACGCTCTCGATGTACTCTGGGGCCATTGCTAATTGTGCACACAAAGATGGCAATAGCACAGTGAGACTGGCATTAGAGGCATCTGAATTGCAGGCTAGAAAAGCATCCCTTATGGGACTGAGATCTGGGACTATAGGAAGTGTAGAAATCTTTATTTATTGATAATACATGTTTAAAAGGTATTTTAGGTCTATCCAGTAGCATATCCACAATTCTATCACACAAAGAAGTTGGTCCTCAATATCAAGACCAAATTGTGCTATCTAGACCACTCATGTACTGGGTTAGATTATGGGGCAACCTGGAACTGGGAATTTTCAGGGAATCACTATTAGATGTCCTCAGACAAGAGTGCGTCTCTTTGCTACCCTGGTTTCTCTATGTCAAAAATACTCTCTCTGCAATTGGATGTGAGGACCTTTGGTGCTCTGCCAAAAGGATTGAGTTAGACACCAAGTTAAGACTAAAAAGAAAACTGGACAAAATGTTGCATGGACGTGTTGGGCAAAATTCTATCTTCTGAACAGTTAAGCGTATACTGGAAATATAAACATGTTCCACAGTATAGCTACTCAATAAATGGAACAGTAGCACAACAAATAAATGTATGTACTGCGAAACTATAATTGAGTTGCTAGAACATTTTCTTTTGGCTTGCCTGTTGTATTTGCACTACCGAAGGGAAAGGTTTTTATCAAACCCGATAAGATCAACAGAAGAAACCATTATTTTTTGCAAAGAAATGAACAATGAGGTTTAGTCTTTGGTGTTGCAAGCTTTGTTTACCATGTCTGGCTCAGGAGAATTGCAATGTTGAGATTAGGGTCTTGAAGAACTCAAACTCATGACTAATTGACTGTATATAAACTGCTGTTATTTTTATTTAATTTAATTATTAATGTGTTATAGCTTAACATAAGCTTTTCACATGACATAAAAAAAATTGTTATTACATTAAAAAAGATTATGCAATGGAAAAAGAAAATATAATTTGTAATAATATCATAAAGAGCAAGAAGAAGAAAAAAGGAATAAAGTAGATTTTGATAAACATATCACAACCAGAAATGAAAAGTAGAAATATCTGCAAAGTATATGATTAATATCTTGCAATCCACAATTAATTATATTAAATCTCTTACATGTTCTGGGTCGAAAAACATTCTAAAAGGCAGTTGCTAATAGAAAAACATATTAGTTCATAGCTAAAACTCTAACAGAAAATGAGTGTACATAGGCTACAAGTTGACTTTATACTTATGTCCAATAATTTCTCTACATTCATCCATGCATTATACATTGCAATGTAGAGTTTCAGTCCCCTTGCATTAATGGCTCTTAGCCAGAAATCATTGCTACTAACGTGCTCCAATCTGTGGACAAAGTCTACATAGCATGTTGTATAGACTTTTAGCATAGCCGGGCACCTGGTAAGGACATGTTTGCCAGTTTCAGACTCCAACCTGTCCTTGCACAATCGACAGGAGCGTTCGGATAAGGTGAGGTTATTCTTGATCCCACTTATAGCCAGTACTGGGAGCTGATCAATCTTTAGCAGGAGAATGAATCGTCTCAAGGAGTGGCGAAGGGCAGAGATTCAAATATGGTGATGGTTTCTTGAAGGTATAATTCATATGTTGCACAAATTTATAGCGCTTTAGATCTTCCAAATGCGCAAAGTTGTTGATCCAGTCATGTAATTCAGATTTCTTTGATAGCGCTCTAAGAGAAGAGGCTGTATCCACTCGTTGTCTTTGGGTCCAGCCAATCGTTTCAAGATAACAATTCATATGTTTTTTCATAAGTAGATATGAGGAGGCTTTGTTGATTTCACAGTGAATAGCCGCTAACAAGAGATTGTCTGTATAAAGTGTCGCTTTTAGATACAGTTCAGCTCTTTTTCTGAGTACCTGGGATTTCCAGGAGATGAGGCCCAGTTCTAATCTGAGGATGGACATGGGAATGCAACTCGGGAGACCGAATATTTTTTTCCAGTATTTTCCTTCAAGGATCTGCAAACAGTCCATGTCCATTAGTTGTAATGCCTCAAGGCCGTAAGGAATCATTGGTGCTAGCACCTGGAGGTAAAGTTGTCGTGCTGCCCAGATGGTGTACCCACAGTGAGATGAAGAAAAGCGATAGATCAGGGCTGTGACTTGGGCCGCTCTAGTAATTCTGGCTTGTATACACATAGTGTATTGCCCCTTGGGCTCAATCTCAACGCCCAAATATCTATAAAATGGGGTGTAGTGAATTGCAGTCCCATGTATGTTGAGGCTCACTCGTGGTATCTTCTTGGAGCTGAATACTACCATCTGAGTTTTATTCAAATTAATTGCCAGTCCATTAGATTTAGTATATGATTATAGTGCCTCTGCTGATCTATGAATACCACTGATAGTATGGTCCATGATGACTAAATCGTCAGCGTATGCTAGGACCAAGCAGTGAGCAGTGCCAATCTTGGGGGGGCAATTCTTTTCCAGTGCAAGTATTTTGGGTATATCGTGGACAAACAGATTGTATAGTATTGATGCCGTGACGCAGCCTTGTTTTACTCCACAATGTTGACCGATCTTTTTGGTCATGTTCCCCTTGGAGTCTGACTTCAGGGAGACTGTGGTATTATGGTGTAGGAGTCTGAGATAGTGTAGTATTCCTTTGGGGCAACCCAAATTCTCAGGTTTGGACCACAGTAACTCCCTGGGGACAAGATCGAAAGCAGCCTTGAAATCAATAAACACAGCATATAGGGGCGAGTTACCTGGTATTCCGGCGTTGTTGCGAAGGATATCCATTATGACCAGGTTGTGTGTTGTGGAATATCCGCTCCTTAAGCCCATTGAAAACGGTTGAGGATCCTTTCTCTGTCTGCCCATGTTTGTAGCTCATGTAGTAGATATGCTGCAAATAGTTTGCCCGTACAGTCCAACATAGATAGTAAACGATAATTGCCAGGGTCCGTGCGGTCTCCCCTCTTATAGACAGGGACCAAGATTGCTGTCTGCCAGGATTCTGGAATTTGCCCCTCCTTCAGGATTTTTTCGAAGAGTATCTCAAGTATCTCTGCCCAGTATTCTGGATTGCTCTTTAGGATGACATTTGCTAGGCCATTGGGTCCAGGAGCTCGCGATGTTTTGAGCTTTTTTTATCCTGGCTATCAGTGATTCAGCTGTCACTTTAAATGGGGCAGTAGGGCCACCCAGTATATTCCTCTCCTGTGACTTGTCTTGGACCGTATGGGTGCGGGTTTTCAGGAATTCCTCCCACTGGATTATACCAATTGGGTTAGTCAAAGAGATATTGGTGTCTCCCCGTGCCATGCTCAGCCATCCCCATATGGATCGACAATTCCCTGTGCAAAGTGTTTGGACTGTTGTTTGCCATTTAAGTAATTTTGTTGTGTAGCGTTTCTGCCTGAGCCATACTCTGTAGTCATTTTTCAGCTTCTTACTTAGTTTCAAATAGTTGTTCCATGTAATGGATGCTTTACGTAGCTTTCTCAAATCCACTCTTAGAGTTCGTTTAGCATCTCTGATTTCAATGTCGAATACGTTAGTAGACTTAATGTCAGGGTTATTTTTATTAGATGAAGAAAGTCTCCCAAAGTCATCTGTTAATTGTTTTGCTTGCCTAATGACAATTGTCCAATAAAAGAAAATTATTTGAGTATTTTCTTGGTAACCTAGAGTAATCCACTTGATTGATACACTATTACCATAAAGGTGGTTCCCTTTTAAGCTATCAGAAGCTTTAAATGTTCAAGATGCAGAATGAGAAAGGGTCTAACTTCTAAATTAATTAATCAAGCAGATTGAAATTCCTCATTTGTTATTTCTTCCGCAAAATTCTGTAGTTGACATTGTTCACCCATGGTGGTAAATGAGGTTATGTATCAACATACAGTCATAGAATTGTTTTCTACAATCTGAATCTAAATATTTGCATTCCACAAACTTAAAAGTATAGGATATTCGTCATTAATGTTAATACAGAATCTCACTTGCATTCAAGATCTTTTTGGCATTTTTCCTTTCACATGGTGCCTAATGGCTAATTGTTTGTGTACGTTGTTTTCTATGAAGACAAATACACATCCTTTATTAAAACAGTCATTTCTGTTGCATGTTTGTTTACAATAAGAAGTGCATTTGTGTTTTTGAAAATTGATTACTCTGTTAATCAGCGGTATTCAGCTCATTTGGAATTTTGCAAGTTACATATATATCTATGAAGTTACTTACTGTTTTAGAAGTGTCTTCTCCAAATTGCAGAACACCTTCAGTCTATAAAACCATATGGATATGGAAATGGGGGGCTCCTCAACCTTTTCTATTTTTTTCTCCAAATGTAATCTGTTACTTTGCCTAATGCTTTAACATTGCAAGGAAAGGATGATAAATATGTCTTGACATCTTAACTGGGTCTAGAGCACAAAGTTACTTTGGACTTAAGGAGTTACTGTTATCAAGATATGCATGTTTCTTTTAAAAATTCACATTCATATTTAGCACAACTTAATGTTACACGCAGTGTCGGTGGTCAAAGGCTACGCAACATACAATTGAATTCAGATAAATGCCCAAACAAACATACTCTTTTTCCTCACATAATTGCTAAAATGATTGCAATGCTGCTTTCTCAAACCTGATCTTTGCTTCTACTTTTTGAATTAGAGTAGATGCTGTCATATTACTGTAACATGTTTGTGTATTAAGTGTATGAGTAACTCGAACACTTACAGGATAATTCATAGAATTTCGCAGAAAAGTGTCGCAAGCGGCTGGCGCAGAGTGTCCGCGTGCGATTGTCTGCGCCAGGCGCGTGCGCCAAAACCGATTTCCGCGCACAGCGTATTCATGGATTTTAGGCTCCCAAACCAGCCGTGGCGCAGAGTATTGCAGCGACCCTGCAGCAGCGCCAGTAACGCCCCCAAGAACGCCCTCGCGCAAGGAAAAGCCATCAAAATCGCTAAATCATCGCAAAGGGCTGAACTAACCCTGGACCAGTTTACAGGGCTGCCAAACAAGGAACGCAAAGCGGGTAACGTTCATATCAGGGGTACGCGGGAAGTTTTACATGCGATTAGCCAGGGTACGTGTATGACAGGGGTACACGTGAAGTTTTACACGTGATTAGCCAGGGTACGTGTATTACAGGGGTACGCGGGAATTATCACACGCGATTTGGCTGGGTACGTGTATGATAGGGGTACGCGTGAAGTTTTACACGCGATTAGCCAGGGTACGTGTATTACAGGGGTACGCGGGCATTGTCACACGCGATTTGGCTGGGTACGTGTATTATAGGGGTGCACGGGAATAATGACACACAATTTGGCTGGGTACGTGTATTACAGGGGTGCACAGGAATTATCACACGCGATTTGGCTGGGTACGTGTATTACAGGGGTGCGCAGGAATTATCACACGCGATTTGGCTGGGTACGTGTATTACAGGGGTGCACGGGAAGTTACACACGCGATTAGGCTGGGTGGGTCCTCACAGGTGTTCCCTGTACACCCTCCAAGGCCCCTGCAGGCAGCCCACAAAACAGGGGACTACCCTGCAGACCTGCTCATGTCTCCCACCCCCCACCCCCCCTGCAGTGTGGGGCACCCTAAACCAGGCCCCCACTCATGTCCCCTATCACCCTCACCCCCCAGCCACCATGGGCAGCCCCCACCAGGCTCCCACCCATGTCTACCACCACCCCCACCCCCCAGCCACCATGGGCAGCCCCCACCAGGCCCCCACTCATGTCTCCAACCAGCCCCCACCCCCCAGCCACCATGGGTAGCCCCCACCATGCTCCAACCCATGTGTACCACCACCCCCACCCCCCAGCCACCATGGGTAGCCCCCACCAGGCCCCCCACTCATGTCTCCCACCCACCCCACCCCCCAGCAGTGCAGGGGCAGCCTCCACCAGGCCCCCACTCATGTCTCCCACCCACCCCCACCCCCCAGCAGTGCAGGGGCAGCCTTCACCAGGCCCCCACCCATGTCTACCACCACCCCCACCCCCCAGCCACCATGGGCAGCCCCCACCAGCCCCCACTCATGTCTCCCACCCACCCCCACCCCCCAGCCACCATGGGCAGCCCCCACCAGGCTCCCACCCATGTCTACCACCACCCCCAACCCCCAGCCACCATGGGCAGCCCCCAACAGGCCCCCACTCATGTCTCCCACCCACCCCCACCCCCCAGCAGTGCAGGGGCAGCCTCCACCAGGCCCCCACTCATGTCTCCCACCCACCCCCACCCCCCAGCCACCATGGGCAGCCCCCACCAGGCTCCCACCCATGTCTACCATCCCCCCCACCACCCAGCCACCATGGGCAGCCCCCACCAGGCCCCCACTCATGTCTCCCACCCACCCCCACCCCCCCAGCAGTGCAGGGGCAGCCTCCACCAGGCCCCCACTCATGTCTCCCACCCACCCCACCCCCCAGCCACCATGGGCAGCCCCCACCAGGCTCCCACCCATGTCTACCACCACCCCCACCCCCCAGCCACCATGGGCAGCCCCCACCAGGCCCCCACTCATGTCTCCCACCCACCCCCACCCCCCAGCCACCATGGGCAGCCCCCACCAGGCCCCCACTCATGTCTCACACCCACCCCCACCCCCCAGCCACCATGGGCAGCCCCCACCAGGCTCCCACCCATGTCTACCACCACCCCCACCACCCAGCAGTGCAGGGGCAGCCTCCACCAGGCCCCCACTCATGTCTCTCACCACCCCCACCCCCCAGCAGTATGGGGCAGCCTCCACCAAGCCCCCACCCATGTCTCCCACCACCCCCACCCCCCAGCCACCATGGGCAGCCTCCAACAGGCTCCCACCCATGTCTACCACCACCCCCAGCCACCATGGGCAGCCCCGACCAGGCCCCCACTCATGTCTAAAACCAACCACCCCCACCCCCCAGCCACCATGGGCAGCCCCCACCAGGCCCCCACTCATGTCTCCCACCACCCCCACCCCCCCAGCAGTGTGGGGCACCCTCCACCAGGCCCCCACCCATGTCTCCCACCACCCCCACCCCCCAGCCACCATGGGCAGCCTCCGCCAGGCCCCCACTCATGTCTCCCACCACCCCCACCTACCCAGCAGTGTGGGGCACCCTCCACCAGGCCCCCACCCATCTCTCCCACCATCCCACCCCCCAGCCACCATGGGCAGCCTCCACCAGGCTCCCACCCATGTCTACCACCACCCCCACCCCCCAGCCACCATGGGCAGCCCCCACCAGGCCCCCACTCATGTCTCCCACCCACCTCCACCCCCCAGCCACCATGGGCAGCCCCCACCAGGCCCCCACTCATGTCTCCCACCACCCCCACCCCCCCAGCAGTGTGGGGCACCCTCCACCAGGCCCCCACCCATGTCTCCCACCACCCCCACCCCCAGCCACCATGGGCAGCCTCCACCAGGCCCCCACTCATGGCTCCCACCCACCCCCACCCCCCAGCAGTGCAGGGGCAGCCTCCACCAGGCCCCCACACATGTCTCCCACCCACCCCACCCCCCAGCAGTACAGGGGCAGCCTCCACCAGGCCCCCACTCATGTCTCCCACCCACCCCCACCCCCCAGCCACCATGGGCAGCCCCCACCAGGCTCCCACCCATGTCTACCACCACCCCCACCCCCCAGCCACCATGGGCAGCCCCCACCAGGCCCCCACACATGTCTCCCACCCACCTCCACCCCCCAGCCACCATGGGCAGCCCCCACCAGGCTCCCACCCATGTCTACCACCACCCCCAACCCCCAGCCACCATGGGCAGCCCCCACTAGGCCCCCACTCATGTCTCCCACCCACCGCCAGCCACCATGGGCAGCCTCACCAGGCCCCCACTCATGTCTCCCACCCACCCCCACCCCCCAGCAGTGCAGGGGCAGCCTCCACCAGGACCCCACTCATGTCTCCCACCCACCCCCACCCCCCAGCCACCATGGGCAGCCCCCACCAGGCTCCCACCCATGTCTACCACCTCCCCCACCCCCCAGCCACCATGGGCAGCCCCCACCAGGCCCCCTCTCATGTCTCACACCCACCCCCAACCCCCAGCCACCATGGGCAGCCCCCACCAGGCTCCCACCCTTGTCTACCACCACCCCACCACCCAGCAGTGCAGGGACAGCCTCCACCAGGCCCCCACTCATGTCTCCCACCACCCCCACCCCCCCAGCAGTGTGGGGCACCCTCCACCAGGCCCCCACCCATGTCTCCCACCACCCCCACCCCCCAGCCACCATGGGCAGCCTCCACCAGGCTCCCACCCATGTCTCCCACCACCCCCACCCCCCAGCCATCATGGGCAGCCTCCCCCAGGCCCCCACTCATGTCTCCCACCCACCCCCACCCCCCAGCAGTGCAGGGGCAGCCTCCACCAGGCCCCCACTCATGTCTCCCACCCACCCCCACCCCCAGCAGTGCAGGGGCAGCCTCCACCAGGCCCCCACCCATGTCTCCCACCCACCCCCACCCCCCAGCCACCATGGGCAGCCCCCACCAGGCTCCCACCCATGTCTACCCCCACCCCCACCCCCCAGCCACCATGGGCAGCCCCCACCAGGCCCCCACTCATGTCTCCCACCCACCCCCACCCCCCAGCCACCATGGGCAGCCCCCACCAGGCTCCCACCCATGTCTACCACCACCCCCACCCCCCAGCCACCATGGGCAGCCCTCACCAGGCCCCCACTCATGTCTCCCACCCACCCCCACCCCCCAGCCACCATGGGCAGCCCCCACCAGGCTCCCACCCATGTCTACCACCACCCCCACCCCCCAGCCACCATGGGCAGCCCCCACCAGGCTCCCACCCATGTCTACCACCACCCCCACCCCACCAGCCACCATGGGCAGCCCCCACCAGGCCCCCACTCATGTCACCCACCCACCCCCACCCCCCAGCCACCATGGGCAGCCCCCACCAGGCTCCCACCCATGTCTACCACCACCCCCACCCCCCAGCCACCATGGGCAGCCTCCACCAGGCCCCCACTCATGTCTCCCACCACCCCCACCCCCCCAGCAGTGTGGGGCACCCCCCACCAGGCCCCCACCCATGTCTCTCACCACCCCCACCCACCAGCCACCATGGGCAGCCTCCACCAGGCCCCCACTCATGTCTCCCACCCACCCCCACCCCCCAGCAGTGCAGGGGCAGCCTCCACCAGGCCCCCACCCATGTCTCCCACCACCCCCAACCCCCAGCCACCATGGGCAGCCTCCACCAGGCCCCCACTCATGTCTCCCACCCACCCCCACCCCCAGCAGTGCAGGGGCAGCCTCCACCAGGCCCCCACTCATGTCTCCCACCCACCCCCACCCCCAGCAGTGCAGGGGCAGCCTCCACCAGGCCCCCACTCATGTCTCCCACCCACCCCCACCCCCCAGCCACCATGGGCAGCCCCCACCAGGCTCCCACCCATGTCTACCCCCACCCCCACCCCCCAGCCACCATGGGCAGCCCCCACCAGGCCCCCACTCATGTCTCCCACCCACCCCCACCCCCCAGCCACCATGGGCAGCCCCCACCAGGCTCCCACCCATGTCTACCACCACCCCCACCCCCCAGCCACCATGGGCAGCCCTCACCAGGCCCCCACTCATGTCTCCCACCCACCCCCACCCCCCAGCCACCATGGGCAGCCCCCACCAGGCTCCCACCCATGTCTACCACCTCCCCCACCCCCCAGCCACCATGGGCAGCCCCCACCAGGCTCCCACCCATGTCTACCACCACCCCCACCCCCCAGCCACCATGGGCAGCCCCCACCAGGCCCCCACTCATGTCACCCACCCACCCCCACCCCCCAGCCACCATGGGCAGCCCCCACCAGGCTCCCACCCATGTCTACCACCACCCCCACCCCCCAGCCACCATGGGCAGCCTCCACCAGGCCCCCACTCATGTCTCCCACCACCCCCACCCCCCCAGCAGTGTGGGGCACCCTCCACCAGGCCCCACCCATGTCTCTCACCACCCCCACCCCCCAGCCACCATGGGCAGCCTCCACCAGGCCCCCACTCATGTCTCCCACCCACCCCCACCCCCCAGCAGTGCAGGGCAGCCTCCACCAGGCCCCCACCCATGTCTCCCACCACCCCCACCCCCCAGCCACCATGGGCAGTCTCCACCAGGCCCCCACTCATGTCTCCCACCCACCCCCACCCCCCAGCAGTGCAGGGGCAGCCTCCACCAGGCCCCCACCCATGTCTCCCACCCACCCCCACCCCCCAGCCACCATGGGCAGCTTCCACCAGGCTCCCACCCATGTCTACCACCACCCCCACCCCCCCAGCAGTGTGGGGCACCCTCCACCAGACCCCCACCCATGTCTCCCACCACCCCCACCCCCAGCCACCATGGGCAGCCTCCACCAGGCTCCCACC
Source organism: Ambystoma mexicanum (assembly GCF_040938575.1). Taxonomy (NCBI): domain Eukaryota; kingdom Metazoa; phylum Chordata; class Amphibia; order Caudata; family Ambystomatidae; genus Ambystoma; species Ambystoma mexicanum. Next base: position 1,437,733,421 of record NC_090929.1, on the reverse strand, counting down.
CATTTCCCCCACCACCCCCACCCCCAGCCATCATGGGCAGCCTCCCCCAGGCCCCCACTCATGTCTCCCACCCACCCCCGCCCCCCAGCAGTGCAGGGGCAGCCTCCACCAGGCCCCCACTCATGTCTCCCACCCACCCCCACACCCCAGCCACCATGGGCAGCCCCCACCAGGCTCCCACCCATGTCTACCACCACCCCCACCCCCCAGCCACCATGGGCAGCCCCCACCGGGCCCCCACTCATGTCTCCCACCCACCCCCACCCCCCAGCCACCATGGGCAGCCCCCACCAGGCTCCCACCCATGTCTACCACCACCCCCACCCCCCAGCCACCATGGGCAGCCCCCACCAGGCCCCCACTCATGTCTCCCACCCACCCCCACCCCCCAGCCACCATGGGCAGCCCCCACCAGGCTCCTACCCATGTCTACCACCACCCCCACCCCCCAGCCACCATGGGCAGCCCTCACCAGGCCCCCACTCATGTCTCCCACCCACCCCCACCCCCCAGCCACCATGGGCAGCCTCCACCAGGCCCCCACCCATGTCTCCCACCCACCCCACCCCCAGCAGTGTGGGGCACCCTCCACCAGGCCCCCACCCATGTCTCTCACCACCCCCATCCTCCAGCCACCATGGGCAGCCTCCACCAGGCCCCCACCCATGTCTCCCACCCACCCCACCCCCCAGCAGTGCAGGGGCAGCCTCCACCAGGCCCCCACCCATGTCTCCCACCACCCCCACCCCCCAGCCACCATGGGCAGCCTCCACCAGGCCCCCACTCATGTCTCCCACCCACCCCCACTCCCCAGCAGTGCAGGGGCAGCCTCCACCAGGCCCCCACCCATGTCTCCCACCCACCCCCACCCCCCAGCCACCATGGGCAGCTTCCACCAGGCTCCCACCCATGTCTACCACCACCCCCACGCCCCAGCAGTGCAGGGGCAGCCTCCACCAGGCCCCCACTCATGTCCCCCTGTCCACAGGCCCTGACAATCCTCAAGCATGGGCCTCATGGCCAGCCACCATAGCCCAAAGACACAACCAAGTATTACATGCGCCCATGATACTACTCCAATGGAAACAATGTAAATCAACACATGTGTCTCACACACACACAATGGTTGCAAGTGAACCTGAAAACCCATATCATGACATGCATGAAAACAATGAGATGAAACCACACATTGAAGAATGAAAAAATCCAAATAATGTATTAAAAACAACAGTAATGGCAATCAAAATTAAACAAAATACACAAGTAAAAAAAGAACAAAATTAGGCTGGCTGTCCCTTTTCAAATTAAAATCAATAAATGATAATCCAAAAAAATGTCTTCCAAAGTTCAAGTCCATAAAAAGGAAATGAAGGGAAAAAAGAAATAGAAAACCATTGCTCCATGGGAAAAAATATTCATAGTAAAATAAATATCCAAATCCAAAGTCCAACTATGTACAAAGTATTCAGGGTCCATCATCCCAACAGAAGAAATGAAACCTACCAAAAAACCTATCTAAAATGGAACTATATACAAAAGGTGGAGCGGTGTCCGTCGACTCCAAATAAAAATAAACTATAAAGGAAACCTATCACTAAATAACTATATACAATGGCGACGGGCCAGTCCAGCGGCTCACTTAGTGGTGTTCCGGGCCAGGGCATCATCGAACTCCTCGTCTATGTCCCGGAGGCGGTCCTGTTCCATGGCCCTGAGGGTCCGCAGGGACGCCGACATGTTCACCTCCAACTCCCTGCGGATTGCCTCGAGGCACTCGGCCCGCCTCAGGGCCCTCCGCATGGAGTTCTCCGCCCTGACCATCGTGAGCCGCGCCTCTTCGGCCCCCCGCCGCTCCGCATCTATGGCGTGGCCCAACCGCTGCCACACGGAAGACACTTCCCGTCCAGGGTCCTCCTGCCCTCCGGCCGATGCCTGCCCCTCTGATGTTGAAGGCCCCGAGCTATCGTGGCTCCCACCTACAGCCTCCTGCTGCTGCAGCTGCTGCTGTCCATGTGCCCTGTCCGATGGTGCCTGCACATCCTCCTCCAGCTGGGGTGCAGTCGTTGATGTGGCCACCCCTGCTGGACGTCCGACTCCCGACTGTGGCAGGGATCTGTTGTCCACCAGCCTGGCCGCACGGTCGGAGGCAGCTCCACAGGGCACCCAGGTGACACATGGGTGGGAAGATGGCATGGAGGACGACTGGGGCATAGGGGGTTCAGTGGAGGAGGGGGTCGGAACAAGGTCCAGGAAACGGAGGAATCCAGCCCTGGTGAGCTGTCCCAGTGGGTCAACGCGGTCAACGAGCCATGCGAGAAGACGTGCAGACTCATCATGAAAAGACTGCAGGTCAGCTCGCATGGCCCGTTGACGCAACGCCACCCCACCCTCGACAGGCTCAACCTGGTGCAGGATAGCCACATCCGCAGGGAGAGGAAGGCCAGGTGTTGTAAGCCAATCCCCTCCCTGAGAACGGGTCTGGAGGTAGGCATCCCCGCTGGTGCAAGATGATGCAGTGACAGGAGCAGGGACAGGATTGCACACAGGCACCTCCGCGGCGGCCTGTGCTGCCTCCTGTCCCTGATCCTGCACTGCACCACTAGCACCAGTGGAATCCCCACCTCCAGACCCCGCCTCTGTCGCTTGCACGGCCTCTTCCTCCTCCAAACCCCCCACCAACCTGGATGACTCCGTGCCATCTTCCTCCGTTGGGCCCTGTGGGGTCCCAGCTGCCCCTTCTGCTGCCGAGGAGTCCAACTCCAACCTCCGCCTCTTGGACCTCCCCTCGGCAGCTGCGGCCTGGGACACGGCACCGGACTCCTCACTCCCCGACGAGATCAGAACCTGGGAGGGGATCGGGGCCTTGCGCCTCCGGCTGGTGGTGTGACCCCTGCCGCTGTGCTCCACAGCACCTTCTCCGCCATCAGTTCACGCTGCAGACAGGGAGAAAGAAAACACAGGCATCAGGGCACTGTACAATGGACTCATACACACATGACAGTCATACATGAGTGGCATTGGTAAACCTCAGACATGGCATCACAATCCCCAACACACATGTCATTTCAACTTGCACACATGAGCCATACCACAGCCATATTGCAACAGCCAGCACCATCCATTCACATACAACAGCATGAGCAGCCAAAGGTCATCCACACATCACATGCAACATAGGGAGTACACTACACATGCACACACACCACCAAACTTGCATGCATGTGTACACCTCCGCCAACTGTCGCAGTGTTCCGATCGACATCCATGTCACACCTGACAATCATTCCTCCACATCCTGTGCCATGCAAGCCCACACACACAAGCACCATCCATGTTTCACACATGAGACCCCTCGCATGTGTCACCCTCACGGCCCTGTACACCTCCCCTACTTGCCCACATAAAAATACATGTTCAACCTGCACACTCCTGGCACACCACACGCACAGCTTACAATCAGTATGCATGTACACTTACCGCTCGACTCCAGACGGGTCTGCCTCTCAAGGACCTGGATGTGGAGCGCTGGGGATATGCGTTCCAGGACCCTCATCTGATCTTCTGACAAGTGGCCCCGGCGCCCCTTAGCATCCGCTGCCTTCAGGAGGCGCCGGGCCTTGTTGAGGGTCCTGGACCTGAAGTCCTCCCAGCGCTTCCTGACACGTTCGTAGTCGCGGACTGCCACCTCCTCCGCGTTGATGGCAGTCACGATGTCCATCCAGATACGAGTCCGTCCTTCCTTGACGGCGCGCAACCTTCCCAAGAGGGCATCATACTGCCCCAGGACATGCTGCACCAGGACACCAACTTTGGTGGCAGTGAAGCTGGTGCCCCTCTGCCTCCTTGGCCGGGGGTTGCCACTGGTGCCAGATGTTGCAGTGCCCGACATGGCAACCCCAGAGGCACGAGTGGGTGGGCAACTGGGTCCTGGGGCTGGGCTGTGGGGCGATGGAAAAGCAGTCGGGAGTCTTCGGTTCCAGCAGGGGTGGTCACAGCAACAGCACCCCTGACTGATGTGCAGGCAGCAAATGTCAGGGCACGTGGGCAGCAGGCAGTCAGGCAGCAGCAGATGGCAGGTGGGAGCGTGCTCAGGTCTCTGGGGGGGCAGTATTTCGGCCTTCTGGGCAGGAGCGTGGTCTTCCGTGTGTGAACGCGTGCCCAGCTTGATACGGAGTGATTTTGCACGTGAAAATCCAGCACGTCTGCGTGTTATTCGAGGAAAGGCCCTTAGCGCGTAAGCGCGTCAGCACACGTCTGTACATTCATTGGCCCAAAGGCCACCAGCGTATGCGCGTCTATGAAGTCACGTGCACGTTGAATATGGCACACGTTTGAAATGTAGCGTGTTAAAAAAATGAAAGACACGTCCGAGTATCAAAGTGTGTAATTGGTGGAAATGGCCTTAGCGCGTACACGCGGAAGTGACAAAGCGTGTAATTGGTGGAAATGGGCCTAGCGCGTACACACGGAAGTGACGCTGGACGTGTGGGCCTGCATAAAAGGTATGTGTAGAACACCATTTCCTTGTACGTGCTTTTCGTGGAGAGCGAGTGGGTGAAATCTGTACTTCTTGTCGTTTCACACGCGATTTACTTCACAGCGTTTCAAGTTCGTACTCCCTGTTACCTCTGACAGCTTTTTCTCTTTTTTCTCTTTTTCTGGTTTTCCTGGGCCTGTTCCCTCAAGCAGCGTTCCCTTCTACTGTTGTCCTGTCTCCTCAGACAGCGTAAAATTCTTCTTTTGGCGGGGGTGTTGCCAACGCGCACACGCGCTTCTTTTTCACGCTCTTTTTCCTGGCAGACGGTGAGTCACGCACGTATCTAACATCTGTGCTTGCCCCGTGTGTAGCCTACCCCTTCCGAGGTCATTCTAGGCTGCGTGTGACACGCATACATTCATTCTTGTGTTACTGGGTGCCACAGCGTAGTGCAGGTTTTTTTTTCTGCACACGTGGTCTAGGAGGGGTTGCGTGCACGTCATCTCCCTTTTTTGGGCTTCCTGTGCGTTGCGTGACCCGTCATCTTTCCCCAGGGGTCACATTCAGCCTTGCTAGGGCACTAGGGTACAATTACCATCTGGTACCCAACCCCTTTGATCCCCAATTGCCCAGGACAATAGTTTACAGCCACTCCCATACGCACATTAACATCAGTGCCATGGTTGGGAGGCGAGGAATCCGTAAGGGTGGCAAAGGTGGACGAGCCACAAGTGGTGGCCGTGGTGGATCCGGTAGGGGACGTGGTCGTTACTTGCAGGGTGACCCTGTCCCCCCATGTGTGGAGGACCAGTCAAGGGCACCCATAATCCCCCCCAAGCCCCCTGGTTGAGGCTGATGTGGCTGACACCATCCATGCTCAGCCCTTGTTGGACCAGCCCATTGTGGCACCAGACCTGGCTGACTCCATGGCTGACTTCCAGGTCAGCAGGCCTATGACACGTGCGCTGGTGCACGTTGATGTCATCAGGCCACGTGGATCAGGGGCAGCAAGGTCATCTGCTGCCCCAAGTAGGCAGGGTGGAGAGGCTGCAGGGGCAGCTGCGGCTCCATCCACCCCAGCTCTCACACACCCAGCCAGGACAGTGTCAGTCCTAGTCCATCCTGCTGACATTCCTCCTGACACCATTACACTTGAGCCAATGCCTGCACCAACTCCCATGCTGAGTGTGCAATCCCACACTCCTGATACAGAATCCACCAGGGCTCCTGCCCCTAGTGTCCAGAGCGGCGTAGGACACTCAGGATCACCACCACCTTCCAAGCGGAAGAGGAAGAGTGCTCGTCCGGCACAGGCTGATGCCCCAGACACGGCTACACAGTCCGGCCCGTCGAGGAAGCCCAGCTTCACGGATGCCGAACTGAATGCACTTGTCGAGTATGTGTCCGCACATGATAACGAAATGGTCATTGTTGCAGGATCCAAGACCACACCTGCACAACGCCAGGCACACTGGCAGACCGTTGCGGACATCGTAAGTGCCCTTGGAATCGTGAGGCGCACAGCCAATGATTGCTATAAGCGTTGGAATGACCTAAAGCGTAGGGCAAAGAATAAGCTGGCCTCAAGTCATGCCGCAACTCTAGTGACTGGAGGTGGGTCTCCAGTAGAAGACATGGAACTCACTCCACATGAGTCAGTCGCTGGGACCTACGTCACGGAGGAACAGATCCAAGGTGTGGGAGATCTGTCTGATTATGAGGCATTGTCCGGTGAGTGCACATGCATGTGTGTGTCATCCATGTGCATGGTGTGTGTGTGAGGGCTTCTGTTTGTGTGCCAGGTGAGGGTGTGTGCGCCTGAGTCGTTTGGGTCACCCATGTGCTTCATGCAATACATTCTGCGCAGCAGCATTTGGCCATAGCAGTATCCCTTCTGCCAACAGTAGACATCTAGCCCAACAGCACGCCAGTTGCCCTTGAAGTGTCACCTGGCCACAACATTGTTGCTTATTTTTCCCTGTTCATTCAGGCAGATTGTTTGCATTCCACCACTTTTACTAGGCATTTCTCAGTCCTCTAGTCACATGTCTGACATGGCTATGGTAAAGTGGAGTGACTTTGTTACCTGGATATCATTTGTTTAGACATGTCCCTGTGCAATCGGACCATTTTGGACTGGCAGCTCCAGGTAAAAAATCAGACCTGTTTGAATTAGAAAAGCTATTACATGAGGGAACTGGACTGAATGAATAAGTGCTGCCCTCCTCTCCATCTTCACTCAATAGCAATGGTACATGCCATCTGTGTGATGGCATGTGTATTTCACCTGGCAATCACAGGCCAATGTGTGATGCCACTGCTAGGCAGCATGCAGAAAATGTGTTCATCTTCCATCTTGGTGTCATCAGTGTGTGCCATTTGCCTACCCTTCATACGCAGTGAGGGTGCATGCATGGGAGGGTTTTAGTCATGTGGGACATGTGTCAATCAAGTACTGGTTCTGTTGCTTCTCAGCCCTCATTGTGTGCCATGGTGCTAATGCCTGTTTCCATTTGTTTGCTTTTATGTCTTTGCAGGGGAAGACGCACCTGATACTGCTGGGGTTGTGGAGATGGTGCAGACCCAGGAGGGGTCTGAAGGCCGACCGACCACCAGTGAGGGACGTGGTGTGGTGGTGGGTGAGAACCCACAACTGCTGCAGGTCTTGCTCTCAAGGGGTGTCTCTGGCTGCACCTCCCCCGAGCTGTACTCAGGTGTTGATTCGGATGATGAGACCTATGTGCCGTCGCAGGTGAGTGTTCCTGGGAGGGATTCTATTCTGTCCGACCCACCTGCACCAGGGTCAGAACCCTCAATGGGGATGTCAGTGTTGGCAGCTACGCCTTTGGTGGTTACGGATGCAGGGTCACACTCCGCGACATCTGATCCTGTTCCTGGGCCAGCAGATCAGAGGGGGAATGCAGTCCTGCAGCCTCAGGCAGTGCCGGCACAGCAAGGCGCAGTTCACCTTGCCCCAGACAGGTGTGGTGCCCGCCGACGTGGTGGCCGTACACCACCTGGCAATACCGCATGGGAGCAATACATTTACGGTATGGCAACCCAACAGGCAGCATCATCAGAGATGATGGCTCAGGCCATGGATAGGGTGGCCACTTCCATTGTCCCCCCCGAAAGGCTGATGGAGCGACTACAGCAGGCAACCGACTCCATCTGCCAGTCACACAGTGAGGACATGTTGGCGTCCAACAGGGACAGGCAGGCGGCACTGGCGACTCTGCAGGAAGCCATCTCCATAGAGTCCCAGGGCCACAGGGAAGCCCTGAGGCTGGAACTCCTTCACCTCAGGACGACTCTTGTTGAGCTTGAGGCTTCAACAAACCGAAGGACAGAACAGCAGCTGGAGCGTCTCACCCGTACGCTCTCAGTTGAGATGCAGGCAACTAGGGCGGAGGTCCGGGCATCCCGTGAGTTGTTGCATGGGGACCTCCGCACACTCATCCTCCAGAACGAGACCTACCACACCCGCATGCTTGCAGCCATGGAGGAACAGACTAGGGCCTTGTGTGGGCTGCCTCCCATAGTGCCACCACCTCCGGATGCAGCTGCACAGGGTGAGAATAGCAACAGCAGTGATACTTCCACAATAGGGTAGCCGTGTGGGCCATGAGCCCATGGAGGTGTTTTTTTTTCGCAAGATCTACACAGGTGGGTTTTGGTGTGCACCCTGTCCTCGGACCTCCTGGGTGGCCTCCCCAACCCCCCCGGGCCCATTAATGGCCATTTTTTATTTTTATTTTTTTTTATTTTTTTTTTATTTATTTTTTTTGGGACAGTGTGTTGCCTTGTGTGGCTCCCGTGGGCATACGCTGCATTGTGGCTGGGCACATGCAGGCTTGTCATGTATTTGGTTCAGATGCTTGGGTTTTTGTCACACACACCCCTCCTGCTTCCCGTTTCCATGGGCTTGCAAAGGGTGTGCCCAAGTGACATTGACGTACATGGTGACATTGGACTCCCACTACATGTGTGGGTAGTCTAGTCAATACTGTGTATACATTCCTAAGTGCATATTGCTGTTGTGTTATACACTGCATGTTGCATTGATGTGTAACTCATCATCCATGTCTACCTCCTAATTTGCAGGTCCTTTCCTCATGTCTACACAAGGCCCTCTACTTTGGAGATGGAGTCCATGTTTGCAGCAGTGCACCTACAACTCTGCATGGCGGCAACACTGTACAGTTGGAAGTGGTGGGAGTGCAGGCATTTCCAGGTGGTGAGACTACTAATTCCTTACATTCGTAATGTCATGTTAATGGTAGTTTTGAGGGTCAGTAGCTGATAAGTGTTATTGCTAAATACCTGCTCAAGTGTGTTGTTGGTCCTGCATTACTGTGAGCATTTCAGCTGTCGCGAGTTTCAATTAGGGACACTGTACTTTGTGACACTTGTGTCATGTTGTGGGGATTACTTTGTTTACCCGCACATAGCATGACATGGCATGGTGTGTCTTGTGGCGGTGCTGGGGATGGGTTGGGTGACATGGCACTGTCCTCATGTTGCATTTTGCAAGTGGGTATTCATTTTAGCTGCATGAATGTGTTTTTTCACAAAACTGCATTGGTGGTGTCTGTGTAGGTAGGGATGCACACATTGTAACACTTCCAGGTGAACAATCTCAGGCTGATATGGTTTTGACGGTTGATTCTCCAGACATTCAGGATCAGTGTCAGGTTGAGTCATCATTGATTGTCAGATGGTATGTGCCAGGGCAGTGTGCACTCCACAGGGGTGTGATTTATATGTGAAGTAATTAGCCACTAGCTGTGTACGGGCTGCCTCCCCCCGTGCCCTTTCCCCTCCCATGCGCAGCGGGCGTGCATGTGGTTGGGGATGTGGGGGCACCACCATGTCCACGGCCAGGCCCCGGCGTGTTGCAACGTTGTGCAGGACACATGCTGCCACTATGATCCTGCACACTACTGGGGGAGCGTATAACAGCTGCCCGCCAGAACGGTCAAGGGAGCGAAAGCGTGACTTAAGCACTCCGAATGTGTGCTCCACTATGCCCCGGGTTGCAATGTGGGCTGTGTTATATCTTACCTCGGGTGGCGTGGTGGGGTTCCGAATTGGCGTCATCATGTGGGGGCTGAGAGGGTAGGCACTGTCCCCTGTGGAGGTGGTGATGGGTATCATTGGTGGGGTTGTGACCTTGCTCAGCATCTGACATGCATGCATGTGCAATGGCATTCATACTCACCAAGCAGCCATGTATTGCCATGCCGCCCAGCTTCTAGGTCCTGGCTTAGGGTGGACATTCGGTAAATGAAGCTGGCGTGGGTGGACCCGGGATAGTTGGCATATACTGAGGTGATGATTCCCTTGGCATTACATACTACCTGCACGTTGATGGAATGCCAGTGCTTGCGGTTCCTATAGATGTGCTCAGATGCCCTGGGGGGACGTAGAGCCACATGGGTGTAGTCGATGGCACCTAGCACTTTGGGGAATCGTGCCACACCGTAAGAATCCAGGGCGGCAGCATGCCTTTCTGCAGGTGTTCTGGGCAGGTATATGTGCCTGCGGACTGATGGGCGTGCAGTGATGATGTTCAAGACCTGGTGTAGGCAGCGTGACTGCGTGGCCTGTGACACCCCACCCACTATGGCACTTGTCCGCTGAAATGATCCAGTGGCTAAGAAGTGCAGTACATTGAGGACCTTCTCCAGGGGGCTGAGTGCCTGGGAGCACAGGGTGGGTGATGTGAGGTCATCCTCCCACTCACTCACCAGGTCCAGTATTATGTGTGGTGGAAACCTGTACCTCCCATACACCTGGTCATCAGGCATCCCGAAAAGGCTGGTTCTGGGTGTGAAAACTCTGGCCCTGACTATCCTCCTCCTCCTCCTTTGGAAGCCCACGGCCACTGCTGCTAGGAACGGTATATTCATCCTGGCGTCTGAGCTTGTTAGTTTTTTGCGCGCAAATGTATGCGTCCCGGGTCGACGTATGCCTGCTTCCTACTGGCGTGCGTGTTTCTTTGCGCGTGTTGTAGGCGAGCGTGTGAAACTTCCCGCGCACCCCTGAAATCCAGTAACCACGCCAATAGCGTGTGGAAATTCCCACGCACCCCGGAATACACGTGCGCTGATGTACTCGCGTGTGTAAGTGCCTGCGCACCCCTGAAATACACGTACATAGGCCAATCGCGTGTACGCGCACTTTTGTCCAATTACACGCGATGACACTCTGACGTGCAGTCTTTCCACGTGTGCTCCGTCATCACGTGCTATGAGGGAAACACCCGTGCGGGTCACGTCTCAGACGCGCTTACGCGCTGAGGGCCTTTGGTCCAATAGAATCGCGTATGCGTGCTGACGCGCTTACGCGCTAAGGGCCTTTCCTCGAATTTCACGCTGACGTGCAGGATTTTCACGTGCCAAATCACTCCGTATCAAGCTGGCCACGCGAAAACACGGAAGACCACGCTCCTGCCCAGAAGGCCGCATTACTGCCCCCCAGTGCCCCGAGCAGCCTCCCACGTGCCATCTGCTGCTGCCTGCCTGCCTGCCTGCCTGCCTGCTGCCACCGTGTCCTGCCATTTGGTGCCTGCACATCAGCCATCAGCCATCTGCAGGGGTCCAGTTGCAGAAGACTCCCGACTGGGATAACATCGCTCAACAGCCCAGCCCCAGGACCCAGTTGCCCACCCACTCCTGCCTCTGGGGTTGCCATGTCGGGCACTTCGACATCTGGAACCAGTGGCAACCCCAGGCCAGAGGGGCAGAGGGGCACCAGCTTCACTGCCACTGAAGTTGGTGTCCTGGTGGAGCATGTCCTGGGGCAGTATGATGCCCTCTTTGGATCGTCCCGCGCCAGCAAGGAAGGACGGGAGAGGATCTGGGCCGACTGTGTGGTTGCCATCAACGCGGAGGGGGTGGCAACCCGCGACGTCCAGAAGATCAAGAAGCGCTGGGAGGACTTGAGGTCCAGGACCCTCGTGAAGGCCCGGCGCCTCATGGAGGGGGGCCGGGGCCGCATGAGTTCCATCCAGATGAGGGTCCTGGAACGCGTACGCCCAGCGCTCCACGCCCAGATCCTTGAGAGGGAGACCCGTCTGGAGTTGAGCGGTAAATTGCCAAGCATTGCTGTGTGAGACAGGGCATGTTGCGGTGTGCTGGTTGTCTGATACTTGCCTGTACGTGTGACATAGGCCATGTACGCATGTATGTGTGCAGGGACATCATGGTAATGCATGTGCGACCAGTGATGTGTGAACCACATGGTCGTTGCATGTGTTTAAATGCGACATGGGGAGCCCTACGCAGATTTTACACATGAGAGCATGCCAGTCTCTGTTCCTGGACATGGGTGGGGGTGAGGGATGGGTGCTGATGCCAGGTACATATATGGTAGCCATGTCTGTGTGCCTGACCTGGTGTCTGTGACTTGTGAATGCCATGGATGCATGACACATGTGTGTGACAATGCACAGATTCACTGATGCAGCCTAGTTATCCTTGTATCCGCTGTGTTTGGGGTGTATGAGGCCAGATGGATGTGACTGAGGTGAAGTGTGTGCATGTGATAGGCATGACCCATGATGCATGTGAGTTCCATATCATTGTATGTTTCAAGAGTCCATTGGACATGTATGGAAATGTCCATGGCATGCACCATGCCTGTTACTGTGTGTGTTTTGCCTGGACTGACCCATGTGTTGTGGAGGGACATGATGGAAGTGTACTTTGACAGTGGTACTCATCTGCTATTGCTTCCTGTCTAGGGGACCATTGTACAGTACCCTGATGCTTGTGTTCTATGTCTCCCTCTACGCAGCGGCTAGTGAAGAAGAGGGCGGAGACGGCGCTGTGGAGCAAGGCAGCGGGGATGCCCCCACGGCTGCAGCGGAAGGGGTGGGTGAGCCCCCACAGGGGCCTGCTGCGGCGGAAGACAGTGAGGAGCCATCCCGGTTGGTGGTTTCCACAGAGGAGGAGGAGGCCGCCACTGAGGCACACATGGGGCCTGGTGGGGGCATCCCTGCTGGTGCAAGTGGTGCAGTCCAGGGGCAGGGGCAGGAGGCAGCACAGGTCACCGTGGAGGGGCCTGTGCATGTCGCTGTCCCTGACCCTGTGAGTGCACCACCATGCACCAGCAGGGATGCCCCGTCCCAGGCCAGTCCGCAGGTAGAGGGGATGTCCATGTCACCTGACTCCCCTCCACCTGTGGACGAGGGGACCCATGGCCGTATGGAGAAGGTCCTGATTGGGGTCGCGATGCGCGCGGGTGCAATTCGTGATGACGTGCGTGCTTCCCGGGAGGAGCACGCACGTCATCACGAAGAGCACCGTGCCGACGTGGCCCAATTGGGATCTTCCATGTTCGGGGGTTTCCTGCATGTGTCGGCCAATCTGGCGGCCCTCTCCTCCTCTGTGGAGGCTATACGCTTGTCGTTCTCCTTGCCGTCTTCCGGCCCAGATGCCACCAGGGCCCCCTGTGGACCTGCCCTGACCAATGCAGCCAGCTCGGTGGGGATCCCATCCCTGCCACAGTCGGGAGTCGGAGGTCACTATTACTATCTTTGAAAATCTTGAATTTGACAACACTACTCAATTACTGGTGACAATGGATATTCAATCCCTCTATACTAGCATCCCACAAGATCAAGCGATAGAATGCATGCGAGAAGTTCTCCTGGAATATGATTCTCAGGATCGCGTTCCACATAACTTCATCTTGGAACTTATGGCCATAGCTCTCAACAAAAATTATTTTGAATTTAATGGCCAGTTTTTCTTACAAGTAAAAGGTACGGCTATGGGGGCTGCTTTTGCGCCGAGCCTAGCGATTCTCTTTATGTTCAAATTTGAAACTCGTCACATTCTATCTTCCACCAATCCCTTCCGCTATTCTATAACCAAATGGAAGAGATATATCGATGACATCATATTTATTTGGACAGGTACCAAAGCCGAGCTAATACTCTTCTTTGAATGGTTGAATAACGTTGATCATAATATCAAGTTCACCATGGAGTCTAGCAATATTCAGATCCCTTTTCTAGACTTAATAATTAAAGATGATTTTGGAAAATTGAAGTGTTCGCTTTTCCGTAAAACCACAGCTCGTAATACTCTCCTACATTACTCCAGCAATCACCCTCGACATATTAGGGATAATCTACCCTATGGCCAGTTTCTCCGGATCCGGCGAAACTGTTCCGAGTTATTTGATTATTATGAACAAGCAGATAAGCTTAGCAGTCGCCTTAGAGACAGAGGTTATCCTAAACGATTGATCACACAAGCGTACAAAAGGGCTCGGTTTACTGACGGTGACAATTTGCTAACGCCCAAACAAAATTCCAATTCAGTACTGGATAAGAACAATTCACAGATGACATGTGTATTGACCCATGGGCCTCAGACCTTCGAGATTAAAAAACTCATCTCGAAATACTGGCCCATTGTCAAAATAAATCTGCCAGACACACCTCCTCCCCGCTTTGCTTTCAAGAGGGGCAGCAATATTCGTGACAAACTTGTGCACTCTTCCCTTAAGAAAGCCGCCCCTAGAATAGGACTGTGGGACCTGAGGACCACCACAGGGCATTTCCCTTGTGGATCTTGCTCTGTCTGTCAATTCACCAGGAAAATGAAGGAGTTCAAAATTGGGCCAAAAACATGGACATTTACCACTATGACAAACTGCAAAACCGCACATGTGGTATACTGCATCCAATGCCCGTGTGGCCTTCGGTATGTTGGTCAAACTTCACGACCGGTACATATTAGAATATCAGAACATCGATCTAGAATCAGGTGTAAAACACTTACCGCACCCCTAGTAAGTCACTACATTGAGCTACAGCACTCTGCTAATGACATATTATGGTGGATTCTGGATGTGGTCAAAAATACGCCCAACATAACCCACTGCCTCCTACAGAAGGAGGCTCGATGGATCCATCGTTTATCCACTCACATTAATGGACTTAATGAGGATTTCAGTCCAATTTAACATGTTTTGGCTTCCATCCCACACCTGGGTTTTGCCTTGCGGGCGGCTGCCTCCTTCCAGCAGCATGTGTTCTGCTCCCCAGCCGGACGCTTCTCCGCAGGCTTCTGTCTGCTTTCCGGCGCGGCAGCTTCTCTTAGTTGACGTTACAGAGGCCGCTGTTATGGCGCCCTTTTGTATCCACCCAAGTGAGTGACATGCAGGTGGGGCAGCTCTCAGCCTATCCACACATCTTATTTTCAGGCCCAATGAAATGGCGAGTTAGGCCTCCTGCCCTCTTTAGGCTATATGAACATTCGTGCTCGCTTTGCAGAGTGTTGCGAGAGGTTTTCAAGAAAGGCTGTTCCCCTCGTACATCTGCATTATACTTTGGTCAAGTCGTTATAGGTAAGACGCGATTTTCTCGTGGGTTCTTTCCTTAACACAGTTTAGTGTTTACTGCATATATCCGTCCATTCTTCTAACACGATTTCTCGTGGGTTATTTCTTAAACACAGTTTAGTGTTTACAGTATATATCTGTCCATCCCTCTAACACTTTTTCATCATTTTCTATTTTTCAGAGGCTGTACACCTTTTATGCCAGTGATATGGGACCACACTAGCCTACCCGACGCATGTGCTCTCCGCACTATATACTCCGCAGACTGCACCTTTCAACTGTGCATGCTATCTAGTTACAGGATTTAATCCACATGTGAGTACATACCTCTATACTCCTCTCCCCATTTGGATAACCTCTATTTGTACTTTTCTTCACTTTTATTCTGATAAGTTCCCCCTTCCCTTTCAGTTGTTGTTTTTTCCAACCTGACCCGATGCAGTTACACCAAGGGCCCTGTTGGTTCCGCTCTTCAGGCATTACTGTTTTGGGCCCCTGAGCCCGTTTTCACGCCTGTATTTCTAACTTTTCCACAGCCTACAAAATTGAGGTAATTGATTTCCTAATTTATTCTCTTTTAAACAACAAGGGCAACTTTACTCAAATTTTGGAGTTCACTCCCATTATGCTTTTAAATTTAATTCCATTTTCTTTCATGTCTGCTTCCCCACAGGGTTAAACTGTTGTGAGGTTCTTTCGCCCTGAGGAAGGCAACTTTCAACTATGTAAAGAAACTATGGCCAGACAGGCGGCATTTCAGCCGAAACGTTGTTGTGATGATGTCAACCTTGATTTTTCTTGAAAAAATTTTTTGACACCTACACGTAGGCAGACCTGTCATTAGGAATATTGGAGTTAGAGTTTGAGAGGATACGGTTGTTCTGTGTAGAGAAGGAAGAACTTTTTACCTTAAGAACCGTCTATATATCTTCTCTCCACTAGTACTCCATTCCTTTTTTATTTCTTCTTTGTGACTTTACAACAAAGAAGAACCTATTTTAAAAAATATTTTTTTCTGTTTCTCATAAAAAGAATAATTGATTGTTTTCTGTTCTTTAAACAAAATTGTGAATTACAACTGTGAGTGTTTTAACAATTTCTGTTATACTTCTTTGTTATTACAACCTTTATGCTCATCAGGATTTTCTTTGTCTAAATAATAAATATTTCAAATAACTTTCTAGAAATTTGCCCTTTTTGTTTTCAGAGAATTTCATAAAAATGCATGATACCAGAGTTTGGTACTTTTTTGAACAATTTAATCATGTTGATTTTGATACATAGCAGTAAGGGATCTACGGTGTTATTTTGGGAGTCGGAGGTCCAGCAGGGGTGGACACCACAGCAACTGTACCCCAGCAGATGGAGGATGTGCCGGCATCATCAGGCAGGGCACGTGCACGACGGCGTCTGTGGATTCCATCAGCCTGGATGCCGTCGTGCTGGCAGAGGCAGTTGCGTCGGAGGCAGCAGCAGAGTCAACGTGGGAGGCATCATGGCTCGGGGCCATCAACATCGGAGGGGCAGGCATCGGCCGGAGGACCCAGGACGGGAAGTGTCTTCCGTGTGGCTGCGGTTGGGCCAGCAGATAGGTGCGGAGCGGCGGCAGGCGGAAGAGGCGCGGCTCACGATGGTCAGGGCGGAGAACTCCATGCGGAGGGCCCTGAGGCGGGCCGAGTGCCTCGAAGCAATCCGCAGGGGGTTGGAGGAGCAGATGGTGTCGTCCCTGCGGACCCTCGGGGCCATGGAACAGGACCGCCTCCGGGACATCGAAGAGGAGTTTGATGATGCCCTGGCCCAGAACACCACAGAGTGAGCCGCTGGACTTGCCCACCGCCTTTGTATATAGTTCTTTAGTTTTAGGTTTCCTTTGTTTCTTCTTATGATTTGGAGTCGACGGACACTGCTCCACTTTTTGTATATAGTTGCATTTTAGTTAGGGATTTTTGTAGGTTTCCTGTGTTCAGTTGGGCTCATGGACCCTTGGATGTTTTGTACATAGTTCTTCATTGGATTGTTTTATTTTTTTTGTTTTTATTTATTCACCATGGAGCAATGGTCTTTGCATTTATTTTTCTCTCTCGGATTGATTTTATTTTTAATGTGACTTTGGACAACATTTTTTTGAATTTGGATTTGTAGTTTTAATTTTTTTTGACGGACATGCAGCTTATCTTTTTTTCATTGCCATTGTAGTTTGTTTCATTTCATTTGCATTCAATTTTTTTTAATACAATTTTGTTTTCATACTTCACTGTGTGGTATCATCTCATTGGTTTCATGCATGTCATGTTGGGTGTTTTCCCATTCAATTTCAACCATTGTGTGTGACGGACATGGGTTCATTTGCTTTATGAACATTGGGGGTGTAACATGTAATTTCCATTTCCATGTGGGTGAATGGGTTACTTGGTAGGGCCTTTTGGCTGTGGAGGCTGACCATAACGCACATGATTGGGGACTGTGAGTGTCAGGCTTTATCAAATCTGATGTTGTCCCCGGAAGCTGCTGAACCCCCGCAGTCCCCTTTGGATGCTAACCTCTTAACTGGTATCAAACAGTTCAGTTGAGAGCACCCCCAAGGGAAAGGGGGAAAATGGGACAAAATAATAAACTTCAGGTTTTGCTCAGCTTCTTTATCTGTCAACCTGTTGGTAAAAATAACAACACATTCACTTTAGTCACTAACCTTTGAATTCCTTGGCTCTGACTTCTCTTTATCAATTTAAGTAAATAAACACGCCACCATACCTGATTATCCTCTGTGAATAACGTAGAGGACGTGTGTGAATTCTACTGAAGAAAACAGAAAAATAGAGTCTCAGATGCTCTTACTAATTTCTTCAATTCGGTATTGAAAAACTGCTAATCTCTCTCAGTTTAATGAGTTAATCTTCTAGCAGTTCAGATGTCGTTTACCCAAACAACCCGCTGGAAATATTATACCTGTTGTTCGTATTAATTTCTAGCTTCAACACAAATTCCAAAAATGACACTCTGGCTATTCAATTTAAAATTGTTTGTTTCCTGAATATATAAAGTGTTCATTAATTGGATCTTCTGTTTGCAAAGAAAATCGCTCATAAAAGAAGCGTTCTTTTAACCGGAGTATGCGCATGCGTGAAGATATTGTTTTCTCCTTCTAAAATGGATGCGCTCATAAACAAGGAATAGAGTTCAAAAAATGAAACTGGCATGGGCGCATGCGTAATGGAATAGTATTCCACTCTTCTTAATGTGAATTGTTCAAACTGGAAAGAAGAAATTCCTCAGTTCCGGACACTAATCCTTGAAGAGGCAGCCCAGTGATGATCACGCGCCAGGTTAGAATGTTAGTAAATAAAACATAACGCCTCGGAGTTGCGTGGCTACCACACTGTCACTTGCGCAGACAGTGTAAGATTTCTAACGCTAGTCCGACGTTAAGAAAACCACTGTTACCGTAAAATGGAACAATACTTAATAATCTTTTATACGGCCGAAAAAACACACAACGCTAAAATGATAAACAGACCTCCAAACTCCAACTTGCCAGGTGCAAAAAATGTGACGCAGTTCAATAAATTTAAATACAGTTCTAAAAGTTCCAAAATAAATTCTTGAAAGAACGAAATGAACTACTAATTAAACAAAAACTAAGAAAACAGGAACAGGTTAATTAATGGTATTGATATTTAACTCCTGCTTGAATATCACAAAGTTCCGTAAAATATAAATAATTCACTTAGCTTGCTTCTTTCTTTCACTGGAACGTTTTCTAAGTTTCTTCTTAATTCTCCAACACTTTCCTCATCCAAATAAACAATTTTAGGCACAAGGGCCTAACTAAAGTTTTCTAAATCTTAAGAGCTTCAAACATAAGACCTTCCAGCTGGGCTTCTGACAATGAAAGGCGGTTTAGAATGTTCCAACAATGCCTTTCTTTTACTTCTGACCAATCACTGATCCTTTTGGAAGTCTCCATTTTGGCTTGGGAAGCTCTCCACACTCTGCACAGAAAGTTAAGGCCCAAACCATACTTTATGTTAATCATATCCTCATTCCACCACATTCAACCAAATCCCACGAAACCTGACAGTACCCCCCCTTTAATGCCCTGTCCCAGGGCCAACTTTAGAAGGATACTTTCTATGAAATTTTGTGACTAATTGTGGTGCATGCACATTCACATCATCCTCCCACGTACGTTCCTCAGGTCCGAAACCTTCCCAGTCTATTAAATATTGTAGTTTCCCTCTTAACCTCCTGGAGTCTACAATTCTTTTCACCACAAACTCTTCAGATGAATTCTCTAACTGAACTGGTGAAGGTGGATGTACAACTCTAGTCCCCTGAATCACAGGTTTTAATAGACTAATGTGAAAGGTTGGATGTATTTTCAAGGAAGTAGGTAGTTTTAACCGTACTGACACTGGATTGATCACCTTTTCTACTTTAAATGGACCTACAAAACGTGGAGTAAATTTGTTTTTGCCCTTAATTCTTAAATGTCTCGTCGAAGCCAAACCAAGTCACCAACCTTATATTTAGGACCCAACCTCCTTTTTGATCTGCAAATCTTTTGTACTTCTGTTTACTATCGAAACATACTCTTTTAGCTCTTTCCAAATTCTTTCTCATAGTTTTTAATCGAACCTCAACTCCAGGATTCTCAGACTCTTCAGTAATTTTAAAACTTAAAAACCGTGGGTGAAAACCTCTTCCAAGATGAAACGGAGACATGTTAGTTGAATCTTTAGCACAATTATTATAAGCAAATTCGGCAAGCCAAATCAAATCCACCCATTCTTCCCCTGCCTGTAGATAACACCTCAAATACTTCTCCAGTTCTTGATTTACCCTTTCTACTTGTCCATTGGTCTCGGGATGGTAACCTGATGATAAACTGACTTCCACACCCAAATCCTTACAAAAAACCCTCCAAAATCTAGAAATAAATTGAGGACCTCTATCTGAGATAATTTGATTAGGAAGACCATGCAGTCTAACTATTTCTCGCAAAAAGACTTTGGCCAAACTGTCTGCAGTAACCTCTCCCTCCATTGGAACAAAATGAGCCTCTTTTGACAAGAGGTCCACAACAACTAGAATAGATGTACAACCCTTGTCACAAGGAAGATCTGTAATGAAGTCCAGGGAGATTGTATGCCAAGGACGAGGTGGAATAGGCAACGGCTCCAACAACCCGACTGGTTTTCCAGTTTGATTCTTCATTTGAGCGCAAATAGCACAGGTTTTTACAAAATTTAAGATGTCCTGACGCATTTCTTCCCACCAGAAGCTCCTCCTGACCAATTCTAGCGTCTTTCTAAAACCTGGATGTCCGGACAGCATAGATTCATGACAGTCTCTTATTACTCTCTCTCTCAATTCCAAAATAGGTAAGTAAAGTTTATTTTCAAAAAACGGCAATCCTTTCTCAATTTTTCGAACCGGATCCTTTCGAACCCATTCCTCCATTTGTGCAATTGACATGGACTTTTGAACTTCTTCCTCAACATCCTCAATTTTTTGTATTCCGGCAGAAATAAAACAGCATGGATCGATAATGGATATCATCTCCTTCTCTGATTCCATCTCACTTCCAGGAAATTGACGCAATAAAGCATCAGCCTTTCCATTAAGCCTACCTGGCTTAAATGTCACTACAAAATCGTAATCAGCAAAGAACAATGACCATCTTAACTGCCTTGGTGTGAGAGTCTTGGCTGATTTAAAAAAAAGCAATTTCTATGGTCTGTTAACACAGTCACTGTATGTCTTGCTCCTTTTAAAAAATGCCTCCACTCTTCAAAAGCCTACTTGATTGCCAATAATTCTCGATCTGAGATCGTATAATTTTGTTCTGCCATAGAAAATATTTTAGAATAGTAAGCCACTGGATGAAGTTGTCCTGTCTCTCGATGTCTCTGAGAAAGAACAGCCCCCATGGCAAGATTCGATGCATTCGCTTCTACATAAAAAGGCTGAGATGGGCCTGGATGAATTAAAATAGGGGCCGAACTGAACCTTTTCTTTAATTCTTGAAATGCCTCCTCTGCCTCTGTCGACCACACAAATTTGGCACCTTTCTTTAAGAGTTTTGTTATGGGAGTAATCAATCGAGAAAATCCTTCAATAAACCTTCTGTAAAAATTTGCAAAACCTAAAAAGCTTTGAATTTCTTTTACTTTCGTTGGTATTGGCCAATCCGTGATGGCTTGAACTTTGTTCGGATTCATCTCCAACCCCTTGGGAGAAACAATGTATCCTAAAAATTCCACAGAATTAGTATGAAACTGGGATTTTTCTAATTTAGCAAACAAATGATTCTCTCTGAGTCTTTGTAGAACCTTTCCCACATGAATTTTATGAGACTCTAAATCCTGAGAATAAATCAAAATATCATCAATATATACTACTACGAATATATCTAAAAAATCTCTTAAAATTTCATCCATAAAGAATTGAAAGGCAGCTGGTGCATTGCATAACCCGAAAGGCATCACCAAGTACTCATAAAGCCCAAATCGGGTTTTGAATGCCGTTTTCCACTCATCACCCTCCTGGACTCTCACCAGATGATAGGCACCACGTAAATCTAATTTGGAAAAAATTGTGGCTCCCTGGACCTGATTCAAGATTTCCGAAATTAGAGGGAGAGGATACTTGTTTTTGATTGTAATCCTATTCACAGCTCTATAATCAATGCATGTTCTGAGAGACCCATCTGGCTTTGGTACAAAAAATAATGGAGATGCGGCTGGAGATTGAGAATGACGAATAAAACCCTTAGCCAAATTTTCTGTGAGGTACTCTTTAAGATAATCATTCTCCTTTTCCGTTAATGCATACACTCGACTACTTGGTAAAACCGCCCCGGGCTCCAGATCAATTTTACAGTCAAAACTCCTATGTGGAGGTAATTCTCCTGCCTCCTTTTCATCAAAAACCTCCTTGTACCCTTGATAACACTCCGGAAGATGTCCTAACACCGCTCCTATATTATGTCCTGTAATACCTGCGTCAGTCAGAAAAGAGGAAACCAAACCTTGTGTTTCTTCCCTGCCAGGATTACCTTTCAAAAGGCAGTTTTCTAAACAGAAACTAGACTGTAATTCTACCACTCGCCTACTCCAATCAATTTGAGGATTATGCAAGGTTAGCCATGGCATGCCTAAAATTATTTTCAGAATTGGTGTATCAATTAAATCAAATAAGATTTCTTCTCTATGACCTCCAAGTAATTCCATAACCAAGACACCAGTTTCATGAGTTATAGGACCTGATGAAAGAGAAGTTCCATCTACAGCCCGAACCTGTTCCACAACTTCCTTCCTCACAAGTGGTATTCCCAAGGCCTTAGCTACTCCCCAATCCATAAAGTTCCCGATGGCTCCTGAATCAATCACTACCGGTCCATACCCTTTCCTTTCCTCCTTCAAATACAAGGATACATTTACAGTTATGTGTGGAACCGCTGACTGAACTGTATTTGCAATTTGCTGTCCTTTTCCTCCGGCTGATGAAAATTTTTTGGGTGTAAAGGGACAATTTCCTAAAAAGTGACCGCTCCTACCACAATATAAACACAAATTATTCTCACGCCTCCTAGTCTTTTCCTCTTTTGATAAAGGACCTTTTATTCTAATTTGTTGATCATTTACCCTTGGTTTCACTTCTTTACTACCCACCTCAAGCCTTGAACGATCTCCTCTAAGGACTGACCCCACCTCCCCCTGAGTACAACGACGCCTTTCTGCTTTCCTTTCACTTATACGATAGTCCAACTGAACTACTAAATCAATCAATTCCTCACAAGAAGAAGGGCATTGAACTACACTGGACAAGGCATCCTTCAACTCCTCCTTGAGGCCTCGATAAAAAAGAGAAGACCTCTTCTCTGCTGGCCACTGGGATTCCAAAACCAAAGACCTGAACTGTGTGATATATGTGACCAAATCTCTGTTTCCTTGACGCAAATCTAATAATTCCCCATCAACTTCTAAGGACATTTGTCTTTTATCAAACATTTTCTTAAATTCTTCCATAAAAAGAGAAACATTTTTTAAAGATAAACACTTCTGCCTGACCAATAAACTTGCCCAAGTAGAAGCCTCTCCTGATAAATAAGACATCATAAAAGTAACTCTGGAAGCATCAGAAGGAAATAGTTCGGGCCTACTAAGAAAGTGCAACTCACATTGGGTTACAAATGTCTGAAATTTACTTGAATCTCCATAGTAACGCTCTGGAGCTGCCAAAGGTACTGGCATAACTAATGCCCTAAAACCTCCTTCTGCCCCGTCACCTCTACCCACACCTCTCTCCTCACCAGCCCTTACCAATTCCGGGGGGAATTCTTCTCTCCCAATTCCCTGCGTCTGTGCCATCTTTTCACATAACTCATCTACTCGTTGTCCTAATTTTTTATTCTCTTGATATGCCACCTTTAATTCCTCCTGTAATTCCCTCACTAAAACACTTAACCCTTCCATTGAGAACTCGGGGTTCATGACAGCTTAGGAGGACTATTTTTTCTGGCCTTTCATACTGTCAGGCTTTATCAAATCTGATGTTGTCCCCGGAAGCTGCTGAACCCCCGCAGTCCCCTTTGGATGCTAACCTCTTAACTGGTATCAAACAGTTCAGTTGAGAGCACCCCCAAGGGAAAGGGGGAAAATGGGACAAAATAATAAACTTCAGGTTTTGCTCAGCTTCTTTATCTGTCAACCTGTTGGTAAAAATAACAACACATTCACTTTAGTCACTAACCTTTGAATTCCTTGGCTCTGACTTCTCTTTATCAATTTAAGTAAATAAACACGCCACCATACCTGATTATCCTCTGTGAATAACGTAGAGGACGTGTGTGAATTCTACTGAAGAAAACAGAAAAATAGAGTCTCAGATGCTCTTACTAATTTCTTCAATTCGGTATTGAAAAACTGCTAATCTCTCTCAGTTTTATGAGTTAATCTTCTAGCAGTTTAGATGTCGTTTACCCAAACAACCCGCTGGAAATATTATACCTGTTGTTCGTATTAATTTCTAGCTTCAACACAAATTCCAAAAATGACACTCTGGCTATTCAATTTAAAATTGTTTGTTTCCTGAATATATAAAGTGTTCATTAATTGGATCTTCTGTTTGCAAAGAAAATCGCTCATAAAAGAAGCGTTCTTTTAACCAGAGTATGCGCATGCGTGAAGATATTGTTTTCTCCTTCTAAAATGGATGCGCTCATAAACAAGGAATAGAGTTCAAAAAATGAAACTGGCATGGGCGCATGCGTAATGGAATAGTATTCCACTCTTCTTAATGTGAATTGTTCAAACTGGAAAGAAGAAATTCCTCAGTTCCAGACACTAATCCTTGAAGAGGCAGCCCAGTGATGATCACGCGCCAGGTTAGAATGTTAGTAAATAAAACATAACGCCTCGGAGTCGCGTGGCTACCACACTGTCACTTGCGCAGACAGTGTAAGATTTCTAACGCTAGTCCGACGTTAAGAAAAGCACTGTTACCGTAAAATGGAACAATACTTAATAATCTTTTATACGGCCGAAAAAACACACAACGCTAAAATGATAAACAGACCTCCAAACTCCAACTTGCCAGGTGCAAAAAATGTGACGCAGTTCAATAAATTTAAATACAGTTCTAGAAGTTCCAAAATAAATTCTTGAAAGAACGAAATGAACTACTAATTAAACAAAAACTAAGAAAACAGGAACAGGTTAATTAATGGTATTGATATTTAACTCCTGCTTGAATATCACAAAGTTCCGTAAAATATAAAGAATTCACTTAGCTTGCTTCTTTCTTTCACTGGAACGTTTTCTAAGTTTCTTCTTAATTCTCCAACACTTTCCTGATCCAAATAAACAATTTTAGGCACAAGGGCCTAACTAAAGTTTTCTAAATCTTAAGAGCTTCAAACATAAGACCTTCCAGCTGGGCTTCTGACAATGAAAGGCGGTTTAGAATGTTCCAACAATGCCTTTCTTTTACTTCTGACCAATCACTGATCCTTTTGGAAGTCTCCATTTTGGCTTGGGAAGCTCTCCACACTCTGCACAGAAAGTTAAGGCCCACACCATACTTTATGTTAATCATATCCTCATTCCACCACATTCAACCAAATCCCACGAAACCTGACAGTGAGGACCTGGGTGCAGGGGGACATTAGTGGGGGCCTGGTGGAGGGTGACCCTGGATGCTGGGGGATGGGGTGCAGGGGGCCATGAGTGGGGGCCTGGTGGAGGGTGCCCCTGGATGCTGGGGGGTGGGGGTGCAGGGGGCCATGAGTGGGGACCTGGTGGAGGGTGCCCCTGGATGCTGGGGGTCGGGGGTGCAGGGGGCCATGAGTGGGGGCCTGGTGGAGGGTGCCCCTGGATGCTGGGGGGTGGGAGTGCAGGGGGACATGAGTGGGGGCCTGGTGGAGGGTGCCCCTGGATGCTGGGGGGTGGGGGTGATGGGAGACATGAGTGGGGGCCTGGTGGAGGGTGCCCCTGGATGCTGGGGGGTGGGGGTGGTGGGAGACATGAGTGGGGGCCTGGTGGAGGCTGCCCCTGCACTGCTGGGGGGTGGGGGTGATAGGGGACATGAGAGGGGGCCTGGTGGTGCTGCCCCTGCACTGCTAGGGGGTGGGGTGGTGGTAGACATGAGTGGGGGCCTGGTGGAGGCTGCCCCTGGATGCTGGGGGTCGGGGGTGCAGGGGGCCATGAGTGGGGGCCTGGTGGAGGGTGCCCCTGGATGCTGGGGGGTGGGAGTACAGGGGGACATGAGTGGGGGCCTGGTGGAGGGTGCCCCTGGATGCTGGGGGGTGGGGGTGATGGGAGAGATGAGTGGGGGCCTGGTGGAGGGTGCCCCTGGATGCTGGGGGGTGGGGGTGGTGGGAGACATGAGTGGGGGCCTGGTGGAGGCTGCCCCTGCACTGCTGGGGGGTGGGGGTGATAGGGGACATGAGAGGGGGCCTGGTGGTGCTGCCCCTGCACTGCTAGGGGGTGGGGTGGTGGTAGACATGAGTGGGGGCCTGGTGGAGGCTGCCCCTGTGCTGCTGGGGGGTGGGGGTGATAGGGGACATGAGTGGGGGCCTGGTGGAGGGTGCCCCACAGTGCTGGTGGGTGGGGGTGCTGGGTGACATGTGCAGGTGTGCAGGGTAGTCCCCTGTGGTGTCGGCTGCCTGCAGGGGCCGTGGAGGGTGTACAGGGAATACCTGGGAGCACACAGCCAAATCGCTTGTAGAATTTCCCGCGTACCCCTGAAATACACGTACCCAGCCAAATCGCGTGTGGAAATTCCCGCGCACGTACCCGGCCAAATCGCGTGTGGGACTTCCCGCGCACCCCTGAAATCCACGTACCCTGCCAAATCGCGTGTGAAACTTCCCGCGCACCCCTGAGATCCACGTACCCAGCCAGGTCACGTGTGGAAATTCCCGTGCACGTACCCGGCCAAATCGCATGTGGAACTTCCCGCGCACCCCTGAAATCCACGTACCCTGCCAAATCACGTGTGAGACTTCCCGCACACCCCTGAGATCCACGTACCCAGCCAAATCGCGTGTGGAAATTCCCGCGCACGTACCCGGCCAAATCGCGTGTGGAACTTCCCGCCACCCCTGAAATCCACATACCCTGCCAAATCGCGTGTGAAACTTCCCGTGCACCCCGGAGATCCACGTACCCAGGCAAGTCGCGTGTGAAAATTCCCGCGCACGTACCCGGCCAAATTGCGTGTGGAACTTCCCGCGCACCCCTGAAATCCACGTACCCTGCCAAATCGCGTGTGAGACTTCCCGCGCACCCCTGAGATCCACGTACCCAGCCAAATCGCGTGTGGAAATTCCCGTGCACGTACCCGGCCAAATCGCGTGTGGATCTTCCCGCGCACCCCTGAAATCCACGTACCCTGCCAAATCACGTGTGAGACTTCCCGCGCACCCCTGAGATCCACGTACCCAGCCAAATCGCGTGTGGAACTTCCTGCGCACCCCTGAAATCCACGTGCCCTGCCAAATCGCGTGTGAAACTTCCCACGCACCCCTGAGATCCACGTACCCAGCCAAGTCGCATGTGGAAATTCCCGAGCACGTACACGGCCAAATTGCGTGTCGAACTTCCCGCGCACCCCTGAAATCCACGTACCCTGCCAAATCGCGTGTGAGACTTCCCGCGCATCCCTGAGATCCACGTACCCAGCCAAATCGCGTGTGGAAATTCCCACGCACGTACCCGGCCAAATCGCGTGTGGAACTTCCCGCGCACCCCTGAAATCCACGTACCCTGCCAAATCGCGTGTGAAACTTCCTGCGCACCCCTGAATACACACACACGTTATTTTTCAGTCAGCGGGTGTCCGTGTTTGTGGGTACCCCTTTGCACGTCATTTTTCCTGGAGGGCCACAGTATAGGACATTCATCATAGCTGTATATAGGTGCTATTTGTTGGCGCACCTTTTGGCGCACATTTATTACAGGTGCAGAGACGCTATCGCCTGCTTTCTTGTGGCGGTCGTGTTTGTGCCTGTGCGCTGGTTTGACCGTGCGCTTTTTTGCCCTATTCGATTCCATGAATACGTGTTGTAGGCGAGCGTGTGGGCGTTCCGCGCACTTGCACCCTGTACTTCCCCCGTGACGCCCACATTTTGGCAAGTTGTTCCCCATTCCGAGTGTTACGCCCCGTGTTACGCCTACTTTTGTTGTGTGCGCCGCGCTATGTGCGATTTTCGCTGTGGCCTGTGCGATTTTCACTGTCACCTGGCGCACGCCGTTAGATGGCCTGTGCGCCAACGTGCGCCGCGCACTTTTTTAGCGCACATCCAATGGTTTTCTCGCGCACGGCCTTCCATGAATCGATGTGCGCTGCTTTTCGTGGGATTTTCGCACTTGCACTGCGATTTTCGCTATTCCACTGCGAATCACACGTTTTTGGCCACTTGCGCCGCGCTAATTATTCCATGAATCGGCCTGTTAATGTGCATAATTTACTTTCATACTGTAAATGAAGTATATATTCATGATTATGTCTAAATTGAAGATCACTTGAAAACATGTGACTTGACCTGTATTAAGATATGTGTACTGCTCTATTATCTAATCATCCTCCATCAACCGTGGGGAACAATTGGGCAACACTTCTTTCTTATAAGGGCCTCATTCAGACTTTGGTGGTATTTCCTTTTCAAATGCCTCCAAACTTTATTACAATAAATGCATGCAATAAGCATGAGGCAATAGGAAGTGACTGCATGATTCAGGGTCATGCTTCCTGTTCAGTTATTCCCTGTACTACCAACCTCAATTCCAATCACCGCAAGCAGCAAGCATGTGGTAAAGGGAAGGGTCTGCGTAAAGGGAAGGGTCTGCGAGTCATGAGAACCCTTCAGTTATTCCCCATATTGCAGTCTCATAGGATTCACTGGGAATCAGTAGTAAACGCATTAAACAATTACCAAATGCAGTAATTACTGCATGTGGTCATGATTTTCCATTGAGGACATTTTCTCCACACAAAACCAGGTGGAATTATTTTGTTTCATTTTGAAACTCTGAATTTGGCAGTGCAGTAAAAGTGACAGTAATCTCATTACTCTCACATTTTTACTGCACTGACAAATTCGAAATGAGGTCCTTAGTATTTATCCGATATAATTAGTAATATGCATTCTGCTTGTTTCGTTTGGCATAATTCTATAGAATCACCAACATCCTCGTTAGCATGTAAAGGGTAGATTGTATATTCTTAATCCATCTTTTCTCCACTTTCTAGTCGAATTTATTTTAAACTGTCCCTCTCTTTCATTAATATCTTGAAGGTTTGAATCAATGTGTTCCTCAGTATTTACATCTTGGTAATGCTTAATGTTAGTTTTAACCCAAGTTAAACATTGGTGGACTATATGCAAACTAGCAAGTTAGGGCCAGACTGTTTCACTTTTTGTTGGTACACCAATTATTAAAACTAACAATGTGTTTTCAATAACAATGTGTTTTCAAATGAACGATTAACTCCTAAAGCTTATACATTTTCATGTATGTTTAAAGGTAAATATATCTCTTTGGTTTTTAAAACCTTTGTTCATTCATTAGCTGGTCTTTCTTGTCCCAGACTTGGTTGGTAACCCCTACAATAGTTTGGAAAGGACATTTAAGTTTTGTGATAATAGTTTCATATAAGTTTAAATTCTATAATATTTTGCAAATGGGTTGTGTTTTGCAATTCGACACACTGATTGTTTATTTTTGTCTAATTGATTACATAAATACTGACAGCACCTTAGGGTTTCCTCTTCTGGGATGAATTCTGTAGAAATAAATACAGAAATCCAAGCCACATTTTGTTGTTTGTGTCACTGGTCTTTTCATCTACATAAATATGTTTCCCGACATTTGGTATTGTATGTATCTGCACAGTTCACATGCATGCAGTGGATATCGATTACCTTCTAAGATATAACGATCTGTTTGTTTCACATATTTTGAACATGCTTGGGTATTAGATATACTTGTGAAGGTTCAACTTCATTTGTGTTTTGCAAACATTCTACTCCAAACTATCGGTCCTGTATATTGTCACAGACTTCTTTAATTTTTTCTACAATTTAATTTTCCATTGTTTGTTGTTAACTCTATAATGTAATTAGGCAGGATTGTTTTAGTTATGCAAATTTCCTATATTAAATCTCTAATAGCAGTATTGTGTACACCTGATGAAATGTATCATTACAATGGTTTCCAGAAGAACAGGATATATGATGTCCTCATAATCCTGTGTATTGTCTCATATAGTATAAATCCAGTTGTATAAAAATGTATATTTCACCTCTGTTTTTATGTTTTCAGTATTTATCAAGCATTATTTAAATGATGAAAATGTAATTGTTTTACTATTTTACTTATTATGTTAGAATTTACTACAGTGTCTTCATTTGTAGGGTTTCTTCATCTTTGCCTTCAAAATGTTTGCTTCTATGGTAAAAGCAGGTGTTACAAAAGTATATGTTTCTTCTGCATACCATTTAGAAGAGGAAGTATGTATCAATTTTCCCAACATATTTTCTTTAAAATTTTTAGGTTTCTAGAATCAACATTGTTAAGGAACTTTACAGTTCTCTGTGCATTTATAGTGCATTGAAATAAATTAGTTTGATAAAGACTCATATATTAGTAAAAACAATTTTATATTCAAATTTTCCACAATTTTTTCTATACGTGTTTACTTGTATTTTGATTTGATTGCAACCAAAAGTATGTTCAGCAACAGTGTATTTGGGACATTCACAAGTTACATTCACAAGTTACATTTACAACAATAATATTCAACAACTTTCTTACCACTTCAAGGTGAATATAAATATTTATGTATTTCATACACATGCATTTGGGCATATCTAAATGTGTTAACATTTTACACTTTATATGTCAACTTGTAATAATATCACTGTAACATATAACTTTTTGCTAGTGATCATTTGAATTTTTAATATGTAAATGCAGATTAATAGCCATTGTACAAAATCAGTGTGTATACAACACATTTAACTATGTACCTTACGTCCTACATGTTATGTACTATAATAATCCAAATGGCAAAAGTTTTTTCCTATACATTTTCAATTTATATGTATGCAATACATACATATGTATACAGATTTACACTGCATATATGGGTAATTGTGTGAGTGTGTAAACATGTGTTACACCACTTACATATGTATGCATAATTCAGTATATAAATGTACGCATGTGGTAGTTATACAAACATATTTTTTTCATTTAAATAATTGTGATGTTACTTCGAATAGGGAAACCTTCAATTATATTAACTGACTCTTATGGTATACTAGGATTTTTTTTAATGAGCACTTATGCATAAAAGTAATTCATTAATATTGAATGTACAAATTATAAAAGTATTTACTAATAATAATACACTTCCCCTTTCTGTAATTTATATTTTTAAAATAAGTGTACTCTTTCTCATTGCAAAATAGTACCCTTCCCAAATGAAATGCTGTATTTTATGGTCCACCTTTGTACCAAAATATAAATTGCTGTATCTGAAGATTTTACTGCACTGTGAGTGTCAGAGAAAGATGAAAAGAAAACACTGTCTACAGTGTGTGAGGAACCGGAGGGTGTCCTCACTACTTTTACCCCTGGATCCTCCTCGCCGGTGGCCAGGGAAAGGCCATCGCTTTTGGATACCGACCCTGGGGGTGGATATGCAAGGGAGGATCATCTGGGTGGAGGGAACTTGGGAGTGGGGAGAGAGCATCCTTAGGTGAGACATGGTATCCCTTTCCCTTTTCACAATTAACCCTCTATCCCTAAAGCCTTTAAAGGATATTGGCAGCCCTTTCCCGTTTCTTCCTTCCAAACTGTCCCCCAGAATAACCACCTTAGTACAGGGATGAGGAAGAGAGCAACTAGGAGGACAAATTCTCATTTGATTGATACACACATTTCAAAGACAAAAATGAGGTTTATATGCTCCTTTTATTAAATCTCCACTCTGGTAGTGAGACAAAGAAGAGGGCTATGGAGGCAGACCATTAGATCAAACAGGCATGTCCGCCTAATGGAGTTCTCCATAGTCAGGCAATTGAACTAAATGACCCACACCTAGGGTCACTTAATACACCTAATGGATATATAAATGCCAGCCACATTGAGAGGAGGGGAGGGGAATGGCTGGAGAGATGGAAGCTGGAGACACAGGTCCGTGAGCCGTGGTGGGCAGGAGAAAGAGACGCCAAGGCCGTGGTCTGCTGTGAGAGGGTCTGAGGTCCTGCTATCATCCTTAACAGGTTTACGTTGCAGGAGCTGTGGAACTCCCATTGACCCAAGCCACAGGAAACCAGTAGAGCGAGTGGTGCTCTCCATTGATGCCGCAAGAGAGAGACATTGTTTGGGGATGCCAGAAAGCTGAAGGAGTGTTGAGAAGCCTGTCTTGATGAACACCAAGCAGAAGGAAGCTGCTGTGTGTGACTGGTGAGTGTAAAACAAGGAAACAGTCATACTGGGGCACTCTGGTAACTCATAACAGAGTTCTTTTTGAATGATAAACAAACTGAAATTAATGGAAAGTACTTTTGAATACCTAAATAAGAACTTTCTGAATACTGAGTTAACTGAAAGTTATTGAAAGCACTTGTTAATGCAACACAGAGTAAAACAGCAATTTGAATACTCATGAATGGAGTGTAAGCTAAGTATTACATGTGGCAGATACCACAGAATGTATTGTATGAAACAAGAATTGGCAAAGTCAAAAGAATACCAAGAAGGGTGTGAAAATTAGACACCCAGTATTGGCCCAAAGCGTAAAGGGGCCCAGGAATTGAAGGATAAGAGGAAACCTGTGTTGGCAAGAGCCAGAGGAATACAGCAAAGTGTAACAAAGTGTATGGTGGCTAGGCAAGTCATGGTACAGTGTGTGAAGAGTGTGACACTGGGGAATGAACTAAACATCACTGTCAGATGGAAGCCGTGGCTAATAGTTGATGGAAGCAGTAAGAATGGATATTGGTTGCGTGACCTGTGATGGGTGGACCATGTGGTCTGATAACTGCACCTAGACTGAGTGCCCTGCATGGAAAAAGCCAATTGAAATATGCATAAAGAACCTTGTGTTTTGCAACAGCCTTATATGTGAATTTGAAGTTAAGTAACAGAACTGCCTATGTGAACAGATACAAAGTACTGATATTGAAGGAGCAGGGAAGTGTCCCAAGGAACTGTGTTGTTTTTTGAAAGCTGGAAGACTTGAACTCCTGGGGAAGGGAACCTTGAGCTGTCAAGTGTCCCAAGGAACTGTGTTGTTTGTGGAAGATTTGAACTCTTGGGGAAGGATACCCCGATATGTATTTAACTGTTTTGAACTAGGGAAGGAGAAGCTGATCATAAACTGAGAGCTGGAAGAAGCTCTGAACTTTCTTTTGAATATTATTCATTTTGATGCTGACATCGCAACACATTGTTTACAGTTAGTTGTGAGGGCAAGTATAGGTTTTGGACACAGACAGAGTTTAGATTTGGAATTCCTGACACAGACTATTCTTAGGTGTCTTTAGGTAGGGAAATCCCACCTTAGCATAGGGCAAGTTAGGCCTTACTCCATCCTGCATTGTATGTTAAATAAAACTTTTTGCGAACACAATTTAATCTGTTGTCTGTGTCTACTCCATGATGCCTTCACAAGTGTTAAACATTTTTTTTAAATATTCTTAACGAATGGTAATGGTTGTTTTAAATCTTTATGTTATCATACTTTCTATTGGGCAAACATGTACTTTGTTGCATAGTGTAACATTTTAAAGTGGTAGTGTGCTGCATTCATATTTATTCTGATTGTTTTGTGAAGGAAGCAGGCTGCATCATGGCACATGGCTAAACACTGACAAATATTTGGCATGGGGAAATTCTGATATATATGGGTAAGCCACCATTTTCATTGATGTGACAATGTATTGTGCAGCACTGTGGATCCAGGCACTTGGTGTAGAGAAGTGCTCTATCACAGCTTTAATTAAGCAATGTAACCTGAACTGGGGGGCATTACCATTCAGATAATGGCCATGGGCATGAGTTAGAAGCCAGAGTGAAGCGAGCGCTTTAACATTAGCACAGGGGAATTACCTGACTGAACATGTCCCCTTGCGTGGGTTATATTGCCATTACTGCCCCAGCACGTTGTATCAGGGTACTAATTTGTTTTCTTCTCAAGTTGAGAAACTGTGTGTTTTCTGATTCTCAACTTGAGAAAAACTACAAAACAAGATGGCCACCGTGGATCAGAAGGGAACTATATGAGGTCCTGTCTCCCTTTCCATGGTGCCCATTTCCAGGAAGGAGATGCACCGGGAACACTGAGTCATCCCGACACCAGAAAAGGATAGAAGAGCACAAGGTAAGTGGGGATGCTGTGGGTGCAGGTTGGGGTGTTGAAATTGGGGTTGGAGGGTGGGGTACGTGAGGATAGGGGGAGGGGGCGCACTTACCTGATTCACAGCAAGGGAAGATGGTGGCCTCCAGCTCTGTGGAGGATCGTAGCAGGGGTTTTACTGTGTGGTAAAGCCCCCATTCTGAGCCTCCTGATTGGCTGGGAGGCTGCCTCCCCCCTCACTGGGTACAAATGTGCAGCATTGTGCAGTTAGACACAACCAGTTGATGAAAGAGGTTGTTGTACGGTTTGCAGGTAATTGGTGGAGCTATGCAATCTTGCA
This sequence comes from Ambystoma mexicanum, assembly GCF_040938575.1. Taxonomy (NCBI): domain Eukaryota; kingdom Metazoa; phylum Chordata; class Amphibia; order Caudata; family Ambystomatidae; genus Ambystoma; species Ambystoma mexicanum. The sequence continues at coordinate 1,437,699,372 of NC_090929.1, read as the reverse complement.
CTAGAACATGCCTACAGCAATCAAGAAGCACACATGGTTGATAGGTGGCGCTATGCAGTCTTGCACAAGTAATGTATCATCAGACAAGCCACCTTGTGGTACTTTTATCCAGGTGAAAGACAGGGCTATACCACTATGCTTCTTTAACTTGAATCAGCCGAGTTAGTCCCCTACTGAAGGCCTGTGATACATTTAATTGTGCACTTAGGCACCAACATTGGATATAGGGGAACACACTATTATAAGCTAATAGGTGACCCTGTGCAGTCTGTCATAAATATTGGGAGAATAGCCAAACTAAACTTATACCTCTGTTCCATTTGACACTGTGAAACATTAGGTTGAGAATCTGCTTCCTTATTTATCAGACTTTTGCACAACCCTAGTAGCAGTTTACATTAGTTAACCAGCTGTAGAATTTGCATTGCAGTATACAAGAGGTTTGAAAGCACTGACTCATGTGTTCCTTAATATGTATTTGCTAATGCACTCAAAATTCTCTGTCTATGGGTCTCTAGCTTCGTGCTGGAGGTAAATCCTCCACCCCAGTGCCAATCTCATAGTTTGGGCAGTGCAGGAAAGTGTCGAGAATTCTATAGTAACGGGATTACCAGTGCATTCCTGCCCATTTTGTCCGCACCATCAACCTCAAAATGAGGACCCCTGTTTGTTTGTTTGCTTCTTTCTTTATTTGTAACGCGTGCCAGACCCGGAGGTATCAGGGCACGAAGACAAGGATATTTTAGGCTTACATAGTTTCATAATATAGTACAGGAATTTACAAAATTACATATTGCATATTACAGTGATAAGCAATCAAGTTATATTACAGTGAATAGCATAGTTGGCAGATTGCATAATTAAAGAGTATGGCAGTGTTGACAATTTACCAATTAAAATAGAATACAGTGATATCTACAGGAACTGGTAAGTAACGATGGTCTGTTAAGGTAAAGGAGAAGGGTCATATGTGGTTAGTGAGGTGGGAGGGGTTAGAAGGCCTTCTCACTCTGGTCAGGGTTTAGAGGTTATTTGATTTAAACCAGTTGATAATGTTGAGTCTGAAATGTCGGTATGTTTGGTTTTCCCTCAGGTGCGGGGGCAGGGAGTTCCACAGTTGGGCAGCTTTGACAGGGAAACATGTGCTACTTTTCAAACATCCGTCAGGGTAATTAAGTGGTTCTGCACATACAATACTTAGTACATATTTATCGAGGAACTTTTTGGTGATATCCTTGGGGTTGTACCTTCGCGACTAATAGTTTTTGCAGATCTGTTTGAGTATTTTGATTTTTATAGTTTCAGATTTGGTTATCCTTCTGTGAGTCACATAGGTGTATGCACTCATGGAGACCATGAGCCCCTCCACTCAGTTAGTAAAGTAGGAAAAAATATTGTGTGCTTACACCTTTTTCTGCGCCAATAGTTTGTTTTCTCCCGTGCACTGTTCTCAATTTATATAAATAAAGTTTCCAATCCAAACTGTGTATATAATATTTTTGATTTATTGGTTTGTCATTATGCCATCTGGATGACACGCGTTTCGGCATTATGCTCTGCCTTTTTCAAATGCGGGCATTTCTCTGTTATCACAATCCACATTTATCTGCTTCGTTGCAGTGCTGTTTCGTTATTGGGGTTGAATCCCACCTAAAAAAAGTCTGTTTCTTGCCTCACGCGTCGGATATCAGGGGCCGCCGCTCTGTGGTGGCGATTGTATTAATTGCCACAGAAAAGGGTGTAAGCACACAAAAAATGTTCCTACAATACTTAGTACACACGCATTTATATCATAGAACACACAATTTGGCTCCTTAAACACTTGTACATATTTTCACATGGCACTCTAGCAATGAAAGCTGCAAAGCAGGAGCAGCTAAAACATACACATTCTGTGAGGGCAAAGTGAATAAGTAAGATCCAGGGGATTTGCTACTGTCACATCCCATTTTAACCCAAACTGCACTATTTCTCAATGCCTTCAAGGCATATTTATAACGATGATACAAAGAATGGCAGTACTACAAACACAACTACACTCTTATTTACAAACTGTTTAATCTGTAATGCCAATTCTAAATAAATATTTGTTTCCATTTGGTATTTTGTCTTTCACTAATGACAGCGAGGCCATCATTGTAGGCCATCATTAAACTGTATGGTTATTGATGCCATCCTCACTCACACAGACGATGAGCAGCATTTACCTGTTTAGTTGAAGTTGGAAACCTGAGTGTAAAATATGGACAGGTGAATTTGCAAAGTCTAAAGAGCCCTGCTGTGTCATTCTCACTGATAACTTGACATCTGCTTATTTGCAGCAGATACGCATCCTTGCATTTAATGGCTTCAAGAGCCAATGTGAACTTTTGGGGTTTTTCCTTGTCTTTAAGGCTTGAGTTGATTTAAGAAATGCCTGCACGCACATTTACTTGCATTCTCTGCTCAGATAAGTGAGAGAGTCCTTGACTAGTCCCACAACTCTGAATCGAGTGGGGTAAGGCCCCCATCCTCTCTGGTTGCTACTCCCCACCTCAAATTCATTTGAGAATGTCAGGAAGGAAATATATGAACTGAAAATAGAGGGACTCTTAGTACATATAAAATGTTTGCTGTATTCAAATGAAATTCTCAATCGTGAGGTACTATACTTGCTGATCTATTCCCAAACACCCTTTAGCTGATAGGTGACCTTGAAGGTATAGTTGGTCAATAATGCTGTGCCGATTTAAAAAAAGAAGCTTTGGCAACGTCTCTTTGCAAAGCTAGACATATCGGGCTTTCCAATGCTTGTTTTGAGTGGTGCTATTAACATTAAAGTTGGGAGACATTTTAATGTGTCTTTGGCTCTGTATAGTTTACATTGCACCTGTAAACACAGAGGATCCTCCTATGATACCCCTTCTTACTTTTGGTTAAAATAATCTAATGTCTGTAGGGCCCATGAGGGAAGAAGAACCCTCCAACCTGCCCATACACATGTGAATGTAGGCAAGTTCTCCCACATCGATCGTATGCTAGAGTAGTCACCCCTGCCCTCAATTAAATGTATGCTTCATAGTGAAGACATCAGAACATTTGTATGAGGAATTAAATATGCAATATTCCCACTAGGGGCACCACTTCTGGCCAATCAGGTGGCTGGCAAGGCAGGCAGAAGCTGTCAGTGGCTGCCCACCAACTCCCGGCCTCCCAAGCACCTCCGTCAGGTGCCTGCCATTTTATCTCTGCCTGGTGTTCCACAGACCCCCTAGTCAGCCACCGGCTCAAGGAATTCTGCATTCACCACCGTACCAAACTTACATGCTTGCGCAGGGGCCTCTACTTCCTGGCTGCCCATGCACCCTCGCCATTGCTGTCATGGCAATAGATATGGGACTAACTCCCTTTTCTATTTCCTATGGTGGTGGCCATCTTGCTTTGTATTTCTTTTTAGGGAGATTGTCCATGTGCAATACTCATCGAGCCCATCTCCCAAAAGAAAATACTTTTAAAGTATTTTCACCATAGAGGGAGTATCAGGGTGTGATGGCTCATCATCCCTGCATTCGAGTGTGTGCATGACCGGTAATGGCTGTAAGCGCACACCAAGGCCTCGCTTTACTTGTGCCTCCCTTTGGCAGGTCATTACCTACTCTCTATGTCCCCAGGCATTAGGGTGATCACTATAAGAGTGCCTGGGGACCAACTCCGTTGGTGATGGTGCACGGTACAAATACCTTTAACATAAGACGCAGAGTATCATAAAAGTGTATGTTTAAGGACTGAGCTAGCGTCAGCCTCCTGAGCACGAGGAGCACATTTGATAAGTGCACATAGAAACAAAGAAGTAGAAACAAGGCGGCATCTACTAACTGGGTTTATAGTGACATTTTCGAATTACATAATGTCGAATGCAAAAATGTCGAAAAAAATGGCCGATTTTTTTTTTCCAAATGTCTTTTTCTTTTTATTTTCTGTTCGAAATGGGGGGGTTCCCCCCTACCCCCTTTTTGTATTTTTTAACCCTTTTTTTACGCACGAAAGCAACAAAAAAAACATGTAAATTAAAAAATGACACATTCATTAAAAAAATTCACCCAATTGTTTTGGACATTTTTGTCATTCGACATTATGGATTCGAAATATTAACTGGACACCTACTAACTGCATGCCCCTCATTAAAGTGTCAATATTTGAGAAGCTACAGTACATTTATAAGGAATTGGATCCATTTTTGGGTGACGATAATTGGAGGCATGTCTATGGTCATCACAGCGGTAGCCTTCCATGTTTGGTGGAAAGTGTTAAAACTAATTGAAGGATGAAAACTGAATGATTTTATTGTAATATCTGTGAACACGATTTTTTTTTAAGATGGTTTTACTTGTGGTGCTTAACGTTTAATGTATATAACCAGATGCACAATAAAGTTTAAAAAAATAAAAAATAAAATAATCGCACCTTTTACTGTACTGGTGAGCATCCTGTATTGGACCGTCGTCATGCCAAGTTATCCAGTCGCCAATGTGTGTCTTGCCCATGCATAACTTCCACTAGAGGGTGCTTCTCCCTTCCACCAGTAAGATACCATCTGTGTGGTTTGCCTGTTATATCCACTTGGTTGAGATTCTATTTATTTCTATAACAGCGCCTTCAAAGCACCTTGAAAGCGAGGCCTCGGAGTGCAAGGTGAATATGAGAGGCGTGCAATCCAATGCAGGCCAGGCGGCAGGTAATGTATTCCTGTCAACTCATATCTCGTGATTGCTGCAGTGAAATAAATGATGCGTCGAGCAAAGCTGAAACATTGGTATTCCGAGCAGGCGATGAAAGACAGCTCCTTTCATTGGCCCTGATCTTCCTCAACGGCTGAATGCTGCAATATGGAGAGCTCAAAGAATAGGACCTAATGGAGAATTGAAAACAAAATAGGCCCCTCAAAACAATGTCCATAACCTTCCTCCCTAGCACCTGCGTCAACACGCACTGACAAAGACTCGCCCTTGACAGTAAAAAAGCTTGTGTCGGCTGAGAAGGAATATTGATTTGCCTTGTGTATAGTCCTACAATGGCAAAGTCCGAACAGTATTGGTAACAGAATAGAGTACATTTTGGAGTCTCCCATACTTTACGCGCAGGGAACATGTTCCATTTTCACTTTGGTGTGCACAGGACCGTCTGCGTAATTTTCAACATTTGCACGCAGAGTGTAAAATGGTTCCCACCTGTACACCGCCCTTTTGCACTCCGACGTGCAAGTGAACTAAACATCACCTGTCATGTACACTTGGCAGACAGCGTTTACAATACGGACGCCTGCTTTTTGCTGGTGTAAAATGCATGCTGTCTTCACTGGAATACAAAGGATTTGTGCCAGCATGAAAATAAATACATGCCTGGGCAAATGCAGAGAGTATTTGAATGGTGGAGAGGAAGGGAGAGGCAGAATCGTAACTTAAAATCCTCCCCTGCTCTCCGCCATACAAATGAATGAAAATGAGGCGCACCGTTTATTGAATCCGGCAAAGTCGTGTGCAGGACTTTCACGCATTTAATTACCAGTATGCTGGGAGCAAAAGGATACCCAATGTGTTTGCAATGCAGGAGCAGAAGGGGTATATGTCTTGTCAACGTGTACCAATACTTTATAATTCTATAGATGTTAGTGATTTTCAAAGATATTCACAACCCTAACAGTGCAAGAGAAAAGAATCACAGACTGCCCAATTCTCCTGTTTCTTACAACTTTAGACCGATATTAGCTTATACTGGCAGACAATCGCGTTCACACAAAATCGATTAACCCAAGACCCTGGTGTTTTTTTACATACATAACTTTCACTTTTTTATTCATTATATAGACACTCCTGTGTGGAGGGTGTTTTTTTTCTAAAAACATATATCACAAAAAACATAATTTTTACATCCTTTGGTAAAACGGTATAGGAATAGTGGACATTAAGAATCCCACAGAGATTAGGAGAGGCAGAAAAGAATGACACTGAGGACAGCCCCAGGTTCTGTCTACAACAAGAACCTATATCAGTAGAGTGATCATATAGAAATATACTGTCTCAGATGGTGAGGGAATAAAACATCATTGTGGTTTCTTTCCTTTTTGCATATGGTTTCCCTGGTATTAGACGTTTGTGAATAAATTGAACATGTGTGATAATTGTCTTTGGCTAAAAAAATCTTTTGGTACAAGAGAAAGGAGGGTACTTTACACTAACCCATGATTGATGAAACGAGATGATGCACTTAAGAACGTAATGTTTTGTCTGATATATGTTTTTAGAAAAAAACACCCTCCACACAGGAGGTGTCTATGCAATGAATAAAAACTGATCGTTTTGTATGTAAAAAAAACACCAGGGTCTTGGGTTAACCGATTTTGTGTGAACGCCATTGTCAGCAAGTATAAGCTAATATCGGTCTAAAGCTGTAAGAAACAGGAGAAGGGGATAGTCTGTGATTCGTGTATACAATATTGTTGCTACCCTGTTACATCACGGACCCCCCAACAACAAAAGATTGAGGGTTTGAACTATTGTTTATATGAGTACAAGAGACAAGACAGGTAGAGGGAAAAAAGGTTGTCATTACAGGCCAAGCATATTTTTGGGAGGATTGCAATTGTAAATACTGTCACTGCTTGTGGTAATCTGAGGGGCACCACCATATTACAGCTTTATGTTCCTTATGCCCATAACAAACGGGGAGTCATTAAAATATAGCTGGAGGAATATCATTAAATCTGCATGAGTCAATACATGTTTAATCATTACAACCCTCATCTTGAGGATAGTAATGTAGGAAGTACAGTAATGAATAATACATATCTTTTTATAATGTGCAAATGGGTCACTATTGACCCATCGCTGCATAACTCGGTAAAGGTGGTGGGAAGGTGGGCATCAGAGACACCCACTGCTTCCCCCATTCCATCTACCCAGGTATAAAGGTATTTCCATGTCTTGAAAGGAAGTACTTGGACTTTCCTTCTATATAGGACATTCTCATCTGGCCATGAGGTGGGTTTCCACACTACTAAAGAATCATTGCTGAGGACCTTTCCTTTAATGAACTATCATTAGAAGACAGTACCTCAGCAACCACGTATGATTTTACAATAACATAGGGTGGCACCTGCATGGGTTGGAAGGGAGGAGAGGCAGCATCGATGCACACTCTCTTCTGGCCTCAGGGGCTGCCTTTTCATTTGATGCACTCACTGCTGTGGTCCTTTTGTTTAATGCATTTTTATTAAAGGAAAGGACCTAAGTGATACCACTTGCATCAGGAGTCAAGCCAAAGGTATGAGTTTCAAGAGGCAAGAACATTGCCAAAACACTGCAGATCCATCCACAAACGATATCATCCCAAACTGTTGCACCTCCTAGCATTACTTCTGGCTGACAAGTTTAACACTTTCAGAAGTGGGGCTCACCTGTCTTTTCTTTCACATGGATTTCTTAGATTCTTTACCCTTGGTGCTGGTCTCGTGGAGAAAGCGGCAAGCCTCCCCAGACGCCACCCTACCTGGAAGGAAGACAGTCAGGCAAGGTGACCCCTGAAAAGACTGCCAAAGGTTGCAGGAAATCCCTCTGAAAGGGGAAAAAACCTGCACGTGTGGTCCAGTAGATGGCAAGTTGAATGATGAAATATGTAGTTGGCAAATCAACGGACAAGATGGTTCCAAATGCGAGGTGAAGAGCAGTGGAACAAAGGAAACCAGGGCTGAAGAATCGGGAAGCAGAATGAAGGACACAGAGTCCTAATCGGTAGAAGGAGGAAACCAGGAGGACAGAAGGAATAGTAACATGGAGGGGAAAAAGGAGAGAGTTCATGAGTGCTGAGCAGGGTACCTGAATACTGAGCGTCGAGACGCATATTTCTCTCATGCTGTCTGCATAAGAGTCAGCGGTCTACTGGGGATCTGTCTAGAGACTAGACCACTCTGCACAGTTTCTATGGGAATAGGTGGACTCCATGTTAGGAGAAAAATGGCTTCCGTAAACCGAGAACAGTGCCTCCAAGCAGACCACAATGACCAGGGACGATAAAGCATGACACTGGCTCGCATTAGGTGGGTGGTTGACATCATCATTACAGATACATACATCCACATTGATGTTGTTTGCACACTGTTTACTCATTTATTTTATTTTCAAGTTATGTAGGCTGAAGAATGAATACTTTTTTGGCAGATGCCCACCCGATTTACCACAAGGTGACAATCAATGAACAGATAGAAGGCAATTACAGTAAAGCATAGTTAGATTGTGCTGAATACATTCTTATATTAATAAATTACCACCACCAGTAATTGTGGTGGCAGTAATTCCAGCAATCCCCCAAAGGGACGCCATGGAATGGTGATTTACCTGCGTTTACGCCACTTGGAATATGCTGGTAATTCCAGCATTCCCAGTGCTGGAAACGGTGTTACTATTTTGGTGGCATCGAGCTGGAATTACCGGCGGGATACCATCAGAACTGTAATGACCCGCAATGTCTTTAGCATCAGAGAGCTAATGCTCTCTTTGGCCTATCCTAATAATAATTGGAAGGCACCAATAGTTGGATCATAAAGTCACATTTAAATTCCACTGCCTGGAACACCCAAAGATCATCCCATTCTACTTTTCGTAGCTTGGTATATTCCCACTTTCAATCTCCATGACTACAAAGCATTCTGTTTGGTTATTTGAGAACATTGCTAGTAAATTAACTTGTCTTTATTTCTTTTTTTTATACACAATGAATAAATAAATTACTCGCTGGCTGAATAAAGGGAAGATGAATGCGAAGCCCTCTGCTACCCTTGCTGAAAGCATCCAAAGCAGTGATCCGTGATATCAGTATTAAAAACAGAAAACTCAGGCAGACTGTGAAGGATAACGACTCGTGACATGTTATCAGCCAAATCATGAACTGGGGGGAGACAAAATGTCTTCGCCATTGCAGACCACGGAATTTCTTAAGGCAGCAAGAAATGATCATGTAGAGTCTGAAGGGAGACATATGGGGGTTCGGTTTATTAGAGACTGAATTTTGATATGGATGCTTTACAAGAAATTCATATCTATCTGTCTCCAACTTCTAATGGCGTTACTGGTTACATACGTATCTCACAATTTCGGATTCAGTAAAATGATTTTTTAAAACTATTTAGTATGCTTGTTTGGCAAAACGGTTCAATATGAATATTACTTTCTCAAATCAACAATTTTTTGAGTGGTCTTAAATAACCTCGTTTCCCAATACTGATAAGTGTGACCTTCAGTACACCATTTTACATCACTAGTTTGAGACTGAGAAATGGGAACACCTTCAGCCAGACCTGACTTTTCAGCTAATAGCACTTTGCATTCTGGGAATTGTGGGTCCATGCCTATAATGGGACAAGCAAATATGCGGGCAGATTTACAAAATTCTTTTTAAATAGGAAAGTCCGATTGTAAAACTCTACGTAAATCAGGCCCTATATGTTCAAGTGTTGATGCTGACCCTCCTGACATTGCACCACGTAGCAGACAAAGCCTCCTTCCTTCCTCAATGGTAGTAGGTGGCACAAACAGGTATGGTGCTTTCAGCAATATTAGGGCAACGCTATGTATGACTGCTGCAAGGAGTTTGAGATGTACTGTACACAAAAGTGTCTGCATTTCAGCACCTCCCGCAGTGGCTGAGAAGTAAATCTTGTATAGTACTATGAAGTGGAATGTGTGATGCCGTAATCAATTAAAACATGTTTCGTTTTTTTCAAATAGTGTTCACTTCATCTAAAGGAGCAGTCATTTTTATAGCGAACATTAATGTAGCAGGTGCATTGGGAACATGAGGAGCGGGTTATGATAAAATGTTTGCAAGTGTGAGCATAACTTTGAGCGGTTTGTCGGTGGGGAGGTCCTGCTCTTGGATTACGACTTGAAAATCAGTGGACACACCCTCTCCTAGTGATTTCCCATAAAAACCTGCCCCCCGCACTCATGCGCTTGTGCTCACAGCAAGTGTGAGCATAGGTGTCGGTGGTTCGGCGAGCGGAGAGTAGTGTTCTGGAGCACAGTAAACAGTAAACAAATCAAACTTTGCTTTAATCCGGTCTGGGTAGTATTAAATCACAACATGAGTTCAAAAATAAATTCCGCCAAATCAAAGAAAACGCACCTCTTGCATTCATCACACAATACGCTTCTGAAGAATAAATATACACAAAACAACCAGCAGCTGTCTATTTGAACGGTCTGATTGTAAAGCTGTGTCACAAAACTTTGAGGGCGACTGCGGGATCTCCTTTGAGCCCCCGAGTGAAATAGGTGACTTGACTTAAAACCTACTCTACCTTTCAGAGGTGACTGCAGGATTTCCTTTAAGCCTCCAAAGGGAGGATTATAAACGAATACAGCGCCTGTTTAAATAGAGACACACTAGTGTCTTGAGTGACATTTGGCCTGGATTAAGTGTATGTATAATTTGAGCATTGTCAATAAAAGTTTAGGTGGCAGGGTGAAACAAGCGGCAGTCATGGTGAAAGAGAATAATCTCCCACATGGAGTTGCTCCAGACGTTTGTGTAGTGGGGCCTGAGCCTGGCATACTGGGTATGGATGTCGGCCATTTGACAGCCAGGAATCAGAGCTAAGTACGTTGAGTAGAGTAAAAGTATGGCGGTTGGCTCCCCAGTGATGGAAGAGCAGACAGTGGGGTTGCAAGAAGCAAATCAGATCAGGTAGATATAAAAAAAAAACAGCAACAGGCAGATTGATGCATAATGACGGTAGAAAGAAAGTCCTTTGCATCAACCCGAAAGACCACACCAAATACTGAAAAAGACAGCGATGGCACAGTGGAAAGATGGGAGGAGATTGTCCCTACAATGGGTGCTTCTTCCCAATTCAAAATTCAGATCAAAGCACAAGTTCATTGCAGGATATATGAGAGCTTGGTCTCCTCGACGCAACTCTCAGGAATGGAGTGAACAACACAAGCAAATCCCAAAGGAAAATGAAGGACTTCTTTCTAAAACTTGGGAAGTGATTGACTACTCAGAAGGAACTCCTGAAAAGATATATTGTATTAATTTAGAAGACCTAGAAGATTGTAATAGGTTAATATCTCGACAAAAAAGAACAGGTGAGGGCACTAAAAATGAAGGTGGCCTTCTGAAGTTTTATGTTGGCCTAAAAATGACAAAGTGCAAAGGGTCTTCAGGGACAGATACCAGGAATGATCCCCATATATGTATAAAGCGCTGAAAGCCCACCGGCATCAGAGCGCTATAATGAAACAAAACGTACAATGTAAAATAAACAATTAAAGGGAACGTAAGAACAGGCCTCACTTTAGTAAAAGGAGACCTAAATGCTTCATGCTGGAACACAAGGGGTTATAGAAGTTTCACAAACAGCATGAGTAGGGATATCTTTGGGACCTTCAACCTAATCCAATTAAAGGAAGTATGATTGCAACAGGAATTAAGAACTGACAGTTTCACAATTTCAGAACAATTAGCTTATGGTAATACATTAGGCAGACCATCAGAAGGCTTATTAATAGCTTCAAAAAATTCCAAAATTGTAAAAACATCTAAATTAAAAATGTTTTGCAAGCCCTAAATTGCGCTCATACCAAAAGAATTCATGAATTAGTCGATGTTAAATGGCTATGTATCTTTATTTTGTCAAACAGAGATTGAAAGTTTCAATTTTTGTCATTGAGCACTTAGTTCAAAGTTCTTTAAAGTTACCCAACAAGACATATGAAGGATTTATCTACAAGGTACTAAACACAAAATTCATCATAACATGACCCGGTTTGAAAAGCAATCATTGAAGGAACTACAGGACAATGCTGACATCATTGTCAGAATAGCGGACAAATGAGTCAATATTGTAATGCACAATACCGAAGACTACATACAAAATGGCCATGATACATCTTGAAGATACAGATTGTTATGAAAAACTATCCACTAACCCATTGCCCAAATTGCAGGAAGTTTGGAAACTTATCAGTCAGAACTGGAGAAACTTAGACCTAAACACATATGAAGAATATCAATACATGAATATATCCTTTCCAATAATTTCCACAATATATTTCGTACCAAAAATCCACAAAACATATATTAATTTCATTCCACCGGATTTGTTTGTCACACTACCAATTACATTTTTTGAACTTCATAACTTGATGCCCGGATCTGGGCCCTTTTGAGAGCGGCTGTGTGACCTGGTATTTATACTTGGTCTCTAGCTGTTGTTGTACTTTGAAGTCCGGGTGACTACAGACTTGTCGCAGCCAGCTCCATTTGAACAACAATTAGTATATTTTTTACTTCTACATCGACTTGGATATGTAAAAGATTTCTAACCACTGGTGCCCACTCACTTCCCTGTTTATATACTCAAAGTAGACCAAGATTTGCATTAAATATTGGATGAAAAACCCACCACAACCTTTCGAAAATGCAAGAATCTTAGAGACAAACTTAGTTGTCATGCATGTCCCTTCTCAGCCACCAACTCAATCAGCCATAACCCACGCTTCACACATCTCTCTCAGGAGTAAAGATAATGTTATGCCGCAGCACCGTCAGCAAAGAAGATCATCTGTGTATTTCAAATGGTTATTACCTTGGCGCATGTATTGCCATACGAGAAAGCGAATTTCTTTATCTATACGATCTCGGAGGAGGAAGGATCGACGTTCACAGCAATCATGTGACACGGTTTCCACGGTAACGCATCCTCACGTTGCTGCAACGCATCCTGAAATGTGATGCGCACGTCCGGAAACACGTGATCTGGGTTTCCATGGGAACATGTTTAAAACTACGATTCTTCGGATATACAGTGCTTCTCAGTTGTTAGTCACAGCGGTTTAGCCTCAGATTACAGTACTTTTGACCTCAGACTTCGTTATTGTTGTCCTTTGTCCTCCGCTTGTCAGTGCTTCACCTCGGACTGCAGCCTTCTTCTGGTTTTTGACCATGGACTTGTAACACGGATTGATTTTCTACTCTCCCTACTGTTTGGATACACAGACTTCAATTTGGACCACGCTCTTGGTTCTTCCGAACTATTGGAGGAAACTCACGTCTCTTGCCTGAACTTTGTTCTGCTGCAGCAGCTGCTTCCAGCGAGCCCTTCAGTGATTGACAACCCTTCAGGTTTCTTCCAGTTGCTTGATGCTTGGGCTCACTGAGCTCTCCCCGCCTCACCTCCCATTTAATATTCCTGCAGAATACATCTTGGTAGGTGCCTTCTACTTATTACCTGGTGTTGGCTTAACACAATTCCTGTTCTGTATTCACTCAATCTGTTAATTCCTTTACAGCAGCCACTTGGAGGATTCGGGTTCCTGTTCCTGCCACCTGTGGCCCTAATCTCTGAACAGCAAAGTTAATTGTATCTTGCTGTTGGTTGCTTAGGGACGGAGGTATACATACTCCACGCAAGAAGCAAGTTCTGACAGATGAGAAGCCTTTTTCTCTTGTCTGGCTTATGGATCCCTCCGCCGGGGACACAGTGGCTGCTCTGGTCCAAGCCATATCGGTGTTACGTTCTGATATGGCAGCTGCCACAGTAGCCATTTATCAGCATCTTGATACCATTCAAAGCGAGCGACATACATTACCCGCAGATGCTGAATTCAGGGACTCTGCACCACAACCCAATACCCCACAGGTGTCCCCTTCTGTCACGACTCAGGTTATAGTGCCTATTCCCTTCCCTCTGGCCACACCCGAAAAGTTTCAGGGACACCCACGCAAATTTAGGATGTTTCTGAATCAGTTCAAATTGCATTTTCTGTGTAAACCACAGGCATTCCCGAATGCTACTACCAAGGCAGCTTTCACCTTGTCCCATCTGGGCGGTATTGCTGCGACCTGGGATAACCCTTTACTAGAAGGCGATAGCCCTGGTTTGTACGACTTTGACCTTCTGGGTATGGAGATGACCAAAGTATTTGACAAGGCTCAATCACGAGACCTGGAGTTGCTCAATCCTACTCAGGGCAAAAATCCCCTCATTGAGTATGTCACCCGTTACAACCAATTGGCTGTTGAAACAGCCTGGCCTGAAGATAATAAGGCTGTCATTTTCTACAAAGCTCTAAGCGACAGGAAAGACGCATTAGTGGTGGTTCCATCCTTACCCGCTCAATACAATGATCTAGTAGACCTGGCATTACAGGTCGATGCCCGACGGGCGGAAAGAAAATACAAGACATGCTTTGCTGCTTCCAGGTTCACGCCAGTTACTGAAACACAACGAGAGCCCATGCAGATCGGGGGAATCTGCAGTCCTATTACAGCCACAGAAAGAGAACATAGAAGAACTGCTAACGCATGCTTCTATTGTGGTCTTAATGGACACTATGTTAAGGAATGTTCTCGTTGACCCAAACTCAAGACACCAGGTTTTCAGAAGGCTCGTCCTGAACCTTGGGGGCATGGACGAGCCTAGCCTTGACCCCCTCGGCACCCATGCCCGCTTTAGAAGGAATGAAACCGATATCGGTACAGACCAAACTGTCATTTTCCCATGACACACAACACCCTGTCCATCTGGTTGTTGATTCAGGTGCCATGGGTAATTACATAGACATTTCTCTAGCAGCCACACTGAATTTACCATTGCAGAACAAGAGTTGACCTGAATTAGTGCAAGCAGTAGATGGGACTTCTTTAATATCTGGCCCTATCAAACAACAAACCACCTCATTAACTCTGGTAATTCAGGATATCTATAGGGAAAGTATCACGTTTGATCTGATCACTACCCCTCAATTTGGGCTCATTCTTGGAATACCGTGGTTACGCTTACACAATCCTGTAGTTAATTGGGAGACTGGTCAATTATATTTCAAATCAGCCTTTTGCCAATCTACGTGTTTAACACACTGTGACGTTCTAGAGACGCCATCACAGCTGTTGGGGGCAGTTGCTCAGCTCACATTGAATGACTCCACTCCCATGGATGTCGATTCACCCCAACATGTAGTGGGTGTCAAAGCACCAGGTATCCCTTCCATCTATCAGGATTACTGTGAGGTTTTTGATAAAGGTTGTGCTGAGACGCTTCCTCCACATAGGTCTTATGACTGTCCTATTGATCTAATACCCAATGCAATTATACCCACAGGGCAAATTTATTCTCTGTCACCACCTGAAGAACAAACACTGAAAGAATACATAAAGACTGCTCTTAGTCTAGGACACATTCGGCATTCAACATCACTGGCTGCTAGTCCCATTTTCTTTGTTCCAAAACGGGAAGGGGGCCTACGTCCCTGTGTTAATTACAGGAGATTGAATTCTCTAACCATCAAAAACCGTTATCCCATACCACTCGTCGGTCCTTTACTAGATCGACTGACCCACGCCTCCATATATACCAAGTTAGATCTTAGAGGGGCCTACAATCTGGTGTGGATACCCACGGGTGATGAATGGAAGACAGCGTTTTGCACACGGTATGGCCTCTACGAATACTTGGTCTTGCCTTTTGGATTATGCAATGCACCCGTCACGTTTCAGCGGTTCATGAATGATGTCTTCAGCGATATTGTGGACACCTTTGTTATCGTTTATTTAGACGATATATTGTTGTTCTCTCCATCCTTACAAGAACATGTGGTTCACGTGCGGGAGGTGCTTTTACGGCTTTGTACTCATGCCCTATATGCTAAACCCGAGAAGTGTCTGTTTCACTTATCAAGTGTGGACCTCTTGGGTGTCCATATTTCTCCGGGGGCTTGTCCATCAATACTTCAAAGGTGAAGGTTGTAGTAGAATGGCCGTTCCTGACGTCAGTAAAAGAACTCCAATCGTTTCTTGGCTTCGCCAACTTCTACAGATGTTTCATTTCTGGTTTTTCTTCCATTGTAACTCCCCTCACTTCTCTCACCAACCCACAGGCAATATTTCTATGGACAGCTGTACAACAAGAAGCCTTCAAAACCTTCAAAGCCACTTTCACCTCAGCACCTGTCTTTCAACACCCAAATCCTGATCTCTAGTTCATAGTGGAGACAGATGCTTCCTCCTACGCCCTGGGGGCTGTCCTTTCACAAACCTGCCCTGCCAACGGGCACCTGCATCCCCTAGCATTCCACTCACATAAATTTAACACAGCTGAAACCCATTATACATTGACAGAGAAGGAGCTATTGGCTATGAAGGAAGCATTTCAGACCTGGAGACATCATCTCCTGGGAGCCAGTCACCAGACTATAGTATACACTGATCATCGGAACCTTTGAGACCTGGCATCGTTGAAGTGTGCTAAGAGCAGACAAGTCCGATAGCATCTGTTCTTCTCGTCATATGACTTTATCATTAAGCACCGACCCGGTGGCTCACACGGGAAAGCCGATGCTATGTCCCATTCCCCTGGGGGTTTTTGCATTCCTATATACCCCGAAACAGTGTTAGACAAGAAACACCTAATCTGTCGTTGTACCCCACCACCTGATCTACTCCACAACATCCATCAGTGGACGGATTTACATCCCGAACAGGTATCAGCGTGGGATTTGGTTTTACGGGAGGGTCTGCCATATTACCAGGAGAAACTGTTCTTGTCCACTCCAGACACACGCAGCCACGCCCTAGAGTGGTCACATGATGCCCCCATTAATGGACATCCAGGGCAGAAAAGCTCCCTTGGATCACTGCAGCAGTGGTGTTGGTGGCCTGCAATGCGGAAAGACGTCAACACTTATGTGAACACTTGTTCCGTGTGTGCCCAATGTAAAAATAGATAGGGACACCCTTTAGGTCTACTTCACCCATTGCCTGTTCCACCTAGACCTTGGCATACTCTCACCATGGACTTTGTTACTGATTTACCCAGGGTTAAGTGCTTTGACACGATCTGGGTAGTAGTAGACTCCTTCATGAAAATGGCCCGTTTTCTCCCTTGTTCCGGTGTGCCCTGAGCCCACAAACTGGCTGTATTTTTCTTTCAGGAGATATTTTGTCTTTTTGGGTTACCCTCTGTCCTTGTGTCGGATCGTGGGTCTCAATTCACGTCAAAGTTCTGGAGGTCCCTAACCCAATTACTGGGCATAGATGCTAGATTTTCTTCCTCGTACAATCCAGAGACAGATGGGCAAACCGAATGGGTCAAACAAGTGATGGAACAATACTTACGGTGCCTGTCCCTTCAGAATCAGCAATCTTGGTACCAGTTGATGCACCTGGCTGAATTTGCATATAATAATGCTTCACATTCCTCCACAGGTTTTTCACCTTTTTATACCCTGTATGGTCAACATCCCTGCACTCTTCCTATTCCTGACCTTTCTGTATTGCAGACCCCTGCTGCCACAGTATGCATCAGAGATCTACCCATGATTCATGCTCAAACACTTATTCATCTTCGCGAAGCACAAGAGGCCATGAAAGTCGCTGCAAACAAAAAACGCTTACCATCTCCCTCCTATGCGATAGGTGACAGAGTCTGGTTGTCCACCAGGCATCTCAGTTTCCCTGGTTCTCGCAAGCTGCTACACCGATTTGTAGGGCATTACATGATCACGCATGTAGTCAATCCTGTGGCATTTTCCTTATATCTTCCTTCTTCCAGGCGCATTCACCCTGTCTTTCACTCTTCTCTCCTCAAACGATGCCCCCCATCTACTAGACTGGTTCTGCCCCCTTCTCCCATTGTACAGGACGGAGCCTCTGAGTACAAGGTCAATGCCATCTTGGGCTCCCATGTTACCAGGGCTCAGTTATATTATATGGTCGACTGGTTGGGATACGGTCGTGAGGAGAGGTCGTGGGAGCGTGCTTCTGATGTCCATGCCCCCCTCCTGGTGTCTCACTTTCATCGGGACCACCCATCCTGCCCACGGGGCGTGGGCATTGGGGGGGTTCTATCATGCACGTCCCTTCTCAGCCACCAACTCAATCAGCTATAACCCACACTTCAAACATTTCTCTCAGGAGTAAACATACTGTTATCCTGCAGCACCATCAGCAAAGAAGATCATCTGTGTATTTCAAATGGTTATTACCTTGGTGCATTTATTGCCATATGAGAAAGCGTATTTGTTTGTCTATACGATCTCAGAGGAGGAAGGATGGACGTTCACAGGAATCACATGACGCGGTTTCCATGGTAACATGTCCTCACGTTGCTGCAATGCATCCTGACACGTGATGCGCATGTCCGGAAACACGTGATCCGTGTTTCCATGGGAACAAATTTAAAACTACGATTCTTCGGATACACAGTGCTTCTCAGCTGTTTGTTGCAGTGGATTGGCATTACGTGTCTTCCAACCTCGGATTACAGTACTTTTGACCTCGGACCTCGTTATTGGATTCCTCTTTCCTCCCCTTGTCGGTGCTTCACCTCAGACTGCAGCCTTCTTCTGTTTTTTGACAACAGAATTGTAACACGGATTGATTTTGGACTCTACCTACTGTTTGGATACACAGACTTCAATTTGGATCACGGTCTTCGTTCTTCCGAACTATTGGAGGAAGCTCACGTCTCTTGCCTGAACTTTGTTCTGCTACAGTAGGTGCGTCCAGCGAGCCCTTCTGTGACTGACAACCCTTCAGGTTGCTTCCAGTTGCTTGATGCTTGGGGTCACTGAGGGAACAGGTTTACTCCTGAACACTCTCCCCGCCTCACCTCCCATTTAACATTGCTGCAGAATACATCTTGGTAGGTGCCTTCTACTTATTACCTAGTGTTGGCTTAATGCAATTCCTGTTCTGTATTCACTTAATCTGTTAATTCCCTTATAGCAGCCACTTGGAGGATCCGGGTTCCTGTTCCTGCCACCTGCGGCCCTAATCTCCGAACAGCAAAGTTAATTGTATCTTTCTGTTGGTTGCTTAGGGACGAGGTATACATACTCCACGCAAGCAGCAAGTTCTGACATTAGTCCATCTCACTTTCAATACAAACAACCTGAATCAACTAAACCACAATCAATGTGGCTACAAGCTCCCTTACAGGGAAACTACAAATGTGGCCAATGCCAGATAGGCAAGTACTCTGAGAAAGCCAAGATAACTATTCTATTGCCCAATGGCAAACAATTGACATAAAACAACTAATAAACTGTAACAGTAACAGTAATCATGTCATCTATGGCATCAAATGTGTTTGTGAGCTCATATATATTGGAAGCTCGATCAGACAACTCAAAAAAAGAATTGGGGAGCACATAAGAGCTATAATAAATGAAGATACAAGATCACCACTATCAGTATATTTCCAATCAAACCATACTCAGGATCAACTAAGTGCATTACGGTTCTTTGGAATAGAAAAAAATCAACATCCCACCAAGAGGAGGCAATCTGGATAAAATCCTGTGCAAACAGGAAGCAAAATGGATATGTAATATGGATACATGCCATTCAGGGTTAAACTCAGACCAGGAACTTCATCACTTTCTCTGAACAAAGAGACATTTGCCCTCATTACAAGTCAGGCATTAAGGGTTTAACGGCGCCGTCGGCGCCGTTAACCCTTAACGCCTGATTCACACTTTAACGCCTGCTTTTTGCAGGCGTTTAAGTCCAAGGCACTAAGCGACCTTGGTGCTAATTACGGCACCATAATTTACGGTGCCATAATTAGCGCCTTCCCCATCCCCATCCCCATTATGCACTATGGGACAAAAATGGGAATGGGGAAGGGCAAATGGTGAATGGGGAATTACCGCCCCACTCACCTTGGAATGTGGCGGTAATGCCGCCATCCACTATGGTGGAATCCGGCATGGACCATGGTGCTAATAGCACCATGGTCCACCGCCTGACTTGTAATGAGGGCCATTATATACTGTGTGTTCTCAATTAACACTCATTCAATATACCATGGACATCTCATGCCAACATTGAAAATCTCAGACTGACGATTTGTGTTCTATATGTGCTTTACTTTGAAAATATGAATGACCAATGTGTTAATTACTACACATCATGTACAACTCAGACCAGTAACTTCACCATTTTCTCGAAACAGAGAGATACTATATATTGTGCGTTCCCAAGTAAGATCAATATATTGTGCCAATCATGACAACTTAGGACTGGTGACTCTTGTACTATGTTTGTTTCACTGTGAATATATACAAAATTGATCTGTCACTACACATTATGCACATTAGTGATACACCTTTTACAGTTCAGCCTTTCAGTCAGTATGTATTTAGAATAGGACACTTTCACCTTAAGGCCCACCATCACATATCATCATTTCAACATTAGGGACCTACTTCTATGTTTTACATCTTTTACAATTATGGTGCACTTATATAATCCAGGACCTTACACACACATTACATTTATACTATCTAACATAATTCACAAACACACACTACACATAGGACCTGTATCCCGACTCAAAATGGCGGCATCATGCCAGCAAGATGATGTCATCGTGAATGTATACGCGAGGATGTCATCGCGTAAGATATATACAACTCGATTGTGAGGTAACAATTATGGCGACCTCACCATCCACAGCAACGGCATATCTACACAACAGCTATTACACAGGTAAGCCAACCATAGAAGCCCCTACTTTAGGTTACCTAATTAAAAATAAGTATCCAACTAGGCTATTACCAATTTTCTAAGATGTTGTTAGTATTAAATGGCACACTATAATTCACGTTATGCTTCTTTAAAGGATGCACTTCAGACTAGAAACCTGTCAGTCCCAGCAACCTAGACTGGATTCCCATATCCCAAACATACAGAACACATCCACATTGTAAGTACAAACTTTCTATTTTTAGCTATATGTAATGTATTTCAAGTATACTTACCACAAGGTCCCTAAATTCCATTTGGAGGAAAAACATGTTTTTCACTCTTGCTATTGACCTACAGGGACATCATCCATTATATAAACAAGTGAGCCTGACTTCCAGATATATTGCCATGCCTCCTGAAGAACAACCCCCACCCTGGGTGGAGAAACACGTGTTGAAACATTCAGAGGATTAGCAGGATTCCAAATTCATTCACTTTAAGTAACATTTTAAGAGGCACCATCTGCCACAAACTGACAGCACAATTGGTCGGTATATGTAACCAAGGCAACATTAGCAACTACAGCAAACGCATTGCAATTGAAGGCCAAGGTGATTCAACTAAGTACAAGTGCACAAATTTATCAGCACAGTAACCTTACACTTTCTGTTATATAATATTGGAAGTTCGAAAGTTTACTCAAGAAACAAAGGCTATGTACAATGATGCTAATTTTTTAGTCAAGTATTTCAACAGGATTTTGAACTAACAGGAATGTGAAAGTATAACAGTGTAGTAACTACAAAGTTCATGCAATCTAATTCTTTCCTTTTTTGAACTAAGTGCTCAATGACAAAAATTGAAACTTTCAATCTATGTTTGACAAAATAAAGATACCTAGCCATTTAACATCGACTAATCCATGAATTCTTTTGGTATCAGCGCAATTTATGGCTTGCAAAACATTTTTCAGTTATTCCTAGTCCTGACAAGTCACAGGACATAGACCCAGTTAGCAACTTACCAGACACCTAACACCAGCAATAGGATTGTGCCGTAGGTGTTGAAGACTGGTTATCCTACAATCTTTTAAAACATCTAAATTAAACTGTGAACATTATGGCATTTTAGCAACAAAACTTTATATTTACTTGGAAACCAAGTTGAGATGCCCGTTGGTTCTGAACCTGTACTATAACCCTGTGCGTTCCTGCTTATCTGAGTTTTTGGAAAAGATTGCAGAGGTTCTGGTGGAGGGAATATCTCAAGAGGATGGATGCAGTTTCCTATTGGCTGGGGACTTAAATTCTTGCTGAATCATTAGAACCTTGGGCGGGGGGACAGCAATAACTTGGCAGTAGAAAATGGAAAAAAGTGACTGGATTTTCTAACTGATTGGGACTTGCTTATCTGTAATGGAAATGTGGAGGGGGACCTCAACCCAGCCCCCACATGGGGAAAAGATATATCTAGGTCCATTCTGGACTATATTGTTGTCTCCAGAGAGCTTTTTGACAGGTGTGTTAACATTGAAAATTATGCCATCTAATAATAACGACCATAAAATGCTAACTCTAAGACTAGCCTGGGGAAGTATGGGCATGGGGGAAGCCAATACTCAAATTTAGAATTAAATCAGGGTGGTAACAGATTGATGAGATTTAATGGGAATGTAAGAAAACTAATTATAAATCTGAAAGAAAGTATTATGATGTTGTCCACGGACCAACTATCCAGGGTTTGTAAGCCAGACCATTTTAAAACCTTTGTATGGGACCTTCACAGCCCTCAAAGGGGCGTGATCACTCAATCAGAAACAAAACATAAATATAGCTTTGATCAGTACACATGGTATAGGCAGAGAGAGCTGCAGAAACATTTTCTCTTTTGACTACTGCAGAAAAGATGCAGTAAAATAAATGTCTAATCTGAAAGATTAGAAACTGGAAAAGATCTAATAGACATTTGAAACTACAAAGGCAAGGGGAATCCATGCTGAACACCCTAATATAAAAAAAATACTAGAAACATCTGGTCACTAGTAAATAAGGGGAAGGAAACCCAATTACAATGCAAGAGTAACGTTGTGTCTGAAGAGATATGGTCAGTCCATTACAGGAATCTGTTTGGCAAGGTTGGGAAAAACATGGAACAAATCCGGCTGAATGTTCCCTGGACTCTGAGTCTATCAAGAGAAGGGTTTGATTTCTTAATAAAGAAAGTATCATCATCGAGACCAGTGGGCTGGAATAGCCTATCAAATTATATTTTCAAATCTGACCAGGCCTCCTGGACAAGGGCACTCTTTGCACTGTTCAAAAACATAATAGTTCATAGGAGCTGCCCTGATAGCTGGAAGACGGCTTTGGTCATCCCTATCTACAACAAGGGCAATCGGACGCGGCCTGTTAAATATCTTCTGATTGTCCTTCGGATGCGGATAGTAAGATTTATGCGGGTGCAGTATTAATGAATCTGGAGAGATGGGCAGAAGATGTTAGCATCCTGGACAAATGTCAAATTGGTTTCAGGAAGGCCATGTACACCACTTTAAATGGCCTTATTATTCACATACTACGGGATAGCTGCTGGAAGGTTGGAAGTCCACCACTGTATATGGAAATGGTGGACTTTGATACGATAGACAGATCCTGCCTCTGGGCAAAGTTAAGTGTATGGAGCATTCGCAGGTGTTTACTTGCTATAATTATCTATCTGCACCAGAATACGAATATTCAGGTCAGGCTGGATACTCAAGGAATCCTGTCAAAACCAATAAACACAGAAAGAGGCGTAAAATAAGGATGCATACCTGCCCCCTGTCTTTTCAATCTATATCTCGCTGACATGAATTAATCTGTGGGCAAGAACGCCTTTGCTAGTCCCAAAATCGGTGTGTGAAAGATCATCTGGTTGGCATATGCCAACGATATAATATTTCTGGACTTTACACCTAGGGGAATCCAGCATCTGTTGATAGCGAAGGGGAGCTATGCAGAAAAAAACTATCAAATTATTATCCCGGGAAAGACACAGATTACGAGATTTTCTAATGCAGCCAAAAAAAGGGCAGAGTTTAAATGGACTCTGAATGTGCAAACTGTAATGTTTACCAGAGAATGTATATATCTGGGGTTTCAAATGAATTACCACCCTAATAAGAAACTGGTGAAGGGCAGGGTGAATGCCAAAGTAGATCAAATGGCATCCCAAATGAAGAATATCAAAAGTTGGTACTGCAAATTCTCTATTCTACCGTTAATTAAGTTATTGGGGAAAGATTACACCTACACTGCTCTATGGAATGGATATAGAGTTGTAGGCCCTGGTGTTTTAGCTGGGAGCGGTTGGAGAGAAGAATTTGGAAGAGAGCATTACATTATATCCTCCACACCCTCTGCTGATTGTCTCCCCCTGATATGGGTTAGGCTTAAACTCTTTAAAGTCATGTATATTTTGGAGGCTGTTGTTCAATAGAAGATATGTCTCTACTCTTTGCCCTCTACAAATTATCCAGAACAGGACTGCAAAACTTGTCCATGACCTCGAGCCTAGGGATCATATCTCTGCAGCCCTGAAATCTCTTCACTGGCTCCCTGTGGCTGGGATGGTCAAGTATAAGACCCTCTGCTTTGTCCACAAGGCTTTCTGGGGCCAGGGACCACACTACATCCAATGGTCTCTTCCTAAGCATCTTCCTTCTCGAGCCCTCTGCTCATCCACCTCCAACTCTCTGAGGGTGCGACACTTCTCCAGGCAGAGAGTTGTGGGTAGATCTCTGTCTTCAGCCGGGGCCTCCCTCTGGAACAGCCTCCTTGCCTCTCTCAAACTTGAGCAGGTCCACCTAAGGTTCCGGAAGCAACTGAAGACCTTCCTTTTTACTTTTGCTTTCTCTCTCCCTCTCCCTTGCTGATGCCCCTGTCTGCTGTGCATACTGGTTATCTGGCCACCCACTGAACTTGCGGGACCAGACTCCTGCACGACCGGTTGTCCTTGCACTGCCTCTGGACCTCCCAACCACTTAAGAGACTGTGGCCCTCATTACAACTCAGGCGTTAAGGGTTAACGCCACCGTTAATCCTTAACGCCTGATTCTGACTTTAACGCCTGCTTTTAGCAGGCGTTAAAATCCATGGCGCTAACCCGCCATGGTGCTAATTACGCCGCCGTAATTTACGGCGGCGTAATTAGCGCCTTCCCCACTCCCATTATGCCCTATGGGGCAAAAATGGGAATGGGGAAGGGAAAATGGAAAATGGGGATTTACCGCCCCACTCACCTTGGAATGGGGCGGTAAATCCGCCATCCACCATGGTGTAAACGGAGTTTACACCATGGTGGTAAAGTTGGTGCACTTAGCACCAAGGTTGTAATGACCTCCTGTATCTGCTACCCTACAGTCCCCTGACTCTCTGCACTTATGAGCCACCTCCCGGCTGCACTTACTAGTTACTTTGCACTCTCCCTTCCCCTCTCCCCCCAGGCACTTCTCTCCCTGCCTCCCCCAGCACTTGCGTGATCTGAATGACACAAGGCCTAGGAAGATCATTGTTTTTGTCCTCCTTCTGTCCGACCTTCCTTGTCTTGTTGCGCCTAGAAACACTAGGTGAGCTCTAAATGACTAACCATATCATATCATTAATTGCAAGGGGTCTCAAGAACTATTAAGAACCATCTTTGCACGTTTTGTACATAGTGAAGACTGGCTGCAGACACACACATTCTGGCAAAGACTCTCCTCGGGACACGAGAATGTCCTGCCTGTCGATTGAACTCATACAAGTTTTTAAAATTCTTGAAGTGGCTACTAGGGGGAGATATGCAATGAGTTAGAGATCCCGAGGATTGGTTGGCTTGAGTGAAAATGAGTGAACATTAATTTTATTTATTTGTATGTGTTGTATCTTCTTGTTTTAAGTGATGTGAAAAGTCAGATTGATTGGCTGTAACACATTAATCATACATTTATTTTAAGAGCCCACCGAAAAGCTTTTCCTTTCACAGGCAGGCTACACCACAAAGGACTCTATATGCTTGATAAGGGTACTTGTATAACACATGTGTGCATTACACCTCGTGTACATTGAACATTTCCGTGCAATTCCTTTTGAACAGAAATGCTAATTTCACCTGTGCGTCATTGAACGCATGTGTGAAATATTGATAGTGCCTAGTGTTTAATAGCGCCAGCCGAAAACAATTTGTAATATCTCCCAGTCTCTGTACAGGAAATAGTATGCTCTATTGGGTCCATTAGTGTTTGGAGTACACGAAGGAGGCTGTGGCATGAAGGGCTTGTGGGAACATATAACAGAGGCACTACTAGATTGCACAATGAAGAGATTGTTCACATGAGATCTATTTGAACTCATATGAGACACAGAGCAATGAAGTGATTTCTTCATGATTACACTGTAACATCTGTATAAAAAGACACGTAGCTTCCTGTTAGGGCTCTTGTCTCAGGAAAAAGATGGGAGCTGGTGTCAATCAGATGCTCTATGATGCACAAGCAGTGCACAATTGCAACCAATCTGTTATAATATCAGCATCTTGTAGAATCTAGTTGAACTGCGTAAGTTCGGCAGACAGTGTTTGACTGCATCTACTTTTGTTTCTATGGTGCTTAATAGATTGATGCATACCCCCGTATGTGCTGCTGCATTGCAGCGCGGTTACATTATATAATACCATGGCTTCCAATCCACAACTACCTGCTCATGTGTGATGCAGAGAGTGTATTTCTTTGTGCCTCTAAATCATAAATAAAATAGTATTTTCACAAGTGCCATCTTTAAATGGATGTCTCAAAATGTTATTCTTACATGTGTGTGAACCCTGTCATGATGTTTGTATTCAGTGTGTGTTCCCCACGTGTGTGGCAAGTTTCAGCAGCAGCATGTAATGCTGAATTGGAGTTAATGAAGCACTGTATTATATTCAAGGCTCTCATATTTGTGGTATTATTTGCACCATATTGGTCTGTTTTTAACTATATTTATGTTTTGGTAATTTAATCTGTATGTATCCACATTTATTTTTTCCTGTGTAGTAAAACTAAAACCCTGATTCATGGAACTGTGCAAAGAGCATTTTTGCAGTGCAAAGTCAGTACAAAGTCATTTCTGATTTTTGCAGCACAAAATGACTCTGCATTGATTTTGCACCTGCAGAAATAAACATTGCACAGTTCAATGAATCAGGGTTTGCGTCGGAAGTGCAAAGTCTCTTTTCAGCAGTGAAAAGTCACTTTGAATCGTGCAAAAAATTCCACGTATCGGCCCTTAAGTTACAACTACTATTTTTCTACATTTAGTTATATGACAAAACATAGAAGCACTTGGATGCCTTTCAAATATATTAAAAGAGAATGGTCTGCATATTTAAATAAATTAAAAGAGAATGGCATTCCTTGTTCAATTTCTATTTCATGTTACTTAGCACAACCATTGACCTGCAATGCATAATTGACAACTTAAAAAACCAACCAAGAGACACTCAGTTCCATTTTTTTTAAACATTGTTTGCAAATAAATACTGAAAGGAAACAGAGGGATTGCCACCAGTATGTATGTGTAAAAAGCAGTACAAATGGAAACTAGGGAGACTTATTAATATTGTGGGAGAATATTATTTCTCTGTGTTTTACCATTGTACCGTGTGCCGTGTAATGTAATTATAGATTGTAGTGAACTAATCGCTGTATTATGTTATAGTAGAAAATATTCACTTACTGATAGTTTTTGGAAAATAGTGTAATTCAGCGGTGCAGGTACAGCATACCTGATAAAGTCCTGCAGGTCATTAGTAATGGCCCTCTAAGTCACTGGACTTTTACAATGAAAGCATTACAAAGCAAACAAAGCAAGACCTGATTGCAAACAGCTTTCCACATCTGGATATTTATTTTCAAATATGAAAGATGAACACAATCACAAACCAAAGTATAAAGATTTCCTTCAAAGAAGGCAGTAAGATTAGCAGTTTAGGGGACACAAATAAAATCCCAGCATGCAAAAACTGTACAACAGACCAGCACTGTCTTTGAGTAGTCTAGTTGTAAACTGCATTACACAAAGGTGACATGGAAAGTAGTAGTAGTTAAGATAAAATGCAATGTATTGCAATCTCGATTCATTAGATTGTATTAGGGTTGTATGAAGCACTCATTCAGCATTGGCATTTTGGCGTTGGCTGAAAGGAAATTGGATGACAGGAGATTTTACCATGGGAAAAGATGAGCTTTTAACAGCCGATGAAAAAGTAAGATAGGTTCAGTTCTTAAAGAAATGGGAATTGAGTTCCATAAGGTCTGAACTAATACAGAAAAAGATCAGCCACTAAAACAATACCATGGGGTGGAGAGGAGACATTTCTTAGAAGAACAGAGTGTTTGTTTAGTGGCGTATGGAATCGACTTGGCTTTGGTAAATGAAGGGATCATTCTGTAAAGAGAAGGATTAACAATTCAAAGGACTTTAAGAGAGATGCTCAGAGAGTGAGGTAACCAATGAAGAGTGGAGAGCATGTGCCAACCAGTACCAAGGGCTAACAAAGCCACTGAATTCTGAATAAGCTTTAGTCTTGAGAAAGAAAAGTTTGAAGACCGAGGTATAGGCAGTTCCCCTAGACCGAGGTGAGAGAAGTGCAGAAATAATCGAGACACGAGACTAAGGAGGAAGAAAGCCAAGAACCTTTCTAAAATCTACAAGGGAATTATAAACAGTATTAACCAAAATAACTAAAGGATAGTCAGTATCGATTCTGAAACCTAGATTGTGCACTGATGAGACCGGTATCGGAATCAGAGCCATTTCCATAGGGCATCAGTTGGCACACCAAATGGTAACATCACCACCCACTAGCAACACCTTGTTCTTTTTGGTATTCATAAAACATCCCAGATATATATATATATATATATATATATATATATATATATATATATATATATATATTATAGGGCACCAAGTGAAATTTAGGAGTTCGATGGGGTCTAGGGACTGAGTTTGCAACACAAATATTTATGTAGCCTCGGCTATAGCTGCGAACAGCTGACATCACAAAGCAAATAGCGGCACAGCAGCAGTAGCGGTTGTGGGGGGAAACAGAAAGTGCAGGGGAGATGAGGAGACCATCTGGGGAGTAGGGGAGCTGGCACAGATGAGGGGGTGCACTTGGTGTGGGGGTGGGGGCAGTAAAGCATTTATTTTTTCCGCTCTGTCTCCGATATTTGGGGCTATATTTTAGGATATAAAGGATTACAGATAGCCGTGGCTATCAGTAGTTCCTTGCCCGCAGCTATAGATTTTGGAGTGTTGGGTTTTATTTCTTTTTTAACGTAATTTTTATAGGAATAGTGACATCACGGGAGAAAAATCACTGGTCTTTGCCAAAGGCCATGGTCATTGACAGGGTAGGTATTAGGGAGTCTTATCTATTTTGGCTGCGTGCTTTCAGACTTTCTTACATATGAGACTGTGGAGAAAAAGGAAGAAAAGTGTAAACAAAAACTCAATACAAATACGAGTGTGGTTCTTAAAATGTAAATTCTTAGAAGAAAAATATAATGAAGTGTGTGTGTTTTCTAACTAATTTTGTTTTCTTTTTTTACAGGTAGGATATTGCTGTACCTTTCCTTTTCTACATTTAGTGAACGTATTCACAGCCTTTCTACCTTAGACATTAACCACAATCCCACCTCTTTATTCTTATTAAATTTACACGTATAAAGGGATGTCAATATTTTTTTTAAACATATATGCATAGCTGCAGCTACCGTGTAGCCCAATGGGGTGTTGAATTTTGGAGGTGCGGTCAACCGCAGCAATGTCTGGCGATGTAACCACGGGTTTCATGCTGAAAGATGCACTTTATGTATTCAAAGGAGTACTATTTAAGAACTATCTATTAGGTATATATGTATTAAAACCTATGTGGACCCCGCCAAGTATCATTTTGTAACCGTGGCTATACAAAAAGTCAAAGAACTCTAGCCACGGTTATATTGAAAAATGGTATTGGATATGTGATATGTAGTCCTGGGTACACTGTTTTTGCATACACTGAGGGCCTTATTACATGGTAGGCGGTAAGGGTTTACCGGTACCGGTAAGGGCACCGGTACCGGTAAACCCTTACCACCTTACTACGAGGTCCCTTTGCGGGACCCGACCTTAACGGCTGGTGTAGACCAGCCGTTAAAGTTAGGACCCGCAAAGGGACCTTGGTGCTGATTACGGTACTGCAATTTGCAGTACCGTAATTAACTCCTTCCCCATTCCCATTGAGCCCTATGGGGCAAAAATGGGAATGGGGAAGGGCCAGGGAGAAAGGGGGAATTACCGCCCCGCCAACCTTGGAACGGGGTGGTAATTCCCCTTTTCTCCATGGTGGTACCGGTATGGTACCGGCGGCAACCATGGTGCTAATAGCACCATGGTTTACTGCCTGCCATGTAATGAGGCCCTGAGTGAAGTATTTTAGCAAGATGTAAAGTACTGCTTTGATGTTATGAAGAAACTTTGCATTCCCTTCATTGGTTAGGTATCCTCCGTCATGTGTATAGACATTGGTTATGTAGAACTGTATGTTGTTGTTTGAAATCCATAATTGGTTGTGGTCTGTTATGAATTCTGAAACTACTTTATTAACATTTCTCCCTGATTTTTCAATGTTACCTCTTTTTGTGGTTTTGATTTTGGAAAGTATAAAATACACCATTTTGTGCAGTTTTGTGCTTTTTATTGTAGAAGTCATTATGTACCATACTTTCATATTTTGTGTCCAATGCATCCTTTACCTGTTTTGAACCTCCAATCTTCTGTATCCTAACTATTATGTATACTTTCATCCACTTTAAATACCTCCATGAGTAGTACTTGTATGTATTGACACTGTTTAAGTACTATTGTATTACTACTGTCTCTTATCATTTATATGCAATACTCAGTTTTATATATAGCATTATAACCGTGGCTATAAAGAAAGGGGTGTGATTGGTCTATTGAGAATCACGCTTAGCAATAGCAATGACTGGGGTTTTTACCCGTGGCTATCCAGCACCCACCAAGTGCACAGCATTGCTACCCATGGGCAACAGTGGCACCCTGTGCAGTCGTGGCTATATACCAGGAAATGGTACGTTGAGTGTTTGTGGGCATGTGGTAGATGTGGCTACGAGAGATGCCGGGCAGGGATAAAAAGAATTTCAGTTAATGTTATTGTTGTGATTGGTTGTTGTTATTTGTGTAGCTGTCTGTGATAGGTTGTGGTGAAAAAGTGTCATCCATTTTAGTAGTTTCATTACTTTACAGTCCTCTTTTTGTGGTATTCATTTTTGAAAGTATAAAAGCCGATGGGGAGCAAGTGCAAGTGGATCTAGGTCACCTGGCCTAAGCCCCGCCCACCTGGTGCTTTCCTGCCTGCCACTCTTTTTCACCACTTAGCAAGCCCCGCCCAACTGGTTCCTTCCTGCTTGCCGCTCATTTTCACCACTTAGCAAGCCCTGCCCACCTGGTGTCTTCCTGCTTTCCGCTCTTTTTCACCACTTAGCAAGCCACGCCCACCTGGTGCCTTCGTGCTTGCCGCTCTGTTTCCCTACTTAAGGAGCTCTCCAGCTTCTTTTCCTTTGCAGATGGGGAGCAGGTGCAAGTGGATCTAGGTCACCTGGCCTAAGCCCCGCCCACCTGGTACCTTCCTGCCTGCTGCTCTTTTTCACCATTTAGCAAGCCCCGGCCACCTGGTGCCTTCCTTCACCATCACTGTCTTGTGGCCAATGCTGGATTTGACTTTTATGGACTTCATTCATTCACGGTGCGTCACTCTTTCTCAACTCTCATGCTGGACTTCCTTTGCATCTTGTACTCATGGTGACCCTGAATCATGCTGTTCCCATCTTCAACTTGTATCCTGCCTTGCAACATTGTGTGTTACTACTGTCTTCTGCAATTGTATTCGCTCTCCACTCTTGCTTCTCCACTCTTTTTGACTGCTTACTCTCTTTTCTCTCCTCCTTTCCCTTCTCCCTTTTCCTATCTCCTCCCCTTACTTTCTTCTATGCACTTACTCTATCAGAATTGTCCCTGGACCTAATATGATAGCAACCTCGTCTGTTTCCTCCAGCCTCCCATTACTGTTTATTTCCTCCCCACGACCCCTCCAGCACTATCTGAAATGTCGTTATCCTAGTATGATAGTCGCTTGTTTTGTTCCTCCCCTCCCTTTCTGCACCCCTCTCCCTCACCTTTTTTTTTTCTCCGGCTCTACCAGAAATGTCGTCAGGCCTAGTACGGTAGTCGCCTGTCTGTTTCCATTTCCTTCCCACTCTCCCCCTCCCTTCCTTATCTATGTCTTAGCTCTTGCACTATCTGAAATGTCGTCAGGCCGAGTACGATAGATAATTTCACATCCTTACTGTTCATGGCCTGTAAGAATGTGGTTGTATTTTCCCTTGTTCCCTCCCTTGCCTTGAAGCACTTTGAAACACATTGTGTATAGGCGCTATATAAATAAACGATCATATCATATCATATCATACCATTTTCTGTAGTTTTATCCTTTTAATTCCAGAAGGGTGTGGCTGATGTGAAAGTAAGTGTTAATACATATTTACATATTTGAAGGTGTATTTGCAGTGTTGTGTTTGTTAGTTATATTAACCATTGCTATCAGATGGTGTTCATTGTCATTTATTTCATTGGCTCTGATTCTGTGGCAAGTAATATTTAACGTTAACTAACATGGACCTACAAAATTAGATTTGCCATTCAATGGCATTTATATGCAGGTATTTCGTTTTTGTATCCATGTTAGTGAGGTTGAACGTTTATTTGATTGTATTTGTTGTAATTTTAATGCACTTTCACTATGCAGTACATTTAGCTATTTTCAGTTTTCTTTGAGGCAGTACAGTTGATGGTATTTTAAAAGTTCATTTTAGTCATTTTTGTATGTTCTTATTTTCTTGTAGCTGCTGCGTTCTCATCATCCCAGTGGACTTTCAACAGATGTTGTACAGTTAACTCCTGTGAAAGGCCAACCCATATTCAAAACATAAGAGTAGATGGAGTTGGTGTTGCAGGAGGTATTGCTTTACTACATTCATTTTCCTAGTGCACCTGTAACAGATGGTTGATAAGTACTGATGTTCCTATTCTTTGGGATGGAACATTGTTCACTAAAAAGCACTGTTTGCGCTGATGAATATAAAGTAATTTTTTTGGTTGTGGTAGATATCTTGTCTATGGAATCTCGGGTGTCCCGATTGGTCATGGGTACTATTGTTATCTGTGTGACTGTTTTGTCTCACATGTTGTCCAAGTTTACTTATCCTACCACACCCTTTCTTGTTCTGAATGTTTACTTAACCTACCCCATTCACTGTATTGTAATTCCTTAGCATAAGGTCCCTTGTTTGTTCTCACCCAGTATATATATATATATATATATATATATATATATATATATATATATATATATATATATATATATATATATATATATATATATATATTCAGTAAAACAACTTTGTTAAAGGGACATTATGGTTAAGTTGCGCTACTAAAACACCTATGATATTTAGTGAAAAAACTTTGTTAAAGGGATCTTATGGTTCCAAGTAAAACCGAAAAACCCCTGAAATTCGCCAGTTATGGTAAACTAAGCAACCATAACTCGCGCCACCACTGTGCACTGCTAAGACTAACACCCAGGACATCAAAGATGACATCACATCCTCCTATAAATCCTCTTGAAGCCCCCAATTCCCCTGTGTTTGTGTCAGTTTCTGCTTCCCCTTCTCTTTCATAAATTGTTCATCTATATATAATAAAACAAAAATATTATATCTGTCTTAATTCAGTTCTTTTTTGTGTTTTTTTTTAAAAAGGCAGTTGGGTGTCCGCGGACAGCGCGGGTGTCCGGGATGTCCGTAATTAACCAAAATGGAGGTGTCCTAAGGACACTATACCTGTCCGTACTGTTCGCAGGCAAGTTGAAACTGTTCTAAGAACACACTCAGTGTCTGGGATGTCCGTAATAAACCAAAATGGAGGTTTCCTAAGGACACTATACCTGTCCATACTGTTCACAGGCAAGTTGAAACTATTCTAAGAATACACTCGGTGTCCGGGATGTCCGTAATAAACCAAAATGGAGGTGTCCTAAGGACACTATACCTGTCCGTATTGTTCGCAAGCAAAATGGAACCGTTCTTAGAACACACTCAGTGTCTGGGATGTCCGTAATAAACCAAAATGGAGGTTTCCTAAGGACACTATACCTGTCCGTACTGTTCGCAGGCAAGTTTAAACTGTTCTAAGAACACACTCGTTGTCCAAAATGGAGGTGTCCTAAGGACACTATACCTGTCCGTACTGTTCGCAGGCAAGTTGAAACTGTTCTAAGAACACACGAGGTGTCCGGGATGTCCGTAATCAAATGAAAATGGAGGTGTCCTAAGAGCACTATACCTGTCCGTACTGTTCGCAGGCAAGTTGAAACTTTTCTAAGAACAAACACGATGTCCGGGATGTCCACATATATGCAAAATGGGGGTGTTCTAAGGACACTATACCTGTCCATACCGCCTGAAGAACATCTACGCAAATGCGCACCACACCCGTAAGTTCTCCGAACATCGCGCCTGTCTGTAACTGTTCATCTCACTTGTGTCACACTTTTAATTAGTTTCAGGACCCGAACACTGTCCGTAGAACACCCACGCGCATGCACACAACCGTTCCTGTGCATTTGGTGTCCTGCGGACACCTGTTCCCTTCGCGGACATGTTCGTGATGCCATCATGTGACCGCACCCACGCTGAGCGTGTGTCCTGAATTACGGACACTGTCTGGGTCCCCAAACATTTTAAAAATACCTTTTCAGGCAATCCACAGTATTTTATAGTAAAAATTCACCAGACAATGACCCTGACTTTCTACATAGTTTTTGGAACTTTTTGAGCCTTTTTGGTGTGTTCGATCTGTCCGCGGACAGTGCGGGAGTGTGCGAAGCGCGCACCTGCACCCCTATAAAAGGACACACCCCAGAGCTCATCCTCATTGTGTTTCTGGCTATCTGACAGAACACTGTGTAGTTTGGCTGCCAATCTTCCAGATTTTGCTGAAACCTGATGGCATCCATGGCTCCTCTACTTCCACCTGGTGCTACATCTGCCTCAGTGCCACCCCCTCCACCACCACCACCTCCCCAAGGGCCTGAAGAGGGGAACAGGCATGAGGATGTAGAGGAGGATGAAGAGGATGACGAGGATGAGGTAGTGAAAGTCCCTACTACCAGCACTCGCCGTGAGTCTTGGGTGTGGTGGTTATTTACCATTCATGGTAACGTACCCAAAGCGTGTGCGAACAAAGTCACCTGCAACCAGTGCAAAATGGTGCTGAGTCACGGGAGGCTTGGTTCGTACAGCTTTGGTACAACAACTATGAAGCGACACCTAAGGTCGTTCCACGGTGGGGCCGTTCGCAAGATTGTACCTTGTGAGGAGCATAGTAGGTTGAGTCCTCTACTTCATCCTCAGTTTCCGCTCCTCTCACCACAAGAGACACTCCTGTGGGAGAGCGCCTCACAGGCCATTCACAATGCTGATGATCCTTACCTTTCGAGGGTCACAGTTTTGTGTATGTACTGCGACACAGTACTCTGCAGGGGGGAGAGACTTCGAAGTGCTTTCGAGACTATGGTCTCGGAGCACGAGAAGACCTGCCCACTACCTAAATAAGGCCCACCCTACATCTTCCTCTCTCGACCCGCCCTTTCTTATCCTCGTGGTTGGTATCCCCCCTTACCCTCCTTTCCCCTCCTCTCCTAGTGTGTAGTGTGTAAAAAAAAAAAAAATACATAAAACAACAACCCCCCCCAAAAAAGGCTCTTTACAGAGCACCCTTTCACAGTCTAAAAATAGAAGTGACAAATAAATGGAGCAGGGCCCTGTGCATTTTTTAAGAAGTCCGCGGACAGTTTGCGAACATCAAAAATGTTGGGGTGCTGCCCTATCAGAATCATTGCACTTTTCTCTGGGAGGAAGTGGTGGTGTTTTTTTGTGTTTGAAAAACTTGAAATAGTCAACACCTACTGCAAAATGGATGGCTGTAATTCCACAAAAGGACGCAATGCATTTTGTACATTTCTCAGAAAAATCTGATTACCAGTATAAGTAAGATGGACTCCATCTCTGCGAAAAATGTATGTGCTAAAAAACATAATATTTTCATTGCCAACATCTCCTAGAAAGGCACAAACAGCCTTACTAACATTCCACCTTGCTTTCTCCATTTGTGGACCAAATGAAGAAGAACGCAGCCACATTTGTCTCTGTGCAATACGAGAAAATATTACTTGGGAATTTGGAAACATGTCCATGACCTTCCCAAGTCCTTCTTTCATCGCAAATTGCAAAGAATCCTACCAGAAAGCAAGTCCATAGAAAGCAACGCAGAACTAGAGCAAATGAAAATAAAAATGTCCAAAATAAGCATCCATCTCTAGCAGAGTGTACAAAAGGTTCAAACAAAACAGCTAATACAGTAATTTAGCAAAACTAAACAATCTTCCAGTACAGAAACTATGCCTCCTCTATCAAAATGTAAAATAAAACAGAAAATGATTAACAGAAATGCAGCTACCACTACTGCTAAAACTGCTCCTATAAATCTTGATATAGTAGGAAGTAACCATACCAAAAGTAGTATATTAGCAAACAAAAATGTTCCGCCGCAGAGTCCTTCAGAGACAAATCATGCACAATCCTTAAAAACTACAGTAGAAAATTAATCTTAGAAGCTTTGATAGACAGTGCAATCCTTCTCAAAATAAAGTTATTTATTTTAGTGTTAAACAGAATGAAACCACTAACAATACTAAGTACTAAATTCCAAAAAAGGCTTCTCAATAAACGGAATGTCAACAAAAATAACTTCTTAAATATCTGTGGAGGTGAATGGAGTCACACCACAAGCACAGAACCATATTTCAATGAAGAAGCATACAAACAAAATCAAACAAACACAATTGCCATCAATAGCAGTGGACGAGGTTATGAAAAACTTAATAATACCATAATGGAACAAGAAATACTGCTTACAAAAATATCCCCTGAAAACTCAGAATCAATTCTCCATTCAACTGAACCAGAACATCCAGTATATAAATGGTCATGCATGTCAATGTATAACATTGCCAAAAAATCTTTCAAATCTTTACGGCAGTTCCACAATCAATATGTGAAAGGCAAAGACAAAATCAAAATAAAACAGCTGCAAAATATGCATACCTGTCCAGTGCACAAATACACAGGACTGCAAGGACATTCATTGGCCTGCATTTCAGGACCTATTTGCAAAAGCATCTTCCATAATATCAAAATGATATCAACACATCATTCAACTATAAGAAATCTAGCCTATAAACTGTACTATGCTAAAGGTCCTGCTTTAGCACCGGCCCGGTTAAATAACAATCTTCTACATGGTACAGCCAAAGACCTACTTGAAGAAATCAACCATATCCATATTTTGGAAGTGAAAACCACTTACAAAATGCAAAAGCTTTACAACAGACTAGCAACAAGTCTGCAAATGGCAACCTTCAACTACACACATACAAAAAAGAAATACTAAAATTCAAAAGTACATCCGCTGAAGTACCAAACCATGAGTGTGTGTGTTGCCGCAGAACTTTTTATAAAAGTAACACAAAAACTATACACATAACACACAAAATAGAAGACAATGAAGATTCCAAATGGTTTGAATTAGCTTGCTACCTTACAGCAGAAAACAAATACAAAATAACGGACCCCTTAACACTTTGCAGTTACTGCACTACAAAACTTGACAACAATCAAACTCCTTCACGTGCTATCACAAATAATTTGGAATTATTCCCGTTACCATCATAATTCAAACAGTGCACCCATTTCAAGCAATAATACGCCTTCAACCAAAAACAGCAAACTTACCTCCCTCAGAATTGGTGAAAGGCATTTGCGGCAAAGTAGTATATTTACCATTAGATCTAAAAGAAAATGTGCACACTCTCGGAGTGCAACCTCCAATAGAAAAATCTTTAATTGTCTTAGTAAATGGTGTACCTACAAAAGACAAAATAATTTGGCAACAACTGGTAGACTTACATAAAGTTAGGCAAGCCTTGCAATATCTAAAAGACAATAATGAATACTACAAAGAAATAAATATTGAAGAAAACTTAAGGGAAACAACTGAAATAATTCAAGAGTCACCAGAAACTGGTCAATTTGAACTTCTACAACCTGCTACAGTATCCAATATTTTAGACCATTATACAATTCATCCATTACACTTTAATGACACCATAGAAGATGCACTAGAAACGTACCAAATGCGACAAACAAAAGGATCACCAATCAGCATATGGGAAAAAAGTATCTACTCTTTCCTACTGGCAAAGGAGGAAAGTACGATGAAAGACCCACTCAGATAACAGCATCAGAATACCGTTCATTACGAATGTATTCCGAATATCCCAGATTTAGACAAAATGTGGAATACATATTTCACCTACTCTTTGAAAGTGAACTAGCAACTCTATGTTACGGAGTTGCACACACATTAAAATCAGGAACCCACTTTCAAAATATGTCAGCTACGCAATTACTACAAAAAATGCAAGAAAAAGATTAAGTTTTACAATCAAGCATTACAAATCTGTTACCAAACATGCGTGGTACGAAAGAGTACTGGTTCCGAAGTCACGGAGATGTACGTTGTATGATAAGAAACTTTGGCCCATCCACTTGGTTTGTTACATTAAGTTGTGCAGAATATGCATGGGAAGATCTACATGATTTCCTACGCATATCAAACAAAAACAAAACAAACATAGATATACTAACACCTGGAGAACTTTGCTCTCTAGATCCTGTTAATGTTTTAAGATATTTCCATCATCGCTTCATTGCTATGCTACACTTTATTTGTAATAAAACTGTTCCTACCCTCGGAGAAGTGCAACAATTCTTTTGGAGAAAAGAATACCAAGCCAGAGGAGTACCACATATCCACATGCTTTTATGGATTAAAGATGCTCCTAAATTTGGTCAAGACAGTGATGCCACTGTGTTACAGTTTATCGAAAAATATGTCATTTGTGAAATTCCATCAGAAGCAACAAATAGTGATCTTCATGCACAAATTGTACAATTTGAAAGACACAAATGTGGAAAATATTGTCATCACAAATACAAAAACAAAGGGAAATACTATACCAAATGCCGTTTTGGTTTCCCTAGACCGGTTACACAAACAGGTGAAGAGAACAACTTCATGTCTTCAGTTAGACATAGTCTTGAAGGTAAGTCACCTAAAAATACATATTATATAAAAAGAACAGAAGAAGCAAAATATATCAATGATTACAATGCAATCATTGCCCTATTGTGGAATGCAAACATAGATGTGCAGTACATTGCAGAATATTCCACTCCAGTTGCACGATATGTTACAGCCTACTTAACCAAAGCAGAAAAAAACAGAGCTTCAAGACCTGTGGGATGACCTGTCATCAGACAAAACACTGTCTCAGAAATTGTACAGCTTGGGCATAAAAATGCTCTCCCATAGAGAATGTGGCTGCTATGAAGCTGCAGATCATTTAACCGGTACTGCTTTGTATGGAAAATCTGAAAATATAGTATGGCTAAGTCTTGGTCCTGTTAAATCTAGAAAAAGAGTTCTCAAATCATACGACGACATAGAAACACTAGCCAAAAATGAACAGCCAAGACATTTTGAAAAACAATTTACTAGACACATACTACCCAAACAGAAGTACCACTTTGGAAACCATGTGTCTATACCACATAGCCCAAAACTTCACATACAAAACTAATATAAAACCCGATGAAAAAAAAGGTAGATACAGAGTGACAAATTGTGAAGGCAGCTTAGTAAAACTTACCAAACCAAGTTTAATTAATCATATCAAATTGTCATTAAAAACTCCTCAACATAAAGAACTATATTACATGTACCTGCTACAACTCTTTAAACCATGGAGAAAAGAAGAACAAATACTAGATAACTATGACTCCTATGAAGACGCTTTCAAAGCAAATGAAAGCACTATCACCGATGTAAACTTTACACAGTACAAAACAATGTTGCACAATGAACAGCAACACAAAGAAGAACTCCAGGCCCAACTAGATAAGGACACTCCTGACAGTAGTCAACCTTCTGTAACAGGAAGCCAAGAACCACTGGAACAGCCACTAATAGCAAATGAGGCAGAATTAGCTATGACAGAAGTAGAAAACACCATGTGTCAGTATGAAGATACAGAAGACTTAAGTACACTACAATCCAAAATAAACAATGAGCAGCGTAGCATTTTTCAAGAAGTAACAAAAGAAATTGCACATTGTGTACAACATGAAAATAAAGAATGTACCTGCCAAAATTACAAACCTATACTACTATACATCAGTGGTGAAGCTGGTTCAGGCAAAATATTCTTAATCAAAATCATCAGCAAGTTCTTTCAACAATTGACAAACAACAAACTGTCAGCTGTAGTAACTGCCCCCTCAGGCTTAGCTGCCTACAACATAGGCGATGTCACTTTACACCGATTACTACTCCTGCCAGTAGAACACCAAAACAAATTAGAATATTATAAACTTTGACAGAAGCTGCTATGGAACTATGCAGAGTGTTAAAACAAATGAAAATGCTACTAATAGATGAAGTGAGCATGGTCTCCAACCTAATGTTGGCTTTGATTCACCTCAGATTACAAGAAGTACTTAAAACAAACTATGAAGAGCTCTTTGGAGGAAAACACATTATTGTTTTCGGAGATCTTCTTCAATTGACACCAGTGAAAGGTGAACCAATTTTTTAAATCTTAGGACACAAACTCTGCTGGAAAACTGTTGGCAGCATAGGAAATGTCAACTTTTGGAAACATTTCCAATACAGAGAATTAACAGAAAACATGCGACAGTCTGCAGACCTCACCTACGCCAACATTTTAAAAAGTATTAGAGTTGGTGTACTATCACAAGAAGCACAAGCAATATTAAAAACCCAGCACATCCATGCACGTTATGGCCATAACTCATGTGCTACTGATGTTATGGAACAATTAGTGCACAAAAATGTCAATTGTATGTCCTTAATGCCAACTCTTGCAAGCTGTTCCAAATTCAGCGAAACAATGTTGAAAAAAGAAATGCAACCAATAATTGAAATTTCCGCAACAGACAAACTGGACGTACATGGTATGACACTACCCATGTGTCAACAAGCCACAACAAGACTAAATACCTTAGAAAAGTCTATCTCCAACACAGCTGGTTTGGAAAAAATATTACAATTATCCTTAAACTGTAGAGTAATGCTTAAACGTAACCTTGACTTGGAGGAAGGACTAGTTAATGGAGCACTGGGTACAGTTGTTGGCTTTCAAACATACCCACATGACAACAACATTCAGCTTGTCAATATTCTCTTTGACAAACTTTCAGAAGTAAAAAGGATAGGGCGCTCAACAGCTCGATTCCTTCTCTTCAAAGACATGTGTGTATGCAGAGAACAATGTTCTCTAACTCTAGCATACGCAGTCACCATTCATTAATCACAAGGTCCTACCCTAGACAAAGCATTGATAGATATTGGTAACACAGTCTTTAAAGAAGGCATGAACTACGTAGCACTATCACGCTTACGTACACTTGACAGTCTATTTCTAATCAACTTTGATGCAAGTAAAGTAAACGCTGATATTCCTTGCATTTTAGAATACAATAGACTACGTTCACTATACACCCCCCATCTAAAAACATATCCTGTTCCACAAAAAAGAAAACGTTGTAAAAGAAAAATAATTCAAACAGAAATGCAACAGGATCCCACTGCAAATTCTCCAAAGAGACAAAAAGAAGCTAATACTTCATCAATTACCCTAACCAAAGAAGAACATATTACTCAAAGTAACTCGGGTACTTCTTCAAAGAAGCTACACACACTCCGAAAAAATGACTTGGACACAGACCTATCTGGTCCATTCAAATTTTCAAATATAACTGGTATAACTTGCTACACAAATGTAGCAATGAATGTTATATTTCAATTACCACCAATTGTTGACAACATTTACTTACACAGTACAGACCAATTGTGTTTGCAAATGTTAGTACTTCATAGAAAAGCAACAAACAATTCTGACAACACATATAGTGTTTATGGAATAAGACAAGAATTGGACTACTGTGCTGGAATGGTGAAATTCACTATAAACTCACAAGAGGATCCACAAGAATTTCTAATGTACTTACTACAAGTACTTGAAAACAAAAACATACCTCTAAATGAAATTTTCCAGATTTCATACATGTGGAAACATACATGCACTCTCTGCAACAATGTGACACAGGAACACATCCCTAATGAGCGCTTAGTGTATGTATCCATACCTAATTGTGAATCTGTTCCATTTCAGCAACTTGTACAGAATGCAAACCGTGGTAGATTATGTACTACCTGCAATTCAGATAATCACTTCACCTTACTAATACAAACACACAGTAAATACACAATACTAATGCTTCTATGTTACAATGCAGATGGTACCAAAAACAACTTCAAGCTGACTGGATTCACACATGGTCAAGTATCACTTGGTAAGAAAACCTTCACAACAATAGGTATAATCTACCACGCAGGTGCCACAACCAATGCAGGTCACTACACTGCATATATTAAAAAGAAATGTGGATGGTTTTAATGTAATGATAGTACCATTACTCTAAAGCAGAGATTACCAGCAAATCTTACAAACACTTATTTAATCTTCTTAAAAGCAAAATTGAATAACTAATCTGTACTTAAACATTAACAAAACTTCAATTAAAAAACTATAAACTGTTTCAATATGCCAACAGGTATTCAACTGCCCCAAGATTCTAGAACAACCAAACAGATAAATGAATACCACTAAATTATAACAAGAAATAAACAGTTAGAAAAGGCCAACAGGTATCTAACTGCCCCAATATTTTGCAACAACCAAACAGATAAATCAATACCATTAAATGATCACAAAAAATAGACAGAATACGCCAACAGGTATCTAACTGCTCCAAAAATGTGCAACAAGCCAACAGATAGAACATTAGCCAAAAACAACAAGTGAATACTAAAAAAAACAAAACAAATAGACTGTAGCATAACAAAAAAGGGTTTTTATCTACCACGCAGGAGCCACAACCAATGCAGTTCACTACACTGCATATATTAAAAAGAAATGTGGATGTTTCGAATGTAATGGTAGTACCATTACTCCAAAGCAGAGATTACCAACAAATCTTACAAACGCTTATTTAATCTTCTTAAAACCAAAAATTAATAACTAATCTGTGTTTAAACATTAACAAAACTTCAATTAAAAAACTATAAACTGTTAGAATACGCCAACAGGTATCTAACTGCACCAAGAATATGCAACAAGCCAACAGATAGAACATTAGCCAGAAACAACAAGTGAACTCTGAAAACAAACAAAATAGACTGTAGCATAACAAAAAAAGGTTTTTTTCTTAATCCGACATGGATTTTTTTCCCCACAGACCCAATGATTTGAAAACACAGAAACTGAGCAAATAGCACAGTACACTGGTTTGTAATCTACTAAATATGAGGGTCAACATGAATAAACAGTGTCTATTGTTCAATGCTATAAGTCCTTACAAACTACCAATACTAACATGATTTTTTCTTTTATCACAGAAATTGACAAAGAATATATGCACTCCAGTTACCAAACCAAACAGTAAGTATATTACAATAAGTACAACTCATAAATACTACTCCATAACACAACCATTGAAGCAAACAGTGCATATAACTTCGGTCTTGGGTGCATGCCCCATGCTCCCAAGACTCTAGGACCTGGCCACAACCACCTCAGCATATCACACCCATGGTAGCTTCTAACTTCGGTACTTATAACTTTGGTCTTGGGTAGGCCCTGGCCACAACCACCGCAACATATCACACCCATGGTAGTTTATAACTTCGGCACTTATAACTTCGGTCTTGGGTAGGCCCTGGCCACAACCACCGCAACATATCACACCCATGCTAGCTTATAACCTCGGTACTTATAACTTTGGTCTTGAACTTTGGTCTTGGGTGCATGACCTTCAGCCATGCACCCAAGACTCTATGCCCTGACCACAACCACCACATGCACCCAAGACTCTAGGCCCTGGCCACAACCACCACAGCATATCACACCCATAGATCACACCCATAGAATCAAACATTTTAACTATGTCATATGATCATTTTTATGTCCACGGACACCGTGTGTGTTCTTAGAACAGTTTCAACTTGCCTGCGAACAGTACGGACAGGAATAGTGTCCTTAGGACACCTCCATTTTCATTTAATTACAGACATCCCGGACACCGTGTGTGTTCTTAG
The DNA here is from genome assembly GCF_040938575.1 of Ambystoma mexicanum. Lineage (NCBI taxonomy): Eukaryota > Metazoa > Chordata > Amphibia > Caudata > Ambystomatidae > Ambystoma > Ambystoma mexicanum. The sequence goes on along the minus strand of NC_090929.1, from coordinate 1,437,655,378 downwards.
AACAGTTTCAACTGGCCTGCGAACAGTACAGACAGGTATAGTGTCCGTAGGACACCTCCATTTTCGTTTGATTATGGACTATAACTTCAGTACTTATAACTTTGGTCTTGAACTTTGGTCTTGGGTGCACCCAAGACTCTAGGCCCTGACCACAAACACCACATGCACCCAAGACTCTAGGCCTTGCCACAACCACCACAGCATATCACACCCATAGATCACACCCATATTTCAAACATTTTAACTATGCCATATGGGCATTTTTTATGTCCATGGACACTGTGGGTGTTCTTAGAACAGTTTCAACTTGCCTGCGAACAGTACGGACAGGTATAGTGTCCTTAGGACACCTCCATTTTTGTTTAATTACGGACATCCCGGACACCGTGTGTGTTCTTAGAACAGTTTCAACTTGCCTGCAAACAGTACGGACAGGAATATTGTCCTCAGGACACCCCCACTTGCCCAATTACGGACATCCCGGACACCGTGTGTGTTCTTAGAACAGTTTCAACTTGCATGCCAACAGTACGGACAGGTATAGTGTCCTTGGGACACCTCCATTTTTGTTTCATTACAGACATGCCGGACACCGTGTGTGTTCTTAGAACAGTTTCAACTTGCCTGCGAACAGTACGGACAGGTATAGTGTCCTTAGGACACATCCATTTTCTTTTAATTACGGACTTCCCGGACACTGTGTGTGTTCTTAGAACAGTTTCAACTTGCCTGCGAACAGTACGGACAGGTATAGTGTCCTTAGGACATCCCATCTGGGTCGATTGTGGACATCGAGGACAGCGTGGCTGTCCGCGGACACAACGAACACAACAGGGGTGCCTGCCACCTAAATAGATACAATATTTGACCCATCTCTTGCTCCCCCACCCTCCCCAAACAGTCTTACACGCCAACACACTTGCCAAAATTGTATTTCTCCACCATTTGTCACTGCGCTGTCAGCGGATGTCCGCAGATACAAGATGGCGAGCATTCACAAAAATCCGACGCACTCCACGCTCCTCACCATCCAATCAGCGGACACGTTGCATGTCCGCGGACATGACGCAAGCCGATTAGCCAATCAGGACACTGTCCGCGGAGCGAACAGGGGAGTGTGTCTGTGGACCGGACAGAGATATCACTAATTTTTTGTGACCTACTTTTTGGTCATTTTTTAAAAAACTACTGGATGGATTTTCACCAAATTTACAAAAGCACGAACTAATACTCACCCGCAGGAATTCTGCACCGTGTCGTAGGAGGAGGCAAATGTTCATCAGAAAACCGCCCATAAAGACTTACCTACTGAGTCAAGTTATTCAAGACTCCGCTACAGCCCCGCAGGATCAGTGAAGCAACTAGATCCAGAGAAGAGGCTGGAACATACCGCGCCCCTGCGAGTAGTTGCTGGACGGAGAACCCGCCATTGAAACACCCAAGGTTAGGCATAAACAGAGAGGGGCTCTAGGAGGTTACGGGAGGTGGGAGCCAAACCCGCTCCTCACAGCTGGTTAACATCTCGTTTCAACATTCTAGGCAAACGCTTCCTCGAAAGTGATAGTGAGAGGGAAGACGCGTGCAAGCATTCATCACTCAGCCTCATGCAACGCGCGTGCAGACGTCCTTTGTGCAGCTTCGTGTGATGGCCCCGTGGAGGCCAGGTGAGCATGACAGAAGCCAATTGTGGAATAGGCAGCACATTACTTTCATAACTGAAACATGGGGAACATATTTTCTTTAAGTACTAGTGTGTCCTCCTGTGTGATTGTTTTCTATCACTTGTTGTTCAAGTTTACTTATTCCACCCCATTCTCTCTTGTTCCAATTCGAAACAAAATTTAGTGCACAAAATTGGGATGAAGTGGATGAAGACTTCTGGCAGATGCATTGGCATTAGAAAGACAAAAATCCTTGGAAGGCCTCTCACTCATCCAGGTGGAACTGCTGGAGATGGAAGCATCACATCTTAAAACACTTTATCAAAAGCCTCCTTTCTGAACCTCCCTAGCATTTCTGATGGCACTTCAAATGGAGTGCTCCAGGGCTGCAGGTGTTTCAAAACTTTGGCTGTTGGTGACAGCAACTTTAATGTGTGGAGGTTGATTTTGCATAACCACCGCTCACAGCTCTAGTGAGGTTGGAAGACCACATGTAAAGCAAAAAAGGCTGCAGGCCACTATGGGGCAGACTATTCAGAAGTATATGTTCTTAAACATAAAAGTTGGATTTTTTTTCTCAATGACCCAATGATTAGTATGTGCAAAGAGAACAACAGTGTACTGTTCACCAATGTTGTATCTTATATTGTGTATATATTGCACTATATATGAGGGTCAAAAAATGTATTTAATTGTTTTTCATGTAGCATGATCTTTAACTAATTGTATTTTACAGAAAGAAGGATACTTATGTTTATGAACTTGTTTGCATGCAGCCAAGTTAACCCCATGTTCTGTGTCCTAATTACTATGTATATGGTGCTTTCCTTATCATCATTAACTTTACATAACTCCATGAGCAGTCATATACTGTAGTGGCATCATTTAACTACCATTGTATCACTACTGACTCTTTTGTCAATCCTATTTCATACTCAGATTTTCTTTTCTTCAAATAAATCGTATACCCACGGCTATACAAAAAAGGGAGTGATTGGCATAATGAGGATAAAGCATTGACACATCAACGGCTGTTGTGTATACCCGCAGGTACCCAGCACACACCCTGGTAAAAGTGGCACCCTGTGCAGCTTTGGCTACACGCCAGCGAATGGCACATTGAGTGGTTGTGGACGTGTCTTAGCCGCAGGTGATAACAGCCGACCCAGCGATGCATGGAAGTGGTCCTGTAGGAGTACTATCCAGTTAGTCCCATAAGAGTACAACGTTGAACTCAGTGCATTTCACTTTGGTTGCTTTAGGCTTTAATACATTGCCAACAGTGGTAAAGAACACCCACACCCATGATTCTCTCTGGCTGCTAGAGGTAGGCACTTCCTCTACCTCATCTTCTTGTTCCTCTTTATTGTCTTTTGAAGTACTGTGCTTCTTTTGTTGTGCAGGTCCGTCCTCCAGCTGGTGGTGGTGGTGGCTCTTGGGGAGGAGGGATAGCAATAGCTGATGCCATTTGTAAGATAAATAGCTGCTTTGCTAATATTCTTCGAAGTATGTGCTAGATTGTTAATGGATAATGAGTAAGAATAGGTGTAGGAGTTGTACAAGGGTACATTTTGAGCTTGAAATTTGCTATATCAACAGAAAATGCAGTCGTGAACTGTCTGTGAAGCACAGACTCAATCGCGAAGTGCAGACACGTTTGCGTCATCATGCTGCGAGCGAGGTCATGTAACACTGTCCAGAAAGTCTGCCATGACATCAGAAGTCTGCGGATGTCGACAAACGCAAAAACAGTGGGAAAAGTTTCAAAAAAGTGTATAGATGTGTATAAAATGATGCAACAAGCTGGGAAATGGCAGAGCTCTAAGGTGAAACTATAAATTGGACGAAAGTTTTGCTATAATGGGGTAAGTATGATATTAGTAAGTTGTAGGAAATTAGCCTGCACTGGTAGAACCAACCTCCACACATTAAAGTTGCTGTCACCAACAGCCAAAGTTTTGAAACACCTGCACTGGTAGAAACCCATAAAATTCACTGAAATATCTTTTGTTAAAGGGACATTATGGTTAAGTTGCACTAATAAAACTCTATAAAATTCACTGAAGAAAACGTGGTTAAAGGGATGGTTAAAGGTGATGGTTAAGTTGCATTAATAAAAACCTATGAAATTCAATGAAAAAAGTTTGTTAAAGGGACGTTATGGTTACAAGTAAAACTGAAAAACCTCAGAAATTCACCAGTTATGGTAAACTAAGCAACCATAACTCACTCCACCACCGTGCACTGCTAAAACTAACACCCAGGACATCAAAGATGACATCACAAAAGTAATTGATGATATCACTGATGACATCACATACACAATTAATTTTGATGAAAAGTCTCTACAAGAGGTTGTGTTTATAATGTTGGTAACAAGGTGACATGTGTGATTGGGAGACCTATTCTGAACTACTTAATGTATTAAAGAATGTACTCATCTTAAGAAAACATTATAGGCCTAATTCACAGAAGTGTTTTATAATGGCAAAACCCCATTGGAAAACGTTATGTGAATTAGGCACTATATTGGAGTGTTGTTAATACAGGAACCTAGTCATACACAGACATATGCAATGAGTGCAGCATGCACCATAGAAGTACAATATTTCTAATCTCGTAATTCTGGATAGTAAATTAATGAATATTACCTTATCAGAGTTTTGAGTTATGTTAAACATGGAATAAATAACTAATAATTCAAGACGTACTACATACGTGTGTTAGTACAAACAATACATATGAAGACCCACAATGCATGCAAATCAGAGACACATATAGGGAAACTAAAGTAAGGATGAAAGAAACAACATCACCAGAAAATGTCAATAACCTTAAAGTTCATCATCATGTATACAAATGAATTGTGTGTTTGAGGCCTGATTATTGAACCATATATGTGTGCCATGAGCTGAGACTAAACCCTAAGGAAAGTACCTTAAGAAAGTACAAGAGGGTTAATTTCTAGATATATAACACATTTTCAATATTTATATTCTAACTGTCAATCAACAAAACCACCTGACAGATATGTCAGCGAACAAAAATAAAACAAGTGGCCCAGAATGTGATGTCATCAGTGATGTCATCAATGACATTTGTGATGTCATCTTTGATGTCCTGGGTGTTAGACATAGCAGTGCAAAGTGGTGGTGCGATTTATGGTTGCTTAGCTTACCATAACTGGCGAATTTCTGAGGTTTTTCCATTTTACTTGGAACCATAACGTCCCTTTAACAAAGGGCCTCATTACGACCCAGGCGGTAAGTTACCGCCTGGGTCGTACCTTTACCACCATGGCGTAAACTACGTTTACGCCATGGTGGTTGGCGGACTTACCGCCCCATTCCGAGGTTGGCGGGGCGGTAAGTCCCCAATCCCCATTTACCCTTCCCCATTCCCATTTTTGCCCCATAGGGCATAATGGGAGTGGGGAAGGCGTTAATTACGCCACCGTAAATTACGGTGGCGTAATTAACATCGAGGTCCCTTAGCGCCATGGATTTTAACTCCTGCTAAAAGCAGGTGTTAAAACCTCCATGGCGCTAAGGGACCTCGGAATCAGGCGGTAAGGGTCGGCGCTGTTTACGCCGCCGTAAACCCCTTACCGCCTGAGTCGTAATGAGGCCCAAAGTGTTTTCATTGAATATATATATATATATATATATATATATATATATATATATATATATTATAGAAAATATGGGAAGCACTTCAGAATCCAGCAAAAATATGCATCTTTAAAAACACATGTAAAGAGAATCCATCCAGGCTGCGTTTAGTTACATTTCGATCTAACATGGGAAACCTGCTATTCTGATCCAGGGAGCAGCCCATTCAGCTTATAGCAATTTTGCCCTTGCAACAAAAAAGCAAAAAAAAAATTATTTTTAAATGTGCCACAACGTTTCTGAAATTCTGTTAAAAAAGGTGCAAAATATAATATTTTACTTCGCCTGAGAGACAATCTGTGTATATTTCTGATATAATATGCTAACAGCACCAGTGACCCAAAACCCTATACATCTTTTATATGAAGGAACTGCCTATTTGAGAGATTGTTTTCCGTTGGAGGCACAAAAAGTGCGATGGGAATGGAATTCTGTGGGTTTAGTAGCTAGCTATAATTATTTTATTAAGTCCAGCAAAATGTCCATATGCATGCCACAATATTTTTTATTTTTTGTGCCACAAAAAAATCAATACTGTAATATCCAGGGATGGGGTCAAATAACAGATGTGTGATCAATTTGCATCTATATGGGATGCTGGCACATATGAAAAAGGGAGAATTCTTCATTCAAATTATTGATGGTCGCTTTTGTGTTCTCGGAGGCAGCGTTCGGCAGTTGATTTTCTGCCACTATTGATTCTCCGCTCTTCCAATCAAGCAAAGAACACCGGGTTCTCATCTGCAGCGAGCTGGATGAAAGTGTGCTTCCATCCTATCAATACGCTCGTAATCCAGCTGGGACGCCGGAGTTTATATATCAAATAAATGGAGGCTTTCAAAGGAACATAATGGCAACACAATGAATTTCATTTTGAGCTGTCTAGACAGAAACATACTAGAAAAAACAATTGTGTTGATCTTTTGAACCTTAACAAACATGAAAAGCAGATACACGAGTGCAGAGGTGTGTGCACACATGGCAAGCATGTACTATGTAATGTTCCACTATGCAAGCTGTCCACACCCAAGAGCTTTTCTTTGGAGCACTGATGCTATAGTAACTGCATAGGACTTGTACCTGTATTGTAGACTAAACACATATGTAGTCCAATTCACAGTGCACACATGGTCAGTGTGTTCTTTTTGGTTTTGGTGGATTCTTCTTGATTGGAGTCAGTGTCTGCATGATCGTTAGGTGCTCCATGAACAGCGAAGGAGTTGTCTGGCGCCATGTGAATCTGGACACTCTCCCAAGTTCCACTATGGAATTCCACTGTGAGTCGACTTCTCAATTAGTGGTAAATCTGGACCAAACGCTTGCCCGAATGAAGAGGATTTCAGATTGTTCTTGAAATTTGATAAGCTTTGCTGGCCTTTCAGTGAAACCTCAAGTGTGTTTCCTAACACGAGACTGGACACTTTCATTCCTGTGCTTGAATTAGTGAATTGAAGGTTGTGTTGGATCAAAAGTGACTAAATCTGCATGGTGTGTAATTCGGCAAAGGAGACTGATGGAACAATATGACGTTGCCCAGGAAGACATTGTGCATAGGGCAGAGTAGTTTAAGCTTGGTCTAGCCTCCGCTGGGAACCTGTGAACGGCCTTCAGAGCTGATACACTGCAATCAAACCTCTTTGGTCTGGTATTACCCAAATTGTCCTTTTACAATTGACCTAATAATAGCGGTCCTAATTGACATTCTGCAAAATTGACCATTACCTTTATTTAACTTTTATATATATGTGTGGGGTGGGTTTGGAGTAATAAATAATATAATGGGATTGGGTAGGGGGTTGCAGGGTTTTTTGGATTGAGTGTGGGGTTACGGGGTTCCCACCGCCCCCCGCATATATGTCCTAGTTGACCTTCATTTCACAATCAATTGTGAAAAGGTCAATTCTCCCGCGATCAAATTAGCATACATCCTTTGATGGCACCAAAGTCTGGCAACCTAGTATATGCGAAATGGGAGTGAACAACTACTGCCCTGTTGTGTATATTTCATAAAGCTACTACTGGTGGGATGCTATGGGAAGGCACAGATCAATACAAATAAAACAATATCAGAATCAATGTGGGTGTGTAATATCCCTTCACCCCTTGAATCAGGAAAGCCAGATGACCTCATGTTAATCGGAGAACACTTTTTTGACCCTGGTGTCTCTTTGTAATAATTGTTACTATCAGGTGTTAAAGGGCAACTGACGCTAACCAAAACTATAACACTCAGACTGCATTAGTTTGTTAAATGAAAGTAAGCTGTTTGTCTGGGAATGACGTGCTCCGGTAATATGGTGTCATTTGGTCACCCTACCCTGCAAGACAGCGATACTTTCCATGGTAAGACTCTGTCTGAGCTTTTTGGAGGAAAGCACACCAAAATGTTGACAGTTTGAAATTAGGCCATGCCTTCGGGCCAGCGGGGGCAAATTCACCCTCTCTTACATCTGTATGAATTGGAGAGAGTGGATTGTTTCAAATGGAGACACTGTACGAAATATCATATTGGCTGTGATAGCAATCCCATTACTGGAAGCTTTAAAATAGCGATAGAATATGCATTGTGGGCAATACATTATCCTCATAATTGAGAAGGGGGGTTGAGAGGTTAAAAGAGGGCAATTCTGACTAACAGATACATAAGCATGTTAATGAACTTTAGAGGTAAAGGAAGGGAGAACCCTATGCGCTAGCACTGAAGAAAAATGAAAGACTAGCAATACTAATGTGCACTTAATACCTGCTGTGGGTGTCAGATGGGGGAGGAACTGTTGCCCAGTCAGCCTCCCAAGGACACACTGCTCTGGATAACAATCTTATTGTGAGCCAATTCCAATTAAAGAACTGCGAGACAGCTCATAAGTAGAACACATCATGTTGTTTAATACTAAGGTTTTACAGTTATTGACCAAAGAGTGCAGCCTACACACTTGTTTCAATCCTCTCAGTCTTGTTCTAGGCCATCCATAATAGTTCACTCTAAGTCCTATGTGTAAATCCTTAAAGAAGCAAGCATGTGCAGATGCGCAATATAGAAGTTGGTGTTCCCTAATTTAGCTGTCCTGTCCTGCATCTACAAACTGTAATGTTCTGCCTCAAATAACATCTTAGTTATGAGCAATACAGAAGCGATTGTCTATGAGAGAGTTCTGGTTCGAATAGATGAACAACGTATCCTTGCGGAACATCCCTGAATTAACAATCTGTAAAGTTCCACCTCATATTTTTCAAAGCGCTTTATCACTGGGAGAATTTTCATTCATGTAAGTAAGCAAGGTGTCCTACCGGGAAATCGCTCCCGTCGCCATTTCCAGCAGCGCCACGACACAACCTTTCAGTCAACATTTCACCCCTACATAAACATGATGATAGATTCACAATATTTGCCATATTTGCAGACAGCTGAAATTGTGACAGTCAATCATTAGTTTGATATGATGACACTGTAGGTTTGAGGGGTTGCTTCAAGAGATAGGTGCCCACTGCGGCCATTTTGAAGCCTGCCAATGTGTGGAAGTTCTTAATCTCTGAGGATAGTGATACAGTGGGGTGGGGCAGGAGGTAGTGGGATGCAGCACAGAAGTGGGTCACAGGAGGCTATGACTGAGAAGGTCTTTGGACCTGAGATTGCGAAAGGGAGAGCAGTGGAGATAGTGAAGACAGTGTCAGCCAGGTGGGAAAAAAGGGGTGAGACCCAGTAGATAGATTTGAAGGCTTGAAGGAGGAAAATGAAAATGGAGCGGTTGTGCATGGAGAGTCACCCAGCATTAAGGTAATGAGCAGAGGTGAGCAAGGTTCATAGCAGATGTAAGACGGTGCAGGTAGCAAAGTTTGGAAAGTTGTTGGGAGGGGGAAGGGAATTGCTTGGGAGTTCTAGGAGGAGGCTGAAAGGATTGCAAGGTTTTCTGAGAACCAGAGTGGAAATCAGAGTTTTAGTAGAGTGGAAAGTGAGGTTGGGGAGGATTTTTACTGTTTTTGAGAAGACTGATCCCAGCAGCTAATTAATTGATACAGTTCAGGATCACTGTCAAAGGAGACCCACAGGTTCAACATGGAGAAGATGAGAGGAAAGGCAAATCGGATCAGGAAAGAGGAAATCGATTTTAGGGGTGGGCGTGAAGATCACCTCTGTTTTTGAGGATTTATACACCATCCAATAACAAATGGCAGACGGTTGGTGAGGCGGGAAAATAATTTTAGGGTGAAGGAGGGGATGGGGATGTAATGTTATGTTCTTTTATGTTATATGTTATGTTATTGGGGTCTATACTTTGCATCAATGATCTTTATATGGTCTCTGGACACTGGCAAATCTGTCAAAGGTGGATGTATTAGGTTAGTGGGGAGAGAGGGAAAATGCATGTTGATGCATGTTGAAGCCTGTAGACCAGAAGTACCCTGAGCTTTCTTTGTGGGTTAGATGTAGGTGTTCTGTGCCGAGAGCATAGAGGTATTTGAGAAAGGATGCATTGGCTTAGGCTGTGGTATTTTAGTTGGTTGTAGGGATGTAGTGTTCTGAAGGCTGATTTTTTTTGGGAGGGATATTCGATTGGCTGGTGTAGATGGCTGAGTTAGTATGTGCATTGCGTGTTGGAAAGTAAGTTTGAGCATGTTAGTAAAGGGATCAATTAGTGTCCTCGATGGGCAGGTTGGTGAGGGACAAATATAGTCATAAAACCACATTGCATAGCAGGCATATAAATAACATTGCATAGCAGGCATCCAAATAGCATTAAAGGTATCAGAGAGCCTTAGAAGTCAAATGAACACATGGGCAAAACAGCATCCCATTTCCCTTCTCACTTTGCCAGTGAGAAGGCCTATCTCTCTTTCTCTCTATATCACTTTCTCTCCCTCTCTTTCTCTCTCACTCTTTCCCTCTGTGTCTCTCATTGACTCTCTCCATCTTTCTCTAATAGATATATTGTACCATGAATTGTACCATGTGTGCAAAAAGGATCTGGGCGTGGACAGATGAGGGAATGGAACTGTCTGGAAAACTCCACTCATTACCATGAGCTAATTGCTGAGCGTTATCGAATGCATGGACATTTGGTAGATAGAAAGAGCTGAAGACCCTGGGTTCGCCATCGCTCCTTCCTCAGTATGTTGGTTAGAAGGCTGACAGCTGTCTCAAAACCACAGTTAATTTTCTCAAGTGCTGTGCTCAGTGGGTAGCTGTGACAGTTTCCAATTGGAGTGATGAACAGTGTTTGTCAGGGGTTGATTAAGTGATCGAGGCAGGGGCCAAAATCCCTGTTCATTTCTCCCAGAAATCCACCCACTGTCTCCATGAAACCACAAACTTCTCTCACACAGTGCATGCAGCCATTGGCCACAACATAATTCCCCTTGCCCACACCCACCTTCCCACTTGGCTTTGAGGCAGGCACGTAGCTACAGCTTCAGAAAGATGTTCAACCCTGCAGGGGTTTCTTTGGGATGAGAAGAGGTGCAGAAAAGATACATTATGGAGTGTGGATCCCTTAAAGTGTGACACAGAGTTTAGGGCATAATCCCGGGGTCTAAAGGAGATGTTGTGGCTGTGGGAAGGTGGGGAGAAGCATTCTGACAATGACAAAAAGAGGGTTGCAGTGACTGGGGGGATAGAATGGACAGCCTAATAACAGTGGAATCATGAAATTGCAGTATCTCCAGACCCTTGCCAGGTACAGACCTCGCCCAGAGTTCCATGGTTATCTTTGTACTTGAGTTAAATAATAAACTAAGGGAAAAGTACGCATGTCGTATGTCTCTAATTTTAGGGGCTGCCCTTGCAGATATAAGATGGGACTGATAGGGCTTAGCAAATGCACAAGGTGTGAACCGTCCCCACAGGACTGTTCATGGAGCCAAGAGATATCTGCCTCACCCATCACCAGCTATCTGGACTGCAAAAACAGTGGGAGGATGGAAGGGGCTACATTTCTGCTTTAAGGTGGGAATGCCACTTTTGGGGTGTCATTCCGTAATAGTAATGCTATGATATGACATTTATAACGTGCCTGTACACAAGTGTTCCTAGGCACGACAAGACAAGGCGGGGCAAACAAAGGGAAGAAAAGCAACCATCTTACTAGGCATTGTGTCATTCAGATTGTGCAAGTGCAGGGAAGAGGTAGGGAAGAAGTGCCAGGGGGGAGCAGAGAATTGCAGGTAACTCAATAAGTACAGCCAGCGGGTGGCTCATAAGCACAGAGAGAAGGGACTGTAGGGTTGGATGTAAAGACCCTTAAGTGCAGGGGGAGCCCAGAGGCAGTGCAAGGGCAACTGGACATACAGGAGCTTGGGCCAGAGCTCAGAGGGTAGCCAGGTGCCCAGTGCCCAGCGCAGTCATGGACCCCAGCAGTGAAGAGAAAGAGAGAAAGCAGAAGAAAAAAGGAAGGTCTTGAGTTGCTTCTGGAACCAGAGGTGGTTCTGCTCAAGTTTGAGAGAGGCAGGGAGGCTGTTCCAGAGGAAGGACCCAGCCGAGGAGAGAGATCTTCCCTCCACTTTCTGCTTGGAGAAGCGTCTGACCCTTGGAGAGTTGGAGGTGGATGAGAGGAGAGCTCGAGATGGAAGATGGTTAGGAAGAAAAAGTTTGAGGTAGTGCAGTCCCAGGCCCCAGAAAGCCTTGTGGACGATGCAGAGGGTCTTGAACTTGATCCTGACAGCCACTGGGAGCCAGTGAAGAGATTCCAGAGCTGGAGAGATATGATCCCTGGGCTTGACTCCAAGGACAAGTCTTGCAGTCCTGTTCTGGGTAAGTTGTAAAGGTCGAAAAGTAGAGGTGGGCAGATTTGGAAAGATGCTGTTGCAGTAGTCCAGCCTAGAGAGGACTAGAGCTCTGGAGACAGTGAGCTTCTGGGGGAAAGTGAGAAAAGGAAGAATACCTCTGAGGAGGTGCAGCTGATAGTTTGACTTCTTAGAGATGTTGGAGATGTGAAGTGAGAATGAGAGGGTGGAGTTGAAGATAACACCAAGGTTCTTAGCCTACAGGAGGGAGCAGGAAGAGGGCCCAGAGTGGGTGACCAGAGTGAGAGAGTGGAAAGGAGGGAGCAGGTGTACTGATGAGGCATTAAGGCAGAGATCATTGGCGGCACACCATTACTGAATTGCGGCCAGACAGTCTGGTATGAGAGAAGGAGCAGAGGTGGCTGAGGAGAGCCTGAAAGAGAGGTGGGTTACATCCGCATAACACTGAACATTGGAGCAGAAAGTAGCAAAGCGCTGGGCGAGAGGTGCCAGGTACTGGTTGAAAAGCCAGGGAGAAAGGTTAGACCGCTGGGGAACACCACGAGTAGATAAAAGAGAGGTAAGACCCCAGTTGGACCTGGGAGGGTTGGTCAGTGAGAAAAGAGGTCAACCAGGCCATAAAACGCAGAGAATAGATCATGGAGAAGGAAGATTAGAGAGCATGTCTTCATACTTATACTTCGCTGACAGTGAGCCACTACTTTTGGAAATCTAAAATGTATCTTCTAGAGTTTTATGTGCTAATTATTTTAGGTTATTTAATTATTTTAGGTTATATGTTACACAGATGAGAATTTAAAACTTCTCAGCATCACACTCTAGTGCTGAACAGTATAGTGTGGAACTGTAGGTCTGTAGTGAGATCTATTGGGAGAGCTGGGTGGCCTCCATTGCTGGAGAATTATTCCGTGGGCTGCAGATCTGGAGTGAGATTCATTAGCAGAGCTCTGTAGAGTCAAGTGATGGAGCAGCAGGGACATGGCTGCATGCCTAAAGTGAGATGCATCGGCAGAGCTGTGTGTAGGCACCAGTGTTCTATCAGTATGACGTTGACTTGCAGGCCTGAAACGAGATACACCAAAAAAGATGTGTGTGGACCCCAGTGCTGGAGTGGGGTTGTGGGTGTGGAATGAGATGCACTGTCAGAGCTGTGCGTAGCCTGCAAAGCTGTAACTGTGCAGGGCAGGACTGCAGATCAGTTCAGGAAAGAGATCATTCAACAGGGCTGTTTATGGATTCCAGTTTTGGAGCAGAACGGATGGAGATGCAGGTCTGCAGTGAAATGCATTGGCAGAGCTGTGTGTGGGCTCCATTGCTGGAGCAGAAGAGGTGGGGCTGCAGATATGGAGTGAGATGGGTAGAGCTGCCTATCTGGAGTGCGGTCCTTTGGAAGAGCTATGTATAGACTCCAGTGTTTTAGCAGCCGGGGTGAAGTTGCAAGCCGGAATGTGATGCAATGGCAGAGCTGTGTGTGGACACCAATACTGGAGCAGTACAATGAGGTGCTTGGGATCTGTAATTAGATGTATTGTTAAATGTATTTTTTTAGACTGCAAGGTATGGATTGAGGCTGCAGATCAGGCATGATATAAATTGGCAGAGCTGCATGTGGATCCCAGTTTTGGAGCAACATGGATGGGGATGCAGGTCTGGAGTGAGATGCACTAGCAGAGCTGTATGTGGATTATCATTTTGGAGCAAGAGGGGTTGGGATGCAGGACTCAAGAGAGATGACCGAAATTGCAAACACTACCGCTCCCTCAATGTGCAGGTGACCTGCGACCCCAGCCTCATCATCACCCACTGCTGTGCCCATTACCCAGGTTCCACCCACAACTCCATGGTCTTACAGAACAGCACACAGCCAGGATACATGAAGGGGCACAGAGGACAATGGACCTGGAATGTGGGTGAGTAGAACTGCCAGCACCTATGCACTGTGAAGCACCTGGCAAAATTGGGGGTTGTGGGGATGTGCATAATGACACAATGCATGGCATGACAAGTAAATGCAAAACCAGTACCCAGCCAACTCCCACACCAATGACAGGGACAGGTAGAATGCACATGTTGAACACACCTGGACCGACATTCAGATGAACACATACAGCAGCAATTAATTCCATACACATGACCACAGGTACCACAATGCATCATGCATAATCAAAAGCAATAACAAAGTTCCACACAGCAGCTCACAACAGCAGTACTGCCAGTGCCGCACCCATGTAGGCCCACCCCACAATGCTGGCCCACTGCCCCCAGAAGCATAGGTGATGCTGAAAGGCAAGCCACATGTATGAGAGCAATACCCAACCACAAGACAGCCACCAGGTACACGTGTCACTGGCAGACACATCACAATACATCTGCTACAACGTAACAGGGTGCATATGATGCCAATACAATGCATGATACCAGTGACACAGTATGCACAGACATTGTACGGGTACATAACATGGGATGAAGCCCGATATGCATGCACATGATGGCCATTGACATGATGCTGTGTAAGTCCACCATGTCACATTTCACAGTGACTAATGTCTGTGTCTATCCCCATGCAGGTGACTCCAAATACCCGCAGCTGCCTTGGCTAATGACCATTGTGTGTGATCCACAAACACTGCACACCATAGCCTACAACCACGCACACAGCAGGACCCATGAGTGCATTGAATGAACCTTTGGACTCCTGAAGGCACATTTTTGCTGGCTAGATCGTACAGGCCGAGCCCTTACGTACGGGCCAGAGAAAGTAGGAAATATAGTGCTTGTGTGTGCCATGATACACAACATCTGCATGAGGAGGAATGTGCCCCCACCCCCCGAAAATGATGACAAAGTGCCTGAGGCAGGGGTCACAGCAGGCAACACCAGAGTTGATGCGAGGGATGGGAGACTTGTTCACCAGGCACTGATTGACGATATCTTTTAAGTCATTTCCCCAACACAAGTCATGGACCACGGTGTGGCTGTCACTTCTGTAAATAAACTCCACAATGACACAATCTGGAATATCCTTGCATTGAAGTAGTTCAACTGTTTTATTGTAACTATGAGTCCTGATTATTCCCCTCCCCCTCCCACCACCAACTCCACAGCACACTATCCCCTTCCCCACTACCACCACCAACTCTCCAGCACACTACCCCCCTCCCACCACCAACTCCCCAGCACACTATCCCGCTCCCCCTCCCACCACCAACTCCCCATTACACTATCCTCTCGGATCCCTCCCACCACCAACTTCCCAGCATGGCCACTCATGGCTGCCGGTGTCCCAGAACCATTCACTGTCAGGGCCTCTTCCCCCCATGCCTGCCGGTCTCAGGTGATCTCAGGTGCAGTAGTTGCTGCGACTGTCGTTTTGGCATGCCATGCAGTTAACCCTCTGTGGGAGTGGTGGAGGTGGATGGGACGGACTCCACCACAAGGTTCTGCTACCGCTGCATCCCATTGCCTTGCCGTATGACTTCCACTAGGGCAGAGACTCCCTCCATCATTTCACGGACACTTTGCGCATAGAGTGTTAGGGCAGATTTGTTTGTACTGATCTTGACCCTGTTCTGCACCATCTGACGTACTACCTTCTGGGTGACCCCTGAATACAGTCCCTGATGGCTTGCAGGTGTGCAGAGTGAGTGTGCCTGATCACTTCCATCTCACACTGCCTGCGTTCCATCACATCCAGCCTTTTCAGCAGCATGCTGTGAGATGGACTACGGTCTCTGGGAGGGGGGTCTGCACTGTGCTAGGGCTGCAGGAAGGTGAACCATAGCTTTGGGTGTCCACGTCCGGCTCAGGTGACATCACATGCTGGGGTTGCCAAGGGCTTCCTTGGGATTGGTGGCGTGGGTGGTGCAGAGTCCTCCCTGGGGATTGATGACCCTGGTGGTGGGGAGTGCTCACTGGGGATTGATGGCCTTCAGCAAGTGGAGACTCTGGGGCTTCTGACCCCCTGTGGCTCCTTAGTGCCCATAGCAGCAGGTGTTGCCTCTGTGGCTACGGTTGCTGGTGGGGGGCAGGGCCACCTGCAGGCCTGGCCTTGCTGGGTGCAGACATTGCACAGAGGTCCAGGCGCCTATGCATGGATTGTGTGTGCCTATGTGGGGTGGTGGTGGCAGATCTTGAGGGTCTTGAAGTGCCTTTGCCTGAAGGGCTGTCAACCTCCTCCTCTGAAGCCTCGGGCGATGCATGTGTGCCTGAAGGTGACAGGGAATGTTGTCAGGTATGGTTCCCCCACATGTTTTGGCATGCAAGACACAATTGCTATGGTATAAAGTGTGAACCCACATAAATGGGCAAATGAGCATGGATGGCCATGGGAGGATGCATGTGGGACCACTGTTATGGTGTAGCACGAGGCAATGGGTCTGTGGCCCATGGCCTGTTGGTCATTGACCTGTGTTTGGGTAGGGCAAGGTGTCCATGCTAGGGCAGATGTGGTCAGACATGCATGCCTGGGGTCCGTCATGGCACAGCCTCCCCTCCCCGGGTGGCAGAGACATGGTAGTGTGGGGGGGAATGGTTTCATAGCACCATCATGGCTCTATGGGGCACTGATGCACAGCCAGTTGGGCTGTTCTGTGGTGCACAGTGATTGGCAGGCTGGAAACATGTCTATGTGTGGGACGTGTACTTCCATGTGGCTTGTCTGCCATGCCCTCATGGGGCAGGCCTACTGGGTCCGCTATATACTGTGGTGAATGCTGCACGGTGCCATGGTTGCGCATGCATATAAATCCCGCGCTGGCACAGGTGCGCCAGTACTGGTGAGGTGTGCATGGCATTTGTTAAGTACACTTACCTGCCCTTCCCGCTGCTGTGACGCTCAGGGGTGCTCTTGGTGCCCTGCCCATCGGGGTGGCTGATGTGCCGCCCCATCACTCTGCCCTGTCGGCATGCCCAGCTTCGGAGTCTGCTGACTTATACTGGGTTGTCATTTGCACATGCATTGGGGGGGGTTCACTTACCTCCTGCCTCCTGGCTGCTGGCTCCCGCCTCTACACTGCCGACTCCCCTATACCCTCAAGGTTGAGCACCGTACTGCATTTCTCCTCCCAGGCAGTGAGGACCAGTGGCTGGGCAGTCCCTCCTCCTGTCGCCAGGGACTCCCGCCCGTGTTGGGACAGCAGTCCACGCACCCTTACCCTCAGGTCGTTCCACCTTTTCCGGTAGTCTTCACCATCATGGGCTACACTGGCAAGTGCTGTGACCTTCCGGAGGCGATGTTGTGCCATATTGATGACTGCCGCTTCCCATTAGTCTTTCTTTGCCTGACTCCATACAGCTCCTCACAGTGGGCCACAACCTTATCTCTGAGGTTCATAAGCTCACCCTTGCTAAATATGGGCTTTCTGAGGTGATGTTCGGCCCCCTTGCCTCTTAGACTCTGCTCAGATATTTTTGTTGGTTTGCAGTGCTGGATGGCTGCAGGATGTGGAGATATTTGATGGATTGAGTTTTCAAAATGTCTGCTGCAATGCTTTCCGTTCCGGTGGTGATGCAATTTCCACCGGCGGTAATAGCACCGGGTTTGGCAGTCGTAGCAGTAATAACACTGATTACTTGGCGGTAACCCTTATTCCTGCACTAACAGTGTTACCGCCAGAGTCAGGGGGGTGTTTATGCCAGGTTGAGATGCAGGGTTAATTCCACCGCACAACCCAGCGGTAAAGCTATTAGTGCAACTTGTGATGAGGCCCCAAGAGTGAGATACATTGGCAGAGCTCTGTGTGGGTTCCAGTTTTAGAGCAGCAGGAATGGGCCTGCAGATCTGGAGTGAGAAGAATCAGGAAAACAGTGTGTGGATTCCAGTTTTGAAGCAGCAGGCCTGGTACTGCAGGTCTGTATTGAGATGCATTGGCAGAGGTGTGTGAGCCTCTGTGCTGGGGGAGTTTGGGGTGGGGCTGTAGATCTGGAGTAAGATGTATTGGCAGAGCTGTGCATAGCCTCCAGCTATGGAATAGTAAAGGTTGGAGCTGCAGAACTAGAGACATATGCATTGGCCCGAGTTGTGTGTAGACTTCAATGATGTCACAGTGGAGGGACTGAAGGTCTGGAATGAGGTACATTGGATGGACAGTGTGAGTGTTCCATTGCTGGAGCAGCATGGGTTGGGGCTGAACATCTGGATTGAGATTTGTTGGTAGAGCTGTGTGTATACACCAATGATCACATAGTATGGGGGGTGAGTTGAGGATCTGGCAAGAGATGCAACAGCAGAGCTGTGTGTGGACTCAATTGTTGGTGCAGCAGTGGTGTGGCTGCAGATCTGAAGTGAGATGCATAGGCAGAGCTGTTATATCATTGGGATTTATATTACGTTCGTTACATGGTCTCCAGGCGCTTGGGAGGTTTGGAAAGTGATAGGGATGGGTTACATTAGTGGGGAGAGAGGGAAAATGCAAGATAACATTGCTGTTGTTTGATGCTTGCAGACTGGATGTGCCCTGATATCTGTGTGTGGATCAGCTTCTACATGGTTTGTGTCGAGAGTATAGAAGCATTTGTATCTGAAGCAGAACCGCTGCAATGGGGGATGAAAAAGATTTAAATATCATCAACAAAAAGATGATCTGAGAAACCAAAGGGTGAGTTGAGAGAGGAGGTGTATAGTGTGAGAGTGCAATAGTGTTTGGCAGAAAGCAGTCGATTTGGCGGTGATCGCTGCTTTTTATCAAGCATAGCAGACTTTTTACTTTTACTAAACGTGTGTTACCCTGCTGACCCCATGCAACCTATGGGCATGGGTAGAACAAAATAAGAAGCTCCAAGGTCAACAAACCCAGTCGCTGGCCCACACTTCTTCTAACAACCTTGTATGCAGAGAAACACCTTCCAGCTTTGTACTCAACAAAGCCATAGGCCATAGTTTATTCTTCCACGAAGAGTAGGCCTCACTAAAAACGCTCAATGTAAGTCATTAGACACCTGGGTCTGGAAAAAAGTCCTGCCCCCGCCCCCCCCAAGCTGTATAACCGGCGAGTGAGATGATCCAGACGAGAGCCAACAATACTGAAACCTGTCCTATTTATGAGGCAGAAAGCTGCGAAGTGCTCCCAAATAACATTTTTAGAAGCCAACCGTTGAAAAAAGTAACAAATAAGGTACATTACACCATCGAAGAGCAATGGGGCGCCAAGTACTTAGCTAAAACGATAAAAATCATAGATGTATATGCTGATAGCCATAGCCCATTGCTAAACCACAATAATATATTGGCATTACTCCGCCATTGCGTATCACTACTAGTAATCACTACCAAAGATATTGTATTGGTAGAAATCCTGGAGTCAACACAGGAAGAAAATTGGGCGATTGTACACTTAGTTCCACCTATAATAGTGGAGCTGATCCACTGATAGGCTTATATGGAGAGGCTCCAGACTACCTAAAGCAAACACTAAGAAAATACTCCCCTAACAGGACTTTGCGCTCAAGTGCTATACACCTTCTGGTTATACAACAAGCTAAAAGTGTTTGAGGAAAGGTAAATCCTTCCCTCTGAAAGCAGCAAGTAACTGGAATAAACTTCCTATATCTATGCGATCAGAGGAAAGTTACTTTACTTTCAGGAAACATTTGAAAACAACTCTGTTTGAATAAACTAGCCCGATCAGCCATTTAGTTTTACGTTGTCTGTTTTGCGCCCTGATGCCTGCAGGCTATGGCGCGGTAGAAAGAATTAAATAAATAAATAAGTAAGTAAAATACAATTTCTCACGCTCAAGAATGATCTGATGTGGGCTACACCATTGGGAGGAAGCAGGACCCCAAAATCAAGGGGACAATGGCAAGGCAGCCAAAAAGGGAGGACCTTCTACCTAAATTCGCTGAACAAGATTTTGATTATCTTGGCAAGAAAATGATGGCTGCAATTTCTTCCAATAGTAGTAATTATGTTAGGAATATGGGCCAGGTAGTGGAAAGTGTGTTCGGTCAAGTCTCTTGAAGTTCTGGAAGTAATATCAAATCATTGAAGATGACCTCTTGGTATAAGAGGCAATTTAGTTCCTTCACAAACAGCCCTAAGGGGCAGGCTTTTCTACTGAAATCAGACTTATTCATGCTTCAAGAGACATGGATGATAGATAAGTACTATCTGGATAATCCAGAAAAGTGCCAATCGGAACTACATGGGCAGACCATCAGGTGGCCTAATAGGGGCCAAGAGTAGCCTACCAATGAGGGAATACACATTAAAATCACCAAGTCAGAACATTCTAGCAGGTTCTGTAATACTTAAGGTGGAAACCCATGGACAACAAGTACTGATTCTCAACATATACAGCCCCCTGGGAAATATTCTGAGAGACAGGATCATCTCTGAGTTGAAAGGCATCATAGAGGGATGGCTATATAGCAACCCTGTGTTGTCTTTTTAATTTTAGGGCTCTTAATTATCAATGCAGTCTTGACATGAGAAAGTGGGGTGACTAGGCTCTATAGGGTAAGTTAAATAATATTCACAACATCTGTGCTGTGGAGGCGGCGGTAGAAGGTCTGGCCGACACTAAAGATGCATGGTTGTCCTTTTTCACATCTATAGGCATAGTACAATTGATTAAGTTCCTAGGCACAGTCACTTGCATTGCACCTGGTCTAATGGTTGCAGTAGCTCTTGAAAGGCTATGTCTTGCTTCCTAGAAACTTGTTTGAGTATATTTCTGAGTTTAATTTGACACACATGGATTTAAGTGACCATGTACTATAACAATTCTAGCTTCAAGGTGGAGGGGAAAAGTGTCATGGTAGACCTTTGGGGAATTGTGATGTAAACCTAGTGGGAAACTGAATGTATTGGTCTGAACAAAATATTCTAACCATTAATGAGTGGATATCAAACAGCTGTCTAAGAGAAGTATTGCACAATTTTAGGGAGATTAATAGATAGAAGGAAATTAATATGGCAACAAAAAAGTACAGAAAAAAATAGCAGTTTCATAAAAAATCTAATTTCAATAAAATGAACGATGCGATTATGGTAAATGGGAAGAAACTGTTAAAAAAGAAAATAAGAGAAGTAAAAAGATCATCTCAGAGTTGCCTTGAAGTAAAATGTGCTATCACGCACCTAAAGACTTGTTACAAAAATTGGATGAAAGCCTCCAAAGGATAAGTGACAATTATTTGCCCAATGGCAGATCATGTTAATATTCTGCGGTCAAATGATTCCAAAAAATGTTGGGCAATACTTAAACGCTATACTAATCGTCGAGTGGATAAACAGTAAGGGAATTCCATCACGGAAAGTATTTGGATTAAGCATATCAAGGCCACATTTGATAAAGATGTACTGGTGCTAGAATCACCCAGGGTTGATGAGAGGTTAGAGGAAAGAGATGTTACCGCTTTTACGGTAGAGGAGATAGTAGAGGCCAATACTAAACTCAAAGCCTCCAGAGCCCCGGGCCCTGATGGATTTGCTAATATTGTGATCAAGCAGGACCCACATAATGCACAACATATTTACTACAATCATTAACAATGGAGAAATACCTAAACGTTGAAAGAAATCATCCCTTATTCCTATGTTCAAAAAGGCTGCAAGTGAGGAGCCAGAGCATTACAGAATCCTGGTCATGGTGGACTCTATGGCAAAGATATTTTCCTCTTTTCTGCTTGAAAGGGTTAATATCTGGAGAAGGGAAAAAAAGATTCTCAGTAAGCAACAAACAGGCTTCAGAAGGAGGGTTGGAACCCTGGCCAATGTGTCTTTGACGTACTTGATTCACACCTTCTTAGTTAGTAAGGAGACCCCCCTTATAATCGGCTTTGTAGATTATAGAAAGGTACATTTAAACACAGTAAATTGTCCGGGGGTTTGGGCAGAATTGAAGAGCTTTGGCCTCCATCCTGGGGTCTTGTCCTTTAACAGACAATTATAATCTGATACCACGATGCAGCTTAGGCTACCTCAAGAAGGCTTTCTGAGTTTGACAGTAAAAACAAACCATGGCCTAAAACAGGGCTGTGCCAATGCACCGGTCTTGTTTAACCTGTACACTGCAGACCTTGAAGAGTCTGTGACCAAATATAACAACTTTCCCCCACGTGTGGGACAACATCCTGTGGTCTGGCAGTCCTATGATGACAATATCGTCCTTTTTGATTGGACGCAGATAGGGCTGACCATGCAGATAGAAATAACTTAATCATAATCATAAATTGGAAAAAAATAAGATAATGGTCATTACCTTAGGAAAAACAACAAAGTAAAAACAAAGTCAACTTCAAATGGAAAATAAATAATAAAACAGTGATTAAGAATTACTTATAATATATGAGTGTCACAATAACCAATTCCCTCAGCTCGATTGTGTTAGCTCAAAATGTTATGGGGAAAGTACAAAGAAAATTTAACACAATCAATTGTCTCCCAGAGGTGTGGTTACTCATTGGAAGGGCTTTTGCAAGTATGTAGCACTAGTATTGTCCCATGTACATTGTATGGCCTAGAAATGTATATGACAAAAGACACCCAGTGGCTCACGAAGTTGGAGGGTAGATTATAATGCCCTACATTAGGCCTATAAAAACCCACCACGAACGAGGCCAAACAAAGTGAACTAGGTCTCACGTCATTAATGAAGAGGAAAGAAATGGCAACAACAATTTTCATGTTGAAAATGCTGTCAGAAGAAGAACTTGATTCATCCATTTACTCACATTTTTCAGTGGTGCTAGAAATTAATTGGCCGCAAACCAATAAAACCCTAGTTGACGGAAATGCACTCGTTTTTTGATGAGATAGATTTCAAGATTGAGCTCCCCCATAACCTAGGCATCATTGTAAGGGAAATTAAGCAGAAGGCCCTACCCGGGATTGAAACAATAACACAGCTGAATTGAGTAAGAAGACATGTTTTATAAATTATGTAAGGTTAAGCTTCCCACTGGAGATACCTTTTAGCTACTTAATTAAGGTTAACAATTCTAAAGTTAGAGATTTATCCTTCAACTTTGGCTAGAACAGTTACCTACCCTTGCACGTGTAGAGGCCAGGGATCAAATCCCCTAGCAAGAGCCTTAATGCAGGATCTGTAAATTGGAAATAGAGACAGCCAGACACTTATTGATTGGCTGTCATAAGCTTAAAGAACAATACAGCAAGCTATATAAAGTTTATATAAATATAGATAACTTGCAAAGTGGTCAGGCGTAGGCATACATATACTCAGGAGAAAATGTGGTGTTACATTTTAGTATTTTTTGGAATTTTTAAATAAGAGCATTAATGAGCTTGTTCTGTAGTAATGAAATGTAGGCGAATTCTAATGTCTGCATATTTTATATGATATGATGTATTGATATGATGTATATTATTGTACGATGGAGTAATATGTGTAAAATATGTTAGATTTCTAAGGTTATATTGTAACCACATACACTTTAAATTAAAAAAAGAAATAGTGTGGAAAAGGGAGGGCCAAGTATAGTGGTTTAGGGATCCACCACAGGTAGGAAGGTGGAACTGGAGGTGCCAGGGTCTCAAGAGATGGAGAAGGAGTCATCAGTCATGAAAGATGAAATATGTTTGATGGCAGTATCTTGAAAGAGAAGATGTGAGAGAGTAGAGCGGTAAGAGGGATTGCAAACTGTGTTCAAAGAGGTGTTGTGTCAGAGAGATTAGCTATTCCAGATCACCAGAGCCAGGTCAGCAGGGATAGAGTAAGAGGCTGAAGAAATAGTCATTAATGTCAGAGCGAGGCAAGATGGACAGAAGAGATTTGCGTGGGTTTGTCATTGGCAACCAGAGTTAATGTTAAATGTTGCGTGGTCTCTCTGTGTTCTGGCAGTTCTATGAAAAAATAAGGAGGGGAGAGGGTACAGTTAGTGGTAGGAGTGGAAAAAGAGCAAGGGAGATGTGATGTGCTGTTGACAGCTTCAGTTTGAATGGACAATTCACTGCACCTAGTGCGAGATTCGGAGGGGGTAATTCTGTGGTGTTGTACAAGGTTATGTGTGCAATATCTTGTTGTTGCGGTGTTGTGACGTACGTGAAGTTTGCTGTGCTGAGGAGTTCTAGTTGTCCTTAGTGCGGTATGTGAGAGGGTATGCAAAGGGTTGAGTTTTGGTATTAGTTCACCTAGTTGCGGGTGATGGCTAAGCAACCCAGTTTCCCATAGATGACAAATGGCTGCCTAACGCAGTACATCTGGGTCTGGCAAAGGGCTAACTAACACAGTTCACCTAGATGTGACAAATGGCTGATATTCACATTTCTGTCTAAATGTGATGCATGCTAAAATTCACATTTCTGTCTAGATGTGACGCAAGCTACTATTCACATTTCTGTCTAAATGTGACGCAAGCTAATATTCACATTTCTGTCCAAATGTGACACAAACTAATATTCACATTTCTGTCTAAATGTGACGCAAGCTAATATTCACATTTCGGTCTAGATGTGACACAAACTAATATTCACATTTCGGTCTAGATGTGACACAAGCTAATATTAACATGTCTGTCTAGATGTGATGCAAGCTAAATTTCACATGTCTGTCTAGATGTGACAGAAGCTAATATTCACGTTTCCGGAGTGGACTAGTTAGCGCAGTTAGAATACAGTCCACCTAGATATGATATGATTTGATATGATTGATATGATAGGTTATTTATAACGTGCTTAATACCCAAAGTTTTTTAAGCACAGACCCGGGGATCGAACCTGTGTTTCTCCATGTCGTCTTGCTTCCAAGGTGAGCATGTTGCCCCAGAGCTATCCTCCCGAGATGTGAGATAACGCTAACTAACAGTTCTCCTAGATATGGGACATGGCTAGGCAACACAGTTCACAACTCAGTGAGTCTATATGGGACATCAGTTGCTAAATGGAAATGGGTACATGCCAGCTACAAGCTCTTGAGTGGTGGGGAAGATAAGAAGTGAGAGAGGTGTGCCAGGATAGTGGGGCGCAGTGATTGCTGTGCCCCCTGTTCACACCACACTTACTTTGTTGCTGCTGGTTGACTGCTGCCTGCTGCCTTCTCTGCAATGGCAGGGGGCTGCCCTGGGTGTTGGGACTGAAACAGGCTCCTGGCCCAATCACGACGCTCTGGGTGTGACAGGAGGTTGCAAAACGGAAGAGAGAGTGGGGGGAGGGGGTCAGCTATGGAGAGTGCAGGCAGTAGCGTGAGAAGACACCAGGATATACCTGCCAAATTCCAAACCAGCGCAGCAAGCCCAATCAGGGGACGGAGGAGGGCTGGGAGGCGGTCAGGGGCAGGTGAGGCCGGAAGATGGATTCAGGGGTCAGAGGAGGCACTAGCCAATCGCAGTGCATTGAAAGTTCTTCAAACACTCACAAATTGACTAAATAAACACTAATCAGAGCCGGAGCTCACAATTTCCAATATTAAGCACATTGCGTGAAAGCAGCTGCAGGCAAGAAGCAACGCTGAGCGTTCAGCTCCTTTGATATACCTGCTGGATTCCAAATCAGCGCAGCAGGCCCAATCAGGGGATGGGGGGTGGGTTGGGAGGCGGGCAAGGGGCAGGTGAAGCAGGAAGAAGGATTTAGGTGTTGGAGGAGGCACTAGCACACCACGATGTAGTGAAGGTTCTTTAAACAGTCACAAAATTACTAAATAAACACTAATCAGAGCCGCAGCTATATATTTTTAATAGTAAACAACTTACGTGAATGCAGCTGCAGTGTCATTTGAGGTGACATGAATATAGCTTAGTGAGAGGGAGAAGTGGGGAAATTGTGGGGGCGGGTTGGAGTCCCCAGTTTAAAGACAAAGAGAGGGTGCTGAGGAGGGGGAGGATGAGGATGTGTAAGGGCATTGTTGAGATGGAGTCCAACCGGGTGGAGGACAGTGAATAATACATTGATTTACAGCATGCGCAGGAACCAGTGAGCTAAATGCCTTGTAATATGCAATAAGTGTAAGTTGGCTGAAGCACATGTCTCACCACAACCCAATTAGCCAACCAATCTAGAAGTCGCTGGTGATTCTTGGGCACAGCATACTTGGGTGATGATATATGGCACAGGGCCCTCTAAAGTCTTTGATGCTTTGTAGCGAGGGAGCGGAGCTAAGCATGATCAATGCACTAGGTGCACCTGTGGCTATTCTGAGTCCCAGGCTTGTGTTTCAACAGGACAGAATCCTACAGCCAATCAAAGTGGCACTGGGTTTTTTGGGGTCCAACAGGCCTCAAGGATGATACTGGGCGGTGTGCACAATGCAGCCTTTGATGTTGTGAAGTGAGAGAAAGGCAGAAAAGCACTTCTGGTGCCCTGAATTAAAATCCTAAATGTCTGTGACAGCACTGGGATGGAGCTGACCAACAGACTCACAGCCACTCCAGGTCGTACCAGGAACAAGGATCTTAAAAAAATGTTAAAAACAAGCATCCGGGTTCACCTTGTATATATGGGATGCAAGTTGGTATGTATGCATGAGATTCATAAAACACCAACCTAGCTATGAAGCAACGAGGAACTGTACAAAGGAGACACACCCAGAGGGTTGGACGTAGAGTGCAGGGGTAGCGGAGGAGCTGGGAAGGATGGGGACAGCAGAAGATGTTGGTACTCCAGATTTGGAGGTATAGGGATGAGTGGATCGATCAGCGATTGGCGAGATGTTCTTTGACCTGTTTGCCCAGGGGTGCACATCATACATATTTAATTCAAGAAATTAGTTAGAGATTCTTTGATAATTTTCCAGTTATGTATTTTAAATGGCATTCTGTCATATGTTTGTTTTGCATTGCAGTTGCTATATGGTTTCTCAATAACCGTTTTAATTTCTTTCACATTCCATTTCGTTTGAGAAGTTAGGCCCAATTGTCCTTTGACCTTAGCACCTTTTCATGTGCCTTGGCATTTATTTCCCGTACAATTGTGTCTTCTGTATGGGAATTTGACCAAACACTGTGTCAGTCCAGGAACTGTGTGACATTGTGATTTGAGTTTCCGTCTACCTTTACATTGATTTGCCTCTAGTTATATCATGTAAATGAAATGCGTTCTTTCACCAACCTTTGGTTTCCTCCTGATTTGGTTTAATCTCTATGAGGTAGTACAAATTCTATGAGAGTGAAGGCGTTATAACTACTATACATTCTGGGTTATAATGTTACATGTTAGCATGTGCCACACTTAGATGGAATCCTTAACCCTAGCTTACGTCACATCTGGACGGGATTATGAATGTTAGCAAGTCCCACACTTAGATGGAATTCTTGCCCTTAGCTCACGTCGTATCTAGATAGAAATGTGAATGTTAGCATGTGCCACACTTAGATGAAATCCTTAACACTAGCTTCCGTCACATCTAGACGGGACTATGAATGTTAGCATGTGCCACACTTAACCGGAATTCTTAACTTTAGCCTGCGCCACATCTAGACAGGATTATGAATGTTAGAACACTTAAATGAAACTGTGAATGATGACAAGTGCAACTCTTAATTGGAATCATGATCACTAGCCTGCCTCACATCTAGACAGAATATTGTAAATTAGCAAACGCCACACCTAGACATAATTGCAAGAACAGAAATGCCAACTAACCAATCCACTAACAATTCCATCCCTCTGCATACACCTCTCAAACTCTTACCAAACACAACCACAAGCCTAAAATGCAGCAATCTGCACAAACTTTACTACATTGCAACAACAAAACAAAACGCACGTAGACTTGCACAACAGCACATAACGACTACTGACCGTAAACACCCCAAGCACAGCCAACGGACCCACCAGGCTGAGGCTGCCAACGGCACATCACTGCTATCTTGCACTTTCCCAGCTCATTCCCACTATCCCACCCCCCTCCCTTTTTTCAGAGCCGCCAGATTGCCAGGGGACCCCTCCGGTGGTGATAGTTCATGGTACAAATATCCTTTAACATTAACATTAACATAACTAAACATAGAATGCCAGGGGACCACTCCGGTGGTGATGGTGCGCGGTACAAATGTCCTTTAACATTAACATTAACATAACTAAGAAAAACATATCTCATTTATTTAGACACACACCCCTAAAAATCACAAGCTCTTCCTGGTTCCAAATATTAGCAAAGAAGGAAAAATGTCTCCCATACATGTATTGAATAATTATGGAAATTGAAACTCTGCTGTCAGAACTTGGGAGTCACCCTGCTGCGTTGCCAGAAATGGGCTGTGGCAAACTGCATAGTCAGCAAATGGCTCAATCACATCCCGCAGAAAATGACAATATGTGAAAACTTGGTAAAAAGACTTCAGAATTCTGCCGAAAAGACTTACTGACAGGGGCTGTTATCAAATCCAGTGTATCAGGTTTGAACCAGACGAGATCAAATCCAGCCCACCCAGTAATAGGAATACTGGGGTGTTCGGGACAGAGGGAAAAAGAGGACGATGATATTGCGCCCTTAGCATCCTTTTGGTTCCCAGTAACTTGGGAGAAGACTGAATCCTATAGATATTCATACCAACTCGAATACCCAGGAAATGGAAAAAAAGGACTTGACCACCAACTGGCTCCATACAAGCGCAGGGTGTGCAGCCTGGTATTGTGCCTCAAGCAAAAACCCATAGTGTTCGAATGTTATCGAAAAATGTTGCCTTGTCAAATAGACCTGATCTGCTTAGAACACTGCTGAACACGCAATGACAGTGTCCACCTACTTTGAATGGAGTGCCCAATATTGGCTGTGGCTATGATAGTCAAGGGAACAAATAAAGTGGCAAAAAGCCTTTACATTTCCTCCAAGTGTTCATAGAATTGTCATGCATGGAAGACAGTTATAAGACGAGGTAAAATTAAAAGAACTCAGATACAATGAATGCACCCATTGATAGTAAGAGCATCGAACCATGTTGTGATTCTCGCCTTACATTGCACTAAGAATTCATCGGGCAGAAGCAAATGGTTTCTTCACTGATTTCTTCACTGCAATTGGAATTAGAAGGCATTGAAATGTTTTGGGCTTTAGGAGGTTGGTCAAGCCCTCATGGTCAAGCACACAATGTAACTATCCCTAGTATATACAGCATTTGTATGGGAGAAAAAAACTGCCTGATTCTAAAGTGAGCGAGGCGCCCAATAATGCTTCTTTCATATGTTGGATGCAGGTAGTTAGTTACCTGTTCACCTGAGGGATAGCACCCCATCTACGGGTTGGATTTCTAAACAGCTCGAATGCTGGCCTAAAGTGGCAAGGTTGTCACCTCACCTCGCCACTTTGGTCCCTGGCATGAGATGAGGCCATCGCCCTTTGTCTCTGTTGCCCATTTGTTTTAATTGTGTACAATTTCAGTTTTTATTTGCTTAAAATTGCGTCCCCCGCACACTGTCCTCTGTAGCCTGCCTTTTTGACCCATTTCCAGATTTCCCAACACTGTTGCACACCTCCTGACCCACCCCCCACTCCTGATTGTTCAGTTCTGATTCCAGCTCAAACACGGGCCTAGAGCCAGCATTCGTTACCTCACCTCGCCACTTTGGTTCCTGACATGAGGTGAGGCAGTTGCCCTCCGTTTCTGTTGACCATTTGTTTTAATTGTGTACATTTTTATATTTGTTTTGCTTACCATTGTGTCCTTCGTGCTCTGTAGTCTGCCTTTGTGACACGTTTCCTGGTTTACCGGCCCTGTTCCCCGCCTTCCGTCTCACCACATCCTGGTTGGGCCATTGCCCCTTATTACACCACCATGCAGGCTATCCTCCTTGCCTGGGCAGCACTCGGGTAAGGGCCCAAGGCAAAGGGCAGCTCTGGAAGAAGCAGCTCCAGTCCATGTTTGCCCATGTTCACCTGTGAAGCCAGCATCCAGCCGTTAATCAGCAGCAACTGTAAGGTATGTGCAGTCAGGGTGGGGACTACCACAATTACTATATAAAATACCCAACCACTCTTATCACCCTACATAACAATCTAGCTGTTATTACTTGCTGCTGTTGTCTCAAATATGGGCATTTCTCCCAGCATCCAGATATCTAACATTTTACGCTCTCTGCTGCTCTTTCAAATCTAGCTGCTATTACTGCTGCTGTTGTCTCAAAAGTAGGCATTTTTCCTAGTATCCAGGTATCTCACATCGAGCTGTCTTGCACTTCTTGCTGCGTTGTCTCAAATCCAGCTGTTCTTACTCGCAGCTGTGGTCTAGAATTTATCTATGACCTCCCAACCTCTGACAATCCTGATCGCATCTTCATCACGGAAACTTGGTTCTCTGACAACTTTAAAGCAATCGCACATGAAGCATTCCCACTTGACTACTTACTCGTCACCCACAACAGACTTCCTCCACAAACCTCACATCTCTATCACCTTCACCAAAACACAGCCCTACACAGCTAACTGTGAATCCCTACAGACATTTAACTGTGAATACGACAGACATTTCACAAACAGCCTATGCGACGCGCTAGAGGCCATATTAGTTAACCACTCTTCACTCACCGTACTAAGGGACTTAATTATCTGGTTCAATGTGCCCAACAACTCCATGACTCTACCCCTGGCCGATAGTCTTGAGGCACTCAACCTTAGCCAGTATATTGCAGACCTACCCACACTGCTGGCCACACTCCTGATGCCATTTTCAGCTCCTCCAACCTCATTTCCACATCCACCCTAAGCCCCTCATCCACTCAGCCATACATTTCTCTCTGCACAACGCCCCCGCCTCCCAAGGCTTCCTCTATCCTTACATTTCAGTTCAAGTGCTGGAACAAGGTCAATACTACATGACCTGGCTGAAGCACTACAATGCACCCTCCCCTCACTCCTGGCCACAGACAGACCCCTACCCATTGAGCTCTTTTACTCCTGGTTTAACAACTCACTCCTTCCTCTCATCCCCTCCAAGTCCACTCCCTCCCGCAAAGAGCCTAACCCCAAATGGTTCACCCGCTATGTGAAGAATCTCAAAAGCCACAACCGCTGCCTCAAGTGCAAATGGTGAACTTCCAGAACCCCGCAAAGCAAACCAATATTTGCCCACCATCACCAACATTACAAATTGGAGATCCAAAAAGCCAAAAAAGCCTACTACAATAAAAGCAACCTGAGCTGCCGTAGTAGCAGCAGCAAAGACTTCCACAGGATCATCGAACAATTCCTCAACCCTTCCTGCACCAAAGCCCTGACTGACTCATCACAAACACTCTGGAAATCCATCTCTGAACATTTCCACAAAACAGAACTAATCAGGATGCCCATCCTCAACACCAAACTCTCCAACCTGTCTGTTCATCCATCTCCTGCTCTACAAGAAACTACCCTCCTGACCTCTGAGAACCCTCCGTTCTGCTTTTTCAACCCTATCTCGAGTGCAGAGTTTGTTGAACTACTATTCGATAGTCGACCCACTGGCTCCCCTCTTAGCCCCTGCCCCGCCTCACTAGTCAAACAAATCCTCACCTCCACGTGTGCAGGAGAACTGGCGAGGTCCATCGTTATTGACTCCCTTACCTCCGAGAATTTCCCAGAACTCTTCAAAACCATGCATGTCCAACCTCTTAAAAAAGCATCCCTTGACCCCTCCTACCTATCAACTACAGTTCCATTTCCAACACCCGATTCTTGGTAAAGCTCATCGACCGCACTGTATACTCACAGCTCAATTGTTTTGTGAAATCCAATAATCTCCTAGACCCAGTGCAATCAGGTTTATACCCATGTCACGGAACAGAAATCACACTCATCTTTCTGGGATGACCTCAAAGTCACTGTAGACTCAGAAGGATGTGCAGCAATTGTTCTTCTTCAGCTCTCGGCAGCGTTCAACACCATCAACCATACAATCCTTCTTGACAGACTGCACTCCCTAGGAAAACGAGATTCAGCACTCAACTTGTTAGCTTAATTCCTCACTAACAGACAGCAAATCACCCATCCCCTTTCCTATCCACTGCACACCCAGTGAACAATGGAGTACCCCAATGCGCCTGCCTTTCACCCCTTCTATTCAAACTTTATATGACCCCTCTGCCCAGGATCATCCGCTCACACAACCTCACCTGCTATAACTATGCCGATGACACACAAATTATCTTCAGAATTCCTAAATCAACCCTTGCCCTAACCTAGCCGCATCTCTCACTTACATTGACCGCTGGATGATGACCAACCATCTCCTTCTGAACCAAGGGAAAATTGAGATCCTGGCATGTGGCATAACAACTCTATTCCCCCAGCCGATTCCGTGGCCACCCTCACTCGCCCCCCCAGACCACTACCACTCTCAAAAACCTTGGCTGCACAATGGACTCTGACCTTACTCTGTTGCACCAGAACAACAAATCTTATAATTTCTACCTTAGGCTTCTGAAGCGCATCTTCCCTTACCTCACCTACCCCAGTATGTCCATTGTCATGTCATGTCTAGACTTGACTATGCAAACTCCCTCTACCTGAGTGCACCAGAATACCAAATAAACAAACTCCAAAGAGTAAAAACCTCACTGGCAAGACTGCTTCTCGCACTGCGAAGATGGGATCACATCTCACCAGCTCTCAGCAGCCTACATTGGTTCCCAATTGGGCATAGGGCCACCTTCAAAATCCTGTGTATTACTCACAAGCAGTGCACAAAGCAGGCCCCAAATACAAGAAAAGATTATGCCTTATCTCCCAACCCACATCCTGAGGTCAAGCACAGCCTTCCTCCTAGAAGTCCCCACGTCAAACTCAACCAGGATTGGAGGGTCAGCCTACTGAACCCTGGAGCCAACCTTGTGGACCTTGCTGCCTCCGTGCATCAGACACAGTGAAGAGCACATGGCCTTCCAGATGGCACTCATGGCTCTTCTTCTAACAACTAGTAAAGGACCGTTCTGACCACCCGACCTACCACCACGGGTAACCCTTTCAATATGGGAAGGTAAGAAAACTGGGACACGGAAACCAGCTATGAACACTATGCACAGGTTGGCCCCCTACATGCTCAGCAAATGACTAGCTGCTCTCACGCACCACCGCGGTTGATTGTGCTTCTCTTATGCAGTCTATAATTTAATAGCCAGGACTCCAACCCATTGACATAGTATCACTTATACCCAATGCTATGACTGGGCCTGTTGTTTGTCCACCCTCCTTCAACAGGTTTACACTGCGCTCTGAGGTCAGAAAATTATCTAACCCAACTATCATGAACCATTGCACTAGACTTCTAACCCAAATGTAGCACTTATATACTCACATGAAAGGAGCTGGATCATAGCCTCCCTCCACCAGGCATACACTACGCTCCCAGACCAAGAAATATCTATCTCCTATTATCTGGATCACTTGCCCTAGACTCGTAACCGTAATTGACAGTGAATTTTCTACCTTACATATTGCACCTCCCCAGAAATGCAACCACTGTTTTAAACCTATGCATGCTAGGAATGTACTGTTGAACTGTTAACCCTTCTATGCACCTCCTGAACTTGACCAGGAATGTAATGCAACGAATGTAATGCAACCGACGTCTGTAACATGACTATGAATGTAACGCAATTGATTTTTTAAGTCGAAGTGCACAGATACTTTGTAACCGTCTTCTTAAGTACCAGCGCCTAGATGCCTGAGGGTTAAGTACGCTTTATAAATGTAATAATAAATAAATAAACCTGAGCTATACTAGCACTTATGTACCTACGCTATGACTCAGCTTGATCATGGCCTCCTCCAGGCAGGCACTACATTATCAGTAAAGGAGATGTCTATCCTGGCTAATCTCACCTATCTTTAAATCTGTTAAGCAAGTGATGCCCAACCTGATCTGTCTGCGAACTGATCCCGAACCACTTCGTGTCCAGCGCAGTATCACCCGGATTCCGATGTTTTATTGAACCTACTTTGTCCACTGCTGTTATTCACCATGCTCTCCCATCAGGTAAGTGCTTAAGCTCTCTAGCACACCCATCTCCCGCAAGGGACTTTGTTGCGGTGAAATCTCACAATTCAAACCATAAATTAAGACAGGACTTTCCATCCACCTGCGGTAATCATTTACCCAGGACCCAAAATTTGGATCCATTAGCAATTATGCTCTAATTTTAATTCCACCATCAAAGGAATATGTTCTAGAAATTAGGCAACAAAGCTGAAGAGGCAAGCACTAGCAAGGGGACATCGATGTGTTGTCACTTTAAGCCAAACACGAATAAAGAGAGGAAGAATACGATAAACTGAAAGCCGGTGGAGTCATTCAATAATTATTATTATTATTATTTATTTATTTATATAGCGCTAAAGCCCGCAGGCATCAGAGCGCATTCCAAAAAGACAGGACAGTGATTACAAAAACGGGACAAGAATAGACACACAGAAGATCGTATCATGGGGAGCTGAGAGAGGTCGCTAGTCCAGTTTATTTAAAGAGTAGGGTCTTTAACTTCTTTCTGAAGAGTATGTAGTTGGTTTCTAATTTCAAGGATACGGGCAGTTCATTCCATTTATGGATGCTTCTGTTTGGAAAGGCCTTGCCCAGGCCGTTTTGCTTTTTAGCTGGGGTTGTCTGGAGAAGACCTTTGTTGGAGGATCTTAAATTTCTAGATGGTTCATGCCACTTGAAGTGTTTTTTCAAGTATGCTTGGGCTTTGCCATACAAGCATCGGTATACCATTGTGAGGGATTTAAAAGTAATTCTCTCCTCCATGGCCAGCCAGTGTAGATCTTTCCTATCGCCTGTGATGTGTTCCCTCCTTGGCCTACCTGTGATTGTCCTAACAGCGTTATTCTGAATTACCTGGCATTGCTTCAGGCATTTCATATTAGCTCCCAGAAGCAAGGAGTTGCCGTAGTCCAGTCTTGACGGTATAGTTGCTCTGGCTATGGTAAAGCTGTTTTTTGGTTGAGTAAGGGTCTAATTTTTCTCAGGAGTTTTTGGTGGTATTGACAGTTCTTTTTTAAATATGCTGTATGGGCCTCTGCTCCTAGTGAGGCTTGTAAGTAGACTCCCAGTGTCTTTACTTTCTCGGATATTGGAATTAGGGAATTTTTTTAACTCACAACAAGAAAACATGAAAACCCTTTTTGGTAAAATAAAGCTTTCTGCAGCCATCTAAAATGGTGCCTTGTAGCACTGCAACAATGCACTTAGAGCAAAAGGACCAATGTGTATGGTATTTGGAAAATGTCAAAAAGCATAAAAGAAAACCCGACACCAGTGCCTCAATAAGCCAGAATTTTTTTTTAACTGGACTTAATGTATTCATTTCTAATTTTATATGCCAAAATGTTGGTATATGTTTTTAATGAAGCACCTTTGTATTTCAGCAAAATAAATGGAAAATTACATTGGGCCTCATTACGAGTTTGGAGGTAACCATGCCGCTATTTGCGGCATGGCTGCCTCCAAACTTGTGTCCGGGTCCGGGTTCATTGAATGAAGAATTACCCATCCCCATTCCCATTTGAGCCCCCATTAATAATGGGCCCGTTGTTAGCTCCCTGGTCCCCTCGCGGGACCCGGAAAGAACGTCTGGTCTGACCAGACGTCCACAGCGTGTCCCGTGAGGCAACCTCGTAATAGGGCGGAATGGGTTTAACGGCACCGGCACCATTACCGGCACCATTAAAACCCATTCCGCCAGGGTCCTAATGAGGCCCATAGTGTATGAACTGCAATGTGTTGTTTATTCAGGATATGTTTTAGATAAAGGATAGACATCACTAAGATATTTATAAAGAATGGTACATGCAGAATCAATAGTAAACAAGCCTTTCATGTATAAGCAATCATTGATTTTCTGATGAGGCTTTCCCATGCTGATCTTCCATGGAACCTGACAATAAGCAGAATTCATGTTCAACAGAATATTGTTGAGGGGACTGGTTTTAAGGGCCCATGGATTGGCTTGGACATCTAAAGACAAACAAAGACAAACAAAGCTTGTTTATCTTATGTAAGAGAAACCCATACAATAACAGCATCTGTTGATTGCGCACCTAAATACTGAAAAATAGCTGAAATGAAATTCAAAATCCTGGCTCCCAAAATGAAACATTTTGGGATAAGCACCTGACAAGAAGCTCTGTTTTCCAAACTCCCCAGCTTCAAAGGGCCAGAATGCACTTATTTGAACTCTCTACCAGCCGGTCTAATAAAATTCTCCAGATGGAGCCATGAATGATTTTACAAACAAAATAGGCTTGCCAGCAAAACCTTTAAATCATTAACTGATAGGCAGGTCTGAACACAAGGTTTCATAATTCAAGGAAATTAAATTCATGCAAAGTTATCAACAGAAATGCATTTAAAAATTATTATAGACATAACACCACAATAATATGCAGATAATTTTTTTAAAAGTGTGTTGCAACTGTGAGATTCCCCTAATGAGTGGAAACATAACATTTGTAGGATTGTTATAAATTATTTTTTTTAATTTATTTTAATTTTATTTTTCTGTATTCAGTTTAAAAAAAACGTTTACATATACAAATCATTACAGATAATAAAATCACATCTAAACTAGAACAGCACAGCCATATAGCTATAGATAGCACTCTTATCACAAATAAATTACAGTAATCGTGATATAATCAAATTTCTCCTAAATATCATATCAGTGCCACAATAATCAGTAGAAATATCACATATACAAATACATATACACTTCACAGTCACTTAAAACATAGGGACATTATATCATTGAGCCCTCAAAGCAAAAATTCCATATTTAACAACTATCAATTTTCAGTATTATTTATAAAATCAGTAGATCTAATTGCTGAGCTCTCGTAGCAGCTTTACCCCCTCCTCAAACTGTCTCAAAAGCTTATGAGTACATTTCCAAATCTGTGTGATAGCTATGATGAGACTCTTACTCTGCCCTGCCATACATCTTCGCCAAAAGGCGTCCCCTTTAATATATTCGATAACCTCCACATATCCAGAAAGATACCACTCATATGCCGATCTCATTCCTGGGCAACTAGTTAAAATGTGTCTGGCAGATTTTTGTTGATTACGATCAGCACATATTCTGCAGAATCTTTCTTTTGTTGATATGTCTATCCAAGCCCCTCTGCTCTCTAAGGTATCTAGCCTACTTAGGCGGATATTCATAAAGATTTGTCATGTTTTAGGGGAGGGAAAGAGTTTTAGGTAAAAGCTGAGGTTCTTTGTAACTAGTTGCTAAGGCCTAGAATTTTCCAGAAGATATACATCCTTCTATTTTGTCCGCCCATGCCGAACAGTCTGTATATGAAGTTTCAAGAGCATAAAGAAAGGCCGCTGGCACTTTCTGCTTATATATGGTTTGTATTCCAATAAGAATATAGCCTGCTGTTTGTTTGGCAAATGCAAGTACAGCACCCATAGTTGACAGAACCTTGGCTCTTTTATTCGACTGAAGGTTCAGGTGTACTCTCTGGGTTCCTGTAGTAATTTCATATCCCAAATATTTATATATCGTAGTTTCTTTTACCTCACCAATGGGGCAGGATATGCTACTCTTCCTACACTGTCTTTTCGCAATGGCCATAAATTGGGTCTTCACTAGATTTATTTTCAACCCATTAGTGGTTGCATATTCACAAATAGCCTTAGTGCTATTGCAAATACCACTATATGTATTATCAAATAGTACAATGTCGTCAGCGTAGCTAATCCAGCCCAATTTATCTCTACCAATTTGCGGAAAGGCATTCAATTTCTCTATAAAAATATCCCCAAAGTCTGCAAAAAACAAGTTGAAAAAGGTGGGAGCAAGTGTACACCCTTGACGGACTCCCAGGCTAACCCATATCAGGTTGGACATAAGTCCTGCGTTATTTACCCTAATCCTCGTGCTATTCTCCTCGTACATAAGTTTGCAAATATAGAGAAGAAGGGACGGCATACCCAAAAGCTCTAACTTTTCCCAGAGTTTACATCTATCGACCATATCGAAAGCCGATGCAAAGTCCACGAAGAGGATATACAAAGGAGTATACACAGGGGGGCTGGCAGGAAGTTTAGCTTGCTCAATTAAGGTATTTACCAAAAGGATATTAGCCAAAGTAGAACATCCTTTTTGGAAGCCTGTTTCTGCCCTATTCAGAATGTTCTTTTCGGCTATCCACTCATTAATCTGCTATAAAACAAGTGAGCAAAACATTTTACTAGGAACATCTGTTAATGCCAATAGTCTGTAATTATCAGGTAGAGTTCTTGATTCGCTTTTGAAAATGGGGATAGTAATCGAAGAATTCCAGGTTTAGGAATTATTCCAGCATTAATTACTTGCCTGTAGATTATCATTAAGACATCTGCCCAAGAGTCAACATTATCGTTTATGATTATATTGTACAGCCCATCGGGTCCGGCAGCTCTGGAAGTTTTTAGTTTCATTATTATCGCTCTGATGTCATCCTGATTTATTGAGAAATGTTTAATTGGTTTCTTCTCTGCCATTAGAGCCTCACCTTTGAATTTCAAAGCCAAATAGCCCTCCCAGGTTGCAGTCTCTATACAACAGGCTAATTGATGGTTATCCTTTTCATTTATAGCTCTGAAGTTAGCCCAACATTTTTTCTTGTCTCCAGCTAAAAGGATCCCAATCATATTCTGCCAATTCACGCTATTAACTGATGCTCTATAAAAGCGTACCCACTTTCTACATTTAGTTTGTATCTTTCTTTTTTCCATTATGTATTGGGAGACAGATAGCTCAGTATATTCCAGGGCTTTTAAGGCCCTACACATTTTTCTCTTTTCCAGAGTTATGTTCTTATCATAAGGTGACACATGGTGAGTAATTTGGTTCACAGGTGTTAATTTGCTCCCCATCAACATCATATTATTCATACATTCAGATATCCATTCTACGATCCCATTTGCTGTACACATTTTCATTAGCTCAATTCCTAAGATTTTACTCCAAGCACAGGCTTTGGCTAAATTTCAGTCAGTCCAACCCAAACGATTTCCCTTACCAAATATTTCAAGTTCCCCAATATTGTCGTACTCGGATGTTATGTAGAGCTTAATATCCAGACTACATACCAACAAAGCATGATCGCTAAAGATATTAGGCAGGATATTAAATTGGTTCAACCCATCCATGAGCTTCGCGCTTAGGTAAATATAATCAAGGATCGACACATGGGTACCATTTGTCCATGTCGGGTCTTCACACATGTTCCCCTCCTTACAGCTATTCACCATAAACATTTCTACCTCTTAAAATAAATGTGTCATCTCTCAGCGTTATCCCAACCTTTTCCCTCAGCATTAAGACCATTCCTAGTGTGTTGACATTCAAGCAGCTTATTTGCATTAAAATAACCACCGACCAAGACATTGATCTTCCACACATCTATAGGAAATGCACTGATAAAGATTCAGTTGGATATCAATCGTAGCGTCAACACCTGGAGGGTCATACAGATTGACAAGAATGATTTTTTGCCCACCTTGAAAGCGTATCTCAACCATAAGCATATTAGCATTGCAGGTCCCTTGACGAAGTTCTTACAAGTGTATGTCATTTCTGACCAATATTGCAAGACCTCCATAAGGTCTCCCTTTGTCGCCTTTCTTAGCAGGATTAAAATAAACTGTGAAGCTGTCAAAAACAGGTTTCCGGAGTAGCCACGTTTCCTGAAGTAAGACAATATCAGCATTAGCCAATAGGTCATAGTGAAAATGTCGACTGCAAAAATGTCGACTGCAAAAATGTGTTTTTTTTATTTTTATTTTTTTATTTTTTTTATTTTGGTTGGTTCAAAATATTAAACCTTTCAAAACATCTAAAAGTCAGATCATGATTACTTGAATATTTAACAACTTGTTCCATATATATCACACTTTTCTTTACATATACATATTCTTGATGGCAAAGTAAATGAAATATATCAACAAGTCAAAATTCGTAACATTAAGAATATAAAAAAAAAATCAAATATATAACATTAAAATACAGTTATAATAAATGAAAGGAACGTGATTTGTTAGACAGATTTAAACAGTGCATTAAGATACTGTACAATTGCGATACGGACTGTGAGTGTCTTGTTGGTAAAAAGCCAGTACCACGCTTGTATTTGATTCATGGGGGGTAAAAACATAGTGACTCTTGAAAAATACTTCTTTCTCAAATCTGTTATATCCGGACATTCAATTAGACAGTGCTGTAATGTTTCTTTCTGATCTATTAATTTGCACCATCTACAATAGTTATGTTCATTGGTTATCAGTTTTCTTTTTGCTAATACATCACGTGTATGCCAAAGGTTAAATCTGAATCGTAGATATTCACTGCGCATTTGTGGTGAGGGCCATCTATAAAGATAGTCAGCCATCATTCCCAGTTTCTTATGGCCGAATAGCATTATGTCGAAATCTTTTAACTGTGAACATTGACTGGTAGTATTAATCCAGTCCATCTGGTACAGTTTTATTTTGGCTCTGCCGGGATTATGTAATAGTGTTTCCAGCGGAATGTTGGCATCTGCGAGGATGTCTAAAGTATGTTCTAACCATTTGCTTGGAAATGAGTCCTTAGATGTCATTAAATACCGGGCCAACATACCAACTACATTTTCTGCTGTGAAATTGTTTAAGCATTTTCTTAACAAGGCACATCTTTTCCATTGAACTTGAGAAAATAATGAAGATAAGCCAAGTTCAAATCATATCATTGCACGAGGTGTACAATTGGGAAGGCATAAAGTCTTTCTCCAAAATTTCACCTCGATCACATCCCAAAAGACTTGTTGTTGAGGTAATGTCGTCTCCTCTCCATATGTTAATATGGGAACTACTTTTTGTCTATAAAACATTATTATGTGGTCATAGGAGAATTTTGCAAATTTATACGATAGAAGTTTTGCCTGATTAATTAGAGGTTGCAGCTTTTGCTGAGGTTCTACAATACCATTATCCATCCTCATTGAATTAGTAATTGTAACTCCTAGGTATTTATAGGTTATGACTTTTTCAAGTTCTTCCGAGCCCAAATGCCAGTGTAAAGATTTGACCGCTGTCTTAAAGTTACAAGCTTGTACCAAAACTTTAGTTTTTGAAATATTTATAATCATGTTGTTCACAGAGGCAAAATGATTCAACTGTTCTAGCATATTTTGCAACCCACTCGGCGTTTGAGCTATCAAAATTAAATCATCGGCATATAGTAAGTAGTTGATGGAATGTAAACCCAATTT
The DNA here is from genome assembly GCF_040938575.1 of Ambystoma mexicanum. Taxonomy (NCBI): domain Eukaryota; kingdom Metazoa; phylum Chordata; class Amphibia; order Caudata; family Ambystomatidae; genus Ambystoma; species Ambystoma mexicanum. The sequence goes on along the minus strand of NC_090929.1, from coordinate 1,437,614,206 downwards.
TGGAGCATCGCAGATGATATTTTGAAAGGCGCATCTGATATCCAATATGAATAGATTAAAAAAGCGTTGATGCCAAGATGCATCCTTGTTTTAGTCCTCTTTGGGTACAAATATACACTGATAATAGCCCATCCAATGTTAGCCTCACCTTTTATTTATTTTTTGAATGAGGGGTTTCCCCCCTAACCCCCTGTTTATTTTTACTAGCTAGAACCCAAAAAAACATAAAAATAAAAACAAACACATTTGAATTTTTAAAAAAAAGAAAAAAAAAATTGACATTTTTGCATTCGAATTTTTGCAGTCGACATTATAACTGGACACCGTTGTGGGATCCCTTGGAGCCAAACAAATGCCTATGGCCGCTCGTATTCCAGGAAATAATTGAGAGATTATCTCATTTATGCTCATTCATTGGTGGTAAAAAAGGAGCACAGCCACTCCCAGTGAGATTTTGTGACAGCATCTTGACCCAAAACCATTTTTGAGTTATTACATTTCGTGGGTTTCGTCTTCTTATTCACCCAGGCTTTATTGCTCACTGTCTGCTCATCATCAATTATATAGCCATTACATTTAAGATCTGCTTTGTAATTTCTAATAAGTGCAACTACTGCCTCTGAATAACAGTGAACAACAGTCACACCATTTGGGCACTGCTCCACAAATTGGAAATCACTTCTATTAACAATTCTAAGGGAAAGGTGTGCGTGTACAATCTCCATATAAACGTTGTCTCCATTAAAAATGAATACAATTATACAAATTAATAAATATAACACATTGACAAATTCATGATGCATATTCCTGTATTTGTGAGGACTGTGGGTACCCAAACATCTGTATTTCATAGATCTGTCATGTTGCTACAATGAAATATGGAATACAATATGAGTTTGAATTCGAAAGTGTTAGAGCATACAGACCCTGCCGGTCACATGTTTAAAAATGTGATCAACCTATGAAAATTAAGGGTGTATTCTCTGTGAGTACTTACCAATAGGTAATTGCTTAATAAAGCAAGCATAGTGCTGTCACTTCCGTTTCAATTCAAGGTGGGCTGCTAGAAAGAGTGGATGATATATGGGATATTTCCCAAACAACACTGTATAAACTCATGAGACAACATCAATTCACCCATATCTTCATTAGGGAATGTATGCACACTTGACAGAGTACCTACTGACATACTGGGAGGAATGAGGTTTATTAGAGGTTCTGCTCAGAGCTGAATACATTGTATATTATTAAGAATAGAATATGAGTATAATGAAACAAATGGTTTTCCCAGAGACAGGAAAGTGACCGTTTGCTTATGTTGTTTCATTTAGCTGTGCATAATGTCTCGGAAGGATATCCTGAGTCGAGCTGTCATACTCTGTTGGTATCTTTTAGCAGAAACTGTAAATGAATATGCTGGCTAGTACTAGTGACTATCAGCATAATTCAAAGAATATATTCCAAAATGTACCCTCTGTTCGAAGAAGTGATCAGCATTGCGGAGTATCAGGTGCAAGGGATGGGGTAGAACTGGAATTCTTTTGGAAAGATAGTGGGCATTCTCCAACCACTCACTACAAAACTGTCTTATAAGAACAGATCAGAGAGATCCATGAAAAAAAACATGGTAATATTCTGAATGCAAGGAATTAAATAAAAGATTAATGTGGTTTGTAAAGAACATGGTAGAAACCTAAACCTGTTACATATCCATATCACAACATGCAGATAAGGACATCAGATGCTCCATCTCTTAATGTCAAAATAAATTCCAATTTTGTTGTATGCAGACAATGCTGTAATTTTATCGGAAACCCAAGCATACAAAATTCAGTTTAGCCTTGGGGTACAGAACTGGTTTAGCTAGAGGGCCAAATGTACCACACAACTCTTATATAGTGGGCCGGTCTGTCCATGGGGATTAGCGGTTGAGGCGGGGCAGGTGGAGTCATGAGCAAATTTGAGTAAACAAATTGGGGTATCAGGCAGCCTTTTATTTATTAAACTAGTTTCTAACTATAACCTGTGCAATAAATTGCCTTGTAATGGCATTACCACTTTGATTTATTTGTATTTTAAGACTGAAATTGTGTTTGTTTACTGCACATATGAAAAGATGCAAACTGAGCCAAAGAGGCTTAGGAGAGAGACGGAGAGAGGGAACTAAAGATAGGGAGACAGTGAGGGGGAAAGAGAGAAAGACTGACTTTAGGTCAGGCCGCATTTCATCATAAAAACTCATGTGACCTGGACAGCCACAAGAAATGTCATGAAGGGTGGCACCTAGCTTGCAGGCTTTATTTTGTGTGCCACTGGCTTTGCCTTTTCACTGCTGTGGAAAGAGGATTGGTGACTAACAGGAAAAATGGGATGGTAATGGTATGTTCCCCACCTGGGCACAATCAGTGGATAGTAAAAATAATAGTGGCAAATGTGGACATTAATGAAGTTCATGGATATGATTATTAATGCCAATGGTTTAGTAATTTGAGTTCCTGAAAAGGCCAGCTAGAGAAGAACAAAATGTCTACTGTGTCAATTAATTCAGTCAGACACAAGTTCAACGTTGGAACCAAAGCAGTTAAGCCTTGACTTTAAGTCTACAGCCCAAGAAGTGGTGTCTGCTATTTATGGGGCAAACATGGGGGGGTTATCTGAAATGCAGAATTTAATATGCCCAAGGAAAATTTATATTTAAAGAAGATGTTAGGCCTCCCAAATTGTGCCTCTATTATGCCATTATATTTTGGGGTAGACGTATTTAATGAAGAGGAGATGCACATCTGAGACCAGTTCTGTTCTGTACTGGGTCGGATTATGGCCAACCCTCTTCCCCTGAATACCGAGGCACTGTCATCGGCTTCTTGAGTTCACTAGGTGGGCAATCCCAAGAATGGTTTTCACATGTTCAAAAAATGGTGAAGACCTGGGACATGTGGTCCCTGTGGGTTGAATGTGGTTCAATTGATACCATCTGTAAATCTAAGGTGAAAGCTGCATTCAAGTTATTAAACCTATAGGAAAATATTCCATCCTGTCATATGGGTGTTAAGGATGTAAAAAGGATATAGGTTTGAGATCTTTTTGGATTATGTAGACTATGTGTATGGGTGTGGTCTTAATATTAAACTCAGAAAAGGTATTTTACTGGTTACAAATTTAACTAGTAATAGGACAATAGAACAATCCAGCAATTGTCTTGGCTGCCCCAGCATTGAAGAAAATACGTAGAGGATTGTTTCAAAGAGAACAGGATGAGATTATTAACAGATGCTGAGAGATTATGCAGAATGTCTACACATCTAGATGTAGTGTGCGCTATAGCAGATATTTTGAGTAGGGCATGGACAAGAAGAACTTCCCTCCTGTAAAGGCATATGCTAGTTCAGAGCACAAGTAGGAAATCTGACATTGGTGTACTTTATAACCTTTTCAGAAACTATATGTGAAACATGTCACACTATTACAACATGAGTAGGATAAAGTATAGGCCAGGTGTCAGCAGGGGTCACTAGCCTTTGATTCTCCAGATATTTTGGTAGTGGCTCCCTTCAACACTAATCAGCATAGTCAATGATGAGGGATCATCAGAGTTGCGTTCTGGCTATTCTGGGCAGCCACAGGTTGAAGACCCCTGGTATAAGCATATCTCGCTTTATTATTAAGATGTGGGTTGTCTGCCTGCAAACATTTTGTTCGCAGGTGGGCTGCCCGCAGTGTAACTGCTTGGGCCCCATTTTTGACTGTTCAGTAAAAACAGGGGCCCGAGTAATTTCTGTCCCCCACCGCCAATGTTATGGATGCAGAGGACACCCCCATAACCCTCGAGGCCAAAGATACCGAACATGCAGAGCAGGGGAAATCCCTGCAACCGCTGCTCTTCATGTTCATATTTCTGGACCCAAATTGATCGAAAGAATTCGAATTAATGGTAGTGACCGAATTTGGTCAAATCTACCATTCTTTCACATTTTTCAATCAATTTGGGTAATGGCATATTATTATTGTGCTAGCGTTATAGTACCTGGATGTAATGTTCTGACCTGTTAGAAATAGGTTGTGCGGATGCTTGGGTTCATATTAAGAGCATTACACTCAGGTGAGGTACTTATGTATGTACTGTATCACATCTGAGCAATGCATCTATATCACATTTTATTGCAGTAATTATTCTATGAGGAATAGCTCTGAATGTACTGGGATGTAAATTTGTTGTAAATCCGTCCAGTAGTTTTTTAAAAAATGGCCAAAAAGTAGGTAAGAAATATTAGTGATATCTGGGTCTGGACCACGGACTCACTTCCCGATTCGGGGTCCACAGACAAATCTGGACCACTGACTCACTTCCCAATAGGGGGGCGGCCAATGATTGGATGCTCAAAAGCATGAGGTGTACCATATTTTTTCAAATGGTCGTCATGTTGGATCCACGGACAGCCGCCATTGACCGCGGATAGCGTGGTGGAGAAAACATCTGGGAAACACAATTGGAGTTATTTGGTGGCCAAAAGAGGGTGGAGGAGGGCAATAAAGATGGTATGGAGCTACTTCTAAGGTGAAAAAGGGGCTTGTAGGTGCCGCCGAGTGCACAGAGATGGCGGTAGTCCATGGACAACTCTGTGAACGAGCAGTTTGGAAAAAACATATGGGGTTATTTGGTGGCCGAAAGAGGGCCTGAAAAGGGTGGGGGAGTGGAATAAAGATGATATGGAGCTGTTTTTCTTGGTGAAAAAAGGGTATGCAGGTGCTGCCGAGTATGTGGTCAATTTTGCTGTCCGCAGACATCATTTCAATTGCAGGGGGTTCAGGGCGAGTTTTATTATTTGAAGGTGTATTGTATGCACTTGTTACATGCATCTAGATTGCCTGAAATCCTAGCCTGCTCATACTACTAAGTGGTACTGTTAGTCGTCAGTGATAGCCTTGCACTATGTCAAGCTTACTCAATATCTATTCTATAATGGTCATGGCCACGCTTTATGCCTCCAGTACCCAGAAGTGCCATACTGAAATCCCCCCATGCAAGTCAGCTCTTGTGCCCTTTTTCCCACCTATCACTCTTAAGGTACTCAACTACTCTGGCCATACCAGCCCTATGCACCATGCCATACCAGGCCAACCAGCCTATACCTCTCAGCCTATTCCAACTCATGAGAGAAACCTCAAATTACGAGCCAGACTCAATAAACTATATGAACCGCCCAGAAGATTCCTTCCCGCTATAAAGCGCACAATGAAAGGCCAATATACCAGGATATGTAATGGTCCCAATCTTCCTCATTCCCTAACAGTGAACTTAAACATCCAAACTTTCAAGCCCAAGACAAATACTAACACATCAAATACTATCCTAACTAAAATGGATTCTGAAGGACATTCCTTTAAGGGAGCACTCCTTAATGTAAGATCCTTAGTGGCACATGCCGTCGACTTAGCTGACTTAATTATAGAAGCTAATCTAGACTTTATTGCTATAACCGAGACTTGGTTACACAATGAGGCAGGACCATCACTCATGTTGGCCATTCCCGACGGTTATACCATATCCAGGCAAGACCGAGAAGGTTCCTGTGGAGGTGGAATCGCCATTATATCCAAAACAAACTTATCATTAAGACTAGCCCCCGCCACAACTCTGCAATCTTGTGAAGCCCTCACTGCGAAAATTCCCATTAATAATACCCAAACTCTATCCATTCACCTAATGTACAGACCTCCGGGTCCACTTGGAACCTTTGAGGAGGATTTGCACAGCCTTCTGTCCAACAATGTCAAAACTACATCACAACTGCTGGTATTAGGGGACTTTAATCTTGGCTTCAACGACCAAATAGATGCTCATGCATCAACTATTGCCAATACCCTTAACACCTTAGGATTAACCCAAAAAGTTAACACCCCTACCCATGCGAAGGGTAGAATACTTGATTGAATCGCTGACTCCAACTGTACGGCCATAGTCTCCTCTATTACGCCACTATCCTGGACTGACCACTCACTGGTGTCCTTTAACCTACTAACCACCACATGTGGCTCCATCCTGCCCCACAAGAAATAAAAAGAATATGACAGTGGATAATATTATTCCCGTGATCCTTCCAACCTTAAATGCATTGCCAGACAACCTCGACCCTAGTGCATTAGTCCATGAATATAATAGCATCATGCGTACTACTATGGACAAAGTCGCCCCACTGAAAATGCGAACAAGCAAACCTAAGGCACACAAATGGTTCACGCCAGAACTCAAAGCCTTACGTTTAACAAAAAGAAAATGTGAATCAGACTGGAAACTCTGTCCAACTGAGGAGAACAAATTTAATTTAACTAATATTTCTCGGCATTATAAAAATGAAATTTGCCTAGCAAAGCGCAATTCCTACAATGATCGCATTGCCAACTCTAACTCAAGCATGAAGGAACTCTTCTCTATTCTGAAAGAACTTGAGTCTCCCATTGCCACACCAGATACCTGTATTAAGGACCAGACTTGGTGCACAGATATCCAAACTGCCTTAGCAAATAAAATAACTATGCTGCAAAATAAAATCCAACTAAAAAAAGAATCTTTAAACCTCCCAAATAAGCCGCCACTTAATAACACCATCAACGACCCTACCAACAAATTCTCCTTCACTAAAACCACTACCATAGAGGTAGACAAAATTATCCTCTCTCTCAAACCCTCTAATTGCAAAGGTGACATCTGCCCCGCACAATTAATAAAAGACGCTGCCAGAGACCTTTCACCGTTCATTTCCAAACTGATAAATGCCTCCTTCGCCACAGGTAACATCCCGGCTAATCTCAAAGAATCATGGGTGCTCCCGCTCCTCAAGAAGCAGACTCTAGACCCCCTTATCCCCACCAACTACTGGCCCATTACTACAGTACCTTTCTTACTGAAAATACTAGACAAAGTTGCCTATACACAAATTCAAAGACACCTTGAATCACATAATCTATTGGGAGCTAGACAATCTGGCTTCCGTCCACTCCATGGAACTGACACTGCCCTCATTGATTTAAAGACCCAAATAGATGAATTGAGAGATCAAGGTAAGACAGCACTCCTCCTTCTACTTGATCTCTCAGCTGCTTTCGATCTCGTGGACCACAAGGTCCTTTGCAAACACTTGGACACTGCTGCCCACTTCTCCACCATGCCATCAAATGGATTCAATCCTTTTTGATCGAGAGAACAATGAGAGTTTTCTCTCACCAACCTTGTACAACATATTCACTAAACCTCTCTTCGATGATCTGGACCTTCTAGGTATCACCTACACTAATTATGCAGATGATACACAGTTTCTCCTCCCGCTTTCTGGGGATCACAGCAAGGACAGGGAGTTGGTGAATAGGGTATACCTCATTATTCAGGCATGGATGGCATCCCATGGCCTCTGCCTGAATGATGATAAGACAGAGCTGATTATCCTGGGTACGCAGGCCAATATCAACAAGTTAGGCATGGACTACTCCATGTTTAACATAGACGGCAATAGCATTAAGGTTTCGAGGGAAGTAAAAACATTAGGTTTCTATCTTGATTCCACCATGTCTTTCACCAAACAAGTTAACTCCTTAGCTTCCACCACAGCATATACCTGTACATTAATAAGAGCAGGTAAGCCCTTCGTATCTAATGATAGCTGCATGATCCTGGCGAGAGCCTTAATTTTATCCCGATTTGATTATTGTAATGCCCTTTACAGTGGTGTCAACAAAACTATCACTAAAAGGTTACAAATCCTACAAAACAACGCCCTAAGAGCTGCTCTTGACATAAATGAAAGGGAACATATTTCCTCTGTCAGACACCAATATAAATGGCTCTCCACCAACAACAAAATCCACTTAAAAATAAATGATCTCCATGACACACAAAGCTCTCAAGAAAAGCCTTTAGTAGACCAACAAGAACCCCCAATTCCAACTGCTTGGTAGTACCTAGATTTAAACTTGCTAAAATTGGCGGTATCAGCTTCCCTGTGCTAGCTGCTAAATGGTGGAATGCCTTGCCACACAACTTGAGAACAGACCAACCTTTCTCTTACTTTAGAAAGAATCTCATCAAACACCTCAATGACAAAAACATGTAATGCACTGCTAGATACCTGTGTTGTGCTACTTTATCTGAACTGTATATATGTATTATTAGAGATATACCATAAATGTAAATAATTATAGTAACACTGTATATAACTTACTGCTTCGCTCGACATCAGTGCCTTAAACTCTTGATCAGATCTGCATCCTGCTAAATTCGTACATACCTATATCTCTTTACCACTGTAAATCATGTAACTTTGTAATTTCATGTAACATTGTAAACTTTGCATATTCTCTTTGCTGCGCCCGGTTACCCTTGGGTTTGGCGCGCATTACAAATAAATAAATAAACAAACAAACCAACAAACAAACATGGTTTAATTCTATTATGGTGGTTGTGGCTAGTGGCCAGATTCTTGGGGGTAGATTCTTGGAGGCATGGCCACACACATTATAGTGATATGTGTATATTAAGCTTAGGTAATTTAGTGGGAGTGTAGAGTATTTGTAATATGGTGGAATGATATAATTGAAGAGTACATTGCATTTATGATTCTAGTACAATAAAGGACAGTGTTTATGGGATATGTATTTGATTATACTTGATATGGTTACTTAGTTTCATACAGTAATAAAGCTGGACTCTGTGGTTCTTTTTCTGTGAATAAAAACCGTATCATTTGTTCAAGCAGGCTAGTTTAAAAGCTTCCATTGCAAACCATTTTACATATACATTTTCTTTGTTTGACCCTCAAAAACAGTACATTATATGTGCTACGTTTGGTTGAACATTAGTGTGTGCTACACTGTTGTTGTATTGACATGAAAGTATCATTGGAAAAAATAATCAATAGATGTTTTATTATACTTATGTGAGTGTAAGAGTGGTAGTATGTTTGTTTGACATGTCTTGTAATTAAGGGAATGTTTAAAGTAGTTGGATACATGTTGGCATATTCTAACTATATTAGATTTTACAAGACGTTTTGCAGTTACTGGAACTGTGATGGCGTATTTGAAGTGTATTGTAATGAAGGGTATTCTTGAAGTATTTAGATACTTGTTGGTGTATTCTAACTATCTTGACTTTTAAAAGTACTATTGTAGTATTATGGATGTAGTTAGATAAATGTTGGCGTATTGTAACTGTATATTGTGCTACAGTTTAGTGACTAAATTTGGGTTGAAGGAATATTAAGTAGACATTTGCTGGATTTGCTTGTAACCTATGTTTTGTAGTAATGGAGGTGTTGTTACATTCAAACCAACCACTTCTTTCTTTTCACATATGCATTATAGTGACCTGAAGTGGTTGGGGCACCAGTGTGTTATACTATGCCTACTGATGTGAAGGTTTTCTTGCAACAGATACTTGGCTTTGTGTAAAGCTAGGGAGCTTACAGTTATTTTTGGTACCATCTACATTGTACCTTAGAAGCATTAGTATGACATATTGGCTACGTGATTTTATTTGTATGCTGGAATGATTGTCTGAATTGCAAAAAGGGCATAATATGCTATGATTTGCATTTTGCAGAAGCTGGTGAAATGGAATGGCTTCACTATTTGGCATGGATAAATATATATACATTGTTCATTAGGGTTGTGCTCTTGTGAAACATGGTTGCAGAGAGTGCATGCATGTGTCCATGTGTGTGAAACCTGGAAGATTTCATTTATAGGGATGTTTTTGGTTTCCAGTACTTTTAGTAAGTACATTAGGAATTCTTGTGGATCTTCCTGTGTGTTTATGATAAATGTCATGATTCCTGCACAGTAGTCTAATTCTTGCCGTATACCTGAGACACTGTAAGTGCTGTCAGGATTATTTGTGGCATTTCTATGAAGGACAATAATTTTCAAACACAACTGGTCTGAGCCGTTTAAGTAAATGTTGGGAACAAGTGGTGGTAATTGGAAGAGAAGATTGATAGTTACATTTGCATATCAATTTACTCCAGTCGTATTGCTGAATTTAAATGGACCAAAGAGTTGTGCCTCTGCATCCTTTGATGGGTCTGCAGTTGTTTTTTGAGAAGAGATATTTGTCTCTTTGTCTTTTGATGGACGTGCAGTTGAGTTTGTACTGGACAGTTTTGTGGTTATATTATTTGATGGAGAAGCAGCTGTTCATTGTTTTTTAGCAGTATTGTTGGGAGATCAGTTATAGGTTCGGTTTGTATTACTGTTCTTTTTAAAGGTTTGCTTTATTGAGGTACAGGGTGCATATCTAGATGGGGGTGTACAGTGCATGTAGCCTGTTATATTCTAGGATGCAAGGAATGTCAGCGTTGACTTTGTCTGCATCAAAGCTAGCTAGGAATAGACCATTGATGTTATGCAGATGTGAAAGTGCTTTTTGTGCATTCCTAGGAATTTTGGGCTTCACCCTAAGTTACCCAGTGTAATCTAGGTGTGGACCCCTGCTCACTGTGCTTAGGGAGGCACACTTTCACCTCACTGATGTTGCCCGACTAGGCTGAAACATTTGTCTGGGGTTGCTTTTGGTACTCTTGTTCAGAGGAGAACTGCCTAGCATTTTGGTGCTGGACTGCCTTTCTGGGCGGGACAAAGACTGATATGCAAATGGATATTTCTCTTATGTGAAAGGTACAGTGAGCTAAAACGTGATTGTAGACCGTCCCGAGTGGGCACCTTCCCATAGAGCAGTTTATTTGGGCGTGTTTGTTCTCGGAAGACGGGCTCCCAGACCTTTTTGTATATTTTTAGGAACTTTCGGTTTCACCCTAAGTTACCCAGGGTAATCCATACGTGGACCCCTTGCTCACTGTGCTTAGAGAGGCACAGTTTCACCTCCCTGATGAAGCCCGACTAGGCCGAAACACGTGTCTGGGGTTGTTGTTGGTACTTTTGTTCATTTCTGTGCTGGACTGCCTTTGTGGGCGGGACAAAGACTGATATGCAAATGGATATTTCTCCTATGTGAAAGGTACAGTGAGCTAAAACGTGGAAGCCAACAACTGTACCAATTGCTCCATTGGCTAACCTTGTTATACGTCAAGGTTAAGTATTATAATTATTCTGCATTTTAGGCACAGAGTTAATACTTGTTCTAATCCAGCTCTGTTGGAGATACATTTTCCTAAGCTATTTAGTCATTTTGGTGCTTGTTGACACATAGGGAGTGGCATGCCGTTCACTTCTAGTTTGTCTGTGGAGCTGATATGCAGTATGGATTGAAATTCATTTTTTAACATTGTCTCCTTGAATTGACTACAGATTGCAAGGGTTGGCAATAAAGACATGCATTTTATCTTTTGTTGAGTAATTTTTCCATGACATCCAGAGCAGCTGTGTTTTGCATATATAGCTCATTGATTAGTCAACTATTTAAGATGGATTTCGCATGTTTATTAAGTAGGCCAATTCTAATGCTTTTTAAAATGTTAGCATAGACGAGGTCTGTAGACTGACATATGTTCTGAGTTAGTTCTCTATAGTGACAAAGTTGCCAGAGATTTACATTTCCAATGCTGCAGAGAGTGCAAGAGCATTATTTGTGTCCTATTTAAAAAAAATAGGTTGACCTTTTAATTGTGTTAACTGTAGGAGGTCTCCAAAAACAGGACTTGAATCATTTTGGCTAGTAGTGCCCAAGCTTCCACTGTTATATGGTTAGTCCTCAACCAGGTCACCTGGCTCGTCTATACTGTCTCTTTCCTTGCTTCCGAACAGGTCCTGCACAAGGGTGTTCCATGCCTATATCTTAGCCCCACTGTGGCATTCTCCCTTTTGAGTTGCCCTTGTCGACACTGATGTTTCGGCTATCACCCATTTTTGCAAGTCTGCCCACCACCCCTCTATCGAGGGTCCCGTACTCGTGTTCCACACCATTGCAATACGGCGCTTCGCCAATATTGTCATCAAGTCTTTCATTTTGCCACGTACGTTCTCTGCTTGTCTCCTCTTGGAAACAGGCCCAATAGATAAAATGCCGGCGACCATGCTTGCACTTGGATTCCCGCCTTCAGCGCTCTTTCCTTTACTGTGCCCCAAAAGTTTGTTATTCTCGGGCATGACCAGACATATGCACCAAGTCCGTCAGCTCCACCTCGCAGCGTGGGCAGCTCTGGGTATGTCTATTCCCCATGCTTGACATCCTTTTAGGTGTTATATATGCTCTATGTATGAGATAGAACTGCATCTGTCTAAACCTTGCATTCCTGGAGACTTTCTTTGCATACTGGAGAGCTCTGTTCCATTCCTCATCCTTGAGGAATCTCTAAAGCACTTCCTCCGTCGTGTTAGCTCCTAACAATTGTTCATAAAGCCTGGACACTGTGTGTCCCCTTCCAAAACATCATACCATGCATCCAGTGCCTCCCTGTGTCATCCACCTCCGGTAGGGTCTCCCATCTCCTCTTTATTGTTCTGACCATGCTGTTGTACAATATAAATGGTCCCATGTATATGCCCTTCTGTTCTACCAGGGTCTGGAAGGCCACCCAGTGTCCATTTTGGCACAGATCTCCTATGTGGGCTACTTCCTTGTCTTCCCACTGTGTTCTGAATGTTGCCAGGTTTGAAATGCGGGCATCCACTAATCCCGCGAGGGGGATTTGCCTGGAGCAGGGGATCCTCATGACCTGGAGTTTCCATGCTTTTTCCCATAAGGCTCGGCCCAGCTTAACCATATTGGGGAGTTCTTTGGCTGAAGCTGTGTCCATCCACAGGAGTTCTCATAAGTAATATTGCTGTAGCGATGGTCAAAAAAGTATTGAGTGTATGGATGTGTTCTCGCCTAGCCACTGCATCATGAATTGAAGTTGAGCTGCCAAATAATATTGTTCAAAGTCCGGGAGCCTGATGCCCCCCCCACTTGTAGCCCCTTTGTAGTGTGTTCGTTACTACCCTGTTTCTCCCTCCTCCCGACAGGAAATCCCTTGCCATGGTGTGTAGCAGTTTGAAGAATGACCCCAGGATGGTATAAGAATTTTTGGTGTAATAATACAGGAGGCGGGGTAGGACCATCATCTTCAACATGGCCACCCTGCCTATCATCTCTAGAGGTAGTATCCTCCAAAACTGCATGGCCTTCCCTATTTTATCCAGGGCCACCTGCATATTGGCCTGTGTGTCTCTTTAGTGTCGTGGTATACATCGACTCCTAGATATCTAAAGCTGAGTGGGCTCCATGTGAGGCCCAGATCCGGTAACCGGTCTGATGTCACTCCTCTCAGGCCCACCAAGGGGAACAGCAAGATTTTCCTTTATTGATAGTGATTCTTGATAGCCTGCTAAATGCTCCCAGGGCTTCGAGCAGGTCCTGCAAGTGAGTTCGTGGATTATGGACATAGAGCAGCATATCATCTGCATAGATTGATATTTCATGTACTTCCCCATTTATCACTATTCTGGTGTCCCAGTAATCAGCTCTTAGAAAGGCTGCAAATGGTTCTAGAGCCAGGATATATAACATCGGGGACAGTGGGCACCCCTGCTTCATACCCCGTGTTATGCTCCACTCCTCCGAAACGTGTCTGCCCGTCTTAACCCTCGGATCCATGTATAAAAGCTTGATCCAATGCAGGAACCCTTCGCCTATTCCAAAATGGCCGAGCACTCCAAGAAGCCATTCCCAGTTCACCGAGTTGAATGCCTTTATGGCATCGAGTGATTCATTGCACTTTCCCCCTCTTCCTGATTCGTTATGTCTATGACATGGTGGAGTCTGCGGATATTCCACGTGGTATTCCGTGCTGGTACATACCCTGTTTGGTCCGGGTGCACCAACATGGGTATAACCCTTTTAAGCCGGTTGGCCAGGGCCACTGTGAGGATTTTGAAGTCTTCATTTATCAGGGAGATTGGTCTATAGGACTTACAGTCTAGAGGCAGTTTCCCTGGTTTCAGTATTCCTACTAGCATGGATTCCGACATGCTACTCGGGAGCCATCCCCTCTTGTATGCCTCTTCTAATGTCTCCAGTAGTCTCAGGAGCAGGCTGTCCTTATATTTCTTGTAGAATTCCCCTGGTAACCTGTCGGGCCCCTGTGACTTTCCTGTTGGTAGCCGGGTTATAACCACCGACAGTTCTTCTACTGTGAGGAGCGTATCTAGCATTTGGGCTTGCTCCTCTGTTAATTGTGGGAAGTTGATTTCCGCCAAAGCATCAGGAGTATAGCTTCTCTTAGAATTGCGAGAAAACTGTATTTATGCCTTCCTGGGTCCTAATCACCTTCCCCTATTCATTTTTAATTGCGTTTATGAGCCTGCTGGGTTGGTCCCCCTCTGCATGTAGCCTCTGAATATACTTCCCATAATTCAGCTTCCCCAGCCTCTCCCAGATTGCCGTACAATGTTGTCTCAAGATAGTAAGATCTCCCAGTTCTCCTCCCATCTCGCCCGCCTGTGCTTCTGCCCTTTTCGACCTCCTTTTCTACTCTATCTCCCCTGAGGTCTCCAGTCTTCCCCATTGCAGTGCCTCTAACCACCAAGGGCCTCCCAGACCGTTCCGGTGCTATCCACACTCCCTACGTTATGCTCAAAATAGTCTTCTATCGTGCTCTGGATGTATTCTTGGAATTCCCTGTCTAACAATGCATCTGCCCTCAGTCTCCATGGGGCTATGGGGGATCTCCTGTATGTGTGTGTCCAAGCTGCACCCAGCAGGGTATGGTGGGACAGTCTTCATGCATGAATGTGCGCTCCGGTGAATTACCCCAGTGTCTCTTTGCCCTTAAACAAGTAATCTATTCGAGTGAATGTCCCATGCGGGGCACTGTAGTGTGTGTATCCCCTTTTGCCCTCATGTACCTTCTCCAGGCGTTATCTAACTCGAGTTGCTCCAGTATCTTCTGTAGTGCTCTGGCCAGCAGTGCTGGTTTCTTATGCTTGGTGTCTGACCTGTCAAGTCGGGGGTCTAATGCACAGTTGAAGTCGCCAGCCCAGATAATTGTTGCACCCCTATATGGAGCCAGCCGGGGCGTAAGTGTCCTGAAAAAATCTGTTGCATCGATGTTGGGGGCATATGTATTCACCAGGCACACTTCCCGAATCTCCAACAATCTGTGTATTATCAGAACCCTTCCCTACATGTCTTGTTCTTGTTTTATGAGTTGAAACGGGGTCCCTGGAGCGATCCATGTCACCTCCCCTCTTGCGTAGTTAGAGTACGTTGAACTGTACATCTGGCCTCCCCATTTCTTGGCTACCTTAGCTTGCCTTTCGGCCATCAGGTGTGTCTCCTGTAGCATTGTAATGTGGGCCTTTGCCCTATTCAGCAAGGCGTAGACCGTCAGCCTATTGACATAGGCATTTAGCCCCCTCACGTTCCATGTGATTACGTTTAGTACCTCCTGGCCCATGTGTTTGCTGAATCTGGTGGCCCATTCATTCCCATGGGCTTGTTTGCAGTTATTCTTCTAGTGCTTGATGCTTCCGGGCCTGCCCCCACTTTCCCCTGCTCGTTAGGGTGGTGTCAGTACTTCCCCTTCGAGGTGGACTCCTCCTACATCTGTTCTGCACAGGCCCACATCCCCAGTGTGTATCTCTGATACTCTGTGTTTGGGCGTAGCTTGAACCGGTCTCTCTCTTTAACTCTGACGTGTCCTTGTCATTTAATGCGTCTTCCTCCTCTCGTGCCATTACCTAACCAAACTAACCCTACAACTACTAAAACTAGAAAAAAACACCCAGCCCCCCACCTGCTCGGGCTACACTGCTTTTGAGGTGATCCCCTCAATGGGTGCACTCATTGCAGCGTGATGTCTTAAAACTGGCAACCCAAATGCTGTCCTTCTGCGGGGTAGAATTTGTAGAACTTGGGGGCCTTCTTCCAGAGACTGCGGCTCCCGTGTCTAATTAACTGCTGGTTCGGATTTCTGAACTGTCACTCATCTGTCCTGTGCACTGCTACGTGGGTCATCAGGGGGCGTTCCTGCTGTCCCGCTCATCTCTGTCTCTCAGTTGCGGGATCCCTTGCTGGTCCATCCATTCTTGGGCCTCTGTAGTGGTCTCAAATAAGTATGGCCTACCATTGTGTATTACTTTCAATTTGGCTGGGTACAACAGCATGAATCTTATCTTAGCGACCCTGAGGTGTTCCTTTTATGGTCAGAATTGTGCTCTGCACTTTTGCACTTGCGCCATGTGATCTGAATACATAGTTATTCTCGCAGTGTTTCTTGTTACAACCCCACCCTCTAACGCAAATGCCAAGATCTTTTCTCTGTCCCTGAAGTTCATGATCTTTGCTATCGTGGGTCTTGTGGGCGCACCTGGGTGAGGTTTTCTAGTTAGGGCCCTGTGCGCTCTCTCCACCACAAATCCCTGGGACAGATTTCCTGACCTCACCTCTTGGAGCAGAAGGTTCTCCACATACACCATGGGGTCCCTGCCTTCTTTGCCCTCCAGCAGCCCCACTATACGCACATTGTTTTATCTGGCCCTTCCTTCTGCATCCTCAGCTCTCTGCTTCAAGGTAGGTATTTGGTCCAATGACTCCACCATTTGGCTCTGGGTGGCAGTTATATTTGCTGTACACAGGGGTTTAGTTGCCTACAACATAGGAGGTGTAACTTTACACCGACAGCACATTTAAGTTTTGTGGAAATATGCTGATTATTTTAATTAAGAACGTTTTACCAGAACCAGCTTCACCACTTACATACAGTAGAAGAGGTTTATAATGTTTACAGCTACAAGTTTTAGTTTCATGTTTAAAACCATGTTCATTTTCTTCAGTGACTTCCAGATAAATGGTGAGTTCATCATTTAGCTGTGATTTCAGTGCTGAAAAGGCTTCTTCAGATTGTTTAGATTGGTGCATGGTAATTTCTACCTCGGTCATGGCTATTTCTACTTAATTTGGAATGAGTGGTTATCCAAGTGTTTCTTGGCTTCCTATAAGTGAAGGATGACTGCCCTCAGGAGTGTCTTTATCTAGTTGAGCTTCAATTTCTTCCTCTTGTTGGTGTTTATTGTCCAACATTTCTTTCTACTGTTTGACATTTACATTTTTATACTGATTTCAACTGCTTTGAATGCAGCTTCAAATAAGTCATAGCTACCTAATAATTATTTTTCTTTTCTCCAGAGTTTGAAAAGTTGATGTAGGGCCATGTAATACAGTTGTCTATGTTACAGAGATTTAATATGATAACTTTATAATATTATATTAATTAGGGTGTTTTTGGTAAGTTGCACTAGGCTTCCTTCACAAGTTGAGACTAAGTATTTGCCAGTTGTCTCATCTGGTGTTACATTGTTTTTGTAGGAGTAGTTTTGGGCTATGTCATACAGGTACATGTTTTCCGAAGCAGTACTTCTGTTTGGGTAGTATGTGTCAATTAAATTGTTTTTTTAAATGTCCTGCCTGTTGGGATCATTTGTGGTTATTGTTTCTATCACTTGGCAGGATTTTAGTACTCTTTTTTGGGATGAAGCTGGACCAATGGGCCTCATTACGCTGTTAGCGCCATGGCTGCCTCCAAAATTGTATCCGGATGCAGGTTCCCTGAATGGGGAAATACCGGGCCATTCCGAGTTTGGAGGGCCCGGTAATTCCTCCTTCAGGGAACCTGGGCCTAGTCCTTCCCCATTCCCATTCGAGCCCCCGTAGGGCTCAATGGGAATGGGGAGGGAGCTAACAACGGGCCTGTTAATAACAGGCCCATTGTTATCACCCTGGTTCCCTCGAGGAACCCGCTATGGACACCTGGAAAAACGAAGCGTCCAGAGCGGGTCCCGACAGGGAACCTCATAATAGTGGGAAATGGGTTTAACGGCACCGGCACCATTACTGGCGCCGTTAAACCCATTCCACACCACTCATAATGATGCCGAATCTGTACAGATTTGCTATATGAGGCTGTACCTGTTAAACGGTCTGCAGCTTTGTAGCACCCACATTCTCTATGGGAGAGCATTTTTAAACTGAGGCTGTGCAATTTTTGTGACAATGTTTTTTCAGTGAATTGGCCTCATTATGATTCTGGTGCTAATCCTGCTGGTGCTACCGGTGGGTTGCAGCCATACTTATGACATTTTACCAGCACCTAGCTTCCTGGTGCCACTGGGACATTACAAGTCCTGGCTGACCGGGAAGCTGGGTGCCGGTAAATCTTAGTCCCCAGTCCCTCCATGGGAATGGGTTCATGGAAGCATCAGCAGTGTTGCTAATGGCAAGGTCTGACCTTTCGGTGCAGTGGCCCCGGCAAGCAAACTCGTAGTGTGCTGGTCCGTAAACAAGGGTTCTGGTGAGCCTTCCGGCACCTTTGTTTCCTGACCGGCACTATTCTAATGAGGACCAATGTATTTTTCAATAAACTGTAAAACAGTGGCATCAATGTCATGGCCACCTTTCTTTTATCCACATCAGCATGTTGTGGTGCTCCTCTTGATTGATATTCTTTTCTCCAAAAGAAGTGTTGCACTTCTTCGGGCAGAGGGGTAGTTTTATTGCAGATGAAGTGCAGCATGGCAATGAAGAGATGGTGAAAGTACCTTGATATGTTGACAGGGCCAAGAGAACACAGTTCTCCCAGTGTTTTTATATCTATTCCATCTTTATTTTGGTACGCAGTGTGGAAGAAGTCATGCAAGTCATCCCATGCGTACTCTGCACAACTTAAAGTAACACATCATATGGGTGGGCCTAGGTTCCTTAGCATATAAAGTACATTAGGGTAATGTCGGAAGCAGTATTCTTTTGTAGCACACATGTTTGCCAAGAGATTTGTGATACTTCAATGCAAAACTTCATCTTTATCTTTTATCTTTTGAAGCAGTTGGGTAGTGGACATGTTTAAAAAATTAGAGCCTTGTTTTAATGTGTGTGCAACTCTATAACATAGAGTAGCTAGTTCACTTTGGGACAGGAGGTAGAAAATGTATTGGACACTTTTTTCCCATATGCTTATTGGGGATCCTTTGGCTTGATGCATTTGATTTGTTTCTAATGCATCTTCAATATTGTCTTTGCATTGTGGTGGGTGAATTGAATACTGGTCTAAACTGTTGGCTGAAGTAACATGATCTTCATGTTCAAATTAGCCAGCCACTGGTGAATCTTGAATTATTTGGGTGGTTTCTCTTAAGTTTTCTTCGATATTTATATATTTGTAGTGTTCATTGTTTTCTTTCAGATATTGTAGGGCTTATCTAACTTTGTTTAAGTCGACTAGTTGTTGCCAAAATGTTATGTCTTTTGTTGGTACACCATTAACTAGTACAATCTAAGATTGATCTATTGGTTGTTGTACTCCTAGAGTTTCTACATTTTCTTTAACATCTAATGGCAAATATACTACTTTGCCATGGATTTTAGTAACATTGATGGAGTCAATTTGACTGTTTTTGGTTGAAGGCGTATTATAGCAAATTTGTTCAGGATTTTTGTTCATTTTTATAAACAAATAATTTGGGGTGAGGTAAGGGGATAGGTTAAGGTGGTTGCAAGTAGCGGGTGTGCGCAGGGTCTCCCTCAGCATTATCAAAGTAAAATTTTATCAAAATGAATTAGGTAATTTCTCAATAGGTCTTTTTTTCTGATCATTTCATGCTAATCCTTTAGTAGGCCATATCTACTATTTGTGTGCTCTTTTTATAAATAGTTCTGAGACAACAAACATATATTTGGTCTGGTATTTCAGCAGATGTGTTTTGTAATTTAGCTATTTCTTTGTTGTGTGTGTTTGTTAGGAGTTTGGTGTTTGTGAGGTTTTTGTAATTTTTTCTGAAGTTACTGAATTTTCTAAGTCAACTTCCGTTCCAAAGTATTTAGTTTGGATGTGCTCTATTTCTTGAAGTAGTTCTAGGGCAGGACTTTTTGCATAGTATAGTCTATGCACAATATTCCATATAGCGGAGTGGTGTGTTGCTAACGTTTGATGCGGTGGAAGTTGCTTTTGCAAGCAGTTTCTGAAATGCAGGCTTATGAATGTCCTAGAAGTCAAGTGTGGCTGCACACTGGACAAGTGTCCATGGTTTGTAAAGTTTACATTTTAATTTTGTCTTTTAATTTCACATAGTGGTTGAGGAATTGTCGTAAAGATTTAAAGAATGATTGGTGTACATTACATATTGAGCTGCCTGTCCATTTATACACTGGATGGTTTGTTTGGGTGAAAGGAATATTTGGTTGAAAGTTTGTTGGAGAAGTTTTTTCTATAAGGGTTTCTTTTGCTACAATGGTGTGTCATACCATTTCATACACTTGGCAATTGATGTCTATGGTAATTGGTTGTTTTGTTTTTGTTTGTAACCCTCTTCATTGAAATATGGTTCTATGCAGCTTGTGTGAATCCATTCGCCTTCACAAAAGTTTGAAAATGTATCTATATTGACATTGTGCATGTTTAGAAGTACTTTTTGTGATTTATTGATTAATTTAGGTAGCAGTTTCTTTCTGTTTAAAATCAATATAAACAACTTTCTATTTAGAAAAAATGCGCTGTCAATTAGAGCTTTGAGGATTAGTCTTCTGTAATAGTTTTTAAGGGTAGATCGTGTTTCTTTTCAGGAGCATTTTCATGAAAGGTAAAAAATGCATATGTGAATTGATAGCAGGATTGTGTGTAACTTTTTTGTAAAGTATGGCAGATGGAAATTCTTTGTAGAACATTTTGAAGTAACACTTGGTGTGTGGAAGTTTAATATGTTGGCACTACATGCATATGTTCCAATATGATGCATTCCAATATGTAGGTTCTTATCAAGTGTTGTTTTTTTTCTTTGCATTCTGGGAGTTGTGTAGTCCCAGAATGCAGAAAATAAACCAGGACTGCATAAGCACCTACAGATTGGAACAGGTCACATTAGCAGGTATGCCTGTATTTCTAGGATATTAAACCTCCACACACTAAGAGGCACTTAAAAATGTTGTACGCATATTTTAAATATGCTTTTTATTCCTTCTGCTTTTCTTTCTTTTACCCAAAAAGTTACAAACAGTGCTGCTATACATTTTCCATGTTCTATCCATATAAATGTCACACTTTTGAATCTTCCAGTCCAGTCTTGGAGTTTTTCTTTTGTTGCATTCTGGGACTTGTAGTCCGAGTTGTATAATAGGAGGAATGGAATTACAAGTCACAGAATGCAAAGAAAAAAAAATACTTAATGAGCACCTATAGATTGGATAGGGTCATTTTGGCAAGTATGCATGTCCTGCCAACATATTAAACTTCCACACACCAAGGTCCATTTAAAAATGTTGTACATATCTTTTCAATGAGCTTTTCCTTTCTTTTACAAAAACGTTACACACAGTGCTGCTATAAATGCACATATGCATTTTGTAACTTTCATGAAAGTTGTAAGTAACTGCCACTTGAGGTGAATGGGTGCTGAATGCTGCAATACATGGCATTTGCTAAAGTGGTCAAAGAAGCGAATATGATTATTGAGAAACTTATCACAGGGTAAGTGGCAGGAACTCTGTATATATACATTTTTCATTTATTTATTGTAGAATAGTTCAAAATAAACTGAACTTTACAATATTTACAATTACTAAAACGCAAATCACAGGTTAACTTGAGTATCTCAAATAATACATTGCCAACACTTAAAAGAATATGTGTAAAACTTAAAATAATAAAACCCATCACATTAAAATAAAGAAAAAGGGAAAGAAAAGCAAAATCATCATTCATTATTTGCCCAATAACCCACATGAAGGCGCCACTGTTGATTTGTTTTACTCTGGCGAACCATTGGCCAAAATAATCCCGATACGTCTCCTTACTTCGGGTGAACTAAACCAGCAATAACTTCACAGTCTGGCAGACCCTAAAAAGGGCCAAAACTGCTGATTTTAATGTGGTGTTTACACAGAACACCCACAACTCGTCACTTTTAATGGTATCTAAGTTATGTACCAGATGTCCCAGAGCCACCATGTGCGGTGAACCAAGTCTTGGGCATTCTGTCAGCACATGCTTTGCTGTCTCAGAGTTGGTAACAATTTTACAAATCTTGCAATATCTGGCCTCACAGGGGGATCTTTTTCCATGCCCCACAGACAGACAGCATCGGCAACTGATTCAAGCGCAGCCGCAAATAGAAATCATGGACCTGCGGGTCGGGACAAAGTTCAAGGTAACACTCAGGCCTCATATATTGATGTACCGCAGCCACAACACTCACATAGCTTTTCAGAGTGTTAAGATGGTTATAATTACGAACCCAATCATATTTCTGTATTCTGCACTTAAGAGCACCTTTTAAGGATTCAAAATTGGCGCAGCAATCGTAATCGGGTTGCCACCCCACCTCCTCACAGAGCTCATGGAATAATACAACGTGGGTGGAATTATTACCCGTTTGGGCTCGTAAATCAGACCCCAAATGCTCAAAACAGAACAGCCGGGGGGCATTCTAGATTGCAACATCAAACAACCTCTTCTAATAAACAACTAGGATCTAAGAGATACAAGTCCCAGTTCCAAATGAATATATTCAACAGAAGTTGATTTGGGTATACCTAGCACAGATCTCCAAAATCTAGCTTTCACCCCATTCAGCCATTTCAGATCTTTCATTTCAAACCAAAAAATAACAAGCATTGTTATGCATGTACTATGTATGTGTTATGTATGTGAAGAGTTGTGCATGGAACAACCATAGCTGAGCAGCAATTCAGTACTGTACAACAAGAGGATAGAGTGATAGTGTACAATGAAAATGACAAAAGTAAAAGAAAAAACAAAGGTATACTTTGAAAATGATGGAGATAAGGGATACAGAGGGTTACAGGTGAGAGATACAGGTCAGGAAGGGGAATGCATACACATCTGTTGGTGTATGCCCATCTATACTCTCTGAGAGATTTATTCCTGCAGGTTGATTGCAATCTAACATCAGTATACAACACTTACACTATGAAAAAATAAAAACATTGACATGTGCAAAACAATCCAAAACACAAAGGGTGCACTGAGATGTCAGCAATTTTGGTTTGCTTTCATGTTATTTACAGTGTTTAACAATTCATAAAACCTTAATATTGGCATTCACACTGATTGATTGAATACTCATGTGCGCGCACGCGCGCACACACACACACACACACACACACACACACATGTTAAACTGCCATGATAGTGTCAGTATTGTTAAGGCTACCTTCAAGGTTTCAAAGGATAACACACAAATATAATGTTGTCTATATCTTTTGATCCCTTGGGAAATTATAGTGACCATTCATGCCAAATTGGGTAACACTATAAATTGGTTGAAAGGTTGTGAGTAGTTGAACAAGCCATATTTGTCCATGCCTTGAACGTAATTTCAATATAGCAAATTAATATCCTGAAGATAATTTATCAAAATGATCTGCTTCAATTCTTTTGAATATTTTCACACGTTATCCTGAAGCTGTTCATGCCATAAAAGTGTTGAAAACTCGTCAGAAAATGAACTTAAAACATCAGAATGAATCCATATTTCTTTCATGAACAGGACACTTATAGTGCATGTTTATTAGTAATTTCTAATGTGATACAAAAATACATGTGAAAGTCATCTAGGACTAGGGCATTCTGTTACTGCACATAAAGCTGCATGTACCTTTTTATTGTAAAACATCAGATCTCTCCTATTGTATATGTAATGTTAATGTGTAACTTGAAATATGAACATATAAAAATAGATTTGAAACATCTAAAAATAGGGCATTTTGTCTCAGCACATTCACATGCATGTAGCTTAATTTTGAAGACAAGCAGACCTCTGGTAGGGTATTGGTTTTTGGTAATGTGTAATGTGAAATATGATCAGATAGAGTGATAGATAGATGAATAGAGTCAAAGACTGACAGCAAGAGGGGCGCACAATAGACAGATCGATGCATAGATAGTTATACTGCTTCACTAGTGGCATTAAGGTTAAGGTTACATCAACGGTTACATGGCAAAATGCAAAAATACTTTCCCCTTATACCTTATGACCCCATGGATTAATCTTCACTAAATTCTGCACTGCACGTGGAAGGGTGAAATTCAGGAGGGGAAAACAGAGGTACCCTGCGGCTCAAAAGAGGTGGAGAATGGTGTGGGTGTGAGACCAGATAGTCAGCCGAGGAAGGAAGGTTCAGGGAGAGAAGGTCAATCCTAGGCGGGATATAAAGGCAGGAGTAAGTATAAATCTTGTTCTCACTAAGCATGAGGGAGCTTATTCCATTTTCAGAGGGGTCATGAGTGACACAGGGATCAACACCCAACATGATGGAGGCAGGCAGGTACAGTAAATCCAAGAACTATCCAACGACTGGAGGAGAACATGGAAGCTTAGTAAGAAGCTGAGACTGTTATTTGACCTGCTACAAGAGACTGAACGTCTGACAGAAGTAAGCTGCTTGAGTGAGCAGACACGGCCTGGACTTTTGTGCTGCTAGATAGCTATGGGGGGCAGACCTCTGAAGCCCACAGAGAGGTGGTTAATAGTTCAGAGGCGAGAAAAAAGAAATGGGACTATATCATGGTAGTTCCTACCCACATTTGTACAGAAGTGTATAATCGTTTTGGTGAAAATAAGCTAGAATTGGGAACTGAATTTCCATTTTCTGCATGTTTATGTTCCACTCTGCTTCTTGTATATATGGGCTTCATTAAAAGCCAACTATGAGTTTGGCAGACAGTTGGAGGATGCACCTCCAGCTATGAGCTGGAGGTAAATCTGCTGACATTCTGCCAAATTTCGGCAGCATTACCCCTCAGGGTAATTCTGCCAAATTTCCCCATTGAATTATATGGACTCAAAATAAATGGGGATTTACACCGCCTACCATCACTTGTAATTTGGTAATAATACCGCCGGACCAAGTGGCGGTAATGGTAATATAGTTTGGTGGTATCTCAGCTGACTTACCGCCGAGATACCACCGAACTCATAATGAGGCCCAATGTGTAATGTGATTAATAAACATATACAAATACATCAGAAAACTCATGTAAAAATAGAACAGTATTATTATCGTTATTATTATTATTATTATTATTATTATTATTATTATTATTATTATTATTATCATTATTATTATTATTATCATTATTATTCATGATTCTATTGCACTAAAAACAGACTTCTCCAGTTTCTAATCACTGGACCAGGGATTGGTGAGACATCATTGTGTTGCCCCTGAGCTATCCTCTCTGTCTCAGCGCAAACACATGCATGTACCTAAGTATTGTAGAGTTCAATACTCTCCCGTTGTATGTGTATTCATATTGTTTAAAGTGAACTACAAACATGTGGAAATATATCTGAAAACTCATCTAAAAGTAGGACATTCTGTTACCATAAACAAATGTATATAGCTTCAAACTGTACAGCATCGGAACTCTCCCAATGTATGTTGTATTCATAATGTGTAATTTGTAGAATATATCCACGAGGCAACATTTCATTCTGGGAGTTTAGTTCCCCCTCAATCAAGCGCCACACCAATCGATAACTTAATCAGATTCTTGACTAGCTCTGCCTTTCGTGCTTATAACCCCTTCTGCAACATGTACGCCAAGAACCAGACCGGTGGGCAGCAAGAATATGGATTTATTTTTCTGTAATTAATAGACAACATCTTTGTTCACACAATGATTACAAAGAAGCGTGCCACTTCATTCTGTGACAAAAAGCGTTTCCTTCCTAACAATCTTCTCACTACAAATAAGTTAAAACCACAAGTTGGTTTTTAAAACAACATATCACATAGCATGTAAAACACAACAAAGTGTACAGTTTTTCATTTCTGGTCTCTGTTGTCCCCCTACTGACCGTAAATAATCTAGAGGGGAGAGAAATATCACAATAATTCAATCTGAGTATACACTTTTAGAGTGGACATGTCAGGAGAATATTCTGTGTTGCAATTTGTACCCTGGTCCCCCTGGGTAACATGTAAGAGAAAACACAGGTCTAATGAATACTCAGATAAATGGGTCGCTCACAACAATACCCCTAATGAGGAGAGAATTAATGCAGAACCCTGGAACATGACAAGACAATTTTGTTATATAATGTGCCTTTAATGTGCTCTAACCTAATTGACGTTTAGCGTCTTTCTGTTGGACAAAAGAAATTAATTTCTTTTTTAGCTCCCTGTTGTTAGCTCCCTCCATTGAGCCCTACTGGGCTCAATGGGAATGGGGATTGGTAAATTGAATGAGGAATTACTGGGTCCTCCAAGGTTGGAATGGCCTGGTAATTCCTCATTCAAGGAACCAGGACCCGGACCCGAGTTTGGAGCCAGCCATGCCACAAATAGCGGCATGGCTACCTCCAAACTCGTAATGAGGCTCTATGTGCATAATCACTGGTTGGGCGGTATCCCTTAAATGCGGCGGTAACGATATCACCACTGCATTTTAAGAGTCCGCTCAATCCAGAGTATGGCCAAGTTACCTCGAGCTCAGAGGAGGAGGTAAATGCACCAGTGGAACGGGCATTTTTGGCACTATTAGCAATGGACCCAATGGGGAATTGCCAATAACCGATATCCTCTGCTACTCGTGATCTGGCACAAATGGCGCCAGACCGAGTAGCAGTAACGTTATTTGCCCTGGTGGCATCCCTGCGGTATTACATCCAGTCGCATGATTAGGGCCAAAGTCGTTATTCACACTTGGAGGGATGTAAGAGACTTTGGGCCTCACTACACGGCAGGCGGTAAACCATGGTGCAATTAGCACCATGGTTGCCGCCGGTACCATACCGGTACCACCATGGAGGAAAGGGGAATTACCACCCCATTCCAAGGTTGGCAGGGCGGTAATTCCCCTCTCCATGGCCCTTCCCCGTTCCCATTTTGCCCCATAGAGCAAAATGGTACCCTTACCGGTGACCTTTAAACCTTACCGCCTTCCGTGTAATGAAGCCCTTTGACTTTCCCGAAGATCTGCCCAGCATCCTTTGGCTATGTGGGAATTCATTAAATTATTCATTAATAAGGAAATGCTAGGGATCTACTTCCCACAGCCCACCCCCTTAATTTTTATATAGGGGAAATATATTAGTTCACATAGATCCCGAACATTGAAATAATTGAATTACTTTTAATCTCTCTGGGTTCTTCACAGGTGCAGCAGGAAGTCATCATGTGTCATCTCGCGGGAAGCATAGGGCCTGGTTAGATTGCCTCTCCTGGGCTCTGTTATGTATGACACTCCAGAATCAACCCTTCTGCCTGCCTCTCCTGGTCTCTCTTATGGATGGCACTCCAGCGTCAACCCTTCTGTCTGCCTCTCCAGATTCAAGTGCCACCTCTCTCCTCCTTTTCAATTACTCCTTTCTTCCTTGAAATTTTAGTTCCTCCTTTTTCATAGTGCGTCCAGTTTTAAAACCTCCTAGCCCCACCCCAAAATATCTAAATTAGGATGTACTGGTTCATTAGTTCATTATTCTGATTGGATATCTATTGCTCTTCCCCCTCAACAAGGCCTATCCTCTTCCCAATGATTGGTCATCGGTTCTCTAGTCCACATTTATGGGAGTTATTACTCCACCCATCTGAATGTCCACTTCTGAACAACACAAATATGCTGTTAAAAATCTCTAACATTGCACGTTTCTCCAATTTGCAAATAAGGGTCACAACCCATAAAGTTCTAAATTGGTCTGATCATACTGATCACAATGAACTGTGTCTTGTGTGGGAAGGTGGTTGCCTGCGTGAATGAGGTATTTTTGTGATTTACACTGACAGGATTAATGTTAGGATCATGATATTTTACAGACAATTACTTGATTAAATAAGCTAATAGATACCTGGCTCTCTGATCTGTTACTTATTTTGGGGAGCTGAAATCATATTGTGGCTTATATCTTTGGTTCCCAAAGTATTTTGAGGGGAGTCCTATCAACAGTGCTCTTTATGTGCTTTTTCGAAAGATATGAACCATCTCTGTGTCTGTCACAGTTCCACAGTTTATGGGCAAAATGTGATTTCTCATAGAGACCTATGATATCCCCTTAAAGACATGCATACATTTCACTCAATTAATAAACTATTTCTGTTCCCAAGACCTGTGGTCCAGCCTGGTTATCTCTCTCTTCTGTGGACGTAGTCTGCAATTTATTTATTTTTTGTATGTTTGCATGTATAGCAGCGCAGCAAGCCCTCAGGCATCTGGGCACTAGTTACATCAGTATGTATAAACCGGGCAAGTGGTACATGACTGAGGTTAGGTGAACAGATAAGTCTTTACGTTTTTCCTGAAAAGTTGGTAGGACATATCAGAATGCAGGTAAAGCAGCAGATTGTTCCAGAGGTTGGCCACGGCGGTAGGGAATCTTGAGCCACCTGCTCATTTCCATCTAAACCTCTGTCCCAGGCCCAAGCTCCGCCCCCTTCCTCTGCCCAAATGGGTTTGGCACGGGTTATGTGGAGGTGAGAGAGTGTTTGACATCTGTGTTTTGATGGGGGAAGGTTTCCCTTGTCCAGGCACATCCTTAATTCATTTTTATTAACGGGAAATTGTACTTTTTAACACTTTGCATTTTCTTTTCTTTACATTAGACCTGCAACATGCTACGACTATTCAATCCTACATTACAGTGGGTCTTTGAATTACTCTTGTAATGGAGTTTCATCATTAATATATTCATTGTTCAATCAGAGCTGCAGAATGCAAATAGTTATCCATAGCAGTTCATGGTTTTGGCAAAGCTGCACCTCAGTGCCTCAGTCACATGTTCGTTGAATGAGGCTCACTGCTCGGCTTTCGTCCGGCAGCCAACATTTAGGGCCTCATTACACGGTGGGCGGTAAGGGTTTACCGGTACCGGTATTTTACCGGTACCGGTAAATCCTTACCACCTTACTACGAGGTCCCTTTGCGGGTTGGGGAATTTACCGCCTGTTTTTTGCAGGCGTTAAAAACCAACCTGCAAAGGGACCAGTGGAGCTAATTACGGTACCGCAATTTGCGGTACCGTAATTAGCGCCTTCCCCATTCCCATAGAGCCCTATGGGGCAAAAATGGGAATGGGGAAGGGCAATGGTGGAAGGGGGAATTACCGCCCCGCCAACCTTGGAATGGGGCGGTAATTCCCCTTTCCACCAGGGCGGTGCCGGTATTTTACCGGCATGAACCATGGCGCTGATATCGCCATGGTTCATGTGGGCCTGACTTAGCCTGGAGCAGTTCATCTATATCCTGGGGCTGAAAATACCCGACAAATGTGAAGTACAAACACTGTATAATGAATTTTAATTGTGAACATGTGGAATAGCAAAACGTTTTAATGTAAAAATGAAACACTAATAGAAATCTTTTTTAAAAGAAGTACAAACATGAAAATATGTCTGAATATGTCTGAATATTCATCTAAACACGGAACATTCTGTCTCGGCACAAATGCTCATAGCTTCATAGTGCAGACATTTCATGGTGCATATGTATTCAAAACATAGACAGGGAGAGAGAGAGAGAGGGAGAGAGAGAGAGAGAGAGAGAGAGAGAGACAGAGGGAGACAGAGACAGAGACAGAGACAGAGACATAGACAGAGAGTCCTAGAGAAAGACAGAAAAAGAGGAGAGGACGGGAGAGACCCAAAGATAGAGACAGACAAAGGCAGACAGAAAGCTAGATAGATAGACTATAGATATACAGAGAAAGAACAAAAGATTGCACATACCCATAGTTCCTACAGGCCGCGAGGATAGCTCAGGGGCAACACGTTTGTTTTGGAAGCAAGACAATGCATAGCAACGCAGGTTTGAATCCTGGTCTCATGCTTAGAAACTAGTCTCCAGTATTATGCGTGTTATAGAAAAACAATGACTACTATTATTATACAGTATATGAAGAACAGACACAGCAGTTCCAAAAATACATGAGGAACACAAATTGCTAAGTTAAAACTCTAGTATATTAGACTGCTGATTAAACAAAGAGGTTTGATTTTATGGGTTCTTATGTGATCCAGCAATGGTCAACTCACATTGTGTCAATTAACAGGTAATTGCCTGCATAAATATTATTTTTTTGATTTTATGATTTATATTGAACATTTATTAGTAATGAGAATGATACAAAAGATTAGATCAATCATTTTGATAGGTTTTAACAAGAATAGGTGAAATCACCAATAGCAAGGGTATTTCAACAATATAACACAAGTATAATTGTAAACGAGAAGGGTGATCTAAATGTCATGAATTATGAATGGACAGACAAGGGCAGGACATACAAGAACAAACAGGAAACGGGAGGATAAAGGAAAGGGGTGTGTGTTTTGAGTGTATAAAACTGGGTATAGCTAAGAGGAATATGCATGTAATGAAAAAATTGAACCATAAAAGCAAAAGATATTCACAAACCATGTGTTGACATATATATATATATATTTTTTTATTAAAATGCATTTGGTTTACATCTTAAACCTTGCATTTATTATTCGCGTTCGATTTACATTGTGTTGACATATTAGGAAAGGATAGACATTCAGTAAACAGGGACCATTTAACATCATGTTTGAATTTCATATTAAGACGCGCTGCCATACAATGTTCTAGTCTGTGTATTTGACAGATATCATTCCACCAACCATTTACTGTTAATTTTTGGGAATCTTTCCAGTTAGCTGTGATCAGTTTAATGGCGACAGGAAAAAATTGATTGTATAGATTGTAGGCGGGTGGTGTATTCCTTCCATTGTCAAGGGCGATGTTCCCTAAGAGTATGTTCGCTAATGTAAGAGGGAGATAGACCTCGAAAATGGTGTTCAGATAAGACCATACCTCTTGCCAGAATTATTGAACAAAGGGGCATTGGAAAAACTTGTTATTATAGGATACACATTTGTCACCAGAAAACCGGCAACATCCATCTGAGCCTAACTTAGTTTTCAACTGACGTATTGGGGTAATGAAGGCTCTCTGGAGAAAGAAGGACCAATTTTTGCGAAATGTTGGCTGCAGTGGAAATGGTTTTAACCCTGGACCAGAGTAATTCCCAGGTATTGTCATCAAACCGCCACCCACAATCTGTTTCCTATTGGTCTTAGATAGACCATCTATTAGTCGGAGAGTTCTTGGCATGTAAAACTTTATACAGTTGGGCTGCTCTGACATTGTGAGAAGAGGTTAAGAGCAGGATACTTGCAGGGATGGGCATGAGCTCATTCTGGGCTAAATTGTCAAAGCTGTTAAGGCAAGCATTAACTAATCTATTATAGACGCTGAAGTCCGATGAAGGTAAGGAAAACATTTAAGATCTTGGAAGGATTCCCAACCAGTGGTATGATAAATTTGGCGAATCAATCTAATACCCTTGATAATCCAGGATTTCTTAAAAAGTGACTTATTATTGTGTGTAATATGCTTGTTGTGCCATAGAAAGGGTGAACATTTGAGAGACAATGAGCTGGTAGCTTGGAAAAGGAGGTTCTAAGGGCAGACACAGCCGCCTTAATTGGGTTGGTAAGTTTGGAGGATAGAGAGCCGAAAATATATACCAGACCTTGGGTTTTGAAAGGTGAAATTAATTCTGCTTCAAGAAGAAACCAGGGGGGAATGTCTGCTACTTCAGCGGAGATGAGCCAAATACATGATTGTTTAACAAGGAATGCATTGTGGTAGGATTTAAAGTCTGAAAAGTTGACACCACCATGCTCAAAGAGGGCTCTAAGCTTAGAAATGGCAATCTTTTTGTTTTTGCCGATGCACCATAAACAATTGATTAGGATAGAGTTGATTGTAGAAAAGAAGGATATGGGTAGCGGAATAGGGAGCATCGATAAGTAATAAAGAACAATGGGTGACAGCATCATCTTGATAGTTTTTAAGATGCCCCCACCAAGAGAGAGGTAAGGGAGACCAGAGAGAGGTAAGCTCTTTTAGTCTAAGAAGGAGAGACGGAGAATTCAATTTAATAGTAAGCTTGGTGGAAGTGGTATAGAGAAGGCAGAGGTACTTCAGTGAGTTGTCACACCATTTGAAGCCAAACAATTCAATTTCATGCTTGAGGCACAATGGGTTAAGAGGCACGATCTCAGATTTATCTCTATTTCATTTATATCCAGATGCTATTGAAAAGTCATTGAGGACTGAAGTAAACCCGGAATATGAACTTTTGGGTTTCTTAAAAGAATGGGAATGTCATTGGTGTAGGCCGCAATTTTGAATTCTTGTTGGCCACAGGTAACACCTGGAATTTGAGTATAGTTTCGTATGCATTGCAGTAAGGGCTCAAGAGAAACGATATATATAAAATAGGACAAAAAGGGCATCCCTGTCTAATGCCTCGTTTGAGGGGGAAGTAAGGTGAAGCTTGATCGTTGATGAGGATAGAAGATCTGGGGTTCCAGTAAAGAAGTTTGACGAATGAGATGAAACCTTCCCCGCAATCATGCCAGCGTTTGGATTGACACAGAAACTCCCAGGCCACCCGATCAAAAGCCTTCTCGGCATCAAGCTCAATGTCAGGATAGCCTTGTTTATCTGTTTTGTCTTTAGCTATGAGATGAATGGCATTGAGTAAAAGTCGAGCATTCAAAGAAATATTTCTCCCCTTTACATAGCCAACCTGCTCAGCTTTAATTAATTTGGAGAGGAAATATTTGATTCTATTAGCAAGAATCCTTACAAATATATTGCACTCGACATTTATTAGGTATATAGGCCTATCATTTTTAGGGAGATCAGAATCTTTAAGGCCTTTGGGAAAGAGAATTAAGGTAGCCTCAACAGAAGACCCAGAGAAAGACTTTTGATTAGAAAAGTAGGTGAAGAGAGATTTGAGTTTGGGGGAAAAGATGTTGAAAAAGCAATGGAAGAATTCTGAAGATAGGCCATCAGGGCCATGAGCTTTGCCTTTTTTGAGATCCTTGTTAGCTTGAGTGATTTCTAGGGAGGATATTTGGCAATCAAGGCAACTGAGATCAACTTGGGGATAGGAGTCACGCTTAATGTTTTGAAAGAAAGAAAGCAGGCTGCCCCGAGAGGTCAAAGTAAAAGGTCTTTAAGACTTGTAGAATCTCCTCTGATTGCTTAATGGTAATGCCCATAATATTTTTTATATGTGAGATGAAGGTTTTCTCTTTGCGTAATTTAAGGTAAGAGGCAAGAGCTGTCCCAGCTTTATTTGATGTTTGATAAATCTTGGGTTTGAATCTTAGTATGGTATTGGATGCCTGTTCAGTACGTTTCTTGTTGATTTGCATACGTAATGATAACACATTACAAAGATTAGGCTGGGAGGGTGATTGATAGTATAATTTATCTATTTGAGTGAGTTTAAGGAATAAATCATCCATTTCCATTTTGTATTCTTTCTTTTTTCTACTAACATACTGAATGATGACCGCTTAGTGCAGCTTTAAAAGCGTCCCAATTATTGCCTGTAGAGGTGTCTTCATCCTTGTTAGTTGCAAAGAATTGCTACTAAAAACTCTTGAAAGACTTAATAAATTGAACATCTTATAATAGTATATTGTTAAAACGCCATCTGCTAGAGTGTTTGTAGATATTAAGAAAGTCAAAGGTGGTAACAACAGGGACATGGTCAGACATAACAATGTTGGCGATACAAGAGTCGAGAAGGGTGTGTGACAGTAATTTGGTAATGAAACTGTAGTCTAAGTGTGAGAGGGAAGTCATGGGGCAATGAGTGAAATGTGAAGTCAAAATCTGTGGGGTGTGAAAGTCTCCATGTATCTACCAACCCTGTCTCTGATACGCAGCAAATGAATGAGTCATGGGAGTTGGTGCTCCGGAAGCCACATTTGAATCTTCTGCCCATGAAAGGCTCAAGAACATTGTTCAAGTCACCACACACAACCAGGTTGGGGAGTTTAGATTTTAAGATATTTTCTTTCACTGAGTCCCAGAAATTAGGATCTGGTCCGGTGGGACCATATAAATTCGTAATAGATATGACATTGGACCCACACTGCAGCTTAACCCACACCCACCGCCCATCATTATCAGTCATTTGATCAATGATTTTGTGGGGAAAGTTCTTATTGATGAGTATGGTGACTCTGTTTTTCGTGGCAGGGGCAGGGCTGGTGATCACATCTTGGACCAAAAGGGATTTCAATTTCATTGATTCGATCATGGACAGGTTGGTTTCCTGGATGTAAGCAATAGAGGGACCAAATCATTTGCGGTGTGAGATGACCTTGCACCCCTTAATGGTGTTATTGATCCGTTTTACATTCCAGGAAATGAATTAAAAACCATTAATTAACTACTACAGATGTTTAAAGGAAAAATATGAACTATACATGTAAAACATAGCAATTGAGCAGAATCAATACCCAATATAAAAAGCCGCATGAGAAGGAGC
Source organism: Ambystoma mexicanum (assembly GCF_040938575.1). NCBI lineage: Eukaryota > Metazoa > Chordata > Amphibia > Caudata > Ambystomatidae > Ambystoma > Ambystoma mexicanum. Next base: position 1,437,579,895 of record NC_090929.1, on the reverse strand, counting down.
TCAACACATAAGGAGAATACACATGGAAACTGGGGTGACAAATGGGCCTGACATTTGTGTAACATATCAGAGGAGTGAGAAATGTGGAAAATAAATGAGAAGAGTTAAAATAGCTTATAGGTGAGGAATGAAATAAATGTCAGGAAAAAAAACAAAAAAGTGAACCTAGTACAATTGAGAGCAAGGTGACACCTAAAAGGACTACAAAAAAAAGTACTACATGATGAAGGGTACCCGCATCACAGCTACCTCACCTGCAAACATTATGGAGAGAGATTGAACATGAAGTTAATGCCTGCAGCAAAGACATGAGCAGAACAACAATAAGATAAAATAATCTGGGAAATCAAATGCCAGAGGTGGAGGGCGTAGGTGGAGTACAAGGATCCATGCAGTCAGCTATAAGGGATCTTATAAAAGACTTGAGGTCCACCGGATCATCAAAGACTTATGGTTTCCCATTATGTGTAATTTTCAAAGAGCAGGGGTGGAATGGACCATATCTAATGTTAAGCTGCTTCAAGGCAGGATGGTATGTAAGGAATTCCTTACGCCGCTGTGCTATTTTCTGAGAAACATCTTGAGAAATGTTAATTCTGTTGCCTTGCCAGAGAATTTTTCTCCTTGGCTTTGGAGATAATAAACTGCAGCTGCATATATTCCTGGAGCAGAAAAAGGAGAGTACGCAACATAGGGTGACAAGCATGAGCAGATTTGAGGGGACCAATTCTGTGCGCACGTTGCATGTTGATGACGATGTCAGGTGGAATGTGGAGGAGGGCCGAAAGCATTTTCTGCAGGAACAGGATGACGCGGTTCCCTTCACATCCTTCAGGAAGGCCTGTGATACAAAGGTTGTTCCTTGTTCCACGGTTTTTGAGATATTCATTATGATTTTTGAGTTCTTTGACGATATTTTCAAGTGATGTAACTCTGGTAGAGAGCTCTTCCACCATACCGACTCTTTTTTCCACCTCCTCCATTCTATTTTCAACCACGCACCACCTATTGTTGTAGTTTTAAGTTGGTGGTTTCTATAAAAGGTTTTAGATACCTTATTTCCTGAAGTAATAAATCCATGCTGGAGTCATAGGAATTGGATGGAGGAGGTGAGTCACTTTTGGGTCTTCTTAATGTGGCTGGGGACAAAGCAGACTTGGAGTCCTTACTGGCCGGCGCTGGCTTGTGGCCACTTTTTCCTGAAGCCATAATAAATCTCTGTATGGTCAGTTGTGATATTCAGAGATATTAGGATTTTGACCAGGGAGAGAAACTGTGGTAATATTTTGAAAAATAGCTAAAAGTAAAATTTTGGTCAAGTTAGCGACAATATGAGGCAGGTGGAGAAGTAAGCAGCTGTGCCAAAATAATAAAATATAGGAATACAAATTTGAATTCTCACCACAGCAAGGCACTGTTGTGGTAAAGCAAATGAAAGCTTGGTTCTCCATGTTATTTCTTTACTTTCTGCTTTATTTTGTGATAAATATTGTTTGTCCAGCAGGTGGCGTAAGTGAGAGGCCTGACTCGGAAGCAAGCAGTGTTTCCTGAAGATGCTGCTGAGGTTCTCCTCAGCTGTGTCAGCTCCTGTCAGCTAATGGTCATGTCGGAGATCAGAAGCCAAAACAAGTCAGCAAAAACACGAGCAAAATAAAAGAGAGTGGTATCACTCAAAGCCCCAAAGGAAATGCAATATACTGCCACAGTGTAGGAGTTTTAATTTGTAATCCTAATGCACTACACCCCTTTGGAAAGCTCTAAGTGCATGCAAAAGTTGGGAGATGCATGGGAGAAGACCTTGAAAAGGATGGGTTGAACTGGAGAGTGCTCAGCCACAGGCTGAATGATCTCCAAATTAGTGGAGGGCAGTGGTATGCATCCGGCCAGAGGCCAAGCTTTAAATAAAGGGTGAGGAGATTGAAGAGTGTCCAATAACTCCAAGGTGGATTGGAGAACTGCAAGCCACATGCTTGCCACTTTCCATGGGATCCTCCAGTTGCATGCCAGACATTCTGAAAAGGGGGAGTCGCGCTATTGATACCACTGCTGCAGATGCACTGTTCACCTAAAAGAAGTCACATTACTTTCTTTCATATTTTTCCAATAAATTACTTTTTTTGGTGGTGTAATCATTGAATTAATTGACGTCATAAATAATGTCAAATATATCATTAGTGATGCCATAAATGGTGTACATTGTGATCTCTTATGTGATCCTGTTTTGGATTTCTTTAGTGTGCCATCAATGATGTAATGTGTGACATCATCAATAATCCCATGAACGCAGCAATGGGGTTTGGAGTTAAGGTTGCTCACTATTTTAACTAGTTGATTTATTTTCATTTTTACTGTATTTCAATTTTATTTAATACAAAAATAACGTCTACAATGCACCTTCCCCTCATTACAATGGGCCTCATTACGAGTCCGGCAGTAGCCATGCCGGAAATTCCGGCAGGTTACCGCCGGACTCGTATTACCATTCCGCCACCGTGATTGCCGGAATCAACGGGGCTTTACAACCCCGGTGACCCGGTAATTCCGGAGGCTGAAATCTGTAAATCCCGATTCCCATGGAGTCCAGTAGGACTTCATGGGAATGGGGACCAGGGAAACACTGGCTCCGTCTATGACAGAGCCGGTGTTTCCATGTCCACCTGCAGGCGGGTGGTGTTAAACCCGCCAGGTCAGACCTGGCGGGAGTGACACCTCCCGCCTGCAGGACTCTTAATCAGCCGGTCCGGAAAGAACAGTGGTGGCGGATTTACCACCACCGTTCTTTCCGGACCGGCTGACTCGTAATGAGGCCCAATTTCTAACCTTCAGCTGACTGATCTCTAATGAGCAGTCAAAAATCTGCTTTTCATTAAAATTGGTAACACATTGCATAACACACCCACAGAAAAGCACTTTGATGCCTTTCTTTATCCCCCACCTACAGCCTGCGGTCAAGTAGTGTTTGGTTCCTTCGTTAGCAGAGATCCTCCGATCTGGCATTATGGCGCCTCAGATCTTGCATCTGTTATGGAAGACTGAAATCCTGCCGTCTGATTGGTCCATTCAAATGTTTCAACTTAGATCCTAGGATCCAGCCATCCTGACTGACAACATATTGGTAAATCCAATAACGTGAACCCTCCACCTCCAATGCCAATATTTTGGAGGTTGAGGGTTCACTATATGGCAGGATTTTAAGTAAACTTTGACTGGATATGCATTTAATAAATGCGCCGCCATGGTAGCAGCCCGATGAAACATAACTAGTCAGGAGCAAACCTGTTCAGTGGTTTTGTCAGAAAATGCGACAGACCACACAAATCCCTGCCCAACGGGAGAATGCATGGCAAATGTATGTGTTTTCTACATTAAATAACTTTTCACCCCTATCCCCTTTCTGTTTCAGATGCAGCACGGAGAGCCTCACCACCCCGGTTATTAAGGGCAAATTCCTCATCGAGGACAAAAGGGATCCCTGCCTTCGGCTGCTGCATAAAACCTCTGCTGCCACATTTCACACTCTCGTCCACAAAACATTGCTGACAGAGCTTTCTCTTTCCTCTAGTGGTGTGCAATGTTATTTTCCCAAGGCGCAATTTCTGGAAGTCCCCAACTTTGCAGCTATGCAAAGTTGAGACGTTGCCCTTTTTTCTGCTTATGCCAACGGCAAAATGTTTTGACCACATTGTCCATTTAGTCGATGAAATGTCCCACCAATACTCTCTGTGGCAAAAGTGCATCACACGCATCCATCCCTATGTGTGAAGTAGTGCACAAAAGTACACTTATGCTGTAGAACTGAAAGCCTATCCCATTTGCGAAGTTAATTACTTGCAAAAATACCTTTAGCAGAAAATAAAACACACAAAACCGCTCTTCCAAACTATATTACTGGATACATGACATTTTGTGAAAAATGAAAGATGCATAGATTTTCGGAAGTTTATTCACGCATCAGGCACCATTTTGGGCAGCATCTAAGAAACTGTTTTCCCTAGTCCTATTCTCTTGTTTGTGCGCTAGGGCAATTGTTGCCCTAATGCTACTTGCACTTTCGTGATGCAAGGTTTCTCTAATGTGGCCCCAAGTGTTTGTCTTTGGCAATACTGTCTAATTCAAACAGATTTAAAGCATGCAGTAAAGATGTGGTAATTGGACAGGTATATATGATTTAGAGTCATGCAAACCTTGTAATTATTCCTCACCTTGAACTTGCATTTGGCTGCATTGGGGAAATGTGGTAAACACTGCATGGGTAATAACGCAGCTGGTAGCTGTCATGACCCTCGCCTCAGGGCAACCCAAACCTTCCATTATCACACAAAACAACCCACAGGGCAGACAACACCTTGCCATACAATGGGGAGTTGGTGGACATTGTCACCCCTAGGTGCAGTGAGGAGGGAATGGGGGTGTGGAGTGAGTCTATTTATCAGGAGAGGCTTTGCCTCTTCTCCTGGTGGCCCCACTGCTGCCAGTCCATCCACATACACCCACAAAGCACTGGGAGGACCAAGCAGGAAGTGCAGCCAGCCACATCCACATGTAATGAAGAAAACTGGAAAATCCCACAATGCTGTGAAATCTCATGTGATTTCGTAATCTCGCAAAATTTGCTCAACAGGGGTGGAGCCAGCCTATAAAAGGCCCCACTCTAGAAAGACCTGTGCCAGTTGTTCCTTGGACACCCACCTGGAAACACTGGTTCCCTTTCACAGTTAAAGTCAGTCCAGGATTACTCCATCAAATGTTTGCTGCAGCTTACAGTGCGCTGAGTGTTTCCACTCAGCTGTCTTGGCTCATTCAGATTGGTTGGCGGGTCGGTGCTACATCGTCCAATATAGACAAGCTGCCACTGTAACACACCCAAGTCTGCGATCAAATGTACTAGTCTCTGGGAATTGTGTATTTCCTTTAGGGAAATGGCCGCTTCTAGGAGCACAAGATTGTGGTTTGGGGGGTGGATTGCTTTATATGCTACTGGGCATAATTCTGGACTGGTTTGGGGGGGGCATACACTGTCCAAGTAAGAAAGGACACGCAGTTGAAGGTTGTCACAAAAATGGAACTGAGATCTATCGTAAAACACTCCAAAACTGGTAATCTCTGGAACAATGTATAGTGCTGTGAGTCAGACCAACCTACACGTTTGAGTGTGGGGTTACAGGAGGCTGTGAAACCAAGGTCTGCAACAGTAGGTCTGACCTGGCGGGCGGAAAGGCACCTGCTCGCAGACTTTGACGGTAGCACTGGCACCACCATGCTCAAAGAGGGCTCTAAGCTTAGAAATGGCAATTTTTTTGGTTTTACCGATGCTCCATAAACAATTGATTAGGATAGAGTTGATTGTAGAAAAGAAGGATATGGGGAGCAGAATAGGGAGCATCAGTAAGTAATAAAGAACAATGGGTGACAGCATCATCTTGATAGTTTCAAGATGCCCCCACCAAGAGGGAGGTAAGGGAGACCAGAAAGAGGTAAGCTCTTTTAGTCTAAGAAGGAGAGAGGGAGAATTAAATTTAATAGTAAGCTTGGTGGAAGTGTTATAGAGAAGGCAGAGGTACTTCAGTGAGTTGTCACACCATTTGAAGCCAAACAAATCAATTTCATGCTTGAGGCACAATGGGTTAAGAGGCAAGATCTCAGATTTATCTCTATTTCATTTATATCCGGATTCTATAGAAAAGTCATTGAGGACTGACAGTAAACCCGGAATATGAACTTTTGGGTTTCTTAAAAGAATGGGAATGTCATCAGTGTAGGCCGCAATTTTGAATTCTTGTTGGCCACAGGTAACACCTGGGATTTGTGTATCATTTTGTATGCATTGCAGTAAGGGCTCAAGAGAAACGATATATAAAATAGGAAAAAAAGGGCATCCCTGTCTAATGCCTCGTTTGAGGGGGAAGTAAGGTGAAGCTTGACCGTTGATGAGGATAGAAGATCTGGGGTTCCAGTAAAGAAGTTTGGCGAATGAGATGAAACCTTCCCCGCAATCATGCCAGCGTTTGGATTGACACAGAAAATCCCAGCCCACCCGGTCAAAAGCCTTCTCGGCATCAAGCTCAATGTCAGGATAGCCTTGTTTATCTGTTGTGTCTTTAGCTATGAGATGAATGGCATTGAGTAAAAGTCGAGCATTCAAAGAAATATTTCTCCCCTTTACATAGCCAACCTGCTCAGCTTTAATTAATTTGGAGAGGAAAGATTTGATTCTATTAGCAAGAATCCTTGCAAATATATTGCATTCAACATTTATTAGGTATATAGGCCTATCATTTTTAGGGAGATCAGAATCTTTAAGGCCTTTGGGAAAGAGAATTAAGGTAGCCTCAGCAGAAGACCCAGAGAAAGACTTTTGATTAGAAAAGTAGGTAAAGAGAGATTTGAGTTTGGGGGAAAGGATGTTTGAAAAGCAATGGAAGAATTCAGAAGATAGACCATCAGGACCATGAGCTTTGCCTTTTTTGAGATACCTGTTAGCTTGAGTGATTTCTAGGGAGGATATTTGGCAATCAAGGCTACTGAGATCAACTTGGTGATAGGAGTCACGCTTAATGTTTTGAAAGAAAGAAAGTAGGCTGCCCGGAGAGGTCAAAGTAAAAGGTCTTAAAGACTTGTAGAATCTCCTCTGATTGCTTAATGGTAATGCCCATAATATTTTTTATATGTGAGATGAAGGTTTTCTCTTTGCGTAATTTAAGGTAAGAGGCAAGAGCTGTCCCAGCTTTATTTGATGTTTGATAAATCTTGGGTTTGAATCTTAGTATGGTATTGGATGCCTGTTCAGTAAGTTTCTTGTTGATTTGCATACGTAATGATAACACATTACAAAGATTAGGCTGGGGGGGTGATTGATAGTATAATTTATCTATTTGAGTGAGTTTAAGGAATAAATCATCCATTTCCATTTTGTATTCTTTCTTTTTTCTACTAACATACTGAATGATGACCGCTTAGTGTAGCTTTAAAAGCGTCCCAATTATTGCCTGTAGAGGTGTCTTCATCCTTGTTAGTTGCAAAGAATTGCTACTGAAAACTCTTGAAAGACTTAATAAATTGAACATCTTATAATAGTATATTGTTAAAACGCCATCTGTTAGAGTGTTTGTAGATATTAAGAAAGTCAAAGGTGGTAACAACAGGGACATGGTCAGACATGACAATGTTGGCGATACAAGAGTCGAGAAGGGTGTGTGACAGTAATTTGGTAATGAAACTGTAGTCTAAGTGTGAGAGGGAAGTCATGGGGCAATGAGTGAAATGTGAAGTCAAAATCTGTGGGGTGTGAAAGTCTCCATGTATCTACCAACCCTGTCCCTGATACGCAGCAAATGAATGAGTCATGGGAGTTGGTGCTCCGGAAGCCACATTTGAATCTTCTGCCCATGAAAGGCTCAAGAACATTGTTGAAGTCACCACACACAACCAGGTTGGGGAGTTTAGATTTTAAGATGTTTTCTTTCACTGAGTCCCAGAAATTAGGATCTGGTCCGATGGGCCCATATAAATTCATGATAGATATGACATTGGACCCACACTGCAGCTTAACCCACACCCACCGCCCATCATTATCAGTCATTTGATCAATGATTTTGTGGGGAAAGTTCTTATTGATGAGTATGGTGACTCTGTTTTTCGTGGCAGGGGCAGGGCTGGCAATCACATCTTGGACCAAAAGGGATTTCAATTTCATTGATCATGGACAGGTGGGTTTCCTGGATGTAAGCAACAGAGGGACCAAATCTTTTGCGGTGTGAGTGACCTTGCACCACTTAATGGTGTTATTGATCCATTTTACATTCCAGGAAATGAATTAAAAACCATTCATTAACTACTACAGATGTTTAAAGGAAAAATATGAACTATAAATGTAAAACATAGCAATTGAGCAGAATCAATACCCAATATAAAAAGCTGCATGAGAAGGAGCTCAACACATAAGGAGAATACACATGGAAACTGGGGTGACAAATGGCCCTGACATTTGTGTAACATACCAGAGGAATGAGAAATGTGGAAAATAAATGAGAAGAGTTAAAATAGCTTATAGGTGAGGAATGAAATAAATGTCAGGAAAAAAACAAAAAAGTGAACCTAGTACAATTGAGAGCAAGGTGACACCTAAAAGGACTACAAAAAAAAGTGCTACATGATGAAGGGTACCCGCATCACAGCTACCTCACCTGCAAACATTATGGAGAGAGATTGAACATGAAGTTAATGCCTGCAGCAAAGACATGAGCAGAACAACAATAAAATAAAATAATCTGGGAAATCAAATGCCAGAGGTGGAGGGCGTAGGTGGAGTACAAGGATCCATGCAATCAGCTTTAAGGGATTTTATAAAGGACTTGAGGTCCACCGGATCATCAAAGACAGATGTTTTCCCATTATGTGTAATTTTGAAAGAGCAGGGGTGGAATAGACCATATCTAATGTTAAGCTGCTTCAAGGCAGGATGGTATGTAAGGAACTCCTTACGCCGCTGTGCCATTTTCTGTGAAACATCTTGAGAAATGTTAATTCTGTTGCCTTGCCAGAGAATTTTTCTCCTTGGCTTTGGAGATAATAAACTGCAGCTGCATATATTCCTGGAGCAGAAAAAGGAGAGTACGCAACATAGGGTGACAAGCATGAGCAGATTTGAGGGGACCAATTCTGTGCGCACGTTGCATGTTGAGGACGATGTCAGGTGGAATGTGGAGGAGGGCCGAAAGCATTTTGTTCAGGAACAGGATGACGCTGTTCCCTTCACATCCTTCAGGAAGGCCTGTGATACAAAGGTTGTTCCTTGTTCCACGGTTTTTGAGATATTCATTATGATTTTGGAGTTCTTTGACGATATTTTCAAGTGATGTAACTCTGGTAGAGAGCTCTTCCACCATACCGACTCTTTTTTCCACCTCCTCCATTCTATTTTCAACCACGCACCACCTATTGTTGTAGTTTTAAGTTGGTGGTTTCTATAAAAGGTTTTAGATAGCTTATTTCCTGAAGTAATAAATCCATGCTAGAGTCATAGGAATTGGATGGAGGAGGGGAGTCACTTTTGGGTCTTCTTAATGTGGCTGGGGACAAAGCAGACTTGGAGTCCTTACTGGCCGGCGCTGGCTTGTGGCCACTTTTTCCTGAAGCCATAATAAATCTCTGTATGGTCAGTTGTGATATTCAGAGATATTAGGATTTTGACCAGGGAGAGAAACTGTGGTAATATTTTGAAAAATAGCTAAAAGTAAAATGTTGGTCAAGTTAGCGACAATATGAGGCAGGTGGAGAAGTAAGCAGCTGTGCCAAAATAATAAAATATAGGAATACAGCTTTGAATTCTCACCACAGCAAGGCACTGTTGTGGTAAAGCAAATGAAAGCTTGGTTATCCATGTTATTTCTTTACTTTCTGCTTTATTTTGTGATAAATATTGTTTGTCCAGCAGGTGGCGGAAGTGAGAGGCCTGACTCGGAAGCAAGCAGTGTTTCCTGAAGATGCTGCTGAGGTTCTCCTCAGCTGTGTCAGCTCCTGTCAGCTGAAGGTCATGTCGGGGATCAGAAGCCAAAACAAGTCAGCAAAAACACGAGCAAAATAAAAGAGAGTGGTATCAATCAAAAGCCCCAAAGGAAATGCAATATACTGCTACAGTGTAGGAGTTTTAATATTTAATATAGTGCTGCGGGCGATTGTAAAAAGGAGACAAAGGCGGGAGGTGAGAAATCAGCCAACCATCAGCCTCAGGGTCAAGCCACGCCCCCATGCATAAATATTGAGTGAGGAGTGCATTGTGAGCACCCACAGTGTGCTTCCTAATGCACCACACCCCTTTGGAACGCTCTAAGTGCATGCAAAAGTTGGGAGATACATGGGAGAAGACCTTGAAAAGGATGGGTTGAACTGGAGAGTGCTCAGCCACAGGCAGAATGATCTCCAAATTAGTGGAGGGCAGTGGCATGCATCCGGCCAGAGGCCAAGCTTTAAATAAAGGGTGAGGAGATTGAAGAGTGTCCAATAACTCCAAGGTGGATTGGAGAACTTCAAGCCACATGCTTGCCACTTTCCTAGGGATCCTCCAGTTGCATGCCAGACATTCTGAAAAGGGGGAGTCGCGCTATTGATACCACTGCTGCAGATGCACTGTTCACCTAAAAGAAGTCACATTACTTTCTTTCATATTATTCCAATAAATTACTTTTTTTGGTGGTGTAATCATTGAATTAATTGACGTCATAAATAATGTCAAATATATCATTAGTGATGCCATAAATGGTGTACATTGTGATCTCTTATGTGATCCTGTTTGTGATTTCTTTAGTGTGCCATCAATGATGTAATGTGTGACATCATCAATAATCCCATGAATGCAGCAATGGGGTTTGGAGTTAAGGTTGCTCACTATTTTAACTAGTTGATTTATTTTCATTTTTACTGTATTTCAATTTTATTGAATACAAAAATAACCTCTACAATACACCTTCCCCTCATTACAATGCCTCATTACGAGTCTGGCAGTAGCCATGCCGGAAATTCCGGCAGGTTACTGCCGGACTCGTATTACCATTCCGCCACCGTGATTGCCGGAATCATCGGGGCTTTACAACCCCGGTGACCCCGGTAATTCCGGAGGTGGAAATCGGTAAATCCCGATTCCCATGGAGTCCAGTAGGACTCCATGGGGATGGGGACCAGGGAAACACTGGCTCCGTCTATGACAGAGCCGGTGTTTCCATGTCCACCTGCAGGCGGGTGGTGTTAAACCCGCCAGGTCAGACCTGGCGGGAGTGACACCTCCCGCCTGCAGGACTCTTAATCAGCCGGTCCGGAAAGAACGGTGGTGGCGGATTTACCACCACCGTTCTTTCCGGACCGGCTGACTCGTAATGAGGCCCAATTTCTAACCTTCAGCTGACTGATCTCTAATGAGCAGTCAAAAATCTGCTTTTCATTAAAATTGGTAACACATTGCATAACACACTTTTAGAAAAGCACTGTGATGCCTTTCTTTATCCCCCACCTACAGCCTGCAGTCAAGTAGTGTTTGTTTTTTTCTTTCGTTAGCAGAGATCCTCCGATCTGGCATTATGGCGCCTCAGATCTTGCACCTGTTATGGAAGACTGAAATCCTGCCGTCTGATTGGTCCATTCAAATGTTTCAACTTAGATCCTAGGATCCAGCCATCCTGACTGACAACATATTGGTAAATCCAATAACGTAAACCCTCTACCTCCAATGCCAATATTTTGGAGGTTGAGAGTTCACTGTATGGCAAGATTTTAAGTAAACTTTGACTGGATATGCATTTAATAAATGCGCCGCCATGGTAGCAGCCCGATGAAACATAACTAGTCAGGAGCAAACCTGTTCCATGGTTTTGTCAGAAAATGCGACAGACCACACAAATCCCTGCCCAACGGGAGAATGCATGGCAAATGTATGTGTTTTCTACATTAAATAACTTTTCAACCCTATCCCCTTTCTGTTGCAGATGCAGCACGGCGACCCTCACCACCCCGGTTATTAAGGGCAAATTCCTCATCGAGGACAAAAGGGATCCCTGCCTTCCGCTGCTGCATAAGACCTCTGCTGCCACATTTCAAACTCTCGTCCACAAAACATTGCTGACACAGCTTTCCCTTTCCTCTAGTGGTGTGCAATGTTATTTTCCCGCGGCGCAATTTCCGGAAGTCCCCAACTTTGCAGCTATGCAAAGTTGAGACGTTGCCCTTTTTTCTGCTTATGCCAACGGCAAAATGTTTTGACCACATTGTCCATTTAGTCGATGAAATGTCCCACCAATACTCTCTGTAGCAAAAGTGCATCACACGCATCCATCCCTATGTGTGAAGTAGTGCACAAAAGTACACTTATGCTGTAGAACTGAAAGCCTATCCCATTTGCGAAGTTAATTACTTGCAAAAATACCTTTAGCAGAAAATAAAACACACAAAACCGCTCTTCCAAACTATATTACTGGATACATTACATTTTGTGAAAAATGAAAGATGCATAGATTTTCGGAAGTTTATTCACGCATCAGGCACCATTTTGGGCAGCATCTAAGAAACTGTTTTCCCTAGTCCTATTCTCTTGTTTGTGCGCTAGGGCAATTGTTGCCCTAATGCTACTTGCACTTTCACTGATGCAAGGTTTCTGTAATGTGGCCCCAGGTGTTTGTCTTTGGCAATACTGTCTAATTCAAACAGATTTAAAGCATGCGGTAAAGATGTGGTAATTGGACAGGTGTATATGATTTAGAGTCATGCAAACCTTGTAATTATTCCTCATCTTGAACTTGCATTTGGCTGCATTGGGGAAATGTGGTAAACACTGCATGGGTAATAACGCAGCTGGTAGCTGTCATGATCCTCGCCTCAGGGCAACCCAAACCCCCCATCATCACACAAAACAACCCACAGCGCAGACGACACCTTACCATACAATGGGGAGTTGGTGGACATTGTCACCCCTAGGTGCAGTAAGGAGGGAATGGGGGTGTGGAGTGAGTCTATTTATCAGGAGAGGCTTTGCCTCTTCTCCTGGTGTCCCCACTGCTGCCAGTCCATCCACATACACCCACAAAGCACTGGGAGGGCCAAGCAGGAAGTGCAGCCAGCCACATCCACACGTAATGAAGAAAACTGGAAAATCCCACAATGCTGTGAAATCTCATGTTATTTCGTAATCTCGCAAAATTTGCTCAACAGGGGTGGAGCCAGCCTATAAAAGGCCCCACTCTAGAAAAACCTGTGCCAGTTGTTCCTTGGACACCCACCTGGAAACACTGTTTCCCTTTCACAGTTAAAGTCAGTCCAGGAGCACTCCATCAAATGTTTGCTGCAGCTTACAGTGCGCTGAGTGTTTCCACTCAGCTGTCTTGGCTCATTCAGAATGGTTGGCGGGTCGGTGCTCCATCGTCCAATATAGACAAGCTGCCACTCTAACACACCCAAGTCTGCGATCAAATGTACTAGTCTCTGGGAATTGTGTATTTCCTTTAGGGAAATGGCCGCTTCTAGGAGCACAAGGTTTGTGGTTTGGGGGGTGGATTGCTTTATATGCTACTGGGCATAATTCTGGTCTGGTTTGGGGGGGCATACACTGTCCAAGTAAGAAAGGACATGCAGGTGAAGGTTGTCACAAAAATGGAACTGAGATCTATCGTAAAACACTCCAAAACTGGTAATCTCTGGAACATTGTATAGTGCTGTGAGTCAGACCAACCTACACGTTTGAGTGTGGGGTTACAGGAGGCTGTGAAACCAAGGTCTGCAACAGTAGGTCTGACCTGGCGGGCGGAAAGGCACCCGCTTGCAGACTTTGATGGTACACTGGCACCATTATGAATAGTGCCGGTGGTACCGTCTTCCCCATTCCCATTGAGTCCTATGGGAATGGGGAGTCTCTTTTTCCGAAGCCGGAAAAAATACACAACTCCAGTGGCAGCCTGCTGTTTTTACCGGGACAGCTACTACCCGGAGTTGTAATGAGGACCATTGTCAAAGCAAGTCTGTGGACGTTTCTTACTAATACATCATACAAGAGAAAACATAATTTAAGAAAATATTCTGTGCAAATGTCATTTTAAAAAAACTGTGCATGTTTTCTTCCAACAGCACCACACACTAATTTCCTTTTAAAATACTCAGGAAATTCACTGTTGAAATTATGACATCATCATAAAGGGATATTACATCATCATAAAAGGAAATATATGTGTCCCATGACATTTCTCATGAATGTTGTACAAAACGTCTCACGTTTCAATAATTGTGCACTAAAACCTCATTCAATATTCAATATGCCAGCACCACACCATGTGACAATGTCTCAATATGCACACACAATAACTGTCAACTCAATGCTTTACGGACCGCAGCACACAGTGTCAAAATAAACCTCGAGTAACAAAACAAGTAAAGCACTGTAATTTCTTTTCTGTATCACGTTGCTCTATGAAACAACTCTATATCACCCCTCGGCACCCTATACTCATAGTTCTGCCCATGTTATCCCAATCAGGCATAATCTAATAATCCGAAAACGGCAACAATTATCATTAGAAATCTTCCACACGGTCGTAAAGATGCAATACAAAGTACCTCGGTCCTTCTCAAGGCTCTGAAAATGCTGCTTTGGACTCTCCCATGCTCTCCACCTAGGGATAAACCGGCACCGGCACATTAATGGCCTCGCTGGAGCACATATTACTTAAGTGCTTCTCCCTTTTTTCCTTCTGGTCCGCGACCAGAGCAAAGACCGCTCTGAACAGCTGGTCTCTTCTGCACACTTCATCACGCTCCTCTCCTTGTGCGCGCCCTTTCCTCTAATGTTCTTCCTCACAAAGAAACTCCAGGACTCTGACATGGGGACCAATGGCGCAGGGCGAATTCTATGCTTTCCAGCCTAACGGCAAGGCTGGAACGCGGGGGCACAACTGGACGTGTGCCACCACAGCCCCCAGGGACCCTCTGTGAACGCCCAAATTTCACCTCTGGTCTCCGCAACAGGTGTGAGTCTGGACTTCCATTCCCACAAAGCACCTTCCCGTCAGAGCACGGCAGCGCTCAAAATGCAGCATCCATTGGTACTGGCTGGCAAGATTCAGTGAGCACACAACCATTTAGGCTGCTCTCCATCATGCAGCTCTGTCTCCCAGGCCTTCTCCTTGTGCCAGTGCCAGGACTCTTCATGCCCCATGGATGGGCCTTGATTCTCACTGATGCCATTGCCATCTTTCTTGATGGCTGCACATCTCCATCACAATCAACTTAAAGAGACCAGAGGTACTTTTTTACCGACCAGTTATAAACAGCCCTCCATCGAATTTTTTATTAAACAATACACTATGTTTACAGGGTCACTTGCTTCCCCACTATCCTATTGTGGTTTCTTCTTTTTTACATATGAGTTATACTCATTATATTATCATATACCACACCAATTAGTATCAAATATAGTCATTTATTATTTATTTAGACACATTGTTAATAAAACACCTTTTTTAAAAAATGTTCTATTCTACAATTGTAGGAATTTGCCACACAATTTTTAAACAACAAACATATATCTCAATGATTTTCAATTTCACTATGCACATCTAATAACCTGTAGTATTTCATTATTTAACAATTTTTCAGAATACAAATTTCATAAGGATCTGTTGGTTGCTCTCCTCTCTCATAGAGAAGTACATCCCAGTCCATCAAACAATTCACTCTATATTCATATCACCCATGCTTACTTTCATACTGCATTCAAACCATACCCGACATGTTTCATTCCTTACACACTTTCATACAACTAACAAGGAAATTCTTCAGGGGTAAAAACTTTTTTTAAACCACGTTTCATTTCAATGTACAATTATGTTTGTCTTCTTTTAGAATTTTTTCTAAGGATCAACTATCAATGAAGTTCCATTTGTCCTTCCATGAGGTCCAACCATCAAACGGATAATTGTGGGAAGCAAGAATGGAATATTCAAATTTTAGTGTTCGAATCACATCCCGGTTTACATTTCTATTATGTATAACCTGCTACATTAACTAGCAGCACAAAGGAGTAAATTATTTTATTAGCTCCTTCTACACATCTATTGAAAACACTTCGTTTCTCCGTCTTAATCAGTGCAGGTCACTCATCAAATGTTCTAAAGCTGGGTAGGCTTTAAATACTTCATTCAATAATTCTCAATGTTGTCTCTCCTGATAAGTTATTGGTGTCAATTATAACTTATCTAGGATTAATTATCTTCAAATTACCTCAATGTTGTTCACTTCTTCTTTTAAGTCTTCTTGGACTGTGACCTTAAGATAGTTACTCTGCTATGTCGCCATAGGTGCTGACTACCAGATACTATCTGGGGGAGCATCCATGCTCTTTCCCTATTTAGAAAAGACAGTACTTGTTTATCTTTACAGTTTATTAGCCCATTGTTCTTTCATTATTTAAACCCGTGTTACATTGTGTCATTTTAGGACTTATCGTACTAACCTGGTCTTATTGTGGATCCGGTTCCTAATATTGATGTTTACTACCAGATTCTGCAGTCTAGCTTTCTGCTAGCTGGACCAGAACCGGTCTTCCAATCCTTCCCTTAATGCCATGCGCTCCGCATCTAGTTTTCTACAATGGAAAAACACAGCGGGCACTGAGTTTTACTCTTTTGGCATTGTGTACCATTTACAAGCCTTTCTCATAGCTAACATGCTGTGCCGGTTTGCCGCTCTTACCTGTGTCTTTTCTTTCATTCCCCCGCTCATTCCGGGTTCCACGATTCAGCTTATGACCTGTCTTTCCAGGACTGTTTCGCGTCTTCTTTCACCGATAGCATCTCTATCCGTCTGTAGCCATTTCTTTGGTTGCCTTTTCCCTTTTATACTGTTACTGTGATCATGTGACTAATTCGTCACCTGATCGAAGGACGCTATGTCCACTATTCACCTTCTTATTAACTCAGTTATTTGCATTGGCTGCCTTCGGCCCCCTGCTTTTCCGACTCGAAAGGTCTGCAACTTGGGTAGAGCGACGCAAGCCGACCTCGCGTTCTAAAAAGACAGCGCGGCGTCCACGTTTGCTACGATCCCTACGCAGCTTTTCTCAAGCCATCCTAATTTATGAACCGCCTTTCTGCACACTGTACTCAATGTACCCTTATGATGGCACTGCACCACAAAGTTATATTTTAACAGCTACCACTTGACATGTTTGTAACGCTAGGACATCCGTCCGAACCTCCGGCAAAGGTATGTCGTAAAAGATGTTTCTAATTTATTTTACTTCTGTAAACAATACGGGCTCATTCTTTTCTTCACTACAGGATACTTGGTGATAATGCACACATGATGTATTTTAATTGGTTCCACTTATTTCCACCTGACTGGCTTCCACATTTCTTCACTCTAAGTCACCTAACGTACAAGGAAAAATGGTTGCCACATTTACTTTTTGAAGATCTGGTCCTTAATTTGATTTTTTTTTTAAAACAGATTATGACCCCCTATCCATTTTTTCTTTTTACCGTGGTGCCCTTTAGCTGTTTTGCCCATGTCTTAGGAGACCGATCGGTTATATTCTGTTTTCTCATTCAAGCCCAACTCTGTGCTCTTGGTGAGAAAAATCAGTTCTCTCTCTTTTCGAGCTAGTTTTCTTCTATCAAGGTTAGAATCATTCGTTTGCACATCTCCATCAACAGTGTTACCAGCTTCTCGTGTCTACACTCCTCAGCTGCTGGTGAAAGGCATCTGGATTACATCTCTTTTCATTCAGGACTTCATTTCTCTTCGCTCTCCTTTACTTCTTCACTCTTCTTCTGGGTTCTTCAAGTACTGCTCGTCGCCAAAACACGGTATCCCAGAGTGGCATTACCTTCAGGCAGGACACAGCCACCACTCCAGAGCCAGGTATGTAGAAAAGATAAGCTTGCTTTATTGTTACAGTTCCAGGTAGGAAGGTAAGTAAGGAGAGCAGGTAACTAGCTTCTACTCCCTCTGGCTCTCTCTTTGCCTTTTCTAACCGTCATCCCTGGAACTCCCATGCACCCTAGGTTCCAGGCCTCACACCACATTCCAAGCTACACACACACACACCACACACACACACACACACCCTCATCCGGCCATCCTGCTGCCAGGTGCTACGTCACAACAACCTGCTTCACCTTTGTGGTGCACATATCTATTAATAGCTTTGTGCTGTTCCTGTACAAGGAAGAGTCTAGGCTTATATAGTGTTGAATTTCATTTTGTGGAAGGCCATTCAAAGTTTTAACTCTTCTGATCGTCTTCTGTGCGTTGACAGGATGATGAAATGGCCACATATTGTGTAATATAGAGGCATGACTTGTCAACCCCACCCTTGTGTCTTTTTTTAGGCAGTTCAGTAATGTGAGGTTCAAGCAGTGTGAAAAACAGGGTACATTGTAGTTAATAGACATCCTCTAATGAACACACAATGTTGCTACCACTGTCATTCAAAACCAACTGTAGAGGAGCAGCTTCATGCCTCTACAGGAAATCCCGCCCCCCTACCTTCTGTATGTTGGAAGCCTGAGATTGTGCCATGCTTGATACCAGCAGTTGTGACCATACCAATGCAAATATTCAAAAGAAGGTACTCACTAAGAAAACCCTACCAGATGTATCCCCAAAGAGATGACAATCTGAGAGAGGAACTCCCCAAAGGAATATGAAAAATGACAGAAAGAGGAGCTAGTGACGTCACGAGAGATGAATGTGATGCACTGAGAATACTGGTTGAAGAGAATGCATGGACCTCATAGAAACTGATGACGAAGTTAAGAATTGATTAAACTTTCATATGCAAAAAAGAAGATTGTACGTGCGTGATGCACTGCAGAAAATGCAAGCCATTCAATAATTGTACAGATTCAGCAACGCAAGTAGACTAAGAAATCTTAGACGCTGGCTATATGTAGTGAATAGACTGCAGGCGTAGCCTCCATTGTATAGAAGCTGGACATCGGTGTCATGAATTTAGTAAGCCCGGACCTATGAAGAGGAAAGAATGAGAACTGTGTCGCAGCATGAATTAGCTGAGTTTGTGGATGCAAATGGAGAGGATGTTTGGCCTGGTGTCAAAGTGAAAGCAGCCAAGGCCAGTTATCTATGCGCAAAGGCGGTGAACGTGAGAAGGTAAATCATCCTTTGTTAAGGTGCAAAGAAAGAACACTATCCGTGTCAAGTTTTATTCATTTAAGACATTTAAATACTGAAGAATAGTCCAAATCGTGGTATCCTGTCACGTAAGCCGAGGATGGAAATAGAGTTGAGCTTGGAGTTATAGAACAGTGATACTGCGTGCTCACATTTCCTTATATTCTCACATACAAGAATACTTTGCAAGGCCAAGTTCAAAGACAATCTTCATGGCAGAAGACATGGGTGATGAGAGATGGTGGGCTCATTGGGTGGGGAGGTAAAGTCAAGTCCACCTCCTGGCATCTGGGTCTGCCCTTACGTGCTGCTAAGTGAATGGACGGACTGTTCCAGACATGGAACGAGCGTGCCAACCAATTGTAGAGGGCCCATACAACAAAGGGCCTCATAGCTTGAGAGACAATGATATATTGTGTACCTAATAATGTTGAAGATTACATGTTTTAGAGGTAGGCATGAGTTGTCCACCTGACAGCAGATATCTAATCACAATCTCACCTCTTATAGAAAGTATACTTAGATGTTCCCCTTGAGCCTATCAAAACTGTTCGTAGGTTTTTCTCATTTGCCACGTAGTGTGACATCACGTATGACAAATATTTAGTATATAAATGTGTTTTTATGTGAAATCTACGAGAGCACAAGTGAACGTCCATTAATATCCATTGCAACTCCCTGTTTTAGATAGTTGAGAATAAAACAGCAAAACTTTGCCATCTTCCTGAGTTGGTTTGATTATTTCATGTAAGAGTTATTCTGCATCCCATCCATTTCATGCAGGTTATCCAAAGGGCTCTAAGCTCATGTGGTAGCACAACGGATGGTTCAAGATCCAAACTAGTTTGTCTCCAGAGTTTTGGTCAAACGAGCATCCTCCGCCATTAGCCAGAAGGTTTCAGGGTTTCCTGTGGAGAGCAGGCAAATAGAAATAAACTTGCAAGAAGAACCGAGACGGTGGGCAGGCCCCCCTTTAACAAAATCCCTGTCCGGATTCCATGGGCACTCTGCGGACGGAAGGCGAAGTGGTAGGTTTGGAGAAGTCGATACTGAAGGCCTTGAGTCGATTAACAAATGAATGGTGAGTAGAATGAGGGGAATGGCAAATGAAGGGGATGGGGTTGTGATAATTTTTGAGTAACAGGAAATATTGCGTGTGGAAAATATAGCGCCTATAGTCCTAGCTCAAGGGAAATCGATGTGTCAAACTCCAATAGGAGTAGAGTGAAAAAATATAATGCATGAACAGGTTCATGTAAGGTGACGTCGCAAACCCTGTATAGGGTATTAAGTAAAGGCAACAGGGAAAAAAAGGTGATCACATTGTTTATTAATGTATAAAGTCCACTAGTATGCATGCTGTTTGTTGAGTAGAAATATCAAAGATCTATAAAAGTTGTGAAGTCATTGGGAAAAGTTGAGGAGCTATAGTGACTACCTAGAAAAGTGGTTGGTACCAATCCAAAGGTAGAGGTAGCTAATCGAGAAATTAGAGGCTTGAGCAGCGATTGATGGTGGCACTCATATTTATTGTTTCAAAGGCATTGAAAAGTGTTAATTTAAAGTAAAAATATAAAGGTTATTTCATAAGTCTGGTAAGTATTGACAGTCAATTGAGACTTGTCATTATGTGAGACATCCCTCTGATGCACCTATGCAAGACACTGCCAAAGCACATGCCTAAGCTCAAACAGTATAGTGCAGAATGGGTGAAAGGCATGGCAGATAAACTGTTCATGCCCGTGCCACAAGGGGGATCACTGTCAAAAGCGGTATTGCAATACATCCCCGTATACGCATTGTGCAAGTATATGGTAAAGAAATTAGAGAAAAGGTTAGCTATTCTAGAGCTCTGAAAAATGTACCAAGAAGAGAGGGAAGATCCGCCACCTGAGGAGTGGATGCTTAGTCAGAGAAAGGAGGACGGTGTTGAGCCCTCAGATCCCTTTAGCTAGCCCAAAGTAAAAGACTCTAGTGCAGAAGAAATAGGGTTGTATGCTTTAAAGGAGTTGAAAGCGGCAACAGGGTATAGTAATCCAATATACAAAGCGGCCGCTTATAGCAGCGATGATAGTCCAGAGGAGAATGAGAGAAAAGAAGAGATTTGTAAGATTTGTAAGATCACACAAGACAAAGAAGAAAAGAGTGAGTGGTCAAATATATCGACAGAAATAGAGAGGGAAATTAAGAGATGGAAAAGAGAGAAGGATAAAGCTGAAAAGTTAGCGCTCATGCAGAACAAGTGGATGGGAGGACAGATATTACTCAAAATCAATGGGAAAGGCCTCGAGGAAGTTAGGCAGAGAAAAGATAAGGACGAGCAAGAAAGGAGAAATAAAGAACGAGAGAAGAGATTGAGATGAGCAGAAAAGGCTAAACAGGAAGCGACAAGAACAAATGTATCCAGAAGAACAAGAGAGAAAAGAACAACAGGCAGAAGAACAAAGATAATATGACAATAGAGTGACAGAAGATAGGGATAGAAGAAAAAGGAAGAGAGAAGAGGAGGAAGCGCAAACATTGAAGGACAAAAGAATACAGAGATAAAGGGAATAAGGAGGAGAGAAGGGAAGGAGTAAGGAGAGAAAAACGAAGGCAGGAGGCAGAAAGATTTAGAAGAGAGGCGAGAAAGCAACGAGAATAAGATGAAGAAATAGAACGAGGGACAAGACAGCAGGGTCTTGATACCAGTGTCGTTCGTACGGAACCAATAAGGCCAAGCCCAGCAAAACAAGGGGATAGAACAGAAGAGTTCCTTCCGATAAAGGAAGCAATGTCGGGCATCTAGAGTAGTATTGGAAGAAGAAAACCTTGATGCAGGAAGCATCGGGAAAGGAATGATAAGGTTTATCAAGAATTAAGGGAAGGTAGCAACTATGGAAGTCGCGGCAAGAGGGATCAATCCCTAGCATTTCAGGTACGAAGCATAGAAGAAATTCTGTTCAGTCACGAACATAGACCATTGTCTTTAAGCAGACTGAACCTAGACAAAGGTGAAGGGTATGATAGTCACACTAGTTGTGACAAGACATGGACAAAGAAAGAGTCCATCCTCGAGGCAAGAGGAGGCAGGGCATGCACTCTTGAAGGAAGCCTGCAAATGGACAAAGAAGTAAGATGGTCAGATCTGCAACAACCTAAGGATAGGATGCCAGATCCCATACCATATCCAGAACGTCCCAAAGGATGCTCGTGTAGTGAGGAGGGAGAACAGCTGCTATATGTGAGCAGATTAAGGTCCCTGCCGGCAAGGAGATGGACTGCCATGGATAGACTAACGATGGGAAAAAGGGGGAGCAAGGCCACAGTATATTCCATGGCCACAGATGAATAAGGATAAATTAAGGTGTAAACTTCTGAGTTTGACTTCAGGTGCTGGGAAATGAATCTATGAGTTAGAAAAAATAACAGGAGGAAATATACTGGCCATAGGGGACATTAAGGCTCTCCTGGCAGCTATTCTTGGGGAAAGAGATGATGACATATGGAGGAAAGCAGGATATTCAAGTGTGATAGCACAAAACACAGTGGATGTGTCAGAATGGCATTGAACGGTGAAAAAACAGAACTCATGGTTTTGGGTTCTGCCCTCAACAAGGATTATCAGCAATTTCATATTGGAGACTGTCTAATTAAAACCAAAGATAAAATAAAACCCTGGGTGTTACTTTCGATCAATCCCTCTCCATGAAAGCCCAGGCCAGTAGTCTGGTATCATCTTCGGCCTACTATATGAAGCTACTGCACTACATTCACCCCTATCTGTCTCAAAGAGTTGTAAAACAGTGGCGAGAAACATTATTGGTGCCAAAATCGACTATTGTGGAAGCCTCCTGTTAGGCATTAAGAAGTAAAAGATGTTGAGACTTCAAATGATACAGAATGACACACGTTAGAGCCATTCTGGGTCTTAAGAAGTTTGATCATGTCTCTGATGCCAGGAGGAGTCTTCATTGGCTTCCCATTAAGGCAAGAATCAAATTCCTTCTCCTCTCAATCACGTTCAAATGCTTAGTGGGACAATTTCTGTCCTATGTGACAGATAAACTGAAGAGAAAAACAAACACCTGGAACTTGCGGTCCAACAACCTCAAGCTATTGGAAATTCCCTCCACTAACTCGGTTTTCGTTAAAAGCTGCGCATTTTGGGCAGCTGCACCCAAAAGCTGGAATGCAATATCCTTTGATCTGAGGAGCTGTGAATCTCTTGAAATATTTAGGAAAAATCTTAAAACTCATTTATTTGAATAGGAAATCCTACATCCCCTGTTGACAACGCAGGGAGAGCAGGGTCTTGTCTTTTGTCCTTGCCATCTGTGTCTTGAGACCTTCGGTCTTGGTGCCCGTATGCCTCTGGGCCCTTTGGTTGCATCACATATAAATAAATTAATGTAAAGATAGTGCATCATTGTCGGTTGTTATAAGAGAAAAATAGGAAGAAGGATGAGAATAGAAGAATCGAGGAAGCCAAGCTAGTTCAGAAAAAATTTCCAAAATTTGCCATAGAAGGGGCAGGAATTGACAACCAGAGAAGGATTGGGAATGCAATGGGCACATCACAGGCGAGTAATCAGTGCCCGATGGACCATAGTTGATATGGGTTTGTGCCGTGAGGCAGAGGTATGGGCTATAGAGGATGAGGAGGCGGAGGAGGATTCCAAAATAATCAAGGTGGATTTCAGAATACACAGAATGAAAATCAGAGAACTCAGGGAGGATTGAACCAAGGGGGACTTGTCAGATAGGCACCCCCAGTATGTTATACTTGTGAAATGACAGGGAACAATGGACGCATATGTGGGAGACAAGAGAATGTACAGCATGGCCAATTCTCAAGAGGGGGGACAGCTTATCCTCCACCATATTGGACACAAACTAGGGAAGGGTTCTATCAGACACAAGCACCACCAGTGCAGCAGGTACAGCAGCAAGAGCAAGTGCAAATTAATCCACCACAAGGGCAGTCGCAACAGGCCCCCATATAGACACAGCAGTATGCAAACACAGGACAAGTGCTGACACCCAAAATAGGAGGTGTCACTGTGGTAGGAGGAAATCCTTTCACAGGGACAGAGATGAGCCTGTACCCGCAATAGGACAGCTTACAGGGTGACTTGGTGTGTTCACCAGACACCCAAGAGGAACCAAGCTTCGATGTGATGATAGGAGGCACATCTTTTTCTTTTTTAGTAGACACTGGGGCTACTCGTTAATGTACACGAGAGGGAAAATATGCAATGTCGGGAATTGCCATGAATGCTCAAGGGTTCTCTGGAGCTATGAGTCAAGTTAATTTTACTAATGAATTACCAGTCTCGATAGGGGAGTCTGACATGTCTGTTCCTTTGTTATATTCATGACAGACACCAGTTAACATTTAATGACGAAACTTAACATGACGATTTCATTCACTGACCAAGGAATAGTGTATACCACACCAAGAATACACTATTTAAATGTGGTAGAATTTATACTGGGATTCACAGGTCAAGTGGCTCTGTGAGGCATTCCAGTAGATCCAGAGGTTTTTCTGTATGGAATGACCGTTCTATTAACAAGGCTACCTGACCTCGTGGGAAATATTGTGAGGATACCTGATGAGTTTTTATTTAGACCACGAATACCTATGGATGAAGATGGGGCACAGACAATCGCTAATGAATTGGAAGCAGCCATAGTACGAAGGGAACTGGCAATGCTCGAAGGAGTAGATGATGAGCGTAGACCATGGAGGACAGTGATAGCTCTCGAGAAAGGGTACAGATTGACTGACATTACTGATGGTTACATGTTTAGGGAAGATCAAACAGACGATGAAGTGGTGTACTTTATGAGCATCCCATCCCGGATAAGGATAGAGAAGAGGTAAGTGCCACAGTGAATGGCGATAATACGGCAACATCCAGCATATTTTCAGGGGGACTTGGAGAAGGTGCCAAGCATCCTTTGGACCACAGGCCCTTATGATCTAGGTTTATTAAAGGGAATAGGGGAAGTTAATATAAAGCTGAAGCCAGGAGCAGTTTTACCTCGAGCAAGACAGTACCCCATGTCTCTAGAGGCTGATGAGGCTACATTTCAGACTATCTCAGCACTGATGAAACAAGGAATTCTGGTGCCATCGGAATCGTTGTGTAATACTGCGGTGTATCCGATCAAATAACTTAAAGGAGGGTCATGGAGATTTATACAAGATATGAGACTGATTAACTTGATTGTAGAGGCAGAGTTTCCTTTAGTTCCTAATCCAGCGATGATACTATGCAGTATCCCGGTGGAAGCTCGATATTTCACAGTGATCGATTTGAAAAATGCGTTTTTCTCGATCCCATTGCATAAGGACTCACAAGACTTGACTTCCTTTACATTCTGCCAAACTCAACTGAAACAAACTCATTTACCCCAGGTGTACTGTGAGCCCCATCAAACTTCAACACAGTCTTACAGATGGATTTAGGCAATATTGATCTTAAGAGTGCAGTGATACAATACGTAGATGACATTCTAATTTGTAGCACCACGGAAGATGAGCGCAGACAAGATTCTATTCAGTTGATGACTACTCTAGCAGACAAGGGATATAAGGTAGAAGAGGAGAAGTTACAATACTGTCAAGAAGAGGTGTTATACATAGGGCAGCTGATTTTACATGAAGGAAAGAAAGTGACACCTGAAAGAGCTGAGGCGATTATGAAAACCGCAAATCCAAATAAAAACAGAAGCAACAGATTTTGGGGTTATGCAACTATGTTAGAGCCTAGGTGATTGATTACAGTTCGTACATGAGACCCCCTCTACAAGCTTTAATGAAAGCACAAGTGGATAAAGTAAACATAGAGTGGACTGAAGGAATGGAGGGAGGGTTTGAGGATCTCTAAAAAAGCAATTTGTACAGCCCCTGTTTTAGGAATTCCCAACTATGCTGAGGAATTGTATCTGTTTTCGCACACAAATGGGACAGTTATGACAGCAGTGTTTACACAGAGGACTACATTGGGGTGTAAACCTTTAGCATATTACAGTGGGATTTTAGACACAGGTATTAGATGACACTTCTCTTGCTAACAGTCATTGGCAACCACAGTGTCCCAACTGAGAAATCTACAAGTATTGTGATGGGCTGCTCTATGACCCTCTTCGTGGAGCATTCTCCATTTTAGAGAAACCCAAAGGCACATTGACATCCCAAAGAGCTTCAGCTAATGAGGTAATGATTTTTAATCCAACAATTAAGATTGCAAGATGTAAAATAGGGAATCCTGCCACGTTTATAGCTGAGCCAATAGCAGACGGCGATCATGTGCATGACTGTGCAAATTATGTCAAATTTTATGATATACCCCACGTGAAGGAAAATGCTTTAGCGGGAGGGGAAATTCTCTTCATTGATGGTTCTTTGAAAATTGATCAGAGTAGTGGGGAAAGGCATTCAGGTGCAGTGGTAGTGAGGCACAAATTAAACTGAGAATTTGAAGTTGTAGCAAGTGCAAGACTACCATCTCACTTTTCAGCGCAAGCAGCAGAATTGGTAGCGCTTGTTGTAGCACTCGAGAAACACAAAGGGCAGGAAGTGACGATGTACAGTGACTCTGCCTATGTGACCTCAACCGTACACTTGTACTAGCGCGTTGGAAAAGGAAATGCTATCTCTGTGTGGGCAGCACTCCAGTGCAGCATGCATCCTTATTGGACAGGCTTATTAAGGCACCACAACTCCCAGTGGCCATAGTCTTCGTTAAATGCACAGCTCACACTAAACAAACAGATTTTATCTCTTGCGGGAATGAAGCCGCAGACGAAGAAGCCAAGAGGGTTGCATATCGTCCAGATATTTAATGTCGATATGCTGCAACTATGCAATGGATATATTATTATTACTATTTATTATTGGTGGTCAGTCATAATATCGAGAAAAAAAATGTCAAATTACAATAAATTTGAAAACGTAATGGGGAAAAAAAATCGAATTCTTTATTTTTTTATTTATATATTTTTTGGGGTTCCACATGTAAAAAAAAGGTCAACAAAAAAAATAAAGAGGGGTTAGGGGGAAAAGCCCCCATTTCGAATCAAAAACCTATTAAAAAAGAAATTTGAATTTTTTTTTCGCATTATTTTTTCGATTTTTTGACTTTCGCCATTTTTACATTCGATTTTATAACTATAAACCTTTATTATTATATTATATAATATATTATTATATAATATATTTATTATTATTATTATTATTATATAGGTATCCGTTAGTGGTATGATATGATATTTTATTTATATCGCGCTCATACACAGGTGTTTCAGAGCGTGACCAGGCAAAGGGAGGGGAACAGTGGAGAGAACAAACACAATGATCTTACTAGGCCCAGTGACATTGAGAACACGCAAGTGCATGGGGAAGGGAAAGGGGGAAGTGCATGGGAGGGGGGAGAAATTGGAAAGTGCAGAGCATAAGAGAGGACAAGATAAATTATAAGTGAAATAAATACGGTGATCAGAAACAGTGGTAGTGCAGTGCGGGCCAAGTGCAAGGTTAGTCAGATAGGGAGTATCTGATCAGTGCCGACAAAGAGTGGGGGGGCTGTATGGGTACAGATACAGGCCCCAGTGCAAGGGGGGTCAGGGGGCAGTGCAGGAGGGCGAGAGTGAGCAGGTACCTTGGCCCGAAGGGCAGACGGTGGCCAGGTGCAGCATTGCTGAGAGAGAAAGCAGATCAGCAGGGGAGAAGAGGGGGAAAGGCAGAGGCAAAGACGAAGGTCTTGAGGAGCTTCCGGAACAGTAGGTGGTTCTCCTCAAGTTTCAAGGTAGCAGGTAGGCAGTTCCAGAGGGAGGACCCGCAGAAGACAAAGATCTACCACCAGCTCGTTTCTGTGAGAAACGATTGACCCTGAGGGAGTTGGAGATAGAATGGGCAAAGGGCTCTAGAGGGGAGGTATTTATGGAGGGATAGTCGAAGGTAATTTGGACCCAGGCCCCAGAAAGCCTTGTGGACAATGCAAAGGGTTTTATATTTAATCCTTGCAAACACAGGGAGTCAATGAAGGGATTTCAGAGCTGGAGAGATACGATCCCAGGGCTTGAGGCCAAATACAAGACTCACAGTCCTGTTCTGGATTAGTTGTAAAGGGCGGAGAGTGGAGGCAGGTAGATTTAGAAAGAGGCTGTTACAGTGGTCCAACCTAGAGAGAATCAGAGCTTCTAAGGGAAGGAGAGGAAAGGAAGAGTGCCTTTAAGCAGGTGCAGTAAGAAGTTAGACTTTTTGGAGACATCAGAGATGTGTGCGGAGAAGGAAGGTGTGGAGTCAAAGATGACCCCAAGGTTCTGAGCTTCGCTGGTAGGGGCAGGAGGAGGGTGTGGTGGTGTGTCCCTTCTCTAGGTGGATCGAGGCAGGTCCGTGACCCTGATTCCACTTGCACAGTGAAGTTTTTAGTGCACAAAGTCTTTCCGAGATGGGGTGTGTGTGTGAAGTGCTGAGATCGGACAATGGGCCACATGTTGTTAGTGAGGTATTTGAACATTAAACACACATTTTCTTCTGCTCATCACCCGCAAGCGAACGGGATATGCGAGAGACTCAACAGCCTCCTTAAAGAAAGGATTGCCAAGATTAAATTGACTTTGAAGAAGGGATGGCTATGTTGCATACCCTTAGCTTAATATGGCCTTCGAAATCAGCCTGGTTCAGACCATCACCTCAATCCTCACGAGTTAATGACAGGGTGGCGAATGAGAAAGCCCCTTATACCTTTGTCTAGGAGTAGAAGTGATGCCCAGAGTGTAGCTAAAACATTAACGTATGAATTACATGACTATCTGACATGTATGACCTCTAACATCTCTCTCATTTCAGATCAGCTCAAGCATCAGACGGGTTCAGTCTTAGAACACAGATGAAGACAATTCATCAACCAGTGCAAATGAACATCTATCAGCACCCAAGTTGTATGCTGGTGATATTATCCTGATTAAAAACTTTACCAGGAAGTGGCATGAACCATGCTGTAATGGCCCCTTTTGTGTTGAAAATATAATCCCTTCAGCTGTAAAGGTCCAAGGAATACGAGCTTGGCTTCACTTGAGCGATGTGAAAGTCTAAAAGGTGAGACCTTCCCTCCCACCATTGTTAATCTAGAAGCAAGACAAGAAGAAGAATGGCAGCGTGTGCACACTCGATGGATGACAAAGAAGAAGGAAAACAAAACAACAACTTGCAAATTATGCAAATTTAGTTGGACTAAAACTTAGGTGATACTCATTATAGATATTTTAGCTGGGGTAAAAAGACTTGCAGCAAGTTTTAGTAGGCCAAAAATGAACTCTAGGAACACATTGAAGCATCAAAGTTATGCCTAAATATCAGTTCTTGATCAGATATTGGAAACGAGATCAGTATCCAGATTCATTTCGTGGTGCATACCTGTTCTAAGAAGTTAACCCTATGGTACTCACTGAAAGTGACGTGCATAGGCTTTTCGCTTATTGTTTTTGTATTTATACTTCAAGCTTATCCTGCTCTTGTCAGAAGAGGGATAGATATTCGCACTTTTTTACAGGATCCTAAAAATGGCACTGTGGTTAGAAGGCTGCTAATTGCAATAATTGAACAGATCTTACAATTGCTGGGGTAAAGACAGTTGATAAATTGTATTAAAGATGAGAAATATGGGTACTGGCCACCAGGGGGGTGCACGGATGAGAGCAACCACCGTGTGAGATCCCTGAACCGTGGTCTCCAAAGTAGATTGAGCCCCCACTGCGAGAACCCCACCCTGGAAAAGATCGATGGAAGAGGTATAGGAACATGTTCCCCAATCCTGAGAAAAACAACTGAGAGAATCAGTGCAGAAAAAGTGCAGGGACAGGATGGAGCAGTTAGCCACATGGAGCTGGCAACTGGGCCGAAGAATAGAGAGGACGTGCAGCAGAACAACATGAGGCCTCCCCCCCTGCACCCACCAACTTGGCGGCAAGCAGAGAACACAGAGTGCCTGCAGGCGAGCCCGAGGATACAGAGGCTCTGCTGGACGATCCCCACATTCTGCAGAGCTTGGTGAATGGACACCCGCCAGGAGGTGATTTGCGCTACTGGAGCCAACTAGGAGCCACCCCCCCCCCCCAGAAAACAGCTGGAAGGGGAACTGTGTGCATCGGCTGATGGGCACCCTGACCACGGCTCTTCGTGACATTACGGGAAGCAGAGGGACACCGGACGGAGGCGATCGGTGAGAGAAGTGGCACAGCAGGGCTGCCCAACGGAGAGAGACTGGTCATCGGGGAGCTCAGAGCGAGGTACGCAACATCAGAACCCTGGGGTCTGTACCTCAGCGGATACTCACCAAGAGGACATAACTTTCCATAGGCAAGCCACGCCAAAGCAGGCAGAGGGACAGTGCAGAGCCATCATCAGAGGCCTTCCGGGATTCAAACACTTCGCCCCAGGAACTGCAGGCGAGCCGGGGCACTCAAAAGAGAGGACACATAAGCTCACGCACAGAGTCAGATGTCAAGAAATATCGGCGCCACCGCAACAAGACAATCTAGAGCCACCCCCATGGCGTGAACCCAGGAGCTGCCGGTGAGTGGGAGCCTCTGAATGAGCTGGCACAAACACTCACATAAGGAGGCGAAAGCAGAACGCACCGACATTAATGTATCAGGACAACAGACAAGCTGCCACACAACGGTAAGCCATTAGGAAAGCACTCTCATTGTACCAAGCAGAGTCCAGTCAATAGGAAAGGCCCACCCAGCACAAGCTCAGGCCCCCAGCCACTACAAGGCAAGACCCCAGAACGGGGGAGTCGAGGAGGAGAGGAGAAAGTACCTGGAACTCCAGGGGACAAGTGGATTACGAGATTGAACCCGGCGCGTAGCAGGTCGGAGATAACCAGAGTACCCCCAGAGCTCACCGCATGTATACACGGAGGCTGGGGGAATGGCACACGACCCCAGATGCCACAAACCCTTTTCACTGGACCAGTGAGGAGGAGGATTCAGGACGGGGAGGAAAACAGGAAGCTGCCAGGACTTAAAGGAAATGAAGGATCATCAAATACGGGCCCAGAGTGCAGGTGAAAACAGGTAGGATTTGCTAGAGATGAAAGGTATATGAGGATCTGAACACTCAACACCCGGGGGCAGAACAGACAAAATGAGGTGTCTGACCCTGGATCCCAAGGCATACTGACCCCGGGCAAGAAAGAGAATAGCGAGGCCCTGCCTCAATCCAATTGTTACTCTTGCAACAAAAGGACCTTGGTCCAGCTTGTGCAGTAGTTGGGTCTAAACGGCCCCTACTGAGCTACAGCAAGCCAGTAAACACACCCTGCACTGAAAGTGGCAACACCTTGGGCTGGCCCGCTAACACACATTAATAAATATTCCACCCGCAGACTCTATCTCAGGACCTTGGTCCACTCCAAGGGCAATAAAGGCACCAACATACAGTGCCACTCGGCACGGGGACCTGACAAATACCCTGATCCCGTATCTGACCTACAGTGGAGAAGCGGTACTTGTGTTATGGCACTAACCTCTCTCAATACCCTAGAGACAAAGACCAGAGGATCACAGAAATAGAAGCCCGAGAGGAAGAGTTATGTCTGCAAATGGATGATTTGGAGAACCGGGAGCGTCGGAACAACCTACGGGATCCAGGTCAAAGAAGGTGAAACTGAACAAGACTTGAAAGGGAACCTCCATGAAATCATGAAACTATCGTTCGAGGATGACTCCATCGACACACCAAAAGTTGACCGAATACATAGAGCAAGAGGTGCAGCGTGAGGACCAAGAACAGTGCTGTGCTGGCTTGGTTCCACAGCTACTCCGACAAGGCCAGAATCATTGAAAAAGCCAGGCGCGGCTCACAAATCTCTCTGGGAACAGTGAATGTCACAATCTTTCAAGATTCATCATCGTTGACGCTTGCCCTGAGGTGAATGTGTATCCCACTTACCAGATGCCTGAAAAAGAAAGGAGTCCGGTATTGATGGGGCAACCCATTCTCCCTTACATTTGAGCAAGATGGGACCAAGATTAAGCTGAGATCAGAAAAGGATATACATACTTGCATATCTGACCTGCTGGGAAACTGGGATAATGAGAGGCACCAGGAGGAAGGAAGGGAAGACGACAGACAGTGGCGCATCCAGGGTCCAAAAAGGAGGCGGATACCAGAGTCCAGGAAGTTCAGGCGAATTAACACCTCTCCGGGCGAGGACTGTTAATGGGCACATCATGATGCTCTAACACTCGCGGGAACAACCCTGAGTATGTTTTACTATGTCACTACCATCGTCATGAACACATTGGCCCTCATTACGAGTTTGGCGGTAGCCATGGAGCTATTAGCTCCACGGCTGCCACCAAACCGGGCTCATTTACCGGGTTCCTGCAATGGGGAATAACCGGGTCATTCCAACATTGGAGGACCCGGTAGTTCCTCCTTGCAGGAACCATTCCCCATTCCCATTGAGCCCCTATAGGGCTCAATGGGAATGGGGAGGGAGGTAACAACGGGCACATTATAAGTGTCCCGTTTTTACCTCCGTCTTCCCCTCGCGGGACCCGGAACGCATGCCTGGTTTTACCAGGCATCCGATCCGGGTCTCGCGATGGGAAGCCTGTAATCAGCCCTGACAGAATGAAAGGGGCCGGTCCCATACCGGCCCCCTTCATTCCGCCAGCACAAGCCTCGTAATGAGGCCCATTATCTAGTGGATGAGGTGTGAGCTGTCTGAAATGAGATACTGAGTGGACATAACGGACCGCCCACCGAGCTCATGTTTGGCTGTCCGCATGCTGAATGAACAGTATAATGGTAGGCAGCTCTACTCCAGGGGCTTCCCGGTGAGAAGGAGCATTGATCTACCCTAACAGCAGACACTGGCGAGCGAGGTGATATATCCCATACTGGGGCGCACTCAACCTGGAACAATGGGGGACATGCAAAGTTAGTGTTTCTGGTGGGGGGGCTCAATGGATATAAGATTGTACTTGTGCTGAGACAGCAGTATCTCAGGTCTCCACTGGTGGTCTGGAACCGGCTTGGTGTGGTCAACTGAGCTGGTGCAGATGCCGCTATGGAAGGGAGAAGGTGGGAGGGGTGTGGGAGGGGAGATGGGTAGGAACAAGTTTCTTTTCAAATATGAATCGTGTGGCAAATGGGAGCAGGTCTGGGAGTCATGGTTGGTGGGACCCACCTTGGGAGCGCGCTGTCCAAATAAGAAGAAATGGCGGTAGTGTCAGGTGTATTGACCCATGTTCGAGTTGTTATGCTGCAACATTTGGTGCTGTGGGCTCAGAAAATCCAAGATGACCGAAAAGCCCACATTTGTGCCAGAATCCAGGAAAACCGCGCAGTTTTTGCACACACCAAAATGGTCGCCTGACCTGCCACCCAGCAGTGCGAGCGTGATGGGCCAGAAGCG
This sequence comes from Ambystoma mexicanum, assembly GCF_040938575.1. NCBI lineage: Eukaryota > Metazoa > Chordata > Amphibia > Caudata > Ambystomatidae > Ambystoma > Ambystoma mexicanum. The sequence continues at coordinate 1,437,546,806 of NC_090929.1, read as the reverse complement.
CCATGAGTGAAACGTGGTGCCAAAGGAAAAACAGCAGTACCTGTTAGCTCAAAAAGCGCTTTGAAATCACCTTTGTTTCTCTGAATGCAAGCTCAAAATGCCTATTTCAAACATTGCAAGATATTCAAAAATCTTACTGAACACCAGCAGACGTCTGTTAGAATGAAGTCTTGTGTGTATACAAAATCTGGAAAGATGAAGAGCCTAAAATAATGTTCATAACAAAACTGGATGAGCTGTGGATGTCAGCAGCTTAAGTGAAATTGGATTTAAAGCCACTAAAATTGAAATGTTTAAAATAAATGAGTGATCTACTTTTGAGTGTCACATAGGTTACAACTGTTTAAATGTCATAGTTTTGAACTTATAATCAGCGTTATAGCTGCATGTGTAAACATTGTAAGTTTCATTTGAATGAAGAAAAATTGGAACAAAAGTGACATTTGGCTGAAGCCTGGCTTAAAGGGATTGAATTCTGCCCGGCAACTACCCCTGACAGGAGTTGAAACTTGTCCAGCAACTGCATTCACAGGCCTGGCCTGCCTTCTGCTGCCCCCACCAAAAGGAGATTACACCTCTCTGATTGAATCAGGGGAGGGGTACCTGGGACCCACAGGGAAACAGAACAATGAACTTCCCTTGGCTCAAAGCAATTCCTAAATCAGGAGGTCATAAATGGCTTCCTCTTGGAAGGAACTGGGAGGGGCACTGCACCTGTGAGCCAACTGAGCTTGAAGTCAGGGACAAACAAGAAATTCCCCCATGTGCTTTGGGACTTAACCACACCCATCTGGGCCAGGCATAATTTTAAAAAGATGGATAATTCATAGTACAAAATTGTCAAAATTATATAAATAATATCATTATTCCTGTGATTTTTCTGTGCACAGTTTAAGAGGTGTTAGGACTATGTGGTATGTTCTGGGAGGTAGTAGCGGAAAATAGGGTATTACTCCAAATATCTGTATGTTAAAAATATGACACTTCATCATCTGATGCCCATATTCCTTGCGCACATTTGTGTAAATTCTGGAAAAATGTTGATATTGTGTTTGGATGAAAAGGGCAGAATTCTGTCAGAAGTAAACACAACATCTTACAAAGACAGGCATCGGATGGTTTGGCGCTACAGAAAATATGTTAACTGGACATTTAATATTAGAAAAATTGTAATGAACTCAATGTCAAGGGGTTGAACTCCCCTACAAAATGATCGCTGGTGAGCAGGGAGTTCAGGAGAGCGGAACTTGATGTACTCTTCCTTCAAGAGACAAAATACGCAAGAGGGGAAGAACACAGGGTCTTGCACTCTAGGTTGGGGGCAGAATATTGGAGCTCCGGCCCTCTCTGGAAGGCAGGGGTGGGGATACTCATCAGAAAGGGGTTGGACATAGACATCACTAAGATGTGGGCAGACGTAGAGGGTAGAGCTCTATTGGTGGTGGGCTCGGTGCAAAAAGTAACTGTCACGTTAGCAACACTCTATTCCCCCAATTCTTAGCAGACTTGATTCTTACAACGAACGTTCCAGAAGATAATGCTGAAAGCCACAGGACATATAATACTTGGGGGAGACTTCAACCAGTGGGTGAACACTAAGTTGGACAGACAACAAGGCAAACCTGAAGCGAGTGAACCAGCAGAGGGGGGGTCGAACGGAGGTACGGGAAATGTTAGACATTTATGGGCTACGGGATATATAGAGAGGTTTCCACCCAAACGACGGAGGCCATGCTTTCTATTCAGCACCCCACAAAACGTTCACGAGAATTGATTACGTGTTTGCCTCGGATGGGTTGGTCGAAGTGGCAAATGGCTCAGAGATCACACCAAGCTCCTGGTCGGACCACGACATGATCACGGTAAATTTCAACTGGGCAGGCCTACTGCACAGAAGATCGAAGTGGCGCTGTAATGAGACACTGTGGAGAGATCCTGTCTTCCGTGCAGAAATGAATACAGAAATAAAAGAATATTTCAGAATAAATAACACAGGAGAGGTGACAAAGAGAATGGTGTGGGAAGTGGGGAAGGCGATATGGCGGGGGATTCTGATTAGAGAGGGCGCTACCAAATAGAGGGAAAGGGCTTTTATAGAAAATAGATTAAGGGGGGAAATTGTGCAATTGGAGAAGGATGCACGGACGGCAACAGTGGGCAGGGAGGAGAAGATTACAGAGGCCAGAAAAAAAGGGAAGAGCTTCGACTTCTTGAAGAGGGACAAGTAGTCCGCAAATTTCAGCTTCTTAAACAGAAGTACTATGAGAAGGGGGATAAGGCAGACGCTCTCTTGGCTGCCAGACTGAGGGGCCAATGTGCGGAGGGGATGGTCTCTGTCATAGAAGAGGAAGGGAATCAAACCCAGAATACAAATATAGGAGATATCCCGGAGGCGTTCGCAAAGTTTTATGAGCATTTATGTAAATCGGAAGCGGTACATGGGAGAATAGAAATAGATGAGTACCTCGGTAGTGCTGCGATGCCAAAGCTCTCCAGAGAGGAAGCACGAGCAACAGACGCACCAATCACCGCTGAAGAAGTTGAGAGAGCGATAAAGAGGCTTCTGGTAGGGAAGGCTCCAGAGAACAATGGCTACACAGCAGGATTTTATAAGACCTTTCTCCCATCCCTGCTTCCCTTGATATTCTAGAGACAGGTATACCCTGGAATCCTTTTCACAGGCATTGATCACAGTAATCCCTAAGGAAGGGAGAGACCCCAGAAATGCGGTTCATACCGCCTGATATCGTAACATCAACGCTAAAATATGTACAAGAGTACTAGCAGCTAGATTGGAGATATATATGCCCCGACTGATACATTCAGGCCCTGTCCTCCTATCTGTCGCAGAGAAAGTGTTTGACAGGGTGGAGTGGAGCTTCCTGGAGGCGGTCCTGAGCAAAGTTCACTTAGGTGATAGATTTAGGAGAGGTGTGAAAGCAGTTTACACATCACCCAAGGCATCTGTATTGGTCAACTCTGACTATTCGAGATGGTTTGACCTGGGCAGGGGAACAAGTCAGGGTTGCCCCTTGTCCCCGATACTGTTCGACCTTTCTCTCAAACCCCTTCAGCAAAAATTGAGGACGGACCACCAGGTGAAGGGGCTGAAGGTGGGCTCAAAAGAATACTAAGTGGTATTGTACTCCGATGACTTATTGCTGCATATGAGGGACCTCATGACATCCATCCCACATGCCATACAATTGATAGAACAATACGGTGCACTCTCTGGCTTTAAAATTAATAGGGCTAAGTCCATCCTATTCTTACTGAACAAACCCACTCAGGAAGACATTGATAGATGTTGCAAACTGGGCCTCACCCTTGGAGGAGCCACTCTACGCTACTTGGGGATAAACCTCACACGGAACCTGGATGCCCTATATGGGGCCATCTTCTCCTCGTTTCTCTCCAGCTTTCACACTGACCTAACAAAAGTGGCAAAACTGACAATTTCCTGGATAGGGAGACTTAACGCGATCAAGATGGTGTGTCTTCCTAGATTCTTACATCCATTGCAAATGCTCCCAATCAAGCTTCCAAAACTATTCTTCAGAGAGGTAAAGAGGGCCATACTGAGATTCCTATGGCAGGGGAAGAATGCTAGAATACTGTATGAGGTTTTAACCCTGCCCAAAGACGAAGGCCGATGTAGGCTTACCTGATCTTAAGAAATATTATGAAGTGGTACAGTTAAGGGGTCCCCCATTTGAGAGAGCAGAAAGAAATTCAGTGGATACACCTTGACAAGCACAATCTGGCCCCCGCCACGATCTGGGAATTGCTATGGGTCCAAAAAACAAACTACTCTGCAGGCTCCAAAACCATGTGGCTTCACCTTTGAGCTACATTTGGGCACTGGGTATTAGAGAAGACATCCCCGATCATGCAAAATTTCAAACATGGTTTGCGGCGGGCCTGGAGAGGGTGGGTCAATTATGGAGGAAGGGTGCATTCATCATGATAACAGAACTCAAAGAGGCATTAGGGATAAGACCCCTACCTGTCTTCCCCTTTCTCCAACTCAAAGGTATCCTCTCCAGAAATGAATGGAAGGAGAAGGTGCAGATAGACCTAACCCCTTTTGAGAAGTTTCTCAATACCGTGACGGGGACCAAAGGCCTGATCTCAATCATGTACAAAGCACTCATAGATGCTCGAAAAGGGTCTACTAACAATTTGAAGAATAAATGGGAGAGGGATCTGAACCAGACAATAGACCCTGAGTTGTGGGCAGGTTATGTAAGGGGGTCTCCCAGACATCCATAGCGTGCCAGTACAAAGTACATGCCATCGAGCTCCTCCATAGATGGCAATATGACCCTCATAGATTGTCCAATATGTTCTAATCTGCAAGTCCCCTTTGCTGGCGACAATGCGGCGAGAGAGACGACTATTGGCAAAGTGGTGGGGTTGTCCCCGGCTTAAGGTATTTTAGGATGAGGTCCTGGGATGGATCAAAGACATAGATGGGATAAGTCGTGAGTCAACAGCTCTCCTCATGCTCTTTGGTTTGGAGATTGTGAGGATGAACCAAGAAGGGTGAAGGGAATAATGGCCCCGCTCCTACTCGCCCTGATCGAGCGTCTCTTGTGGTACGGTGGAAGGCGGCCAAGGTCCCAGGGAAAAAGGAGTGGCTGCAGGATGCAACTAATATTTGCACAATGGAGAAAATTACAGTTTATCTCCATGGAAGAGCCGCGCAATATGAATTGTTATGGGGGGACTTTGTCAAGAATTATATCAATAAATCCTGACGAGGGGTTCTCCAAGTAGAGTGAGGAACAACCTTGCTGAAACCACAAGGGCACATCAAACAAGACAGATAGGAGCCTGAGAGACTACTCACCTGAGAGGAGACAGTGTCTGTGGAAGATTGTATCTTACTTAAAGGAATGGTATAGAGGTCTGAGACTGGAATTCAACTTTGACTCGTATTACACAACTGAGGGCATGAGGTATAATGAGGCATGAGAATTAAAACATTGTTCCTAGGGGGAGGGGAAACGGGGAGAGGAGTTACATAATATGATAAAAAGTTGTGGGATGTTGGGGGGCTGGACGGGAAAAATAGTTAAATAAGTTATTGCAAGCTCCAAACAATGTCTGTATGCTGTTTACCTTCTTTTTGAAAAACCTTAATTTAAAAAAAAAAGAAATGAGAAATTTGGAAGCTGGCATAGTTCTAGAGAATGAACAAGTACCAGGATGGTGCAAAAGATTGTTGTCTGTTTTGGTGCATATTATATGCCTGCACGATTACATTCTTTGTCTTTCTGTTTCTCATCTTTATAAGTCTCTATTGTACTAGTACTCCCACTGAGGTAGAGGCCACTATTGTTCTCCCCACTATGAGAACTGACGATGATGTATTTACTTCCACTGCACAGAGGCCCCTAAGATTCCCCCATTAGGAGAATTGCTTTTGATTTGCTTCATAAGTATTGCACAACCGATGCATTTGGAAGACATAAAAGAAAGGCAGAGGAAGATAACGAGGGGATAAATACCTATCTAAATAGTGGAGTACACTTAGGTAATAACATGTGGTTTCAATCAGCACACGAGAAAGTTGGGAGACAAAACATCAAGGGAGAGTTGCTACGTCTGCGCTCATAACCTATGCCATGAATACAGTGCAAACCTTCATCTCCAGAGAAGTTCCAGAAAACATTGCCAGTTGCCTCGTTCATCTTGCAGCATGTATGACCAGAGGACAATTCCAGGGAAGTTGGACTTGTTTGCGATAGAGATCAAAATAGTTGTTTCCATTCCAGGATGATTATATCAAGACTTCACAAATGGAAAAGCAACCTGGATGGCAGAGCAAGATGCTTATGTATCCTGCAGAAGACAGGAAGTGGTGGTCATGAAATACATGAAGAGAATGGATTGTCCTGATATAACAGAGATAGCCGGATCACCTGGATGTTGGGAATAAACTCAAGTCCCAGTGTATGGACAAGTGAAGTTCAAGAAAGGATGGGAAGGAGGACTGATGTCCTGTGCATCTCATCTACTGAAGTCATAATATGTGCAAGAGGTACAGAGAGTGAACAATGGGTGTTTGAAGTCATGACCGAAGCATGCCAAACTGCTGACATGGGTAGAAAATGAATTGGGTCCAATGATTGTGATCTCATTGGTGAATGCAACATTGTGCTTCCGAAGAGAAGGAAGAAATCATGGGGTAGATAACATAGGCTGCAAAACTACGGTTGATGTTTCCAGAATGGGAGCAGGGAGAGCAGTCCTGATGGATCGATATTGGGTTTATGGACCTAGGGCCTATATGAAGCTGCCCAAGGATTGGGGAGGAACGTGTTCCTTGGTGATCATCCATGTTCCAACATTAGTGATTGCTCAGAGTGATCTGAACATTGGACAATTTCCAAAAGTAGATGCCCATTTGAGAAAGAGAAGAGCGCTTGAATTTCTCAATCGAACCAGAAGAGAGAACTACTTCTCAGCCAAGTCAATAGAAGCCTTTGAATCCATTCCATAGGAACACAGGTTTTTCAGCAAGACTGCTTCAATATTTATGACTGTCTTCATGCCTAGGATCCAGACGGTGGACAATGCCAAATGGTTCCAAATTACCAGATGGGAGCTTCTGCAGACAATCAACACCACTATAAAGGGATTCAATGCTATCAAGGAAGTGTTGAGCGGCATACCACTGATGACCCTCCAGAACATATATGTCCTTGACCTGATCACAGCTATGGAAGGAGCCGTTTGAGCCAAAATTAGGCCATCATGTTGCACATTCAAACCATCTCATGATGAAGAGAATGGCACTTTGACAGAGGCCATAACGCTGGTGAAATACCTACATAACCAGATGGAAGACGAGACAAAGGACATTGCAGATGACAGTTGGTTTGCATCCATATTCTCATGGATTACTCAGTGGATGGTAAACATCTTCAAGTTTCTTGGAGCAATACTACTGATCAGGATAATTGTCCAATGTAAGAAGAAAGCAATTGGAATGAAGATAATGATCGGTGTTGAATCAGGGTTTGGACCCAAGGAATTGACAGAAAAAGATGTCAGAAAATATATAAAGGCTAGCATCATAGCACCTGAAGGACAAAGTTCCTGTATCTGAAGAATCACAAGAAGTATGTGGGATGATGGGTCTATTGTAATCCGAATGGACAGTGCAGCTATATGACATGGAGTGTGGGTGAACATGTCAAATCAGCCGGAACCCTCATGTGGATGATGAAGATCTAGACTCCAAAGAAGCACTTCTTCAAGAGAAAATATCAAGATGTGGAATATACCACACCAAATATTCGAAAGAAGGTACCCACTGAGAAAACCCTACCATATGTATCCCCGAAGAGATGACAATCTGAGGGAGGAACTCCCCGAAGGAATATGAAAAACAAGAGAAAGAGGAGCTAGTGACGTCATGAGAGATGAATGTGATGCACTGAGGATACTGGTTAAAGTGAATGCATGGACCTCATAGAAACTGATGATGAAGTTAAGAATCGAGTAAACTTTCATATGCTTAAAGGAAGATTGCACGTGTGTGCCTCACTGCAGGAAATGCAAGCCGTTTAATAATTGTACAGATGCAGCAACGCAAGTAGACTAAGAATTCTTAGAAGCAGGCTATATGTTGTGAATAGACTGCAGGCGGAGCTGCCATTATATAGAAGATGGACATGGGTGTCATGAATTTAGTAAGCCCGGACCCATGAAGAGGAAAGGCTGAGAACTGTGTTGCAGCATGAATTAGCTGAGATCGTTTATACGAATGGCGAAGCTGTTTGGCCTGGTGTCAAGGTGAAAGCAGCCAAGGGCGGTTATCTATTCTCAAAGGCGGTGAACGTGAGAAGCTGAATCATCCCTTGTTAAGGTGCAAAGAAAGAACACCATGCGCGCCAAGTTTTATTCATTTAAGACATTTAAATACTGAAGAATGGTCCAAATCGTCGTCTCCTGTCATGTGAGCCAGGGATGGAAATAGTGTTGAGCTTGGCGTTCTAGAACAGCGATAGTGCGTGCTCACAGACAAGAATACTTTGCATGGCCAAGTTCAAAGACAATCTGCATGGCAGAAGGCATGGGTGATAAGAGAGGTTGGACTAATTTGTTGGGGAGGTAAAGTCAAGTCCACCGCCTGGCACCTGGGTCTGAGTTACGTGCAGCTAAGTGAACCGATTGTTCCAGACATGGCATGAGTGTGCCAACCAATTGTAGAAGGCCATATAACCAAGGGCCTTATAGTTTGAGAGCCAATGATATATTGTGTACTTAATAGTGTTGAAGATGACATGTTTTAGAGGTAGGCATGAGTTGTCCACCTGACAGTAGACATCCAATCACAATACCCCCTTATAGAAAGTATACTTAGATGTTCCCCTTGAGCCTATTACAACCCTTCGTAGGTTTTTCTCATTTGCCACGTAGTGTCAGGTCACGTTTGATTAATTTTTAGTATATAAATTGTTTTATGTGAAATTTATGAGAGCTCGAGTGAACATCCGTTGATGTCCGTTGTAACTCCCTGTTTCAGACAATTGTTAATAAAACAGCAAAACTTTGCCATCTTCCTGAGTTGGTTCAAATATTTGGTGTCCGAGTTATTCTGCATCCCATCCATTGCATGCGGGTTATCCAAAGGGCACTAAGCTCAAAACGGTTAATGTTCTTGGTCTAATCCATCCCTACGCTTTGGCATTTATTACTGCCTTGTTGTTTGCTGCTGTGTGCACCTTCTCCATGGCAAATACTGAAGGGGTTGGTTTCTGGCAAGGTTTTAGGAGCATTGCAGTTGGGAAAGTGGTGATTATGGAGTTCCTTAACAGAAGCTCAATGTACAATGATGCACATATGTGCTTTTACCTCTCCACTTGTCCACTTGTCCGTTGCGATATGAATGGCGTCCACAACAAACTCCATCAGCTCCTTTCCAACTGTTTCTAAAGGGTTTCTTTCAAGATTAGGAAAAATATGTGTGACTGGATACCTGAAATTTCTGATAAGCAGTTTTGACAACGTTTCAGAATTCTTTGGTGTCCACCAAATGCCAGGGAGGCAGTTGAATTGCCAACATTTTGGCCACCTTATAATAAGAAATATCAAGTGATGTTTCTGTGCTACCTTGTAGACTTGGTGAAAAGAATCTTGATGCTGGCTTGTATAAAAGATTGTGACAGTGTTCAGGCTGAAGGGGTGCCTCGCTCACTAAGTGACGATGATCACAAACAAACAGCGGGGACATCAGTGTGCCATCTGGAAGTCAGTGTAGGAGGTATGGGACTTGATACCCTGCTCACTGAATCTGGATGTGGTCAGACAGCTCCCGAATATTACCCAATGTTCCTCTTTATCGGTAAGGACACGCATTTCTCCAACTGATTGTTTTGCAAATGATTCCAGTCTCCCAATGTCATAATATATGCCCCACTTCCCATGACACAAAGAGTATGCAGTTTGCAATTTGTCATTGTTCTTATCAAATTTAGAGTGGCAAACTAAGTGGCAAATCTTCCTATTTTGTTGGTGGTGAGGGCAGATTGGGCAATTGACATAAACGATCCCAAGGCACCTAAGGTTGTTAGACCACTTTCTGTTGCTCCCACTGTTCTACCAGGTGTACTTTTACTACTGCCCATACGTGCCTTCATTTATTTTTCATAGGTAAAAACATACCACTGATGGGTACACTGTTTGCTATGTGCTGTGCTTGTGTTGCTCCTCAGTCCCACTTACATTCACAAGTCCAGAGCTGAGAGCAGCATCTTTATCATCAGCACCACTAGAGTCCATTGTCCTTCTTTTATCAGGGCCTACAGGGGTCCAGAGCGTGTCCTCTGAATGTCTACCTATGAAGAAATTGCATAGGCTGCAACCACAGCTGTACCTTTTGATTGTGTCTAGTGCTTGCCCCCTGTGAATTTACATCACTGCCTAAGAATGTTTCTAGTACTAAAGTGCGAGGCAGAAGAGACACTGTCTTCCCTAGTAATAGTTGTATTAGGTACACCAGATGGTGCCATCTGTGAAAGACTTCTGAAGAATTGCTGTGCTTTGATCTCAGACTGAGCCACAGTGTTAGTTTTCTTCAAAGTGGGCACTTCATTGCTTGCTTCAGCTTGCTTCGTTGGAGTAATTTTTCAGTTTGGCTTGCGTGGAAAATAAACCTGGATTCGTTGGTGCACTTATGCAGAAGAGAAAACAAATGCAATAGTCAGGCTTTTTAAGGAAAAATTCAAATGCTGAGGGACATATATTCATATGGTAAATGTGTTTACAAATGTATTACATAAGCCTGTGAATCTGATGCGGCTGCTACACCTGGCTAAGATTCTGTGAGAGCCAAAATAGACAATTTTCTGATTGCACTAATTTTGTGAGAATGTGCCCTACCTTACGTTCTACAAAATTGGCACTGTCTCGTGATGTTTTTTCTTTCCTGACTTTTGATTTAACATACCGTAATATATGCCAATTTCCACTGCTATCCTCCCTTGTGATGAGCACCTGGGGTGCAGTGTTACTCTAGATATGATATATGATATGATATTTTATTTGTATCACGCTCATAAACAAGTGTTTCAGAGCATGACGAGGCAAGGGAGGGGGACAAGGGAGGACAAAAACAGAAATCTTACTAGGCCCAGTGTCATTGAAAAAGTGCAAGTGCACGGGAGAGGGAAGGGGGAAAGTGCAAGGGAGCGGGGAGGAGTGGAAAGTGCTGAACACGGGATAGTGCAGCCAGCAGGTGGCAAGTGCAAGGTTAAAGCAGAGACAGACAAAGGGGTGTCTAATAAGAGCAGGTAAGGGGACTGCAGGGTTGCAGATACAGACCCAAGAAGGGTTGCCAGGAGGCAGTTTGGGTGTGTGGCTGGGTGGGCAGGGACCTGGGCCTAAAAATCAGAGGGTAACCAGGTGCCCGGTGCCGAGGCAGACAGATCAGCAGGGGAGAGGAAGAGCGAAGGCAGAAGCAAAGAGCAAGGTCTAGAGGTGCTTCTGGAACCGAAGATGGGTCTCCTCAAGATTCAGAGAGGCAGGGAGGCTGTTCCAGTTGGAGGCCCCAGCCGAGGAATGAGATCTACCCCAACTCGTTGCTTGGAGAAGCGACTGACCCTGAGGGAGGTGGAGGAGCAAAGAGCTTGAGTAGGAAGGTATTTAAGGAGGGAGAGTTGAAGGTATTGTGGACCAAGGCCCCTGAAAGCCTTGTGGACAAAACAAAGAGTCTTGAATTTAATCCTTGCAGCCACTAGGAGCCAATAATGCGATTTCAGGGCTGGAGAGATACGATCCCAGGGCTTGAGGCCAAGGACACGTCTTGCTGTCCTGTTCTGGATGAGTTGCAGAGGGCGTAGGCAGGAAGATTTAGAAAGAGGCTGTTGCAGTAATCCAGTTTATAGAGACCCAGAGCTCTAGAGACAGTGAGCTTCTGTGGGAAGGTTGCAGACCAAGGGGTCCACATCTTTAAAATGCCCATATAAACTTAGCGTGAATAAACCTCAAGCGTTGCCACATTTTTCAAAAATGTGAGCAATCCTCCACTGAGAAGGAATAATGTAAAATAACCTGTTCCATGATTGGCACCCATTTAGGGTAGTCAAGAATCATGTGTGAACTCTGGGTGCCATGCGACGGGGAAACATTCATGTGTGCAGGATATTTGGAATCTTTGTTGTTAGTTTCCGTTGATTTGGGGGTGACGGAGTATACCACTGGGAATACCAGGAAAGTATGCTATGGCACGTGACCATGCACGCCTCAGTCACAGACAGACATAAACTGCAGTGGTTTCATAAATGTATACATTTACGCCTATATGTGTCTATCTCGCTTTATGAAAAGTCTGACCTTGGTTTTGCTCCATTCATGGTCACATGTAATTGCACATTTCCTTTCTATGTCTTAGCTTTGCATGCGATGCATCACTTCATAATCCATCGCCGCCACCACCATTCAGTCATGTAGGAGTAGTGGACCCAGAATATGGTATGGATGAGCCTTGCGCATAGGATGGTCCTCCAAATAGAGATAGTCTTGAAGGCATGGGCCGGCTAGAGGTACGCGTGGGCTTGGAGAAGGAATGGGTCTAGCAGCAGAGGACATCGAGCAGGGACTGCTCTTAGAGTAGGGGTGGACAATGGGGCATTATAAGAAAGGTCTTAAGAATGTCGGCCATATTGCAACAAATACTGCACTTCTTAATTGTGATATACGGTGCTGCTTATGTATCTTACAGACAAAAATATACCACAGGACACATTGACGGTTTTGGTGCATAATCTATGCCTTTGATCCAATCAGGAGTTCACGAGGAAGAAATAGTTTGGGCTTGCTTGAGATCCATAGACATAGACAAGGAACCTCAACAGCCATATATTGCAGTCAGTGATTGTGACTCTTTAGTTTTGGTGAAGTTGATGAAGTGGACTCACATAGGAATACAACTTTTTGAGATGCTAAATACTTTTGCACCATTCAACAAAACTGCATGAAACTTTCCAAAGCAACAAATAACCAACAAACTATTTCTCATTTTTAATTTATAGCAGAGTCTAAAGGGTGTTATTTCCCCTTCAAGCCACCAGTATTATTTTTCCCTTAGCTATACCAAAGACGACTGGATGTATTTATACCAAAACTGCCCAAGAAACTGGCACCTAAGGCATTTCACATGCATTTCTTGGTTTTCTGAAAAAAAGAAAAGTTGGTGAAGACGCTGTCGAGATATTTCCATGGACCCAACTGATAAGAATGCAGAATAGTGATTGGCTGAAGCTAGGTTGAAACATGTGCCGGCCACCATCTTGGATTCAGATCCTGTATGAAAGAACTTGAAATAATCATTTATGTGCCCACAGGGTCTGATCCTGAAGCTGGATATGTCAAGAGCATGCCCAGAGTGGTGGAATAGGCCCTTTTTAAGACAAACAAATGACATGTGTTTAAAGCTGGCCATGGTACTAGAGGGACCTTGATTTCTGGGAACCCTTTTCTCCTACTAACCAACCCTCCATAGCAGTGGTGGTATGAATCCCAGTAACATAACATAGCATAGAAATGTATTTCTACATTAGGTACACAAGCCCCTTTGGAACAGGATGCCCACTCCTGGACTGTTGTGTCAGCAACCCTGTGTCTGGAATGGACCTTGGTTCATGTGTATATCATTGGGGTGGAGCCTGCTTTGCTGGGGATATGTCTGCACAAAGAACATTAAAGGGGAGTTTCATCAAGCATTGCCAGTGCAGTCTCCAAAGCTGGTGCTTGGAATAAGCATCTTGCATCTGAGAATGCTATATGGTTTGTGAAGACCCATATGGGTTATCAACCTCCAGTTCGTTTCTGAAATAGATGAAAATTCCGTTCCTAGAGGAAATTCACTTTTCCAGGTTTTGTAGCTATACCGGAGGCTGAATTGGAAGGGTTGAACTCAAGAGGCGTAATGCGATGCTGTGGCTTGCGGTTTTAATTGGAAGTAAATGTCAGGTTTCTCTGATAGTACTTAACACAGAGATTAACCTCTTTGCAAGTGCTCCCAGCTTCTAGGGTTAAGGGAACTGAGGCGAGATAACGTGATTTGCCCACGCAGTTCACCGGATCACACAGCGGTGTCAAGTGGGGAAGCTGGGATTACAACCCAGGTCTCCTGATTTCCATGTCACTGAGTTAATTGCTGGACAATACCACTACGAAAGCCGTACACTTGTTCAGCCCCAACTGGTTCAGACTGGTTACTGGCATATACCGCCTGCAAGTCTAATGTCACTTCTCTGCAACCACCATATTAAGAATATATTAGCCCCCTCGACCACACAGCCCTGCACTGCTCCATCCCAATGGCATTAAGCCAGTGTGCAAGCTACATGAAATTAAGGGACTAGGTGACCTCAGGTGAACAGGATACGATTTTTGCACTTTTAAAGTCTTTTTCGAAATTCTTTGTTATAGAGTATTTAAGTCAAATTGTTCCAATGAAGCTGACCCAAGTTCCTACAACACCCAAAATGCATCAGTTTATGAAATGAAAACCCACGTCTCCAAAAGTGGTGTCCAAGTGACATGACTTCATAAGGTCGCCCTATCATAATTCTCTCTTTACTGCCTTTTAAATTACATCTTCTGTCCCACTCTCGAAATGGAGCGTTCATGTGCACATACAGAATGGAAAATAGCTCTAAACGGTCGTCTACGTCCCACCTTGCACCCTGCAGCCCGGCCTCCAGTCTGTTTATCAATATATCCAGGCAGAAGCAGAAGACTTGGGGATAAAACCCTCGACTTTTAGCTTCACTGATCCCATGGAAAAATGCAGCATAATGGCAAATTCTGAAGCCAGCGTCCCTTTAAACGGGCCCACTGTGAAATGGTTCACTCTTCCAAGAAAGTCTCACATACGGTTGAAACCTGCTGATGCAAGCACAGCTCCCGTGAAGCACAGCTCCTGCCCCTCACAGCTCATCCAAATGGAACATCAATTCACTGATGGCGCCGAGGCGGCACGAGCTGACCTAGTTACCCATGAGCCATTGTCACGTGCCACCTGCAGGAAATGGCCGCCTCGACTGCTCAGAAATTAGATAATGTTCATATGGCGTATCCCTATAAACGCTTTTGACCAAACTGTTTACGTTTAAAATTAAGCAAGGTAATACATTTTGGTATACTGTGTATAAGAGGATATCGATTCCCAAAATATAGCACATCCACAGTTAAGTTAAAAACAGAAAGGCCGGCAAGCAATCTTAATTGGATGGGTTTGTGGGTGGGTGGCGTGCTTTTCTCTCAGGGAACACGGTATGGTTCACGAGGCTTCGTCCTACTTTTGAAGTCAGAGGTGTAAGCTCTGTGAGGTTTCAGAGAGGGGTGGAAAGGTGACCCGGCACAGAAATGTGCTCCAGCCAGCTATTAATGAAGCTGCTGACAGGCAATTTAACGGCCAGTAATTCATAACAAAGGGGACCTCAGACATTCTGCACAGCGGCGGCTCTCTCAATCTAAACTTGTAAAAGAAAGTGGCTTCGTAGGATAAGCTTGGCTGCACCAGCCAAGACTCTTCAGACAGAGCAGCAGTTCTCTGAATCCGCGCCAGTCCCTGGAGCACCGGCCTGCCACGAGAAGGAAAACAAGCATTTCCAATGCCAACAGTCTTGGCTTGTGTGTAGGCATGGAATATGCATTGTCCAGGCACTGCCATAACCTGGGCATTTGTCCAATAGTTATGCCGTTTGTTTCCAACATTACTCATTTTGTCAGCCCCTTTCGTTTTCCCTCCAGTAAGGTGCTGCATGAGACATTTCCTTTGTTTGGCATAACAAGGCCGCAGATTTATTTTTTACATATACAAAAACCACTGCAAACAGGTATTAAACTTTCGTTCCAATAGGTGTGGCGACTGCTCCTCGTCCTGCTTCCCCCTTTACCTCCATACTGATTGCAGGCATAACTCCCCCAAGGCCTTCGAGTCTGAGAAACCGCCTGCCCCTGCAGGTCTTTGCGGACTGGGAGAGCGCCGTTTGTTGGGGGGAAGTTGAGCCCCAATTGCTACCGCCAGACACCCCCGCCGTTTAGGCTCCCAGGAGGCGCTGTCTAGAATGGGCGAAGCCCCTTCCGGTTTAGCAATGGCTCATTCGGAGTCTTAGTCTTATCCTAGGTTGCCACAACCCGCCTGTCCATCCTGCGACAACGACGTCCAGGCTCTGCCATAGCTGTAGGGTGGGAGGGTGGGAAACGAAGTCCTCCTCTCTTGGCGGGCGCCCGGCTGCTGGAAGAGCTGCAAGTGCTCCCAAGCCGGGCGCCCGCTGTACTTATGCGCCAAGCCCCGCCCTCTTCCTTTGTTGCCCTTCGCGGGCTTTCCGGGGCTCTTGGCGCCCTTTCCTCTGCTCTTTCGCCCTCCTCTCTCCTCCCCTAATGGGGGGGAGGGGCAAGAGCGCGAAAAGGAGGAAGGCCCCTGCCCCGGTTATCGGGGTGCCTCCTCCACTCGCTGCGCTCCCCTTCGTCACCTTCATAACCTGGGCATTTGTCCAATAGTTATGCCGTTTGTTTCCAACATTACTCATTTTGTCAGCCCCTTTCGTTTTCCCTCCAGTAAGGTGCTGCATGAGACATTTCCTTTGTTTGGCATAACAAGGCCGCAGATTTATTTTTTACATATACAAAAACCACTGCAAACAGGTATTAAACTTTCGTTCCAATAGGTGTGGCGACTGCTCCTCGTCCTGCTTCCCCCTTTACCTCCATACTGATTGCAGGCATAACTCCCCCAAGGCCTTCGAGTCTGAGAAACCGCCTGCCCCTGCAGGTCTTTGCGGACTGGGAGAGCGCCGTTTGTTGGGGGGAAGTTGAGCCCCAATTGCTACCGCCAGACACCCCCGCCGTTTAGGCTCCCAGGAGGCGCTGTCTAGAATGGGCGAAGCCCCTTCCGGTTTAGCAATGGCTCATTCGGAGTCTTAGTCTTATCCTAGGTTGCCACAACCTGCCACGCCAAAGGTGGGTTATCGCCCACCGTGGCTCCCCCCTTTCCTAGCTTATAACTCCAGTAGTTTTGTGCAGATGTTCCAGAAAAACAGATCCATTCCCTGCTCCGACAAATGCACACCGTCCTTCAAGTAGTACTCCGTGTTTTTTAGATTGATCAGACCATGTCTGATGTGTTGGAGGCCTCTCCCTTTGCAGAATTTAGCCATGGCCCAGTTCAACTTCCTCCTTGAGTTTTCCACGGCTGCCTGACTCTCGGCGCCCCTCCATTTGCGCCTCGAGATGATTTCAGACCATACAATTTCCGTGTCCCCCAATTCAGCCGCTAGTTCCTGCAATGACGACATCATTTCCCTGAGCAAGATCCCCCTCCCCAACTCGGCCAAATCATTGCCACCGAGGTGTACCACCAATACGTCAGGCCTCCGATGGCTCCTCAGGAGACTGCGTATGTGCCCTCGCAGCTGTGCCCATTTCATGCCCGGCACTCCGTGCCACTGCACCCGGTACTCCCCGGCGGTCAACACCTCCTGTTTGGCTGACCAGCTTCCCTTGGCCCTTGACACAAACGAATGGCCCACCACCCAGGCGGACCGCCGCCTTCCCCGCCTTGGTACTACTGCGGGAAAACAGGAGGGAGGAACTGTTAGTCTTGCATTTTCTCAGGCCTGACATACCGCTTAAAACAACCTGACTTCCAGCCCCCAATCTGTTTGATTGTCTCTGCCCCCAGGCCCATCCCAGCCGCAGTTGTGGCGGCCCCAATCCTAAATGAATGTGTCCCAAAAACCCCACTTGAGAACCCCGCCTCCCCCAGTGTCCTGTCCAACACCCTTTTGAACTGAAACAGGCTTAGCGCTGTTCCGTCGTTGTGCACCAGAAAAGGGGCCTCGTCACCTGTGTGGCTCCTGTGGCTCAGATACCTGCTCACGCATCCTACTGGGCAGACCGGACTGTCTTGCACCCTCCCCAATGTGATCATTCTGCCTTTCCCCGTCTGCTCGGTCTTGGACCTCCTCAGATATATGCATAACTGCTCCCCCTGTACCCTTAAATCACAACTCCTCAAGAAACTCAAACCTTTACCCTTCTTGTTGGCAGGCACCAGCTCGCTTACCCTTAACGCCCCAAAAAATGCGAGAGAGAAGGCTGCTGCGAACAATCTTTTTTCGTACTCGTCCCTGCACACCACCCCCAGGCTCCTGATCAATTTGTGCAACTTTCCCACATCTATGGGCCGTCTCTCGTCGGGCTTCGCCAACACCTGTTTGGCCCAACCTTTCATTGCCATGACAATGTAATGCTTCCTCGTGGGATCAGGCATGCCCCTTAATTTGTAGAATTGAGCAATCGCCGCCAGGTGATACACCACCCACGCCCTGGACCATCCTTGGCTCCAGGACCATCCCACAAAGGCGCGCACAGGCCAGCCCTTTTCGCTCTCGGGCAGTATATTGCTCTGAAAGGCCCTGAATCATTCCCAGCATGCCTTGTATCTCCGCATAGTGCCTGGTGCGAGAGCCGTGTCGATCAGTGCGCTCAGATCTCCCCAACCAATCCCCACCACTGTGACTGGAAGGGTGTCATCCTTGCGCTCGCCTCTGGATGGTTTTCCCGGAACCTTCCCCACTGCAAACGAGAAAGAGAATCAGCGGCCACATTCTTAACCCCGGGTATATGACGTACCCTGACTTCTGCATTCAGTTGCATCAAGCACTTAGTCAATTCCCTGAGCAGCCCCAGTGCCCTACCATTCTTGCTCGTTCCCTGGTTGATAATCTGAACCACCGCTAGGTTGTCCGACCAAACTAGCACCTTCTTGTCTTGCATCTGCCCTGGCCAGAGCTTGAATGCCACCACTATCGGGAACAACTCCAGTACCGTGATGTCCCTGGAGATCCCCCTGGACCGCCATTCAGCCGGCCAAGCTTGCCCGCACCACCTTGAGCCCAGGATGGCCCCAAAACCTAGGGCCCCTGACGAATCGGTAATCAGGTTCGGTCCATCTCCCTTCCCCAGGGGTTCCTTCCACACCAATACCCCGTTAAAATGGTCCAGAAAGGTATTCCACATTTCTAGATCTTTCTTAACCTCTTTCCCTAGGCGCACGTGTTGGCCCGCGTGCTTCAAGCCCACTGTTTTCAACTCCATGCTTCTAGCGAATGCTTTACCTGGGGGGGATCACTTTGCCTGCAAAATTTAAGCTGCCCGCTAAGGACTGGAGTTCTTTCAAAGTGGCCTTCTCTTTGCCCAACAATCCCGTAATTACTTCCTTCAACTTCAGTACCTTGTCTCCCGGAAGCCTGCACACCCCTGCTACAGAATCAATTTCAATCCCCAAAAACACCAGTGATGTTACCGGACCCATCGTTTTTTCCCCAGCCAGAGGTACACCAAATTCTTCCATTAACCCCTGAAATACCGCCATGAGGTTCTTGCAATCGTGTGTCCCTTGGCCCCCAACAAACATGAAATCATCAAGGTAATGCACCATCCCCCCAACCTTGCTTCTTTGCCTTACTGCAAATTCGAGGAATCTGCTAAACCTTTCAAAATACGCACATGAAATTGCACACCCCATCGGTAAACATTTGTCGTAGAAGTAATCCTGTAACACCTTGAACCCCAGCAAATGATGGCTGTCCTTGTGAATCGGTAGCAACCGAAAAGCTGATTCAATGTCCGCCTTCCCCATGAGGGTCCCCACACCCGCTGCCTTTACTAAGTCCACTGCATCTTCAAATGTTGCATAGTGCACCCTGCATTCTTCCCCCGAAATGCCATCGTTCACTGACTCCCCTTCGGGGAAGGACAAGTGCTGTATCAGTCTGTACTGCCCCTTATCCTTTTTAGGTACCAAGCCCAATGGTGAAACCACCAGGTTTTCCAGTGGAGGAGTGCGGAAGGGGCCAGCCACCCTCCCCAACTGTACCTCTTTCCCCACTTTTTGCGCCAATATTTCGGGCATTGCTAGCGCCGATTTCAAATTGCATGCCTCCTTAGATCCTAACTGCCCCTGGAAGGGAATCTTAAAACCCCACCTGAAACCCTCCCATAACAGTTTTGCATCACCCTTCTCGCTGTATGCATTCAGGAAAGGCATCATGGCCTGTAAACGTATTGGCGTGGGCAGTTGTGTTTCAATCATGTTTGCTTTTCTCCTTGCCTTTTGCGCTGCCCCTTGACTTGCCCTCTCGGCTGCTGGTGCTGTGTCTCCCTGCGCTTGCTGTTTTTGTGTGTTTGAACCTGCACGCATTACCATAAGTGCACCTCCCTTCGGCGAACAACCAACATTCTGGCAACTCCCCTTGGTAACTGGGCCGGCTGGTCCAAGAGGAGTTCCCACGAAAGGACCCCCTCCCTTTTGAGTAGGACCCCCTGCCCCTGCCCTGTGTTGTTCTTTCGCTTGTCACGCTCTCATCTACCGGCCTGGCTGGGACCGCTTTCGTATCTATGCGACCCCCCACGTCTACTTCATCCCATGTCATTGCCGGCCATACCTGCATTTTGAGTCTAAAACCTTTATCGTAGTTGCTCCATGTATCCCCCCCATGCTTCAAGTATTGCTCGTGAATATACTGCTCGTACGCCATCAATGCCACGCCATCTTGTGGGAATTTTTCTAACATAATAGTGGCATAAACCCTGAACGCCCTCAACCAGGTATGTATGTTGAGCTCTAACTTTGGCCTCTCCCTCTCCTTCTTCTCCCTTTCCCTCTCAGTGGGTTCGCTGAAGCCTTGACCCGCGGGGACCATCCCCAACAATTCCATAATATCCATGAACTCCTTCCTCCATACCCGCTCTTTGTATGCCAGCGGGATATGCCATGCCAATGGATTGATCGCCACTCTGGCCGGTGCAAACCCCGGCATGGGCCTCCCGTATATTGTGTTATTACTGGCCAGCTCCTGCCCATGTACCTGTGAAGGAGCCTGTGCCCCCCACCAAGGTGTCCCCCCAATTTGTGGTGTGTAGATGGTGTTTGCCCCCTGTGTCGCCATCTGCACCGGGTTCCCTCCCATTACTGGCTGTCCTGCGCCTGCCACTGGCTGACTCGCCCCCGAGCCAAGTTGCTCCGTGATCCCACTATCCCCTTGCATTCCTTTACCCACCATGTTCAAAGCATTCTTATTAACAGACAACTGACAATTTGCACCCGTCACCCAAGCTTCCATGCATTCCCTGAACATACCTTTCACCATCTCCAAGGTGGTCGGCACCTCCGCTGCTACCGCCGGTGTGGCTACAGGTGTGCTGCGAGGACCTCCCACTGGTCTTGGAGCCTCAGCAGGGACAGGTGCCGGAATGGCCTCAACCTCCTGCGCCCTCCCCTTCCCCTTGGGGTTTGTTTTTCGTTTCTGTGCTGCCGCCGCTTGCTGCTGGCTGTCCCTCGCTTTCTTGGTCATCACTCTTTTCCTTTTGGTGACCGGCTCCTCCTCCTCCTCGAGCTCCTCGATGTCCAAATCTTTCTCTTCCTGCGAGTGCACTTCCACCCATGCCTCCTCGATGGGTGTAGGTGGGAACAAGAGTGGTGACTCCGCCCTCTGATTGCGCCCCGCAACCTCAGCTCCCACCTGTGCTGCCATTAACTGCATCCAGTTGGTGCCGTATTTGTCCCCTGCCCTTCTTGCCATCATCAAAAATGCCTCCAGGTCTTCTTTCTGCTGGTCCTCTTGGCTTTTTCCTTGCCTCTGCATCATTTTCTTTAAGCACCGTCCTTGCAAACAATGTCCGCTTTCCTTCACAGCCCTTGTAGCCCAGCGAAAATTCTGTTTAACTTGGTGTCCTTTCTCTTGCTGTTGCCTTGCAATAGCTCGTTACTCCCAAATCAAGAATGACACACCTATTGTGGGATTAGAACTCAGGTCGCCTGTCTTGCAAGGCCAAGCACTTATCACTTGTGCCACGGACTCTCAGCACGTGACTGCTTAAAATTGTTCCCCGCCGAAAGCCGTACTACCGGAATGTCTCCCTACTGTGGGATTAGAACTCCGGTCGCCTGCCTTGGAAGTGCAAGCTCCTATTACTTGCACCACGGGTTCTCCGCGCACGAAACGGGCTGCTACCCAACCTGGGTATGTCCGCTTTCCGCTTCCGCCTCCACGAGCCGCTCAGCTGCCTGGCTCCTCTTTTCCCCGCAACGTCCCTCGCCTCCTGCCGGCTGCGAGCGTGTAGCTCCCTGCTGCCTCTCCGCTCGCTGGATGGCCCCGCCTGCTTCCGGACCTTCTTTCACCGCCGACAGCGCCTCTGGATGTCGACCGCTCCCACCTTCGTCCGCGTCGCTGCTTCCTCGCCAAGAGTTGCAGTCCCGGTAGAAACCTGCCTCGGGACCTTCGCTCTCCGTCGCAGCCGCCTCCGGATGCCGTCCGCTCGATGCACACCGCTCTGCCTCAACGATGAACGCCGCACAACGAAACGCAGTCCAAACGAAGTCGATTCCACGAAATCCAACGCAGTCGAAACGAAGTCCTCCTCTCTTGGCGGGCGCCCGGCTGCTGGAAGAGCTGCAAGTGCTCCCAAGCCGGGCGCCCGCTGTACTTATGCGCCAAGCCCCGCCCTCTTCCTTTGTTGCCCTTCGCGGGCTTTCCGGGGCTCTTGGCGCCCTTTCCTCTGCTCTTTCGCCCTCCTCTCTCCTCCCCTAATGGGGGGGGAGGGGCAAGAGCACGAAAAGGAGGAAGGCCCCTGCCCCGGTTATCAGGGTGCCTCCTCCACTCGCTGCGCTCCCCTTCGTCACCTTCATACTGGTCCTAACTGGTCATTAATGGTAGCAGCTGCACAATGGTGTGTGTTTCAACCAAACTTAGGTCCCGTAGTGCAGGGAATAGGGTCATTCTTATAATGCAACAGATATGTTCCTGCTTTCAAAATAGTAATATGCTAAATCATTTTAAATCAGCATTTAAGGCAAACACATATACGGGCCACATATACAAATGAACTCATTGGGCCTCATTACGAGTTTGCAGGCAGCCATGCCCTTAATAAGGGCATGGCTACCTCCAAACCCGGGTCCGGGTCCCGCAAAAGGGGATTTACCGGGCCATTCCGACCTTGAAGGGCCCGGTAATTCCCATTCGCGGGACCCGGTACGTCCCGATTCCCATTTGAGCCCCCATAGGGCCCAATGAGAATGGGGAGGATGGTAGCAGCGGTACCGTTAATAACCAGCGGTACCTGGTCTGACCAGGCGTCCAGAGCGGCACCCGCGAGCAAACTCGGAATGTTGTGGCGAGGTAACAACGGTGCCGGTAGCACTACCTGTGCAGTTGTTGCCTTACCGCAGCCCTTCTAATGAGGCCCATTGTTCAATTTCTACAAAACCAGAGAAACAAAAGGGACATTCTCAATACAATACATTCAGGGATGTCATTTCATGAAAATGACAGGGGTAGCAGAAGTGACATCACATGACCCTAGACTTCTGATGACATCACATGAAGTGATGTCATTTGGCCCCACTCTGAAGTGACATCACAGGAAGCGATGTAACATGACCTTTCACCCCTTGACAAAACAGGAAGTGGAATCACATAGCATTGTTCCTAAGTACACTGTGAAAAATATGGTTACGATATCACTGTAATGTGATATACATTTCATACAAGAAAGGATCACCATATGTATCGTTAATATCAGTGTGTATAGGCCCATATTACCAAATCACTGTGAGTGCAAGCAGATGTCCAAGGCCAAATAATATTAATGTGTTATTATATAGCACTTACACACTTTATAAAGTACAAATATACATAAACTATCAACCAACCTGTGTTGGTACTCATTTATCAACCTCAGAAGGAAGAACAGCTGAGTTGGCCGTGCCAGGATTCGAACCTGCAACTTGCAGATCACACACGCATTGCTGCAGTGAGCGCGCAACCCACAGAGCTATTTTACCGGTTATAGCTATTTTACCAGCTATAGTAAAATGAGCAATTATATGTCTGAATGTTCTCAAAGTCCGAAAGTAAATTACACTCTGTAGTAGATACCATTAAACTGGTAACTGAGATTTAATAGCAGGCCAGTTCATCTGCAGGTCTGGTGCAAAGTTGGTCTCATGTCAAGTCTGCATGGATCTACTTTTCAGGCTTCAGAGGTTGGCCTCACACAGCATCCCGTACTCTGGGCAATCGTTACCTCATACATGCAAACAGACATCCTTAACAACATGCCATGGAGATAGGAAAGAAAGACAGATTACAACAAGGCATTCTTTGTAGGACAATGAAATCAAGAGCCACTTTATGTGATAAGGTCAAATATTTCTACACTGTACACAAGCTTTTAGGCACAAGGAATTTGTCAAGTGAACGAGGACACCGAGATGGAATGTCTTCTGATGATTGTAACAGAGACAACGGCAACAACAAAAAAACATGCTATAACTGCAACTTGCGAAAAGCAAAATACATATTCCGAAATAGATGCTTATTTTACTCAAAATGCTTTTTGGAAGTTTTTGTCTGCATTGTGAATTTGAGGTGTTTAAGAACACACTAAATCAGTGACTCGCCCCACGGCTCAAAGTGGTACAATTGTGGAACCCCCTATTTTTTTTAAGATGCCTGAGCAAGAAAGCCAGCCACTCCAGAAACAAAGAGCCACATGGAATTGGCCACAGCCCAGGAGTTCCATTTAAAAAAATATATATTTCTTTTTTAGGGGTAGCAAGGGAGACCAGAGGGGTAGCAAGGGAGACCTCAGGGGTTGCAGGTGTAACCCCTGGTGACCCCTAAATGACTTCCCTGAATACATTGAGGTTCCCCTACGCATACAAACAAAGTGCAATGAACATTCTTGAAACAACCAATGAAGCAGTGAAGTGCAAAGGGAAGGTAAACAGCAAGTTCAAAGCCTAATGTGTTTAACTGATGTCAGATAAAAAGGGGCAAGGCAATTAGTCCTTATTCCTTTGCAAGAAGCATTTGTCACCTTAGATCAAGGTTACTACATTAACTCTTTTTTAACAGGAGGGTACCCTATACTGTTAGGACTTTAGGGCAAGGCAATACTGTTGTAACAAGGGGGTGGGAGGCGTCCTAATAGATCATTTCTGGAATCATGGAATCACCAGGCCACTCCCAAGAGTATAGCCCCTCCCCACTCGGTCAACCCACCAAAGTAGAACTGCCCTGAAGGGTTAATGCCTACTCAAGACACTTGGGCTACACTTAATATTTTCTTGCAGGTTATTCCATCTCCAATTGAGACAGCCCACACTTCTCTTTAAACAAACAAATAGCTATTGAGTCGAAAATGTTGCCTTTCCTTTAAGGGAACTAATATCCATTCACAGACACTAGTAACGTGTGTTTTAACATTATCAAAACTTCATCCAGAACATCAGGAAAGTCATGTCACAACTTAAAAGGGACTCCAAATGGGTCACATAATTCTTATACAATGTTACAAACCCACATATTCCTGACTGGGGAGTGTGCCAAAAGACAAACAAAGCATTGCCTTTAGGCAGAAGGTTTCCCTGCAGAGAATACAATGTTATGGTTTCCCCCAAGAACACGGAGCTTTCACAACACAGCAGTGTGTAAAACGCCTAGCCAGTGTTTGTCAAGGGGGAGATCACAGAAGGGTTTTTGGCCTCCAGGATGATGGGCAGGCCATTTATAGACTAGGCCCCAATCCCTAATTCCAAAGCAGACCCAATTGCATTTAGGGCACATAACCAGTCATAAGCATATGCCTATCAGAGAACACAGTTATGGACCATTACCAACTGTGCTATCCTGGCAGAAGAAGGAGTGCCCTATGAAACCCAGGCAGCCCATGGCAGGCTTGAATGCAATAGCAAGTGTTGCAGACTGGAGGGTGCCAGAGTTAGCTGGAGGGACTTTGGTGAAGGTTGGAGAGTAGCCTGGAAGAAGGTGGCTGGAGAGACAGAGAGAGCTGGAGACAGGAGGAGGTGACATCTATATAGCAGAAGATGAATGTGAGATCATAAGGGAAGAAGGTGGTGATAGTGATAGATGTGTCAGAAGTGGTAACAGCTGCAGAGGAAGTGGTTATGAAGGGGGTAGTGGTAAAGATGGATGAGGGGGTATGTGGTGGTGATAGAGTGAACAGTTCAAGTTGGTAGAGACGAGGTAGTGGCAAGGAGAAAATACCAATATGGTAGGGAGAAGGTGGTGATGAAGATGATGACATTACAAGGTGGTAAGGAGGAGGTGGTGACAATAGGAAGAGTTCAATCTAGTAGATATGGGCTGGTAGCATATAGAAGAGTTCAAAGTGGTAGAAGTGAAGTGGTACTAAGAAGAATGGCTTGTGGTGGTAGTGAATACGAGGAGGTGGAAGTGGCCGTAAGGACGTGCCAAAGTGATAGTGAGGAGACAGTGATGGATAAACAGTAGGGGGTAGCTGTAGAAGTAAAGGAGGAGGTGATCATGACGATAAAAAGGGTAGATGTAGAGCTGTGGGTTTTTTAGAGATGGCTCCAGGATAGGAGAAGGAGAGTGAGCGAGAAGAAGTGATTTGTATTGATGGGAGGCGGAAGAGCAAAGAGAAGACAATAGAGAAAAGAGACAGAGATTTTATTAAGGGACTGATCTGTGAGGGTGAAGGCTGGGGCGGGATAAGTCAATTAAAGGAGGACAGGTAAGACCCCTGGTAGCTCATTGAGGTGGGAGGAGGTTCTGATGGGAGTCAATGAGCCTAGTAATAGCTTAGAGAGCTGGTATGATATGATGGGTAATTTATAACACGCTTAATACCCAGAGGTTTCTAAGCACGGACCCGTGGATTGAACCTGTGGTGCTCCATGTCATCTTGCTTCCAAGGCAAGCACGTTGCCCCTGAGCTATCCTCCAGAGACAAAAACCAGTGGGAAAATCAGTGGAAGAAAGAAGGCTGATGGGGTCAGATCCTGCAGCCTCTTTCCTAGATGACCCCTACTTCCTCTGTGAAATAACCTGGGGAGTGTTATAGGTCCTAAGAGAGTGGGTTAGTTATTGGATACAGGGCCTCCTGAAACCTTACACTTTGTTCAATCGAGCAGCAGGTTCTGGTCACCCTTGAGCTGCAACACCAAAGAGGGGTGAGGCAACTCCTCTGGAACCTTTGAGCTAAACTCTTTTCAGACATTTGGAGAAGGTCACCCTGTGTTGTTATTTCTTTTAGGGAAAATCGCTGGGCTTTTGCATTTGGGTTGGCTCCTACTTGTATAAAGATCCTAAATAAATTATTACAACTAGACTGCTGGTTTTAACATCCTTCTTGATCCCAGGAGTTGCCTAAATGTCAGTCTTTTACATAGAAACACTATATAAGATAATCGTTGGGAGATAGGTGGAAACATCTCTCCAAGTGCTCAACTGATGTTTCTTCTTCATGAGGAGGGGCTCTATGGGGTGCGTGATCACTTGATATCATGTGTTTTCTAAGGGGCAGTGTACTCATGCAGGTAGGCAACCAATCACGCTCAAAAGCATTCAGGCCATTCACCCAAAACAGACACCCATAACACAGAATGTGGATTGGAGTAAGCACCCGGCCTTTCAGAGCACTACTCTGCATTCACTCCAGTTTCAGTCAGGGCTTGTCCAAGCATTGTGTCACACAACCAAAACCAGACGCCTACAATACAGAATATGTGTTGACTTCATACTCCATTCATACAGGTACCACCCCAAGGGTGTACCCACCATACATAGTCCCTGGGAAGGCTCCAGTCCATCTGGCAGGAGGCAGCCAAAGAGCCATATATGGTCCTTCCACCCAGCAGTCATTCAGGGGGAAGAGGACAGAGTCAGGGCTTACGAGGAATTTGAGAAACAAGGGGTAAAGGCAATATAAGCCAAGAGGCTATAGTGGCCATCTTGTCTTTGTTCAGGAATCCATTGATTCCCCCGGCAGGGCCTGGGTATCCGAGAAATGGAGGACACTCGGCGCCACTGTCAATACCCTGCTCTGTGGGCAACACACATGTGCCCAAAAGCATACACAAAAGGTACAAGGGTGTATTCCCACCAATGGGTGCCATAAGGGTATCCCATGGTTGCTGTTCACCAAAAGGACAAATGAAGAGCAGCATTGCCAGAGGTCCAGGACAATGACTAGGAGGCCCTGTCCCCCCAAAAGGCATTTCCAGCATCACAAGCAGGTAGTCTTGTCATCATCACTTTTTATATGCTTGTAAAACTGATGGGGCTGCGTTCCTGATATGGAATCATGTGCTCCCATTTTCAAAAAAGCATAGTACTGGATTGAATTTTTGTGGTCTCTGGACTCTTGTAAGTTGTAAACCCTCATCTTTCAGGTGGGTGATTTCTTTCTTCTCAGGATAGAAAGGCCTTGTAGCTATGATTATTGCAACATTGAGCAGTCATCACTGTTCTCAACCTTGTGCTCAATGAAAGAATTATACTCCTGACTTTAGGGCGCCTTGTGACTCACTCCTCCCACCGCACTACACCTTTAAATGACCTTTACTAGGGCAACCATGACCTACTATATTTAACATTGATCTATCTTCCAGTTTTCTGGTACTGCACAGAGACTGAAATGATTGCTTCAGAGGTGGGGGTCAAGATGAGCAAGCTTTTTGCTGCTGGATAGTCTATTAGAGATGTCCATACATGGCTCTTAACTCTTAGAATTCCCTTTGCACTGTCAGTTATATACTACCATGCCCTTGGGAAGCATACACACAGTAAGCACCAATGTGAGTAAGTGGTGTTGGGTGTCCTATGAGTGGCGGGAGGGCAACTTGAGTGGTTCCACGGTACATCAGAAAAGACATTTCTTCTATGTTTCTGAACAATAACATTCCCATTCCTTTTGCTTTAATGTACATTTAGATTTTTCTGAATGATAGTGCAAGACGTATATCGGCTCTTTTAGATGCTGCATGAGGGATCTATCCCTTATACTGTACTCAAGGGTATTGTAACCCCTTTTTGGATCATAATATACTGCCTGACTACATAGTCAAGACACCCTGCTTCCACAATTTTGCGGTGCATTCACTGACCATCCTGTAAGGATTATTCTGAGTAACTCAGCGTTAGGTATTACGCCATTATCAGAAAGGATATTACCAGGGATCGATCCCGTTAAGTTATCGCGTTGAGGACGACCTAATGGTCGAAACGCGTGTCGGCTGTGACCACAATAAATCACCATTCACACCACTGGATGGCTGCTCTTTGCTTATTCAAAAATATTTGAGCGTATATACTAATACTAAAGACTTGAATATTTGAATACTGAGTCTTCTTCTCAGTATAACTACACAAACAATACTCTCATGCTAATAACTGTGGGAGGAACCCAGGGGAACCTCCTGTGTAGTTCCTGCTGCATTGGACTACCTATATTTTGCGAAAGTTGAGCGCACCCGAACCTGTCACTCCCCTTTTCATGCTTACTACTCGTATATCAAACCTGCTAACGCCAGGTTTAAAGTTTTTCTTTTACACTAATATTCAAGAATGATGCAAAGTGCACACAGGTGGTCCATTTAGTATTGAAATGAAAATGGAACCATTCCATCCCTGTAATGCAGCCTTTCATAGAAAATGACCCTACATGTTTTAGGAGGCATTCCCAAGCATTTGCCGGCACCCATAGTCATCTTTTAACAGATAATAGACTCCACCTTCTTCAAGGCGAAAATTATCTGTAGGGCACTGCATGTGAGAATTGTTAAAGCCTATAAATCCTGAGGACTCTGGTTAATAATGGACAATGGCCCAATATGTTTCTCAGCTGAGGTATTCATGTAGAGCCAGGGCTTTGATGGGTGAGGAGGATGGGGCTCATTTCAACTTTGCCAGTGCAGATTTAACGTGCCGGTATCACCATATAACGGCACATTTCCACACTGCCAAAGTACAAGTTTGTCGGTAAGGTGACGGAATGACCTCCAGCTAAAAGTTGGCAGTCATTCCACCACCGTACCGGCCCAAAATAGCTGGTGTTACCAGCACTGGTATTACCGTTGTCGGTAATACCAGCGATCCCCTCCCATTGAGTCCCATGGGACTCCATGGAATGGGGCTTTACCACCGTTACCAGCACTTGGAATACAGTGGACATTCCACCGGACTGGGTGCTGGTAATGGTATTACCGACAAACTCATAATGAGGGCCCTAGTCTAATGATTATTTGTCTAATAATTATTTGGAGTGTGTTCACAAAGTCAAAAGCCAGGATGGCAGCAACATGTTTTGTTTAAAGGTATTTTCCAAGACATTTTCAACAGGACAATTGGTTATGTGACACCCATGAAAATAAGTGTTGTTTGCGAAGTATGTTTCTAGGTGGATAGCCAAAAAAAGATTGGGCTAATGGAAATCTAAATATACATGTGTAAATGGCTCCGTTCTGTTCCTTCGTTCAACAGTGTCCCTCATTGAGGGATATAAACACACGGTACTAAATCCCCATATCAGACTCCTCCAATGCCATTAGAATATGTGTTGGTTTTAATAAAGGTAAAGACAGGAAAGAAACACAGTGCACAGTAATATACCCTTAGCACGGAAGAGAACCCTGTTCTTCCTCTGAAAAAGGAATCTGTCTTAGTGGGGGGGGGTATGCACCTTCTCCTTCTCAGGTGCTTTTCTTTTCATGGTAGTCCTCTCATTTCCTAACTGCTGTCTGTGGCCCGGGTCCTCCTACTGAAGAATCTATTGGCCTCCATTTAGAGCTTTGTGCCTCAACAGATTGTGCCTTGGGAAATATTGTGTTCAGACTTGAACCTGCAGTAATGGTGGCGCTAGGAATATCGCTCATTTTTAAATGCCACAAGGATCATTGAAATGTCAGCAAATGTTCCAATATGCAAATTTATTTTGTATGCACCTTTGAGAATGTAGATGATTAAAGACCTCCAGGGAGGCTGTTCCTGTCCACATGGGTCGCAGTACATGCACATAGTACCTTGCTCAGCCATAATACATGTGTGCAGCTGTGCTCAAGGGTTGGCAGTGTTTCTGGTGTGGAAGCGTGGGGGAGAGGGGTCATGATTTTGCTGAAGGTGCTGTTAAGCATTGATTTTGCAAGATTACCATCGCCTTGGCTGAGACGGGAATCGGCACATCGGCATATATTTTTTAATGGCTTTTGCCAGCTGGCTCTCAAAAGTAACAATAACATAATTAAACATCATGTAGTCATACGAAGAAAAATATTTATATTGATGGTCAATGTGGCTTTAAATACAAGGTAATGATCCCTTGTTGTCTGGGGCTGGGACTGTAAGGGGAGGGGGTGTAAGACTTGGCCATTACAGTTGGCATTTGAAAGCCAAACAGGCAGTTTCATGACAAGTAACCACTGCAGGACATGCCTGGCCTTCATCATATGCTCATGTTTTTCAGTACGCAAGAGTAACCCACTTAACGGGCAGGGCTATGGGATTTCAAAGAGGCCTTGGAAATCATTTTCAAAGTGGCCCCAGGTTACACATTTTCAGCAAGCCCAACCCTTTTCCTAAATTTGAAAATAAAGTAGGCTACCACACAAAAGAGGTCCAGGGTGCAGAAGTCTACCAGGAAATCTCCAGAGTTCCCCATGGGCCAGTCAACCCCTGCTTACCCCACTACCTAACCAAGCATCTCGAGATATCCTTCGGTGGCATAGATTTAGACCCTCAGTTATCAAACTTCTCATTAAATAAGCACCTGGGGATAGCAGTGTCTAAAAATGCAAAGACACTCTGACGATATACTGACCACCATGAACTACAGACATAGTCGGACCCTGTGCAACTTCTCTACAGCGGAAAAGTTATAGTTCGGATCAAAGTCTTATCTACCATGTCCACCGTACCTCTAGTACAAGATCTTTTAACCATTCCTTAACAGTTTGCCATAATCACTGTGGGTTTTCTTCTTGAAGCAAATAGGGCAATACACCCAATGACCTTTAAACATGTTTAGGTTTTCATGCAGATGTAATCTAGTTATACCTGTTACAGACAAACAGAAAAGTTCCACCCGAACCTTGTCATGAATTAGTCAATTGAAGTACTTAGAATAAGACATCACGTTGACAGCAGCTGTAGAACCCTTATTCTAAGGTGGCCGCCTTCATACTGCTGAGGATGTGCCCTGCCTTTGGGAAATTGCGTAGATGGGTATAGCTCAGCTCGACCCAATACGCCAAACCTTGGACATAATAACATAGTGGAGGACACTAAGTGTTAATGAAGCATATAGACAATATATAGTTAATTTAGTGCCTCTTGTAAGCGATTCTGTTGGTGGTTACCACTAAGTTCATTGGTAGACGTGATAATGGACAAAGAAGTTAAAGATCACCCTGGTCTCTGATAAAATAAAAAATGACCTAAGGCACAGGGGGGTGACGCCCCCAATGTTGATAGATAATAAAAGAGTGTGGATGGAAACATGCTTTAATAATCAATGTGTTGTCTAGTATGATAAATATAAGAACTGGTTGGGATCTATGCACTTTAAACAGTCTGTGCTTTAAGTGGAAAAAATAAGTGTGTTCTCAATGTTGAGGCATGAATGGTAATGGCTAAATAGTTCTTTCTTTTGCCAGTCCTACCTTAACCTATATTTTATGGGTATGTAGTTTGCCAGCTGGCTTGCATCATCATGAATGGATACACCTCTCAGACACTGTTGAACACTGTTTTACCTCATTTTTCAATGAAAGAACACACTTTGCCACCCATTGTTCAGATACGACCACCGTGAAGTAGTAAAATCTTCCATATTGCCCCTCCTGTTCAATCAATAAGTTGAATACCCCAAACAAACTCTTAGCTTTTGCAACATCCACTTTCATCAATACGGAGATTTAACAAAAATATACTTTAAAATCTGCTCCCCCTTGGAACTCCACACCCCGAGGAACTGTCTCTTCAACATCAACACCTTTATGGCCACCCACTTCCTTAAACTCAACCCATCCAAAACAGATACCTCTCCATCTGCCCCCAGGCACAAACCTGACTTCACCTTAGATCAAAGAACTCCCCACAGATAATGGACACATCTCCCGATCCTTACCTGGCAAGTCCATTGGCTTCACCATCGACTCCCCCTGACTTGCCTTCATAGACCATAGTTCATGCCAACATAGCATGTAACCTACACTTATACCTCCTACAAAAGACGAGGCACATCCTTCCCCCTTGATGACTTTCCTACCACAGACCAGGCCCCAGTTCTATCAAGTCTATACTACTGAAACAAAGTCCTCCCTGGAGGACCCAACAACACCACGGCCCTCCTGAAATCCACACAGAACACAGTGGCAAAGCTAATTCTAGACCATCGGTATTCAAACTGTGGGTCACGACCCCCTGGGGGTCCGCGGGTGCATCCCTGGGGGGCCCTGAGAGAGCTCAGCATGGGAATTGGGATCTACTGGTACCGGCACCCGCAAAAGGGCAATTATCATGTCCGCCTAACTCGGCATGACCTGGTAATTGCCATTCGCGGGTGCCAGACCCGAATGCAACTCCAGCAGCAGCCGTGCCAGTTTTATAATGAAGCCCACTGTTTCAATAGTACCCAATAGGGTGCTTTGTGTTAAAATGTAAGTAAATTGTGATATATTCAGCAACAATGGTCAACATTACTAACTGCATAGTTAAGTAACTCATCAAAATGGTCCACATTGGCCAAAATGGTGGCCCATTCTGACTGGCCCACACTAGCATTTTACATTTTTGGTACAGGTATTGCCCTATAGGCCTGTCCGAGCCTGGCGGCTCATCCATAATGGCAAGGGGCGCCCACCCAGTGGCCCCTCACCCATTATGGAGGAGCTAAGGAGCCAGCCCAGTGAAACAGTGAGCACTCCCTCAGCTGCTTTATCCAGCTAATGGAGTGCTCCTGGGCTGGCTGAACTGTCAAAGGGAAACGCTGTTTCCCCAGCCGCACATGCTCACTGAGCCATGCAAGTGCTGGGGCGTTTTGCTTCGCCAGCATTGCATAGCTCATTGGAAATGCTGGCTGGGGCACTGCATGTCTGTATGTCCAAGGGGGAGCTCCTGCGCCTCCTCGCACATACGGACAGAGCAGCTGGAGCAGGCCGTTTTTTTTGCACCCACACGCGGGCCAATGCAGAAGGTAAGTTTATGTTCATTGTTTTTATTTAAACATGTGTATGGATGCGTGTATGCTCATGTGAATGATTGCTGTATGAATGTGCAGCGCCTTGCATACACACATAATCATGTTGATTGTGTTAGGACCAGTGGGGCACAGGGATGGTATCTTTTTACTGGACATCTATCATTCAAAACCCTCTGCATTGTCCACAAGGCTTTCTGGTGCCTGGGTCCAAAATACCTTCAGCTATTCCTCCGCAAATACCTCCCCTCTCGAGCTCTTCACTCCTCTACCTCCAACTCCCTCAGGGTCAGTTGTTTATCAAAGAAACAAGCTGGGGGTAGATCTCTGTCTTCGGCTGGGGCCTCCCTCTGGAACAGCGCCATGCCACTCTAAAACTTGAGGAGAACCATCTTTCTTCCTGCACTTATCAGACCTACCCTGTCTGCTGCCTTAAACATAGCACTTGCAAATTGCTGGCTGCACTACCACTGTTTGTTGCCTTTATTATTTATTTATTGTTATTTATCTGTTTCTCCTCTGCTTCGCACTTTCCACTTCTCCCCCCTTCCATGCACTTTTCCCCTCCCCCTCACACTTGCGCGTTCTCAATGTCACTGGGCCTAGTAAGATCGCTGTTTTATTCTCCTCTGTTCCCCTTCCTTGCCTTGTCGCGCTCTGAAACACTTGTGTACGAGCGCGATAGAAATAAAATATCAATACAAATATCAATGCCTGCCCTCTGGACTCCCAGCACCAATTGCAAACTGTTTGGCTATTTAATCATTTTTTGTTAAAAGTATGCTCTACAATGCAACATTTTAACCTATTATTTAAAAAAAATTCACAGGAGGTAAACCCCCCCGAACCTCCCCTTATTGGTTCGAGCTCCCTCACTATGCTCAGTCGCTATTGCATTTTTGGCGGAAATAGTTATGCCCCTCCACTTAAAAAAGAATCACCAGCCGCCACTGGCCCTCAGACTGTGTCGGGAACGGGATGGGGGAACCCAGGGACTATGGTGGGAGCACAATGGGTGGGAAACATGGGATAGTGGTGGGAGCAGAGTGGGGAGAGCCCGGGGTGTGTGATGGGGTGGGGAGAGACTAGCGACTGGGTAGGAGTGGGATGAGGGAGCCCAGCGATTGTGATGGGAGCAGGTGACGCGCGCAATATATACTGTCCATTTGGCATTGTTGGGGGGGTCCCGACCTGCCCACATTTTGCTCAGGGGGGCCCCGGCCAAAAAAGTTTGAAGACCACTGTTCTAGACACACCCAAACACTCACACATCGCCCCAGCTATGTCCCAGCTCCACCAGATCCACATACCCCAGAGAATTGCTTCCAAAGCACGCTGCATCATATGCAAAGCCATCCACCTCCTTATCAAACGCGTATCCTTCCTTCACAACAAATTGAAACCAAACACCCACACAAACGCTAGACAAGCCAGACAAATGCAATTACACATCCCACTCTGCAAGGTAACCTGCGCTCAAAAACAGGCTTCCCTTAATGGGCACCCAGAACCTGGAACAGCTTCCCACCCCACATCTGCACCACTCTTTCTGTCATCACCTTCTGTACAATCCATAAAGCTCGTCTCTTTTGCAACCTAATTCAGACAGACCTCTTTTCCCGCTATCCTTTATCTCTTCTGATCTTTCTATCCTGTTCTGAAAAGCAATGTAACTTCTTTCTACCTCCTTCCTTTCACACTTTGGAAGGCCCTCAAAAGCCCTCTGGGTAGGCCCGGAGCTGTATGAAAGTTTAAATAAATAAATTGTGATACAGAGAAGAAAAGGACCTCTCTGTCAGAGCAAAATCTCTCATAGGAAAACTAACGAAGACATGTTCAAAATAATTGTTCCAAGAATAAATCTGGATGACTACTAGACATATGCTGTGAAATTGTAATAATTCTCCATAATAGCTTGTGTGTTAATATGAAGCTTGGCTGGGCTACAAATCAGATGTTCAGTTGGAAAAAAACAAAGGTTTGGCGTTATGTTTGAATGAGAAATTGAGTGTATTGTGTAATGGTTCAAATGAGCGTCGTTTAATAAAAATATGCACTTTTTTAGCTCTGCTTAATTTGAAAAAGATTAGTGGAAGAAAATAAATCTTGAATCTCTTATTTTGGCAGAGGATAGAGTGTCATTGACAGAAGACTACTGTTTTGTCTTGATTGGTGGTTTTTATGAAAAAATGAAAACATACATTTGCACTTAATGATCTATGTTATGATTGAGAAAATTCTCGGGGACAATTAAAAACAACCAATTGCAATGCCAACAGTTTTGGCTTTTATGTAGGCGTGGGAAAGGCATTTGGTAGGCACTGCCGTATAGATACAAACTGCCCATTAATAGTAGCGGCTGTAAAATGGATCAAGTAGTTGGGCATATAACAATAGTGCCTGAAAAATGCCTACCTAGTACATGTACATAAGCCAAAACACGTGGCTTTATTTATTTAATTTATTTAATTTATAAAGCGCACTAGCAGCCCGGAGGCATCGAGGTGCTGGTCCAAGGAAATGCTTTAGTAACATGGTAGTTATAAAAAGCATAGCAGTTGATAGCAAACAGTGAATAATTTGTTTAGTGACATGGTTGTTTATGGAGAATCTAAGTGATTTGCCCACGGTTGAAACTACATCGGGCAAAACGTTTGCATGAGAAAGGTGTGAACTACCAAAGGTTCGCACCTTTCTAATGCAAACACACATACATTCTCACACCCACACAAACAACACACTTATAACACCCCCCCACCCACACCCTCACCCTCAGCACACCCCCATCCACACCCCCAACATAAACAAACCCCACACACCTTAATCTTCACCCTGGGTTCCTGTAGCGCCAGTTCCCTTTAACTTCCGTGATTGGGAACCGACGCTGCAGGGTCCTTTTCTTTTCTTTTTTTTTTTAACGGAAGGCTGCGGGGTGTCCCCCGCATCCCCCGCTCACTATATCATGAAGTGTAGTGAGCGGGGCGATGCGGAGGACACCCAGAAAGCTACAATGCTACCACCAAAGGTTCAAACTTTTGGTGTTCAAACCTTTGGTGGTAGCATTTTTAGAACTTTTAGTCGTTACAACCATTTTTTTTCGGTACAATCGTCCTAAACTGTTTATGGATACAGTGAGCAGACAATGAACATCCGGTCATAGAAACTGGTGGCAAGTTCATACGAAAAGCATGGTCTTGATCGCTTTGCGAAGGCTAGGTGGGTTGTTATTCCGCTGAGGTCAGGTGATAGCGAGTTCCAGAGGGAGGCAGCAATGAAGGGGAAGCTGGAACATCTGGCGCGTGTTCTCAGGACCTTGGGTACTGTGATTCATTTGTAGGGAGTTCTGGTGGATTTGGCAGTGTGTGGTTTTGAGATTCTTTGTGAGAGATACAGGGGGGCTGTGTTGTGTAGGCATTTCTGTGTGAGAGCCAGGGTTTTGAAGATCACCCTTTCTTTGATAGTGAGCCAGTGGGCTTGTTTCCTAGCGGCTGATATGTGGTCTCTTCAGGGGATGCCAATGGCTGCCCTGAGCACGTTGTTTTGGACAACTTGGAGTTTTTCAATGTTTGTAGCGGAAGTGCTGGCAAGGAGGGCATTACAATAATCAAGGCGGGATCCAATTATGGCTCTGGATATGGTTCGGCAGTTTTGCACTGAAAGGAAGGGTTTGGCTGTGCTAAGTAGTTTGGAGTGGTAGGCAGCTGCAGATGCTATGGCGTTGGCTTGTCTTGGCATATGTTGTAGTCCAGGTAGACTCCAAGTTTTTTGACGGTTTGGGAGACAGAGATTTGAATATTGTCGATTGTGAAGCTGTTGCATTGGTCATTGAGTTTCCTTAGAGTTTCAAGGGAGCCAATTGGAAGAAGCTCAGTTTTGTTCCCATTTAGACACAGACAGTTTTCTGCAATCCATATTTGAATGGTGGCATAGTTTGAGTTGAGGTGTCAGATTCATAGTCTCCTGAGAGTAGGATGAGGACCTGCGTGTCGTCAGCGTAGTTTGTGCATGTGATGCCTAGGGCGTCCAGGATGAGGAATAATTGCCTGGTGAATATGTTGTAGAGGGTGAGGGAAATGCAGGAGCCCTGTGGCACACCACACTTGATGATGTTGAGATGGGCACAGGCTTGGTTTGAGAAGACCTTCATGGCTCTAGCTTAGAGGAATGAGGTTATCCACGCTGTTGCAT
This sequence comes from Ambystoma mexicanum, assembly GCF_040938575.1. NCBI lineage: Eukaryota > Metazoa > Chordata > Amphibia > Caudata > Ambystomatidae > Ambystoma > Ambystoma mexicanum. The sequence goes on along the minus strand of NC_090929.1, from coordinate 1,437,509,066 downwards.
TAGGGGAGAAGTTGGCAGCAGACAATAAATGATGGCAAAGGGGGTTGTGGTTAATGAGATCAAACGCTGCCAACAAATCTAGGAGGAGGGCTGGTTTGCCCGTGTCTCTCATGTCATCCATTTGACTCTTGAGGTCTAACAAGGCTGTTTCGGTCCCATGGCCTGGGCGGATTCCAGATTAACAGAGACTGAGAAGGTTATTAGCTTCTAAGAACTTTTGTACTTGGAGATGTGCGGCTATGTCCAACATCTTTAGTAGAAATGGCACTGTGGTGATGGGTCTATAATTCCCTGGGTTAGTTGGGTCAAGCAAGGGTTTCTTTAGGAGTGGGCATACCCAAGCTTCCTTAAGACTGGTTGGAACATGACCAATGGTGAAAGAAGCGTTGATGAATTTGGTGAAAAAGGGGGCAAGAGTTGGTGTGCATTCTTTGATGAGATGGGAGGGGCAGATGTCTCCTTTGCAGTTTGATGGTTTAATGGAATTAAGGAGATCAATGACTGCCTTTTCAGTGATGTCCTGAAAGGATAAAAAGGGAGATTCATTCCCATTGAGGTTTGAGTGGGTTTGTGGTTCAGAGGTTTGGTGGTTCAGAGATTGTAGGTGAGCTTGGATTTTATACTGAAGGGTGTCGGGTTTGCCCAGCATAGCCGATTTGATGCTGTTGCACCAGGCTTCATCTTTGGTGAAGGAATGTGGGGGTTAGTGGGGGATTCACACTCTCTGAATATAGAGAAGACATCCATGGTGTCCGACTTGGCATTTGCTATTCTAGTGTTGAACGAGGTGGCTTTGGCTTTAATGATGGCCATTTTGTATTCTTTGGCTATTTTATTGAGTTCTAGGTTCATCGCATCGCTAGGTTTGACTTTCCAAGTGGTGAGAGCTTCCCTTTTCCTGGTGCGAAGAGCCAGGAGTTCGGAGGTGTACCAGGCATTGGTGTGCTTAGTACGTTTGGCTTTCCTTGAAGTGAGAGGGGTGAAGGAGTCTACTGCTTGGGTAATGATGACATTGAATGTGTGTGCTAGTGATTTGGGGTCCTTGGAGAATGGGGGCTTGAGGGCAGGCACTGATAGGTGGGGAAGGAGCCTTTCATTGGTAAGCAGGTGAGAGTCTCCCCTTCCGCCCTTTGCCGGGCGAAGGGTAGACTCTGGCTGGGGAGTAGCCTTGGTGGTTAACAGATTGAAGAGAATAATGTGGTGGTCTGTCCATGGAAGGGGGGAGTTTGAGTTGATGGTGAGTTGGCAGTTGTGGTGTGCTCCAGTCGAGGGTGCGACCTTTAGTGTGGGTGGGATTCGTAATGGCTTGTTTGAACTGAAGAGTTGGCAACACCTTATCTAGGGATTTGGCAGAGGAGTCATTAGGGTCTTTTAGGCCACGATTGAGGTCCCCTATGAGAATGGCTTTGGTGGTTCTTTTTAAATTGTCAGATAGGAGGTATACTAAGGAGGCCTGGAAGTTGGGTGTGGGTCCTGGGGGGCGGTAGACAATGTGGAAGGAAATGGTACAACACAGGGATGGGCTGAGCTTGAGGGGCAAGTGGTCACTGTGGTTGCCTATCTCACCATCCACCTTTCTGATTGGGATGGATTCTCTAGCTATGAGTTCCACCCAACCTCCTTTGAGGTGTGGGCGGTCCTGCCTGAGGATTCTGTAGCCAGAAGGTATCGCGAGGGCTAGAGCTGGTCCAGAGACTTCTTTGAGCCCGGTTTCATTGATTATAAGGAGCTCTAGATTATGGCTGGTGATGAGATCATGTATGTCCAATGCGTGGGCTGGGAGAGATTGGGCATTAATGAGAGCGCAGCTGAGTGGAGGGGTATGTGCTGTGCAAGGTTTGGTGGAATGCGTCATGGTGGAGGTGGATGCATTAGAAGAGTTGTTTCTGGTGGTCTTGTGTTTAGTGGGTAGCTTGTTGGATTGCCCCCTGAGTTTAGCATTAGTGATTGGGGGCTTTATGGTGTCAAGGGTAATTCCATTTTGTATGGGTGAGGCATCACAGTGTTTTATGTCAAGAGGAAGGGGAGCTGGGGTAGTCTTGTCACTGGCAAACACTGAGGGTGTGGCAGATGAGACGGCATGAGTAGGAGTGAGGGGGTTGGCATGATTAGCAGTTTGTCTCATGGGAAGTGATGTGAGTTCCTCGGAGGGGTTCTGAGACTGGCTGGAGACTGCATGAAGATGAGAGTACAAAGCAGTGTCATGGGGTGCATGAAGTTCGGAGGTGGGCCTTTTAACAGAGTGCAGAGGCAAAAAGGGAGGTGACTTGGGTAGGAAGTGGGTTGGAGGAATATTGAGTGGGCTGGGAGTATAGTAGCCATTTGTAGTTTTTGATGATCGTGGTAAGCATGGCTCTCTAATTGTGTTATGGTCATCTTCTGCAGATGTGCTATGTATAGTGTCAAGGGGGGCACAAGATCTAACCTGCATGAATCAGTGGGGCAGTTTTGTGTCGGTCGAGCTGGCAAGGGCACAGTATTTGGTGCAAAAAACGGCAAAGGTGCAGCAGGCGGGCAGATGCAACATTCAATATTTTGTGCAAATAGGCAGGAAGGTGCAACAGTCAGGCAAGGTGCAACAATCAATATTTGGTGCAAATAATCAGCAAAGGTGCAACAATCAATATTTGGTGCAAGTAGGCAGCAAGGTGCAACAATCAATATTTGGTGCAAATAGTTAGCAAGGTGCAACAATCAATATTAGGTGCAAATAGGCAGCAGGGTGCAACAATCAATATTTGGTGCAAATAAGCAGCAGGGTGCAACAATTCGGCAAGGTGCGGCAATCAATATTTGGTGCAAATAGGCAGCACGGTACAACAATCAGGCAGGGTGCAACAATCAATATTTGGTGCAAGTAGGCATCAAGGTGCAACAATCAGGCAAGGTGCAACAATCAATATTTGGTGCAAGTAGGCAGTAAGGTGCAACAATCAATATTTAGTGCAGATAAGCATTAAAGTGCAACAAACAGACATAGGCCCAAGATGATGGTGCAGGAGATCTAGGAGGGCAGTGTATTGTCACATGAGAGCGCTATGTAGAGGTGAATACATTGAATGTATACAGTGGTTGGTCTATAGGTGGGGAATGCATGAGTAGGGCATGTTCAGAGGACATGGTAGCCTGGTGCGGTCCCAGTACATTCAGAAAGTGCATTGCACCCTGGGGAATCCGTGCGGGTGTTGGGCAGCGAGCGTGCAGTGATGAGGTACTGTGTAACTGAGGTAGATTAGTCTTAAAACTAATAGCAGATAACTGATGGCTTGTATGTGGTGGTAGGAGATGTGTTGCAGCAGCATTCTGCTTCGGTGCGCAAGGAACCAGATGCAGGATGCATGCCTTACGTTGCAGGCCGGGTTGGCGGGTGGTAGCGAATGGTAAGCAAGTATCTGGGCTCTAAGAAGGGGTGCTCAGTGGGAGCAGAGCAGCGGTGCGTGAGCTCTGATCTGGAGTACTGTATTAACAGGGGATAGATAGCGGAGCAAAATAGGGCTCGACTTACTTACTGTTTTTTTTCTTTTTTTAAAAACAATGCTATTATTATTTCCAACATGGACAACATGGACAACATACAATCAACACATATGCATGTCAGTTCTCATACTGTTTTACCCCTCTACCCTCCTTCCCAAGCCTACCACACCCCACAAACGTCTTCAATCCCTTTCTGTGGGCGTCTCACCATCTTCCCCACCTGACGGGGTATCCGCCTCTAGGTTTAACCGGTCGGACCCAGTCAGAGTCTCTACCATTTGTTTCCAGGCAGTCAGTGTATCCACTTCTTCCTCCCCCCCTAATTCACTGCCTAATTCACCACCTTGCTTTTTCCCTGTCCCCCCACTTCAGGACCCCTCTACAGGATTTGTGAGGCACACTCCTGATGTGTCCCCTCACCTCCCGAGAAACGCGGGAACACGCGCCACAACTAACCCCACACCGAAAACTGGGGTGTTCAGTCAAGGTCAGTGTTTCACAGGCCAGTAGGGAGCCTGAATTTTGCCACTTTAAAACTTCATTCCGTTTTTTACTTTCCCTTTAAATCAGCTTGTCAATGCGGCGCATATACATATGCTGCATACAAGCTCTACATCTAACCCAGAGTGCACATATGTTTACCATAGGTGCACCCAATCCAGTCCGAGTACAAATGGATTTTGCCTGTCGAAACGTCTAAAGCCAGGGCCAATGTTCGAGTCATTTGGCCCCGCTTCCCGCACTCGTTGCTAAACACTAGCGACGTCCACTATAGGATTGGTCTTTGTAATTAGTCAAATAGATGCTAACAGATGAAATCAAGTGCCCCTGTTTCTAAACACAGAGATTTGGTCTAGCCATTCAATTCAGGCACTACCGCCTCACACCACTATAGATATAGATGTTGTCTTGGGAGAATAGCTCAGTGGCAACGCGCTCGCCCTGGAAGCAATATGACACAGAACAACACAGGTTCGATCCCCCGGTCGCGCTTAGAAACCTCTGGGTAACGAGCAGTTATAAATAACCTATCATGTTAGAATGACTAATTTGTTGTTTAACCGTGTTTGATGATATGGCCATGTTTTGAGCTATGCCTGATTGATGTTTTGCACAGTTTTCTTTCCCCAGTACATCTATTTATGTCTAGTCTTCATTTATGTAATGTGTTTTATGTACCCAAGACAAGAAATGCAAGAAACGAATTATGGAGTCGCAGTAATTTGACTCATGAAACTTGCAATCCTTCTGTTATTAAGAGAAACGGATAATAAATACTACAGGATAATGAGAAAACCCCTTACTAAATAAACCAAATACGGCTTCTGCTGTGTATTTGGAATGGTTTCACTGCCATCCAGGAAGGGATGTAAATTGGGTACACCACGAAGGAATGGGACTGGCTGCTACCAAATGACAGGGACTGCAGGAGTCAGGTATATTCCCCATCTCGCCCCTAGGACCATCACCCGCTAACTCTGGGAGGTACCTTGCTTTAATTCTATGCCTTTTAGGTGACCGCAGTTAAAATGAAGAATAACAACGACAGTGAAGAAGTAAATCGTGGATCCCTTTTAGCGCGTCCTTGTTAAGGACTATTTATTGTAGGTCATTGGTTATTTTGTACTTTTTTGAAACAATTGGGACCATTTCAATCAAAAAGTATTTTTAATGATAGGACATTTTCAGTCAGGAGTTTTCATTAAGCAATAATAATAAAAAGTAAAGCATTGGCGGAAACATTTGAAACAAGCTCACAATGTTGGTCCCTTTTTCCAATGGCTGGGAGGTGCTTTGGGGAATAGGACTCAGTGCCTACACTGCAGGACAGTTAAATAGCTAATGGGGCATTTTGGGTATATTGAAACTTCATGCGTGGGCAGTGTAGTTTGGTTTTAGCACACACTCTGGGGAGAGAAGAGGGGTGCAAATGGTTTTCTTTTAGGTGTATGACAATGGAAATTATGATTGCTTGTCACCAAAATAATGATATGATATTTATAAGGCGCTTAATACACAGAGGTTTCTAAGCGGGACCCAGGATCGAACCTGTGGTGCTCCTTCTCGTCTTGCTTCCAAGGCGAGCACGCTGCCCTGAGCTATCCTCTCTAATAGCTGTATCCCTAGTATTGCAAGCTTATTTTTCCCTTCAGCTCCAACACTCCCATACAGAGGAAGTACCTCAAAATGACATTCTTCAATACTGGATGCCTCACCTGAGAAAGAAAGACTGTGCAGGAGCTCTGTGGTATTTGCAATACTCCTGGCCAGTCCTGATGGTGAAGCTCTGCTGGTGCCTGTGAATAGCCAACACCACTGGAAACAGACAACCACTCTCCACCTGAGCCTTGTTACCGATACTCTGTGTGACTAATCAAGTCACCTGATCTAGTAACTTCCTGACTTTATAAACACTGCATCACGTGGACCTGCATGGAAACGAAGACACTGAGGTGAGGCTACAGCCAAGGGTGCACCGTTAAACGGAGAGACAAGCAGGTCTGCCGTTACTATGAATAAAGAATGCAAATGTGAAACATTTGTTTTTTTTATAAAGAACGTTGGCAGCTGGCCAAGATATATCTACGGACCCTGCTGGTAATACTGGACCATTGTTTTACTGCCCTGACATTAAAACCATTGTTCCCACTGTACTGAGACTGTCCCAACACAGCTCATGCACAGAAGACCCTTTCTTCCCATCTTCAAGGTTCTTCTCTGGCCCAAATAGCTCCTGCAGCATCTGGAGACCCTTAACATCAATGGGAAAACCACTCGAGTCCTAGGAACTGAAAGCAGTTGCCCCAAGGGAGGTGAAGACCTCTGGAGGGCCAGAGACTGTTAGAACCTGTTGGAGAAAGCCTAAACATTCTGACTGTGAGCCTCCGGTAAGGTAAGATTGGCTTAGGTTTAACATATATCTCAACATAACTTTATTCGGGTAAAAGGCATGAAAATGTAAACATCAACAAACATATAGTACAACATAATGCCAGCATTTTACAGTTGTCTGTATGAATAGCGATGTGGCGGGGTAAACTCAGTTGTCGCATCTCCTGCTATATCTGCTAGCCAAATGGGCAAAGTTCAGAACATGACAAACAAGGTTCACCAATGGATTTGGAACATCCTGCTAGACCTTGTTCCCTTCAGGGGGTAACATTGGCACCTGTCAAGGGGGTTGCATTTACACCTGTGGAGATGAAGCCCCCTGTCCAGAAACCCCCCACATATGGGCAGAGTTCGATCACACTGTTTGCTGGGAAATGCATGATCTATAGGCTTTTAGAATGTCCCTTACCACTCCAGTGTCGCAGAATTTAAGATCAATGGAGTCTGAGGTATTGCCCATCTTTGTACCTCTGGTGCACTCAATGATATGGTTCCCATTCAGAAAGGGGCTCCACCCTGTGGTTCTGAACCAATGGAAGCTTTTGCTATGAAGTGCTTCGCTTGGTTCTGGGCGATTTAGGAGGGGTTTGAGAGCTCCATGCAGAAAATTTGACCATGTTCCCAGAACCCTATTATTTTTGGTCAGAGGGTCTTGTAGGTCATGAAGCACTGGCCAAATGGGGACTTCATGGTGTAGGGGCTCCTTTGCGGCAGAGTGCGATGGTGGTTGGTTGCTAGATGGTCCCCCCCATGGGCAGTCTCCTGGTTGTTTACCTGTGTAATGTTCAATGCAATGGGCAAAGGGTCCTCGATAGGGTCTGGGTGAGAGGCAGGGCGATTCGGATCAGAGGCATTAGGCTTACCACATTCATATTTTCCCTGTGTAGCCGATAGTTCCCACACTGGTACCACTTTACCAAAGACTTCGGTGAAGGACAAAAGACCATTCTTTATCTGAGACAGTTTGTCCAAAACCAAGCTGCAATTACAGCAGCACACCCTTGTATCAGAGTCTCCCTCCTTTATCCGCTCTGTTGTATGGATCGCCACTGGCATTGCAGTTGGCCTGACCAGGCCAGACAATGAGGAGGCATTATTGGGCCGAGAGTCAGATAACGGGGCACCCTCCTTCTTTATGAACAATTGGGCATAGCATGGAATTGTTAGCTCTTCCAACTTCGCCTTTTGTTGTAGTGGGTCCCCCCTCATTTTGGTTTCATAGTGCATGGGCTCTCTCCACATTTTGTTATCAATGGAGGGATTTCAAAGTCTTTAGCCTGCCCAGATCCAATAGTTGGGCAAGCGACCGGTGTGGGTAAACCGGGTGAGCTGGGATGCAGAGGGGCCTTGTCAGAGGGTTCCGTTGGTGCTGTGTGAGCTGAGCATGAGCATTAGCTTGAATGTCAGCAGGCCTCACCACCTTGCTGTGCAGTTAAGGTGAACAATTGGGGCTCAGGAGCTGAAACAGCCGTTGTCAGTTCAGATAAATTGAGACCCCCCATCCCCAGGGCCTCCCAGGAACTGTCGGATTTCACTGATCAGTATGTGAGCATTGCTGAAGGTGTTTGAGGTGTCGGCGGTATTAGGGATGCCATCAGTGCATGTGGGGGTCAGACTAACTGTAGTCACTATTATTTTTAGACCTTTTTAGTGTCGTTGGTTTTCATTTTTAACTTACTTCTGGATCCGGGCCGAGCTCAGGCTCATAAAACAGTAGTGGAGAAGGTACATGGGTCTCCCCATTTCCTTGACCTGAGAGTTGCAGCATGGTAGGCATATTAGGATAGCAGGATAACAACAGAGTGATGGCAGGCCAGTAGGCCACCTCCCAGTTAGCCAAGCAATTGCTCCCTCCAATGGTCACACAAAATGTTCTACTTTAGGGGGACAAAGGGTGGTCTGGGGCTTGCAGTGCTCTAGACAAAGTTCCATCAGTATAGGGGGACAGTAGCGAGTCAACAAATATCCAATCTTTTAGGCACCCTACGTTAAAGCCACAAGGCAGTTACCTTCTTGGAGAATGGGCAGCAGGCCCTCCCCTGCATTGGGACCATGTGGCTCGGCAGCAACCTACGTCCAGGCTTCTGGTAGAGCGGGGTTAGTGGCGCTCATCCCAGTCAGCCACTGACACCCTACGGGATGCCAACACCCACCACCCTTGGTCCCCATTGGGTTTCGGCCCTGTCAGGGAGATCAGCAGAGTTTGTAGTGGGGGGGCCATGGCCAAACAACGGGGCTGCCGTAATGGTCCACCGGGCAGCCCGGGTTGCCAACACCCACCGCGTTGGTCCGCCTCGAGACAACAACAACATCAGGACCAGTATCGTGCAGAACCAATCAACTACAAGATGTATTACCCTATTAGGAAAAACAGTTGGGGTTGATGGGAAATTGGTCCTGAGAGTTGCCAAGAGCTAACAGTTTGGTACTTTGCACTTTTCAACCTCTGCTTGTGCTAAACATCTAGGGTCACTGGGAGGTAAATATAGCCCAAGACAGATTAACTTCTCTGGCCGCGTTGGGCCAAAAAGCACAAAAATACTTTCTTGCAATTGAAAAGCACACTGTGGACTGGCAGAGAAAAGGCCAGCAGTTCATTTCAACTGCAAAACCATGAAAATGCTGGTTCATTTGCTAAAATAGAGAGACCATGGAAATGTGTGAATTCTACAGCTTGGAACAAGAAACATTTTAATTACGAAACTGCACTACAAAAGAGAAATTGGTGGCTTGTCAAAACTGTTTTAAAAGAAACTGTGAAAATGAAGATGGAAAAATATATTTTGTATTTGAAGACATTGGTGCAGGCCCATTATTTTCTATTCATAGGGACTGAACAAAGCAAGCCAGAAGGTCAAGTCCTGCATCTTCTATTTATCTAAAGAATGTCTTTTAATCTCACTGAGCCAAGAAAAGGGATGGAGCGTGTGCCAAACTTAGGGTTTATGAGGTGAACAGGTGGCCGCTGTGAAAACATGAGACCCAGCTAATGGAGGTGAACTCTGAAAAATTCCCCAAGTTCAAGTACATTCATGGTCCCTCCTTGGGCAGACTGACAGATGGCATGCAGCAGAAGACCACCACATGATGGCAGGAGGTGGAGCTTGCCTCTCTGCTCTCGAAGATAAGTGAACAAATGGTCCATTGACCCGGGGACAAAGAATGTAAATGACTTTAAGGCAGGCTTGGGTCAACAAAGGCCAGATGCCAGGACTACACACTGATGTTGGGAACAAACAGATGCCAGTTAATTGAAGGGGAAAATATTTGTGGCCTTATTATTACGTTGGTGCTATGGGAAATCATGATTGATGATTATGTTGGGAATTATAATTCACACACTAATAGTTCAAATATCCTTATTAAGCTTTTGAGAAGACCTATCTGTTGAGATAGAAATTCGACCTTGGGAACTAAAGTTATGAGCTGAAATCTGATGATAGCTTCCCTCAAAATGTCACAAAGCAGAGATTGGGGAGAGGAAAGCTTGTTGAATTGGATACCTGTATATAAAATCTTACGACATGGACTTTTCCCATTTAAATACATCACGAAGATCTGTCATTCGAACCTGCAACATCATGCTGAAATTAGATATATTTAATTAAGTCTGGCATGATTAGACCATTTCAGAAATAAATAGTTTTTGACCCGTATTTGTAAATTAAAACGTTTTGCCATGCTGTAGTTTTTAAGATCATCACTGAAGTGGTCCAAATGCAATTTCAAAGGGGTGGAGTCATAACTCCCAAGGGATGATACCTAGTAACTAAAGGAGAACATTATTGCAATAGGGGTGGACAATAGATATCCAAACAGAATAATTCGTGAATCAGCTGTCACATCCTAATTTAGATAATTTTGGGAGTGGTTAAACATGTATAAGGAGACACACAATTGGAAAAGGGGCGAGCCATCTGATATGATCTGAGTGGGACTACTGAAACATTGCTGGAGAACCAACTTTGTCTGGGGGTGGATTAGACAAGAAGGACCACTAAAACCAACAGGGAACCTGTAGAGACACATAAAGGGATAGATTCTGAAGGTATGCATGACTGAACCTGGAGAGGCAGTCTAACCAAGTCCCTGTGCAGCCCATGAGAGGTTTCAGGAGACCTAATCACAACCCAGAGATGTTCTATGTAAGTAAACTGTCCAACCAAACCTAATCTTGTGGGGTATCTGTTTGATTTAATATCTTCCCATTATTGATGGGTGGGCAGGTCAAGTAGATCCTTAGTATTTTCTTACTAAGTAATGTAATTCATTCCCCTATAGCCAACTGACATGGGGCGATTTTGTTGAAATTCAAAATCAACAACGTTGCTTCCAGTGTGAATACAAATATATAATATGTTAAAGTAATTGAGTACTCCTATTTCTTTATGTCAACCCCAAAATTCCCTAAAGGGAGGAGTGCATAAATGACATTCCCAACTGCTCCCCAATACCCTTAAAGCAGAGGGGTTTCCATAGTAAACTTTATAACTGGGTTGTGCTGGGGCAGAAACCGGTCTTCCCAAAGTTAAACAAAGTGAAGTCACTGATTTACAAGCACATCTCTGCAGAACGTGAGAAAGTGACTCCTGATAGAAGAGAGATATTTCATTGTATAGGGGTGAAATACGAAGGGTTCCATATATTACAAAATATGTTGTTCTTAAACGTATGTTGTGCTATAACACTGCTAGCCTTGCCAAGTGCACAGAGAGATTAAAATAAGAGTGCTGTACATGTCAGATTTACTTTTACCAACAGAAATGTGTTGTTGCCTGTTATTTAAAGTAAACCCCATGTAAAGTCTATCGTGAAGTTACATTGTTATGGCATGTCGAGGGAGCTACACAAGTTTGTACATCAAGAACAGTTTGTGAGTGACCCAAGTATCTGAAGTATTCTATAGACCTGTTTTTCTATGTAACAAGGGTGGAAAAGAACCCAAGAAGGAAAACTGTACATGTTGTTGGATAAAAGAGTCTGTGATCTGAGTTATCCAAGACCAACCAGCGTTTTCGAATTGTATAAAAAGTGAATTGACAGGAAAGAAAAGCACTTGGTCCATGGAGTGAGGTGGCGCGCCTTGTGATTTTGTGCAAATATTAATTGTACATACCCACCAGCCTGATTCTTGGCTTACCCATTGCTAATGAGAGAGGGATCTACATGGTATGATATGGTTCATAGACAGGGCTAGATTGAATGATATCAACAGGTGTATTGGTGAGATGCTTTTGATTGGGGGAACAAACTCCCTGCATTAATTTTTGCCTTATAAATATACCCCACATAACACGCTTGTTACCTTGACAATTCCAGAGTATGTTTGCTCACCTCAATAGAGAGTTTTAAGTGTATCATGCTTGCTAACTACATTATTAAACATGTATTATTACCTGGCTGTCAGAGTTATTAAAGTACATAAAGAGGTGTAGGTTTGTGTGGACAGCCCCTTATATGAACCCATGGCTTGGTGTACTGTTTATTTCTTACCCAAATCACTCTGCACTGGGGGGACTAAGGACACTTGCGCAACAACGCATGTTTACTTTTATGACAGTGTTGATCCGGGTGGTTGGGCACAGCCCCCCAGAGTGTTTTCCTGACAAGCCTCATATCACACTTTGACTAACTCCTTTGCTACAAGCTATGCCTATTAACATTTTCAAAATCATGTAAATATGCTCAGGGCTAACGCACCAAATAGATCCCAAAACAAATGTCTTTATCCTGTAAAAAAATAAGCACCCCGCTTCCAAATGTGATGGGGTTGGTGGGTGTGCGCTTTGACCTTTTTTGATTCCATGCTATCGCCAAGCCTTACAAAGAACCAAATTCTTCAAGGGGTGGGTGTGACATTTCCATGTCCTGTTCTACTTTTCTTTTTATCAACTTCTGACCAGCTTAGTTTAACAGTGTAAAACTGCAGGTTGGCCTGTTGAAGGTTATTCTTTGGCACATTAATGATGAGTAAAGTGGGCATGTTGTCCCAACCATAAGCTCATTCCCCGACACGGGCCAATAAGAGGGACGGGCTAACATGTACACTTACTGTGTAGCTGAAGTCACAGGCAAAGTGGCATGTCGATGATTAGGCATGCAGGCATCCTGTAAATGCTGACTGATGGAGGGAAAGGTTGCTTTCAGGCTGAAATACTGGACTATAGTCAAATCTGGCTCCTAAGTAAATCGTATGGAGAGGCAAAAAGTAAAGTAGATGCTGGCATCGTCCACATATGGGATGGCTGCAAGGGTCAGAGTAAATGTTTTGTAATTATGATTTGTACAGCACACTGTTGCCCTGTGAATGGTCTCCAGGTGCTCTAGCAGATCTGGAAGAGAGTAGGTGTGTTTGCTTAGGTATCAGTAGAGAGAAAAGCAAGACTGCAATGTTATGGGATGATGGTTGAGAACTGAAGCAGCTAGCTTTGAGTGTATGGCAGCTTTCTAGGTGTGATATGCAAGGAGCATTGAGGTCTCTGCATCCAAAGAGGAGAACCTGTGCCTGCATCGTAGGTATTCACTGGCCAGGGGCTGGATGGGTTATTTAATGTTAGAAGTGCAGAGTTGCATTGGTTGGAGTCTGGGGACAGAGTCTGTTAAAAATCTGTGTGTGGGTAGCTAGTTTGAGTTTGAATGTAATGTAAAGTATATGGATATGTAAAGTGGTCTTATATAGCACCCTTCTGCTAATAATGTTGGCCTCAATGCGCATGGCTCTGTAAGAAATGAGGGAAGGGTGTCTTAGTTGGATAGCGGGAACTCAGATGGGAAAACCTGTAGTGTTGATGGGTTCAGTTTGGAAGAATCTGTTACCTGTGTACCAATATGAAAATCTCTATGCTGTTTGTTGTTGGTGCAGGCTGGTCAGATTAGCAAAAATGGCTAGCCTCGCACTGTGAAGTGCAAAAAATTGACAGAATGGTTATTGACAGAAGAAGGAAAGTGTTATGATTCTGTTCAGTGCAGTAGACCACGTCAGTCATCTGAAGCAGTGCAGGGAATGTAAGGACGCAAGAGTTTAGCAGTGAGTAGTTCGTTGAGGGATGAGACGGGATGGAGAGTGGAGTTATGGTGTTGCTACCTGGCTCTTAGCTGTAGATTTCAATGAGATTCAGTTGTAGACCAGTATCATGCATCAATTAAATTGGATTCCCACAGATGGTAGTGAGAAGAGTTTTGCAATTGCTTGTCTTGAAGTAGTCTACGATTCTGGTGTACAGTCTTTAATCGTTTCCATTATCTTTCATTTCTTTCAAACTGGTTGGTCAAAAAGCCATGAGCTGTTATCTGAAAGTCAGATGGTTCAATTACAGGCAGGGAGCTTTGGGTAGGGTGTTCCCAGAAAAAGAGGGTCCTTCTTGCCATTTGTTGTTGAGGTTTGGGGACTAGTACAGCATTTTTGAAGTTGGGCATCTGGGAGTCTGAGATAGAAGCTGTTAGCATAGTCTAGTTTTGATAGTATTAAAGATATGTGGTGTAGCATGGGACAAACAGCTTCCGCTGATGGCTCAAAAATGCGGATCAAGAGTGAGGGTGTTGTCCATTGTGGCTTCACGATGCCCTTCAATGGTCAATGGGATTCGGCAAGGCCACATATTGTCAGGCTAAGTGTTTGTGGTGGAGCTGGAACCTGTAGCATTGTAGAGCATCAGTACTGGTTTGCTAGGGTTGAGATTTAGTCTATTTGCCCTCCTCAAGGCGTTCCCCCATGCAAGGCAGTTTGTTTTAAATCTGTACCATTAGGTCATAGGTGGTTCACAAATGTGTACATTATTTGTGTGTCATCGGTCATGAATGAATAATAGACATTGCTTAGATAATATCAGAAAATGTGACCAGAACGCTGGAGTGGACAGCCCTTGTATCCCAGGTTCGGGGCTCGGGTACGAGGTGAGGAAATGAGGTTACCAGTCTATATTTGGATCATTGCGGACATAATCCTACTGAAATGGCCCTTTGGCTCTCCTTGTACAGATCAAAAATTTTGAATGAATGTAAAAAGCAAACCAAGGAAGTGAACTGAGAAGGGAGCCTCACTCCCATTCTAGACCTTGATCTGGGGGAAGATTCCGGTACAGAGAAACTCCTCTGTAAGGAGATTTGGGGATATGGGGTGCTCTCAGAGGTTTTTGTTGAAAGCTCTAGTGTTGGGAACAGGTCTTGGCTCCTGCTCAAGATTTGTTCCTCCTTTCTCTTAGACCAGGATGTGGATTTGCCATCCGTATGCTATAATCCATTATTGTAGGACTATTGTTGATTAAATCTGCTGGATGTGAAACAGAATGTATTGATTTATTTGGGAAGGACTGAGTCACTTAGGCACTTTGAACATGTGTTGTCTCATTTGGTAACAGCTAACAGGCCTGATGCTAGTCTGAGCAGATGGATTTGTGTAATGATGTTTGCAGTTCATGAGTTGGCAAATGTGTCGCTGCCTCCATTGGTTCAGGCTCGCTCTACTGGGGACGTTGCTTCCTCTTGGGGTAGGGCTTCAGTCATATGCAGAGCAGTAACATGGGTGAGCCTCCCCACTTTTTTTTATTTTATTTTTTTATTGTTGCATATATAGCTTACAGAAAACCTTACACAACATGTTTCATTAAAAAAGACAACAGAAAAAAAACGATACAGAATAATAATAAAACAAAGGAAGAAAAAATGTCATAAATCACATTTTAATTCAATATATACAAGATTTTAACAAAAACATAATTCATCCTTCTAGAAAAAAGGATTGAATGAATTGATCAAATTAACCAAAGATAGAACACAGACTCTTCAATAAAATCAATTCAAATAAAAATGCCAATTTCTAGATTTTTCTTATCCAGCTCAGAACTAAGAAAAATAAGAAAAGAATTCAGAGCTAGAACCAAAGAGATACTAGTGTCCCACATACTTCGACACCAAAACAGGTTCCTGGACACTTCTGAGCAGTCAGGTATCTTTTCCCTGAAGGACTTGGCACGTTCTTTATCGAAAAACGAACAGACAACAACCAAATACTTCAGCGTCTCTTTTGAGTCAATAACTCCACAAAACCTGCAATTGCTCTCAGATGCATTCACGACAGCCATGGTATGCGTCTTACTCCAATGTCTGATCTTCTCATAAACAGGCAGCTGATTTAGCCTGAAGCGCATATAATTTGTACATATGCTGGAGCAGGGAATTTGCTGAAGAACATTGGTAAGCATTCCCTTGCATGCACATACTCCGATTATTCCTCATAGCTGACATATGTTGAGATGCAATCCACTGTCTCAGACCAGTCAAACCTAAACAAGATCTTTTTAATGTGCCCTGGTTTTAGTACCAGATCGTCACAGGAACCATTAATACAAGACAGTACTGCAATCATCCGATCTCTAAACTTTCCAATGGACGGAACAGTACCGTCAAGCAAAGCAGACTTCAAGTTCTCATACAGGGAATTCCTGGGGGGGAACAATCATTCTTCGGAAGAATGAAAGCCGTCTCCTGACATACTGGCCATCAATGACACCAGACACAGCTCGTATCTAATGATAATATTAGGTATAGCCATCGAAAGGCCCAGAACGTCCTTCCAAATCCTTCCCTGAAGAATCTTTAAGATGTCACCCATATTGTGAGAGCAAAGGTCAAGTCCGTATAGGATAATCGACTCAAATATGGCCAGATAATAATGCCTTAAGGGCAGAAAAGAAAAATGTATAAACCTTCTGCTTTAGAAACTTCATTTGAGCAGAAGGTTTTTTTGCTTTGTCAGCCAAGATGATTTTCCAATAATCAATGCTGACCCGTTTCACCAAATGATAGCCCAAATTAATGACAGCACACTATCGGGTCCCATAGTCCAAACCAAATGTTGACCCTTAGTTCTATGAGATAGAACTAAGACTTTAGACTTGGAAGCATTAGGAAAGAGGTTGTTATCCTGGGCATATTTAAAAAAGAGCTGCATCTTCACTCTAAGACTGCGCAGAGTTCTATCGAAGAGTATAAAATTAGCCGCAAAGGCCATCCACTCCAACCTCACACTCCCCAACCTAGCCAGAGCAATGGAGGGACCCTGCCACAGTCCCTCAACATCGCAAACGCACAGGTTGAAGAGCGTCGGTGCCAGGGTACACCCCTGTTTGACTCCCGTACAGGTATCTATCTTTGGTGACAAAAAAACCATCCTCGGACGGGTGAACATGTGCAGTAGTATGTGTATGTAATAAAGCAATCAATTGCACCAATTTACGGGGGATGTTTAGGAAAAGAATTTTATGCCAGAGTCTGGACCTAATAACACCATCAAAAGCACTAGTCATATCTAGGGAGTCTATGTAGACCTCCCCCACCTGAGAGTGATGAACATAGTCTCTCAGATGTGACAAGATGGAAGCATAGAGTGAAGTACGTAGCTCTTCTCAAAACCCCACCTGAAACCGACTTAGAAGATTACGTTCTGTGATGGCATGGTTAAGGTCCCTTAATAGGAGCATTGAAAAAACCTCACTGGAGGCATCTGTCAATGCAAAGGGTCGATAATTGGGCAAGACCAATTTGTCTCCCCTTTTATAAATTGGTACAATAATGGATTTAACCCAAGAAACAGGCACAGCATGAGATAGAGAAATATGGTCAAATATTGATTTTAGAAGGTCAGCCCAGATTCTTGTTCCTGTTTAAGAACAAAAGGAGGAATACCGTCCGGACCCGGGGTGGCTTGAGCCGACCAATGGCCCACACAATATCCTCCCTATTCCAAGTACATAAGCCCTTGACAGGATCGCCCAAGACAGAACCCTCAGAGACCCTGAAGTCATCAGGTAAAACAAATTTCTCAGTGTAGAATGACACCCGAGTCTATAGGGCAGTCCATGCTTCCTTTTGCATTCCCCAGTAACTTGTTAACCGACGACCAAAAATGGCCGTCTATGCCCTTACAAAAGCACTCCAGCATTTGCTGACGACGCAAAAGATGAGCATCCATCCTGAGAGACTTCACATAGTAATGTCTCAAAAGAAGTCTGCGCTTGCGCGTATCATACTCAGAGGCAGACAGTCCCAATCTCTTCAGCTCAACCAATTCCCTCCTTTTACGAGACTTACACTGAGAGATTCTGTCATCACTCACGTAAGCTCTCTTACTCAAATTCCCCAGGCTATGTGATGGGCTCCCCACTTTTTTTGACCCATTACGGGTTTCAGGGTGAGATGCCCAGTGACGTCCTAGTGGAATGCGCTGTGGTGAGCTGCAAATAACATGGTGGGAGCATTTGGGTTCACAAACATCACAAATAAACATGGTGGTGCATGTCATTGAGTCTTGTGTAGCTGGCATGTGTACCTGGCATGCCTGTGTTCTCTGATGTGTCTTCATTAGAGTGAGAGATGTGTGAGGGAAGTGAGAAAGAGTTACTGCCTCCACTACATCTGTTAATCTTTACTACGTGAACGCTCATTCCTTGTCATCTTACTCACCACCTATCCTTGCTTCCCAGAATGTTTCAACAGGATTTTGTGACATGAGTGTGTTCAGGAGGCTTGAATCTGGGCTGCTCCATCTTATTGGTCCAGGTAAGGGATGGACTTCGGAGAGGATCAACTGATTCTATATTATCTGTCCAAATAATTTGATCCTCTTCTGAATTAATCTTTGTGCATTATGTCCCGGTTGCTGATGAAGAATTTTGGTTTCATTATCTGAAGCATTGTATATTTCACAATGACCCAATAACCATTATCCAAATTAACGTCCAGGGTGGGGGTGTGGGGGCGGGGGGGTTTCATGCTCTAAGGATACTAAAACCAGACTGTAGTTAACCTAGGCAAGCAACATTTTGTAAGTGATTCAGAAGCTGTATTCGTACTGCTTTTTGGATTTCTTGAGTAAGACAGGGATGTTTTAGAGCACTGGTCTATATCTTAAATCCAGCCCCTGAACTCCAGAGACTTGGCTTTCACTGCAGCTATCAAATAGGCACCTGTGAACTCTGAACCCGCTTTGTGCCACTGGTAGAGAAGTCATTGCAGATCAGGATACTGATGCAGCAGGGCACAGGCAAAAACTATGCAGTTGGCATGGAACTTATGAGGGGGGAATCCGATTAGCAGATTTCCCTTTCAGAGATGGAAATACCCTCATCATTTTATTAATTTAAAAATAATCTTGGGCTTCAACAACCTTGCCAAATGGCAATCCATCACAGTTCCTGACCACCGGGCATAGATATTGCAGCTGAGCAGATGGTTCCCCGCCTCTGTGGCCTCCTCTCAATGGGGATCCCGGGCAAGAAAGCATATGTCACCAGTCTTAGGTAGATTTGCAGATGTCACCCAGAAAAGAAATCCCAGAATTATAGCAGGAAAAGATTTCGTCTAATCCAGGGCATCGTTTTCATTTCTTGTAATCTGGTAATGCCGATTTGGTATTCAAATCTGGTAGTGAATTGGGGCATTAGCAGATTTGCATGGGGCAAATCCTAATGTAACTTTGCATTAGGAACAACGTCTACTGCTGGCTAGGGCAGCTAGGTGGGGCTTTTATCCTTAGGACTAAAAAGTCCATAGAAGTCACGTAGGGTTCTTTATGCAAAGAGCCATTATAATTTGTAAACAAACTCATTGATATCATTGGTATCACCAGACGTTTTGGCCACTGGGTGGTAATGCCCAGAAGGCAGGCTCGGACTGGCATATAGGGCAATGTGAAAGACCAAAAGGAAATATCAAGGCTTAGTACCACCACAATGAAATACGGCAATCACGAGTTCAGAGTTATAAGTATACTTCTTAATCAAAGTACAGATAGCTATCTGGCTCTCAAGTGACTCGCAGTGTGTACCAGCAGAGGGAAGAGAGTGCTGGTCATCACAAAGCATGCATTATTTATACACAGTCCCGGCCGTTGTCCAGCCCTTCTCCAAACTAATAAGCTACAAAAAGGGTTAATGCCCAGTTCACATGACAAAAATAACAATATTGTCTTTAGGTTTAAGACATGCGTTTCTATACCTAAAGTACAATGGTGGCGAACTTTGTTCTGTTCGTCCATGCAGATCTTTCCTTGTTCTTGAGCTTAAAGTAAGTCCAGTTTCAAGAAACAAATTCAGTGGGTTTCTGCAAAGGCACATAGTTTTAGTGGTCCAACATTCAGTTCCAGTGGTTGTATAAGGATGAAGCTATTGGTGCAGACAACACTTGAATTGAGGTCCAATTGACTCCAAGGTCTCTTAGCACAGGACAAACATTCTGCTCTCAACAGCCAGCCTCAATGTTGACATAGTTCAAAGTTCATTTAGCTCTGCTGCAGCTGAAAACACAATTTACCATTTTAGGACAGAAAGCAGGAGTTAGAATCAAAATGGCGGATGGTTCTAAGATGGCAGCGAAGTCAACTCTATTCAAGACTGTTTAAGCATGGTTTTAAGTACAAATGCCCTTAGGCCAATGTTCATCATCAGACGGTATTATGCGAATATAGTTTGACAAATGCCCAAACTGAGAAAACAACACTTTAGTGTGGGCCAGTAGTTTGACTCATGTGGGCCAGTTGATAAATAACTTCACCATGGGGCTAGTAGTTTTGACCAGTGTTATTAAATAAATATTCTTTAAAATGCACAATTTGCATCACATTTGATGAAAAGCCTACCCCATGGGTTCTACTAAAACAGTCGGTCACAAAAGGAATGAATTGCTATTTGCAACTGTGGGCCATTTTTTAATTAGTGCCCGAGAAAATGTTTGCCCTCATCCGACCCTGCCAGAAGGAGTAGGATTAAACAGAGAAATCCCACTCTGCCCAAGATGCAGTAAATTGTGCCTATGTTCCCCTGCTTTGGCCATTTCTGCAGGATGCTGATCATGTGACAAATATTGATTGTCACCAGAAGTATCTCCTCTTCACATTCCAGAGGTCAATTTTCAGTTTATCATCTTACCATTTAGCTTGAGAGGGACACCTACACAGCTGGCTGGTCCAACTGTGGAAATTCTACATCTCAGACGGTGTCTGCATCAAGATCTATACCCCTGGTCATTCCTGCCCTGGGTATAAATGTGATAGCCCACTATCAGTCCGGTGCCCAGGGAATCCCCCATCTTCCCCTTGTCTGAAGTAGCCCTGCAGGTGTCACCCGGACAAGACTAATTGTCGACATCTCACCACAGGATCTCAGAGCTGGCAGTCAGAAGGAGACACAAAGTTTGCATGGTGTATAAATGATCCGCCCACTTTCCCTTGACAGCGTCAGGTAGGGCTTTCCATTGGTGCAAGCTTCCACCAATTACTGCTGGCATTGTGTAAATTGGTGGTTAGGGTCCCCGGACATTAATCCCGCCTGCCTCTGTGCAGTAGATGCAGTCCAGTCCAGTGTAGGGGTTATGACCCCAGGGTTTGCAGAGTACCTGTCTGGAGGCTGTAGCAGTTTGATGACAAGAGGCCCATGAAGCATTGTGTATCTTGAAGTACATATATCGCAACCCAGTGTGCCAGTGCCCCCCTGACATATTTCTGTGGCAGCCTTGGAGGCTGATGTTATAGCCTCATTTTGAAAGCTTTTTTCTGTTATGGTTTGTTCTATCTCCAAATGTCTAGTTGTCCCTTGGAACACAAACCTGCACTTTTGAATAAGATTGTTTTCCATTCTAGCCAATCCACCACCAAATCTTTACACAGCTAAAATACATCACGCTTTATGCAGCGCTTCATGTCGGATTCCTCCGTCTTCAAAGCACTGTAATGTTAGGTGTCATTATTAGCCTATTAAATGGTACTCAATCAACCTCAAAAGATAAAAGGCTGAGGCGTCACCACGGGGATTCAAACCTTCGTCCATCAGGCTGAAAACAAAATGTCAGCTACTAACTAGAGTATGTTACAGATGGGTCTAGCAGTGGGTGCTGGTGGTGTTGCTGGTGTCCTCCTAGTTCTAATGTGAACCCTTTCTTCTTTTCAAAATATCTCACCCAGTTATGGAGAGAATAGCTAACTTTGTTTACCTCGGTTGGTAAGCCGCCCGCCCCTGAAAATAAAAAAAAATATATATATATATATACATATATATATATATATATATATATATATCACTGAAGTCATTTTATGCAATGTATTCTTATTATTCAGTGTTGCTTATTGAAGATTCAGAAACAAAACAAGAGAATATTGAAATAAAACAAATGAACAACTAAGGTAACAACGAGTAAGAGAACTGCAAAATAATACAATAAAAGTTGCACATCCTTCGTTTTAAAACATTGATCCAGATGCAAACATTTCTGTTCACCTGCATCTGTAATGTTCACAAGCAGGTTTTCCAACCCAAAAACAAATAGAAATCCTTTCAATGCTACAATTCAAAGATTCTATCTCCTATCTCTGTACGCATGTTTTTGATATTTGAGGGTGCAGTCCCGTTATATGAGGCAAATGTTCCTTACAACAATCAGAAAGGGCAATAAAGTTATGCATCGAGAGAAAAGCAATAGACTGGCTCGCCCTTAGGGCAGGGCTGCCTGGGCGACCGCCTGGGTTGCCATTAGCCCCCCGTCACACCAACTTGGGGGAGTCTTTCAAGGTCTCCCCCGAGGTGGCGTGGTGGGCAAAGGCGTGACAGGAGCCTTATTGAAATGAAATGTGTCTTGCTCTTGTGCTGGTGACAGGCTTTCCTGCACAGGAGCAGGGTGCATTTAATAACAAATGGTATCAGCGCCCCATTAACGGTTTTCATTAGAATAGGGTGTTGATGTATTAGCATCAGCGCCCTATTCCAGTTATTAACTCCCTGCTCCGGTGCGGGCGTGGGGAGCTGAAAGAAATGTCCCCCCGCCAACCCCCGCAGCATTGACAAGGGGCACGTGGGGTCTGGGAGGGCTGTCAAATTTTTGTTTCACTGTCCGGGGCGCTGCCGCCGGTAAGGTCAGCCCTGCCAACCGATCAGCAGATGTGTTACTTCTCAGAGTTGTTAGGTGACCCAGCAAACTAACTAGTCCCACTTCTGCAGCCCATTACAGTAGCTTAAAAATAAAACAATTTAAGGCGGCAAGGGGGTAAAAAATAAAGAAAGGTGAATGTCAGCCACACAGCTCTCTTCAATAGCTTAGACTTACAAATTAAAAATATGAATGACAGCAATAAAGGGCCAAAGGCAGATGCTGGCCAGGCCCTTTTGAGACATGGGCACCAATCCCTTTATGAGTGTGCATGGTGCGGGCACAAAGCCACAGCACTGGCATGTGTATACATCCGCTAATTCCTTCCTCCCCCTTCACACTCATAGCATTATCTTGTGGCTACACCAGGTGCTGGAGGCAAAGCCTATTAACCCTCATACACACTGGGAAGCGGATATACCTTCTTATGATAGCAAACAAGTAGCACCTATAGGTGGTATGGATCACTGATCATGTTGTCCCAAGTGCATCTATTCACCTTTCACACCTGGGTTGCTGGTTTTGCAGGATAAAGGGTTTGATTGTATTTGTATGTTTTTTTGTTTCTAGACAATGGCAGAGGTATTCAAACTTTTTTATGCCAAGGCCCCCTTGAGTAAAAATGTTATTGCTGAGGCCTCCCCCCAGATGTCATTTCAGCTTATATCTTATATTAAAATCAGTCACCATGCTCCCTTTTGGAAGAGTCCGGTACACCCCCTGAACACCCTTTGGCCAGCCACACAGTCGGAAGTTCCCTGCTCTAAGGACTGACGGGGGAAAGGAAGGTTTCCTAAAAGAACAAGGCATTGAGGAGGCCCGTGCACAACATAAGGCAAGGGTCCACGTGGGGTGCAGGGCTTGCTGAGAAGAATGGACTTCTTATAGAGCACAGCTGCACCAAGCAGGGGGCACATGACATCATTGATCCCCTGAGGGATTAGCTATTTGAAGGGTTGCAAACATCTATAATTTTCTGCAATGCTACATTAATTCATTGAGCACAGAAGTCTACTGGCAAGTATGCAGCAAAAAGTCGAAGACGGGAAAGACTTGGGACGATGGAAATAAAATGGGAACTGTTTTAAGCAGTTAATGCGTGGTTGGGTAAGGCTTTGTTGGCAGCCATTAACAACCTTTCAGTTTTAGTTTTGGCCAATTGGCAGCACAGCCACCAACAGTGAACTGTTGTCTTGCACATGGTAGAAGGTTTAGAAGACTGGCTGGACACATGCTGCATTCCCTACATTGCTTGCTGTGTGTATCCTTCCGTGTGTATATTAGTGTGTTACAAAAGCACTCACTGGGAATGCTATGGATTGCAAACTCCCTGAGGCAGGGGTGGAGAAAGGTGGGCCCTTACAATAGTAAGTGTGGAGGTGCACTGCTGCTAAGAAATGTTAAAACTGTCCCTCCCCGCTTCATAGTGCCCGTCTAGTGATGCGAGAATGTGATGGCAGTTACTGGCAAATGATGAACATCTCACAAATCCCTATAGAGTGCCTATACAAATGTCAAAACTATTGGTGTTGTCATACATATTCTAATTGCTATATTCCGCTACTGTGACAGAATACATTTCCTCTGTATCCTCATATGAGAGGGAGGTTTAGGAGATGATGTGTTGTTCTCCAGGGTCGCGCTACAGAGCAGGCATATCACACTGACAGGTAGATGGTACAGGCCTGTGACTATTACAGACCTGTGGCTGCGCCTCAGGTCTCTTTTGGCAATAGATGGCAGATCATTTTCTCTCAAGGGATATTGGAGGGCTAGAATGCTTAGGGGAGTGGGGAAGGGTGCCAGGGTGGCAGATATCCCTTTGCTTTTTTTGGTGGAGGGCTGGAGGATGCATAGAAAAGGATAGAGAGGGTGGTAGGACACCAGGTATTATTTTGCCAGTGTTGCATATCTTTGCTCAAGACATTCCTCGGTGCCCCTGCACTGGTAGTCCCACGGAAAAAACACAGAGTTGGAAATTGATGCCGGGGCGAGGGAGGGGTCTAACTTGAAAGACCTGCAGACCCCATGGATGATGAAGGCAAGCGTCCCCAGATAGCACGATCCTCCCTGCAATGAGAGACAATAATGGACTCTCCCAGGATGGGAATAAGGCCAGGACAAAGTGCGGGTGAGCTTAAATGGGAGTTTATCAATCAAAATAGGGCATGCAAAGAACTCTGCAAACTCCGAGAGCGCTCTGTCTGACAATAGCAAAGACAGGCGTATATATTTACAAAAACATCATAAGAACCTACATGCTATAGGGGGCACAAGTTCGTGGGGATTGGGTGGCGACGACTAGCTATAGGTGCTGCTGCGCTGTGTGCACGGCTGGAGGACGTCACTGGTTACCCTCATGGGTTGGGCTGGGCCTGGCAGGTCAGCTGGGCTCATCCGGGCGGTGTTGTTGTGGCAACCGTGATCAGTGTCAGAGATGTATGTCTTTCCTGACTTTCTGCCCTAGGGCCACGCACACCGCAGTCATTCAACATTGCAATATTATCTTTCCTGGTAAATCTTCCAATAGGTTATTCTACAGGTTAATGCAACACAGGAGGAATGCACCTTGAGTGGGGTCTGTTGGCGATTCGTCAATACATGGTTACCACCACCCTGTTGACCGGGTATCAGAGGTCGTGGGGTTGGGTCTCGGGGCATGGGACAGGCGGTCTGTGTCATCATGTCTTGTTAGAAGTCATTATGGATGTGTTCTTGTGATGTTGCCATAATATTGGGTGTCCTAATTTTACAGGGCCATTAACCTAAGGTGGGCCGGCGGGTCGTGGAGTCTAAGAAAGGGCGCCTTTGGATCTGTGTTTTAAGGCCGGGGTTTACTGCTGGGTTGTAAATAATTCAGGTGGCAGGCCGTGGCCTTGGGTGCTGCGGGGGAATGCGACTGCTTGAAGGGGTTCCAGCCA
This sequence comes from Ambystoma mexicanum, assembly GCF_040938575.1. Taxonomy (NCBI): domain Eukaryota; kingdom Metazoa; phylum Chordata; class Amphibia; order Caudata; family Ambystomatidae; genus Ambystoma; species Ambystoma mexicanum. Next base: position 1,437,483,864 of record NC_090929.1, on the reverse strand, counting down.
AATTGGGGGAGGTGGAGCAGCGCGGCACAGGCCTCTGCTTTTTTCGTCTGGCAGGCTTCACTGGGAGGAAGGGGGAATGGCCTTGCATGTGCTCACAAAGGTATTTTCCTCGTGTGTTGCAGACTTTAGGTGGAAGAGACATAAACATTCATATAATATACAATACTCATTGAGTCTTTCCAAAGCTCACGTTTTTGACATTGCTAGTGTCATTCATATGGCCAATTTGAGCACATTGCTTGTACACTACGTTTTTAGCAACTACAACATTTTGTTATATGCTTATACATACACGGTAAGTGAGGTAGTAGTAGGGTTGGTGGAGCACGCAGGAACAACCCGCCACTGAGACTGGCGGCAGTGGCACATAGTGGGCTCAGACACATATATGGTGCATTTTCGTGCACCCCTTACATGAGCCCTCAGTATGGTTGCATTTGTCTTCCTTTGCACTCTAGCAGCATTAGTTCAGTTTTGGCGCGGGACTGTGGGGTGCAGTCTTCTCGATAACACACATAACATGAAAAACCACCGGGACGCTTTTACCATTTGCGCATAGCTACACGGATGTGGGTGCTTCATCCCTAATGTCATATGAGCACCCATCTGCCATTTTCATATATTTTACAAGGTTTTTTAGTCAGTGAGGTTGTGGAGAGAACACTTTCATCACAGGTGGTTTGCTCATTAATATTTGGGGATTTTGTTTTTGTCAGGGGACCATTGTACAGTTCTTTTCCACCCAGGCCTTGCTGGCCGGGTCATGCTGGAAACAGCGATACACTGCGGAAGGTGAAATGTTACAGTGTTGGTATCTAACACTAGCTCATGTCCGTCTGTTCGTGGGAACGGGCTCTTAGCGGATCTGCCAGGGAGCTGTGGCCACAGGGATAAGTGATACTCTCCAAGGGTGGGGGCCGTGCGGCGGTGCACAGGGCTCGAGCCATTTTTATTATACAAAAATGGCTTCCAGGGCCTAGCTAAATTGAACAGGTTTGGTCAATTTCTTCAGCCAGTGCCCCACCCGCCACCTGGGCCCTGGTAGCAGGAAGGACACCCGGTGAGCCATGAACCTCACCGGGGGAGAAGAGGTATGGGAGGAGGGTCTCCTGGACCAGTCCTCCCATACATTTCCCCCCTTTCATTACTTAAGTAACGAATACTTTAAATCCCTCAACCTCCTGCACTCTTCCTCGTCAGCTATAGCGTCATCCCATGCAGGGGTGCCTTTTATGGGCATCCATGCCCTGCATACCCCTCGTAGGCTTTCACCTCTCCTAGCATATTCATCTGGGGTACAGGTCAGGTATATACAACCACTATCCCCTTCTAGGTCCACCCACCCTTCCTCATACCATTCGAGTACCCGGGGCTCTTTAATTGTAGTGTGCCATAGCTTATCTACTATATCCTTGTCATGGTACATGGGCACCATCTGGAATCTTGACGTGTAATCTGTACCCGTTTGTACCTGTACTTCCTGCATAGTTTGTATTGTACCGCGGGCGTTGCCCATTGTCACCATCATTATTGCACCATTCGGTACTGCGTTGGCACAACATCGAAGACCCACCTGGCATAGGCAGAAAATGAAAAGGAGGAACACTACAGCCGGCATCAAAAACTTGACAGTCATTCCCAGCCATGATGGGACCCAGGAGAAGATATTGTCGAACCATGTACTTTCTTCTGCTCCACCTTCCATTCTCATTCTTTCTCCTAGGCTATGTACTAATTCGATCACATGGGACAGGGAGCCGTTATCTGCGTCTTCAGAAGGTACGAAAGTGCAGCAGGCACTTCCAATTTTTTGGCAAACACCTCCGTCCATTGCTGTCAACAGGTCCAAGATATACCTGTTCTGCATGGTCATTAGCCGCAGTGCTCGTAGTTCTACTTTTATTACGTTAAACCCTTCTTCAGTATCATTTGCCAGTTGGATCAGTTCCCAACGTGTGATTTGGAGCCACTTTGTGTTCGCTCGCGCCTGGATGCTTGGGATGAGTGAGGCGGAGAACGTTTCTGCAGAGCTGAATAATCGATATCTATCCGGGATCTGTGCCAGCCGTTCTGATGATGCTTTTGATATGTAGTTCGACGACCGTCTGTTTCGGGACAGCGCCCCTTCCTTGTTTCTGGAGGACAGGACATATACTTGTGATTCTGCAGTTGATGGGGCCCCACTCTGTTGAGATTTTCCTCGCGCTTCCTTGCCCCCATCAATGTGGCGTTCCGGTATTACCATTAGTGCAGAGTGCAGGGTGGCCAATGAACAGCTGCCACCCCAGGATTGTGGGAGGTGCAGGTATGCTTGGTTGCCACATACCCAATAGGTATCCATTAGGGCCACTGTCCCTTTTCTCATATCTGGGATGGTGAGGGTCTTGTTACAGTTCTTGTTTGCCCCCATGGTGGTTCTCCCGTCTCCCTTGAAACACAGTTCATAGTTTATTTCTTTCTGCAGCTTGAAGGGTTTTTGATGGCCGTTACCCAAGTCAATTTTGAAATGTGTTTCTTCCATATAGGTGTGCATGTCTCTTCTATCCATTGCAGTTTCTCTGGTGCCACACCCCGCAGTGCTTCAGCCTTGCACATTATTTCTTCGTCCTTCCACTTGTTGTCCGAAAAAAGTGTCCCTTGTATTATAAAAAATGGCTCCACCAAACAGACCACTCCTACTGCCTTTGGGTAACAGGTCTTTTCGTTCTGCAGCATCCTGAAAGTTACCTCATGTGCCTGGAAGGTGTTCTTAATTCTGCCCAACGTGAGATGAAGGAGACACTGGGCATCGACAATAGGCAACTCTTTTGGTAACAATACTTTGGGTGTACCTGAAGCATGGGGAATGAGAGAGCAGACATAACATCTCTCGTTCGTTGTTTGTTTAGCCATTGCACTCATGTCTGCATACCATTTATTTGTCTGGTGGGGGTGTCGTGGGTCTTCCATTTTGTCTAATCCTAACCCATAATATTCATCATATTTCCTCCTCCCCGCCTCCCTTCTCCGTCTGTTATTACTATTTCTAAGGTATTTCCCGGCCTCATGGGCGATGGACAGTGTGGGCCCCCCTTTCTCCCTCTCCCCCCCCTTTGCCCAATTATCATATAATATGTCATATCTCGCTGCCATTTCTTCATTCTCCTTCTTTATGCTATCTGGCAGTGTGTTTTTGGTTACGGGAGTGGGCCTGCTGGTGGGGATGTTATATAACCAGGATATAGCAGAGGGGTTACGATCATTTAGACTGTGGGCATTGTAATTAGATACCTTTGGCGGGGAAATTGTGCTGTTTTGCAATTTTCCCTGCAGACTTTCATTATGTGAGATAGCAACATTGGATGATGTCGTGTAATATCCCCATACCAGTTTAGTTCCATCCCATACCAAAAAATCACCTTCTTTAGTATTTACAATTGCTGTTTCATTTGTCACATTAGTCCTGTTAATCCCTCCCCCCTCGTTCAACTCAATAGAGATGAACGCTATGAACCAATACGTAACCAGGCCAAACATCATTGTAAAAAATAATGTAATGCATATCGACAATCCACACTCATACGAATATCTACATCTCTCAGCTAAAAATTCTCTATATCTAATAAATCTATCCATTGCAGGCTGCCCGTTAGTTGCCATGGTATTTTTTGTTTGAAATATAAAAGTGCATTAAGTGCATGCATGTAAACATTTTGTTGGCACTATCAGTGCCAAGATATCATGGAAGGGGAATGGAAGTGGGTAGGGGAGTGGGGTTGGGGATGTACAGACAAGGGAACAGACACTATACATTTTTATCACATTATTATTTACACATAAATCCATATATATATATATTTTTTTTCCAATCTTTTCATCTTTATAGATACCCTTAAATGTAATGGTTCTCGTCATCAACTTTCTCAATCAGGTGCATTTTCGTCACACACATGTTCACATTCACTCATTATTTTCATTTGTATTGTTTGCTGTTGTCTGTGCCCCCTCATCCGCCTCCTCCCGCACACTATTATATGCCCTTCGTACATCCGTCAAATGTATCCAGTACTTAAGGCCCTTCACTTTTCCAGCCATAGGAGTACAAAATACCGCTTTGTATGGTCCTTGGAACCGTGGTGCATTCCACCGGCGCACAAACCTCCGGACATAAATGAACTCTCCCGGCATCAGTTGTACCGGTGTTTCAGGTTCCGTAAGGGACTCCGTTGTGTTCCCTTCTTCCCTTGTGAATGGTGGGGAGAGCTGCTTTGATACTGCGCGCGCTGCCGTAGTTAGCTTTTTCAGGTAGTCTGTGAACTCATCTCCCAATATCGCAGCGCTTCTGTGCGCGTCTGAATGTTGGCGCAGTGGGGAATGTGCTGTGTGCATTCACCTCCCGGTCACTATTTTGTGCGGGGACAGATGGTGGTCCTTGCTTGGCTGATTTCTCAGTTCAACCAGCGCAAGGGGCAAACAGTAAATCCAGTTATTCTTTAATGAGAAGCATAATTTCGATAATCTTCCTTTTAACAGGCCGTTCATTTTTTCTACCACTCCATTACCTTGAGGATGATAAATCGAGCACAATTTCTGTTTTATTCCCAATAGTGTCGTTACTTCTTTGAAGAGCTTGTTCACAAAGTGAGTGCCGTTGTCTGAGCGAACTACGTCACAAATCCCCCAGCGCGGGAATACTTCCCTTACTAGGAACTTTGCAGCGCTTTTAGCATCAGGTTGTGCACATGGGCCTGCTTCCACCGACTTCGAAAATGGGCATACAACCATAATCATGTAGCGTGCCCCATTGCACCTTTCTCCCATGTCTGCGTAGTCAATGTGTAGCTCTCTGAATGGCCCAATTGGTTTTGGAATTGTTCCCCTGAGTGTACGTAATGTCATTCCAGAGTTGTATATCTGGCATGTTGTGCACTCCATTGTCAATCTAGATATGTGCTCCTGAAGACAGGGCACAAACCACTCCTCTTGTATCTCTGCTGCAATGTGTTGTTTCGTGTTGTGTGCTGGGAAGTGTAATTGTTGAAACGCTATTTCTAATAGTTTTACTGGCATTACCACTTTTCCCGAGTTATTTTGTCGCCAGAGTAAGTCTGTTGCTGATTGGCTGCACCCTCGTTTTACCCACATCATCTTTTCATCGCCACTTGCTCCTTCCTGTAACTCTAGTATTTGTGATATGGGCATTGCATTGTATCCTTCTGGGAGCTCTTCGTTTGTCTTGTGCTGCAGCATGTACTCACCTGTTTCATGTTTTTCAAAGTATGAAGCTTCCATGGCAGCAGCGTCCGCTGCCGCGTTCCCCAAAGACACAACGTCTGTGTTGGACGTATGTGCTTGGCACTTTACTATTGCTGCCACTGTTGGGTTCTTTAGGGCCTCAATTAGCTCCTTCAGCAATTCTGCATGCTGCACTGGAGTCCCATCTGCTCTTCGAAACCCCCTCCGCCCTCATCTTGCCAGACCTCCATGTACTGTTGTCGTCATATAAGCTGAATCTGTGTATATTGTTACTGCACAACCTTTAGCGGCATGTAGTGCTTCTATTAAGGCAATGAGTTCCGCTGCCGGTGCTGAGAAATGGGATGGAAGGCGATACTGCACTAGTGTCTCATACTCACCTTCTTCCAACCTCACCACTGCCAACCCCACATGTTTCTCTCCCGTGTCCATGTCAATTGATGCTGACCCATCCACAAAGTATACCTCCCCCTCGCTCAGGGCATTCTTGCACACCACCGTGTCCTCCCCTGTTTCCCCTGTGTAAATTGCACAGTTGTGTTCCTGCATGTCCTCCAGTGTGCATGCTTCTATAATGAATGTTGCTGGATTCACTGTCCTGCATCGTACCACATTGATATTGGCGCTCGACAATATTATCTCATAGGCAGTTGCTCGCTGTGTAGTCAGTGTACTTTTTGATCTTTCAAGTATTGCAAATAATGAATGTTCCACAAACAATGTGACAGGGCATCCCATTACTATTGTGGCACTTTTCTCAATGGCGAACGCGGCGGCGGCGAGAGATTGCTTGCACGCGAAGTGTCCTTGCATCACCGCATCCAAGGTGCCACTATAGTAAGCCAATGGTTTGTGTCCCAGAGAAGTCTTTTGTGTCAGTACAGCAGTCATGAGTGTTCTCTTACTATGTGAAAATAGTAAAAACTCGCGTTCATAATCAGGGTTGGCGAGTACTGGAGCACTCGAAATCAATTCTTTTAGTGACTTGAATGAGTCACTCAACTCATCTGACCATTCTATTTTCCTGTTCTCGTTTTGTGCCTCCTTGAGTGCTTGCAGTAATGGTCTCGTGTAGGCTGCATAATCTAATATCCATGCTCTGCAATAGTTGCACATTCCCAGGAATTTCTGCATCTCCTTCACTGTTGTGGGTTCTCTTACTGATCTTATGGCTTCTACACTGTCAGGGATTATTCTCTTTCCGTCTTTCGATATCAGCTGCCCTAAGTATAAGACCTCTTCCTGGCAGTATTGTAGCTTTTCCTTGTCCACTTTGTACCCCTTGTTTGCCAGCAGTGACAGGAGTGTTACTGAGTCTTTTCTACACGTTTCTTCATTCTGTGCGCAGACGAGCAGATCGTCTACATACTGAATGATTGCGCTCTCAACTGATAAATTACCCAGGTCTTCGTGTAGTATGCGGTTGAATATACTTGGGCTCTCACAGTATCCCTGTGGTAATCTGCAATGTTCGTATCTCTTTCCCCCTAAGGTGAATGCCGTCAGGTATCTGCTTTCTTCAGCCAAGGGGATGGAGAAGAATGCGTTTTTCAAATCGACCACTGTAAAATGTGATGCTGTTTTTGGGATACTGCACAATATTGAAGCAGGGTTCGGGACTAAAGGGAACTCTTTCTGTATGACGTCATTTAAGGGGCGTAAATCCTGGATCATCCTCCAAGCCCCTCCCTTTGCTTTTTTAATCGGGTAGATACAGGTGTTGCATGGTGAGTTTGAAGGCACTATTATTCCCTGAGCTAATAATGCATTTATTGTCTCTTTTATTCCTTCCTCTGCCTCGCGGGACAATGGATATTGCTTTACTCGGGGCAGGATTGCCCCTTGTTTGAGTTTTATGACCACTGGCATCACTCCATGCAACAACCCCACATCATGGGGGCCTGTTGTCCACAAATTGCCTGGCACCAGTTGCATGTCATCGTCAAAAAATGACGGTGGTATTCCCACTACCGCCATCAATTGAACTGGAATTTACCTAGCCTGAATCAAAATGTCACAGAGCATTGCTATTTCCATTATTATTTCACCATCATTGTCTGAATCAGAGAAGAGACCCTCATCAGATAAGTCTCGTAGGGCAATATTGGCATTGACGCACAGCACAGTGCACCATTCACATCCATCTATGTCCATCCCAATTACTGCAATCCTTTTTGCTGATACCTGTACAGCATGCAAGTCTAATGATACCACTGACCCTGGTGCTATGTCTGGGCGCACTATTGGGCGGAAGATGAATTTGGCGGGTATTCTCCAATCCAGCTTTTTTAGCTCAGGAACTACTTGGGCCAGTGTTTTCAAACCTTCAATAAACATTCTTTCATCCACTGGCAGGCTCCGGAGCAGTTGTTTGAGCCTGTACTACCAGCATTACACGTAATGGGCAGATTCCTGGTGTTGAACACACTATTCCTTATTGTCATGTTAAGCTTGCTAAGAAGTTCCCTCCCTAGCAAGTTTATTGGCGACTGTTCGTAATACAGTAAGGGTGTTTTTACAGTTTTACCCCCCACTGTCACATCCAAAGCTTCTGTATAAGGAACTTCAATTACAGCCCCAGAGAACCCCTGCGTCTCTAACTTCCGGTTAGATAGCGGAATCCGGCCCTCCCTAATACATGATTTCTCCGCTCCCGAATCCACCATGAATATGAACTGCTTGTCTCCTATCTGCGCCCCTACCAATGGTTCCTCTGCTGCATCGTAGGTGGTAGATAGGACAGGACAAGCAAGTGTTCTCTGTGGGCTGTGCTATGCGGGGTGTCCCATAGCCCCCCCTGGTTGAACACACTCCATGAAACTACTGATACACCGCTATAGGGGGCTGGTGTTGGGGCTCCATTTGCTGTTGTCGCGAAAGGGTTGCCTGGGGTGTAGTGCATAGTGTCATTGTTTGGCGGTTGATTCTGTGTTCTGTATGGGTGTCCCTGCCGTTGTTCAGGGTACCCCTGCCCTGGGTCCCTTTGTTGTTGTTGTCCCATTGGGAGACCATATGGGCTCCCCGGATGAGGATGGCCATAGTGTTCTACCTCCGGAAACCCGTTGTTTGGTCTACTCCTGCACTCTCTTGAAAAGTGCCCCCATCTCCCGCAGTTCCAACAACTTCCTTGTGCACCCCTGGGACCCTGCCATCCGTTTCCTCCCATTCCCCCATACCCTTGTCCACCCCCTCTTCGACCCCTGTACCCACCTCGTCCCCCTCGAGGGGCCCACTCTTGCCACTGAGGACCTCCACTCTGCTCCTGCTCGTTCCACTGCCTCTGCCCTGCTCCTGTCCAATTCGTTGCCATCCTCCCTTGTATTGCTACCAGCCCCTCCTCCTCATCATCATCTCCCGCCCTGCTGTGTGGGAGCACGGCTACTGCTGCGGCAACCTTCACCAGCTTTGTCTGTACTAGTTTCGCTTCGTCTGCCAATCTTCTCTGCGCCACATCCTTTTCCTTTTCTTTTATTCGTTTACAGTGGTGAACTATTATGCTCTGAATTTCGGGCCAACCTTTTGCTTCAATACCTGCTATTTTGTCAAGTGCTTTTTGCACCTCTTTTGGGAGCCCCCTCTTTATTATAAAATAGAATAATGATGTTGACTGATACCAGGGCGTGCCCGTTTCGGTTCTCCACATCTCTTGGACTCGAAAAATGTAATCCATAGCATCTTCCCCATCATTCATTGTACATTGCATTACCGACTGTAAATCTGGGGTATCTGGGAACGTTTCCCGCAAGGCATCCCACACCCTGGCACGTACTGTATTGAAAAAGGCACCATCATGACGATCGCAGTCTAACGTTACTCCCGGGAAGCCAGCTTTTATCCATACTCTGTCAGCTTGATCCCCAACTGCTGATACTAGCAAACTCTTCACGTCACCTATTGCTAGAGGTACCCCGGCTGTGTGTTTCTCAAAGGCATATATCCACTTACTTGCCCCTCCTGATAGCGGGGGCAATAATTTTAGCAAATTGGCCTTGTCCATCTGAGCCTAGGGTATGTAATTCGGCCTCCCTCCTCCTCTATGTATCAATGGGAATTGTAGCTTCCCCTTTGTCGTTGTATCTGCACTCATCTTTACTCCTGATTTTCCTAATGGCGCCATTTTTCCCAATCTGTTCCTTAGTCGCCCTGTCTACTCCTCGTCCATTGTTCTCATTGAGCATGCACCATCCAACTCCTCGCTTCCCCCTCCCATTGCCACACTTAGCCTTTCACCTTCTTCTAAGTCATCCCCTATATCACACAATAGCTCCTCTCTGCATCCTGTGGTCCTTACCTCATCACCAGTACACCCCTCTCTTCCCTCTAATTCAATTATCCGTGTTGGTTCTTCTTCTATCCTAAACAGTATCTCTCCTTTTTTCCATCCTTCTCCAAATGTCCTATTCTCACTCTGCGCTCCTGGTGCAGGCTCTGATCTAGCAGTGCTGATTGCAGTCCGCTCACATATACTTTTAATTCTCGAGAGCTCATCTTTGGCTATAGAGAGTCTGGATTCTAGATCCCCTGTCAATTTCTCTCTATCCACCCTTGGTGTACTTACCTGCTCTCGTTCCCTATAACACTAATATGGTGGTGGTGCAGTTGGCCCTTGAGTGGTAGTGGTTGTTGTTGGGGGTACATAAGTTGGGTCGCTATATCCTTCTGCGGGCACTGGCTTATTCAGTATTGGGTACAACCTAGTTACCTCAATCGGTGGCTTCTCTTCTGAAAGTACCTTGTCATCTTTTGGTATCAGCAATGGGTTGTCAGTAGTAGATGGTAGGTCATTATCTGATTCCCTTTTCTTAGGAGGGGGTATTTCGTCAAACAGTCTCCATAGGTCTAATATTTCCCTCCTATTGGGTAGCTGCTTCCCCTTATATTTCAAACGAATGCATGTAGCTACCATATCTAAGACGCTTTTGTCAAATGATCCCCCTTCTGGCCATATCTGAGGTAACCCTTCTCCCTTCAACTCTGTGATCCACTGGTCATGATATTTCTTAATCCGTTCTGCGTACCCAGGTAGGCTCTTATAAATATGTGATAAGGGTGTTTCTGCCCCCATACTTCGTACTTACTGGATGCTAGTGTACCTCTCTATGTATGTATGTCCCTTACTATGAACGTGTCACCATGTGAACTCTCGTACTTCTGTCTTATTGAGCATTGGCGCGTTATCCCGTCACCTGTACAGTATGAGAATGGCTGCACACAGCCTCTATTCTATACTCTTTAGGGGGCACGTACAAGAGCAAACCATCAATAACTGTGACAATTGAACTCAGCAGATCAAAGAAATGAACACTCACTTTACCACATTACACTCTTCTTTCTGATGTTTCCCCTGGTCACACTTACCGTAACCATACCACAATTACGTATTTCTGACAACCTTTACACACTTATTATATCAAATATGTTCTGACATATACGATGCACACACACTCATAAGCAGCACTCCATTCACAGCCCAGTTTGTCCTCCCTTTCCTCCCTTTCCAACTGTCCCTGTCCGTCTTAATCTGATATATATATATATATTTGTCTTTCTAGTTTTGATGTAAAATTATTTTTCTACTTACATTATATCTTTGTTTGTACTAACCCGCTTTTATTTACCCGTAAACCCAGAGAGAAAAATAGAAATAGTCGCATTCACTAATGTATTTTCCGTGTCTTCCTTTACCAGACACCTTTATCTCATATTCCACTTCTTCATATATTCCCAGTACTAGTCAAGATAGCACTATGCAGTGCCGCCTTCCACCCCCTTGCGGAGCTAGGTTCCCGTCTCTTTGTCTCTGTTCACCTCTTAATCCTAATGGCCATATGCAAAGAAAAAGCAAAGAAAGTTTAGGATGGTCCTTAGTAGACCCAAAGTGCCCCCTTTTTAACCAGCCTCGTTCCCCGTCCTATATTTCCTCCCCTGTTCCCTTTAAGGTCTCTCGCACTGAATACTTATGTGCTCGTCTTGAACCGAGAGTCTACCAAACTGGGTCCGTCCAGGCAGTGTTGCCGTTTGCTCAACGGTCAGCCCCGGCTCCGGCGAGCGGTACTCAAAGGGGGTTTTTTCAACCGGGATCCCGTACCCTCTCTCTGGTGAGTGCGCACTTCTGAGCGTACCGGTCGCCGTTGGTGGGCAGCCTCCCAGAGCCGGCGCACCGTGCGTATCCCTTTTCGACCGGAGATTTTCGTGCCAAAGGGGACGGTAGGGATATATATATATATATATATATATATATATATATATATATATATATATATATATATATATATATATATATTAGGAGAGAAGTTAATATCACGCTTTCGGGGTCACCACTGAAGGCAAGCGTCCCCAGATAGCACGATCCTCCCCGCAATGAGAGACAATAATGGACTCTCCCAGGATGGGAATAAGGCCAGGACAAAGTGCGGGTGAGCTTAAATGGGAGTTTATCAATCAAAATAGGGCATGCAAAGAACTCTGCAAACTCCGAGAGCACTCTGTCTGACAATAGCAAAGACAGGCGTATATATTTACAAAAACGTCCTAAGAACCTACATGCTATAGGGGGCACAAGTTTGTGGGGATTGGGTGGCGATGACTAGGTATAGGTGCTGCTGCGATGTGGTTTGCCGCGGCTGGAGGACGTCACTGGTTACCCTCGTGGGTTGGGCTGGGCCTGGCAGGTCAGCTGGGCTCATCCGGGCGGTGTTGTTGTGCCAACCGTGATCAGTGTCAGAGATGAATGTCTTTCCTGACTTTCTGCCCTAGGGCCACGCACACCGCAGTCATTCAACATTGCAATATTATCTTCCCTGGTAAATCTTCCAATAGGTTATTCTACAGGTTAATGCAACACAGGAGGAATGCACCTGGAGTGGGGTCTGTTGGCGATTCGTCAATACATGGTTACCACCATCCTGTTGACCGGGTATCAGAGATCGTGGGGTTGGGTCTCGGGGCATGGGACAGGCGTTCTGTGTCATCATGTCTTGTTAGAAGTCATTATGGATGTGTTCTTGTGATGTTGCCATAATATTGGGTGTCCTAATTGTACAGGGCCATTAACCTAAGGTGGGCCGGCAGGTGGTGGAGTCTAAGAAAGGGCGCCTTTGGATCTGTGTTTTAAGGCCGGGGTTTACTGCTGGGTTGTAAATAATTCAGGTGGCAGGCCGTGGCCTTGGGTGCTGCGGGGGAATGCGAATGCTTGAAGCGGCTCCAGCCGAATTGGGGGAGGTGGAGCAGCGCAGCACAGGCCTCTGCTTTTTTCGTCTGGCAGGCTTCACTGGGAGGAAGGGGGAATGGCCTTGCATGTGCTCACAAAGGTATTTTCCTCGTGTGTTGCAGACTTTAGGTGGAAGAGACATAAACATTCATATAATATACAATACTCATTGAGTCTTTCCAAAGCTCACGTTTTTGACATTGCTAGTGTCATTCATATGGCCAATTTGAGCACATTGCTTGTACACTATGTTTTTAGCAACTACAACATTTTGTTATATGCTTATACATACACGGTAAGTGAGGTAGTAGTAAGGTTGGTGGAGCACGCAGGAACAACCCGCCACTGAGACTGGCGGCAGTGGCACATAGTGGGCTCGGACACATATATGGTGCATTTTCGTGCACCCCTTACATGAGCCCTCAGTATGGTTGCATTTGTCTTCCTTTGCACTCTAGCAGCATTAGTTCGGTTTTGGCGCGGGACTGTGGGTTGCAGTCTTCTCGATAACACACATAACATGAAAAACCACCGGGACGCTTTTACCATTTGCGCATAGCTACAGGGATGTGGGTGCTTCATCCCTAATGTCATATGAGCACCCATCCTGCCATTTTCATATATTTTACAGGTTTTTTAGTCAGTGAGGTTGTGGAGTGAACGCTTTCATCACAGGTGGTTTGCTCATTAATATTTGGGGATTTTGTTTTTGTCACGGGACCATTGTACAGTTCTTTTCCACCTAGCCCCTGCTGGCCGCGTCATGCTGGAAACAGCGATACACTGCGGAAGGTGAAATGTTACAGTGTTGGTATCTAACACTAGCTCATGTCCGTCTGTTCGTGGGAACGGGCTCTTGGCGGATCTGCCAGGGAGCTGTGGCCACAGGGATAAGTGATACTCTCCAAGGGTGAGGGCCGTGCGGCGGTGCACAGGGCTCAAGCCATTTTTATTATACAAAAATGGCTTTCAGGGCCTAGCTAAATTGAAGAGGTTTGGTCAATGTCTTCAGACAGTGCCCCACCCGCCACCTGGGCCCTGGTGGCAGGAAGGACACCCGGTGAGCCATGAACCTCACCGGGGGAGAAGAGGCATGGGAGGGGGTCTCCTGGACCAGTCCTCCCATACAATGACTACTTGCTGGCTGTGAGAAACCTGAAGGTGTCTCACCCGCTAGTCCCCGGGATCGATCGTCCAGGTGGCCAGGACATGTCCATCACTTTTGCATCCAGTTCCTGAGGGTGGACCAGTGCGGGAAGATCACCTGGATGGGGGTCTTCGGGGAGTGGAAGTGGGACACCAGACGGTGAGACGCAGTTTCCCCTTCCCTGTAACATCTTAACCCCCATCTTTCCTGGTAGGATACGTATGGACTCAACCCCCCCACTTTTCCAACACTAACACTTTGTCACGGACAACTCACTGTGAGGGAACACGGACTAACAACCAAGCCATATACCTGAAATGTCCCAGTCCAAGGGTCAGGCAATAACTGATCATAATACACACACCTAACTTCCATCACACTTCCCCACACGGATAAAAGGCGAGAACGAAAGCACACTTTGAGCAATGCAAAGCACACAAGGAAGCAGCAGTTCCAAGGTGGCAGTTTAATACAAGGCAGAAGACGGCAAGACCGAAGAAGATTGCAAGGAGGGAAATACCCTTGGCATTCTCACTGACAGACTGCATTTTTCATGACCCTTCAAAAGTAGGAAACTTAAGACCTGGAATTAAAGCTAAAGAATCCTACATTGTGTGTCAGAGGTACACAGGGCTCTCCTGTGTTGATCGTCAAGGCGGGGAGAAGCATTTGCCGCTGTGGTACTGTCATTGGCTCCTACAATAAAGCAGTACCAGTGAAGACAGCACAGCCAGTGAGTTGGGGATAATGATAAAAGATCGGTCTGTGTGGAAATCAAGGATGCAAGTGGCAACATTGTATGAAGAAGATTATTAATACAGCAGATTAGTGAATGAACTTTGCTAAATTACAATACCGTAGACAGAGTGATCCGGGATCACCTGGGTGCTCATTCGAAAGTCTCTGTTAGGTATCAAACCAAGACGGTGAAATTGTTAAAAGAAATAGAATTGTGAAATCGAAGTGGTTCTGCAATGGGCCAAGCCAAACCCTGTGCACATTTCAAAGGTTTTTCGATGCTTGATGTAAAATTGACACTGGTCTGAGATGGCTGAGGGAGACTAATTATGTAGAAGGGATCTGAGCCCGGCAGAAGGGGATCCAAAGTGAACCGTGAGTCACCCGAAAAGGAAGCCACAACGAAAATTGTGCAATCAGGTGAAAGACAGGCTGGAGCCCGGTGATGGATGCCTGTGCAGAACTTTATGTTAAAAGGATCTGAGCCAATGGAGGGGAATCCGGGGTGGATAGCGAATCAACCGATGTGAATACTTGTGAAAAGCAAGAAGGGAAAAGAATGTGTCTATTTTGGTTGCATCAGGCCCTTTGAGTGAAGAAACTTTGAGAAGCAAGCAGACTTGCGCTCCAGAGGCCCTGATGCTGATTATTGAACTGTAGCCTTGTGCTAGAGAAGCCAGATACTGTGCTTTGCTCGAGTGAACCATCTTATTCCGTGCTAAAAACATGGGGAAGGGAGGCCAATGGCCTGAAAACCTGACATATTATTTTTGAACACTTCTTTCTTTTTCATAACATTATTTCCCACACTATTTGTATTTAGAGGTAAGGATTGGCAATAGGTTTTTTAGTATAGGCCATTTTATTTTGACAAGACACCAGTAGGACTGCGTTGTTATTATTATTTGATGGTCGTAGCTTGCTCCCATCTGTAGATTTAGGTTTAGATTGGCCTTTATCATACCCTTTTTGAAGTTCAATACACACCCTTGAACTGTGGTCACTTTGTCTGTCTTACTGTTGATGCCATGCCTTCCTTACATGAACTTAGTTGGCCAATTTGCAATGCATTCTATTTAAATAGAAGTGCAGCTTTTTTCTCTTGTCTCACTTTCCATGAACTGAGCAGGCAGCTCCCAAATGCATTTTCCATTCTGTGTCACTTATCTCAATGTTTGACACCCTCCTGAATCGGTGCACTGCCATTCTGAAATTGGGTTTCTTATTTTGAAACCGAGGTGCCCATCCTGAAACGTGGTGGCCTATCCCAATTCTTTGTCACCCATCCTGAAATTCTGTTGTACAACGTCACCCATCCTGAAATTCTGTTGTACAACTTCTATAATTTGTGTTGCCCAACCCGATAACATCTCTTTATCCAGAAAACAAGTTTCCTTTTCTTTAAAGAATGTCACCCATCTTGATTTTCGTTGTCCACCCTGGGCCTTCCTTCGCTATAGATTGTCACTCACCATAAACCATTGTGGGCACTGAGTTCATGTTATCCTTAAACTGTGTCACTCATCCTGAATTTCTTCTGACCTTGTTGGATTTTTGTTGTTGAGGATTTGTCACTGACTCGTTGCACCTCTCGTGGTGTTTCTTCTATAGAAGGTCCGCAAACACTCCTTATTTATTTCAAACAGACTTCTACATGGGTTCAGGACCATATATGAGTTGTTCCATTCGTAATCTGACTGCATTATCCATATCTCGATTTCCTTGTGACTGTGACGTCTTTCCCCGATTGCAATATCCTTCAGCCTAGTTCTGAGCATGAAAGGAAAATGGCCGAAAGTATTTACATGACATGGACTAGACCATTTTTGATGGTACCAGTGCACAGCACATTAACTCTAGCATGATCATTTGAAATCGCACTCTAACTTGAGTGTAGAATGACATTATGAAAATACATTTAATCTCATTGCGACTCATTTCGCAGTAATTCGACTGGATGTCGTGCCAAACTCATTTACCGTTACCACCACTCAGTCCTGGGGGTTTATTGTGAGATTACAAGTGATGATATGGTGCTGTTAATCCTTGTTTTTTTTTATTCCATAGGGCTCCATGGGGATTTCGTCTGATTTCGTATGAGTGTAATTCTCGTTTGGTAAAACTGAACATTTTTGGAGGTAAAGTAGATGAATTACCTCCAACTATATCCTGATGGTAAATCTGGCATTCAGTGGTATGGTAAAACAGGCAGAATTTCATTTACCACCCAAAAAAAAGTGGTAATGGAATTACTACCAAAAATGTACTGCACCAACAATCTTGTAATGATGCATATGATACGATATGACATTTATAACGCGCCTATACACAAGTGTTTCAAGGCACAGCGAGGCAGGTAGGGGAAACAAAGGGAGGAAAAGAAAACAATCTTACTAGGCCTAGTGACATTCAGATCGCGCAAGTAAAGGGGAGATGGGAGGGGGAAAGTGCCAGGGTAAGAGGAGGAAGGGCAAGTGCAGGACACAGGATCAAAAACAAGTAGTGCGGCCAGCAGGAGGCAGTGCAAGGGTTAAGTACAGACAAGTGGCTGAATAAGTGCAGGTAAAGGGACTACAGGGTTGCAGATACAGACTCAATTGCAAGGGTTGCCAGGAGGCAGTGCAGGTGTGCAGCTGGGTAGGCAGGGACTTGGGCCCGAAGTTCAGAGGGTGGCCAGATGACCAGTGTAGTATCAGACAGGAGATCGACAGGGAAGAGGAAGCGAGAAGGCAGAAGCAAAGAGGAACATTTTGAGATGCTTCCGGAACTGGAGATGGTTCTGCTCAAGTTTCAGAGAGGCAGGGAGGCTGTTCCAGAAGGAGGCACCACCCAAATAGAGACATCTGCCCCCCAACTCGTTGCTTGGGGAAGCACCTCACCCTCAGGGAGTTGGAAGTGGAGGAGCGAAGAGCTTGAATAAGAAGATATTTCCAAAGAGAGAATTAGAGGTATTGTGGCCCCAGGCCCAGAAGGACTTGTGGAGAATGCAAAGGGTCTTGAACTTGATCCTTGCAGCTACTGGGAGCCAATGGAGAGATTTCAGGGCTGGAAAGAAACAATCCCTGGGCTTGAGGCCTAGGAAAAGACTTGCAGTCCTGTTCTGGATGAGTTGTAGAGGACGGAGAGTAGAGGCAGGCAGATTTCAAAAGAGGCTGTTGCAGTAGTCAAGCCTAGAGAGAACCAGAGCTCTGGAGAAAGAGCTTCTGGGTGAAGGAGAGGAAAGGAAGAATACTTCTGAGGAGGTGCAGTTGGTAGTTTGACTTCTTAGAGACATCAGGGATGTGAGGAAAGAAGGAGAGTGTGGAGTCGAAGATGACCCCAAGGTGTTTAGCTTCACAGGTCCGAGCAGAAAGAGGGCCAAGGGAGGCTGGCCGTAGAGTGGCAGGAAAAGAAGATGCAGGTGTGCCAATGAGGATCTCCATCTTACTGGCATTCAGACAGAGATCATTAGTGTCACACCACTCCTGGATTGCAGACAGACAATCTGGGATGAGAGAAGGAGACGAGGTGGCAGAGAGGAGCCTGAAAGCGAGCTGAGTGGCATCTGCATAGCTGTGAAAGTTTGCGCAGAGAGCAGAAATGCAGTGGGTGAGAGGTGCCAGGTATTGGTTGAACAACCAAGGAGAAAGGTTAGACCCCTGGGGAACACCTCAGGTAGAGAGAGAGATAGAGGAGCGGAAGGACCAAAGTTGGACCTGGGAGGGTCGGTCAGAGAGAAAGAGGTCAGCCATGCCAGATCCTGATCAGTGATACCCATCACGGAGCCGGTTGAGCAGGATGGCAGATCTTACAGGCATAGTATGCTTTCATGAGGTGAGCCCACTCCCTTCTACTCACAGCAGTATGCTTTTGCACGCATATTTTCATTTATCTCACTGGGTGAAATCCATGGTCAAGCCCTTCACAAGAGCTCCGTTTTTCTTTTTGAGATCGGGGATCCAACTGCGTCGCTCCTCTTGCCCCTGCAGCCTCTTGCCTATTTTTCCAGTCTTTCAGCACCGAACACAGGCTGCAATAACATGACTGTGATAACTCTCCTGCAAAAAGTTAACTGGGTGCCGGGCTGGCATAATGAGGCCGGGCTACAGTTCTTCTATTTTGGTGGCTACAGGCATAGGAGCCGTCACCAGGGCACTCATGTTCGATATGACCTCACATGTAATGCACGTCCAAACTGTACACATGCATTTTGCACCACCCCATATTTTCATTCATTTATATGGCAGAAAGGGAACATAAATTATAACTCTGCCTCCCCTTTCCTGTACGCCTTCCCAATACTCCAGCATTTATGCCAGCATGACATTTTCATGCTACCGTAAATTCTGTGGATTCCAGCTGCTTGCAACACCAGCAAAAAGCAGGTTGATTCCATAGGAATCCATTGTAACTGGCAGGAAGCGTTTACTTAATTTGCACTGCAGAGTGCAAAAGCGTGGGGGGGGCTTACATGCGGGATGCCACCAATTTGCATCTTCCTTTTGCACTCTGATGTTCAAATGGTGAAAATTACATGGATGGGACCTGTTTAAAAATGAGCTCGGAGGAATCTTGAGGGATCGCTGTCCCCAATTGCTTAAAGGTGCCCTTTCCACCTCCCCCTTCCCCCACCACTGCTGCGGCATTGAAGGCTCTCGGGTGAAGAGTTTCCTGTTCACTCTGAAGGTGTGCATGGGAACCAGAGCCGCCATGGCTGCGATTCATCATGCCTGCTCAATGACCTGTTCCTTCTGCTTGCCTCATCCTATACTTTACAGCTTTTCTTGGCAATCAAGACCTGCTGACAACTAGCAATTATTGGGTCATGAGGGCAAGCTAATTTGCACTTACCTCTTCCTGTCAAAAATTCCAAATCTACATGACAAAGGGTAATATTCGTGTTATTAAGACTGGCTGGATATTCAGTACCTGGATTATAAAGCCACATACCCATCACAGCACAGAGTGGATTAATTTGTGAAAGAAAATAAACTATGCTCAACGTGTTTTGTTGTTACACAAGCAAGCAGATGTTTCCTCCCCCCTCCAAAACTAGCATAGAATGTATTGACAGAATGCTGAGCAACAGCTGCACGCCTGTATCGCACAACAATACAATCAGGAGTGTTTGTTTGGATGATGCTACCCAGAGGAGAGTTTACAGGGGTCCTGAGTTTCCATGTCATGTGTGGATACACATCATCCAGCCCTGTCACCTTTGCTAGCATAGCATTCAGGAAAAACTACAAGTACCAGAATTCAACGAAACATGCAGTGCAGGATGCCTCTCTACCTGTTGACAAGGGGCATAGTCTGATATATTGGATTACTATTAAATTGGTGGACACGCTGCCATTTTTGTTTTGCTCTTCACCAAGAATTGCAAATACTACAGACTGCACAAGTTGTGCAATGGCATGGATGAGCAGCCCATGCACGCCATGTTGTCTATGTTCATGGCATCTTCGCTCTTTTATTAAAGTAGTGGTACAAAAATGCAAAATCGAGACCTATGTATCACTGATGGTTGAGATGGTCCAAGGCAATCTATCTCTGGTTTACTGCTACCATATGTAGGGAGTGATAGGAAAGAGGCTGACAAGTGGCCATTCTTTGCTTTCTAGCCACTACCACTTTGCATTTCAGAATTTCCACACTGATTGGAAAAGCAAAACAACACGTCCAAGAATGCAAATGGATCTAGGCTGAAATACTAGGGTTGGATGGCAAGGTCAGGCCTATCATGGGACCATTTGGCTA
This sequence comes from Ambystoma mexicanum, assembly GCF_040938575.1. Taxonomy (NCBI): domain Eukaryota; kingdom Metazoa; phylum Chordata; class Amphibia; order Caudata; family Ambystomatidae; genus Ambystoma; species Ambystoma mexicanum. The sequence goes on along the minus strand of NC_090929.1, from coordinate 1,437,463,795 downwards.
CATTTAGGGCCCGATTCATAGAATTAAGAGCTGGGTAGGCACGTGCGCCGAAAAGAAGCGTGCGCCAGCTGTGGTGCAAATAAACAATTGCGCGGCACGCATATTCATGGATTAACCGAGGCATCACTAGCCATGGCGCAATGAACGTCAAGCTGTGCCAGTAACGCCCCCAAGATGCCCCGGCGTGCAGCAAAAACCCCCGTGTCATCCCTGGTCCAGCATACAGCTCCCCCTGGCAAATCACGAGAAAATCTGTTGCAGACGGGGTATGCGCCTGGTTTCCATGCGACTTGGCTGGGGTACATGATGAGTTTCCACGCGATTTGGCTGGATTGCGTCTGGGGTATGCGATGAGTTCCCATGTGATTTGGCTGGTGTGCGTCCGGGGTACGCAATGAGTTCCCATGTGATTTGGCAGGGCTGCGTCCAGGGTACACAATGAGTTTCCACGCAATCACTCCACCCGCACCCCAGACAAATTGCATGGAAACTCAGGGTGTACCCCTTGAATCACGCACAAATCCCTTGTAGGATGGCCCCCCTCACAGGACAGCCACATCCCAGCCCCGTTCACCCGTGACCAGCTCCACAGGCAGCCCACACCACATGGGACCCCTCATCACCTGTGACAACCCCCGCAGGCCGCCCACACCACATGGGACCCCCATCACCCATGTCCACCCCCACAGGCAGCCCATACCACATGGGACCCCCCCATCACCCATGACCACCCCCGCAGGCAGCCCACACCACATGGGACCCCCATCACCCATGACCACCCCCACAGGCAGCCCACACCACATGGGACCCCCATCACCCGTGACCAACCCCGCAGGCAGCCCACACCACATGGGACCGCCCCATCACCCATGACCACCCCCACAGGCAGCCCACACCACATGGGACCCCCATCCCCCATGACCACCCCCACAGGCAGCCCACACCACATGGGACCCCCATCACCCGTGACCAACCCCGCAGGCAGCCCACACCACATGGGACCGCCCCATCACCCATCAACACCCCCGCAGGCAGTCCACACCACATGGGACCCCCATCACCCGTGACCATCCCCACAGGCAGCCCACACCACATGGTACCCCACCAACACCTGTGACGGCAACCTGCAGGTAGGCCCCGCCTCATGTACCCTCCTCACCACCAGTGACGGCAACCTGCAGGCAGGTCCCATCTCATGGGACACCCCCCACCTCAAAACATTTTGGACCATTATACATTAAAGCAGCACACGCGAAATCAAATGCCACCACACGCTGCACACTCCAGGTGCACCTCAAAACCCATCCATTGGTCATGCCCCCCAGTACATGCCCCATGGCGTCGGAATCCTAAAATCACACATGCATGCATGTGTGCACACACATGAACAACATTGGTCGACACCATGGACACAGAACTGAGTCAAGGAAGAGTGAAACTTGCACTAAACTATCAAGACCAGACACCACTTAGATTTAAATGGGTAAAAACATATTTAAATATCAGTATTAAAGTCACACTCAGTAAGAACATATAAAACCAGCATGAATGAAATAAAGAAAACAAAATAACGTGAAAACGGAAATAAATCAGATGTTAAAAATGAAAAACTCAAACATGGGGTCCATGTGCATTGATGTAAGTCCAAATAATAACACAAATGAAAAGAAAACCATTCCTCCATGGTGAACTAAAATGGATCCCAGAAAAATACAACTATTTACAAACAACCAGGGCCCATAGTCCCAAAACATGTTCTGAAATCCTAAAAAATACCATTAAAAAAGAACTATGTACAAAATGGGGAGCAAAGTCCAGGAACTCCAACAAAAATAAATGAAACCAACAGAAGAACTACATACAATGGCAGCGGGCTAGTCATACTCCTCACCATGCTCCCTCTCAGTCTCTGCCAGGACATCATTGAACACTGCGTCCACTTTCACTAGGCGAGCCTCTCCTCCCCCCTCAAGGGCTTGCAGGGACTCCACCATGCTCCTCTCGAACTCCCTGCAAGTCTCCTCGAGGACCACTGCCCGCCTCTCTGCCTGATGCAGTGAATTCTCTGCCCTGGCCATGGCGAGTCGTGCATCCTGTGCCCGCTTTGCGCTCTGCCCCGATCTGCTGGCCCAAACGCTCCAACACGGAAGACATTCTTGTTGTAAGGTCCATCTTTGCCTCCTGCCTGATGGGCGATACCTGCCCCTCTGCTGTTGAATGCTCTGAGTCCTGTCGCCTCCTACTCTAAGCCTGGTGCTGCCAATATGCCCAGTGCCTGCATTACAAGGACAGCCTCCGGGATGATGACAACCCCTGGGGCTGTCATGCACGTGCCCTTCTCCTTGGTGCCTGCTCTTCCTCCATTGCCATAGCTCCTGTTGCTGTGGTGACCACATCTGCTGATTCCACCTCGACTCCTGACTCTGGCAGGGATGTGATCTCCACCAGATTGGCCGCCAGGGTTCGGACAGATACACAGGGGGGCGACCTTGGTAGTATCTGGGCCGGAAGCCGACAGGGAGGACAACTGGCGCACAGAAGAGGAAGACAAGGAGGGGGGGTCACATAAGTGGCCAGCCCACAGACCCATTGCGAGACCATGAACTGTGCTATACAGTTCAAGAGATAACAGACCTCATTGTGATGATGTGCAAGCCCCGATTGGAAGCCTGCACCTCATCACGGATGTTGCCTCTATGCCTCGTGATACCGGCTAGCAACGGTTCCACTGGGTCCCGAATGGCTTCATCCGCAGGTATTGGTGTATCTGTTTGCGTGGATACATCTGCCACCTGCGGATGGGTCCGACCTGAGGCATGCCCGCAGTTGCATACAGATGCAGTCACAGTCCCAGGGGCAGGAATTAACAGAGGCACCGCCACTGCAACCTGGGCTGCCTCCAGCCCCTGAGTCTGGACTGCAGCAGTCACACCTACGTCATCACCCCCGCCGGGCCTCATGGACTGGGCTGATGTGGCCTCTTCCTCCTCCACATCGCCCGCCAACCTGGATGCCTCCCCACCATCTTCCACAGTGTCTTGCCCCTGTGTGGGCTCATCTGTCCCTCCGACTGCTGAGGAGTCCTCCACCACCTTCGCCCTCTTGGATCTACCCTCAGCAGCTGCAGCCGGTGACTATGACGCAGCACCAGCCCACTCCATCCCGGAAGTTGACAGTACCTGGGAGGACGACTGAGCCTTGCGTCTGTTCCCAGTGGAGGAATCCCTGCTGCCTTGCTCCACAGCGCCTTCTCCGCCCGCTTCTCCCATCGTCACTGTGGATGTGAAAACAGAGAACAAAAACGTCAGGGGACTGAACGTATGTGTGTTTGGCACAATGCAAATGTACATCAGTGGCACTGTCAAAGGTCACAACCATCATCACCGTCCACTACGCACCGGGAAGTGGCATTCAGACACATGCACAACCATGTATATCATGCGCAACAGACATTCATATCCATGTACAAGGCACTGTGAGCACTTCAAAATCATGTACCCACCTCACATGCATCATGGGACACATCTCATTCACACACATCACCTGACAGTCATGCAACAGCCCATGCAGCTATCACGTCAGAGTGCACATGAGACCAATTTGGCAGCAATCAGACATTGAAATGCCCATGTGTCATACATCCATGAGTGTTGGCCAGTCACACACTCACTTCCCTGACACATGCACATGTACACCATGCATGCCCATGATGTTGATGAAAGCACACGTGTAACACCACTCACATGCCCCAGTACAGACACATGCATGCAAACATGTGCATGTCGCTACATGTTTGCGCGCATCATGCATTGCAACCCAAACACCATTGCTGTCACACATTTTTGAACAGACCTGCATGCAGCACTGTCTGGGACATGTACACAGACATCTGTACAAGAGGCATGCCAGACATGAGGCCAAGGTGCACACTCCAACCACACATCAACATGCACATGCACCATGGTGTACAAGAACACATGGACACTTACCAGTCGATTCCAGACGGAGCTCTTAATCCCAGACCTGGGTGTACAGCGCTGGACAGAACCTCTCCAGGACCCGTGTGTTGTCGTTGGTCAACCGGTCCTGGCGCCTCACTTGGTCATCACCAGCCTAGAGGAAGCGCCGAGCCTTGTTGTGGGTCCTGGCCTTGAAGTTCTCCCAGCGCTTGTGGACATCTGTGTAGTCACGGAGGACCACCCCGTCTGCATTGATGGCACCCATGATGTCCGCCCAGATCCTCCTCCGTTCTTCCTTGCCGACTTGCAATGGTCCATGGAAGAGGGCATCATAATGCCCCAGGACTTGCTCCTTCCCTGACTGAGAAGCTGACAGCCCTCTGCCTCACTACCGGGGGGTTGCCACTTGCCTCAGGTGATGTTGGGTCAGACAGAGCAACCCCCGAGGCAATTGTGGGTGGGCAAGGTGGTCCTGGGGCTGGGCTATGGAGCAGTGGTATGGCAAGTCGTCAGGAGTCTTCGGGATCAGCAGATGTGGTCACAGTGACAGGAGAACTGGCAATTGCTGTAAGGCAGGCACCAAATTGCAGGGCATGTGGGCAGAAGGCACACAGAGTGAGCAGGCAGCAGTAGATGGCTCGTAGGAGGCAGCTCAGGGCACTTCTAGGCAGGTAAATTGGCTGGTAGGCAGGAGCTTGGGTCTTCAGTGTTAATCGCGTGGCTAGCCGGACACAGAGTGACTCTGCACGTACGGAACCAGCACGTTAGGGTGGATTTAGAGGAAAGGGCCTACGTGCGTAACTTACATGACACATGCTGTACATTGGGCGTCTGGGTTAAAGGTGTGCGTAGGACAACATTGCACTGTACATGCATTTTGTTGCAGATGGATGCGTGGACTTCGTAGTATTCTGGGGTCCCACGCAAATTCTCCAATGCTGTCACAGTGTGCACTTCTTTTCTTGGCGGGGAAGCTGCCACCGTGCACACGCGCGTGTGTTTTTTTTTCTATGAGGCAAACGGTGAGATGCATACGCAATGTTCATACTGTGCTTGCACCTGTGTGTCACGCGTACCCCCATTTTCGAGGTCATAGTGTACCTCGCATATGCATTTTTTGTGTTGCTGGGTGACACAGCGTACTACGTAACGCTTTCACTTCACATGTGGGCTACCGAGGGTTTCGTACACTTTTTTTTTTGCTTTTGGGGTGTGTGCGTTATGCAACCCATTTCTTTTACCCCAGGGGTTACATTGAGCCTAGCTGGAGCACAGTGGTAAGTATTTCCTCACGTACACTGCCCCCTTCACTGAAATGGCCCAGGACAATTCACATTTGTGCCTCCCATTGCATAATTCCTCAGTGCCATGAGTGGGAGACCCAGAAGTGGGAAGGTGGTCAGAGGTGGACGAGGTGGCCGAGGTGGCCAGGGCCATGCAGGGAGAGCTGTACCCCCCCCCAACCGGGTCAGGGACATGGAGCTGATGCTGACGTCCCGAGCACTCCCGGGGCAGCATTGTCATCTGCTGTACCCACCAGCCAGGGTGAGGGAGCTGCAGGGGCAGCTGCAGCACCCCTCGCCCAGGCTCAGGGGTCAACTGTCAGGTCGGTAGAGGTCCTGGCACAGGTCCACAGAGACCCATGTGCCATCGTCCCTGTCTGAAAGGGGAAGGGACGTGTTGTCAAAGTTGCCAACATCAGCACCAGGGGTCACAGGGCAGCATCGTCATCTGCTGTCCAGACCAGCCACGGCCATGAGAGTGTGGTGGCAGCTGCAGCTACCACCACCCAGGATCAAGGTATGCCAGCCAGGCAAGAGACGTGCTCTGCAGGTTACTGGCACCAGCACCAATATACAGATACCTGCCAGGGCAGCTACTGTCATGCCATCAGTGGCTGATGCCACGGCACAGTCCACCAGTATCCTAGCCACTACTAACCCAAGTGGCCCCAGCCACTCAGGGTCTGCACGACCTTACAAGAAGCAAAAGCGTGCAGGAGCGGACCGGGCTCAAACCCCAAGCATGGCACAGCAGACTGACACGTCGAGGAAGAGGAGCTTCTGTGATGAGGAACTGGGCATCCTGGAAAATGAACATGACACGCTTGTGCAGGCAGGGAGCACACATATGCCTGGTCAGCATTTGGCCCACTGGCAGCGTGTCACAGATCGTATAAACGCCTTGGGCTATGAGAGGCGCACACCACGTAAGGTGATGAAGCGTTGGAATTACATCCGATGCAGAGACAAAGACAAGCTGGGTTCTGCCTACGCTAATACTCTGGTGACTGGAGGTGGGCCAGCGCAAGAGGACGATCAACTCACTCCACATGAAGTGATCGTCAGTGATATGATTGATGTGGAGCAGGTCCAAGGCGTGGGAGACCTGCCAAATTATAAGGATATGTCTGGTGAGTGTTGAAACATGTGCGTCAGGGACATGTGCATGTCGCTTGGATGTAGTGTGATGATTTTCTGCCAAATGTGCCTATATGTACATGAGTGGCAGGTGTGAGCCATGTGAATTTGGAGTGATCCGTGCTTGTTGTTGTGCTGTCTGCATATGAACGATGTGCTGCACAATGTGACAATCCTCATCACCACACCGGGTCACTGATTGCATGTCACCCCACGTCAAGTCTCTCTTGGGCCTCTTCCAGCTCCAACCTGTGATGGCAGATGGCCTGGGATGAGCTTGCACTACACAATCACCTTCTCTCATCATTACTGACGTCTCAGGGAGGTCACCCTGTCGGCTGCACTTCCTCAAAGGTTCACTCCCTTTCCTCACCTGCAGATCACTCTCTGCAGAGTACAGTTAATTCCTATGGTGGACTACTACAAAAGCTTCTAGCGGGTTTATGTTCTCTACTCTCTTCCCTCTGCAAGGCACCCCTGACTGCACTGTGGGGGTAGTCTTGTTTTCCTGGGGCCAGGTATCTCAATAGGAATGTGATGTTGTCACTGCATCACAGTGCCTACATAGGTGGATTTGAAATCCCTGTGCATTTTCCACATGGCCATATTGTTCCTGGTGCCACTGTTCGTTGATCTCCATCATTGACGTGTGATTCCTTCTCATGGTATTTAATCATCCCTTTCCCACTCCCTCAGCCTCAGTACCTTACTCATTGGCAATTGTTTTGTGGTTCATGCCTATCTTCATCTGGTACAGCCTCCCTACCTCAATGGAACTTATGGTGTGCCTTCTCTGGGGCTGTAGGCACTTGTGTTGCTTCCTCATGTTTTGTGCTTTCTCTCCCTGTCTCCTTTGCTGGGGTCTAGGATGAGTGTAGGGATGAACTTATCACCTGCCAAGAGGATGATCTGCAACACGGTCCTCTGAGCCAATGTTTGTACACATGCAGTGCCTCCTGGACATCTCCCGCACTTGTTTTTTTTCCTGTATCCCTATGACCCACTACCAATGCTTGACACCTGATGTGTGCACATACCCTTCCACTGGCATCATCCCGCAAAATGACAGTGCAGGTTACGTAGTTATGTCCTTCATTTCGCACATCCACATGTGATGCACTGCCCCTCCCAAATACAACCCAAAATGTCCACTTATGCATGGCACTTCACTTGCGTGCTGACAATGTGACCTGGAATCATGGTATCAGTTTGCCTGGCTTCTCTCTATTCATCCACCATAGCTTCATTGTACATTGTGACACATTTGTGTTTCTGACTAGTGATTTCCATGTCCTGTCAGGTCACAGCCTTAGGACATGGGTCTTGGACAGTACTCATCAAGTTGCATCTCGTGGTGTTTGTCGTTTCAGGCATGGCCGTGCTACGTGGCATCTGTGTATTTGCACCAGGGATGTTGGTGACTCGACTGTACAGGTCAGGTGCTTGGGTGTGATGCATGTGCTAGGCACCATGCACTACATGTGTTTGCGTGGCCTTTAACACACTTCCGTGGCTCCTTTCATGATACACTCCACTTCAATTGAGACTGCGTACGTGCATGAGCATGTGCATTGACTGTGCGTGCAAGTTTATGTGTTGCATGACAACATTGTGATGCCTTTGTGCGTGGTGTATGGTATTTACAGGTGTCTAAGTATTTTTCTGTCTATGTGCAGGTGATGAGGCACTCAATGCAGAGGAATAGGTGCAGGAGGAGGTACAAGAGACTGAAAGGCAACCTGGCACCAATGGAGGACTTGAGGTGGTAGCCCATGAAACTCCTGTGGTGCTACAGGCCATCCTAGCCATGAGTCAGTCTGACTCTGTCTCTGAGGAAGCCTTTGGCTCGGGTGGTGAAACGGATGTGGATTCTACATTTCTGTCGCAGGTTAGTGAATCAACTGTGGATGCTGTTTATTCCCAAACTTCTGCAGGGGCGGAAGACCCCTCACAGGGCCCGTCGGTGTTGGAACGTTCATCTGTGGTGATTAAAGGTGCAGGGTCACACTCCACAACATGGACTCCTGGTCCTGGGGCAGATGGTCAAGGGAGGGATGCAGTCCTGAAGCCACAGACAGTGGCAGCACATCAAGGGCCACGTTTCCTTGATCCAAGCAGACATGAGGTCCGCCAACGCGGTGGCCATGTGGCAGCAGGCAATACTGTGTGGGAGCAGGCCATGTATTCTGTTGCACAACAGCAGGGGGCTTCCTATGAGGTGTTGGCTCAGGGCATGGAAAGGGTGGCCAATTCCATTATGCCCCCAGAGAGGTGCAGCTCCAGCAGCAGGCACTGCACTCCACATGCCACTCACGGAGGCTCCACATGGTGGGTAGCAACCGGTGCCGACGGGCAGAACTGAGTGCTCTGCTTCCATCCATGGCTGCAGTGAGTCAGGCCCACAGAGCTGCCCTGAGGGAGGAGAATAGGTCCCTCCGAAGTGCACTGGCTGCACTTGAGGCAGCCCAGTGTAGACGGTCAGAACAGCACATGCAACAGTTGACACACACCATCTCAGAGGAACTACATGTAAGCCGTGCAGTGTTGCAAGCAGAACTGCGCGCATCCCGTGAGGTGTTACATGAAGACCTCAGAGCCATCATGTTGGTGATGCAAACATCTCAGTCCTGCATGGCTGCTGCCATGGAGGATCAGGCCAGGACCTTGTATGGTAAACCGCCCTTACCACTTGCACCTTCTAATGCTACACCAGAGGATGGCGACAGCAGCGACTGCTCGCCCCATTCATGCTAGCCGGGCAGACCATGAACCCATGGAGGGTATTTTTTTTCTCAACATCTACATATGTGGTAGTTGAGGTGCACCCTGCCCTCCACCCTCCTGGGAGGGCCTCAACGTCCTCCACCTCCCCCCCCCCCCCCAGCCCACCATGGGCATTTTTTTATGTATTTTTATTTTTTGCCTATTGTGCATTTATGTAGCAGTGTTGCTTTGTGTGGCATCTGAGTGCATCCACTGTAGATTCCAGCTGGGCCCATACAGGCTTGTCTCGTGTTTGTGGCTTGGGTTCCGGACACATATGCGACTCCTGCTTCCCCTTTCCATGGGCTTGCAAGGAGTGCAGCGTGCAAAGGTAACTAATGCAGGGGCACTGGGCTTCCATGATGTATGTGGGCAGTCTGAAGTCCAAGTTGTGTATACACCCCAAATGTGATTCATGATTGTTTAGCTTGTGCATGGTTGACATCCCCTTTTATTTATTTTTTAAACATTGCAGACCATTATGTTTTTATTGTGATTTCTCAGGTATTCGCTTGCCTGTCTCTATTGTTGGTGGCCTTCATGCTGTTTGTACTTCCATGACCACTTTAGTTGACGGAGTCACACTGACAATAGCAGTGTACCATGACACGTTGAGGCAACTGTCGTATTCCGATTGCTCGCTATCAGACAGGATCACTGTTCGCTCCTGTGTTTGTGGTATGTTCCCAGTTCCATCATCTAGCAAGTCCTGAAGTGTTTATAAAAGGAATATTACAATTAAACTTCAATATTGTGTAAGAATTCAAAATCACGTGAGCCAAAAAACACCAGACTGGCAGACTCTGCCAAATCAGACGTGACAACACAGAAGTTTTGATTCTGTATATTTTTAAGAAATCAGTGTAAATGGAGGATGTTAAATGCCAAAGTGGGCAGTAGTGTGCCAACATAACCATCTTCCTTGATCTCCAAAATCATTTCACTCATCAGCTAATTCACAGATGGTATACGTTTGTACTAAATGCAAGGTATATCACAGCATCACAAGGTTTCTGGCCGAGACATGCCTATGGCTGGATTTGCCTTTCATTTCCCGTGAGCACTGGGGAATGAAGACAGTCTGGGATAGAAGGCAGTTTGTGGAAGTTAAAACCTTTGAAGGTGCACACTTCCAGTAATGGTGCCTGTTATAAGCCCGCCCAATGTTTTTATTATTTCTGCCTTCATCGATATGTGATATTGTTGGTATTGGACATAATGCTAACCATTTTATTGACCCTATTGGGTGGTACACCAAGTGGGCCCTACCAAGATCCAAATAACGTTAAGGTATATGCTTCTCCACGTATCCCAGCATGCCACAGTAATCAATCACTAAATGAAACAGGAAATTTTTTGTTCAACTGGTTTGTCCACTTCCCTCATGGTAAATAAGTTTGGTGCACTGACTTTATATATACACGTCTGTTTCCCTTCCTTGCTTCCATCATTGTACTGTAGAGAATGGCTTATATGCATTTTTAAAGCACTTACTTTGATGGATTAACTTTCAATCACATGTTCTCTGTTGGGTTATTATGCCTTTTTAGAGAGGATCATACTTATTTTGCTTAATGTGTCACTATACATATGTCTGCTGTATTGTCAGGCGTATTGGCTATGTGGTTTGGTGCTTTGCAACATAGCTGTTAGCTTGCACACATCATTGTCCATTGGTGTCAAACTAAAGATGGGATGGGAGGCGATGCCTACAGTGGAACCTGTACAATAAGGAAATCAGGGATCTAATCCCAGCTTCCCCATCTGTAGGATCCTGGGCAAATCATTTTACATCACTATGCCTTATTTTCTGCAGCTACTAACAATAGGATCATCTTGAACATATCTGTAAGTCTGTAAAAGTGTGCTCTTCCAGCAGCACCCTTTAAGGCTACAGGACATCCAGAAGTGTGCATTTCCTCCAGAAGACAATTGCCAGTAATATCAAACCCTAATAGGGCCCTGGTATTACTTTGTGAACTTCCACTGCTGTTCAAGCAATAGTACTGTTGCTGTGGGAGCCGCCTGCAAAAGTACCCTTTCAGTGCAATGGAACTCTATCTGTGTGACCTTCCTCCAGCATGCTTGGTCATAAAAAAGACGCAGGTAGTGCCCAGTGACTATTTTAAGACCCTAACAGTACCCTGCATGTGCTGTAGGACACAGGCCTTGTGAGTCTCCTTTAGCAGTACTGCATCTCAGCTACAGGGTCTGACCAGTGTGAGCTTCCTTCAGTGGTGCCCTGGCATTAATATAGGCCCCCGGCACTGTAGAATTCCTGTAGAAGGACATAGTGAATGCTACAGGATGCCAGCAGTACCTAGGGTTCAAGTAGTTTGAGCTTTCTCTAGAAGTACCACATCAGTGTTATGTAGCTAGCAGTGTGATTTTCCCCCAGCAGTGCCCAGCAAGCACTACAGGACCCAATCAGTGTGGTTTTCTGCCAGCAGTACACTGTAAGTGGGATCTACCTTCAAAAGTTCTCTGTATGTGCTATAGTACTATAATAATGGCCAGGCCAAATAAGTGTGGTGTGTTTGCCATCCTCCTGAATCTATTGTGTGCGACACCTGGGCTAGCTTCACAATCTCCTAAGTGTAATACATGGCTACCCAGTACATTTCTTCTGAATGCAAGCAATGGCTAACCTACAAAACTCATCAGGAGTTGTAGGGGACTATCCTTTGTAATTAATCTAAGCACAACGCACAAGCTGCCCTTCACCTTTCTTCTAGATGCAATACATAGGCTAACCTGCATAATTCATCTAATCGCAATACCATGGAAATACAGAGGGTACAGTGCAAGACAGCATAAAGTTAAGAGTAGCTGGTATTCATATAAAAGTGGCAGGGTTTTACCAGAGCACAGTAATGGCTGTACTCCCCGCCCATACCATCACACCTGGATGGAGCTATAGGGTTTCCCATCCGGCGTCCATGTGTGAACAGGGGCAAACAAGGGATGTGAGCTGCCCTTTGCCTTGGTCCCCTTAGCCAACTGCCCGGGCAAGGCTGCCCTGGGGAAGTTGCACAAGTGGGGAGTTATGGTCATGTGCTTGATGCACAGACCAATTGGCCCCGACGAGGAAGGGCAGTCGGAAGCAGGCCTGTGCTTTGAAGTGTACAGGGGACGGGGATGCTACATGATCTCAGCAGTGCCTTTACAGTCATATAGGGTCTCGGGAGGGCAGTGTCAAACATAAGTCAAGTGGGTTGGTTCAGGCCCATGAGGCCCCTTCCTCCAGTGCTTCACATAGGCTGATGTACTCTGACAGAGGAGAACAAAGATGAGGTTCCTCAGCTGCAGTGTCTTCAGCTTCCATAACGTGAGAGAAAGACACCTTCATCAGTAGCTGATTCTAAGTAGAATATATTCTACTGAGAGTGAACATCGGTTAAATACCCTGTTGTATGGGATTTCTCCCACTCAAGAGGGTCTACAACCATGTTTAGCTCTCTGCACCATTCACAGAGGAGAAATATCCATTTGCACATCACAAGGGAAGTCCAGCACCAAAATTCTAGGCAATTCTACTCTGAACAAGAGTACCATCAGAAACCCCAGACAAGTGTTTCAGCCTTGTTGAGCCACGGCTCTAGCACACCATCACACCAAATCCCCCCTCTTTTCTTTCGGAGCCATGCTCAAAGATGCCCGCCAAAATAGCAGAGATGGGCGACGAAAGAGCTCTTTTCATCTCCTTGCATGTAGGCCACACCTCTTTTACTTAAGGTGCCTATGACCCACCCGACTCTCCTTAAACCTTGTCTTGTGACTCGTTAGAGCCTCGCTGGGGTTCCCCGTCCTCTTAACGCACAGTGCATTTATATGTGCGTGCATGTTCTCTCAATGTCAGCGACTGCGGACGTCCAGTTTGCAATACTAGAAAAAAGCATGATAGAGCGAGCAAAAATGTCGCTTTCTTTCATCGCGCTCAGAAATTCGAATAGGGAAAACCACACACCCATTATTAATAATATAAAGCTTATGCCGCAAAATAACTAATGACAAATCAAGACAGCCCCAAAAACAAATAGGTCCTGCCCAATGTTACTGTTTAAATTTTATTTTATCAAGATCGCACGTTAGCATACTTAGGAGAGAATGAACTACTAGAGCCCATGTTTGAAGATCACTTTTGTTCTTCGAATTCACATACAATTGCACCCAACATTCTATAGGATAGGCTAGCTGTTCATTTTTTTCAGGTTGCGGACAGACATTCGAGGCGTGGGGATGGAGCGCCCTCTGGCGAACAATTTTAGAAAGAAACCAAATATGCAGTACTTGGCTTTGAGTTGGACTTCATTCAATCGCAAAGAAGCATTAACGCCGTCTGGCTTTGTCTTTTTATTGGAAATGTTCGTTATTGACCACGAAGAAGTGTTTTATCCTCAGACCATGTAATGTTATCAGCACAAAGAAGGGCAGTTCGCGTTCACTGATGAACAGCTATTGGTCGGCGTCTTTTGAAGTGTGTTGACTTTTCTGCATTAGACTAAAAGTCCCTCTTTTCCAAGCTTTTTACTTTGATGAAGAACAATTCTTCATCCCATTTTTCGAGTTGGATAAACAATACCCAGGCCGTGTTATGGAGCTATTAAAGGGGGAGCTGATCAAAGTAAACAAAAAAGAGCTGCGGCAGAGGGGGATTGGATTTATATCAGTGAGATTGTGGGAAAATATACTTTATTTCGAAACATTCCGAAATCCATAAAGCCCCTTTGCACCCCAGCACTCTATATTCAGAGGTATCATTCTCCCTTGTGGAGAAGACATTTTCTTACGATTTCGGCTCAACTTGCTCCATATGCGAGAGATTGAAGGGGCCAGGAAGGGGCCAGAAAGACCGTTTAGGTTCTGAGAAGATACAATTGTAATTGAAACGGTGGAACGTTTATTCTCAAGTTTATTTATTTATTGAACATGTGTTAGGCGTCTATACAACCGAATGGTGTTTCCAAGCGCCACACGGGAACGGGGCAGGATCAAGGGGAGTAAATAACAGTGGCAAAAACAGTAAATATACAATTGTCGTCCTACTAGGCCTTGACACATTCGGATGTGTAAGTGCAGTGAGAGAAGTGCAGGAGATATGGAAGGGAGGGGGAGCAAGTGCTGGTGGGAACCCGGGGAGGGAAGTGCCAAGGGGAGCCGCTGGCTAAGTGCTAGGGCGGAGGAATCCCCAGGGTGAGATACACAGCCGCTAAGCAGGGGGCCCACAAGGGCGGGGGGGAGGGCTGGTGTCAACTGGGTAGAGGGCCAGGTAACATGTGAGATTCATGAAGGAACAGGCCACCAGTCTCCGCAGCAGTGATGTCTGTTTAAGGTTTACAAATAAACCAGAAACACAATTTTTTAAAAAAAAAAGAAAAGAGGAATTTCGGTTTTCTTTAAAGGCAAAGCCTAGATCTACGATGGTTATTTACAAGTAACTAAGTGCATAAAGTGTATTTTCCACTGTACAGTGATCAGGTGGGACCTCTCTCCACAGAAAATGCAATAAACCTGCATCACCATTATTTGACAGCGAGGAAGCGTGATGTCACATTGTCCAATGGTGACTAATATCACCTGCATTCTCGCATCTGTAGCAGGAGGGGGCGCTGCTTTGTAATGTTGTGACTACATTTATTTCTTAAGTGCAAAGCTCAATATGTACATAGAGTGCTTTAAGAGGGACAGACATGTATATATATATATGTACGTTCAAGAAAAAAGGGCGAAAAGCACACAGAGGGTCCCTGAAGCTGAAAAGCTGAACTGGAACTGCGAGTTCAAAGTTCTTTGTCGTATTGTTAAAGAAAAAATGCCTCTACTGACACCAGAATTTCCTAAATTTGAAAAATGTCAACAGCAATGAATATGTAACGGCAGTAGATACCCTGTCATGGATGGTTATTGGTCCATGTATACACATGGGCCATATTTACGGTCGCAAGTTGATCTAGAAGTGGCTCTTGATCAATGACCCTGGTCTTGCTGTATTAAAGGACATCTAATATACAAGCACACTTCTACCATCTGTGTAACGCAACTAGTGTTTTATGTAGCAAAGCACAGCACAACATTTAGCATAAATTAAACATGTTAAAAATGTAATGAAAAGGTCTTAATGGGAAGCAATCTGGTAGCAGTAAACTCAGAATGTAATGGGGCAAGCACGCATACATGCACAACAGATAACCAAAAAGTAATTTTGTCTGTGGCTTTGGACCAGGTCACGTTGTTTTTTCGAATGCTGCTGTTCCTACAATAAGGCGGCGCGACCTAGCACAGAGCACTATCTGTTGCTCACACACACATTAACATCCTGTGCAATGCATGTCATCTTATTTCTTCAGGATGCCTGGCAGAAAGTCCCAATGCAAAGTATCCCAAGCAGATACACACATGATTAACAGTACAATTACTAAAAAATAAAAAAAGGCAACAGAGCGCATTTGTGGTATGTCAATCTTGTACTGCCTTACAAAAAGCGTAAACAAATTAAATGCACATTTTTTTAAGGTGTATGCTTTGTATGTCCTATAGGCTTCTTGACCATTTCTTTTTTGTGTCAGCTTGTGTTGTTTGTTTGTAGTGGGATATTGTTGTTATAAAATGCTGTCAGTGGTCCCTGCTAATGTTTACTTTCTTGGTTCTGAACAGGCTTCATGTTTTTTGAATTTGTAAATATATTTTGTTTTGAAATGTATCCCTCACACAAACACACAAGGAATGTATCTTCACAAAGCAGTTTTAAAAATTCTACTTCCGATTTATTCAAATGTTTGCAGAAGCCACCAGGTGGCCCTGTGACACAATCTAAAAGAACTTCAGCTGTTCACCAATCAGCTTTAAAAATTCTACTTCTTTCATTCTACGGTTTGCAGCAGCCACAAGGTGGCAGTGGAGACAGTCTACACATGTTCAAATCTTGTCTTTTGTCCTTCCAGTGAGTTAATGAGTGCTGGGCACTGCTCTGACCTGACCTCGGTTTAGCAGTTTATTCAGTCAGACAGACAATGCCGTCGGTTGCCTCCAGCCTCCATTTTGTGCCCTTGTCAGAAGTATATAAAAGGACCCCGCCTGTTGAAGGGCTAGTTCTTTGACAATGGAAATCAATTTGAATAGTCCTAAAACATGAATTCAAATCCGCATGCTAATGATGTGAGTTTCATTGATGTCTTGTAGTCCTAATATTTTTAGTAACTTTTTTGTTCTCTTTCCTCACTAGCAGCAGAACAACCTTTCCCCATTTGCAGAACCCTTCTTTCCTTCCTCTCCACTCTCTTTCCTCGCCAAAACCTTACCCTTTCTCCTCTCCTCTCTACTCCTTTCTTTTCTAACACGTGCCCTTTCTCTACTCCTTTCACCTTCTTCTCCCCTCCTCTCCGTTTCATCACCAGAACCCCCCTTTCCCCAATACTCCTCTCATTCTCTTTCTCCCTCGTACCTCTTTTTCTCCAGACATCTAGCGAACAGCCACGAATACCAAACACCCCGAAGCAACCTCATTCTATAAGTATATGTAAACCCTGTGCTTTATCAAATAATCAAAAGAGCGATACATAACTTTAGATTAGTAATCACGGTGCAGTGCCTTGGGTTCCTGCAGCACTGCATGAAATGTCATCGCTGGAGCGGATTCCACAGGGCAACCATGTCCACTAGGGGGCAGAAGGGCATCCACGTGAACCTTTAAAAGTTCTGACATTTGAAAGCCACCCCCTAAAGCAGCGGTATTCAAACTGTGGGTCGTGGCCCAGCGGGGGGTCGCGGCCGCACCCCTGGCGGGGTGGGGGGTGGAGGGGCTTGAGAGTCCAGCATGAAATGTAAAAAAAAAAAAAGAAAAACGTTTCTTTTTATAGATTGGAAGACACGGACAGAGTTCGGCAGACCCGGTAATTGGCCATTTGCGGGTGCCGGAATCAAGGGCCTCCCGATCCCCATTCTGCCCCATACGGCTGAATGGGGATGGGGACGTCGGATGCACCGGCACATTCAGAGTTGTGCCGGTGCATACGACGTGCTCTGCTCGCGGGTGCCGTTACACCCACCAGGAAAAACCTTGCAGGTGAAACGGTTCCCGCAAGCAGAGCCGGTATTATGGCGGTCTGGGAAGTACGGTACCAGCATGCTTATCGGTACCGTACTTCCCAGACCACCATGCTCATAATGAGGGCCACTGTCTCAGGCACCAATGAAAAAGTGGCCCACAATTGTAAATGGATATTCATTCATAGACTTTGAATAGTACCCAAGGGGCTGCTCTGTGTTAAAATGTAAGTACATTGTGATATTTATAGAACATTTATTCAGCAACAATGGTCAAAATGACCAACTGCATAGTGAAGTAACTCATCAAACTGAACCACATTAGCCAAAAAGGTGGCACATTTTGGCTTGCCTACACTAGCATTTTGTATTTTTCGTACAGGCATTGCCCTATAGGCCAGTCCAAGCCTGGCGGCTCATTCATAATGGCACGGGGGCACCCACCCAGTGTCCCCCTCACCCATTATGGAGGAGCTAAGGAGCCAGCCCAGTGAAACAATGAGCACTCCATCAGCTGCTTTTTGCAGCTGAGGGAGTGCTCCTGGGCTTGCTGAACTGTCAAAGGGAAACCCTATTTCCCTTTGACAGTTCAGTTCAGTTCCCCAGCTGCACATGCTCACTGAGCCATGCAAGGCTGGGGCGTTTTGCTTTGCCAGCATTGCAGAGCCCATTGCAAATGCTGGCTGGGTAACTGCATGTCTGTATGCGCGAGTGGGAGCTTCTGTACCTCCTCGCACATACTGACAGAGCAGCCTGGAACAGGTTGTTTCAGCACCCACATGCAGGCCAATGCAGAAGGTATGTTTATGTTCATTTTTTTTTATTGAAACATGTGTATGGATGTGCGAATGCTTGTGTTATGTGTGAGTGTATGGGGATGGATGCTCGTGTGAATGTTAGAGTGATTGCTTTTGTTGCACAATCCCCCTACCCACCTGGCAAAGTCAGCTCTCCTTCTGAGGTGCTGTGGAGCCCAGGGGACAGAGATGGTATTTTTTTTATTGGTTTTCTATCATAGATATCCAGTCAAATATACCATGATTTCCCCCTTGGCACCCCAGCGCCTTGCATACACACATAACCGTGTTGATTGTGTTAGGCCTAGTGGGGCCCAGGGGACAGGGATGGTATATTTCTGCTGGACATCTATCATCGATGGCCATTAAAACGTGTCATGCCTGCCTCCTGGACCCCGGCAGCAGCAATTACAAACTGTTTAGATATTTACCCATTTTTTTTAAAGAAGGCTCTACAATGCAACATTTTAACCCCTCACTGCGCTCAGTCGCTATGGCATTTTTGAGGGAAATAGTTATGCACACCACTAAAAAAATTCCCCAGCCGCCACTGGCTCTCGGACTGTGTTGGGAACAGTATGGGGGAGCCCAGGGACTGTGGTGGGAGCAGGATGGGCAGGACCAAGGGAGAAGGGCGGGGAGAGCCCAAGGTGTGTGATGATGTGGGAAGAGCCCAGGGACTCGGTATGAGTGGGATGAGGGAGCCCAGCCACTGTGATGGGAGCAGGTGGTTGAGCCCAGGGACTATACTGAGAGTGCAGTGACAGTGTGCAATACATACTGTCCATTTGGCATTTGTCTGGGGGCCCGGCCTGCCCACATTTTGCTATGGGGGGGGGGGGCAGGCCTAAAAAGTTTGAAGATCACCGGCCTAGTGGATTTACGATGTAAGGCAACTTCTTTGATTGGCATGCTCATCAGAGTCTCATATACATAACAATCCAGTGTGCCTGTGTATGGACATCACACATTTCACAGCTATCTCTATAAAAAAAAAAAATAACACCAACACAGAGGGGAGGGGCAGGGCAGGGGGGTCCCAAACAATTTATTGTTTGCTCAGGGGGGCCTTGGCATAAAAAGTATGAAGACCACTGCCCTAAAGTCTCCCAAGGGCCAGCAGGTTTCTGAGCATTCCTCGCCAGTGCAGACCAGCCCTTGTACAAGACAATGCACTGCAGAAAAAACAGTCACAGATGGACCTAAAGGTTAGCATTAACCGAATTAACAGCAGCCATCATAAAAACCTGTCTCCTTATAACACAGAGAATCTAATGCTGAAGAGTTTCATCTTTATGAGGCGAACGCTGACATTATTGTTTTCCTTCGGTTACTTTAAAGGTATAATGCCGCATAAAGAATACCCGAAAACCAAAGTGCCACGCTTACAGTCTCCGTCGACATGTATGGTAAGTGGTAACATCAGACCCACTTATAGTGCCCCTACTGTTTTACAGAGTACTTCCGGTATAGGTTTGCATGCAACACGCTCCAACCCTAGAGGTGTACACAATGCACATGTCTGTAATGCACGAAACGGGAATGGGTGTTATGAGGCAAGCTGAGACTGTGCTGCTAGGGATTACCACAACGCAGTCTATAATTCTGCAATACCACCAGTACTTGACTTGCACACAGGTTAGCGAAAAAACAACATGTGTGCGTCTGAGGGGCAACCGATAGATGCACCCATCACAGAGCAGGATAATTGCATTGTTACAACTCGAGCTGCCTGTGGAGACATGTGAGGTTATGTCTGCGGCGGAAGGCAAAGAAGGTTCATTCGTTGCACAGTGTTAGGCAGAATCCTGTGCAGTTCCCTTAGGGAACACTGCAAAAAGATTAAGACTACAGGAGTAAGCAGTGAACCCAATTGGTAGCAGTCTGCACCACCCAGATTTACCTGGTAGCTGTGGCTCAGCAGTACGACTTCTCTCAAGAAGAGTAGGGCAGTATATAAGAGTATACACAATAGGGCTAAAAACACAGTAGAGCAAACAAACACTGACCAGAGCTTTGTATCAAAAGTATATGATTATTTAAAACACACTTTAGGCAATACACTAGCGCTCTAATTCAAAAGCAAGTTAAAACACAGTCAGCTAAAGTATACACACCTCCCTTGATAACTATTAGACAAGTCAGAGTTAACACACGACTATCTGTTAAAACAGATGTGAGCGCGTAGCCTAGATGGCACTCCAATAGTTACGTTAAAGGGAGAAAAAAAGGCAGGGCATAGAAATAAAACAGTTCCCAACACTTTTAGAAGTTCAAAGCAAGGGAGTAAAGGCAGTATACACTGTAGAGCCAAAGTTCATAGGCCAGGCCCACTTTAAATGGAGCAAAGCAAAATGTGCCCAAGATCACACAGTTTAAAATGCACAAAAAGTCTTTGCAGAATGTTCAAAAGAGGTTGGGGTGATTCAAGAAGTAAAGTTAGAAGGGCTGGGGCCAACCCAGTTGGAAAGCCAAGGATTTAAGGGTCACCTTTAGCAATCCGTGGAAAGGGAGGCCAGGCAGAACACAGTACCTTAAAGAGAGAGGAAGCTCCGGCGGTGGCGGCAGTTCCTGGCAGTGGTTGCAGTTCATTCTTTCAACCAAGGGAAGAGAGGATCTCGTCGAGAAGGAAACTTGGAGTCGTTGCACTGCCCAGGGATGAAACCAGCCGCGGAGTTCGTCAGTTAAAAGGTGCATTCCTTTTATACGCGGTCAAAGTGGTGAAGCTTGGCTATCCGGCCACCGGGGTGCTTGGCACGGGTCATTTGACCAAGAGACGTCTTTGGAAGGCAAAAGGGGCGAACTGGTTGATCCCACCAGCTCAAAGGAAGAAGACTCATCCAGCAGAAGATCTTCGCTTGTCGTTGAGAAAGTGGTGAGTTTGTTGCAGCAGGGCTCCACCGGTGGTGTCGTCGTTGAAGATGGCTCAGCTTCTTCCCTCTTCAGATTCTTAGGTCCTGTGGCGACTTCTGAAGTTCCAGTCCCAAAAGCCCTGCTTTTATGCAGAAAAACCCCCATTCAACAGCCTAGCTGTCACTCAAACATGCTAAGTGGTGAGCCGGGCGGCTCACCACTGGGCCAATCGGAATAGAGTGTGACTTGGGTTGCTAAGACAATGCAGTCCAGGGTGCCAATTCCCCTCCCACACATCCTGTGGAACCCAAACAGAGTGGCACCATTTGGAGGGCTTCTGTGGAGAAACCCGCCAAAAAGTGGAACAAAGGGCCCGACCATGGTTGGAGTTACAGTGATGGACACGAACACCATTTTAGAAAAGAGTTCTGGCAAAAAGACCCAACCGTTGATTTAATATTAAATAAATAAATCGGCGGTATCTTTAACATTGCACCAAAAAGTGGTGCGTTTAAAATCAATGGGAAAATCCCACAGGAAATATTTTGCATGGTAACCACTGCCACCAGCCAGAAACTCGACAAGGGGGGACTGGACAGTACCCCCTTGAAAACAGACCCAGGGGCAATCGAATTAACCCCTTCCAGTACTTCCACAATATGATGGTTTGTACTGGTTCTGTTCTCAATTTTGGACTAGTAAAGTCAATGGTGACTTTACATGCCCTGGGAGACAGTAGCTAGTCCCAGGGTATGGAGTCTATGTTTGTGGGTCACTATGACACCCCTGTGTTACTGCACTGAGGGTCTGTGTAACACACATGAAAAACAGATGAAACCCTATGGAGTAAAAGACCCCATAGCCATAAGCACACAAAAAGTCAAAGACATATCTCAAATCATAAGAGTGGGAGGAAGAGAGTCTCACTCTTAGCAGGAGAAACAAACAAACCCCAAAAATCCAGCAAAGCTGCTGGGGGACTCACTAGGTTTGGGAAATTAGCCTTATAAGAGAATTCTCCCCAACACACAGCCTGAATCCTCGTTATATGGGCAGATAAACACACAGCTCTATGTCTTCTTTTCGCTTTTTGCAGGTCGCCTTACAAAAATACCAATTTGTTTTCAGCCGATTGTCAGCAGCCTAAAAACGCAAAAAGGAGGCATTGCTTCCCACACCCGCCCACCCCCACCCTCTCTGCCTGGATTTGTCCAAAAATGGGGGTTTTGCTCTCCAAACCCCCCTACCTCAGCTCCGCCGCCTCCCTCCCCACCCAAGACTCCCCCAACATATAGCCGATTATGTATATACAAATCTGCATATCAATGCCTCCTTGGCCCTCCAAGGCTATGCCTCTGTATTATATGTATTTATGCACCTGTTGTACTTACTGGTATGCACCTGCTTATGCTATGTAACCAAGCTATAAGGCGTCCTGTACTGTTTGCGCCCGGCTACCCAAGGGTTTGGTGCGCATTACCAAATAAATAAACAAACAAACACACTTACCTGTTTTCCCCCCAATGGCGCTTTCATGTCCTGGCCCCTGTTCGCCCCTGCCGGCACTTGTGTGCGGCAGGGGCATGACCATTCCATTTAGAAAGACCACGCTCTGTGCGGTCAGAGCGGTCTCTATAAATAGATTTTCTTTAAAATAGTTTTTTCCAAAAAACGATGTATTGACTTAAGATCGAATACCTCCCTCCTTCACCCTCTGACCCTGTTACTCCCACTGACTGCGATGACCCTCAGGATGCATCAGAAAACGCCCCCCCACCGCCCCGTTACCCTCCCCCCCCCCAGGGTAAGAACCATGGTACACAGAGCGCATACCCGTAGGTGAGGGAAATGTACATGCTCAATATGAATATATTCTTAACATGCACAGAAAGAAATAGCGCAGATAATACTTGCATGTTAAATAGGGAAATTGTACAAACATTAAAAAAGTGGCAAAACTGCCCCAAATTTTGCAACATAAATGCCCCTTTGTAGACGCATCATAGGGTAGTAGTTGCTTCTTAATTATCCTCCAATACTCAGACACAGTGACAGCAGCATTGACTAGTGAGACGTGACAATTATTTGGGAAGTAGCAGCGGTTGACTGGAAAAAACGGTGTATTGAAGGCCTGCAATTCTTTGAATCAGATGAAGGGTGCCAGTGGGACAGTTAGTGGTTTTCATAGGACCTTAAAAAAGCAAACGGCACCGACTCAGATGTGGATAACAAAATCTAACACTGACACCCTTAAAGTTAAAACGGATTCGCAGGACCAGTTTCAAAAAAGACACAATGCTAAAAAATGGACAGCTGCACATCTTATAAATAAAGGATTAGGTACCAAGATAAAAAAAACAACATTTAGGAGAGAATCCAAAAAGACCCTTGCATGCACTAATGGCTTTATAGCAATGTCACCACAGAGCAACAGTAATCATGATTTGGATGAAGGCGATGGGGACAGTCGAGACATTTTAAAGAACGTCAAGAGTTACCAGCACATTAATTAGAATCCAGAGTCTTCGAAAACTTTGAAGAATTCTGTTTGGTTAATTTGAAAAGAATAACATTATTTATCAGTGGCATGGCTGCAATTATCGCTGTCATTCAGGGACTCTCCTAACGGAAATTGGCCCTAATGATTATGGACAGTTACGTTTAAATGGGGGTAACAGAACTCTTTTCACAACACCTTGTTCTGAGATACTTTTAAGATGTTGAAGGCTCTCAACATTCAAAACATGTATTTATTTTTTTTATAATGCGCCCAATACCATATCCGAGTTTCATTTCTATGTGCGGATCCGGATTCGAACCTCTGTTGCTCTGCGTGCTTCTAAAAGTAGCCTGTTGCCCCTGTGCTATCCTCCGTTACTGTTATGGAGGTAACTCCAACGTGTTACAGAGTAGCCCAGATTCTCATTTATGGGACTCCCAGACTTACTTAACTGATTATAAGAGCTAAATGGGGTGGCATTTATATATTTGTGAGAGAAGGGACATTTGGGGCTGGTCGCTAGTGCAGTTGGTCTTTTGGAAACCCCAACACAGATGTTATTTTACTGACAATTGCTAGAGATGCCCATCCAGATCTAAATATTGGTAATTATGGTCTCTTTTGTTTCACAGACTGAGTCATTTGAATCATATTTTGAGGCCACTATTAAGATTTTGTATTTTGATCACAAGTGGCAGACCTTCGACAATCATGGTCGTCAGAGAGCTCGAAACATGCTCCATCATGAGGAAAATGTTTATAGCATGGTCAACCTGAAAGGTTTTGTAGGTGCTAGATATGTGTGTTAATGTGTATTTAACACTAAGAATAAACAACCATGTCTAAACTGTTGCACAAGTTAAGACAAACAGAATCCCGGGAAACCCAAAAGAGTAATGTCAGTGTTATAGCATTTTCTACAGATCTAAAGCGTGTTTAGAAAAACGCATTAAAAAAGAATCACCGCGATTCGGACAGGCTCCCTGAATAGAACTTTAAACATATGGGACCCATTCATGGACTATGCCACCAGGTTCCCGTCCCTCACCAGGAGGCCTCCGTTGACAAGATGGCTCCAAAGCAGCCCACTGTATTGAACCAAGACCTCACACTATAGCTATCCAGTGCCCCACAAACCGCCCGGCAGAAAAGGACAGGACAATCCATGATCAGTACCGGCCAGACTAACACTTTTGCTCCCTGCACTCCGGCCCTCCCATGAGTCGCTTTTGCTAAAACTCATATTGTAGGATTGCTGTTCTGCGATTGCTGTTGTGATATATACATTGCTTATATGTAAAACCAAATAAAATGTTATGGAAAAAAAGCATCTATCAGGGAAGTTGTGTGGGAACCCCACATTGACTGCCAAGTATGTGGACACTATGTTTTGCCTGAACACAAGTGCAATAAAGTAGTTGTGGTTATTACAGCAACACACAAGTGCTACATGGCCATCATAAAACTGCCCCCAAAAACGGAATGCTATAGTGTCTTTAACATTGAATGCTGTCAGGAAACAGAGTATATTTGCCCAACTACATAAATGCGAAGCTCAAACGACTCTGCTTTAGAGTTGAAGGCGACAGTTTGTATAAAGGGTTTCATCAGCATCTTGGTGGACACTTGATTTCATGGCTACACTTTAATAGCATACAATTCCAAAGGCTACGATGGGTTCTTTATTATGAACCAATTGATTAAAGAGAGAATAGAGATATCACTTTAATGACATGTTGTAACCCCATGATGTTGAGGACAGTTCCTTTAAAGATCAGATTTAATGATTCTGTAAACTGACTACGAGCTTCAGT
Source organism: Ambystoma mexicanum (assembly GCF_040938575.1). NCBI lineage: Eukaryota > Metazoa > Chordata > Amphibia > Caudata > Ambystomatidae > Ambystoma > Ambystoma mexicanum. The sequence continues at coordinate 1,437,438,646 of NC_090929.1, read as the reverse complement.
AAACTACTGCAGGTTCTAGGATGCGAGGGTGGCAAAGGGTACTTTTCCCACTTTAACATAGTGCTAAACCAGTACTATGTAGGAGCATTGCCAAATATGCATTTTCACGGTCCTGATGCTTTGATGCCAGACAAGGTATGCATCCACCGCGCTATGCTCCTATTGTCAAAAGGACCTCAATATTCTTAGACAGGCCTGCAACCTCTCTAAGGTTGGCCTCAAAGAGATAGCTCAACAGAATGGCATTGTGACAGACCAATACCTTAGAGGTGGCATCGAATAATGTGACCCTTTTCAGATGTTTGATCCTTTCCATTGGGGGGGGGGTTGGCAGCTCCCAGCTTGACTCTTGGATGATAGGAGGGTTGCTGCAGCTATTCAGATGATCATTGTTGAAACCAAGACTTCTAGGAAGAGCAGCTTGTTGACGAACCGATGATGACCCCTGTGATTGGCCTGATGAAGACCTGCTCCTCTGCCTGATCTCAGAAGACACTTCTTGGGGCTTCGATCCTTGAACCGGTGGGAACAACCAGTCTGTTCAGGGATGCACGCCTTGCAAGCCTTCCTAAGTGTTCCTCGTGTACTGACCAGCTCCGTTTAGGGCTTAAGTGCTCCAGCCGTTGCCATTGTGAGCAGAGCATTGGGACAAACGGGATCTTCAGCTTGTGCCATAAGTCACCTTTCCTAAAAATTACAGCCTTCTAACGACAATGGTGGATGAGCTGGGGCTGCTTCTTTGTCCACTGTTAGAAGATTACCCGTCACCTCCTAACCATGGTGACCTCCGCTGTAACCATGCTTCTGCAATCCTGTGAGATGTCATGAAGAGTGTGCACTGCTGAGGTCAGTATCTTTTCTTCATTTGGGGGTCTTCAAGAAGTTGCCAGAAACCATCTGGTGAGAACTGCAACCAGCTCCAGACATAAGTGACCTCTGTACTGGCAACCCCATGGCTTCCACATCCCGGACCAAAGACAGATGTTTGGAGCCCCCAGCAAATTCCGGTCACCCTCAGTGTCACCTGGAAGAAGAGTCAGGGGGTTAAGTGAACATACCCATTTCTGTCCCCCCCAAACACAGTCACCCGTAAGGTAACATTGTGTGGCAAGCCCCTGTCCCTAAACTCCCTGGCCTTTGGTCGTCAAACCAGGGTAAAGGATCCGTCCCAAGACTTACCTTTGAAATAGGATAGAGTGGAGTACTTTATTTGAAGTAAAAACTTAGATTACTTTAAGGAACTTTTCAATGACCACCACAGCCCACTGCATCAGATATTACATAACTTCCCCGGAGAAACCATAGTGGAATGTGTGACTTTTTGAGCACAAGGCCCCCTTCATCTGAGGGCTGAACTTCATAAATCAGAGGGAACTGGGTTGTGATTATTCGCTATAATCTAACTGTTTTTCTTGCATATCATTATTTACTTGTTGACTACTGTAAACGATATCTCTAAAGGTGAATCTATAAACATGTAATATATGGTTTTTTATTACCTTAGTTACCTGTGATATTTGTATGCTTTCTTTGTTTAGGAAGGCTTAATAAATATTTGTATTTTTATATACTTACTGACTACCTTGAATTATTGGTGTTGCTCTGTGTAGACACATTGTAGCCCTGGGCCCCTCTCACACTTTTCCTGAGAATAAGCTTTGACAACTGTCGCAGTTTATTATGCGGTCACACTCATCCGAGGGAGTTCCTTTCCCCCCACCCCCAAGCAAGGTAGTGTACAACAAAGCACTGTTCTTTTTAAATTTTAGCTTCAACCCGTCTTGCACCCAACTTCAAGAAGTACCCAGCATCACCTATGGGCTATGAACCAGGCCGGTGTGTAGTAAAAATATATATTTATTAATTTATTGAATCCAGATTTGACAAACAGACTAACATTGGCCACCAATGCTGTGGCAACACCCAAGATCACACAATAACTCGGTTATATAAAACACTGGTGAAATTGTGAAACATGCGATAATAGCTTACACAGATTTAATTTCAATTTAACCGACAGAAAACATTCAACATACAATCTAATAGAGGGTCCACAGGAATGACTTGCTTTGAAACCATACTTTTCTCTCGGCAAACCTCGTCCTCCAGGCCTCAATTTAATGTGACCCCTTTAATTGAAAGGCAAGATGCAGGGAGGGAGGACACAATGGAAAAAATTGTTTTGCTGCCGATTTAAAAAGGCACTGTTTGGGAAAGGAATTCAATGGGAAAAATCGTGTTGGGCTTATTTAAAAAGGCCAGGTTTGGAAAAGAAACTCAAATGAAAATCGTTTTTCAACACTTGAAAATAAAAGGCAGGACTTGATAGTTGGAGGTCAGAGAAAAATGAAAACAAAAGAAACATTTTGTTTTGTAACACACATGCAGATGAGCTACACTACTTCACAATTCTGGTTTAAAATGAATGGGCCTTTTAGTTTTACACCCTCCACACTGACTTGAAAGGTGGTGTTTTATGGTTTACTTCTTTTTGGGATTATGCACCACCCTCCACCTTTATTTCTGTATAGGAGTCAAGGATTTCAGAGACAGTCAACCAGTTATATATAAGCTATAAATGGTAAGAAGGGGATGATCATACACTGCACCAACTTTTGTACAATAGAAACATGCCAGATATTAAGTCTGAGGGAAGTTGCAGGTCATAGTTGGGGATTGCGTTCAAAAAATATTTTTATTTGTAGAATTTCCAGTATATGTACTCAGTGTATAGGCTATGCCAGTTCTACCACTGGGCATGAGCTATTATTAGTTTTGAATTCCAACAACCCTCATCCCGTGATTTTCTAGTGCTATGGATCTACACAGTTTCCCCCCACCCCACACTTCAATGGAAAGGTTTAAGGATGGCTGCTCCCAACACAATGCAGTTTCAACATACGGGTGGTTTTCTAATGGGGAAATAAGTTTGAGTAAGATTTAATAAATTGTACAAATGGCCTATCCAGTTTCACCCCCTCCTTCACCCGCCAATGGAAAGGGATTAAGGCAGGTGACTCCCCACACAATTGAGGGGACTTAGGCCTGTTCGATGCTGGACTGTGCACTGATGGAGGGTAGGCCCCTTCGTTTAGTCACGTTATTAGATGCCGATTTCGGTCCTTCAACGTCTTTTGTGAGAACCCCTTGCAAATTTCACAGCTGTCCGCAGAGTGATGGGGATAAAGACAAAGGAAATCCATGTGCCCATCTCCTTCGTAAACTTTCTTCATTCCACACATGGCAAACGGGCAGAACAACACTTTCCCAGACATTGGGAAAGAAAAAATACAACCTTACAAAGAGTAGAAACACAAGGTGATCCCGACTACTTTGGAGACGGTTCAAATCTGAAGGGAGCCGCAGCGGCGGGGCTATTTATACTCTACGTCCTATTGGGTCATGCGTAAGTGGCCCAAAAGGACGTGGATAGGACAAAAAAAGCATTGTTTTCATAAATATACCGAGGTTCCCGGCCTGACGACAGGGAATATTCTAAGCATGTGAATCCATGAAAGACCCAATTCTGGAGAAATTGTGTGAAGGGCCTACCCAGTTTCACCCCCTCCTTCACCTACCAACGGAACGGGATTAAGGCAAGTGACTCCCCACAAAATTGATGATATATACATTTATTTTCAGAACTACATTTTAAGGCAAATAAAATGATGCTAATCCAAAGTCTCCAGCCATCATGCAGAGATGCAATTTTTCTTTGTGTACTCAGGAGCAGCATCAGTGAAAAATAGGACACTTCAATCATTGAGGTAACATGGGAACTATGATCACCTCAGCAAGTTTCAATCTTCTCAAAATTATAGGAAGGCCTTAATCAGATTTTCCTTAATAACCTATGTTGTGTTTATCACACAAAAATAATTTGAGAATGGTTTAAAGGAGATTTCGGTCACCTTTAATAAAAGTCTGGAATGAGCTTTGTGGCATATACGCTGGCCTCTTTATGCAACAGAATGCATTATTCTATTAATTAAAACCCCTGCCTCACAAGCCTCACACTTTCCTAGACCTCAACTTGTTTTAGGTTTAATTTATCCTTAAACATGTGACCAGCCAGATGCTGGCTAATGTTTATTTTAGCCTATCCTCTTTGGCTTCCCAAGGGTCCTAGCTATAGCTTAATGCACATTTTATGCGAGCTGACCCGGCCTTATGTATTTCCACCGTGGCTCTCATCTCTGGCTCTGTTTTTCTTTGTGTTTTCATGCAATGAACCGGATAGATTGTTGAAAACCACCCCTCCCTCTCTGGCACAAGGAGAGGAAAGGTCTTGGAGGTTAAAGTTCCAGTTCAGTAGGAATGCCCAGCTGCACCCCTACTTTTGAAAGTACAGCGTGAATCAACTGTTTACATTTTGCATGGCATGATGTTTAACCATTTGTATAGTAAGTTATATTTAAACCTGTTTTTCATAACATAGTTTTTGCTTCCACAATATTAACCCTGAGTTACATTCAGAATTTAACCAAATAGGCCAGTCAAGTAGGCCTATCCTTTTCACTTATGTCATTTCAATGTTGAAAAGTAAGTGTTTTCATTTGTGACAAATACACAGTGTTTGGCTTCACTTTAGATGTCTGGATCACAGTATGGTGTTGCATTGAATATAATGTACATGCTGCTATCTGTCTCTTTAAGTAGAAAGTTTAGCTTTCCATGCATTTAGTAAAACAGCATTTTCAGCAACATATGTCTTTTACCATGCATTGGGCCCATCCGCACTTAAGTTTCCAAGGTACATTTTCCTTCACTCGAGCGCCTGATCATTTTGGTAAAATTCGAAGAGGCCCATTTCTGTTCATACCCTAGGCCTTAAGTCAGAAACATGTTTTGGACTGGCCTTCCTTTTCCAACGGTTACCATCAGTCAACTTCACTCTTAAATACAGGCCTGGCCTCTTTATTTCTGGCATTCAGGGGCTATATTTTACGCCACATGTCCCTGCTCCTGGAACTTTGATTCCAGTGATTCAGAGATAAGAGCAAGGAGAGAGTGGGGTTTCCATTTCCTTTGGGGTTTCATTCATTCCCTCGTCATAGTACATCTGCGCTTTTCCCCGTCCTGAGGGAGTGGCGCTCAGGTCTGCACTCCACTCTTTTCGGATTTTGGTCCTGGACCCCTCCCTTTCCGGTAGCTCCACCTCCGGCCTCTAGAGGCAACGAGTTATTTAATCTGTGGAGAATAAAAGAGAGGTTAAGTATTTTATACAGTACTAATTTCCCCGGTAATATTAACGTATGAATTGACAACAAAACAACAAGTTACACATTACTTTTCACTTGGCATTTACAATTCAGAACATGATAATTAACTTTGGTACATTCCTTATAAGTTGTTATACTCCCTGGAAATATGTGATTTTCTCCATCCGGGTTTCCATGTATTACTTTTATTCTTCAGATGGTTCTTGGGCTCTACCCTCACTGGGTTCTTCAATTAGTCGCAAAGTCTGTCAGAGATGACAGCTTTTCAACTAATGCATATGGACCCCTTTCTATTCAGTCTGTTCTCCTTTGGTGATGTGGATCTTATAGGCGACGGGTGATATTTTATTGACAATTTCAAAACCACTGCACCAAGAGGGGAGGAACCTCCGCTCTTTGGTCTGGTTCCTCTGGAAATTGTACAGGTAGACCCTGTCTCCTACTTCATACTTTTTCTTGGTTGTCTTTAAGTTATAGTGGGGTTTTATCCTCTCTGCTGACTTTTCCAAATTTCACTCAGTGTAAGCAAAAGTGTACTGAAGGTGTTTTTCGTACATTTCAATGTACTCATGGCTCGTGGACACATTGAACAGGGTCTGCTCTTGAGTTCTGTAGAGCAGATGCTGAGGTAGCACCATTTTTCATCCCATCAGCTCAAATGGAGAAATTATTGTTGCAGGACATCGTGTAGACCTAATGGCCATCAGGACACGCGGTAATCTGATGTCCCAACTCAGTCCAGAGTCTGCCACAAACTTGAAGATGCCCACAATTGTTTTATTGTACGTCTCAACCCCCCTTCCCCACTCGAGGCTGGGCAGTAGGCAATGTGGAGTTCTCTTTACCCCTAGTAGCACCAACATCTTTGTCATCACCTCACTGGTAAAATGACTTCCTTAGTCTGACTCAATCCTTTGTAGATGTAACGCTCACCTGATTCTCGCAGAGGCGCCGGTCTTGACTGGGCGACTACCGTATCTTCAAAGGTGATGTGCAGCACCCGGTTGGCTCTTTGGGCTGGACCTCTGTGCCCTGTATGCCTGACGTGCAGAGTAAGATGTCTGCAGATAGAAAATACGGGGTTAATGAACTGGGGTTATTGGGGTGTCCCTATCTCTTTCCCCTTCTCCTCTCCTGTAGACCCCCACAGGTTAACGCTCTCACCTTAGGTAAGTGAATGCCGAGCTCTCCATCTGCCTCGGGGCAGGGTGCTGTAACCAGTTTCTTCACTGGATAGGTAGCGCAGGCCTCTTGACTTCAGAGGACTGCTGTCCGTCGTTTACTGCACGAACGGTAAGTTTCGAGTAACTCAAATGTCTTTAAAGTCTTTAATAATGATGTCTCTTGTTTTGCAGGGTTCCGGCGATGGCGGATGACGGGCTGAAGTGAGTTGAAGATGGAGCCCGTGTGATGGATAGAAGCGCCTGGAAGCACGTAAGTAAGCGCTTTTTGCCAGCTTCACGATGCGCTCTAACTGTCTTTTTATTTTGCAGGTACAAGTTCGGAGCGGCTGCAGGGTGCCGGGATACCCACTGGGTTAGATGTGGAAAGGAGTAATGGCACGTGAGTATTAAAGTTGCCCAATGACTTTAAACGCACCTTGTTTTGTCTTTCAGATGCGGGATGCAGCGCCGACGGCCTCCGGAGCGTGCGAAGAGTTGGTAAGCTTTTGTCTTTCAGATGCCGGAATGCAGTGTGAAGACCTCCGGAGCGCACGAAGATTAGGTAAGCCTTTGCCTTTCAGATGCCGGAATGCTAACCTGTTCTTTCTTGTCTTTATAGGTGTTGCTGAAGACTGGATTCAGGATGGTAAGCCTTTTTCCTTAGGCCCAGGACCGGATGCAGAAGACACGATGAGCGTTCTGCTGCAGAGGGTGCAGAATAACGCAAAGCAAGATTCATCCACCGGGTGTGGTTTAAATAGCCTCCTGTAGTGCTTAGGTGTCTCCTTCCACAGCCACGCCTAAGTAAGAAAAGAGTTCCTGGTAAGAAAAGAGTTCCTGCCTTCCAGAAGAGTTCCAGTGTTCTGAATCTAGGGAGTGGCTCCAGCCCCACCCAACAGGAAAAGTAGTTCCAAACAGAAGAGGATCAGAGGCTCAACTGGCAGGCAAGTAAGCAGCATGGTCTGCTGCAGGTAAGTCCACCCAAGCATTATGAGCCCGGCGCTTCCAGCGCTGGGACTGGGCATATTTATGAGCCTGGTGCCACTGGCGCCAGGACTGGGTCCAAAAGGTCCCAATTGGGACTGGTTGGCACTCGGAACCTGGGTTATGGATCTGCTTCCAAGGGAGTTGGGAAAACCCTGACCTTTTGGAAGCAGAGATCATGACAGTAGATGGCCAAAACGAGTGAAAATGTGAGTGATCATTAGTGCGGCGGGTGTCCCTGCATTACAATTTGGCAACGGAAGACATTCGACCCACTTGGTAAACAAGCATTTCACGGTTAACATGTACTTGTTTACTCTAGGGGAGCAAATCACTGGCCCGACCAAGGCAGTGTCATTCCCATTTTCATTAGGGGAGCTCTGTGTGTGAGGGAACTTGGCTGTAACTGCGCACACACAAGATACCCCTTTAAGTATAGGTCGAGGTCCTGGCCCATGTGTGGGCAGTATGCAACCTCTCACAAGATTTCAAATGTAGTATGAAACACCCTATGACCGGCATCGGCTCTGTCATGGGTGTGATTTAACATCAGGCTTTGGAATGAGGTAGGTACCACCCACTGGTCACATCCAGATATGGATCTCCATACTAACAAACCGTCTTGGATTCAAAACATTTTGGAAAACTCAACACCTGGAGATCCTCCTTCCCGATGTAATTGGATTCTGTCAGTGGAAAATTCACTGGGTCTTCAATATGTTGATAACATTTCGCAATAATTGGGTCCTCATTTTGTGCAGTAATCACATCTGCATCTCAAGTTTTTTTACTCCATTGGGCAGTTTAGAGTTAATTTTGGGCATGTGTTTGGGATCTGTTGAGAACAGTGACCTGGATTTCCCCCCAATAGGGATTCTGTTTCTAAGAGATCCTAGTGAACGGCTCTGGTTTTGGCCAACTGGTCAGCCAAGTGATTTCTGGTTTGGTCTGTTCCCTCTTTTTTGGAGTGACCTCTGATCTTTTTTCAATAGATGGTCATCTCATTAGAGGTGACCAAATCTTCAATGGATTGGATTAATTTCCAGTGCTTAGGCTGTTTGATATTCACATACAGCATGCCTTGATTTTTTTCAATTAATCAGGTGCTCCACAAACCCATTCCTGACATAATCTCAATCTTTCAGTAGGCGTTGCATGGCAGTGAGGATGGCTTGATGTAATGCCATCAACAACAGGATGGGGAAGTCCCCTTTTCCCCCCAATTCTTTGCTGTCTCCCTTTTCCTGGAGACAGTTACCCGAACCTGTTTGGGGGGAGGATACCTTAGTGCTTTCAGGGTCATCTGGGTGACATTGTTGGGGTTTAATAATTTGTTGCCAGTCTCCATACTTACCCAGTCTATATTAGTGTCTTTTGGGACCCATTTTTCCTTGGGATCCCTTTTCAGGGATAGAAAATTTGTGTTCAGGTTCAGAGGTTTCTAGGGGTTTTGTCCTGGTGAGCTAGGAAGAAACCTCTGGGGCTTTGCATCTCCCTACCACCCGGGCCCCTCCTATGGAACCTGGAGGTTGTCGGAGGTTTCTTCCAGTCATTGCTCCGGCGCACCAGACCCGACTGTCCAGTTGTTCTGGGCAGCAAATTCCAATCGAGCGCTCGTCTGAGCCCTCAACATGCGACCCAGGTCTTGTGTTAAGTGTTGGACCCGTCGCTCCAGTTGAGACATCCTTTCTGGTTGGGAGGGAGGTCTGGATTCATACCTCTGCTGCTCCGGGAAAGGGTAGTTCTCCCTCCTCCCAGAGTAGCTTGGGTATTAGGAGTTTCCCTGATCACCTTCCATCGTAGTTCTCGCTTATCCCTGATTTGGGAATCTATTGTCCTGAAAGCAGGGAGAGAGAGGAGGATTGTTCTGGAAATTGGGGGTTGAAGGGAATCTGGGAAAGAAACTTAGGTTGGGGGTGGAGTATTTCTTCCCCCCTGAGGGACATTCTGAGGGGAATTTTGAGGGAGGTTTCCTGGGGTAGTACTTAACTGATTGCCCCCTCCCTTGTGCCGGGGGAGTCCATACATACCCCATTATGGGTCTGTTACCCTTGTATCTTGGGCTGACATAGGCGGCAGGGTCAGATGGAGCATTGGTCTGATACCCTGCCTGGCTACCAGCTGATTGGGTTGGATGAGAGAGTCTGCTCTGCCTCTCATTCTGCTTGTTTTAGCGGGAGGAGTATTTTTAGCCCCCCCCCCCGTTTCCAAGTTCAATACGTGGGTATTTTCCACCTCTGCCTCCATGGCAGCAGCAAGGGTGTTCAAAGGTTTGGGGTTTTTAGGGTTGTTTTTGTTTTCAGAGGGCTTTTGTACTTCATAAACCCGGGTGTCCAGCTCCATCACCCAATCCAGGGTCCTACGCTCATTGAAGTCCCGTACTAGTTGGGTCATAATGTATTTCAGGAGAGCATGGAAGTGTTAATGAACTCCAGGCTATTGGTGTTCACCCGCCTTGTGGTCTGTGCAAATGCCAGCTTCAGCTCTTGCACAAACTCTCTAGGTGCTTGGTCTTCCCCACACTGCAGGTTGTAGGCAGCCATTTCCTTTGTACTCCCCTATTCGCACAGGGAAGTACTCATCTTCCTCATCCCTTCTTCTGGGTATGGTGGAGAATTCACCCACCCCCTGAATGTGTGAAGGTTTTTAAAAATTCTCTTGAGGCCTGGACTCTGGGTCATCTCTGTCTGCAAAGCAGACCAGGTGGTCCCTTTGTAACTTCAGTTTATGCCAGTCTAACGCCATGATCTTTTCATCATAGGAGCCCTCCTGGTCAGAAGTGCATGCTACAGTATTTTTAAATCTGGGTACAGATGAATAGTCATCAATATTGGATAATGACTGGCCTTCCAAATCAGTGGGACTCAGCCTGATTGAGTCCAGCTGCCTCATGTGTCCCTGTTCTTGAAAACTGGCAGGTACAATGTTAGCTGCACCCTGCACATATGAGGTGGTGAGGTGGCTTGAGGTCCCTGGTAAAGAGGTCATCACTCCATGATCAGAGGGTGCTTTTCCATACTCTGACTGGTCGGGGTGCCTCAAAGCCTGTTTGTATTTGGTTATTTCCTTTTCCAACATCTAACCTATGTTTTTCACAGCCCCTATCTCTTGGTGATATATAACTGTGACGCTAGTTCTTGAGTGGCTTCTAGCACTTTATTTTGTGCCAATGCTATGTCTCTCTGAGTCCCTTGTTCTCCTAACAAAAGGGACTAATTTTCCTTCTGTGAGGTTTGTATTGTCTGGGCATATTCAGACTGGTTCTTTTTCAGGATACTAATCTCCTCCATTTGTGCAATCAATTTTGGCCTTTGTTGACTGCTCTATATCAAACTCTGCTTGCTTCACATGTTCCATTAACTTTTAATTTTCTAGCCTCATGTCAGTCAGTTCCTGAGAACACAACTCCATGTCCGTCCTTAACTGATGCACTTCCTGAAAAAGGGTACTTTTCATCTGACACAATTTGCTATTTTCTTCCCTCAACTGCTCTCTTTGTTGTTTCAAAGTTTTCAGATCATGGTGCATCTGATCGAATTCACATCCCTAAGGACTAACTGGCTATTTTCAGCTTTCAGTTGTTGGGTGTCCTGACCCACGTTTGAGCTATCATGCTGCAACATTTGGTGCTGTGGGCTTAGAAAATCCAAGATGGCCAAAAAGCCCACATGTGCGCCAGAATCTAGGAGAACCAGGCAGTTTGTGCACACTAAAATGGTTGCCTAACTTGCCACCCACCAGTGCGAGCAGGATGGGCCGGGGTGCCATGAGTGAAATGTGTGCCAAAGGAAAAAACGCACTTTAAAATCACCTTTTGTTTCCCTGAATGCCAGCTCAAAATGCCTATTTTCAAACATTGCAACATATCCAAAAATCTCACTGAACACCAGCGGACATCTGGCAGAATGAAGAATTTGTGCATACTAAATCTGGGAAGTTGAAGAGCCCTAAAACAATGTTCATAACAAGACTGGCTGAGCTCTGCAGGTCTGCAGCAGCCTAACTGAAACTGGATTTAAAACTACCAAAAATCGAAAATGTTTAAATTAAGTAAGTGACCTACTTTGAGTGTCACATAGTTTGTCACTGTTGAAATGTCATAGTTTTGAACTTAGAATCAGCATTCTAGCTGCATATGTAAAAATTGTCTTGACTTAAACTGGGGAACAAAAAGTGACATTTTATCTGAAACCTGGCTTAATGAAACTGAATTCTGCCTGACATCTACCCCCACAGGAGTTCAAACCTGCTCAGCCACTCTTCCCCTTGCCAAAAGGAGTTGTCACCTCTCTGATTAGATTAGGGGTGGAGCAGCTACAGGGAGTTGAACAAAGGCCTGTCCTGGGCCCAGGCAGATGGTTTATTAGGGTGGCCGTAAAATAGCTTCCTCTTGGCAGAAGCTGGGGGGGCAGGGTCTCTGAGCTTGGCAGAAACTGGATAAACTGGTTTCTACACCATGTGACCTGAAAAGACACACCCCTGTTGGCCAGAATATGATTCTAAGAAAGATGTATAACTCGCAGTGCGGACTTGTCAAAATTATTTAAATGATACCATAATTCTTGTGAATTTTCTGTGCACGTTTTAAGACGCGTTGGGAATTTGTGTGATGTTCTGGGGCAAAACCCCGCTATTTATGGATACTACAGACTCTGTGTTTAAGCTAGAGACATGGGAATTTACTGGAGTATGTATGGACAGGCCGTGTATATGTGTATAATTTTTAATGAAGAACCAAGGTTGCATAACCCACTAAAATCGAAAATGTTGCCGTTTCTGAATGCAAGCCCTCAGGAAGAGCAGATTTGGGACAGAGACTACCTCATGTGATAGGTAATATGTACATGCAATGACAAACCACTATGTATTTGAGAAATGTGTATTTTGATCAAATATAGATTTGTGGGCAAACTGACCAGGGGAGGATCCTCTGACCCATAAAACCTACAGCATTACTCTGACTCACAGTTCCTTCCCCAATCATGGGAGAGGGGAGAATTGGGCCAATGACAAGTTGAAAGAGGGGCTGGCTAGTGATGCTGCACACACACCCACTTTCAAAAGACAAAAAGAGCCACTGAAAGCTAGAGAGGACATTCAATTCCATTTGCTGCGGAGCATGCTGCCGGACCATACAACATCCAGAAGATACCAGATTCAACACTTAGACTTTAAAACTCCAAAGAACTTGATTCAGAACTCAAGGCAAGGGCCTAAACCCACAAACTGAGAACTCTTCTCAGTAGGCCTCAGCATCCAGCAAACCTAACAGCGGTAGCAGCATCCAGAAGCCGTGCAGATCAGCGCTGGAACCAGAGAAAGCTGTGCAGAAAGATCCAGAAGCAGTGCTGTACCCAGAGAAAGCAGAGCAGTATCCAGAACCAGAGGCCAGAGATCCAGAGTGACCCAGACCGCTGTTAGCAGAACCAGAGAGCTGACCCAGATCACTGTGAAGTGCCGAGACCAGAACCCGAGTCCAGTCCAAAACCTGACCAGATCCGTGGCGAGGCCTATTTCTAAATATATTGTGAGTACCTAGCAGAACTGTGCAGAACCAATCTCTTAGTTAAAATAATCTAATCCAAACTATTTTAATCTAAGTAGAACTGCCTCCTGTCACTTGTCAATTCTGCAGCCGCATATCTGTCACTTGTCATTTTCTAGCTGCAAGTCGTAACCTGTCGCTTTGAACTTTTAACATTTCAAATCCAAATAACACCCTTCACAAAATCATTCATAACTCCGTAACTGTTTGTGCTATGAACTTGGTGTAACTTTCCTCTGAAAGCTTAGAATCTCAGCTTTTCAACAAGCTTGGACCTGACTTGCTACTCCTTATACTTTTGCCGTAATCACAATTCTCACACTCGCGAATTTTGCCACGATTTGCGATTTGGCCCAATTTCTTTACTCGTAAAAAGATAGCTGTTTTGCCTGAACTGCTAAATTTCGTTTGCCTCTTAAGAACTATTCCTGAAGCATTGCTAGAGTGAGCCGGAACTAATATTAACTAGATCCCCCTCACCCTGAACCTCCTGAAGGGAATTAAAAGCATTTTCAGCATATTTATCAGTGCATTGTCACCATATTCAAAGCACTTGGGTCTGTGTTTCAAAACTCCTATTGTTGTATACGCTGCTGAGGGGGAATTGAACTGAATTCTATTTGATTGCATTTCTAAGAACTGAGTCCCATTCTATTCATCTCCTTACACTGCATTAAGGGGGGGTGAATTGTCCAAGAAAGTGATTACATTGTCTTTTGCTGAAATCCTATCAAGTTATTTTCTGTACTGCATTTTCATTCCACATTGCATCTCTTTGAAACCATAAAAGTATTGTTGTTATCCTATCCATCCTATAACCACTCATCATTGATTATAAAGAAGTGTGCTAGTGCCGGACTATCCATTATTGATTACTGCTCAGATTAAGTGTGATATTCAATTATTAATTTATTATAAAGTGTGATATATATATATATATATTGTTTAAATTATCAAATAAACCTTTTAAACTTGCAAAACAGAACTACTTCTTGGCTCAGGGGGATTCCAAGAGAGGGGTGTTATATAGGGGTAGTCATCCAGAACTCATGAACTGGACATAAAGATATATCAATAAGGGTTTCTATTCAGTATCCCAGACTAGGCATTGACTTAGCTGTAGTGTTGAATTGAATCCTCTTACAAATTTGTTTAATCTTAGTTTGAAATGCAAAAATGTCCTCTAAGCAGGCTCTGTTGTGAGCAACCTGCTCACTTAATTTGTGTTGACTCACGCTCAGGGTTTCAATACCTTATTGATACTCCCCTTGCAGTGCAGGCAATTGAGCCCCTCAATCTAAATTCGCTTGCTGTCATGTCACTTACTCATCTTTTAGCTGCTGAATAATATTTTCTCATTTTAACTCTGAATTTTGGCTCTGATGCGCTTTTTCTTCTAATTGTTTCAACTCTCTATGTACTTGGTCCAAAGGCTCAAACTGGTTTTGCACAGACGCTACACTATTCTGGTATCTTTCTTCCGTGATCACCATATGGAAGTACATATATGCTGTACGCTGAGCCATTTTAATTTGCTCATCTCTGCTGGATTGTGTCATATACAAGTTTGTCAGGGCCTGACATAACAGCCCATTATCCTGCCACATATCAACATTTGCAGAGGTAACCTCCTGCATCATTCTAGCTTGCCACATTTCATGCTCATTCACTTTTAGTAAGCAGTTTGGATAGGAGGTGCTTCCTGGCCATATTGATTTCTACGGTGCTCATTGTGAAATGTGTTCTGCACCCAAAATGCTCTCTTTGCAAGGGCAAAAATCTCAACCCTGTTTCTGCTTGGTTTCTAGTCACAATGACAAAACAAATTAACACTGTTTTATCTATACATCGCCCTGCAATGCAATTACACCAAAATGAATAGTCTGCTGCTACTGCAATGTCACAAGTGAATCCTCTTTACCAATCCGTGATGAGCCCCCAGGTTTGTCATATTTTATTATGTGGTCACACTCAACCCAGGGAGTTCCCTCATCCCCCCCAGCAAGGTGGTGCACAACAAAGCACTGCTTTTTTAAATATAATTTTAGCTTCAACCCATCTCGCACCCAACCTCAAGAAGTACCCTGTATCACCAATGGACTAGGAACCAGGCCGTTGTGTAGTAAGAACGTATATTTATTAATTTATTGAATCCAGATTTGACAAACAGACTAACATCAGCCACCAATTATGTGGCAACACTCAAGATCACACAATAACTCAGTTATATAAAACAGGTGAAATTTTGAAACAGTTGATAAGGGAGGCCCCGGGGGGAACGTGAGGAGTTTCCCCCTGGGGAGTTTTTGGTGCTGCACACGGCCAGCGAGTGGCCGTGGGAGGCAGAGCACCTCCCTGGGTATTTAAGGGGCTCAGGGAAGGTTCGGGAGCCAGGCGACGGTTAGGACTTGAAGATTGTTGTCAGTCCGGGTCGCCTGCTCCCGAGCCTTCTCTGAGATAGCCAGGCCTAGTGTGTGGGCGAGTATAGTGCAGGTGAGGTAGGGTAGGGTTTAGTGGGATTAGGAGGTTAGGTTTTTAGGTATATATATAAAAAAAAATATATATAAGAGGAATAATTTTATTTACATTCAGGGGTGCCGTAAATAAGACACCCCTAGTTTCTTACCTGCGTGTTGGGGCGGGTCGCGGTCGGGAGCGTTTTCTGTGTGTTTCGGGGGCCGGGCGGGCGTCTCTGCACGGCTTGGGGGTGGGTGGAGGAGTTTGTATTTATCTTTTTCTTTGCGTTGGGGGGAGCGGGATTTCTCGCGGGCTTGTCTGGTCTTCGGGACCCCGCGTGCGGCTGTGGTGCGGGCCGTCGGCTTCTTTGCCTGGAGCGGCGCGCGTTGCTTTCTCCTGAGCGAGAGGCGCGGTCTTTCTTAAAGGGACCGTGTCTTATTTTTAATGCGGGTGCGTTAAGGTTGTGTATCAGGCAGGGGGCAGTGTGAAAAGTTTTGTATCTTAGTAGATTTTATCTGGGGGTTTTATTTTTGGTTTAAATTTTATACGGTGGTTCTTTTTGCTAGGGGGTGCTATTTAAGGCAATTGTTATTAGGGGTTTAATTAAAAAAAAAATAATATTTTAATTTGTTTTTTAGGGTAATAATTATTTATTATCCTTATATAGTATTATAAGTTATTTTTGCTTTTTTATTAGTTCTTTATAGCAATTTATTTTATTGGGGTTGCCAGCTTACAAGGACATTCCAAGGGTAGGTTCTGGCTCGGGGGCTTAGCTAGTTAGCTTCATAGGGCGGAATATTAGTGCACTCTAAGAGGAGTAGTGCACTATGGTGGGACAGGGAGCTAGTGAGAAGGGTATGGTTGATGCTAGGGCTTTGAGGGAGGCCCTTGAAATTATTAGCCGGGCGTCTAAGGCCCAGCAGGAGGGGGGGGTGGGGGAGGTCACCGGTGAGAGGGAGGTAGGTGGGGGCATGCCGCAGCGTAGAGCCGCGGCTGATGGGGCTCTTGCGGCAGTGGTGGCTTGCACCCCCGCGGCGGGGAGAGGGGAGGTATGGGAATCCAGGGGAAGGAGGTTGAGAAGGTAGATAGACAGGAGGGCGTCTGAGGGAGAGATGATTTCGGGTGGGGAGCCAGTGAGGGAGGGAGTGATTAATAGCCCTAGGGAAGATAGGAGTGCGCAGATGGAGAGGGCTCTTGGGAACCCGAGCGGGGCGAGTGAGGGGGTACAGAGGGGGATGGCAGGGCAGAGGGGAGGAGGGGGTAAATACTTGCAGAAGAGTACAGGAGGGAGAAGGAGGGAGAGGTCCCCATCAATTGAGGAGGTTAGAGTGGGGCGCGGAACGGCCCCCATGGGTTTGAGGATTGTGGGTGGAGGGCGCTGCGCAGCCCCCGCTGGTCAGAGGGAGTTTGAGGGTTTTAGTACGGCCCCGCCTCGATCAGCACAAGGAGAGCCTAGAGGGAGCAGCACGGCCCCTAGCAATGAGGATTACAGGGTGGAGGACGGAACGCCTCGCCCGAGAGAAGAGGACCAGGCAGGGGTCCCCCCGGCCCCGCCGAGAAGACGTCAAAGGAGTGATGGGGCGTATGCCCCGGGCTTGCAAGAAGAAGATCATCTGAACTCTGGCATGAGCTCGCATCAGCAGTGGTATATAACGGATGATGAAGTTGGATTGGAGGAATATGTGGGGCAATGGGAGGTAGAAGGTTATAGATCGGCAAGGGTAAGGGGGGAGGAGAAAAGAAGCTTGAGGTGGGATATGGAAAGGCAGGTGCAGGGGGGTAGGGGGTCGGGGAAACTATTGGCTGGGTGAGTCTGTTGACATGTTTTGTTCCCGCAGTAGGAGCCCTCTAAGAAAGGAGATGAGTAGCATCGAGGTGGACGCCAGACCACAGACGGCAGGCGTGGAAAGAGGTGAGCAGGAACGGGAATGGTCATCTGCATGGCAGAGAGGGGTCACGAGAAGGGTGACGGGGAATGAAGGGGCGAATTTGCATGGTGTAAGGAAAGAAGCTGGTGTGCAGGCCATTGGAGCCGTGGGGGTTGAGAAGAGCATTTGCTCAGTGGAGGTCCAAACGGACAAGGTGATGGAGCCATTGGTGCTCGAAGTGCAAGCTGAAAATAAAAAAGAGGATGAAGTGAAAGGAAAGGAGAAAAAATTGCCGGACATGGGGATAACAAAACCACTGGGGGCACACTTGATGGCAACGACAAGGGAGAAGATTCAGGCTGGGGAATTTGTAGATGTGTTCAAATTGCTGCATAGGGAAGTGAGAGCAAAAGAGGGGTCTAAAGAAGAAGAAAGGGAACTGGCGTCGCGCCCAAGGGTCCCGGTGACTATTGAGAATTGGACGTCGGCATTTATAATTTATGCCAGTGTTTATTGTGAAAAATTTCCAGAGCGTTGCGTGGCCCTGCTCAAATATATGGATGTTATCAGGAAGGCTTTCACGAGTTTTGGGGGCTTTGCATGGGTAAGGTATGATGAGGAATTCAGAGCGAGATTGGCGGAGGACAGTCAGGTGGTCTGGGGGGAGATAGACATGGATCTCTGGTGGCAATGGATGGCTCCAACGAGGCCTGCCCCGACGCTGCACACGGCGAGCGGGCTGCCCGTACCTTTCCGGCCCTTTCTTGGTCGCCCCGTCCATGAGGGGGAGGAGGTAGGGGGCAGTCATCAGCAGCGTGCTGGGGGTATAATAAGGACGGCTGCGCAAGGACCCTGTGTAGGTTCAGGCACGAGTGTAGCAAGTGTGGTGGAAAACACACTCTCACTCAGTGTTTCCAACAGGGGGACAGGGGCAGGTAGAGGGGTTGTGGGGAAAAGCTTTTACTCCAATTAAAGTAGGGGTGCTCGAAAAATGGTTGCAATTTTATCCGGACAGGGAAGGGGTGAAGATTTTGAGTGAGGGTTTCTGTCAGGGGTTCAGATTAGGGTACCAGGGCCCAAGCGTGCGTAGGTGGGCTGAAAATTTGAAGTCAGCAAGAGAAAATGTTGACGTGGTGAGACAAATTGACCAAAGAAATAGTGGCAGGAAGGATAGTGGGCCCATTTGATGACCTGCCGGGTGATTTAGTTATATCCCCATTGGGGGTGGTGCCGAAGAAAGCTCTGGGGGAGTTCAGACTGATACATCATTTGTCATGGCCGGAGGGTATGTCAGTTAATGATTTTATTGCCCCGGAAGAGTGTGGGGTTGTGTATGCCAGTGTTGACCAGGCGGTGGAGCTGATAAGGAAGGAAGGGCGAGGGGCCTTCATGGCCAAGTGTGATATCAAGGCGGCTTTCAGGTTATTGCCGGTGCACCTGGAGGATTTTTGGTTGTTGGGCTTGCAGTTTGAGGACGGCATATACATAGACAAAGCCTTGCCAATGGGGTGCGCAATTTCCTGTGCTTTGTTTGAGCGGTTCAGCTCTTTCTTACAGTGGGTCTTCTCATTCAGTTCGGGTTGGGAGAGTGTGCTGCACTATTTGGATGATTTTCTTTTCATTAGCGGGGCAGAAAGAGTGGAGGATTGTGAAAAAATGCTGCAGGCGTTTCAGGAGCTGATGGAGGAGCTGGGGGTGCCCTTAGCGGAAGACAAAACAGAGGGGCCGGCAGTGGTATTGACATTTCTAGGAATTGAGCTGGATTCAGTGGCCATGACCTCACGCTTGCCGCACGACAAGGTGAGCAAATTGGTGGTTTTGTTGGAACAAGCGGTGGCGGCCAAGAAAATGATGCTGGTTGAAATGCAGAGTTTGGTAGGGCATCTGAATTTTGCATGCAAGGTGGTGGCCCCAAGGCGGACATTTTGCAGGAACATGGCGAGGGCTATGGCGGGAGCGAAGTGCCCACATCATCTGATAAGAGTGTCAGGGACAGTGAGGGAGGATTGCAGAATTTGGCTGCGCTTTTTGGAGAGTTTCAACGGAGTGTCGATGTGCTTGCAGGGAGACCCGGTGACTTGGGAAGTACAGATATTGTCTGATGCAGCAGGAGCGGGAGGTTTCGGAGTTTTCTGGGGAGGTAAGTGGTGTGCGGAGAAATGGCCATTGCGGTGGTTGAAGGAAGGAAGGAGTATAGCATTTCTTGAATTTTTTCCACTACTAGTGGCATTGCAGTTGTGGGGGAAATATTTGCAAAACAAGAACGTGAATTTCAATGTTGACAATGAATGCGTAGTTCATGTGGTGAACAGGCAGTCAGCTAAGGATCAGAGGGTGGTGAGACTAATGAGAGAATTTGTTCTGCGCTGCATGGAATGGAATGTGGTGTTTAAGGCAACACATGTGCCGGGGAAGGATAATGGCATCGCTGATGCATTATCTCATTTTCAATGGCAGAAATTCCATGGATTGGCTCCAGATGCAGAGCAGGAGGGGCAACAGATTCCGGAGGAGCTGTGGAAGATAGGAAGCTGAGAGCGCTTTCATTGGTGGAGGGTTCATTGGCCTCAGCATCTAAGGAGGCATATAGGAGGGCCTGGGAGGATTTCTTTAGAGGGGGAGCTTGTAGTTGGAAGGGTAGATGGGACGCAGAAGAGAGGAGGAGAGATGATGTCATGAATTTTCTCCTGAGGTGTATGGACAGGGGCTGGTCAAAGGCAACGATTGCGGGGAAGTTAGCAGGGATTGCTTTCTATGGGAAATGGTTTTGGGGTTTTCAACCAAGTGGGGGGGGAATGGCAAATAGGATGTTGGAAGGATGGGCAAGGGAGAGTAAGAGGGACAAGGATAAGAGGAGGCCGATATCGGCGGAATTGTTGCAGAGGCTGATCGAGGTGGTGGGGGGAGTTTGCTGGTCGGTATGGGAAGGGGAATTGTTTGTGACTTGTTTTACTTGGTTATTCTTTGGGGCTTTCAGGGTTTCTGAGTTGGTAGGGGGAAGAGGGGGGGTAAGAGGACTGCAATGGGAAGATGTTCGAATTACAGAAGAAGGTCTGGACATCAAGATCAGAAGATCCAAGACTGACCAGAAGGGGAGGGGTTCTTGGGTTCTACTGGGTAGGGGGAGTAAGGATTTATGCCCAGTACAGGTAGGAAGGGTGTGGAAGGAGCGTTGTGGGGGTAAGACAGGCTTGGTGTTTCAGCATGAGGATGGATCGCCGGTGGCAGCGGCGCATGTGCTGGGGGTATTGAGGAAGGCATTGGTGGCAGTGGGTGAAAAGGCAGAGGATTTTGGGACTCATTCTTTTAGGATGGGCGCAGCATCTGAAGGTAGTAGGTTGGGATTTTCCGAAGACAAAGTGAAAAGCTTGGGGCGTTGGAGGTCTGGGAAATACAAGGGTTACGTCAGGGAGTTTGATAAGGGGAATGTTTGAAGAAAGGAGGGAAAGGATTTTGGGACGACTGCTTTTATTGTAATGTTTTTGACTTGTCAGTGATTTTTAATTTCTTTTTCAGATGCTGCGCGAAAGGAAGGGGAGTTGGCGCAAGTGTGGATTGTTGGCCATTCAATTGTTAAGTGGGCTGGGAAAGAGGCAGAGAAAAGGGTGCTTGGGAGGCAGCTGGGATGCAGCTATAAGGAGGTGGCGGTGAGATGGCACGGTTTGGGGGGTCTGCGTTGGGATCAGCTGCTTCCTATATTAGCAGGGATGAGGGAACGCTATGGGGTTCCTGAGGTGGTGATTATTCATGCAGGAGAGAATGACCTGGTGAAGGATACGGGGGTTTCTCTGCGAAGGAAAATGAAGAGGGATTTAGTTTGGATGAGGGAAATGTGGCCTCAAGCAAAGGTGGTTTGGACCAAGTTGTTGCCGCAGAGAGTTTGGAGGGGTGCGAGAAATGAGGGAGCAATAGAGAGGACTAGGAAAGGGATAAACAGGGAAATGGTTAAGTTTTGTGCCTCGGTGGCGGTACAAGTGATGGACCATAAAGAAATAACGTATGAAGGGCTCCTTATTTTTAGAGAGGATGGAGTACACTTGTCCATGTATGGGAATAATCATTACCTGGCGGACTTGAGTTCCTGGCTGGGAGACTGGGTAAGAAGTTGGAGGTAGGAAAGAGGAGGGGGGGGGAGCGGGGCAGAAAAAACTCCTCAGGGGAGGGTTTTTCTGGTGCTGGGGGCATAGCCCCTTTTGATGTGGGGGGAGGGAAGCACAATGGGGAATGACACGGGAAATGATGGGGTGGCGCTGTTTGCACAAGCAGGTCACCCCGGGGGAACAGGTATTGAGCCTGGAGGGGCATGGCCCCTGGGAGAAAGCGGGACGCCTGGGAAAAGGGCAAGGAGGCGGTAGGCTCCAAGGGGTAAGTAGGGAGGAAATAGCTGAGTTATTTATTTAATTGTTGGGAAAAATGAAAATGAAAAAGGAGAATGTTTAATTATTTAATTGTTTGTTGAAATATTTATTTAGTTTGTTAGGCCATTGGAGCCAGTTAAGCATTTTGAATTGTAAGCTTTGACCTGTCACATTAAAGCGACCTTTTCCACTTTTAAATGAGTCTGGGTTTTTGTGCAGTAAGCCAAAAGGGGGGCCCCGGGGGGAACGCGAAGCGTTTCCCCCGGGGAGTTTCTGGCGCTGCACACGGCCAGCGAGTGACCGTGGGAGGCAGAGTGCCTCCCTAGGTATTTAAGGGGCTCAGGGAAGGTTCGGGAGCCAGGCGACGGTTAGGACTTGAAGATTGTCCCGCCCTCCCACCCCTTCATTTTGGGTTTTAGGCCATAGGTCTGTTTCAAGCATGGGAGAGGGTGCAGGGTACATTTTGTGGGGGTTTTGTTAGAGGTAGGGGTGGTAGTTTTTTGTGACAGGTCGGGGCATTGTGAAGATGTGATGTAAATTTCTGTTGCTGATGTGGCAGGTCAGGCTGGCTGCAGGTCAGAGGAAGGGGGAGATTGGTGTAGAGGGGAGTATAATGGGGTTGAAGTGGTTCTGGGCGCCGGGGGCATGGCCCCTTTTGATGTGGGGGGAGGGAAGCACAATGGGGAATGACACGGGAAAGGATGGGGTGGCGCTGTTTGCACAAGCAGGTCACCCCGGGGGAACAGGTATTGAGCCTGGAGGGGCATGGCCCCTGGGAGAAAGCGGGACGCCTGGGAAAAGGGCAAGGAGACGGTAGGCTCCAAGGGGTAAGTAGGGAGGAAATAGCTGAGTTATTTATTTAATTGTTGGGAAAAATGAAAATGAAAAAGGAGAATGTTTAATTATTTAATTATTTGTTGAAATATTTATTTAGTTTGTTAGGCCATTGGAGCCAGTTAAGTTTGAATTGTAAGCTTTGACCTGCCACATTAAAGCGACCTTTTCCACTTTTAAATGAGCCTGGGTTTTTGTGCAGTAAGCCAAAATAGCTTACACATATTTAATTCCAATTTAACCAACACTTTCCTCCCAGCAACACCCACCCTCCAGGCCTCAATTTAATATGACCCCTTTAATTGAAAGGCAAGATGCAGGGAGTGAGAACACAATGGAAACATTGTTTTGCTGCTGATTTAAAAGGCGCTGTTTGGGAAAAGAATTCAATGGGAAACATTGTTTTGGGTTTATTGTTTAAAAGGGAAAGTTGGGAAAAGAAACTCAAATTAAAATCGTTTTTCAACACCCTTGAAAATGAAAGGCAGGACTTCATAGTTTGAGGTCAGAGAAAAAAACATTAAAAAAATTTCATTTTGCAACATACATGCAGTTGAGATACAATACTTCACAGCTCTGGTTTAAAATCAATGGGGAATTTCGTTTTACACTCTCCACAATGACTTGAAAGGTAGTGTTTTATAGATTACTTCTTTTTGGGATTATGGACTCCCATCCCCCTTTTTGCATAGAAGTCAAGGATTTCAGAGACAGTCAACCTGGTCTTTATAGGCTATACCAGTTCTAACACACCGGGCATGGGCTATTGTTAGTTTCGAATTCTAACAATCCTCATCCCGTGATTTTCTATGTGAGAATTAATTGATTTACTTCCATCAAATGTGCTAAGGATCTACACAGTCCCCCCCCCCCCTCTCCACACTTTAATGGAAACGTTTAAGGATGGCTGCTCACAACACAATGCAATTTCAACAGAGGGGTGGTTTTCGAATGGGGAAATAAGTTTGAGTAAGATTTAATAAATTGTGCAAATGGCCTACCCAGTTCACTCCCTCCTTGACCCACCAATGGAAAGGAATTAAGGCAAGTTACTCCCCACACAATTGATGGCTTTGGGGTATTTACTTACATGTGAGGCTTTGGTCAGGGAAAAAAGCAGGGCTCCTCCTAGAACAGCACAGGTCAGGTCAAGGGCTTTCAGTCAGAGATTTTCTCCTACACCCAGACTCCTTCTGCTCCTCTGGTTTGGGTCCCTAGCTAGCTTCTCTTATGTCCCAGCCACTGTCTTGAATGCAAGAATTGAGGCCTCTCTGCTAGCTGTTACTTGCAAGTGTCCAGCAGCAGCTCCCTCCTGGAATAATTCACCAAAAGCCCAGTTTTAAAGACAATTGCCTTTTTATAGGGCAAATGACATCACTATTTCATCAGAATTCCCGTGGTAAGGATTGGTTGGTTCTCTCCACCCAACTCCCACCTCTGTGCTGATAGGACAAGGAGTTGAGGTGCGTGGGTTAGGAAAGCTGAGGGAGAAGAAAGTGTTATCCCAAACTGACAAGTGGGTTTTGCATGTTTAAACTCTGAAAATCTATCAACATGGCAAGTATGCAGATTTTTCCAATCTTTACATGTATGGATATATTTTTAAGAACTACATTTTAAGGCAAATCAGATAATGCTAATCCAAAGTTGGCACACCCTTCCTATGTAGATATATAGTTTTTCCCTGTTTGGTCAGGAGCTGCATCAGTGAAAAATATGACAATTCATAGTTCCCATGTTACTTCCAGGACTGATCGCCTTAATCAGATTGTCCTTAATAACCGATGTTGTGTTTAACACACAAAAACGTTTTAGGATGGTTTAAAGGAAATTTCTGTCACCTTTAAAAAAAAGTTTGGAATGAGCTTTGTGGCATATACGCTGCCCTCTTTATGAATCAGAATGTATTCTTCTATTAATTGAACCCCTGCCTCACAAGCCTCACTCATTTTCCTAGCCCCCATCTTTTTTTAGGTTTCATTTATCCTTAAACATGTGACCAGCCAGTTGCTGGCTCATGTTTATCTTAGCATATCCCTCTGTCTTCCCAAGGGTACGGACTATAGCTTAGTGCACATGTTAAGTGAGTTGTGGCCTCAAGGTCAATTCAGCTGGGCTGGCCTTATCTATTTTCACTGTGGTTCCCATCTCTGGCTATGTATTTATTTGTCTTTTTAAGCATTGAACCCGACTATTGACAACCAGAACTCAGTCACTGTGACAAGCAGAGGAAAGGTCTTGGAGGTTAAAGTTCCAGTTCAGTAGAAATGTCCAGCTGCACTCCTACTTTTGAAAGTACAGTCATGAATCAACTGACTGCATTTACCTTTTGACATTTTTCATGGCATGATGTTTAAGCCATTTGTATATAAATTACGTTTAAACCAGTTGTTCATAACATATAGTATTTGCTTCAACAATAATAATCCTGAGGTACATTCAGAATGTAACCAAATAGGCAAGTTAACAGAGAGCACCAGTGTTCACGTCTACCACAAGTAGGCCTCTCCTTTTCAACTATGTCAATGTAATGTTCAAATGTAAGTGTTTTTATTCGTAACAAATACACAGTGCTTGGCTTCAACTTTAAATTTCTGGATCACATTATGGTGCTGCATTGAAGATAATGTACACGCTGCTATCTGTCTCCAAGTAGAAAGTGTAGCTTTCCATGTATTTAGTAAAACTGCATTTTCAGCCACATGTGTCTTTTGCCATACATTGGGCCTATCCAGCACTTTTAAGTTTCCAAGGAACATTTTCCTTCACTCGAGTGCCTGTTCATTTTGGTAAAGTTGAAAGAGGCCCATTTCTGTTCATGTCCTAGGCCTCAAGTCAGATACATGTTTTGGACTGGCCTTCATTTTCCAATGGATAGCACCAATGAGCCTCATTCTTAAATATGGCGCTTGCTTCTTTATTTCTGGCATTCAGGGGCTATATTTTACCCCACACGATTCATCCACATACTTGGATTGGGCGTTGGCTAACCAGGTATATTATAAATAGGTTGGGCCTCCTAAAATTCTCCCACAAAGGCACCGATTTTAGAAATCCATCTTAATAGGCCTTCATATCAGGGGTGCTAGTTTAGTGAAGAAGCCATACATTAGCCAAAACAGCGGTTACAGTTTTATTGGCTCCCACCCGCACTTAGAGGCAGAGTCCAGCATGAAGCACACATGGCCTACTTCCCTTCATTTTCTCATTAAGGAAGTCCAAATTTCTGCACAGCACAGGGCAACAACCGCTGGACGGAACTGTACCAAATAATAAACAACTTGGGCATGAAGCATTGACTTGATTTCCGTTAAGGGTCAGGGGATATTCCGTCAAGTAGTTTTTAAAATATTTGACGGGAAAGGGGTGCACCCTTCTCCCAAAATGATAGCTACATTTCTTCCATGGTGCTTTGCAGCAGAGACTTTTCAGAAAGGAAAAATCTGCCATTTCTTTTGCTGGATGCGAGCGATAATTACCACAATAATGCGAAAAACAAGCTTTTAGGAGGTTGAAAAAGGATGAAGTCACATCAGGCTAGAGGTGGGGAGTGGGAAAGAGTACATCATGTGAAGTTGGGGGTAGTCAAGGGTGCCAATCACAGCTCTAGCGTTTTCGCATTACCATGGTAATATCCCGATAATTTCTGTGGTAATAACAAGAGAAAAAAAATGTGCCACAGACAAAACATTGCTGTAATTACAGAGATAATTACGGTAGTAATTATCAGGGGAAAGGAAACTGAGGAATAAAAAAATAAATGGTGGTTTGGGGGGTGACATCTGTTGTGATCACATCTACTTGGCAGGGGGAAACGGTATTTGTGCCAGTAGGCCTCAAAGAAATCTATTGGTGCAGCATGTGCAGAAGCCACGGCTGAAGGCCAGGACGAGTGGGTTTGAAAGAAACCTAGTGTATTAAAATATACAGTGGGCACGACCAAAAGCTGTGCTCACTGGCCAGGGACTAAGGCCATGGCTAGTGGGTCCCAAGGAAACATAGGTGCAACATGTACAGTGGCCACAGCCAAAGACCATGGCTAGTGGCCCTTGAATAAACTATCTTACAAAACCCATGAAATTCATTGAACAAAAAGGGACAGTTCAGGTGATCTGCTTTAACGCAACAAAACACTTGAAATTCACCAGATATGGGAAACTATTATCAAAATGTAGAGGCCGGCAAGGTAGCTCAGTGGGTTGAGTGTTCCCTGCTGCGATTTGTGAGTGATCTGCAGGTCGCAGATTCGAATCCCGGTATGGCCAACTCAGCCCTTCACTCTGCAATGACTTTTCTCTTTACCAGTCAAATGAGCTGCCGTCAGATACGCTGTTGTCCAGAGCCCAGAACCACAGTGGCATTGCTTCTCTACAGAGAGCCAGGGAGCCCACATCACCCTGTTTAAGGTGGTGCATGGCAACGGTGTTGTCCGTGAGGACTAGCAGTCTTGCCCCATACAGATGGGAAGAAAGTGACATCACTCAACACTCCAGCAAATTGATGTTCCCAGAATTCTGATGGACACCACAGGTCACTCACCACCAGGCCTTGTTGGTGGGCACTACAACCTTTCAGGAATGCGTCCATCACTAGGGTCATTTGGGGCCAGAGTGGTCTCAACAACGCCCCTTTCAGAAAGGGGATTCTCTGGGACCACCATTCCAGGTCTCTGGCTACTTTCGGCGAGACCAGAGGCGCGTCCCAGACAAACTTCGGAAAACTCACTAATGCAACCTCAAGCTTAAGCAGGCCTCCAGCACTACAAGAATGCAGGAGGCCAAAAGACCCAGCAAGCACAGAAAGGCAGAGGCATAAGCTGTGTCCTGTGATTGGATGACATGAACCATCTTGGTGATGTCAATTCACAGAGGCCCTGCCCAGGCGAGTGTCCAAGACCGCCCTGATGACCACAGGGACTGGGACACGAACTGGAGACACAATGAAGTTCATGGAGAAGTCCAAGCTGTGCAATAGGCTGCATGTCTGGTACAAATGTGCCGATGCCTGTCTAGGGAACGATCTCGGAGGAGCCAGTCCTCCAGATACTGAAAGACATGAATGCCTACTCGTCTGAGCCAAGCCGCCAGCAATTTGAAGACATTTGGTGCTGAAGAAAGATCGAATGGGAGGACCTTGAGTGACAGTTGCTCATGGCAAATCTCAGGTACTTCTGGCACTTCCAGTGGATGGGCACATGGAAGTAGGACTCCCGTAGATCCAGGGAGACCAGATAATCCTCCACGTCTAAGGCCTGAAGAATCAGCGCTAAGGTGACCATCTTAAACTTCTCCTTGCGTGCAGGTTCAAGAGCTAGAGTTCTAAGATGGGGCATAGACCCCCATCCCTCGCCACCAGAAAATAAGTTGAATACCTGCCCTTGCATCACTCCAAGTTGGGTACTTGATCTATGGACCCTTTCGCTAAGAACAGACGAACCTCCTCCAACAGGAGTGTGGGGTCCTGAGGCAGGCACTGGTTGCCCGGTGTGCATTGAGCAAAAGGGAGACTATCCCTGCTGAATGACACGTAAAGCCCAGGTATCTCATGGTAAGAATCCATTCATGAGATTAATTGGGGGCTTTGCGCCGGGGGCATAGCTGCACCTGTTCTTCTGAAGAAGCCGGACCTCTGGCTCTGTGGGCATAAGAGGTAAAGGGGCAATAACCACTACCCTGTGGCGGTCACAGGCTATTAAGGTTGGACCGCCAGGCCCAAAGATTTCGCAGTCACCTTAGATGCCTGGAATCTTTGGAGACATATCTGCCTATGTACCGAACAGATTGTTGCTATCAAACTGCGTTTTCAGAGGTTTTGCCTTAAAACCATCCCTCATTTCACTGGCTGGGATGTGTTGCGCTACCTCCCAAATCACTGACCACTGGCACAGGAAGCATTAATACATCTCAGACCAAGGCTTGCAGAGTCAAATACCTCCTACCCCAAGCATCCAACAATTTGCTCTCCCCATCCCCGGTCAGGGAGGATAGGGAGGTGTTTTGAGGCACTGTGACAGAGATGCATGGGTGGACAGGAACAGCAGGTCATATGTGCTGCCCTGTGCTTTTTGACATGTTCTCCATCAACTGTCAGAATGGAGGCCAGCTTAGACCATATTTCAAGGACTGGTTGAAAAGCAATAGGGTCTCCTTTTTTGGGCCCTTATGCATAATGTCCATGAGCTTGTACTGTACCCTGGGTACAGCGGGGCCAACAACCCAGCGGTATCAACCACATTAGCCTTAAGGTACTGAAAAGCTGTCTCAGGTTTACAATGGAGGTGTCCAGACGACCTGCGTCCTAAAGGTCAGTAGCAATGCCCACCAAATCAGCTTCCTACCATAAAATTCCCCTGGGAAGTCCCAGAACTTGCCTAAACTTCATGAGGTGCAGGGGGTCCATTACAAGGGGAATGAGGTCTCCCCTTCTCATCATAAATGTCCTGCATTCGGGACATGAATTCATCCCTTTGGAGCAGAGTACATTCTTGAGGAACTCTGGTACTACCGGCCTGCGTCATGGAGACAAAGGTTGAGGCTGGAAGACCGACGTCAGAAGACTGAGTAATGAGATCCTAGATTTGGGATCTTGTCCTTTGGTGCAGCCAAACCCAAGGATGTACGGTAAAGTGACTTTGTATGGGTCGCAAATTGTGGGAAGCTGGGAGCCATTTAGCTACTAGGTATAGCCTCGAAGACCCTAGTTAGCTTGACACCTACAGCTAACAGAAGCTACTTTCAGCGTCCCAAGTCAAATGCAGCCATGTAAGTATACCCATGTGCTTTGGAATTTGCGAAGAAGGCGCATTAAATTACATCTAGAAAGCATTTAAGGCACAATGTCTCATATGTACCGGACATGGTTATAGTTTGCATCTCAAGTAGAAACGTGATTTGTGCGACCTTTGTATGAGATCCTCATTCTGCATCAGATACAAAAGTGAGTGAAGTGGCATCAGATAAAAACAGGTGGCAGAGATGAAAAATGTGGCAGTAATGAGACTGCAACAGTGATTGATGTAGTAACAGAACACAGATGTAAAGACAGAGGTATGGTTTCAGTAGCAGAGATAAGGAAATTAAGGTAGCGGCAACACAGCAGAACTAACTGGAAAAAATGACTATCTAAAAAGGAAGTGTAAAAGTGAAGCAATGCAACCTGGCAAGAGACAGAGGAATCAAAAGGCAGTTAGGAATACAAGGAAAGAGCAATCTAGAAATAGAAAGGAGTGTATGGTGGTGCATATATGAATGCAGACCAAATATATGGGAGGTGGCCAAGTTTCACCATCCTTCACACACTTCAGAGTGGCTATTCTGACTGCGTATCTCAATGTTAAGTGGCTAAACAAAAGTATTTTTCAACCTCTACATTTCGTTTAACCTAAGTACATACATACTCATTTTTCTTAAAGTTCTCCATTAATCGTACATTCCAGAATTTGTTCATGAGACTTAAATAGCTCCTAGGTCGTGATGAGTAACTTCTGGTTAAAAGGAAATATACAATCCCCAGGAGCTACTTACACTTCCTGCACAATGTACTCTAATTTCAACCCCAGGTGTCTCTGGTGGTTTGTCTGAGTGCGGTGGACAGATTGCGCAGGTGGGGCAAACATGATCATTTTAATCTGGAAGGCCTCCCATTTCTCTGGAGTATAGGTTTGGGTAGGGAAGGTTACCCGAGATGCCTGGTCTTCTGGGGAGCCCATGGAACTGTGGCTTGTTTTCCTCAAAGAGGAGGAAGAATGAGGTCTAGAAGACTAGCTGGGAGAATGAGACCTCTTGCAGTTCTGCTTTTTCTTTTCCTTGCAGACCGGAGCCTGTTCTTTGGTGCGATGTTCAGCAACGAACGAGTCAGTTTGTCACCTTTTTCCTTGTGGAGGAAAGTGAACAGTTTCGTCTCCTGTTCCCGAAAGTGCCTTGGGGCAGGAGCGCCGGGTACGGGGGGGGCGGGATCCGGGGCCCGAGCCCCCCCCCAGCAAAATCAAGTCAGGGCTGAGCCCCCCCCCCGGCCGGAGAGAAGTGATGCAGCATCGATGGCCCTTTCCATCGATACTGCATCACTTCTCTCCGGGCGGGTATAATCGCGAAAATGTGCGATTAAGCCCTCCCCTCTAGGACTTATTGGTGTATGGTCCTGGAGGGGAGGGCTTAGGGCAGTGGTATTCAAACTGTGGGGCGCGCCCCTCTGGTGGGCCGCAACCTCATGCACAGGGGAGGGGGGGGCACGCATCCACAGTTTGAGGGAAATAATAAAAAATAAAAAAAAAAAAGAGGATAAATGACTCAAGGGTCGGACTGTTGCTTCATTAACAAGTAGCAGCCCGATCCACGGCCCCTGCCACACATGCTTGGTGCGACAGGGGCCGGGCCTTTGTGAGATCTCAGGCTCCATTAGGAGCCTATTTATAAAGACAAAAGAAAAAGCGCACACCTTCTTTTGCCTTGATGATGGTCATCCCCGCAAAAGAAGGCGTGTGCTTTTTTTTGTCTTCATGAATAGGCTCCTAATGGAGCCTGAGGCCCCACAAAGGCACGGCCTCTGTCGCACTATGGGTGGTGGCAGCAGGGTCGGATTGGCCCCTGGCCGGGCTGAAATCGTTCCTGGGGAGTAAGGGGCGGTTTCAGGCCATGCTTGGGCTGGTTTGAAAAAACATTTTGGGAAAAATTACTTTTTTCAAATTTATTTTTTCATTTTGTATTCTTCAAAAACCTTTCATCCTTCTTGGGTCGATACGAGTACCAACACAGGTTGGGTGATATTGTATGCAGATTGGTTCTATAAAAAAGAGCTTAAAGGTAAGTGCTATATAATACCATATTATCATGTGGCCTTGGACATCTGCTTGGAGTCACAGTAATTTGACAATATGGATCTATACACACAGATATTAATGATACGTACGGTGATCCATTCTTGTATGAAATGTATATCACCTTAGTGAAATCATAACCATATTTTTCGTAATGTAGTTTACTTAGGAACAATGCTATTTGATGCCACTTCCTATTTTGTCAAGGGGTGAAAGGTTGTGTTTCATCGCTTCCCGGGATGTCACTTTGGTGTGGGGTCAAATTACATCACTTTCGGTGATATCATCAGAGGTTGTGTTGTGAGGCGAGGGCTGGGCCACTTTTTTGAGGCGAGGGGTGAGCCACTTCTTTGGGTGACCGGGCCTATTTCTTGTCCCAGTCCAACCCTGGGTGGCAGCAGTGGTGTGGAACTGCCCAAGTGTCACAGAAGTGCTAGAACATATTTGGGCACAGGCACCTACTGTTTTACAAATTAAGCACTTGGTATACACATGCAGTTGCAATTAAATGTTCATTAAAAAAGTATGCCCTCAAGAGTATGCTATCACAGAGAAATGGGGACCCCAAAGCCAGTTCAACTACCCACTCCCAGGTGTGCTACTTAACAGGTAGATGTAAGTCGAGAGCCAACCAACCTTCTCCTATCTGTGCTACTGTACCATACAAATAAGGGTGAATCGATCTCCTGCAGCCTCTCTCCCAATCATCGATTCTTGATGATTTACTGGTGCAGTCACAAAAAAAATATTTTTTGGGGTTCATTTTGTTTACAAAAGTAGCGCATTGCTAAAACCCCCTGGCTGCCAGTTCATTGTCCTTGGAGCGTCCCAGGCTCCCTAACCCCTGAGAGCCACCAACCTTGGGTGCTGTTTTATAACAAATGAAAGACGCAGACAGAACAATAACTGTGTGAGTCAACTGAGAGATGAATGCACTCATGCTCCATTCAGAGAGAGGCTTTGAAAATGTAGCTCTGACAAATCAGAGAATCAGGGGGGCAAAGAAGCACTTCACATCTCCGCTCCCTCTTCATGGGTTTACGGTTGCCACCTGAAAGGTTGCCAGCAGTTAACCTGCCATCCTGTCCCATCTCCATGCCTCGTGTGCTATTTCCTGGTCAACCAAACCCTGTGAACTCATAGGCCGCATACGACCCACAGAAGTCTTTTTACCGCCCGTCCTGAACGTCTGTTTCTTGCACTAGTGCTATTAACGCGTGCAGCTCCAAGGTTATTAACAACCAGTGTTTGTGGGTAAAGGGTCGGCATAAAGTCTCTATTTCAGAGCCAGAGTCAAATGATAAGGTGCTTGTGGCAGTATGGAGTTCCAGGCCTCTGCTTGGACGCCGGGTTCTGCAACCTTTAGCTCTGCAGATGTGTTGGACTACAATGCTCATCAGTCCCAGCCAGCATAGTCACTGGTTCCTCTACATCAGCCTCTTGCTGACATAGAAGGGTTTATAGCTGTTCAGTGGGCATTCAGTGGTTAAGATCTATGCTGGCCTGCCATCTTGTGATAAACGGCAGCTATTAACCTTAAATTTGTCGCCATTGCAAGTCTCACTTCTCCCACAGCAACAGCAGAGCCCGCTTGCCAGTGCCTGATAATCCCAAAATTCTCTGTAATTTTATGCAAAGCTGCATTTTATTTTTATAAGGTTATTTTACTCACTGAATGCTGATCAAGTGTTTTAAGTCTGGACTTTATTAACTGGGTGCTTGTAATTGCAGCACAAGTACTCTTTACAATCTAAACTAGAGGTGTGTTTACAATGTTGATTGTTCCAAAATACATCTCCTAGTGTGCTGCTTTGGGTCAGGTGGCCCCCTTTAAGCTGTACACAATGATACATTGTCTGGTTGACATACTATGTGATTTGTGTATTTTATAAAGGAAACTAAGACCACTAGAACTCACCACCCCAGAAACACCCAATCCTACCTTTGGGGGCATTCCTGTGGACATGGGAACACAGAGGAAAGAATGAATAAAAAAGTATTTGCCTTCAAAAGGAAGCTAGACCTTTACAAAAGAACAGTTGGAGCTGGGCAAGCCACCTAGCAACATTAAGGTCCAGCTTTGATGAATACTTCCCTGAAGTAAATGCTGGCATTAATGACTGGGTGATGCAGACTTTTCTGCAGAGCAGAGGTGGTGGTGCATCATCCATTTGATACCTAGGAAGAGCGGACTGAGGTTCAGTCGGACACTACTCTGCAATCCGAATTTAGGAACATTACAGTGGGTGAATTTTGACTGAAGGTAATACTGGAGTATCCTACATTCGCATGGTCTGCTATACAGTCGCTCTTACCCTTTGGGTCTTACTACTTGTGCGAAATAGGCTTTTCAGCATTGGCTTTTTTACCGACTCCTTCATTTTTTGCATAAGCAGTGTTTCAAATGAATGTTGAAAACCCGGAAAGTGGGAGTTTTTAAAACATAGAGACGACCATGGCTACAACATTTAGACACGAGTGCTTCCATCAGTCCCAAACATCACCTGGCTCCAGGGTGAGCCTGGGTAACTGCTTTTTAACATTGTACACTACTTTACCAGAATTTCTGGTAAACTACAATGTTAAAAGCAGTTAACACTCTTCCTCCCCTCCCCTCAAGTCTGAAACCACACATGATTGCATTATACTTCAGCCAGGATTACATTATACTTCAGCAGCACATCTGATGTGTCCACTGAATGGTTTAAGATTAAGATACATCCCTAACTCTATCTGGTTACCCATAGGTAACATCTTAGCAAATGTCACTTGTGGCTGGCCAATCTACAGCAGCACTATTGTAAGTTTGAATTGTTGATATGTTTTACTGAACTATGGCACCACACATGTCTTGCTTGGTACTTTTCAATCGGGAAACATCTTCTCGTTTCCCTTGAATTAGGAACTTTTTTTTTGGTGGTGGTGGTACTCCACCTTGCAGCTGTACCTTCTATTTAGCAAGCATTTCATTCTCCCATCCTAGTTGTTTTGCTCTGCCGTTTGAGGGAGGGCTACTACAACCTGGACGATTATAGAGCGGTGGAGTAGGGGCAGTGATGTCTTACTGGAATGCAACTTGAAGGCTTAAATCTCCTTTCTTGACTTTAGTATATGCAGTGCATGCTAGCCAATGTTTCCACTGTTCTGCGCGCGCCAACACCCGCCCCCCCACGCGCTGTTGCACCAAATTGGCGACTACATGCAAATTTGCGGTCATATAACTGCCAGTGATGTCAATTCCTGTATTTGGGCCCCCCACCCCCCTGGAAATTCATAAATCGGCTCCCCTGCCTTGGGGTGCATCGACTGACACGACTCTCAATCCTGGGAGTCGTGTTCCTAGGCAGTAAGGACAGATCCTGCGTGGAATCCGAAATTGACATTTGACATCCACATTCAATGGAGGGTTTAAAACTCGCGGAAATCGATGGAATTGGCATATTGTCAACAGACAAGAAGCAGTAAAACTTCAAAAAGCAAAGCTGTGCGCCTTAAGCAAGCATAACGCGAAGAAAAAAGGAACTATGTTTGCAGCGCTACAGGATATACTTACCCCAAAACCTATCTGGCGCAGGGCACATACATGCATCGGACAGAGCAGTGCCCTGCTCACTGGTGGAGAAAAGAATTCAGGAGCATTGCGAGAATGCAGTTAGACTCTTGCTACTGAACGAAATTAATCGCGCTGCAGTTTGAAGCAAATGCCCATTTGTTTGGTCTAAACAATCACTTTTTTCACTTGTTGAGTGCTAAGCTCCGCCTACTCATCAGCAACTGCCTACAAAAACAGGAGGCAGCGCGCATTGGCGCACGTGCACTGTGAGAGTGCTTTGAAGAGTGCAGTTAGGCTGTGTTAACTGCATGGTATGCCTTGGACACTCAATGACCGACACTCCGAGTCTCATTATGAGTGAGATATAAATACTAATGTTGGTTTTCTGCTCTCATGCTAGAAATGTATAGCATTGTATTTTGAAGCAAATCACCATTCGTATGGACCCAACAATCACTTTTTTCATTTGCGAGTGCTAAGCACCGCCCACTCATCAGCAACTACCTACAAAAACAGGAAGATGCACGCATTTGTGAGTGTGCATTTTGAGTGCTTTGAAGAGTGCAGTTAAGATGGTGTCTGGTGCACAGCGATTATTTCACATTTATTCATACTCCTGTTGCTTTAACACAGCATTTCTCTAGGAGTTTTTTTTTTTTTTAACTTGCTCTCATCCGAGCAAATCACTTGCAACTCTCATGTCTGCTATTTATTCTTTGAAGTCTGCCATGCCCCCGCCAATGAATGCCCCCCCCCCAATGAAATCAAAGTTGCTAGAGCAAACAAAACATACGCCGACGAGGGATGCTCAGTTCGTAAGAACATTACATCAAAATGCTGCGCCCTTGCGGTTCCACTCACAATCCTTAGCGACTGATATCAGAGCTTTCTGTAGTACGGAGCATATTTTAAAGGCTCCAGACAAAACTATGGTGGTGAATCTTTCCTCCGCCCCGACGACATTTGACACTCATTTACACTCGGACATCACGCATTCGCCACTCCCACCCCCCACACACTTTTGGCTGCGGGTTTCACCTGAACTGCTCCAGCTTCACCTCTCGATACAGCCGTATGTTAATGTTATAGGATATTTGTACCACGCACTATCACCACCGGAGTGGTCCGCGTATGCACTAATTAACCTATAATGGACTCACCACCGGCTCTCTACCACTCGAGCCAGTTTCATTCGTCCGAAATTGTGACCTCGGCCCAAATTCATGCAAATTTGATTCCTCTACCTCCTCAGTTCCAATGTGACACGGAAACAAACTGTAGATCTTGCCCGGCCATGACTTATTTCTCCTTCTGTCACAAATACAATTGCTCCTGAATTAACTGACGTGAATAAACGCATTCCGGAATTACCGGATGGGTCAATTGTCTGCAACCTATAAACCATTCATATGCCCCGCCCTCATCCGATTGATCCATCTCAATCTCCTATAATGTTTCCCAACTCCAGCTCTTCTGCCTTGTACGTATCCTTCTCACCCTAAACCACACAAGCTCCTCCTTCCCAAGTACCCTCATTGCCCCTTTATGAAGTCACATAGCTCTTTTGTCTCCGTCTAAATTGTTTGAGAATCTCGACACAAAAGTGAATAAGCAAACTTCCATGCTGACGAGATGGTTGGAACATGGTTTACAAAGCTCACAGATCCATTGCCCCAATGTACAACTGAGTTGCTCATTGTTAATGAAATCAACCACAGCACCCTTCGAGACACTAGAGTGGAGGACGCCATCACTTCTCTGCCGCCCTTGTTGCAGGACTCAAGTCATCACAGTCCCTGAAGCTTGGTCCTCAGTTGAAAATGTAGCTCCTCCTCCCTCTATAAAGCCTGCATTTACAATCTTCACCAGGTCGAAGACCAACAACAAAACTTACAACTCATTGAAGAAAACTAAAAGTACGAGAGCGCCTTTGGGCTCTACTCAATAAGGCTCACGCAAATTCATTCAGCCCCTAACCTTGCCTAGCAAACAATGTTTAATAGCGAAGAATGCCATAACTAAGAAATATGCGATCATGGCCTGCTCTAAACAAATTCCTCAAAAGAGTGCCAAATCTTCAGCGCCTGCTTATATAAATACTGATGAGTTAAGCTACGAGCCTCTTCATGACCAGGTACATGAAGCAGAACTTCTAAACAAGAAGGCAGATGAGTCCATGTCTCGAGCCTCTCAGGCCTCGTGCCATGATAGAATTCAGGGTGCATCTGAGTTCAGTAGCCCTAAGAACAGAGTTCCTCGCACTAGAGCAAAGGCACAACAGGATTGCCAAGTCGATCGCCAAATATGCTGCTTTGCCTTGCTCACAAATGGGCCTCATCAAATCTCCCCAGACAGAGAGTCAGCAATGGCGAGTGTTGAACTTCACTGCTCCTCCCAATCAAGCTATTTGTAATTAACTATCTAAGCCCAGGGTGGAGAACCAGCCCTCTTCATTGCGCCATGCCATTGTCACTCACACAAGACAGCTACAACAGAAGGCGGCTAGGCAATGTAATACAGCCACCCAGTCTCCTCCTGCACTCCACCATTAATTGTGCAGTGCCGAGGTGGATCATATCCAGTGTATGATTAAACCTGACCATCATATTGCATATTTTTAGCGTCTGACAGCATCGAGGACTTGCGCTCCTCGGACATAGCCCAAGTATAATTCTTGCAACACAATGATCCAACAGCTGTGAGACTGTGGATTCAATCTGGTTTAGTACTAAACATCCTGTGGCAAGCAAAACAACAATTATATCGACTGGGCTTCATACTCACTCAAGAACAATCTCTTCTTACCTCGACCACGCAAGAAAGGCCTTGTGCGATCTTACAAAGAAACACCAACACTGGTTCAGATCTTCCCATGAAAATCACTTGCACAGAGGGAGCCTCCCAAACAGTGGTAGAAATTCTACACAAGCCCAAATAAGCTTAACAATCACAAAATGTAAACTCGAGTTAACAACTCATGTCGCCCTCTCAGCCCATTTGTAAATTCGGCAGTTGGAATACGGGGGGCTTTAAACATCTTTTAAACCCCATTAAAAATCCATTGAGCGGTTTTGAAATAATCGCCTTACAAGAAATCTGGTTGACGGAGGCCCCTGTATGGAACGGGTATGCCATCTCATTGCTGCCAGCCAAAAAGCCAGCCAAGGGTAGACCCATGGCCAGCCATTGGTTGCAGTTAGTTAAAAACAAACAAGGCCTTCTGTTGGAACTGTAGGCAAAATGCAACATGTTCACCCAACTGGTTAAAATTAAAACCCCCCTCTCAAGTGTTGGCTCTTGTCAATCTTTACTGGAACCATTCTAGCATTGATGCAAAATCTTTGAGACATGGTGTATACTTGGATTTAATCATTGACCACTGCTCTACAAGTCACGTAATTCTGGCAGGCAATTTCAACCTTCACTGTCTTACTAAGAGGCCACATAAATCTACTGTCCTTGCACAGCATTGGCTAGCTTTTATGGACGAGAGACAATGCTTAATGGAGATGTTCAGGGAGATATACCTCTGCAGAGCACTTGGAAGAGAGCACAACAGACAACCATTACTGCTTATATTACAGAAAGGAGTCTGTAAGCATTAAGCACTTCCAAGTCATTCCTCAAGAATGTAGTGATCACAAACTTCTCTCCCTCACCTGGCAATGGTCGTACCCTCTAACATCTCCAGTGGCAGAAATAGGTTTAGGTGATCCCCAGAATCGCTGACACTTTTCAACACTTCTATACAAGGTTATCATAAATCATTAAATCCTGAAGTGATTAAATCTGATGGACTATATGTGTCTGCGCTACAAATATTCAAGCTACAACCGTCTGTTCTAGCTAATCCAACACATACGCACAAGCACACTTATGATCACGAGCTGCACAAAAAAAAAAAAACAATTGCATCATTGTCTCAAACTTGGCCAGCCTGTCTCTTTAGTCCAGGATCCTAGAGGCCAGACATCTCGGAACACAAAATTAATAACAGGCTAAAATCTGGCAAAGCCTTAATTATGCAGCAAGATGCAGAACAAATGCTCTGTGCCTTAGCCTAAAAAAATACTGTAACCAATTGGGGTCTCTTAAATCATGCTATCCACGCCACCCAAACTCCATACAAATCAATGCAGTGCGAGAAGAGCAATGGGAACAATACAATCAAATACTGTATGCCCAACTGCCCAATAACCAATGGGCAGTCAGACAGCAGGATGCAGAACAGATAGCATCAGATGACACTAGCATTCAATTTGATAGAGGTGACATTATCCATCAGATATCTAAATTGAGCAATTTGAGATCTCCAGATCCTGATGGAATAACCAATAGTATGTTGAAAGCCCATCTGATGCCTGAGCTTCTATTCTTTTGAAAATGATTGCCAATGTTGCTGCGCGAAAACAAATTCTGCCGTCATGGCAAAAATCCATCATCATCCCCATATTTAAGAAAGGCGATCGGGGAAGACCTGAAAATTATCAGCCTAAAGCCCCGTTAGACGATCCAGGGAAATGATTTGCTTGCCTGATATTGAGGGATTTTAACAAATGAATGACTACTAAGTGGATGCATGATAAAATTCCAAACCGGCTTTATCCCCGGGGTAGGCACTGCCATTAACTTGCTATCCATAACTGCAATAAGAATGCATGAAGAGCAATTTAAACAAACTGTCTAAGGGCGTTTGCGGATTTTAAAACTGCGTTTG
The DNA here is from genome assembly GCF_040938575.1 of Ambystoma mexicanum. NCBI lineage: Eukaryota > Metazoa > Chordata > Amphibia > Caudata > Ambystomatidae > Ambystoma > Ambystoma mexicanum. Next base: position 1,437,399,130 of record NC_090929.1, on the reverse strand, counting down.
ATTCTGTATCGCGTACATTTTTGGCAGATAAACTAAGAGCAGTCTGTCCTACCTACACATCCAGGCTCTGGTCTCCCAGTTACATTCCAACACATCAGTCCAAATACGCCGGTATCTGGACGGAAGGTCATCAAGCTCTATTCCAACCTACAGAGGTCTCAAGCAAGGCTGCATCCTGGCCTATGCATGGTTTAATTTTTTCATATCCGATATGGGTCAGCACTTTTCAAACATTATTTCTGACCCTCCCAAACCCGGCAAATGTGCTGTACCTTGGCTTCTGTATGCAGATGACCTAGTCTTCCTGTCCAAGACTCCTAAATGTCTTCAAAACTTCTTAGCAGCATTAGAGCATTATGCCATCGCTACTTAACTTGGCCAAAACAAAAGATCATGATCTGCGCTAGTCATCATCAAATCAGCAAATGCTCTTACTTGTGGCAATTGCACGGATCTCCTTTAGAAGTAGTATTGCATAGCTATTTAGGCCTTAACACTAATAATCATTCCTCTGATTTGTCGTATTGTGTGGGACTGAGGAGTAAAATGTTTTGTTGCACAAGCACAAATGATTCACAAGAAGTATGGCAAATTTTCCATTGCACCCTTAATTAGATATTACAAACAAAAAGTGGTGCCCATCATCACCTAAGGTGCGGAGGCCAAAGCCTGGAAAGAAAAGACTTTCTGGTTAACACTAGAAGGCCTTTTCTGGAAGCAGGTGGTACGCCTGCCCGCTAGCCAACCCATGAGTGTAATTCTGCATTTATTTATTTTGAATTTGTAGAGCGCGCTACAGCCCAGTCGTCACGGCGCTATGAGGAAACGTAAGAGGGCTTACTTGAGGGTTACAGGAATGCGGCCCAAACAGTGTATTACTTAGTACATTTTGTTTCGTTGCATAATACAGATGATGGACATTAATTAGAAGTAGATGCAGAGATACATGCAAGTGGAAATAAAGCCCTTTCAAACAAAGAGCTTAGTTTTGATGGCTTTACGGAGTGCTGCATGAGAGTCAATCATCCTAATCTGGGCCGGGAGAGTATTCCAAAAGGTAGCGGCCATGGGTGGGAAGCTGGTGCCGCCGGCACGCACTCGGCGTGTGAGAGGAACAGTGATTTGATTGGAGTAGGCCAATCCGGCAGGTCTATATGGCGGATGTCTGATGATTCTTCGTGCTAGTTAGGGGGGAGCCAGGCCATGGAGACATTTGTGTCTCGAGGCAAGGGTTTTGAAGACAATCCTTTCCTTGACGGGGAGCCAGTGTACCTGCCTTCTGACCCCCGATATATGGTCCCTGCGTGAGATGCCCATTGCAGCCCTCAGGGCATTGTTCTGAGCTAGTTGAAGTTAGGCCAGATGTATGTGGGAGGTCATTACAGTAGTCCAACCTCGACCCAATGATAGCCCTGGCAATGGTGAGGCAGTTCTGTTGGGAGAGGAAGGGTCTGGCTACGATGAACAATTTTGAGTGATACGCTGTAGAGGATGCAATAGCATTAACCTGTCTATCCATGGTAAGTTTTGGTTCTAGATACATGCCCAATGTCTTGATGACTTGTGAGACAGTGATGGGGATGTTGTCAATGGTGAAGGATGAGTATTACTTGTCCAGTTTACCTAAGGTGGAGGGAGACCCAATTAGTAGAAGTTCGGTTTTCTCACTATTGAGACATAACCAATTTTCTGCCATCCAGGATTGGATCGTTGAGTAAATGGAGTTGAGGGTGTTCATGTCCGTTGGGTAGTGACCGGAGAGGGGGATGAGCACCTAAGTATCATCTGCATGATTGGTGTATGAGATACCCAGGGCGTCCATGATTCTGAAAAGGGGCCTTGTGAAGAGGTTATAGAGGGTAGGAGCTATGCACGAGCACTGTGGGACTCCACATTTAATGGGACTAGGATTGGCACAGGAGGATTCAGAGAAAACTTTCATCACTCTTTCCTGTAGGAATGAGGTTATCTATGCACAGACCCTCGGGGAGAAGTTTGCGGAGGAGAGATGATTGCAAATGGTTTTGTGATCCACCAAATCAAAGGCAGCTGAAAGGTCTAAAAGAAGGAGCGCAGGTTTTCCGGCGTCTCTGAGGGCATCCATTTGATTTTTTTAGGTCAAGTAGTGCCGTTCCAGTGCCATGTCGTGGCCGGAAGCCGGACTGGCGTAGACCAAGAAGGTGGTTGTCTCCAAGGAATCTTTGAACATGCAGGTAGGCTGCTTTGTCCAAAATTGTTAGCAAAAAGGGGACAGTGGTAATAGGCCCGTAATTCCCTGGGACCAATGGCTCAAGGGAGTTTTTTTTTATTTTTAGAAGCGGTCAGCGCACACTTCCTTGAGTCAAGTCGGAACATGGCCAGACTGGAAGGAGGAATTAATGAAGGCAGTGATAAACGGGGCAAGGGAGGAGGCACAGTCTTCCATGATCTGAGCCAGGCATGCATCGCCTTTACAATTAGATGGTTTGATAGACTTTTGGAGAGCAATGACTTCAGGTTCACTCATGTCCGAGAATTCAAACACCGGAGCCTGCCTAGAATACGTGACAACAGGGAGGCGGGTGTATTAGCTAGTAGATTAGACAGGGCCTTTTGGTGGGCTAGAATTTTGGTGTGCAAAGTGTCCAGTTTGGCAAGCATGGCAGCTTGAATTTTGTTGCACCAAGTCTCGACCTTCAGGAGGGTAAAAGTGGGGGGGGGATAGATTCTCCTTAGTGAGCTTATTGAGAATGCAGCAGGGAGAGCGATGGTAGACTTAGTGGGTCACTTGGAAGTAGTAATGTCTAATTTGATGCTCAAGTGGCCAGACCAAGGAATGGGAGAGATTTCTGAGACTAGGAGGGAACAATTGCGATGAGAAACCCAGTCAAGCGGGCAACCTTTAAAGTGGGTCGACTAAGAGATGGCTTGGGCAAACCCTAAGGTGGTTAGGGCTTTTTGCAGGGCAGAGGATATCATTAGGGTCGTTAAGCCCTAGATTGTTGTCACCCAGAGTAGGACTTTAGAGGATTTTTTGAGGTTGTCTGAAAGTGAGTGGCTAAGTGCCTCATGGAAATCAGTAGAGGGGCCTGGAGGGCGGTAGACAAGATGGAAGGAGATAGTACAGTTTGGCGAGAGCTTCAGTTTGAGTACGAGGTAATCAGAGTTCTGACCCAATTCCCCTTGGATCCTTCTGATGGTGAGCGTGTCTTTGGCGATGACAGCTACACCACCACTTCTTTGACCAACACGATCTTGCCTAAATATCGTATACCCACATGGACGGCGAGGGCAGGGCCAGAGGTCTCAATTAACCAAGTCTCACAGAGAAATAGTAGGTCAAACTTGTCCTTAATGATAAGGTCATGCACATCCAATGTGTGTGCTGGTGGAGAGCGGGAGTTAACCAAGGCAGATTTCAATGGGACATCCGAGGGGGTGGCCGAAGTGGAGGGTGTGGTGGAGGCGTGCTCAGGGGCAGTTTCCCTGGGTCGGAGGGAGGTCTGGCTGATGGCATGAGCGGAGGCTGAAGAAGTAGATCTGGACAAGAGTGGATTATGGAAGCAGGCAGGCCTGAGTGACTAGTAACATAGCTAGCATCACAGGACAGTATAGGTACAAGGGCTGTAGGCATAAAATTACTAGCATCAGATGACAGTATAGGTACAAGGGCTGTAGGCATAGCATCACTAGCAAAACATTACAGTATAGGTACTAGGGTTGTAGCATAGGGTCAGAGCTAGTGACAAAGAGTCCGTGGCAGGTGGCAGTGGGTGACTAGTACCAGTGGATATTGTTGGCCTTTCACCTAGTGGTGTGGATGAATCCAGTGCCTGCATGTGGGTTGTGTTGTTGGTAGTTAAAGCATCGGCCATCTTAAAAGACTCGTGGCTCGCAATGGTGCCGGTCCGGGTCTTCATGCACTGCAGTGCACAGCTGATTGGGCATTCATTGGGGCTGCTTTCACTTGGTATTTAGTATGTTTGGAAACTGTGCAATTTGTTCAGAAAATGCTGACTGGCCGATGACCCCCAATCTCTACTATTCGCTATGGCTTCTTACATGAACTGCTCCAAAGATCATTTTATGAAAACTCATCGCAACAACGGAAGCCGCAAATGTTTCAATCTCGCTTCTTAAAACCACTCCTTCTCGAGCAAAGATCAAATTATGGCGCTATGACTGGATCTCAACACGGGAACAATGCATGATGTATCAACTCTTTAAGACCGGAAATTTCAAGATCAAGAGCCTCCAAGACACCCAATCCTAATCTAAAGAAGTTCCCTGTCCAACCTACAGGAATGTATTTCGTTTGAATCTGTGGCCATCGAGAGAAGTCCTATTAAAACGAAGAAAAATTGCCAGAATGGACTGTGTATGCAGATTTTGTCAAAACTCATACGAACCTGAGACTTTAAAGCATTTGCTCGTATTCTGCCCTTCTCTGTCAAAGAGGAACAAGTTACTTTACCTGGTAGCGTTCTTTCGATGGGATGTTCCTTCGACATACTCCACATTTATGACAGGTAATCACCACAGCTGTGCTGCTTCGGAAAATTTTCGGCGTCTGCGTCCTGCGTCAATGACGTTGACACGCCGTCCCTCGAGGGCCTCCGTCGAGCTGACATCACCGGATGTTATAAGTCGGACGCATGACGCCCGTAGCCTAAGTTGTAGATTTTCCCAGAACGTGTGGCAACAATCTTCTGCCAGTATGACTACAGAAAGCCTTGCAGAAACGTAAGCTGCAAACGCATAAGAAATTCTGTAGAGGGGCAGGCTGGGAGGGTGCGATGTGGAATACTCCGGAGGAACATCCCATCGAAAGAACGTTACCAGGTAAGAAAGTAACTTGTTCTTCGAAGGGATTGTTTCTTCCGATGTATTCCACATCTATGACAGATTCCCAAAGCAGTACCAACGTGTGGAGGTGGGAAAAAAATTCAGAATTTTAGAATGCCCAATTAAATTGCAGAATAGAGGACCGCCTTGCCAAAGGCCAAATCTTGCCCATGGATCGAATCCAGGGAGTAGTGTTTTACAAAAGTATGGACAGAGGACCATGTGGCTTCTTCACAAAAGTTACGAATGGGAACACCCCTCTGCAGAGCAGTAGTGGCAGCCACACCCCTAGTAGAATGGGCCCGTAAGCCAACCGGAGGGTCCTTACCCGCCAGATGGTAGCATTCAGAGATTGTCAAGATAATCCATCTGGACAAGGTCTGCTTAGTAACAGCTTGACCCAAACACCTTCCAGCGTATCCTACAAAGAGCTGATCGTCCACTCTGACCCGGGACATGGTGAGATGTAGAAACTTAAAGCTCACCTAGGGTCCAACCTATGGAGCCTCTCTTCCTTACCAGGATGCGGAGGAGGATAGAACGCCGGAAGAATGACATTCTGGCTCAAATGAAAGTCCGACACAACCTTCGGAAGAAAAGAAGGACGGACCCTAAGGACAACCCTGTCGTTATGGAACACCGTGAAAGGTAGCTCGGCGGATAGTGCCTCCAACTCACTCTGCGAGCAGAAGTAACCGCAACCAAAAAGACAGTTTTAAGGGTCAACAGTCTCAAAGGACAAGAATGTAAGGGCTCACACGGAGCTCCCATTAGGAATTTCAGAACTAAGTTTTAATACCAACCCGGGCACCTGGAAAGGTGACAGTGGGAACACATTAGTTAGCCCTTTTAGAAACTGAGAAATCAAAGGAATCTTAAAATAAGAACACTTGTTAGACAAGCGCTTAAATATGGTCAGGGCCGCCAGGTAACCCTTCATGGTACATGCGTGTAGGCCCTTGTGGGCTAAAGAAAGCAAAAAAGACAGAACCACAGGAATGGCACATGAAAAAGGATCTCTATTCTCAAAACGGTTCTGAGTCACAGGTAGGGATAAAACAGACCTCTTGGCTCTGTGAGCATACACTTTTATATACAGAAAGAAAGTCTGATATTTCCATAGGTGTCACTCAACACTCTTCCCACACCAACAGTGGTATCAATTATCACAAAATGTTTCCATATATCTCAAAACAATCATTAAAATGATCATAGTACATAAAACATATACATTATGTTTAAAACCACACAAGTATGAACACCATAAGTGAGTAATGTTTGCAGTTATTCCTTAAGGATCTTACACTGTGTGTACATCTCACACTGATTCCTATACCACACTACTATTTAGCATCACGGCATGTTTGCGCTTCCACTTACGGCGCCTACAAATCCCAGAACTTCGTGGGTGTAAGTCCAGTGATCATGTGACGCGTTTCTCAGATGCACCGTCATCGCGTGACGTTGGTGCGCGATGACGTCACAACGTCACGTTTTGGGTCGTTTTTTACCCGCGAATTTCGCTGCATTTTGGATCCTAGCAGGGACACAGAGGCAGCGCGTTTTTGAGCTGGCAGTGAGGAAAAGAGAGAAAACACTCACAAGTAAGTTAGCAGAGGACTGTTGTGAAGCTCTTCTTGTGGAGGGGGCAATATATTTAATGATTTTGAGAGTGTTTTTGAAAGGATAGGCACATGAATGGGGGTTCTATTTTTCTATTTTTTACAGAAATTTGACCCATTAAGGGAAGTGGAGATTTTGGCACTGACCCATATATGGGAAAGATACTAAAGGAATCTTTGGGACCGAGATGTGTAGCAATACTCCAGCATAACGCTGCATTGAAATAGGTAAGATTTACCACCTATATATATATATATCTGTTAGCCTAGGAAGTGAATATGGGAATTTTTTGTAAAATCCCCTATTAATTTTGTCCTAATTGCACACTACTTTAGATAAGGGAGAGAAAGGAAACGCTAGAATTCCTGAAGAAATTGGGAATCTGCAATACAGAACAGAAAAACCCCAAGATTCACTACTGGGAATAGAGGTATGTAATTCAAGACATATCCCGTACCCTTTGAGGGATGAGGGTACACATGTGTTTTTCATATCAATAGAGATCGATACTTTATTACTAGATACTAATAGGGTGTTCAACATTTTTTTTGATCAACAGGGTTCTCCTCTAGAAAAGAAGAATTTTTAAATTTCGGCACAAGACAATTTTCCCCTGAAGAATGTCCTACATGACTGTATTTCAAGGACAGAAACTTGTACAAGTTGGGTCGTTTGTATTACATCGATAGGAAATAGGCCATTAGTAGTGTGGTATACGAATCAGAGTGTGAGATGTACACACAGTGTAAGATCCTTAAGGAATAACTGCAAACATTACTCACTTATGGTGTTCATACTTGTGTGGTTTTAAACAATGTATACGTTTTATGTACTATGATCATTTTTATGATTGTTTTATGAGATATATGGAATCTTAATAACATTTTGTGATAATTGATACCACTGTTGGTGTGGGAAGAGTGTTGAGTGACACCTATGGAAATATCGGACTTTCTTTTTGTACATGAAAAAGGATCCACATTCTTTACCCTGCACCAGTCGCAGAACTTTCCCCAACGGCAACGGTACAGGGACTTTGTTGCAGGCCTTTTAGCCGAAAGCAACACCTCCATCACGTCTTCAGGGAGGTCCCAATCCTTGTACCTCAACCGTTCAGAAACCAAACATGAAGGTTGAGAGACTTGACCTCTGGAGGGAGAACCCGACCTCCTCTCCCATGAGAGCAGATCGTCTTGGTAGGGAAGGTGGCGTGGAGGGCAGATGGACATGTCGAGAAGATCCGGGTACCACGCTCTCCTGGCCCATGCCGGAGCAATGAGGATCATTCAGGAACCGAACCTCCGTAGCACTTGTGGAATGACTGGGACTGGAGGAAACGCGTACAGCAGTGGGAAGGACCACTACACTACGAACTAAGGCTCCTCTTGGAGGAAATTCCCGCAAGCAGAATCTTTCGTACTTCTCGTTGACACTGGTGGCGAAGAGATCCACTTGTGGGGTCCCCCAAAGGGCGAAGATCTCCAAGAGAACCTCCTGAGCCAGCTCCCACTCGTGAGTGACCGTGCTCTGCCTGCTCAGAGCGTCCGCCGCCTCGTTTTCGTCTCCGGCCAGATGAACTGCCGAGATCGAAATTTCCTGCTGGATGGCCCAGAACAAGAGCTGCAGCGCCTCTCTGCACAGTGGGAGAGACACTGCCCTCCTCCCTTTTTGTTGAGGTAGTGCATGGCCACTGAATTGTCCGTCAGAATTAGGACATTCTTCCCCCGCACAGACTCTAGAAAAGCCTTCAGAGCTAGCCTGATGGCCCTCAGCTCCAACAGATTGATATGGAGTCTGGACTCCGACGGAGACCAACGACCGGTGACTGTCAACTCGTTGGCATGAGCTCCCCATCCCGTTAGGGATGCGTCCGTCACCTCCGGCCAGGGTAGCCAAAACAGAGCCCCCTTCATCAGATTACCTTTGACGGCCCACCACAGAAGATCCTGAACGACCGAGGGCGGCACCTGAATGGGATCCGACATCCTGCCGGAGGACTGCGACCACTGCATCTTGAGAGCCCATTGCAGAGATCTCATTCACAACCTGGCCTCTGGCACCAGTAGAATGCAGGATGCCATGAGGCCAAGCAACCTCAAGAACTCGAATGCCGGGAGACTGGGCACGTTGAAACTTGTCCACCATCTGCAGAATGTGATTAGCCCTCACATGGGGAGGCGAACACTGCCCCAGGGATGTGTCGAGCACTGCTCCGATGTACTGGAGCCGCTGGGTAGGTGTCAAGTGGGACTTCTTTAAGTTGAGGGAGAAGCCCAGCTTGTGGAGGGAGTGGCAGGTGACTGACAGATGATCCAGGACTTGCTCGGGAGAGCGCGCCCTGATCAACCAATCGCCCAGGTAGGGGTAGACGTGAATCCCCCTTTCCTGAGATACGCTGCCACCACCACGAGCTTGGTGAAGACCCTCAAGGCGGAGGTCAATCCGAACGGAAGGACCCAAAACTGAAAATGCAAGTCACCAACCGCGAACCTCAGATACTTCCTGTGCTTGGGATGAATCGGCACATGAAAGTAAGCATCCTTGAGGTCGAGAGACACCAACCAGTCCTGAAGTTGAAGGGCCTGGAGGACTTGAGAGAGAGAAACCATCTTGAACTTGTCCTTCCTGAGGAGCTTGTTCAAACCATGCAAGTCCATGATGGGTCTCAATCCCCTGTCTTTTTTCAGGACCAAAAAAATATGGGGAATACCATCCCTTGTTCCTCTCCGCTACAGGCACCAGTTCTATGGCGCCTTTCTCCAGCAGGGATTTGATTTACTGCGCAAGAAGCGGATCCAGAATCTTCAAAGAGAGCTTCCCTGGTGGATTGTCGTGAGGCCTCTGCCGGAAAGGAAGACAGTAGCCGTGGGCTATGATCTCCAGAACCCACACATCTGAAGTAATGGCACGCCATTCTACAAGATGCTGCGCCAGCCTTCCCCCAACCGGCGAACCATGGGACATGGCTTCATGACTGAGCTGAAGCGGCTGCAGCGTTGCCTGAGGGCAAAGAGGCAACAGCCCGAGCGGCCTTGGTACCTCGAGTACCTTGTTTTCCACCTCTGGCACTCCTACGATGGCCCCTTTGACTGGCAGCTCCTCTCGCTTTACCAAAGGATGAGTAATAACGAAAGGAACCTCCCCTCCATTGCTGTCCTTTAGGATGAACAGGCGGAGGTTGTCGAACTGCAGTGCCCAACGACTTCGCTGCAGCTTTTGAGGTCTGCAACCTCTCAAGGGTCTCGTCAGTTTTGCTGCCAAAAAGATGTTCCCCGTCAAAGGGCATGTTGAGGAGCCGGGCCTGCACCTCAGGAGCAAACCCCGACTTCCGCAACCACGCAAACCTGCGCATCACGGTGCTCGCCCCCATGGACCGGCTGACGCAATCTGCCATGTCCAAACCCGACTGAACGGCCTCACACATGGCATCCTTGCCATCCTGAACCATGGCAAGGAAACCATCCCGTTCATCCCCTTCGGGAATATGTTCAGCCGCCAAGGAAACAGTTCCACAGAGTGTGCGTGAAACGAGACAAGGCACAAATGGAGTTGGCCGCCTGAAGCGCCATACCCCCTGCAGAAAACACTTTCTTCGCCCAGCCGTCAAAACGCTTGTCGTCCCTATCAGGAGGGATGGTAGGGTACGACGCCTGCTTTGCCGGGGCCGTAGCCGCCTGCACCACCAAATTCTCCGGAGTAGGGTGCTTGGACAAGTAGCAGGGGTCACTACTGGCTGGGCGGTATTTTCGCGGCAAAGACTTGCTCATTGTCGGGAGACTCTCTGGAGCAGTCCAAGCCGCTGCCACCCTTCATTGCAGAGACACATGGAATGGCAGTAACGGGTCAGTTAGTGGACCAATGTCGAGGATATCCGTAAGGTCAACCTGAACAAACTCCCCTGGGGGGAGCAGACCATCCTAAGTACTCGGTGACCCGTGACATAAGGAGCTGGTACGAAAAATCGACATGGGAGCCAGGCTCAAGCCTACAAAACTCCACCTCCGGAGAAGCGTCCAGCCCACTAGCATCATGCAGGGACTGCCTCAGGTCCTCAAACTGGCTATGGCCCGAGAGAATCTGATCAGGCACCGTGTCAGGCACCATGCCATCATCAGAGCCCTCATCCACCTCTGAAATGAACTCCAGATGGCGGTAAGGTGGCACAGAACTGGAACCAAAGCCATGCTTGACCTTGCCCAGAGCCTTTCTAGGCGGTTCCCCCGAGCCCCGTTGACACAGCCCCGAAATGCGTCGAGTGAATTGGCGCCGAGAGAATCGGCGTCGACGACAGTCGCGGCACCGACAGCATCGACGCCGTCGACACAGGCCTCGAAGGCAGAGCCCCGAGCGTGTCCCTCGACATCCTGGGCGCCGACGACTTCCTCAGAGGCGGAGCCGCGAGAGTCCATCGACGACCTTGGCGTCACAGGCGTCGATGTCTTCCTCGAAGACTTCACAGGTTCACGCGGTCTCGAGCACGTCAAGGACCGGGCATGCCGAGAACAATTCCCCTTGTCCGAGCGGGACCTTTCCCGCAAATCATGACAACCACCTGAGCCCGAAGGCGTGCGAGCGGCATCTCTCGGCTGATCACGACCGACCCCACTCAGAGGCGCGGACAGACCAGTGCCCTGCGATTCGAGAATCGCCAACATCTTCTTCCCGAAGGAAGCCCATTCCTCCAGTGTTGCATGCTTGGTGGGGTAAGCGACCCGCCAACAGGCGGAGTCCTCGGATGAGGACGCGGAAGGCAACCGATGACGGTGCTTCCGGGAGTGCCTCGAAGAGGCAGAGGAGTGGCGAGACCGACTCTGGGACCGAGACCCACTGGACTTCCGACGACGACATGGAGAGTTGCCCCTTGAGTAGTCCGTCGAAAGCCCTGCAGACCTCGACTTCTGGGGCTTGGACACCTTACCTACCGATAACAACAAGGCTTTCGACGTGAGCGACTGGCAGTCGACACAGTCATCTGTGTCATGGGCCTCCCCGAGGCACCAGAGGCAGGCGTTGTGCGAGTCCGTGACCGACATCTTGGTCCCACAGTCCCCGCACTTCTTAAAGCCCAGACGCCGTGTGGAAGACGAGGTAGACATCTTCACGAAGAACTATTTCACAAACAGGTTTGGAGAATCGAGAAAGCAACAGAAACTCCAAAGAGTCGAGGCGTGCCCAGATTCCCAAAGCGAACACGTTCGTGGAAAAAACAGAACTGAGGCTATGGGCGTCGTGCGTCCTACTTATAACATCCAGTGACGTCGGAGGAGGTCCTTGAGCGCGGTGTATCGACGTTATCCACGCAGGCGCCGAAAATGTTCCGACGCAGCACAGCTGTGGTGATTACGGTCATAGATATGGAATACGTCGGAGGACCCAATACCCTCGAAATTACGATTTACTGAGCATATTAAAAGTGACAACGATGGTGGTCAAATTTAGGACCCATTTTATTGAGGGGTCACCCGGTTGAATGGCAATGAGCCATCCACAGTGGAAACGGTAAACTGCCTCTTAAAGGCTGTACACCGGGTATAATGTAGATGCACTGGGGCCAAAATATTATTGAGATGTGTAGCTGATGTAGGCCAACAAAAAAAGCAATAGGTACAAACTTCGCTGACAGGTACTGTACGTACAGGCAGACCATTCAGATGTTATGCTATAGAGATTAAGGTGAAGCCTTATATCACAAACTGCTTTGTGAAGTAAACCAGTAACATTTAACTACGTCTAAATTTAAATGTCTGAAGAATATGGCCATGTGAATGTAAATGTCACTCAACCTGTCCGAGATAATTTATATATTATTACTCACATCCCTATCTAATAGGTTTCCAAACAATGGGATTACAATGTTCTTTCTCTCATTAATTTGAAGACACCAAGAAGTTTGTGCAGAATGAGCCATTAGCAGCGATGAATGTTGTTTTAGAAAAACCACATTTAAACAAATTTTCTCTTTTTCTGGCCCATTTTTGAGAGAAGGAACACGTTACTTACCTGTAACTGTTGTTCTCCAGCATGGGTCTGGCATGGATTCACATGCTCATGAATATTCCCCGTCGTCAGGCTGGGAATCCTCGGTAAAGAAAAAAATCTGTTTCACTTCTGAACTGTCTTTCTCCTAACAACCAACAAATGGTCTCCGGGTCATACTGCCCCCAGCCAATGACTGCCCTCTACCTAAGCCCCTCCTCTTGCAGCCATCTTCAGATTTGGTAGCATGTAAAGTGGCAGTAGGACCAAGAGAAGAGCCGCAGAGTGGTAGGCGGGGAATGGGGGGAGGGGGAGTTCGCATGTGAATACATGCCAGACTCATGCTGGAGAACAACACTTACAGGTAAGTAACTTATTCCTTCTCCAGCATGGGGTCTGGCATGGATTCACATGCTCAAAGAATAAATAATACATAGAAGTACACACATCCACAACCACGGGAGGTGGCAAGGCTCAATATTAAGCATCTCATATCTCAACATTAAGCATCTCTTACCTCCTCACCAGGCTCACCTTCAAGTGAACAGGTTGCACAGCACTGCTTGGCCGACCCTGGACTCCTCCCTGGAATCGCGGTCGACGCAGTAGAATTTCGTGAAGGTGTGCGTCAACCTCCAATTAGCAGCCCTGCGATGTCCAGCAGGGGTACACCAGACAGGAACGCCGTAGTTGCAGCAATCGCTCTGGGCGAGTGGGCTCTCGGACGGCCAGGCAACGGTCGGTTTGCCAACCGGTGACAATGGGTGATGCAGCCGGAGAGCCACCTGGAAATTGAAGCTTTGGAGAGGGCCTTCCCTTGGTTCATAGGGCCAAAGTTCTCAAACAGCTGTGAGGTCTTCCGAAAACAATTTGTGCGGTCCACAGAGAACTTCAGCGCTCTAGCCAAATCCAGCGAATGCAAAGTCCTCTCAGCCAGCGACGAAGGCGACGGGAAGAAAACAGCCAACACCAAGGGCTTGTTGAGATGCAACGGCACCTTGGGCATGAAGGAGGGGTGCGTCTGTAGCACCACCCTCATCTCGTGGAATGTCAAGTAAGGTGGTTTACAAGAGAGGGCCTGGATCTCTCTCCCTCGGGGTGCAGAGGTCATGGCCACAAGAAACGCTGTTTTCCACGATAAAACGTCAGCGGTGCCGAATGCATAGGATTGAACGGGGGACCCATGAGCCTAGTCAGCACCACATTGAGCTCCCACGCCGGGGCCGGAGCCTTCAACGGCGGGAACGAACGGAACAGTCCTTTTATGAATTTGACCAGGCGGTGTGACCTAACGACGACTGCCCCGGAGTTCTGGTGTAGCGGGAGATAGTTGCCAGATGAACCTTAATGGAAGCATGAGCCAACTCAGCACCTGCAGAGCCGTGATCCGTAAAGGGTCGAGCTTCTGTACGCAGCACCAGACGGCAAACCTCTTCCACTTATGTCCGTAGCATTTCAGTGTAGACGAAGCCCTGGCCTTGGCAAGCACTTCCTTTGCAGTCCGCCGGGTGATTGTATCCTCCAAACTCTAGCGTTGCAGGAGCTAGACCTGCAAGTTCAGCGGCCCTGAGTCGTGGTGCAGAATCGCACCTCCTTTCCTGGCGAGAAGATCTGCGTTCGCCGGATACTTGACTGGAGGGGACGCTGACATGTCCAGAAGGTCCGGTTACCATCTGCCTCGGCCACGCCGGTGCGACGAAGATCATCCAGCACCAGGACCGTCTGAGTTGATTGATGAGTCACAGAAGCAACGTCAATGGGGGAAACGCATAGAGGAATAGGCCGTCTCAGGGGAAGGAGAATGCATCCCCCATGCTCCCCGGCCTGGGAAACCTGCTGGCGAACCTCCGGCACTTAGTGTTCGTCACCGTCGCAATCAGATCAATCTGGCGATTGCCCCATCGTAGGAATAGAAGATCCACTTGGTCCTGCCAAAGCTCCCACTCGTGGCACGGCCTGCTGAGAGTGTCGGCAACAGTGTTCTTCACTCCTGCCAGATGAAATGGGACGAGGAACATCTCCTGGGCGACGGCCCATCGCCATAGGTCCTGCGCCTCTTTGAAGAGTACCAGGGGATCTGGTGCCCCCCTGCTTCCGGATATAAAACATTGTGGTGGTGTTGTCTGTTAAGATCTGCACCACCTTGCCTTTGAGGGACGGAAGGAAAGACTTGAGGGACCAAAACACTGCCCGTAGCTCCAGAATGTTGATGTGCAACGACTTCTCCTCTGGTAGCCACAGGCCTCTTGTGTGGAGACGACCGGTCTGTGCTCTCCATTCTTCCAGGTATGCGTCCGTCATGACCGTCTCCTGATGAGGGAGGGCGCCTGGAAATCCACGTCTGCGGACACCCAACTACCGAATCGCTCGAGGGAAACACTTTTCAAGGGTGATCTTGTCCTCGAAGCTTCCCGATACCTGGATCCAATGAGCGGCGAGGAACTCCTGCAGTGGTTGCATCCGTAGCCTGCACAGGCGTATGAGGTATATGCATGACGACATGCCGAGGAGGGACTTGATGGACCTCACCCTTGCAACCTTCAGGGTCAAGAGCGTAGTACCTTGCCCCGGATGGCGACAATTCTCTCCTCCAACGGGGACACCAGGCACAACACTGTGTTGAGCCGGGCCCCCAGAAACAGCGCGTCCTGCGATGGCACCAAGCAGGACTTCACAAAGTTTATCGAGAACCCCAGTTCCGTGAGTAGCTGGACGGTCCCCGCCGTGTGCTTGACGGTGGTCTCTCTATACTTCGTCCAGTTAGGGGTAGACGTGAATCACCTGCAGGTGCAACCGCGCTGTTACTGGCACCAGACACTTGGTGAAAATCCTTGGTGCCGACTTTAACCCGAAGGGAAGAGCCTTGAATTGGTAATGCTGCCCTTGAACCACGAAGCGCAGAAACTTGCGGTGCCCCTTGTGAATGGGGATGCGTCACTAGGTATCCTCCAGGTCCAGCGATGACAGGAAATCCCCTTCTTCCAGTTGTCCAAGCACGTGCTGAAGGGTAACCATCGGAAACTTCTGGGACCTGATGTATTTGTTGAGGCGGCAGAGGTCTAGAATGGTTCTCCAACCGCCAGTCTTCTTTCTGACGAGGAAATTGCACCCTTTGTCAGCATGGCCCGTACCTCCAGAAGAAGTTGAGGGACGTGGTTTTCCTTCCTGGCCAACGGTGGAATGTGCAGACACTTTCGTTGAAATTCCAGGGTGTGTCCGTGGGCCACGGCATCCAGCATCCAACTGTCGGTGGAGATGGACTCCCAAACGCTGATGAAGTTCGCCAGCCGGCCTCCCACCGGGATGCACGGTTGGGGGCCCGACATCACAGCCAGTTCAATCCTGCATTGCCGTGGGGGGCGCCACCTTGGCAACGACGGCGACCTCCTCCGGATGTGCTGCGGCCCCTGTAGGCTTCCTGAGCCAAAGAGCGGGACAGTTGACGATGGGATGATGAGCCACCACCAAAACCTTTGGAGGACCCCTGGGACTTTCCTCCAGAGGTCCGAAAGGACGGCCGTCACTTCTTGAGCGTGCCAAAAGCACGAGCCGTCTCGGTATCCACTTTGATGGCGTGAAGAGACTCGTCCACAGTCTTGTTGAATAAGTTGTCCCCGAAGGGCATGTCCAACACCCTTGACTGTACATCCTGGCAGAAGCTAGAGGCCCTCAACCAACCCCGCCGAAGGCAAACGCTGTTGCCCATCTGACAGAATCCCATATCAGTGATGTCCGTGGCCACTGTGATGGCATGGTCCGATGCCACCTTGCCTTCCTGCAGGATCTCCAGCGCTTCCGCTCTCTTGTTGTCGGCAAGGAAGTCCAGGAGGGCACAATCTTGAACCTTAGCTCCTTGTCATAACGGGCCACGATTGGCAGGGCATTGGCCACCTTGACCGTCGTCGCAGCCGACGAGATGACCCGTCGCCCCATGGCGTCCAGCTTTTTTCCCTCGCCTTCCGGGGGGGAGGGGGGATGAGAAGAGAACATTGACGCAGAAGATCCGGAAGACTTCTTCCTCGCTGCCGCCAAGACCACCAAGTCCGGGGACAGCTGGGATCTGAGATACTTTGGTGCAGAGTCCGCCACTCTGTACTTCTTCTCATACAGGTCCCTCTTCGCCGGGGCCGAGGACCGGTTCTTCATAAGGGACAGTCCCTCATCCCCAATTCCGTTCAATAGAGGGATCGAAAGCACGGTCTTCCTCTTGGCCTCCTGGTGCTGGTACAGGAAGCCTTCTTTTCCCCGGAAGCCAATTGGAACATTTCCGAGGCCCTAGAGATCATGGCATGGAAAGAGCCAATCTCGTCAGGCGCTGAGGCCCTGGCCACTGGAGATCTACTCCATCGTCGTCATCCGTACCTGTGCCACTCGTCACTGTATCCAGTTCCGTATCGTCCCTCTAAGGAGGGGATGGAGGCAAAGAATGGCAAGGAGGTGGAGAGTGAACTCTCCTTCTCTTGACAGGGCCCTCTCCCCCCCCCCCCCCCAACGGTCCACGCCCCGTGGGATCTCCAGGGACACCCTTGTCCAGATCTCTGAGCACTAGGTGTGCAGTGCTTGCAGGATGTCTGCTGGCGGTGGCGGCAGTTGCTGCGGTGGTTGCAACAGGAGTGATGGTAGTGGTGTGATGTCCTCAGGCTCCTCGCCGCCCTGCTGCTTCTCGGTTTCCTCGCTGCTCTCCACATCCGCCTCGCCGGGGTCCTTCGCGTAGGACCTGGCCTCAACGAACCTCTTATCCAGGACGCCCTTCAGACCAGAAAGCTCCTCCTCGGAGGAGATGTCCGAGCCCTGCAGGACTACCACCCACCCTTCTACTCGACCAGTGGGGATGGTCTAGGGGAGATGATCAGCATAGTCTTCACCAGTGTCTTCTCAATGGGTAGAAAAGATGATTTCCTCCGAGCAGGCAGGGAAACTCATCTTAGGGGTCGCATCCTGCAAAACCACATCTGCAGCCTTCACTAGGGACGCCACCACTGCCTTCAAGGGAAGATTTTGCCTGGTGAACCTGGGCCTTCACGACCTTGTACGGGCTTGAGGCCTTCACCGTGGGGGGGTCAGCGACCCTCTCCCCCTTGGCTTTCTCCATCAGAGTCCACTGGGAGTTCTCCAGAAGTTTACCCGGCTGGTCCGACTTCCTCTTCTTCGCTGACCCGTAGCGTTGGCTCGTGGTCGAAGGTGCCGGAGATGACGCTCCCGATCTGGCCGCCGAGGAGCCCATCCCAATGGCGCTCCGGGTCTCGCGCTGCTTTGCCTTATGTTGGGCCCCCATCGCCGGAGCACCCTCAGAGGTCTTTGAAGACTGCTCAGATTTCCCCTTGCTGGGTGAGGCTCGCTGCCGGGACTCACCCGCAGCCGGGATCTCCGTCTGGAGTCACTCGGAGATCCGCTTGCGACGGTCCTTCATGGTGTGAGGCACCATAACCTAGCAGAACGCACAGGCCTCCTCCACTTGCGCTTGGTCGGAATGTAGGCAGTAATGGCACAGGCAGTGCCCATCATCCAAGAAAAACTTCCGTAGTCCACATCCTGGGCTGATCCTGAACAGAGGTGTCGAGTCTCCTTTATCTTCAGCCGTGTCCACGTGGGGTAGGCCTCAAAGAATCTTCCGGAATCCTCCAAGAAGGGAACTCTATGAAAAATGGCCCTTGAGGGGCATAGAAAGTTCCGTAAAACGGGTCCACGTCGGATGATGGATCGATGGAGCTTGAGGCTCGATTGACTGGAAAAATAGAGTAAACTCGAAGAAAAAGCACAAAACACAGAAAAAAAAGGCTGAGAGCTAATCGTGAGGAGTCCCACCACTCTAACGTGCTGTAAAAATCTGAAGATGGCTGCCAGAGGAGGGGCTCAGGTAGAGGGCAGTTATTGGCTGGGGGCAGTATGACCCAGAGACCAGTGATTGATTGTTAGAAGAAAGACAATTCAGAAGTGAAACTGAAACTGATTTTTTCTTTACCGAGGATTTGCAGCCTGACAGGGAATATTCATGAGCATGTGAATCCATGCCAGACCCGATGCTGGAGAATATTAAAAACTAAAAGCAGTCTCATTGTACAAATCTGGGTCTCTTTCGGAAATGTTCTTGGGCTAATTTGTTTTTATATTGTGTAATACCGAGGAGGAGTCAAAATGGTGCTGAACACAGCTACAGTAATGTGTGTTAAAAGTACTGTCAGCCATCTGACTGCTTAGCAAGAATAGCACATACAAGAGTTTTCCTGTAGCAACAGAAATTACACGAGGCTGAAGGATCCCAGTGCACAAGCATAGAACTGTTCATTGGGGAGACAATCTTGAACAGGGTCTACCTCAAGTGCAATCGGCAGGTAGTAGAAAACTAGTTGACTAAACAAAAAAAATGTGGCACTCAGTACAAATTTACTGCATCATTCTACTGATCATCCAGATCTCCGAGGCATATGTTGATTGCCATCTAACAGGGCACCAAGATACCTTTCTTGCTTGCTACAGAGCACGGCTGATATTGGGGATCTTGGGGTTGAACCCTATGTCTGAGATTCATAAAGTATGGACCTAGCTGCAAAAGCAAGTTGAGGTTTGGGATAAATGCATCTGTAACCAATAGGGTATTACTATTCTGGAACTAAATATAACGTAGAAAGCTATGTGGGTGAAACCAAGTGTCCTGGTTCCATCTCCAAAAGGGATCCGTTATCCCTCAAGATCAGGATTACAACTCCAGCCTATAGTGCTCAGCCTACTGCTTTGACAAACTCCAAGTGATGTAGCACCCAGCTTGCCAAGAGCAAGGATGGCTCACATCTTCCTGCTCCAAGAAACATGGCGACCAGCTCACACATTAGGGATATAGTGCCCACCCTTCGTTTCAGAGATACAGAGCCCAGCGCGTTGTTCAGCAGTCTCAGGCCTTCAAGGGGTTACTGTATTTCCAGCTCTTGGTCCAAATGCTGTCAGGCTTCCAAGCATTTCGAGAACATCAGCCTCCCTAGCTCTGCTAGCCAGCAGTCTAATCCATGCGGTCTCTGCCTCCCCGAGGTCTGACTACTGTTCTCAACCTGGATGCTCCTTATTTCCAATCTTGTTGCCTACAGTTTTGCAGTCTTGCAGACTCCCCTTCAGGCTGGCGAGTCTGCTGGGGTCCATGCGGAGTGGAAGGATCCAACAGTGTTTATTCGGACATTGCACCATCTCTGTTCCATGTATCCGCGGGGCGGGGGTCTGTTTCGCATTTCAGTGTGAAGGTGCCTCTTTGTCTGATGCGACAGAGGCACCGCAGCATTCTCCACATGGCTTCTCCATTTTACCTTCTGCTCTCTGGATTTAGATTTCTGTGAGTCCCCACTGTCATAAGGAGTCTGCAGGGAGGGTTGGTCCTAAGGAGGGTTCTCTCAGCAGTCCAATTCTTGAGGCTCATTCAACAGTTTTGGGGAGGGGGTATGGACGAGGACTCTGACTCCCAGCCTGTATTGCCTTCAGGTAGCTCGCGCTCGGCAGCAAGACCCAGATGTGTCGGCTTTGCTGGGTCAGTCTCCTCCACGCTTAGGGATGGAGTCAGACTTCTGGATTCATCACACGGCATTGATGGGTAAGTTGCATTACTGTGTTGGATGGCGATATGTCCCTTCCTCCCACCCCTGGTTACCACCCACTCACTCTAGATAATTCATGACACATGGAAACATTTCAGAAACAATCCCTACTTACAGCATATGCATGTGCTCTACTAGCACCTACAAGAATAGTAATCTCTGTTGTACAAGCCACCACTGAGGACTCAAACACAGTTTGGGATCATGAAATGAGGTAATTGAAAGTACGCTGGACACAGGACAGTATTTAATAAAATGAATGTTAACAATATTTTAGAAACAAAAATGTACAAAATATTTTACAGAAGCATTTCACAAATAAAATGCTAATAAAAAGCTTTGAATTTCCTTTACCCTGAACATGTACGAGTTAATGGCCAAGCAAGTTTAACATATATCACAGCTCTACCTTCACCAGAATTGCACTTTCTTGCAAAACGTACAGGCAGCAACCATCCAATCAAACGAGCCACTGACCCAATTAGCATCTGATCAGTATAGGTAAAGTTATGCCAGGCAGAGACACCACCGCCACTAAAAAGTACCCACAAAACTAATTTTTGTTAAGTACAAAAACATGTAGTTGTAACTTTCACTGCATTGCCTTCACAGAACACACCTGCCCATAGTGCAGACCGCAGAAGAGCAGCAAAGCAGTTCAGTTGGGATAGTCGTGAGGCGTAGACTTGGCAAGATAGGAAGTCCTTCGGCTCTGAAACATCACTCCTGTTGGTTATTATGTGACATGTCACCTCCACAATGCAAACCTGTTTTAACTGCTCTTCAGGGAGTGTCTGTAACATTACCTCCAGGCTGATTTTTCGACTCACCTGACATCAGTGAAGGTGATGAAAATGAAGTTTTTTTTTTTTTTTTTAGCTCAACTCGCCTCACTTGTCAAACTCTAAATGCAAATAGCTTACACCTTCTTCAAAAAGAAAACTATCAGTAAGTCACACTTTGCTGAAAAGCAAATACAAAAATAAAACACTTTTACAAGGAGTCAAATGCTTTGAATAAAATGAACAGTGTGAATAAAGTGACCCCATTCAGAGCATGAATATATGTCCATCAGTGACATTACAGCAGAATGTTACATATACTCTACAGTGACCGTGAATGGATTTGACCTCAAGGCTAATCATATCTTAAATCGTAATGCACATTATAGAGCATTTGCACTTTTCGCCCAACCCAACATGCCATTTCTATACAAGCCAAGCAGATATATGGCAAACATACTTTCGATTCCACTATTGTATATGCGTTTGCATTATTTTAATTACTGCACTATTTTCCATCAGAAATTCTAATATTTTTTTAGGAGACATTTCACACAATTGTAGTCCTTCGGTTCCCTCCAGTTAAGACATCCACCGAGGAGAAACCGAACACTTGAGAACCTTCTCCAACAGCAGGGCCCATGAATTGGAAATAAATAGTAAGCAACCATTTTATGAGGCTTAGCAGCAATAACCACGTTTGCCAACACGTTATTTACAACACACCCACATTCAAGCCTAGATAAAGGAGCATTCCTTGTGACTCGGATATCACAGAAGATCCCACTTATGGCAAATTGTCCCCACCCTGTTAACATAAAAAACATCCCTTTTCAGTACAACCGCTTTTCAGCCAGAGCTTTCTCACAACCGTACTTCTCGCCAGAGAGCTTAATTTTGTGGTCCCTGCAAATGCGCATTCACCAATTAAATGACAAATGTGTACCAAGGGCAGGACAACCATGCCCCTAGCACCTCAAGGGTTAAACAAATCAGAATCTACAGCCATTAGACGATTGCCATTCCTACCAGAAAATGTGCATGTGATCTCAATGTATCCCCGTGATCTCAATGTATCCCCTAGATCACGTAAGCCTATGCATAAAACATGCACATCTACAGAGAACACCGTGGATGCAGGACCAACTCATCATTATCAATTCACGCAGCATCAAAAGATGTGCAAGGAGAGTTGTCAAACAAACAACAGCCATCTCAAGGAGTGTGTGATATAATTAGCAAACATGGATCAATGAAAGCAAGATGAATTAAAACCACAATTCATCAGGGAGAGGGACTATGTTGTTTGCACTTCCAATATTTTGGCAAGACTGTCCTCTGTTAACCCAGTACATTTCATCAAGTCTACAAAAGCCCTCACAGTGCTGGCCATCTTCATTGACATGGCAAGGACACCATTTCAGGAAATGGAGGCTGTAGTGGTCATTGTTGAATATGGACGATTGCAGGAGTGCCAGCAAAAGAGGGGTAAGATCTAGAAAGGGTCTTAAGAACTGAGGGTACGCGCTGTCCGAGGAAACTCCCTTAACATAAGGGAGAGACAAAATAGGCCGCTTTGGATGCGATGTATTTAATCTGAATTTTGTGCCTGTTTGAAGAGCTTTAGTACAACAGTCAATTGCCAAGAGGGGCATAACTAATCATGCCAAACTCGTGGTTTAGGCCTTTAACAGCCAGGATCTCTGGCCCTGCGAGCAAGGCCCATTGTGCAGTCTTTTTACAGATCATGGGGAATGGTGCACAACCACAGAATGAAGGATTCCGGATAGCACAGAAACAGAGGCAGTTTTCAACCTGAAGAGCCCATGGACATGTGTTAAATCCGGAAACCTTTCCAGCCTGGTGGAAACGCTTTTACATTCTTTGAGGAATTCCAGGCAGTCTTGTGAGCCTCAAGTCTTGCTACACTCTGGGGCCACATTGCTATACTAGCTTTGGATACAGTATTTTCCTTCTCTCTACAAGGTCTTGTACGCTCATTGGCCTCATGTGAGGGGTCTCATACCATATGCTTACTAAAATTAATGGTCGTCAGATTGACTTTGCCACAATTTAAAAGCGAGTAAGTCATTCCAGAATTTTAACCAGTGACAAATGCCTGCAGAGGGTGCACGAGCACAATTCCTACCCACCTTTCCCAAGGAGGAACTAGGACCAGCATCAATGCCATGAACTTGTGTCACATTGTTTGAGGAACACAGTAGAACTGACTGAAAGGGGATCCGGACACTAGTTAGGACAAACCACTGGACCACTTTGGAAATAGAATGTGGTCTACCCACGCAAGTCAATTTAACTTTCAAAGGCCCCAGTAAACAAACATGCGTGCTGCA
The DNA here is from genome assembly GCF_040938575.1 of Ambystoma mexicanum. Lineage (NCBI taxonomy): Eukaryota > Metazoa > Chordata > Amphibia > Caudata > Ambystomatidae > Ambystoma > Ambystoma mexicanum. The sequence goes on along the minus strand of NC_090929.1, from coordinate 1,437,375,994 downwards.
TGGATCAGGCATAGGTCTGCCATATAGATGCATGAAGGCATTTAAGGCCCCATAGGACTCTCTAGAAATGCTCGTAGGATTTGCTGATCAAGGGCAAGGGCAGCCGTGGATCCTCTTGTAACCACAAATCAGAAACTGAAGAATTTATTTTTAGGTTTTTAGAGGAGCTGAATTGCGTAGTTGCAGCTACTTCTAAACTATAAGGGTCCTTTGTAATAAAGTTGAGACCAACGGGAAAGGCACGAGACCAATGGTGCCCTTGGCACACGCACACAAAAAGGTCAGCTTCAAGAAAATTACTAGAATCTTCTATCACACAAAGGTTTGGTGTTCAAAACTATTAAGAGAACAATGCTACAGCATAAAACACACTGCCATGTAAGAGCATTGTGTGCATTATATGTGGCCTGAAACATACTATGGAAAAGTAGAGTATGCTCCCCTCTAAACTTCCTCAGGGGTACAACGTTTCATCTCCAGCTTGGAAGTGGGCTCCTTTTGTGCACTCTGGCTTCCTTCTCTGCAGTGATGTACTTGGAGCGTATGTTGGTTTTCAATAATTCATTGCATTGCTTATTCTCGTAGAGACGCGGAAAGTCACTTTTGCTTCAGCAAAGAATATAATCAGATGGGACGTCTGGAGAATTCTTACGTCATGAATATAATCAGATGGGACGTCTGAAGAATTCTTACGTCACGAATATAATCAGATGGGACGTCTGGAGAATTCTTACGTCACGAATATAATCAGATGGGAAGTCTGGAGAATTCTTACGTCACGAATATAATCAGATGGGATGTCTGGAGAATTCTTACGTCACGATCATAATCAGATGGGACGTCTGGAGAATTCTTTCACGGATTAGGTACTAAGAAGGTGAGCATGTGGGCCTGTATGATTATCTTGTGTTAATGGCAAGTGGGGCCCCAGCTTGAGGCACGGAGGACTATTGTACGAATGTGACGAAGACACCAAATTCATGTTAATCTGGTCGGTATATGCTAATCACCAGAACTGATGGAGGTGGATTGCATTTCTGTTCAAGGTGGAGTCATTGGCTGAGTTTGATGCTTGTAATGGTACAATGTAATGCAGCCTGCCAGCCCGACTGCATGGATGTCTCAGGTTTGGCCAATATTGGTTGCACAATAAAGACCATCTTGAATGCAATGAAAAAGATGCCCAGTTCAGGGTACACAATATGGTGTGTCAAGCATCTTCCAATACGAACTAGATCTACTGACAGCATTTAAACCAAAAAAGAAAACCATTAAGTCTTTTCGAATTGGGTCTGTGCTAGTTAATTGAGCATCTTTGGTTGCTGTTACTTTTATAGATCACACGGATTACAAAAAAGTATAATATTTACAGGGCTTCTAAAATATGGCTTCTCTTGGTAAAAAGCATGTATGTAATTAGTATGTATGCCCACAGATTATAGCAGAGAATTTTCTATTTTGTATGTGCAGTTTTTTATTTCTAAAGGGCACATTTTCCAAAAACGTGAATACAGCTAAACCGCCACAACCAATCAAAAACATCTTGTACTATTTTTTGCAACCGGCCTGCAAAAAAAAAAGAAATCAATGATGAATCAGCCAAGTATTTTTTTCTATCATACAACACTTTCAGTCAGAGGAACACCAATATGACATTCACTGCATGCATTTCTTTACTTGAATGTCAAGCTTGGTCCTACCGCCAAAGACCCTTCTCTCAGACCAGCAACGTTCCCCTCTGCCAAGCAATACGATAATCCCCCAACCCCATTAGCAAACATTCATAACCATCTAACACACTAAACATACATAACCTTCCAACGCCACTTACACTTCTTTCCCGCTTCTTAGCTTAAACTGGGCATGGCACTCCACAGATGAGCACACGCAGTCCCAAGGGCTAGGGACTTACAATTGTATCCCAATGCAATCCTCAATTACACCCAAAACCACTAAACGGGCAAAGGCTGAAGCTGCCCTTACAAAGTAGACGTCACCTTAACAGCGAGGATGGGAACAAAAATAAAACATGTTAAATTTGTTTGCCACACTAATATTTTCCTCTTTGGTTATGAAGTTGGATCTAACGAGCAAGTCTCTGGCCGCAAGACCGTAACATAAGCACCAGTCATTACCTGCATAGACACACGCTCGTGCCCACTCCGCCCACTCACGTGGACCATGGTCTGCCAGATCCATGCAACGATGCAACCTGCGAAAGCCTACGGTGCTAGGAGGCAATACCAAGGTGTGATGTACATTATATAAATTAACAAATTAATCTGAAAAATAAACACGAATATTCCAATATTGGAAATAGATATAGGTTGGTCCAATGCAGCAGAATGGAATAGTTCTGCCAACAAGCAACGAGATATGCTAAAGGTGAAGCATAGTTCAGTTTAGTAATTATCATCCCGGGTTGTGAATCCGGGGTACTAATAGCCCTAATTGTGCGTTCTGCGGGCCGTACTGGATGGTACAGTCTCGAGCACTAGTTAAAGGTTCTCGTCTCGATTGGGCCTTTTATCTTGGACCCTGGGTTGTCAACACCCGGTACGGCCCTCAAAACGCAGGAATATGGCTAAAGTAACGGTGTGAATTAGAAACCAACATCTGTGGCAGTAAGGGAACAAACCCATATCTTACTTGATCTCTGAAGAGCAGACCATCATGACAACACAAGTCAACATAAGTTAGACATGGGTCACATGCACTAAATGCCAACCGTGCAGAATTCACTGATGACAGCTAAAAAAAAAAAACGAAAAAAAAAACGTTTGTTTTACGCCACAAGAGGGCGGGGGGCGGACCAATGCCCATCTGTTGGCAGCAGTATAGAGTGGGCGTAGACATACTCAAAGTTCCCACCATTTTGGCCATTAGGGAGCAGACACACAAAATAACGTTTTAACAGCATATGTTTGCCCCGCTTCTGCAGGAGAAAAAACCCACTAGTTTCATATAGGTTAAAAGAGAGAATTATGAAGAGAAGCTCTGCCGGTTCTCTTATGGGTAGACTGTACATCAACAGACTGTACATCAACATAAATAATGATAAAAATACTGAAATTAAAAGCAAAGTGACCACAAACACATTTGACCAAATAAGGAACATAACTTATTGGACTTAGAAACTGAAGTCCACAGAGGGACAATTTCCACAGGCTTAAAACCATACAGTGCACAGGTTAAAAATGAACGTATCCTTAATAGGAGAACATGTCCAAGTAGCTTTAAAATGCAGAGTTCATAAAATGAATTCCAGTGGCGGGTGGGTATCCGGAGTCCAAACATGAACCCTCTCACAGTATACATTGAATAGTTCAGTTCACAGTTGAAGACCGGGCTCTCGCCCAATGCTGGTTTTGGTGGCAGAGCGTGTGAGGACTCCTCAAGGGAAACTGGTCAACACCATTCTCTGCTTTGCTGGAGTTAGGCAGGGGCTCATCGGGATCTGAAAGATGTCCCGTGGGTAATTGTTTCCGCCTCCCCCACCATTCCCCTACTGCTCTTGCCATGCACACATTGTCACAGAAGCAGGACAAATCTTTATATCGATGTCTCTTGGGTTGAAGGCAACTGGCCCTTTGTGCGTTTCGAGGACCCCTATAATAAAAGACAAAAAAAAAAAAAACCCTTCATTTGTAGTTACTTTTCTAAACAATGAGGACAGACACTTTAGGAAGATGCCAACATGCAAGAGCCATTTACAGAAGCAGAGCTCAAAGACTGCACATTTAAAAACCTAAGAATTTCTGTCCCATTACCAAATCAAATTTGCAACTAAATCATCTATACAGAACGGTTATGCTAGTTTGCAGCTCTCTGAAAAAGTAAACAATACTTTTGCCCTGGCAGTACTAAACTTCTCTGGGTCATGCAAGCATAAAAAAAATAAAATAAAATAAAAAAAAACAGTCCCCACAACCAGACCAGGACCTGATTGATGGGTGTGTAAGATCTGGCCTCCTTAGAGGATCTCCCCATTGCTTACGAGATACAAAAGTCCTTTTTCAAAAATATGTAGATCACGTTTCCAAATTTCTAGGGTTCATTCTGAAATGTAGTATCTGGCTTTTGGTCTTCAATCTGCTGTCCTTTGTGTGTGGATGTGTCTCTCCTCCGCCCTGATGCATCGTTGCCAGTCTATGTTCACCCTCTACATGCGTTTATGTAGATCTGTGACTTGCAGTTACAGTAGTTTGAGATATTTTTATTTCCACAATTCTAAATGCAGAAAAAAACCATTTGATAAATCCTACTGCCAATGCTATGAAGAGTAAAAAATGCAAATATATTTTCTTTCATGGGAAGTGGCCAAAATGACCGAAAAGAAATTACTGATTGGGAGATTTGGTCGAATTTCAGCCATACGAAAAGTTTGCACGGCTGAACGTTTCGACCAAATCCGCCATTCAGTGGCATTATAGTGAAAAAGGGCAGCGGGGGTGTCCCCTGCACACTTGCTCACTGTAATGTCCACGGGGGGGGGGGGGGGGGTGTCCAATGCACCCTTGCGCACTGTAATGTCCACGGGGATATCCCCCGCAGCAGGTTGCGTAAAGCTAAAGAAAATGTTCACAAGTAAATGGGAACAAGCGTTGCAGAGAAAGTGTCGCCGCAAGGTAAGTAAAGGGGGGAGGGCAGTGGGTAATTTTTTTCATTTGGGTTGTTTCGCCATAATGAGCAAACTGTATTTTCGGCCAAAACCGCTACAGTCTTTTCGACCGTGGTTTGTTCCGTTACGGCAAAACAACCCACATTCCTTTCATGCATGTATAATAGGTCTTCGCAAGCACATCAACAATTTACTTTAATACTATGCCCACTTCACACATAATTTCAAGTGTCTATGATGCCACTTATAATGGACGGTTTCCACTGTGGTCAATCAACCTGCAAATGCCCTTAACAAGCCCTTCTTGCATCAGGTTTTGCCCTTTTGTTGCCAGAAAGAGGGCAATGACAGTCACAGAGGTATAAGGGCTCAATAGGTAACAAGAGGTAGAAGGGCTCAATAGGTAACAAGGCTGCAACAAGTGTTGGACAAAGCTGTAAACTGGCTTCTAGGAGAGCACTGTGGCCCAAAAACTCCACGCTCAGCAAGCCCCAGCAGAGAAGTCTGGGTGGGGTCTTGTATAGCACTTCCTTATGGGAAGGGTTTCTGGCAATCATCCATCATTAATTGGGCTCCATGTGTTCATTTTTTATGGTTTACTAACTGAAATACATAAACCTTAGAATATTAAGATAAAAATTTAAGAACACAAAAAAGCAGAACAATTATATGCAAATACAATTCCTTATAACGAAAAATGAAAAAAAGAAAAAATGAATAAAATAGAGCAGAATAAAGCAAAAGAATGTCATTTGTCTTCATTAATTATATAATCAGAAAAATTATTCATCCTTCAGCTTTAAATCTTTGAAAAATCTGATTGTACCAAGTCTAAGTGTTGTATACAGTCCACACACAATCATTTGCCACAATGTGTCAGTCGTTAAATCTTTAAATTCTCTTGCAGATGGTTTCAAATATAATGTAGGCTTGTCGCTTAAACAGCTGCATTCCTACAATAAGTGTCGCAGAGTCTCGGGTTGAGTCTTAACTTGACAAAAGCGACAAAAATGTTCGCGTGCAGGAATGATTTTACGCTTAGCCAGCACCACTCTTGTGGGCCATAGATAAAATCTGACTCTCAAAAAATCATATCTATGACTCGGCGACAGAGATTGGATCAGATATGGCTCAGATATGCTATATTTTTTATGCCCAAAAACATTACCATCAAAGTCACGATAAGATGAGCACTTTTCCCTTATTCTAATCCAATCCCATTGGAATAGCTTCGTTTTAACTCTACAAGGGTTCTGCATGAGATCCTCGATGGAAGCATCCGTGTAAACTAATGCATTAGTAGCTCCCATGCGCCATTTACGAGCAAATCTATCTTTAGACAATAAAATGTGTTCAGAGAGAATTCCAATCAGCATATTTGAGCCCTTAGCTAGAAGACACTTCCTACATAAAGCTATTAGCTGCCACAAATAATGTACATGCATAGATTTAAGGCCTAGTTCTTTCCTGATCCAGACTATAGGCACGCACTTCAGCAACCCTAAAATGCGTTTCCAACACCTGGACTCGACACCAGCCCAAAAGGTTTCTGGTAAGATGTCCATCGCTTCGGAACCATAAAGCATAACAGGTGTCACCTTTTGTCTAAAGTATATCAAAGCTGGTGAAATTGAAAACTTGCCAAATTTGGCTTGAATTATCATGGATTGAGAGATAGTCATATCTAACTTAATGGTCAATTTGGATGCATGTGCGTAATTCTTTGTGTCAGATATAGTGATACCCAAATACGTACAGTGGTGTACACACTCCAAAAGTTGGTCTTGGATGTCCCCTCTGAAGTTTTTATTCTTAATTCTTGTATTAGGATTGCATACCATGATTTTAGTTTTATCAAAATTAATTGTCAATAGATTCTGTTTGATATATTTTGAGAGTGCAACTAGCAGATTTTGAAGACCGCGAGGGGTCTTAGACATGAGCACCAAGTCATCAGCATATAATAGACCTGCAATAGTTTTGGCTGATAACTTGGGAGCATCTGTCATTATATCACTGAAAGCATTGCTAATGTCTGATATGAAAAAATTAAACAAAGCTGAGGCAATAATGCATCCTTGCCTCAGTCCTCTGTAGGTCTTAATCGAAGCCAATAGCTGACCTTCTAAAGTCAGTCTGACTTGTATGCTAGTGTCACTGTGCAATGCTCGAATAAGTGCAATAATGTAAGGGGGGGCATCCTTCATGAATCCGTTTTTTCAGAAGAAGTTCTCGAGAAACCGAGCAAAAGCAGCCAAGCAAGTTAACTGAAGTGCCTAAGCCTGCAATGAACCCGGTTTGACAAGGATCTTGCTTAGAATGTGCCGACACCCAGTTATTCAAATCTCGAAGGATAAAGCGTGAAAAAACCTTCCCCGGGGAGTATAAGAGGGCGATCGGCCTGTAATTGTACGGACAGGTACGATCGCCTCTCAAAGATGGGCACGATGACAGGAATGATGTGAGTAGATAGAACCTGCTTAAAGATGTTATATAGTATACAGGCCCACAATTGCGGATGTTGTTTAAACATAAAATTGTTGAGGCCGTCTGGGCCAGGAGCCCTCGAACTGCTAGATTTCAGTATGTAGTAAAGGACATAATCCTTTTGTATCTGCAAGCAGTCTCGGGAAGGCAGGAAGGCCCACCTGGTGCCTTCCTGCCTACGGCTCTTTTTCACCACTTAGCAAGCCCCCCCCAACTGGTGCCTTCCTGCTTGCCGCTCTTTTTCACCACTTAGCAAGCCACGCCCACCTGGTGCCTTCCTGCTTGCTGCTCTGTTTCCCTACTTAAGGAGCCCTCCAGCTTCTTTTCCTTTGCAGATGGGGAGCAGGTGCAAGTAGATCTAGGTCACCTGGCCTAAGTCCCGCCCACCTGGTGCCTGCCTTCACCATCACTGTCTTGTGGTCAATGCTGGATTTGACTTTTATGGACTTCATACATTCACGGTGCGTCACTCTTTCTCAACTCTCATGCTTTGCATCTTGTACCCATGGTGGCCCTGAATCATGCTGTTCCCATCTTCATCTTGTATCCTGGCTTGCAACATTATGTGTTACTACTGACTTCTGCAATTGTATTTGCTCTGCACTCTTGCTTCTCCACTCTTTTTGACTGCTTACTCTCTTTTCTCTCCTCCTTTCCCTTCTCCCTTTTCCCATCTCCCATCTCCTCCCCTTACTTTCTTCTATGCACTTACTCCATCAGAATTGTCCCTGGACCTAATATGATAGCAACCTCTTCTGTTTCCTCCACCCTCCCATTACTGTTTGTTTCCTCCCCACAACCCCTCCAGCACCATCTGAAATGTCGTCAGGCCTAGTATGATAGTCGCCTGTCTGTTTCCATTTCCTTCCCACTCTCCCCCACCCTTCCTTATATATGTTTTAGCTCTTGCACTATCTGAAATGTCGCCAGGCCGAGTACGATAGTTAATTTCACATGCTTACTGTTCATGGCCTGTAAGAATGTGGTTGTATTTTCCCTTGTTCCCTCCCTTGCCTTGAAGCGCTTTGAAACACATTGTGTATAGGCGCTATATGAATAAACGATCATATCATATCAATGCTAAGTGAGGTGTATTGAATTCTACAGAGTATGGCCTTGCATACAATGCAGTGTAATGCAAAACCCATTCGGACTCAAGTACCCCATTAATTTGCACAGGTAACTGTTTCAAATGATTTGCTAGATTAAGTAAGGACACGATTTCTGCTGTGTTTTTGGCACTCACAGCCTTTAACATCGCTTCTCCATCTTGTTTATAGAGACCGGCTCTGTGAGACTTGATCCAATTTTTGTAATTAATTTTTAATGATTGGATCATTCTGTGTCTGTCATGGTCCGGTAATAATAAAGCCAGTCTTTCAAGGCTTTCTGTTGTTGAACTTCCTTGTTAAAATCATCTTTAGGAGTAAAGTAACTGTGTGATGATGTGCATGAGTGAAGTCTGAATAACTGTAAGGAAGAAACATAGGATTCACCCGACTAATCAGTACCTACTGCGATGTTCAAGATCGCCTCATTAAATTGTTGGAGACTGGGGATTGTTAGGCAGAATACTGTGCAGTTCCCTTAGGGAGCACTACAGAAGATTAAGACTACAGGTATGAGCAATAAATCCCCTTTGGTATCACTCTGTACCACAAAGATTTAGTTGGAAGCTGTGGCTAAGCAGTCAGACTTATCTCAAGAGGGAGATGAGCAGTAGTCAGGGTTTACACAATAGGCCTTCAGTACTATGGCACAAGGAAACACTGACCAAAGCTTTGTATTCAAAAGAATATATATATTTATTTTACACACTTGTAGTTAAACACATCTCTCACAGTTATTAAGCAAGTTAAATTAAGTCAAAGTATACACAACTCCCTAGTTAAATTGTAGACAAGTTTGAGCAAGAGTGAAAACTGAGCAAAACGGCACAGTGAAAACCAAACACAAATGGCACTCTAGCAATTTCTCACAAAGGAGGGAAAGCACAAGTTATACAGAAATATCTTCTTACACACTTTAGCAACACTTCCCATAAGTTTGTGAATCAGTTTAGGCAAGGCAGCACTTTAGCATAAAGAATACTTAAATGAAAACCGAGGAAAATGGCACTTCAGAGGTTATAAAAGTGGGAAGGAAAAGGTGGTTATAAGAAGTATGTGCACCAAGACAGTTCTAGTTGAGAAGCAATCTAGAGAAGGCAGTTCTAACAAATTTAGCCACAGTCAATAGGTCTGTGCCAGAGTCAGTGTTACAGGGCAAAGGCCCAGGAACAAAATGTTCTAGTAGCTTAAGACAAGTCTTTGGTTAAAGATTCAAAATGGTGGATGCAGAAGGTGAAAGACAATGTTAAAAGAGAGGGGCGGCCAACCCAACAGGTAGGTAAAGGATTTAAAACACCTTTAGCGCTACCACGCAGACAGGGCGGCCTGGCGGAACAATGTACCTTTAAAATGAAGAAGTGGCTCCTGCGGCGGCGGTTGTTCCTGGTAGTTCCTGCAGTTCGGGGGATCCGGCAGAGGAAGAGAGGCTCTTGTTGTGGAGGAAGGTTCGAGTTACTGCACTATCCAGGGATAAAACCAGCCGCGGTGCTGCCCGACGAATAAAAGGTACGCTCCTTTAAATCATGGTCCGGGTGGACTGGTGCCTGGCTATCCGGCCCCCAAGTACAGGGTACTGGCGATTGGACCAACGCAGGTCCAGGAAGGCGATTGGCAAACTGGTTGGCCCCACCAGCTCAAGGGAAGAAGGCTTTTGCAGATGAAGATCTCTCGTCGTGTGGAGAAAAGTGGTGAGACGCTGCAGAAGGGCTTCACCGATGGTTCAGTCGTTGCAGATGTCTTTGGCTTCTCTTCTCTTCGGCTTCTTAGTTCCAGTGGCGACGTCTTGCTCTTCCAGTCCTCAGGACCCTGCCTTTATGCAAAAAGATCCCCATTCATACAGCCTAGCTGTCACTCACACAGTGGAGTGGTCACCTTGGCGGGAGACCCTTCAGCCTATCAGGATAGAGTGCGACATGGGTTGCTGAGGCAACCATTTCCAGGGGGTCCTACTCCCCCTCCGACAAAAATAAACCCACCCCAGACTGAGTGGCGACGAAAGGAGGGCTTCTTGCCAGAAGCCCGCCAAAAGGACGAACAAAGGATCCCCGACCTGGGTTAGGAGTTTAGAGAAAGACACGCGAAAGAAGTTATATTAAAGTTCTGGCAAATAAAACCTACCAGAGTAAAGTTAATATTAAAATACACCGGCGGTATGTTAGAGTCTGTCAGAAAATGTGGTAGCCTCGAACAATGGGAAAATCCCATAGGAAAATATTTGCGGTCGAATATTTACGGTAGTAACCACTGCCACCAGCCAGAAACTTTTGAGAGAGGGACTGTACGGTACCCTCTCGAAAATGAACATAAGGGAAAAACTATGAACCCTTCCCAGTACCTCCATAGTAAGATGGGTTGTACTGGTTTAGTTCGCAAAAAATGACTACTAAAGTCAATGGGGACTTTACATGCCCTGGGAGACAGTAGTCAGTCCCAGGCAATGTTCCCTCTAAGCTGTGCGCATGTGCGCTTGCCCAGCTTCCTTCTGGGTGCCGCTCAGAAGATTTTTAGCAGTGCACACAGACACTTCTCACCTATTCAAAATGATTTAATAAGGTACAAGCCACAGCAATTGCCTGAAATGTTCTCTCTCTTAAAATAAGCAACTAGTCTTGATATTCTGCTAATTCCCTAACAGAAAAATACAACACAAGAGGTTAAAAACTAATATGAAAAACTGGCTTCATGAACAGAAGAATCTAACCAAGCTATGCCTGCACACATTTACCAAAAATGTTCCCTCCCCACCCATGACTCCTAAACCTGACTCTAACACACTTTAACCTTATGACTCTAACTTCTGCCAGAGAGTACATTAAGATACTACCGGACAACCTTGACTCTTCCTCTCTTGGCTCGGCGAAAGGTTAACCGACGTGTACCTACATCCACTTGTTTTATGTTTGTTGTAATATGAATAACGTTAACGCACAAGAATTTCTGTTACTCATTGTGCCTTACCAAAAGCATCACCCACACTATATAATCTAACTACGAGCTCAAATATCGGATACTGACTGTAAGTATGCAGGCTACTTGGATGTGTTACCAAATCCCATTCTTCCTCTTCTTTGTACATATGTCACGCAAGTGCTTTGAAGTGGCCCACTTTTAAGTTAAGGCATTATGAAAATCAAATATTAATTTGCCCTCTAAAGATTTTGAAACGACAAATGTGATGTACAGCGTCTCCTACTTTAGCATTACTAACATTACCGGATAAGTAGAGAGCAACATTGCAATATTATTTACTTAGCCTACAAGGGAAAATGGGTATGGACTATGCCTGGGATTACTCGTCCATGGTATCAGGGCACTGGATATTCAGACAGGAGAATGCTTTTCACATAATCTGCATAATTTCCAAGTTTTCAGAGTTCCTTTGGGCATAGACCTTCAGACATTATATGGTAACTCACTTCTATACAAAAACAGTTTCACTGAGCACTGTGTAATCCTACACAATGATAAAAGGGTGGGGTATGTTGCAAACAAATTTGTATGCACTGCAAAAGAATTGTGTACATGTAGAGTCATGACATTCTTAAAATGCACATAATATGTTCAGGCATTTAAATATGCCTTGCTTGCAAAGTATTGTGAGTCTGCAAATATCCCAGTGAGTGTTTACTGCTACAATCCCTCACTTTTTACAGTGCTCTATCAACTAATATTGGAGGCTAGCACAGGCGCTGGGGAAGGGTATGGGTGGAAGCATAACTCCTTGTAGGTGATGAACAAAGCAGCATATTTCAAAGACCAAGTCAGACGTTTCAGCAATACACTGAAGGAAATGTGTTGCATGTTTGCTAAAGGATAGGACATTCTAGTATCCATCTAGACAACAGCACCATCCATTTCTTTCTATGCTCAACTGCTGAGGGCTTTTCAATATAACCATGTGGTTCTGTGTGTGCAGTCTCTAGCATCTCCCTGCATCATATTTAACTGATCACAAAGAATTACAGTAGAGGGATCCATAGTTATAGAAGAAGGCACTAAATAATTTGTATCTCTGATGAATTGATGCAATTAACTTAAAAGGCATATATGTGTGATTGTCTTCAACAGGGCTCCATAATAAACCTCAGTAAGGCTCTTGTTTAATTGTATCTTGGCTGTGGTGCAGAAGGGTGGGCAGAACTATACACTTTATTATGTGCCCTGTCATTTCACTCCCTATGTCAGGGGTACAAGCATGGCTCTAATCAGATTTTGCTCCTTACTTGGAGTCAAATGATTTTTCAGGGAGTAAAAACGTAATTAGCTTTGCCAATAGGGATACTTTCTGCTTATTAAAAGATGTTCTTTCCCCATAAAATTTGTTATGAGATTGGGTATTAATATTGGAGTTCCTTCCTATACCACTACTCTACTGGTCACTATTTTGAAAAAATATCAGTGGAGCTTTGTGGGTTGAAGCAATGATATGTTCATTGTTTCTTGTTTTTGCTAGGCACATTCTCCTTTTTTAGGGAGAAAAAATTCATGGTGCATATGTCTTTTAGCTCTAAGGCTGGTGTTCTCACTACCCACAGGAGAATGTAATGTGGATAGTAAGCAGAGGCACAGGAATTTGGATCATCATATTCTAAGGTGCAGTTATTCTGATACAATTATCATCCTTACACAAATTATTAGAAGCATGTTCTCCTGACCCTTGAATTACTTCATTAAAGTGGCACTTGAACTTCTTTCAGCATGTTTTTGACACATTGCTTTTAATTGCCATTAATCCATCATCAAATGTATTCTGTGTGAGTTTCTTGACAGCCCCATCAGTTATGACAGAACATATTTGAGGGTGACAAACGCCAGGGACGTCACTCGTAGCAGTAACAGCCTGCCAAGCCAGCCTATTCAAGGAGTGGAACCCACCTACCCCAACCCACCAACAAGAGCCAACCTACCTAACCGTCAATGAATAATAATGCACCAGCCTTGATAAAGACCCCTTGGGTCGAAACACGTGTCGGCTGACCATGAGATTATCGCATCAAGAACAAAATTCCCTTTTTTTGAAAAATCAGAATACAAAGAATCATTTCTTTAAGAATAAATATTGTTTGCGCGATATATCTGGGAACACAACTAAGAGATATTTGTGTTTTGTAATACAAATGAGTGATTTTTCCAGTGGCATAATACATACAGGGCCTCATTAAGACTTGGGGCGGAATCCCGGCATAAACCCACCAGAATACTGCCCAATCTAATTACTGTTACCGCCATGTGGTCCAGAGGAATTTCTGCCGGATTACAACTGGTGGTGGCGGTGTAATTCCCCATTCATGTTGAGTCCATATTGAGTCCATGGTACTAAATGTGGCTTTTTGGCAGAATTACTGCAGTGGAAATTCTGACGGTTTCAGCATTGAGTTGGAAGATTTACCTCCAGGATTTTCCTGGAGGCAAATCTTACACTCCAGGCCCGAAATCGTAATTTGGTGTAGTGGTAATGTTGGCGGCAACAGAGTTACCGCCAACTTTACCACTTACTGCCAAACTCGTAATGAGGCTGACATTTTTCTCTGCACAGAAGTACCTCTGCAAGGTACTGTGGCAGATATTGAAGTCTTGGACTGGTTGATGAGTTTTCTGTGTAATCACATAGGACATATTTGAGTTTAGCCCATTTATTTGGAAAATGTATTGTAAGATTTTTAAAGAATTGCAGTGGCTGGGAAGAGGAAATTCCTTTCCTAACTCTCTTCTGCGATGGTAGCTCACAAAGTGGCTTAACTCATTAGTCAGTTGCACACATGGGAAATAATGTGCGCACAACAGTCAACCGGTTCCGCACATAGAGAAAAATAATTAGAGGGAACATTGGTCCCAGGGTATGGAGTCTATGTTTGGGATTCGCTACGACACCTCTGTGTCACTGCACGGAGGGTGCTGTGTAACACATGTGGATAACGATGGTTTCTATGGGGGTGAGAAAAACCCTATAGACATTAAACACAAAAATAGCCTAGAACACACATAGCAAAAATGCCTAAGAGTGGGAAAGAGAGTATCACTCTTAGCAGGAGAAAAAAACAAACCCTTCAAATCTAGCAAAGCTGCTGGGGAACTCTATAGGTAAGGGAAATTAGCCATAGAATGAGAATTCTCCCTAACAGGGATTTCATCTGAATCTAATCCTGGCATTATTAGCTATAAATGATGGCGTTTATCGTTGGTCAGGAGCCTTAAGGGTTGCCTGGTTAAAAAGCCATTGAGCACTAAGTAGCTCATGATCACTATGAGACTGTTTTATAACTTCAAACTTCGTTATCCTGTTAAAGGTATCTGAATCGACATAGATGTAATCAATTATGGATTGACTAGAGCCTCTCTTCCAGGTGTTTTGAGTGGGAATATCACCCGTAACTGAGCCATTGAGTACAAACCGATTACGGTTTTTCATTAACTTAGTCCACCTAACACATGAAGGATTTTGTTTAGTGACACTTGTGGTCAAACAATGTAAATGTAGGCTGCCTACGACGATGGTATTTGTGACTTCTGGTGTTTGAGTAGATTCTCAAAACCCTGAAAGAATGTTATGTCAGCCAAACCAGCAGGATTGTGCTAAACATTAGTCATAGCAACTGTGCCCATAGGATGTACTAGTCTGACCAGCAGTAAGTATGAATTGGGTTCTACACAAGGGTACACAAGGGTACAATATAAGGCCCCTTCCAGCCCAGGGCAGGCTCATTGAGCCACTTTTTGCCGGTAGCAAAATAATGTCATAACCATTCCAGACTGAAGATACAGTGAGCCATATTTCTTGCAATACTATTACGTTGTATGCAGCTAAGGTCACAGTGTCAGTTAACAGTTGTAAATGACCGCAGGTATTCCAGCTGGCGATCAAAAGAGGCAAAAAAGAAGACTATATGGGGATGTCTGTACACTGGAGGGCCATGTAAACCACTTGCATTTGTATTAGCTACTGAACTAAAGGACTGAGTCCCGTGCCCTGAGTTCTACAATTTCATCAGTTGAACAGGAGCCACTGTGGTAGTTGTATTTTCAATATTTGCATTCATATGATTAAGGCAATGCGTGGGATCTACAGCTAGAAGAAACCCCAATGCAAAGAGTTCCATGCGCGCTTGCCACAAAACATTGCATACCAAATTAGAATACAACCACAATCTCACCACTGATAAGTCGTTACCATTCAAAAATTCGACCTGAATTAGGTCATTGGAAGAGATATCTCTGAAACTGGTTATTTCATCAAAAATAGCTAATACGCTTGTCCTATCCAAATCAAAAGTAGAACATTGTGCAGATCGACATTTTAGAATGAAGCGATGGTAATTGTTCAGTTCTCAATTTTGTTTGGAACCATTTGCTCTGTTCACATGACTCATGTTGTGGAAACATCTTTGACTCAGAGGACTTTTGATGTGAAACACCAGACTGGGATGAGCCAACCCAGGGATTTAATGTTTGAATTGATGGAACAGTTTATTGATGAATGCAGGGAGTAATTTTTTAAAACTCAAGTATTCTTCGATGGATTTTTGAATTTCACTTAGTGGGAAGTTTTAAAACAGAGCCTGTAATTCTCTTATCAGTGCAGACTCCAGTTACAGCTGCATTCGTTTTTTCTGTATTTTGTGAGGCTTCAATTACCTTACGAGATCATCTAGTGGGGGATATTTTTGTGGCGAGTTCAATCGTTCGTTACTAGCATCATGCTTTCATCTCGCTAGATTTTTGTAGAGAGGACTGCATTGCTACAGTCAGAACTAGAGTCTTCAGGGATTGAATGCGCTGGACGAATTGTTTAGCATTTGATCTAGAGCAAGCGGCCAGGGACTTTTTTTAGTTTTCTTTTTGGCCTTGGTACAACGCATTGTGCTTCTTTTGTTCTCAAGATGTGGATCAAAGAGGTTATAAACCTGCACAGGTTTACTGAGAGAATTGTCCGAGTCATTTGCAATTTTGTTACGATGTGAAGGTGTCTGATCATTATTTTGCTCTATAGGTCATATGATAGAATTAAAAGTGGGAAGAGGACAATTTTTACACAGGGTTTTAAATCACTGCAGCGGGTCTGAGATTGAGCGCAAAAGCCATTAATGGCCACGCTGCCCCCAGACAACATCTCAGACCCCTTATTCAAGTCACATGCTTGCATATGTGCCAAAATAAGATCAATTTGTTTAGACCGCTGTGTGATTTAGCATCTAGTGTTTCAAACAATTTGGTCAAAGTTGTAATGGTTGTATTCATAATTTAAATTATGGGTAAAATTATGGGTTAAATTAAAGGTAATTTAAATTAGTGAATTGGGTTTCCACGGGAGCTCAGATGTTACACGAGAAACCTGTAGTGGACAGGGGACGCGAGGTCTACGTGGTATTGGTCGTGAAAAAAGACGATAGGTCAGCAGACACATTAGTCGGATGTTCAAACAGGCTTGGTGAATGATGTAGACTGCGGTCAGTATCAATCCTTTCTTTGGCTGTTAGAGAGGGGAGCAGGTGCAGCTTCATCAATAAAAGGCACGTCTCTGACAATCGCTTGTAATGACGAGCAATGAAAGAAGAATTCAGATTATTTGGGTCTCATGGTCGTGCGAGTCAGCAAAAGAACTGACACATAATGGCGTCTGTGGTTGTGTTGTATGTGTATCTAATTGTGAAGTTAAATCAATGACTGGTGCATCAGGTAACATTAGTACAACATTTTGAATAGAGGATAACATTTGCGTATCTGAAATAGAAACAGTCACAGAGGTGGAATTAAGGTCAATGGCGGCAAAAGAGGGCATACTATGTGCATTAGTCACACTACCACCAGCAGTTGGTAATAAGCTAGAGTTCATAGCGCACAACGGGCTGCAAAACTCACGTATGTTTCCAGAACCAGTTCTTTTCACATGAGCCACGCTCGGCTGCCCACTGATCTTCTTTAATGCAATGGTAGGTGATGGCTTTTGTGGCGTGGCTTTAAGGGGAACCGAGGCACAAGTCACAACCATCCGAGATGGCATTCCAGTTTTTAGAGTGTAGCTCAGAGTTGACATTGCATGGTCTTAATTGGCTACAGTATTGTAGCAATGTGTGTGTTTAGCGACACAGACAACAGAGCTCAGCAATTGGCGTATTAGGATCTGAACAAGCATACAACTCTTCAAATCTCGTAGTTATGGGAACGCCCACAACAAGAGGAGCAACGAGGACCTCTCACAAAAAATAAACACTTAAATGAAAATGAAGTAGCAGTCGCTTTGCGTTACGCTGGTCAGCTGAACCAGCTTAACAGCGACTTAAACAAGCGACTTGCTAGAAGCGAGTGCTCGCCGAAGCGCGTGGCAAGCCCTTTAAGAAGGATTATGGGTAAAGGGGGCAGAGTCACCTAAAAAATAAAAATAGGATATTTAGAGCCTATACATATCGTGACATAAATTAGTTTGTAGTCGTCCACGGTCCACTATAATTCTTGTTGCATACCAGTTCAATGAAATCCAGTGGAGATAGACAGAAGGTGAACGCTGCCGTGTAAAGTATCCCCAGCGTAACAGGGACTTAAACAAGCGACGTGCTAGAACCACGCGCACCAAAGCGTGTGGCAAGCCCCTTAAGAAGGATTATGGGTAAAGGGGGCGGAGTCACCAGTTCAATTAAATCCAGTGGAGATAAGACAGAAGGACAACGCTGCCGTGTAAAGTATCCCCAGCGTAACAGCGACTTAAACAAGCGACGTGCTATTACTTAGAAATATCAATTCGATTATTTTTTTATTGTGGGATTTCCTTCCCTCAATCCCTCTTTCCCCTTTCCACTTCCCCTAATCCCTCCCTACCTCCCTCCTTTTTCCCCATACCCCACAACTACACATATATTTTCGAAGTAATCACTTTGAAATAAAATGCATTAAAGTAACTTCACACGTTGAAACCATGGGATACCATTAATTCTTGTAGGAGGGGGCAATGGCTCACTTTGTACTGGTGTACGTGCAAAAGCATTGACTAGATTTGCCTTGGTGCGAGTGAAATAATTAAATATGGCATGGTTTCACATTGGCGCAGTATTACGAGTCACACTATTAGAAGCATCAGCACAAAGCCTGAATGCGTTCTGGTGTTGGTCATTGTGGTGGCTTTACCACATGCACAATTCCTTTGTTTACGCCAGCATCAAGGGCAAAAATCGGTTCATTGGTTGTGTCTGCAGTTGGAAATGTATATCAATGACCATACGGCTGGTTGTAGCCCATGTGAAATGACAAAGTTGGCACTAGTACTAACCCAAGCCAAAATAAGGCGATCTCTTTGCCAACGCTTGCACAAATCCTTCCATTGCACTAATGCTAAAACAAGTATAAATCCGGTCTTCAGCCAACAATTCATGCCTGCCATAACGGTAGTCCCAACCACAAACATTTGAAAACCTCACTATATTCCGGGATACTAGAACTTTGCACATATCTGATGTCCGGATAGGGGATATCCTCTTCCTCGCTGGAAGCTGTCTCGGAGGTAAATGTATCCAGCAGGAAGTGTCCCAGGAACGCCTGGCTACAGACACTTTTGTGGATCGAATCAGAGACCAGCATCTCTACCAATTTAACAACCCCAATATGTTTCAGATCCCACAATCCCATTATATTCACATTTGGAGAACACAGTAGGTTCATGTTTTGAACAATTCAAGTATGAATGCTGTCTGCAAAATGGAGTAGGAGAAATACTGAGTGATTCCCAAGTTTTTTGTTTAAAGGGGATTGAGCGGTATAGGGACCACTTAGAGTGTATAAAACATAAACTGCCCAATTACCCCTCTCTTAGTCCACCTTTAGAGATGGTCAGGGAAAAATTCGGATAGATTAACTACTTCATGTATCCAAATTGCATATGAAACAAGAGATTTATGCCAGTAGAGTAAACAAAGTATCGGATCGTAGATTGCTTTTGTTTCCGTTGTTGAGTGATGTCACGTGGTCACGTAACGGAACGCTAGAGCTCCTTGGGAGGACGATGTTCGTTTGATTTTGTCAGCCATTTTGGGTGAGTGAGGGGACTGAATATTTCCTAAAACACTGATCTAGGGGGTCAGTAATGTCCATTCTTAATGGCATAATATTTTAATCCGTTTGTGCAACTAACCCGATGTATCTTGTTTGGAGATGCATTACTAAGTGTTTAGTGAAAACCGAAACAGGTTTCCCTGCTTGTATGGATACATTTTTTTACCTGTCATTACTTTTGATGGTGTGCTTTGGGACTCATTTCTGGAGGGCGAGTCTTGTGGCACTGCATCATTTACTTTGTAGACTGCCGGTTATGTGAACATCTGTATCTTTGCATCAGATGTTCGTTCAACGTTAATCTCTGGGTCATGTCAAGGGTAGAGACCTATTTTTGGAGACCTCCCTCCTAGAGGTGGTGGGCTTTTGCTCAAAAGAAAATCCTCCATTCAACTGCTAAATATAGACCATTTTTGACAGTGTCCAAGTCAAAAATCCATTTCTGTTCACTTTTACGGAGTGCTAGGTCTCTGTCACCGCCTCTTTTTGAGATTTGAACCATTTGGATTATAAACCAAAACATTTCACTGGGTGTATATTTCAGACGTATATAGTGAGCCACAAGTGGTTTGTTGGAAGTCTGATTCCTGATGTTAGATCTATGCTCTCATATACAGATATTGATAGATCTATGCTCTCATATACGGATATTGATATGTCTTTTGGTTTTTCCGATGTACAGGAGCTGGCAAGGGCATTGAATGGCATAGACAACCCATTGTGAAAAACAGTTGGTGAACGATTTCAATTGCCAATTTCTCCCTTTTAGGGAAATATTTTTCAAATTTTGGTCAATGGGCAGACTGAGCAGTTCCCGCATTTGAAATGTCCCGTAACAGGTGGCAATTCCCAGAGTGTTCTTTGTGTGTCCGTTTTTCTGATTTCTTTTGGATATGTGTGAACTAAGTTATCTCTCAAATTGTTTTGCCTTTTAAAGGCAAACCTTGGTGGTGCTGGGTTGAAGTCTTCCGTTTTTATGATGTGCCAATTTTTTAAAACCAGTTTCCGCAGATTGTGGCTTATAGGGCTGAAGGTGGTGACGCATGTCATTTTTTCCGCAGTTGTTCTGTTCATCGGATTAAGGCATATTTCTCGATTTCTATTTTTGCCCTTTTATATGCCATGTTTATATTTTTTATTTGGTTAGTCGTTCAAAACAACTTTTGAAATCTTAACATTTTTACACAAAGAAAACATATGACAATCTATGAACTTTACAAATTTAAACTAGTTAAATTTTTCCTTTAGCACAAACAAAACCTAGACAATACCACAAACAATAACATCACTAAATCACAAATTGATCATATGTCAACATCAGTAGGTGGGTATTAAAATAACTAAAATAAAACATTGTTATGAGGATGAATAAATGCCATCTATTGTTAATACATCTCTCTTTCCGGAGAGGATTTTCTCTCCTTGACACTATATTCCTTTATGTGCATACAAATTCTGGGACGGTGGCCTCCAGAAAATGTACAATCGTGACCTTTACAGGCAGTCTTGGGCTTGTGAAAAGTAATTTCCATAGTGGGGTTTCGTCCATCTCGGAAAAGAGTATCAAAGCATTTTGAAATAGTTCATGCGCATAGACTTTGGACAGGGACATACAACAACCAAATGTTGAAGAGTTTCTATTTGTTGTTGATCTAGACAGTATCGGCAGACATTTTCATTTGGGGTAATTCATTTTCTCCTCTGTAATACTTTGCGGGTGTCCCATAGGTTGAATCTAAATTTCATATATTGGCGTCGTCTGTGAGGCAAAGGGCATATATTTAAGTATTCCGCCAAGACTATCTTTTTGACCCAAAAACTGCGCCGTCAAAGTCATTGTATGTCTGACAAGCTGCCAAGTTCCTAATCCAATCACATTGAAAGATTTTCTTTTTTTCTAAATCTGGGTTGAAGACCAGAATCTCGATGCTTACCGCAGCCTCAGCCATTTCATTATATAATAATGTGCACCACTTATTGGGAAGTCCAATTGCATTTGAGAGCAAGTACTGTGCTACTATGCCGAGTACGTTCGATACATTAAGACCCAACAGACACTTCCGCAATAGGGCACACATTTTCCACAATGCCTGTGAATACAGGGATAGTGCGCCCAACTCAAAAAGTATCATAGTGAGTGGTGTGCAATTAGGTAGTTGTAACACTTGTCTCCAATATTTGGCCTCTATTCTTTCCCAATATAATCGATTTTGCGGCCTTCCGGCTTCAACTCCATATAATAATAGTGGGACTGCCTTCATATGATAAAAGGATAGTGTATGCGTGAATGAGAATTTACCAAATCTAGAAGCAAGAATCCGAGTCTGAGAGGTCAAGATTTGTAATTTGTTACGTAGTTCCCAAGTCTCCATCTTTGATGTAATGGAATTAGTAAAGATGAAACCTAAATATTTGTATTGTTCCACCACTGCAAGAGCCTTACCCTGAATTGTCCAAGCATAGCTCTTTTTCGAGAGTTGTGACAAACTAATACTTGCAATTTGGTTGGGTTTATTTGCAAATGATTGACTAAAGTGTACTGGTTTAGCCTATGTAACATTTGTTGAAGGCCATATGGTGTTTGAGACAACAGTACTAAATCATCTGCGTAAAGGAGGTAGCTAACTTTATCGCTGACCAATTTTGGAGGATCACAGCAGATGGTGGTAAAGATGTCTCCCATATCAAAAATGAAGAAATTAAATAAACTTGAGGCCAACGGACAACCCTGTTTCAATCCTCTCATAGTCGCAATGGCTGTGGATAATATACCTTCAAACGTTAGGCGTACCTGCATCGTGGTATTTGAATGTAATAACATCAACAGAGTTAGTAAGGAATTAGGACAGTTATGCCTTTTGAGTTTCTCATAGCGCAGAGCCCGATCTATAGAATCGAACGCTGCCCGAAAGTTGATAAACACCAGATAAAGTAGCTGTCCTCTAGCTGCAAAGTGCGTTTTAATCAAATTTAGGCACATTATATTTGGTATTGTACCCAAACCGGAGACAAAACCAGATTAATAACTCTCTTACTTGAGCCTGAATGGTCCATGCATTGAAGTCCTTCAATGGCACTCTACAAAAAAAAATTCCTGGAACATCAAGAAGGGAGATCGGACGATAGCTGTTAGGCGCTTGCCGATCACCCTTCTTGAATATCGGAACAGTGATGGAATGTGTCCATGTTTTTGGAATGGCTTGAGCTGCATTAATTGCTCTGAAAATAGAATGTAATATCGATGCCCACAACTCTGGCTGCAGTTTTTTTAGGGTGCAGTTTGAAAGACCATCCGGTCCAGCTGCTTTGGAATTGGATGCTGTTTTCATTAATAACAGTATGTCCTGATAATCAAACTCCAGGTTAAATCGGCCATTCAAGTCAGAGGCATCAAATGAGGTAACACCTTGTGGAACTGAGTATAGGTCAGAAAAGTATTGTACCCAAGTTTGTTCAGATACCGCATTAGATTGAGCCGCAATTTGTGAGGACCCCGTGGCACAGTTAATAAAAGACCACATTTTTGCGGTATTCTTAGTTGCTAGTGTACTCAACATAACTGTGCCATCGTGATGATACTTCTTTGCACGATTACTTTTTACCCAGTTAGTGTACTTCAACTTGATTTTCCTTACAAGTAGGGCTCTGGTGTCCGGAGGATGCCTAGAAGCTCGCCTCAGTTCGACGCGCTTTTCGGTTTTCCTTGATTTCATATCCAAAAGTATGCAGATGTTTGGTTTGTGGTCGTGTGTTCAATCTTGGTTTCTGGAAGAGTTGCATTGTGTTGCTATTCTGCATACCCATATAATTCACATCAGTGGGGTTTTGTTGAATTGATTTTACTAAGTATTGATTAAATTGATATAAGGCATCCTCCGACCATCAGTCTATTGCGCCGCAGTTCACAATTAGAGCACCTTGAGGTTGACCAATGTGATACTTTTTCTAAAGTCCTTCTGCCACCATTTCATTGCCAAGATGTTATGATCACTTTGTTTAGCATCAGCAATCACAAAACTCTTAATCATGGGGAGCAAGGAAACACTCAAAGATATAATCAATGACCGATTCCATTTGACCATTACGCCATGTTGCCCTTGGGGGTGTGTCTTCTTTAAACATACCATTAAGCATATGCAAGTCACGAGATTTGCTTAACATATACCATCTATATGTTCTACCTCCACCTGATAAGTTTTTCTTACTAAGGAGATTGATGTTTAAATCTCCAGCAAGTATCAGGTGAGTGACTGACTTATCTAGGGCAACCAAATCAAGTAACATTATGACATCGTCAAAGAATACATTATCACCTATAGCAGCAGTATTCCAGTATACATTAAGGACAGCATACTGTGTTCCATCAGCCTTGACCTTAACCAGAAGCATGTGTTTATTTGGGCAGGCCCAAAATTCCGATGTCACTCCCTTTCGGATTTTAATGGCTGTAAGAAGACCAGAAGATGGTCTACCAGAGGAGGGTCTGTAGGCAGGATTAATGTGAATATCAAAGCCATTCCAAACTGGAGGATCTATGAGCCAGGTCTCTTGTAAAAGAATTAAGTCGTACGTTCCAAGCTGATTTGGGTCATTATTCAGAAGGTGATTATACCCTCTGGTATTCCAGCTCAGCAAGGAGATTTGTTCCCGAGTATGGTCAAGATCTAGGCAAGTTGTTCCTGTGAGCAATTACAGTGACATGTATTAGTTTTTACAATTTCCCCCTTTTCTCCCCGCTTCAATATTCCCCCCATTTGTGTCACTGGAGGAACGTGGTGATTGGTAGAGGCTGGGCTTATAGTGTCATTTTCTGCTACGAGTTCAAATCCCAGGCTAAACAAATGGGCTTTTGTTGACCAAATTAGATTTTGCACCACCCGTGAGTTCAACCACAATCTCATAGTATTGAGATTCTCATCACTCAAACTCCACATACTCAATATCAGCTGAGTTAATATCCTCCAGCTGCACTATTTCAGAAAATATGGCCATGACAGATCTTCTATTAAGGTCATATTGCTTACAGGGTCCTGTTCTGCATGCCAAAATTAATGAATATGGTGCAGTCTTTTTTTCCCCTGTACTTTGTCATGGGGAGTGAGGAGGTCTGATTATTAGTGCGGTTATCTCTCAGTGATTCATTTTTTGTTTTCGCCTGAATTTGTTTTAAGGCAATCTCTACTAAGCCCATCATCTCTGACCTCATATCAATTCCCTGTGGAGGTGGGGCTTGTGTTGGTAAATTCTGATGCCGACTTTCCCTTGAGTCTAAATCAACTCCTGGTAACGTGGCAATAGATGTCACAGGCGGTTGTGGTTCAATTGTGTGCCACCCCCTCTAACTTGCGGGGGGGTCTATACATTTTTAGATGTTTTTATCTGACTCGAACCTTACCTCCTCCTCCCCCACTCTACTAGGTACAGAGAATCGTGTTGTAGATTCATTACCTAGCCTTGATGGAATTGACAAGCAGTGATCAGACATGTATGCATCAAATGGCGTTCTGATTTCATGTCTGTATGCCTGAATGGCTTCATTTCTCAATTGTGTCAGGTTAGCCATGGATCTATTAGAAGACTCCAATTGCACCCCCCGAACCCCCTCCCCCCGTTCACTTCCTTCATCAATGCATTCAGAGGTGCATAGTCTGCAGTTTGAGATAAAGTATTAGACTGGATAGATTTGACATGCATCTGTTTATATTTTTTTCTTATAGCTTGTGATGCCACAATCATACTTTTCTTGGGAAGTGTGAGAGCCTTAAAAAACAGCTTAGAGCTTGAATTTGGGACAATTTTGGGAGCACTCTGGTTTTTGGGTAACTTACCATTGGGTATATTTTTGTTTGTTTTCCCCATTTGCGGGGGCAAAGGTGGTATAAACCTTTTTTTGTTGATGTAGTTGTGGGAGCCACCAGATTGACTTCAGGAACACTCTCAGGGTCGCTAATAATCCCGTCAATAAGCGGAATAGAAAAATCCAGTTTTTGTATTATTGTAGAGGTTTGGGCAGCTACTGACAGCATCGTTGTCGTTTTATGTTTAGGTATACTTGGCATGTGTAATTCAGCGCTAATTGCCATCCCAGTGGTATTTTGCCAATTATACGTGTGTTCCAACATGACATCTTGCTTCGTTAATTTAGTGTCAAGTGTCTCAAATAATTTCCCTAATGTTTGTATGGCAAAATTCATGGCTTGCAAAGTGGCTTCCAACATCCGCTCATTTTGCGAACCTGATTGAGCCATACTCCTTTTAGTTAGGGGAGATGTAGGTCTTCTTGGAGTGGGTCGCATAAAGGAGACACTTATAGGGGAGCTTGTATAATTGGGTTCCGGTGTTTCAAACAGAACTGGCGACGCCGACAAATTATCAGGTAATGTGTGCCCAAAGAACCCAGATCCCTCATCCTCAAGGTCAATTACATGTGCATCCTGTAAGCTTTTCCCCTCCAAATGCTTTGTATTATTTAATTTTGCAGTAGGAGGAAGGGCTTTTAACATAACGCTATTGCTTACAGACAGAATGTTAGATAGCAATTTGACGTCATTAGATACATTAGAGTCACTCATATCATTCACCACAGAAATGGAAGAAGGTGGCAACTTACACCTCTCAGCCTCATCTAGACGGTCACGTTTTGTGTCCATATGCGCCTTTGCAGCCACTGTAATTGCAGTTGCAGTCTTAGGAATGTTCACCATTAACTTGGCAGATTCCGTTGGTGTCGAAACTTTAGTGGTTGCACGAGACCTTCCCGTGATGTTCTTCTAGAAAGCGCAAATGTCCGCGTCCCTCAATACTTTGTCACTGGAATGCAAGGTTTTATTGTTAGTACACGCGACTAGCGTGGAAGACAGAGGAGCGGTTACAGGCGAGCGCCCATTCGGCGTCGACATGCCTCCCCCTCTAGTTGAATGGAGACTTACAGGGGGCTGCAATAAATTATGTTTTGACGATCGCAATTGCATCACACGATTCAATCACGAAACGCCAGCACCCGAAGCACCTCCGCGTCACATCGCCGCAACTCAGCGGCAAAGAGGTACTTCTGGTACTCCACCTGGTGCGCGCGGACAGCTGATTTATCCGCTTCCTGCCAAAAGGGGCGGGGCCACTGCAAATAAAGCCGTATAACGGCTATTTGGGCACTAAAATGAGAAAAGGAAAATGCTATAAGCAATTATAGATATTAGAAGGTCCAAACAACGTCTTCAGTGTTGTAGCGATGATATATACCAGTAATTGCAACAAAGTCAAACACAGCTTCCAAGACGTCCAGAGCAGCGTGGGAGGCAAAGCGGTACTTCCGGTACTTCGCCTGGTGCGCACGGACAGCTGATTATATCCGCTTCCTGCCAAAAGGGGCGGGCCACTGCAAATACAGCCGTATAACGGCTATTTGGGCACAGTAATTGCAACAAAGTCAAACACTGCTTCCAAGACGTCCAGAGCAGCGTGGGAGGCAAAGAGGTACTTCCGGTACTTCGCCCTATAAATGTTTATTTGTTTTTTTTGGGTATCCTCTTTGTTCTAAGCATTGTTTGAATTGTTTCCCGTGCGTCTTATAATCCTCTAAGCGGGTGCAGTTTCTTCGGACTCTCAAAAATTGGCCAATTGAAAGATTTGCTTTTAAACTGGCTAGGTGATAGCTCCGATACTCCAGTAGTGTGTTCTTGTCCGTCTTCTTTCTGAAAAGGTTTGTGATTAGAGTCCCGTCACCCTGGGTTTTAATTTCCAGCTCTATACGCCACAATCTGCGGAAACTGGTTTAAAAAAATTGGCACATCATAAAAACGGAAGACTTCAACCCAGCACCACCAAGGTTTGCCTTTAAAAGGCAAAACAATTTGAGAGATAACTTAGTTCACACGTATCCAAAAGAAATCAGAAAAACGGACACACAAAGAACACTCTGGGAATTGCCACCTGTCACGGGACATCAAATGTGGTAACTGCTCAGTCTGCCCGTTGACCAAAAATGTGAAAAATATTTCCCTAAAAGGGAAAAATTGGCAATTGAAATCGTTCACCAACTGTTCTTCACAATGGGTTGTCTATGCCATTCAGTGCCCTTGACAATTCTTGTACATCGGAAAGACCAAAAGACATATCAAAATCTGTATAGGAGAGCATAGATCTAACATCAGGAATCAGACTCCCAACAAACCACTTGTGGCTCACTATATACGTCTGAAACATAAACCCAGTGAAATGTTTTGGTTTATAATCCAAATGGTTCAAATCTCAAAAAGAGGCAGTGACAGAGACCTAGCACTCCGTAAATGTGAACAGAAATGGATTTTTGACTTAGACACTGTCAAAAATGGTCTACATTCAGCAGGGGGATTTTCTTTTGAGCAAGAGCCACCACCTCTAGGAGGGAGGTCTCCAAAAATAGGTTTCTACCCTTGACATGACCCAGAGATTAACGTTGATCAAACATCTGATGTAAAGATCACGCTCGATACTTTCATGGCGGCTGAGCGGGTGACTGCAGCACCTGCATCCCCCATCTGGTGAGCCCCTTTCAGGATCTGTGACTTGTGTGTTTCTTTTTGTTCTTGCCACGGATGCCCCTCGCCCGTGCACAGCCCTTCCTGCCTGCCTCCAGTCCCCATCCGTGTCTGTAGGGTACGCCTGTTGCCGGACACCTCCCATTGTGTCTACCCTGCTCCTATAGATGGTGCCATCTGATGTTTGTTGTTTGAAAATTGACCATATCAGTACTTATACAACTGCTCTGTGAAACTCTATTCAGGTCTCTCAATTCTAGAGGTGTCTCTCATGGTATAATATGCACTGTTCGGTATTTAAAATTGCTTTGTGAAACCTAAGCCTTCCTCCCTCTATTCAGGATTCTCAATTCTAGCTGTTTTTCTCATGTTATATGTTCTGTATTTAAAATTTCAAAATTGCTTTGTGAAACCTAGGCCTTCCTCCCTCTATTCAGGATTCTCAATTCTAGCTGTGTTTTCTCATGTTATAATATGCACTGTTCTGTATTTAAAACTGCTTGTGAAACCTAGGCCTTCCTCCCTCTATTCAGGATTCTCAATTCTAGCTGTTTTTCTCATGGTATAATATGCACTGTTCTGTACTTTAAAATTGCTCTGGAAACCCAGGCCTTCCTCCCTCTATTCAGGATCCTCAAATCTTGCTGTGTTTTCGCTCCTGTCCTTTAATGGGCATTACGTAAGATCCTTAATCCGGATTGTCGACATCTTGTCCTATTGCGCAACTTGCGTGCCTCTCACGGTCACGTCCGTCTACTCTAGAACCTTTACCTCTCTCCTCTCCCACCTACGCCATGGTGCTCTCTGTCTCCCCTAGCTTCTCTCACTGCTTCTCTATTGACTATCCTGCCATCCTCACTAAATCCGGTAGGAAGAAGTTTAAAAAGGACATGCTGGTCTACAACCCAGGCCTCCCTATCGCTGCCCCCGCTAAGGAAACTCACCGACATCCTCTGTCATTCCTTCGCCAGACCTATGGACCCTTCATATGGTCTCTGTGCTCTCTCCTTTCACCTCCTCTCCCATTAATGGTGGCACCCATTGAGACGCCCTCCTGGCCTCCTTCCATTCCTCCAAGGTCATCATTAATGTTTACTCAAATGGGACAGTCTTGGTCCAAGGCCATCAGGCTAACCTTCACCTCTTTCATAGATGCTTCCCCCGTCTCATCAATTTCCTTTCCTCTCCTGCAGTCCCCTCTCCCCTTTCCTCGGCAACCTCGCCCCCCCACTATCTCCTCCTCCGCCCCTCTCTGCTCCATCTCGGGTTCCTTCTACACCTCCGAAAGGCGTACCTCTGACCTGTACCCCTCCCCGGAAGTCCTTCAAGGCTGACAATCTTCTCCATATTGCCACTCTTAACCCTCGCTCTGCTGTCAAACACTCCTCTGATATCTGCCGGCTCCTGGAGGAACTCGACCTCGATGTCCTTGGTCTGACCGAGACATGGTTGACTGCCAGCTCTGCCACCTGCTTTGACATGATCCCTACCAGACGGCTACAAGATCCTCTCCACACCCAGGTCCAACCGTTCGGGAGGAGGTGTAGTCCTGATCTTCCCAGAGTGGATTCCCACCTCTGTCATTCCTATGCAGTCCTACTCCTCTTTCGAATGCCTCGTCTGCAGGCTCTCTATCTCCCTCTCTCCCCCAGCCATTCCCTTAATGTGGTGACTATCGGCCACCTGGTCAACTCTCCTCCTTCCTCTCCGAGTGGGCGGACTTCTCCTCCTCACTCCTGGCCTTAACCACTCAACTCCTCCTCCTTGGAGATTTCAACATCCACCTGGATGCCTCCTGTCCTCCCTCAGTACTTTTTCGTGACCTTTGCGACTCACTCACAATTCTCCCCTCTGGCCCAACTCACTCTGCAGGGCACACTCTGGATGTTCTGGTTTCATCAGACCTTCCCCTCTCTGTCCCTCTCTTCACTCCTCTCTCTTCTGGAGTGATCACTTTCTCCTCTCCTCCCACCTCACCCTCCTTACCCCTCAGGCCAAGCCACTTCCATCACTGCCACCGACCTTCTTGGTCATCCGACCCATGAAGCGCATGTCAGTTGAGGCTTTCGCCACCACTTTCTCTCCCCCTCCTCCACCTTTGGCTGGCTCTCACCCTGACACAGCCCTCTGTACGCTTCACTCTGCTATATCTGATACCCTTGATATCCTTGCCCCTGTCATGAGAATCCGCCTGAAACACAAGGCCAAGTTCAACTCCTGGTACAACTCAGACCTCGCCACCCTAAAACGCAAGTGCAGGGTGGCCGAGAGGAAATGGCTCGCTTCATGTACACCCTCTGGCAAACTGGCCTGCCGCCTGCTCCAAAGGCAATACCGGATCTCTGGCCTAACCAAGAAGAGAGCCCATATCCAAGCCCGCATCTCTGCGGCATCCAACAACTCAGCTGAACTCTTTAAAATCTGCAAGGAACTTGCAAACCGGCCGCAGTCTCTACCTCTCCTGTCCCTTCCCAGGCCCTCTGCACGGCACTGGCTTCTCACTTCATTTCTAAAGCTCAGGACATCCTGTCCTCACTCTCCTCCTATCGCCCCCCTCCTTCCATTTCCTGCTCTTCCACTGGCCCTTCTGCAGCTAACCCCCCTCCCATCTTCTCTTCCTTTCCCCATTTCTCTGCAGATGAGGTTGACAAGTCCGATCTATGAAAGTCTCGTCGAAACAGGTTCACCCCTGTTCCTCCAAAACTATCAAGGACCACATCGACTCCCTGGCTCCTGCCCTGGCTGATTTCTGCAATCACTCCTTCGCCACTGTAGTCTTCCCATCCCCCCTGAAGCACTCCCTTGTGCACCCTTTTCTTAAGAAACCCTCTGCCGACCCCTCCTGCCCGGCTAACTAACGCCCTATCTCCATCACTCCTTTCCTTGGTAAGCTCCTGGAGAAACTCGTCATCTCCCAGCTTAATCTCCACACTGAATCTGTTGGCTGTCTTCATGACCATCAGTCTGGCTTCAGAGCTGCCAGAAGCAAGGAAACTGCTCTCCTGAACATCCGTGAAGACCTGCTCTCCAACCTTGATTCCAACTCCCCTTGCGTTCTCATCTTGCTTGATCTCTCTTCTGCCTTTGACACTGTCAACCATGCCATCCTGCTCAACCGTCTCCGTGATAACCTGGGTATCACTGGTCAGGCACTGGCGTGGTTGCCTTCTTTCCTCTCCGACCGACCCTCCCAGGTCCAACTTGCATCCTTCCTCTCCGATATCTTTTTCTCTACCTGTGGTGTCCCCCAGGGGTCTAACCTCTCTCCCTGGCTGTTCAACCAATACCTGGCACTCCTTGCCCACTGCATCGCCTCTCTCTGCCCCAACTTTCAGTGCTATGCGGATGATACCCAGCGCCTTTTCAGGCTGCCCTCTGCCTCCTCCTCTCCTTCCCTCATCTCTGTCTGTCTGCCATCCAGGAGTGGTGTGCCGCCAATGACCTCTGCCTTAATGCCAGTAAGACTGAGATTCTACTCATCGGCACACCTACCCCCTCCTTCCCTGCATCTCTCTGGCCGGCCTCTCTAAGGCCCTCTTCCTACTCCCACCTGCAGGGCCAAAAACCTTGGGGTCATCTTCGACTCCACACTCTCCTTCTCTCCCCACATCTCGGACGTCTCTAAGAGATCACACTACCAGCTGCACCTCCTCAAAGGTATTCTTCCTTTCCTCTCTTTCCCCCAGAAGCTCACTGTCTCCAGAGCCCTGGTTCTCAATAGGCTGGACTATTGTAACAGCCTCTATCTAAATCTGCCTGCCTCTACTCTCTGCCCTCTGCAGCTTATCCAGAACAGAACTGCGAGACTTATCCTTGGCCTCAAGCCCAGGGATCGTATCTCTCCAGGATTGAAATCTCTTCATTGGCTCCCAGTGGCTGCGAGGATTAAGTTCAAAACCCTCTTCATTGTCCACAAGGCCTTCTGGAGCCTAGGGCCGCAATACCTTCAACTCTCTTCCTAAATATCTTCCCTCTCGAGCGCTTCGCTCATCCGCCTCTGACTTCCTCAGGGTCAGTCGCTTCTCCAAGCAACAAGTTGGTGGTAGAGCACTCTCCTCGGCAGGGGCCTCCCTCTGGAACAGCCTTCCTGCCTCCCTGAAACTTGAGGACAACCATCTCCGGTTCCGGAAGCACCTCAAGACCTTCCTCTTTGCTTCTGCTTTCTCTCCCCCGCTCCCTTGATGAGTTCTTGACAGTAACTGCACTGGTCACCCTTTCCATCCCGGGCCCTGGCCGCGCCAGATGCCCACCTGCACCGCCTCCCTGGCAATCCCTGCACTTGGGGACTGTTTTTCTGTATCCCTGCAATCCTCCTTTCCAGCACCTATCTCTGCACTTACCTTGCACTTGCCACCTGCTGGCCGTTTTATTATTTATTCTACGATCCCATGTACTGCACTTTTCCCCTCTCCTTTACCCCTCACACTTTCCCTTCCCCTTCCCATGCACTTGCGCGTTCTAAACAATACCTGGCCTAGTAAGATCGCTGTCCATTTTCCCTTGTTCCCCCTCCGTTGCCTCGTCGCGCCTTGAAACACTTGTGTATAGGCGCGTTATAAATGCCATATCATAAAGATACAGATGTTCACATAACCGGCAGTCTACAAAGTAAATGATGCAGTTCCACAAGACTCGCCCTCCAGAAATTAATCCCAAAGCACACCATCAAAAGTAATGACAGTTAAAAAAATGTATCAATACAAGCAGGGAAATGCGTTTCGGTTTTCACTAAACACTTAGTAATGCATCTCCAAACAAGATACATCAGCTTAGTTGAGCGAACGGATAATATAATATCCCATTAAGAATGGACATTACTGACCCTCTAGATCAGTGTTTTGGGAAATATTCAGTCCCCTCACACACCCAAAATGGCCGACAAAATAAAACGAACATTGTCACGCAAGGAGCTCTAGCGTTCCGTTACGTGACCACGTGACATCACGTAACAACAGAAACGAAACAAAAGCAATCTCCGATCACGGAATCGCTAGAGATAAAAGACCCGCGAGCGATGGAACTGCGAGGACCCCGTGGACCATCGTAACGCAGAAAAAGGTAAAGACAACATCTCTTTTCTTCATTTCCGCATTCTTGCTGGCAACATCAATGCAGTGAACATAGAGTCACTGTTAACGTCTTGAGCGTCTTATGGAAAAAATGAAACATTCAGAAGTTGGAAAACATTCTAACTGTTGTCCTTTGCTTTACAGCCAAGGGAAAAGACGGACGATAAATTCAAGAAAAAGAAAAGAGCCTTTGACAATCAAAGTAATTTGCCTTTGTTGAAGTTAAATAACTGCACCACATTTAAGCCGTCTAAAAACAAACAGGTTAGTGCACGAGTGATCTAACTTTTGAAATGCCACAGGAATGGAAGGACAAGAATTTGAGTAACTTATGTGGTGCTTTTACAAACAGGTCCCGCCCAACGAAAAATTTAAAATTAAGAATCAAGATATCAGAAAGTAACATCTGAATCACGGCACTTAAAAAAGAAAGTAATTTATTCTGCAAATTGATCAACTTTGAACAAAGTGAGAAGCAGAACTCGAAAAGATTATTGCATAACGCAATCTACAGAAAGGAAGAAATCGCCTCTTGTTCTAAAATAATAACGATCTAGTCCAACCACAACAGACTAAAAGGTCAGTGGAAAGTCTTCTGTAGGGGAAACAAAACAGCCCCATTACACATGAACTCTGCCAAAAAGTTTTTAACACTGCAATGTTTTAACTTAGTACAAGAAGTTGACTTTTTCCAGATTAATCACTAATACACATTTTGGCATCTGTTTCTTTCGCAGTATCCAACAAAACTGTGACAAACTGGGGACTTTTTGAAATACCTGTCAACCTGTTAAAGCAATGTATTGTCCTGAAGAGGGCTACCCTAAAAACACCAGAACACCAGGGACGGTGTTGATGTAATCTGTTAGCCGAACCATATGTAGACATCGCACAGACATCTAAAAAAACGTTTGTCTTTTTTGGTTGCAAAAGAACTTCTCTTTTGTCATACATTCATAGTGTGTTCCCCCATAATGCAATATGATAAACACTTTAAAATATTATGTCATTGTGATAAATCATGAATGTCACTCACTAACCACAGTCACTATTGGTATATAACGTGATATTTCTGGACTTTTTTCCTTTTCTAATTATTTACCTTAATGTATGTGGTGTCTTGTGGAAAGTACCTACTACATGGTTGTGTACAGAATAATTTGATTAAAATGTGTTTTTACTTTGTTTACTTTACTGACATAAATCTCTTGTTTCATATTCAATTTGGATACATGAAGTAGATAATCTATCGGAAATTTCCCCTGACCATCTCTAAAGGTGGACTAAGAGAGGGGTAATTGAGCAGTTTGTTCAGTTTTTGTTATGCTCACCTGGTTCCACGGGGACGCCACCCAGCAGTTGGGATTCAGGTATCCTTCTCTGTGGTTCTCAGGTGTGACCGGCGGGAGGGTTCTGCCTGGAATACAGGTGGGCAATGTTCAAGACTGGGCAACTGGGGTAAACGGTCTCCCACCACCCTGTATACCCGCGGCCTCACTGGACCTCTCCTCAACTTGTTTTTAATGCAGGTGTGTTCTCCGTCCTGCCTTCTTGGCAGGGGAGCGTTGTGGTTGGTGGGCGTTTGCGATCGAGTTACTTCACTGATGCCGGCCCGCTTTGAGTCTTTCAGATAGGTCTTATTGCTGTGCTATATTATTGTCCTTGCATGCCTTTTTGGTTTAACTAATGTCTTTTCTCTTCCTTAGGTGCGCGTAAGCCCAATATGTGGCATAGACTGAATTGGGTCTTGCCGGTAACTAATGGCGTTTTTAGAGCGCCTTGATGCGGTGAGTAGGCGCTAAGCGCAGCGCTATGATGCCTTGCCTCTTGCTAACCTGTTGTCTTGTCTTCCCACAGGTCACGGTGATCACCCAGTGCATGGAATTCCTGAGGCGATGCTGGTCGAGGAGCGGCTTGCGAGGTAAGCTTTTCGGCACTGTTCATTAAATTGTAAAATGTCTAATGCCTTGTTTCTTCCTTTTTGCAGATCCGTCGGTTCGGGAGGAGCGCTGGTTCCAGGATGCTGATCTCAAGAGCCGTGGACAGCTAACGAAGAAATTACAGGTAAGCTGCTGCTGCTAACAATGTCCCTTTTCTCCTTTACAGATGCTGTTCTTCCGAGGTTCGCGGGTGCAGCTGAACACGGTGAGCGTCACGTTGCAGAATTGCAAAGAAACGCAAAGCACGTTATCCCAGTCGGGTGTGGTTTAAATAGCTTCAAGAAAGTAGTCCAGGTAAAATAGTTCCTATGGTACAACACCCAAAAATACTATACCGCATAGCTTGGTTCCAAGGAGCCAAGCTATGTGGATGCCTCCATGTTGATTGACACTAAAATAAAGTAGTTCCCAATACAAGTCCTTTATCAAGTATGAGCCTGGCGCCAAAGGCGCCAGGACTGGCCCCAAGAAGGCCAAGGATGCCTGGTTTTAGTGGAGACCCTTCCTGGCCCATGGGCTTGCCAGGGGGTCTTCTGGATGGGGGTCGTGACAGTTTTATACACTGCAAAATGGAGTGTCATTCACGTGGGGCTTTCTGATTTGGAGCGGTCACGTATTGATCCACATGCTCTTCCCGACTGCTGAGCTCTGTTCACATGTAGCCCTCGTCTTTGCTTGCTGGTGGCCCCTTCGCATGTCAGGATTGGGTGGGACTTCGGTCTTTTTACCCCCCTCCATTTACATATGTTTTGCTCTCCCCATTTAGTCACTGAACAATCATGCCATGCTCCCCTCTACACGTGTTCGAGGCATTCCGACAAATGCGCACAGTCTCAAATGACATACAATTAAGGTCATTTTTGAAAACAGAATGTCTTACTACCGTCAGATTGTCACATGGAGTATACTGGGATTGCCATTCACACTAAATCAGTATATTCCCGATTTTGCTAACCCAAGATATAGCCAGTTGGACTAAGGCGGTCCTAGTTGACAAACTTAATACCTTCACTGTGAAATCCCAAATACATTCACAGTTTTTGACAATCCCAGCATACAGGATTGAAGAATAACTTTTGTCCAAGTACACAACTACTTTCAAGGCAAAGGTTTAGAATTATTCGAAATGTTCCAGCCATCAACACTTAGTTTTGCTTTAGTCACCCAGAGAGGGACTGGTATGCTCAGCCGTGGGTCTTGAGCCTGCTGGGCCTAAAGACCCAACCTACTCCTCACTGATGAGGCCCAACACGGCCAGAACACATCTGGGGATGTTTGTGGTCTCATGCAGAAGGGATTTGTCTACCAGTTCAGGCTGGATTGCCCCTTTCGGGTGGGACCAAGCCTGATTTGCATATGATCTTTCACTTTCTGTAATGGCTTGGCAGGTTGAAAACCAATGGTCTGGAGGGTTGCCCAGAGCTGTGCCTGTGGTTATGATTTATTCAAAACCTAAAAGTTGATGGCTGGAAGTTTTGGTTTCAAGGAAATATTACAGTACACTGCGAAAATAACAGGTAAAAGCATCTCATAGATCATTTAACGCAGAAAGTATTATACAGATTTGTTATTTACTAGCTTTTGTTGTTTTGGTGCAGTCCGCTCAGTTTAACTTGAAGACTGTCGAGTCTGTTTCACAGTAGTAATTACTGAACCTGTGGTGCCCAGGCACTGGGCAATAAATAACTACTTTCAAAATGTCACACACTGACATATTTGCCATGCTGTTCTGGTCAGAACCACATCAAAAGAAAGCCACTGCCAACTATTCAGGTTCTGAACCACCTTTGTCATCCACTGTCAGAATGTCTACAGGAAGTGCAATTGAGTCTTGCTTTCACTTATCCCAAAAGAGGAATCGGCTTTGGATTAAACTGCGCCAGTGAGGGACCAACTCATACAAGTCTTCTAGGGTAGACCGAATACCATCTCCAGTCATTCGTAAAAGGTCATCAAAGGACACCGTGAGTTGAAGAACTAGAATTTAATTCTATGTTGTGAAGGACGTCCTTGCTCGCAACAAGCAGCTTGTATTGGCAGAACATGCATAATTTCAATACACAGCTGAATTTTTAAAAAATAACTAAAAAAGGTTTATTTTGATCTCATGTGCCAAGCTAAAATGTGCCCAAAGACCAACAGATCTCCGACAAGCGGTTTAATGAATCATGCAGTGCATCAAGATTGCAGGTCTGTTTTCCGCAAGGAGAACCTAAAGCTCTAGCTGGTCATCATCACAGTGGATCAGATCATCTGGGCGCGCGTCATGGCAGAAAATTGCAAAGCACTAAAGGGCTGTGGGTCCCACAATATAATCAAAAAGCGTATACAGGTTTCCATACCCCTTTTCAAACGACAACTGCAATTTCAACAGGTTTGTGTTATTTGTTTGTAAAGTCTTTAGGTTTTGGCTCAGTTGTCACACCAGCAACATCTAGGTACCCACAATCTATTGCACCAATATATTTCTTCCCTATACCATCTTCCCTAATCTTTGTGACCAAGGTAAACCTCTCGGTTAGCATTCTCCTAATCCGCCTCGTCTTCCTTCTTATCCTCCATCCTTGACCTTCGTGAATGTAGTTAACCTTGAGGTACGTAGTCTCCAATAGGTCATACTCTCCTATTCGGACTGATGTTCTCTTTTACCTGGCACCCCACTCGCCTTGCACTGGCTTCATTCACAGCCATCTCGGTTTAACATCAAGGACTCACTACTCTGCATTATAGACCACAGTTCATCAGGCCGTTGGATCTCCTGGCGGTGTTCAACACCGTAGATCACACTATTCTCTTACAAAGTTTCCAGGATTTATCCCAACCATCAGATACAGCCACAACATGGGTAGATTCTTGCGGATGATACTAAGTTGTCAGCATCTGAATTAGTTAAGGTAGAGTTCGGGGTACCAGAGGGCTCTTGTATTTCCCCATTATTATCCAACCTCAACCCTTTGAATGACATGTTCACAGACCTCTGTCGAAATTCCAAAATTATGCAGACCACCCACAGACCATTTTCAAACTTGAAGGCGACCCCAGCGCCACCCAAAACAAAATCCAAACTGTATACCAAAAAATTGAATTATGAATGTTCAACAACTGGTTAGGATTAAACAAAGAAACACCAGAACTCCTACTTGTTATCACCGCTCTAAAATGCAACAGTTTTATCCTGAATTCAGTTTATCAGGCCATACAATTATTCCTTTGAAAGTCGTACAAAACTCTTGGATTTTGTTTTGACTCAACAATCTCTATGTCAAGCAACACGCTGCATTCTACCCACTTTTTGCTGATGCTACTCAGACAAATCAGACCTCTTCTATCTGAGATGCATTTGAAAGTGAGAAGTCTCCAAAAATGCACTTAATTATCTTAGAGTCAAATAGGACACCCCCCGAAGGGAATGAGACCACGACCAAGTGCGTGTGAAGTCAAAAATCTAAAAATAGGGTAAGCAAAATGTAATTTGCTCACGCCGAGAGCGCTCTGCAGAAAACATGTTACACATCACTTTTATACAGCTTTTGCGTCATCCAGGAGAGGGGAGGCCTAAGGGGCACATGAAGGGTTGCGATTGGTCACTACGGATGGGCACCTATGGGTGCTATAGGGTCGGCGTGCTGTGATTGATGCGGATTCACGTGGTGCTGTGATGATGCTGTTCAGGTCAATCGGTCAGCTGGGCTCATCAGTTTGGCATATGGTGTCAGGCAACTTTTCATGTTGTTACATTTTGATAAACGCTTGACATTTGCCCTTGTGGCCACACATTCCCATTCATCCAACACTGCACTATCTTGTCCGGCGGATTCTAAGACTATCTTAACACCAAAGGAAAGACATTTCTCAAATTCAGGTTAACTTATCATTGGGCATAGGTCATAGTGCATTTCATAAGCTCAGTGTTAGATCTATTAATGGGCAGCTTAACAGTGTGTTAGTATAATACAAGATATACTATTTACGGGGTCAAGGCTTTGAGATTACTGTGTGGTCAGGAATGTCCATCTGGTACACAACAAAGAGGGCACTAAATGTAAGGGCTCTATTACACATTGAAAGAATGGGTCACAAAAAGGCACATACCACAATGGTCATAAGGCTTGCTGCAAAGGTTAGAAGCAAGTTGTATAAACATTATTATTAAGTATCTCTATCTGTTCTGGCATTTCTTGAGGAGTTGGGGGAGGAATTGAAACACCTTAAAGGTGCAGTCCTGTGTTGCATGAGGGGACGGGGTCTCCTGAGACGTTCTTTGCATAAAGGCGTTTTGTACATCACTATTGCATTGCAATTATGATTGTCTAAAACGTATTATCATCTTTACATGACTAGGTGCCCTCATCGTTATAAAAACTCACAATGATAACTCGTGTGTGCAGATGTTATTTTCCATACTATATTTAACAGTCCATTACTAGATTCTTTTCATGCATGCCTTAACACATTATCATAGTGGGGTCAGTCTGGTTATGGCATATGACTGCTAGGTTGCGTTTACATAATGCTGTGCATATATTTACATTGTGCCCAAACCGAGGTAGCTTTGTGCTGGCACGTGCAATAACGTGTTACGTTGTGCTATTACAGTCTATTTCTATTAAGCCTCATACTACACTTTAACATACTTCACACTTATATAAATGGGATCTACCGCCAATGCTCTGATTATACATATTTCATGCAACATGCTGGTATGCTGTGAATTACTACAATCCTTTCAATACTTCGCATAAAAATGAAAATGGTTCATGAACAGCCCATTGTAATTGGATGAAGAAAGGCACTTCTACTTTCTTATATTGAAACGCAAATAAACAGTACATACTCGAGGGTCATTCTTGATTGTTCAAACATGTTCAAAGGATATGTGGGTGGTATTCTTTAGGGCCTGGGTCTGCATGGTGGGGGGAGGTTTATAGAGATTAATGACTCTTTGCTACCAGGCCTTGAGCTGGGCCACGGCTGGGTCAGTGAGGTAAGACGGAAGACAGAAGATACAGTGTGAAGTTCGTTTTATTTGAGCGGCCAGTCTCCCATGAGAACCCGGCGGCTGCAGGGATGACGGAGGGGAGGAGGTGGGGGGAGTAGCTTGCTCACTGTGCGCGTCTAAAGGGGCTAGCTGCAGGCCTGCGTTCCGGTTTCATGGCTGGCCTGCCATTATGAGAAAACAAAATGGAGTTGGTGGGCACACAAAATGGAGTGCTAATGGGTTTTAATCTGGGCTGGCTTTAAGGGGTACCGTTCACTGGTGGCACTCTCGCACGGGTGCCCGGTGGCCGGGGCCGTGTGCCCAAAGCAGCCGTGGAAGAATACAACCAGGAAGTGTGTATTGACTCTGAATGGATGGGGGGGGGAGGGGTTCTGGGACCCCCTCCTTCCACTCACATTCCACCACTATAGAGCAATAGTGGGAGCCAGGCTGGACTGCTGTAAGTCCATCTATGCAGGTGTCATGCTTCCATTACTCACCCCCTATAGTTACCACAAAATAGTACAGCTGGCATCATTAAGACTCTTCCAGGACATGCCCATATAGCACCAGCTCAAGTCACCAGTTTAGTCTGCCCATGAGCGCCAGAGGAGGAGCTTCACACTCCACTGCAGGAGCAGTGCCACCCACTCGGCTGTAGTCTCATGCTTTTAGGTAAGCCAATGGGCTATGTCCGCATGATTCGGCCTCAGCCATATTTATTTGCTATTATCAAGCAGATTGCGCCGTAATAGCAACTACATAAGCTGCGCTATTTTCGGATGACCACCAATGCTATTTACGCCTAATTTCACCCAGCTCGCGTGTTTATGTGAATAGGCCACCATTGCACACCACAAGGCGGGGCCCAGGCTAAGAAGGCCACCACTTCATTGTGAGCTTCAACTCTCCGGTAGCTCTTCATCTCTTTCTGCTACCAGATTTGGATTGGCTGCCGGCTCCTTATCTGAGCCAATCCTACGCCGGCAAGGTGTAAGCCAGCCCACCGCACTGAAGGACCACGCTCCCAGGACCCCTACCGGTCCTGTGCCTGTCCAGGGACGCACAGGCCAGTCCCCCTGGTCAATTCAAACTTGTATGGACATGCGACCCCAACTTATGTGCCGCCTTGCACCTTCCGACTACACAATCTACTAGAAGACTGCTCATATCTACGAACCCACCATGCCGAATGTGGTAAGAGCTTAAAAGCCACTGCCCCAAAGTAATCTACTTTCACCACGTTGCTGGCTGAGCTACACTTGCATTTTGCACCCAAGCTACTTTTACTGCTAATATCCCTTGCCTCGCACCTTATGCTCCTGACACAGTAAGAAACAAACTTTATTATCACTGTACTTATTGCGATTACTACTACTTGCTTGTCAGTTGCCCCCATCACCACCTGCATATTGTCCGTCTCCCAACGATCAGTCTCCAATAGTGAAACCGGAGAGGACCACATGCTAAACCCTAACCTGCACCCCTGATTCTCACCTCTCTTTTAACAATTGTTTCAACATCTCGTGCATCATACGACCTCCCTCATTTCCTTTACCCATACTCAAAGTATTTACCTCTCTACCTTCCATTGCATCAGAGCCAATGTTCACCTGTCCGTCTCTGGCTATGCTACATACCTATCCATCGTTGCAATTACTGCATAACTGCATTTGAAATCAGGCACAATGTTGATTCTGCACTACCAGGTAATTTGGGCTCATAACCTATAACCAGCCATTACCTCTATGTTGACAACACCTTGCCATACCATACCTGCTAGCAATTTCATATCCCCAATACTTGTAACGTTTGACGCGACCACACTAGCCACAGCCTGTCTTTAACCAACACTTGATTGACATTTATCCAGAACAGTAAATACCTATTAGACCTGATATTTGAATGGCCTATGATGATCATGCAAAATAAATCTATCACTCTACGGTTCTGCACTACCCTGATCTAACTATTACCTTATCTATACTGTAGGCTGTGCACTGTACCTCTACCGCACTGTTCGAACTACTACTGCGCCTACATTGTATGTCCGAGCTATGACTTTTCCTATGACTATGATTTCTACCCACACTGTCCACATGTTCACACTATCATCCCTCCTTGCCCTAACCACCATGGCACTCACCTGTAGCAGGTCTTCACTAGCAAGGGAAATAAATACCACTGTAGTTCTTACGATGCCAAACTTACCATCCATAAGAAAACCAAAACCCCCATCTAACCTAATTAAACCTACTTACTTCCTACCACCTCGCATCGCTAGACAAAAGTTGACTGGCAATGTAAGTAATTATGCGCAAGAATCAGCCGAATCCCAACAGAACCTGCGCTTTGCCAATAAGGCCAAACCTAACCAGCAGCCATGCTCCACCAAATGGAGAAACCACAGACTAGGTTCCAGACTGACTAAGCCGCCACCCGCCTACATAAATGGGAGCATTCAACCACCGTCCAAACGGCTCTCACACAACCTACCCCATACCTGAACCCACCCCCAACTCTAAATCTTTGACCAGCACGCCCAGTTCCCTTCGGACTTCTGTCACTACCAGCAATGGTCCCACTAAGAACACAACTAAGGAAACCCATAAAATCAAGGAGGCCCTTATCAACACTAGATCCCTAGTTGCCCACGCCCCAGAAATTGCCGACATCACCACATGTAACCAACTAGACTTCCTAGTTGCCACGGAGACCTGGCTCCACAAAGCAGCTGGTCCTGCCCTAGCGGTCCCAGTCAACTTCACTATCCCCAGAAGAGACAGGGAAACCCTCAACTATCAAAGAGATTCCCGTCAGCTGAGCTACTCTCAGTCAAATTGGGGAGATCTCCCTCACGCACCATCGCAATACATGTGATCTACAGGCCCACGGGCCACTAGGAACATTTGAAGAAGATATAACGTCTCTTCTGAACACAAACGTCAAACCTGGTACCGAAATCATCTTACTCAGTGACCTTAACTTGGGCCTTAACGACCCAAAAGTCCCTAATGCCACTATCATAGCAAACACTATTGCTGAAGCTGGCGTAACTATCAGAAACACTGGGCCTACGCATTCTAAAGGTTGCACCTTGGACTGGATTGCAGATATTAATTGTACCTCATGCATCACAACCCCGAACCTTGCATATGGACAGACCACTACCTGATCTTATTCACTATCTAAGACATCCCCCAAACCAACATAATTAAACCTACTGTTTCACCAGCCCTAACCAGATGCAAAATGAACATAACAGTCACCAACCTCCTACCCTTGATCCATCCTATCGCTAACACTACCCACCTACCAACGATCCTACAGAACTGGATGACTCAGCTACAGACATCGCTCCACTGAAACTAAGCCAAGAAAAACCCTTGGCTCATCTCAATACGTGGTTTACCCCTAGCCTAAAAGCCCTCCGTAAAGAAAAAGAAACTAGCTGGAAAAAGAACCCATCGACTCAGAATAAAAATCTTCTCACCTCCTTTGCTGACAGATACAAAAAAGAAATCATACAAACAAAAAAAAGATACCTTTAATGAAAAAAATCAAAAAAGCTAATTCAAGTACCAGGGAAATCTTATCTATACTTAGAGAATTAGAATCCCCAATTGCTCCTATCGATTCGTGCATTAAAATAAAATGTGGTGCACAAATGTACAAAACTCCCTTCGTAATTAAATTGCCATGCTCCAAAACTAAATATTAGCCAAAAAACTACCCTTCACAAGATCGCTCTTGCAACTCAAGATGCCATCTTACAAGAACTTGCTAATAACCAAACCGCACAACCAATTTAAATTCAGGTCAATCTCAATTATTTACCTGACAACTGTCCATCCTCCCCTCTGACTCGAGGTCTTGATCTCTGACCTCCCCCTTTCCAACCCTCAGACCACTCCTTTCTCTTGGAGCGATCATTCCCTCCTCTCCTCATCTCATCTCTCCCTCTCTTCCCCCCAGGCCAAGTCTACCCCAACATTGCCACCTACCTCCTCGGATATCTGGACCATGAAGTGTGTGTCAAATGAGACCTTTCGCCGCCACCTTCTCCCCCCCCTCCACCTCTGGCTGACTCACATCCTGACACAGCCCAGTCTATGTTCTACTCTTCTATTTCTGATAC
Source organism: Ambystoma mexicanum (assembly GCF_040938575.1). Classification (NCBI taxonomy): domain Eukaryota; kingdom Metazoa; phylum Chordata; class Amphibia; order Caudata; family Ambystomatidae; genus Ambystoma; species Ambystoma mexicanum. The sequence continues at coordinate 1,437,332,099 of NC_090929.1, read as the reverse complement.
TCTTGATGCTCCTGCCTGGGTCATGAGGATCTGATTGAAGTCCAAAGCCAAGTGCAATTCCTGGTAGGACTCCGACTTAGCTACACTTAAACGTAGGTGTAGGGCGGCTAAGAGGAAATGGAGGCCTTCTTGGTCATCCTCTGACAAACTGGCCCGTCGCCTGCTCCAAAGACAATACCAACTCTGTCCTCATCATGTAGAGTCCAGATTCAAGCCTGTGTCTCTGCGGCATCTAACAACTCAGCTAAACTCTTTAAAATCTGCAAGGAGCTGGCCAACCCAGCTGAAGTCTCTATCCCTCCTGTTGCCTCCCAGGTTCTTTGCAATGCCCTTGCCTCTCACTATATCAAAAACCCAGGACATCCTGTCCACCCTCTCCTCCCCTGCCCCTCCTATCCCCTCTCCGTCTGTGCATGCTGACCCCTCCTTCCGCCACCCCCCACCCTCTTTCTCATCCTTTCCTCTTTTCTCCCCTGATGAGGTCGCTAGACAAGTCCAATCTATGAAAGCCTAGTCTAAACACGTTCATCCACGTTCCTCTAAAACCTTAAAGGCTCACGTTGATACCCTAGCTAACATTCCTCTGTCCTCATCCTACTCAATCTCTCTTCTGCCTTCGACATGGTCAACAATACCATCCTGCTCAACCGTCTCTGTGATAGCCTGGGTATCACCGATCAGGCTCTGGCCTGGTTGACCTCTTTCCTCTCTGATCGACCCTCCCAGGTTCAACTTGAGTCCTTACATTCATCTCTCTCTATTGTGGCGTTCCCCAGGGGTCTAACCACTCCCCCTGGCTTTTCAACCAATACCTGGCAACTCTTGCCCACTGCATTGCCATTTTCTGCTCCAATTTCCAGTGCTTTGCTGACAACTCATTTTCAGGCTGCCCTCTGCCACCTCCTCTCCTTTTCTCATCTCTGATTGCCTAACTGTCATTCAAGATTGGTGTGCCGCCAGCGACCTTTAAATGCCAGCAAGACGTACATCCTCCTCATTGGCATACCTTCACCCTCCTCTCACTCTATGGCCGGCCTCCCTTGGCCCTCCTCCTACCCCCACCTGCGAGGCTAAGAACCTCGGGGTCATCTTCAACTCCACACTTTCCTTCTCCACCCACATCTCTGATGTCTCTAAAAAGTCAAACTTCCTACTGCACCTCCCCAGAGGTACTCTGTTTTTCCTCTCCTTCCCCCAAAAGCTCAATGTCTCCCAAGCTCTGGTTCTCTCTAGGCTGGACTATTGTAACACCCTCTACAAAATCTAACTGCCTCTACTCTCCGCCCTCTGCAACTAATCCAGAACAGGACTGTGAGGCTTGTCCTTGGTCTCAAGCGCTGGGATCGTATCTCTCCAGCTCTGAAATCTCTCCATTGGCTCCCAGAGGCAAGGATCAAGTTCAAAACCCTCTGCATTGTCCACAAGGTTTTCTGGGGCCAGGGTCCAAATTACCTCCAGCTATCCCTCTGCAAATACCTCCCCTCTCAAGCTCTTCGCTCCTCTACCTCTAACTCCCTCAGGGTCAGTTTTAAAAAAAAAAAAGAGCTGGGGGTAGATCTGTCTTCGACTGGGGCCTCCCTTTGGAACAGCCTCCCTGCCACTCTGAAACTTGAGGAGAACCATCTCCAGTTCCAGAAGCACCTCAAGACCTTCCCCTTTGCTTCTGCCTTCGCCCCCCCTCTCCCTTGATGATCTGTTCTCTCTCGGCACCGTGCACCTGGCCTACCCTTTGGCTTCCGGGAGTAGGTACCTGCTCACCCTGCCACCCTCCCGCACTGCTTCCAGGCCACCCCTTGCACTGGGGGTCTGTATCTGTACCATACCGTCTACCCCCCAGCCCCCCAACTCCTTTTTCATTCCAGCACTTATCTGACATACCTGGTCTGCACTAACACTGTTGCCCTTATTATTTCTTTATTATTATTTATCAGTTTTCTCCTTTGCTCTGCACTTTCCACTTCTCCCCCCCTCCCATGCACTTTTCCCCCTCTCCCATGAACTTGCGCATTCTCAATGTCACAGGGCCTAATAAGATAGTTTGTTTTGTTCTCCCCTGTTCCCTTCCCTTGCCGCGCTCTGAAACACTTGTGTACGAGCGAGATATAAATAAAATATCAATTACCTCCCTAAGGATGGACCGCATCAGAGGAGATCTCATGAGCGTGAGGAACTTTTCAAAGAACCGGTCTTCGATAGCCATTGGGGAGGCAGGTGATATTGAAGGGATAGCAGGCGGCTGCTGAGGGCGGTGCGCATTCTGTCTAGCTCTTTTCAGGGTAAACCTGCCCTGCGCTGCTGATGGATAAACTGTAGGCCACGTACCTGGTTAACTCTTTCTCCCACCTGCTCCGTTCTGCGGGCTGGTATCAGACGAGCAGCCATTTTTACGAGCTGCATTCCACGTGCCGAAGCCGTGGTGCTTGGCTCACTGGGCCCGGCCTCCTTCTGGATTCTTGGCGACGGAGCATGAGACCTATCCTGCACCTCAGGCCAAAGCCTGATAGGTGTGTCGCCCTCAGCAGAGTTGTCGGTAGTGCTGCGTGCAGGCGCCCCCTCTGACATGTTGCTGGTACAAGGGCGTAGCCCCTCAGGTGTACACCTGGTAAAAGAACCTTGCGGTTCCTCAGCACAGTCTCTGGAAGGATCTACAGACCCCTTGGTCTGGTAGCCGATAGCTGAATTAGCCTTGGTACCCGTGCTTGTGCGAGAACCTGAGAGGTTCCTCCGATCTGGGCATATCCTTGGAAAGGAGGCGCCCTTGCAGGGTGCGCTGGAAAAGAGCGGCCTACTTTGGGCCTTGACTTATGTCTGACGAAGTCCTTCAAGTCCTCTGGAGGCAACTTCTCGAAGAGCTCCCTCCACCTAGCTAGTCTGTTCTTCAAAGCATGCAAAGAAAGTGCGTTGCACGTGGTGCAACCCTCCCATCCGTGGTCGAGGCCAAGGTCGGAGAGGCAAACGGCGTGGGGATCTTATGTAGGGAAAAGCCCCTCGCAGGCTGAAGCACGCTGAAGTCGACATGTGCCGGGGAGGAGCATGGCGCCAGACGACCAAGTACTTGAATGATGAAAGAAGACCAAAAAGACAGAAGAAAGTATTCTGGGCAGAGCGTGTGGTATTACTTGGCCAAAAACCAAACCCAGGAGCGCTGGTGAAATCGACGCTTTCCCCGTCGACGGGGAAAAGGGGACTGAGGAGTGGCGCCGGTGGCCGGAGTCAAGGGAGCGCATGCTCCCAGGGCCGCACCTCTAAATTTAAAGGGGAAGAAAATGATTTCTGGTGAAAAAGGTTCCGTCTCCCGTCCCTAGCAAGGGACGCCCACGCAGTATGGAGGAAAGGGGATGAGATGTGAGAGTAAGAGCCCAGAATAACATGGGATGGACGGTCACTGAGGAAGGTGGTCAGCCAGTCCAATGCCCGCTCCGAGATACATAGGGTATCATGGAGTTTTATGAAGATTGATTGGTTGACCGTATCAAATGCAGAGGAGGGATCAAGCAGAAGGAGAACAGCTGGAGAGCTGGAATCAAGAGACTCAAGCAGTTTCTCACAGGTGTTCAGAAGAGCAGTTTCCATGCCGCTGGATGCTCGGAATCTAGATTGGTGGTTGTGGAGGCAACCAACTAGTTCAGAGTGCTGGGTCAGTTGGGGTTAGACCAGCTTCTCCAGGAGTTTCCCAAGGAAGGGGATGAAAGATATGGGGCATAGTTGGCTGGACAAGTCAGGTCTACAGAAGGTATTTTCAGGAGAGGGAGCACAAGGGAGTGCTTGAGGGAGAAGGGGAAAGATCCAGTAGCAAAAGAGTAGTTGCAGAAATCAGTGAGTGCAGGGGCAAGGGAGCCATTATTGTCCTTAATGGTTCTGAAAGAGCAGGGGGAAACCTGTTTGGAGGAGACCTTCATGGAGCTGACAAATCTGGTGACCTCATTAGGTGTGATATGAGAGAAGGAGGACAGAGAGGCAGAGAGAGAGAGGAGAGGCAGAGTGAGGCCAAAGGAGGCAAGGGGATGCATGAAGGGGAGGTGGACGTAAGGTTACTCAGGATGTCCTGAGCTTTTGCAGTGGGCAGTGAGTTGCAAAGGGCTTGGGAGAGAAGAGGTGAGGAGACTACAGAGGGTTTGGCTAGTTCCATTCAGATTTTAAAGAGTTTAGCCGGGTTGTTGGATGCACTAGAGACACAGGCCTAGATGTGGGCTCTTTTCTTGGTGCGGATGGAGAGTTTGTATTGCCATTAGAGCAGGCGACAGGCCAATATGTCAGAGAGTGAGCCTGAGGTCTGCCAATTCCGTTCTGCAGCTCTGCACTTGCGCTTCAGGGCAGCAGGTTTGGAGATTCACCAAGTGTTAAGCTTGGAGGCATGTTTCAGGCGGATCCTCATGACTGGGGCAAGACTGTCAAGAGTATCAATAATGGCAAGATGGAGGTTTTGGAGAGTGGAGTCAGAGGTAGAGTCTGAAGTGGGGAAAGACGGGGGATGAAGGTATATGCAAAGGCAGCAATTGACACTCGTTTCTTCAGGTGGATGTTTGAGAACGAGGTTGGCATTGCAAAGAGAGGCGTGGTCAGAGGGCCGAGAGAACCCAGGTGCGAGGAGAGAGTGGTCTGACCAGGAGAGTGGGGTGGTCAGTGGGGAGGAGAGTGGAAGATCGTTGTGCATGAAGGCATGCAGAGTATGTCCAGCCGAGTGGGTAGGACCAGAAGGAAGAATGGAGGAGGAGGAGGAGAGATGTGCATAGGTCATGGAAGTGAGTGGAGGCTGTGAATGAGGAGTTCCAGGTGGATGTTAAGATCGCCCATGAGAAGGAGTATAGTGGTGGTAGTGAGGAGGAGAAATCAGCCCATTCAGAAAGGACCAGGGTGGAAGAGCCAGGTGGCCGGTAAATGGTGCCAATGGTAAGTGAGGAGGTGGGAGAGATGATCAACTTGCAAACCGGGCTCTCGAAGGAAGAGTAAAGCTGGGTGGGCATGAGGGAAGAAGGGACCCACTCAGGGAAGATAAGAGCAACCCTACCGCCTGCACGGTTAGGGCGAGGCTTGGAGATCTTGTAGCCATCAGGGAGAAGGGAGTCAAAAGCAGTGACTGAGCTGGCCTTGAACTACGTCTGGGTAAAAGTAAGGATGTCAAGGTTTTCAAGGAGACAGATGTCGGAGGAGTATTTGATGACAGAAGGAGCATTAGGCGTGGCAAAATGCAAGAGATCTCCATTTTTGAGGGTTTTTAGAGGAGGGGTACAGGTATGTGGTACACCAGTCAGAAGAGGGTGTGGGGGGAAACAGAGGAAGGAGTAGCAGGAGTGGGGAGGAAGTTCATGAGATACGTCAGGCGCTGGTCAAAGAGGAGGAGGTTGGGTTGAGGACGCTGTAAGGAACGGCTTGGTATCATCAATGAAGACCGACACAAATGAGACATTTCAAGGGTGTTTATTGAATTTTAAAGGGTTGGTTGAATCCAAGGATGGTAGCTAGCTACAACCATCAAATAATAATAACGCAGTCCTAGTGGAGTTTCAAAATTAAAGGACCTATGCTAATAAACCTATTGCCAATCCTTACTTCTAAATAAATACAAAATGGTGTGGGACAGTAGTGTATGCAAAAAAGCAAGAGTGTTCAAGAAACAATATGTCAGGACAGTTGAGCAGTTGGCCTCTCTTCCCTACGCTTTCAGCACGGGACAATGCGGCACGCACAAGCCTCATGTACACACTGGCTTCCTCGGCACGAGGACACAGTTCAATGGTTCAGCTGATTTCACAACACTCTGGCAAAGTCTTTAAGAAACAAAAAAAGGATTCTCAAAAAAAAAGTGTCAAAACACAGACTTCCTTCGCCTTGAAACTAAGTTCACTTTACTTGTCAAAACACACATTACTACCTTCTTTCCCAGCGGCTGCTGGTACTTGGTAGTTCCTATTGTTACTCGTACAGTTCAATATCTCAGTACCAGGACATTCTGGGGCAAAGTCTCTTTGCCATTGAAAGTCTCTTACTGCAGAAGGTCTGATGTAGCAAACAAAACACAAGCGTTCCTTTCCTTTGTCAAGATTCTCACATTCATAAGTTCACGATTGTTCTGCCTCCTTCAGTGTTCACAATTCACAATTGTGTCTCCTTCATCCGGGCTTGTACTATGGATCTCCCTTTTTGGGCTCAAATCCCTTTTGATACCAGAATCAAAGACCTTCGACCGTGCGCAGGATTTTGCTTGATCTATCGCAGAACCACTTTGATTTACAATTCTTTACAACTCTTTAACTTCTGCCACTTTCAGCCGGAAACCTTACAGAGGCCATTGATTTGGCACACACTAGGTGCAGGAACACTGTCTCACAGCTTTGTTCTTTTGGACTACAAGTCCCAGAATGCACATTCAAGGTTTTGTTCCCACTTTGCCAGTTAACAGGCACTTCTGGGATTTATACAAAAGGTCTTTACAGAACAGGTTATCCCGTCGCAGCTTCCCTCGAGTGACAGGATCTCCATCTTTTACCCTCAGTGATGAGGTTTTAGCAGGTTCTCAATGGGGATTCACTTGAGGTCAGGGTCCCAGCACCTGCCCCTCAACTACCTGGGTTTCTGGAATTCACCCAGGGAGCAAGTACTGATTTAAAAACTACCAGAAAAGTGTAACTGGAGTTTTGCTTTCCTGGGGCACGGCTCCCCTGCCACACTGTAGCCCCCTTTGTACTCACAGGCTTCAGAGTCTTGGCAGTCCGTCCCTCGTGTGGCTTCCCAAGGTTCTCCCAACTGTTGACTTCTCCTTCTGGTCTTCATGGTTCCTTCAGAATTCCCGGCTCGCTCAAAATGCTGTTTCTGGCTGATGCTTTTATACTCTCAGCTAGAGTTAGTTGAGTCAGGTGTGAGTATTTGTCCCTCCCTGCCAGACTCTGCCTGACCTCATTATCGGGACAACATGGAGACTGCCCATAAGAATCCGTTACCCATGGATTCATATGGGTAATCCTCATGACTCCCATCTGTCTGCTCTTCATCCCAGCAGTTGGACTTCTAGAATGGAAGTAGGGATTGTGGGAATAGTAGGGTTTTCCGGAGATCATAGAAAACCCATGTAGGTTGTCAGAATGAAGGGTGTACATTTATTGTGGTGGGTGAAGGGTTTTTCTATTGGGTTCTTGTGATTTTAATTTCCCTGGTCGTTTTCTCCTTTTTCTTACAGAAAGGTACTAGGGTATGATGGGACTCCGCTGACAATATCCCATGACAATTGAGGGGATGTTGTGTAGCGGTGTATTGGAACGGGAGGAATACCATGTCTCGCCCGAGGGCTTGTCTCCCATAGTCCCCAAAGACCCCCTGCCCAGGTTATCCTGCCTCGCTCGACTGCCCCCAGGGTTGGGATCCAAGAGCAATGGCCCTCTCCTGGCCACCTGAACAAAGTATCCCCGGGAATAGCCTGGGAGAAACGCCTCCGGTTTCTCACAACCCTGAACCAAGATAGTGCCAAAGACATTAATGATACACCTGGATGATGCGAAGTAAGCCAAGAGAACTTCCCATTTAGTTCCACCATTATTGGGTGAGAATTAAGAGGAGGGAGAGTAGAGATGAGGAGTCCATAGATTTGGCGCAGGGACAGAGAAAAGAATGTCAGTAAAGATCTGCCTGGAAGTTGCGCTGACATAGGTGTCTGCAATAGGTAGGCCACGGTTGGTGGTCAGGATACCTTTAAGCTTTTTTCTTCCAGACTTTGTGAGAGAGGGAGGATAGGCAATAGCATAGCAGTGAGAAAAAATAGGGGAGACAGTGAGTGCCATAGTGGTGTAGGAAGGAGGAGGGGCTGCACAGTGCGAGCACAAACCAGGTGGCCTACTAGCCAAGGGAAGCAAGAAGCAGATGCACTGGAATAGAAATCACAAAACATGTGTAGGGCACCCAAACTCAATATTAATGCAAGGCACTCTAAACACACAAAACGAAATTAGTAGCACAGGTGTAGGGTGCATGAAGGAACATACCAGAGATGTGGCAGGGATGTTAGAAACCACACACACACCAGGCGGCGAATTCTCAGAAGGGATAAATGTGGTATAGTGAGGAATCAGTCAAATTAACAAGGGCAAGAAAGAAAAAGTGGTGTAGGCACAACTTGTTTCAGCAGTTTTTAGTATTAGTAGAGAGGCAGTTCCAATGATTCAGTCATCACTCACTGGTATTTTGCAGAGTGTTTTGCGTTGCAGGGGCACAAAATCCTGTGCTGAGGGGCTGTCCACTTGGGGGCAGCTCCATGCTTTGCAGAGGAAAATGAAGGTTCCCTTCAAGCCTTCCCCGGCCCAGACAGGTTCAGATGGGGGCATCAGTGGAGGGCCGTGGGTAGGGAGCCAGCCGTTTCCTGTAGAAATAGCCCAGTGGGCCTGGTCAGTGGGCTCCACTGGCTAATTTGGCAAATGTTTATTTTTTTCGATTTTTTTTTCCCAACATACAATTCGTGCAAATGCCATAGGAGCAGAAAGGATGCCCCCAAGTCCAGGAAAAGGCTTGCCAGTGCGGCGGTTGCTCTGGTGATGGTGCCTCGGTGTCAGGAGGCTAGAGGCGGTGCAGGCTCACACGATGCCTGTGGGAAGGAGGCAGACCAGTGGGGCCTAGGGGAGGGATTTGGGTGGGGTGCCGGCTTAGCTGATTGGCCTAAGTCACACCAGCAGGTTAATCACAGAGGCCAATCACTGGCCAGAAAAAGCTGGCTGGTGCATAGGTGACAAAGGGAGACTATAGTCTGCAATCTTGGAGAATTGCTCAGCTCCACGAGGTGTAGTAGACCTGCAGGGCTACAAAGGTGTAAAATGCAGCAGAAATTATGTTCTCTGTAGAAATAGCCCAGCGGGCCTTGTCAGCAGGCTCCATGGGTTAATTTGCCTATTTTTATTTTGGAAATCTTTTTTTGACTTAAAATTCATGCAAATCCCAGAGGTGCAGAAAGGACGTACCCCAAGTCTAGGAAAAGGCATACCAGTGTGTCACGAACGTTCCGGTGATGGAGCCTCGGTGTCAGGAGGCTGGAGGAGGTGCAGGCTCACACGATGCCCGAGGGACATACTGACATACATCAGGCAGCGAAATGTCATCCCTACAAACATTTGCTAGACATTATCTGGACATGGTATCAAGACAGGATTTCTGATTAGGCAGAGAAGTCTTGAGGTGGAATTGCAATGGCAGTCACTCTTTAACCTCCTTCTAAAAAGATATACTGCTATGGGAGTCCCTCTAAGAGGAGGAATCCGTGGGAGGACGCATTCCATTAGAAGAACAAATTACTTTCCTCTGGTAATGTTCTGATAATTGAAATAATAATAATTTAGCATTTATATAGCGCTACGAACCCTTAGTTATCTGAGTGCTGCTTATTATTACCCACGGTGTTTGGTGCTCATTTATCAACCTCGGAAGGATGAAAGGCTGAGTTTGGCCCTGCCGGGATTCGAACCTGCATCAGCAGGCTCCGATATGATCTCAAAGCGAGCGCTCTACTCACTGTGCTATCAGACCGGCTGCTGATGAACTTCCCAACGAATCATCATCACCCTCCCATTCTCCCCCTTTATGCAAGCACCTTATTCAGTTGCAGCTAAATCTCTCCTTCATTGCATTCAGCACCATTCTATTTTAACATAATCCATCCAGGAAGAGTATGAAATGAAAATTGCTCAACACGGTCGAGCATGCAGAAAAAAAGGAACGGAGGTCATGTGGCACCGCAGCAGCTACTTTGACACAGACGTCACGTCCGGTCCAGATGCGACCGCAGGAATACATACAAGATGAGGAATCAGAAAGAGGACAAAAAGAGTGCTTCCAATGGCCTAGGGCACTGGCCTGACCGAGGAAAGGTCCATATTTTATGGTGTATTGTGCTGTGTTTTAAAACTTGACTACAAGGGGTAAGAAAGTTGACTTCCAGGTGCCAGGAAAGGCTCAGGATTTTCTGTCAGGCATGGACATGGAAGAAATGGCGTCTCTGAAAACACCTCTATGCACTGCTGTTTGCTAAATATTCTGCGTTTGTCCTGTTTCGGACAACACACAAAACAGTTCATTAGGGGGTATCAATACCTCTAGGGGTTAGAGTTTTCAGCTAGAACACAATCAGTATAACTATACTATACTGCTGCTGGCATGAGGTTATTCAGAAAGTCAAACCTAATTAAGGGATTACTGGTCTTTTCCGAACTGCCTAATCCAGGGTACAGTCACCAGCTTGCTTCTTGACTGAATTTAGCACGTTCTTCTCGCATCCCTTTCTTTAGGGTACATGTCAGGTTCATATTAACACCCTTTAGCCGCAGGTCATCCTCCAAGGCTAATGATAGTACCTTTGACACTCCTAGCAGCAAGCATTTTTCCCCCTTTGCTTAGGGATGACGGTTTCTGACATTGTTACCCACCAGCCACTACTAACCCCGCCTACCTGGGGCACTTTTTCCTCCGGTTTCAATTGGCACCTAGTCTCTTCCCGGGAGTCAGGAATATAGCCAGCACCAGCCACTTGGTTTTCTTCCCACCTCTACAACAGATCTCAATCAGGGTCAGAGCTATAGCCATTCGAAGACCTCCAGATCTCTCCAGCTCCTTCTAGACACTCACCACACACTGGCCAGTGGCTCATTTATGGAGTGTCCGTGCAAGATATTTGATTATTTTAGTGTAAAGGGTTTTATTCATTCTATAAATGCCCAGATTATTCACCTGGACCCACCAATTGGGATTGGTTGCTCTCCCCCCTCCCCCCAGGTGCTTTCCAGCTCACACCAATGGTCCCTGTGTGGCTCTTCTCATTACTTCCCTGTTGGAAATGATCCTCACTTAACATAATTCCTATGGTGGCGGAGGGCTTAAAATGTCAACACATCATTTTTGAAGTTAGGCAGAAGTAATGTGTGAACAACATGGCTTTGCTGCACAGAAGAATGACATTCAGGTGTGCCCCCATCAGTAGGTGGCTGATCCAGGAACTGGTAGGAGTTAATGATATTCCGCTGCATAATCTGGGAACACCGTCTCTGGGGCCAGCAGCACAGGCTTCCCACCTAATGGCTCCCACTTTATTTAGAGGAATACATTTTTGTGGGGCATATCAGGGGTTGTGTAATGCTCTTCCCTATACATGCCTCAGGGGTGTCTTTCAATCAATTTAATGCTAGGTACTATTGTGGAGAAGGAACAGGTTTCATCCCATTTCCTACAATAGGAAGGTGGGGGAGTAATGGCTATATCGGCGGGGGCGGAGGGAGGGGGGGGGTGTATGCTGGGACAGCTGCAGATTGCATATCGATAAGGAAACCTGATGAGGTGGGTACGTAGAGGGTGGATACATTGTGGGATGTAGACGACCTATACATGGGATGCATTGATGGTAGAAACAAGATTTAGGTATGTGAAAGGGTTCTGGGAAAAATCCAATCTACTACATCCAGGTAGCTCCTCAAAGTGCAGAAAGGCAATCCCGTCAAAATTGGTGTGTATGACTTGCATGTCACAAGTTATGCTCGCAGGTATTTTTCCGCCCTCTTGACTTATAAATAAAATGATTTGAAAAATAAAACAAAAAAAAGTAAACACCACGAAAGCTACTGCATTCCAATCAACCTCTGTACTTTATGGCCCACAGTTGGCCAAACACAAGTGCAGGTGTGTATTTCTCTTACCACTTTTCTGTTCTGTGCGTCTTCCGACAGTTTCAACCTTCCTCTTGTCATCTGAACAGCAGGAGATTCTTGACATTGCTGTAACTAAACAAAGTTTGAATGAAACAAGAACACCAGAGTTTTCATCAAAAGCATCAAATTATATTAGTGCTTCTCACAACTTTAATCCTAAAGAAGATAAAAGCAACCGATGTAAATAGACCTTTGTCAAAGGGTTTAGAAAGAGGCAACAGCTTCTACCATACTAATTAGATTCATGAGAATGTTCGTTTTATGGTTGTCAATGATCTGTGCAAACCCACAAACTTCAAATGAATATGGTTAAAAGGGAAATCTTGCGTGCACAATGTTCTACCACGACAAGATTTTATTGTGCAGTTGTGGCAATAATAAACACAGCAGTGTGGCACTATGGGCTTAAAGGCATGTTCCAGTAAAAAATGTTATTGTCCCTAAGGGTCGGCCATGTTTTTTTAAGCCTAAGTGGCTCGATTTTAGAAAACTTTCCTATGGACCTTACCCGAGTTTTCGTCCATTAAACGCAAGCGAAAACAGGCACCAGGGAGCTGCCATTTTGTGATAATCCTATCACTTGCCGCATCGCCCGGGCTGACCTGCTTCTGCGGTACTAAATGAAATCCCCCGCCCCTGAGCCTGTCATCGGCAGACTCGTACCGCCCATTTCCCAACGCCAAAGCACGTCTCGTGTCAACAATCGCGGCGCCTCAGCTAATGACGTGTCGCCATGGAAATGGCAGGACGCCTCTTTCCTCAATAAGTATAAACAGACCGTTTCCCAACACACAGCAGCAGATTTTCGATTCCATTCCTCTCTCTGTGTTACTTTGAGTATTCTATGACTCGGTTCTGTGCTCTGGTCAGCTACCTTCGCCGCTTGTAGCCCGTGTGAACACCTGTACCATCTCTGTACATTATTTTACTTTGTTTACCACACAATGGCTACAATAATGCCTTACATGTACGAGCCCGAGTATACCGAGGAGGAACTACTGGAAAGGGAAGCACGCGAAAACGATGGGGATTCGGACGGCAGTTGGGAGGACGATTCAACAGATGAAGAGCCTGGGCCTAGTCGCATTGACGGCGTCTCCACCTGGGGCACATGCAATCGGTGCGAGCTAATGCCAACCGAGGACGAGAACTGCTGCTGTCGAGAAAACTCGGGATGCCTGGCCTACATTTCGGAAGGCGAGCCACGACCGCAATGCATCACCGAGCTGCCAGACTTCAGGGCAGCATGCCTCACACGGGCCGTGTTGAGAATAATGATGGTGCTTATGCACGAACTTCACGCAACTGTTCGTCCTCGTAATCCGAGTAAGTATACTCGGCTTGTCATGCCACTCCCATTTCATGTTCTTCTACTATATCCAAAATTATATATTCATATCATAGTAACACATGAAAGTCGTTCAGTAGTGTGCATTGTCTAGATAGCATTTGTCCGTGCAGAATGCCATTAGTTACAAGAATTTTCATTGACAACAAACGTTTATTAAACTTATCTTTGTCATTTAAAAACAGTTTGTTTCATTCCTTTTCAGAGGTGGTACAGGCTGGTGGCCTATCGTTCCTTTGCATGGTGGCTCCACGGGAGGCTTGGACACCGCGTTTGAAGAGTGATACCCGCCTGTGCCGTTCGTGCCATAAGAGAAACGTTCCCGAGTGACAACGGTCAGTACAGGGGATTTCATCTCGCTGTGCTGCAACCTGACCTGTATAATCTTTAAAGTCTTGTATTTTTGTGTCAGGAAAATAAGATACAAAATAAAACACCACATATATTTTAACAATGGTTGTTTCAATTTTTTAAATGAATCAAGTGTGTCTCCATTCAAGCATGGACGTCAGACATCTGTGCTACACTGGGTGAAGGTCTGGTCGCTGTGAAGCAGGGTGGTCACTATCTATCTAAGCTAACATAACATTCTCGATAATGCATGCACTAAATAACACTTGTTCAAGGTCTTTCAGTAGGTTATGTCTCTATAAAAGTCACACATATATCTGATCTATACTAACAATTACCATTGGATTATACAGGCCTTAGGGTCTTGACCACTATAATACACCGGTTGAAGTGTGGGTCTGTGCTCACAAGAATCTCCGGTATGTGGCATTTGTTATTGATAAGCAACGATATACTATCAAAGGCAGTTCGCACCTGTGGATGAGCGCTGGCATGTGGGGCTGCCTGGGGCGCGAACGGCCAAGGTGCCAAACAACATGTACACATGTACACTTCAAAAGGTATCCCACGCCAAGGGGCCATCGGTCACATGGCCTCCTCAGATCCCGTGTCTCCAGCCAGGCCTCCCCTTGAAGCAGGCCGCCCCACTGAAATCCACATAAGTGTGTCTCCATTCAGCAGTCTTCCTGTGCCTTATCTGCACGTCCCAGGCCCCTCCATACCACCCACCCTCTATCAAAGGCGGTTCGCGCCAGTGGATGCGCGCTGTCAGGGGCGCGAAAGGCCAAGGTGCCAAACAGCATGTACACTTCAAAAGGTATCCCACGCCAAGGGGCCATCGGTCACATGGCCTCCTCAGACCCCGTGTTCCAGCCAGGCCTCCCCTTGAAGCAGGCCGCCCCCCCTGCAATCCACATAAGTGTGTCTCCATTCAGCAGTCTTCCTGTGCCTTATCTGCACGCCCCAGGCCCATCCATCCCATCCCCTCTATCAAAGGCGGTTCGCACCCGGGGATGAGCGCTGGCATGGGGGGCTGTCACGGGCGCAAACGGCCAAGGTGCCAAACAGCATGTACACTTCAAAAGGTATCCCACGCCCAGGGGCCATCGGTCACATGGCCTCCTCAGACCCTGTGTCTCCAGCCAGGCCTCCCTTTCAAGCAGGCCGCCCCCCCTAAAACCACAACATACATACGTCATTCATTCACAAACACACCCCTGTTTCTAATACTTTATAAACCACTTGATATGTCTCATGAGAACATCTTTGTGCTTTGCAAGTCAACTTCTGAACATGCTACCTGGCAACCACTGAGATCTACGCTAATCGGCTCGTCGTCGTGCTATCCGTGAACTTCTGTGACCGCTTAGAGCAAATCCATCAGTGTGCTACCTGTGGCCACCCACCTATTCTCCTGCAACATACTGCTCTGCTTGCTGAATCCAACTGTTTGTTGGTCAAGGTAAGGCCATGTACCCTAGTCATATTTCGCAGATTTTTAAATTTCTATCTATTTGCGAGTAGAGTACACAATAGTGCTATGTTCATTGGTCTCATTGCTATTGACTTGAGTTTCCATTGCTATGCTATCAATAGATCTATTTATTTTCATCTCTGTCTATTGTCATCGAATTGCATCCTTCGGAGGTCCAGTCTATAATGTAAGCATGTTTCCTTCTCGTGCAAGACAGAACATCCAAGGGACGAGTCACATGTTCAGATTTTAGTCACATCATTTATACATTTCTGCAACTTATGCAAATACTAAGTCGCACATAATGAACTGGTATAGTTCCGGCGACCAAAACAAACCTTACATTGATCATTGTATGATTCATTTACTTTTGTATCAAATCTTTATTCATGAAGATTATGTCGATATTTACTTTTCAGATTGATCAACAATGCCTGCCTGTTCGATTAGCGGTTGCCCTACGAAGACCCATGCGAAATCTGGAAGGCACTACAATGCATGTATTCCCGAAAACTGTTGATCGAATAAGAGAATGGGTCAGACTTGCGGATATCCACTGGATGAGCTGGAAAGTAGAGTCCAACAAGTTTTACAGGACATGAGGGGTGATCGATACCGCATCTGCAGCCGGCACTTTTCCTTGGACATGTACACAACATCTTGGGTAACAAAGAAGAATAAACGGTGAACGACACGGAAATTGCTCGAAAACGCTATTCCCACTCTATCCGTCCACATTCCGCCACCGGTGAGTCAAGGGTCCGGATTTAGTTTTAGGCCTTGCGGTAGTGTGTAGGTAGCCGAATGGATTAATTGATATTGTAGGTGTTCTATCCCTTGTAATAATTTCGATATTGATAAGAGTGTATAGCTTTTTAAATAATGACATTTATCAATATATTCTTTTTCGATCTCATAACCCACAAACGAAATGTATATATATGGGAACAGGGACCTGTGCTGTATTGAGCATTTTTCAAGTATTCTGTCGCCTTACATGGCTATTTTTAATATTGGCATTTCATTATCAATCATTAATTTACCTTTACAACTTCTTTACTATCCCTTGAATCTGAAGCAAGAACATTCTACATCCTTGACGTGGTCGCAGTTATCAACCACTTCTAGCGCGTATCAGGTAATCTTACTAGGCTAATCCGCTACAGACTTGTTTTATGCATGTCAAGTAAAAGTTTTATTCTATCATTTTATTATTTTACCGAATGTTTGGTTAGTGCTTTCCAATTGATATACACCTTAGTTATCGTCCGCTGGTGTTTGTTTTCAGTTATAATTAGTGTTATCCATACTAATGCAAGTACTGTCTTTCAGGGAGATGCTGAAGCGTCCGCCACATCTACAACATTTCTAGATATTCTTCACCAGCAGGAGGTATGGATACTGACAGCTCCATTGTTTGGTTGTTCTACACAATGTTTCATTCGTGGTTAGCCATTGATATGTACCTGTGCTGTCGACCCCAGGTGTGTGTTATGTTTTCACTATTGTAATCCTCACTAATGCAAGTACTATGTTTCAGGCAGTTGGAGCGTCAACCCCTGCACTTGATGCGGAGCCTGACATTCAAGTAATTCCAGGGGAAGTGGAAGCGGGACCATGCGTATACGAATCGGCTCAACAGCTTTCGGAAGTGCGCACTACATTTGCAACATCCATAGATATTCTTCAGCAGCACGAGGTATGGATACTGACAGCTCCATCATACGTGATCATATAACGTGACTCCATTTGCTATACTTTCTTCCCTATTAATGCAAGTGCTGTGTTTCAGGGAGACGACGGAGCTTCCACTACAATCACATCCCATTTAGATGATGCAGATGTAAATAAATCTGAGAAATAACTCGATGAAATGTGATCATATTTAGATTTTCCTTGATTCTTTTAGACAATGCACCATTTGTGGTTATCTCTTTATATGTACCTTTGCCGTCGACAAGTGTGTGTTATGTTTCCAATATTGAAAACCATACTAATGCAAGTACTGTGTTTCAGGGAGATGCTGATGCCTCCTCTCCAATACAACCATTCATGGCAGTCCATGCAGAGCCAGAGGTATGGATACTGACAGCTCCATTGAAATAGATCATCACTGGTCGAATACTTGTCGTTTGATTGTTGCACACAATGTTTAAATCGTGTTTGGCTATTGAGATGTACCTGTGTGTTCGTCCTCACGTGTGTTTTATGCTAACAATATTTTGATACATAGCAATGAAAGTACTGTGTTTCAGGGAGAAGATGGAGCCTCATTCCGTGCTGTCTATGCGGATACAGAAAATATAGTCGTTGCAGCCCAAGAGGAATGGAGGACATGCGGAAACAAATCGGAGCTACAGCGTGCAGATGTTGAAGGTCGAGTCAAAAAAGTTGCAAAGAAAAAAAAACAAAAAAAGGTTAGCTACAAACAGTTAATAACTTTAAAAAAATGTTTGTGCTGGGGACTATTGTATGTTTTTTTCTCCAGTCAATTGGACTACACTTTATCTCGTGTTTAAACTGAACATCCCTTTTCCAATCTCTCCTCCAGTTACCCGTGGGTGTCAGAACTATACATAAACAGACAGTGAAGCAAATGAGAGATGTTGCTTGCCAGACCATGTACACTATGGAGGAACTATTAATTGAGGTGAGGCGTGTTCAGGCTCGAGATGCTCATGTCCAATGGCCAGAACATGAATTAACTGTGTTTGGAGAATACAGCAGAGTTGCATTGGACCATTGCTACAGTGCGACCGCACCACCACAAGTAGATGGTATTGAATGTATTGAAGATAGCTCTGAAGTAGTTGCAGATCAATTCACACAATCTACACCCGCCAAAAAATTGCCACCCAAAAACATGTCGACATTGTTGTGTTCTCCCATCAATGTTGAAGTAGCAGATGTCAAAATGACAGAATGAACCAGCCGCAGTATCCATAGACGCATCAGAACTTGATAGCAGCGATATTACTTTCCAATGTGTTGAAATCTCTGCAAAGTCACAGGCCGAAACAACGTTGACGCAGGATGACAGTCTAATGAAAGAGAGCAAATACATTGTATTCGACAGTTGTTTGATGGAAATTATAAGTATGCTGAAATGTGGGCATTCAGTTAGAGGGAAAGTATGTGGGAAGCCATTGATTAATGTAACTCGTCAAATAAACGGCAGTAACGTCAAAATAAATGCCGCCTGTCGATTAAATCATAGGTTCTCATGGTCTGCACAAACGATGCTGGGGAAAATGCCAGCAGGCAATCTACTGTGTGCAGCTGCATCACTTTTTAGTGGCTCCAGTTTTAGAAAGTTAGAGGCTTTCTTTCAGTTTGTGGGACTCCATTTCATTTCTAAATCGCTGTAGTACATATACCAACGTGATTATATGTTTCCGGCCATTAGTGATGCTTGGAAAATTGAACAATTGTCTCTAGCAAGTACATTCGAACGGAAACGTTTCAGGCTAGCCGGCGATAAGACAGTGCGACAGCCCTGGATTTTCTGCCAAGTACTGCACCTACCACTTTCAGGACATGGATAGTAAGAAAATTGTGAGTTTGTGGTCGTGCAGGTAACACAATGTACATCCTCAGTGGCCATGGAGAAACTAGGATTTATAAAATCAGTGGAATATCTACAATCAAGGGGAATGCACATCGACCTCATAGCCACGGACAGACACGTTTCAATTGCCAAGACAATGAGAGAGCAGTTCCCACATATTGAACATCAATTTGACGTATGGCATCTTGCTAAATCAATCAGTAAGAACATCTCGGCTGCAGGAAAAAAAAAAAAGGTTTTGAAAGTATTTTGCAGTGGTCCCAGTCTATCACCAACCATCTTTGGTGGAGCTCAAAAACTTGTGAAGGGTCAGTGGAAATACTACTTGAAAAATGGCGGTCACTGATGCACCACTTTACCAACATTCACCGCTGGTCAGAAAACCTACATTTCCACCAATGTGAACATGGCCCTTTGTCCCCAGAGGAGGCAAGGAAGAAGAAGCGGTTGATTCCATCTTCACCGACACACAAAGCCATTGAGAAGATGGTTTTCGACAAAACTCAATCAAGAGATTTGAGAGGACTGACAGAATCCTGTCACACAGGAGATTTGGAGGTGTTCCACAATATGTGCCTAAAGTACAAGCCAAAGTGCTTGCATTTTAGCTTTCGGGGCATGAAACATCGCACTCTACTAGCGGTCTTGGCCCATAACAGCAATGTCGGACGTGAACAATCTAGGACTAGGGGTAAAGTAAGGATGCCTCGCTACACTAAGGTGTTTTCAAAACGAAGAAGCAATGGGTGATCGAACCAGTCTATGATGAAATGCAGTTCGACTTTGTGAAAGGCCTTATTGTTGCTGTGTTAGAGAAGCACAGATATGGAATTTTGGACGTTTCTGTGTAGAGCAGTGATTCATTGCCACCGAACACTGCAACTGTGCCATGTCCACCAGAAGCACAGCTGGTTGTGAAGTACAAATCCCGGTTTAAATAATTGCAATACGATTGTCTTTTTGTAAATAAATGTTATTGTACAGTGTACCTGTAACCCTAACCCCTACCTTCACCATCATGGGTGGCGAACAAGCTGGGTGTGATTTTTGAATTCTCTCTATTCACCTCATATATGTGTATGTATATATTTTTCTCATGTCTCATCTCATGTAAATGTAAATGCTGCACACTGTTAACGGAGGGGAGGCTTGCGTATTGCAAATAATAAAACAAACAAACAATAAATCTCACTTTTAACTCAACTCCTGTGGTACTTTATACTTTCCCTGACCTTACGCCAAAAATTAAATATCTCCATTTGGGCTGCAAAGCTCGCAGACAACGGGGACAAAATTGGGGGCCTTAGAACGCGCCAAGCGGGCCGTGGCATTTGGGAGAGAAGCCAGTTTGCATTTGCACATTGTGGCGCACTACATAGAGGGATTCTAAACTTCAAGTTCTCACAGATGCCTTTACTACGGGATGTTGCAAATAAAGAATGCGAACGACAGCGGCTTTGATTTTCAGCTCGCGCCCAGAAGAGGCCCACAAGTCGCACTGGAAGTATAAGGGTCTATTGTTTTTTGACCTTGAGACAGGGACCATGCCGAAAGAACTTCATTTGAAGGGGGTGCGTAATAACGTAAGAGACGATAAGGCAGAAAATTCAGAAACTAGACCGAGTTTCATTTTAGTTCAGTATACGAAAAATCGTTGTCAAGAGCACGGTCCGATTTACAGACTGCATTACGCAGAGACACAATGGAAATTTCAAATATAATGTGAGTAAATCTGTAGACGCTTTTATACCGGAATGAAGAATTAATGAATGGATGCATGAATAAATGAATGAAGAGCTAGGAAAAGCAAGGAAAACGTGTTCGTAGTGGGCACATGGGCATGCAGGTCCACCGGTCTCACCGATCTCGGTCCTTGACCCAGCCACTTTTCCCTGCACTGCCTACCTGCACTACAGGACTGTCTCTGTATCCTTCAGCCCCTTCTCCCGGCATTTACCTTGCACTTGCCACCAGCTGGCCCTATTATTTATCTTGTATTCTACTAACCATGTACAGCACTTTTACCCCCATCTCCACTTCCCCATGCACGATCTGAAAGACACCTGGCCTAGTAGGATCGTTGTCTGTCTGCCCTTGTTCCCCCCCTGCCTCGTCGCACCTTGAAACACTTGTGTATAGGCGCGTTACAAATGCCATATCATATATCATATCATTCCCCACGCATGTAGACTGTCGTTTCTCATTGTGTGTTGGTCTCGATTTATTTCGTTACTTTTCGCATTGATTTTAGAGTCGGATATACTCCATTGAACTATCTTTACAAGCAAATAGTTTCTGATCGGCCGTAATAAATAAAATGAGTAATATTAATGAAGATCGGCTGGCGAGACTAATTATAATTTTTTTGTTTTCATAACAGGTATTTGCTCCCCTTCTGCTACTGTCATCGGTTTGAGACACCGGCAGACGGATTCTTCAATAGACACCTGCAGCTTCGTGTGAACAACTGGAGCACGTTAACCATATTATGGGACGATCGCCAAGGGCCCACATGCCCTTACGCTGTACTAGTGGCTAGAAGCAACATATTAACCTTTACGGTGGACTAGTGCCTAGTTGATGGAACAGCCTTGCTGTTCACCGTGCTTCCAAAGTGCTTCTTTTAACGAAAAGCAACACCCTGTGTACCATAAAGGAACAGCGCGTGACTCAATATTAACTTAGACGGATTTACGGATAAAGATAAAAGAAAATAAATGGCTTTCGAAGTTCATATGGCAATTGCTGAATATTCTCTAAACATTTAATGTCAAATAAATGTACTTTACCAAATGTACCATGTTGCTGTTTGATTTTAAAGTACAGTTTCATATTCCGAATTGTGGCGCGCTGTGTTGTGAGATGGTCTGTGTTGGTTTCCGGGTTCTGTGTGGAGTCACGTAGAAGACGACTGGGCGTGTTTGCCTACGCAGCACAGAAATGTCACGGAGAGAGGCGGGGAATATGAATGTTTTGATAATGTCAGGCTCAGGGGCGGGGGATTTGATTAAGTGCCGCAGAAGCAGGTCAGCCAGGGCGATGCGGCAAGTGATAGGATTATCACAAAATGGCGGCTCCCTGGTGCCTGTTTTCGCTTGCGTTTAATGGACGAAAACTCGGGTAAGGTCCATAGGAAAGTTTTCTAAAATCGAGCCACTTAGGCTTAAAAAAACATGGCCGAATGGGGGGCACTATTGCGCTCAGCGAAGATGGCTGCCTGATTCACAGCTCTGTCCCGTGTGGCACGTTATACCCGAAAATAGCCGACCCACAGCGGGGATTGCTGGCAGGACCGGGAGTCTACCATGCGAATTCCGCCCTCTGAGTTGCGACTGCTGCGGAGTTACAGCCCGCTGTGAGAGGTGCGGGGGCGTGCGCCTTCCTGCCCCGCTCTCGGCTCCGGGAGTTCCCGCCCGAGTCCCGCGGCCTGCTGTGGGGGAGGGGCGCTCCACTCGCCCTGCGCGGCTCACTCCGGAGGGGGCCGGCCTGCGCCGCGACCTCTTCCTCCTCACCACACTGGATCCCAGAGCGACCTGCTCCGCTGCCCCGTCCTGGGCAGTATGCTGACCAGAGATCGAGTGCGCATCGATCCGGCTGCGAGTGGTGAGTGGTTCTGGCCCGATCTCCTCTACGCCCGCCACACAACAGCGGACCCTGCCCTCCTCCTCCTTGATTTCGGAAGCCCTGGGGAGGCCTGATCCCCCCTCGTTACAGTAGGTCCTGGGGTGCCCTTCGCTCCACACTGGTCCCCTGCCCTCGTGGCTGACTGTGGGCACTACACGCGGGCCTGGTTGATCGCGGCAACCCCATTCCTTCTCCCCTGGAAACCGCTGGGGCTGGTGCGCCAGCTCAGAGTCGCCCCCCGGTGGGTCTCTCTCCCAGCCACCAGCTCCATCCTGACCCCAACGGGGGACCCCCCTCCAGGACCTTGTGGCCAGTTCCTCCTTAAGCCTTCTGGCTGTGGCAGACGGTTTGACTACCTTCTTTACTGACACGGAGACAACCTCAACTGTCTCCCACCGAACGACCCGGCTGTTGGGCCTATTGCTACGGTTGTTCCAGGGTCCCGGGCCCCTCCACTTGCCCTCAACGACCTGCACCGAGTGCCAACCGTCCTACTGCCTCATACAGTGGTGTTCCTCTGCACTACATCAACACCCAAGACTCCGGCTCCTTCTGCCTCTCCTGCTGGTCATTGCTTCTTGGGCCCTGACCCCCTACAGAATTTCTTAAGAAATCCTTGGGACCGCTTGCTGTTCACTGGCTCCTACATAGATTGGCTGGCCCGGGAGGCCCCCCAGTGGAGACGCCATATTCCTTCCTTCCTGGTGCTCGGCATCCGCTCATACGCGGTCTGCGTCGATCCTGGAGCCTCCCCCCCTGTGGCCCTATCCACTCCCCTGTTTGGTCCCCCGTTTGGTCTCTTGGACTTAAGTTTATCCCCCCCACCAGCAACATGTCGACACGAAGCGGCAAGAAGCAATCCTCCATCAATATTTTCACAAAACCCTCGGGAGGCCCCGGGACGGAGGCATCTACACAGGAACCTTGCCCCTCACTGGCGCTGGAACCATCCGACTCCCAGAAAATGGAGTTTATCCACGAGGGGTTCACCACAATTCATAGTAAACTGGATGACATAAACGGCACGATATCCTCTATTAAAGCACATATGGAGAGAACTGATGGTCGTGTTACCGAGATTGAGGCACGGGTGAGCACCGCCGAGGACGGCCTGGGTTCCCTCCGTGCGGAGGTCTCCACGCTATCCGCCCGCGTTACTGAGGTGGAGAAGAAGAACGAGGACCTTGAATCTCAAGGCGCAACAACCTCCGCATTGTCGGGGTGCCAGAGGATGGTATACAAGAACCCATGGAGGATTACGTGGAGGGCATGCTACTCCAACTCCTGGACTCCCCAAAACTCTCCCCACAGTTTGCGATTGAGAGGGCCCACCGTTCACTCACGGCGAAACCCAAACCTGGAGCACCTCCACGCCCGATCATAGCCAGGGTCTTAAATTTTCGCGACCGCGATGCCCTCCTCAGGGCGGCGAGGGCCAAGGGGGGCCTTCTCTTAGGCGCAGCCAGGATCCACCTATATCTGGATTTTTCGGTGGCGGTTCAGCGTGAACGCAAGACCTTCCTGGCGGTGAAGAGGAGACTACGCGACCTCCAGGTTAAATATGCCATGTTATATCCGCCAAACTGCGTATCGAGCATGCAAACCGTGTGTACTTCTTCACGCTGCCTGAGGAGGCCTCCAGGTTCATAGATGAACACTTTCCCGGCTGAAATGTACTCGTAACAGGCACCGTCATTGGCTCGCCACAGCTTAGGCTAATTGTTGAATGGATGCCGTTATATCCTGCCTCAGAACTTATCTGGACTTCTGACATTCTGGCATTACCTGATGTGGTTCCCATGTGGCGACTTGGTCGCACCTGTAACAAATAATGTTATTGTCTTTGCTGTTTCTCACTGTTGTTATTGCTCCCTGACTTACTGACCTATCACAGTGTGGTCGGGCTGTTGGGCAGTCGTTGGTGCGGTCTGATCCCCCTTTGATGTGCTCCAGTTACCCGCTACATGCATTTTTTGTTCTCTTGATTGCCCGGGAGGTCCGTTGAAGTCCCTTGGTCCCAGTGTTAACTGTCTTTTCGAACTACACTACTTTTAATGCTATTTATCCACTACCATTGTATTGATTGAGATAACGACGCTCTATGCGATCACCTTTCATTGGGAGACCCTACGGGACGCCCATAGCCCACTAGCCGATTGGGCATCCCTGTGGCCCTCCCGGGCAGCTGCGGCGTACACTCAACAGTCTCCTGTTAGGCTGTCTGATCTCGCCCTGGCCTCCCCCGCTCGCTTCTGGGCTCTCCTTGGCTCAGTATCCCCTTCCCGGTGCTCACATGTCATTAGGGCACTCTCTCAGTTTCTGTAGCGGAGCCCATACACTATCTCGGTCCAGTTGATCGGGTATTTACTTCTTACAATCCCGTTATATTGGTTCATTATCTGTTGACCATGCCCGCCCCTTCCCCCATGGGACCTCCCCTGGGTGGGAATAGATATTATCGTCGGGCATTGTGTTTATCCTAAAATTGCCTCATGGTTCGGAGCATCGCCGCCAGGCCAGTTCGCAGGCCCCCCAGGCGTCGATGCCATTGTGTTGGTTTTGGTTGTTTGGCTTTGGGGTGATCATCCCTCTGTTTGGGGGAGGGATGTGGGAGGAGGAGGGAATGGGGTTATACGTTAAAAAAAGCTTGGTATTCGCAGAGAAGGTAGAGTCCGAAGCACCATGGTCCTGTCAGCGTTACAGATCTGACCGCACTGGGCACCGTCCATGGGGGGCACATTTCCATCCACCCGTATTCCTCTATGGCTACCCCTGGAGGGTTGAGTGAGGAAACCTTGACATTCCTACGGCTGGAATGTACCGGGGCTGGGTAATTACAAGAAAATGAGGCTACTACAACTTCAGGCCGAGCGACACGGGACTAAAATCCCGTTTCTTCAGGAGACGCATGCATGCACAGAGTATTGTGAAAAATGTGCTAAAACATGGGGCCCCCAAAGGTACTTTACCACCTACTCTACCCAGAGCCACAGGGTTATGACCCTTATTCACAGGAGCCTTAGATTCATCCCCATTGCAACGATAATTGATCCCCTGGGCAGATACGTGCTTCTCCATGGTATCCTACAGAATAGGGAAGTTGTCCTGCTAAATATAGACGGTCCCAACATTGACGATCCCGAATTTTACACACACCTTATAACTCTCTTAGATGGCTTCCCTCTGATACCGATTCTCTGGGGAGGCGATTTCAACACGATATTCGACGTGGATCTTGACAGATCTGGTTCCAGACCCCGTCAACTCTCCAGAGCTGCATATACTACACTTTCCTCTCTTCCCCGCTTGGCCCTGTTTGACGCATGGAGGCTCCTCTACCCCGACTCCAGCTCTTATTTCTTTTATTCCTTGGTTCACGATTCCTTTTCTCGGATTGACAGATGGTTGATATCCGATGGTCTGATAAGGAGCGTATCTGGTATGGCAATCCTCCCCAGGACCCTCTCTGACCACTCCCCAGTGACTGTCACCCTATGTTGGGGCCCAGATCGGGACCGAACCAGACACTGGAAAATGAAGCCACTTTCTCTCCTCGATCCAGTCTTTAGCTCGGAGATGGAGTCGGCGATCGAGGAGTTCTCCGAGATCAACACCAACTCCGTGTCTTCACATGCCACTCTCTGGGAGTCCTTTAAGGTCTACATCAGAGGCATTGCCCTTTCCAAGGAAAATGGTATCCTCAAAACTATTCGTAGGGAAATCGCCGAGAGCGAGGCCACATTATCTGCGCTGGAGGCCCAGTATACTCTAGACGCAACCCCTGAAATCCTTGCGTTAATTGGCACGGAATTGGACACCTTTCGTGCGCTCGCGGACCGCGAGCTGAGGTTTCTTGATAATCCCGGGCGGGCGAGGAGGTATGGTGAGGGTGAACGCCCTAGCCGTCTCCTAGCTAGACTTCTCCGCCGTGAGTTTGGTGCCCCACCCATTCCCGGAATTGAGAGACCTGATGGATCCCTGGCCACCTCCCCTGGAGATGTCAATGCCGAATTCCTCTCCTTCTATCAATCCCTATATGCACACTCAGACACCGCCACTACGGCAGAAATCGATGCTTACCTCGATAAACTTCCCCTTTCGGTCCTTTCTCCCGATACCATCGGATCCCTCGAGAATCCATTCACCCCTGAGGAGTTCTCGGAGGCTATAGACTCCCTATCTTCAGGCAAATCCCCTGGATCGGATGGTATACCTGTCGAGTTTTATAAGCATTTCAAATCACTCCTACTCCCTCGTCTGGCTGCTCTCTGGGAGGAGTCGGTGGAGGTAGGCCAGTTCCCCCCCTCACTCCGCGAAGCCACCATAACAGTCCTACTAAAACCCAATAAACCCCCCACTCAATGAGGCTCTTACCGCCCACTCTCATTGATCAATTGTGATGTCAAGATTTATGCAAAATTACTCGCTCTACGACTTGTCCCCTTCATGCCACATATCATCCACCCAGACCAGGCGGGGTTCATCCCGGGCCGCTCCACCTCCTTCAATTTGAGACACCTTTTCAACATTATAAGTAGAGTGAGCCCAGGTGTGCACGCGGTGGCTGCGACACTTGATATGCAAAAAGCTTTTGATTCGGTCTCGTGGAGCTATCTTTGGCGGGTACTCGACAAATGCAAATTTGGCCCCACCTTTGTCTCCTGGGTCAGGCTACTTTACTCCAACCCCGTTGTCAGAGTCCGTACTGAGGACCGTTGTTCCCCCCTCTTCCATGTAGCTAGGGGCACTAGACAGGGTTGCCCCTTCTCACCCTTAATCTTCGCTGTGGCAATGGAGCCGTTTGCGGACATGCTTTGCCAAAACCATGCGCATAGGGGTCTACGTACTGCCGGTTCCTCAGATATAGTCTCTCTGTATGCTGATGATGCTCTCCTCTATATTCGCTCCCCCGAAATTAATCTGGCCCCAATACTGGAAGATATTGCTCTCTTTGGACGTATCTCTGGTCTCACGGTGAACTGCTCTAAATCAACCCTCTTCCCGCTCACTCCCAGTACACTCCCCGCTCCCGATACCATGGAATTCGCATGGGCCCAATCTAACTTTACTTATTTGGGCGTAGTGGTGTCTCGTCACACTGAACGGGTCTTGGAAGATAATTATCAGGCATACCTTACAAACCTTATGATAAAAATACAGGGCTGGAACAAACTTCCGATTTCACTGGCGGGTAGGATAGGGGTACTGAAGATGGTGGTACTTCCCAAACGCCTGTATAGATTTGCTAATATTCCGCAGTGGCCGGGAGCTGACTTCTTTCAGGCATTGACACGCACCCTTAACACCTTCCTCTGGCACTCTGGTGCGGTCCGCCTTAAGCTCAAGACCCTTTCCGCCCCAATGGAGGCTGGCGGCTTTGGAGCACCAGACTTCCTCAAGTACTGGCTGGCGGCACAACTCCAGCACACTGCGCACTGGTTCAATGTGTCGGACCCCCCTCCCCATGTCAGACTAGAAAGGCTATCAGTTAGTGACCGCGACATTCGATCTCTGGTGATCACACCAATGCCAGTGGTATCGGACTCACTGGATCCAGCGACATGCACATCCTTGGCCTTATCCAAATCTTGGCAAATATTGGGCACCGCCCATCCCTTCCACGGTAACTTCCCAATTTGGAATTTCCTTCCGGAGGTCCCACGAGTCCCTCCCTCTGTGGTTCGTACATGGGCCGAGGCGGGTTATGAATTGCTGCGCGACATATTCAAACAGGGTAATTTCATAGAATGGCCTGACCTTCCGACGCCCCTTAGACGGAGACCCTCCGTCTGGCTTCAATATTCATCCCTCCGTAGAGTACTCAAGCACAAATACATGTGTTTCCCAGCACTGCCACCTGATGAACCTGCAATCACCGAACTGTCCTCACCTGTCCCTATGAGGGGCAAAATTTCCAGACTATACACTTTGCTTCAAACCAGATCACCCCCCACATTCTCCAAACTACGGCGCTCCTGGGAGACAGATCTCGGCCTCGAGATGTCCGATGAGCATTGGACCCATATGTGTGCACGTATCCAGGGGGTCTCCTTCAACTCCCGATTCAAATTAATTCAATTCAAGGTGCTCCACAGGTACCACTACACCCCGACTAGGCTACATCGCATCTCGAGCGACTCCTCCCCTAGGTGCCCTAGATGTGGCCATGAGGATGCCGATTATATCCATATGATCTGGTCTTGTCCCCGACTCACTCAATTCTGGACCTCAGTGTGTTCCACTATGTCGTCCATCCTTGAATCCCCCATCCCCAATGAAATGCCTATTTCACGATTTCCCCGAGCTCCACCGTGACTCCAGAAAACTGGCTGGCCTCTGTATGCTACTAGCTGTGCGTACAATTCTACTTTGCTGGCTTCGGCCTATCACCCCTACTCACGCACAGTGGCTCAGGGCAGTTACGTGGGCCTCCGACACCGAAGAGTCCTGGCCGATACAACAGCCTGCCCGTTCCAGACCTAGAGATATCTGGCTGAAGTTCCGTTCATTTATGTCCTCCACTGACACCGACTCAGATCCTGCATCCCCAGCTCCCTCTCCTAGTTCATCCTTAGTTGGTCCTTGATTTATTTTCCATCTGCCTTCGTTCCGACCTTCTATGTGTCCCCCCATGTGCATATGTTGATTCCTTTTCCTTTATGTACTTCGTTTATATGTACTATATGAATTTGTGCCGATTGCACTGTTTTGATCCCATATGCTTTATTGTTACTCACCTGTATCTGTGTTGCCGAGCTGAATAAATAAAAGTTTTAAAAAAAAAACATGGCCGAGCCGTAGGGACAATAAAAATGTTTACTGGACCATGCCTTTAAAGTTTTCAATACTTCTCATGTGTCTTTGAGCTCTGCGATTCGTCACAATTATGGGAATTTTACTGATGAGTGCATTGTGAGAGAAAATAAATACCCAGAATCTGTGTGCCAAACACAGGCTCATCTTGGTCCAAGGTTAGCTTTGTGACGTCATATTGAAGGGGGTCTTTATAGTTAACCGAAAGCAGCATCATTGTTTCCCCAGCAGCATTTTAACAAAATGGTATCTTCATAGCACACAGGCCAGATTGGGAACACAGGAGACATTCCCCGCAGGCCTCTGCACCATGGGCCTCTTTTGCATGGTTACCAGTTTCTTCCCCAAATACTCTTGTGGGAGAACCCCATCACACCCTTCTTAAGGTGGTTGGGCTTGCTCACACACTGTGATATGGGTCCACTTTGAACAACATTTCCAGTGCCACTTTTGGTTGCCAGTCCACCCCTGGCACAGGGTCTGCATTCTTAAATTTTGTCTGAAGCAGACCATATTGCGGCGCAGGTGAGGTGAAGAAACATTCTCATTTGGACATTTTGCTCTTTTGTCTCGGCCAAGATTGATATTTCATCGACAAATATCCCCATTGCTATAGGTACCAAAGAAATCCCAGAAAAGGAAACCAAGACATGTGAAGTGTTGCTTATTTACTGAATAGGTGTCTCCTAGCCATTCAACAACATTCATCCTTGCTCGCACCATGGGTTGAAAATCATTGCAAGAGCATGTGTGGATCAGACATTAAAAACACTCAGCGGGAAAGGGAGTTACCGTTGGAGCTGCGGGATCGATTTTCCACACCAATATTAAAGAATGAAATGGGGTATGTTGGCATGTATGTGAACGTAAGGTGGTGGGATGTTGTTTCTATGAGTGACTGCACAGGAACTATGCCAATCCCTGTATTGCTTTCATTTTTCCCCTGTCACCTGTTTTCCGCTGCCAGTAAGTCTAGATGCTGTTCTACTGACCCTCCCCCAAAGCAACCATAAAGGGTACTTTGTGACTGCATTGCATCCCATATTCATAGGAATGGCAGCTGTGTACGTTTTCCATCAAAGAAATCCCGCACCAATGGCATGGTGTTGATGCCAAAAGAAAATAATTTGCCTAAAGAATTTTATTTGTACAATAGTCCAGCCATTTAACAAGATCTAACACCAAGTAGGCCTTCATTAGTATTAGGGAGCTGGCGGAGAATGTCTTCGACTAAACATGCTCATTTACTTCGTTTCATCCTCACTAGGTGACCAATGCCCGGAGGGTATGTGGTAAATACATTTGAAGGTAATAGCTCCACTGGGAAAAATGACAAGGTTCAACCCTCAGAAGACCATTGCTTTTCCCCCCTTTATTTCAGCCCCAGGCCATTGTTGTAAAGACCTATTCCTAACCCATATATATTTTTACAGAATATGTTTCACTGTGTCACATTTGTGACTCAGCCAAGTGGCTGTGAGTCATGCATCAGGAAAGGCTGTATCTCTTGAGGTGCAGATTCTCAGGCAAAGCTATTGAACGATTTAGTAGGTGTTCAGTTGGATTTTCAGAATCAACCCTGGGGGTGGATTCTGAGAGTCTAACCTATTAAGGCAAAGGCCCTACAAATAAGCGCGCTGCCGACGACCCAAGAACAACTCCAAGCTAAGTGTCCCTTGACCAACCAGTGGACAAGCCCGCTCTCTCCTGGGATACCTCGTTGCAGCCGTTGCCATTTCGGGTGCATCCATGGAACGTGGAGGATCTTCAGCTTGTTTTACGAGATGCCTGCTCCCGCATTGTCAGCCTTCGTGCATCAAAGCAAGCTGTGCAGTGCCTGTTCCTTTGTTCATCCATTAAAGATAACCTGTCGCCACCTGATCGCGATTTCCATTGCAATCCAACTTCTTCACTCCCTGAAGGTGGACCAAGGTTGCCTCCTCCTCAGTAGTCCTCATCTCTTCCTAGAAAGGGCGTTCAGCTGGATGCATCGAATCGAGATTCAAGCGTCTTGACTGACCAAAATGAAATCCTACGTCCGAAAGGGACATCTGCAAACACAACCGCTGGGCCTTCCTCAACCGGACCAAGCACAGAAGGATGGGTCCCAAACGGAATCTGGAACTTCAGCAGTGGTTTTTGGAGCACGCAGAGTCTGGGGGTAAATTAACATACGCGACGAATCCAGGGACTTTGTCCCGTCGCCTGAAGGTGGAGCCATCCCCTTTGGGAGTAGGGAGGTGAGCCCACTACGCAATATCCACCATTCAGGGTCCCATTAAACGTTACCACCCCTTACCACCATGGGCAAAAGCAATGCCCAAGTAGGGATTCCCTTTCACCTCCCCTCATTGCAAAGTCTCAAACATGTTATGTGTTATATGGGAACAGACAAGCGTGATTAGGTACAGGGTCCCTTTAAGGTGGATGCCTGGGTTTCTAGCCTATTCATGTTACTGCCTCTTGGTGAAACTCAAGACCAATGAAATATTCTCCTCCGTTCCAGGAAGGAACCTAAATACACCACTGTGCCAACTGAGGAAGTGAGAATCAGTCAGAAGGTGAGGAATGGAGTGAAGAGCTCTGAGGCCGCCCATGCTCTGCCACTCCAGAGAGCGAGAGTCGTGAGCAGAAGGGAAGGCGTGGTAGAGCGAATCCGAACAACACTGACTGTACAGTCTTCCTAATCCGCCAATGTAGACACGCAAATAGGCACCGTGGATGAGCAGACCACATTCACAGGAGCAAAGACATGGATGTGGAATCGCAAGGGCCAGAAGAACAAATGACTTGCCTCCCACAGATTCCTCATCCATGTTATCCATATCTCAGTGCCAGCTGCTCTTCGGAAACCTTTTCCACCGTCAGGGAGCACAGTGAGGCCCTGTGTAGGTTCCACCCGACGCCTCTACGCTCTGGAAATGACATCAACGCAAGTATATATAGAGGCGCTGCGCCCGTGACTTCAGCTCCACCCTTTCTACCTAGCACTCAGACGCTGGGGGAACCGCAGAACTAAGGTGTATCAGGTACCCCAAGATGGGCAGGTAGGGAGGGCACTGAGGAATTCTTGGGAGGAACATCCATCAGAAGAAGAAGTTACTTACCCATGGTAAAGTTCTTTCGATTAGATGTCCTTCCCACGTATTCCTCATCTTATAATATCTCCATATCCAGCTTAGCTGCTTCAGAAAGTTTTTCCAGCAGGGGAAGCTGTGTGTCCATTCCTGTCTACTCAATATCTCTCGAGGGCCTCTGTCTCGATGTCGACGTCATCACTTGTATATAGCGCGTGCAGCGACTCTTGGCTTCAGTTCCGTTTTATTGGTTTAGCCTACGCCCGACAGTTACCTAAAAAAGCATAAATGCAATAACAGGGTAGGTTGGGAGGGGCGATGAGGAATATGTGGGAGTAACATCCAATCGAAAGAACGTTACCACGGGTAAGTAATTTGTTCTTCGAATGGATTGTGTCCTCCCACGTATTCCTCAATTTATGATTGACTCCCAAAGCAGTGTTTCCATTTCTGGAGGAGAGAGAATTTTAACTTTTTTAAAACAGGAATTTAGGAGCTCCTTATTGGTTTGTGTGTACAGCGTGTAACACCACCTTCTCAAAACCACCTTCCCGGCCTGTGGAAGTGTCCAGACTATAATGCTTGGTGAACATGTGGACGGAGGACCACGTGGTCGCCACACAAACATCCTGAATTGGGACTATCTTCTGTAAGGAAGAAGAAGCCATGCCACTGGTCGAATTAGCTCAGAGACCCGCAGGAGTATCGTTTCACGCTAATCTGTAGCATTCCGAAATTCCTAAAATGATCCACCTGGATAAGGTTTGTTTTGTGGCCACAATACCCAACTTATGGCCTGTGTAACCAACAAAAGGTTGATCATCCTGTCTTCACTAAGACATTTTGGTTAAGTAGAAGCTAGGTGTATGTTTTGGGCCAAGCCTGTGTAACCTCTCTTCTTCCTTTCCAGGATGAGGCAGAGGATAAAATGACAAAAGTATAATTTTTTGAGTTAACTCGGACACAATTTTTGGTTAAAAAGAAAAGTAGGTTTAACCTTAAGGACCACTCTATCCTTAAAGACTGTGTAAGGAGGCTTGCAGGACAAGAGTTGAAGTTCACTCACCCTATGGGCTGATGCAAGAGCCACCAAAATGATGGTCTTCAGAGTTAACAATCTTAGAGGACAGGAATGAATAAGTTCTAATAGAGCACACATTAGAAATGTCAAAACTAAGTTGAGATCTCAAACCGGGACTTGAAATGGGATCGGAGGAAATACATTTGTCAATCCTTTCAGAAATTGTATAACCAGTGGTATTTTGTAAAGGTGGATACCTCACCAGAGGAGCGCTTAAAAATATATAGCACTAACAGATACCCTTTAATTGTGCCAACCTGTAGCCCCAGATTAGCTAGGTGTAACAAGAACGATAACACCATATGTGTGGTGCATGTAAAAGGGTCCACATTCTTATCCCTGCCCCTGCTGCAGAACTTGTGCCAACGTCAGCGGTATATGGATTTCATTGTTGGCCTTGTGGCCGAAAGCAAAATCTCCATTCCGTCGTCCGGAAGGTCACAATCCTTACATCTCAACCTTTCAGAAACCATGCGTGAAGGTTGAGTGTCTTGAACTCTGGCTGGAGAACCTGATCCTCCTCTCGCAACTGAAGGTCATCTCTTTGTGGAAGACTTATTAGAGGGCAGATGGACATGTCCAGAAGGTCTGCGTACCACGTCCTCCTGGCCCAATCAGGAACAATAAGGATCATGGATTTCACAACCTTTCTCAACCTCCTGATCACTTGAGGAATGACAGGGCCTGAAGGAAACACGTACAGGAGTGGAAACGAGTCTCCTAGCGCTCCTCTTGGGGAAGATTCCCTGGAGCAGTACAGTTCGCACTTCCGATTGAGCTGTTCCCCAAAGGGTGAAGATCTCTTGTAGAACTTCCTGAGCTAGTTCCCACTTGTGGGAGACTATTCTGCCTGCTCAGAGCATCCACCGCCGTGTTCTCTTCTCTGGCTAGGTGAACTGCTGATAAGGAGATTCCTTCTTGAATTGCCCAGAACCAGAGCTGCATTGCCTCTCTGCACAGTGGTAGTGACCCTACACCTCTTGTTGAGGCAGTACATGGCCACTGTGTTGTCCATCATTAGCAGGACGTTCTTTCCCCCATACGGAGGGCAGGAAGGCCTTTAGCGCTAGTTGATCGCCCTCAGCTCCAAAAGCTTGATGTGTACTTTGGACTCTGATGGAGAACAATGACCACCGATTGTCAGATTGGTGGTGTATGCTTCCCACCCACTGAGGCGTCCGTCACTACAATTATCTCCAGCCATGGATGCCAAAAGGGTTCTCCCATCAGAATGTTGTCCTCATAGGCCCATCACAGAAGGTTCTGAGCGACTCTGCTTGGAACCTGAAGGTGGTCTGAAATCCTGCCCGAATATTGGTACCATTGAGTCATGAGAACCCATTGGAGAGTAGGGGTGCCACGGTATTAGTTTTATGACGGTACAATAACCTTCTTGCCAAATGACGGTATATCATGGTTATTGCGGTATAGCAGGTGGAGTTAACTAATCTTAACAAATATTTTCTAAAAGGTCATAAATTGTCAGATTTATCAACACAAACAAAACCAGGCAGCCAGGGCCAGAATTGGGCTTTTCAACATACTTTCCACTGAAATGCCACCTCTTTCTTCCACCAAACAGAAACGCACGTGTGGGGAGGAGGAGGAGGAGAAGGAGGGGGGGGGGGTAACCATCTTGAACTTGTCCATCCTGAGGAACTTGTTCAAGTCTCTCTCAAGTCCCAAACGGGCCTCAATCCTCCGTCCTTTTTGGGGATTAGAAAGTAAGGGGAGTACCATCACTTGTTCCTATCCACTACAGGTACCGGTTCTATAGCACCTTTCTCCAGCAGGGTCAACATTTCCTGCACAATGAGTGGATCTTGAACTTTGGAATAGTTGCTCCCTGTTGGATGATCCAGAGGCATTTTTTAGAAAGGGAAGGCAGTAAACCTGGGCTACTGTTTCAAACGCCCATGCATTTGAAGTAATGTCCTGCCATTCTTTCAGATGCTGCGAGAGTCTGCCTCCCACCGGGGTTGGATTTGAGGAGGCTGATGCAGCGGCTGAGGGTAAAGTAACCATTGGCTGGGTGGTCTCAGCACCTCTTCCCCATCTACCACAGGGGAATATTCTGACCTCTTTGATTCGACAGTCCTCTCCCTCTTCCAACTGAGGAGTAATAGCGAAGGTACTTGCCCGTTCAAGCTGTTCCAGTGGGACGAGTTTGTGACTCTCTGATTGCAGCACCAAGGGATTTGGCTGCTGCGTTGGGGGTCTGCAGCTTCTCCAGGATCTCGTCAGAGTTGCTGCCAAATAAATATGTGCTATCAAAGGGCATGTTGCGAAGTCTGGATGGCACATTTGGAGCAAATCTACGCATTGCAGTGCTAGCCGCCATAGGCCTGCTGATACTGTCAGCAGAGTCAAGACCAGTTTGAAGGGATTCGTACATTGCATCCATCCAATTCTTGACAATATTTTAAAAGGTCTCTCTTCTCCTTAAGGGATATTTTCAGCTGCCATCGATATGCAATCTCATAGGGTAAAAGTGAATTTAGCCAGTGCATACATGCCATTTGCTGACTTAAGGCCCATACTCCCTGCAGAGAAGACCTTGTTTGCCAAAGCATCATAGTGTTTGCCATCTCTGTCAGGGGGAATTGTTGGGTATGCATTCTGTTTGGATGAGGTGGCCTGAACCACCAAACTTTCTGGAGTAGGGTGTTTTGTTAGAGAACAAGGGTCACTTGCTTGACGCTCTGTACTTGCTTGTCAATTTTTTATTCAATGCTGGAATTAATGACAGCGTTTCCGGTTTGGCATTAACTCTCCTTTGTAGTGCTACATGAAAAGGAATAATAGGGTCCTCCTGGAGTCCTTTATCTAAAATATCCATGAGGTCATCCTAATCAAAAATTGGTGCAGGTCTGCTCCATCCCAGATATTCTATGATCCTAGACATTAGATGCCTGTACGATCCATCAGTGTGGTCTGAAGGATGTTGCCTTCCAACCTCAATTTCGGGGCAATTGTCTATCCCACTTGCAGTTTGCAGAGTCTCATGTAGATTTTTAATCCTTGATCCCTCTGATATTACGGCCTCTGGAACACCTTGTGTCACATATTGTAACCCAAAAGGATGTGATTCATCCAAAGAGGGCTCATCATCCTCATAAATTGAGGAACGCCACTTAAAAAAGTATTTCCTTGGCAGTGGGGTGAACCTTTTCCCGACCTCCTTCGAGGATTTTGTCATTTGTGTCGACAATGGCGTCTAAGCCTTGAAGACGAGGGCTTCGACGGTTGAGGTGTTGAGGGTTTCTTAGACAGTGATGTCGAATCCTTCGGCGTCGAAGACTATTTCTGAAGGAGTTTTTTCGCTACTCAGTTTTCTCCTGGACACCCAGGTCCGAGGGCGCACATGTAGGGCGCAATAGTACTTTGCCTTCTGGTTAGTACTTTGCCTTCTCTGTCGGTTTGTCGACATGGGCATGGCTCTTGCTTTTCTTTGAGGGTATTGAGGCCGTATTCTCGAATACTTTGAGCATTTTCAGTCTGAATTTCTCCCATTCAGCCGGTGAGGCCAATTTGGTTGTGTATGCGACCTGTTCAGGACCTTTTAGCTTTCTTCCTGTCGAGGAGAGTCGCCTCTCGACTCGTTGGAGGATCGCTTCTTCGACCGAGTTGTCGAAGGGGATTTATGCGACCTACCTGCAGCTAACATCCGTCTATGCTCTTTCAGGGCTTTCGCTGTGATCAATAGGCAGAACCCACATTCTGATGTCATGAGTGGATCCTAAGCACCCCAGACGCACCCCAGACGCACCCGATGGGGGTCTTTAAGGGACATTTTCGCCCCACAGTTGTGGCATTTTTTTAACCCCGATCTCAAAGTCTAGGATGCCGACAGCGATGCCATTTTTAACTAAATTCAAATAAGCAGTGAACTGGTGTTAAAGGAAACGCAGTCAAGGAAGGGTACTGGTTGCATGAACTGTAATGGGTGGACGGTGTGGTCTGATAACTGTGCCTAGATCAGGTGGTCCTGAATGGAAAAGCCACTGAAACAATGGAAAAGCCACTGCAACACCTATAAGCTTGTGTTGTCCAAGGACCTTGCTGTGATATTGAAGGTATCAGTTTGAAAGCTGGAAGATTTGAACTGTAGGGGAAGGGAACCCCCACATTTGATGACATGCTTTGAACTTGGGTAAGGGGAGCCGATTACAAGGAAAAGAGCTAGAAGCTCTGTACTTTACTTTGAACACCAATCGTTTTGATGCAGATATCCTTACACATTGTATACAGTTAGTTATGAGGGCAAGTATGTGTTATGGACACAGACTGATCTTTTACTTTGGTCCTCCTGATGCAGACCATGCTTAGTTTTCTCTAGGTAGGCAAATCCCACCTTAGCATAGGGAAAGTTAGGCATTAATTCACCCTGCCTTTTAAGTTAAATAAAACTTTGTTGGAAGACTTGAGCCTGTTGTCTGTGTCTGTTGCCTTCACAGGGTCCAGATCCCTCTTCCGGAACCAAGCTGAAAACCTCTGCCACCTATAGGTATGAATGGACTTCGTGGCGGGTCTCCAGCAGATAGGTTTACGTCCAGAACATCCTCCAATAAATCCCACTCCTAATCCCTCAACCTTTCAGCAGCCAGAGACGGAGGTACAGACTGCAGTGGATCGGGTGCAGGACCCCCCTCCTAGTTGGAGAGGAGGCCCGTCCTCTGTGAAAGACACCAGGAAGGGCATATGGCCATGTCCAACAACTCTGGGTTAGGTTTGGAGGGATCAAGATCATTGTGTACTCAACAGACACGAAACGATTGAACACCATTAAAAACGTATAAACGTTGCCTGATGGACAAGGACAATTACAATGACGAATACTGGTGGTGGTAAACACCTGTACGTGGCGCATGCTCGCTGACTGCACTAGTGTGGCTAAACTGTAAATGGAAACAGCAGAGAGATTTCAGGAGGCTAGCTCAGGGGCAACATGCACGCCTTGGAAGCAAGACGACACGGAGCACCACAGGTTCAATCCCCGGGTCTGCGCTTAGAAACCTCTCAGTATTAAGCGCGTTATACATATCATATTATATATCATTTCAGGTGGTGCCGAGTACCCCATGGTCCTTGACACAACAGCCATACTCCAACTCTTTGAATGACTTCTCAGAAATTGATTCAGGGCGCATGGGTGACCACATGTAGCTCAGAATAATACGTAAAACAGGCTAGACTTGACAAACTGGAAATGCCAATCCTTGAACTTGGAATGCTCAACAGAACATTTGGGGACCTCAGATAGCTGGATCAAAATCAACAAAAAATATGGGATTATTCAATCTGATAAAATCTGGGACCAATTTGTGGGGTAAAGCGGGTCACACTATCCAAGCCTTGCACCTGTGCTGATTAGCCCACTGTGCCCACTACGATAAGCAGTGAAGACAACCTGGAGAGTAGAATTCTCCAGTAGTTTGAATGGATTCTTATATAGCTGTACATCACCACGGTTTATTTCTGGAACTGTACCACTATTTAATATGTCATCTGTGAGAAACCTGAAGGTGTCTCACTTACTAGTACCTGGGGATCTGTCATATCTGTCATCCAGGTGGCCAGGACACGGGCATTGCTATTGGATCCAGTTCCGGGGGTGGACTCATGTGGGAGGATCACCTGGGTGAGGGGTCCTCAGGGAGTGGAAGTGAGAAACCGAAGGGTGAGACACGGTATCCCCTTCCTTTGGACACCTGTTCCCCATCCTGCCCGGTAGGATACTTAGAAACCCTATCCCCGCACCTTTTCCGACATGAACACTTTCTCACAATGTGAAAGACAACAGACTTATACCCGAGCCGTTTACCTCCCAGAGAGGGGTCCGGGATAGCGCTTAGACCTCCATCCAGTATCGTGTGGTGCCCCCGTGGATACCAGGTGAGCGTAACAATTGCCTCTCTTAGCAGAGCGACATCTACTATATATCAAGTCATAATCAGAGTAGCGGACATATGTCATGGAAAGCTCGCCTCTTGTATCCAGGCGTGGATTCATCTGGTATCCAGGTGTGCAACATTATTTGTTAATACGGACTGCTGCAATTGTATTCGTCTCCCATTTTGCTTCTCCACTCTTTTTGACTGTTTACTCTCTGTTCTTCCTCCTCTCCCTTTCTCCTCTTTCCTATCTCCTCCCCTTACTTTCTTCTATGCACTTACTCTATCAGAATTGTCCCTGGACGTAGTATGATGGCAACCTCATCTGTCTCCTACCCCTTCCTCTTGTTTTTTTCCGCCACACCCAGACCCCCCTCCAGCACTATCTAAAATATCGTCAGGCCTAGGACGATAGTCACTTGTCCCTCCCTTTCTGCACCCCTCTCCCTCACCTTTTGTTTTCTCCGGCTCTACCAGAAATGTTGTCAGGCCTAGTATTGTAGTCGCCTGTCTGTTTCCATTTCCTTCCCACTCTCCCTCTCCCTTCCTTATCTATGTCTTAGCTCTTGCACTATCTGAAATGTCGTCAGGCCGAGTACAATAGTTAATTTCACATCCTTACTGTTCATGGCCTTTAAGAATGTCATTGTATTTTCCCTTGTTCTCTCCCTTGCCTTGAAGCGCTTTGAAACACAGTTTATTTATATAGCTCCTATACACAATCATATCATGTACCAACACAATGGTCAGGCAGAGTCAGGCAATTACTGACAACTACACACGCCCAACTACTTTTTCCTTTCCCCCATCGGGATAAAAGGCAGATCACACAAGGAAGCAGCCATTCCAGGACGGCTGTTCAAACTGAGGAGAAAGGTTGCGAGACCTGAAAGCACGTCAATTAGGTAGTTGCCCATGTCCTTTTCAACCAAGACCCGCAAAGCCTCTGATGAAAGATATGAAAGACCGGGAATCGCCGCTGGCAGATGGTGCGACGGATGTCAGCGGTACATGGCAACCTCCCACACGAATTGCCAGGGCAGGGAGGTGGGGTGGCCATTGAGATACAGTCATTGACTCCAGCGGCATAAAGGAACAGAGAGAGTTCAACATAGCGGGTGAGTCAGAAGCAACTATTAGTCGACCGGCTTGTGTTACGCTCAAGATTGCAGTAGCAGCAGTAAGAAGGTAAGTTAAACAAAATGTCGTTGATGAACAAACTGGGTACCAGAGTCAGAGTGGTCCAGCGCCATGTGGGCACTCAGTTGAAGGTCTCTGGCTGGTGCCCCTCTCCTGAACAGAGACTCTGTTGAACATTGCGAGTAAAGGAAACTACAAGTGCCAAGAGGACTTAAGGAATGCCTGTATAAGGAGTTACAGTGGTCATACAAGGGTCAAATCAAATCCTTTGTACAATCAAAAGTCCTTGACACACTGCAGAAGTTTTGTTATTATAAACTGGCGTTTGCACCCGACTGAGGGGAACGCTGCGCGAACTGTGAGGATAAAAAATCTGCGCTTGCCACAGGCTAACAGGGTGACCCAGCGAGACGTGATCACCCTTCAGAAGGGCTGAGCCTGGATGAGGGGGCCCAATCTGAACATTTTGCTACTGTTTAAAAAGACATTAACACTTGATTATTGTAAGGAAAAAGAAAAGCTAAACAAAGAAACTGTGTTACTGGGGGCAAATGAGAACACGACTGAGGGATGCCTGCCAAAGCATAGTGATGATAGAACTATGTGAAGCCTGACTGGGGGCTAAGAGAAAGCCTGACTGGGGGCTTAGGAGAAAGCCTGACTGAGGCTGGAAATACAAGGGAAGTGAATCCTGCATAGTGTTAAAACACCAATGAACACTGTGATGACAAGTGTGAACCCAACTGAGGGATGTCCACAGTGAGTGGTTGGTCTGAACCCGATTGAGGGAGGCTGATGATTGAGAGAAGGATCGGAGCCAGGGTGAGGGGGATCCAAGGGTGACAGGTATTCACCCCACGTAAAGACTACCAGAAGGAACTTTTATTTTTGTTGTTTTGGCTTATCAGGCCCTCTGAAGCAAGAAACTTTGCATGAGAAGAGACTTGGGCACAGAAGGCAACAATACTGGAAAAGGAACTGTAACCTTGTGCTGGAGAAGCAGCGTGGAGTGCTCGAGAGTCCCACATTATCCCACACTTTTGTAGCGTGGCGGTAAGGATTGGCAATATTTTTTTTAGTATAGGCCCTTTCTATTGGACTACACTCCACTAGGATTATTTGATGCTCGTAGCTTGCTCCCATCTTAGAGTTAGGTGTAGTTTAGGTGTTTATCTCACCCATTTTTACAGTTTAATAAAGACCCTTCAACTGTGTACGGTTGAGGCGGGGGGGGTTTGAAGAATGGCTCGGAAGAATTACACTTTGCATTTTTATGACAGTTCTATGCTGTTTTATCAAATTATTTTGGCTGTTTACTTTTTCTTGCTTCATTTTGTTTAGTACGGAATAAAATAAAAATGAAAATAATAAATTTAGACTGTAAAATTAAAAAGGCCATAGAAATCTCTGATTGATTTGTGTTGTTACAGGAAAACATAAGCACCATTTAGCTCTAAAAACCCACCTCCTAAAGTTCTTTAATTGATTGTTACTGTTTATGAACACTGACCGATTACTCCCAGGAATGCTAATTGATTGTTACTATTTATTAACAGAGTTTGAATCTTACGGTTTATGAACGCTGATTTGCATTCCGATTCATTATATTGATGACTGTTCTATATAAAGCGCTTTGGACAAAGGCGTATATAAAACACAATAAATACAAATCATGACCACACAATGTTCTTTATCACACAAAACAGTTTATAAAATTGCACCATGTCACAGACATGACAATATGATGTATTTGTGAACCTATTTACTACTTAAATAGCAGTCATCAACTGGTCACCAAGGGAAGTGTTACTGTTTATAACTCTTAAATTATCCGATATCAGAAAATCAAATGGAGATCCAGTTCTTTCTTCCAGACTTCTTTTGAGGTTTGAGTAGGTACATTAGACCCGGCCTCAATATTTGAACTGGCTAGTGATAATCTACACTTGGCAAGTAAGAAATGATGTGCTTTGCATTATTGTGCCAAACTAGTAACTTTCAACTTGACCTTTTTACCCCTCTATTAGACAATTCTGAAGAAGAAAAAAAAAACATCAGGGGGGTTATGAATCAGTGGTGGGTAAATCCACATTGAGCCTCCCATTATTACCACAATATCATTTGCTGGATCCACTATTTGATCTGTCAGTGAACAGACGTCATGAGACTCACTAGGGCAAGCAATATTAAAAATAATTCAACATACGGTAAGCCTCTACAATCCATCCCAACATCTTCATTCCGACATACAGGATCTCAGGATCATCAATCACTAAGTAACCTCATCTTAGATTGACTACCACAGTCGGCGCCTGTTTAAAGGATGAAAATCCATCAATTATATTATCTTGGGACCAGGTCACCTGAAAGAAAAAGACTTGATAAGAGCCGACAGTCACGCCAATCTGTGCAACCAACTTAATTTTAAAACTCACAATATTATATTCCACCTTAGTACAAATAGTGAACCAACAACATTGTCATTTTTTTCTGGTCTCAACAAAGGTTTCCAAGGGCTGCCTTGAAACAGGGGTCTGGGGAATGGGCTTGTCCAATTGATCTTACATTATGCTCTTCTCCTATCAGCAAATTCTTGGGGCCCTATTCAAGTTTACCTATTCACAAGTTTATCACTTCTGACACCTTGATAGCAACCTGCCTGGGATGTTCAGAAACAAAAGGGGGAACACAGATCAATCAAGTCTAGTACGGACCTCCATTTGGTCATAAGGAAGCAACCATTGTCGACTAAGATTTCCCAATGTTTCAACCGTTGACACAAACACTCACATACTGGAGATGAAATTAATGTGAACATAACTGGAGCTATGTTATTTCTTACCAAGTCCAATGGGTTGCAAATCAAACACCATGTATAAGCCCTCAGACAAATCTGAATGTTATTGTTCAGATAAATTGTCCAATTGTTAGTGCCAGTACATTTTCCTAAAGGCTCTGGTCCCCAAAACACCACCTCAAAAATACTGGAATTTACTTTGGTTACAATCCTTATTGGCAGAAAGGACAAAACGTGGCTAACCCCCGTCAACTCAACACCTTGCACAATAACTTGCAGAGTCTCACAAGGCTCATTCCTCTCACCATCGCTGTTAACATTTACATGACAGCTCTCATCATCCTCTTCAAAAGACACTGCCTCGCTGCTACAATTACGCAGACAATACACAAATCGTCTACAAAGATCCAGGCTAGCGAAGAACGAAGAGCAAAACCCAACTCTTACCAACTGCCTCACAGAAA
This sequence comes from Ambystoma mexicanum, assembly GCF_040938575.1. Classification (NCBI taxonomy): domain Eukaryota; kingdom Metazoa; phylum Chordata; class Amphibia; order Caudata; family Ambystomatidae; genus Ambystoma; species Ambystoma mexicanum. The sequence continues at coordinate 1,437,288,799 of NC_090929.1, read as the reverse complement.
TAAACTCGTTGGATGAGTACCAACAGCCTTAAACTCCATCTGGACAAAACAAATAATGATTGCGTCCAATGACCAGTCGAAGTTTTATCACATTCCATGGCCTACTGAAATGGGAAACTCAATCCAAAGTGGTCAAAAATCTCGGAAAATGTATGGACAATGAATGAACACTTGAACCGCAAGTCAATGCGTTAGTAAAGAAATGCTTCTTCCAACTACACACAATCAAGAGGATACTTCCCTTTTTCACCTTCCCACATAGAATACTTGCTGTCATCTCTCTTGACATGTCAAGAATAGACTACGCCAACAGCATCTACCTTGGAATGCCAGACAACCTTATCAAAAAACTATAACAAGTACATAAACGGAGCAGCAAGAGTACTCCCCTGATTCACCAAGCAAGAACACATCACACCAGCACGAGAACTCTGCATAACACACAGAGCAATCCATGGCCAAGGAGAAGATTTGTTCTTACAGTAAAAATGTCCATCTACAAACCAAACCGAATACTAAGGTCCAACAACGACATTCTCCTTGAACAAACAATACTCAAAGCGGAAATTTGGGAGAGCAGCGTCGCGGCAACACGTTGGAACTCGCTCCCATAGAAAAAACAAACAGATGATCACAGAAAGTAAAGAAAAACTGCTAAAAACATGGCTCTAACTCACAGAGCTAAACAGCAAAAAACAACAAAGGAAACTGCCAACACATCACAATGGAAACACCAAAACCTGACGACCCGAAACACGACCACCCAACGAAATAAAACATTCTACCACAAATAACCATAGAACAGTACAAACTCGACAAATTAACAACCATGGCACAAAAGGACACAGACTAATCCCACTACCCAACTAAAAAAACTCTACAATTTCCTGCATACTCACCCTCAAATACTGAACAACCACACTCTTACATCAACTGCAGAAAAACCCTAAAACCACCACAAAAAATCCCTAAAACCACCACAAACTGTACACACTCTGCAACACCCAAAAGGAAACAACCAACTGCACACAAATCACCATATACATTCATACACCAAACACCACATTACATCTACAAACTAAACAAACCAGCACACAGTGACTGGTATTTCTGAACTGAAGCTACCAACAGCACATCAAAGCTTGCTTGTGCTTTTCCTTCGAACGATATTGAACCGTTCCCAGACCACCATCCTTTTCCGTTAGAGTACCTGGATACCATAAAAATAGCAGGGGTGCATGGTATAAGTAACAACAACATAACATTCCAGATCCCTCCCAGGGTTCTAAGCTTCTGGCTCTTAAAGCCCCTTACACAAGTTTGATTAACAGTGTCTCACGTGGCATAGCCAATTAATTACCTTATTGATTAAAGATTAAGGGATTGCCATTGACAGTTGCCACATCCGTTAATATATGGGGAAGGACAACTGCCCTCTCAACGTCTCACTCTGTTGATACTGGAATTACTGCTTGTCCTTGTTCATGACTTCCTTATGGTTTCGTGAATGTACATCCTACCCTATTAGGTTGAATGGAAAGTTTTATTTGCCTGGGATTCCATACAGTCAAAAAAGGAACCCTCTTCTTTAGCACCTATTGGCGTGGGCCTATTCACTACCTTTCTCATGGGTGCTGTATTGCCACTTTGGACAACCTCCGACTTCTCCAGTTCTGCTGTTGCCCGACATGAAATGTAACTCCATGCGGTCTTGGTAACAAGCAGTTTTTGGAACACCCCCACATTTTGCAGGTACAGAGGTTTTGGTCAAGGAGAAATGTGCCTCAATGTTCAAAGTGAATGTTATGGCATTATTCAAACGAGCCCTTTGTAATTTCAACTCTTCCAGTCAATATAAAGGATTCATAATTATGCACAATATTCATGAACAAAAAGCAGTGGATTATTTAGGTATTCCCAGCCCAAACACATGTAGGGAAGCGGAAATCAAATGCAGAATTCGGGACAATCGCAAAAGGAAGATGAAAAGAAAAAAGTTAATGCCCAACGTGTGCCTCTAATGCATGCAAAACCCGAAGTGAAAGGTGAATGTACAAGTAATACAAACTGGCCCAGAAGAAAAGCAGGCAGAGCAATAAGGTCAGGGTAAAAGTACACAAATAGATTAACGTAAAAAGTGGAAATTGTACGAAGATTTGCAGGCAAGACAGAAAGCAAAGGAAGTAGAGACAAAGGTAAAAAAAAGTAGTGACATAAGCCAGCATCGAATTAGGAGCCAAATAAAAATGTTTGCTTAGCAATGAACATGGGCCTAAAAGAGAAAATTGAACAGCAAAGACACTGTAGCATTTGCAGGATTTGGTTCACTTGCACAAAACTAACAAGAGTAGCCAATTAGCACCACAGGCGTGAGCCGAAGCCAATCATCCCTGTCAAAGCCCCCAGGAACAAATGAGAGGTCTGCCGTAATAAAATTCTAAATAAAAGGAATTTTAAATGAGAATCATGTGAAAAATTCAGTATTAGCAATTGAAATGCCAATCGCCTCCAAATAGGCTAGATTCTCGAGTTAATACAGTAAGTTCCATCTGCAGATTTCCAGTGATTCCCCGCACCCATCAGCGTTGTGACCAAAGCACAACATCCCGATATATTCTTATAAGCCCAGATTTATATTCAAGGGAAAAAAGGAAGCTGAAACAAAGGCTGTGCTTCAATAAAGTAGAATTAAAACTTCTTTACGGGAGGTACTTTCAGTAATTTGAAAAAGATGTTCCAAAATCCATGCGGGATACCAAGGTAAATTCAAAGAGTGGGAATTTCCTGGAAAGAGCATGCATAAGAAATACCCATGTCCCAAAAAACACCATCACTTACTAAAAATATATTTTCTTTGAAACTTCCCTTCAGTTCTTGGGCTGCCAAAGATTCTGCAGATACAATTCGACTTCTCTTTTCCAAGATTACTGGATTACCTAAAACTTTGCGCTAATTTTAAAGAGAAAAATAAAGTTATAAATCAAGGCACATTTAAATCTGCAGCTCGTTCTTTTTGTGGATTTTTTTTTTTACTGAGGCACAATTCACAAGAAAGCAGTTCAGGCTCGTCTTATATTTGCTAATACATATTGGTGTCATTTTAGTGGATCATTACTGTAAATATAAGACAATTTATCATGTGCTACTAGTAGTGCATTTTTTGTAGTTAATATTAAGAAGTATAAGGAATGCATGCCTACTAGAGCAGGAGGCAGCAGTATTTTGCCTCGAAAATTTTAATTTCAAATTTGTTGACCAGGTCCATAGTAAATTATTGTTTTATGACTGAATGTCATCGATTCAGGGTTTAGCTGCAACCCAGAAGTGGCCAAGAACCTAATTCTTAGATATGTTCCAAGCGTACAGAACAGCTGCGATGCTGGCGTTCTAATCATGGAGATTAGGACTCGGTCTGATAAGAACCACACTGCTACAATTTCTTTATGTCCTGTATGAATACCATTAGTAAGCCTTTCAAGCTGAAAGTTACCAGCCTTGTATAAATGGCACTGGGCCTGCCACGAAAGGCAGTTTTCTCAAGCACACCAGCACGTCACGTCGAAGCAGAGGCCCTCCCATCGGCCATTCCACGCAGCATACACAAGAAACCACCATTTTGTGAATACATCAAGGCGGACGCATTCGTAGCTCTTACATGGAAAAGCAGCAGTGAAGATTGCTGATCAACCCTCACAAAGGGCCAACTCACAGCTATAATTGAAGCCATGAGCAGCGTACCGTACAATACACAGATTTGGGCATTCTAAGACTGATGCATCAGAATCACAATTTTAGGAGCATGGGCCAAATGGTCAGCCTGGTTAGCCAAGAAACGCACTTTCATAAATACAGGAATTGTGGAATGGAGCATATTAACTGCCCTTCCCCACCATCTCCAATTCAAAGTAAAGGTGAGGTGAATCTTCCTTTCAAACATTCCATGATGGAAAGGTTTCCCATTTCTTTTCAAAGGTGGAAGGCTTCCAGGAAAGCGGATGGAGTACAAGTTCTCAATCATGCCAAACTCATGTCCATAGCCCAGACATGATCTGGTGTTCCAAAACCTACAGGTGAAGCTACATCTTTCTGCATTTCCTCTTTGTGTAGGCATTTATTAAATCGGTTTTATACGTGCTCCGTGGGGTGCAGTTTTCCATCTTCAGGTTTTAGGTTTCAAGTTGTGTAGATCATGTTTACAGTCATTGAGTTACTTGACTGTCAAACCAATGAGTGTCATTTAATTCCCTTCCATCTCGCAAAGATGGGTAGTCACAGCCAGATATTTGCTTAGCTGCAATGGGTCCATCATTGGAAGACCCTGAATGTAAGAGTCATCAATGTGCAAACAATGTTACTGTGGATCTTACTGAAGTTGAAGCATGTCCATTGTGGAATTCACTGGCCCACTGAACGCACTATACATGACCCTCAAATAGTTAAGGTTGGTGCACGTCATTTTCACCAACTCTGACAGTAACTTGCAATCCAATGCACTTACCATACAATTATCTGGTGCTCACAGTTATCCAATTAGAGAAAAGGAAAGGAGCACAATCCTTAATTTTCTGAGAGAATCAGATGTCCTGCAGATCCTTTCATAGGTTTAATGCAAGTGTAAGACTGCACGAGGAAAAGGGTTATCTTTCCAAATGAAAACCTAACTAGGCAAAAGTGAAATGCTGACTGTGATACCATCTGAAGATAAAGTAGGCAAAAAGGAGACACTTTATGAATAAAATACCTACTACTCCACAAAAATATAAATAACTCAAATTACAATAGCCAACTAAGGCTGTGTTTTGCACAGAATATAATACAAATAAAATATATGTTCAAGAAGTAGACCACTACTACTGGGTTACGCCGATTATGGTCTACCTAGAATCCACTGTAAGAACAACGACTACAAGTGTCTAAGAGGAATGCAGGCGAAGCCAAGAATACTTATAACAGTCAACATTTACACAATGGAAAATAGCCCATCCCTTCATTGAGGCTCAAGTGCCCTTCCCATTGCATATAGAAACAGGATTAGGCTAATTGAAAGGTCCGAAATGTACCCAGTCACTTACAAAACCTGCTTCAAATCATCAAAAAAACGTTGTTACTTTCAGGAACAATAGCCCCATATCAATAAGGATTTTTGGTAGGTGTAGTATCGAAATAGCTCATCACTAAACAACTGGCATTTAAAAAGGAATCAGAGTAGGGGAAGACCAGTGTACCTTTCCCTGCCAGTCTTCCAGTCTTCAAACTCTGAAATTCGGAACTAGCTCTTCTGAATGGATTGCGGTACAAGGCTTTCATATTTGACAAAACGTTATAATTCTCGTTCTTCAAAAAAAAACTGTTAAGATGGCCCAGAAAAGCCCTGCATTACCCAGAGGATAATGAGTCAGTTAAAATCAGACTAAATAACGGAAGTAAGCAAAGTGCAAGGCAAAAGCCAGATTTATCATCATCAAGATAAAGCAGGGACAGAGGACAAGCATGGAACTATTGGCACTCTCATTGGTTACATTAAAAAAAAACAATGGTTTATATATTCAACATTTTTCATAACTGACATTATACTGTGATCTTAGCAAAATCTATGGTAACGGGCATTGATTAGTGGTGGTGATTACATATACATTCTATAGGGGTTAAATTTCAAATTGGTTAATGCTCCTCTGATGGCTTCTCCCGAGACCACCTCTACATTGATAAAGGTAAAAAGACAATTTCCGCAACATGTAATAGGCTGGCACCTTACTTCATGGATGGCGTAACATTGGGGATTATCTGTTGGCTTCTTACTAACCAGCCTTGGACAACTGACAGGTTGTCAAGACATGAGCCAGACCGGAGTAGGGGCAGGGAGGTCCACTGACTGATTTCATTTCAATGAAAAAAAATATACGATCCCTCATTCCTAGGCCATGAGCTAGGCTGATCTCTTTGTATTTGGGGATACGTGTAAAGAGTAAGGCAGGTGTCCTATCTGCGTTTGTTGCCAATAAATAGACAGTGGTCTTTAATTATGGGCCAGGTGTGATGGGATCCTGTTAGGAATTATTATTTCACCCAGAATTTATTGTGAGTTTAGCTAGTATTAGCTAATATTAATGCGGGTGTTATGGTTTCTCTTGCCACTGGGGCCACTCTTGAGATAGTCTTCATGGAGTCATTTGGCTTATACTTGTCCTGCATCAGGCTTACAAAGGTGGGTTGTACTCGTATAAAAACATTAATCTAGGAGTATCCTTTTTGCATACTGGAATTGCTATATTGTGCTTTCACTGCAACGTTCTGACCCTTCCTTAATCGCGGCAACCTTGGATGTGGTTGCCAGCTCTTGCTTGAGCTATGCACAGATCTTTTTTGTTCTCGCAAAGCCTTGAGGTCTTTGTCTATTTGAAAGCATGCTGCAGCTTCCATTTTGGAAAAGACGGCGGTCCATTTAACTTGCATTTCTATATCAGTAAGCTATATTCGTGTTAGTCTATGCTGCATTCAGCTTATACACGTTAGTATTCTTCATGTTTTATGGATGCTATGTTAATATTCTTCATATGTAAATGCATATATTACCTACTGTGCATTTTTTTCATAGTGAGTGCACATTTGCCTCCGGTCTAATGCATGCAAATGTATTGTTGCAAAGTTAATTGTACTGCTCTTGCCATGTTTAGCTGATATTGTGTCCATATCCTGCTGTACCTGCCTGGGATAAGGGCAGTATGGTTGCCTTAGTGAGTAAAGTTTCTCACCTGTGCAGTATTGTGCCAGGAGAGGGGCAGAACCTATGGAGGACGTATTTATCTGCCTCCGAAAGTTTTACCTTAGCTGCTAAATACTAATTAGCCCACCCGTAAATGTGTGCAGCATCCTTCTTGGTTAATGTTTATTTGCAGTATTATTCAATTGGATATGCGTTACATGGCAATGTAGTGTGCTGAACAAGTTAACAATAACCAACATTTCTTTCTTATCAACCAAGAGACAACACATATGAAATTTAATATGTTCCATCTGACCCTAAAACAGGCCATTAGAATAACATTGTATTGCAACAAAAGAATAAATACCAAGCTCAAAAACGAAGTCATGTGTACATTGGGTGTTCACGTCCTCTCTGATTCCGTACTGCAGTCACTTTTGAGCAGTTTGTGATTTAAACCTTCCCAAGTAACCCATGCATTAGTGATAAATCCTAATCATGAGGTGAAGAAACAACCATTGACTATGACTGGTTTTATGGTAGCCTCTTTATTATTTTAGTGGCTAGACTTGTGAGCTTTTTTTCTTAAAAAAAGATCAAGTGTTCAGATAAAACGAGACAACACAGAGAAACACCATGATTTTAACTTGACATAGCTTAGGTCAAAAACAGGTCAACAACTGTGTGTATATAAGCAAAGATAAAGATGAACAATGCAGAAAAAGTGCAATTCTTCTCAGGTCTGTACAAACAATATGCAATGATTCCTTGTAATTGTTATAATTGAACTAGAGGTGTACACACTATTACTTCATAGAGGTCACAATCTCATAGTTTCAATGCTGTGAAGTATTGTCTTCAGTTCCTGTTTTTTTCAATACATTCAAACAGACCGGTAAGGTTAAGAAAACACAAAGTCCTTTTTGATGTGAGGCATAGATATTATGCCCTAACCGGGTTATTGTGGATAGAGGCAATTATATTTGTCTATGTGACAATGGTTAGAAAATGTGGTCAGCTGTGGCTGATCCCTGACCAAGAGAGACTGGTCTTGCCATGTTTAGCTGAGATTGTGTCCATATCCTGCTGTACCTGCCTGGGATAAGGGCAGTATGGTTGCCTTATTGAGTAACGTTTCTCACCTGTGCAGTATTGTGCCAGGAGAGGGGCAGAACCTATGGAGGACGTATTGATCTGCCTCCCAAAGTTTTACCTTAGCTGCTAAATACTAACTAGCCCACCCGTAAATGTGTGCAGCATCCTTCTTGGTTAATGTTTATTTGCAGTATTATTCAATTGGATATGCGTTACATCGCAATGTAGTGTGCTGAAAAAGTTAATAACCAACATTTCTTTATCAACCAAGAGACAACACATATGAAATTGAATATGTTCCATCTGACCCTAAAACAGGCCATTAGAATAACACTGTTTTGCAATAAAAGAATAAATAACAAGCTCAAAAACGAAGTCATGGCTAAGACTATGTGACTGCTATCAAAGCAAATCTTTTCAGACTTATCCTTGAGTGCAATCTACCATTATTACTCCACTTAAAACAAGGGATTTCTATTGAGTTTTTGACATCTCGTGATCAACAAAAATGAAATCGGGACAATTCTGATATGTGAGTATTACAGCCTTGAAAGAAATCCAGTAGATTCTGAGAGCCCTAACACACTCATCGTTTGCATCTCAAAGTTATTTCATTTATTGTCTCATATAGGGGATAATACATGTCACAATCATCAACGGTACATCAGCCAAGCTGCATAGAAACACCCAAATAGCTGAAACTACCCTCCTGTGAGATGGAACCCTACAGAGAGCTAGTACAAAGCAGTCCGCAGAGCAGTCAGAGAGCCGGCGTGGGACCACCAGGAAGCACCGCAGAGTCTTGCACATAAACTGACCATATAGACCATGGGTCTGCAACCATTGGCTCTCCAGATGTTTTGGACTACAATTCCTGAGGCACTTGCCATTGACCATATTGGCAAGGGATGAAGGAAGTTGTAGTCCAAAACATCTGGAGAGCCAAAAGTTGCAGACCCCTGACCTACACCATCAGGATTGATAAAGGACCAAAACTTTTTACCCACCATGCCCCTTCTACCTCAATGTCACAAAACAGGAACACAAACTATGATTGTGGACTGGGTACGCCGAGCCGATGCGGAGAAGGTGGCGCGGCTTAGACTCAGTTTTAAAATATATTTGTGCATACACACATACCAGGGAGCGGAGAGCAGCCTGGATTGGTTAGTGAACAAATCCAAAAGCATGACGGGGTCATTAAGGGAGGAAATGAAAGCAGGGATTTACAGGCGAGGTCAGAGGTGGAGAGTGACCAAGAGACCAGCAAAAGGAAGGACTGCCGATTGTGGGGGAGATTGTTGGAGCAGCTCTGGTATTGGTGTAGGATTGAAAGGGGTTCTGCAAGTTGCGTGTATGTGTAGCATTTGAGTAGAGGTTGGTGTATGAAGTGGATGTGAAGTGTCTGGTACTGGGTGGAAGATCGGTGTCTTTGTAGTTGAAGGGAGGAGTGTAGCAGTGTAAAGGTGAGTAGTAGTGAGAAGGATAGTAGTGGCAAGAAGTATCAGAGTGAGAGTGCTGGTTACATCTAAGGGTGGAGGGCAGGGAGTAGGAAAATTGAAAATATTGGCGAAACAGATATGAAGGATGAAGTTGGACGGAGTGGTAAAAGTCTATGAAAAGAATTGGAACTATTAGAGGAGCAGAGGCAAGTGGGCACAACTGATCTAGCGTGATTACCACAGAGGCACTATCCACCTCCCATTAGAATACTAACCCTTTGTTATGTTAGGAAGTCCCTGAATTTAGGGAGATCACTCTACTATAATCGTGGATCGTAGAAAGTAGGGGTACCATTCAGTAGAACTAACCAGGGAATGCGCACAACGGGGTTAGCAAAGAGGTTCATGGGCAGACTAGAGAGGGGGCAGGCACTAGGACCACAAAATACAGTAAAACTCTTAACGATCTGCAAGACTGTTTTCTGTGACATAATCGAAAGCACAGCTCCTCATAGGATTGGGAAGTATTTTTCTAACAGTGGTCATTAATTGACATTTAAAATCCATACTGTGGTACACAAGGAATTTACACTATACTGAAATATGGATCACCTTATCTAGTTACAAATAACAGGCTATTCATGCATGTAGGATGAAGCATTTTGATTGCCCTATACACAGATTGCCAAATGGGGTTAAAGCATTTATGTGAATACTCTGCTTAATATAACATTTTTCTGAGATGCTTATAATGTCCCATGGCAAGCTTTATGCTTCAAATCAGCGGTTTCAAAACGTATACACTTCATAGAAAATGTTAAAACTTTTTCCATTTATTCCCCTCAAACTGGGAACTACAACTCCCTGTCTCCCATCCTTGTCCTGTAGTTCCATACACCACTTCCTCTCCTTTTCTGCTCTTTAGCAACGTTAAGTCACCTTTTGTCTGAAGAGCGCTTTAGTGCAATTGTATGGATGAGTTCATGTTGATCGATGATGTGTTTGATAGCTCAAGGTAAGGGAGCTAATGTCTAGACATGCGCAGAACGTATGTGGTTTATGCACCATGTTACTTTTCAGCTTAGCGTTAGGATCACGTTAAATGGAAGCCGATGAGCGAAAACATAACTACTCGATAACGAGCGCACAGGAGATTCAGTCCGAGTGTTGCAGATAGAGCTTAGCGGTGTCCACATGGGCTTCACGCTTGAGCTGTGAGAGCTCCTGTAGCCCAGAAGGAGCCAAGGGCTTCCGTGCATTCGTGACTGTGAGTCCTTTACAGAGAAGGAAGAGGACTGCAAAGCTCTCCTTCGCAGAACGCTCAGTGGAGAGTGTTGGATACTAAGTGAATGCGATCATGTTGATGCCCAGTGGAGTGTGTCAAATATTAATGTGAATGCGATCCAGTTGATGAAAGCAGCTCACTCTCCTAGAGATAACGACACGAAGCACACAGCAGTACACTGCAGGGGAGCTGAACTACATTTGGATACACAGCAACAGAGCAGTGTCGGAAAGATTGCAACACTTTCGTGCCAGGCTCCGGCACCCCTTAGAGGCACCCAGCCTGCCAGCTCGGGGTTAAGAAGGCACAACAGACAGACCACTCCAGTACACAGGTCTCAGATCGAGGAAGACTGATGGAGTGTGGGCAGCCAGGAGCAGGAGACTGAAAGCTGGCAGACTCATTAGCGCACGCAGTAGCACAAGGGGTTAAGCCCTTACAAGACCGGCTTGAAGCGCTAGAAGCCCTGTTTGGGAATGGCAAAGAGCAAAAGAGCTTGCCCAGACGCACACTGATATAAAAGGTGCAAGAACAAGGGAGTAAAGTGGGTCAGCAGAGGAAACACTCTTCGACTCCCACAATCCAGGCAATAGGTGGGGAAAGAAGTACCCCTGAGTTGCAAGACGCATTTGAGAAGTTGAAAGAGTCCTTCATGCAGAATTCGACAGTGCCGCACCCACCAGAGAAAGAGAACATGGGAGAACCTGACACAAACACATCCGTAGTGATGAGAGCCGGCTGTCAAAGAGACCCAACCCTGTGAGGGGAGGAAGAAGCGGAGGAAAGAGAACACCACCGGCGAGGACAATCTAGAGTTGACCGACATGTTTGACCCCGATGAGGACGACACAGGTTAAGAATGAGATCAGAGTGCCTGCGACCCGATTTAACCAGGAAAGTGGCAGAGACCTGAGGATAACCTTCATAACAAAGGCATCCAGGGATGTTCGTAAGGGAATGGACAGATCACGGAAGAACTGTCAAGAGAAAGTCCTGGATCTAGCAGGGCATATTGCGAAGATCATGGACCTAGCCGAGGGGTCCAAAGATACTGGAGAGCCAGCCGACATCCTGGGGAACTGGGCACAAAGAGCTTTTGCCTGCTGGGAAAGGCTATCTACACCCTGTCGTCAGAGTGAAGGAGAGGCCTGCTGTTATAAATGGACAGCAAGCTAGGCAATCTCACAACATACGAGGCGGGAGAAGGCACCCAAGGCCTCTTGATCGGAGAGGCATTTGCAAAACAAATGAGTAAGTTCGTGGGGATGCACACGGCCCTGCAGTAGGCCCAATCGGTCATAAGGAAAATCTTCCCCAACAGTTTCTGCAGAGACCATTCGCTACAGATGTCACACAGCCAGTCATCACAAGTCTCACCGTCAACCTCAGAGAACCCGAAACTGGGAGTCCAGGCAACAGGACTATTTCTTCCCGCATGAGTGAGACCCAATCGAGGTCGTAGAGGGAGAGGGTACTCCAGATATCCATCCGCACAATGAGGTGGGAGTGCAAATGGGGTACTACCCGCCAGTGGGGGGGGTGAGGGGGGGAGTGGAGGACCGCAAAGTGTATGAGCGCATGATCAAGCGATGCCTGGGTCTTCGAGACCGCAACTGGGTTTAGGCTACACTTCATCGGGGAGCCCAAGCAAGCGCAGGCTGGGTCAAGATTGTGCATCCTCCAAGAGGAGCTCACGCAGCTCAGGCGCAAGGGAGCAATAGAGCCAGAGACTTTAGGGAGAGCAACATTTATCAGCAATATGTTCCTGCTTCACAGGAAGGAGAAGGTCAGGACAGTTATAAATCTGAAGGGCCTCAATGGCTGGATTACCTACATGCACTTCAAGAGGGAGGGAGGGCATCCACCTCCTCAGGGACATCCTCAGGAATGGGGATTGGCTGGCGAGGATAGACCTGAAGGATGCGTACCTTACAGTGTCAGTAGCACCAGAGGACCATCCCTTGCTGTGCTTCATGTGGGGAGGCAGAGCACGGCAATACAAGCTACCATTCAGCCTCTCCTCAGCCCTGTGGACGTTTACCAATCCCATGAAACCCGCAGCAGTTGGGACCAGGGGGAGAGGGGTATATGAATGGTAATTTACCTCAACAACATCTAGCTGCGCACAAAGTGGCGTCACAGGGGCAGGTCCAATGGCTGCAGAGTCTAATAGAGTCACTATGGTTCCTCATCAATCGGGTGAAATCAGAGTTGGCTCCTGCAAGGAGGATGGTCTTCCTAGGTTTTGAGGTGTATACCAGGAAAGCGACGCTGGAGCTCCCAGCAAAGAAAACGAAAGACCAAGAAGGAGCTCATGGTAGGTCTCAAACAGGAGATGTCGCTGAGGAGACTAGCAAGGATAGTAGGACTAGAGTCCTCCATCCGAGTCATATTTGCAGGCCCCTTAACATTACAGGGAGATACAGAGAATGAAGATAAAGCACTTGCAACAGGGCTTGAGGCATCACCAGCTGGTTCCCCTAGACCATGAGATCAGAACCGAGGTCAGCTGGTGGCTCTAGAACATGGAGGCATGGAATTGCAGAGCCATCTTCTGGGACATTCTAGATCTGATCACAGAGTCAGACGCCAGGTGTTGTGTAAGATTTTCATATCAACGATAAATCTTCTTGACCTGTGTCAATGCCAGAACTTTTGCTTTGACTAGTAACTATTTTACCTTGTCCCTAGATGAAGGGGGATCCTTTTCCCCCTCTCACCTGGTATTTTACTCTTTTTATGGGTGACCTTTGTATGTCTCTCCATAGTGTGAAGTTGGAGTTTGTTTCCTATAACTTTTGGGATTAGGCTGGGTTTCCCCTTTGGTGTTCCCTGTTAATTTCTCTTTAACGTACTTGGGTGAACTACAGTTCCCAAGTAGTAAAGATGGATTTTCATCCCCCTTTACATTTTATAGTGAGCCAGCACACCCCACCTTATTTGGAGTGCTGGGGTGACACAACGTATCCCCTTTCTTACTTACCTTTAACATTTTTATTACAATACCAAGTTTGCTTGAATGGCTGGTGGGAGTGGTTTTACCTTTATGACGTATTCATTTTTACTCACAAATTGTTAATTGAGCCTCGGTAATGCACAGCAGGTCCACCATTTTTCTAAAATGATGGACTTCTTTTTTCACCATTTCTTGCTTGCAGTTTGAGGTGTTCCCCAGCCATTCTAGGTGGGAATGACCTCAGTGGCAGTTTTGTCCTCGGCGGGAATCCTTTGCATTCCCGCCCAAGGCTCAAGAGAAGGTAGGAAGAGAGGGAAGAGTGCAGAACTCTGCAGCCCTTTGTCTTTCACCTTACCTGAAAGAAGCTCAGTCTCAATGGTGGGCTGGCTGTGCCGATTGGACAGGCAGACCGAACCATTCTGTAATGCAGGGAGAGATTTCAGAAGTCGTGGTATAGTTCCCGTTAAATATTCCGAACCTGGAAGCTGCTGACAAGTCGACCACGGGAGCTGAAACCAAAGAGGAAGATGCAGAAACAATAGCTGTAGCGATTTCCATAGACCGGAAAGCCTGTTGTGTAACCGGTGCCTGCTGTAACCCTTCCTTTCAATCGATCTGGGGATCCCGAAGAGGACAACCCTGACACAGAGCCTCTTAAGATCCACTAGACGAGAGAAGACCTGACTTTTGAGCCATCCCACATCGTGCTGCGACCTTGTGGGGCTGCAATACCCCAATACCCTTGGACCTCGAGCCATTGAGCAGTGCATGGTCTTCTGAATCAAGCAGAAACTCTGGCGGCCTCCTCCTGGCTCTCCGGAGACACAATTTAAGTCCTTGAAGTCCTCTCACCAGAGTGCTGGACCAAATTAGAGAGGAGAATCCAAAGAGCGATATTCAGTCTGCTCCTAAAAAGGGTGTCAAAACCATAGAGCTGCATCCAGCTGTGAACAAACTCTTGCCTGGAGCCTGCCCAGTTGATCCAGGCTGTAAAATCCCTTCCAGTTTCCTGTCTTTAGTCTTCATGACAAGGAATTAATAAACTGTTTTTTTGGCTGCAGATCCTGAAGTCTTCCTGCTGCAACTCCTCTTCTGTGCCTAGGCACTGTGTTGGCTGAGGTATTTACTTGCCTTAAACCAGTGTGAACTACCTACTTGTTTTGAAGAAACTTCCACAGGAACACTTTCTGCAACTGAACACAATTGCACCCTGCCTACAGCTGGCACTTAGACCACTAGGGTCCCTTGTCTGCCTCTGACAGAACTCCTGCAATAGACTAGGGAAGGACTGGATAAGAAAATGATTGTCTTGAAAAATATAACAAGTGTTTAAAAGTGACTTACTTGTGAAAGAGTTGGTTGGCAACTGCACCTAAGAGTGAGCAGTTACACAAGTTCTTAGTTGCCTTGAATGTGTTCTGCGATTCTCAAAAGTATATGTAAGGCACAGTCACTGCACTGACACTTTTCCCTGAGGGCTACAATCCTAGGCCCGCTCGGTCTGGTGGTGGAGTGGCTGAGCTTCCTTGAATGGGTTTCTGCCTCCATCATCCACACTCAAACTTACTCTTCCTTTGAAAGCCAAGTATGCAAGCGGTCTCGCCTACTTTCTCTCTTACTATTGCTACCATCTACAGCACCTCCCTACCCCCACCCGTACAACGTCCCTCTTCCTCTCAGAATGCGCCGACCTGTGCTCTCTTTTTGCCTCCTCCACCAAACTTATCTTCCTTGGGGACTTCACTATCCATCTCAACTCTCCCGATGTACCTTTTCTGCAACCTCTGCAACATTCTTTCCCTCACTATCCTCCCCTCTAGCTCAATCCACTCTGTTGGACACACCTTGGATGCTCTCATCTCAACAGACATCCCTCTCGCCAAGTCGCTCTCGTGGTCTGACCACTCTCTCCTCCCAACTTGATCTCCCAAGTCTGACGCCTCCGCCTGCACCGCTAGTCTACTTCGGTCATTCGACTGATGAAGCATTTGCCTCTTCTTTCATCCCTCCTCCGCCCCCTCATTAGACTATCCTTCGGTCTCTGTTCTAGCTAACCTCCATATCTAACACCATATCTAACACCATGGCCAATCTTTCCCCCCCATGAGGATCTGCAGGAAGCCTACCTCCAAATTCAACACTTGGTATGACTCTGACATGGCCGCTTTGAAAAGCAAGTGCAAAGCTAAAGAGTGGAAGTGGCAGGCATCTAGTTCATCCTCTCACAAACTGGCCTGCCACCTACTCCAAAGGCAATACCGTCCCTCCATCTGCTCCAAGAATATGGCTCATGTCCAAGCCTGCATCTCCGGAGCCACCAATAACGCGGCTCAACTCTTTAAAATTTGCAAGGAACTCGCCAATCCTACCGCAGTCTCCTTCTCCCTCCCAAGCCCTCTGCTCCCCACTGGCCGCCCACTGTCTTCTCCGCCATCTGCTCCCTCCCCCCACCGCACCCCACCCCGTCTCTTGACTCCCTTAGCCTCCCTGTCCTCTCCACCCCCGATACTCTCCTCTTTCTCTCCCACTGCACCCAATGAGATCTCTATGAAAGTCTCCTCTAAACAAGTGCTCCCCTGCTCCTCCAAAACCATCAAGGACAATATCGCTTCTCTCAATCCAACGTTGGCTGACCTCTGCAACCACTAATTTGCCACTGGCTCCTTCCCTCCACCCCATAAGCACTCTCTTGTACATCCCTCCTAAAAAAGCCATCTGATGAACCTTCTTGCCCAGGTAACTATCGCCCTATTACCCCTTCTTTGGGCATACTCATTGAGAAGCTGCTAATCCCCCAACTGATCCTTGTGAGAAACCTGGTGGTGCTCCCATGCCTGAGCCCCGGCGATGGTTTGGTCAGATGGCCAGAGTGGCCATCGGGTCTTGACTTCAATCCTGGAGGCCGACAAATGAGGGTGGACCATCTGGGTGAGGGGTTTTCGGGGATTAAATATGAAGGACTGACAGGCAAGTCATGGTACCACCCTTTCGCTGAAACCAACCTCCCATACATTCCCTCTACCGTCATAGGGTACCATCATATCAGCCCCATTAAAAAAAAAAACTACACTTCAGGTACAGAGGTTGAAAAGACAGACTTGTCCCTGTAAGACCCAGCTCAACCCGAACTCCGGGACAGGCATGTCCCACTAATTGGATAATGCAGAGTCAGGCAAACTCTAGACTGACTTCACACCTGCAGCCTGTTGGTCAGCCCCAGGTGTATAAAAGGTGGGACTTTCCACAATATCAGAAGAAGCAGCTGGAGACACAGCAACAGGGAGCCTGCCTGGCAGTGTCCAGCAGGGGATACCTGACTTGCGAGGAACTTGCAGTTTGGAGAGGAGCAAAACCGAGGAGAGAATACTGGCGAAGAAAGACTGGCAGGCTGGACCACTATCCCGTGGCAGAGCAAAGGCTCTGGGATGAAGGGGCGCGGGAGCTTTGTCTCCAGGGAACCAAAGTTGTGAGAAGGGAAAGGTTGTGGAGAGGGCCAACCTTCCCTTCGCGTTTATGAGAAGTGCTCGCTCTACTGCCGTACCAGGAGTGTCCAAGGGGCAGGTGGTGAGACCCTTGCAGTATTCGGGAATAAAGTAAGTTAACCGGGAGAAGCCTTCATTGGCCGATGCGTCTAATAAAGAGAAAGACTCACGGTATGAATGAGCGGTCGGATACCAAGCATCAACTAACTGTTAATGGAGGAAGAAAGCTTCAGAGCGGAAGTGCGATCACAAGGGAAACTGGTTAAACGTTCTGAGTGAACGTAATGGCTGCAAAAGACAATTAGAGTGAATGAAAGTGGATACAAGGCTTCTGGTTGGCCCTGTAAGAAAGATTACGCTATTAAAGTCCCGGAAACCTTACAGAAGGAAATTGTGCTCCCGAGGAAGCCAGAGAGCAACTAAGTGGGAGAAAAGTGGCGCTGATCAAGCCGGAAGAACGTATGTAGAATGAAAGGACAACCCAGAAGAGATTATGAAAGATGCAACAGCTATACCCGAGGGCTGAGGCTAGGAGAAGGGAACTCAGAGTCTGAAAGGTATTGTGAACAGTGTTAAAAGATAAAGGCTGTTTTGTTTTAGTCCAGGCAACAACGTACGGTGACCTTTCTTTGGAGAAGAATCTGTGTATAGAGTGTTTAAAACTTGGGGAAGGGAATTTTCTAAAAAGTACTTGAGAGACTGGACTTTCCAGCACATTGTTAGGAATAGGAATAGGGCAAGTACGGGTTGTGACAAAGACAGTATTTTCTATTTTGGACTGCGAGACACATACTTGCCTTAGATACATCAGTTGAGGGAAGACTAACAGAGTTCGGGCTAGTTAGGAGTTATATCCATCCTGACAATTGGAATAATGGTTTTCCAACTAAATCTCTTGTGTAAGTGTCTGGCTGCTTGATACCATGTCTGCCTCACACCCTCCACCCCAAAATGCCCGGCTATCTCCATGAACACCAGTCTGGTTTCAGGGCAGCCAGAGGCAGGAAAACTACTGAACACCTGTGAAGAGCTACTCTCCTGATCCCCCTCTATTTTGCTTCTGCTTTTGACACAATAAACCACTCCATCATCTAAAATGTCTCCATGATACCCTACGCGGTTTATAGTGACTTTTTCTAATGTCATTTTCTCGACCAAATTTTGGCGAACATTTTTTTCTCAAATTTTTTTAAAATTATTTTATTTTTTTAAATGGGAAGGTTCCCCCCTTACCCCCAAACCTCTGTTTTTGTTTAACACTTTTTTTTTAACTAACAAAACCAAAAAACATACATTAAAAAAAATACATTTGAAAAACCAAATTTCGGCAAAATGTTCGACAAAATGGTGTTTCGAAAATACGTTTTCGAAAATATGACCGGATACCACCCTAGGCATCCCGGACAGGGCACTGGCGTGGTTGTCCGCCTTCCTTTCAAACAGACCTTCCCAAGTGCAAATGGGTCCTTTTTCCTCCTCCACCTCACTCTCTACCTTCACCATGGCTCTTCAACATCTACCTGGCCCCTCTGGCCCAATTGATCTCCACTTCGGACCTCATTTCCAGTGTTACGCTGATGAGACAGCTCTTTCAAGCTGCCTTCCCCTACCACCTCCTTCTCCCTCATACCAGACTGCCTGACTGCTATTCAGGCATGGTGCTCTGCCAATGATCTCTGCCTGAATGCCAGTAAGACAGGGATCCTTCTGATTGGGGCGCCTGCTACCCGTTCCCCCCTGCCCCCACCGCCGCCTATCTGGCCAGTCTCCCTGGGTCCTCTACCCTCACCTACTTGTGAGGCAAAAAAAGATCTTGGAATTATCTTTGACTCCTCTCTCTCTTACTCTCCTCACATGGACCTTGCCAAAAAGTCAAATTTCCAGTCTCAAGGGCATTATACCTTTCCTCACCTTCCCCCAGAAGCTCAACGTCTCCAGAGCCCTCGTTCTCACTAAGCTAGACAACTAGCCTCTTCCTCAACCTGCCTCCTTCCTCTCTTCGCCCCCTTCAACTAATGCAGAATAGGACTGCAAGACTTATCCATGGCCTCAAGCCCAGGGACCACATATCCATCCCTAAAATCTCTCCACTGGCTCCCAGTGACTGCAAGGTTCAGATTCAAGACCCTTTGCATCACCCAGAAGGCTGTCTGGGGCCCAGGACCTCTACATTCAACTTTCCCTCCCTAAATACCTCCTGGCAGAGTCCTTCGGTCTTTTGGCTCCAACTCTCTGCAGATCAAACGTTTCTCCAAGCAGAAAGTCAGAGGTAGATCCCTTTCCTCAGCCGAATCCTCCCTCTTTCCTCAGCCAACTCCTCCCTCTGGAAGGCCTCCCACCCCAATCAGATTTGAACGGGATCTTCTTAAGTTCCAGAAACTTGTCAAGACTTTCCTTTTCTCCTCTTCCTTCACTCACCCCCTCCTGTGCTAGCGCTCCATCTGCCAATGGGGCTTGGTTATCTTCAGAGTCATACGGGGCAGACCACCGCCCTACCAGTCCCTCCCCAGCACCTTTTCTCAGCACTTGCCCTCAGACCCCCTTTCCAGGACTAGCCCAAATTGGTTCTCCCTGTGCACTGCACTCTTGCTCCCCCACGTCCTCTGGAGCCCACCCAGCACTTGCCGGCCCCCCTGCCCCACCCTTAGGTGTACCCAACTCCTTACCACCTTGTCTTGCATGGTAGGATTGTCAGAAGGCCAATATAACCGTTTTTGTTGTTCTCATTTTCTGATTCCTATGTTGGCCCCCCCCCTACCCTCCTGCGACCCCCCACATCTCATCTTGGCGTGTGGTGCCTGAAACCACCTGTGTATAGGCGCAATACAATATCCAATAAAAGAAAAACATGTTTACTCACCTGTGAACTGGTCATGCCTCTTTTCCAAAAGTAAAGTTGTTGGATTCACTTAACTATTTCTTTCAGAATATTAGTGTATAAGTTTACTATCTGGCTCTTGCTTTTCCTGAGCTGGTGTATAGCCTGTCTAGAATAAGTCTGCCTTGGGTTTTACTCATCTTGAATAGCTGTGTGCCACTCTGTAATAAGTTAAAGAGTTATTGCTTACCTTAGTCTGTGTTCCACGGTTCTGAAAAGCAACTGTATTTGTATTTTACACTAAAATGTCTTAATCACCTGGTATAACCGTTATCCTGAAGGTAGTTATAGGTTTATACTGTTCCTTGAATCTGTGTTCCACTATTGAGAAAAGTATCCTAATAACAGGGATGGTTTTCTAAGTGATTCCTTAACCGAGTGCCACTGCATGACTGACAGGGTCTACTACCCTTGACTTACTGTAAAGTAATCTAAACTAACTGATGGTTTTACTCACTACGAACAGGTGTGTCCTATACGAAATGTGTTTGACAGGGTCTGACTTCCCTAGAAATACTGTTAGTTTTCTGAACCAGTTCTATGCTTTGGTAGTGTACTTTAAAGCATTGTGTTGTGTTTTTATAATTGGGTTTATAAATAATGTGATGGTACTTATTTACCCAAGATTCATCTTGGCCTGCTTGTATTTAAATAAAACATTTATTTTTTACAATACATAATGTTTCAGTGTTTCTTTGGGCCATATGTACACTACAATGTCTTTGTACCAAGCTACAGTCCTCTCCCGCCTAAGAGAAACCTGGCTGCTCTGTCTACGCTACCAAATACCGAGTTGGTACAGCCTTATACCAAGAGTGGAGTTTTGTACTGTCTCAATTGCATGGCCCTTAGTTGGACTTCAGAAAAACTGTCTCAACACCAGCAGAGCAGGCTGGGAGGCAGGTGCGGTTCTTCCGAAACAGCGGAAAGGAGTACAGAAGAGCTAAGGCGTCAAATAAACTGTCTAGAACTCCTAGCACAATCTTTTGCAATGAAGACATTGGCGAGAAACAAGGTGAACTGCTGCATACTCCTGAAGATGGACGTGTCCCCGGTGAGATACATAAACCACCTGGGGGTGGGGGAGGGGCGAGATCCAGGATGTTACCAGTATTAGCGAAGGGCTTCTGGCATTACTGTCTAGAGAAGCAGCTATCCCTCACTTTTCAGAGTATCTGCCTAGGGAGCAGAACGTGGTGGCGGACTGGAACTTCAGGTACCTCCAAGGACTCCAGCGACTGGAAGCTCGAGGGAGGTTTTTGCAAAATGGACAAGCTTCAGGGTCCTCTAGACATCAATCCAATTGCCTCCAGGTTCAACACTCAGGGTCCCAGGTTCTTCAGCTGGAGGTTAGATCCAGACACACTTGGAGCAGACAAGTTTCAGCACCATTGGGCGGGGTCGGAGGGGGGGGGGGGCCCGAGACATTACGCATTCCCCCCGTTAGCGAAGACAGCTACAGCATTGGCAAATATTTGCAGGGAACACACAGAGATAGTGATGGTTGTCCCTGACTGAAAGTTGTAAGCAGGGTTTCCAGTTCTGATGGAATTTACCTCTGATTTTTCTGAGGACTCTTCCTTAAAAACAGAACCTGCTACAGGACCCCACGGGTCAGTGTCACCCTCTGAGGATGGTGGACGCCCTTCTGCGTATAGCCTGCAAGGTATCAGGAGCAGATGGAGTGCGTCGGGTATTTTAGAATAAGCTGCCCAGCTCATCAAGGAGTCCTGGGCTCCATTTACGCTATGGAGCTATGACGCAGCATGGGACAAGTGGGCGCGCTGGTGCAGGCAGCGAGGCCTTCAATCCATTTCTGCCCTAGTAATGCAGGTGGTGAACTATTTCGCCATTCTAGCGGAAGGTGGCAGGGCATTCGGGACTCTTAGGCATGCATAGATCGTCAATACCAGCTGGATGCACACTAGTAGACGGCAAGCCGGTGGGGGAACATCCAGTGGTAGTACGGCTCCTAAAGGGAGTCATGTTTCGTGCTCCGCTGCCGGCCAAGAATGCTTACCTTTGGAACATCAACAATGTTCTGGTGCTGTTACCGAGTTGGCCGTCTAATAAATACTTGTCCCTACAGCTGCTGTCAGGCTAGCTAGCGATGCTGTTGTGTCTGGTATCTTGTAGGAGAGTGTCAGATGTCAAGGCCCTAGAGGTGGACAGGAAGTTGATCTCCCCTGCGGAGGAGGCTTAACGTGATGAGGATGACAAAGACTAACTCTAGGGTTATTTCATATCAGTATTTGTCGGATCAGCCTAAGCTGTGTGTGGCTTCCTATATTAAAGATGAGAGTAGAACAGCAGAGTTTAGGCCAGCAGGGGTTACCCAGCTGCTTATAGCACAGAGAAAGCCTTTCAAGGCAGTAGCGTTAGCAACTATAGCCAGATGGGTCAGGGAGATCATGGCACAGGCAGACAGACTGCCAACATTTGAAGCGCATTCCTTGAGAGAGGCGATGGCCTCCAAGGCATTCGTGGTAGGTGCCAGTCTGCAAGATATATTGTGAGCAGCGGACTCGTCCAGTGACCCCCCTCCTTTAGGGAGTTTTATTTCAAGCCTGTGGCATCAGTGGCAGCGCCGGTAGTGCAAAGCTTTGAACAAGCATAATGCCCGCCTCCTGTCTTGAAATAGATTGAAGATTACCGAGGCTTACAGCACAGGGAGTCTTGATTCTATTAACGACACAAAGGCAAGCATTATTCGCGCCCTTAATATGGAGCGATTATATAGAATATATGTTCATATGCTAACTGAGCTGAATATATGGCTGCGTATTCCTGCCTTGATCTGTGGTTTTTAAACTTTGCAGGAGAATGCCAGAAGAACGACTGATGCTGGCAGGGAGAGCAGGAGCGGATACAGGTAGTACCGGTCAAGGAGGATCTAGCAAGCGACGGAAGTGCCGAAGTGTTGTTTCTGTGTTGCCCATGGTCTCTGTTGTCTTAGAGACAGTCGTTCGTGGACAGTTGGTGCTAGGTGTTAGTTTAGAGCATCTCAGAAGAGCAAGACACGTGTATACGACGTGACATCCTGGGGTGCAGTAAAGAGGAAGTGGTGTATGTAACTACAGGACAAGGATGGGAGACAGGGAGTTGTAGTTCCCAGTTTTGAAAAAGAAAAACATGGTTTTTACAATTTGTATGGCAGTGTATGAGTTTTGAAACTGCTGGATAGCCAAAATTAGAGGAAGTTGAAGCATAATGCTCGCCTCTGTGTCTCTAATAGAATCAAGACTCCCTGGCTGTAAGCATGGTTGATCTTCATTGTGCTCAACACTTGGGTGTGATTAGGGGCATTTTAAAAATCGTGAAATAAATATTACAAACTACAACTATCTCTACCAGGTAATATTTAGCATACACTAAACCTAGAATCAAACACTATCTAGTTAGACCATTTTCAACTCATAAGCCATTTTTACCTTACTGAATAGCCTATAACTGATCACTTGAGGCACAATTTTCTATAACACAAGTACTCAATTTACAAATACTGATTTTTCCAAATGGGTCATTTATCAAGTGTAAACCCCAAAGATATTACCTTAATAAGACCACCAAGGGACCTTGATCGGATATGCTTCTTTCCCAAAGGAGTGTCCCTGTCAGACAGAGGAGTGCCACCGTCTGGATGTTTATTAAACTGAAACAAAATAACAGATTTTAAGTACTGACCCTTAAATCATGCAAGTGAAAACATGTGTAGGTTATTCAGACTACTTCTCTGCAGTAAGCAAAGAGACTGACAATGAAGCAGCAAGGTTTTCGCTTAAAAGACATCTCGACCCATAAAAGATGGTTTTGCCACAAAGGGGGCATACATGCACCGTACTTATGTAAAACCAATATAATCATGACCACTATTTATTTACCATTTACGCAATCAGAAATGCACTCCGGCACCTGTCTGGCAAGCCCAACATTCCACTTGCAATTGAAATCATAGGTCTGGAAAGGAACAGCAATCGTTGAACAACTTGGTCACTGAGGAAGCATCTAAGGAATTTACCTTCACGAGTAATGCACACAAACAGTATAGAAGATTGTAACGAAGGGCCAACCGAACACACACAAGTCAAATGAACAGCTTCATCAACCAGAGCAGGAGGAGGGAGGAGAACACCTACAGAGCCTAGAGGAGTTGCAATAGAAACAATATAGGATACTAAAGGTTAATGGGGCCCGTGCTGGGGTAACACAATGTGTCTCAAGGGTCTAACTATGGGAAATCTGATTCGATCCAGAGTCCCCAATATACTAAAAGGTCCCAGTTTCTGGACAGTCTAACAGCAAGTACTTCTGCCCCCTTGCTATAGGTGATTTTTGAGAGTTAAATAGCCTCACCATATTAGACAAAATAAATAAGAATGGGAAGAAAACTCAAATGTGCCAAAGCCAGGTTGGCGCATTTGAGTTTTCCTCCAAATCTTATGTATTTTGAGTATTGGTGTGTGTGGCAGCCACACATTTTGGGAAGAACCTATGATTGACAACCACTATTTCTGTCACTTTAACTTTCAACAGATAAAAGAGGAAGCGCTAAGGGAGAGCTTTGTAGGCTGCACCGTCTATTTTCAGCCTCACCATCTTACCATGCGTCAGCCACCTGAACCAGAAGAACGATGTCTGACGCACTACTGCCAGAAAGTAATTTTTCCCCTATTGCTTAGGATTTTTTTGATAAAACATTTTTATTATCATTTGATTACAACATAAACAAAACAACCAAAACGAAAAAGGGAGGAACAAGAAAGAGACGAGGCAGTTACATCTACTGGGCCGGCCCGGCCCACCTTACAATAATAATTGTCTTGCAGCACCATTTTCGTGGAGTACGGTCACGGTTCACCTTATAAGTGTTCAGGGTGATGTCCCCGGAGTCCGTATACTTCAGGGCCCTCTCTCCTCCCATGCCGCCCATATTTTGGAGGCTTTGTTGGGACAGCCTCTTGCGGTATAGATCCTTCTTTCAATCATAGCACGTGTGTACATGTCCAATGCCCATTGCTCCAGTGTCGGAGAGTCCGGGGTTCCCCATCTCTGTGCAATATTGCGCTTGATTAGGGCTGCTGCCGTATGCAATAGCAATTCTTCCCATTTGTTCAGTTCGTGCTCTCCCGGTGCTCCCAGGATTGGGACCTTCGGGTCCATGTCTATAGTTTTGGAGAGTATCCGGGCCAGTTCCCGACAGCAGGCCTCCCAGAAAGTACGGATCCGGGGACAGGACCACAGGATGTGAAAGGTGGTCCCCTCCTCATCCCCGCACCTGAGGCAGTTTGTTGCTTTCTCCCACCCAAACATAGCAGTTCTAGGATAATACACTATGCAGTATTTTCAGTTGCACCAGTCTAAGTCTCGAGGAAATGGCGGCTTCCCGTGGGTGCATTAGTACCCGATCCATTCCTCAGGGTCGATCTCCCCTACATCTATTTCCCACTTGGCCTTTAGATTGGTCAACTCAGGGGTTGCGAAGGAAGTGATGGCGTTATAGAGAATGGATATGCATTTGGAGGGGATATATTCAGGTAAAATGTTGCGTTCTAGAGGTGAGCATTCAGGGATATTGTCCTCTGTCGATATATGTACTCTCAGGGCATGGGACATTTGCATGTGATGGTATCTCATTGTCTGGGAGCTGGAACCTGCATTGTAGGTCCGCAAACGGGGCAAGATTCCCATCCTTAAAGACTTCTCCCACCCTCTGGATCCCAGCCCTCACCCAGCATGGCCAGGGCTTGAGCTTCGCAATTTCTTTCAGGTTGGCGTTACGCCATAGGGGTTGCGCCGCTGATAGTCTGTTCCCCCACCCCACAAACTTGTGGACGTTCCTCCAGGTGGTAATAATCTGTGCCTTCATTGTTAGTGGGGAAGATCTGGGGGGGGGGTTTGGTACAGTAGTTGCAATGGGTCGGTGTTGTGCATAGTTCCCACCTCGGCTTTTAAATGGGGTAATTCCTGGTCTCCGTGCAGAAGGTCATTAACCACCACCAATTGGGAGGCCCAATAGTAGGTCTGAAGGCGGGGCACTCCGATCCCACCCTCCCAGATCGACCTCTGAAGTGTGGCCAGGGCTATACGTGCTTGTCCTCCGCCCCATAGGAGCTCCCTGAGGAGGGTTTCCACCCGGCCAAATTCCGTCCCCGAGATCTGCAGTGGGGCGTTTTGAAGGACGTAAAGGAACCGCGGGAGAGCTAACATTTTAAAAAGGGCGGCTCTACCCAGGAGGGTCAGGGGGAGAAGCTTCCAGTGTTGTACATCGTTGGAGAATCAGTCCATGATCGGTTTGAGATTGTGCATGGTATAACTGGTAAGATCTGTTATCCATATCCCAAGATATCGAAAGCCAAATTGTTCTATGTGGTATGGACAGTCGGGTGGATCAGGCTGACCCCTACCCTTCACCGGGAAGAAAAGGGATTTCTTCCAATTGATCCTTAGACCGCTAAATTTCCTGTATTGGACAAGCATCCGGGTCACTACGGGGCAGGTTCGGACAGGATCTCCCAGGTAAATCAGGAGATCATCCGCGTATAGGGATATCCGGTCTTCGTGTCCCTCTGGCCACCTGAATCCTATCCAGGATGTGCTCTGGCGAAGCCATATGGCCAACGGCTATCACAAGAGCGAAGAGAAGGAGGGAAAGGGGGCAACCCTGTCTTGTACCCCTGCCCAGTCGGAAAGAGCGAGAGGTCCACCCATTCACCCTGACCTCCGCCCGGACATTTGTATACAGCAGTTTCACCCATCCCAGGAATCCCTCCCCGAAGCCCATGCGTTCCATGATCTCCCAGAGGCCATCCCATCGGACCAAATCGAAGGCCTTCTCAAAATCAATCGCTAGAAGAGCAAGCGGGTTGTTAATGGTGGGAGCCCACTCTAACGCCAAGTGGAGTCGACGCAGGTTCATACGGGTCGATTTGTGGGGCATAAAGCCACATTGATCCGGGTGTATTAGGGCTTCAGCCACCGGTTGTAACCTGTTGGCTAGGAGTTTGGCAAGGACCTTAGCCTCGCCATTGATTAGCGAGATTGGCCTATAGGAGGTGCACTGATCCTGGGGCTCATCAGGTTTAGGGATGACCACAATGGTGGCCTTACAGAGGTCCTGCGGGAGGGTGCCCTGTTCCCGGGCTGTCAAAAACATTTTATGGAGGGAAGATGTAATGTTGCCCTCCCCAGCTTCCGCCAGGTTTCAGCTGGGAACCCATTCGGGCTCGGTGTCTTCCCGGTTTCAATTGCGCTAGTGCTTCGGCAACCTCGGTCTCTGAGAGGGCAGAGTCGAGACTCGCCCTTTGCTGTTCCGAGAGAGTCGGGAGTGGTATGTCTCTAAGGAGAGTTGGGTCCAGCTGCAGGGTCGGGGCCCGATAGTGTGTTTCATAGAATTGGGCGAAGGCCTCGGCTATCTCAGCGTCCGATGTGCACCTTTCACCCCTTAAGGTGACAATCTCACAAACGCAACGTTGTCCCTCATTCCTTTTCTCCAGCCAAGCTAGCATTCTGCCGGCTTTGTCCCCATGTTCATAGATTCTGGCTCGAGAGTCCCAATGGGCTTGTTTAGCATTGTCCAATAAGAGGTTTCGGAGCCGCTCAGTGGCTCGTTTAAGGGAGAGCTGGGTCTGTGGGGATGGGTCAAGGATGTGTTCGCTCTCGCGTCGGGCCAGTTCGCCCTCCGCTGTTCTTATGTCTCGGAATCTCACCCGCCTCCTATTTGCCACCCAGGAGATTATGGCGCCCCGTAAGACTGTCTTATAGGCCTCCCATACCACCACTGGGTCCTGTTCTCCGTTATCATTAAACTCGAAGTATTCGGTGGAGACTTCCGTAAGGTGGTCAAATAGCTCGGGGAAACCCAGATAGTAAAAGTTCTAGGGGGGGGGGGGCCCTGTGTGCGAATTTCCACAAGTAGGGGTGAGTGGTCTGAGATGTCCCGGGGAAGGAAGTCGGCCGCTCGTGCCCTGTAAAGATCTGTGTGTGGGACAAAGATAGTCAATCCTGGAGAGGGAGCCGTGGGCTCCAGAGTGAAAGGAGTACCCTCTGGTGTCCGGGTGTAACTCTCGCCATACATCCCCCGAACCCAAAGCAGATGCAAAGTTATACAGTTTCGTAGGGGTATCCGGGTTGCAATGTCTAAGGTGCGTATGGTCAGTGGTATTGCACATGACATCATTAAAATCTCCCCCCAGAAACAGCCTATCAGGTTGGTGTTTTCCAATGAGGGCCGTCAAGTCCTCCAGCAGCTCCTGCCCCAACCCAGGTGGGGAGTACACTGAAGCAAAAGCGACCCTCTCCTCCAAAAGCATTCCCAGAATCAGCACATAGCGGCCCCTAGGGTCCTGTTCCAGTCTCTGAATAGCAAAAGGAATGCGCTTGTGTACAAGAATGAGGGTGCCCCTGGATCCCATTGTGTAACCCACATGGAAGGCCGTCCTGTAGCCTGTGCGTTGGAAATGGGCACAGTTTGATCCCGCAAGGTGCGTTTCCGATAGCAGGGCCACGTCGGGAGAGTGTCTGCTAAGTAGTTGCTTAATCAGACGCCTTTTGATCGCGGAGCCCATCCCATTTACGTTCCAGGTGAGTACCTTAAAAGATTTGGGGCGTTCAGTCGGGATCGACTGGGGTTGTATGGATGCCATCTGAAAGTCGGGATAAGAGATTGGGCGGGTGATTCACGAGGAGGGTGTCCCCGTCAGTGGTGATATATTGCGCTGCCTGCCCAGGGTAAATGGTATTGTACTGTCTGGACCATCTGTGGCCTCGTCCTCCCATGAACCTCAACAAACCCTGGAGTTTGCAGTGACGCGTTGCTCCCAGGGTAACAAAATACTCCCTATAACTTTCCCTTCCCTCCCCCTCCCCATACTCCACCTCAACACGAAGTACCTGTAGCCCCAACATCGTTGACTCTCAAAGAGGGTAGAGCGTCAACCTTGCAAACCCCGTTTAGGTTAAAACTAAAGAAGTTAGGAAGGGGGGAGGGGGGGAGTCTTCTCCCAGGTGCGATGGAGATACGCCACCGCTAGCCACAATATTAACGACGTAAACGACTTACAAGAGTTTTGCGGCACCACCTGGCTTAGTCCGTGGTATCAGTTCGGTCTCACACCCGCTTGTGGGATCGGACCCCCCGCGGGGGGCCCGCCAGAGTCAGTCCCCGGCTTCCGCCAGTTGGTTCGGTGAGGGTGCTTGATCCGGCTCCGGTGGGTGTTGTGCCGGTGGCCTGGGATTTCTGTCTCTGTTGGCTCGAGGTGCCGACCAGTCTCCCTCGATATGCTGCTCTGCCCAGCGCCAGGCCTCCCTTGGGTCGCTGAAGTGGACAGTTGTTCCCTTGTAATAGATTTTCAGCTGCGCCGGGAAGAGGAGGCCGTATTTGACTTCCATCACTTGCAACTGCCTTTTAAGTTTATCAAAGGATTGTCGTGCTTTCTGGACCTCCCGCATGTAGTCAGGGTAAAAAGGCTATCTTGGATCCATTAAAGGTGATCGAGCCTTTGGTTCGTGCAAGGTGCAGCAGCGTCTCTCGATAGTTCAATAGTCTTGCTATCACCGTTCTCGGGGGAACACCGGGCACTGGTCTACCCGTGGGCATTCGGTGGGCCCTCTCAATAGAAAAGAATTTAGAGAAGGATTGCTGGTCGAACAGGTCCATCAGCCACTGCTCCAAAAAAAGCTTCATGCAGGGGCCTTCGGCCATCTTGGGAATACCTAAAATCTGAATGTTGTTGCGTCTGGACCTGCCCTCTCCTTCTTCGACTCTGGCTTCCAGAGTTTTGAGTTTGGCGGTGACCCCTTGAAGCTGTTGTTGCACTGCGTGCAGTCCATCCTCTGTGTTGGAAATTCGCTGTTCCGCCTCGCCCGTTCGTGCTGACAATTTCTGCAGGTCGTGTCGGAGGAGGGACACGTCCAGGCTGATTCCGTCCATCTTCTGCTCCATCGATGTGCGGGAGTCTGCTATGGCCGCCATAACGTCCCTCAGGGAGAGTCCAGGTACCGAGTCCTCCTCTACCGACGCCAGCGGTTGGGAGTCGGGGGGGTTGCGTTGGAGTGATTGTGTACTGTTCGATTCGATTTTACATGGTGGGCCGTCTAGCTTTGTCTTTCCCCATGTCCGTAGCCGGGCACTCACCGCTGTATGCGGGTCTTTGTCGCGGCGACCGACTGGCCACGCCCATCTCTCCTCGTCCGGGCGGGGCGGTTCAGAGTCTGGCCAGCCGATTCCTCCAGTCGGGGTCCCACGGGGCCATGCCATAGCTCCCGGCCCTTGCCAGTCCTCCAGAGCTCCATCCCCGACTCCGACTGGCAACCACTTCAGTGTGCGTGGATAGCCCGGTCCCCGCTCAAAGCGCGCCCAGTGCTCCGGCGGCCATCTCGGTTCGTCAACGGGCCTCACCAGCGTCTCCTTCCTGGGCTCCCACCTCTGCAGCCCCGGCGCATTTCAGGCTGGAATTCACCCCAGACGTGCCCTGGGGTATCACGCACCTGAGATCGTATTTTGGGGGTCACCAGATGGTCTTAAGTAGTCGTTTATAACAGGATATTACGCTGCGGCAGCGGGAGCTCCAGAGGCGCACGTCTACCGCATTGCGCAGTTGGCCACGTCCCCCCTATTGCTTAGGATTTTTAATCAGGCGTCAACCCTGGAGCCAAGGGTTTCCCTCATGGGCCAGCTTCTCTTACTCCTCCTTGCTCCGATGTTTGACAGCGTCCTAGGAATTTCCCCATGTCAGGTCTTTGGTTTCTCTCTTGGTCTGGTCTCAGCCAATGTCCGAGATAACCCTCAGCAGACTTCCTAGTTTCTCTCTCCTTTCTCTGGTCTCAGGGACGATCAGAGAAACAGCCCACAGGGGGTTTTCTGGTTTCTCTCTTCTTGGTCGTATCTCTGACCACATTTCACATGTCCGCGTGGGGGTTTCCCCCTCTTCATTCCTGCAGGTCGGCAATTCTGTTTATGTCACACCCCAACTTACTGCAGGTTATTATAGCATACATTGTCCCAATTGTTCTCTAATGGGTACAACTGGTGATTCCTACTTTCCTCTTCACTTCGTCGTAGAGGAGCTGTTGGATGCATCCCCCCTCCACCCCACCATGACACCAACCCCCCCCCCCCCCCCCAACTACTGCCACCTCACCGATGTCATACTGGAACAACAGGAGAAGGGTCCTATACGGGACTCCATGTGTTATGCCTATAGCGTATTGAGTGTACGAGAGACGATATGCAATCAGACAACCGTATCGAATTTACCCTTGCACTGAAAGTGTGGAAGGATGTTGTGTGGAAGGATTTCAGCACGTACCATTGGATATCGTGTAGCGCTGTGTGAAATCCGGCATGGGGAGAGTTATGTCATAAAGAAGCTAGAGGAGGACATACTGAAACGATGTGAAAATACTGAAGTGTAACAATGTAACTGAAGTGGTAAGTGAAACATGTACGAAACGATAAAGTAATCATGAATGCAAAAGAAGACAAAGTAACTTGCTGACCAATAAGTGTAAATAGGCAGTAACGCAAGGTAGATGAGATACATAGAAGATTGTTATAGAGGAATATAGAACGTGACTAGGACGGCCATAATTGGAAAATGGACGCCGGCTCGTGTGAAGATTCAATTCATCTACCTCAGAAACAGATCAAGGTTACAAAGACAATGGAAGAACATCTTTGTGTGCAAAACAAAGAGGAGTCTATGTTGGCTTGGAATCAAGGATGCCATTTTTAAGGAATAGCTGCAAAGCACGAAGTGAGGCAGACAGAGGATCCATGGACGAGACATATTTCTCTTAAAATTAAAGAAGAAAACAGCTGCAAGAACCAAGTATTGGACAATTAAAAGTGTATAAAGCCTATACAAAGTAGAGTGAGAAAGTCTATAGAGGGCAAGAAGAACAATGACGCTCCGTATAATTAAATCAAATCGCAGTAAATAAGAGGTCGAAAATTACAAATTTGCAGTCTTTTCAAATGTGCCTCAGAAGTGCGAAAACAAGGGCTATTTAATAAGACTCGGATGAAAATAGAGATGCTTTTACACTGCCTCGAATGTCCCAGAACAGAGAGCAGGCTACAAGGTCCACTACAGACAGGAAACTTTGGCTCATGGCCGGACTGATGAGAGATGGACTAATTGGGAATGTGGGAAGTAATGAGAGGTGATTCAAAGGCTTAGGTTTCGTTTTGCTTACGTGCTGCTAGCCGAGCCAAAAGTCCAGGGTTGGGTGGGAATGCCAACGGTTTATAGTGATGGCATCGAATGCCAAAACATCTAAGACAAAGCAACAAAAAAAAAAAAGCACCAAATGTATTATTTTTTTTAATTTTTTTTTTATAATGGGGGTTCCCCCGAATCCCAGTTTTTCTACCTCTTAAAACCCATTACAATTAAAATGAAACCTTTACCTTTCGATGCTTTTGTCATTCAATGCTTTGTATTTGAGGCATTGACTGGATACCAATGCCAACCAATTAGTGGGTCTATGGGGCAGCCTGCTATACAATGTTGCATGGATTCATCTGCTACCATTTTATTTGCTATAATCAGTATTATACATATTTAGAGGTAGTTGGAGGTGAGCCTCACAGATAAGAGACAGCCAATGGTGTACTGACCCCTATGTATTCTATAAGCAGATATATTCCCCTAATCAATACCTCCCGCTAATACGTTTTATACTTTGCCACGCACGATGACGTCATAAATGACACATATTGGGGTATAAGACCTCTGTTTAATCAAGTTTGTGAGAGAGTGTGCAAACATCAGTCCAATGTCTGCTAAGTGACCCCGCTTTATTAAATTGAGAATAAAGTAGTACTTTGCCATATTCTTTGCATCTGTCTGGTTATTTGGTCTAAGATCTTTGTTGGTAATTCCATCTAGCGCTAGAGATGCTTCATGGTGCTAGAGCACAAAGTGATGGTTGGTACTGCCCAATTCCTACCATCAATGTCTGGTTCTCTAACAACCATTCTTTGCTCGGGATACTCGTTATCTTTCTCTTCTGGTGACTGTGCCTGAATGCTGCAGGCATGAAGTTCAAAATATCTTTCCAGCATTTTGGGAGGAGGAAACAAACCAATGATATTCATGAAGTCAGCGTGACTGAAAATTGTGTCCACCCTTGAACTGGCATTAAGGGAATAATGCCTACAAAAAGGGATGAAGGGTAGTCCAAGTGGCTGCTTTGCAAATATCTTCTAGAAGAACATGTTGCTGAAAAGCACATCAGGATGTTTCTGTTTGAGGTTTGCTCTCCTGGGTACAAAGTTCTTCAAGTGCCACTGTAATGGCTAAACGTTCCAAATAAAACCTTACTTTAGATATTTATTTTTTATTTATTTTCCTCTCTCTGTCTCGCTTTTTTTTCAGGGTGCCATTTTCACTTGTTTACCTCTACTCCAGAGTGTTTGTTCCCCTCCAGGACTCCACACGCTCTCTACTGTGGGTTTTCCTCTCTTCCATCCCTGTTCCAGGGTGTCTTTGATTTCTTCCCCTCTTCTGGGGTCTCTTGATTCTAGTTTCCCTCTGTTGGGGTATCTTCACTCGCTCTCCTATTGATTCTCGTCCACCTTCTCTTGGGATATTTTGACTCTCTCTTTCTCTTGCAATCTCTTGACTCTCGCTCCCTCTCTTGGGGTACCTTCACTCACTTAGGGTTAACAAAGGGGATGAGTTTCTTGCGTGTCTCCACACTGGGCTCACCCCTTCATGCCTCTTGCACCTTCAGGAGTAGTCAGGCTGCCCACAGTCCCGACTGGGGAATTTTAGGTTGCCTAACCCCTTCAATAGGCTAGCATGGCCTTCCTTTCTTCCATCTCCTCTGGGTTAATGGATCAGAGGGTTGTGGGCCTCTTCTCCCCCTCTGGGTTCAGCTGGGCGCTCTCAGATTCAGCATAGCAGGCCAGCTACCAGTCACAAACAGCCTTTTTTCCCCTGCTTCAGGCTTCTTCTCCACTGCCTTACCTCAACCAGCGACAGAGACAACCAGTCCGCAGCTGAGACAACTTGCACCTGAACTGGCTCTGCTTTTATTCAGTCCTTTCTCCCCTTAGCCGACTACTGGTTGGCTGAACTGTCTGGCTTCACCATTGGTGGAAGTAGTGAGTACGCCATAACCTCCCAGGGTACGCCATCCCCTATTGGTCAGTTTTAATACCAGATGGATCAATTAGGAGTGCCAATTAACTCACGTATATAAGAGCTCTGCTCCAATTTCTCTGGTTTGATGCTCCTGGGTAGATGGTAGGCATGGCTCTTTGTTCCTCTTTCCTCATGAAAAATGGTTTTATTTAAAAAAATAATTCCATGCCTTTGTGGTGTTGTAAATGTTATTTCACTAATTGTCAGTTTACCCACGGTTCTGAATGGGGAATTGAACCCAGGTCTTCTAGATGGGATGTAACCATTCTACTAGTGTGGTATTTCAGCTGTACTGTTATTCAGTGGTGAGGGAGCCTAAACATTTTTCTTGTAGCCGATTAGGGATTTTCCTCTCTCCATGCTGGCACCGCGTCTTGCTGCACATTGCCAGTTTGACCAGCCGCTCCTCTCCCTACAAAGCCACAGGGATTCAGCGATATGTTATCTGCGCGAGTAGAGAAAAAGCCTCGATTCACCACACGCCCCAGTGGAAAAGGATGAAGCAGCTCATTAAAATGCCTACCAATGAAAGGAACAGAGTAAGAACACAGTGGATCCCCAGTTGAGGACACTGCCACACTGTTGAGATGTACGTTCGTAACAAATTGAATGTTGGCCTGAACATGTAAATGTTCAGAAGAATGACCGTACATTCGAGGGAATTAAGAGGATGAATTTGCTTTTCTACATGCACCAGTGACAAAACCTGATTCACTATTGAACTGATACCTAGTAGGTCGCTTCTTTACAGCTTTCAAAATGTCCAGATTCTCCCGAGACAAGCATAGGTGACTAAACTGAGATTGGGGGACTAGGCTGCTATGGCTAGTGACCAAGAGGAAGGGTGGAGAACTAACTTCATGCTAGTACAAGAGGTAACTGCCCCCCTTGAACCCTCCCCAAACACCCGCAACAGCAGCTTTATGGCCAGGCAGTCTGAATTCCAGGAGCTCTGAAAATCAAATCCTGCTCAGCCGAGGGACAACCAGAATTGGATGGTACCTCATTGACCACCTGGACTCTTCTAGTACTTTTGACACCATCAGACGAATGGCATGAAGAGTCTTAACGTCCCATCGATGGAGGAACACATGGTCTAGGGAGTTGGGACTCGGGCTGCTACAGGAGGTAAACCACCGATATTTCTTAATTTGTGTGTTGTAAAAAGGTTTTAAGGGGAGAGTCCTGTTTCCAGAAAATCAGAACTAGCATTCACACTGCAATGCCCCATTCAATGGAAGCCAAACTCAACCTGCCAAGGATACTTGCACACTGAGCTTTACCGCCACGTGGGTTGCCACAAACGAGACTTAATTCTTGATGCACCACTTTCACAGCATGACTGCTAATTTGCAAAAAGGACAGGTGATCCCGTGCCCCTTTGTTCGCTTAGATACAACACAGTATTCATGTCCGTCAAGAACACCATCCTCCAGCCCAATGATGAAGGAAAGAAAGCTTTGAGGGCCAGAAATATCGCTTTTAACTCCAGGACATTAATGTGGAGAGCTCCATCAGACCACAAATGATGGATTTCCAAGTCCTCCACGGTCTGCATGAAAGATTGAGCTCCTAGATCCTCCAACGAAGATCTCCTGCAGTTGAAAAAGTCATAGACCATCGACTCACCAAGTGCAGTTGGGTCTCGCTTTTAAAAAGCCTTGAATAGAGAACCACCCCCAAACAGGATGCCATGAGACCTAGAGTCCAGACAAAGGGCAGGCCGTCTCACTGAATCATACATTCAGATGCAAGAGATATGTCTCAAATCCGCTGAGGAGGAAAGACTCTTCCCATGAACACATCCAAGATCAACCCTGCATACTATATCCTCTGCGATGGAGTAAGCGTAGTGTAAGCATAGCATCTCTACAGCAGCAGAGGACAAACCGCAGATGCAGTCCTCCACACACTTCCAGCGATGCAAGTCAGCAGAGGCTCATACCAATGTGACCGCTGCTACAATACCTTAATTTGATTTGGAGCAGATGCTCCACTCTTAAATGGTCCCTGCCATTACTGCATCTCTGCCCGAGCTTCCCTTTGTGTTCTGCTCGCCTCCGAACGCCACCGATAGGCTGACAGAAGCTCTTTACCACAGAGGATGTGGGAGCCAGCGACCCAATTCTGAGCCTGTAAAAGCCGCCCAAATCATCTCGGTCCAAGGTATGCAATCATCTGCCTATGGACCTGTGTGTCCAACACTACCACATCATACTTTCTAACTACTCGATTGGTCGTGTATGCAACAAATCTATCTGTAGGTTTGCCTGCATAATCTCTATTACCAATCCTGTAACGTTACTTCACTGACTCTAGATTCCTCATCTAGAACTACCACATTGCCCCAAATCTCACTGGGTTAGTCCTCACCGAAGGGCAATTTAGGCACTATACTTTACCGATTCCTCAGTAATGGTCTACTGCGTCCCCGCTCGCCTGACCAATAGGATAGGCATATGTTTCACCATTAATGTTTTTTCAAACAATCGCATTACTTACTGCTGATTTTTCACAGACTTTGCATCCGACAACCGTCAGACCATTGTGCAACAAACCCTCACTGTAACATAGCACTTCTTGACCTCCTTGTGTCTGCCTTTGTAGCCCCTAGCCCAGTGGTTGATGCATTCCTGCAGTGCACTTTATGGCATGTATGTTTACCTATACACCTGATGCAGCCATGCCGCGCCCACGTGATCTGTCTCCGATATCTCATGGCATGTTCTGCTGGGGTAGCCTCTTTGTTGCGGCTCCGCCTGCAAACAACATCTTACCTCTACTGCTCCCTACCTATATGTGCCTGCCATACTATACTATGCCTCCTCACAATCCCCATTATGCCACCCTTAGCTTGCAAAACGACCATTCCGGCTTATCACGCACGACCAAGATTTGTAATGCAAAGTACAGGGTGGAATAAATTTTAGTCCAAAGTAAGGGTGAAAGCCTGGGGAGTGGATAGTGCGATACGGAATGTGAGGGTCAGCTTCACCCTAAAACCCCTCCCTGTGCCAGTCGCCGAGCCTCTCAAGTGCACAGCATAATGATAGAGTAACATTGTCTTATATAGTAACTAATTGCAAACTCCCTGGTTCCATGGAGATATAGCCAAGCAGATCCCACGCGATGGAAGATGGACGGACGGGGTTGGGGCCAATGGCCTGGCATCGTCTATAGGACAGGCGAACCAGGCGAACCATGCAAACCAGCCACATGGGCTTTTACTGTATATGTTTATGTCACTGATGACTATTTGTTTCCTTATAACATTCTGCTGGTACCATTTTCTTGGGCAGCAGAGTTCTTTGCTGGCACACATTTGTTGTGATTAAAACTTGTTATCCTTGGCCTTGTTTCCCTAGCGGGTTGTATTTTTTCTGGTGAGAGCATTTATGGGTGTGCCTTCATTATGCCTGCTCACAAACTAGAATACTACCTCTGCTACTTCTCAAGCAATGTAACTGGATGAGTCACAGATTTGCCAAATTGTGTATGTACACTAATTCTGTATTTATGCTTACCTGTACACCTGACATAGCCCCCTGTATCATGAGGCGTGGCTCAGACAGAGTACGCTTTCACAATCCACCTCCATGTTGTAAGCCCTATGCGTGGTTTTAGCAGACTGTCATTTCACACTTACTGTAACTAGCGCCTAGATCCCTTAGGGTTTTGTGCACTGCTATTAATGCATAAATAAAGTTGAGTAACAGATTAAGTGGAACAACCAACTACAAAGCAACTTGCAAAGAAGATGGAACATTCTAAGCAGCCAGTTGTCAAAGTACGACACCCTCCTGCCGCAGGAAAGCTAATGCCATGTCCATTTCCTTGGGGAAGACCAGGGGAGTGCGAGCCAAAGGACCTGTTAATATGGATTTCCAATATAAGCCTGAGTAAGGATTAGACTTGGGAGGGTGTGTAAGAGTGGTCTAGGGCTAGGGCTACTACTCCACACAGACCACCACCAATAATACCAGTTAGTCCGGTAAGTACAAACATACAAAGGTTTATTAGGCCTTTAAAATGCCCACTAAGCAAATGAATCCTCTAAGCAAATATGGTCACACACTTACTATAAAACATATCTATGCATTCATCCATCGAAGAGAGAAAGGATTTGATGCAATAAGCAATGTAAAACAGGCAAGTACTCAGGTGCATATAGTTCAGTAGAGAGCAACACAAAACAGTTCCATAACACTTAAGTTCTGCCCTAAGATGGGTTGGGGCCTTGTGCCCTAGAAGAAAAAGTTACTCTCTTACCTGGTAACGTTCTTTCGATGGGATGGTCCGACAACATATTCCATATCTATGACAGCAATCACCACAGCTGTGCTGCTTCAGAAAATTTTCGGCGTCTGCGTCCGTAGCCTCAGTTGTAATTTTTTACCACCCAAAACGTGTGGCACCAAACCACTGCCAATAGGACCACAGAAAGCCTTGCGAAACTATAAGCTGCAATCGCATAAGAAATTCTGTAGCGGGGCAGGTAGGGAGGGAGGGAGCGATATGGAATACGTCGTCGGACCATCCCTTCGAAAGAACGTTACCAGGTAAGAGAGTAACTTGTTCTTCGAGGGGATTGGGTCCTCCAACGTATTCCATATCTATGACAGACTCCCAAAGCAGTACTAACGTATGGAGGAGGGAAAAGAATTTAGAAGATAGAAATTTAGAATGCCCAATCAAATTGCAGAGTAAAGGACCGCCTTGCCAAAGGCCAGATCCTGCCCATGGGTAGAATTGAGGGAGTAGTGACGTACAAAAGTATGGACCGAAGCCAATGTGGCTGCTTCACAGATGTTATGAATAGGAACGCCCCTCTGCAGGGCAGTAGAGGCAGCCACACCCCTAGTAGAATGGGCCGGTAAGCCTACCGGAGGGTCCTTACCCGCCAAGCGGTAACATTCAGAAATTGCCAAGATAATCCATCTAGACAAAGTCTGCTAAGTAACAGCTTGTCCCAAACGCCTTCCAGCGTAACCAATAAAGAGCTGATGGTCCACTCTGACCCGGGACATGCGTGAAATGTAGAAACTTAAAGCTTTCCTAGGATCCAACCTATAGAGCCTCTCTCCTCTTCCTTACCAGGATGTGGAGGAGGGTAAAACGCCGGAAGAATAACCTTCTGGCTTAAATGAAATTCCAACACCACCTTCGGAAGAAAGGAAGGAAGGACAAACCCTAAGGACAACCCTGTCCTTCTGAAAAACAGTGAAGGGTGGCTTAACTGAAAGTGCCTGCAACTCGCTCACTCTGCGAGCGGAAGTGACCGCAACAAAGAATACAGATTTAAGTGTTAACAGTCGCAAATGACAAGAATGTAAAGGCTCAAATGGAGCACCCATTAGGAATTTTAGAACAAGGTTCAAATCCCAACCAGGCACCTGGAAAGGTGACGCCAGGAACACGTTAGTGAGCCCTTTGAGAAACTGAGAAATTAAAGGAATTTTGAAATAAGAACACTCCTCAGACGAGCGCTTAAAGATGGACAGCGCCGCCAGGTAACCTTTAATGGTACCCACTTGCAAGCCTTTGTGGGCTAACGAAAGCAAAAAAGACAGAACCACAGGAATGTCACATGAAAAAGGATCCACATTCTTAACCCTGCACCAGTCGCAGAACTTTCTCCAACGTGAACGGTACAGGGACTTTGTTACCGGCCGTCTGGCCGAAAGCAACACCTCCATCACGTCTTCAGGGAGGTCACAATCCTTATACCTCTACCTTTCGGAAGCCAAGCGTGAAGGTTGAGGGATCTGACCTCTGGATGGAGAACCTGACCCCCTCCCCCCCATGAGAGCAGATCTCGGTAGGGAAGACGACATGGAGGGCAGATGGACAAGTCGAGAAGGTCCGGGTACCACGTCCTCCGGGCCCATGCCGGAGAAATGAGGATCATCCGGGCATCGAACCCCCGTAACCTCCGCAGCACTTGCGGGATGACGGGGACTGGAGGAAACGTGTACAGCAGTGGGAAGGACCACTCCACCACGAACGCCTCTCCTAAGGCTCCTCTTGGAGGAAATTCCTGCGAGCAGAACCTCTCGCACTTCCAGTTGACACTGGAGGCGAAGTGGTCTACCGGAGGGGTCCCCCAAAAGGCGAAGATCTCCAGGAGAATCTCCTGAGCCAGCTCCCACTCGTAAGAGATTGTTCTCGGCCTGCTCACAGCGTCCGCCGTCTCGTTTTCATCTCCGGCCAGATGAACTGCCGAGATCGAAACTTCCTGCTGGATGGCCCAGAACCAGAGCTGCATCGTATCCCTGCACAGAGGAAGGAACCCTTCCTTCCATTGCTGCCCCCTAGGACGAAAAGGCAGAGGTTGGCGAAGTGCAGCGCTCAACGACTTCGCTGCAGCTTTGGGGGTCTGCAACCTCTCAAGGCTCTCGTCAGCCTTGCTGCCAAAAAGATGTACACCATCAAAGGGCATGTTGAGGAGCCGGGCTTGCACATCAGGAGCAAACCTCGACTTCCGCAACCACGTAAACCTGCGTATTACGGTGCTCACCGACATGGACCGGCTGACGCAATCAACCATGTCCAGACCCGACCGAACAAATTCACACATGGCATCCTTGCCATCCTGCACGATAGCAAGAAAACCATCCCGTTCCTCCCCTTCAGGAATATGATCAGCCGCTAAGGAGATACAGTAAACAGAGTGTGCGTGAAACGAGACAAGGCGCAAACGGAATTGGCAGCCTGAAGTGCCATACCCCAGAAGAAAACAGCTTCTTCGCCCAGCCGACAAAACGTTGCGGGGGGCCGTAGCCGCCTGCACCACCAAACTCTCCGGAGTAGGGTGCGTGGTCAAGTAGCAGGGGTCGCCACTGGCTGGGCGATATTTCTTCGGCAAGGACTTGCTCACTGCCGGGAGACTCTCCGGAGAAGTCCAAGCCGCAGCCACCCTTCTCTGCAAGGCCATATGGAATGGCAGCACCGGGTCAGTTGGTGGACCTTGGTCGAGGATATCAGGCAGGTCATCCTGCTGAAAATCCCCAGAGGGGGGCAGACTACCCCAGGTAATCCGTGACCCTTGGCATCAGGCGCCGGTATGAGGACTCTGCATGCGTGCCAGGCTCAGGCCTACCAAACTCCACCTCCGGAGAGGTGTCTAGACCACTGGCGTCGTGCAACGACTGACGCAGGTCCTCAAGTTGGCTATGACCAGAAAGGAGGTCATCAGGAACCTCTGCAGGAACCTCACCTTCCTCAGACCCCTCATCCACCTCACAAATATAATCCAGAGGCCGGAAGGAGGGGACAGAAAAAGGAACAAAGACATGTTTAGCCTTGGCCAGAACCTTTCTGGGGGGTTCCACGGTGCCACGGGGAACCTCTGACAAAGCCGCCTCGAAAGGCGTCGATGGAATCGGCGTCAACGTCGAGCGCGGCGCCGACAGCGTCGACACAGGCCACGAGGTTGGAACCCCGAGCGTGTCTCTCGACAGCCTAGGCACCGATGGCATCGACGACTTCCTCGGAGGCGGAGCCTCGAGAGAGAGTCTGTCGACGACCTCGGCGGCGCAGGTGTCGATGTCTTCTTCGAAGACTTCACAGGTTCTCGCGGTCGTCCAGGACCGGGACCTGGAATGGGCATGTCTACAGAGACCATCCTTGTCCGACCGGGACCTTGAAGACGCCCGGTGGTCGTGACGACCGCTCGAGCCCGAAGGTGTACAAGCAGCGTCACTAGAACAGTCACGGCCGGCGTCTTTCGATGGCGCGGACGGACCAGAGCCCTGTGATTGGAAAATCGCCAACATCTTTTTTCGGAAGGAATCCCATACCTCAGGAGTGGAATGCTTGTTGGGACAAGCAACCCGCCGAAGCGTGGAGTCCCATACCTCAGGAGTGGAATGCTTGTTGGGACAAGCAACCCGCCGAAGCGTGGAGTCCTCGGACGAGGAAGGCAACCTGTGACAGCGCTTCCTGGAGTGCCTCGAAGAGGCAGAGGAATGGCAGGAGCGACTCCCAGATCGAGAACCCCCAGACTCACGACGACGATGCGGACAGTCACCCCTCGAATCATCCGTCGAAAGACCAGTGGAACGCGACTTCCGGGGCTTGGCCACCTTACCGACCGACAGCTTCTTCTTACTC
Organism: Ambystoma mexicanum; assembly: GCF_040938575.1. Classification (NCBI taxonomy): domain Eukaryota; kingdom Metazoa; phylum Chordata; class Amphibia; order Caudata; family Ambystomatidae; genus Ambystoma; species Ambystoma mexicanum. The sequence continues at coordinate 1,437,246,696 of NC_090929.1, read as the reverse complement.
TCCCGCAAGGCCTTCGATGTGAGCGATTGGCAGTCCGACAGTCATCCGTATCGTGGTCCTCCCCGAGGCACCAGAGGCAAGCGCCGTGCGTGTCCGTCAGCGACATCTTGGACCCGCACGCCCGGCACTTCTTAAAACCGGACCGTGGGGTGGAAGAAGCTGAAGACATCAGAAACAGGTTCGAAGAACCGAAAGAACAGGATGCAGTAGAACCGAGGCGTGCCGAGATCTCCAAAGCAAACACGTTCGTGGAAAAAACGGAACTGGGGCTACAGGCGTCGTGTGTCCTACTTATAATATCCGGTAACGTCGGCTCGACGGAGGCCCTCGAGGACAGCGTATCGACGTCGACGACGTAGAACATTTTCCGAAGCAGCACAGCTGTGGTGATTACTGTCATAGATATGGAATACGTCAGAGGACCCAATCCCCTCGAATCAATTATTCCAAAGAGTTACATGAAGGTTTACTAAGTGATTGGACGATGCCAGTGGTTATGATTCAAAAGTTCAAAAAATGTAAGGAATGTTCAAGAAAGTAACTTACTCAAAATGCGAGTGAGCTAAGGATAGGATTTCACACGCAAGCCTGTGGAGGACAGGGGGGAGGGGTGGAGATACTGGTATGTTAACTAAACCTCCTCCCTTTCTCCAGAGATGACTGCTGAGGCTCCGGATTCTTAAAGAGGTAGTTTCTGTGCTTGGTCCAGTCAAGGAAGGCCCAGGGGTCACGGTGCAGCTGTCACCTTCGGACACAGGATTTCATTTTGGTCGGTCGCAGTGCTTGAATCTCATTTTCAGGCATCTTTGAGCTGAACACCCTTGCAAATAAAAGATAGACTTCTGCAGAGCAGGAGACCTCAACACCTCTAGGATGCAAAGAAGATGGATTGTAACAGGTGTCAACACGATCAGGTGGCGACAGGCGATCTTCAATGGACGAACAAAGAAGAACAAGTTACTTACCAACTGTAACGTTCTTTTGACTGGATGTTCCTCCCACGTATGCCTCATCTATGATATACGTCTCTCTTCAGCTTTGCTATTTCGGGGATATACGTCTCTCTTCAGCTTTGCTATTTCGGGGATATACGTCTCTCTTCAGCTTTGCGGTGTCGGAATTCTTTTTACAGCAGAGGGCGCTGTACACGAGGCTGCGGCGTCGATGTCCCTCGACGGTATCGACATCAGCAGCAATATAAGTAGCTTGTGCTGTGCCCGTTAGCTTCAGTTCTGTTTTTTCGTAGTATAACTCTAGGAACATCCAGGCGTGCCCCAGACTGTAAGCTCTTCGTGAAGCGCAAGATGTAAATTACGTAAATTGTACAGTGGGGTAGGATGGGAGGGGCGATGAGGAATAGGTGGGACAAACATCCAGTAGGAAGAACGTTACAGTTGGTACGTAAGGAACAAGTTACTTACCTGTAACTGTTGTTCTCCAGCATGGGTCTGGCATGGATTCACATGCTCATGAATATTCCCAGTCAGGCCGGGAATCCTCGGTAACGAAAAAATCAGTATCAGTTTCGTTTCTGATCTGTCTTTCTCAGTAGTAACCAATCACTGGTCTCTGGGTCATTCTGCCCCCAGCCAATGACTGCCCTCTCCCTAAACCCCGCCCCTGGCAGCCATCCTCAGATTTGGTAGCACGTGAAGTGGCAGTATGACCAAGTGAAGAGCCGCAGAGGGGTAGGCGGGAGGGTTCGCATGTGAATCCATGCCAGACCCATGCTGGAGAACAACAGTTACAGGTAAGTAACTTGTTCCTTCTCCAGCATGGGGTCTGGCATGGATTCACATGCTCATGAATATAAGAATACATAGCAGTATACACATGCACAACCACGGGAGGTGGCAAAAGGCTCAATATCAAGCAATACACAACTCAACATTAAACAACTCTTACCTCCTCATCAGGCTCACCTTAGGCGAACAGGTTTTCGCAGCACTGGCTGGCCGACTCTGGACTCCTCCCTGGAATCCCGGTTGACGCAGTAGAATCTCATGAAGGTGTGCGTCGACCTCCATGTAGCAGCCCTGCAGATGTTGAGCAGGGGCACACCAGACAGGAACGCCGTAGTAGCAGCGATCGCTCTGGTCGAATGGGCCCTCGGACAGCCTGGCAACGGTCTGTTTGCCAACCAGTGACAGTGCATGATGCTGCCGGAGAGCCAGCTGGAAATGGAAGTCTTCGAGAGAGCCTTCCCTTGATTCACAAGTCCAAAGTTTACAAACAGCTGTGATGTCTTCCGAAAACTCTTCGTGCGGTCCACGTAGAACTTCAGCGCTCTAGCTACATCCAGCGAGTGCAGAGTCCTCTCAGCCGGCGACGAAGGCGACGGGAAGAAAACTGGCAACACCAAGGGCTCGTTGAGGTGGAAGTCCGACGGCACCTTGGGCATCAAGGAGGGGTGCGTCCTCAGCACCACCCTCGTGTCGTGAAAAGTCAAGTATGGAGGCTTGCAAGATAGGGCCTGGATCGCTCCCACTTGTCGTGCAGAGGTGATGGCCACGAGGAATGCTGTCTTCCACGACAGAAACTTCAACGGCACTGAATGCATAGGCTCGAATGGGGCCCCCCATGAGCCTAGTCAGCACCACGTTGAGCTCCCACGCCGGGGCAGAGGCCTTCACCGGCGGGAATGATCGGAACAGTCCTTTCATAAATTCCTTCACCAGTCGATGAGACCACAAGGACGCCCGTCCTGTAGTTCTGATGTAACGTGAGACGGCAGCCAGATGTACCTTGATGGAAGCGTGAGATAGGCCAGCCTTGGCCAAGGACAATAGGTATGGCAATACTTGAGGGGCCGTAATCCGCAGAGGGTTAATCTTCTGTGCACGGCACCAGACAGAGAACCTCTTCCATTTGTGTCCGTAGCACTTGATAGTTGAGGATGCCCTGGCCTTCGCGAGAACCTCTCTGCAGTCGGCCGGGATGTCGTATCCTCCAAACTAGTGTTGCAGGAGCCAGGCCTGCAAGTTCAGCCACTCTGGTTCGTGATGAAGAATGGCGCCTCCTTCTCTGGAGAGAAGATATGCGTCCGTCGGCAGCTTGACTGGTGTGGACGCTGACAAGTCCAGAAGGTCCGGGAACCAGATCTGCCTCGGCCACGCCAGTGCGACGAGGATCATCCTGCACTGGGACCTCTTGAGCTGGTTGACGAGCCGGAGTAGCAACGGCAACGACGGGAACGCATAAAGGAACAGGCCGTCCCAGGGGAACGAGAAAGCATCGCCCATGCTCCTCGGTTGGGGAAACCTGCTGGCGAACCTCCGGCACTTGGAGTTTGCCGCCGTCGCGAAGAGATCGATCTGGGGTTCGCCCCATCGTCGGAAGAGTCGGTCCACTTGATCCTGGTGCAGTTCCCACTCGTGGCACGAGCGCAGCTCTCTGCTGAGTGAGTCGGCGATGGTGTTTTTTATCCCTGGCAGATGAAAGGGTACCAGAAACATCCGTTGGGCGACGGCCCAATGCCACAGATCCTGGGCTTACTTGGATAGGGCAGGGGATCTGGTTCCGCCCTGCTTCCGAATGTAAAACATCGTGGTGGTGTTGTCGGTGAAGATCCTCACCACCTTGCCCTTGAGGGACGGAAGGAAGGACCTGAGGGCCCAGAACGTGCACAGAGCTCCAAGATGTTGATGTGGAGAGTCTTCCCCACCGGGAGCCAAAGGCCTCTCGCGTGGAGACCCCCCGGTGTGCGCTCCCCAACCTTCCAGGGAGGCACCCGTCGTCAACGTCACCTGTTGGGCCGTGGCTAGGAAACCTGTTCCCATCGTCAGATGAGAGAGGACACCCCACCATCGTATCGCCTGACGGAACGCTTCGTCGAGCGGGAACCTGTCCTCGAAGCTGCCCGTCGTCTGGATCCAGTGGGCGTCGAGGAATTCTTGCAAGGGCCGCATCCGAAGTCTGCAGTGGCGCACCAGATAAATGCAGGAGGACATCATTCCGAGGAGGGACTTGATAGACCTCACGTCCGTGGCCAGCCGACGTTGCACCTTTCCTAGGATGGTCCTTATCCTTTCCTCCGTTGGTTAGGCCCGCCGCGCCACTGTGTCGAGCTGTGCTCCCAGAAACAGGGCAACTTGCGACGGGACCAGGTGGGATTTTGGAAAGTTGATGAAGAACCCCAGGTCCTTGAGCAGCTGGACGGTTTTCGCAGTGTGTTCCACGGCGAGCTCCCTTGTCCTTGACCGTATGAGCCAGTCGTCCAGGTAGGGGTAGACGTGGATCCCCTGCAGGCGCAGCCGCGCCACCACCGGTGCTAGGCACTTGGTGAACACCCTGGGCGCCGATTTTAATCCGAACGGGAGGGCCTTGAACTGGTAGTGCCGCCCTTTGACCACGAACCTGAGGAACCTTCGGTGTCTCTTTAGAATAGGGATGTGGAAGTATGCATCCTCCAAGTCCAACGACGACAGGAAATCACCCTCCTCCTCATCCCTATCACAGGAGACTACACAGCTGACACCAAATACCTCAACGATGTTTACTCGGTCATCCAGGCCTGGATGGCACAGCACGAACTTTGCCTTAACGATGATAAGACTGAGCTCTTACTTTTAGGATCAAATCATCGGCTCAACAAGCTAGACCAAACCTACAAGTCCTTCATTATTGACGGCAATGACATTAAAGTCTCCAAAGATACTAAGACGCTAGGGGTCTATCTTGACTCCTCGCTTTCTCTGAACAGACAAATAAATGCAGTTAGGTCAGCTTCGGCCTATACCTGCAAACTTATCACTGCCTGTAGACCCTTCCTAAACTCCACCAACTGTATCACACTCGCCAGAACTCTTGTTATGGCCAAAATCGACTACTGTAGTGCTCTCTACCTAGGGACCAGTCAGTCTAACCTTAATAAATTGCAAACTGTACAAAATAATGCCTTAAGGGCAGCCTTAAACATCCCGAGACGCTCTCATATCTCCTCCGTCAGATTGGACTTCTGCTGGCTCCCGGTAAAACAAAGAATTGCCCTGAAAACCCTAGCTTTGACTCACAAATGTCTGAACAACAACGCCCCACCTTACCTGTCCACTCGCTTCTCACGCCACACCTCCACTCGACCTACCAGAGCAGCCCAAACTCACAGCCTCATCGTGCCTAGATGCAAACTCCAAAAAGCTGGTGGGGTGAGCGTCCCTGTCCTGGCCTACAAACTCTGGAACACCTTGCCCACACCTATCGGAATTGAACCATCATTCCACTCCTTCAAGAACAATGCTAAAACATGGCTGCTCTCCCAAGTCTCATGAGACCTTGACACAGTCCAGACTCCATGTGGGGTACAGAACTGAATATACATTTTCTCTCTGCTCTGTCCCTGTATTATACGCTGTTAATGGTACCCTTCGGTACATGTATATATGCTGTATATTTTTGTAACTCACTGTAACTACTGCTTTTTGTAACATGTTTAAGAGTATGTGCCCGGTTGCCCCTGGGCCTGGTTTTTTGCGCTTTATAAATAAAATAAAAATCAAAACTCCAGCTGTCCCAGCACGTGCTGGAGGATGACCATCCGGAACTTCTGTGCCTTGATGTATTTGTTTAGTCGTCGCAGGTCCAGGATGGGACGCCATCCTCCTGTCTTCTTTACGAGGAAGTATCTTGAGTAAACTCCGGAGCCCCGAAGCCTCTTCGGGACGATCTCGATGGCACCTTTCCTGAGCATCGCCCTTACTTCCAACAGCAGTTGAGGGACGTGATTTTCCTTCCTGGCCACGGGAGGAATGCGGGGGCACCTCTTCTGGAACTCGAGGGCATGCCCCAGGGCCAGGGCGTCCAGCACCCAACGGTCGGTGGAGATGGAATCCCACACGCCGACGAACTTCGTCAGCCGGCCTCCCACCAGGGTGCTTCGGCGGGGGCCCGACGCGACGGTCGGTTCAATCTTGCTTGGAGGCCGCTTTGCCTCCTTGACCACCTTGGCGACGACCGTGGATCCACCTGACTTGCCACGTCCCCTGTAGGCCTCCTGCGACAAAGATCTTGCCACTTGACGGTACGTAGAGGAGCTGCTGCCGGCTCCCTTGGAGACACCCTGTCTGCCTCCGGAGCTCCGAAAGGACGGCCGCCGCTGTTGGAGCACACCCAGTGCACGGGCCGTCTCCGTGTCGGTCTTGATCGCCTGAAAGGACTCATCAACCGCCTTGCCAAAAAGGTTGTTCCCATCGAAGGGCATGTCCAAAACCTTGGTCTGCACGTCCTGACGGAAGTCCGTCGCCTTGAGCCATCCTCGTCGTCTCAGGCAAACGCTGTTGCCCAACTGACGGAAACCGGTGTCGGCGATGTCCGTAGCCACCGTAATGGCGTGGTCCGAGGCAATCTCACGTTCCTGTAAGATTTCCAGGGCCTCAGCCCTCTTGGCGTCCGGAAGGAAGTCCAACAGAGGGGCGATCTTAAACCACAACTCCCTGTCGTAGCGGGCTAAGATGGCCAGGGCGTTGGCCGCCTTGATGGTCGTCGCTGCAGATGAGATGACCCGTCGTCCCATCGCATCCAGCTTCCTACCTTAGCCGTCCGGCGGGGAGGTTGAAGTCGAGGCCGATGCTCCCCCCGCTTTCTTCTTGGCTGCCGCCGAAATGACCGAATCCGGGGTAGGTTGCGCCCTAACGCACAAGGGGGCAGCGTCGGGGACCCAGTACTTCTTCTCGTACCAGTTCCTCTTCGCAGGAGCCGTGGCAGGGTTCTTGAGGAGGGCGAGCCCCTCATCCCAGATGTCATCAAGAAGCGGTACGGCGAGGACCGTCTTCCTTTTAGCCTCGCGCCGTTGGTAAAGGAACCCTTCCTTCTTCTTTTCTTCGGGGCAGAGCTGGAAGGATCCAATCTCGTCGGGCGGGGACGCCCGGGCAGGGAGCGACAGGGGGACACGTCCCGTCGTCGCCTCTGTCGTCATCCGTACCCGTCGTAGTCGTGTCCATGCCTGTATCATCCCCGTGGGTAGTGGACTGGGGGGAAGGCAGAGCAGGCCGCAGAGGCGGGAGAGGAGGCCGAGGATGCATCCTCCTCCTCTTAAGTGGTGGGCTCTCCGAAGGTCCTGGCTCCGGTTCCCCCGTCGGGTCTGGCTCAGGTACCTCCGTCGGGGGAAGGGGCAACCTAGTCCTTTATCTCCGAGCATAAGGACTGGATGGCTGACAAAATGGCCGCTGAGGTGTCCTGCGGCGTCGGAAACGACGGGAGCGAGGGCTCTGGAGGAGCCTCGTCTGCGAAACCGTCGCCCTCGTCGTCGCCCTCGTCGGGATCCCTCCCGATGGGCTGGGCCTCCTCCACGACTTGGATGAGCTCCTCTTCAGAGGTCGTGTCCGTATCTATGAGGGCCACCAGCCCCTCCCCCATCCTTTCCATCCTTCACCGGGTTCTCTGACTTCCTCTTACCCGAGCCAGAGCGTTGGCTCGTGGTTGATGGCGCCGGGGAGGATGCGCCCTGCCTGGCTGCCAAGGAGACCGACCGTTCGGCGCTCCCGGTGCCTGCGGACTCGCGGTGCTTAGCCTTTTGTTGGACCCCCGTCGCCGGGGCACCCTCACAGGACTTAGAAGACCGCTCTGACTTCTTTTTCTTCTTCTCGCCTGGTGGGCTCTTACCTTCCAGCCAGTTGGCGAGACGGAGGTGGCGATCCTTCATGGTCCGCTCCGACATGTTCCCACAAAACGCGCAGCCCTTTTCCTTGTGCGTCTTGTCCTCATGGAGACAGTAGAGGCATAACAAATGCTCGTCCTCCTTGAAAACGTTCTGAAACTGGCATCCAGGGCAGGTCCTGAACAGCTTCCCGGGCGTCGAGCTCCCCTTCTCCTGGGCCATGTCCGGGTAGGCCTTGGAACTTCTGGAATCCTCCAAAAGCGCATCTCGACGAAATCTTCACCCTTGAGGGGCATAGAAACTCTGAAACGGATCCTTGTTGATCGGATGTAGAAACGGTGGAGCTTGAGTCTCTATTTAACCGAAAAATTGAGAAAATCTCCTGAAAAAAGTGCGAAAACACAGCAAAAGCTCGAGAGCTACAGCACGAGGACTCCCAACACTTGAACGTGCGGTAAAAATCTGAGGATGGCTGCCAGGGGCGGGGCTTAGGGAGAGGGCAGTCATTGGCTGGGGGCAGTATGACCCAGAGACCAGTGATTGGTTACTACTGAGAAAGACAGATCAGAAACGAAACTGATACTGATTTTTTCTATACCGAGGATTCCCGGCCTGACGACGGGGAATATTCATGAGCATGTGAATCCATGCCAGACCCCATGCTGGAGAACTTGTTCTTCGAATGGATTGTGTCCTCTCACATATTCCTCATCTATGATAGGCTCCCATAGCAGTGAACATTTAGGAGGTGGGAGTACCAATTAACCTGATCATGGATGGAATGAAGTACAGCTTTTGCAAATAATCCTTCATGGGAAGAGGCATCTAGACAGTAATGCCTAAAAAAAGTATGTATTGACGACCATTATAGGGATTCCCCTCTTCAGAGCCGTGGAAGTAGCCATACCCCTAGTCGAATGGGCACGAAGTCCATCTGGTGGGTCCTTCCCAGCTAGTCTATAACACTCCATTATAGCCAAAGTAATCCAGCGGGATATAGTTTGTTTTTTCACTGCTAATCCCATTTGTGTCCACTATAACCTACAAAAAGTTGGTAATCTTGGCGTAATTTTGCCATTCTGGATATATAAAAACTCAGAGCCTTTTTTGGGTCTAGTCTACATAACCTCTCCTCTTCCTTGCCCAAATGAGGAGGAGGGCAAAATGTTGGATGTTTTATTTTCTGTGAGAAATGAAAGTCAGAAACCACTTTTGGTAAGAAGGAAGGTCTCACTCTAAGAACAACTTTGTCCTTGTGAAAAGTAGTGTAAGGAGGTTTGCATGAGAGAGCCTGTAACTCGCTAACCCTGCGGGCTGATGTTAAAGCCACAAGAAGGACCATCTTAAGCATTAAAAGCCTTAAAGGACAGGAGTGTAAAGGCTCAAAGGGTACCCAAGTTAAGAATTTTAACACCAGATAAGTCCCAAGCCAGGACCTGGAATGGTACTGGAGGGTACACATTGGTAAGCCCCTTCAGAAATTGTATAATCAAAAGGAATCTTTAAATAGGAAACCTGTTCCGAGGAGTGCTTAAAAATAGAAAGCGCCGCTAAGTATCCTTTTATTGTTCCCATTTGGAGGCACAGACTGGCTAAATGTAACAAAAACGACAACACCATAGAGTGCCACATTGAAAAGGGTCCACATTCTTGTCCTTGCACCAGTTACTGAATTTACTCCAATGACTCCGGTACAAGGATTTAGTTGCTGGCCTTCTGACCGAAAGCAAAATCTCCATTGCGTCGTCCAGGAGGTCCCAATACTTATATCTCAAGCTCTCAGAAACCATGCATGAAGGTTGAGTGTCTTGACCGCTGGATGGAGAACCCGACCTTCCTCTTGCGAGAGAACATCTCTTTGTATAAGACGTATTGGAGGGCAGAAGGACATGTCCAGAAGGTCCGGGTACCACGTCCTACTGGCCCAATCGGGGGCAATTAGGATCATGTGTTTCCCGAAATTTCTCAACCTCCTGATTACGTGAGGAATCACGGGGACCGGAGGAAACACGTTCAGAACGGAAACTCCCAGTCCACCACAAATGTATCCCCTAGAGCTCCTCTCGGGGGAAATTCCCTTGAGCAATACTGAACGCACTTCCAGTTGACACTGGTGGCGAACAGATCCACTTGAGGGGTTCCCCAAAGGGCAAAGATCTCTTGAAGGACTTCCTGAGCTAGTCCCCACTCGTGGGAGACTGCTGATGAGATTCCTTCTTGTAGTGCCCAGAACCAAAGCTGCATTGCCTCTCTGCACAGTGGTAGTGTCCCTACGCCTCCTCTCTTGTTTAGGTAGTACATAGCCACTGTGTTGCCCGTCATCATCAGGACATTCTTTCCCCGTACAGAGGGCAGAAAGGCCTTTAGCGCTAGTCGGATTGCCCTCCGCTCCAAAAGGTTGATGTATAGTTTGGACTCCGATGGAGATCAACGACCGCTGACTGTCAGATCATTGGTGGGGGCTCCCCACCCAGTGAGGCGTCCGTCACTACTGTTATCTATGGCCATGGTTGCCAAAAAGATTCTCCCTTGAGGATATTGTCGTTGCAAGCCCACCATAGTAGATCCTGAGCAACTGTGCTCGGGACTTGCAGAAGATCCGATATACTCCCCGAGAATTGGGACCACTGAGTTCTGAGGGCCCATTGAAGAGATCTCATCCTCAGTCGAGCCTCCGACACCAGAAAAATACAGGATGCCATGAGGCCGAGCAACCTCAGAAAATCGTAGCCCGGTAGACGCTGGGCATTCTGGAATTTTGTGCCATCTGCAGAATGTGGAGAGCTCTCACCTCGGGAGGCAAGGCTTTGCCCGAGGAAGTATCCAGGACTGCTCTGAAAAATTAGAGTCTTTGGAATGGTATCATATGGGACTTCTTGGAATTGAGGGACAAGCCAAGCTTGTGTAGGGAATGGCAGGTGATTGCAAGATGTTCCTGAGCTTGTTCGGGGATATGAGCTCTTAACAACCAATCGTCCAGGTAGGGGTAGATGTGAATCCCCCCGCTCTCCTGAGGTTTGCTGCCCCAACAGACATCAGCTTGGTGAAAACCCTTGGGCAGAGGTCAGTCCGAATGGCAGAACTCGAAACCGATAGTGAGAACCGCCAGCCGTGAACCTCAGGTACTTTCTGTGCGTGAGATGGATTGGCACATGAAAGTAAGCATCCTGAAGGTCTAATGATATGAACCAGTCTTGGAGTTGGAGAGCCTGAAGGATCTGAGAAAGGGTAACAACCTTGAATTTGTCCTTCCTGAGGAACTTTCAGGTTTCCGTTCTTCTTTGGGATGAGAAAGTAAGGGGAGTACCAACCCTTGTTACTCTCCGCTACAGGTAAAAGTTCTATTGAACCTTTCAGCAGCAGGGAAAATATCTCCTGCAGAAGCAGCGGATCTGGATTTTTACAGAATTGTCTCCTGGTGGATGGTCCCGAGGCCTTTTTAGGGAAGGAAGGCAGTAACCTTGAGATACTGTTTCCAGTGCCCAGGCATCTGAAGTAATGCCCCACCATTCGTTCAAATGCTGAGAAACTCTGCCTCCTACCGGGGTCTTTTGTGACAAAGCCTCAGAGTGACTTAGAGGCGGCTGCAGGAGCAGCTGAGGGTAAAGAAGCCACTGCCGAGGCCGATTTCGCACGTTTTCCTCATCCACTGCGAGTACCCTGCCTTTGTCCTTTCTGCATGGCCTGTCCTCTTCCTCTACCGAAAGAGGAGTTGTATTGAAAAGAACGACGTACCCAGGAAGATGAGCCTAAATAAGGTTTTTGAGGTTGTCTTATAGAAGCGCTAAGGGACTTAGCCGCTGCTTTGGAGGCCTGCAGTTTATCTAAGCTTCCGTCCGCTTTACTGCTAAACAACCTCGAGCCATCGAAAGGCATGGAGAAGTCTGGCCTGCACATCCGGTGCAAACCCCAACTACCTCAACCACACAAGTCTGAGCACTACTGTGCTTGCAGCCATGGATGTGCTGATGCTGTCAGCAATATCCAATCCAGATTGGAGACACTCTCCCATAGCCTCCTTGCCATCTTCCACAATATTCAGAAAGCCTTCCCTTTCGTCGCCTTCTGGAATATAATCAGCCGCCATCTTAACACAGTCCCACGGGGTATGGGTGAACCTGGCCAGGGTACAAGTAACATTAGCAGACTTGAGAGCCATATTGCCCGATGTAAATATTTTACGAGCATCCACTTTTCTGTCCTCACTATCCAGGGGGATAGATGGGTAGGCTGATTGTCCTGTGGAGGTTACTTCCTGGACCACTAGACTCTCAGGCGTGGGGTGCTTACTAAGATAGTCCAGATCACAGTTGGCTTGTCTGCACTTCTTGGGAACATTTTTGTTGACTGCTGAGCTAGACTCATGTCGAGACTCGACTTTACTACTGGTCTTAACCACAGCAGTTTCTTACTCTCCTGCGTCGTCCAAGGGAGCGACCGGGGTCTGGCTCTTACAAGGTTTCTTTGAAGGGGTCGGGCCTCATTTGCAAAGACCATCATTTGTGCTCTAACCTCTTCCCATTTTCTAGGGGAATCTGACTTAGTCGGACATCGCACCATTTCGGTAGATGCATCCGACGAAGAAGAAGGATGTCTATGTCTCCTCCTTGTCGTCTTAGATGAAGATGACGATCGTCTAGTTCTACTCCTAGAATGCAATATTTTTGAATGTTTATGTCGGTCTGAGTCTTTCGACTCACAGGACATCTTATTTTTTTTGAGATGGCCTTCGAAGAGGCCTTCGACGCTTCACGCCTCACCGCCAATTTACTCTTACGTTCACGAAGAGCCTTCTCAGTCATCGACTGGCAGGAGCCACAGTCGCCGGTTCGATGGTCCAAACCTAAGCAACACAGGCAGACGCGGTGGGGGTCTGTTATTGACATCTTAGAGCCGCAGTCAACACACTTTTTAAACACCATCTTCGCAGTGGAATGCGTCGAAGATGACATTTTCCTGAGGAAAACACCAAGCAAGCTGTTAACTCGATTGCGAAGCTATTGGAAAAACAGAACTGAAGCTAACGGGCACAGCACGAGCTACTTATACTGCTGGTGACGTTGACACCCCACGGAGGCCGTCGAGGGACATCAACGCCACGGCCTTGTGTACAGCGCCCTCTGCTGAATTAATTTTTTTCCTAAACAGCGAAGCGGAAGCAAGACTTATATCCCCGAAACAGCAAAGCTGAAGAGAGACGTAGATCATAGATGAGGAATACATGGGAGGGCACAATCCATTCGAAGTATACACTAGACAGCTTCCGTTGATGCACACAGGGTGAAAATGCAGGAGCAGGTGTTGTGTAGTACAAGCAGAGGGTCCCTCAAGTTCCAAGGATGCACTCGGAAGGGCTGCAGATGCAGCAAGGTAGCCCTGGAGAGAGCTGGTTAGCCCATCAGTTAGTTCAGGAATACTTCCAAAGGCACATATCCTTGAGCAGGGTTCGAGACTGGTTGTTCCACTGGTCCAGGGGTCGAAGCACCAAGATGAGGCAGAGGAACAAGGATTCACTGAGACTTCAGTGGAGTTGGTGCTTATCAGCTGCAGGAGTCACCCTGGGGTCGTCAGCTGGCTGCTCTTCTTTGAAAGTGTCTTGGCTGCGACCATGTGGAATGGCTGCAGGAGTCATCCTTTTAGCCAGGATTTGGAAACAAGTTGTGGTAACACTATTAGCGTTGGGCAGTATCCCAGCACATTTACCACCAGGATACCGCCCAACTTATGATGAGGCCCTTAGACTCTTAGCGCTGAGCCCTCACGGGTGAGCTCGTAACAAATCTGCCTGAGGGGGGCCAGAATGTTTAGGCCCATTCTCTGGTGGAGGAATCTATTCAAGGCCCCCTTAATCCACTCTGTTGCACCAGTAGTGTCAGGTACGGTGGTCTTGAGAGAGCTGGAGAATTGTGCCAGCTTTGTGAACTTGTGAACTGGTAGCATTTTCACATTAAACTCGAGGTGGTATTGATTGATCAAACCGGAGCGGTAAGTCAGACTATGGGTGGCCCGTTAGCTGGTGTGGCGTGGCCAGTGTTGATCTCCTAAATTCAAAAACATCAAGACTCTCTGATTGCGTTTTGTATCTGTTCAGACTTGTTTATCCTTTTAACTGCCACTTGTCTTGGACCGGATTAATCTGGCCCAGATTGATAGGGGCGACAGGGTGAGGTCACATTTTTATTTTGCATACGTTTTGTTGCCTTAGATCTGTTCTAGCAATATCTTTTTTAATATTTTACACTGTCATTGCCATGGTCACTGAGCTATTTAAATATCTACTATTATTTTAGCCACTGATATTTGTTATTTATTGGGGTAAATATGTCTAAAGGAAAGCTACACAATAACCCCCAATAAACAAAACGGTAAAAAGGTAACGCAATTCACTAAAAAGATTGATGAGGCAAATAGAATGATTGAGGAAATTGCTAGACTCTTCAAGATATCGAATTGCCCAAGTCTGGCAACATAATTCCTCACAAACTAATAAGCGAAAATCTGCCCCCAAATCTAATTGTGCGATTAAACATTTGGATGAGTCAATGGGGATAGGCCCCACGGGCAGTCAAAATGGCAACAGTGCTAGCAATGGGGCTGGTAGAATCAACACAGAGTCATTAGTGGCATCTGCCAACATTCCACCTAGAGAAGGTGCATGCCTTGATGAATCATCTTTACCTACTCTAGTTAATGTTGGGAGAGTGCTAATTATGAGGTAAAGTAGCAAGCTGGGCAAATCGAGGGTAAATGTTATACTGTACCAGTTGATGTTAACCAAACTAGCAGCAGGGTGGAGGGTACTTGGATGGAGGAATTACTAAAAAGGGTACAAGCCACTTTTTTGTTGTTGTACTCCCTAGGAATGTATTGGTAACTGAAAAGGCAATTCAGGTAGACTTAATGACAAGGACATGCTGGCATTGCAAGATGCCAGCAAGACGGAGATCCTTCCAATAGGGACTCCTGTTTCTTTTCTCCCTTCACTCTGGCCAGCCTAGATGGGCTCAGCCCCCCTCCCCTTCCTCTGAAACCAGAATCCTGGGGCTTTTCTTTGACTCCTCTCTATCTTTCATTCCTCACATCTTGGACCTTGCCAAGAAGGCCCATTTCCAACTCTACCTCCTCAGGGGCACCCTCTCTTTCCAGAAGTTGAATGTCGCCAGAGCTTTGGTACTCTCCAGGCTGGACTACTGTTAACAGCCTCTTCCTTAATCTACCTTCTTCTCTCTGCCCCCTCCAGCTAATGCAGAATAGGAGTGCAAGACTTCTAATTGACCTCAAGCATAGGGCCTCATCTCTCCAGCCCTAATCACTGGCTCCCGATTGCTGCAAGGATCAAATTCAAATACCTCTGCATCATCCAGAAGGCTGTCTGGGGCCGGGGGACTACGCCATCAACAACTCGCTCTCACCAAATGCTCTCCTTCCAGATCGCTTCGATCCTCCGGCTCCAACTCTCTGCTTGTAAAGTGCTTCTCTAAGCAAACAGCGGGTGGCCGCTCCCTTTCCTCGGCTGGCTCCCTCCTCTGGAACAGCCTCCTCCTTTCTCCGAGTCTTGAGCAGGATCTCAAGTTCCGCAAGCACCTCAAGACTTTCCTCTTCTCCTCTGCCTTCCCTCTCTCCCTCCCTTAGTAAACACCTTAGTCACTGTGATTGGTGACCCCATGTATCCTCCTGGGTCCTGGCCTCTTGTCCGATCAACTGCAGCATCCATCCTTCCCCTGCACTTGCCTTCGGGCACCACTTCACCTATGTTGACTCACAGGCTTGCACTTATTGTATGGGATGGTGACCCCCTCCTCCAACTAGTGGTCACTGCCTGGCACTTACCTGCTGCCCCTGTAACTGCTCCCTGGCACTTCACCCCTCTGTGTAACCTTCGCACTTACCCCCTTCCCCTTGGACTTCTCGCTCTCTGCACTTGCACGATCCAAAAGTTCACGAGGCCTAGTAGGACCGCTTCTATGTTTTGCTCATCTTCTGTGATCATATTCCATTGCCCCGCTGCTCCCTTGATCCCTTCCCTTTGCCCTGTGTTGCTGCAACTGTTCGGAGCTGAAGAACTCCATGCACTGCCTGTGGATCATGCAGTAATGCGTAAAGGACTAGAGGAGGATAAACTTCAACTAAATATGACCACAGATGCCCCAAGGAGTGACGTTATTAACAACGTTGGTGATCCATCTAGAATACCCACCCCTGTTACTAAGAGTGCAACATACAGGGCAGATACTGAAGCATCAAGCAACATTGGGACAGTCCTAGATGACTGTAAGACAGTATCCCCCTGTAAGACACCATTTAGGGTTCAACAGTCCCAATTTCCCACTATCTCCCGGCGGGGAAATGTTGCCCAAGATAATTACCCCTCCAGACAAACCTTTAAATAGAGTTTATTTGGTTAATGTTCTGAAACGTCCATACAAGAACTATGAATCAGACTCCAGGTTGAATAAAGCCATACATTTGTTTAGACATGAGAGGTTGCTGTTCAACAATGGTGTTGAGAGGATTGTATGGTGGCACCTGAACCACGGCAATCGGCGGTTGAAAAAGAACTTTGGGCTTTTGTTGGTCCATTACGGATTGTGTTTGAAGAGTTAGAATTTGACACAGTAGCCGTTTCACGTTAAAGACTGATCATTCTCCTCAAAGGTTTATTCTCTTTTGGGAACACATTTGGCTACCACATTTTGCAAGTGTGTTCTTACTCAAATCCATTGAAAAGGATTACTAATATAAGCGGCCGATATCCGGCTGGATGTGACTGTATTATTGGAGACATTGGATCCTTGGAATACACAGATCCCAAGATTGCATTAAGGATCAAGTTCAGATCCATGCCCACCAGGACTGGAGGGGACGATCACTGTAGAATTTTAAGAAGAGCTACCCCTGATGAATGTCAGACATCTAAGAGTCAACAGACAGAAACATGTTGGGTTATATATAGATTGCAACTAATTATTTTTTCACTGATATTTGTATGGTAAATGTTTTTTTAGTTAAGTGGTATGGTTGTTTTTTTATTTTTACATTGATGTTGTGTATGTAATCGTCCTTTTTTTGATAACCTGGTTTTAGGGTTGTTCCTTAATCTGTGTATTATTTAACACAGTTCTAATGAGAATTATGTCTTTTTTCTATTATAAAATATTTTTCTAAATGATAGAGCTTTTGTGTGTTACACCTTTCCTTCCCATTAAAATGTGAATTTGAACTGTTTTCTTCTATACTATAAAATATTGTCTTGGGGTCCCCAGACAGTGAAAACAGTAGGTCTATGTAACGGACCTTGGTGTGGGGATTGTTTTTGTTTTGATTAGACCTCATTTGTGCTGCTATTATAAAAAGTCATATAATTTGGTGCTCTCGCCATTCCTGCCCGGTTAGATCGAATAAAGATTGACATTCAGCTATATTATAGGGAAAACAACCTAGAAGAGGGTCGGTTGGCCATGGAACAGATAGAAAATGATGTATTTAGCATCAGCCATTAACAATGATTATACATAAAACTGCAATAAAATTAAGACCAAAAATGATTATAAAGGCTCAAGCACACTTTCCAAGTCCCTCTACAAACATCCGATATAAAATTCAAATCATTAAAATTCATAAATAACCACAGAGCACTCGCGATGTCTCAGATTCCGAGTTTAACAAAATACGTTTTAAAACACTTCTTCTTAGAGCATTCAAGATAGGACCTATCAAGAGGACATTAAAAATATTCTCATGACACCCTAACCCACAATATCTTGCTTTATGGCCACTCAACCAAGTCATTCTTGCTAATAAGGGTAAGATATTTAGGCAGACCATTCATATTTTTCTATGATCCAGGGATCTCAGGGAGCTTACAGAGCCTCTCTCAATGTTCCGGTGGGCGGCTACGTAAAATAACATTGACGGTAACAAGCATAAGCGATTCATCATGTACATTTTCCAACCTAATAGCCTTATCGCTGTGAACAGTCTTCAGTTCAGCTGGGCAATTAATTTTATCACGTGCAACTACCCACTTATTTATCTTACTATTTCTGTATTTGTACCATGTATGTTTCTCTATGGCTGGAGACAGGTGCACTTCTCTCACAGCGTTCAGCCTAATGGGGTTTTGAATATCAAATATGTTAGTTTTAACATAAAATTCCCCAAACTTAGCAAGCACTGCAATACTGCCTGCTTAGAAAGTCTCCTATGGCGCACCGGGTCCAGATATCCAGCTCTGCACTCTCTGGAAATATCTATTGCCTTTAGTGAGCCTATTCCCCTCTGCCCACCCCAGAGAGATGAGGACTATTGAAACAAATGCCTTGGAGGTCACTGGCATACGTAGGGGGGGTGAAAATGCACCAAAGTATGTTGGTAAGGCATCCAACTATGCACTATTAGTCACTCCGATACTTGGTAGGAGTACCTCAGGGGTCCCTCTAGTTCCACTCAGGGAGGGCAGCAATTGGGAGCATACTGTTGGGACTAATATTACTCCACGGGAAACTGTACCGTGGGAATTGAGGCGAATGTGAATGTGCCACCTCCACCTATGCAGGGAGAGGGAGGGGCTGTGGCATGACAGTTCACACCACAACCAACCTCTGGCTACCCATGGTGATGTTTTTGCAATTACAGGGGAGTTAGTGATGCATATTTTATTCTGGAACATCGCAGGGATGGCCAGGAACATGGGGGTCAATCAGTGGCTAGATTGTGTAAGAGGGTTTAGAGATTTGGCCCACTGAGTGAGTCCACCTTCAGGGCTATATCACTTTTGAGATCTTAGCAGTTAAGGGCAGACGGGGAGAGACAATGGGGGCCTCTTAATATGGATTGACGCCTCTCTGGACATTGAAGCCCTACAGATTGTCAATGCTTGTAAGGAGCTATTGAAGCTCCATCCAAGTACAATGGATGGATCTGAGGTATTAATAAATATGTACAATAAACCTGGATAGGATGATTAATTACAGTTGTTTGACCTCATCAAGGCTAGAGTTAATACCTGGAGAGAGAAGCATCCAAGTAACCGGAAGGTATTTATTATGGGGACTTTCCAATACGAGCCCTTGCGACTGACTAATGGAATAAGTGTAGACAAGGATAGATTCTGGACTGTGGAAAGCCTTTGTGCTGTGTCTCCCAGACTCCCTAAAAGAATCCAGTGCACTTGCAAGTCTTTTTAGGTATGTGAGCATGCAAGCATACAGTGGGTTGCTTGCCGGGGACTATCCAGCCAAACACACACGGTAATGGACCTCGGGTCTCGCTCAGACTGTATCCTGGTCAATTTGGAAATGTGGAAACAGATCATTGAGTTATTAGCACCAGAAAGGGTGGCAAGCGACCACTGGCCAATGAAGTTGAGTGTGTCTTCCCCCACGCCCACCAACTATTTTGGCTGATGGGGGCTAGATAATCATTAGACAACATAGCATTAAGTTTATGGAACAAGTTACTTACCTGTAACTGTTGTTCTCAGGCATGGGTCTGGCATGGATTCACATGCTCATGAATATTCTCTGTCAGCCCGGGAATCCTCTGTAAAAGAAAAAACCGATTCACTTTCGTTTACAAACTGTCTTTCTCCTATAAACCAATCACTGAGCTCTGGAAAATACTGCCCCCCAGCCAATGACTGCCCTCTCCCTAGGCACCTCCTCTGGCAGCCATCTTCAGATTTGGTAGCATGGTAAGTGGCCGTATGACCAAGAAGAGCCACAGAGGGGCCAGAGGGAGGGTTCGCATATGAATCCAGGACAGACCCATGCTGGAGAACAACAGTTACAGGTCAGTAACTTTTTCCATCTCCAGCATGGGGTCTGGCATGGATTCACATGCTCATGAATAAAGAACACACAGCAGTACATACATACACAACCACGGGAGGTGGCAAGACTCAACAGAATCAATTACTCCTACCTCCTCACCAGGCTCACCTTCAAGCTAACAGGTTGCGTAGCACTGCTTGGCAGACTCTGGACTCCTCTCTTTAATCCCTGTCAACGCAGTAGAATTTTGTGAAGGTGTGCGTAGACCTCCTCGTAGCAGCCCTGCAGATGTCCAGCAGGGGCACACCAGACAGGAACGCCGTTGTAGCGGCGATCGCTCTGGCAGAATGGGCTCTCGGACTGCCAGGTAGCGGTGCCAACCGGTGACAATGAGTGATGCAGTCGCAGAGCCACCTGGAGATGGAAGCCTTGGACAAGGCCTTCCCATGGTTCACAGGACCAAAGTTCACCAAAAGCCGAGAAGTCTTCCAGAAACTCTTTGTGTGGCCCTCATAAAACATCAGCGAGTGCATAGTCCTTTCAGCTAGCGACAAAGGTGTTGGAAAAAACACAGGAAACACCAAGGGTTTGTTGAGATGAAATTACGACTGAACCTTGGGCATGAAGGAGGGGTGTATCCGCAGCACCACCCTTATCTTGTGGAAAGTCAAATAGGGCTGCTTACAGGACATGGCCTGGCTCTCACCCACTCTCCTGGCAGATGTGATGGCCACGAGGAAAGCAGTCTTCCCAGAAAGGAACTTGAGAGGAGCTTGATGCATAAACTCGAAGGGGGCCCCCCCGATGAGCCTAATCAGCACCACGTGGAGTTCCCACGCCGGAGCAGGTGTGACCAAAGAGAAGACCGTCCCGGAGACCTGGTGTAGCGGGGGATAGCTACCAGATGCACACTGATGGAGGTGTGCCCTAGCCCTGACTTATCCAATGACAAATGGTCTTGGGGGGGCCGTGACCCTCAGAGGATTACTTCTTCTGCAACCGGCACCAAGTCTAAGAACGGTTCCATTTAAGAGTCGACAACACCCTGGCAAGGACCTCCCTGCAGTCCACCGGCAGCTCATACCCACCGAACTCTAATGCTGCAGAAGCCAGGCCTTCAGGTTCAGCGATCCTGGGTCATGGTGCAGGATTGCGCCTCTCTCCTGGGCAAGCTCATCAGCAACCACTGGTAGCTTAACTGCAGGTGCCGCTGACATGCTGATGAAGGTCTGGGTACCAGATTTGCCTCGGCCACGCTGGTGCAAGGAGGATCATCCTGCACAGAGACACCGTCGGAGTTGACTGATGGCTCGTAGTAGTAGAGGCAACGGAGGGAACGCGTACAGCAAAAAGCCTTCCCACAGGAAGGAGAATGCTTCCCCCTTGCTCCTCGGCTGGGGGAACCTGCTGGAGAACCTCTGGCACTTGGTGTTTGTTGCATCGAAAATAGATCTATCTGGGGTCTGCCCCACCTGAGGAAGAGGCTGTCCACTTCATCCTGCCGAAGCTCCCGCTCGTGGCAAGAGCACCGCTCCCTGCTGAGAGAGCCGGTGACTGTTCTTTACTCCCGCAAGGGGGAAAGGAACGAGAAACTTCCCCTTCGCGATGTCCCAGTGCCAAACCTCCTGCACCTCTCTGGAGAGCGCTGTGGCCTTGGTGACCTGCTTCCTGATATAAAACATTGTGGTGGTATATCCGTGAAGACCCTCACCAGCTTGCCCTTGAGGGACAGAAGAAATGACTTCAGGGCCCAAAAGGATGACCGCTGCTCCAGGACGTTGGATGTGGAGCTCCTTCTCCTCCAGCAGCCTCTGTCGTGGAGACGTCCGGTGTGGGCCCCCCAGACCTCCAGGGAAGCGTCCGTCGTGACCGTCTCCTGGTATGTGGTGCTAGGGAAGTCCATGCCCCAGGCGATGTTGGAGCGTACACCCCACCACCATATCCCTCGACAGAACTCCTTGTCGAGAGAAATCCTGTCTTTGAAGCTTCCGGACTCTTGGATCCAACAGGTGTCCATGAATTCCGCAATCAGAGCCTGATCAGGTAGATGCACAACGACATCATGCTGAGCAGCGACTTTACGGTCCACACTGTGGTGATCATCAGTGCCAACAGCCGTTGCACCTTGCTGATTTCCTCTCCTCCGAGAGGGCCACCAGGTAGGACACAGTGTTCAGCCTGGCCCCTAGGAATGGCGCGTCCTGCGATGGAGTCAAGCAGGAATTTGCATAGCTCATCGACAACCCCAGATCTATCAGAGTCCGGACGTCTTCTCCGTGTGATCAATGGCGATGTCCATTGCCCTGGCCCACATGAGCCAGCCATCGAGGTACGGGTACACACGTATCCCCTATAGGCGCAGATGGGCCGCCACCGGAGCCAGGCCCTTTTTAAAAACTCTGGGCGCCAACTTCAGTCCGAAGGGGAGAGCCTTCAACTGGTAGGGTTTCCCTTGTACGACGAAGAGCAGGAACTTGCAATGTTTTTTTGTGAATGGGACATGGAAGTACGCGTCCTCTAGGTCCAACGATGACAGGAAGTCGCCCTCCTCCAGTTGGCTGAGCATATGCTGCAACGTGATCATCCTGAATTTTTGGGACTTGAAGTACTTGTTGAGTCGTCGTAGATCGAGAATGGGCCTCCAGCCCACGGTCTTCTTTCTTACTAAGAAGCATCTTGGGTAAACTCAGAGCCCCGGAGTCAGTTCAGAACCAGCTCTATCACCCCCTTTTTTTTTTTTTTTTAACATGGGTCGAACCTCCAGCAGCAGCTGAGGGATGAGGTGTTCCTGGCGGGCCACTAGTGGTATTCACAGACACTTGCTGAAACTCCAAAGTGTGTCCGTGGGCGAGAGCGTCCAGCACCCATCGATCGGCAGAAACGTTTTCCTACACGCTGACGAGGTTCGCCAGCCGGCCTCCCGCCAGGCTGCAAGGGTGAGGGCCCAACGTCTTGGTCGGTTCAGTCCTGCTAAGAGGCCAGCGTGCCACCTTGGGAGCCTCAACGATGACGGTACGAGGACGATCCTCCGTCGAAACTCTTCCAAGATCTGCCTGACTTGCCTCCTAAGGAACGAAAGGACGGACGGTGCTGCTGCAGCGTGGCCAGGGCACGGTCCATCTCCGTGTCGGTCTTCATGGCCTGAAGAGATTCATTGTTTTTCCGAAGAGATTATCTCCGCACAGCATTGTCCAGGACCCTCGCCTGAACCTCTTGCCTAAAGTTGGTGGCCTTCAGCTAGCCACGACAACGGAGGCAAACCCTGTTTCCCATCTGGGCCACGGTAATGGCGTGGTCCGACGCAACCTTGCCCTCCTGAAGGATCTCCATCGCCTTGACCCGTTTGTCGCCGGGGAGGAAATCCAGGATCGGAGAAATCTTGTACCATAACTCCCAGTTGTACCTGGCTAGGATAACTAAAGCGTTTGCCGCCTTGACCATCGTTGCTTCAGAGTAGATGAACTTTCTACCCAGAGCGTCCAACTTCTTCCCATCGCTGTCTGGTGGAACGGAGGCCGAGGACGACTGGTCATCCAACATCTTCCACGCAGCTGCCGAGACCACCGAGTCCGGTGATGGCTGTGACCGCAGACACTTGGATGCAGACTCTGGAACCCGGTATTTCTTTTCAAGCCAGTCTCTTCACCAGGGCTGAGGCGGGGTTCTTCAGCAGCGCCAGACCCTCCATCCCAGAAATTGTCCAGATGGGGCACTGCCAGGATGGTCTTCCTTTTCGCCTCCCAGCGTTGATACAGGAAGCCCTCCTTAGTGTCCTGCGGTGTGAGCGGGAAGAGTTCCGATTTGAGTGGAAGGAACCCACTTCGTCCGGGGAAGAAGGCAGAGGCAGAGAGAAGTCGGCGTTGTCATGGGTGTCTGTCGTTGCCGTGTCTGTCCCTGTATCCCTAGGGGGTGGGTGGGTAGCGACAGCTGGAGCGGAGGATTAGGGTGCCTCTTCCTTTTCTTCTGCGGTGGTGGCCCCGGTGTCAACAGGGTTGTCACTGGTGGTGTCGGTATCCTCTTCTGTATCTCCGACACCAGCGTGTGGAGGGTCGAGAGAATGCCATGTGACAAATCTCTGGGAGGTGCCTGGGAGTAGGATCACACTGGGGCCCAGCACCTATGGCTACGTTCGACGTTCCAGTCGTCCCAAACGTCTTCCGTGATGGTGTGGACGGAACCCTCGTCCTCCACATCGGAAAGAAGAAATATCCATGCCTTTAAGTTCTTCCACACCCCTCTACCCCCTTTTCTAAGTCCTGAGGGGTCAGCCTCGGGATAAGGGACGGCATCCTCTTCTCCGTGGTGCTTTCTGCTGGTTTGGCCGAAACCTCCCGCCTCGTGCCTGGGAGGAAGAGACACTCTGGCCGCCGCAGGGGTACCCTGGACCGGATCAGCCCCTTTTGCCTTTGAAAGGGCAGCCACCACAAGCTCGGTAGATGCGGACGATTTCGCCTGTATTACCTGGACTTCACAGGCAGGTCTGTCACCTTGCTTGGCATTCTCCGGTTTCTCCAGTAGCTTCCCCGGGGTAGCCGACTTTCTCTTCGACGAAAAGCTGGAGCGATGGCTAGAGACTGAGGCAGCTGGAGACTATGAACGTGCCCTGGCCGTTGTGGGACCCGCTTATCCGGCGACCTCAACGGAACCGAACTTGCAGTGCTTGGCCTTGTCTTGGGCCCCCACAGATGGAGTACCCTCAAAGAACTTAGACGCCCACTCTAGCTGGCTGGATATGGAGGAGGCATGCCCCTGTGAACCACACAGGGCAGGGGCCTTGGCTTTGAGCCACGCCACCAGTCTGCTGTGCTCATCCTTCATAGTGCGCTTGGTAAAGCCATGACAGATCTCGCAATCTTCCTCCTTGTGCGTCGGGTGAAAGGCACAGGGAATGCTTGTCCGCAACGAAAACATTTCGCAAACCGCAGCAGGTGCATAGCTTGAAGAGGGAACCCCGGTCGTCCTTATCCTCAGACATGGTCCAGCAAGGGGTGTAGTCCCAATGGGCTTCTGGAAACTTCAAAGAAGAAACTCGATGATTCCGCCCTTGAGTGGTGATGAAAGATGCCGAAAAACTGATCCCCGTTAGTCAAATGAAGAAACGATAAAGCACACGGGCTTGATCGAACAAAAATAGGATTTTCCTAGCAAAAGATGGGCGAAAGCTCCAAGAGCCAAACACAAGGTCTCCCAACACTTGGACGTGCGGTAAAAATCTGAAGATGGCTGCCAGAGGAGGAGCTTAAGGAGAGGGCAGTCATTGGCTGGGGGCAGTATGACCCAGAGCTCAGTGATTGGTTTATAGGAGAAAGACAGTTTGTAAATCAAAGTGAAACTACTGAGGATTCCCGGCCTGACGACGGGTAATATTCATGAGCATGTGAATCCATGCCAGACCCCGTGCTGGAGAACTGGAAATGCAAGAAAAGCTGTAAAATGGGCTGAAATTAATACAACTGAAACATGCCCGTCATCTATGTTAGGCAGAAACCTGTGCAGTTCCCTCTGGGACCACTGCAAAAGATTTAGGACTACAAGTGTTTGGCAGTAAACCCACTTGGTAGAGTCTGTACCACACAGATTCACTTGGTAGCTGTGGCTGAGCAGTCAGACTTCCCTAAAGAAGAGTTAGGCAGTATACGGAGTATTCACAATAGGTCAAGAGAACACAATAGAACAAGTAAGCACTGACCAGGGCTTGGTGTAAAAGAGATATAATTATTTATTTAAAACCACATCTAGAAAAACACACAGGCACTAATAGTAAGCAATTCAAAAACACGTTCACTAAAAGATATACACTCCCTTAAAAGAATATTAGACAAATCTTAAGTAAATCCCCACTTATTTTCAGACAGCGGTGAGCGCTTAACGTAGATGGCACTCTAATAATTTGTTTTAAAAAGGGAGAGAAAAGCAGAGAATAAATAGAAACAGATCCCAACACGTTTTCACGAACACAACAAGAGAGGAAGGCAAAGTAACACCGTGAATTCAGTCAGTAGGCCGGATCCGCTTTAAGAGGATCAAAACGAAATGTGTCCAAGGTCACACGGTTGCAGTGCACAAAAGTCTTGTAACGGTTCAAAAAGGAGTTGGACCAAAGAAAGGGACCAGTTAGAGGGTCAAGGCGGCCAGCCCAGTCCAGAAGGTTAACAGGTTATTATTACCTTGTAGCAATCTTTAGAAAGGGAGGCCTGGTGGACACGGTACCTTAAAGTGGTGAGAACACTCCAGCGGGGGCAGTTCCTGGCAGCGGATGCAAGTCGGTGCTTCGTCCGGGGGAAGAGAGGATCTCATCGGGAAGGAGACAAGAGTCCGTTGCACTGCCAGGGAAGAAACCAGCCGCAGAGTTTCTCAGGTACAAGGAGCGGTCCGTTGATTTGCGGTTCAGTGCCAAGTGGCTATCCGGCTGCCGGAGTGCTTGGCACGGGCAGTTCGACCACAAACCGGTCTGGGGTGCGAAGAAAAGAAAGTAAACTGGTCGTGCCCACCAGTCAGGGGAAGAAGCCTCTCCAGCCGGGAGATCTTCTCTGTCGTCGGGAAGTGGCGAGTCGGTTCCGCAGGGCTCCACGGGTGGTGTCGTCGTGATAGGTCGGCTCAGCTTCTCCCTCGTCGGATTCTCAGGTCCTGTGGTAACTTCTGAAGTTCCAGTCCCCAAAGCCCTGCTTTTATGCAGCATACCCCCATTCACTCAGCCTAGCTGTCAATCAAACATGCTAAGTGGTGAGCCGGCCGGCTCACCACTTGGGCCAATCACACAAGAGTGCGACTTGAGTTACCAAGGTAACTCAGTCCAGGGTGCCTAAACCCCCTCCCACACCCCCTGTGGTACCCACACAGAGTGGCACCACTTTTGTAGGCTTCTGTGGAGAAGCCCACCAAAAAGTGGAACAAACGGCTCGACTTGGGTTGGAGTCACAGGAGAGAACACAAACGCCATTTTAGAATCCAGTCCTGGCAAAAAAAATACCAACCGGCGAATTAATATTAATTAAATAAACCAGCGGTATGTTCGAGGCTATGAGAATTAAATAATTAAAGTTGGTAGCCTCGAACAATGGGAAAATCCCATAGGGAAATATTCACGGTCGAATATAAAAAGTAGTTTCCACTGCCACCAGCCAAAACTCGATCAGGGGGGGACGGAGACGTGCCCCCTCGACTAACAGACCCCGGGGCAATCGAATTGCCCCGACCAGTACGTCCACAATATGATGGTTTGTACTGGTTTCTGTTAATAATTTGGGACTAGTAAAGCCAATGGTGACTTTACATGCCCTGGGAGACAGTAGTCAGTCCCAGGGTATGGAGTCTATGGTGGGGTGTCACTATGACACCCCTGTGTTACTGCACGGAGGGTGCTGTGTAACACACATAGTAAAAACACATGAGACCCTACGGAGTAAAGGACCCCATAGCCCATAAAACACATTAACAGTCAAAGGAACACCATCAATCATGTCCAAGAGTGGGAGAAAAAGAGTCTCACTCTTGGCAGGAGAAAAAAACAAACTCCAGAAATCTAGCAAAGCTGCTGGGGGACTCACTAGGTTAGGGAATTCAGCCTAAAGAGAACATTCTCCCTAACAATCTATGAATCTATCCTCCAAGTGTTAGAAAATGTTCTGCAAGAAGATGGTGGGTTCACTCCACTGATTGTAACTACATTAAATGCTCGTGAATATGAAATAGGACCATTGTTTACGGCTAGACAATCGCAGGAATGTGATGAAAACGAACCCCTGGTTTGATCATGATTGCAGGAGGGCAAAAAAGAATTTGATGTGTGTGAAAGATATTTCCTAAAAGGGGGCGGGGGAGGATGTACAAATAGCCTGTTCCTCTTATAAGAGTTAAAATAAAAAAGGAGGAGCACAACAGACACATGGAACAAGTTACTTACCTGTAACTGTTGTTCTCCAGCATGGGTCTGGCATGGATTCACATGCTCATGAATATTCCCCATCAGGCTGGGAATCCTCGGTAAAGAAAAAATCAGTATCAGTTTCGTTTCTGATCTGTCTTTCTTAGTAGTAACCAATCACTGATCTCTGGGTCATATTGCCCCCAGCCAATGACTGCCCTCTCCCTAAGCCCCTCCCCTGGCAGCCATCCTCAGATTTGGTAGCACGTAAAGTGGCAGTATGACCAAGTGAAGAGCCGCAGAGGGGAAGGAGGGAGGGTTTGCATGTGAATCCATGCCAGACCCATGCTGGAGAACAACAGGTACAGGTAAGTAACTTGTTCCTTCTCCAGCATGGGGTCTGGCATGGATTCACATGCTCATGAATATAAGAATACATAGCAGTATACACATGCACAACCACGGGAGGTGGCAACAGGCTCAACATTAAGCAATACAACAACTCTACATTAAGCAGCACTGCTTGGCCGACCCTGGACTCCTTGGCCGACCCTGGACTCCTCCCTGGAGGCCCGATCGACTCAGTAGAATCTTGTGAAGGTGTGCGTCGACCTCCACCTAGCAGCCCTGCAGATGTCCAGCAGGGGCACACCAGACAGGAACGCCGTGGTAGCAGCGATCGCTCTGGTCGAATGGGCTCTCGGCCACAGGGCAGCGGTCGGTTTTCCAAACAGTGACAGTGCATGATGCAGCCGGAGAGCCATCTGGAAATGGAAGCCTTTGAGAGAGCCTTCCCTTGATTCACAGGTCCAAAGTTCAAAACAGTTGTGATGTCTTTCGAAAACTCTTCGTGCGGTCCACGTAGAACTTCAGCGCTCTAGCTACGTCCAGCGAGTGCAGAGTCCTCTCAGCCTGCGACGAAGGCGACAGGAAGAAAACTGGCAACACCAAGGGCTTGTTGAGGTGGAAGTCTGATGGCACCTTGGGCATAAAGGAGGGGTGCGTCCTCAGCACCACCCTCGTGTCGTGAAAAGTCAAGTATGGAGGCTTGCAAGATAGGGCCTGGATCTCTCCCACTCGTCATGCGGAGGTGATGGCCACGAGAAATGCTGTCTTCCACGACAGGAACTTCAACGGCGCCGAATGCATAGGCTCGAATGGGGCCCCCATGAGCCTGGTCAGCACCACGTTGAGCTCCCAAGCCGGGGCAGGGGCCTTCACCGGCGGGAACGATCGGAATAGTACCTTCATAAATTCCTTCACCAGGCGATGAGACCACAAGGACGCTCGTCCTGTAGTTCTGGTGTATCGGGAGATGGCAGCCAGATGTATCTTGATGGAGGCGTGAGCCAGTCCAGCTTTGACCAGCGACAGTAGGTACGGCAATACTTGAGGGGCCGTAATCCGCAGAGGGTTAATTTTCTGTGCACGGCACCAGACAGAGAACCTCTTCCACTTATGTCCATAGCACCTGAGAGTTGAGGACGCCCTGGCTTTTGCAAGAACCTCTCTGCAGTCAGCCGGGATATCGTATCCTCCAAACTCTAGTGCTGCAGGAGCCAAGCCTGCAAGTTCAGCGACTCCGGGTCGTGATGAAGAATGGCGCCGCCTTCTCTGGAGAGAAGATCCGCGTCCGTCACCAGCTTGATAGGTGGGGACGTTGACCAGTCCAGAAGGTCTGGGAACCAGATCTGTCTCGGCCACGCCGGTGCGACGAGGATCATCCTGCACCTGGACCTGGACCTCTTGAGCTGGTTGATGAGACGGAGCAGCAACGGCAACGGAGGGAACGCGTACAGGAACAGGCTGTCCCAAGGGAACAACAAAACATCGCCCATGCTCCTCGGCTGTGTGAACCTGCTGGCAAACCTCTGGCACTTGGAGCTCGTCGCCGTCGCGAACAGGTCGATCTGGGGTTTGCCCCATCGTTGAAAGAGCCGATCCACCTGGTCCTGGCATAGGACCCACTCGTGGCACGAGCGCAGCTCCCTGCTGAGTGAGTCGGCAATGGTGTTTTTTATTCCTGCCAAGTGGAAGGGAACCAGAAACATCCCCTGGATGACGGCCCAGTGCCACAGATCCCGGGCCTCCTTTGATAGGGCTGGGGATCTGGTGCCTCCCTGCTTCTGGATGTAGAACATCGTGGTGGTGTTGTCGGTGAAGATCCTCACCACTTTGTCCTTGAGGGATGGAAGAAATTATTTGAGCGCCCAGAACACGGCTCGTAGCTCCAGGATGTTGATGTGGAGAGACCTCTCCTCCGGGAGCCAGAGGTCTCTTGCGTGGAGATCTCCGGTGTGGGCCCCCATCCCTCCAGGGAGGTGTCCGTCGTCACTGTCTCCTGATACGCCGGGGTCTGAAAGTCCATGCCTGCTGTGAGGTGCGCACGGGTACCCCACCATAGAATCGCCCGACGGAACTCCTCGTCGAGCGGGATCCTGTCTTCGAAGCTGCCCGCCGCTTGAATCCAGCAGGCATCGAGGAACTCTTGTAGCGGACGCATCCGAAGTCTGCAAAGGGGCACAAGGTAGATGCATGAGGACATCATCCGTGACTAATAGGCGCTGCACCTTGCCCAAAACGGCCTTCGTCCTTTCTTCCGACGGAGATGCCAATTGCTCCACTGTATTGAGCTTCGCTCCCAGAAACAGTGCTACCTGCGACATAACCAGGTGGGATTTGGGGTAGTTGATGGCGAATCCCAGTTCCGTGAGCAGGCGGACGGTCCTCGCTGTGTGTTCGATGGCAAGTTCTCTTGACCTTGCACGGATTAGCCAGTCGTCCAGGTAGGGGTAGACGTGGATCCCCTGCAGGCGCAGCCGCGCCACCACTGGAGCGAGGCACTTGGTGAACACCCTGGGTGCCGACTTTAATCCGAACGACAGGGCTCTGAATTGGTAGTGACGCCCCTGGACTACAAATCTGAGGAACTCTGTGTCCTTTTAGAATGGGGATGTGGAAGTAAGCATCCTCCAGGTCCAACAACGATAGGAAGTCGCCCTCCTCCAGCTGTCCCAGCACGTGCTGGAGGGTGACCATCCTGAATTTCTGTGCCTTGATGTACTTGTTTAACCGACGCAGGGCCAGGATGCGGCGCCAACCGCCTGTCTTCTTTCTGACGAGGAAGTACCTGGAGTATACTCCGGAGGACCGGACCCTCTTGGGGACGAGCTCAATGGCACCTTTCTTGAGCATCACCCTTACCTCCAACAGCAGTTGAGGGACGTGATTCTCCTTCCTGGCCACGGGAGGAATGCGAGGACACTTTTTGAAATTCTTGCGAGTGTCCGCGGGGCCAGGGTGTCCAGCACCCAACTGTCGGTGGAGATGGACTCCCACACGCTGACGAACTTCGTCAGCTGGCCTCCCACCGGGGTGCTTCGGTGGGGGCCCGACGCTATGGCCGGTTCAGTCCTGCTTGGAAGAGGCCTTGCCGCATTGGCCTCCTTGGCGACGGCGGCAAGACCCTCCTTGCTTGCCGCGGCCTCTGTAGGCCTCATGGGACGAGGAGCGGGCCACCTGGCGGTACGTAGAAGAGCCACCGCTGGATCCCTTGGAGGCTCCCTATCTGCCTCCGGCGCTCCGAAAGGGCCACCGTTGCTGAAGGACTCCTAGGGCTCGGGCTGTCTCTGTGTCGGTCTTGATGGCCTGGAGGGACTCATCCACTGTCTTCCCAAACAGGTTGTTGCCGTCGAACGGCATATCTAACACTCTGGTCTGGACGTCCTGGCGAAAGTCCGTAGCCCTGAGCCATCCTCGTCGAAGGCAAACCCTGTTGCCCAGCTGGCGAAATCCGGTATCGGCAATGTCCGTTGCCACCCTAATGGCGTGATCCGATGCCACCTCACCTTCCTGCAGAATCTGTAGGGCCTCTGCCCTCTTGTCGTCCGGTAGAAAGTCTAGCAGGGGAGCTAACTTGAACCATAGCTCCCTGTCGTAAAGGGCCACAATTGCTAAGGCATTGGCCGCCTTAATCGTCGTCGCCGACGACGAGATGACTCGTCCCATGGAGTCCAACTTCTTGCCCTCGCTGTCCGGCAGGGAAGTGGAAGTTGAAGCCGCCGCACCCGCCGCTTTCTTCTTGGCCACTGCCGAGACGACCGAATCCAGCATAGGCTGGGCCCTGAGGCACAAGGGGGCGGCGTTGGGGACCCGGTACTTCTTCTTGTACCTGTCCCTCTTGGCGGGTGTCGTGGAAGGGTTCTTCAGGATAGCCAGCCCTTCGTCCCCGATGTCGTCGAGCAACGGTACCGCAAGGACAGTCTTTCTCTTGGCCTCCCTTCGTTGGCAAAGAAAGCCTTCCTTTTTCTGTTCCTCAGGGTAGAGCTGGAAGAGCTTGGATGCCCTGGGCTATCATGGTGTGGAAAGACAATTTTGTCGGGCGGAGAGGCCAGAGGGGGTGGGGGGGTGATGAAGGAATGTCCGATGTATCATCGCCACCGTCCGTCCCCGTCGCTGTATCATCCCGAGGGTCCGGCGAGGGGGATGAGGGGTCCACAGTCCTTGTGGGCACGAAGGGCGGGGTGGACTCTCCTCTGCTTGTTCGGAGGGCTTCCCGACGGTCCAGGTTCTGGATCCTCAGTCGGGGTCCGTGGTAACCTCGTCCTTATCTCAGTACATAAAGATTGGATCGCCAACAAAATGGCCGCCGAGCTATCCTGGGGCTCGGGCAACGGCTGCGACGGGCGGGATGGCTGCTCCACTGGGCCCTCGTCGTCGCCATCGTCGCTATCTTCGATCACATCAGCAGGATCCTTCCCCTGGGATCGAACCTTCTCGAAACTCTTGTTGAGGCCTTCGAACCTCTCGTTGAGGCCTTTCACGGTTTCCACCAGATCCTCCTCGGAGGCTGAATCCGAGTCCGTAATGGCCACCGCCCCCCCCCTTTTTCCACCGGGGTCTTCATGGGGGTCTTAACGATGGGCTGGCAAGAGGATTCCCTCCGTGGTGGCAGGGAAACTCTGGGCCCCGAGGCCACCTCCACTGACGTAGTCTCTGCCGGCTTCACCAGGGCCGCTGCGACAACCTCGATAGAGGCCTTTGCCGGGTGGATCAAGGCCCTCACCACCTTAGGTGCGTCCTGGGCCTTCGCTTTGGGGGAGGTTCATCGCCTCGCCCCCCCTCAGCTCCCTTCGAGATTGACCGGGGCCTCTCCAGAAGCTTACCCGGGTTCTCGGTCTTCCTCTTCCCCAATCCAGAGCGCTGGCTCGCGGTTGATCGTGCCGGGGAAGTCACGCCCTGCTTGGCAGCCGAAGAGCACGACCTTTCTGCGCTCCCGGTGCCCGCGGACCCGCCGGGCTTGGCCTTCTGTTGGGCCCCTATCCCCGGGGCGCCCTCACAGGACTTAGAAGACCGCTCACACCAAGTCTAGATCAGGCGCTCGCCCACTAAATGCTGAAAGTCCTGGGATCAAGTGTCCGGGACGCAGGTGGAATGTAACACCTGTATCACCCAATGCATGATGGAATTTGTGGGCCGATGCTTTCAAAGGGGGAAAACGAATTATGAAAAACCTCAGCTGGTTCAAGGTCACATGACATGGAACCACTTGGCAGCTATACATTAAAGTCAATCCCTTTTGTACACCAAACTATCTTTTCTACCCCATATCCTAAACATGGTCGTAGAGGCGTTTCACCAATGGTAGCATGGTGGCAATTAACTCACAGGCGCATGTTAGGGGATTGGCTATTTAATACATTACTTTTTTTAATTGAAATCTAAATTCAATCCCATTTGCATTGGGAATTTGTATAATTCAGCTACAATTGAGAGAAATCCTTTAGCACGCAAAAATTCACCTCAAATTAACAAGAGCTTCTTCAAATTACATTGTTTGGACTTCTATCGAGAAATATATTCTGCATTAAATATGCACTTACACAGAAATCTTGTACATGAGACGGCAACATTGATAAAATATGGCAACTTGTGCATAAAACTTTCGCTCTCTCCAAAGTACCTGCCGAATTAGTTTTTTCTTTTTGGCAGAATCAGGCATGTTGTGGACATGACGGAAGAGTTCCTTCAGTGCTACTTCTGTTCGATGCTGCGTCTCCTCCTGCTGCACGGCAGTAGCCGATGAGGAACCCAGTTTATTCCATTTCTGAGACTTGAATGGTTCAAAGTCCTTAGTTCTTTGAGCTGGCAGCAAATCCAGGTCATCCTGATAAAGTTGTATTAAAAAATAGATTTTAGCGATCGGTTGACATATTTTGTAATCATGGGATCTTAATTAGTCACATACTGCAACAGTATCCCTTCAGTAAGTAGAAGTAAACCAAATACAATAGGTCAAATTTAAAAGAACTCAGTAGTTACATGGATTAGTGTTTATAAAGCCCAAAATGGATACAATTCACAGAACCAACGTTTGAGACATGTGAAAAATGCCAAAAGTGCAATCAGGTGGAAGTTCTGCCACCCCTTACTGACCCCGCAAAGACTTTTTAAGCACACCATAACTTTGCTGGTGTTTGTTTGAATATATATTTACATGCATCAGTCCAAGAGTACGCGTTCACAAGTGTAGTTGTCCAACGACCCAAAAAAAAATATAGGGAGTAGAAATAACAAAAAAAACAAAAAATCGTGGGTGCCTGCCCCCTGCTGACACCCACCCAACTCCACTAATAATGTATGGATCAAACGGTTCAAGCTAACCAGTGCAGATGAAAGGAGCCGTTACTCCCGCCTAACTAAGAGGAACTCAAGATAATAAAAGAGGCAATGCCACTAGTTGGTGGCAAACAGTTGCAATCCTAAATATTTTTCTCAATTATTTCTTATTGGTCAGTTCTATGCATTGATGGGACACAAGGTCATCCAGCGCATGGACAGGAAAAACATGTATAAAAAAAACAAATGCCTGGTCGTTAGTTGGAATGGTTGGTAGATCTAAAGTCAAGACAGAAAAAAAGGAAGCCAGTATGTTCACTGAAATAATGCTATTGTGGTGGCTTTTCCCCAAATAATGACAGAATTTGCTCATGTACCTTTGATGACTTTGCCCCAAAATGGTAGCATTTTCCCCTGTAATGAAACACCTGTGATTGATTTAACCGCAGAGCAAGCATTTGCCCATCTAATAATATGCTATTCCGTTCGTAACAGTCTTTTTACTACATCTATATTTAATGTAATAATGTGTAAACCGTAATTTAAGGGTGAAAAATGTGCATTGGCTACTAGCCATTGGCTAGTGATAATTTACTCTGCCATTGCTGCGCTGTCCTAAAAATATAATTGATTTATTCTGGCTCAAACTGTTGTGCACTAGACAATGCGCCAAAACTCGTTTTTTTTTTAGTTATAACATATGAAATATAGCGGCAGAATGAAGCAGTTGTAAACTGTAACTGAGTCCCTGATTGTTATTGTGCTGACTTTGTGCGGCTCCCATGAGCAGCTGGGGCCTAGTAATACGTCAATCAGGAGAAGAAACTCTCTCCTGGAACTGAGGATTTTAATTTTTTTAAGGCTCCCTCGACCCCCACACACCAGATCACCTCCTGGCACACTCTTTCATACTATGAATTACCTGGCTGCGTCCGGGTTTCAGTGTTAGGGAGAATTCTCTGTTCAGGCTGAATTTCCTAACCTAGTGAGTCCCCCAGCAGCTTTGCTGGATTTCGGGAGTTTGTTTTTTTCCATCCTGCCAAGAGTGAGACTCTTTTTCTCCCACTCTTGGACATGTATGTGTGTAATTCCTTTGAAAGGTCAATGTGTTCGATGGGCTATGGGGTCTTTTACTCCATAGGGTCTCATGTTTTTCTATGTGTGTTACACCGCACCCTACGTGCCGTAACACTGGGGAGTCCTAGCGGACCCCCACCATAGACTCCATACCCGGGAACTGACTACTGTCTCCCCGGGCATGTAAAGTCACCATTGGCTTTACTAGACCTAAATTTACTAACAGAACTAGTACAAACCATCTTATTGTGGACGTACTAGTAGGGGTAATTCGATTACTCCTAAATCTGTTACTCGTGAGGGCACTGTCCCGTCCCCCCTCGTCGAGTTTTGGCTGGTGGCAGTGGAAACTACTTGTTATTTTCGACCCCGAACATAACCCTATGGGATTCGTCCCATTGTTGGAGATTGATACTTTTTCTCGTTAATCTCTAACGTACCACCGATCTACTTATCTTAAATAAGTTTATCGGATGGTATTTTCTGCCAGAACTCGGTTTGTAAAATGGCGTCTGTGTTCGTCTCTGTGACTCCTAAACCAAAGTTTGAGTCCTTTGTTCCACTTTTGGCGGGCTCTGTACAGAGACCCTCCAAAGTGGTGCTATTCTGTCTGGGTCACCACAGGGGTGTGGGAGGGGGTTTAGGCACCCTGGACCGAGTTGCCTTGCCAACTCCGGTCGCACTCTGGAGTGATTGGCCCAAGTGGTGAGCCTTCCCGCTCACCACTTAGCATGTGTTGATTGACAGCTAGGCTGAATGAATGGGGGTTTTCTGCATAAAAGCAGGGCTTTTGGGACTGGATCTTTAGAAGTCGCCACAGGACCTAAGAATCCGACGAGGGTAACGCTGAGCCGACCTGCACGACGACACCTCCGGTGGAGCCCTGCAGAACCGACTCACCACTTCCCGACGACAGAGGAGATCTCCCTGCCGGAGAGTCTCTTCCCCTGGCTGGTGGGAACAACCAGTCCCCTTTGCTTTTTATTCGCCCAGGACGCAGTGGTCGAATTGCCCGTGCAGAGCACCCCGGCAACCGGATAGCCACTACCCCTGTACCGCGACCAAAAGGTGGTGCCTTGTGACGGAGCACTCCGCGGCTGGTCTCTTCCCTGGTGGTGCACCGGACTTCACTTTTCTTCGACGACGAGATCATCTCTACTCTTGGCAAAGACCCGACGTGCATCCACCACCAGGAACAACTGCCCCCGCCGGAGCTGCCCTCCACAACAAGGTACCGTGTCCGCCTGGCTTCCCTTTCGATCGGTTCGAGTGAGTTGTCTTAATCCTCTCCGTTCCGGTGGGTCGCCTCCAAGCTTTTCTCAATTATTGTTCTGGACTGGTTCAATCTGCCGATAACAATTTGCTACAAAGACTTGAATGCATCTCTACTAAAGACTTGTTGGGACATAGCGCCTTGCCTCTCTCCGAGTGGGCCTGGCCTCTGAACTTTATGATCTATTGTGATTCTTGCCTTCCCGCCTGGCATTTTATCCGCAAAGGATTGAACTGTGTTGATTTCATAACCTGCCTATCTTTTTCTCTCCCGTCCTAATATAAGAGTGTCATCTAGGTTGAGGTATACACCTCTGTCTGAAAATAAGTGGTACCGGTAGAACCTAGAGTTGTCGAAATATTGCTAGGGGGATTGATCGTTTTCTGCTTCATAGAGTAATTGTGTTTGATTTGTTTGCCGTGAATTCGCCATAGTGTTTTTCATAGATGTTTTGTTATAAATAAATACCTTAATATCTTTACACTAAGCCTCGTTGCGTGTTTGCTTGTCTTGCTGGGAAGAATTGCCCTATTTTGTATACTCCACATACTGCTCAACTCTTCTTGAGGGAAGTCCGACTGCTCAGCCACAGCTACCAAGGGAATCTGTGTGGTACGGACTGCTACCAAGTGGGTTCACCGCCAAACACCTGTAGTCCTAAATCTTTTGCAGTGGTCCCAGAGGGAACTGCACAGGTTTCCGCCTAACATTCAGGTAGGCCAATGATTTGGGAAAAAATTGGCCGCCACACTGGAAGTGTGTCCTAACAGAGACACACAAAACAGATCCAAAAACATGGCAGATCTGAATTATCTGGCCTTCGCAGAAGAGTTGGTAGAGGGCATTCTGGGCAACCCCTCTCTCCTTGGGATCAATGCAACCGCAAAAACCCTTACGAGCTCAGATTATTGGAATGAGTTGGAGATCCTGAAGAAGAAACTCACACACAGAATTGCATGGAGCACTGATAATTGATATCTACGGGCCCATGCCGCCCCGAATGGGTTGATTATTCGGATTGAAACACATTTTCCTTGAATCTGCAATTTCGGAAAGACTGTTCATTTATAAACAATAAATGTACCCGAGACTGGCTGATCTTGATCATCAATACAGCCAAATCTGTGTCAGAACAGCTGATGCGCAACCTTAACGCTAAACTTGATAAGAACCACCAGATGGTTTTGGAGAATTACAACAACAAATTAGCTGCACTGGAGGCCACTCTAAAAGAATTCAGGGACATCAACCTGAATAAAAAAATTTTACACACAAAGAAGATCAAGCAGCTTTCACGCACGTTAAGGTGTATTCATACACCGCTGACTACTATTTTACAGCTGAAGCAAAACAAGCTAGGCGTGATGCTGCAAAATATAACACCCAGACAGCCCAAAGGTTTCACACGAACATGATCGGGCTCTTGAGAAATAGCCCGGATGATAATCTGAGCAGGCCCCTCTGGTACCACTCGACAAGTACATTTTACCTCTCTCTCAGCCACGGTGGTGGGGGGTGTTAATGCAGGAGCAGGAAGACTGCGCTGACAGAACCAATCGCCGAGGTCACGCGCATCAATCTCTAATAGTGAAATAATCACTGCATTTAATCACTGCATTTACTGACCACACCAGAAACGCAGATCCTGCAGAAAGGTCTGTCCTCCGTACCAACGGCAAAATACAACCAGTTTCAAACTCGAAATGAACTCAGGTAGGTGATGCAATTAGGCTAAAGCAATTCTTTGGCGACAAAGAATTAGAGACACAACGAGACATCACAGGCCTTAAGCCACTGTCTCAATTCTTTCCACCTACACATAGTAACTGTGCGGAATCATCCACCTTTGTACAAGCTCTTCTAAAAAGAATTGAAGCCTTGGAAAAGAAATCCTGTTTGTTCATAATAACTGTACTAAAGAACAATTAGCTGCCCTTTCGTGTCTAGCTAATAACACCATTGTGATAAAATCAACGGACAAAGGGGGAGCAACAGTACAGATGAATACCATTGACTACAACAACATGGTCACAAACTTAGTACAGGATAACGCCAGTTATCAGATACTTTCTACAGATCCAATGGCGAACCTCAGGGCTTTGATAGGCCTGACAATTGAAGAAGCAGAATCTGAAGGACACATCAGCTTAAGGGAAGCAGCCTTTCTTACTCCCACACACCCTGAGCTGCCTGTATTGTACGCCCTCCCAAAAAGGGCTTAATCCCCCACCCGGACAAGCCATCGTGTCAGGGATAAATTCAATACTCAAACCACTTTCCCAACTCATTGATTTTTCATCAACAATTATATTCCAAAGACTGAATCATACATAAAATATTCAACTGCCATGCTTAACCTACCGTTTGGCCAGTTTTTGAGATACAGACATACCTTGACTATGTAACTCAGGCCAGTATTAATTGGTTGAAAGAGGATACCCTAAGAAAACTCCACATACAAGAGAACTAGGAACATCCTGAGAGAGATCAGCCTCCAACAACATCCTAAGTCTCAAGCCAGCAAAAATATAACGGCGGTCTCCAGCTACTGCCCCCCATTTAATAGGAAGAAACGAGAAATAAAGAAGCTTTGGCCTCTCCTAAGCACAGGATCATGCCCGCTGCCTCCTCCTTTCTTCGCCCTCATACAAAGACAAAACATCTGGGACAGACATGTTCAAACTCTTCCGCATGACAGCCAGCAGGAGGACGAGAGAAATGAGCAGCAAACCCTTTGGGCAAGCAGGCGTCTTATGGGACATGCACCTTTTGGCCGATGCTCTGTGTGTGGTCAAACACATCGCAGCACGAATGTGGATATTGGGTGGAAACCCCCTTGGCAGCCAAAGCACTTCTCCAACTGCAACAGCTGAGGAGTAATTAATCTTATTACATGTCCCTGCAACTTACGCTATGTAGGGATGATGATACGACCAATCAGGAAGAGACTGATTGAGCACAAATCCTGTATCAGAACTGGCAAACTGACAGCCCCGTTAGTACACACTTTAAAGAAATGGGCCACACTCCAGTTTCCAATGGACAGTTTTGGAAAAATGACATCCCCTGTGCCGGGGGCACCAGGGCATTTCAGAAAAAGAGCAACAATGGATTTCTCGGCTGAACACATTTTTATTTATTTATTTATATAGCGCTGAAAGCCCGCGGGCATCAGAGCGCTTACAAGACAACAGAGATTAAGAACGGGACACGATGTGTGATGGTCAGTGTTACATTATAATTCAGTAAGTAGTGTTTCCAGGATTCATTTAAAAAGTAGTGTTTTCAGTTTTTTCCTGAAGAGGAGGTAGTTGGGTTCGAGTTTCAGTGAAGTGGGAAGATCATTCCATTTTTCAATACTCAAGGTCGGAAAGGCCTTGCCAAGGCCGTGCTTCTTTTGCGTTTTGGTGGTTTGCAGTTTACCTGTGTTAGAGGATCTAAGCTGTCTGGGTGGCTCATACCACTTAAATTGTTTTTTGAGGTAGACCGGAGCTTTGCCATATTAACAGCGATGAACCATGGTGAGAGATTTGAAGGAGATTCTCTCCTTCATAGCCAACCAATGGAGAGCCTTCCTTTCACCGGTGATGTGTTCTCTCCAGATTCTTCCTGTGATCGTTCTGACGGCATTGTTTGGCATCTTTTCAGACATTTACTGTTGGCTCCTAAAAGAAGGGAGTTACCATAATCTAGTCTAGACAGTATAGTGGCTCTAGCGATGGTCGTGCTGTTTTTTTGATCTAGTAATGGTCTGATTTTTTTGAGGAGAATTTGGTGGTACTGACAGTTTTTCTTAAGGTAGGCAGTGTGAGTTTCAGCAAGTGAAGCTTGAAGATACACTCCTAGGGTCTTCACTTTTACTGATATAGGAATTTGGATGTTCTTGATAGAGAACGAGGAGTAAGATGGACTCAATTTCTTTCTAGCCTGTGTAGAGCCGAATATCATAAGCTCGGTTTTGGAGCCGTTTAAGCACATCCAGTTTTCTTTCATCCAACACTCAATGGTGTTGTATAGGGATGAGAGTCTGTCGTTGTCCAATTTGTAGTCCCCACTGAGTTCAAATCCCAGTTGGGTATCATCGGCAAAATTGGTAAAGAAAATACCCATCTGAGATAACATGGTGCAAAGGCAGAGCATGTAGAGATTAAAGAGCAAAGGGGAAAAACTGGCCCCTTGGGGGACACCGCAGTCAACCAGTTTAGTGTTTGATGCATTGTCTCCCCAGACAACCCTGGATTGCCTGTTTTGCAAGAATGAAGCAATCCATTCAATTGCCCCTGGTGAACAATAGCCTGCGTTTTCAAGGGCCTCCCAGAGCTTTGTGTGACCTAGCAGATCAAATGCTGCCGAGAGGTCCAATAGTATTAATAGTCCTGATTTGCCTTTGTCCAAAATAGACAGCATTTCGGTCTGGAGGTCTAATAGCACGGACTCGGTACTATGGCTGGATCTAAATCCGGACTGCTGTTGGTGTAGTAAGTTGTTTTCGTCTACATAGCTTTGAAGTTGTTCAGTAGCTAATTTTATCCATAATCTTTAATAGAAAGTTGCAGTTCGTGATAGGTCTAAGATTGGCTGGGTCCTGTTGGTTTAGGTCAGGTTTTTTTTGGTAAAGGAGTGACCGTGACCTTTTTAATGATGTTAGGTACAGTTCGATCCCTGAATGATGCATTTACCATTCTTGTGAAGAAAGAGGCAAAGATGACAGGGTTTTCTAGAATAAATTTAGGTGGTAGGACATTTTCCGAACATGAAGTGCACCTCATAGAAGAGAGTGTTTTCTTCATTACATCGAGTGTGATGGACCTGAATTGAAATTTTGGGGTTTCTGTCTCGTTTTTGTTTTCTTTAAGGTGGGTTTTAAATGAAGTGTTTGTGGTCAGGCAGTTAATGATGGTTTCTCTGGCTTTAGCAATTTTGTTTTGGAATGCAGTCTGAACATTCTCGCAATCTATTTCAGTTGGTTGGAAGGGTGGGGTGAGTGTTATGGGTTTGTCTATGGATTTGAGTATCTGGAAAAGCTTTCCGGTGGAGTTTGCGGCAGTACTAATGATGTCGTTATAGTAGTTTTTCTTCAAATCTATGAGCTTAGATTTGTATGTGTGGTCTGCCGATTTCCAATTTGTTTTATTAATTTCGGTGGGATCTTTTAGCCATTTCTTTTCAAGGTTCCTTTTGTCCTTTTTAAGCTTAATCGCTTCAGCTGTGAACCATTTTTGGTGACTGGAATTGGGCCGACTTTTTTTTCTTTTAGAGGGGCATGGAGGTCTAATAGTTTTAACATGCCTTGGTTGTTAGTTGATATTATTTGTTCACTATGGTCTTTGTCGTTAGTGGTGGTCATGATTCTATGCATTTCCTCTGAAAGCATATTGCTCGTGATTTTTTTCAGATTCCTAGCAAGAAATGGTTTTGGTAGGTTAGCTGGTTTTTCCTTTTTAAAGTTCAACGATAGTGAGATATCAATTTTGAAATGGTCTGACCATATGCAAGGGTAAGAGCCAAGCATGGTAACTTTATTGCTATTTGTGACAATCCAATCAAGCTGGTTCCCTGTGGATGCCGTAGGGACATTGTTAATGATAGAGAAGTCGCTGTTCTCAAAATCCTCTTCAAGGATTATGGCTTGTTGATCCTGATGATTATGTATGACATGTACACATGTACTAATGGCCTGATTGAAGCTATCCACTGGCACGGCTTAGCAGTTTTACACTGAAGTGGCAGACCATCCATCAATTGCCCTTCGTTAACCAAATTTCATCCAACATTTGTACCAAGTATCCTGGACAGATCCGGGACACAGGATACATAGCACGCTCACACGGCAGTGCACCATTCCAAGATGGTGGTCTTCGGAGAGGAAGTCTTCACAGTGATTCGAGTCCCCGCCCAAAGCCTTCAATACAGTATAGCCAGCGTTTAGTTGACCACGTACAGCTTGTCAACACTTTGCGAGACCAACACAACACAGCGTAGGATCCACACCGAAGAAGCAAAGTTACTTACAAACGGTAAGGTAATACAACTGCCCCTACCACCCTCAGCGACATGCCGCGCCACTTCACTTGTGTGCCGATTTTCTTCGTCCCCCTACGAACAATAACCGATCCGCATGGTGAAGGCAGACATTTACCGACTCATTGATATTTCCTTTGGTTCTATAGGAAATACGCAAATGCTTCGTATCCCATACACGGCCAAGCGCACGATGTTCCAGCCCTCACGATTCGACCTTCGCTACTACCACACTAAACATAGGTAATGTGCATATAGATTACTGTAGTGCTAAGGAACGCAACACAGCTATTACGATACCGGATATATGACTAATGGGAGTGCATTACGGAGACATCTCCGGTCAGAGCTGTTTTTAGAGCCTTGAATTATGGCTTACTGCTCTTTGGAATAGATTGCATTTACATTGAATGGTTGGTAGCTACTGAGCCTATCCCCTTAGAAGATATAGCTGATCCGGCTTACTCTTCTTTTGCCTTTCCACTAGGTCATCAGATGGCGGCCCAGTCCTGACATATGGATTCAAGGGAGTAATGTCTATACCCATTTAAACTGGTCCTGAAGATGACACCAATTGCCAGAGTCATCGAAACCGGTCAACCTTTTTCTTTACACGATATCCACTAAAGCAAATGGGATACAAGTTTTGTAAAAAACAACACCTGTTTGGTAACCAGGTGTCCAGAGCATCACTTTTCCTGT
Source organism: Ambystoma mexicanum (assembly GCF_040938575.1). Taxonomy (NCBI): domain Eukaryota; kingdom Metazoa; phylum Chordata; class Amphibia; order Caudata; family Ambystomatidae; genus Ambystoma; species Ambystoma mexicanum. Next base: position 1,437,203,779 of record NC_090929.1, on the reverse strand, counting down.
ACATTGCAAGGATTTTAGATATCCATTGGAACCCAGTACAAATGCTCTGTTCACATATTGCTTTGTTGGTTAACAAACAAGGGATGCATCAGCCATATAGGAAATTCCCCATAGCAATGTTTATTGCATGATAAAGTTGATACAGTGATGTTCTGTTTCCTGATTGGGTTAGCACTATAGTGGGTTTTTAGGAGACTAAATTTAAAAACGCCAAATTTGTCACATACTGTTATGTAGGGATAGATTTTTCCATCTTTCAGGTTTTCTTTTAGATAGGCGGCGCAATCACCTACATAGGAATAGCTTTTAGTGGTTTCAAGATTTATTCTGGCTCAAACTGTTGTGCATTAGACAATGCTCCACAACCCATTTTTGCGTGCTGTATGTATATACAGAACTGAGGTGGTGAGTGACTTACTGGAAGTTTGCTGTCACGGCTTCGGCGGCTCCCGACACTGCTCGCCGCCGGTCTCTACGACAGCGGTTGCCGGCCGGTGCTCCTGGTGGTTGCCATGGCGCCTGCTGAATCGTCACTCCCTCTGGCGGCGTTCCTCTTGCATTGCCATAGTTGTGCAACGCTGTTCAGCGTCACGCACATGCACGTCTAAACTCAGATGTATAAAAACGGCTTACTTTCCGTTTTACGAGTGCTTTTGATTGAACTTGCTCTCAGCTTCCTTGATCCTTTGTGCTCTACTGTTTGCTGCCCGGTTACCGACTCCTTCTGCTCCTGACTTGCCTCGCCTCTGATCATTCTCCTGTGTAATTGACTTTGCCTCTGGTAATACGACCCTGCTTTTCTTGGATTACGTTTGGCACTGTTTTTTCTGGCTGCTTACCTGGTACTTGACACATTTTTGTATGCAGATTCTATTGGATTTTGCCTGCAACTACTGAGTCTTCCTTTATTTGCACAGAGTGCTTTGAACTTTGGATGCCTTGCAGTATATCTTTGTACTCTGTTCCCCTTAGAGCGCCTTCGTTCCATATGGGAAAAAGTTCCTTACTAACCATATTAATGGCCCTTCCCTTCGTTCCTACCTTCCTCAAACCCCCTATTTTCTGTGCTAGAATCCTAATTCAGGGATTCCATCAGGAAATAATACCCATTATTAGTTTCTTACCACCTCCAACGGATTTCCTATTAAAGTTGATTCACTGTTCATTCATGTTAGCTCCTATTGATATAATTGAATCCTCGTGTCACTCTTCCATTCATGTACTAAATCGGTCCCTCCTTTCTTTTCAGACTGGTGAATATATGGTGGTATTTTGCTCTTCCAGATGAACCACTATCCCGTATGTATTTTTAGCTCAGACTCAGTGGTATTTTATAGGGAAAGTCTCCATCTGAGGAGACCCTTTGGGCTATTCACTTCTGTTCTAATAACTGGGCTTTTGTGCTTCCATAGGAGTATTTGGCATTCTCGATTCATGCAAGTATTTACACTTGCAACATCAAAGATTTAACCCTGCTAACATGCACAAGCTTTTCAGTTCAAAATGGATTCCCTATCTATCTATATGGACTTTGTTGAAGTGCTCTGTCAAACTACAACACATTCTAAGGTGGTCATACCACCACCTTAAATCTCCCTGTAATATGACAGTACTTAAAAGAATGTTCATATACCTAGTGAATACCCATTGGTGGCCTGCAAAGCAGCATCCTGGCACACGGCTGAACAGCATTTTTTGAAAATGTTGGGGTGATTGCTGTACCCTTTGAGCCTAGCACTCATACTCCCCGGTGCAAATTCAATGGCGCCATAATATGCCCATGTTTAAGATTTTTGCAGTGCAGGGTGGAATCCAACTGTGCAAAAGCATGCAGGCTTAAATGGAGACTCCCAATCATATTGACCACCTGGCAGCTAACCAGCTAATCTCTTGAAAATCAGATTGCTCCTTACAAGGATTGGCCTCTGCTGAAGTGTGCCTGCAGACCCACACCCAGAGTAGTCAATCAGGTAGCCAAAATGCACAAACTGTGCCAAATGAAACAAGATAAAGATAATCAGCCACTTAAGTAGAATATAGTACCGGAAGGAAGATTCCAACTGTAATGGGAACTTGAAGAACAATGTGTACACAAAAAGGGGGGAGGGGTTGTTCCCATACAGATTTGTTTAAACTGAATAAATCACCAGTGACTTAGCATCGTGGTCAAGCAAAATGTCAATTAATCACATTGTTTAGCGTGTTCAAGCAAACAAAGGAAGATTTGTAATTCATATTTTCATAAATCATCTAATTTCTTAATTTGATTGTATTAATTACAAATCTTTCTTTGTTTGCTTGAACACACTAAACAATGTGATTTATTGACATTTTGCATGACCAGGATGCCAAGTTACTGGGATTTATTCAGTTTAAACAAATCTGTATGGGAACAACCCCCCTTTTTGTGTATACTTATGCAAAATAGATCGAATTGCACGAAAGCGCAAAAGAATTGGGAGGAGACCAGGCACAAGGTCCTCGTGAAGTTTTGGAGCAAATCAGTCCAGCAGTTCAGGCTGTAGGTGAGAACAAACCTTTGTCGAAGGGAAACGAATAAGAAATATATATGTGTTTTGGGAACCCCTTCCCTTATGATTTCCTCCAGATCACTTCAGTAACTGGAGAAAATAAAAACGTTAGAAAGAAATTCAGAATCTGGTATTTTTGGGGGAAAGTTGTGCTGTGATTCTTCGTACAGACACATTTTAAGACACCAAGAGGTGCTTCCTATAGGGAAACCAGCTTAACCAAAAGAACATATTGCGGACTCTTATCTACAGGCACAATCACAATCGCACACAATTACATATTGTGATGGATCTAGCGATATCACCACCGATTCTCTGGAGGGAAGCTTCTCTTATCTGGCAGAAACTATCTTATTCTGACCCTGGGGGTGGCTGTCTGCCAGAGGACCAAATGGGGGGAAGACCAACTCCAGAGAGGTAGGAAAACCATAGAGCAAAATAACCTGCCAACCTTAATTCCACACGACACCCATCCACCCTGTACAACATACTTGTATGGCTTCTTGCAAGAGGAAGAAATCCCAGGTTTTTTCATTCAAATGCTTTGTTTCTCCCACCACCATTTAAGAACTGAGATGAGTAAGACAGCTGGATCAATGAAGATGCCTAGAAGCAATAAGACAATGCTGCATTCTAGTCTTTGGAAACTTTTGATTGAGGCTGGGAAGTTGCCACAGCTGATAGCAATGGAAGCAGCTGAGAGAGAAATGGTTAAGAGAGTGGAAGAGTGAGGCCATTGGGAACCGCTGAAAGAACGAAAAAAGAAAAAAAACAGGAGTTCGTTGAGTCACAGAGGCCCAAACGGACACTGTGAGGAGGAACTAAACCGAAAGCAGCCCGCCGCCTGTGACCGGGAGGAGCGAAAGAAACCAGAGCGAAGATGGACCGGCTGACAGGACGTACGCCTAGTCAACGGGCCAAACGAGAAGCCAAGGAGGAGACACAAGGACTGCTAAAGACTCCTGGTAAACCCAGGGAGATAGAATGGGTTACCGGGCACCTAACAGCAAATGCTGTACCATGCTAAGCCCGCAAGCAAACGCCATTGAAAATGGCAAAGGAACTGATATAAATGAGATCATTGTTAAAGACTGGTCGGTGACCCAGTATTCCAAAGGAGGGAATAGTGTATGTGAAAATTGTTGAAAGTGAGACGGAAGACCAAATAAAAGAGTAACCATTATATATACAGAGTTGAAAAGGGGTCAGAGACACAACCCTTGGAAAGGGGAGACAAAGTAAATACAAACTGTAGTGGAAAGGAGTCAGTGACCCAACTATTGTGACGTGGATGAAAAAGAGCAACTACAGAAAGAGAAAGCCCTGACAGGTTAGTGCACCCGGAAAACAGGCGTCTAAGACTCATACCCAGGAGGGGGAGATAAGACGTGAAGCACTATCCTGGCAGGAGAGTAAATCACGAGTGAGAAGCAAAGTAATATTGTAAGAGGATTCAATTCAACACTACAGCTAAGTCAATGCCTAGTCTGGGATACTGAATGGAAACCCTTATTGATATATCTTTATGTCCAGTTCATGAGTTCTGGATGACTACCCCTATATAACACCCCTCTCTTAGAATCCCCCTGACCCCACTGAGTCAAGAAGTAGTTCTGTTTTGCACGTTTAAAAGGTTTATTTGAGAAATAAAACAAAATATAGATACCACGCTTTTATAATAAATTAATAATCGATATCGCCCTTATAAATATAATGTTAATCAACAATGGGTAATCTGACACTAGCACACTTCTTTATAATCAATGAGGAGTTGGTGTAGGATGGATAAGGCAGCGAAAATACTTTTATGGTTTCAAATGGATGCAATGTTGAATGAAAATGCAGTACAGAAACTAACTAATATGGTTTCACAAGATATTATATGTTCACTTTTCCCCTGGTGGCAATTCACCCCCCCCCCCTATATGCAATGCAAGGAGATGGAAGTAACACACACAGTTCTCAGGAATGCAATCAAATACAATACGAAATTAAATTCCCACCCCAGCAAGCTTAGAGAAAACAGGTATGAGTTTTAAAACACAGGCCCAAGTGCTTTGAATGTGGTGGCAATTAAGTGAAATATGCTGAAAATGCTTTTAATTCCCTTTAGGAGGTTCAGGGTGAGTGAGAGATACTTGGGATGAGCTCAGGCTCACTTTAGCAATGATTCAGGGATGGTTATTAAGAGGCAAACAAATTTTTAGCAAAGGAAAGCAAAAAGCTGCTATCTTTTTACAGGTAAAGAAATCAGGCCAAATCGCGGCAAAATTCGTGAGTGCGTGAGTCGCGATTACGGCAAAAGTATAAGTAGCAGCAAGTCGGTTCTAGGTTCGTTGGAAAGCTGAGATTCTAAGCTTTCAGAGGAAAGTTAAACCAAGCTCCTAGACAAACGGTTCCAGAGATATGAACGATTTTGTAAAGGTCGTTTTTCGGATTTAAAGTAAAACTCAAAATGACAGGTGACAGCTTGCAGCTGCAGAATTGACAGGTGACAGTTGTGCAGCTTTAAAAATGACAGATGACACGATTTCTAGGAGGCAGTTCTACTTAAGTTAAAATAGTTTGGATTAGATTATTTTAACTAAGAGATTGGTTCTGCTAGGTACTCCCAATATAAATTTGAAATAGGCCTCGCCACGGATCTGGTCAGGTTTTGGACTGGACTCCGGTTCTGGTCTCGGCACTTCACAGTGATCTGGGTCAGCTCTCTGGTTCTGCTGACAGCGGTCTGGGTCACTCTGGATCTCTGGTCTGGTCTCTGGCAATTGTTCTTGGCAAAAGAATTCAAACAGCTCGCCCGGCTGTGGAATAGTTTGCAAATGATTTTAAGGTTGCTGAGGCCTGCTGAGAAGAGTTCTCAGTTTGTGGGTTTAGGCCCTTGCTTTAAGTTCTGAAGTAAAGTTCTGGTCTTTGGAGATTGATGGATTTGAAGTCTGGATCTCTGGATGTGAAGTCGTCGGTCAACATGCTCCGCAGCAAATGGAATTGAATGTCTCTACCTGTCCCAGCAGTCTCTTTTTATGTGTTTTGAAAATGGGTGTGTGCCTGGGCCTAGCTAAGCCTGCCCCCTCTCTACTTGTCATTGGCCCAATTCTCCCCTCTCCCATGATTGGGGGAAGGAAATGGATTGTCATCATGATGAAGTCTGTTTATGGGTCAGAACATCCTCCCCTGGTCAGTTTGCCCACAACTCTATATTTGATTCAAATACATCTTTCCCAGATATACAATTTGTTGAAATTACATGTGCACATTATATATTCCTTATGGTCCATGCTTGTCCGCCTCTGATCTTCCTGGGTGCTTGCATTAAAAAATACAATGACAAAATGACAGCTTTTTAACTGGTTTTGCAATATCGGACATTTATCCAAAATTACACACATGTGCGCAAGGAGTATGGACATTAATTGATGAATTGTCAGATTTTTAACATGCAGACATTTGGAGTGAGACCCTATTTTCCTCTAGCAACCCCCCAGTATACACCACAGGGTCCTAACGCCTCTCAAAATGTTCACAGAAAAATCACAAAAATAATGATATTACTTATATAATTCTGACAAGTCCGCACTATGAGTTATCTATCTTTTTAAAATTATGCCCAGGTCAAAAAGGGATGTGGCTTACCACATCACAGGGTGGAATAACTGGTTTATTCACTTCCCCCAAGCTCAGCTGCTAGCAGAGGCACTGCCCCTCCCAGTTTCCCCTAAGAGGAAGCCACTTTACGACACCCCCAATATAACATTTGCCTGAGTCAAGGGAGTTGCATTGTTCTGTTCCTTCCAGTTTCCAGGTGCCCCACACCTAATCTAATCAGAGAGGTGACAACTCCTTTTGGCAAGGGGCAGCAGGTGTAACGCTCACCTGATTCTCGCAGAGGCGCCCGTCTTGACTGGGCGACTACCGTATCTTCAAAGGTGATGTGTAGCACCCGGTTGGCTCTTTGGGCTGGACCTCTGTGCACTGTATGCCTGACGTGTAGAGTAAGATGTCTGCAGATATAAAATATGGGGTTAATGAACTGGGGTTATTGGGGTGTCCCTATCTCTTTCCTCTTCTCCTGTAGACCCCAAAGGTTAACGCTCTCACCTTAGGTAAGTGAATGCCGAGCTCTCCATCTGCCTCGGGGCAGGGTGCTGTAGCCAGTTTCTTCACTGGATAGGTAGCGCAGGCCTCTTGACTTCAGAGGACTGCTGTCCGTCGTTTACTGCACGAACGGTAAGTTTCGAGTCATTCAAATGTCTTTTAAAGTCTTTAGTAATGATGTCTCTTGTTTTGCAGGGTTCCGGCGATGGCGGATGACGGGCTGAAGTGAGTTGAAGATGGAGCCCGTGTGATGAATAGAAGCGCCTGGAAGCACGTGAGTAAGCGCTTGTTGCCTGCTTCACGATGCGCTTTAACTGTCTTTTTATTTTGCAGGTACGAGTTCGGAGCGGCTGCAGGGTGCCGGAATACCCACTGGATTAGATGTGGAAAGGAGTAATGGCACGTGAGTATTAAAGTTCCCCAATGTCTTTAAACGCACCTTGTTTTGTCTTTCAGATGCGGATGCAGCGCCGAAGGCCTCCGGAGCGTACGAAGAGTTGGTAAGCTTTTGTCTTTCAGATGCCGGAATGCAGTATGAAGACCTCCGTAGCGCACGAAGAGTAGGTAAGCCTTTGCCTTTCCGATGCCGGAATGCTAACCTGTTCTTTCTTGTCTTTATAGGTGTTGCTGAAGACTGGATTCAGGATGGTAGGCCTTTGCCTTTCAGATGCCGGAATGCTAACCTGTTCTTTCTTGTCTTTATAGGTGTTGCTGAAGACTGGATTCAGGATGGTAAGCCTTTTTCCTTAGGCCCAGGACTGGATGCAGAAGACACGATGAGCGTCCTGCTGCAGAGGGTGCAGAATAACGCAAAGCAAGATTCATCCACCGGGTGTGGTTTAAATAGCCTCCTGTAGTGCTTAGGTGTCTCCTTCCACAGCCACGCCTAAGTAAGAAAAGAGTTCCTGGTAAGAAAAGAGTTCCTGCCTTCCAGAAGAGTTCCAGTGTTCTAAATCTAGGGAATGGCTCCAGCCCCACCCAACAGGAAAAGTAGTTCCAAACAGAAGAGGATCAGAGGCTCAACTGGCAGGCAAGTAAGCAGCATGGTCTGCTGCAGGTAAGTCCACCCAAGCATTATGAGCCCGGCGCTTCCAGCGCTGGGACTGGGCATATTTATGAGCCTGGTGCCACTGGCGCCAGGACTGGGTCCAAAAGGTCCCAATTGGGACTGGTTGGCACTCGGAACCTGGGTTATGGATCTGCTTCCAAGGGAGTTGGGAAAACCCTGACCTTTTGGAAGCAGAGATCATGACAGTACCCCCCCTCAAGGCCCCTCCCAAACCGGGCTTCTCCGAGGGTTTTGCCTTGTCGGGAAATGTTCGGTGAAATCTTTTGATTAGGCGAGGAGCGTGGACATATTCAGCAGGTTCCCAGGATCTCTCTTGGGGGCCGTAGCCTTTCCAGTCAATTAGGTAGAATAGTTTAGATTTGGAGATCTTGGAGTCCAGAATGCTTTTGACTTCAAACTCGAGTTCTCCATCCACTAGGATAGGTTTTGGAGATTTGGTTAGTCGGGTTTAAGGTTGCACGGGTTTTAATAGAGAGACGTGGAAGACCAGTTGTATCTTCATGTGCGGGGGCAAGTCCAACTTGACCGCTACTGGGTTTACTATGGTAGTGATGGAATAGGGACCAAGGTATCTTGGGTTGAATGTGCGTGGCCCTTTTAGAGATAGATATTTGGTGGATAACCAGACTTGATCCCCTACTTGATAGTGAGGGGCTTCCTTCCGATGTTGATCTGCTCCTTTCTTGTATTGTTCTTTAGCCCTTTGAAGGTGAGAAACAGCTTCCTTAAAGGCTTGGGTGATTGTAGAATGCAGGTAGTCTACTGCTGGTGTTTCAAGATCTTGGAGGGGATCCAACTCCGAGGTTCGAGGGTGACTGCCGTACAAAAGAAAAAACGGGGTTTTCCCAGTTCCCGAGTGGACACAGTTATTGTAGGCATACTCGGCTATCCAAAGGATATCTTTCCAAGTTTTTTCAGTTTGTTGCAGCATGCAGCGTAAATACTGTTCCAGAGTTTGATTGGTCCTCTCGGTTTGTCCGTCGGTCTGAGGGTGGTGACTGGTCGATAGTCTCACATCAATTTGAGCCGACCGACAGCAACTTCGCCAAAAATGAGAAATAAATTGACTACCTCGATCCGAAATTAGAACCGAAGGAAAACCGTGCAGTCGGACGATGTTTTCGAGAAATTCTCGGGCCAGAGTTGCTGCTGTTGGCAAGCCTTTGAGCGGAATGAAATGCGCCATCTTGGAGAATAAGTCCACGATTACTAGAATCGTATTGTATCCGGAGCATGGAGGTAGATCGGTGATGAAGTCCATAGAAAGCGTATGCCAAGGGCGAGGTGGGATGTCAATAGGGCGTAAGAGGCCTGCTGGTCTTTCCTTTTGACTCTTGTTTTGGGCGCATACTCCACAGGACATTATAAAGTCTCTGATATCTTTTTTCCAAGACGGCCACCAGAAGTAGCGCTTGATCTTTTCTGAGGTCTTGGCTATACCGGGATGACCTTCCATTAAAGAGTCGTGATAACAAGAGATTACTTTTTTCTGTAAATCTGTGCTGGGTAGGTATAATCGTTCTTGGAAATACAATAAGTTGTCCTTTACTGCAAAGTCCTTTCCCTGCAGATGCCAATTCTGTATATCTGCTGGAGTTACAAGTTGCCTGGCTTTATCCTTAACTTCCCTCTATGGATTCTGTGGCGATTACAACCAGAATTCTTTGTTCGGGAATGATTGGTACAGGTTTAGGGTTGATCAAGTGTTCTTCCACTCCCATCCGAGAAAGGGCATCGGCTTTACCGTTCTTTGTACCTGGTCGATAGGTAATTATGAAGTCAAACTCGGCAAAGAATAATGCCCAACGGAGTTGTCTAGAGGATTGGGCTTTTGCGGTTTTCAAATATTGCAGGTTTCGGTGATCCGTAATCACAGTAACGGTGTGTCGGCCCCCCAGCAGATAATGCCGCCAAGCCTTAAAGGCAGACTTGATAGCCAGAAGTTCCTTGTCAGTAATCGTGTAATTGACTTCAGGAGGCGAGAATTTGCGGGACCAAAATGCCACGGGATGCAACTGATTGGTTACCGGGTCCTTTTGTGATAGAACTGCCCCCATGGCAAGGCTTGAAGCATCAGTTTCCACGATGTAGGGGAGTTCGGGGCGAGGGTGTTTTAAGATTGGTGCAGAGATAAATGTAGTCTTCAAATCCTGGAAGGCTTGTTCCGCCTCGGTAGACCATTCAAAATGTTTGTTTTTCTTTAACAAGGTAGTGATGGGCTGGACTATTCGAGAGAACTCGGGGATAAACCTGCGGTAAAAGTTAGCGAAGCCTAACATGCTTTGCACACCTTTTACGGAGGATGGTGATGGCCATTTGAGAACTGCATCGACCTTCTTTGAATCCATACGCACCCCGCCAGGTGATAATATGAATCCCAAGAATTCAACTTCAGTCACGTTGAAAACACATTTTTCCAACTTAGCGAAAAGTTTGTGTTGACGCAATCTTTCGAGGACCATTTTCACGTGTTTCCGATGTTCAGATTCCGATGAAGAATAAACGAGGATGTCGTCAATGTAAACAACAACACATACATCTATGAGCTCTCTGAGGACATCGTTCATAAAATATTGAAAGGCGGCCGGGGCATTGCAAAGTCCGAAGGGCATGACCTGATATTCAAATAGCCCATACTTGGTGCGGAAGGCCGTCTTCCATTCATCGCCCTCTTTTACTCGTACCAAGTGGTAAGCTCCTCTAAGATCCAGCTTTGTATATATGCATGCTTTTCTGACTTGGTCCAGGAGTTCAGGGATCAAAGGTAACGGATATCTATTCTTAACGGTGATCTGGTTCAGGGAGCGATAATCGATACAAGTTCTAAGGTCTCCTTCCTTTTTTGGAACGAAGAACAAAGCTGAAGAAGCAGGGGACTTGGAAGGACGAATAAACCCATTTGCCAGGTATTGATCCAGGTATTGTCGAAGGTGAAGGTTCTCAGGCTCGGTGAGGGCATAAATTCTACTACAAGGAGGAGTAGATCCAGGTATCAGGTCTATCTGGCAGTCATAAGACCTATGAGGAGGTAGAGAGTTAGCCTGATCCTTCCGGAAAACATCTTGGTATTCTAGGTATTCGGGAGGTAACTGGGGAGTCTCTGAAGAAATTGCGGCCAGTGCAACACCAGGTGGAGGGTGACAAGTAGAGACACATTCTGGAAACTGGACCGTTCTTGCTCGCCAATCGATCAGAGGATTGTGTTTCTCTAACCAAGGTATTCCTAGAATAATCTGAAACTGAGGGGCCTTGATCACATCGAACACGATCTTCTCATGGTGTCCATCTTGACTTACTAGCGTCACTTCTTGAGTGGTATGCGTTACTGGCCCGGAGGCTATCTCCGTACCATCCACCGTAGTAATGACGTCCTTTACAGCCTTGGGACAAAGAGTTAGATTCATCCTCAAAACCATTTCATGATCCACATAATTGCCGATGGCACCGCTGTCGACGTAAGCTTCAATTGCATGTAATCGATCCGGATTATCAGGGCTAATGAGGACCATAGGTATCACGAAATGCGAGGTCACGGAACTGGTTTTTACGCTCGGCAAGAGGACCTCTATTCTTGTCGGGCGAGGTCGTTTCCCTGCTCAGAGTTTGTAACTTTGGTAACTGCAGCTCCTACTGCCTTCTTGGCAGGTTTCACCGGACAGTCTCGAAGAAAGTGCCCTGAGTTTCCGCAATATAGGCATAATTGCAACTGTTTCCTCCTTTCCCGCTCCCGTTGTGTTAGAGGACCTTTCAGACCCCCTATTTGCATGGATTCCCCGGAGTCTACTCCTTTGGAAGGAGTTGGCGGTTTGGAAAATACTCGAGCATCAAACTTGGAACGATCGGCCTTCCTGTTCTGCAGCCTGTGATCTATTTGAACGACCAAGTCTATGTAATCCGAACAGTCTTGTGGGGGATTCACTACTTGGGCTAAAACGTCTTTGAGCTCTCCACGTAGACCTCTATAAAACAGCGTAATCCTTTTGTCCTCAGGCCATTGAGTTTCCACTATTAGTCTATTGAAAGATGCAACATAAGCCAAAAGGTCTTGATTACCCTGTCGCAATGAAAGAAGCTCATTGTCCAAGGCCTGTCCCTGTGAATGTCTTGCGAACAGTTTTTCCATACTAAGCTGAAAGGCTTGAAAATCATGGAGAACCGGATCATCTTGATGAACTAGAGGGATCGACCAGTCTGCCGCATTGCCACTAAGGTACGAAAGTACAAAAGCTACTTTAGCTTGATCAGTTGGAAAGGCTGCTGGCCGGCATAAGAAGTGCAACCGGCACTGATTGATAAATACTGCAAACCTCTTTGGGTCACCAGAAAATCGCTCGGGCGGAGCCAGAGGTACATTCCCAGGTAGGTTGATCTGCACTGGATTCATAGAGGATGTTGAAGGAAGATTTGCCCCTGATGCGGGTAACGGGGTCTGTCCGGCTTGTGACTGTAGCACTCTAGCAAGATTGTCTGTTCTCTCCTTGGAAATAATTAGTTCCCTTCTTAGAGCATTCGTTTCCTGACGAGTTGCATGCACTTCTGCCCTTAGTTCCCCAAGTAACCGGGCTAGGGGGTCAGTATCCGAGGTTTCCATAGCGCCTGGGCGAGAGTTTTGCGGTAGGCTTTGCGTTCTGTAACGCTCACCTGATTCTCGCAGAGGCGCCTGTCTTGACTGGGCGACTACCGTATCTTCAAAGGTGATGTGTAGCACCCGGTTGGCTCTTTGGGCTGGACCTCTGTGCACTGTATGCCTGACGTGTAGAGTAAGATGTCTGCAGATATAAAATATGGGGTTAATGAACTGGGGTTATTGGGGTGTCCCTATCTCTTTCCTCTTCTCCTCTCCTGTAGACCCCAAAGGTTAACGCTCTCACCTTAGGTAAGTGAATGCCGAGCTCTCCATCTGCCTCGGGGCAGGGTGCTGTAGCCAGTTTCTTCACTGGATAGGTAGCGCAGGCCTCTTGACTTCAGAGGACTGCTGTCCGTCGTTTACTGCACGAACGGTAAGTTTCGAGTCATTCAAATGTCTTTTTAAAGTCTTTAGTAATGATGTCTCTTGTTTTGCAGGGTTCCGGCAATGGCGGATGACGGGCTGAAGTAAGTTGAAGATGGAGCCCGTGTGATGAATAGAAGCGCCTGGAAGCACGTGAGTAAGCGCTTGTTGCCTGCTTCACGATGCGCTTTAACTGTCTTTTTATTTTGCAGGTACGAGTTCGGAGCGGCTGCAGGGTGCCGGAATACCCACTGGATTAGATGTGGAAAGGAGTAATGGCACGTGAGTATTAAAGTTCCCCAATGTCTTTAAACGCACCTTGTTTTGTCTTTCAGATGCGGATGCAGCGCCGAAGGCCTCCGGAGCGTACGAAGAGTTGGTAAGCTTTTGTCTTTCAGATGCCGGAATGCAGTATGAAGACCTCCGTAGCGCACGAAGAGTAGGTAAGCCTTTGCCTTTCCGATGCCGGAATGCTAACCTGTTCTTTCTTGTCTTTATAGGTGTTGCTGAAGACTGGATTCAGGATGGTAGGCCTTTGCCTTTCAGATGCCGGAATGCTAACCTGTTCTTTCTTGTCTTTATAGGTGTTGCTGAAGACTGGATTCAGGATGGTAAGCCTTTTTCCTTAGGCCCAGGACTGGATGCAGAAGACACGATGAGCGTCCTGCTGCAGAGGGTGCAGAATAACGCAAAGCAAGATTCATCCACCGGGTGTGGTTTAAATAGCCTCCTGTAGTACTTAGTTGTCTCCTTCCACAGCCACGCCTAAGTAAGAAAAGAGTTCCTGGTAAGAAAAGAGTTCCTGCCTTCCAGAAGAGTTCCAGTGTTCTAAATCTAGGGAGTGGCTCCAGCCCCACCCAACAGGAAAAGTAGTTCCAAACAGAAGAGGATCAGAGGCTCAACTGGCAGGCAAGTAAGCAGCATGGTCTGCTGCAGGTAAGTCCACCCAAGCATTATGAGCCCGGCGCTTCCAGCGCTGGGACTGGGCATATTTATGAGCCTGGTGCCACTGGCGCCAGGACTGGGTCCAAAAGGTCCCAATTGGGACTGATTGGCACTCGGAACCTGGGTTATGGATCTGCTTCCAAGGGAGTTGGGAAAACCCTGACCTTTTGGAAGCAGAGATCATGACAGCAGGATGCAGCTAGGCCTGGGAAGAGTGGCGAACAGGTTTCTCCTGTCGGGGGTAGTTGTCAGGCAGAATCCAGTTTCACTAAGCCAGGTTTCAGCTAAATGTCACTTTTTGTTCCCAGTTTTCTACATTCAAATCAAACTGACAATTTGTACCTATACATTAAATAATTACTTCCTTCAAGTCATTTCAGAATATGGTTTTACATTCTTCCACCTCTTAGCAAGTCTTTCCTTGGTCTGGTTTTGTTTCATTTGTGCAGTTTTACACAAAAGTCTGGTGGTTTTAAAACGCCGGCTTTCTGATAGTGGCGAGTACTGGCAATGCAACCATTTTTGGGATTAAGAAAATGAATTCCCCACAGTTCTGAGTTGCTTTTTTGGCAATCAGCATTGCCATTCCCAATGGTTTCAGGCTACTGTGTGTGTAGCCCAATGGTGGTTTTAGGCAGTGCCCTCCTGTGCTCACAACATAGGCAAAAATGGGTGGCAGCCTATTCTTCATGTTTTCCCTGTGCACTCTCTGGGGAGTTCTGGCCATCATGATGTTTTCCATGCCAGTACTGCACAGTTTTATGGTAGGGCTTGGATGCATGGGTAAAAACATCCCACAATATCCTAGCAGGAGAGCAAACCAGGAGTGCGAAGCAAAGGGATATCCTGGCAAGCAAGTAAACCAGGAGTGAGAAGTGAAGCAATTTCCTGGCAAGTGAGCAAAATAGAAGTGAGAGGCAAAGTAGAGTGATATCCTGGCAAGTGAGTAAACAAGTAATGTGAAGGAAAATAAACTAAGTTGTGTAAACAAAAAGGGAAGACTCATACCTTTTGAAGGATTGAAGAGATTTTCGCAAACAAAGTGTAACATTGTAAAGAAACCGCCTTCTTGAAGGAAATTCAAAGGAAGACTCATGCCCTTGTGAATACTTTTAAAATGTAAGAAAAAGCACTTTGAACTGCCAGAAGGACGCTAGCGGAAGGGATACCCCTTTTCTGGTGGAACCTTGGATTTCTTTTATGTTCTGCGCCTTAAACCTTTTATGTTGAGAACTTCTGAAGTAAGCTACGGGTTTAACATCTTGACAGACTGTCCTTTGTTTTGTTGAGACTGGGAAACCCCTTTTAGGATTAGGGATAGATATTGTTTTCCCCAAACCTTCTTATTATTTTCTGGAAATAGAAGTCTATAGCAACCAACAAACATTCCATTGTGTCTGTGACTTACTCTTGACCCCTTACTATATAGCCCTGAAAATCAAATCCACTTATGGTGTTATGGTGTTATTAAAGTTAATCTGAAAGAACACAAGTGCCTTGAGCAATGGGTGCCTGTGACAAGTGAATTGCTTTACAGAGACAGATTAACATGGAGGTCCATTAACCCATGACCTTGGAAAGCATTATGGTGAAGTGAAAGATTGTACACCTTTTTGTTTACACTTTAGTTAATGGGGTGGATTATTAAATCATGCTTTTGTCAAATTAAGTGGGCTTCAAGCAACAGATGGCTGTTATAGATGGTGATCAGCCATACATCAAACTCAGCTAAATGTACAGTAAAAGTAGACTTTAAAATGTCCAAAGAATTTATGAACATTTTAACCCTTTACCTCACTGAAAGAATGCAGATAACATGAATGCAACACATACCATGAAGTAGTTATAAATCGTATATTATTTGCATAATCTGCATATAGTAATGACTCCATTATGCACAAAGTGACACATTATATCCATGGATTCAGAATAGTCTTACAAATCTGAATGTCGTTTCCCACATTATCAAATATTTCTTAAAATAATTATATTAAAAATGTATATTTCAGCTCACTCCTGGCTACAGCCGACATCACTTAACGCATCATGGTCTTCAAATCTCTCCATGGTCTCGCTCCCCCTTATCTTGCCTCCCTTCTCTCCTACTCCCCCCGCTCCCGTTCCCTTCGGTCCGCTGACCATTTCCTTCTTACTGTACCTCCGCGCCCTTGTGCCTCCTCCCGTTTCCGCTCCTTCCAACTCCTAGCACCTCTACACTGGAACTCCCTTCCTCTTGCTATCCGTTCTACCCCCACCTTCACTTCATTCCGCACTTCCCTTAAATCTCTCCTCCTCCATTCTCCTCCTTGAAACCCTTTCTGCTTCCCCCCTCCTTAATCTTTCCCCCGACTATCTCCCCCCGTCTCCTGCCTCCCCTCTCTCACCCTTCCCCTTCCCTCCTCCTACTCTTCTCCTCCACTCCCCCTATCCAGTCCCACTTCCCTTTCCTCCCTATCCCCTACAGTTAATTGCTCTTCTCACTGTATTGTTGATGGATTCATATTGTAATTGCTTCAACCGTTATATTGTTTATGTTTTATGTATTATGTATTATGTTGTTCCATTGTACAGCGCTTTGGTGTAAGGCGCTTTATAAATCAATAAATACAAATACAAAATACAACGGGGAAGGCCACTGTGGGCGTGAGAAGTTGAAGGAACCCAATCACTGAATTCATCCAATACGTTAAGTAGTGTCAAGTGATGCTATATGGCTGGTTTTATCTAGCATAAAATATTCCTGTGTAGAAAAAGAAGGATCTGGATCGTGTGCTCACTGCCTGTCGACATGTATCCAATTTGGATTCAGGAACCTATATCTACATTTTGCGGATGGAAAAGAGGACTGGGCCAAGAGAGTATTCCCATGTGAGCCAGAAAGATACCTTCCTATCTGGAGCCAAAGGGGATAACGAGAATGAGATGACCTGGATGCCCAGTGACTTCCCCATTTCAACCAGTGGACAGGGTCAAATCAAAGTTTGGCCTGCGTTCCTCCTCCACCACCTCACTAATTACCCTCCAGATTCACAGCTGGAGGAACTAGCTCCACCGTTACCGCCCCCACCCTCTGAACACGCTCCCACCTAACAAAGAAAATCCCTCCTACCAGGCCTTTCGCAAAAACATCACATTACTTTTCAACAAATAGGTCTAAAACCATCAAACTGTATTGTATTGTCTGTAACTGTCATGATGCGAGCCAGACCATGCCCAGCTACCCCAGAGGCAGACATGTCCCCGAGGGAAGTCTCAGCAGCCCCAAGTAGGGGCCCTTTGGACTCAGTCCTGGCGCCTTTGGTGCCAGGCTCATATTGGACAACAGTCCTGGCGCCATAGGCGCCAGGCTCATAAAAATGACTTTGTGTTTAAAGGTGCTTGGTGTAAACTTACCTGATGCAGACCACGCTGCAACATCCGGGCCATCTAGAGGCCTGAATGGGACTACTTTCTCTTTGGGGACTACTTAACCACACGGGTGTGGCCGGAGGAAGAATACATACCTGAGAGGAAGGATACATACCTGGAACTACTTTGAAGGCTATTTAAGCCACGCCCAAGCAGCAACTCACGCTTCGCGTTGTTCTGCATCTAGCAGCTGGACGCTCACCGTGTCTGCTCCTGCATCCTGACTTCTGCCACGCCCGCCAGCATCCTGGAACACCTGCAAAGGGAGAAGAGAAGAGGAGAAAGAAGAGTCCTTACCTGCTAAACCCGCATTCTGGAGACATTTCGCCGACGATCCTGAAAAGAAAGACATTCATTTTAAAAGCACATCGCATCGATCGCTGCAGCGCCGCATACCTCTCACCTTTACTAGGCGCCTCCATGTTCATCAGCGACCATTTGGATCCGCAACCACATTTCAGCGCTTAGGGAGAAAAAGACTAGAACAAAGGTGAGCTAGGGAAGAGAATAAGAAAACCTTAATTTGCCATCATAAGACTTACCTGTTGGGTCATTCCCACTTCATTTCGGGTCGGTGTCGCATCCTGGCATTTCCGGACTCCGGCCCCTAAGGGGAAAAAGAGACATCGGCGTTAGTGAGCGAATGCTAAGACATTACCTGAACGCTCATTAAAGACTTACCTGATATCTACTGGAACTGCACCTTTCACTTCGGGTCGGTGCCATATCTCCGGCATTTCCGAACCCCGGCCCCTATGGGGAAAAAAGACAAGCATTAGTGCATTAATGCAAGAACCTCTCATCAAACAACTAACCTGAGTTTCCTTCATCGGTTCCATTGCTCATCTCGGAATCTTTGTTCTGCACCTGAAATAGAGACAACGGACAATTATTATTTCGGGCTCATACTTATAAACAGAATTCTCACAGTACTTTACCGGGAAGGTCAAGCAAACTTGAACTCTCTACAATCCACGATCCAGTGAAGTAACTGGATTACAACGCGCCCCTGCATCAGAAGCAGGATGGAGAGCTCGTCCTTTCAGACCCTAAGGTGAGACTTCACGGGGAATCACAGAAGGGTTTCGTGGAGGGTGAGAAGGGAGTGGGAGGCTTACACATTATCCCGCAGATTGTTAATACTCCCTTTTCACACACAGAAGGATATTTCTGCGAGTCAGACAAGCCAGATTTGAAGGTCCGGTCCTGTCCAGGCCTGCGCCTCCGTGGGAGTCAGGTGAGCGTAACAGTAACAAGAACGGTCATCCGCTACCATGAGGCATCTACGTGTCTCAAATGCACTGACTGTAATGCAACTTCTAGCACTGTGATAACTCTGGGTCCTGGACGCCATCCACAAATGTAATATATAAGGAGTGGTCCACAGACACTGCAAGCACGTCACTTTCATCCATGCAATTTAATGCAACAAACCAAAAACGTGAGTGAAATTCTGCTCCACTGGTTTTAAATCTAATTCTCTCACAAAGATAACTCTGTAAAAGAGAAGTATTGATCTCCCAAAATTAAGTGAGATAATACCATTGGCCCATTTTAAAATGTGCAGCGCCTCCTGGAATCTGTGGATTCTTCAACCGATTTGGAAAAGGAGTTAAACAAGTCCAGTATGAAACTGCCATTTTTAATAAGTACATTTCTTGAATTAGATGAATTCCCAAAGAATACAAAGCAGAGGAAGGAACATTGATCGGATATTCAATTTTAGAGACCTGGTATTCAAAGTATTTAATTGCCTGCAAACTCCTTTCCAAGATAATGTGCAACTTTCCCTCCAATTTATTCACAACTTGAAAACACAAACCCACCCCAATTTCTTGTCCCCATGTTTTGAATAGAAATCCTTCTGTTCCTACCAGAAATTACACCATTTGAATTCGATGTTATTTTATTCCAAAACGAAGTTTTCCAGAATGTCTTTCTACAGTTCAGCAGAACATTCAATTCATCTCTGGAGATGCTTGTTTGAGATCATTATTGGTAACGGTTTCTTTTAGATTTGCTTGATTTCTTATTTGAAAATAGCATTTATAGGTGAATTTTAGATTAGTACCCGGCGAGGGGCAATGAGGTTGTAACAAGCAAGCTCATTGGCACTCCACACGTTGTTACCAGCCCGACAAACCCTTTGTCGCGGCACCGCTCGCAGCCTGACTGCCATGGAAAGGGAGAAGGGACTACAAGCAATACGCGAGAAAAAGATAAAATAATGGCCGGCACGGAATGGGGATAAGGGACCCTGGGTAGACCATTCTCCCTGTTCCATGGCGGCCATCTTTTTTGATTATCTTTTTCCAACGGCCACCATGGAAAGGGAGAAGGCACTACCCATGGTCCCTTCTCTCCGCTCTGTGCCGGCCATTATTATATCTTTTTCTCGCTTATTGCTTAAGTAGAATACCTGTACATTTTAGAAATAGCAATTCCAATAGTTTTCCTCTACATAGATGTTAGTGAGAATATGTAAACTATATATTTTTGGGTTAATGAATGAGAAAACTAGGCAGACCGCTATGTATTCTTCATCATAGTTGTCTCAATTAAGTTGTAGTGTTTTGAGGTAACTTCCCCATCTTTGCGAGTTAGTGGACCACCTGTAATTCACCAATTTAGTATTTAAATGCACCAAATATCTTCTGATCAAAACAGTGTTTTTTGTCCCAGATTGTGAGGTGGGATTGCTGCAGGGGGTATTAAATTTGTGATATTCCTCTGTAATAAAGAAACAACTATAAAATAATTATGAAAGTCCTCCAGCATGGACTTATTCAAATTTCTCATTTTTAGCAAGAATCAACTCATTAGAAATGAACATCCTCTCAAGAATAAATGTATACATTCAAGAACTCACGCTTGCTGTGCAAATCTAAGATCTACACAAGAGTACATAATTTCTCATCAAAAAGTGTAATATCAGCTGGCACGCAATGTACTCTTTTCAGTTATAGGATAGCAACTCAGCTTCTTGGCGAGCCAAATGCCATAGTTTCTTTTTCCTGCACCTCTAGCGTGGTCGATACTCCTAAAAGAAAAGTAACCAACTCTCCAAGGCTTGGCCCCAACTTAAACTGTACTGTTAATGCACAAGGGCTATGTGGGTTAGCCATAACCAACAAGTTGCATTATCTACAGCACTGTCTTATAGAGTAGGGACTGAATGAAATTCCCAATATTGCTCACAGCACATATTAACTTAAAAGTACAGTTCTGTGTTTTAGCTTCTATATACTTGGACCAGCTCCAGGACAAGAGCATTGGTAATGTAAAGGAATACAGGGACTTTGCGAAAAAGGAGCAGGCTTGTGAGCTGGGCTCAAACCTTGCTAGCAATGCTCTACTTTTCAAATGGCTCACAAATGAAGTATACTGTTTGGCACCATGTCTTGTCCCCTACTGCGAATGCGAGAAGGCCATCTATCGGAGAAATCCTTGGCTGGATTGAATCCTACGATGTACTACAGTAGAACTCCAATTTATGTCAATGCCAGGAGAAACAACCCTAGGAGAAATTATGCATTGCAGAGTTCTGTTCCCTGCTTGGGCAACTTCCCATGGGAGACGGGTGGGAGAGGCGCGTGAAATCTGGCATGAAATCATTGCGATGGTGGGCACCTCAACAGTAAAACCCTTAACATTGATCCCACCTACAGCAGTTTTAAATAGCAAAGCATCTCTCAAGATTGAACAAGTCACAGGCAAAGCCCCTCCCACCCCCCAACAGCGATCAGTGATGGAGCTCATCACCAAGTGTCTAGAATCCTCCAATGTAGGTATATTCGAAAGAAGTGGCCCAACAGAGGAAATAGACCCTGTCCCAGAGGAAGCCATTAGCCGCCTAAACCTAATTCTCACAAAACAACTGAAAAGTCTTGTAGCTCGGTTAGTGTTCCAAGAGCCTGAGTACACAGGTAAGAAAAAAGTACTGAGCTGCATCAGGGTACATACATTATGAGAGAATGCTGCAGCCTGCCACAAATGGCAGCCTATCTGCCTTACTGTTATTTTTTTTTCGACTCCTTGCATATTCTAAGTAATGTAAGGTGGTTTTGCATGGCATAGCGCCACCATGTTTGAGGCCTTGGAGTATTTCAATTCTAAACTCTGACCAATTCCCCACCTCTCTGTTGCTTTGGATGTTGTCCCTTCTCCCTTTTTAGTTTTGGCTATGAAGTGGTGCTTCAACTATAAACTTAAATGATTGCATTAGAGTACAGCTAGGGGAAAATGGCATACAATGGACACAATGCTTGTAGGCTTGGTTTGGCCATTTACCCAAGGCAAAACAAAAGAGGGGATGGCTGGAAGGTTTAGAATTAATCTTAACCTCCGACATTACTCTGAGCAACCCTCCGGACCATCGTTCTTCGCCTGCTAAGCCATTACAAAAGGGGAAAGACTATGAAAATCAGGCTTGGTCCGAACCCCAAATGCGGCCGTCCAGAAGGAATTGCTTGCTCACATTGCTCTGCTCCCGACCACAAGCATCCCCAGACACGTTTTGGCATTGTTGGGTCATCAGTGAGGGACATCTTGGGTCTCTAGGCCCAGCAGGCATGGGACCCACATCTGGGCATACTCGTACCACTCGGGGTGACTACAGCAAAACAAAAGACGTGATGGCTGGAAGGTTTAGAATTAATTAGCCTCTGACATTGCTCTGGGCAACCCTCCAGACCATCTTTCTTTCCCCTTCTGTAATGGCTTGGCAGGCTGAGAAAACGATGGTCTGGAGGGTTGCTCAGAGCTGTGGCCATGGTTATGATTTATTCAAAGCCTTCAAAAGAGCGAAAGTGGACGGTAAATGAAGGCAGCCAGACCGCTGCGTGGTCTCTTCTGGCTGTGCTGCGCTGCAGGTAAAGGAGGATCCTGCGCTGGTGACACTGCCCCCCAAAACCTTCCAGCCACCAAAATGTGGTTTTGCCTTGGTTATTTACCCACCCATTGACTGCGCATGGACTATAATCTTTATAGTCACTCCCACCCACTACCTACTCGACCCAAAACACTGCCTCCTGGGATCTCTTTAAGCTAGCTTTATTAAGAACTAACATCACATTTTATACTCGAAGTGACTGACAATGTCATTTCTAATCAGTCATCCGAGAGTTAATGGCTCACTTGAAGCTGTAAACACACTACTGGTGTAATAAAAATGTCTTAACCAGGTCTTCCTTCAGCCTTTTGATTTATAAGCAGTATGCGTGGCTTTCACTGAAGTCCTGTTAAGAATTGGTAAAGCCAACAATGTTGGCTTGTGTATAGGTGTTATAGGAATTTGTACATTTAATTCATTTCCCATGCATACACAAAAGCCAAAACTGCTGGCATTGGCAATGCTCGTTTCAACTTGCAGGGGGTCGATTTCTGCCTGCGGTAAGTTTCTGCCTGTGGCAAGTCCCAAAGGTAATGCCCCTGGTCTATAGTCAATTCAGTTTGTTTTGGTGCTATACAAATGTAATCTCCCGATAAAGGCTTTTACACCATTAACGAGTGATGATTGTGATGCATGGGTGGCGCCCAGCTAACGCTCAGATGGTAAAAATGGGGTCACATTTCTCGACTCGGAGATCAGTGTATTAAAAGTAAGCAAATATACTTCTCTCTGAGGTGAGAGAACAGTCCTTAATGTTACTGCCGGAAGCAGCAAACTTAATGGCACAGGACAAAAGCCTGCCCAGGGAATATCAGTACACCCCCCTATGTTGAGGCAGAAGGCTTAACTGCTGGACTCATCTTTTACATGGCCCATGCCGCTAATAATTGGTATTGACTAACAATATGGTATGTGTTTATGCGAGGATTGCATGCATGCATGTATGAATGTATGTATGTATGTATGTATGTATGTATGTATGTGTGCGTGCATGCATGCATGCATGCATGCATGCATGTGAAAGAGTGTAAGTGGGGGTATGCATCCAAGGGGTTATGAATGAATGCCATATGAATGCTGCACATGGGTGCGACTGCGCGTGTGAATGCGAGTGCAGTGTAAAGATACTGGGTGCTCGTGTGAATGGTGGGTGAATGTGTGTATATCTCTGTGCGTCTATGCGAGGCTCAAGCCCAGGGAGGGGCATTGGAGCAGGATTATTTTTTTGACAGGAGCATGGCACGTTTTACTGGTGTTTTAAGGCAAGGCAAAGCCAACTTGAGTGTCTATGTGATGGTGGGGTTGGAGTGGGGGGGCGGGGTACTACAGCGGGGCTGGCTGGGTCCTACTGGGCATGGAATATTGTTCTTGCATTAAGGGTAAAGACAATAGGAGTGTTCATACATGGGGGTAGGGCATGTTTCCTTACTGTGGCCGGGCATGTTTTGTTACTGGTGTTAATAATGTCAAAGGCAACATAAGTGTTTTTGTATGGGGTGGGGGCATTTGTGTAGCCTGCAAGGCCATTTCTTTTTACTGTTACGTGCCATTTCTTACTACCATTAGGGAGAAAATACAACATGATGAGAGTTCTTGAATAGCAAGGGGGGCATTTGTGTAGCCAGCAAGGATATGTTTTCTTACTGTGGCATGGCTTCTTTTTTTACTTGAATTAAAGCAAAGCCAATAGGAGTATGTTCTTAGATGGGGATACTGGCATATAAGATGGGGATACTAGCATATTTTGGCAGAGGCAGCAAAAACATGTTTTGTTACAGTATCATTGTGCGAATTGTGGGCAAAGACATTATGAAAATGCCCTGTGTATTGTTGGCGAGTTGGCATCTAATGGATTTTTTCATATCTTACCCTACAAAATAGATCACCCATTATTTAAAAAAATAATTTCTCTGGGGCAGAACCCCCCCTAACCCAAGTGGGCGGGCCCTAATATGTTGGCTCTAGGCCCCACTTGTTACACAATCTTGGCTACGCCTCTGGTTGAGTTGTGGTGAAAGATGCATCTAATGGGCCAAAGGAAGGCCCTGGCAAGCTCAGAAATATGGGTCAGGTGCAGGTCTGAGGTCAGGCCCTGTTGGGGCCCCCTAATTTCCCCGGCCCCTAGAGGACAAGGCTTCTTTTCTAAAGCCTGAAGCTATCACTCATGTGCGAGAGCTTAAGGCTTCAGAAAAAAATGCCTTTTCTCGATAATGATGGTACTGGCAACTGTGAAGTATCCCTTTAATCAAGAGATGCTCGTAGGCCAGTGCCACCATCATAGAAGAAAAGGCGAGTTTGTTGGAAGCCGAGGCCTTTTGTTTGTAAAACCTGAAGTTCCGCTTGTTTACAGGAGCTTCATGCTTTAAGGAAAATAGCCTCGACATCACGCGGGCTCACCTTTTCAGCCTTAAATGTGCTGATGCCCCTCGCCAGGCATCGATTTAGCTAAGAGTTGCAGCAATCACCAGAGGTTAATCGCTGCATCTCTTAGCTAAAAGAATGACTGGAGAGGAGCAGCACCACTATTAAGGCTGAAAATGTGGCTGCTGTACCCGGCCAGGCATCCTTTTAGGTAATCGGTGCTGATCTCTATAAAGGGGTGCCTGTAGCCCATTAAGCCGGGGATCATCAAGCAGGCGTGGCCTATGAGCCGGCAGGTGACCCCACCCATAGTTAGGCCACGCCCCCCGATGAGCCCCGGCTCATTTTGCCATTCCACTTAAGGCACTGGGAAGGCATGGATTGCGGTTGGAAGCCTGTGGCTGAAATGTTAGAGGCAGTAATTTTTCTGAAAATAACACAGTCTTTTCTTCCCTGAACATTTCAGCCACGGGCTTCCAACCCCACCCACCGTCCCATAACACCACACTCCCCCCTCTCCAACAGCCCTACTTACCTTGCGGCGGCACACTTCGCTGTGTGCTGCCGACTCGCTGTGTCCCTGCAACGCCTGTTCCCTTTCACTTCTGTGATCGGGAACCGGCGCTGCAGGGTCTTTATTTTTATTTTTTACTTTGTACGGCATCAGCTGCGGGGAACACCCCCACCACCCTCATTCACAGTATAGTGAACAAGGGTGCAGGGGACACCCCTGCAGCCCTCGCCAACGTATGGGAGATTTGGTCGAACTTTTCGGTCGTTCAGAATTTTCTAACGGCTGAAATTCGGTCAAAGCTCCCATTCGGTCTTTTATTTTAAGTCTTTTTGGCCGATTCCGGAAGGCTTAATGTCAAATGAGCCTCCTGGGATTGGGGAGGACGGGGTAGGGCTAGGGGAGAACAAGGAGTTCTCAATCGTGCAATAGGTTTAATGTCCCGTCTCACCGTTTTCAAAACTGCCATCCAGCCCCACAAAATGTTGATGCTGTCTCCGCCCCTGTGGCAATGTCCAGAGAAATAAAAATGTAACTGGCAATGCTACTGGAAACGACTGAAGTATGTGAGCAGTGTTCAACGTCCACTGGTTGTGAACGCTGTAGAGGATGGGCCAGTCTCAAAGGACCGGACATTCTTTGTAGTCCCAGCAGCAAAAGAACAGAATTCATGGAGTGGAGTGCGTGGACCATGTATCCCTTTGCAACCCAGGCGCCAGATCCCCGAAGGCCAGAAAGAAGCACGCTTAGCTTGGAAACTTACTGGCTGAGGGTCGCGATAGAAGGAGCAGATTGGAGGCGCATAGATGAAAGGAATACAAAGAGTAAGTTGGTGTTGCGTCCTGGAAAGTATAGCTTTGTTTACAGATGTGGAAAATAAGGAATTGAGGCAAGGACGCCTACCCAAAGCACAACCAGATGACAGATGCATGGGTGTGGCTTGGGACACACAAAGACCGTTCAAAGGCAGTAGTCTATGACCGAAAAATGCATCCTTTGCGGTCACAGAAACTAGTTTAAGGTCACGCCACAAGGTGTCAGTGTTTCACAAGAGACGTGAACGTGTTAATTTCATTCATTTGTTGGCAAAAAGGAAAACCTGTCAGGGAGTGGGACGGACACAGGCAAGCAGGGACAAACAAGAGGCAGTGGTGGAAGTCGAGAAAATAAACCAGTGGTATCCTGGCTGCATCCAAATCAAGAATTGACGAAGTCAAAAGTTCTTTCTTTTGAATAGGCACTGTATAATCATGTCGGGTATTGCCATCATATTCTCCCACCTTTAAAGGTACTGGCAGTGGGCGAAGTGTAAAACAAAAAGTAGTGAAAATGTGTTCCTGTTGCCCTACGCCCTTTCCTGACAATACTACCCGCCACCCCCCCCCCAAATCAAACCCCATTGGGTGGGGGAGAAAGAGGGAGGGAGACGGAGGGGGAGGAAGAGAGAACCCCCCCCCCCAAAACAGTATGCCTTTCGGGGACATTGCTCGTGTGGCCAAAGTGTGAGAAAAGTGTATGCAGGCAGTACATGTGGAGTGATCAATGCGTTTATGGGTTTGTGTGTGTGGGGTAGCGTGTATGTGGAGGGGCATGGCAGTATGCAGAGGTGCTGTATTTAGTGAATGCATGGGGAGCAGTGTGCATCTGTGTGTGCGTTGTTTCTGGTGTCATTGTGTACTCATTTGTGTGGGGGGCTGTGCAGTGAATGTGAGGGAAGTCATAGGCCTTAGCATGGTACTGAGAGCTGGAGACAAATAACCAACTATCGGGGGGGGGCGGGGGGCGTGCGTCCCCCTCACATGCCATCTCCCTTATATCTTCAATTTCCAGGTCAATAGTTTCAGCTTCATATGCGGCTAGCGCCAGTCAAGAGACCCTCTTTATTGGATTTTGTTGCATTGTGGGTGAACTAGACATTGCCTGGACCAGACTTGTCCCCCAACAGAAATATCAAAACAATCATACATCTGGCCTTTTATTGTATAGTATGTTTGTCGGAAGCCTCTCTGCCCGCTTTGCCTATCATCACCGCTAGATGGAGGTGTTGCCATATTATAGACAGAAATTAATCTGATTAAGCACTATTTCTCTAACAAAATAAATGTTTAATGTACTTCTGTCATTATTCATTGTAATATTTCTTCGTATTTTTTATTATACAACTAGTATGATAATATTTTTCAGGTGCGTTTTAAACTGACTTCAATTTACTTTATTTTATTTTTTTTTTTTTTTGAAATTTTTATTTTAATTTTCAAAATTACAATAAGATGAACAATAACATATTAGATGATTACAACAAAATACACATAATCTCTAACCTACATACTCAACTATATACAAACCCCCCAGAGTCAAATCAGATCTAAAATCAGGCCTAATACAATAAAAGAAATTTACTCCATATCTTATTGAACAATGCACTCTTTTTCTCCCTCAGGTACAAAACCCTTTCGGTATCAGCCAAAATATGCATCTCAGCAATCCACATTTCAATTGTAACAGGAGTAGATGTTTTCCAGTTTCTCAATATCAATTTCTTTCCCACCATTGCTCCCCGAAAGATCCACTTTCTCTGGGAGGTACTCAAATCTTCCAACACATCAGTGCTGCCCAGCACAATGGTCTTAAAATCCAAGTGGATTCTCTCTTCGAGAACTCTCTCACAAATCTGATCAAATTCGAACCACATACCCCTCACTCTTGGACATTCCCACAGCATATGTTCAAAGGTGCCCCTCTCCTGAATACACGCCCAACAGTCAGAGTTATCACTCATTCCTCTTTCCATCAAACGCTCCGGTGTCCAATAAGTTCTATGTAGAATCTTAATCTGCCGCGATCTTTCAACCAGACTCAAAGAACACAGTTTCACATTCTCACAGATTCGAGACCAATGCTCTTCCGCAATGTCCTCACCAATCCTTCGGTTCCAATCCAGTCTCACAGCATCATTTATCTTGTAGTTGGACACAATTTGTTTATAAACATAGCTGACCAAGCCACAACCACTCACCCCAGGTATCCAACCAAGCAAATCCAAATTGACTCCTTTCTCCATATTTACGTCACCTACTGCTCTCCGGATCTTCCGATAGTCCGCCATACAAAAGGTAGGGATATCAAACTTCAACTTGACCTCTCTGGCAGTCATCCAAGTCATACCATTAAAAAGGTCCCCAATCCACTGAACCCCAGCAAGGAACCATTCATGCCAGAACATAACTTTCCCTTCATATGTAACACTCGGATTCAGCCAAAGTGAAGCATTCGGGTCTCTCAATGCATCGAAACCCAAACACTCATTCAAAGTCAACCACGAAATCCGTAGACTCTTAGTCAACGGATTCTCCAACCTCCGTCTGCATGGCTGACTCGTTAATAAAGCCCGGGGTGACAACGGACTCACATGACTAGATTCCGCACCAAACCAATCCGTACCATCTGATTTAATACATGCAAATAAGGTACGGGCCATGAAGGCCAGATGATATGCCCTGAAGTCTGGCACCCCTAGCCCGCCTTTCGACAAGGGACTGGAATTGCCCCCAAAAAATCTACATTGGTTGCATCAGTGTATGTCTTATTTCTATACAAATTCTTATAAAACTTCATGAACACCTCATTTATTCTCAACGGATCAAATGTAGTCATTCCACCAGAGTCCGTAATCGATGTGATTGAGCGCTCCGACTCTCTCAACCTCATTCTGTAAGCTAGCCAACGATCACACCTCTCACCCCGTTCAAAATAAGTGCACTTTTGTTGAAAATACCTTTTCTCCACTCTGTCAGAAATCAACACAGTCAATTCCCTTTTCAAACGATTCAACTCCGGAAGTAAAAACAACTGTGAAGGATCCACCATCAATTTCCGTGATAAATCATTTATTTTATTCTCTAATTCCAACTGCGAATTGTCCCATTTCTTTTTCAAGCCTCTCGCCAAATTAATAAACATACCCCGTACAGTACATTTGAAAGCCTCCCAAACTGTGCCCAGCTCCACCTCACCATTACAATTTTCCTCCACAAAATAATCTATTTCTGTTGAAAGTTTGGCCATCTCATCAACATTATCCAACAACATAGGATTTAGTCTCCACGTAAATTGTCTGTCCATAGGAAAATCCCATCTCAAATCAAGAACCACATGTGCGTGATCCGTCAACACAATATTACCAATACTACTCGCCTTATAACTCTGTAACATACCTCCTGACATCAAAACCATGTCAATCCTTGAATAAGTCGCATGCGCTCCTGAATAGAAACTGTATTCCCTTACCAACGGATTGTTCATCCTCCAGCTGTCCTTCAGATCATGCTCCACCATCAAATCCAATAGTGCCTTAGTTAGTACATCAGTTCTCCTGCAGAATCTGTTATTGCTCCTGTCCAAGGTATAGTCAATAACCGTATTGAAATCTCCGCCCAAGATTACGTTACTAGTCCCTAGATCCTGAACTGTTTGTGCAACCTCCCTGAAGAAAGAACCATCATCCACAGTTGGCGCATAAATATTGCAGAATGAAACCACCTTGCCCTGAATGTTCGTCAGAATGGCAATCATCCTACCACCCTTGTCACATATTACTCTTAGTACCTTAATCGGGGCATTTTTCCTTATCAAAATCACCACACCCCTGGACCTTGAATCAAAAGAAGAACCGTATACTCTCCCTACCCAGCCCTTCCTCAAACCATCCAAATCTTCCTTAAGAAGGTGAGTCTCCTGAAGTAAATAAATGTCCCCATTCAAATCATTCAAATAGGACATCACTTTCCGTTTCTTCTGCACATTATTCAGTCCGTTCACATTCCATGAAATAACTCTTAATTGATCCCCCATCCTCCAGACCAGAAAATCCACCCCCACACTATCCAATCTAGACAACAGGTCCTGATTTATGATATTGACCCTGAACCCCAACCCAACCCCCCAAAGACAGATGCAAAACACCAAGAACAGCAAACCAGAAAAAACTCCTATACTCATTCCAAGTAGTCCAACATCCTGGACACCTCTCCAAATAACTTGAACTCCCATTAAGCCACCCCATTCCATAATAGCCCGACAGCTCCATTTAAACATCCCCCCCAGCAGCCCCCCACAGGCACCACAAACCTCGCATCTCCTGCCATTTGTTCAGTGAAGGCCATGACATGATGTCCCCCTGCAAAGCACAGAGGACCATCTAGGGAAGAAGTAGAGTCAAGGAAGCTGCCCAGGAGAAAATGCAATGTCCCCAATAACATCGCACCCTAACAGGGCAGTCCCAGAGCCCATCGTAGTACAGTCAAAACGCCTAACACAGCCCACTCCGCCACACCACACGTGCAAATCCCCAAATGTGTACTTCTATATCGAGATCCTGCAGAGATATCCAAATGCACACAACCCCACCTGCACGAGCATCCAGCCTGCATATAACTTGCCATTCCTGAAAACAGCACATCAATTCCAACTGTAAAACACGATAGAAAGGTGAAGCATTAGACTCCAAGTAACATTGAAGCAGGATCACAGTATTACATTGAATTGAAAAACCTTTGTATAATCCTTTTTTCTTTCATGTACAAGCTGTTGTAGTTTGTGATTATAACATGTAAAACCGTCTAGTGGTTAGTGGCTACATGGCAAATAATGGGTCTTTAAAACTTATCGAGTACATATATGTCATCTCACAACCCATTATGCGTTAGTGAACATGCAGGAAGGAAGAAAGCTGCAGATCGCAGCAGTGTAAAATCATCTCGTGAAACACTGCACATTTTAATCCTGCCAAAACATGAGGAAAGTTCAGTTCTCCAAGCATACTGAGCGCATATATTTGACCTTTGGGAGAGGACTGAACAACAACGCCTGTAATACCTGCAAAGAAATGACAGGCTGACATCCACTAGCACACACTGCCTGGCACTACAAAAGAAAGCCAGGCAGTGAACAACCAATAGTGCAATTGCAAAAGAAAGGTCATGATGTCGAAAGTGTTCTACACGGAAGAGGCCAGTGTCGTGTATGCAGAAATGTTACTGTTAAAAAGGCACTCTAGTCCATCAGCTGTGCTCAGGAAAATGAGCGTTCTTTAGAGGCAGTCAATCAGCTGATGGACCCAGGCTTCCCTTCAGAATGTTATATGAGGCACTTTGATGCACCATAAAAGCGTAAAAGCAATACTTTTAATGGCACCAGTGTAAACAGGCAGTGTCACAAGAATAGAAGCGTACGGGATCAAAGGGACTAGCCCCGCAGTCTCCCACCGCCAGTTGATTAATTCCTTGTGCGTCCCACGGGTATTTTCACAAAGTAGAGGTCAGGTAAAGCAAAGAAAAATTAGCAATCCTCCTCTCTTGACCCATATTAGCAATGTACAAAATTTACTTTATTTTAGTGTAGAGGAGCAGCCGAATGCCTCTGCAGGAAGTACCGCCCCACTCCCGTCTATATGCTGGAAGCCAGAAGTTGCACCAGGCATCACACCAGTGACTGTGACCATTCCGAAGAGAGTCTTTAAGAGGAAGTATCCACTAAGAAAACACAATCTGATGTATCCCTGCAGAGATGACAATCTCTTGGAAGAGATCCCAGAAGGATTATAAAGAGGAGAGAAAGAGAAGTAGGTGACGTCACAAGAGATTAGCGTGACGCACTGAGAAGATTGGCTGGAGAAGAGGATGTATAGACCTTATCGAAATTGATGACGAAGTAAAGAATTTAGTAAACTTTCATATGCGGAATAAAGATTGTCTGTGTGAAGTGCACTGCATGAAATGCAAGCCGTTTAATAACTGTACAGATGCAGCAACACAAGCAGACTAAGTAATCGTTGAAGTGAATAGACAGCAGGCACTGCAGCCATTATATAGAATCTGGACATCAGCGTCACAATGTTAGTAAGCTTAAACCCACGGAGAAAGAAGGATTGAGAACTGTATCGCAGCAAGAAAGCAGCTGGAAATCGTGGAAAGACCAAGAAGGCTGTCTGGCCTAGTGTCAAAGGCTGGAGCGCCCAACAACTGTTATCTATCCTTGAAGAACAGTGAACGTGAGAAGCCGAGTCGTCCCTTGTTAAGGTGTGAAGAAAGAACACCATGAGTGGCAAGTTGTATTCATCTAATAGAATTAAATGAGAGAAAAGGAGCTGGATTGCGGTCTCCTGCCAAATGGGCCATGGAGGGAATCAGAAATTGGGCCTGCAGCTCTAGACTTGAGATAAGCGCGTGCTCACACTCCCATATATTCTCAGGAATAAGGATGCTTTGCAAGGCCAAATTCAAAGACAATCTGCATGACAGAAGGCATGAGTGATGATGGATGTTGGGCAAATTGGGAAGGGAGACATGGTCAAGTCCACCCACTGACACCTGGGGTGCTAGCTTACGTGCTGCTAATGAGTCGAATTTTCCAGAAGGGCACAAGCGTGCCAACCAATTGTATAAGGTCATATAATGAAGAGTCTTATAGTTTGATAGCCAATGATGAGCTTTGTGTCAGTTAACTGTTGAAGATGACTTGCACTCGGGTGGGCAAAGTTTGTCCACCTGACTGTAGAGATCACAACACGTTCCCATATAG
This sequence comes from Ambystoma mexicanum, assembly GCF_040938575.1. Classification (NCBI taxonomy): domain Eukaryota; kingdom Metazoa; phylum Chordata; class Amphibia; order Caudata; family Ambystomatidae; genus Ambystoma; species Ambystoma mexicanum. The sequence continues at coordinate 1,437,171,400 of NC_090929.1, read as the reverse complement.
AAAGTACACTTAGATGTTCCCCTTAAGCCAACCACAACCCCTCATAGGTTTTTCTTGTTTGTCACGTAGTATGACATCACGCATGACAAGTTTTTTCTATACAAGTGTTGTTTTTTTATTAAATGCTTCGAGTGAATACGCGAAATTGTGTACGATGATGCTGTGCGGCATCCGTTGTAACTCCCCGTTTTAGATAATTGATATTAAAACAGTTAAGAGATGTTGCCTTCTTCCAGAGTTGGTTTATTTGGGGTAAGAGTTACTCTGCATCCCATCTACTGCACGACAGCTACCTATTTAAAGGCCATAAACTGACATTTTGATCCCATGTCTACTTTGAATCATGCTGCACGTGAATTGCATTACTCCGACATCCCTCAGCAGTATATAGTTTCAGCAGTATATAGTTGAGTGGAAAACCCGTAAGTGGAATCCAAAACAATGAGGAGCAGATACAAAAAATGGTCGTATCTACTATGTTGAACTTTCAAGGGATTCTGTGAGATTTTCTTTGAGGTTACTACTCGTCCACGTAAAAGGCACAAGATCCTTTACAAACATTTTTTTTTCTATTAACAAATGTTTAAATACACCACATAATATATTTATGAAAATGTCTTCCTTTACGCACATCAGCCCACAAATATTAATATTTGATCCAACTGTGCAATTAGGTTTGTTGCGATTAGTAGAGATAATTGATAGGTTTTTCTTATTTATTCTGTACTATTTTTATCAACTTGTATAATGCTTTTTTCGTTTTATTTGTCGTTTTCTTGTTATCATAATTGTTGTTTTGGAATGATATGTATTTCTTTTGATAAATCTTTAAATAAAGTTGTCAAAAAAAAAAAACAAGATACTATTTGACACACAAATTACAAGATCTTACGGATTGGTGTATCTGTGAATCATAATATGCAATAACACACAATTACAAATTTAGCTTAATCATATTGTAATTGCCATTCAATTAGAACTGCATATGTACTACTACAGTGTTAGTTGGAAAAATGCAAGTTTCCCAAATTAATAGTACAGGAAGTTAATCCAGCTATGACGGTGTCGCTTCAATGCGCATTAATGTTCATTTTAAATGATCACGGTATCTTTCTCTTAGTAATTCTATTTATAAGAAACAGTAATTGAAAAAAACTAAAATTCAATACTTTTGGCAAACCCATACCCATATCTTTAACGCAATATACTTGGTATTTGTAGTACAAAAATCATTTGTCTGAAGTACAAGAATTGGCAAAGACACCACTTTCAGCTTTCGTGTAAAAATGGGAAAGGCATTTATAAAAATACTACCTGTCCATAAGATGGCAACATCTGGAAAATGAAGCGACTACCTAGGCACATAGAAGGAGCGTCGGGCATATGCCCATCTAATATATATATATATTTATATATACACACAAGTCAAAAAACGGTTGACTTCAGATTAAATGCAACAAAACCCTTGAAATACAGCATTGATAGGAAGTGATTAACTCAGCGTCTTCCTGTTGCAAAGCCCATACATACTGAACAGAAGGGAGTCGTAATTACATAAAATTACATCATGGGACACATTTGCAGGGGGGTGGCGTGGGGGGAGGGGTTGTCAAGTTAAGATGCTCATCACTTCCCACATCCTCTGAATTTCAAGGGTTTTGCTGTGTTAAATTTGATCACATTAACTCTCCCTTAACTAAAGTTTGTTCACTGAATTGCAAGGGCTTTGCTACACTATAGTTTCTTCAGGGCCCAGTAGCCATGGCCACTAGTACATAGCCTCCTGCCTAGTGGATGTGATCACTTCAGGTCTAAAATGTCTTTTTTTCTTCACTCTATTCCTGCGATAGTTTACCCTGAAATAAATTCCGACTATGCAGATTCCTGCAGTGTAACAGTCTTCCAATTCTTGAGAGATTACCCCCGATAATGCTCGAAAATTTAAAAAATAAAACTCTTCCCGGTAGTCACAGGCACTCACCATATGCCCCCCCCTCTCTTCTTGGTCCCTCCCCCCCACTCTCGTCAATTGCTTTTCCCCTGCCTGACCTTCTATTACTCACTATCACTCTTCATTTCGTGTGATTGTTTATTTTCCTAGCGTTTCTTGCGGCATTGCCGCGGTAATCACGTGATTCGCAGGTATACCCCCGATGACCAAAAAATACAACTGTGTCCGCAGACAATTCACAACTTCACATTGTTTCCTCTTCGCCCTCTCCACCTCTAGCCTGATGCCATTGCATCCTTTTTCTTCGTCAAAACAGCTTTTTGAGTACTTTTTGGCTACTTTTTTAGGTTACACTTTGTTTTCAGCTTCTCCTGGTAATTGCGGGAATCGCTGCATTGAATGCAAAAGGAACAAGTTACTTACCTGTAACTGTTGTTCTGCAGCATGGGTCTGGCATGGATTCACATGCTCATGAATATTCCCTGTCGTCAGGCTGGGAATCCTCGGTAAAGAAAAAATCAGTATCAGTTTCGTTTCTGATCTGTCTTTCTTAGTAGAAACCAATCACTGGTCTCTGGGTCATACTGCCCCGAGCCAATGACTGCCCTCAGTATGACCAAGTGAAGAGCCGCAAAGGGGTAGGAGGGAGGGTTTGCATGTTAATCCATGCCAGACCCCATGCTGGAGAAGGAACAAGTTACGTACCTGTAACTGTTGTATATAATAATACATAGCAGTACACACATGCACAACCACGGGAGGTGGCAAAGGCTCAACATTAAGCATTACATAAACTCAACATTAAGCAAATCTTACCTGCTCACCTGGCCCACCTTCAGGCGAACAGGTTGCGCAGCACTGCTTGGCCGACCCTGGACTCCTCCTTGGAATCCCGGTCGACGCAGTAGAATCTCGTGAAGGTGTGCGTCGACCTCCACTTAGCAGCCCTGCAGCTGTCCAGCAGGGGCACACCAGACAAGAACGCGTGGTAGCATAGCAACAATCGCTCTGGTCGAATGGGCTCTCGGACGGCCCAACAACGGTCGGTTTGCCAACCGGTGACAGTGCATGATGAAGCCGGAGAGCTATCTGGAAATGGAAGCCTTCAAGGAGGGCCTTCCCTTGGTTCACAGGTCCAAAGTTCACAAAAAGCTGTGATGTCTTCTGAAAACTTCAGCACTCTAGCTACAGCTAGTGAGTGCAAAGTCCTCTCGGCCGGCGACGAAGGCGACGGGAAGAAAACTGGCAACACCAAGGGCTAGTTGAGGTGGAAGTCCGATGGCACCTTGGGCATGAAGGAGGGGTGCGTCCTCAGCACCACCCTCGTCTCGTGGAAAGTCAAGTATGGAGGCTTGCAGGATAGGGCCTGGATCTCTCCCACCCGTCGTGCAGAGGTGATGGCCACCAGGAACAGTGTTTTCCATGACAGGAACTTCAACGGTGCCGAATGCAGAGGCTCGAATGGTGGCCCCATGAGCCTGGTCAGCACCACGTTGAGCTCAGTCCTTTCATAAATTCCTTCACCAGGCGATGAGACCACAGGGATGACCGTCCTGCAGTCCTGGTGTATTGGGAAATCGCGGCCATATGTATCTTGATGGAAGCGTGAGCCAGTCCAACCTTGGCCAGTGACAGTAGGTACGGTAGCACTTGATGGGCCGTAATCCGTAGAGGGTTAATCTTCTGTGCAAGGCACCAGAGAACCTCTTCCACTTGTGTCCGTAGCACTCGAGAGTTGAGGACGCCCTGGCCTTTGCAAGAACCTCTCTGCAGTCCGCCGGGATATCGTACCCTCCAAACTCTAATGCTGCAGGAGCCAGGCCTGCAAGTTCAGCGACTCCGGGTCGTGATGAAGGATGGCACCTCCTTCTCTGGAGAGAAGATCTGCATCCGTCAACAGTTTGACTGGTGGGGACACTGACAAGTCCAGAAGGTCCGGGAACCAGATCGGTCTCGGCCACGCCGGTGCGACGAGGATCATCCTTCACTGGGACCTCTTGAGTTGGTTGACGAGTCGCAGTAGCAACGGCAACGGAGGGAACGCGTACAGGAACAGGCCTTCCCAGGGGATTGAGAAAGCATCGCCCATGCTCCTCAGCTGGGGAAACCAGCTGGCGAACCTCTGGAACTTGGAGTTCGTTGCCGTCGCGAACAGGTCGATCTGGGGTTTGCCTCATCATTGGAAGAGTCGATCCGCTTGGTCCTGACGTAGTTCCCACTCGTGGCACGAGCGCAGTTCCCTGCTGAGTGAGTCGGCAATGGTGTTCTTTATCCCTGCTAGATGAAAAGGTACCAGAAACATCCCCTGGGCGACGGCCCAATGCAACTGATCCTGGGCTTCCTTGGATAGGGCTGGAATCTGGTTCCTCCCTGCTTCCAGATGTAGAACATTGTGGTGGTGTTGTCGGTGAAGATCCACACCACCTTGCCCCTGAGGGACGGGAGAAACGACCTAAGGGCCCAGAACACTGCTCGGAGTTCCAGGATGTTGATGTGGAGTGGCCTCTCCTCCGGGAGCCAAAAGGCCTCTCGCGTGAAGATTTCCGGTGTGCGATCCCCACCCTTCCAGGGAGGCATCCGTCGTCACCGTCACCTGGTGTGCTGGGGTCTGAAAGTCTGTGCCCACCGCGAGATGCGCGCAGGTGCCCCACCACAGAATTGCTTGGCGGAAAACTTCGTTGAGCAGGATCTTGTCCTCAAAACTGCCCGCCGCTTGCATCCAACGGGCGTCGAGGAACTCCTGTAGGAGACGCCTCTGAAGCCTGCATAGGCGCACCAGGTAGATGCACGAGGACATCATCCCGAGAAAGGACTTGATGGACCTCACCCTGGCCACGTCTGTGGCCAGCAGATGCTGCACCTTGCCCAGGATGGCCTTTGTCCTTTCCTCCGACGGCGAGGCCAATCGAGCTACTGTATCGAGCCTGGCTCCCAGAAACAGTGCGACCTTCGACGGAACCAGGTGGGATTTGGGGAAGTTGATGGAGAATCCCAGGTCCATGAGCAGCTGCACGGTCTTTGCTGTGTGCTCGACAGCGAGTTCGCTTGTTCTTGCATGGATGAGCCAATCGTCCAGGTAGGGGTAGACGTGGATCCCCTGCAGGCGCAGCCGCACGGCCACTGGTGCCCGGCACTTGGTGAATACCCTGGGCGCCGACTTCAATCCGAATGGGAGGGCCTTGAATTGGTAGTGCCGTCCTTGGACCACGAACCTGAGAAACCTACGGTGTCCTTTTAGAACGGGGATGTGAAAGTACACGTCCTCCAAATCCAACGACGATAGGAAGTCGCCCTCCTCCAGCTGGCCCAGCACGTGCTGGAGGGCGACCGCCCGGAACTTCTGTGCCTTGATGTATTTGTTTAATCGACGCAGGTCCAGGATGGGACCCATCCTCCTGTCTTCTTTCTGACGAGGAAGTATCTGGAGTACACTACGGAGCCCCAGATCCTCTTTGGGACGAGCTAGATGGCTCCTTTCTTGAGCATTCCCTTACTTCTAACAGCAGTTGAGGGACGTGGTTTTCCTTCCTGGCCATCGGAGGAATGCAGGGGCACTTTTTTTAGAAATTCAAGTGTGCCCGCGGGCCAGGGCATCCAGCATCCAACGGTCGGTGGAGATGGACTCCCACACGCTGACGAACTTCGCCAGCCGGACTCCCACTGGGGTGCTCAGGTGGGGGACCCGACGCTACGGCCGGTTCAGTCTTGCTTGGCAGAGGCCTTGCCGCCTTGGCCTCCCTAGCCATGTCGGCGAGATCCACCTGACTTGCCTCGTCCTCTGTAGGCCTCTTGCGACGTGGAGCAGGCCGCCTGCCGGTACCTGGAGGAGCCACCGCCGAATCCTTTGGAGGCACTTTGCTTGCCTCCGGAGTTCCGAAAGGGCGGCTGCCGTTGTTGCAAAACTCCCAAGGCCCGAGCCGTCTGTGTCGGTCTTGATGGTCTGAAGTGACTCATCCACTGTTTTTCCAAACAGGTTGTTCCCGTCGAAGGGCATGTCCAAAACTCTGGTTTGCACGTCCTGCTGGAAATCTGTTGCCTTGAGACATCCCCGCTGTCGAAGGCAAACGCTGTTGCCCAACTGCCGGAAACCGGTGTCGGCAATGTCCGTGGCCACCCTTATGGCGTGGTCCGACGCCACCTCACCTTCCTGCAGGATCGCCAGGGCCTCTGCCCTCTTGTCGTCCGGTAGGAAGTCCAACAGGGGGGCGATCTTGTACCACAACTCCCTGTCGTAGCGGGCCACAATCGCTAGGGCGTTGGTCGCCTTAATCGTCGTCGCCGCAGACGAGATGACTCGTCTCATGGCGTCCAGTTTCTTACCCTCGCAGTCCGGTGTGGAAGTTGAAGCCGACGCCCCCACCGCTTTCTTCATGGCCGCCGCCGAGACGACCGAATCCGGGGTCGGCTGTGCCCTAAGGCACAAGGGGGCAGCATCGGGGACCCGGTACTTCTTCTCGTACCAGTCCCTCTTGGCAGGCGTCGTGGACGGGTTCTTCAGAAGAGCAAGTCCCTTGTCCCAGATGTCATCCAGCAACGGCACCGCGAGGACCGTCTTCCTCTTGGCCTAGCGCCGTTGGTAGAGAAAGCCTTCCTTCTTCTGCTCTTTGGGGCAGAGCTGGAAAAGCTTGGATGCCCTGGCAATCATGGCGTGGAAGGAGCCAATTTTGTCGGGTGAGGAGGCCCGAGGAGGTGGTGATGGGAGGCCCATCCCGTCGTCAGCACCGTCGTCCTCCGTCCCCGTTGTGGCCGTATCTGTTCCCGTGTCATCCCCAGGGACAGGGGAAGGAGATAAAGGCTGAGAGAGCCGTGAGGGCTGGAAAGGCAGAGGTGGATGAACTCTCCTCCTCTTGTTTGGAGGTCTTCCCGACGGGCCCGGTTCTGCTGGGTCGTCCATTGGGGTAGGGGCAATCTCGTCCTCATCTCCGTGCATAAGGTTTGGACTGCCATCAAAATGGTCACCGAGTTGTCCTGTGGCTCGGGTTGCGACGGGCGTGATGGTTGATCCTCCTCCACGGGAACCTCGTCGGCGCCACCATCGCTCTCTCCGTCCTCGTCGGTATTCCTCCCGTGGGACCGGACCTCCTCAACCTTCTTGTTGAGGCTCTCCACGACTTCAACCAGCTCCTCCTCGGAGGCTGTATCCGTGTCCGTAACGCCCCCCCCCCCTCTTTTTCCACCGGGATCTTCACGGGGGTCTTCTCGATGGGCTGAAAAGAGGATTCCCTCCGCGGTGGCAGGGAAACTCTGGGCCCCGAGGTCGCCTCCACAGGCTTCGCCAGGGCCGTCGCAACTACCTCGATAGAGGCCTTAGCCGGGTGAATCGAGGCCTTTGCCACCTTGTGCGCACTTGAGGCCTTCACCTTGGGGGGATGGTCACCGCTCCCCCTCGGCTGGTTCCTTCGAGATCGAACGGGGCCTCCCCAGAAGCTTAGCCGGGTTCTCAGATTTCCTCTTCCCCGAGCCAGAGTGTTGGCTCGTGGTTGATGGCGCCGATGAAGGTGCGCCCTGCCTGGCAGCCAAGGAGCCCGACCGTTCGGCGCTCCCGGTGCCCGCGGACTCCTGGTGCTTTGCCTTTTGTTGGGCCCCCATCATCGGAGCGCCCTCACAGGACTTAGAAGACTGCTCAGACGACTTCTTCTCACCTGCTGGGCTTTTTCCTTCCAGCCAGTTGGCGAGTCGGGTCCGACAATTCCTCAGTCCAATCCGTCATGTTCATGCAAAACGCACAGTCCTTCTCCACGTGCGTTTTGTCTTCGTGAAGGCAGTAGAGGCATCTAGAATGCTCGTCCTCCTTGACCACATTCTCTAACCTGCATCCAAGGCAGTTCCTAAACAGCTTGGATCTGGGTGTCGAGCCCTTTTCCTGGGCCATGTCCACGAAGTAGGCCTCAGAAACTTCTGGAATCCTCCAAGAAGCGTAACTCGACAAAAACTTCACCCTTGAGGGGCGTAGACACGGTGGAGCTTGAGGCTCGATTGACCGAAAAAATTAGATAGTTCGAGAGCTATAGCACGAGGACTCCCAACACTTTAACGTGCAGTAAAAATCTGAGGATGGCTGACGGGGGTGGGGCTTAGGGAGAGGGCAGTCATTGGCTGGGGGCAGTATGACCCAGAGACCAGTGATTGGTTACTACTAAGAAAGACAGATCAGAAACGAAACTGATACTGATTTTTTCTTTACTGAGGATTCCCAGCCTGACTACGGGGAATATTCATGAGCATGTGAATCCATGCCAGACCCCATTGCTGGAGAAAAGAAATATTTTTAAATGTCTGCTCGTTTTTGAAAGTCGCTCTTCTGCATGGGAGCTGTATGTGAGATTTATAAACGTTTTTTGGGAGCAGGGGGCACCCCCTTCTTCGTAAAATATTTTCAAAACTATTACAGATTTTCTCCAAACCAGACAAGGAAATTAGGTCAACGCTTTGTGCCCAAGTTGTTTCTTATATGGTCCAAATCACTCCACTTTATGCGCTACGGCTGTCGCAAAGATCACTTTTTCCTCTAGGGGAAAAGGAAATGCATGGGAGTAGGCCAAAAAGACTTTGTTTTCTTGATAACTAATGTTGCCAAAAAAGTCCAGTTTAGGGTGGCCCGTGACAAACTTGCTTTGGGAAAATGTCATCCAAATCAGAAGTTATTAGCATTAGAATTTTGAGAAAAGTCTATGTACAAAGGTTTCACCTTAGCTATAGGCCAGCGACTGCTACCCTATAATATATCTCAGACCCATTTAGACATTTTTATTACAATTACATACACAGCAAATTTACAGCTGGAATAAAGCCATTAGCTCTCTGCAGCCTACTTAGAAATAAAACTGGCAGGCCAAAGTGTGAGGTTATTGCTTGATAGAGCCAGCTCAAAAAGATCCCAGGAGGATGTGTATGGGTTGGGGGTGGGAATGGCCATAGGAATTAACATGGCCATGAACTGTCAAGTGTGTGTGGGTAAATAACCAAACAGCCCCAAGCTGTGTGTCCCCCCTCACAAGTAACCTCCCTCTAGCTGTAATCCAATGCAACCATGTTGACATACAAGTGGAACTTATGTGCCACCTATTAGCAGGGTTTGAAATTGCTGGGAGCTATTTAGCTGCTGCTTCAAGATTAGGACAGCCTGATTCGCTTGAAATCAAAGCTACCAGGAGCTACATTTGGCTCCCCAGAACAACTGGTGCCTTACAAACATGCATATGTGACATTAACTTTGACTATTTGAGAAAGTTAATAAAATATAAATTAGGACACACCCAGTACACATTTGAGCATAATGGATCATACATCAAGGAAAAAATAAATTAGAGCATGCACCTCATTTGGAAGTTAGATTTACGGTGCACTGGGTACTCATTCCTGGTTCCCCATTGTTGGCTCCTGCCATCTGGTTGATGACCGACACCAAGGAGCTGGTTTTAGCTGCTGCTATTCGATTCCTAATTTCGAGCCCTGCCTAAGAGGCAAAACTAAAAATGGGCTGAAGTAAAGCCAAGTTCTCCGGTCAGTTGTCCCTCTAGTCCTTGACTGCTCTGGTGAGTCACTCTCCTCTGGTCTTTGGCTCCCCTGAGAGTTACACCTTTGGTCCGTCGCTCCTGGGGTCCCACGCAAAAACACAAAGGAGAAACATTCTTCCCTTTTCTGTGTGCTGTTGCTGCCGAGAGTGCACCTTGAAAGACCCAAATGCCCGCGCTTGCATGGTGTGTCCATGCAATCAAATGTGGCGCCGTTCGGAGAAACATATGGTAGGAATAACCACTTCAAAATCTTCCTACTTTCCACTCTGACAGATGATGCATCGTGACACACAACCCATCTACTGAACAGCACAGGTTACACAACGGAATGACAGTCCAAAGACACGTTTCTGCACTCATTTCCTTAAACACCAAACTAACCCACCAGACACCAACTCAACTCCCCTCACTCCTTAAGCACCGCTCTGACAGACCCACAGGCAACCAAACTTACCGTAGAAACGTGGAGCACACATTAACCACTGCTCTAGACCGCTCACAAAACATCTCAAAACGTACAGTGCACAAAGAGCCCCTTCTTTTGACATCTGCACACATTAACATTGTAACAAAGCAACCTTTGTCCTGCTCTCCCCGCTCCTGCATTAGTCCCCTCCTCTACCTCTTGCAGATGCCGAAGCTGGGACAATGGCAGAAGGAATGCAGACACAATAAGACAGCATAACAGTGCACAGTAAAGAGTGGCACTCATTCTCCTGTGGGGCAGTACTTTGGGTGGCCCAAGCAACTATGATGACGGGCAGCAGCAGGGGAAGAAATGAATGTTGGTTCCGAAGCAGTTAGTCTACTAGAATTTCTAGTGCACTGACAGGCTGGCAAGACTATATATCTGCATGGCAAATAACGTGCAGATATATAGGGAGGGCCAGTGCAACAAGAATGCTATTCTAGGTGACGTCTTGGAGGATTGGGGGGCACGAGGGAGGGTCACTAATGGAGAAGCACATGGGCACACCATTTTGTCCCTAAAATCATTAAATCTGCCCCCATTGTAGGGGTATCTTTTTACATTATTCTCCCAGGATCACACACTTTGGCTAAATAGTGAAGTAACATTTTAACAGCCCACTCTACAATGTATAGACTTGACCACTACCCATCAAGCTTTGCTTGGTTTCAATATTTTTCTTAGCACCAACAGGGAATGGATATAGCTCGTCACAATCTCCTCGGTTTTTTCAGTCCTGAACTCACCTGGGGGTTGGATGTCCTGCAGGACAGCCACTTGCCCAGTTGAAACTGGATTCAGCCAAGCACACCAAGAGACAAAGGCCAGAGAAGGTTTGGGGCCCTCCCTGACTTCCCTGACACACGGGAGCCTATGCGAGGCTTCGCAAAAGACAAAACTCAGAAAAGACCCACTCCCACCTGCAATGGTAGAAGAAGAGCCCAGAAGGAACCGACACCTGATAAATGATGAAAAAAGACAAGGGGCAGTTTTGAGAAAATGGTCACCCCATGGGTACTGCAGCTGAGAAATCAGCCTGCAAGTAATCTGCACACAAATGGTAGAATATCCACTTTCACCAGCCCTTTAAGTTTGTTAGTTACTGCAACTAGAAAAAGTTACAGGAGCAGTGGGAAAGGAGTTACAATGTAACCCCACATCAGGTGGTGTGTGCTGGTCCCACAAAAGAAAAGGTTAGTAGCAAGATAAACGTTATCTTACTACTTGAGAACTTGTGTTCTCATGAGAAAAATACAATAAAAAGGGAAGCACAAAGGACTCCCCAGCAAACTGCACATAGGGTGCTGCAAAAAGTAATACAGATGTCTGTATTGAAATACATGGAGGAAGGCATGACTTCATTTAAGTAAAAAAAAAAAGCAGAAAAAAAAGGATTGCCAGTCAGAGCAAAAGAATGAATGAGTGGGAAAAAGTTCCACTCACTCAGGAGAACAGAAAAAACAAAACCAGCGCCAGCAAAAAGTGCTGTGGTCCTCAGATTGAGGGGGATTGACACAGAAACTGAAGTCTGCCTAACACATTGCTTCCAAAAAGACGGCCCTCAAAGAGAAGGTCTCGATCACATAAGGCCATGGGTTAAGAAGGCTCATGCATCAAAGATCCCAGTACCACATTTAAATCCCATTGAAGGTGTTCTCCAATAGGAGGACAAAGACGAAGACTACAGTCAAAATGATGCCTCATCGCCCAAAAATAGGGCAAAGCACATTCTGACTTGTTGCAAAGAGGGCTACTTGGGAATGACCTTAACTGAAGAACATCTTGGCAACAGAGGGATCGAGTTCCCACTTGTACAAGGCACGATGAAGCCTGGTCAAGGCGGTCAAGGCGTCTGCTGTCAGATTGCCTTCTTCCTCCAAATTAACAGCTACCAGGAAAATATGAAGTAGCATGTACCAGTCCCAAATGACCATTGCTGAGATGCAAAGGGGTGAGATCTCACCCCCTACCCACACTCATTTAGATATTATACAAAGCAGTGGTGCCGTCAGTCTCGATCTGGCCCAGTTTCCCCTGAAGACACGGAAAGGAGGATTGCAGAGATAAATGAATCTCCTTTAATTCCAGGAAATGGATTTGCTGCATCTTGTTCTGGGAGTTAGAAAGTAAGGATAGAGATGCAGCCATTGTTGGAACAGAAAAGAAACTACTGCCAAGATAATGTTTGTAAAGACCCTGGGAGGGGAGTGCAGGCCAAAACAAAGACATCTGAAATGGTGACGAAGATCATCCACTGCCAAACACAGATGTGTCCTGTGACCCTAAAAGGCTGGAATATAGAAATGTGCACTGTGAAGGTATCTGGATTTGGGTCGAAGATCTGGTCCCGAAAGATATGACAGATGTGGTACACTTTGTAGTGGAAAAGGATCCCTAATAGGTGTGGAGGTATCCTGTGGCAGATTCAATGGCCCCAGTGGAGACAATGCATCTCTAACATGTGACAAAAGTATCAAAGCAACTCGAGAAAGCATAGTTTCAAGCGCCTTAGACATAACTTTCCCCACACAACTCTCCATGTTCAAATCTAGAGAAGGCGGAGCAGTTGGAGAAGCAATAGGACGAGGAGTGGAATGGTCAACCTTTAACTCTCAGTCAGCCACACGATCAGACTACTCTGGTACTACGGTCTAGGGTCCTGAACATCAGAATGAAACCAAGAAGGCCAAACTGAAGGAGACAATACTGGAGCCCAAGAACTAACTTCTGCCAAGATTAGGAGTCTCAGAAGGGGAAAACTTAGAGGCAAATTAGATTCCAACACCAAAAGTGTTTAGACTTGCAGGAGAAAACAAAATATAGCCCATGGGTCAAAGTGGTCAGCGTCACACACACAACTATGGTACTTTCAACCGGTATGAAAAAGTTACTCACCGGAGCGACGACAATACTTTTAGTACATCGTGCCCTTTTCGCCATACTCTTGGGATGTGCCACGGGAGCAGAGTCTGTTGCTAAGCAGCATTTAATAGATTTTTCTAGCAAGCACCAGCATGGGTGAAGCAGCTCCTCCGCACACCCCAGCCAACCATGAATCCCTTTAACATTTTGGACTTGTAAATATATTAGGGGGGAAGGTTGTATGGAGAAAAATAGACTACAGACTAAATGTACAGTCACTATGGCTAGTAACATTTTCATATTATGTTCTGTCCCCTTTCCTCCATACTCTTGGCCAAATCAAAAGAAGCAACCCCCAAAAGAATTAAAAAACAAAACAAACACTGTATCCCTCTGGAACAAAAAAAAAAAAAATATGTATATATATATATATATATATATATATATATATATATATATATATAAAAGTGGGGCAGGGGGCAGCTGGCGTTTTACTATGCCAAAAGATTCTTTACAATGGCTCTCTCAAAAGCAGCGTCATTTCCCAAACTGTAGTCGAGCGAGCGGTGCCTACAGAAGGAGCGAGTAGTGGCCCCACTGGCTGCATTGTAAATATCTTACAAGGGCAGACGCCTCTGAAAGGCAATGGATGCAGACTTTGCCCTTAAAAGGTGAGCGTGAGTGAGGGCTGTGAGGTAGGGGATTTCCTTTCAAGCTGTAGGCCTCCAGGATCATGGACATCACCCATCTAGATATCACTGCTGTGCTTGGGGTGGCACCCATACAGGTCAGAAATAACCGTGCCCCCTTCCCGAGTTCCTTTGTACTTTCAAGATGAATCGCAGCAGCCCTGCCACATCCAAGCTGTGCAAAGTTATTTCTGCTTCCATGCTTGGAAGAAAACGGGTAGGGAAATATTTTCACTGATGTGAAAGCTAGAAACATCTAGGTTCGATCCCTACAACCACTGTATCCCCATGGAACAAAAAAGGTCAGGCTCCTTTGCGCTGTATCTCACTGCTCCTGCGCAGACACAGTGGCACCCACTAGACTGTCAAAGCCAAGGCTTCAAAGGCCTTCTGCTAAGTGTACATACAGCAGCACCGCAATAAGGTCCCATGGAGTAAGGGGCCTCCTCCTGGGAGGATAGAAATTGCAAATCTTCTTCCATTGCCCCACAAATCCCCCTGATAAGGCCTCAGCATCTCCCCGATATTCCCTGGAAATATCCCCAATGTTATGCACAAGTCACCCTTGTGTTACTTGAAAATCCGTTGTGTGGTCATTTGCATAGACAATCCCATCTAATGGCTGGTTAAGTAGCACAGAGTCCACTGGGATACAGATTATAGGAGCACTAGCGTCAATAAGCTGCTCCTCGATAGAGAATAAGCCGATCATGATGAAAGCTCCATTATGGGGGTAGCCATTTTGTAAAGGAAGGTGCCACTGTTAGGTTGGGGTGAAATGTTTTTCGCTTATTTTGCTTTCATGCTGCTTGGTACATTTTAATACTTGTTCTGCATTAACATTTTTTTCCCTAAGATTGTTAATTATTTTGACTGTTATACTGATTTATCAATCATTAGAACTTGCCTTCTATTTTTCTATCTAGTCGGTTAAATCGATAATAGCAAGGCTCCTAATAAAAATCTATCAGCTGCGCGGTAATGTTAAGCATAGTTTTCATCAAGCCGTTCGATCCTAACCAAAGCAGTATTTTCACGGGCACCGTCTTCGAATGGCAGGAAATGCCTGACAATGTTATTGACACTGGTGTGTGCGTTTCCTCTAACATGTCTATTCTGTGTGCCTTTTACTTGTATGTGAAATCCTCCTCCTCCTCCTCCTACTCCTCCTCCTCCTCCTCCTCCTCCTCCTCCTCCTCCTCCTCCTCCTCCTCCTCCTCCAAATGTACATTCACGCCAGATTTCATGGTCCCCTTCCTCGACAAAGGCAACCTCTTTCTCCAAGCTCCCTCTTCTCAACTCCAAATCCTCCAATTATTCGTTTTTTACATTTTTATACTGTGCCAGCTCACCACCGTAGTAGTCTCAAAGCGGAGTTAAGGTGCATTACGTCCCACCCAGAGACAGCAGGACCTTAGTCTGCTGCAGATGCAATGACCGGAAAAAGGGGGGATAAGAGGAGATGGATGCGCAGAAGAAAAACCTGGTGTGGCGCATGAGGCCGCGTGCAAGTGTTGCTAGATGGGTGGAGATTGCTGCATTGTAAATGGGGCTGGAGATGTGCTCGGGCTAGCCCAAGTATACTGTTGGCAAGGTTGACCAGGATCATGCCAATGGTAGGGCTGTGTCTTTATCTAGATAAATAAGCTACCGGACAAATGTCCTACGTACAGGTGTTGCTTATGTGGAAAAATAAATGAAGCAATTCATAACATGATAGCAGTTTAATGTTTGCTGTGTGGGTCAATGCATGGTTGCAGGTACCGCCGTTTGTGTGTGCATGATGCTGCATGGGATGTGTACATTGGTGCGAGTACCTGCGTTGAAGCGCACCCTTGAGAGCACATGTGCAATTGTGTGCATGTGTTCGTTAGGTATCCATGGGTTATCATGGTGCTAGAAGGCATCTTGGGACAACCCGGACACACGCTAGTATTACCTGTACAAATGGTGGTAATATCTTTTCTCAAGATAAAACGTGCGCAATCTAGGGTGAGCTAGCCAGAGGCGTTTTGCTTTTCAATAAATAAAATGTGGGTATCCCATCTTTAACAGGGAGGGCCACTGATCGGACCCCGCCTTTAATAAAAAAGCTCCATGCACACAAGCATAGTGCACAGTCTCCGGACCTATGCAGCATCTGTCCCTCCTATTAGACCAATCTTGTCCGCTCGCACCCTATCCCGGACCCTCCAGGCCATGCTTTCCCCTAAGAACTGCTCCACCCCACCCCTCACTGCTAAATAACTGTTCCTACTTCTCCACTAAAAGGCCCAAAATATGGGACACCATGCACACCAATTCCCTCCCTCTCCTGCCCCTCGTCCCCCCATCTTTTCTACTCTCGGCTCAATCACACATCTCCACACATTCACTCTTCCAGCATACATTGTGCTGTAATTGCCCCCCCCCCTTTGCATCAAAAATTGTTAAGTTACTTGCAGCGTTGTCCTCCGCTGGCCCCTCCACCTTATTCAACCTCTCTCGCTCTACTGGAAACTTCCCAGCCTGTTACAAAACAGCCACAGTCCTATCTCTCCAGAAGAAAGGACGTACTAATCCCAACAGGGCCTCCTTTTATTGAGAGGTCTCTCACTTTGCCAATCACTCCAAAATACTTCATCTTCAACTGCACAGTCAACTATTTCAAGATACACTCACTTGCTGACCCTCGCCAATCTGGATTCTGGTCCAAAGACTTGAAAGAGACTGCACTCATCCACATAACCAATTCCCTTACCACTGCCCACTACTCGTTATTCTCACCCTAGAATTTTCCTCTGCCTTTGACACTGTGGATAATTCCTCCCTCCTTCAAACTATTTCCCTCCTTGGCTTCAAGGACAAACTCGAATGGGCCTTCTCCTAGATGTCCGACTGCAAGTTCTCAATTTCGTGGGACAGCAGCACCTCCTCCACAACACAGTTTTCCATGTGTGTTTCAGGATCAGTCATGTCATAGGCACACTCTTTTTCAACCTTTACATCGCCTCCATCAGCAAACTCGATTCCTCCTTTAGTTTTAAACCACCTCTTCGCTGGCGATACTCTGATATTATTCTCCTTCATCCCTGCAACCTCCAAACATATTGCCAGCTTCTTAACAGCCATCGGGCACTGGATGGCTCTACGCTTGCTTATGCTATATTCAAAAGATGAAGTGATCTTTCTTCCTGCCTCCAATGGCAAACCCACTCTCCCACATCTCCACCCCTCACCTCCTCACCCATGGCTTGCAACCTCAAGCTTTTGACAGGGAGCAACATCCTAAACATTAGAAAAGCCGGGACACACCTCACGGACCGCTCAACTAAAAGCCTTGCCGCCATCCACTATTGTGCTTAACACGCTGGACTACTGTGCGATCATACCACTTTACTCTTTCTCCCATCAACAAAGTCCTAAACTTTGCAAGACCATTCCTTTCCAACCTACCCACATCCTTCCCCCACTCTACATGTCACCATCATGATGGATCGCTTTCCAGGGAGAATTATGTTCTTTTAAAATTCCTGCTGCTCATCTGTATGCCCATCAATAGACTTGCCCTAACCCCACCCATTGCCTTCGCTGAATACATCTCACTGTACTCTCCCTCTCACACTCACACTCTCCGATCTTAGCCTTTTCTCAACCCAACGGTCCACCGCCACTCTGATGTCTTCTCCCACTTACGCTCATTTTATTTACTCTACCAACCCTCTGGAATATTCTTCCACTGGCCATCAAAGACATCTTCAGTGGCAGTCCTCAACATGAGGCTCAAACTCCACTGCTAGCAAAGGAAGGAACCCCCAATCCTCTCCACCTTTGAAGCAAACCGGCTATACCCACCTTTCCTACGATCTGCCCTCAGGACTATCCTATGTAATGTGTTAATGGGTAAATATGTCAATTAAGCCCTCGGACCAGTTACCCCTACTGTATTATCCCCTCCAGTCTCTGGTACATGGTTCTACCCCTTCACACATTGGTATAGATCATTCAATCCAAGAATAGGCTTTTGTAGAGTCATATATCGAATACATCACTGCATTATATTATAGGGGAACGTTATTGCGGGTGCGCAATTTAACGGAGCCCTGTGATATCCACTGTAATTATACTGAATAAACCCCAAATTGTAGAGCAGGAGAACGTTTTCAAGTACAGATTGTTTTGCAAGGCAGTATCATTCAGTGATGGAAGGAAAACACAGACTTGGTAAGTGGCCTCCCTCGAGGGCATGATGTATGTCCTAGTTCCACAGGGAATTCTAGTTGCTAACTAACTAAGGAAGATGGCAATTAAATCAGGCTGACCCACATTCACTCCGACTTCATTTTCTTACATGGCAAAGAAGAGAAATCACTAAACAAAGAGATGCACTTTCCCTTCAAAGGGTCACGTTGCTGCTATGGCAGCAGTGGCAAAAACAGGCCACAGTTGTAGGCCGGGGGAGGGTAGCACCGTGTGACCGCTGACAAACTTTACATTCAGAGACCTTGCATGAATGTGGACTAAAGGGAAGCTATCAGTACTTTCAGATGGAGGGATGGATGAATGAATTGCAGCGCAGTCTCGTAGCCTTGGGCAAACGCCTCAGACACTTACGCTCTTGGGCTCAATGAACACAATAGTCAGTACTGGTGCTCTAAGGATTCATTACATTGCAGCCGTGGGATCTGGAGTAAACCAACACAGGGCGCAACCAAGGAAACAGACTGGAGCAATGCACTGGAAAGCAATGCAATTATTGCAAAACTGCTTTGTGATCATGGCCAAAATTATATTTGGATCGTCATATGCTCTTGTGCACAACACACTATGTTGTGCAGGAGTCTTTTTGTAAGGATTCCTTCTCAACCTCACCCCAAAATGCAGAAAGGAAGGGTTTTAGCAATTAACCTGCCCCTACTCACCAGGTGGCCTGTACATTTAAATGACTGGTATAGCTGCCGCCTGTTGTGC
Organism: Ambystoma mexicanum; assembly: GCF_040938575.1. Lineage (NCBI taxonomy): Eukaryota > Metazoa > Chordata > Amphibia > Caudata > Ambystomatidae > Ambystoma > Ambystoma mexicanum. The sequence goes on along the minus strand of NC_090929.1, from coordinate 1,437,152,962 downwards.
TGCATTTTATCGTTTTTAAATTGCTTTACTTATTGGTGTGTGTGCTCCCTGTTCCCTAAACTTCCCATTTGGCTGCCTTATTACATTTATCTGAAACTGTGATTGATTGCCAACATCTATGTATGGTTTCTTCTACCCTCGCTCTTAGAGAGTATCTTTTTGCTTTCCGCGTATCACGCGGTGACATGCTCCTCCGAGCCAACACTTATGCGTCACTGGCGCGCCTAATGTGCGGCAAAGGCGCGCAAAACGCAAGCCTGTCTGGGTCCCGGCAGGGTGGCTGGGCAATGGGTCCCCCATCTTTCTGTCTCTGATGAGTCGTCCTCTTTTGTTTCCGTTAGACGGAAACAGTTTATTGCCTTGGACCCTTTGGAGACCTATCTGGCCTCCTGACTTTGTATCTAATCCTGCAGACATTGTAGCAAGGCCAGTACCCAACTTCAGTCAGTTGCATTGCCTGTTGTGTAATGCTAGGTCTTTTGTGGCTCATGCAGCGGGCTGCTTTGATCTTTTGTCGAACCGTAAGCCAGACTGTCTGCTGGTCTCTGAAAACTGGCTATCCGATTCTTCAGGCCGGCTGTGATGGCTATGCTAACGGACAGCTAGAATATACTGAGGTCTGATCATGCATCTAATCGCCCTGGTGGCGGTGTTGCTTTTATTTTTTACACTAGGTTTACATCCACCACAATTCCTTTATCAGTTAAATGTAAAATTGAGGCACTTCCGGTACGTATGGTTCTTTCTGACTCTAGGACTCATTTCTTACTGTGTACCGCCTCCGGGATCTGATCCCACCGTCACGGAAGCTTTTGCTTATCGTGTGGCTTCTGTGCAGCTTCAATATACTAATCTGAACGTTGCTGGTGATTTTAATTATAGGTGCAACAACCCTTCTGATAGCACTGCTGCTAAATTTATTGTTGCCCTGGACGATCTGTCGCTGTTGCAACTTGTTACTGAGCCCACGCACATCCTGGCCAATCGCCTGGATCTGGTTTTTGCTAAGCATGATGCGATTGCTGACTCTACTGCCCACCGGAAAACCTGGTCTGATCATGTTGTCATTCCTTTTGTGCATTACTTTACTGATTGTGCCTCCACATCCTGTAATCAGAAGGTATGGAAGCACAACTGGCGTTCGGTTGAACGTTCCCACTTGCAGCTCATATGAATGAGCGTTTTCTTCCTACTCCTAGTCTTGATCCTGGTTCTCTGTCCCAGATATTTACGTCTGTGTCTGACTTAATGGCCACGCTCATGATTATTCGAGTTTATGTTCGGCCCTCTGAGTCCTGGTTTAATGACTAGCTTAAACATTTTCGTCTTAAACACAGGCAAGCCGAACGGAAATGGCGCTCCTCCTATTCCCCTGGTTACAAGGCTGTGTTTTGTGCCGTTACTTCTAGTTATCACCTTGCCATTAAACTGGCCAAACAAAGGTTTCTTTACCCTCCAAGTTGCGAATTCTATCAATCAGTCTAAAGTACTGTTCAATGTTGTTCGTTCACTGTCCAGTAAGGTTTCCCCTGCCAATTGCATTCCCACTTCCCAAAAGCTTTGCGACTCACTTGCTGATTTTTTTTCTTCATAAGATAGCCGACATTCGTGATCACATTTCGTTTGCTCGTAATTCCAATAGGGAAATTATGGTCTCTTCCCAGTCATCTGCATATGTCCAGGTGCCTAGGCTTCTGCCTGCTTCTCGAACCTGCAGGGACTCTTTCCCTTCTTTTTTTGTCCGGTGACATCCCTGCGGCGGTGGAGAGAATGAAATCTGCCTCACTTACTGATGCCATCCCTCTCAAAATAGTGAAAATAATTTTGCCCTCGATTATTTCTAATGTTGCGGTTGCTATTAATCACTCTTGTTCTACAGGTATATTCTGCCCGAGCTTAAATGTGCCTTGGTAATTCCCTTGCTCAAGAAACCTCTTCATCCTTTGGTTTCTGGTAATTATCTTCTGATTTTGCTTCTTCCTTTTTCTATGAAGCTGCTGGAATCACTGGTTGCTCCCCTTATCGGACAGTTCTGTGAAGACACGCCTTTGTTTGATGCCTTTCAGTCGGGGTTTAGACCTGGTTGAGGCACCAAAACTGTTCTGGTCTCTGCGTTGGGTGAGCTAATGCTGTTTTCGGATCAGGGTGGCGTGGCGGCTTTGATCCTGTTGGATCTTTCCACCGCATTTGATACGGTTGGGCACTCCATCCTGATCAGCCGCCTCTCTGCTCTCTGACCTACCCTGTTCAATATTTATATCCAACCTCTTGTTGTACTTATCCGCTCAGATGCTATTCTTAGGCTGATACTCCGATCTTAGTTCGGTTGGACCTTCTCCATCCTGTCCATTCCACTCACCTGCAGTCCGTTGGGAGCTGGATGAGCGACAACTGGCTTAAATTGAATGGAGATAAGCCTGAGGTTTTGGTTGTTGGCTCTGCTCTGTCACTTCCTCTTGGACTTTGTCTTTTTGGCCTTCTTCCTTCGGCTCTTTCCCTGTCGCTGTGCCTGATAAAGAATCGCAGTGTTAAACTCTCTGCTTCTCTCTATAGGTCTTCTCAGATCAGCTCAGTTTGTCAAGCGTGTCATTTTCAGCTGATGATTCTTAGAAAGGTATTGCAGTATATCCCCCATCATCTTCGGGCTCCGGTGGTTGCAGCTTTAGTCCTCAACCAGATTGATTACTGTAACTCTATCTTACGCAACCTGACTATTTGGTACAACGTCTTCAAATTTTGCAGAATTCGGCAGCCCGGTTTGCTACTGGTTCCTTCTTCAGGGATCACATTTCCCCGGTTATGCACACTCTACACTGGCTGCCTGTGGTTAAGCATGTTCACTTTAAAGCTCCGTACACAGGGCCTTTCATTCTTTTGGGCTTCAGCATTTACATCTTAAATTCCGGCCTTATGTTCCTGGTCGACGGCTGCGCTCAAAAGATCAATTTCTTATCACTGTGCTTCGATTTCGCCTTGTCCGAATTGGCGGCCACTCATTCTCGGTGAGGGCTGCCAAGCTGTGGAATGCCTTTCCTGTTGCACTGCATGCTATGGCGGCCCATTTGCAATTCAGCCATGCTTTAATTTTTCTGGTCGGCTGCAGTTTCTTCTCATTCTTGTTAGCGCCAGATTGCCTTTATGGTGTCAGTTGCTTTGTACTTCGGTACAAAATGGATATCATAACATGCAGCCTTTCTTCAAACTTTGCTACTTGCCAGTGGTAAACCCAAGGTTTGAGGGCCATGTAAATAAGAATTATTTCTGTTGACCATGGGCCGAAAATACTCCAATACACATTATGTTATGTTTTCATTGTGTTTGAATGAAACATTGCACATTTTTCTCGGGTACATGCGATTTCATCGATTGAAAAAACAACTGATACATTTTAACGAATAAAAAACGAAATAAGTTTCTTTTTTGTTGTTTTGGGGGTGGGAGGGGTTTTCCCCCGAAGCCCACCCTTTCTTTTATTCCAGTAATACTTTTCCCCCACTCCCAACCCCATTTTTAGGTTTTTCCAAAATTATTTTTGTTTTTTAATTCGTTAAAATTTCAATCGTTTTGTATTCGATATCACTACATGCCATTTTTCTCAGAAAATGTTACCTTTAAAAAAGTAGTACTTAAACAGGTAACAATATCCAGGGGCAGGTGTTTACCCCACAAAGTCACTTTAAGAGAGTTCCAAGGTGAGTAGACTGTTCCATTGGCACAAACGGGACAAGTCGGTGGGTCATCCGCAAATTGGGAGACAATAAAGTCTCAGTTCTACCCCACATATGTGGATTTGGCAAAAAACAACCCAGAGGGTCAGGGGAGGCTCTGAAGAACAGATTTCAGATTTCGATGCAAGAACCAGAAGCTCTAGAAGAGGATGCAGCAAAGGAGGAAGACCACTAATGTTAACAAGCGGGAAATGCTGCAAAGACGTCCTTCCGAAAAGTCTTTTGGAGGGACCAGAGGGAACCCAGTGGGTGAGCATTGAGTACAAGTGCCCAAATCGGGGCCAGTGATGTGTTTTGAAAACAAAACAGCTCCAGAGAGCCAAAACAACCAGGTTAGTACAGGGCTAATTTTCATGTGTGATTTACAGAAATCCAGACCCCCAAGGACTTGAACTATGGGTCAACCAGTACCCCAATGACCAATAAAAACTAATGGCAGTCCCACAAGAGAGCCCTTCAAACTAGCAGCGAAAGCACCATCGAGAAAGATGAAGGAACCCATCAAATACGTTTCTGGTAGCTCAGCAGGCAAAAGGCGGCAGCAATCCAGCAGGAAACGATGCCAGCACAGGTATAACTGAAGAGGGCAACCCAGAAGAGCACAAGGAGCAAATTAGGTGGGGTAGTGGTGTCCTGCTACCTTTCCAGGTGACAGTAACTGCACTAAGACAGGAGACCCTTGTGTTAATAGGTGATAAAACTGCCTTGATACGCTCATGTTGTAGAAGGCACGACGTGATATACACGTGGAGTCAGGATGACACGGGAAGCCCAGGGTGGGCTTCTAGCAGCAAGAAACATGCCCAGACCACCGCATAAACCCAGTCTCGCAGGATGAGGGCCTAAAAGTGCAGAAACTACAGTAAACCTTGAGGAAAACCCACAGCTGGGAAAGAAAAAGGTACCTGTTATTCCTGAAAATCCAGCAACAAGAGGCCGACAGGTGCCAAGGTTTCCCCTTAAAAATCAGTAACCGGAGGGGCTGGCTAAAGATAGCCTGCCAATCACAAGAGGAGGGCTGGAGACAAAGGGGTCAGGTGCTCAATAATTCGAGTATGTCCTTGGAACTGCTAATCACCCCAGACACATCCACAAGATGTGAGGAAAAGCCCAGGTACGTATACTGCTATAAGCCAGCAAAAATAAGAAATGAAGTCCCAAAATCTAAAGGAGCACATGGTTAATGGGTATGTAACGTAAAGTAATGACGTAAAAGCCTTGCCTAAGGGTTTTACACCATTCATGCACGTTGTGGCTGATTTTCAATCATTTGTTTGGAGGAGAAATGCGGTGGAACGCAACCTGCATTTCCGCCGCCTCCCCTCCTTCACGTCAAACAAATTCTACAGTATTTGCGCCATCATCGATTTCCATGCTGGCGCAAATGCTGGAGATACCAATGCACCGGCATAAAGCATAAGGGTCCATGGTAAACGCTGTCTGCAATGCTCGCAGTGTTCACAGTGGAAATTAAACCCCGACACTGTCGAGCAGGGTTTAACTGAGCGCTGCTTGCCATTAAAGCACTCAATTAAAAGTAAACGCTGAATAGCATGCAAGCATACCAACCAGCATTTACTCACTATGCACAGCGGAGAGCAATAGGGCAGGGCATAAGGCAGCGTACACACATGTACGCTGCCATTTTCCCTGCACATTTTCATTCTGCAGCACAAATGACGAAAAGTTGGCTGCAGAGTATGCCAACACGTAACGTCTCTCCACGACAAATTCAACTTTTGACCAACATGAGCTCCGAAATGGCAGTGAAAGACTTAAAAAATACTTTAGTAGCCAAACAACTACTAAAAAGATACATTGGGCTACCAGTGCGGTAACATGGCACAACTGGTATAGCTGCCGCCTGTTTATTTCCTAAAAGGAAAGTTGGGTGATATAATCACCGTAGGGCAGGTGGCATGCTTAGGAAGTACTCCTAAGGCTGGGAGTGAAAAAGAATGTGCGCTACCCTGGTGTAATTGTTTCCCTAAGTTTACCAAAACTTCATTAAGGGTGGTGGCGTTGGGCTCGTCGAGGCAGGGTGTGCATCACTTGGGTTAAAAGAGCGTGTGACATTTTTCTGCTGCGTCTTATACCACCAAACGATCTTTCAAACTAAAACTAAATGAATTCCAAAGTTTGGGTGACCATTGTTGGGATGTGGGTGGAATCGTCCCAGGCTGCCAAGAGTTTTTGAACAACGCAGAGGCATAAGAGCGTGCTATAGATGCATGGGTAGGTTAAAGGAGGGGGGTAAATGGAAGCTATATTATGGCAGGTTGTTGTATCTCCGGCTGTAGATTGCACTAGGAAGTAAACGCCATTTTAGGAGACAGCAGCCATTTTGAAATCGAGGCCTAGCGCTGCACTGCAGCCAGGGCAGGAGGCCCAGCTCAGAGCATTAGAATGAGGGGGCCGAGAGCAGTTAGCACAAGAGAAGTAGAGCACGAGTCTCCAACCTTCCACTGGCCAAATCCTAAATTATAGCGCCCAGATGCCCCCGTGCCCAGCATTCCGAGGTACCAGTCAGCCCCAAACCACTGACCATAAAACTGTTAGATTGCCAATGGATCAGGAAAATCAGAGAGCAGAGGCGGACTGCCCCCACCATCAGTTCATGCGATTTGTGCTGCGAGGTGCCAGGTAATACAAATAAACCTAAAACCAGGGTGGGAACATTTGGGGAGGCGCTGACGAGACTGCGAATGAACTGGGTTTGCAAGTTAGTATGACCTCGAAATTATCCTCTGCGCTGCGCCCATATCTGCAGTGCCAGGTGCACATTAGACCACAGATAGGAAATGTTATGATTTTCACTTCTAATTGCCAATTGGGGACAACACGCCCGATGACGTGCAAAGAACCACCCCGCGTGGAATAAGACGTGCAGGAGAAGCTGGGACCAATGGCCTGGCATCCCTTATTGAACAGGCCGTATACGTATAAGGTCGCATCAACCAGCCACCTGGATTCGTACCCCATGTAATTTACGTCACTTATGACGCTGCATGCCTTTATAACTTCTTGCTTAAGCTGTTTTCATCAGAGCGATCCGTGGAAGCAGAGCCTTTTGCTGGAACGTCCGTCTTTTTTATGGAAATAAACCTTGTTCTCCTTGCAAGAGGTGTGCTGATCCTTTTTCTCTAGTGGGTTGTATTCTTTCTAGTGTGAGCGTTGAGGGGCTTCTCTACACCATGTTTATTCTCCCAACACTGTCAATCAACTCAACCATTTGTCACTAATCCTATGAAAACAGAAAATCATTTGCACAAAGTGTTGCGTAATCCAGGGTGTGCAATGGAAGCAGTCTGCTTCCTAGAACATGCCTGTTAAGGGCTGGTAAAAAAAACTAGAACAAATAGGGCGCTCAGGAACATTGAAAAGAAGTGGAAGTGGAAGCATTGGGAATTCTCTTCAAAGTCACATCCACAATAAGAACCATTGGCAGAACACAAGCAGAGGTTTTCAAATGTAGAAGTTAATCATTTTCTGTTCTTTGAAGACTATAGAAAATTCTCACCCTCGCAGACTTCTGTCAACCCTAAAAATAAAACTCTGCGACTCGCTCTCTTTTACCTTCTGGCCCGACACACTCTTCTCTTCCGGGCACAGCCTGGATGTCCTCATCTCTTTAGACATCTCCCTCTCTAACCCTCTCACCACTCCCTTGACTTGAACTGACCACTATTCTCTCTTCCCACCTGACGCTCTGTCCCCAAGAGGAAGCCAACCCCATCACGCCCACCCACATACACAGTCATATGACCCATGAAGCATGTGTCAGTGAAGGCTTTCGCCACTACTTTCTCTCCTCCTCTGGCTGACTCGACACTCTGACACTGCCCTCTCTAATCTGCATCTATCACCAACACTCTTGATGTCTTTGCCTCCATCATGAGGATCGGTTTGAAGCTCACCTCCAAGTGCAACTCTTGGTTTGCCACTCACCTTGCCACCGTTAAAAGCAACTGAAGGGTGGCTGAGAGGAAGTGGAGGCATCAGGGGCATCCTCTGACAAACTGGCCTGCCGCCTGCTCCAAAGGCAATACAGACTCTGTCCAGTCCAGAAAGGAAGCCTACATCGAATCCTGCGTCTCTGCAGCCTCTAACAGGACTGACCTCTTCAAAATCTGCAAGGAGCTGGCAATTCCTGCTGCAGTCTCCACCTCTCCTGTTCCCTCCCAGGCCCTTTGCGCGGCACTGGCTTCTCACTTCAACACAAGCTCAAGACATCCTATGCTCCCTTTCTTCTTCCTCTCACTCCACCTCTCACAGCCCCTCTCCGGCCGCCTCTGCCTCTCCTTTCTCCTCTTTCCCTGTGTTCACTCCCGACAATGTTTCTAAGACAAGTCGTCATCCAAGCAGGTGCTCCCCTGCTACTTCAGATTGACACCCTCACTCCAGCCTTGGCCGATTTCTCCAATCATTCTTTTGCCACTGGAACCTTCTCAGCCCCCTTAAGCACTCCTTTGTGCACCCCCTCCTGAAAAAACCTTCTGCCGATCCTTCCTCTCTGGCAAACTACTGCCCAATCTCCATCACTCCTTTGCTGGGCAGGTTCCTGGAAAAGCTGGCCATCTCCCAGTTTACTCTCCCATACTGAAGCGGTTGGTTATCTCCATGACCATCAGTCTGGCTTTAAAGCAGCCAGAAGCACAGAAACTGCTGAACACCCACGATGACCTGCTCTCAAAACTCACTCTAGCATCCTTCTGTCCTCACTTCCTTGATCTTACCTCTGCTTTCAGCACCGTCAACCACATCTTTCTGATAAAAAGTCTCAGTGACAACCTGGGTACCACTGATCAGGACCTAGCCTTGTTGACCTCCCTCTCCCATCGACCCTCCCAGGTCCAACTGGGATCCTTTCTCCACCACCTTTCTCTCCACATGTGGTGTTCCCTAGGGCTCTAACCTCTCACCCTGGCTCTTCAACCATTACTTGGCACCTCTAGCCCATCTCATCTCTACTTTCTTTCCTAACTTTCAGTGCTATGCAGATGACACGCAGCTCTCCTTCAGGCTCCCCTCAGCCTCCTCTCCTCTCCTCTCTAGCTCATTCCGGACTGTCTATCTGTGACTCAGGAATGGTGTGCCTCCTACGATCTCTGTCTTAATGCCAGTAAAACTGAGATCCTTCTCATTGTGACCCTCGCTTTCCCTCTTTCACTCTAGCTGCCCTCCATCTGTGCCTTCCTGCGACGCAAAAAAACCTTGGTGTCATCTTCGACTCCACCCTCTCCTTCTCTCCTCACATCACATCACAGACGTCTCTAAGAAGTCCCACGACCAGCTGCACCTCAGAGGTATTCTTCCCTTTCTCTCTTTCCTGCAGAAGCTCACTGTCTCCAGTGCTCGGGTTCCCTCTAAGCTGGACTACTGCAACAACCCCTTTCTAAATCTGCCTGCCTCTTCTCTTCGCCCTTTGCAACTTATCCAGAACAGGACTGCAAGACTTGTCCTTTGCCTCAAGCCCAGGGATCACATCTCTCCAGCGCTGATATCTCTCCACTGGCTCCCGGTGGCTGCAAGGATCAAGTCCAAGACCCTCTGCATTGTCCACACGGCTTTCTGGGGCCGGGGACCACACTACATCTAACTCTCTCTTCCTAAGCACTTTGCTTCTCGAGCCCTTCGCTCATCTACTTCCAACTCTGAAGGTCAGATGCTTCTCTAGGCAAAGAGTGGGCGGAGGAGGTAGATCTCTCTCCTCGGCTGGGGCCTCCCTCTAGAGCAGGACCATCTAAGGTTCCGGAAGCAACTCAAGACCTTCCTTTTCACTTCTGCTTCCCCCCTCTCTCTCGCCCCTGCTGATGTACTTGTCTGCGGCGCTAACTGGTTACCTGGCCACCCTCCGAACCTAAATTGGTGCCTGGCTCCTTGAGGGCCAGCAGTCCCATGCTGTGCCTCAGGGCCTACCACACAGTTCGGGACTGTATCTGAAACCCTACAGTCCTTTGCCGCCTTGCACTTAATTCAACCCGGCCACCCGGCCTGCACTTACTTGAGCTCTGCTCACTGCAATCCCCCTCACCCCCGCAACTCCCCCTTGCATTCCCCCTGCACTTGCAGGATCTGAATGACACAAGGCCTAGTAAGACAGTTTCTGTCTTCCCTTTGTCTCCCCTTCCTTATCTTGTCACCCCTAGAAACACTTGTGTGTGAACAGGCACTTAGTAAATGACATATCATAACCAGAAAAGTTATCCAAGAATGGCAAGTATGTACATTCTGAAATGTGCACTTGTCAATTTCACCTGGTTTTATTGGAGAATTCCTACAAAATGAATAACTTTGAAAGAATCTACTTCAATGAAATACCCATTCTGTTGAAAATAAGCATTTTGCTCCAGATTGTGTTAGTCGCCTGTCGTTATTAAATGGGAAGATTATACACATATAGTTTAAGAATTAGAGAGAGTATAAGGGAAGCGATACAAATGAATACATCGCTTAAGTAACTGAATGGTAAGTAGACTTCCACACATTGCACTATAGAGAAAAACATTTCTATGCACGACAAATTTATCATATGTTTGTGCCAGAGAACGGGCGATTCATTGTCATGCCGTCAAAAAAGAACGTCAAGTAATCTCCTGCAGTCCACTGAATATTAATGCACTCTGCAAAATCATAAATCCAGGTTTGAGCAATAATCTTGGAAAAGCATTCTTTACCTTTGAAGCGTGTGCTCTTGAACCCAAGTAGTGGAGCCTGGCGTGTTCTCGGATATAAGCCGGCGCCTACAAGAAGAAACAGGACGTTTGTATATAGCCAAATAATGTGCGATGAATTAAATCTACATTTCTGAGCGGTCTTTCTCTTCATTTATTCATAATTAAGCTGCATTTTGTGCCATGGATGCACTCCAAAAACCACCATTTCCTGCCACGCTGTCATTATCCCATACACATTCCATAGTTAGGTTTGTACACCACAACCCTCAACAAGACGCTGCAACACACCTCCCGGAACACCATACAATAAGTCAACACATTGAGCGAGGCAAGTTTGGTCGTGACATTTTGATCACTGCCATCACCATATATATTACACATTTTCCTTTCCATATACACCAAAGATGACAATTCTTAGAGGTTCATTCTCAAATGATAGAATATCAGCATTTGCTTCTTCCGGCCTCACGCTTGGCTTTACTTCCTCCGTTGCATCATAAAGAGCCAACCTTTTCCCATTCCGAATTGCTCAATTTTGTCAACTTTACAAGTGTACCCTTTACAAACACGATGCTCATAGGTTGGCCAACCCTAGAGAATTGCTTTCTGATATCTAACCATCAACAAACTAATGACCAAGTACAGCCTCTTGCCTGTGATAAAATCTGTTTTCCAACTATAGTCTTGATGGGAGTCAAAGTACTTTCCCCCACATAGTTCCACGGATATGTTTGTATGAGTGGTACTAAAAAGAGCAGTGGCACTGGAAGAATCACCAATTTAAGAAAGGGGCACTGTTGAGCAGCGAGCCAAGACGGCAGACTAGCTCAAAGCTCAGTGCAGAATGGACGAAAGACCCTGGTTTGCCCCGGCTGGCGACCATTTATTTCAGACCTGCGATAGATCCTGGGCACGGTGTTGGAAGCGGGAGACACGAGAGTTGAAATCAATCCAGCACACCGACTGGAGACCGGTCTTTGTTGGTCGGCCTCTGACTGCGGAATATTGCTGCCTGTGATCGAGCGAGTGCCGGTACATCGTCACAGCCAAAGGGTCAGTTGTCGAGGCCTCGCAGATCCGTGGATGCTTTGCGGTGCAAAGTGAGCCCGAAGCTATGGAAGCTACCTCGAAGGGTGTACACTGGCAGCTCTGCCGCTGGATCGAGCGGAAAGGCAGACCTCCCTTGCCTGACAGGCGGTGTGGTACGGTGGCGGGTGGGGGATGCTGTCGGCGGATTAGAGAGCGGCTCAGAGCAGCAACAGAACAGTAGCGAGCCGGCACACAGCACCTGCCAAGGGCTCGGAGTTGTCAACGGATCATAAATTATAGAGGGGTGAGACCCTGGAGCACATTGAAAGGTAAATCCAATGGACAGTGAGGTACTGGCTCAATAACTTGGCTCAGGTGGGTAGACCGCGAGGCTGACCATTAGCAAGTGCATTGGAACGGTGCTTGCATTATCAGGGCTGTGTACCCCAATACACAGTCTATAGGTATCAGAAGCATTGTCTTTGCTAGTATTATAGCCAGTGTCAAACATACCTCCTTGCAAAACATGGACAGTTTCGGGCATGCATAGGTTTTTGGTCTGGACTACAGGGCACTGACACAGGCTATTGTATATAGGTCGGCACTCTTGTAATTGGAGAACTATAGGAGTTCCCTTTGGATAGCCCTGGCGATTGCATTACTTGGAGGGGTTTGTGTCAGCCCGCAGTGATGACCAAGGGATCCGGTACTAAGAAAGGAAGAGCCATGAACAAATTTGCTAAACCCACCTCTAAATCAACCGCATCTGCTGGCAGTGATGCACAGCCCACCAAACCTGCTGCAAGTCCGGTGGTGAATTGCCCGGTTGGATCTTCAGCGCATGCTAGACATGATGAAGCAGGGTTTTGCATCTGTAAATGTTAAATTAGATTGCATCACTGAAAGAGTATTGTCGATGCGTGCGCAACTAGAAAAGGAGCCAGCGGATCACGGAAGCAGAGAGCCGGATAAGTGCTACGCAGGATAAGGTCACGGATTTTCAGGCTGCTGTCTCCACTCTCACCAGGGATTTGAAGCAGGTTAAAGCAAAGCGTGAGGCTTTAGAGTGGACATCTCGAAGAAACAGTCATTGTTTGGGTATCGGAGGACGCTATCAGCGGTAATATGGAGGTGGCGGTGGAAAACATGCTGCGGGAGCTGTTGGATAACCCAGGATTGTCCCGGCATTTACATTTTGTGTAAGAAATGTACATTTAAATAAAAAATAAAAAAATATAGCACTTGGCCACACCTTATGGGAGGCTGACTGAGTTGGATTTTAGCTCAGATGTTTATATTTGTTTAATTAGTTGTGTATGGTACAGACCAGTGGGTTGAGCTCACAAGTTACTTAGCTGGAAGGTAGGGGATTGGGGAACCTGATTAAAGCACGCAAGATAATGGCTTACGCGAATGGGAAGGGAGCTAGTATTATATTTTTTCAAGAAACGCATATGCTGGCTAAGCAGGCAGAGCTGCTTGCACCAGGATGGGGAAAGTGTAGGTATTACATGACTATTCGACCAGAGGGAAGGGATTTATGACTTTAATACATCAGAATGTACTGTTTGTACACCTTAGTGCAAAGGATGATGTTAAATGTTAAAGGTATTTGTACCGCGCACCGTCACCAACGGAATTGGTCCCCAGGCGCTCTGGCGGATCTGTAAATGATAAGGTGGGGTGGGTTAGTAAGGTGAAGAGGGAGTAGGTTAGTGAGAGGAGTGGTGTTCTGTTGGCAGCTTCAACTCGGTATACACCAGATGCTGAGCTTTGGTGCGGGTATCGGGTCTGTTATAGGCCGCGTGCGCTGTTGGTCTGGCTTATGTATTGTTGCAGTGTTGTGAAGTGCGTGCGGCTTGTTGTGCGAGAGATGGTTGTGTGAGTTTGAGTGAGATAAGTATGCAGAGTTTGAGCTTATATTGGTTAGTGGGTTACTTGACCTTTGGCATGCTAGCCTTTGCAGTTCTGTCCCAGTGTGGCACCAGTTGACCCCCACAACTATCTGGATGCGGCATGGGCCAATGTCCAGAATTTTATCTGGGTGTGGGCAAGCCAACATTCACAGTCCCGTCCAGATGCCGTGCAAGCTAGCGATGAAGTGTATTAGTGCATGGCGAGTTATGTGGGCGTGAAGTGTTATTGGTGAATGTTAACGTGCCTAAAACGTATGACCCTGAATTTCTTGACAAACTATTTCCGTTCTTTGCACAATATCCTATGGCCTTGTTTATCTGTAGGGGTGATATGAATACCATATTAAGTAAGACATTGGATCGCACCTACGACACGCCTCAGAGTCTCAACAGATCGGCACAGACTCTCGCGGCACATATGGGTGAAATGGATGCATTTGATGTGTGGCGTACATTGCATAGAGCAGGAAGGGAATATACGTATTGTTCCACTGTACATGACATGCACTCAAGAATAGATGCATGGTAGGTCTCTAGTGCTCGATATTTCCTTGCTCATTTTCAGACTACTGTCCCATTTCCCGGTCTATACTTTTGGCTAAGGAGGAGGGGACATGGCCGCCTTGGCGTTTTAAGCCTACAGTGCTACAGGGCCCAGTGTTAAGTTACAAATCTGCGGGAACATACTGCCACCTATTTTGAGAGTAATGATGGGTTGGTCGACTCCGAGGCCATACTGTGGCAGGTGTTTAAGGGGTATCCACGGGTAATACTGATTACAACTGAGTTTGGGTTCCTGAAGGCTATAAGGAATGAGATGCAGCTTCATGAGAAAAAACTATCGGCACTGGAGGTCCAATATGCCCAAAACCATTCTTTACAATTGTGACATGACATAAAGGGTAGGTTAGATGCATTTCGAGAAACTGCCGACAGAGAAATACGCTATTTCGATAGGCCGGTCATGGCGAGACCTTATGGGGAGGCTGATTGATCAGGCAGGGTGCTCGCTCGGACTGTTAAAGGTGAGTTAGGGAATAGACGTATCCCTTGCATTGGGCGAGGAGTTGGGACTATGGTGCACACGGATAGGGATATTAATACAGTATTTTATCATTTTTACTCTGTTCTATATACATCCAAGAACACTGCAACCTCCCCGGAGATAGCTAGTTATCTGAATGGGATACCAACAATTCTGTTGTCAGTAGATGCCAGGGAAGCGCTCTAAGTCCCATACACAGTAAGAGATAAAACTAGCTATTAAGGAGCTCCCGAGCGGGAAGGCCCCTGCGTCGGATGGTTTTGGTGCAGAATTTTATAAGACATTTTGTGATGAGCTGGCTCCTTATTTGTTGTGGGTATGGACGGAGGCAGTGAAGGAGGGGATCCTGCCGGAGACCCTCTGAGAGGTTATTATTCTTCCGCAGAAGCCGGATAAAAAGGCGAGTGACTGTGGCTCATATAGACCACCCCCCAATCGCTCAAATTCTGAAGCCAAGATGCACACGAAGATTATGGCTATGTGTTTATCACCATTGATGCCACATATGGTGCAGACGGACTAAGCAGGTTTTATACCGGGCCGATTGATGACCTTCAACTTCAGATGGTTTTGCAATATCTTAACTCCAGTCTCATGTGAGAGTTGCACTGCGGCAGTCTCTCGTGACATGCAGAAAGTGTTTGACACAGTCACCTGGCCCTTTTTATTTGGAGTTCTTGCCAATTATGGGAGCGGACACACTATTGCATGGGGCTGACTGTACTCGCAACCATCAGCCTGAGGATGTACGAATGGCAGGTTATCACCACCTTTTGAATTAGGCAGTGGCACAAGACAAGGATGTCCCCTTCCCCCAGACCCCCCCGTTTGCTCTGGTTATTGAACCCATGGCTGATTAGATCGGGATAAATTTCACGAGGCTGGTATATTACTGGGTGGCAAATCTGAAGTAATTTCGCTATAGACTCAACTAGAACCAATGCTCGCAGTGGTGAAAGACTTTGGCAACTACTCAGATTTGCTTCTCAATACCAGAAAGTCAGAAATATTCCTGCTACCGAAGGGTACTCTGCGGATGATTGATACACTCACTCTATAGACTGGCGCAATCAATCGTGGTTGTAAAAGGCCCGCAGAGAAGGCTAAATGGGAGAGGGACTTTGGCACTGTAACTGCAGATTCAAAGTGCAAGCAAATATGCCAGTTAATCAAGGGAATATCGATTAATTCAAAGTATCGACTCATTAATTTCAAAGTTGTAAACAGACTAACACACAGGCAAGGATATCTAGGTTCCGAGTTGCTACTGCTCAGGTATGCCCTAGATGTCAAGGACCTGATGCCCATTTACTACATATGTTATGGGCTGCCCGAAACTGTACATGTTTTGGAAGGAGGTATGTTTGACAATGGATATAATACTAGCAAAGACAATGCTTCTGATACATATAGACTGTGTATTGGGGTACACAGGGAAAGTGTCCAATATTCAACATAAATTCTAAAACTTAAAGGGATGGTTCGCCCAAAAATTTAAATAGATAGGCAATATTAAAAAAAACGATTGGCATTTTTTTTTCTCCAAGTCCCTATGTAAAGTTTTGAGCAATTCAAGCTCAAAATTTGCAAAAGCAAGCACATGGGCGCATCCATTTTGTTAAATGGATGCCCGTCTCTGCTGGTTTTTGCTTTTGCGGCTCTATTGAAGGAAAAGCCAGCCAGCTGTAGTAAACAAAAGCTACCACTGGGTGGCTTTTCCTTCATTGGTGCCGGGACTCGGAGGACGCGGACCGGAGACTACTATTCATTAGTGCCGCAAAAGCCAAAGCGAGCACAGCGGCGGGCATCCATTTCACAAAATGGATGCCCCCATGTGCTTTCTTTGAGCTTGATTTGCTCAAAATTTTACATAGGGACTTGGAGAAAAAAAAATGGCAATCGATTTTTTTTTAATATTGCCTATCTATTTTTGAAATAAAAAATGTTGGGCAAACCATCCCTTTAAGTTTATTGTTGGCTAAAAGAGTTATTCTGATGCGATGGACGCACAGTAGTCCTACAAAATTGTCTAATCGGTTGCAGGATGTCATATAGGTGAATATGATTGAAGAACTTTAGGTATAATTTACACTGGACATTGTTCCACCCAAGGATATTTGGTATGACTTTCGTCAGTATCTCGCCAATACCTCAGATTGAGATTTATTTTCAGTGCCGATTTTACTATCACTGTTGGACTCACGCTCTTTGTGATATGTCGATCTCTTGAGAATGTATAGCCAAGTACTGTTGTAACTTGAGACCAAGTGCCTGATAAAGTTAAAAAAAAAAAAACGAACCACCAATTTAATTGCAGTCTGCTCTATAGAGGAACCCTAAGGTAAGAATGCATTTTTTCAGGTGCTTGGACAGCTGATGCAAAAACAGTGTGGGCTACAAAAAGATGTTTTACAGTCTGTGAAGGCATCATGAAGCAAGACACAGACAACAGATTCAAAGTTCAAAATAAAATGGTTTATTAATTCAAATGTCACGATGGTTGAAGGCCTAACTTGCCCTATGCTAAGGTGGGATTTCCCTACCTGAACGAAGCCAAGGAAAGTGAGTCAGAAAGTTCAGCTTAAAAGTCTGTCTGTGTCCAAATGCCATCCTCACAAATAATGAAAACGGGTGGAATGTCAACAATAAAGTAAATTGTGATCCAAGCAAAGTTCTGAGCTCCTTGCTTCCTTTTCAGCTCCCCTTTCGAGTTCAAGTGTACCACGAATCCTTGGTGTTCCCTTCCCCAAGTTCAAGGCAACACAGTACCAAAGAAAAGGGTCCGGAGGGCTCCGTCCTCAAGACAAAATTGCAGTTCATCAAGCCCCACGGCTCCCTTCTCCAAGACTCCAACTTATCAACTTCTACTTGGTTTCAGTCTTTCAATGTTCAACACATCTCTTGGTCAACTTGACGCTTCTTCTGGATTGCAATAACAGTTCACTTAAAGTGCTCCTTCTTGGTTTATTTCCAAAATGTCAATTGACGGTTCCGTGGTCTAGGCGCAGTTGTCAGACAACATGGTACATTGATCACAAGTCACGCAACCAGGAACCCTAAGCTTTTCAGCCACACAGGTTCTTCTGTATTTGCTGGGCATGTACAGATTCACACTCACATAGCTTCTTCTTGTCAGCCTCTTGGTTTGATGTGCAGTTTCACACTTTCCTGGCTTCTCCTGGTTAGCCTCTTGGCTTTGCCAAGAGTGTCATACATCCTCTGCCAGTCTTAGCCTTGCCGCACTGTATTCATGTACAAAGTACACTTTGTGGTGATCATATTTCTTCCCCACCTTTCTGTCATGCGCTTTCACACTTGCCATCTTCTACCGTATGTTGCTTTCAAATGGGCACTTTGCATTCATCTCTCATTAGATCGTAGCTTTGCTCGTAATGTTTTCATTCAGTTCAGTATTCAATATTTGTTACTATTCAATTTGCCGCTTAATTCTCAGTCAAACTGTGTTTTTGGGTTTATTTCAATCTACATTTTCTTTCCCTCCCCCAATCTACATTTAATTTGGTTCATTCAGTATTTCTCACTTCCATGTAGGCCCTAGGAGCAGGAGCGGCCCGGTCAAGAGTGACATTCCCTTTCACTCAACGGTCCTCTTCGTTCCTTTCAGGCAGCTGCGTCTCTTCACTTCTGCGGCGCCGGTTGCCGGTAACTGAGGGCCCTGCTCGCATTTCGGGTGCTTCTCTGCACTCGCCGGCAGCTCTGCTTCCCTTCCGCAGACGCTGGTGGCAACTCCTTGCCTTTCTCCTTTGCTCGCAGTTCCAGCTGCAGCTTCCTGACCACAGAGGCACCCACACCTGTAACTTCTGTTGGCACAACTCGCCCTGGGCTCCACGGGTTTTCTAGGTCATCTGCCGGCATCCTGGTGTCATTTTGGGACCCATCCCAGCTGCCTCCTCACAAAAAAACTCCCTGCTGGTCTCCATTACACAGGCCTCCCTGTTGGTCTTCATGTTGCTGCATGCCTCCTTTTTACAAACCTGCAACCACTTGACAGGTTGCAGGTGAGAGTTTTCAATTAGCATTACCAGACTACAATTAGGCGGGACATGCCTATCCTTTGTAGTGTTCTATGTGCACCTTCCTCGGCTCAGTACTAGAGTGGTGAAATGACCTATTGGTGTTTATAACTCCTAGTCGCCTCTTCCTCGTCCCAGTACTGTAGTAGGTTAAATGTGGAAAACTGAGGGGGAGTTGTTTTACAGTAGCCAGTAAAGGTCGGGGAGAGTTAGTTTGAGGTTCAGAAGGAGACGGGGGATACCATGTCTCGCCTTGGGTAACTATTCCCAATTCCCAAGGACCCTCCACCCAGGTGATCCTCACTTGCTTCTCCACCCCCAGAGTCAGGATCCAAAAGCAATGGCCTTTCCCTGGCCACCTGAGAAGAGGATCCTGGGGGGGCAGGGGGGGAGGGAGTAGGACTGAGGCTATCCTCAGGAGGTTTCTCACAAGTCATATATGTTTTTACTTGTCTACAAAGCACATCCAATAGGATGGCACCAACTCAACTAAAAATAATAGAAGTAAAACAATTTAAAAATATAAAATAAAATCACATTTTAAAATCTTAGCTAGAGCCCTGGAGATCCAGAGTTTAGACACTTAAGGAGACCATCTAGGATGGCCGTCTGATACGATAACCAGAGGGCATCTTGTGAAAGAGCACCAATCCTAGCATGTTAAAACTAGTGTGATGTCTTTACTATACAGTGGCCATACTTGCACAGGTACACTTGCCATTTAAAGTAACTGTGTGCTGTGCACCTACATAGCTAGCACAGCTTATTTTTCCTCTCTGGCCGTTTTCTGCTTGCAAGTATACGACTGTCAATTATTGCAAGATACCTCACCTCCAAGTGCCTTGCGGCAATATCAGATTCACTCTCCAAGTTCTAATTCTTGATATGCAGAGAATTGAATCAACACATTCTCAATCTTCGTGGGAGACAAAATCTCCTGAAATCAAGACTGGCCTAAATATTGTTAACCACCCTCAAATGCCAGGTTACATTGAAATCAGATCTAGTTGAAAGTTTATGAGCCAACTACTAGATAAAGAGACATCAGTAAGAGTTTGTCTTGATGCAGAAGGAAAGTTGTCGGAGCCCATACCCACCCTCTGCGGAGTCAAACAAGGTTGCATATTAGCAGCAACACTATACAATCTTTACTTTGCTGACTTTAAGCGAGATTAATAAAAAACCTAGTATAAATTACATCAAGATTGGTACATCTAGGCGGGGGTGGTTAGGGTATGTCGACGACTTGCTTCTGATGGATTATACACTAAAAGGACTCCAAGCTAAACTTGATGCGCTTGAAAGATTTGCCACTATAAATCACCTCACTGTGAATATAGGAAAAACCAAAATAATGAAGTTCTACGGAAAAGAAAATATAAGTAACACAAAAAGTGCCACGTGGACTATAAATTACCAAATGATTGAAATTGATAGATAACAAATTAAGTTGGAAATTGCATTGGCAAGAAACACAGAAAATGCATGATAGCCACCATGGCACTGAGTAAGTGTCAAGGCAATTTCTCTAGAAGTACCATTTTACAATAATATGCTGTAAAGATAGTGTCTTGTCTGTTATATGGAGCAGAAATCTGGGGAAGTCACTATTTTAAAGACCTAGAGAAATTCGAAGCCAACATTTTGAGGATACTATTGCATATGCCTAAGCATCTTACCTGTGAATATATGCTGCTAGAATCTAAAATAAATACTGTATATAGTAGAGTACAATATATGATGGCTATCCTGTATGTAAAACTGTCTAGACCTCATAATGATACATACATAGTTAAAATAAAAGAACAATATGAAAAGTTGAATAATGAGCAAGCCTTATTGACTATACACAGATGACGTATAGCGTATCTCAAATGGGCACTTGAGGACACAGATAGTTGGCCATTATACTCTATCAGTAAGATCAAACGACGGTTGAAACAGCTAATACATGATTGTTGCAGAGAACAAACAATGGTTAACTTGGCAACTAAAGTTAACAGTAGTATGTATTTAGAATTATGGTATAATAGAAAGTGTAGACCGTCATATCAGTTGGCTTATCCTGATTTTAAAACAATTTGATGGTACTTACTGTTCAAATTTAATATGTGCAATACTTTAGAACTCCTGGGAGCAAAAGTGGGTATCCAAAAAGACATTAGATATTGCAGACTATGTGGCATGAACAAAATTGAGACTGCAAAGCATATTCTATGTGAATGTGAGAGTATATCCACCATGCGTTTTAAATACTTACTAGCCTACTATAACACAAAGAATAACTGTATTTTATGTGAAATTTGGGGAAGTCTGCAAGAGGCTAATGATATAAATCTGACTTTTTAATATGATGACATTTTTGAAGTAGTATCGATTTTAAAAGAATTGTCATATGGAATTTTATGTTTTAAATAGTAACTCTTTTTTAGTCAGAAGAAGATTTTTGCCGGTTAGTAATGAGTACATTTTGTAATGTATGATGTGTATATATGCAAAGCCTTGTTGGCTCTGTGTGTATTATAAATAAATAAATGGTTATGCTTTTGGTCCATTGACGATTTGATTTGGGTTTGTCCATAACTATCTGTCCTGGCTTACCATTGTGAGCACTCAAAAGTACATAAAGTGCATGTACGTTTTCTCAAAACAAAAAAAAAAAGCTGTAACAATTGACACAGAAGTGATCTCAATTTTAACCCAATTTCAGCACCTGAATTCCTAGTCTTTAAAGCTTCCATCATGGAATTACACATCAATTCATGGCCGGCTAGTGAACAGAGGGTCTCTGGAATGGCACTTGTGACCCCCTATACGCATGACAGCCTGAAGAGCGAAACGACAGAGGCCAGTCACTGGGCAGCCCCCAGGAGGGCCAGTGACTACCACATATGCAAACAGATATTCTCTTAGACAACAGTTCAAACCTTATCCAGCTGACGTCTTCGCAGTTATAGGTGCCTCAACACTGGAGCTGGTTGATTAATGATAAATATCCAGCTATCCTGACGTCATTAGAGACACCACGACATAGTAACATTAGCCACGAAGCAAACTCGCGTCCATCCACGAAGTTACACGGACAAACACGAAGAACATGCATACACAGTTTTATAGATAGAGGACATATACATACTGTCGAAAGCCTTTCTTATTTTCTTTTATTAGCCAAACGCAGAAATGCAAGATAGCAAGAGATGCAGAGCAAGCTTGCAGCCGCTTATAGCAACTAACAATATGGAACTACAGGATCGTATAAGGAACCTGGAAGAGCCAATTACCACTAACCAATTAGGAAATTAGTACAGTATGAAGATATAGAAATCATAGCATAACTATAGTAGAGTTATGGACTTATTTGGACAAAGGGAAGAGAGCAGCACAGACTACCCCGGAGGAGTGGAAGAGCATCAACAGGAGAACTGGCAGACGAACAGAGTACCCCCAACAAGGTGGAATACAGGGAAATAGACCTGACATCGGACGGGACAGGAGGGTCGGCCATCGACCAAGGAGCACGGCCACAGAAGAATGATGTTGTAGGGCGGAATCAACAAAGGAGTGCCAGAGTGATTGTTATGTTTTGTTTGATGTTGTTTGGTTAATGTTGTAAAACAATAAAAGAGTTTAAAAAAAAACTTTAGTAGAGTTACATGAAGCCACAGGTCCTTAAACTAAGGGACGAAGGAAAACAGATTTTACAGCATGCTACTCAGAACTGGTGCTCGGAGACAAGGTCGGAGGCAAGCAGAACGTTCCTAGCTCAAGTGACGGGAAGCCACATGCAAAATAGACCAAATTCTCACCAATTGCACACCAAAAAGCCCAGCTTTGCTGTCATCACCCATGTGGCGCGACTGAGCCGAACAATAGCCATTTACCCGTGGTGGGAAGAGGAACAGCTCAAAGCAAAGAAGACATGAACTGATACATATGTTGTCTAACAATGTTGCAACCTGCAGGCACTCTCTCAGGGTAGGTGGATATACTGGTCGCCACAGTAGGGGCACATTCTCTCTCATCACCTTGAGAAGGTACACTGAGAACAGACAGGGTCCCAGGCCTGAAGAGACCTCCCACAGCCAATCTGGGAACACAAATTCGGGGGTGGATGGCAAGGGCAAATGGTAGTCCTGTAACAATGTAATAGATCGTTTTTTGGGACGTCTCAGGCAAGACCACCTCACATGCAAGGACCAATCAGCTAACATCTATAGGTGTTGTCTATAGGTACCACCCCCCCAAGCCACCCAATAGTGTGAGCTCTTAGGTTTTTGGGGAAGAACTCTCAGCTATGACGACATTTGCCAACAAAAACTTCTCACACGGATTCAGGAGCACCGATTGCTGGAGAATTGTTCCTTGTATGATCCCGGTCTGTTATGGAAAATAAATGACAGTTCTAACTTGTCCTTGGCCGAGTCCTCTGTCATTTAGCAGAGGAGGGATCGTTTGGCCCTGGGTACTCTGCTGAATGGTGATTGTGTAGCACACACCCCGGTCCTGTAGTATACCCTAGTTTACAGAGCAGCCTATTCCATCGCAACACCTGGAGGGCTGCAGGGTGACCAACGGAGCGTGAGTCACACAGAGGTGCACCCCGTGCAGAAGCCGACAGGAGCGCCTTGGAAAATATCCTGCCTGCGGTCCTTGACGAACCCAGCAGACCACAAGAACGGCGTGGCATGGGCGGTATAAAGATGTTGGTTGAGGTGTGGTGATGAGTACTGTTGAGTATAGTTGAGTAAGGAGCAGAGGTAGATGTCATTTGTTCGTGGTTAGGGAACATTTGATCTTGCGGTAAAAGTTTCAGGCGGTTAGCCTAGACTATGGACTTAATGATACGGATGACAGAAATTCTGTAAATATTGGATTCCCTGTGGATTGGGCGTTTTAGCTCGAGTCATGGATGGTGGCATCTCTGTGTATAGGGCTTAGCAATTGAAACTAGCTTGAACCGCGGAAGGTGTTCTTCTGGTTACGTCTGAGGCATCTTATCTATAAGGCAACGCTGTCGGTATTTAATTGAGCATGTGAAATATTGGTATCCCCCATTAGGTGGCAGGACGACGGCCGTGGATGTTGGGCGTGTTTTTCAAAATGTCAGTATAAAGGGACAATGTAGTTGTGAGCACCGATTGTAGAGGTGATGCCCGGTAAGGCCTTAGGAGGGCAAAAGGAGGTGCAGAAATAGTAAGAAAGTAGGGTGTTCTGTGGAGGTGCGCGGAAGGCGCATGCACAAGACTGGTAGGTGTGCCTACAGGAGGCAAAGAGTTGCAGAAGGGCGCTTAGTGGAGCACGCCTCAGAAGTTGGTTGGGAGCCAGAGATACTTGTGATGTTGTGAAAAGAACTCTTATTTGTGAAATTGAAGCAAAATAAGAAACTGTATGTGTGTGTGTGAATAACAACGGAAGTGTCGAAAACCCCGACTTGAGATCAAGTAAATATTAAAAGCAAAGTATTGTGGAAAATGTGCAGGCGACATGCCCCCTACAGCATCTTTGCATGGCCCTTCCGCGATATAAGGACAAGATCTGTAAATATAGCGCAGAATGGACAGAGCACAGAACTATCTAAGCCATGGTCAAAGGGCGGAAGCTTCTCCAAATATGTGCAGCAACTGTTACACACAGACACACAAGAGGTTTATAAGGGGGAAAGGTTGAGCAATTGTATGGCAATATTCAAGCTCTGGAAGATGTTCCAGGACGATGGAGGGGATGTGGCGCAGCACCAATGGATGCTAAGCCAACAGGAGAACCCGGGCGACAAGCCCAAGTCCCTCAATTCTCCTCCTGAACATGGGAACAAAGGGGCAGCAGCAGGTGCACAGGGAGTATACCCAATACGGGAATTGAGAGCAGCTGCGGGGTACACAAATACAATATTCGCACCTCCAACATACACCAAGGAGGGTCAGAAAGGGGTCGCACCAGCAGAAGGGGGAACAACAGGTGCCGAAGGTGGAAAAGAAGGACACAGCGAGGCACAGATAAGGGTAAAAGACAGTGACCCGGGAGCAGAGATAAAAAGAAAGGAGCTGGAATATATAGTATTGAACGAGCGGTTGGGAGGACAAATATTACTGAAATTAGATAGGAAGACAGCAGAAGAAGCAGAAGGGGCAAATAAGGAAGTAGAAGGTCGCAAGGAGACTAGTGAAGCACGAGAATGGGCAGAGATAATCGAAGAAGTGGAGAGGCAAGAAAAACAGGAAAGGGATGAACGCGAGCGAGTGTGAAGAGAAAAGCAAAAGGCAGAAGAGAGCGAGAGCAGCGGGAGATGAGGAGAAAGAGGGAGCTTGTGGAGATGGAGAGGAGGAGGGCAGAAGAAGAGAAGGAAAAGTGGATTTTGCTAAAGAGGTAGAGGAGGAAGTTAGAAATAGAGCGGCTCTTAGGAGCACAAATGCAAGGAGGAGGAACGCACAGTGAGACATAAAACTGAGATTGGGATTAGCACGTTATAAAGACAATGAAGGTGGAGATGAGCAAGTAGGGTGAGATCACGGTAGGAAACGCTACGCTGCCAGACAAACTCAACCCCGGGTCATCCATGTAGGGGGACTACGAGAACTTAATTGACATAGAAGGGGAACCACAGGGAGCCACAGTACTGAGGAGACTAAGCTTCCAGGACCATATCAGACGACGACTTGATAGGGAGGGAGGACGAGGGTGACCTGTAAGTCGGTCTACAGGGAAGCATAGCGAACGAAGCTCGACATGGGGAGACACAGTGGGATTGCGAGCAACAAGAATGAAAAACCACGTCGGTCTAGGATTATATCGTGCAGCATGGATAACGTAACTATGTATACACAGAGACCTTCCAGCACAAAGGAGGTGAGAATTGGCAAGGGCATTGACTGCCACCAAAGACACTGGGAGATTGGAAGGGGAAGATCGGGTTGACATTATTCCCCTTACTGGAAAAGGGAGGGGGCGACCTTAGTACATACCATGGCAACATAATGACAAAGAAAACCTGAGGTGTAAGCTACCTTCATTGACTGCAGGTGCGGGGGTACGTATATACGAAAATGGAAAGGATAACAGCAGGAAAGACATTAGCAGTGGGGGACATTAAAGGTTTATTTGTAGCGATCCTCTGAGAGGTCGCTGATGACGTATTGAAAAGTGATGGATACCCAGGAGTAACCACCCAGAACACAGCGCACAATGGTTCGCCATTTAACAACTGCCGAGTGGCTATATGGTAAGCACTACGGGTGCAGTATCCAGAAACAGACATTAGCGCAATCATGGAACGCAAAATGGGGGAAGACGCTATTCAGGCTATTCAAGAGTTGAGTCTTGAAACGCGAGGACCATGGCATAACAGTGGCATTATTTTATCATATACTATGCCAAGGGTTACCAGAGCAGGTGCAAAGACAACTGAAGAAGTTTGTGGGGATGGAGGCAAAACCATGCTCAGAAATACAACTTACAATAGTACATTACTGCAGGTTAACGCAAGAAAGTGCGAGGAAGAAGCGCGAGGAAAGAAAGCAGTAGGCGCCGATGTTAGTGCAGAAGAAACTGTCTAAACATACAACTGAAGGAACAGTGCTAATGAGCACAGGAGGACAAAACGCACCACAGACGGTACGCACCGCCGGCCGCAGGTGGAGGGTTTATGGGGCTGGGGATGCGCAGCATGGGTTCCAAGGAAGAGGGGGGCCACCTAGGGTCGTAGGTATGGGCACTAAATGCAACAAATCCACAAGGGGTTTTCGGGAGGGAATCAGGGATATGGGCAACCAGTACAGAAAAGCCAAGAAGGATTCGCTGGGGGGCATCAGAGGCAAATGAGGGAACCACCCCAGTGCTGGGTGTGAGGACAGGTAGGGCACATCTCCAAGAGTGCAGGAGCAGAGGGGAGATGCAGCAGAATGGGGGAATGCAAAATCAGCCAACATATCAGTGGGAGCAGACTGAATACTATGCCCAAGACCAGATGCAATGACAAGGACATCCAATAGCCCGTGAAGCAGACACCCCGAATGCAGGCGCCAGCGTAACAGTATTCATAGGCACAACAGATGCAGAATAAATTGCAGCAATCATACACAGCACAGCAAAATGATGGGGCAGTGTCACGCACGGACTCAATGGGACTGACTCCCATTAGGAATCTACGAGGGGCTACTGTGGTGGGGGGCAACCCATTTGCAGGGAACAGTAGGTCATTATACCCTCAATAGAACAGCCCACAGACAGACCTGAGATATTCATCCATCCCATCGATTACATCCAAGGAACCACGCATACGGGTGACGATAGGTAACAAGACATTCTCCTTTCTTGTAGGCACAGGGGAAATTAGATCCTGCATCTGGGAGGGGAGGTATAGAATGCCAGGCGATACCTTGAATGCTCAGGAACTTTCTGGGGCAACTGCATTGGTTACTTTCAATGACGATCTTACACTTTCTATAAGGGATCATGACCTAGTTCTACCTTTTCTGTATTCTCGACAGATACCTGTGAACATAATGGGAAGGGGCATTATGAGGAAACTTAACATGACCATCTCATTCACTGACAAAGAGATAGTGTGTTCCACACCTGGGATACACCTTTTAAACGTGAGGGAAATTATTCAAGCTTATAGTGGACGCAAGGTACAGAGGGGGGTGCCAACAGATGAGGAGCTATTTTGATATGGGACTGAAGTAATAATAGCATGGCTCCCAGGGATTCAGGGAAGATGTGGCACCTTCCAAATTAGTACATGTTCAGACCAGAACTACCACTTGACGAGAAGGAATGGACGATGGTCCCACTAGAATTAGAGTCAGTAACAGTGGGGGACGACAGGATAACAGTACATGGGACAGATGATACAGGGTGAGCATGGCGATCAGTAATCGCTGTGGCCGAAGGGTATAGATTGACTACTGTTACAGATGAAGAACTGATTGATCGTCTTTGAACAGATCACAAGGTAAGGTTTGACATTAGCATTGCATACTGGGTGAAAATAAACTACAGTGAGGTACCACAGAAGATGGCGACGTTGCTACAACCACCGCCAACATTTCGAGGAAGACTTGGCAAAGGTCCCCAGCGTCTTATGGACCACAAGTCCCTATGACGTGGGGCTCCTGAAAGGGATATGAGCAGTGAAAATAAAATTGAAGCCGGGAGCCATTTTACCACGAGCTAGGCAATATCCCCTGTTGAGGGAGGCAGACAAGGGCATTTATGAGACAATTGCAGTACTAGTGAAGAAAAGCATCCTAATACCATCGGAATCACTGTGCAAAACGGCGGTGTACCCTGTCAAAAAGGCAACGTGGTCATGGCGTTTTACACATGACTTGCGACCTCTGAAGCATATTGTATAAGCAGACTTTCCTTTAGTTCCAAATCCACCAACAATTCTATGTAGCATTCCTACGTAAGCTACCCACTTCACGGTTTTAGATTTGAAGAATTCATTCTTCTCTATACCACTTGTAAGGAAGGCATGGTATCAAAAGTAAGACAGACACTAGTGACAACAGTTCAAGGGTGTTTATTGAACTTCACATGAAAGGGTTTGAAAAACACCCATTTAATCCTAAATCTAAAGATGGCAGCAAGCTACGACCATAAAATAATAACAGTCCTAGTGGTGTCTTGTCAAAATAAAAGGGCCTATACTAATAAACCTATCGCCAATCCTTATCACTAAATACAAAATGGTATGGGAAACAATGTTATGCAAAAGAAAAGCATTCAAGAAATCACATGTCAGGATGTTCGGGCGGTTGGCCTCCCTTCCCCACGTTTTCGTCACGGGATAAGGCGGTACACTCGTGCCAGAGAACCCTCAAGGGTGCAGTTCAAACTTTAGAATCAGGCCCTTCTGTGCCCAATTCTCCTTGCCTTTCAAAAGGCTCTTCTTTCAAATGAACAAGAAGTTATTTCCCTCTCGGAATTTCACATGTGCTCAACTTCTCAGGTGATACCTTACATAGACCTTCAAATCAGCTTGCACGCAGTGCCGGACAACTCTGTCAAAAGGTATTGTATCTTAGTTTCAAAGTTCATTCACTCTATCTGTTATTCGACTTCACTTGAGTTGATTATCAAATGCGTTTTAACACACTGTTTGCTTCAGTGCTCACCATACAATGTTTTTGCTTGCAACCTTGGCTTCAGCACAGACCAGCCTGGGATCAGTCTTCCCAAATCACCAGCTGTGTTGATTTCACTCATACCGCCTTGTTGTAGAAGCCAAGGACAATACCAGGCCAGCAGACGACTCACCCCACCTTGATTATCGATGCCGGAGGTCCCTGGCACCTCGGAGACAAAATAAAGGATTTTTCAAACTGGTTTTCTGGTCTTGCACTTTTTCTTGGAGGATATGTGAAAGTAATAGTTCCTTGTCGAAAAGTCAAGGGCACTTTCCTCCTTTCAATCGCCTTATGTTTTGCCGTCTTTCCCCTCATGTTAAACTGCCATCTTGGAACTGCTGCTTCTTCGTTTGTTTTGCCTTGCTCAGAGAGTGTGCTCTCATGCTCCGCTTTTTATCCATGTAGGGAAGTGAAATGGAAGTCAGGTGTGTGTGATGGTCGGTAATTGCCTGACCATTGTATTGGGACATGTCAGGTACACTGCTCGGGCACATATTGAGGAATACAACATCCTGGGTATGCGACAGTATGCGACAGTCTGGCTACAGAGCACAGCAAGGGACAGAAACTGCCATGCTTGCCCTCAAGTCCACTTGGTTGGCATGGCAGATAAGGGGCATCTTCCCCTGCTGATGCTGCTAGACCCCTCTACAGCCTTCGATCTTGTCGATCATGCATTACTAGTGACTAGGCTCGGTGAGGTTGCCCACTGCTCCACCTCGGCATCCAATTGGATAGCCTCATTTCTGGGACCTTGCATTGTATGGGTATGTGTTAGGAATGAACACTCCTCTTCCATCACACAAACCTGTGGCATCCCTCAGCGTTCCTTTTTGTCCCCGCTCTTGTTTAATATTTACATCCGGCCTCTGCTTGACTTGGACAGCATGGGTGTCCAAAATACCAACTACACTTATGATAGCCAGGTTGTTCTTCAACTCGGCGAGCACTACAAAGAAGTCCTCGGCACCTTCAATACTATCTACAATGCCACTCAGAACTGGATGGCTTGTAATTCTCTAGCACTCAATTGTAAAAAGACTGAATTTATGATTGTTGCCACCAAAGCAGGTCTGAGCAAGCTCACATTCGACTATTACAGCTTTTCAATTGCGGGTCACCTGCAAGTACATTCAAGTACTGTTTACTGGCACACTAGAACGCTGCTCTGTTGGACTTTTTGAGCTGTCTACGCGCTCTGAGCGCTTGGTGCTGAGCAGCTGAAAGCCTGCCTGGAGGATGATTTATGCAGTAGCACCATTTTGCCTAGGCCCCCTTTAAGACCAATAGGTGACTCTGTGCATTTTCAGTTGGCTGTGTGCTTTTGTGGTTGACTCTTTGACCCCTAGTGGAGTCAATCCTTCTAAAGTGGCTTATTTGTGTTTATTCCTTAAGGTGTTTCCCGGACTGTGACTCTGCCCCCTGGTCTCATGTCACTACCCTGACCTCTTGAAATACCCATAATCACACGCACCCGCGCGCGCACCTGCAAGTACATTCAAGAACTGTTTACTGTTCGCGGCGCGGGTGTAGGGCTATATCATTAATTTTGTATGTGGTGGTGAAAAACCGTTAAGATTTGTTCCTTATGTGGTTTTGAGCGGTAAATTCTGGTTTAGCTTTTGTAAGAACGGCTGGTAACAACTTGTAATCTCAACCACTCTACTACTGTTGTGCGAATAGAAGGGCCCATGATTCTTCGCGCCCAGAAAGCTGGATTGCCTGCAAAAAACCCTGTACGCAGGAAGAAAGACCTGATGGCAACGAAAAATAGGTTGTCTTCTCTTGCTTGCTCCACTCCCAGACGAGGTCTAACTAGCAATGGGACGTTAGGAAACGCCGATATTCAGCAATTTGGCAATGGTTCCATATCGGCCTTTAGAGCTAAAGCAGCTACACTAGAGGTAGAGCCCCTTGAAATCGTAGCGCTTGATGTGCACGCTACCGAATCACGAATAAACAGTACCTCAGTGCCTGTTAAAGATAAGAGAACCCATCCCCCCCAGTGTTGTTGGTGACAAGCCCCTCCTGCTAGATCAGTCCTTAACGGATACTTCCATCCTAAAATCTTTATCTAGCACCTGTCCGACCTCGAAGTCACCTAAAATAAACCCACAAGCAAAATCGGACATGGTGATTATTGACTTAGACCCAAATGATTCAGTGTTCTCGAATAGCCTGATGTCAGAAAATCTTTCAAGCTCCCCTGTAATGTTTTCAGACAGTGAACAAAGCTGGGAGGAATCTTTCTCAAGAAATGCGCCTCACTCTCCAATTAATATATCTTCATGCCCTATTAATGTTGTAATACTTAATCATAGCACAAATACATCCTTCGCTTGTCATCAAGGGGATAACAATATGTTGAACATAACCTTGCAATCAAAGAATGTAACAATGCATGCCTTGTTTAAAATGTTGAAAATATGTGAGCGTAAATTAACTACACTGGATGAAAAATTGGAAAAAATTGAGAGAAATGGGTTTACTAGCAACTGTAACGCCAAGGTCAATAAGAGTGAGACTGGTGTGTGGTGTATCTACGGCTGCCACCCAAACAAACAACTAGGGGGTCTTCTCAATTGTGTAATAATTGTAACTGTGAAAAACCAATTGAAGCCTTTTTACCCCTACTGCCCTGTATTCCAAAGATCATTTATGATACGCCTACAGAACCAACAGATGCTTTAGAAAAGAATTTTAAACTTGTTGGGCAAAAAAATAAAACTATACTGAATAATAATAAAGCACAAGTGGAACCTCAGTTTTAGACCTGCCTGAAGTAAAGAATAAGAAAAAGTTAAAAGAAATACCGAAAAAACTGCCTAAAAACCAGCCAGCTTTAAAGAGCGCTGGCAAGGCATCTGTGAAACACTTCTTTAAAACTATCACCTTGCCCAAACAAAACACTAATAACTTCACAAGCAATTAAGGAAAAATATCTTCAACTGGCACAATCTAAAAGGATTGAGTCCCTAACGTTTGTGCCAGTACAGGCAATGGATTACCCTCCATTGGAAGAACTAATGGAAGTTTTGAATGTTGAGAACGATAAGAAAGTGAATGAGTATGGCCTGCAACCAAAGGGCCCTCAACAAGGTCCCAGAATACCCGTACAAAAAAGGGGGGAAGTGATGCCCAACTATTGGCCATAGGGCCGAAATTAGGAAGGCTGTGGATGCATACATGTCTGAGGCTTGAAATTTGACTGTTGTTGCTCCCCATAAACCAGACATAGTTGAGAAGGTGGCAGACTCTTTACAGTTAAAACACTCCATGGCTACAAAAAAAGTGTTGGCTGAACATCCTGTCCCTGAACTAAGCTGTGGAAGTGGGGGTGTGCTGAGCAACTGTGCTTGCACTGAAGGAGAAAATCAGTGGTCAGGCCCGGCACGGAATCCTGTTCGGGAACCCATGAAGGTAGAATCATGAAATCCACATAAATGCTGCAATTAATCCAACTAGCGCTCGTCCAAACTCTGGACTGTTAACAGCAGTAAAAATGGGTAAAGGGGTAACCTCGCAATTTTGGGCTGCCCCGAATTAATACATGCTTCTGATAAAAGTAATGTTTGAGGAAGATGAAGTGGCTGTTCTAAATATATACTGGAACCCAATTGCCATGTCTGAAGAAAAATTCTTCCTCAATCTGAATTCCCTACTAGATCTGGTCTCAAACAATTCCAGAGTTAATGCATTGATCCTAGCGGGTGATTTAAATTTGAGATGCTTAGAGTCCCCCGAAACTAAAAACCGGGTAAGGTACTGGAGATGGGATTCGCTAATTAAAGTGAGAGGGCTGTTTATGCTTAATGGGGCTCTATCCCCGGATATACCACCAGTTGAGACATGGCACAAGGGCGACAGTAAATTGATGATCGACTACATATATGTGAGCAGTGAGCTTTGGCCTTTAATGACAAAGTTCTCCGTCCTAACAACAAATGCAAGCGACCATAACATGTTGATAACTGAATGGAGAATGAGAGCATCAAAATCCAACAATATAGATCTTTTGCGAGGTACTTGTGTGGTGAACACGGGGGGGGGACCGTCTTTGATGGTCAGAGTCTGAGTTAGTACTATTTGATAGAAAGCTGGGCTGCTTGTCTGAACTGGTTGATACTTGGTATGATAAGTCAAAATATGTGTATACTGACTTTATTCAAGCTATTCATCAACAATGGTTTAAAGCAAAGCCCAAGTGTGTACATTTACATCATTTTGACCCTGAAATTAAGATCCGTAAAGCACAACTTAGAACGGACCTCAGACAAATAAGACATGAACCTTTCCCTCTACGTCAACAATTGGCAAATTCCCTTAGAATGCGCTACAGAAATTGGTTGAAGTCTCACCATGCTATTATGTTTCAGGAAGAGAGCTGCAATATGTTAAAAACTCTGGCTAGCAAGAACATCTCTCGAATGTGGGCGATGATGAATCAATCTGTCACATCCCCTCAGCTAGCCATGCAATCATCGGCTGTCCCGTTAAATCTGTGGGTCGAACATTTTAGCAAGCTTTATTCTCCAGTGAAGGGAGACATTCTACTAGATCATTTGAAGTCGCTCGCAATTTTTCACCTGGATTTTGAATGGTCAGATTTTGGAGCTTATTAGATCCACAACTAACTCTAAAGCTAGCGGGCCTGATGGGCTATCTAATTACCAGATAAAAAAAATCCCCGACAATTTGGACCTCGATTTTGTTTAAGATCTTCTCCATGGTGAATTCCTCGCAGTCCTTACCGGAGTTTTGGACTCAGGCAATTATAGTTTGGATATATAAAAAGGGAGAGATAGCGTCACCTCCCAGCTATAGACCCATCTCCCTTTTAGATATCCCTGGGAAACTATTTGCCAAAATCATCCTAAAACACTTACAGGCCTGGGTGAAGACTAAAGGGTTGATCGATCCTTTTCAATCAGGGTTTATGTCCGGGTTGGGCACTATCCCGAATATTATTTCAGTAATTATGATTCAAGCCCAACAAGCAGAGCAGAATAAGTCTCTATATCTAGGATTTATAGACTTTCGAGCTGCATTCGATTCAATTGATAGAAATTTGTTATACATGAAATTGAAGAAGCATGGTTGCCCGGACACCCTTCTCTCACTGATAATTTTACTCCATTCAAATACGTCAGTGAGGATTTCCCTTGATGGCAAGCTATCCCCTTTAATCAAAACGCAGAGAGGTTTAAAACCAGGGTGCCCTCTGGTAGCCTTTCTATTCAACTTCTTCATTCTGGATCTAGGGCTCGTATTTAACAACTGTCTTGGAGACCAGCCTAAGTTGGGAGCTCAAAACATTTCTTGTCTGCTTTATGCGGACGGCCTTGTGTTATTGTCTCAAACGCCACAAGGCCTTCAAAATATCGCCACAAGGCCTTCAAAACATGCTAACAAAATTGGGCCTTTACGTTCAAGCAAATAATTTAGAAGCCAACATCGTAAAGACCCAAATATTAAGATGCGAAAAACACCAGCCGACACAGAGTAATAAGTTCTCCTGGAAAATCCAGAATGAAAACGTGCAAAATGTACCCCAATATAAATACTTGGGGGTGTTAATAATCAATACAAAAGATAGATTATCTGAAGATTAACGAAGGAAGAATAAAATCCAGCAGCTTACTTCACAATCTCGATTGTTGATTAAGAAGTACGGGAAGTTCTCTATGAAATATATCGTTTTATTTTACAAAATGAAGGTACTCCCGATTGTGCTACATGGCATTGAAGGCTCTCTACCAAGAGATCAATGTTAGTGGGACCGACTGGAATCAAGTTACAGGAAACAGATCCTAAACTTACCTAAATCTGTTCCGATCGCAATTTCGCGATATGAATTAGGATTGTCCTCTACGTATGCTCAAGTAACTTGGAAGCAGTGTGCATTCCTCCGGAAGTGTCTCTTGGAATGGCAAAGTAATAACATATTGAGGGTGTTAGCACAATATTTGCTGAAATCTTCAAATACATTTTCTACTGAATGGAGAAAGCTTGTATTTATTAAATTAGCTAATGCCGACATTACGGTTGAGTTGTTATCAAACCCGGTTACAGCAAAAGCAAAAATATATTTGGCTGATTGGGCTGAGAACATGTCAAGATGCTCCCAATATAAAGACTTTCATATCTTTTTGTTTGGTGCCAAAAAATTTGGGTTGATGTCAGGATACCTGTTGAAGTCCTTCCCCTAAAGTGAGAATGGTGTATCTAAGATTTAGACTGAATTTATGGCACACGAGAGATGTCCTTTATAAAAGGAAAAAAGCTGGAAAAAGAACAAAACTACTGCAGGTACTATACTGTGCAAGAACAAAGGGAGACCTTACAGCATCTGCTAGCGGAATGCGAAGCACTCTAATGTTCGAACTAGATGCTTCGCCAACACCCTTGTAACACAGCGAGTAATGGAGAGTGACGAAAGGTGGCAGTCGCTGTTCTCCAGCAATCGCCCAAGAATTCAGATAGCGATAATGCAGATTTTTCAAATTGTGCTCCCTGGCTTAGAGGCACTTAATGAGTAATGTATTACTCCATAAAGGCTATTGGGTACCTGACTAGCTGTAAGAGGCAACGCTTGGTTAAGCTGACTGAACTAGATATTATTGTAAATAGGATGAATTGCTGTTATTAATTGTATGTTATGAGTTTTTTTAGGTTATGTGATGAGTTTGGAAATTGCAAGAATGTATTACCTTTTAGCCTTTGTAAAAAAAAAAGAATAAATTGTAAGTATATGGATATATACTGGTGAAATATTTGAAAAGTTGTCACGTCAACTATAACAAAACAAAAAAAAATTGCCGGTCACACTATTCTGGTCTCCAAGAAGGTGAAAACCTTGGGAGTAATTCTGTGTAATGAAATATCCATGAAGCCTCATGTGTCATACATCCGTTCTACATGCGGTCTTATCACTAAACGTATACACTACATTGTGCTTTCATTGCCACAGAAAACTGCACCCTGCTTTCTACTGCCTTAATCAATTCCAGGCTCAATTATTCCAACAGCCTGCTAGCTAGTGCCATCGCTCTTCGAGCTCTGGAAGTCACCCAGAATAACGTGGTACAAGCAACTTTTGATCTTTCTCGCCAAACACATTTCGCCATCTACGAAAGCCCTACATTGGATTCCCGTGAAAGGAAGAATTTCACATAAAATCCTTACACTTGCCTATAAATGCTCGTCATTCATGTTCTGCATATTTATCTGATCGTGCCAAGTGCAATATACCCACCCGAAATCTTCGGTCATCCTTGGCACCCACGATTGTTCAACCAAGATTTAAATTGGTGCGTTTTGGCGGCACTAGGTTGTGTGTTCAGGCACCCCCTCCTCTGGAACTCACTTCCTGCCTACGTGCGTCTTATCAATAACATTTCTCCATTTAAAAAAGCCATTAAAACACACCTCTTCAACCTTAGTCCTAACTAATGCTTGACACTTTCCTCTGGCTTTGTAGTACTGTCTTGTTTTATGTGCGCCCTGAGGCCCACGACGTGTGACGTATTACAAGAATAAAAATAAAAATAAATGAGTCAATTTTCTCTCATAGTGAGGTGTCCATGAGAAAGTGTTTGTGTTATAAGAGGGGCTGTAGGGGGTGCTAAGTTCCTAAGTATCCTACCTAGTAGAATGGGGTAACGGTATTAGAGGGAAGGGGATATCACGTCTCCCCATCCAGTGTCCCACTCCCCAAAAGGCCCATCATCCAGATGATCCTCCCGCACTGGTCCACCCCCAGGAACTGGATCCAAAAGTGCTGGCCGTGTCCTGGTCACCTGAATGACATTGCCTCGGGACTAGCAGTTGAGCCACCTCCAGGTTTCTCTCACACTACACAGACTCACAAAACTTAACTTTGTTTCGATATAGAAATAAGAAGTGGAAGCACACTAGACTTCCTCAAGGGTACTGCGAATCACCTTCAATATTCAACAGGGTCATTCAAATGGACTTTGGAAATGTGCAGTCAGAGAGCGTCGTTATACAGTGCGTAAACATATTTATTTGCAGCAAGACAGGCACAATGTAGAGATGACACTGTGCACATGTTGACTGTGAGGACAAAGGGTACAAGGCCAAAGTACAATATTGCCAGAAAGAAGTGTTGTGCATTGGACAACTGATATCACAAGACTGGTGAAAAGTGACACCAGAAAGAGCAGAGGCGACATGCATGACAACAAAGCCCACAACTATAAGACAAATGCAGCAGTTTCAGGGACTATGTAATTACTGCATAGTGCGGGTATTGGAGTACAGCACATACACTAGGCCCTTGTTAAGTGTACTGAAAGAAAAGAGGGAAGGGTACATTACAAAGGACAAAAGAAATGACTGAGGCATTTGAGGAGCTGAAGCAAGCAATATGCACAGCTTCCACATTAGGGATCACACTATCAAGACGAATTCTTCCTGTTCTCACGCTCCAGAGTAGTGATGATCACAGTACTAACACAAAGAGACAAGCATGGGGTACAAACCGCTAGAATATTACAGTGGGAAGTTAGACACAGTAATGAGAGGACACTATGCGTGCAAACAGACACTGGCTGCTGCCGCCGCATTCCCGGAAGACCCATCAGCATGTATTACCATGGGATGCATGACAGGCTGCGGAGCTAGTAGTATTAATATTGGCACTGGAACACAGCAAAAACAAGGAAGTGACAGTGCATTCATATTCAGCCTACGTGACATCCACAGTGCATTCTGGGCTGTCACGTTGGCTGAGGAGGGGCTTCAGGCGTGCTGATGGGTCTACGGTGCAACACGTACTCCTACTGGGCATGGCAGTGGTCAAGTGCCAGGCCCACACGAGGCCGGAGCACCATCTCCAGGGGCAACGAGGTAGCTGACACACAAGTAAAACGTGCAGCTTATTTTAGGGACATTTTAGAAAGGGATGCTTCATCCCCAGCGCGCAACTATGTACGAACAATGATATTAAAAAGAAGGATTTAACACATAACCATTGACACAGATTATGGAATTGCAGGGAGCTGCACCGAGGGAAGAAAATGAATTGGGGTAAAGAGGGGATTGACAGTCTCCAGACGCCTTATGGCGGCAAAGCAACAAATACTGCACTGGCACAGTTGCACCATCCTACCCATCTGTGGAAGTAGGTGCTTGCTGCTCAAATTGGAGAAGATCGGTTCTGTGCTAATTTGGCAGAACACGTGGCAGAATTCATGACTAATTGTCTAGTCTGTAAACAATTCACAGCAGATCATATACTAAGGGTGGTGAGAGGAGCCATACCTCGCCCAATGGGTCCATTGCAACACCTTCATGTCAACATGCTCCAAGTAGGCCAGGGTTACCGCTACATGATAGTGGTAGTATGTCCATTTTCCCAGTGGAATGAAGCCGGTCCCTGTTCCCATCCGGACGCCCTTGGAGCAGCGAAATTCCTGGTTTGAAAAATCTTCCCATGATGGGGTGTATGCAAGGTCCTGCGGTCTGACAATGGTCTTCACTTTGCCAATGAGATGTTTCACCACATCACAACCTTGTTAGAAATACATCACAGATTCTCTTGAGTCCATCACCCACAAGCAAACGGGATGTGCGAGTGCCACAACAGGCTGCTCAAGGAAGGCTTTGCCAAAATTAAAACTCTGGTAAAATAGCTCAGTGGGTTGAGCGCTCGATGCCGCGATCTGAGTGTGATCTGCAGGTGGCAGGTTCGAATCCCAGCAAGACCAACTCAGCCTTTCATCCTTCCGAGATCGATAAATGAGTACCAATTTCAGTTGGATGATATTGTATATAAATATGTGCTACAGCGAGCCACACGCTGTACAAGCTTGCCAACCGTGGTCTGGGCCAAGGCAACGTAGGCAGAGGGCATGGGGGTCTGTGGTTGGGAAAAGCCTGTTGCGGGATGGATACCTGCTGAACCCTGTGGAAGTCAACATGTGCCGGGGAGGAGCGTGGAGCCTGAGGACAGAGTACCTGAATTATAAAAAGACCAAAAAAGACAAAGAGAAGAAGTATCAGCGAGGGGATTTACATGGCCGAAGCCAAACCCAGGAGCACTGGTGAATTCGGCCCGTTACCGTCGGCATAGAAAAGGGGACCGAGGTGTGGAGTCAGGGCAGCAAATGCTCCCTGGGCCACACCCCCGCGTGCCTCTAATCTTAAAGGGGAAGAAGCTTTTTTCTGGTGAAAAAGGTTCTGTCTCCCGTCCCTTGGAAGGTATGCCCATGCAGTATGGAGGAAAGGGGACAGGACGCAAGAGTAGACCCTTAAAAAGAGCTGGCTGCACGGTCTTCGAATAGCATTATTCGCATTGTACAATAAACCAGGGTCCGACCACCATTTAACCCCACATGAGGTGTTGACAGGATGGCGCATGAGACTTCCCTTGGCTCCTCCCACTAGGGCTTTGTATTGGTTCAAGAAATGTACGAATACACTGCTTCCTTGACGGCTAGTGCCTCTTATTTCGTGCCAACTTCAGGGACACAATGGGAGAGGCCTGAAGCAAGAGAAGAAAACAACAACCCATAAGCAAGCAAATAACTTCTGTAAGCCCCACATTTGTATCCCGGAGAACAAGTCCTTTTGAGAGATTTTACGTGGCGTTGGTACAAACCATGTTTTACAGGACCATATACAGTGGAACAAGTCACAGATTGGCAGTCAAATTGCGAGAAAAGAAGGCCAGGAATTACCTGGGGGACATCAATCCCTGTCAAGCGGCAGCCTCTCCTAGCAGCAACAACGAAAAGGCCATCGATCCACCAACAGAAGAGAAAAACGATCACCTTGGAACATCTCAGCCCAGAAAGGTCCAACCTACCATTACTCATTCATGAGCAAGAGAGAAAGGCTAAGGACTTCATACACCTCCAGAGTGCGAGGGCACACTGTATTTTTCTTTTTATACACTAACAGCATTCATCGTTAAAGTGGCGATTGTTATAGCATTGTTCGATGCTTCCCCTTGATCCACATCCCAAGACCTTCAAGGCCTTTTTGTCCAATTTGTTCGGAGGTCCAAAAGCTATAGAAGACGCATTCCTAATGTGTTTTTCAGTGTTTTCCTGGCATATTTAGCCCACAGAATATGGGAAACTCTTCTGTGCTTGCAGTACTGTGAGATCCTAGAATACGCACAGTTTGGGAACAATTCTTTTACCTTCCAATGACCCAACATCAAATTTGCGGGGCTTGAATTAATAAAGTACTAACACCATTAACACCTCTTCTAGCGCATTGCAGGCAGGCAACAAACATCTTGAAGACTAGAAAAGAATGCAAAGAAGTGTAAGCATTTGTATTTTTATTAGGTTTATATAGCGCTTTAATCCAAAGCACTTTACAATAGAACAACAGGATACAAGAATAATGAATGAAGCATAATAATGATGGGTGAGATATTAAAAGAATGCTTGTGTCCTTTGTCATATTTGAATGTGGTACATTTGCCCTAATCTTTTGGCAAATATTGTATGTTACAAGTACTATAGCTATAAACCCTAATAACACAACCCCAGCGTCAGCAGGAGGAACAACCCTGTCAGGTGTAAAGGTAAGCACTGCAAGTACAGTAAGCAGAGGTAGACGCAGTGCTGATGCAGACATGGGAGGGGTGGATCTCTATCTCACTGATACTGCTCAAGTATCCAATAACATGTGGTACAAGCACATGACTAAAGTAGGAAAACAAACCACAGAGGAGAGCTGCTAGGTCTCTCTCTTAACCCCTATCCCAGGAGTGTGTTAGGATGACTCTCTGTTATACCAGAGGTCGTCTGGGAGTCCTCCTGACTCAAGGGCCCAACACCCTTCCCCAGAATAAACAGAGGACTCAGC
The DNA here is from genome assembly GCF_040938575.1 of Ambystoma mexicanum. NCBI lineage: Eukaryota > Metazoa > Chordata > Amphibia > Caudata > Ambystomatidae > Ambystoma > Ambystoma mexicanum. Next base: position 1,437,112,556 of record NC_090929.1, on the reverse strand, counting down.
CAAAGGCAAGTTAGAACTGCGGCTTATGACAAAAGAAAACATGGATCATACAAGACAATCTTGATTCTGCAGTACTTGTCAAATTTACAATGCGTGCTCCCCAGTTTTCATGGGATTGTGTGTCATCACCTGGGCCCCTTTCCCCTACAACCACAAATGATTGGGTATCGAGAGTGGTAACCCTTATGGAAGTACCCCATAGAAGGTATTCTACTGGTTCTTGCATGTCAGGAGGCTGGCCTATCCTTGCAGACTAGTGGGCTTACCATTGGTTCTTGCCCCTTGCCATCCACCACTGATTTTCTATGTCGTGACTGGCTAGAGCTGATCCCCCCCCCCCCAGGCCTGGGACTCAATTTGGTCCTCAGCTCTCTGTGAACCTCTTCAAGGTAATGTAAAACAATTATGTGTCGGTATTGTAAGTGGTAGTACACCACCTTTGCCCGTTGAGTGCGCTCCTATGTTGCAACAATTGTTTCATTCCTGGTCTGCTTTGCTGGGGATCGGCTCTGCTTTCCCACCACAGGTGAATGCCCATTGTCTGGCTCGGCTGCATCACCTGCTTGTAGATTACAAAAATCAAGCTCCTGAGCCTGCATTTATGAGGATGTTGCCTTCTTCTGCAGCTGATCCCTTGTCGTCTAATGTTTGGAACGTGACTGTGTATTTCTAACATTGGCCGTGAGCCTGCGTTGTGCTCCGTGCAGCCTGAATCAGCTTGTCTCGTGCAATGTGGCTTGAGGCCTTCTGTAATTTTCCTTATATGATTTGTAGATGCTCGTGTTTTTCTAAGTAACCTATAAGGTAATCACACATGGTCCTACCAGGCTCTATATATACACTCCTGTAATTCCATAGGGTTATCTGCCTTAAGCATCTGCAAGCTCGCTCGGGGTCTCTTGTTGCCTTGCGTTTCTGCGTTACTGCATTTGGCTGAGAAAAATAATAAAAGCTTTGACAGTATATTTATCTGTCTTCTAGTTATCGAACTGTGTAAGCATGGTCTTCGTGTATGTAAATGTGTGTGTGTGTAATGTGGTGCAGGGCTGCGAGTGCTTCATGGCTAACGCGGTTATGTCGTGGTTGTCACTAGTGACGTCAGCATTGTGGCTTCTTGGCACTTAATCGAGACTGTTCATTAGGGTATTCCCATCCACTATCTGTAAGAATACGCGCTGACTTGGGTCTGTATGGTTGGTTAGTTGGTTGACGGGATACCTTTCTGTATATGAGTCAGCCAATTGTGCACTTGGCATTCATCCAAAATATGAGTGACTGCGAGCGTTCCTGGGTCTTCGTCCTATCATGTTCCTGGGGGTGAGGAGGTGCATTCTTGGGACCCTCTCTTCGTGCCTCCAGATAGTTTGTAGCAACTGAAATACCAGCAGCAAGAGCACAATGCCTTATTTACCTGTCCATGATTACTACCTGAGGAAGATTCCAAGGCAGGAAGGCAACATTGAGATGGACGCGTAAGACAACATTCCCATATAAAGACAGCTACATTAAAACACTTGACATGATGGAAAATTATTGGAAAAAAGACCAGGCTATACAATACATAACTGACTGCCCACAAAAAGGAGACGCAAAAACAGTAACACTGAAGGAATTACCATGTCCTAAGAAAGGACCCAAGGAAATGGGAGAACCACGATATTGGGAAAGAGCACAGATGCTAGTTTATCGCCAGGTATACACAACTGAAGGATGGAAAGAAGATGTAGTAAAGAGCAAAGCACACACGATCCCGACCGGTCCAGCAAACGCAGTACAGGCAGAGAATGACAAATGCAAATGAGTGGGATGTAAGTGCAAAGTTACTGACCTGGGTGGAGAATGAAGCAGGACTAATGCCCATAAGACCACTGAAAAAATCAGCATTAGGTTTCCAGAATGATGGAGCAGTAAAGGTTGGAGAAAACGAAGACTGCAAGCAGACAGGGAAGCGTACAGGCATGAAGGTTGGGACGGCAGTATTAATGGATCATTATTGGGCGTGCAGATTTAAGGCGTATGAAAAATGGCCACCCAACTGGGAAGGAGTACGCTCACTAGTGCACATCAATACACCAGCAATAAAACTGAAGATCTCCCCCTTAAATGGACGATGCAAAAAGAAAGGTCAGTGGAAGTGAGTAGAGTGAGAAGAGAGAACTACTTGTCCGCATCGGAAGCATCTCTGGAAGACAACCACCTGAACGATGATTGTTCAGTAGAACAGAAATGTTCTTCGCGTCAGTAGTTCCAGCTGTACAGACATACACAAACACAAAATGGCCCAGATTACGAGATGGGAGCTGATGCAGACTACAAACTCAACAGTCAATATCTTCAACGCGATAATAGAAGAGCTCTGAGCAGTAAGGTGGATGGCCCTTCAGAACAGATATGTTCTGGACCTTCTGACAGCAATGGAAGGAATTTGCACCATGATCGGGTCATCTTCATGTACATTCATGCCAGCAAACGATGAAGCAAATGGCTGACTTAACAGAAGCAGTTACCAGATTGTCAAAAAATGCACGCCAAGATAGAGGAAGAAGCCAAAAGTCACAGGAAAAGATCAAAGCTGGCTGTGGTATATATGTTCATGGATGCCAACATGGATGGAAGACGGACTAAAAGCATTACTAGCAGCACTAATATTGGCACTTGTAGCACTATGTGTGATTAAGATATGCATCACGCAATGCCGCAAAACAGAGAAGACAATCGGGATGAAAGTGTTAATAGATACAAATGGCAAAGAAGACAAGATAGTGGAAGAAATAAATAAAATAAGGACACAGATAAGGGGAGTGCCCATTGTTCCCGACCGAGATGATGATATTCGATGATCCAGTTGGCTACAAGAAATACTGGATGGGTGTGGTGCAACCCGGAAGGAGATTGCCGTTACATGACATGGAGTTTGGATGACCATGCAAATTATCATGGAGATCTTTGAGGAGTAACAAAGATATGGCTGCCAAGAGCTACAGTAAATAGATTTGAAGATGTGGTCGGCCAGAGGGGGGACTGACGAGAGGTTCCCTGGAATGTCCCTCGTGACCCCTATATGCATTACAGCTCGAAGAGCAAGAAACGAAAGAGGCCAATCACTGTTTGCCCAGCCCCCATGAGGGCCAGTGACTTCAACATAAGCGAACAGATATTCTTAGACAACCACTCAAACCTTATTCAGCCGACGTCTTTGTGGATACATGTGTCTCAACACGGGACCTGGTTGATTAATGATAAATATGCAGCTATGCTGACGTCATTAGAGACACCACAACATAGTAACGTTAGCCACAAAGCAAACCCGCACCAATGCACTAAGTTAAACAGAGATATGTGCACACACGAAGAACATGCATACAGTTCTATATATGACAGATACAAATGCATACCTTTGAAAGCCTTTCTTATTTTCTTTCACTAGCCAAATGCAAGAAAGAAAGAGATGCAGAGCAAGCTTGCAGCCTCTTATTGCAACTAACTATATGGAACTACAGGATCGTATAAGGAACCTGGAAGAGCCAATTACCACTAAAGCAATTAGGAAATGAGTACAATAGACATATAGAAGTCATGGCATAACTATGGTAGGGTTAGATGAAGCCACATGCCTCATACAAAGGGACGAAGGAAAACTGATTTTACAGCACCCTACTCAGAACTGGTGCTCGCAGACCAGGTCGGAGGCAAGCAAAACATTGCTAGCTCCAGGGACAGGGAGCCACCTGCAAAATAGCAGAATAAATCCTCAGTAATTGCAGACCAAAAAGTTCAGTTTTGCAGTCCTCACCCACGTGGTGCACCCGAGCTAAAAAGTCATTTACCTGCGGTGGGAAGAGGAGCAGTTCCCAGCAAAGAAGACAAGAACCGATACATGTGTTGTCTTAACAACATTGCAACCTGCAGGCACTCTCAGTCTAGGTGGGTATTGTGATGACAACATTGGGTACAGAGTCTTTCTCATCACCTTGAGAAGGTACACTGAGAACAAAGCTGGGTCTCAGGCCTGAGGAGACCCACTCCAGCCAATCGGGGAACACAAATTCAGGGGTGGATTGATACTGATATTTTATTTCTATTGCGCTCGTACACAAGTGTTTCAGAGCGGGACAAGGCGAGGGAGGGGAACAGGGGAGAACAAAACAACGATCTTACTAGGCCCAGTGACATTGAGAACGCGCAAGTCCATGGGAGAGGGGGAGGGGAAAAGTGCATGTAAGGGGGGAGAAGTGGAAAGTGCGAAGCAAAGGAGAAACAGATAAATAATAATAATAAATAAATAAGTAAACAATAAAGGCAACAAACAGTGGTAGTGCAGCCGGCAATTGGCAAGTGCCAGGTATACGGCAGCAGACAGGGTAGGTCTGATAAGTGCAGGAAGAAAAAAGGGTGGGGGCTGCATGGGTACAGATACAGACCCCAGTACAAGGGGTGCCCCAGAGGCAGTGCGGGAGAGTGGCAGGGTGAGCAGGTACTTGGGCCCAGAGGACAAGGGTGGCCAGGTGAACGGTGCCAAGAGAGAACAGATCAGCCGGGGCGGGGGGAGGGGTGAGCGGAGCGAAGGCAGAAGAAAAGAGGAAGGTCTTGAGGTGCTTCTGGAACCGGAGATGGTTCTCCTCGAGTTTTAGAGGGGCAGGGAGGCTGTTCCAGAGGGAGGCCCCAGCCGAAGGCAGATCTACCCCCAGCTCATTTCTTTGAAAAACGACTGACCTTGAGGGAGTTAGAGGTAGAGGAGCGAAGAGCTCGAGAGAGAGGTATTTGTCGAGGGATAGCTGAAGGTATTTTGGACCCAGGCCCCAGAAAGCCTTGGGGGCAATCCAGAGGGTTTTGCATTTAATCCGTGCATTCACTGGGAGCCAATGGAGGGATTTCAGAGCTGGAGAGATACAATCCCAGGGCTTGAGGCCAAGGACAAGTCTCGCAGTCCTGTTCTGGATTAGTTGCAGAGGGCGGAGTGTAGATGCAGGTAGATTTAGAAAGAGGCTGTTACAATAGTCCAACCTAGAGAGAACCAGAGCTTGGGAAACCATGAGCTTCTGGGAGAAGGAGAGGAAAGGCAGAGTATCTCTGAGGAGGTGCAGTAGGAAGTTAGACTTTTTAGAGACATCAGAGATGTGGGCGGAGACCGAAAGTGTGGAGTCAAAGATGACCCAGAGGTTCTTAGCCTCGCAGGTGGGGGTAGGAGGAGGGTCAAGGGAGGCCAGCCAGAGAGTGAGGGGAAAGGATGGTGAAGGTGTGCCGACGAGTAGGATCTCTGCCTTGCTGGCATTCAGACAAAGATCATTGGCGGAACACCAATCTTGAATGACAGTTAGGCAATCAGAGATGAGAGAGGGAGAGGAGGTGGCCGAGGGCAGCCTGAAAATGAGTTGAGTGTCGTCAACGTAGCACTGGAAATTTGAGCTGAAAATGCAATGCAGTGGGCGAGAGTTGCCAGGTATTGGATGAAAAGCCAGGGGAGAGGTTAGACCCCTGGGGAACACCGCAGATAGAGAGGAAGATGGATAATAGGAAGGACCCAGGTTGGACCTGGGAGGGTCGATCAGAGAGGAAAGAGGTCAGCCAGGCAAGAGCCTGATCAGGATGGTATGGTTGACTGTGTCATAGGGTTAAAGAGAGATTGAGGAGGATGAGGACAGATGGATTGCAAAGGGCAAAGGGTAAGGGCCAATGGTAGTCTTGCAACCCTGCAACGTAATGGATCATTCTTGGCCGAGACCACCTGACATGCAAAGATCAGGCTGCTAACCTCTGTTAGGTGTCATCTATAGGCACTCCCCCTCCTGCACCTTTGGCTGACTCACCCTTACATAGCCCTCTCTAACCTTCATCTCTCTAACAATCTGGATGTCCTTGCTCGTAATGAGGATCCGCTTGAAGTCAAAATCCAAGTGCAACTCTTTTCTGACCTCGCCGCCCTTAAACGCAAGTGTAGGGCGGTGGAGAGGAAGTGAAGGTCATCGGGCGCACACTCTGACAAACTGGCCTGCCGCCTGCTCCAAAGGCAGTACAGAATGTGTCCTTTCTAAGAAGTGAATATACGAAAGGGAAAGCCCAAAACAGAGCACAGGACTAAGGGCTATCATAAACGAGAAAACACAAGGGGGGTGGTCCTGGCTGATGTAGTCAAAGCTAATTGCAGATGATTGGACTGCAAATAAAATTTGCTATATCTACTCCTTTGTTAAAATACTCATTGATATGAATACAAAGGAACAGTGGGAAAGTACCAAGGAGTAAGGATATATACCACAAACACTTAGTTAGTATAAGACTGGGAGTGTTTTTTATTTACTCTCCTCCGTCAAGGGTTCATTTATAAACCAAACATAGGATGCAGTACAATTTTAAAGCAAACAAAAGTTACCTGGACCTATGAATGGTACAAGCATTGCATTGTATAATGTTTTCATAACATATTGTTTCTTCACATATTTAGACATGTACAAAGCAAAAACATATTGATACCAAGCTCAACAAAACATTTTTGTTGCTCTAACACAGAACCTTGGATGGGTCTGACAAAAGCCAGGCTAGAGGGTGACCAAAATAGATCGACGTCACTGACATAAATCAAAACAAATTGGAAAACAGGGACCTGATACCCCCCGAGGGGGAATGGTCCCAGGACGTTTCGGCTAGACAGTGGATCACAGCCTTCTTCATGGAACCAAGGTAATGGAAACCCCTGTGGAAAAGGAAGGGGTGCCATGGTTAACACACCTAATGTAATGGCAGGACATGGTATACAAGAACACTCCACATATAGAGTTTAATAAAATCCATACAAAAAGGACACGCTGATTAAAACAGGAAGACTCTGGTAGCCTCAAATTGTTGGTCAAGTACTGACCTTAACCAGGACGAATTCCTGGGTGGTGGCCAGATAGCTAAAATTGCTATATGCAGTGGGTAACTCAGGTGGACAGAGTAGTAGCTGTTTCTATCCCGGAAGAGCTGGAAAACAAATATGCGAGAATTTTGGGTTCTAGCATCAATGGGCCCCCTGTGGTATAGCATGGGGCCAAATAGTTGGAAAATAGGGGTATAATCATGGAAATTACCTGGAGTAACAAAGAGGTGGCCTCGATGCTCAAGCAGTGCAACTGGGAAAAGGTCCAAATTGCCGGCTTGGGAAACTTGTGGCAAGCGGTGAGCAGGGACGGCTAAGATCTGCAAGGAAGAGAGTGCCGGGATAAGCTTTGGTCTGACACATAGGTTGCGAAAGCAAAACACAGGCGCCAGAGCTCCCGGGTGTGGAGGGGAGAGCACTAGTCACCTGGAAAGATACAGTGGCAAAGGGGAGGTAAAAATACCTGGACCGTGTGAGCTGCGGCGTTCGCGTGTGATCGTGAGCACGGTGGGACACAGAGTGAAGCTGTGTGCCCCGTGCTCTGCGACGCATGCTCAGAAGTAGCTAATTTCCTGCGCATGTGTAGCGGGTGCTGGTTGACTACGCATGCGCGTAAGGAGTACGGCGCATGCCCCGAGGTAACAAATGCTATATTGCACGCATGCGTATGGGACGCTGGTTGCCTGCGCGAACGGACTGGAGGTAGCGTCCCCATGTCCAGGTGGCCGCAAATCCAAGTAGAGACAGTGAGCAGAACAACGGCCCTCATGTCAACGAGGACAGGTATTAGACTTGCCGCTGGGGTTCTATTTCATTGAGTCCTGAAGCAATGGATTGGAGTTTATACATCCACCAGCTTTCTTTAAAATTCAAAGAGTTGGCAATGTTGCTGGTATTGTTTACTTTATCCGCGACCCACCAGATAAAGCTGTCTGGACCATGTTGCATTTCAAGAAAGTGTGGAACTAGAGGGGCCGTCACAGTTTTGCAACGTATTCTTGAGCGATGTTCCCCAATTCTTTTTTGTACTGGTCTCGATGTTTGGCCCACATATCGTAATTTGCAAGGGCATTCTATGATGTAGATTACGTTGCAGGTCTTGCAGTTGGAAAAATGCTTGAGTTTCCATTCCTTATTGCCAATCATAAAAGAATTCATTTTTTTCGTCTGTTTGCATGCTGTGCAGTTCCCACATGGATGATGGCCATTGATTTCTCTCAAGTTCCATAGAGTAGATCTGGTGCTTGTTTTGAACAGTCTGGCATTCGTGAGTATGTCTCTCAAGTTTTTAGATCTTTTGAGTGCCATTCTAGGCAGCGGTTCCTGAGGTAGGCTAAGTTGTATAAGTGGCCAGAACTTTCTAATGGCTCCTCTGAGTTTAGTCGTGCTGGGGCCAAACGTGGTGACACATGCCATGATGTCCTGTTGGATGTCCTGGATTTTGGGTGTAAGAAGTGCTTCTCTAGGTGTGAACCTGGCTCTCTTTTGGGTATCTCTGAGGAGTTTTTTGGGGTATCCTCGAGCTTTTAATTTAGTTTCAAGGGCTGCTGCATTTATTTTGAACTCTTCTGTGTCAGTACAGTTTCTGCGTACTCTAAGAAATTGGCCATAGGGCAAGTTGTTTCTCAGGTTGCGCGGGTGGTTGCTTGTATAGTGGAGCACTGTGTTGCGATCTGTTTCCTTCTTAAACATGGTACATTCCAAAATGTTGTTCTTGGGTCTAATGGTCAGATCCAGGAAGTTGATGCTAGTATTGCTACTGAGGATGGTAAATTTGATTTCTTCCGTACGATTATTGATCCATCCGAAAAACTCTGTGAGGGTGTTATTCTCTCCTTTCCAGATAAAAATGATATCGTCAATATATCTGTGCCAGAGCATTATGTTGTCCAGGAATGGATTGCATGTATTGAGGACATGATTATATTCGTATTCTGCCATGAATATTACTGCCATGCTAGGCGCAAAGGCTGCCCCCATGGCTGTACCCCGAATCTGTAAGTAGAAGGTCTCTTCAAATTGGAAGAAATTGTTCGTAAGAGCCAATTCCAATAGTTCAACTATAAAATTAATAGGAACTCTTGTCTGTGACATGTGATGAGTAAGATGATGCCTGATGCATTCGACCGCAGCTTCTTGGGGGATGCTGGTGTAAAGGCTGTTAATGTCCATCGTCACTAAAATATCTTCTGAAGGATTAAATGGTTGGTGTTCAAACTTGTTTATGGTTGCCATAGTGTCACGCAGATATGTAGGGGTTTTCTGACTTAGAGGTTTTAAGAAGAAATCAATAAATTGACAGATGGGTTCAAGCACTGAACCGCATCCCGACACAATCGGTCTTCCCGGGGGTGTGGTCTGATTTTTATGAAGTTTGGGTAAGGCATAAAACGCTGGAATTCTTCCCTCAGAGTTGTTGAGGAAGATTTCTTCTTTATCCGAAATCCAATTATTCAACATGGCTAAATCAGTTGTCTCTTTGATTTTCATTTTGATTTCTGATGTAGGATCTTTCCGAAGCTTTTTGTAGTTATCCTCTACATTGAGTAATACCATTACCATTTCCTTATATTGTTCTTTACTCTGAACCACAACTCCACCTCCTTTGTCCGCTGCTTTGATCACAATGGAAGAGTTTCCTGACAGAGATTTGAGGGCTTGTTGTTCTCCCTGTGAGAGATTATTTCTTTTATACGAGGGTCTAAGTTGGACTTTTTTCATTTCTTGTTTGATGCATTTTTCAAAAGAGAGAACAGATGCTGGCATTTCGTTGTCACTGGGGAGGAAGTTCGATTTTCTCCTTAATCCTGAGTCTTCTATTTCTAGGGGGCTTTCTTTGTCTAGAAAGAAGATTTTTCTTCTAATAGTCCTGTAGAAATGAGAGAGTTCCTGGTCAAGTCTGAACCAATCAGTCTGATTGGTAGGGACAAATGACAGTCCTTTAGATAGTAGTGATTTCTCATCTTTGTTGAGTACACATCCTGAGAGGTTGAAGATAGGTATAGTATCTAATATCTCCTCCATCTCCTGTTGGAGTTCGGTGTCCTCCAGCGTGGGTGGTTGAATGAAGGCATGGGTTGAAACTGCGGTGGACCCCAGTAGCCTCCCCTGGGGTCCCCTAGGCCTAAAAAAGGCACCCTCGGTGGTTGTTGCTGGTTGCCACGGTTACTGGGTCTAGCATTGGGATTGGGTAGGTCATCGTCTGATGAACCCGAGCTTGATGTATTCCAGAAGGAAACTGTTTTGCGTCTGCTCCTTGGTAGGCCTGCTTGATTATGCAGTCTTTCTTTTTCCTTTTTCTCCTTGAAATCTACTGATAAATATGGGTATACAAGTTCAAGTTGGAAGTTTTTGATGTCTTTAGCTAGTTTCTTGTGTTTTTTGTCTAGCGTGTTGCTCATAAATGTATCCATTGTTTTATTTATTTCTTTCAATTTGTCACGGGCGTTTTCCAGACTTTCATCATTCAAGAATTTAGTCTCTTGTTCTTTTAGTTCTTTGGAGATGTCTAGGTGTATTCTCCTGGCTGTGGTGATCGTGAGAACCATTAGATCCCTGCTGCATTTAGTTGCGATTTTGCTAAAGCCAAGCATATAGTCTTTGTCCTCCAGGAATAGGGCTGGTTCATTCCGTACTTGCAATCCCATGGGTACTAGGTTCGCTCTAAGATATTCTCTTAGGAAATGTCCATGTACTTCCGTTCTGAAGCAACGTTTTTTAAGGTTGAGTAGATCTTCTCCTGATGCTGTAGACGCTAGAATTTGTTGGGCACCCTCAATGTTGAAGAGGGTGGGTCCTTGAATAATCTCTAAGATTTGTTCTTCCGTGAAACTAAGGGTTTGATCCATGGTGGATAATTGGATCCAGTAAAAATAGGGAGGCAGAAATGGCCAACAATAGTGGGTGAGAAGACCAGAGGAAGTCCTGCGCCCAAAGAGGGCGTGAATAAGTGTGGAAGAGAAAAACAGATTGAAGGTCCCTATTATAGCAAGCTATATCTCAAAATGAATATACGAAAGGGAAAGCCCAAAACAGAGCACAGGACTAAGGGCTATCATAAACGAGAAAACACAAGGGGGGTGGTCCTGGCTGATGTAGTCAAAGCTAATTGCAGATGATTGGACTGCAAATAAAATTTGCTATATCTACTCCTTTGTTAAAATACTCATTGATATGAATACAAAGGAACAGTGGGAAAGTACCAAGGAGTAAGGATATATACCACAAACACTTAGTTAGTATAAGACTGGGAGTGTTTTTTATTTACTCTCCTCCGTCAAGGGTTCATTTATAAACCAAACATAGGATGCAGTACAATTTTAAAGCAAACAAAAGTTACCTGGACCTATGAATGGTACAAGCATTGCATTGTATAATGTTTTCATAACATATTGTTTCTTCACATATTTAGACATGTACAAAGCAAAAACATATTGATACCAAGCTCAACAAAACATTTTTGTTGCTCTAACACAGAACCTTGGATGGGTCTGACAAAAGCCAGGCTAGAGGGTGACCAAAATAGATCGACGTCACTGACATAAATCAAAACAAATTGGAAAACAGGGACCTGATACCCCCCGAGGGGGAATGGTCCCAGGACGTTTCGGCTAGACAGTGGATCACAGCCTTCTTCATGGAACCAAGGTAATGGAAACCCCTGTGGAAAAGGAAGGGGTGCCATGGTTAACACACCTAATGTAATGGCAGGACATGGTATACAAGAACACTCCACATATAGAGTTTAATAAAATCCATACAAAAAGGACACGCTGATTAAAACAGGAAGACTCTGGTAGCCTCAAATTGTTGGTCAAGTACTGACCTTAACCAGGACGAATTCCTGGGTGGTGGCCAGATAGCTAAAATTGCTATATGCAGTGGGTAACTCAGGTGGACAGAGTAGTAGCTGTTTCTATCCCGGAAGAGCTGGAAAACAAATATGCGAGAATTTTGGGTTCTAGCATCAATGGGCCCCCTGTGGTATAGCATGGGGCCAAATAGTTGGAAAATAGGGGTATAATCATGGAAATTACCTGGAGTAACAAAGAGGTGGCCTCGATGCTCAAGCAGTGCAACTGGGAAAAGGTCCAAATTGCCGGCTTGGGAAACTTGTGGCAAGCGGTGAGCAGGGACGGCTAAGATCTGCAAGGAAGAGAGTGCCGGGATAAGCTTTGGTCTGACACATAGGTTGCGAAAGCAAAACACAGGCGCCAGAGCTCCCGGGTGTGGAGGGGAGAGCACTAGTCACCTGGAAAGATACAGTGGCAAAGGGGAGGTAAAAATACCTGGACCGTGTGAGCTGCGGCGTTCGCGTGTGATCGTGAGCACGGTGGGACACAGAGTGAAGCTGTGTGCCCCGTGCTCTGCGACGCATGCTCAGAAGTAGCTAATTTCCTGCGCATGTGTAGCGGGTGCTGGTTGACTACGCATGCGCGTAAGGAGTACGGCGCATGCCCCGAGGTAACAAATGCTATATTGCACGCATGCGTATGGGACGCTGGTTGCCTGCGCGAACGGACTGGAGGTAGCGTCCCCATGTCCAGGTGGCCGCAAATCCAAGTAGAGACAGTGAGCAGAACAACGGCCCTCATGTCAACGAGGACAGGTATTAGACTTGCCGCTGGGGTTCTATTTCATTGAGTCCTGAAGCAATGGATTGGAGTTTATACATCCACCAGCTTTCTTTAAAATTCAAAGAGTTGGCAATGTTGCTGGTATTGTTTACTTTATCCGCGACCCACCAGATAAAGCTGTCTGGACCATGTTGCATTTCAAGAAAGTGTGGAACTAGAGGGGCCGTCACAGTTTTGCAACGTATTCTTGAGCGATGTTCCCCAATTCTTTTTTGTACTGGTCTCGATGTTTGGCCCACATATCGTAATTTGCAAGGGCATTCTATGATGTAGATTACGTTGCAGGTCTTGCAGTTGGAAAAATGCTTGAGTTTCCATTCCTTATTGCCAATCATAAAAGAATTCATTTTTTTCGTCTGTTTGCATGCTGTGCAGTTCCCACATGGATGATGGCCATTGATTTCTCTCAAGTTCCATAGAGTAGATCTGGTGCTTGTTTTGAACAGTCTGGCATTCGTGAGTATGTCTCTCAAGTTTTTAGATCTTTTGAGTGCCATTCTAGGCAGCGGTTCCTGAGGTAGGCTAAGTTGTATAAGTGGCCAGAACTTTCTAATGGCTCCTCTGAGTTTAGTCGTGCTGGGGCCAAACGTGGTGACACATGCCATGATGTCCTGTTGGATGTCCTGGATTTTGGGTGTAAGAAGTGCTTCTCTAGGTGTGAACCTGGCTCTCTTTTGGGTATCTCTGAGGAGTTTTTTGGGGTATCCTCGAGCTTTTAATTTAGTTTCAAGGGCTGCTGCATTTATTTTGAACTCTTCTGTGTCAGTACAGTTTCTGCGTACTCTAAGAAATTGGCCATAGGGCAAGTTGTTTCTCAGGTTGCGCGGGTGGTTGCTTGTATAGTGGAGCACTGTGTTGCGATCTGTTTCCTTCTTAAACATGGTACATTCCAAAATGTTGTTCTTGGGTCTAATGGTCAGATCCAGGAAGTTGATGCTAGTATTGCTACTGAGGATGGTAAATTTGATTTCTTCCGTACGATTATTGATCCATCCGAAAAACTCTGTGAGGGTGTTATTCTCTCCTTTCCAGATAAAAATGATATCGTCAATATATCTGTGCCAGAGCATTATGTTGTCCAGGAATGGATTGCATGTATTGAGGACATGATTATATTCGTATTCTGCCATGAATATTACTGCCATGCTAGGCGCAAAGGCTGCCCCCATGGCTGTACCCCGAATCTGTAAGTAGAAGGTCTCTTCAAATTGGAAGAAATTGTTCGTAAGAGCCAATTCCAATAGTTCAACTATAAAATTAATAGGAACTCTTGTCTGTGACATGTGATGAGTAAGATGATGCCTGATGCATTCGACCGCAGCTTCTTGGGGGATGCTGGTGTAAAGGCTGTTAATGTCCATCGTCACTAAAATATCTTCTGAAGGATTAAATGGTTGGTGTTCAAACTTGTTTATGGTTGCCATAGTGTCACGCAGATATGTAGGGGTTTTCTGACTTAGAGGTTTTAAGAAGAAATCAATAAATTGACAGATGGGTTCAAGCACTGAACCGCATCCCGACACAATCGGTCTTCCCGGGGGTGTGGTCTGATTTTTATGAAGTTTGGGTAAGGCATAAAACGCTGGAATTCTTCCCTCAGAGTTGTTGAGGAAGATTTCTTCTTTATCCGAAATCCAATTATTCAACATGGCTAAATCAGTTGTCTCTTTGATTTTCATTTTGATTTCTGATGTAGGATCTTTCCGAAGCTTTTTGTAGTTATCCTCTACATTGAGTAATACCATTACCATTTCCTTATATTGTTCTTTACTCTGAACCACAACTCCACCTCCTTTGTCCGCTGCTTTGATCACAATGGAAGAGTTTCCTGACAGAGATTTGAGGGCTTGTTGTTCTCCCTGTGAGAGATTATTTCTTTTATACGAGGGTCTAAGTTGGACTTTTTTCATTTCTTGTTTGATGCATTTTTCAAAAGAGAGAACAGATGCTGGCATTTCGTTGTCACTGGGGAGGAAGTTCGATTTTCTCCTTAATCCTGAGTCTTCTATTTCTAGGGGGCTTTCTTTGTCTAGAAAGAAGATTTTTCTTCTAATAGTCCTGTAGAAATGAGAGAGTTCCTGGTCAAGTCTGAACCAATCAGTCTGATTGGTAGGGACAAATGACAGTCCTTTAGATAGTAGTGATTTCTCATCTTTGTTGAGTACACATCCTGAGAGGTTGAAGATAGGTATAGTATCTAATATCTCCTCCATCTCCTGTTGGAGTTCGGTGTCCTCCAGCGTGGGTGGTTGAATGAAGGCATGGGTTGAAACTGCGGTGGACCCCAGTAGCCTCCCCTGGGGTCCCCTAGGCCTAAAAAAGGCACCCTCGGTGGTTGTTGCTGGTTGCCACGGTTACTGGGTCTAGCATTGGGATTGGGTAGGTCATCGTCTGATGAACCCGAGCTTGATGTATTCCAGAAGGAAACTGTTTTGCGTCTGCTCCTTGGTAGGCCTGCTTGATTATGCAGTCTTTCTTTTTCCTTTTTCTCCTTGAAATCTACTGATAAATATGGGTATACAAGTTCAAGTTGGAAGTTTTTGATGTCTTTAGCTAGTTTCTTGTGTTTTTTGTCTAGCGTGTTGCTCATAAATGTATCCATTGTTTTATTTATTTCTTTCAATTTGTCACGGGCGTTTTCCAGACTTTCATCATTCAAGAATTTAGTCTCTTGTTCTTTTAGTTCTTTGGAGATGTCTAGGTGTATTCTCCTGGCTGTGGTGATCGTGAGAACCATTAGATCCCTGCTGCATTTAGTTGCGATTTTGCTAAAGCCAAGCATATAGTCTTTGTCCTCCAGGAATAGGGCTGGTTCATTCCGTACTTGCAATCCCATGGGTACTAGGTTCGCTCTAAGATATTCTCTTAGGAAATGTCCATGTACTTCCGTTCTGAAGCAACGTTTTTTAAGGTTGAGTAGATCTTCTCCTGATGCTGTAGACGCTAGAATTTGTTGGGCACCCTCAATGTTGAAGAGGGTGGGTCCTTGAATAATCTCTAAGATTTGTTCTTCCGTGAAACTAAGGGTTTGATCCATGGTGGATAATTGGATCCAGTAAAAATAGGGAGGCAGAAATGGCCAACAATAGTGGGTGAGAAGACCAGAGGAAGTCCTGCGCCCAAAGAGGGCGTGAATAAGTGTGGAAGAGAAAAACAGATTGAAGGTCCCTATTATAGCAAGCTATATCTCAAAATGAATATACGAAAGGGAAAGCCCAAAACAGAGCACAGGACTAAGGGCTATCATAAACGAGAAAACACAAGGGGGGTGGTCCTGGCTGATGTAGTCAAAGCTAATTGCAGATGATTGGACTGCAAATAAAATTTGCTATATCTACTCCTTTGTTAAAATACTCATTGATATGAATACAAAGGAACAGTGGGAAAGTACCAAGGAGTAAGGATATATACCACAAACACTTAGTTAGTATAAGACTGGGAGTGTTTTTTATTTACTCTCCTCCGTCAAGGGTTCATTTATAAACCAAACATAGGATGCAGTACAATTTTAAAGCAAACAAAAGTTACCTGGACCTATGAATGGTACAAGCATTGCATTGTATAATGTTTTCATAACATATTGTTTCTTCACATATTTAGACATGTACAAAGCAAAAACATATTGATACCAAGCTCAACAAAACATTTTTGTTGCTCTAACACAGAACCTTGGATGGGTCTGACAAAAGCCAGGCTAGAGGGTGACCAAAATAGATCGACGTCACTGACATAAATCAAAACAAATTGGAAAACAGGGACCTGATACCCCCCGAGGGGGAATGGTCCCAGGACGTTTCGGCTAGACAGTGGATCACAGCCTTCTTCATGGAACCAAGGTAATGGAAACCCCTGTGGAAAAGGAAGGGGTGCCATGGTTAACACACCTAATGTAATGGCAGAAGTGAGGCTACACCCAAGCCTGCCATCTCTGCAGCATGTAAAACGCAGCTGAACTTTTCAAAATCTATAAGAGCTGGCCAATCCTGCTGCAGTCTACCTCTCCTATTCCCTCCCCGGCTCTCAGCACAGCCTTGGCCTCATGTCACTAAAACCCAGGACATCCTGTCCACCCTCTCTTCCTCTACCTCCTCTTCTTCCTCCAATACCAGTCCTGGCTCGTCTAGGTCGTCTCTCATCCTCCTTAATCTTTCCCATGTTCAGCGCTGACAATTTTTCTAGCCAAGTCTGATCTATAACAGTCTCATCAAAGCAGGTTCTTCCCCTGCTCATCCAGAAAAATCAAGGACTACATCGACACCCTTGCTCCAGGCTTGGCCGAATTCTGCAATCACTCCTTTGCCACTGGAACTTTCTCCCCCCCACCCCCTAAGCACTCTCTTGGGCACCGCTTCTAAAAAAGCCCTCAGACAATCCTTCCTCTCCGACTATCGCCCAATCTCTATCAATCCTTTCCTGGGCAAACTCTTGAAAAAGTTGGCAGTCTCCCAGCTTAATCTACATACTGAATCTGTTGGTTTCCTCCATGACCACCAGTCTGGCTTCAGAGCTGCCAGAAGCATTGAAACTGCTGTCCGGAACACAATTGAAGACTTGCTACCCAATCTGGACTCTAATCTCCCTTCTGTCCTCATTCCCTCTCGCTCTATCCTCTGCTTTAGATAGTCAACCATGCCATCCTGCTCAATCATCTCTGCAACAACTTTGGCATTACTGATCAGGCCCTGGCAATGCTAACCTCCATTCTCACCGACTGACCGTCTCAGGTCCAACTGGGGTCTTTACTCTCTTCGATCTCTCTCTACTTGTGGTGTTCTCCAGGGGTCCAAACTCTCTCCCTGGCTCTTCAACCACTACCTGGCACCTCTTGCCCAGTGCACTGCTAGTTTCTGCTCCAATTTTCAATGTTATGCGGATGACACTCCGCTCTCTTTCAGGCTCACCTCAGCCACCTCTGCTTCTTCTCTCATACCAGACTGTCTGGCTGCAAATGCGGAATGGTGTGCTGCCAATTATCTCTGCCTTAATGCCAGTAGCACGGAGATACTCCTCATTGGGACACCAGCCCCCCTCCTTTCCTCCCTCTCTGGCCACCCACTCTGGGCCCTCTTCTTTCCTGTGAGGTTAAAAACCTTGGTGTCAACTTAGACTCCACCTCTCCTTTTCTACTCCCATCTCTGATGCGTCTAAGAAGTCAAACTATCAGCTGCACCTCCTCAGAGGTATTCTTCCTTTTATCACTTTTCCCCAGAGGCTCACTGTCTCCAGAGCTCTGGCTCATTCTAGGCTGAACTATTGCAACAGCCTCTTTCTAAATCTTCCTGCCGCTACTCTTCGACCTTTACAACTTATCCAGAACAGGATTTGGAGACTTGTCCTTGGCCTGAAGCCCAGGGATCATATCTCTCTAGCTCTGAAATCTCTTCACTGGCTCACCATGGCGCAAGGATCAAATCATCCACAAGGCTTTCTATGGTATGGGGCCTGGGTCCAATCTACCTCCAACGTTCTCTTCCAAAACAGCTTTCCGCTCATCCACCAACTCTGAGGGTCAGACGCTTCAAGCAGAAAGTTGGGGGCAGATCTATCTCCTCGAATGGGGCCTCTCTCTGGAACTGCCTCCCTGCCTCTCTCAAACTTGAGCAGAACCACCAGTTCCAGAAGCAACTCAAGACCTTTCGTTTCATTTTGTTTTCTCTCTTGCTCTCCCCTGCTGATGCACCCGACTGATCCGTGAACTGGTCACCTGGTCACCCTCTGAACTCTGTCCCAGGCTCCTGCATGTCCACTTGCCCTTGCACTGCCTCTAGGCTCCCCAGCACTTAAGGTTCTGTATCTGCAACCCTACACTCCCTTCTCTGTGCACTTATGAGCCACCCGCTGGCTGCACGTGAGTTAACTGCACTCCCCCCCTTTCCCCTCCACCCATGGCACCTCTTCCCTTCCCTCTTGCCCGTACTTGCGTGATCGGAATGACAAGGCCTAGAAAGATCGTTCTTTTGTCCTCCCTTTGTTTCCCCGCTCCTTGTCGTGTCACGCCTACAAACACTTGTGTACAGGCGCGTTATAAATGCCACATCATATCATAACATCATATACCACCCCAGCCACCCAACAGTGTGAGCTCTTAGGTTTTTGGGGAAGAGCACTCGGTCACAATGACATCTGCTAACAAAAACTCCAGACACAGGTTAAATGAGCTGTGATTGCTGGAGAATGGTTTCCTGTAGGATTCCTGTTTGTTATGGAAAATAAAGGACAGTTCTAACTTGGTGGAGTCCTCCGTCATTTACTGTGTGACGGTTTGTTGGGCCCTGGATAATGTGCTGAACGGTAATTGCGTAGCACGAACCCCGCTCCTCTGGAATACCATAGTTTACACTAGCGACCCATTTGTATTTTAGACCTTATTCCCTACACCACCCACCCGACCACCATACCAAAAAATAAATCTGAAAGTTAGTGGATTGATCTTTATTTCTAGCTCATTCACCTTTGACAAATGTATAGTGTTAGAACCTCCGCTTATGGATAGACAGGTCACCAAAACCTGGGCAGCTGTTCTTCTAGAAGACTACAGTCCACTGTCCCTTACTCAGCTTCTCAAAGAGAAGACACATAAAGGACACAAACTGGACTGGGTTTTGAAATCTAAAGCAGTTGATTATGGGACACCCTCAAATCTCCTATGAATGAGACAATCCACCGCTCATACACTTGTTATCAAATTCTCTGTCACCTTTTCTAATCTTCTGGTTCAATTTGGCAGAATCCAATCATGAAAAATAATTCCCCATTAGCCAATAAAAATAGGTAGATGCAATTAACCTCATGAGCCACAAGACAACCATCAACACCAACCTTCACCTCTCCATCTCCAACACTCTGGAGATCCTTGCCCCGGTCATGATGACCCACATGAAGCCTGCCTCCAAGCTCAACATCTGGTAGGATTCCGACCTAGCCTCTCTGAAACGCAAGTGCTGAGCGGAAGTGGTAGGCTTTTAGCACATCCTCTGACAGACTGGCCTGCCGCCTGCTCCAAAGGCAAAACAGACTCCCGGACAAAATCCGCTCGAAGAAGGCCTATATCCAAGCCCGCAACTCTGGGGCCACTAACCAAAATCTGCAAGAACTCGCCAATCCCACTGCAGTCTCCACTTCTACTCTGCCATCCCTGACCCGCTGCACTGCACTGGCCTCTCACTTCAAAATCAAAACGCAGGAAATCCTGTCCTCACTCTCCTTTACAACCCTCCCATCTCCCTCACCCACTCAGGCCTTCCTTAAACCCCCCCCCCCATTCCCCTTCCCTCCAACTCTCCTCTTTCTTGTCCAGGTCAACTGACGAGATCTCTAGACAAGTCCACTCTATGAAAGTCTCTTCCAAACAGTGCTGCCCTGCTCCTCCAGTATGAAGGACAAGATTGCCTTCCTTGCTTCAGCATTGGCCGATTTCTGCAATTACTCCTTCGCCACTGGCTCCTGCCCACTACTCCTCAAGCATTCCCTTTTGCACCCTCTCCTCAAAAAGCCTTCTTCCGGCCCCTCCTGCCCAGCTAACTACCGCCCTATCTCCATTACCCTCTTCCTGGGAAAACTCTTGAGAAGCTGATCATCACGCAGCTGATCCACCACACTACAGCTGAGTTTTCTCCACGACCACCAGCCTGGCTTCAGAGCAGCCAGAGGCATGGAAACTGCTCTCCTGAACAACTGCAAAGACTTGCTGTGAAATCTCGATTACAACTCTCCTTCTGTTCTCATTCTTCTTGACCTTTCCCTCTACCTTTGATACAGACAATCATACCACCCTTATAAATCGGCTCTGTAATACCCATGGCATCACAGACCTGGTACTGGATGGGTTGCCCCCTTCCTCTGACCATCCCAGGTTCAACTGGGCCCCTTTGTCCCCTCCATCGCACATTCCAACGGCAGAGTCCCTCAGGGTTCTATCCTCTCGCAGTGGCTCTTCAACAACTACCTTGCCTCTCTAGCCCATTTGAACTCTGCCTTCTCCTCACTTCGTGTTATGCGGACTACACAGAGCTCTCCTTCAAGCTTCCCTCCATTGCCTCCTCTCTCTCATTCCTGACTGACTTCTATTCAGGCATGGTGTGCTAACGATCTCTGCCTTAATGTCAGTATGACAGATCCTTCTCATTGAGACCCCCATCTCCCTCCTACTCTCTGGCCGCCATCCGTGGGCCCCCTCCATTCGCCCTCATGTGAGGCAAAATACCTTGGTGTTATCTTAGACTCCTCTCTCATCTTTTATCCTCACATCACTTACTTTGCCAAGAAGGCCCACTTTCAGCTGCAACTCCTCCCTCAGAGGCTATTTCCCTGTCCTCAACTTCCCCAGAAACTAGGTCGCCAGAGCACTGGTCCTCTCTAGGCTGAACTACTGCAACAGCATCTTACTCAATCTGCCTAAATCCATCCTTCACCCTCTTCAAATAATGCAGAATAGGACTTTGAGACATATCCTTGGCCTCAAGCCCAAGAATAGCATCTCTCCAGCCCTAAAATCTCTCCACTGGCTCCCGGTTGCTGCGAGGATCGGAGTTGAAAGCCTGAGATCCAAATGTTCAAGGGAGAAAAGACTGAAGATTATTTTTCTGAAATAACCTTTGGTCTTTTCTCCCCTGAACATTTCCAACTTTTCCCCCACCCAAACCCCCAGCCCCCTACCTACCTTGCGGCCGCTGACTCGCAGTGTGCCCGCGACGCATGTTCCCTTTCGTGATCTTCCATTCCTTTTGTTATTTTTTTCAAGCTTTTTCAGAATGGCCGCCCCGTAGCCCACCTTTTTTTTGTGCCTTTTCTGGGTGGCTGCGGGGGACACCCCCACAACCCCTGTTCACAATATAGCTAGTAGGGGGGTGGGGGCGGGGGGGAGCGACACCCCTGCAGCCCATAGCCCCGCATGGGCGATTTGGTCGAACTTTTCAGCCATTCGGACTTTTCAAACAACCAAACTTCAGCCAAATCACCCATTTGGTCTAATAAACTCAGTCATTTTGGACGAGTCCCGAGGATCAAATTCAAGATCCTCTGCATCATCCAGAAGGCTTTCTCGGCCATCCAACTCACTCTCCCTAAATACCTCCCTGCTAGAGCACTTTGGTCTTCTAACACCAACTCTCTGCAGATTAGACGCTTTTCCAAGCAGAGAGTGGGGGGTAGATCTCTCTTCCCTCTAGAATGGCCTCCCTGCCCCTCTCGGACTTCAGATGGACCTCAGTTCTGGAAGCTTCTCAAGACACTCCTTCTCTTATTCCTCTCCCCTCACCTGGTAAAGTCTTCCTCTGCCATATTGGCTGGCTGCCTGGTTCCTTCGGATTCATACAGGGCACCAGGCCTGCCATGCCCAGTCTACCCCAGCACCTCGGTCTCCCCACGACCACCGCCCAACCTGCATTTGCCCTTCCGGGCTCCCTCACCCTGCACTAGTCTGCTGGGCCTGCATCCCTATTGAGCCCATCCTGCCGCTCGCACTTAGCATGTGGACCTTCATTCCACTGCAATCTCTGCCTCCCCTTAGCACTCACCTAGCCCAGTGGCCCTCTTCCCCCCCCCCTTCCTCCTCACCCCCCCACCCAGCACTTGCACAATCTCCACTCCAACCTGCACTTCCTTTCCCTCCTTAGCATTAGCGCATTCCACTCTGACCGACACTTTCCCCTCGCTCCCGACTCCCCTGCACTTCTTGTTACTGCACTTGCACAATCCGAATGACGCAATGCCTAGCAGGACCGTTTCTGTTACTCTTCATCTGTTGCTCCTCTCCTTTCTGTCATTTTGCAGCTTGAAACATTTGCTGTATAGGCACATTATAAATGCCCAAAAAATAACCAATCAAATGCTCCGGCTGCTTTCAAAATATGGCATGTAGTCTGGATCTGTTTAAGTTCATTCGCAAATATGGTTTCAAGAAACAAGGTCTGTTCACAGAATCGCTAAACATTCGCTCAGAACCGCTTAACACAGGCTTTGTAAAGAAGATTTGTTTTAAAAGCACCTCTGGACACAAACTATTTCCATAACAGTGACAATCTACCAAGATGTCAACCTGGAAGTTAAACAAATCCACATATTCCACAAAAGTAGTCCACTTAATGCAGAGTTGTCCAAATCCAGGCCTTGAGAGCCGGAATCCTGATGGGTTTTCAGGATATCCCTCAATATATTCATGGGAAAAATGTGCATACATTTAGAATCATTGTTTGCAAATGTATCTCATGAATATTAATCGGGGGGCCTCATGAAAATCGTCGTGTTTCTGTCCCTCTAGGAGAACCCTGAATTAAATGCCTCAAAAACCCTCAGAGCTACAATACTGCTCACTAACACTTTCAGGCCAATGAACAAGAACGCATGCAGGACCTTTAATTGACGACACATTCCAGATGAATCCAGTGTGCAATCTCTCTCCTCAAATGCCGCTCTTGAAGCTTGCTCCAAACTATGGTTTACCCAAACCAGAGCTTGCATCAATGCCTCTTTGTCAGATCCCATTCCATCTAATCACCTTTAAGAAATCCAAGCATTTATAAGCAAAAGTAAGGACATGGGTTCAGTCTGGCAGTGCCCCCCTGCCCCCTTGCCATGTTGAAGATCAAAACCGATCCACACAAAAATTGCAAGAAGTATTTTATACCAATGTAACACAAGTTTGTTAAATAACATTGTTAATTGCTTTTCATTTCTGAATGTACCATCCCATTGAAAGTGTTATGAGGAATCAGAAATGAAACTCGACACATGTTAGCGAAGTTAACTACTTTTATTGAAAAAAAAGGGGGGTTGGGAAAATACCTCTCTGACCCAGCTCTAAGAGGAACTTTCCTACCTGAACCAAAAACTAAGGATTTGTCGGGGTCAGAATGTCCAAAATCAAAACTGTTGTGCGTAAAAAGTTCAGTTCTGACCCTCACACTAAAACTAAACTCTAAGGTGAAAGGGGAAATGTCTTCAACCTGGGAAGGTTTGGTAAAGTGTTCACAAAAAAGAAGAAAAAATGGGTTCAATATAAAAGTTCTGTAAGGCTATAGATCCTTTATTTTATTTGTTAAAAGCTCCCAGAACCCGAGGTATCACAGTGCTAGAGAAGGTACAGTGCAGGTGGTGGAGTTACAGTATTTTTTGCAGGCAGTACATTTCCGGAAGAGGTTGTTACAATGTAGGGCACAGAGTTAAAGTTTTTTGTTTAAGGCAATACACTTCCTGTGAGGTAATTCAGTAAGTTAAGGAGTATTTATTAAACAATGCAGTTTTTATTTTCATGCGAAAGAGAATGTAGGCGGGTTCTTCTTGGATACAGAGTGGTAGGGAGTTCCACAGGGAGGGCGCAACGACAGTGAAGCAGGAACCAGCTGCTCTCTTTCTGTTGAATCTGGGGGTGCTAAGTGAGGAGGAGTGCAAGCTACGCAAGTTATTTTTTGTAATGCGTCAGGTGAAGTATGGGGGCAATGTTGTGAAGACTGCAATGAGTGATGGACAGGATTTTGAACTCAATACACACCTTAATTAGAAGCCAGTGTGCTTCACGTCACACTAGCGAGATGTGATCTGATCGTGTAAGGTCCCCGTACTGCCCCGAGGGCATAATTTTTGTTATTTTGGATCAGTATTCATTTGTTGAGGTTTTTCAGCAAAGTAATCAAGTTTACTTCCAATATTGGCCTTGGCCAGGGTGAGGCAGTTGCTGGTGGTAAGGAATTTTCTGGAGAGGATGATTAGTTTGGCAGAGTGGACCGCGGACGAGGCGACCACTTTAACATGTTTCTTCATGTTTAGCTCTGAGTCGAGATAAACCCCCAGTATTTTCACTTGGGTAGATACGGGGGTGATGTTCCCATTGTTGCAAAAAGAGGCAAAAGCAGGGTCAAGGTGCTTGAGGCCGTGCAGGGAGCCACGATGAGGAGCTCCGTTTTTTCCTCATTCAGGCCAAGATGTTGTGTAGCCATCCAAGCCTTAATGATGCTATAAGTATGGTTAATATTGTCGGAGTCAAGTTCATGATTACCAGTGAGTTTGAGGACCTACATGTCAGAAAAGTGTGTTTATGGGATGTTTAGGCTGTCCAGATGGTCAGAGAGGCTTTGTGTACATATTGTACAGTGTCTGAGAGGCAGGATCCTTGTGGGGCACCATGGGAGAGGGGAATGGAGTCAGCTGCTTCTAACCCAGCATAGACCCTGGAGGATCATCCAGTCAGGAAGGACTTGATCCAGTTGGCCACTTCGGGCGGAGAGGTTGAAAGTGGCAGCGAGGTGGTGGCATATGATCACGTGGTCAACGAGATCAAAGGCCGCCGAGAGGTCAAGCAGAAGGAGGAAAGCGAGGTTCCCTGCATCGCGCATGTGATCGAGCTGAATATTTAGGTCGACGAGGGACGATTCTGTGCTGCGTTTGGGCCTAAATCCTGATTGGCTAGTGCCCAGTAGATTGTGGGTTTCAAGGTGAGTTTGAAGTTGCGAGTAGGCAGCACGGTCAAGCATTTTCCAGAGGTAGGGCACTGTTGTGATAGGGTGGTAATTGGCCGGGTTGAGGTGAGAATATTTTCAGGAGAGGTGTGATCCAGGCTTCTTTGATAAGTTGGGAACTGTGTGAGATTTGAAGGAAGCGTTGATTAAGTTGTCAATGGTGGGAGCAAGTGGGTCAGCGCACATTTAGACGCGGTGTGCCTGGCAGATGTCGCCCGTGCAGTTAGATGCTTTGAGGCGTTGGACGGTAAGGAGCACCTTTGGTGGGGAGATGAGGGTCAAGTGAAAAAGGGGGGTTGTGGGAGCAGAGGGGGTGGGGACCGCAAGGGAGTCTGAACCAGAGGAAGGGAGGAGGGATGTTTGTGCATAGTTTTGTCCCAGAGGTTGTGGGTTTTGATAGGCAGGGCTGATTGTATAAGGGAGCACCAGACTATTTTCGGGAAGCGGTCATTAGGCGGTCTGGAGTTTCAAGCTCCTTGAAGATTTTGAAGAGCGCTATTGTGTTGGAGCTAGCTAGCTAATTCTGATGTTGTAGATATTGGCTTGTGTAGTAAGAATAGCTGTAAGAATAGCTGTTTTGTACGTGTTGGCAGCAGAGCTGAAGGCCTCCTTATTGGTGAGGGTAGGCTTTTTTTCTCCAGAGATGTTCTTGGGTACATTTTAGTTTGCAGAGGGATGTTGGGGGAGGAAAAAGTTTGGGAGAAGTTTCTCATCGAGAGCCATAGGGAGAGCAGTAGGCTTCTGATCCGATGGATCTTTGAAACCTAGGTTAAAGTCGCCTAGAAGTAGAAATTTGGCTTTAGAAGGGGGATGTCATTGCCCGGGGCTCTGAGATTGTTGGGTTGGCAGTAGAGGAGTAGGATGTTGACGGTGGTTGGAGTCAATCTTAGCTAGCAGGAGTTCATAACCATGCACGGGTGGGAGGTGTAGTCTCTGATGCGGAGGGAGGATTGCCAGATGAATGTGACTCCTCTGCTGTGGGTACCCTCTCTATCAGCTCTCAGAATGGAATAGCCAGCGGGTATGGTGACATATAAGGGGAGACCAGCTGCCTCGTGCAGCCAGGTTTCCTTTATGGCAAGAAGGTCAAGATTGTCATCAAGTATGAGGTTGTGAATATCAGGGGCATGGGCAAAAATAGAGCAAGTGTTAATGAGGGTGCATGCGAGGTGTTCTGGACTGGTGGGGGTGATGGAGGAGGTAGGTAGGCCGGGTGTGGCCTTGGGCAGGGGTGGCTGTGAGGGGAGATCAGTGATAGGCTTGGTAGTATGCGGAGGGCATAGAGTAGCTGTATTTGGGCCCATCTTCATGGGATCAGCAGTGTTTGTGCTTAGAAGGGTTGAGGGGCCAGCCTGTCTGGAGTCAAGTCTTTGTAGGCGTGATATGCCCAGGCATGGTGCATGTGCAAATTGGAGAGGTCAAGGCTGTAGAGGGCGGTTTTAAATGAGTAGCATTTGGGATGTGCAGTGGCAATATTCAAGGTGGGGAGGCAGGTTTGGGGTTTCTGGCAGGAGCTGAGCGGGGCGCAAGAGGTGCTATGGAAGGTGGCAGAGTGGTCCTGCAGCGGGCATGGCTGTGTGTGTGGTCGGGAACACAATTTAGGTATGAGCAGATTGGCAGGAGGCTCAGGAGAAGCTATCTGGTACTTAAGGGCGTCATTAGGCCTCTCTGGCGTGTCAGTGAGCCGATCCATTGCAGAGTAGGCAGGAAGGGCGAGGGTGGTGGGGTGCTGTTACCGGGGTACCTGGGAGGGGTAACTGGGAGTGCTTTGAGGCAGTGAGGCTGTAGGCTATGGAGCTGGATGGCGGGGGCGTGAGTGGCAGAGGCACGATAGCCATTGCTGATATTCCAGCCATCAGGGGCAAGGCGAAATCGGATAGGTTCAAGGCTGGTGGGCTGGGGATCCATTCTTGCAGGCATCAGGTCTAGTGTTAATATTTACGCCAGGCATGGGCGCCGGAATCAAAATAGTGCAGAGAGCACTGGTATTATAAAAATGTGCACCAGGCATGGGGGTCTGAACCACAAACTTGTGACCATCACAGAGACCCATTTCATTGGGGAAGAAGTCATTTGTGTTGCAGTATAAGTTATCGTCGGACAAAACAGCCCAATGTGCAGTGTTGGAGGATGCATAACTTGTACAGGGGTGGACGGCGACATTCGGGGACGGTCGAACCGTTGCCTCGAGAGACAGCGAGCAGGTAGAGCAGTTAGGAGCGGAGGCACTGGGTGGTGGGGCTCAAGCAGCCTGAGGGGAAGCTCTTGGCAATATCGGGTAGTGGGGGAAGGAGGAAGCAAAAGAGCTTAGTAGCAGCGGCATGGTGCTCCGGGGCAGGGCGGGCAGGAATTTGGTCAGTGGAGGTAGGGGGCATGTAGGTATGTGTGGCTGGCTCCTGCAATATGTCTGCCAGTCACCGTAAGTAGCAAGGCCGAGGATAGCATTAGGCAGGGCATAGTACTTGAGGGTGGTACACACTTTGGTAGCAGCTGGGAACTCAACAATGGGATTAGTAGCGGTTACGCTCACCAGGTCTCTGTGGGGGAGTTGAGGCACGGTTGGAGCCCTCCCTGGACTTGGCTCCCCTGGATCAGCCTCTTTCCCCAGCTGCTGTACTGTGTGCTGCTCTGGTTGCTGGCACTGCCCATGAGAGAAGACGAGAGGCAGTGAGAATGCTGCAATTGGATTGCGATTCCCCTCAAACCCTTCGTTCCAGAATGAGGTGAGCATGCGTTTACCCATATAGTCTCACCTGTTCTCTTGTGAGGATGAGCTCTCCTTCCTGCTTCTCATCAGCAGGGGTGCCGTTGATGGACCTAGTTGCTTCACTGGTCCGTGTGCGTGGCGGACCAGACTGGCTGTGACCCGACCACGTTGAAGGTAAGTGTTCATAACAATTATTATTGTCCGTATCCTTTTGCAATGTCTTTTTCCCAATGATTATTGTCCGTAACCCTTGTAATGTCTTTTCTCTCCCCAATAGGTGTGAAGATGGCCACGCGAACTCCCGGTGTTGGAAACAAGTCCAAATGGTGCTAGAGGGCGTTGTGTGGTCCCCAAAGTAAGTCAGGTTTCAAGGTTGTACGCAAGGTTTATGTATTGCACGACCCAAGGCATTTATGCAGTTTGTAGCCTTGTGTGTTCCTTTTCTCTTGCAGGGATGGCCTGGCCGCGCCAGATGAGGAGCGACTATCCGAAGACCTGCCGGCGATTGCTGGATGGATGGATCCGTGAGGATGCTAGGCAAGAAGAAGGCTCCTGCGTAGCTAGACACTCGGAACAGGTGAGGATGCGCTCCGACTATGAGGACAATGGGAATCGGGTAAGATGCGATGCGCTGCAGGCGATGGTATTGCAGAGACAGGTAAGAATCGCATCCAGCGATGGAGTTGCGGGAGTCAGGTAAGCTGCGTGTCGAGCGATGGTGTGGCTGGAGTCAGGTAGCGGCGCACTGAAGTAGTTCAGGAACCGGATGAGATGCGTGCTGAGATGATGAGCTGGAAACAGGTAAGAGCGCTTCAGGCGGCGGTAAGCGCTACGCTGCACAAAGCAGACTAACGTATATCACTTGCATGCGGGTGGCGCTGGCTTAAATAGCCTGGCCCCTGCCACTCCCCTTTAGCCCCGCCTTGTGGCTCCACCTTGCCCCTCCCTTCTGCACATGTCCTCCAATGTTTCTTAATGGCCACACCCGGCCTGGATGCACGTGCCCTAGAAACAAAGTGTGCAGAGCACACTTTATGAGCCTGGTGCCAAAGGCGTCAGGTCTGGGTCCATTTGGACCCTTTGGATGATAAAGATAGTGGCCCTCGACTAGTGGCCATGGCAGTAGCGGACCAGATGCACCTCTTAACTGGGTGAAGCGGTAGGCTCCATGCTGTGGAAGTAAGCAGTGACAGGAGGAGGCTTGTAACGTTCATCAGCTCACTCCGGAACTCGTGCTCGAAGGCAGCCAGGGAAAGACAGGCCTAGGTCTAGGTCTAAGGCCCCTTTCTTCAGGGCCCGGCTTTGCCTCCAGGCCCAGCTGAGCCTTGCAATTCGCTACAGCCGGCAACCAATCAGTTTCCAGGATGCAGCCATGGGTTTCTTCAGTCCGGGCAGCCAGGCAGGGAAATACGGCGGCGGCCATCCTATGAGTGGGTTTATTATTTCCACTGGTTAATACTGGAGGTGCTGGAACCTTTGCCTGAATGTAGAATGGCACAACATGCTCACACCTGCTCCGGAGGGGAAAGACAGGAGCCTTAAACCTGGGCCTTTGTTCGGAGAATGGCTCCCTTCCACTGGGTACTATTTGGTCCTCTGAAGATACACATTCAACAGTTCCTTGTGCCTTTCTTGGCCCACACCAATGTTGACGAAAAAACCTTGTCGTGACTTTGCAATTGTATCTCTTTTGAATATCTGCTTCATGCAATCCTTAACTCATCCTGATGGTCCTTCTCGGGACCTTTGTCAAACGCAGTTCTTTACTCCTATTGAACACCACATTCTGGTTGCCTGGTATACTCTCCTGCCAGGACTTCTTAGGTTCACACTCTCGTGAGCTTCCCTGCCCTTTTCCATAGTCGCACACACACTTTGTTTGCAAATATGTCTTATGGATATATATTCCGGTCTTGGGTTTTCCTTTGTTCGCACAATTTGCATTTATCCTCTTGTAAGGACTTTTTGCGATTTGTTTACCTTATTAATGTCGAATGCATTCTCTCTGGCTTCCTTGTTGTTCCTTCACTTGCTTTCGGCATACTTACCGACATGCCCTGGGGTCCCCACGACCTCTGGTAAGACTCACCAGCGTTTGTTAGCATCATTGTATGCTCCTGCGTCCACAAAGAAGCGTTTTCATCCTCTTCCATCTCGGGTCCGCCTCTGCATGGTTTCTTCAGGTCTCATGGCTTCCACCTCCAGTGTCTGTTTTGCTCCACGCACCGGTAAGGAAAGCGCTGCTCTTGGTCACCTGTGAATGCCCAGTAGTCCCACGCTGGCTCCTGGCGTTCCCGCAGTGTGTCGCCCTCTTTCTGCAGCCTTCTCCTCCTTCGCTGGTGAGCTGTCTGTGAAGCTGAGGATATCGAAGGGGGACTACCAGTGTGATGGAGCCAGAGAGACTGTTCTCTCCTGGCAGCAGCCAACATTGATGTTCTATTTTACTTGCCTTTTAAACTTCTTGCAGCCTTCTCCTCCTTCGCTGGTGAGCTGTCTGTGAAGCTGAGGATATCGAAGGGGGACTACCAGTGTGATGGAGCCAGAGAGACTGTTCTCTCCTGGCAGCAGCCAACATTGATGTTCTATTTTACTTGCCTTTTAAACTTCTTAGGCAGAGGCGTGTATGAGTAAGAACTAGAATGCTCACTGTGCTTGGGACTTTCCTCATTCTGTATTGCTCGATTCTTCTTCTTTGTCCCAGAACTTTGTTCATTCCAGGTTTTGGAATTGGTTTGGAAGACTTTAATAGACATTTTCAGTAGCCCTAAATGGAAAATGATTCTTGGATGAATGGTAGGTGGCTGGAAAGAGTGATCTCCCCATTCTTCATTGGGAGAAGGAGTGGGTGTGTAACAATAGCCACCCCCAGAATCAGGATCAGGTAGCGGCTGCTGTTCCAGGGCACATAGGAGGGGCTCACTGCCAGGAAATCAATGATGACTCCATCGGGTTCAGCACATAGATCTCAAGCAGAAAGTGTAACACATGCACTCTATTGTCTCCAATGTACCATTTCATATAGGTTTTCTTTAATCAATGTACAAATTAAGATTTTCGTTCCTTCAAAAGAGCATGAAAAACACCATTTCAAATGTAGCAGATAATGTACCTTTTAAGTTCACTACAATATAGATTGTTGAATTGAAAGAAAAAATACACAATTTCCTGATGTGTTATGTCTATGTCCCTTTAAGAACACAAACTAAGCTGAGATCTGTTATCAGACTACATGGGTTTGAGGCCCGGTTACCAAGGCAGAGATTAGTTCTCATGACCATAAGTCAGCTAGAGCAAGGCATCCAATAAATCAATTAATACATTAAAGCTGATCACGCAGGTGGACATTAACAGCATGTACTTATCTTAAAAAACATACAAGTAAATGCATAAAAACACATCAAAATGCATTCCACAAAGTTGGTATTTACAGTCGCTCCCCATGTTATGGATGAGAGCTGGTCAAATTCAGAGAGGTCTTGTTTTCACAGCATAATAGATCAAAAACCAAGTTTCTGGTCAGGCTTCAAAAGTTTGATTTATGGCAGACCAATAAAATACTATATGTACGTGTCTGTTTTCATGGCTTGGATCCTAACCTAGCCCCATTTAAGTTAAAGTCTAAGGCAAACAAAATAATAAAAACTAAATTATAAAATGGTTCATTTGAAATTGCACCAAGATGAAATTACTTTTTTTAGCACAACTTTGCAACACTTTAAAAACAGATTATAATTCAGCATCATATGTTATGTTGTTGGTGCATGTCGCCTCTACATGGGTTTATTATTGTTTTGCTGATACAAAAATGTATCTCTCAATAAAGGGAGAACTTCAGATTAGGAGTTGAGATA
This sequence comes from Ambystoma mexicanum, assembly GCF_040938575.1. Lineage (NCBI taxonomy): Eukaryota > Metazoa > Chordata > Amphibia > Caudata > Ambystomatidae > Ambystoma > Ambystoma mexicanum. The sequence continues at coordinate 1,437,081,054 of NC_090929.1, read as the reverse complement.
AAAATGGATTTGGGTCCAAATCTGGCCAGAACCTACCTTTGTCACAAGACAAAACATGTTGGACCTATTCCAATAGAGGGGTATATCACTGGGAATGCAGTATGTGAGGGGATCCAATGATAAAACCGATCCAATAGGAAAAATGCTGCATCAAATGGCACTGTATGGGTGTTATTTATTACCTATTTAAGTCCAAAGAGTCAGGAGATAGAGAGAAATCCATATTCTTGGCAAGTTTGCAGACATGGTCTCCCTGCCCATCATGAGAAGTGTTGAAGTTGGATTATATCCAGGAGATACCTGGGAGGGTCCCCTTAAAAAGGCCTTGTCCAGAGGAAGCCTGATGCAGAAGCAGAATCTTTTCATTAAATAGAACAAGATTTCCTGAGAAGAATTTTGGAAGCAGTGGAAAGAACAAAAGGATAGCTGACTGGATGAAGTTGCCTGGAGCTGCAGATGTCTTACCTGGCCTCGGTCTTCAAACGCCAAGCCCAAAAGTGTTGAGAGATTAAAGCACTAAGTGGGTGATACTCCAACAGTGATGAAGCAATTTCCTTCTGCATTAATATGCATATTCTCTTTATAATATGAGAGATTATGCTCAACAATAATAACATTTAAAAAAAGGTCTACTTGACAGCATACTTATCAGCCACCGCTTGAAGAAAAGGTGCCCGAATGACAGTGGGCATGTGAACACAAGGTGCACATGTAACAACCCAAAATAAAGGAGTTGATGGCTGGAAGGTTTAGAATTAATCTTAACCTTTGGCAGTTGCTATGGGCAACCATTCAGACCATCGTTCTTCACCTTCCAAGCCATTACAGAAAGGTGAAAGAACATCTGCAAATCATGGTTGGTGCCACCACCATATGGTCTTTCCCCTTTTGTAATAGCTTGGCAGGCTGAAAATCAATGGTCTTGAGGATTGCACACAGGTGTGCCAGTGGTTATGATTAGTTCAAAACCATCACCTTTTAGTTTTGTCTCTAACACCCCGCAGCATGTGTTTGTTTTGGGACAGTGTGCAGATGGCACTTGCAATGTAAAGGACAAGGCTAACAGAAGGAAAGGCATTCACCTTTTTGATTTCCTGTATGGAGGCAAGGTGGGAACGTAGCACAGGTAGCCAAAATAACCCCACCACTTTGCCCATGTTGTTGAATAAAACACACCAAAATGTTCCTAGTTGTGCATCAAACTCCAATTCATTACCAGTGTCTAGAACACTGGCCTCCAACAGGTCCCCACCCGGCCTTTCCAGGCTAGGACGTGAAGTCTCCAGTTGAAACCCTTGTGGGCGCTTAAAACCACTCCCATCCCACCATGCAACCATGTCCCGAGAAGCCAAAAGGCATCCTTATAATCCTCAATTGAAAATGCCTTTGAAGTGAGCCGAGGAAAATGTTCAAAAAAGACAAGCTTGGGGGCTCATGGTTACAGCAGAGGATGCATTGCCAGCAGCAGCAATAACATCAGAGGGAGCAGAGATAGTAAATATGGCACCGGTGACAAAAAATTATGAAAGTGGGTTGAGTGTATATAAATGTAAAACAAGAATTAAGCCAGTTTGGCACCAACTGCGTGGCATGCAGTGGAGGGGGTCTGGACAAATGCCTCTGTCCAACAAAGCAGTACCTGCCACTGCTACCTGTGCCTATTCTGCCAAATTACCATACTGGAGGGTTAGAGGGTGCCTTAGCACACAGGTCACTTCAGGACAAAGAGCAGTGACTATTATTATTACTACCACCAGCCCTGCACGCCCAAAGGGACTCACTTGACTCGGAAGGCAGAAGTAGTAAAGCATACAAAATAGGATGCAATTCAAGAAAACCCCCAATTACATAACAGGTCATCAAAGAGCTTATGAAGAACACTATTTAAGCTATTAACATCCTAATAAAGTCAACATTTTATGAAATATTTCTGATCCATATTTTTGACTACTGAAAACATACCTTAAAAAGTTTCTGGGAATGTTTAATCATAAAGGTCACACCATTATTAAGCTTTGTAATATTTTCTTGCAGGTCATTTGCTGTAAGCTGTATGAAAAGGGAAATCCAAAATATAACAATTACAGAAAATATGCAACAATTGTGTCCAACATTGCTTAATTACATTGGAGTTCACTTTACATTTCTAAAATGTTTTGCTACATACCACTGTACGTACAACTGGAATCCTGGTGCCATTTTCCCAGTTCTCCTGGCAATACAATACCTAATGGCATTGAGCAAGAACTTGCACCCAAGTGGAAATGCTATAATGTCTTCAGGCCCTTATAATAAGGCCACATTGGAGTTATGCAGAATGGGGTTGAATAGTGGGCAAACTATTTCCACACATTTTACTTTTTTCCCCCAATCAATAAATATTAGGAAGAAAGTTTAAAATTTTCCAGCACACTTTTCTTTTACTTCATTCTGTCCAGTAGTAAATGCGGCCTCTTGTTTCATCAAATTAGAATACCTCATCTATCCCTTTCTTTTTTGACACCAAAACAATTAATTACAGCTCATTCCATTGGTGAACATTCACACTTTGCCAGTATTATAACAAATGCCAAAAAGACTAAATACTTGCACAGTTCACCAACATAAAGCTGAGCGACAGCAATGATTGACAGAAGTGTTAGAAGGTACTCCTTAGGCCCCCCTATTTATTTGTAATGTAATGACATCGAGCTAACCAAACTTCCACTTGTGCTCGCAGACAGATCATCCTTCTAGCTTGCTCACAGTCCTTTTTAATTTGGGCTGTGCGCTAAAGAGCCACCTATAAGCCAAAACTATTGCTTTTGAGTACAGATCAGGAGGACAGGCATATAAAGGGGGGCTCAAAGCTTGTAGGTGTCATTTGGTTATTTGCCCACTCATTGACTGGCCCATCTCGCAGATTTTTTAGGGATATGTTCAGAAAATTAAACGAACAAAATGTTGTCCATACCAAAAACTGAACAAGAAAGGTGGATGGAAATTGACATGCTGTCAATCTTCAAATAGCAGGGGAATAACACCATGTTTTTTTAAAAAAAAAAAAACATCCAAGTGCAAAAGTGTTTGAAGCCAGTCCCAGGCTTTTTGCTGTATACATTCGCAACATGACAAAGTAAATGTAAACCCAAATGCCAACCACAAGAAAAAAGCACATACGTTTTTCGGCCATAAAATATGCGGAGCAAACATCAGTGCCAGGTTATGAGCAGACATCTTATTGCGGTCTTGCTTCTTTGCAGTTTGGTAGAGAAGTTCCAGAAGCAGTCTCAGCAGATTCCGATTGGCTGCTGGCAGAAGCAGAAAGAGAAGCTGCAATGCCTCGATCTGCCGCTGTTTATCAGGCATAGTTGTCTTGTTTCCTTTACTGTCGAACAGCATCAGATCTATAATAAATAAGGCAAAAATACTGAGATAATATAGCCACTATTTCTAAAGCAATGTAATCAAAAACAATTTCACTGTGACCCATGTTTCTTATAAGAAAGTCAGAACATTAATATAGTTGCACACTTATTTTTCATGCATTCGTTCATATTTATAAACAGGCGGAACAATGCTCTTTTGATCACAAAAGAACGTACAATAGATAAGAAATCAGATTTGTGCACAATGGGACTGTTTATTTATACTCATGTCTTCAGATATCAGCCTGAAGAATCCCAGAACACTTTCCTCAACTTTTTCAGCTTCACTGAGTGCCGAAAAACGTACCCTAAGAAGTTTAACGAACAAGCAAAATATTCTGCATATCCACTTGCCATCATCTCTTGTTTATGCCACAACAAACGTGCCACAATAGAAGTCCACCTTGTGCTGCTTTTAAAGATTCACATGTAGAAAAACACGTTACAAGCAAATAACATTTACGCATCAATATTTGGGGAGTTCTTGAAAGTCACACGATTCCAAACAGTAGCAAATCATGTAATGGAATATGCATTTATACAGCTGTAGCTTGCATCATAGGGGTTGCCGGGCCCCAAACGTTGACTGAAGAAAAGTACATATTGTACCCATGTCACAGGGTTCCAGACCGGGATCTATAGCAGGAATTTGAGTGGACTAGCGGGAAACCCAGCATTGCCAAGTTTTCTGATCGAGTAGTGTGCCGTTGAGGATGTTGCTCTTGTCAGCAAGCCTTGCTTCAGTTGGCTCTGGCATCTCATTTGCCCTGGCGAAAGTTGCTTTTGTTCTCTGGTCGGCAAGTACTGCTGCCGTTTGTGGTTGTGTCTCAGAAGCTCAATATTGATTTTCGCTTTGCATCAGCTTTTCCAAGTGATATTCGCTATTTTGTGCGGCATGTTTCAGTCACTCAATGGCTTCAGCGCATTTGAGAAAATGCGCAAGAAAGATGGATTGTGCTCTCTTCTCCTGAATGAACTTCAGTAAACTGCAACCTTGCCATTTCCCATATTTGGAGTGGCGTGATAAAAAAAACCTAAAAAAAACAAAAAAAATCCTCTCTTTTTTTATTCCCTTTGAAAATGCTTTAATAAACACTTTCAACTGTATACAGTAGTAATACATTTCAAAGGAATAACCAACACATCGAACATTTTGCTACAGATACTTTTCCAAATTTTAACTTCTAGTACCTACTATAGTGAATCAGGGTGAGCATCTGTAAATTAGGGTGTCTACGGAGTGAAATGTTTGCATCCATAGACTACAATCTTGCCGCAGACAAAAGAGGAACCCATGCAAAATGTGTAGACGTGGGTTCAACGGTGTGGATTTGTATAGCTAGACAAGCACACATGCATACAAGCTGTATATATTGGATAGAGGAAAGGACTATGTAAAATGGGGAAAAGTTACATGAAGTGAAGTTGAGCAGGCCGTTGTTTCAGTTTTTGTGCATGCCATCTAACATTTCTTGTTTAAATCGAAGGAAAATGCAGGAATTTGAAGGGGAAGGATGAGTTTGTTTGCAGTTTTTTTTCTATTCACTGTTCTTAGTACTCCGTGATTATGAGTACTAACAGCTAAGGTGTTTTGTTGTATGAAGGCTTCAAGATGTGCTCAAGCATTCCATAGCAGTGTGGAAGCACGACTGGCTCGAGTTATACTTACACTTTCCCAGATCAAACCCTACAACAAATGTCCTGAGCTTGGTAAGGCTTAAATTGAATATCACAGCTAAGTCGGGAATTACTGTGTAAGAAGGGTGAATGAGTGTCACAGGAATGAAGATGGAAGGAATGAGGCAATCCGAATGTTAAACCTGCTTGTCAATGGTGGTAAATGGTGATTGATTTCTGTACCACAGCCACCCATGCCCAAGGCTAGTGCATGATGAAGGAAACAGAGGAGAGCCCTGTGTTCCCCGAGAAATTACTTTTTCCACTTTCAAAGAAGCTTTTTGAGCGCTTATTACAAGTTAGAGTTTAAAATCAGGCTCTCGGGGTCACGCTAAGATGCCATGTTAGCCCCTCAAAGCCACCCAGCCCATTGTAGCACCTCATAACAGCACTAAGAACATTTGACCACATTCCTCCAGTCTTCATGGAGCTGGACTGGCTCGATTGAGCAGCTCATCAACAGCAGATCACCCCACTCAACCTTCCCTCTCCCCCCCTAGGGCTCTCTTGCTTCCCTATCCAACCCAACTCCTCTGCTACCGCCACGGACCTGGGAATTGCATACTTTCCTCTCAAGTGATTGGAAACGAAGGAGGGCAGCATGTTACACCTTAGGGAGATCGAAGCGGTGAACCAGACATATCAACAAACAAGGACTTCGTTGAAACTGGGGGGAATGAACCTGCCTAATTTCTCAGAATACCATTTATCGTTTTCCACTCGGCACATGTGCAGAATTGTTGAAACCGGCGATGTAGTCTGAACTTTCAGACCTCTTCTCTTGGGAATGCAGTGCGGTTTCCCAATTGGATCCGAAAGCGCTGCCAACTACTCAGATGAGTAAATCAAAAAAGATCAGCGTTCTCACTTTGTTCTTACAAGCCTGCTGGTGTGAGCTTTCGAACCGTATGAGTGCTAATCCCTATTTACATCCAGACGCCTCCATATGGAATAATCCAGCTTTGAAGTATCAGGGTAAGGTCCTGTTTTGGACGGAGTCGTTTGTGGCTGGCATCAAATACATTGGGGATTTGTTTGAGGGAGACAGTTGGTTGACATACACTCAGCTTGGCCAGATGTATGAAATGACAGGATGCTTGTTTGCTGTATATAGAAAATTGAAGATTATCTCAGCCTGTGTTGAGGTGCAGCAATTGACTGTTCAGAGCCCCGCCTGGGCAGCTCTGACGGCATGCTTGAGTGCTTCACACCCTGCTTCTACCATATATGGTTTCTTAAAAGCTACTCGGAAAGGTGATCCGAGGTTACCGGCGACTTGGGTTGAGGAGTTGGGGGAGGATGTGACAGACAGATGTTGGCAGAGGTGCTGTGAGAACACTCGTCTTGTGAGTTTGGATTGGGGCCTCAGAGCTTCTCAAACAAAGTTGGTGTTTAGGGCTTATTGGACGCCGGAGAAACTGTTGGATAACAATCTGTGCTGGAAGTGTAAGTGCTCCAGAGGATCTCTCAGTCATTTGATTTGGTCCTGTCCTAAAACGAAGCAGTTCTGGGAAAAGGTTTGGGAGAGGTTAAGTTTGGTCTTAAGCACCGCGATCCCCATGAATGCTTCGCTATTGATTTTGGGCGATGTCTCTTTGCTGGATGACATTAGACTTTGGTAAGAAGATTTGGTTGCTAAAAAATTCATTTTGAGGTCCTGGAAATCAAGTAATTCCTTTAATATTGATGATTGGGTGGAGGAGCTTCTGTTTCATCGTATGAAAAAGCTATTTACAAAAATTCAGATGAAATTGAAACATTTTGGGACATTTGGAGCCGTTTTCTTGATGTATATGGGTGAACATGATCTTTAATTCTGGAGCGATACATCCCTAATTTTGAATATTACTTTTGTGATTACTAACCTGTACTTTTATGAAATGATCTTGTAATTACATTCCATCTATTGCATTGTTTACTGCATACGTAATTTTCGATCTTTGGTTTCAATGTTTACTTTCTTTTTCCTTTCTTTCTTTTCTTCCTCTCTCCATTTCATGCACCTCTTTTCTTTCTCTTACATTTGATGTTTAGACTGACTTAGTTTATGATGAACTGTTTAATGTGCTGTGCTTTGGTTGACTATGCTTGTGACTAATAGATAAGGAAATGTTTTGTTCTCATTTGTTGTTGTGAAATAAACATTTTGAACGGAGAAACAAACAAGGACTTGACAGATCAGGAGTACACTGCTCCCCAAAGGAAAAATAAAGTAGCAATTATCAAGCAAAACCCTTGCACAACAAGTGGCTCACAAGGCTGGGACATTGCGAATACTAAGACGGTACACATGGCAAAAACCTGTTCCACCACAGAGCACCAACTGTAAAAGACATGCTGGACCCCAACACTGCAGCAATCTTGCAGAGATTACGCAGCAAAAGAGCTGTTAGGGAGCCAAGCCAACTAACAAAATCACCATGCATTCCGGGAAGCGGCCAAAAGGTGTCAACTAAAGCAGGTGTGCGATTATTACTGGAGGAAATAAGGTCCATGAAAAGCAGCATAACCGCAACCATAAAGGACTTGAAGACTAGGGTGAGCATAGTAGAGGACAAAAGTGGAATCAATAGAATACAATCAGATGTTTGCGCATTTTATGGAGATGCCAATGGAAGTTCACTTCCTGGATCTGGAACAGAGAAGCCGACCTTGCATCCAAAATTGATAATCTGGAAAACAGAGAGACGCTCCAATATTTGCAGAGTGGGGCTAAAAGAAACACCTGGTGAACCAACCGTCGCACAAAATTGCATTGGATAGAATCTACAGAGGAGGAGGCCCTCCAAATGGTCCAGATCAGGATTAGCGAAATACCACTAAACAAAAATTTGACATAGTTCAGAATGAAAAAGGGGGAAAAAAAACAGATAAAATACATACATACAAATTCTATATTATATAGCGCTGGTAGCCCGCGGGCATCAGGGCGCTGAGACAAACACTTACTGCCTCACGGCCTCAAGGAACCGAAAAAGGAAAACCCAAGACGACTACGAACTCCTATCTTATCTGAATAAGTGAGTCTTAAGCTGTTTTCTGAACACTGAATGGCTGCTTTCTATTCTCAAAGGATCAGGCAAATCATTCCACAGCTGAGCTGCCAGCACCACAAAAGATCTTCCTAGCCCCGACTTCAGTTTGTACTTAGGGATGGTCAGAAGGCTCTTACCTATGGACCGAAGCTGTCTGGATGGTGCGTGTGGAACCACGCTAATCTTTGAATAGCTGGGGGCTTTACCATAGAGGCATCTGTGTACCAGTGCCAGTGATTTAAACTTGACTCGCTCCTCCACTCTATGCCAGTGGAGGGATATTCTGTCCTTGGTTACGTGATCTCTTCTCTTGAGACCTTTGATCAGCCTGACGGCATCATTTTGAATGACTTAGCATCTAGCCAAGTCCTTGGCAGAAGCCCCAATCAAGAGGGCATTTCCGTAATGTAACCTAGACAACACAATGGCTCTAGCAATAGTAGCCAAGTTACCTTCGTTCAAAAAAGGTCTGATGGCCTTAAATGAGCCGTAGGTAGTATGCAGTGTTTTTGTGCAAGTAGTTGGTCTGTGCTTCGGAATTAACAGCCGAATTCACCATCAGGCCGAGGGTTTTGACCTGTAAGGATACTAAAATACTAGCTTCCTTAATCTGGAAGGACTCAAATTCTGTTCCTAGTTTGGCTAGCTGGCGACTGGAGCCGAACAGCATGAGTTCTGTTTTAAGTCATTGAGACACATCCAGTTGGATTGCATCCATTCATCTATCACCCTACATGACCTGAATGGTCAGGCATCATATATAGTTTAGATTCGTCATCAACCACCTCACTGAAGAGGAAAGATTGTTGTGAATTGACCGTCTGGTTGCAGAAACCGGGCATTCAAAATAGATGAGGGTTCCAGCTTTCCTTAAACTTTGAGCATCGTGCAGAGGGATACAGAATTGTGTCAGGGGCGGAAGCAACAAATGTCCTAAAGCGCTTGATTTCAGAAGAGCGTAATCCAGAGCTTGGAGACGCACTGTGTCTGTAGAATGTCGTAGAAGTGAGTCGCAAACCCCAGCCCAGAAGCGGACGGATTCTTGGAGGCAGACAACTTCACAGATTTAACATCACGTGAACATCGGTTCAGCACTCTGAGACCTTAAGCTAGAAATGTACCGAGCAGAGAATCCTGCTTGATAGGAGATCATGAATGTACTAGGAATGTTGCAATAGAGAATTTATTTTGGAAGGGAATGGTGAACATAGCTAGTACTTTGCCAAAGTTATTTAGTTTAAAGAGTGGAAGTTAAATTGCAAAGTAATATGTGAAAATCCCTTCATAAGGAATCATAGCTGCATAAAGGGGCAAAGAACTCCTTTTCAGTGGCCCTAGATGTATAGGGCGTCTTCAATTACAGAGGAAACGGTTGTTTTCATTTCCTCAATGGTGGGGGATAAAGGAGGAGGGGAACCGAACAGGAATCACTCAATTCAGTGGCTTATTCCAAATGTAACAAGCAAAGGAAGCAAATATGAGAAAATAGCAGTGGGACAATTTATGATGTGCAAAATAATCAAGCACCTTGTCCTTCATATGTTACTGAGGGACGCAAATAATCACACCATGGCTATGTTCAACACCACAATCAGTTTTGGGTCTCTGAATGTTAAAGGATTAAATTAACTGCAGAAATGATCAATGGTCCTGACAGAATTCAGACAGTCTGGGTTAGTTTCCCCAATAGACAAAATTTAGAAAAGGGGGAGAATATGGCCTAAAATGCAAAGGCCAAAGTGGAGCCATTTGGCTTCAGGCCCAAAAAAAAGAAAAATAAAAGCAGTAGTGCAAATACTATACCGGGTATCATTGGGTCTAGAAATCACACAGATTTATAGGCGCGCAAATGGGCCATACCTAGCTATAAATGCGAAAATAGGGCCAGCAGCGGTCACGTTGTGCTCAGTATGTGCGCCTAAACCGCAGCATACTCCGTTCTGCAGAGATGTTTTCACATTCTTAGAGACATGGAAAAAGGGATTACTCATTTGTGGAGGGGATTTTAATACAATGCTGGATATAACGTTAGACTGGGACTCCCTAAAAGCTGGAGCACCGCCCTCCCTGTCCACCCCCACCCCCAACGGTGCCAGACGAGATAATTTACCCTCTCTCTTGTAGGATTTTTTTACTTGATAGATACATGGAGGGTGACACATTGATGGTCAAAGGCGTTCGCTTTTTACTCACTGCGACATGACATGTTCACGTATCGATTATATTTTAATAGATGCAGCCCAGGAATATGCCATTACATAAGTGATTATTAGCACAGCGGAATGGTCAGACATGTCTCTGGGACCATGTACATCGTCCGATAATAGATAGATTTGTACCAATATGCTATATAAGGACACTCTGTTTTTCCTAAGGAATGACACAGGAGAGGTTGCCCTGAACACAGTCTCGGAGGATGCCAAGGTTACTATCCGAGGCGTGCTAATTGCAGATGTAACAGCGAAAAAGAGAAAGTTACGATAAGAAGACTTGAAACATAACAGAAAACAGGAAAAGGGAGCCACCTTGCGGAGGATGTGGATTTGTAACAAGACTTGCTAGTCAGGTTAGGGATCAGAGGAAAGAACTTAATTATATTTGGAGGGGAGAGCCTTAGCTCAGCACTGTTATTTGAAATGGAAATGTTATGAAAAAGGTGACAAAGCTCATACTCTGTTAGCGGCACGTCTGCAAGCCAGAGAGCAGAAAGAACAGTATATAAAATTAAATGTGATCTGTGTGGCACATTGGTTAATCCATTAAATATATCAAAACAATTTGCCCAATTCTATACAAAGATTTACACCACTGAAAACGCATGCCATAACGACAGAATTGCAGACTATCTTGCGAAGCTAGCATCTCGCGCGTTAACAGGGAAGAAAAGTGTACCCCTAAATACTCCCGTAGAAATTATCAAAGTGCTCGGGCCATTTCAAGGCTAAAGGCAGGGTCTGCACCAGGGGAAAACACTCCCTTCCTGACAAAGCTTTTCAACAACCTTGATACGAGCATGGCTCCAGAAAAATGTACGCACGCTGGAATAGTCCTCCCAAAAGACGCTAGCGATAAGACAGAATGTGGTTCCTATCACCCAATATGCCTAATTAATGTAGATGCTAAGATCTATGCAAGCGTTCTTATGGAAATATAAAGAAAAGTCCTGCCAAGCCGGTTCAAAGCGATTGGATTGCCTACATAAGAGGACGGCAAGGCATAGATAATGTCAAAAACCTTTGGACCTGGTAGCAACTGTAGACGGAAATGACGTAGAACCAACCCGGATTTCGATTGATGTGGAAAAGGAATTCGACATGATTGAGTGGTCTTTTATGCGAGCAGTCATGCAGGAGATAGGCTTAAGTCCAAAATGGATCGCAGGTGCCCAAGCATTTGATTTGATTTGATTTTATTTATAAAGCGCAAAAAACCAGGCCCAGGGGCAACCGGGCGCATACTCTTAAACATGTTACAAAAAGCAGTAGTTACAGTGAGTTACGAAGATATACAGCATATATACATGTACCGAAGGGTACCATTAACAGCGTATAATACAAGGACAGAGCAGAGAGAAAATGTATATTCAGTCCTGTACCCCACATTGAGTCTGGACTGTGTCAAGGTCTCATGAGTCTTGGGAGAGCAGCCATGTTTTAGCATTGTTCTTGAAGGAGTGGAATGATGGTTCAATTCTGATAGGTGTGGGCAAGGTATTCCAGAGTTTGGAGGCCAGGACGGGGAAGCTCACCCCACCAGCTTTTTGGAGTTTGCATCTAGGCACAATGAGGCTGAGAGTTTGGGCTGATCTGGTAGGTCGAGTGGAGGTGTGGCGTAAGAAGCGAGCGGACAGGTAAGGTGGGGTGTTGTTGCTCAGACATTTGTGAGTCAAAGCTAGGGTTTTCAGGGCAATTCTCTGTTTTACCGGGAGCCAGCGTAAGTCCGATCTGACGGAGGAGATATGAGAGCGTCTCGGGATGTTTAAGGCTGCCCTTAAGGCATTATTTTGTACAGTTTGCAATTTATTAAGGTTAGACTGACTGGTCCCTTGGTATAGAGCACTACAGTAGTCGATTTTGGCCATAAGAAGAGTTCTGGCGAGTGTGATACAGTTGGAGGAATTTAGGAAGGGTCTACAGGCAGTGATAAGTTTGCAGGTATAGGCCAAAGCTGACCTAACTGCATTTATTTGTCTGTTCAGAGAAAGCGAGGAGTCGATATAGACCCCTAGCGTCTTAATATCTTTGGAGACTTTAATGTCATTGCCGTCAATAATGAAGGACTTGTAGGTTTGGTCTAGTTTGTTGAGCCGATGATTTGATCCTAAAAGTAAGAGCTCAGTCTTATCATCGTTAAGGCAAAGTTTGTGCTGTGCCATCCAGGCCTGGATGGCCGAGTAAACATTGTTAAGGGCTTTGGAGTCAGCTGTGTAGTCTCCTGTGATAGGAATGAGTATCTTGGGTGTCGTCCGCGTAGTTAGTGTAGGAGACACCCAGATAGTCAAGCGCATCGAAGAGGGGCTTGGTGAATATGTTATACAACGTAGGGGATACACACGAGCCTTGAGGAACGCCACAGTGAATAGGGGAGGGATACGCTGATGCCAGCGGTGTGAAGACCCTCATGGATCTATTGCTCAGGAATGAGTGGATCCAGGCATTGGCAGAGTCGGAGAAGTGGACTGTGGATTTGAGATGCTGGCAGAGTATTTGGTGGTTGACCAGATCAAAAGCCGCGGAGAGATCGAGGAGAAGGAGAAGAGCTAGCTTCCCATTGTCCTTCAGTGACTCCATCTGAGTTTTCAAGTCGATCAGAGCTGACTCTGTGCCATGTTTAGGGCGGAACCCTGATTGTCGTAAGCCCAGGAGATTGTTTAGTTCGAGGTAATCCTGAATCTGCAGGTAGGCTGCGCGGTCCAGGATCTTGAGCAGGAATGGGACTGTAGTGATAGGTCTGAAGTTATTTGGTATATTAGGGTCAAGGGAGGGTTTTTTGAGGAGTGGGATAACCCATGCATCCTTTAGGTTGTCGGGGACAAAACCCGTCTTGAAAGAAGCATTTATGAATGCTGTAATGAACGGGGCTAGCTCATGAGATGCTTCCTTGATAATAGGTGCTGGGCAGGGGTCGCCTTGGCAATTGGAAGGTTTTAAATTGTTTATGATGTTTTCTACTTCGAGAGTAGTGAGTGGGGAGAAGGAGAAAGGTTCATGGGGATAGGTTAAATGTGTATTAAGTGTAGGTGTGGTCGGTGGTTGGTCAAGCTGTAGGGATTTCTGTTTGTCCCTGATTTTAGATTGGAGGGTAGCAATTTTACCCAGGAGTGCTGACTGAATATTGGTGCACCAAGTGTTGTCTTTGGAGCAAGAGTCAGGGGGGGCTGCAGGCGTCTCGAGTTCCTTAAGGATATTAAAGAGTTCCTTAGTATTGGACTGGGCTGACATAATGCGGTTATTATAAGAATCTTTTTTTGCCTGGAGTACAGCTTCTTTATAGTTAAGGGTGGCTATCAGAAGACTCTCCTTGTGGGCGTCGGAGTGGTGACTTCTCCAGCGTGACTCTGCTGTGAGTTTCTCTTTGAGTAACACTCTAAGCTAGGGAGTAAACCACGAGTTAAGGTGTGCTCGTTGTTTGGGATTCCTCAGTTTGAGCGGGGCGATAGAGTTGATGGCTGCAAGCAGTGACTGGTTATAAACGTCGGCTAGGTTGGTGGGGTCTGAGCAAGTGTCATTTATTTAGTGTGGGAAGGATAAAGGGGAGTAGTTTTTCTGTCGTAATGTTCTTTTATTTCTAGTGAGGGTGGCTGGGGCGACCAAAGGCCTGGGTGGTGGGGCTGCTTCGATGCTGAAAGTGAGGACATGGTGGTCAGACCACAAGCAAGGGGCGTTGGAGATTACGCTAATATTGCAATTGTGTCACTAAGCCAGTCAAGAGACCGCCCTTTAATGTGGGTGGGTTCCTGTATGTGGTGAGTGAAACCTAAATCTGTTAAGGTATTAGCTAGGTCGAGGGCCGCAGGATCATTAGGGTCTTGGTGTCCTAGATTGAGGTCGCCAAGAATGATGGTTTGGGAGTTGGATTCAGCATTGTTGAGTACTAACGTAGCGATATCATCCACAAAGGATGTGGGTGGACCAGGGGGTCTGTATATTAGGTGGATGGTAGCTGTTTGGTTAGCTGAGAGTCCGAGCTTGACAGAGAGCAACTCTGCAGTTTCCACCTTAGTGCTTGGGATGGTTCTAAGTCCTAATGAGTTTCTAGCGATGAAAGCAATTCCTCCACCTCTCGAGGTGTGATCACATCTGATGGAGTAATCAGGGGGATGGCCAATGAGAGTGCCGGGCCGGAAGCCGCGTGCAGCCAGGTCTCGGCGATGGCGATGAAGTCGAGTTCCTGAGTTTTGATAAGATCAGCAATGTCCAGAGCGTGTGCAGCTAGGGATCTTGCGTTAATCAGGGCAGCTTTAATTAAACCAACGTTGCTTGATGAAGCTGTGATGGTTTGAGGGTGATGGGGAGTGGGTGAGGTGGCCGTTTGTGGAGGCGGGCTGTGCGTATGAGTTTTGAGGTATGGGCTCAGGTACATGGGGTGTCCCTTCTTACCCATAAGTCTAGATCCTAATCTTAGGTTTCTAAGAGTGATAGGACATGGTTGGTTGGGTGAGGGTTTTTTGGAGAAATGGTCGAGCCATAGGGCCGGATCGTTGAGGTAGATGTTGTGGTATTGAGGTGCAGTACTTTGGTAGGAGATCTGTGAGAGGTGGCCATGGATGAGGTGTGCAAGGAGCTAGGTGCAGCTAAATTGGGAGGTGGTAGGTGTGACGACCTGTTAATTGACCACACAGAGTAGTACTTGTAATGAGGAGAGCAGTGACCTTAGGGAGGACAAGCGTGGAAGCATGTTACCGAGATTAGAGAGGAAGGGCCGCCGGGTCTGTGAGGCAGTTATAGGTAAGCGTTACAGGCACCATTTGGCTAGGCAGTGCGTGCTCTGTACAAACAATGCAGGCTAATGAGTTTAAGACAGGTTAAGTCTACTTATTCAGAGTCAAGCAATGGGGGTGCATCAGATCAGGGTACACAGGCAAAGCAAATACCAAAGCTTGCATATACATTAGCATGTTAGGCAGGGAACAATGCAGAATGCAAGAAGCGTGATATAATTGTAACGGTGCAAAAATTCAGGCAGAGAAGACATTCTAGTGTTGGCAGATCAGGTAAATGTCAAGTTGAAAGGCACGGCAGAGTAATTGAGGTACCCTGGAGTTAGCTTAGATCATGTGGACATGTCTTATGCGGAGCGGTGCAACATATGCAGGCATAGATCAAGGTGTGGCACAGCAAATTAGGGAATCCACAATGAGCGTATCAGGCAGGCAGAGTAGCATATATCATGGAGCTAACAAGTGGGTCCACGTTGCGGTTCTGAGCAAGAGCTCAATCATTTCAAAAGCGAGCATTTCAAGGCAAGCACAGGCGAACAAAGCCGCAAATGAAAGCGGTGCCGTGGTCATGCAATGGGAGGGTATGGGCTGGGCGGCAATGAGAACAGACATAGGCAATCCAACCAAATAAGGCACTGAAATGGTGCGATCACTTGGTGGTAAGCAACCACGAATAGGTAGCGACGAGGGGCTCAAATATGCAGTCGGCTCAATTGATTAAAGTCAGGACGCTCGCAATAGATGTGCAGACTTAGTACAGAGGTGTGCATGGAGCACGTTGCTACAGCTCGTCAAGTGGCGTATGTGATTATGTTAGCATAGTAAAGGCATTATCAACATCGGGATAGATAGTATGTCAGCTAGTTCAACAGGCAAGATAATAATAATAATAATAATAATAATTAGGCTTTTATATAGCGCTACAAACCCTCAGGTATCTGAGCGCTGCTTATTATTACCCACGGTGTGTGGTGCTCATTTATCGACCTCGGAAGGATGAAAGGCTGAGTTTGGCCCCGCCGGGATTCGAACCTGCGTTAACAGGCTCTGCACGGGTGTCAAAGCGGGCGCTCTACTCGCTGTGCCACTTGACCGGCTAGATAAATGCTTGTAGGGCAGTAGGCACAGAGCGGACAACTTATATAGCTATAATAGGTAGCAAGCTCGTGGGAATAAGCATAGCATTCGGAAGCGCTGAAATAGTTGATAATGTTACTAGTCTTACTTTCAGGATGATGAGAGCGCTAGTCCATAGGTTCACGAGGATGAGAGTCAGCTGTGTAACCACAAGCAGGGATTAGTGCGAGGTGAAAAAGGGCATAGTGTCCAGGCGAACGGCGAGTAAGGCTGAGGACAGGAGTCGGCCTTGTTTCACTGGGCCTTGTGAGAGTGGGCCGGCTTCGCCTGCCGGCTCCCGATAGGTAGCTGAAGAAGGGTCACCAGCCAATCGGGACTCAGCAGCGTCTGCTGGGTGGATTAGGCAGTGGATGTCTCAAACGGGTGGCGGGCGGCCATCTTTGAGTGTGTTGGGCTCCACATGGTGAGCAATGGTGGAAGCATGCACACGGTCGCAATTTTGGCCGGAAAAACAGCGCCAAAGCAGATTTCAGTTGCAGGGACAGCAAGGGCATCTGGGCATCGTAGCTGGGATATTGTGATGCGGAGAATCCGTTTTGCACAATTTGGTGGTGCGCTTACCGGAAAAGGTTGTAAAATTCGGGGTGCCTTCCCTTTGGTAGACCACTTCTCCTGCAGGGTCACGGAACACAACAGCAAGAGTGGTGGTTAATGGGATAGCATCATCAGTATTCATCCTCAGTCATGGAACTAGGCAAGGCTGCGCACTTTTACCACTGCTCTTTGCCTTGGTCTTAGAACCTTTAGCCCAGGCCATTCATGGGAAGGAGGACATAGAAGGCTTGCAAAAGTGTGGGAAGGAATACAAGCATGCCCTGTTCGCAGATATCGCACAACAGTAAGCCTCTGTACCAGCTCTTATAACGGCAATAACAGAATATGGTGTATTATCTGGTTTTAAAAGAAATTTGCCTAAAACAATGGCCCTCTCTGTCGCAAGGTCATGCCAATCCTCACGATTCTTGGCCGACTAGGGAATTTAGATGAGATCCGATAGTGGAGTGCTGTTCGGCTGTGGAGTCTGTGCACTGGAAGCCTCATTACCCTTTTCAAAAGAATCATTCAGAATATCTACTGCAACAATATATGGTATGTCGTTACTAACTGTTACTTGAAAACAACCCTTGGAAACATTTAAAAAGGATTTAAACGCTGATTTATCCAGTGTGAGGCCCCGCTTCCTTTTTCCAAGCTTGTTTATAAAAACACATGTACAAATGCTTCGGCGTGCGCGTTTGTCGAGTGCTGTTCGGCTGGACAGCTCGCAGCCTTCGCCAAAAGACTCTACAGGCTTTTACATCTTTGTGCAAGAGATTAGAAATCCATTTGCGAGCCGAGTGTGAGATGGCAGTGTAAAGACGAACATGCCGACTCGAATTCCTGACCCTTCAAATTCCTCTCCTTTGCCTGCCCAACCGGACACAACTAATGAAAGAAAAAAAAATAAAAGATTACAAAATGTTGCGATCGAAATCTCAGACATCTGATGTCAGACAATTACGGTACCCGATGTCCAATGTGAGCAATGTGACATCCCTAAAGACAGTAACAACACCTATTAATTCTCTAATGGCTGAAAACGCGGACCTCTTGCAAAGAACAAAGACTGAAACTAATTTTGATCTACAAATATTAGACACTGACATATTAGACATATTAGACTGCCCCTCACAAGCTCTTTCCGTTACCATCCCCACAAAGAATAATTCACTCAAACTACCGGAATCGACCGCACCAGCTTCTCAATCAACTACGATTGTACTAATACACAAAGAAAGGCCCTTGCCACCCATTCCTTTATACTCTGAGATTATAAAAAGATAATCTACTGAAATGAATGAGGACTTGCTGAGTAGCGAACCAAACGGATCACGCTCAACAGCAAAATAATCCAGCGTATATAACTAATCTAGGCGGGCTGAGAATATGGACCCAGTGACGCTATTCGAACAAAATAGAGCATTGACGAATTAACTACAACCATCCCAAGTAGTACTTGAAACGCAGATTGGATCCCCCATTATGCATCTATCAGATTTATCCCACTCACCCATTCTATATCCAATCAGGCGTGAATAATTTGCTAACACATGCCAATCCGAATCCTCATTTGCTAAATAAACGCCAAAACCATCGTTCAGTTCAAGACAGATACAAAATCCGACATATGAAATAACCTCATCTGCAATAAACACCGGCTTGTATAGCTTGAGAAAATTATTTGAGTGTCTTGACAAAAAAAAATACAAGAACACACACAGGCAACGCAAATTAAAGCAAGCAAATTAGAACCACTAAATCGACAGATAGCATTTTATGCGGACATGGAAAAGCTCCTACATGAGCAGGGCCCTGCTACAAACGAAATACTAGACAAATGCGACCATTTGATTGCAAACACAGAAATAAACCATATAAGAGTTCAGAATAGCCACACCTCACATGCCGGCACAAGCAAAAGCACAAACTACCTGTGTTTCAGCATCCCACCAATTGCTTCGAACAATAAGTGACGCACATTGATGACCCTACACTGAATCAACATACAAAAGCAAACAAAAGTGAAATTACCAATGAAGTAACGAATAACATTGAAACAATCGAAGTAACACCAGAATCAATATTTGAGGTATTCACCCGTGAAAAAGGAAAAAAAAAATAAAAACACAGAAAGTCCAAACTAAGGTTAAAAACCTATAACTAAAAATCAAAAAAACTGAACGCAAAACCAAAAAGTTTGTAAGCAATTTGTCTGTCCCAACAAGTGTCGATGAATTTACTCAAAGAAGTTCTTGCACAGATATAGCACAGAATAACCTAAGAGAACATGGCGATATCGTACAATCAACAACTGGTAGCATTTAACTCAAGAAACGATGATGAACATCTCCACCAATTCGATCACCACTATTCAAGAAAATGATGAGGAAGAGATTGACATCATCGGCGAGGGAAATGAAAATGGCGAATTTCATGAAGTCACGAGACATCTTGGATAAACTTACCGAACCAAAAAGCACAAAGATCTCTAACTCTAGAGCAAAAAAGAAGTCTCACATGAGCAAAACTTCTGCTAAACAGTCAGAGAACTCACATAGGTTCAAGTCTATAAAGAACATGCTTCAACAAAAAAGAACCAAGTGCAGATGCACATGAGGAAGAAAGTCATTTAAAAAGAGAAATACATACAAGATGCCAGAATTCATAAGGCGAAAAGTTACTCACAAACAAGTAAAAGACACCTTCTGACGATCACAAGGAAAACATTCATATAATCAAAGAAAGAAGTAAACAACATAAGCCTAGTCGTTCTAACAGCGTGATTATAACTATGTTGGGTAGGACCTGGAATGACCCGTTCCCCAATAGGACGACCATATTAATGAGTTTCTGAGAAATTGCGGACCTCAAACATATTGAATAAAGAGATATTGAAGCTATTTATAACAAGAACACAAAACAAAATGGACACAGCTACACTAAATATACGAACGCAAATTGTGAAAGAATGTATCGGGAGCGTCAAAGAGGTACTAGCTACTTAGGGCTTTCATTTAAGTATAAAAAGAACATATACAACTCTACGTGACCGAAGAGAGATCAACTCAAAAGGAAAATAATGAAGGAAGAGAAAGGACTGAACTACCATTATTCATACATTGTGAAGGCACAAGAGGAAATTTACGACCCAAGGTTAATTGCGAATCCAACAAAATTACACCACACGGAACCAGACGTTCTTGGATCAGAGAAGCTATAGAAAATAGCAACCATGCCACTAATCAAGACACCTACTACCTTATTCAAATTATTAGTCTGGAACACAAGGGGCTTCATGCACCGATTGAAAGAAAATACAGAGCATCCTCTAGTCATCTATAATCTCATACCCAACCCACCATTCCCAACTATGAAATAGGCTGGAACCCAGCTATTAAACAAGATAAAGGAAGACCTATGGCAGGGCTGCTAGCCGCCTTGCAGATAGACTCTGGCTGCAAATTAACATCATGGGTAGCCCCACAACCATGTGTACAAAAACACAAAATAGTCTTCGATGACAAAAATCATCCTCTAACGGCCAGCCGGCGATCATAAATCTATACTGAATTCAGCAATAATCTCGGACACAGACTTCATAAAGCTGGTAACTGCAATGTTAGATCATAGAAAATGAAGTGCAGCATTACACAATAAATGCTGGAGATCTAAATATAAGGTGCTTTGAATTGGCAACAATCAGCAATCACCCACGTGCAAGAGATGGATGACATTAATGCAGGAGACAAAATGTTATCATCCTGAACGGAACTATTCCAGGTGGCTATTGCCCCAGACCCACTTGGAAAAGAAATAAGTCTAAAGCTATAAGACTACATAGTCATATCTTCACAAAACCTAAATCGCGTTAATAAATTCTGAATTAAATCGACTCTTCTGCCAGCGACCACAGCATGCTAGAAACCACACGGAAGATCTAGGGTGACTCTGCAAATATAGCTTACACAGGAGAATTATCATTTAACAGCGGAAGAAATAGGTTCAAATTGACTCATGCTAGAATTTAAAATCGCTTTTAACGAAAATGACAGAGGAGAGCACAAATATAGTAAATCAGAAATCACTACACGAAGGTCTGCCTTACAATCATTTTCTAGCAATATTTCAAAAACAAACTCGAAATGACCAACAACTGGACATTATGTACAAATATGTAAATGATCCTAAAATTAGATCAATTAAAGCTGAAATGAAACGAAAGGTAAGAAAACTGATAAACTGTCCAAAAGCAGATCGCAAGAAAGAAACAAAGATAAAATTGACATAAAAATTGCGCTAAACAGATCATAGCGCTGAGGAAAACAAGGAAATAATGAAAATATGTTAAAAGCTTTATCAACAAAATCAAGTGCCCTGATCTGGCACCTAATAAATAATGCCAATAATAATGGAAATCACTATATTGCTAAATTCGCTAAGTGAAAAGACATGGATAGAACATTATAGTAAGTTGTCTGACGACCCTGAGGAGATATTTAACACCCACAGCAAAAACAACCTACAAGAATTGAAAATAGTTTGCCTAGACATCCTATTAAAAATCAAGAAATTAAGCTCTTCTCATGCTCCTGGCACCGACGGGCTATCCAATGAAACAATAAAAAGGCCTCCGGAACCATGGGCTGAGGTATTAAAGACAATCTTCAAAACTGTGCAACGCACTGGAAAAATAACACATACATGGCAACAATCAATTCTCAGCCCAATATTTAAAAAAGGGGAGAGGAACTAGCCAACAAACTACAGACCATTGGCTCTGCTAGATTCTGCAGGAAAAATGTATGCACGACTTCTGCTAAGTGTTATGCAAAAGTGACTAAAACTAGCTAATAAGACTGATCCCTACTAATCGGGGTTCTTTTCTTTGATGGCATCTACGGCCTTCATCGCTGATATTTCTTATTGTTCATAGTTTCTATTCGTTCCACAGCTCTCTTGTGTTCTCTCATAGCATGTTCAACCAATATTTCCAGCATGATCTTTGAGCTTCAGCAAGGTCTTTGTATTCTTCATTGATAAAGTCTGGAAAGATTAGAACCTCCTCTTGGGATTTGTTTGTTTTTCAAATCATTTTTAAGTGATACCATCTCCCAGTACTCGTCCTTTTCTTATT
This sequence comes from Ambystoma mexicanum, assembly GCF_040938575.1. Lineage (NCBI taxonomy): Eukaryota > Metazoa > Chordata > Amphibia > Caudata > Ambystomatidae > Ambystoma > Ambystoma mexicanum. The sequence continues at coordinate 1,437,059,184 of NC_090929.1, read as the reverse complement.
TCGAGATTCTTTCCAATTTGATACATGTTAGTCTTTGTATTTTGAAATGTATGCACCATACTGCTCTTGGTGTGAAAAGAGCCGAGGATTCTTCTTCTCCGTTAAATATTCTGCCATGTTGTCTCCTCTTCAGTTCCTATGTTTTTCTTTAGTCTGTAGGGCTGCCGATATATTGGAAACGTTAATCTAGAGGTGTTGGTTTTTGCTTTTTAATATCAGTCAGGATAGCCCAGGGACTCCATTCATGTGTGTCGTGTCTGACTTATAAGTCGCATCTTTAGAGCAATACGGAGAAAAAAACAACTCTGGTATATAAACTATTTCATTATATACTCTTAAAAGAGGTGCCAAGTGTAATTTGGATACATCTCCTTTTATTACTTCAATCCATCTTTCAGCCCTTAGGGGTCAGCCCTTAGGATAACACGTGTTTCGACTTCTGTACCTTTTTCAAATCCGGGCTATATATCAAACTATGCCGATTATTTACAATGAACACAGGCAAGTAACATGCAGCAAACTCAACAGGTAAGATAATGGATAAAAAACGTATTGTATCGGATTTGAGGTACACGAAAACAAACAGTAATATTTGATTGCGACGCAAAATTAGGAGAAAAAAATGACAAAGGTTAATGCCTATAACTGGGTCTAATACTAAACATGATATTATGCACTTTGTTGCATGTGGAATTGTCCCAATAATATGAGGCAAATGAAAAGAGTAGAATTTAAGGTAAGACAACATTTAATGTTTACTTCGCAGGCATATGATAATTTTTTTCAAACTAAAGAAGGATTTTTTGACGAAATATAATCAATGTGAGCAGGATTACAACAAAGGTGAAAACAGTATGATAATTGCATACAAACGTATGGTATAGAAGATGCACACTAATAAGGCATATAAGGCATATATATATCTTCTCTTGCTTTTATTATTTTTTTATTTTTCAACCACTGAAAATCCCCCTGGTCACCAACCCTTGATTTCTGTCATTTGCATTTGTTCAATGGATACTAACTGAATAACAATGTTTATTATTGTAAATAATCAGCATTTTTTGAAACATTGCCCGGAATTTAAAAAAGGCACAGAAGCCAAAACAGGCTGACCCATAACGTCTGAAAGATGTATTGGAGTAATAAAATAGTTTACATACCGGAATTGTTTTTTCTCTGTATTACTCTAAAGAAGCGACATACAAGTCAGACACAACATGAATTGAGTCGCTGGGAAATCCTGACTGATATTAAAAAGCAAAACCAACACATCTAGATTAACTGTTGTCAATCATACTATGAGGCAGAATACGAGCGGGACAAATGTGGAAGGAAGGAATCCTTCCAAATATAGTGGAGTCAGAGCAGGCCTTGCACGCAGAAACAATGCCACCACAGACATATTTACAACTAAAAAGCGTTCTGCTAGATCAACAAAACGGACACGCGATTACAACATTCATTGACACTGAGTAAACACTCAAATCACATCACGGATCCAAAGGGCTTATATCCAAATTATACACCTCCCTTTCACAGAGAGAACCACTAACCACAACTAGCACACAGACACATTGGGTGAAATATCTGGGGATGCAAGAAGATACAGACATATGGCAATCGATTTACAGAGTGGTGTGATTCTCCACAATAGCGGTTTAATAGAAGATGCACAACTGCAGATTACTATATAGACGACACCTTACCCCTGCCCCAGATTCTCTCAAATGTATTCTGGAATAAGCCCTTATAGCTGGAGGAACTGCAACACAGCTTGCGATGACTGGCACATGTGGTGGGGTTGCCCTTTCGTAAATCTCTATTGGAAGGAAGACATAGGGTGGGTAAAGGCCATATATGAGATACATAGGGAGCAAAACACTGTGCTGATTTCATTTGGGCTGGAAACTAGGGAAGAGGACTATGCACTGCTGTGGCACATGCCAAGAAATCTATTCTTAGTGGCACAAGTTTGTCTCACGATTTTCTGGAAAAGAAGCTTCCTCCTAACAAAAATGCAATGCTTAAAAAACGGCCACGAGATAGGAGATGGAAAGCCTCACAGCAGCTTTGCTGGAATCCCAAGGCCATGTTGATATAGAGTGGCTGCCCTTTTTAGAATTCAATAGGAATCAAGGGCCAGGGAAAACGAATACAAAAGACTGACAAGTCATGCGGAATAAGAAAAGGTGCGGGGACCCAGCAATGCTTGGCTATGGATAGAACTTGAGATCAATGTAAAGAGAAGGCTCAATCAAGCACTGATTAATTTCACTCGCAGGAAAACACTAAAACATTAGTTTAGCCGGTCCGATAGCACAGCAGGAGAGCGCTTGCTTTGACATCTGTGCAGAGCATGCCCAACGCAGTTTTCGAATCCCGACAGGGCCAAACTCAGCCTTTCTTCCTTCCGAGGTCAATAAATAACCACCACACACCGTGGTTAAAATGCAATGCTCAGATGTATGAGGGTTCATAGCTCTATATAAATGCAAATTATTATTATGTTTGTCCTTTCCCATTAAATACAGTGAAACCAGGAGGGTGGGAAAGGGGAGGTGGGGTGGAAGGGTTTATAGGTATAGTTAAATGTTATAGTATAGTGATGAACCAATAGGAACTGTTATGTCAACGTCCTGAACAAATATTTCTTGTTCTTCTTACTGTCAGCGAAATGTAACATTGCACTGTTTATTGTTATTGTACTGGATTGGTTCTAACTCAAGCAACAATCAAATGCAATTGTCACACACAAAAAAAGTCTCCTGAAAGTGTTTTAAGGCACTCTCGACTCATTTAAGTGTCTGCTCTGGATCAGAATCCAGACAATGGTTAATTTATGGAAAAACCTCAATAAGAAAAAATTGCAAAACTCTGAATTAGCCAAGAGTGCAGCAATAGGGCAGTTGTCTTGATTAGATTGAGCCCTGGGATAACCACTGCAGTCCAAGTGATGATTCTCAATATACAATATAAGCTACCCAAAGAGATTCTTCTTTGGAAAAAAACCTTTCCTTAAGCAGAACTACGAAAGTTGTTGATTATATCTGAATATACAAGTTGTGTTAGTTGGGATTTGTAGAGCACATAACTGTCAATTACAGGTATTTCTTTCTAAAACACAGGGCGCTTCCAGCATCACTGTTTATGCAAGGCTTGCTCGGCTGGCTACATCAGATGGGACCACAAACAAAGTAAAGAGACTGTTTAATGTGGAAATCAAACATAAATCAATGAGCTAAAAGGGAATAAATTCACATGCTTTTTTTTTTTTTTTATAACACGCCTAATACCGTACCCCAGTTCGGTTTCTAAGAGTGTATCTGGTATTCTAACCTCTGTTGCTCTGCATGGTCTTGCTTCCATGACCAGCGCGTTGCCCCTGTGCTATCCTCCGTTCTGTGCTATCCTCCGTTCATGCTTAGATGGATGGAATTGGTAGCGGGGAGAAATGGGACAAAGGAATACTAGAACAAACGTCAATATGGTAAAAAAAAACTGGTATATCTATTTATTTATTCTTGCATTTATAGCTTGTTGCAAACTTCTAGGAGAAGTTTAACAAATTCGAATTTGGTAGGGGCGCAGAAAGGGTAGTAAACACCTTTCCATCAGATTTTTCAGCACTCCTAGTTTGATCTGAGCAAACATCCATGAAGCAGTGCTTACAAGAGAAATGCAGAGTAGACCAAATATCTGCTCTAAAGAGGATGTACCAAACAGAAGGAGGTTTATCATAAAACGTGTTTGAGTGATGTATTGACCAAAGCATCTTAAAGCGGCCTGGCATGTATCTCATCTAAATCTGCAGAATTAAAACCTAGGAATCAGACTGTTAAGCTACACACAGCATTTAGACAGAGGTAAAGGGGAGCGTGATGTGGTTTGCATGGAAGAAACGCGTAGACAAACTAAAATGGTGACATTCTTCCGCTATTCCCATAGCTTTGCTGACAAACGAATACAAGATAGCATTGTTTTGCTAAGAGATTAAGAATTTGGGGGCTAAAACATTCGCTGCATTGCTGCTCAGTCAATGTAAAGTGACTACTACTTTGAAAGATTGTCATCGTATCACCTAATGAGGCTTATTTACTTTGCAGGTGGTGAAGGATGTAACATTAGCTGGATAATTAATGAGAGATGCAAACTAATGAAAAACATGTAATTTATTAGTTACTTCCGTTTTCTGGAAAATGACAGACACACAAAGTGTGTGTTCCGGCCTCTCCTGGGTGAGTCGATTTAGCAGAGGTGATGGCATGGCAACAGACTTCTGCCTCAAGCTGTAGTATTTGTAAATCTACATGCAATTATTTCCTCGAATATGGTCAGGATAGTCCATGGGTGGGCATGTCTGAGCGTCACATTTGCGAAGGATGACATTTTCTGCTGTTCCGTTTTCCTTAATACGCTTGGTGTTTTATGGCTGTGAGAATTTGCACTTTGCGTATCTAGACTGCACATGGCAAAATGTGTATGCAAGTCCAACCACTGTCATTAAAAAAAGCATTCAGTACACACATAGAAAAAATATTTACATATTCTTTTTTTTTGTATTACCGTGTCATAAAGCCGTATATTTCAACACCTTTCGCCACACACATCAGTTAAAAAGACAGCAATTTACGAACCACTGTCACAGTTGTACACAACAAAATTCAACAATATTCCCACTACCTGTCCAAATAGTTAATGTTATTAATGTTAATAGTGTGTTGGGTACTAATACACACTAAAGTGCGTTCATCCATCCCCAAACGTGGGCAAGGGAAAACCTTGCACATTCCCGACAGATTATTACTGGCTATATATTAAAAAAAGTGACATTGACAGATGGAAAGACATGCTGGAAAGCAACAGGAAAGGTGCCACTATTGGTTGAATGTTTAGTGGTCTGTACATTGGCACATTTCAAAAACACCAACGGATTTTAACATCCCTGTGAAGCAATCACAGACAAGTAAGTATCATTATGGACGCTGCTTACTGAGTAGAATCGCAGACCTGAACAGTCTAAACGTGCACGAGTCTTACATCTGTGGATGTGTCCTCCTTTTAAGTTTTCAATTACCATTCCCTAGTTTGGGAAGGCAAGCAAAAGAAAATAAATAAAGAAAACAATTATTGAAAGGCGAGTACAACAGCGGTGCTTTGCCACCAAACAGTACGCCAATTACCCAGTCTTTGGTCTTGCAAGAGCTTGCTCTCCATCAGACTTTGGCAGGCACATATTTAGAGAGATCACTGATGCTCTGTGAAGAGGGATGAGTGCATAGAATTTTAATTGTTGTTTTATAATACGCTTAATACCAGGGATTGGTTTCTAAGCACGGGATCGGGATTCGAACCTGTGTTGTACTGCAGTGTCTTCCAAGACATGCGCGTTACACCCCTGAGCGATTCCAACCCCTCCCCCCTCGCATACAGCTAAAAACTCTTTACCAGCAGCAGCTATTATTTTTAAGAGACCATGGAGTCGCCTAAGCAAGGGAAAGCATTGTGAAACATGTTTTTAAAAGGGGGTTTGATTCCCTACTGCATTAATGGAGTTTACACTTTACTGCTGCATTACACGTTGTTTGCATTATTGTTTCTAACAGCTGTCTTTGTTTAGTCAAACCACTTACAATTTCGTTAGTGCTTCTTTCTCTTACACAGCCCCGTATTGTAATGTATATTTATATAGCACCTATACGTGAGAGTGTTTCAAAGCGTTCAAGGAGAAAAACAGTCGCTCAGAGACCTTGAAATTCTGAGATGATAATAGTCTGCACAGGCAAATTAAGTGCGTAAAATACATTTAACTATTGAGACACAGCAAATAGGCCCGATGGCGATTCTGCAGTTTTACCAGTGCAATGAAGGGGAAAAGACAGGGGAGAACAGACAGACAATCAGGCATGTTGCATTTGGGTCGTGCAAGTGCATGGAAGGTCACAGGGTGGGCGAGGTCCAAGTGCACCTAGTCGGCGGAGACTTGGGTAAGGGGGGGGGGGGGGGAGAGAGGAGAGAGTGTCTTGGGTTATTATAAGTGCAGTGAAGGTGGGTGGGAGTAGGTCCCTGATGCAAGTGCGAGAGAGGACTGGCGGGGGTGCCTGGGTCCGGTGAGACTATTAGGTACACCAGGCGGCCAGTCAGCAAGCTGTAAGGAAGAGGAAGGAGAGATGGAGAGAGCAGAGGCTAGGTTAGCAGGGTAGAGGAAGGGCGATGAAAGAGGAGAAAAGGAAGGTCTTGAGGAGCTTCCGAAACTTAAGGTCAGGCTTAAGACAGAGGGCTGCAGGGAGGCTATTCCAGAGGGAGGCCCCTGCTGAGGATAAGGATTTCACTTGTAGAGGGTTGGAGGTAGACAAGCAGAGGGCTTGTGAAGGACAGTATTTAAGGAGGCAGCTTTGCAGGTAGGTAGGTCCCAGGCCCCAGAAAGCCTTGTGGACAATGCAGAGGGTCTGGAACTTGATCCTTTCAGCCACGGGGAACCAATGAAGAGATTTCAGTGCTGGAGAGATGGTCCCTGGGCTTGCAGCCAAGGAGAAGTCTTGCAGTTCTGTTCGGGATGAGTTGTAGAGGGTGCAGGGCAGAAGAAGGGAGGTTGAAGAAGAGGCTGGTGCAATAGTCCAGCCTAGAGAGAACCAAGGCGCTGAAGACAGTGAGCCGCTGGGGGAAGTGAGAAAAAGAAGAGTACCTCTGAGGAGGTGTAGCTGATAGACCTTTTAGAGATGTCAGAAATGTGACAAGAGAAGGAGAGTGGAGTCGAAGAGGACTCTGAGGTTTTTTGCCTCGCAAGTGGGTGCAGGCGCAGGGCCAAGGGAGGCCGGCCAGAGTAAAAGTGGGAAAGCGGAAGTAGGGTTCCCACTGAGAATGAGCTCAGTCTTATTGGCGTTGAGGCAGAGGTTGTTTGCAGCACACCATGACTGAATAGCGAACAGTCCGGTATGAACGAGGAGGAGGAGGTGGCTGAGGGTAGCCTGAAAGATAATTGTGTGTCATCCGCGTAACATTGGAACTTAGGGGTGAAAGTGGCAATCACACGTACCAAGGCAGCCATACAGACATTGAAGAACCAAGGGGAGAGGTTAGATCCCTGGGGAACGCCACAGGTTGTGAGAGCAGTAGTCGAGAGAAAGGCTCCAAGTTCCACCTTGGAAGGGCGGTTGGAGAGAATAAAGTTACACACTGTAGGGACTACCTTACTCCTAGTCCATAGTCCCCTTTCCTCCATACTTGTGGGGACATTATGTCCTTTGGGACGGGACCAGAGCACTTTTCTAAAAAAGCATCACATTTTTTAAAAACCTTGTCCTTTTACTTTTACGCAGGGTACCGCACGTGGCTGTAATGCCGCCCCCCTGAGCCCTGCCCCACACATCGCCCTTCAGTCCTTTTCTATCGCCAGGTCTGAGACCAATTAAGCAAGAATAGAGGATACTTTTTAAGAGGAACAACGGGTGGGCGTATGGAGGAAAGGAGACTATGGGCTGGGAGTAAGGTAGTCACTACGGTGAGTAACTTTGTTATACTCCTACGTCCCGTCCCCCTTTCCTCCATACTTGTGGTAGATTCCCAAGCATGCACCACAGCTAGTTCGGGTGGATGGAGAAAAAAAGCCCTTACTGAAACAAGTTCTTAAGAACAGCCTGGCCAAACTGGGCATCAGCCCTGGAGCTAAGGTCCAAGCAATTCTTACAAAAAGCTGATGGGGAAGCCCACGTAGCCGCCTTGGCAATGGTTTCCCAAGGAATATACTTTTGGAAGGCAACCGCAGCCGCTTTGCCACGTACAAGATGAGCTTAATGCCTTTGAGGTTGAATGCCTTGAATGGTATAGGCTTCCGGAATGCAGGAGGCAATCCATAAAGAGCTAGTTGTCTTGGAAGCCGGTTTCCCTTTTGGGTCCCTAAATGTGACAAAGGGTTATGGAGGAGGCCCCAAGTTCACTCTATCGAGATAAAACTTTAAGGCTCGCCTGACGTCCAGGTTGTGTAAGACTCTCTCGGCATCCAATGCCGGGTTGGGAAAAAAAAACAGGTAAGGAGATTGATTGGTTCAAATGAAAATTGGTAACCACCTTAGGCAGGAAAGAAGGACCTTATTCTTTATGGAAGGTAAGGAACGGGTGTTCCACAGAAAGAGCCTGGAGCTCGCTTACTTGCCTTGCCGATGTGACAGCGATCAGAAAGGCGACTTTCCACGAAAGGTATTTGAGATCGGTAGTGGCCATAGGTTCAAATGATTTATGGCACAAAGCGGCGAGTACCACATTGAAATCCCACTTGGGGTGAGGAGTACGTACCTGCGGGAAAAGATACACAAGTCCCGCAAAATGCCTTTTAATGACCGGATTAGTCAAAGAAAAGGAACAGCTGTCAGTCGACAGGTAGGCCGCAATGGCAGATAAGTAGGTCCTGCAAGACAAGATAGGAATGCCTGAAGCTGCGAGGTGAGACACAAATTAAAGAACAGTGTCCACCATAGCGTGCCTGAGGTCAAGCTGTTTAGCCAAGCACCGGTGGCAAAAATGGAGCCATTTGCTCCTATATTGAGTCCCTCGTAGGTGGTTTTCTGGTCGCTTGGATAATGCGCATATTGTCCTCGGACAGATTAAAGAGCGCTAAAGATCTGAATTCAGGCACCAGGCCGTCAAGGTGAACGATTGTGGGTAGGGGTGCCACATCTGGTGATCGCACTGGTCAAGCAGGTGGGGCATCAACAGCAATCTGATCGGAGGAAGAATCGACAGATGCTGAAGTTCCGAAAATCAGAATCTGGCCACCAAGCAGCTATGAGGAGGAGAGTGCAATTCGATGCGTTCCTGAGCTTGCAGAGTGACCGATGAATCAGAGGCAGTGGAGGAAAGGCATAAGCCTTCATGCTGTGCCATGTAATCTCGAGAGCATCTCCCAGGGAGGACACCCCAAGACCATCACTGGATGCACACAGAGGAAGTTTCCTGTTTGTAAAAGTCGCAAAGAGGTCCACTTCTGGAGTGCCCCGTTGGCAAAAAATGGTGGAGAGAACATCAGTGTTAAATTCCCACTCGTAACTGGCTGCCGGTTGAGTCTGCAGTTACATTGATGCAACCCGGTATGTGCACAGCCAGGAGCCAAATGTTGTGCTGGATGGCCAAATTCCCAAATCTGTATGGCTAGTTCCACAAGGAGGGGCGACTTGGTGCCACCCTGCTTGTTGATGTAAAACATTGCGACAGAATTGTCAGTGCGAATACGGACTACCGCGTTTGTGATGGATGGTTGAAAAACTTTGAGCGCCAGGAAAACAGCCAGGATTTCCAGATAATTGATATGAAACTGCCTGTCCTGAGGTGTCCAAAGATGGAATACTTGAAGGTGACAGCATCGCACCCCATCCCTGTAGGGAGGAACAGTCACTTGTGGGCAGGGCTTCTGGAAGGAGGCCCCCACTGAAAGGTTGTCGGTTGAAGACCACCATTGTAAATCCGCCGTCATGCAGAACGGAACTGGGATCATCTTGGAATCCGGGTCCGAAGCTTCAGATCAAGAGCTCCGAAGAGCCAGCTGAGTACGCCTCATCTTCAGACGTGCAAGAGGAAGGGCTAGCACGCAAGAAGCCAAGAAGCCAGTTGTCCATGGAACCACCAAGCCGTCATGTGCGAAGACTGGAGGAAGAGCTGACACGTGGCCGATCGGTCTACAATTCTGTCCGTCGTTAGGAAGACCTTGGGTACTGATCGTATTCCAAAGGAAATCCAGGAAGATCAGGTCGTGAGAGAACGTCATGGATTCTGCCAGTTCACCGACAGCCCAAGGTGGAACAGGAGCTGGAGGAGACTAGAGATTGATCAATGCCGTTTGTCGGCAAGGACTGCGTAGGAGCCAATCGTCCAAATATGGGTATACATGAACGCCCTGCAGCCTGAGGAAAGCTGCAATGACCGACATCATCTTCGTAAAGACATGCAGCGCTGAGCTGAGACCAAAGGGGAGCATGCAGAACTGGAAATGTTGGAACTGCAGATAATTCAGATGCAGCCTCCATATCAGGATGTGCATGTATGCGTCCTGAAGGTCCAGCACACTGAGCCAGTCGCCCTTCCGAAGAGAGGACCTTATTTGGCAAGGGGTGATCATCTTGGGGAAAAGAAAGATTGAACTGAGAAAGATAGAGGATAGTGCGCAGGCCAGCTTAAATGGGTTTGGGCACTTAACAGACGGGAGTATCCCCACCCCTTGATCCCAGAAGGGAACAGACTCAGGAGGGTTGAAGGGTGAGGTGGGGGGGCAGGGGCAAGCAAAAACCTGCCCAAGCGATGGACAAAACGTCTTCCGTGATGGTCTCCTCTCATCAGAGTCTTGTGAGACCAACCAGAAAGATCATTTAGATTACTTGTCAGCAGGGAGACTACTTGACCCTGGAGAGGAGACTGAAGGGTGAGAGAAAAACTGGCCACCTTGAAGTTGCTGCTTTCGACGGGGCTTGCCAACCGGAGCTTCTATACGGCGCGCACAGCGATCCTGAAACCCCCTGAATCCAGAGAAGGATCGAGTCTGGGACCCTGTCCTCTGTATATAAAGGGGCATTAGATGGAGCTTTCACCAGGACCGATAAAGATTTGGCGGTGTGGGTACTCACTTTCGTCTTTGTGAGTTCCTCGTCTGTAGAAGAATGAAACCATTTCTTGCCATCGAAGGTCCAGTACTTCGTCTTTCACTTCCTTTGAAAACATTGTCACGTGGAGACACGCCTGGCGGAAGGTGTCCACCCAGACCATAAGGCCTCGAGCCGAGGTATCTACATGGTGTGCCGTAGCTTCCAGTAGATCCTGCGCCAGCAACCTAGCATCCGACAAACCTGCTTTAAAATCATTTACCCTATCCGCAGGAATACACTCCTGGAAATCGGCTAGCTCTTTCCACAGCCTCAAGTTGGCTGCCACCAGGATGAGCTCAGTGTTAGCTTGACGAAGTTGGAGCGCCGAATTGGCGAACACTTTCTTGCCCAAAGCTTTCAGGAGCTTATCCTCTTTGGATAGGATTTAGGCCGCTGCCGTTGACGATGCAGAGGCCGGCTTGGACTGGAGGGTGGCTGCTGCCACCACCGTTGAGTATTCAAATCCCCCAAGATCGGCGGCAATAGTTTCCCTGTGAAGGCTGCTAAACTCTGGAACTCCCTGCCACATGAGCTGAGAGCTGACTTACCCTACTCTCTGTTCAGAAAGAACCTCATTACCCACCTCAATCTGACTGAGAACTAGTCTCCACTGAAACTATTGTACTCCAGTACTGCCTGCTTCCTAGACTGTACACTTTTACACACGCCTGTACACTACGATGTAAATAACTCTGTCCTTCTGCGAAACCTAACCATTTGTATATTGTATTATCTTTTGTGTAATGTGACTACTTGTATATTGCTTGTACACTATGTGACCTTGTAAGCCTTGCATAGCCTTGCATAACCTTGCATAACCTTGCATAACCTTGCTGCGCCCTGCTACTCCCGGGTCTGGTGCGCGTTATAAATTCAATAAACAAACAAGATTTGAGAGCAGGTCTTCACGGGTGTTCAGAAGAGCATTTTCCATTCCTCTGGATGCTCTAAAGCCAGACTAATGGTCATGGAAGCAGCCAATAGATTCAGTGTGAAGGGTCAACTGAGTGATAGCCACCTTTTCCAGGAGGTTGCCCAAGAAGGGAGCGATGGCGATAGGGTGGTAGTTTGCCAGAATGCAGGGGTCGGCAGAAGGTTTCTTGAGCAGAGGGTGCACAAAGGAGTGCTTAAGGGCAGTTGGGAAAACTCCAGTGGAAAAGGAGAGATTGAAGGGATCAGCCAAGACTGGGGCGAGGGTGTCAATATTGACCTTAATAGTTTTTGGGGAGGCAGGGGACCACCTGTTTGGATGAGGCCTTCATAGACCGGACTTGCCTGGTGACCTCAACAGGTGTGATGGGTGAGAGAGGAGAGGGTAAGAGGAGGAGGGGGCAAGGGAGGCTCCAGTGTTGGTGTGTGCTGTGGGGTAGAAGAGAGGGAGGAAAGGCTGTCTTGGGTTTTAGTGATGAAGTGAGCAGCCATGGCTAAGCAAAGGTCCTGGGTGGGTGTGATAGAGTAAGAGGCTGCTGCAGGATTGGCCAGTTCCTTGCAGACTTTGAAAAGCTTGGCTGTGTTTGATGCCTCAGAGATGCACAAATATATACTTTTCTTGGAGTGGATGCACAGACGATATGGACTTTAAAGGAGGCTGCAGGCTAGTTTGTCAGATGGTCCACCCAATGAGTTCCATTTCCGCTCAGCTGCCCTACATTTGCGTTTAAGGGCAGCAAGCTCAGAGTCATACCAAGAGTTGCACTTTTTGGAAGACTTCAGTCGGACCCTCATGGCAGGGGCAAGAGTGTCAAGAGTGTTGGAGATGGAGAGGTTGAGGTTAGCAAGGGCTGTGTCAGGGTGGGAGTCAGCCGTAGGAATGGGAGGAGTAGAGTAGCTGGAGGCAAAGGCAGCCACTGTTAATTTTTTTCATGGGTCTGGTGACTATGAAGCCGAGTGGCAGTGCTGGGTGTTTTGAGAGAAGAGAGTGGTCAGTCCAAGACAGAGTTAATGAGAGGAGTAGAGAGAGGGATGTCCGTAGAGAGAAGGATGTCCGTAGAGAGCATCCAAGGTGTGGCCTGCGGTGTGAGTGGGGCCAGAGGGTAGGATAGATAGGGAGAGAGTCGCAAAGGTTGCAGAAAGGTACTGAGGAGTCAGGAGGATATGAGAGTTGGTTTTGCCATCTCTGAACGCTATGCCCCCCTTTGACAAAATGTTCTCTAAAGCAGTGCCTTGGCACCACCGTGAAATTGCTGGGCATCCATTATATCAACTGTGGCAGATCTGCAGTATGATGTTTGGTGACACCGACTCTTCTGACTCATCTGCCATGAGGTGAACACATTTGTCCCGATAACTTCTGAAACTTGGCTCTGGAGGCCTACTTTCCTCAGGTGTCTGTGCCTCTTCTTCGCTTCCCACTGCTCTCACCACTCGGCGTGGACTCTCTCTTCCCTCGTTCCAATTGATAGCAGATGTTCTGGAGCTACGACATACTGCTTGGAAGTGGCCTGGACATTTGCAGTTATTGCACATTTGATTGATGGCTGGCCATTGATCTCGATGCAGTAACGAGAGACCACACCTGTAGCATGAACGCCCTTCCTTTCCTCCACTCCTTCTGCAATCCATTTCCTGTCTGTTTTGGAAGTTTCCTCTGACTCTGTTGCCACTTTTCTGTTGTCTCTCTGGTACTGCGGTGGTGGCTGCTACTATTGCACTGTTGGACTTCGGAGACTCAATGACCACCATGTGGGAGTCCACACGTTCGTAGATTCTGGAAAGATCGAGTAATTCAGAAAGAGGCAAGGGTTTCTTTAAAAGATGCTTGCAGAGGTCAGAAGATGTACATCCCTCTGTAACTCTTAGGTGAATGGCCTCCTCCGAAAATGTATCAAAACGGCAGTACCTCACATGTTTTTGCAGCCTTAAAACGTATTTATCCACAGTTTTGTTGGCTACCTGGTTGCATTGATTGAATATCAATCTTTCAAAGTCGCTGTTGCGTTGTGCAACAAACCTGTTTAGCGCACCAACCAGTACATCATAAGATGCCTTCTCAGTCGGATTATACGTTTTTAATCACCTCTACCTCTTTTCCAACAAGGTTCATGGAAATATGTATTTTTCCTTCTGCTTCTTGATCACCCATCGCCTGAATGAAATCGTGAAATTCCTCCAACCATTCTGTCCACCCAGAACCTCTGTCAACACTCAGTGACAAATCAAATGGCTGTGGTTTCCTGAGCAATATGGCCCTGTGGCTGTGTATACTGCTCTGGGCTTCATCATATGGCTGACCCTGCATGGTGGCGGTGTCCATCAATCGCCCTGATGTATGGATTTGATCCCCAGGCGAGTACAAATGGTAAGTATAGTGTTTTTATTCTTATTGGATAATTGGTTGTCTTTGTAGAGAGTCACTAGAATACTTCACTCGTTCCAAGGAGCTCCAAGGATGGCACTAACCTACTCACGTTTGCTTGCTGTAGCAGCTTCCCTACAGCGTTCGTTCCAGGCGCCATTCTGTTGTAATGTCGGTACATCTGTCTCATCAGAAGAGGCCACCAGCTACTGCACTGGCCCCAGGAGCTGCCGTCCATTCCCTGCAGCATAGGTGAGCATCGGAGCTCATCCTTCTGCAATTGAAGCAGATCGCCACATCCACAGAGCCCAATCTTCTTCCTGGCTTGAATCCGCCAGAATTCACGCGGCAGGAGACCTGCCTGCATATCCCACATTACCACGCGGCTCGCAATGGGCGCTGCATCGTTAGCGTCTCGTTGCTAAGCAATGAATGCTCATTTAGAGCAACGCATAACCGCCGGCAAGGCGGAAGCCGGGCCTCCGCTGCAAAGGCCAGCAGTGACTGTTTTTCACCTGGGTGCGCTGTGTCCTTCGCTAGGTCTGTGACCTAAAGGTGCTTTCCTTTCCTAACCCTCGCCATTGGACTAATGCATTTGATTAACCTTCTTACACTCGCATTTCCTCAATACGGCATGCCCGTACGCTCTTGCCATGCGTTCCGTATTACCCAGCTGAATTCCCGATAAGCTTCCTCCCAGCTCCCGACTCTTGGCAGACCCGCAATGTGGCCGCTGTAACAATCAGCATTCCCACTATCATATGGCACTGCTACTTACTACCATCACCATTCACTGTGCCGCAAATAAGTGCGATGCAATCAACTATACGCTCACATCAAGGCCATACCTGATCAGGAGGAACAGCATCATCGGCACTATAACCCGCTAAACTGCACCGGCTAATATACGCATCTTCAGCTGTTATTTCATGCTCAAGCGCAGCCCTGATCTACAAGCCTTGACTTGTGGATCACCCACACCTAGAACGCCACCTGACTGTTTGCTGTTGATATTAATTGATGTCCCCTGATTTACCAGCCTGACTCCTCCACTAAAATATTTGTATTGCGTATTATATTGTGCATGTGCACTGTATTCCCTGACTAGGATAGTGTGCATTGCATTAGAAAAGACCTGCCTATGTTGAACTAGCCCAATCTGCTTACATATGCCTATGTTGAACTAGCCTACTCTTGTTTCATATAGGACCGGCCTATGTTGAACTAGCCCAATCTGCTCATATATACATATGTTGGACTAGCCTACCTTTGACTTGCACAAACGTTATGCAGCTATTTAGAACTATGTGCCTTAGAATAACACAGGTAACCCAACTATTGTGCCTCACCTTACCACTAATCTACTTAAGCATGGCATTCTCTAAAGATGCACCATGCTCCACCCAGGATAGAAACACTCGACTCCGAGCCAGACTACCATGCCTCTACTAACCTACAAGAACTCTAATGCCCAGTACAAGATAACTACCCCATTACCTGAGCGAGTCCCCAGACTTACTACACCCCACAACAACACAAACCAACCTAAACTAATTCCCATAAAGCTCCAGCATTCACCAGGCGCTACTACAATGTCTGGAGCCCTGATTAATGCCAGATCATTAGTCGCCCATGCCACTGAAATAGCCAACATCTTATCTACACATTTGTATTCCGGCAATACATGCTGTTCTATTGTTTTTCAAATCACCAATTTGTGATTATGAAAATCTGTGTGCTGCCTTGTAAAAAAGAAAAGCGTGTGCTAGTAGACAATGACTCCAGGGATGAAGTAAATATTCTGCATGCAACAGGTCACAGAAAAAACAGACCAATGTGACAAAGAGATTCTGATACCGAAGAGAAAGGATGTGAAAAATTAAGGCGTACGATAGTGTGTGTTGCATTTATAAATGTTCATCTCCCATGCAAAACCCTTAAAGCGGAAAAGGTTACAGGTTCATGAACATTGTATCAAATCTCGACAAACAGCACAGTTATCCTACAAATGAATTACCAAAAGGTGCAAAACGTGCAGAGCATACCCCGGTGTTACCAGAGTTAAATGTATTATTAGATGTTTAAATGTAACCCAAAAACATTACAGAACAAGTGATGCGCAAGATTTGTTCCCTCTCCCATATCCCCTCCCACTACTTCTCAACAACCCAAACAATTAAGGCATTGGAAAGATTAAATAGTTCATGTACTTTTTTCTGTTAACTATTTTTTGGCAGCATGATCCACTCACCTGCAATTTTGAGATGTGCATGGTAATGTCGGTGAGTCAGTAGAGGCTCTGGTAACTCTCCCAAGAACATCTTTAACAGAGTAGCCACGTCATTAGGATGAAATTCCCCCGAGTCCACATCAATATCGGCCCCGCTGTTGAGCAGGTCTTTAAGGATTTGTTGTCTGTTACTGTTGCCAGGGATACGAAATAAGCCTTCCACACGCAGATCTGCCCAGGAAGAGGGGGAAAAGTAGAAATTACATACCTGGGGTCCTTTCAGCCCAGATGTATCCCTAATGACAAACACACATCTATTAGACTGAGCAGCTAGTCTATGCAAACACACTTGGTGTTGGGCAGTGATGCCCAACCCAATAACACCTGCTTTCAGAAAGGGAAGGCTGTATGCATCTCTGTCCTAAAGTAGTACATAGGGGAGCAACAGTCTATGCACGTTGCCCAAAGATGAACACACTCCTGAGCCAAGTTGTGGTGCAACTGTAAAATTGACGAAAGTAGAGACTATGCTCTCCAGAGACGTATGACAGCAGCACAAGCTTCCTAACAAGCCTAACACAGCAACTATTCAAATAATAAAAAGCATATCCAAGAAAACAAACCGTATATTCAAACATAGTAATCAACCGCCCAGGCAAGGGAAAACAAAGTACAGCAATGCAGAGTTATGGACAGGCTAGTAAAATTGGAATAATACCAATAGTAGAGAAACGAGTGAAAACAGAAACAGTCCTTTAACCCCTTAACTGCTGAGGGTTTTCCCCTCCCAGTGCTGAGACCTTTTTTGGCGCTTTCGATATTTCGCCATTCAATCCCTTGTAACTTGGTTACATGTGATATCTCGGCCAAATTTAGCCCCTTTTCTTCCCACATGTAGACGGTCATAACGCCACCAAGGAATCCTAGTTTGCTGTATGGGGGTGAGCGGAGAAAAAAAAAAGCGGGCAAATGTGGGTTTTTTTTCAGAAAAAAAACAAACAATAAAATGATGTGCAAAGAAGCCTGTCGTTTTTCCTTGAAAGAGCTAGGAACAGATGGTTTACTGTGCTGAATTCGCCATTTTCCAGGCATTCAAGAAATTGGTGAGTAGAAACAAAATCATTTTTATAAAGGTTACAATCAGTTTTGTGGGAAGTAGGCGAATATCCCTTTTTCCCCCCCAATAGGACATGCGTGGACGGAATGGAAGAGGAGGGTAGGAAAGCTGAATGGAAAGACAGAAAGGCATACATTTCCGAAAAGTAGACAAAATTCCAAGTTTAGGAAGGGGTCATTTACGCAGGTCAGGCAACAACTACGTAGGTAAAATTCCCATAGTTTGGGGAACAATACGACTTTTTTTTTTTTTGAAAGTATATGCTGGACATGTTTGGACCTGTAAGGTAATGGCTTTTGTGAATATTGAGAAAAGCCATGCACCGCTACATTCACCTGCCTCCCACCCCCGACACTTCTAGTTAGGAAATCACATATTTTTCATAATGTTTCACAAAACAAACAGTGCCACAAGCCAAAATCTGAGCCATGGTACACAGGACTTTTATGGTGACGGCCTAAGCAGACATACTTTACACATGAAAATAAGGAAAACAATTGTGGTGTGGAATGGCAAGCATTAATTTTTTGAAAGAGCACAGGCAGACCTTTTGAAGGATAGGTGACAGAGCCTAAAGCAGCGACCAAATGTAGGCTATTATTTGGGAAATGAGAGTTGTGTAACAAAATGCAGTAGAAAATGTATGAAAACGTTATCAAAACCAAGAGAAAACAACTAATGTCCTACCTTCCCACAGGTGGCGGGACGGAAAAGGTAGCTCACATGTGTGAGTGCACCAACCTGGGCACAAAGGGAAAAGGCTAAAGAACTGGTATCCCAAAGAGTTTCGAGAGGGGACATTTTTAGGATGTTGGTCTTGTGACAAAATACAGATTTGGGTCTGGGTTGTCCCAAACACCAAGGAAAGCAAGGAACCCCATGTATTTAAAAAAATACGACACCCATGTGTCCAAAGAGGTCTGACATGCGCAAATCGCCCTAAAAATGATTACCCACAAGGCCCGGCAAAGTCTGAAATGTAAGGGAAAACAAATCACAATTTTCTGACATTTGCCACCACAAAGCCACTGAAACACATCAGCAACACCACATGTCCTACCTTCCCACAGGTGTCCAGCGAAAACGGTACCTCACATGTGTGGGTGCACCTAACTGGGCGGAAAAGAAAAAGTGTTGACCGTCCACAAGTCCAACAGCAGTCCCAAGGATCCCTGGCACGGTTGCTATCCCTACCCAGGCTGAAAAGCTCTAACAGCGCAGCTAGAGCTCCACAGCGGTCAAGGGTAATGTCCCAGCCATGGGCACCTGTCTTCCATGTGGATTGATCATCCCAACGTCCAGGGCCAGTTCCAGGGAGCCCCGGCAGGGTCCCGATCCCTTCCCGGAGGGAAATTCTGTAACGCAGCTCCAGGATGGTCAGGGGTGATGCCACCGGCCTTAAGTGCCTCTCTCGCATTTAGGTGGGCAGCACCCAAGCTCAATAGTTGTCCCAGGGAGCCCCGGCAGGGCCCCCGTCCCTTCCTGGAGGGTGGGAAAAGCTGTAAACCAGCACAGCCAGAGCTCCTGGCTGGGCTTGGGCACGTTCAACCCACATGGGAGACAGCCGCCCAAGGCCATGACCCCCCCCCACCCCACACCACCACCCTGGAGCTCTGGCTGGATGGCTTTACAGCTTCTCCCTCAGGGAAAGACTGTTGACCCTGCCAAGGCTCCCTAGAACTTCTGCTGGGCTTGGGGACGTTTAACCCACATGGGCGACAGAAGCCCAAGGCAAGGGACATGACCCAGACCATCCTGGAGCTCTGATATGGGAACTCTGCCGGGGCTCCCTGCGAGTGCGGCTGCACTTGGGGATGGTCGACCCACATGGGAAACAGCTGGTCAAGGCCTGGGACACCCCCCCCCCCCTCCAGACTATCCTGGAGCTCTGGCTGGCCTGTGTTACAGCTTCTCCCCACAGTAAAGGTCAGGGACTCTGCAGGGGCTCCCTAGGAGGGCCACTGTGCTTAGGGATGGTCGCCCAACATGGGAGACGGGTGCCCAAGGCCTGGGACATCACCCCCCCGACCATCCTGGAGCTCTGGCTGGGCTGTGTTACAGAATTTACCGCCAGGAAGGGAGGGGGACCCTGCCGGGGCTCCCTCTCGGCCTGCCGCAGCACTTGGGGGGGATGTCAACCCACATGGGAGACAGACGCCCAAGGCCAGAGACATGACCCCCATACAACCCTGGAGCTCTGGCTGGGCTGAGGCATAAGCACACTGCCAAGGCTCCCTGTGGCCACCACTGAACTTGGGGACAGTCAACCAACAAGGGAGACAGGTGCCCAAGCTGAGAGGCAGCACCACCTGCCGTCCCTGACCTCTGGCTGTCCTGCATTACAACTTTTCCCTTCAGGGAGGGATGGGGACCCTGGCGGAGCACCCCGAGGCCACCGCTGAACTTGGGGATGGTAAACCAACAAGGAAGGCGAGGCAGAACCGCCAGCCATCCCGGCGCTCTAGCTTGCCTGCATTACAGCATTTGCCTCAAGGAAGGGATGCGCACCCTACCGGGGTTTACTGGGACTGCTACTGAACTTGGGGATAGTCGTCCAACATGGGAGACATGTGCCCAAGCCCATGGGCTCTGGCTAGGTTGAGTTACAGATTTTCCCTCTCGGAAGGTATGAGGACGTTGCCAGGGATCCCTGTGACTGCTGCTGAACTTGGGGACGGTCGACCAACAAGGGAGAGGGGTGCCCAAGCCTGGAGGCAGCAGCCACGGCCGTCCTGGAGCTCCGACTGGCCTGCATTACAGCTTTTCCCTCCTGGGAGGGATGGAGACCTTACCAAGGCTCCCTTGGACCGGTGCTGAACTTGGGGATAGTCACCCAACATGGGAGACCGGCGCAAAAGGCCGGGCACATATTTTTATTTTATGGTTTGTTACAACCTTTAAAATATACAGATCATCACTATTTGTCATACTTGAGCATCAATTTTTAAACAAATAAAAGACTTTGTTGGAGAACAAGTTTCTCAATTCCGCATAGAAATTACTATTCACCTCCGTCCTTTTCGCAATTCAAATAAGTTTCCAACTTATCCAAATAGAATAATAGTGCAAAAGTTAGTTTGTTGTCAGAGCCATCTGCCATATGTTTCCACCAGTCTTCAGCACTCCCACTTTGTGAATATCCAACCCATATGGGCAGATCTAAGAGCGCCTAATTTCGTGCAGTACAACACCAAATGCTTTAATGTTTCTTTTTCGTCCTCACAGGACTTACAGAAGTCACCAAAAGTCACCTTTAGTTCTCAAATTTTTTTACAGCTCGGGTTAGGAACAGATTAAGCCGAAATTTCAGAAATGTTCTCCTTTTTTTGCTGATGGAAAGATGCTTAGGTATCCAGGTAGCGTATTCATTGCTCTTGCCTCAGACACCACATCAGCCATGCACTTGTGTAATGCTCGTTGATCAGAGTTCTCGCACCAATCTTGCATCCATAATTTTTTTCTTGACAGCATTTGGATTTTGAATCAAAGTTTCTTTATCCGTCTGCAGTTGGATGAAAATACGGTCACATGAATGTTTCCACTCATTTAGAATGCTTTTACCTGTTGATCTTTGGGATACTGTATTCAGAAATTGTGGTATGTTGTCAGCCCCACATACTTTCCTGTATATATTAAGCGTCTGCCATACTATGGTCGCATTTATTGATATTAAACCAAGTTCAAATCTAATGCAGGCAGTTGGGGTGCTTCTTGGTATCATTAGGACCATAATCCAATATGCGTTTTCACACCAAGACCATAATGAATATGGACAGCCCAGCATTGCTTCTCCGCCAAAGATTAGTGCTGGAATAACCTTCAATTTATAGAAATCAATTGCCGGTTTAAGACTGAAATTTCCATATTGCTTATTAATAGCCACTCCCTAGGCAGACAAGAAATTACCTTTCCTTTTTATTTTTAGCAACAGTGAGTCATCGTTTAGATGTGTATTTATTGAGACTCCCAAATACGATACTTCAATGGTTATGTTCAATAGGTCTTTTCCAATCGGCCACTTAAAACTTTTTCTTGTTTGTTTTTTTACTCCTACTAAATTCTGAATTACTAGTAGCTCGGTTTTTGCAGGATTAATCACTAGACTGATTTTCAGTGTATTGTTTTAGGGACTGAAGTTTCCTCTGGAGACCTATCGGAGTAACGTCCAGAATGACAATATCGTCTGCATAGATCATACAGTTTATTTTGTGTCCATTGATCATTGGAGGGAATGATCTTACTTCGTCCATAGCCACACCAACATCCGATATAAACAGATTGAAAAGTGTGGCTCCCCAAAGGACAACTTTGTTTTACGCCTCTTCTTATTAGGGCTGCAGATAAAGTTCCATTTTGCTTGAGCCTCACTTTCACTTCTGTCTCGGAATGTAATTCCTTGATTGCCATCAGCAGACTAATCGGACATTTCAACAGATGCATTTTGTTCCATAATAATTCACGATCAATGCTGTCAAAGGCATGGGCCGTATCAACAAAGGATACATAGATTTTTGTTCCTTTGCTGATAGCCTCCATCTTTAGCAAATTAATGAGAAGTAGATTTAGCCCACAGCCAGTGCCCTTCACGATTCCCGTTTGGCGGAGCATCAAAAACCTCATTTTGTGTAATCCATGTTAATAGCCTCTTAAGTAAATGAGAGGCAAAGATTTTTCCCACAATGTCCAGTAGCGCTATAGGCCTGTAGTTTGCTGGTTCGGATCGTAATCCTTTTCTAAAGACAGGCACTATTATAGTGCTTTTCCATGATACAGGCACTCTTGTTTCAGTGGCAATGTTATTGAACAGATTGGTACAAAACTCAGCCCATTCTTCTGGGTGTTTGAGAATGCTGTTTGTCAAACCGTCGGGCCCTGGTGCCCTTGAGCCACTGAGTTTTGAGAGGTTTTCAAAAATTTCGGACCCTGCAGGTTCCAATCATTTATATTTAGTCTTCCTACGTTTTTCAAATAAATACGCGAAATGGGCATTCCATTGCATTTCTGATACCATCTTTGTTTGCAGTGCTTGTTGAGTAAACTACATGTCATTTGTAATGCCCCAAAATGTTCTGGTATTCCTTTATTTTAGACTTTCTAGCATTTCTTCAGAATCTCTCTGAAGCATAATTTTCTCTGAAGCATAATTGCTTTATGGGATGCTAACCAATTCTTATACTTCGCTTTAAAAAAATATATATATATATATATATATATTTTTGCATTTGGTGCTTACGCACCTTCAGAAAAAGCGTAAAAAAGATTGTTTTATAACAGCATTAAAAATACATATAACATGCAAAATTAAAATCCATATTATATTAACATTCACAATCCTACAAAAAAGAAGGAAAAATAATAAAACAATATTGCTTATACACATCCTAAATAAAAATTCTTATACATACTCAATATATATTTTCACACAATTGTAGTCATTTGTAAAAAAAAAAAAAAGATTAATTTGCAATTTTCCATGATTATATCTAAAGAAGGTTTTAATAGTCGCACATGAGGCCTATCCCAATTTGAACAAAAAACAAAAGTATGTTGTGGAGCATCCCTCCAAAACATTTTTGTGCCTTAAAAGTTTATGCAGGCACAGCGATAAGATCTGCTTCTATAAAACGTAATAATCTGAAAGTTGCCAAAATTATGGCATTACTTATCCCCCGCATACACTTGGCCCATATGAGATTCCTGCCAGATGATGTGTTTACATTTTGGAAATCTTTCAATGTTTGAAATCTATTTTGTTCAAAATTTGGGCAGAAAAGGAAGGTTTCGTCAACCTCTATGGTGCAGCAAAAACGACATCTTGTATGATAAATCGACTTTTCATTTGAAAACCAGTATTTTGTTCGCATTTTTGCATTAAACAAATCAAATCGGAATCTCATGTATAACTTGCGTGCATCATTACAAGGACAAAATCAAATATGGAAGACGAGGATATTGGCTATGCCTAAAAAGGGCATATTCAGAAAAAGAAGAATATGTAGAAATTAGGTCAGATGTTGCAGCCCAATCACTCAGAAAGTCTTTTTTTAGCAAGACCCATCTTCCATTGCAGATCTTCTGGTAATAAATTGATTTGTTCCAATAATCTAAGCATTCGTTTTTGAGAAAAGGGCAATTGAGACAGGCTGTGATTTGAGGAGCAGGATGGAAAAATCCTCATACAAAGAATTCAAGGGCGGAAATAACATTTTCGTGAAATTATTTAGCCCAATTGAAATGGGATCCCAGAGAATTAAGCCCAAGGTCATGTCGCACCAATGCATTTGGGAGATAGTTTGGAAGACCAAGGATGGTTTTCCAAATTTTACCTTGGAGCTTATTTAAGAAAGGGTCCAATTCAACAAGGCAAAGATCTAACCCGTAAAGAATAACAGCCTCTACTTTCAGAGAATAAAATTCAATTAATGGGGTTGGAGAAAATGCACAATACTTGTGGTATATTAGTTTCATTTGTCCCATTAGAGGCAGGACTTTTCCAACAAGAGAATCCTGCCATTTTAAAATAGAGGTGTTATTTGACAGGTTGGATCCCAGGTATGTCAAATTTTGGAATAAGCCAATTTCCTTTAAATTAATGGACCATCGAAATGTACGCAATTTTTTGCGCGAAGATAAGATTACAATCTTAAATTGTTTTAGTACAGTAATGAAAGAAGCTTTTGAGCTTATTCTGAAGACCTGCTTGTGTACGGTCAAAAAGAAGGGTATCGTCTGCATAAGCCAAACAAGAGAGATGCAGCTTGCCTAGACGGACAGCAAATGATTTAGAGAAATCCCAAATGCGACCGATGTCTGCTAAGTAAAGATTAAGTAACACAGCTGCGAGGTTACACCCGTTTGATACCAATCACCATTGGAATTGTCTCAGTCAATAAGCCTTCCTGTGTAATCCGTACCTTAAAGTTAATATTATGATGTAGTAAGGCTATGAGTGCAACTAAATGTGGTGGAAATGTATACTCAAACATTTTACGCCATAATACTCCACACTGTTGAAAGCTGATGAAAGATCTAAACAGGCTATCAAAATAGGGCCACAGGTGGAGGAGTGAGAAAGAAGTAAGATGGGCTAAGACTGTGGCTTTTAGTTACGTCCCCATGGATTTACAAAATATTACCTGCGCTTTACTGAGGATCGAATTATCTGTTATAAAAGCATCTACATAATGGAGGATTAATAATGCAAAAATGTTCACAGCCACATCAATTAGCGCAATCGGGCGAAAGTTGCTAGGGTCATTCAGTGGACCTTTTTTATGTAGAGGGATAATAGATGTTAAGCACAGAGTGGGAATAATTTTAGTTTTAAAGATGGAATGAAAAAATACTAAAAAAAGTTTGCCCAAAACAAAGGTTTGTTTTGTTTGTTTATTTGTGAAGCACCCCTAACCCTCAGGTAGTAGGGTGCAGCAGGAAGATTGTATAGCTTAGGGTACATAAGGCACTGTGGATGGGTTCCAGTTAAAGTTACAGTACTGGACACATCACAACATTGAAGACAGAATACAGTAAGCCATATTTACATAAAATATACACAAATTACAAGTTTTATTTCCAAGGATCAGTGATAAATGCGTTAGATGTCATGTTCCTTAATCCAGGAGATAAGATTAGATCTAAAATGTAAGTAAGGGAGGGCTTCCCTTAGGGAGGGCGGTAAAGAGTTCCAATGTTGTGATGCTTTAACAGGAAAGCTGCTCCCCCCGGTCATAGTACGTTTAAATCTTGGCACCAGTAGGAGGTTGGAGTTAGCCTTTCTGGAAGGGCGGCAATATACTGGTCTAGTGAATCTCGTGGTAAGGTATTGCGGGGCAGAAAGGTGAAGACATTTGTGTGTCAGGGAGATGGATTTAAGGAAGATCTTGTCTTTCGTAGAGAGCCAGTTGACAGATCTTCTAATATCTGAAATATGGGCTTTCTTCTGGAGATTTAAGGCTGCTCTTAAGGCGTTATTTTGCAAGATTTGAATCTTGTTCGTAATGTATTAGTTGCTGCCTACGTAGAGGGCATTACAATAGTCCAGTTTGGACAGGATCAAGGCTCTGGCTAAGGTGATGCAGTTATTGGAAGAGAGGAAGGGTTTGGCTGCTCTGATAAGTTTGCAGGTGTAGGAGGTA
Source organism: Ambystoma mexicanum (assembly GCF_040938575.1). Classification (NCBI taxonomy): domain Eukaryota; kingdom Metazoa; phylum Chordata; class Amphibia; order Caudata; family Ambystomatidae; genus Ambystoma; species Ambystoma mexicanum. The sequence goes on along the minus strand of NC_090929.1, from coordinate 1,437,033,779 downwards.
GCAGAAGCCATAGTGTTTACTTCTTTTTTAAAGTTAGTGTAGAGTCTAGATGGAAGCCAAGGGTTTTGACCTCCTTAGCTACAGCGACAATGTTATTGTCAATTTCGAATGAGGAATAGTTCTGGCCTAGTTTGTTGAGATTGGATATCGTGCCTAAGATGAGGAGTTCAGTTTTGTCATCATTCAGGCATAGACCGTATGAAGCCATCCATGCCTGGATGATGAGTTATACTCTGTTTACAAAGGCCAAATCCTTGTCATAATCCCCCGTCAGCGGTATGAGGATCTGAGTATCATCAGCGTACTTCGTGTAGGTGATACCCAGACCATCAAGATCATCGAAAATGGACTTTGTGAAAATGTTGTACAGATTAGGAGAGACACAGGAGCCTTGTGGCACACCACAAGTAATAGGCATTGGGTCAGCAGCTGCTAGCGGGGAGAAGATTGCATTGTTCGTGTATTGAGAAAGGACTGGATCCAGTCAATTGCCTCTTGGGAGAAGCGGGCTGCCGACTCCAAGTGGTTGCAGAGGATCTTATGGCCAACCAGATCAAATGCTGCTGAGAGATCAAGGAGCAGCAGTAGAGCCGTTTTACCCTCGTCTCTCAGCTCATCCATTTGTGCCTTAAGGTCTATTAGCGCAGTCTCAGTACCCTGTTGGGGTCTGCAACCTGACCGACTCCGAGAAGGTGATTGTGTTCAAGGAAATGTTGAATTTGCAAGTATGCTATTTTGTGGAGGGTTTTGAGAAGGAATGGCACTGGAGTGATGGGACGGTAATTGGTAGGGATGGAGGGATCTAAGTTTTGTTTTTTAAGGAGTGGGAGGACCCAGGATTGTTTTAAATGGTTGGGTATAGTGCCTGGGGTGATAATCACGTATGGTGGCAAGCCGTTAGGACGTACACATTTAGATGATTTTAGCTTGTATATAGCAGAAAAATGTCCGCATGAAATCAGGAATGGGATGAATTATAGTGGAGATCTCAAATGGAGTAAAGGGAGAGGGAAGAGAATATTTCTGCTCAAAGAAGGTAAACCAGGTAGTACCATCGATAGTAGAAAACAATGAGGCATTTCCGAGACCACAAGGGGTGCGAAAAGCTTCCAGATGTCTTTGGTGTTACGATTACATATATCACGTACCATTTTTTGGTTAACTTCCAAAGATATTAGATTTACCTTCAGATTTATATTTCTGTAGAAAAGATTTTAGTGCGAATATATGTCTCTCAATCTAGTCAATATATACTCTTCTTTAGCCTTCCAAGTTCAAGATTTTTCCTTTGTTTTAAACATGCTATAGCAGTGGAGAAGGACGAGCAAAAAGTAGAGACATATGTAGAAGATTTAGCTGAGAGAGCAATGGAAGCGAGATGAGATTTTATCATATTAAAGTTCCATTCCAAGATTTTTTCAGAAAGACAAGCATCTTCGCGCGAGTATGTCCAGAGATCGCGGTTAACTAAAAAAGTTAATCATCTACATGTTGTGGCATTCCAATAAATGGAGAGCATAGCGCAATCAACTTTAACTAAGGCTAGGAATGGGGATAATGAAAATGTATTAACAGCCAGCCTCAGAGCTGAACTAGTGGGAATAGGATAACCAAGCTGAGAGGAATGCGTAAAAATGGGTGAAAGTAGACCCGATAGGTTTCTTGAGGCAACTATGTAATCAATCGTGGAAAATGCAGATCCTCTCTGCCACGTGTAAAATGTTGATGGATTTTTGGGACGCACCACATATAAATCCCAATCTTTCAAAAAGTGGGTCCATATGTTCCCATTCGAAAAGGAGTGCTTATTATGCATAGACACTGTTATTTTAGGACCAAGGAGTGATAACGGGTAAAGTGAAGCGTTAAAGTCACCCCCTGTTAAGATCACTGCATTTGGAACGCGTATGAAGATCTCAAGAAGAGCTGTATGTAGGGCTTGAATAGCCGATTTGATGGATAAAGCAACAGGATTCCAATAAAGAGAAATGAGGATCAGGTTTTTACAAGATGAAATGTCAAGACTTAAGTCGATAATAAGGAACCGGGTCGAGGCATTGGTATGTTTGACTGTGAATCGCATGTTATTAAGTAGGATTGCTAAACCTTGTGAGGGTCTCCATGCATTCTTCTGTATCGCTGGATGATAAAACAAAGTAAAGCCATCAAACCGTATATCATTTAAACACATAGTTTCTTGGATGAACAGAATTGAGGGTGCCGTTTGTACAGCATATTGTAATATCCATTTTCTGAGATTTTTTAACCCACAACAATTCCAAGAATAGATGCATAGTTCATTCAATTATGAGGGAGCTACAGATTGTACATTAGCAGCTGCTGCCTTAGTTAGGGGTTTTAACCCTATTAAGCCATTAAGTGCTATTGTAAGGGAGGCCAATTGTGCTAATATCGGAGTATTATCGCTCCATTTAGAGGATGAGGATTCTTTTTCATTTGGGCATATAGGTAAGATTGGAGGTTGAAATTCCAAAAATGACCATGCTACTTCGAGAGAAGAGAAACCCTGTAGTTCTAACCCCAGTATAACAAGATCAGTTTTAAACTCCCACAACAATTTTGCTATGATCGAAGATTGCACTTTACAGACGATACGACTGTTATTGATGTTGGCGAGCAGAATCGACTCTACATCCTGGGAAACTAAGTTCTGCAGAGAAGGAATTTTATAAAGAGCATTCATTAAAAAGGCACAATTTATACGCGCCGAGCCATTATGTTGCAAGTCACTGATCCAACCAATAGTAGTTTGCATTTCGCTAGAAATTTTCGAAAAAGACAAAAAGGCTTGCATTATTTATTACCAAAGGAAATAAAAACAGTGCAGGAGGAGAAGGATTCTCAGCTTTAACGGTATCTAGGTCTTGAGAAGACATTGCAGAGGTCCCTCTTGTAGGATCACGTACAGGGATAGTTGTCACGACCCTTACCCCGAAGCCCCTCTTGCCTACCCATGGGCCAGGGGGAGCCTTGACCCCAGTCTCCTCTAAATCCCAACAGAGGCCTTCTTGGGGCCAGTCCTGGCGCCTTTGGCGCCAGGCTCATACTTAATGAGTTTGTGCTTGGGAACTACTTTTTGTTACTGTCATTCAATGTGGAAGCATCCACAGAATCAGTCTTCGTGGAACTTGGCTTGCAGAAGGGTGGTTTGGGTGTGGCACCTTGGAACTCTTTTACCTGGACTTCTTTCTTGAAGCTATTTAAACCACGCCCGACTGGACTGACACGCTTTGCGTTAATTTGCAATACTGCAACGTGACGCTCACCGCGTTCAGCTTCAGCCACGAACCTCGGATAAACAGCATCTGCAGAAAAAGAAAGAAGCCATTGTTAGAAAAGGTTGCAGTTTACCTGAATTCCATCATTAGCGGTTCTCAGCTCTTCCGACCGGCATCCTGGAACCAGCGCTCCTTCGGATCGATGGACCTGTAGAAAAGGAAAGACAAGGCTTTAGACATTTTACACAGTTAACGAACTCCGCCAAAAGGCTTACCTTCCCACTCCATTCCGCAATATCTGGAATTCTACACTCCGGCAGAGCACCACGACCTGTGAAGACAAAAGATAACAGGTTAGCAAAGGCAAGGCACCTTAGCGCTGCGTTAAGCGCCAACTCGCCGCGTCTAGGCGCTCCGAAAACGCTAATACTTACCAGCGAACCACGAATCAAATCTTCGCCATGAATTGGACTTCCACGTACCTAAGGAAGAGAAAAAAAGACATTGTTAATTCCAGAAAGGCATGTTAGGACAGCAAAACATCATAGCAATATGACCTACCTGAAAGACTCACGTCGGGCCGGCATCAGTGGAGTAACTCGACCGCCATTGCCCGCAAAGCACCACGCGCCCCTGCCGAGACAGCAGGACGGAGAACCCGCCAACATCAAGAACAATGTGAGAGGAAGCCCAGAGGGACCGCAGACATACTGGGTGGTTGGAGGCTGTTAATCCCAGTTACCCGGTCCTAAACATTGTTTACCTGTATTTCTGGCAGGATTCTTCCGCTGGTCACTACAGGGCATTGCAGGGAGGGATACCTGGACACCGATTGCTGGGTGGCGCCCCCGTGGAACCAGGTGAGCGTAATAATAGTGTCAATGAGATTCTGTTTACATGTAAACTCCATTGGAGTCAAGGAAACAACAGCGGAAGGCTGAGTGACAGACTGTATATGCTCAGTGGGTCGTAAAGAGGTGTGGGCATCTACCTGCACGGATGCAGGGCTACATACAGCCGAGACCATATTTGGCAAATCAGAAGCTTCAGTTTGTGTCACCATAGAGGTTTTTTTATTCTCGAATACAGGAAAGTAGATACTCATGTTTGCCTGCACCAAGGTTGCTGGTATCTCGTTTGTAAGGTTCACAGGAATAGAAAAGGGGGCAAGAACCTTACCTGACCCATCTTCTAAATCGTTGGAATGTGAAATCGCATGAGAAACAGTACTTGTGTTAGAAGATAAGGATACGTGCACAGCTTGTTTTGATTTTAATTTGAAGTACTTTTTTACTTTCTTCATTCAATTGACTGAGGTTCAAACGTTGTTCCTCAGAAAAGGAATGACCATCTTTTTCAGAACCAGATTTAGAATGTTTTGCTTTTACAGTCTTATTAGAAAGAGAATTAGACTTTGTTTCCTTGTTTGACACTTTATTATAAATGTTCGCTATATGTCTTGTTTTTAATGCTTTTTGATGAGCTTTCTTTGTTTTACGAGACATACAGTAACAGTTTGGTGCCAGTTCTTCTGTTCCTAGCATGTCAGTATTTGCTGCGATATCTGCCGACTATTTTTTTAGGTTCAATTTTGTATTTACATTCTGTGTTTTTCTTCAGCTTCCCAAGTTCTTTTCTCATACATTTTTTCGTCATCACTTGCATATCGAAAACATGTTTGTTCTTGAAGTGGCTGTCTTTATTTGGTCTTTTAGTTTCTACGAACATCTGAAGAATTGATGGGTATTCAATTTGATCATTTATAACACTCAGTTAATCCAGAAAGTACCCATGTCAGTTCTACAATTTGGTCTTGGTTTATTCTTACTCTTCCACGCCCAGGCTCTACCTCAACAACCTGGGTCCATTCGTATTGAAGGACCAGATTTGAATATTCAATCTCAACATTGAGCAGGTCATGATCACTATGCATCATCAGGATGACTGTTAGGTTTTTAATCTTTCCAAAAGTAATCTCCTTGACATAGAAGTAATAGAGTGTTGATTTCGATTTCACTCTCCTCCATGTAGGATTTGGGGGAATATCACCACTGATGTTACCGTTTACTTGGAGCATATGTCGACATTCCAGCTCTTCCTTCCAAGCTATTTTAATTTGGTCTTTTAGCTTGGGAGCCTTCATCTCATTTAGCACAATACACTCCATGTTTAGATCTCCACATAATGTAATTTTTGCCTGATCATCAGCAGTCAGAATTGAGTCAATTACATCACTAATTAAGTCCAAGAATTCCCACTCATTTGTTGCTTCTTGCTGCCAATAGATATTAATTATGTACAGCTTCCATTGCTCACCGTTGACATTATCTTGCCATATAATGTTTACTTGTTGTAAATAGGCCAAATGGTTTGTTGCCTCGTCAATCCGTAGCCCATAATGCTGTTTGGCCACTGTTATTAGACCTGCTATCGAGTGCCCCTTTGGTTTCTTGATAGCTGGATTTACAAAAACCTCAAATCCCTCTGCTATTGGTGGATCGATAAGCCAAGTTTCTTGCAGACATATTATGTCTAATGTATCGGTTATTCCTGGCTTGCTATTAAACAAGTGGATATATCCCCTTGTGTTCCAGGAACCTATCTGTAGGGACTTTGATTAATTCTTTCCTTGGCATTAGCTGTCTGTTCGTGTATTTAAACTACTTGCCAGCCAACTCCACTGGTCTCGAGCATCATTTCCATCTATGGTTTGATCAATTGTTTTGGGAAGCATTTGATTTCTCGCATTACACGCAATTAAGGGGTTAAATGTCTTTTGTCTAAGGTAGAGAATATAGACTTCACAAGTCTCTAGAGCCCATGTCTGGGTGGACAGGCTATATAGAATGCTAGGGAACATCACCTAGTCCATAGGTTCTCTCCCTCAGTCTCTTGTTCGTAGTTCAACAGCATAAAGGCAGTCTGCTTGGCACTTCTCTAGGGTTCAACAGCTTCGTGTTGGTTCAACGGTACCCTGTTAACTCAGTGGGCACATCACCTGCCAACATCCAGGAGTTCCGGCTGGGCATAATTACAGATTTTCCCTCTGGGAGGGACAGAGATCCTGCCAAGGGCTCACTGAGATAGCTGTTGAACTTGGGGATGGTCGACCAACAAGGGAGACATGCGTACAAGGACTGGGCCATCACCCCTGACCATTTTGGAGCTCTGACGAGGCTGTGTTACAGCTCTTCCCTCCAAAGAGGGATGGGGACCCTGCTGGGGCACCCTGGGGCGGCTGCACAACTTGGGGACCGTCGACCAACATCCTAGAACTCTGGCTGGGCTGTGTTAGAGCTTTTCCATCTGGGAAGGGATGTGGTTCTTGCTTGGGTTTCTGTGGGACTGCCACTGGACTTGGGGATGGTCAACCAAGGGAGACGGGTGCCGAAGGCCAGGGGCAGCACCCCCGGCCACCCCAGAGTTCTGGTTGGCCTGCGTTACAGCTATTCCCTCCAGGAACGAATGGGGACCCTGCCCGGGCTCCCTGGGATTGTTGCTGAATTGGGGATTGTAAGGATATATATGTGGTTTTATTGCCATGCAGCACGGCAACAGCCAGTTTTTGAAATATGGGGTTTTATTGCCAGCATGCAACATAGCATGGAAATGCAGCGAGGCCCAGTTTTTTAAACTGCAGGCATTATTTCAGTAACAGCCAGCAGGAAAGTTTTCAGAATATTTAGTTAAAAAAAAAAAAAAACGTTTTAGCATAGTGTGCTGCCAGGTTAAAATAAAGAGGTGCACAATTTTATATTGGATGTTTCATGTGTGAAAACTGCATTAGAATACATAACTGATTAACTCTGTACGAATTGCCTTACTAAAGTACTAATCTCAACCTCTCTAACATTATTATGCATTTTTCTGTGCACAATGAAATGCAGTCTATGTTTTATGTGCACAGTTTGAAATTCATTTTTCCATGAAGTGCACACTAGCATTTTTTATCTTGTGGAGAACAGAAATATGTAAAATACAGGAAGGAAAATAGAAACAGTTGCTTTGCAAATGAAATCTTCATTGTCTTGAAAGACAAATTCTGGCACAGGGCACATTCTTGTTCTGATTGGTAGGGATTGTAGGTGGATAAGCCACATCAACAGAGGGCTGAATTAGAGTTTCCTTAAGGGATGAAGAAGAGGAGGAGGAGGATTGAGTTTGTGCTGGGACAAAGAGACGGACGGTACCATGGGTTAAGCACTGGCTACGAACCGAATCAGCTGGCAGCTCCCCACACATACGAAGGAGCTTGGCACAGGGTCTGGGTCTGCAGGACAGCGAGGTCATGCGTAGACTTCAGATTTCACTGGCCTTGGTAAGATTAGTACCAAGCGAGGAAAAAATAGAATGTTGAATGTGTGCTGATACAATTTACTGGCAGTGCAGGGAGTTGGCACGACCCTCACCAAAAAACCCCTCTGGCAAACCCATTGGCCAGGTGGAGTCAGGACTCGGGCCTCTAGAGCCTGGCATCCTCTTCAAAAGCCCTCATGGGGCCAGTCCTGGCGCCTATGGCGCCAGGCTCATACACCATGAAAAACAATGTGCTTGGGAACTACTTTAGTGTATTGTCAGCCAACATGGAGGCATCCACATAGCTTGGTTCCTAAGGTACCTCTTTCATTCAGAGGGCTGATGTTACACCATGCACATGATGCAATTACTGTAGGACACAAAAAAACTTTAGAGATACTGACAGATTATGCTTACTGGCCACACATGTCCCAAGATGTGGAATTATATACCAGGGGGTGTCTAGTATGTGCTCAATTTAAACCTGCTTCACCAATGCATAGAGCACCATTGCTGAAGAGGTTTAACTCTTCCATGGTCAGATTTACGAATCGACTATGTAGGGCCTGTAAAGAGATTGAGTAGGGGAAACCGTTATCTTTTGACAGTGGTTTGTTTGATGTCGAAATAGGAAGAATGTATTCCTGCACCAGATTGTTGTGCGCAAACAGCAGCTACATCGCTGGTAAATCGCATATTTCCAAGATTGGGATTACCATAAAGAATAGAGTCAGACAGAGGAAGTCATTTCACAAGCACCTTAATGAGCAAGGTGTGGCAGATATTGGGGGTAAAAAATTACATATCGGCCCTCCTCTTCTGGAAATGTTAAACGTTGCAACAGATCTGTCGTGGAGATATTAAAGAGGTTTGTAGCGGAGGCAGGTTCTAGTTGGGATTTACGATTACCTTTAGTATTGATGGCCATTAGATTGACTCCTGCTAAAGCGACAGGTATCAGTCCTCATGAGGTGTTGACAGGAAGGAAAATGGTACTGCCACAACACTTATTATACAGAACACATGAGCAGACACTTGTGAATGCATCTACGGTTCACGAATATGTGGAGGAACTGAGAAAGCATTTACAACATGCATTTGCATTTGTGCAGCAAAATTTGGAAAGAGCTAGTGCAAGGTCATACTATGATAAAAAGACTTCTGTGAAAGAGTATAAAATAGGTGATCAGGTATAGAAGTTTCATTTTGGAAAAGGTAAACATAAAAACTCAAAATTTCTTGCGCTATTTCAAAGTCCATTTGAAATAGTGGATAAAGTTTCCCCAGTAGTCTATAAAATATTAAAGACAGAGGGTGAAGTGGTAACGGGGCTTAATTTGGTTAACATGAACAAATTGTTCTGTCATCCGAAACACGAAGTCGGGAGACTTGAGCAGGTAGAGACAGGTTAAGTGTACTGATTACATGGAAAAGAAAGATGTAGTTGATTATTTCATAATGTCTCACATCATGAAAAACCGGATATATTGTTTCGTGTAGAGATAAATGCAAACAAAAGTACCACATTTGGAAAAAGTGTAGTAATATGCATTGATGGAAGGTGCTGAATCAGTATTTTGCATGAAGATTGTTGTGATGTATAATAATATGAAATGGAAATATTGTTTTCTCTCTAACATGTGCTTAGTTGCAGGTATTCGGTAGAATAGATCAGAATATTTTGGACCACATTATTGTTTTTGGCAAAGTAATAGAAAGGGTGAAGTTGGTATTGTGCCATGTACTTAATCTGTTCCTTTTCTATTTGATTTAGAAACAACCAACTGAAATATTGGTAGGGGTCAGAGATCGCAGGACCGGAGGACATGAGAGATGATGGATCCTGAGGTTCCTGGAGTCCACGGGAGGAAGCCCAAATAAAGCCTCCGGACCGAAATATGGAGGTGAAGACAAAGAGACTGGGATGCCAAAAGAAATAATTTCCGTGGAAATCACCCAAGAGCACCAGGATGAAAGAATGCCACCGAAAGGATGATCTAATGGAAATTTGGTGATCAGCTCATCTCAGAGGTGCAGTCATGAAGATGGTGAATGCCATCAAGGGAACAGTAGTGAGTGAACTTATTTCTGCAGCATTGCTGATGAAGCATAGTATTATCCTATGTGACTGAAAATGGGAGTAATGAAGACTCACAAGTTTGTAATTTTAATTATTTGTTTTAGTTATATCAGTCATTTATTTTATCTGTTCATTTTATTTTATTATTTTGTCATATGAAATGTTGATTTCACATATATAAAGACTATGATTGAAAAGACATTCAAACATACGTGAACACTTCAGTTGGAAGCATACGTGTACAATATTTCGTTATACATGCACATGTGTATGAGGACTAAATGGGCCCATTTGGGATTTGTTTTACTTTTGGTATGATTAAGCAGTGGTTTGTTATGAAATGTTTAAATGTTCATTTTATTAAGATGCTATTATTTCAATCGTAATTCATCTAATAACAATGGAAAAAGAGAGATGTACATTTTAAAAGGTTTCCTCCAATTATGGGTTTGTTGGCCAGAATTGTAGGAAAAAGGAGGGTATATGTAAGGCTATATATGGGGTTTTATTGCCATGCAACATGCAGCATGGAATGCAGCCAGTTTTTGAAATATGGGGTTTTATTGCCAGCATGCAACATATAGCATGGAAATGCAGCCAGGCCCAGTTTTTCAAACTACAGGCATTATTTCAGTAACAGCCAGCGGGCAGGTTTTCAGAATACTTCATTAAAAAAAAAAGAAGAAAAAAACGTTTTAGCATAGTGTGCTGCCAGGTTAAAATAAACAGGTGCACATTTTTATATTGGATGTTTCATGTGTGAAAACTGCATTAGAATACATAACTGATGAGAGGGTGCTAGAGAGCCATCCAAGATGGCGGCTTCCTGAGAGAGCTCTGTGTGGCTCTAATTAATCCTGTGACATTGATGCCCCTGTGGTGTCCAGACAACTCCAGGCTAATGGCGTGTACACCCATGGAGTCTTGCTGATTAATGTGAGACCAATTTAGTCTCTGTCAACCACTTATTGCCTGTTCTGTGACTTCTGGGTCTCGGGTCTGCAAGCTGGCACACAACGTGGGCGGAGTCCCCCAGCGAAGGCACGGCCTATCCGACGAGCGTACAGAGCCGCTCAAGAAAGCGGGTGGACGTGCGCAATTTCAGTGCCCAAGAGAGACAGAGGTCTCCGTCCCTGCGTCGGACTGGTGCGCGGCTGACAGAACTGCTGCCCGAGGCGTGGGGGTTCCGTGACCGCCCAGGTAGGAATACACTACAGCGTGCGCGCCCTGTGGTGTAGGCTCCTGGCGGCTCGCTACATTCCCCCGATCCGGCCGAGTGCCCTTTAAAATCGGCTGCGGAGTGAAGACACCCGCGCGCAGGAGCGCTCCGGCGGAAGGATGGCCCCCCCGCGAGACCGCCGAGGGAAACACGCTTGTCTCCCCGAACCCCTCCAACAGACCATAACAGGTGGCGTTCGCCCAAGCCACCCGAACCCGGGTCCCAGCTACGGATAGGCTGGGGGAACATCCACCGCTAAGACAGAGCCACAGCGAACATCTCCAGAGTAGACAGCTAGGTCTGCAGGTAGCACAGAGCGCACCCAGAACGCAATACGGCTGAGGATTCCGCGCCCAGAGCGGCCTACCAGCGGCAAGGTCAACAATACGAGCCACAGTACCGACACCCCCAGATTTGGGTGAATTCACTGCAGCCCAAGAGGGAACAAGCTGCATTCAGAGGAACCGGCACATATCCACTGCACCCAATCCCGGGGGCAACTCAACAGCAGCTTACATCGGACTGGCTAGCCAAAGCCACCAGAACCCATACCCATAAACCAGCGGCCACTCTCCACAGGCGCATTTCTAAATACAGGAGGCATAAACTCCCAAGTACCCTGGTCTCCTTCACGTGAGCTCAGCGCCCACGCTTCACAGCTAGTTGGGACAAGGCAAGTTTCAACATGAACCTCAGAGTCGCCAATCAGCACAGCTAAGAGGGGGAACCACCAGATTGGCCGATAACACTCCCTTGAGATCGCAGCAGCATTAAAAGCACGGACCAAGCCGAAACATTGGTCCAGGCCCCCCCAAAGCCACGCTACTTCCCCATACCACCTGCCGTTACAGACACACTGTCAGAGGAACGCTGACACAATCGAACCAGCTCAAAAACAATGCACGGCCCCGTGGCTGTTCCCTCTCTGCTACATCCAGCAACAATCACCAAACGGACTGCACAGAACCTCCCATAACAACAGCAAAGCGCCTCTGGAGTCTGAGCATGCCAGAGTACTGCCATCAGTAGTGATAATCAAGACCTTGAACTATCCCATAGGAAGCATCCGAGGCAACTATGGGGAAAACAGATAAGTCCCAACAAAAACTAAACTTTGAATCCAGTTCCTCGAATAAACCCACATCCAGCAGCAGATCGGAATCCCCAACACCTGACGTGGCGCAAGCGGAGGAGCAGACCCCACATTTCGATATTAGAGAGATCCTGATGGACCTAAAAAACGGTATCAGCGGCCTGGGGAGCAAGTTAGACACCCTATCGTCTAAGGTAGACCAACTCCAACATCTTCTCGACAAACCTGCAGACAGGCTGGACACTGTCGAGCAACACTTATCCGACCTGGACGATGGTACAGCAGCGTTGACCTCCAGAGTCTCCGCGCTTGAAACCCAAATGAAGGCAGTGTGCGCCAAAAGAGAAGATTTGGAAAGTCGCTCCCGTAGGAACAACATTAGAATCATCGGGATCAGAGAGCAAAAACTTCAGGGTAAAATGGAGGAGCATGTCGAACAGATGTGTAAAGAACTATTTGGAAACGAAATTCTGTCTCAGCTATTCGTGATAGGAAGAGCGCACAGGATTCCGAACGCTAGACCAGCCCCAGGCACAAACCCTCGACCGATCATAGCAAAGCTATTAAATTATAAAGACCGCGGTGCAATACTCAAGGCAACCAGAGACATAGGGAAACTTCAATACGACGGCGACCCGATCCAATTCTTCCCAGACTTCTCCCCAGCAGTTCAGGCGCAGAGGAAATCGTATACAACGGTTAAGCGGAGACTACAAGATAATCAAATCCTCTATTCTATGCTATTCCCGGCGAAACTCAGAATCCAACACGAGGGGAAGGCTCAATTTTTTAATACCCCAGAGGAAGCCAGCGAAAATCTAGACCGGGCCGGCTGCAGACCCAGCGCGAACAATCCAAGACCTCGGCGTGAAGACCTTATGAGAAGAGAGCCACCGTAACCCACAAAACCAGCAATAAAACTGGAGGTGTCAGCGCACCTGTGGTCTCACACATGACAATCACCACAGGAACGGAATCCTACTGTAACAGGGAGCCTTTTCCCCACTTGGCAGGCTGCTAGCGCCCCTAGCACAGCAATGTTCACAGTTTGGTTCCCAAGGGTGGGTTTTCCGTGGGCCAGTTGGGGGTTGCCCACGCAGGGGAGGGAAGTTAACTACACCAAGTTACCTAGGATTGTTCACCAACGTTCCACTGCAGGACAAATGATTGTTCCCGCTTCATTGAGATCAGACATCAATAGCTTCTATTCCGCACATATTCAACATTCTCAGTCATTTAACCAGGCTCAGCCTTACCACCTTCTTTCACTATACACCCTCGTCAGGACGGCCAAAATCACCAACACCCTCTCTTCTGCACCAAGTATCACCAGAATCCAGCGATCACACAACTCTCGAGGGTCTTCTCCTAACCATCCCAATGGAATCAGTGAAAATAGCCACCTGGAACATTAGGGGTGCCAACCAACCAACTAAACTCAGAAGGGTCCTTCAATACCTCAGGAGACACAAGATCAATATTGCCATGCTACAAGAAACCCACCTTTTGCCAACTGCTGAAAAACACTGGGCCCGAACATGGGGCTGTTTTAGATATTTCTCTTCATACTCATCCTTTGCAAGAGGGGTCGCGATACTGATCGATAGGAAGGCTAACTTCAGCTTAATCGAATCAAAGAAAGACTCGGAGGGAAGGGCTCTTTTGGTCAGAGAGTTACTTGCGGGGAAAGAAATAGTTTTAGTAAATTCTTACGCCCCCAACACGGACGGACCAAATAACTTTAATTGGGTCATGTCCCAGCTTGGAACGCTTACTCCAGCAACAATCCTCTGGGGCGCTGACCTCAATACCCCACTGGACCCCAGAATTGACAAATCCCACAACACAACCAGCAAACCCTCCAAGGCGAGCCAGCGGGTGTCCGAGATATGCCAAGTATTTGAACTGTCTGATATCTAGAGGCATATTCACTGCGATACACGTGAATACACGTTCCACTCAGCTGTCCACAACACCACCTCTCGCATTGATTACATCATGACATCGACAAGCCCATACAGTTCGGGACCCTGTCAGATTCTACCTCGCTCCATCTCTGACCACTCGATGGTGACACTGGAATTCGCACTGCCCAACACGAAGGAGACACCCCACACCTGGAGATTCAAAACAGGCTCACTCTCAGATGCCGTTTTTGCATCCGAACTTCTGCAAGAGATCACCACTTTTGTAGAAATCAACCAAGACTCGGTGAGCTCTCCTGGTATTCTATGGGGAACACTGTAATGTTCCCCATAGAATACCAGCATATGTATGGCAAAAGCGCGGCGTATGTATGGCAAAAGAAAACGGCATTCTGAAACTAATACGTCGGGAATTGACAAACAGCGAACAACGGCTGAAGGAGCTCGAATGTAGATACACTACGTCCCAAGATCCACAGACTCTAGCCGACTTGAAGGAGGAACTATGGAAATCCATGAATTAGCTGAACGCGAACTGAAGTTTTTAGGAAGGAGACACCAGATCCAACAGTACGGCGAGGGTCAAAAACCCGGAGCACTCCTAGCTCGCCTGTTAAGAATCGACCAAACACTAGCCCTGGTGGAATGCATCCGAGACGCTCAAGGGAACCTAGTATATACTGAAGAGGAAATAGTAAACACATTCCACGATTTCTACCAAGATCTGTATAGCTCTAAAAATAACACCAGCCCCGACTCACTGCAAGAATGCCTCCAAGACACTGAATTGTATTGGGTAGAACAAGAACTCCGCGAACCATTAAACACACCCATCTCAACTGAAGAAATAGCAGAAGCAATTAAAATGCTCCCGAACACCAATGCCCCAGGGCCCGATGGCCTTACAGGTGAATTCTATAAAGCACATGTCACTATCATAGCGTCATTACTCCTTCGAGTATACGAAGAAGCTCTAGAACAAGAGATCCTTCCTCCCACACTTGGAGATGCCAAGGTATTCCTGATACACAAACTGGGCAAGCCCCAAGAAGACCGCCTCCTACAGGCCAATCTCTCTAATTAATCTAGATAATAAGATCCTGGCAAAAAATGTAGCAACACGCCTCCTCCCCCTATTGCCTGCGCTAGTACTAGGGGACCAGGCTGGCTTTATCCCCGGGAGCAGCACCACCTATGGCATTCAGCGGCTATTTGGCGTCATAGCAGCACTTGATCCAACACAACAAGCAATCACTGTCCTACTGGACGCAGAGAAGGCATTTGATTCCGTGGAGTGGCCGTACCTTTTTGCAACACTCTCACAAATGGGCCTGGGGAAATGCTTTCTCAAAATGATCTCACTACTTTATAAGGATCCACGATCATACATTACCCTAGGTAACAATAAATCCTCCCATATCAGATTGGAGAGTGGTACCAGGCAGGGATGCCCCCTGTCGGCCCTCATCTTTGCCCTAGTAACAGAACCCCTAGTTTCCAGACTACGATCCCACCAAATTGATAGAGGCCTTACTCTAGGCCCGCATAGATTAGTAGTCTCTCTCTACGCCGATGACATGTTATTTGTCAACGATCCCCAGACAAACCTTAACCGGATAATGCGAGAGGTGATCAGGTTCAGCAACATCTTAGACCTTAAAACTAATCACTCCAAATCAGTGATATTCCCATTGACACCGAATACTCCCAAGTTCACGGATGATCACGGACTAAAATGGGAATGTTCCAGAGTCCGGTATCTCGGCATCTTGATGTCACTAAACTATAACGAAATATTTAAAGACAACTATGGCAAGACAGTAGACTCCCTTCAGGAACGCATTCAGAGATGAAAATCCCTTCCACTAACACTATGGGGTCGGATATCACTGACCAAAATGGTGATCCTTCCCAAACTTCTATATTTATTCACAAACATACCCCTTCTACTGCCACGCTCATTTTGCCAAAAAATTAAAAGCATTATCCTTGAACTAATATGGGCCGGGAAACCGGCAAAAGTTGCCTATACAACACTGACATTACCAATATCACAAGGAGGCCTTGCACTCCCAGATTTTGAAAAATACACACGCTCAATTCCTAAGCCACTGGTACATCATACACTTCATACGCCTACATGTCCAGGTCGAACGGGCCTTAGCCTCACCAAACCTTTTAAGAGCTGTTATTCTCAGTAATCTGCCAGTTCCTCAAAACACGATGAATACAGTCCTCTCCACGTATGCCATTTGGAAAAAAACCACCCACAAATATGAAATCCACACAAGATATTCCCCTCTGCTACCAATCAAGTTTATTCCCGGTATACCCCTGACGAGTGAAAAGGTATTTCATATTTGGCTCAACAAAAATCGACATCCAATCTATAGGTGACCTATTCCCTGAAGGAATGTTCATTACCCCTCAGATGGCCAAAGAAAGAGGAGGCAACACTTCCCTCGATATATTTATCTACTTCAGGCTGTGCCACTCCCTTTAGGCCCAGTTCCCGTCATTTCCCAAGGAAATAACGACATGGGCTCTATTACACAACATGATCCAAGCAAGGGGCGAGGGGAGACAAGTGTCCATAATTTACAAATCACTGCAGATAGATAAGACGACTACAAACATACGAACTCAGCGACATTGGGAGATAGCCCTACAATCATCCATACCAGAAAACTAGTCCTACATTCTTCGTCCAACACAGAAAGCAGCTTTGAATACCCGCCTCAAACAAATCCACTTCAACTTCGTACATCAAACCTATTACACTCCTGCCAAAAACGACACCCTCCCAAAGCATCTGCTCAGTGTGAAAGATGCGGAGCCCCTGACGCCGACTTTATCCATCTCGCCTGGAACCGTCCCGGAATTGCCCGGTTCTGGTCATCAATCCTACAGGTAATGGCGGACGTAGTGGGAGAGGAACTTGCTCCACAGCTGACCATCGCACTTCTGAGTTTGACCAAATACCTGCAAACCCCATCGGGGAAACTGGCGGCCCTCCTCCTGGTGCTAGCATACAGAAGGATCGCATTGTCATGGGGCCGGGGCCCCCTTTCCACATTAGCAGCATGGAAAAAAGACATCACTTATTGCCAAGACATGGACACTGAATTCATAAGAACCTTGCCCCTCCACGCACGACCCCCCCGATATCTGGGTCCTGGATGTCGCTTATCTGCTTTCCAATGCAGCCAATACCGACTCTCAACCACAGCCCTCTCAACCACAGGGGGGAAATTCATCTCAACCTGCATCAAGTGAAGAATCTGGCTGACGCACAGAGGACAATTTGCTAAGAATGTACAGTCATTACTTATCACAGGACAAAGGACCTAAATCGAGTGTTCTGCAGTCGTGAACGTAATTTTGTGAACTGCACCATAATGGTGCAGTCTGTTTTTGTTGTTTATGAATAACCGAAAAAATAAAGTTTAAAAACAAAAAAAAAAGAATACATAACTGATTAACTCTCTACTAATTGCCTTACTAAAGTGCTAATCTCAACCTCTAACATTATAACGCAGTTTTTTTATGCACAATGAAATGCATTTTATGTTTTATGTGCACAGTTTGAAATTCATTTTTCCATGAAGTGCACACTAGCCTTTTTTTTCTTCATCTTGTGGAGAACAGAAATATGTAAAATGCAGGAAGGAAAATAGAAACAATTGCTTCGCAAATGAAATCTTCATTGTCTTGACAAACAAAGGCTGGCACACGGCACATTCTTGTTGTTCTGATTGGTAGGGATTGTAGGTGGATAAGCCAAGTCAACAGAGGGGTGAATTAGAGTTTTCTTAAGGAATGAAGAAGAGGAAGGATTGAGTTCGTGCTGGGACAAAGAGACGGACGGTACCATATCTGATTAACTCCATGTCGGTTGAGTGCTGGCTACGAACCTAATCAGCTGGCAGCTCCCCACACATACGAAGGAGTTTGGCACTGGGTCTGGAAAGACAGCGAGGCCGTACGGGGACTTCAGATTTCACTGGCCTTGGTAAGATTAGTACCAAGTGAGTAAAAAATAGAATGTTGAATGTGTGTTGATACAATTTACTGGCAGTGCAGGGATTTTAGGAAAAAGAAAAATACTGTTTATTTTTCTCTATGTTCAAAGTGCTTGAAATTAAATTTGTTTTTGCAATATGCATGTTTGTTTCTGTTCTCTTTTATATTTTGCAGTTGATGCTGTAATAATTATGTGGTAAGATGTTTTTCTGTTTATAATTGTCATTTAATACAGAGTATATAAAAAAACAAAGGCTGAGACTTTGGTGTCATTCTTGCATCTGCGAATCATTTCTATATAGGGGAATCAGATAGGTGATGTTTATACCACAAGAGTAAGATAATTCTGAAAATACCACAAAGTAAGATACCACTAAAATTACCACCAATACAAGCTAACAATATATAATCACCAAAATAGAGTAATACCAAACCCACTCTAAATGGAAGGCCAGTTTACCACCTATATACCACCACAATTTTACAATAAGAAAAATACCGCCAAATCCCGAATTTACCCCAATAAGACAAAATCTCTTACAGGATGGTCGCCCAACATGGGAGACAGGTGTCAAAGGCAACACTGTTGGTCGTCCCAGTGCTCTGACTGAGCTGTGTTACAGCTTTTCTCTCTGGGGAGGCATTGGCACACTTGCAGGCCTCCCTGGGACCGCTACTGAACTTGGGGACGGTGGACCAACATGGGAGACAGGCACCGAATGCCGGGCACATCATCCCCAACCATGCAGGAGTTCTAGCTGGCCTCCGATACAGGTTTTCCCTCTGGGGAGGGTTTGGGATCCTGGCGCAGCTCCCTGGGACCATCACTGGATTTGGGATGGTCGACCCACATGGGAGACAGTCGTCCCAAGGCCGGAAATGATATCACCGACCATCCTGGAGCTCTGGCTGGCCTGCGTTACAACATGTCCCCACCATGGAGCCCCGGCAGTGTGCCAATTCCTCCCCAGAGAGAAGAACTGTAATGCGACATGGCCAGAGCTCCAGGACGGTCCAGGATGTCTCTCTCTTTGGTCAACCGTTACCAAGTTCAGCTGCATTCCCAGGGAACCCTGGCAGGGTACCCCTCCCTCCTAGGAGGGAAAAGCTGTAACGCAGCCTGTTCGGGGGTGATGTCCCCAGCCTTGGGCACCTATCTCCCATGTGGATCCACTGTCCCCAAGTACAGAAGTGATTTCAGGGAGCCCCAGCAGGGTCCCCATCCCTTCCAGGAGGGAAAAGCTCTAACGTGTCTTGGCCAGAGATCCAGGACAGCCGGCAGTGCTACGATGGGCTCAACAGCCCCCACCCCCAAAATCCTTTCCCTTGTGGACTAGTTCCTTTCTGCTTCCCAGGGGTGGACCAATTGGGCCAGACCCTCAATGTTGCCCCATCCCAGGGAAGCAGAAAGGATGTGCCCCTCTGTGGGGGGGTTTCCTGAGAGGGCTGGCCCCCAGGGACTGGGCCAGCCCCCTGATGTCCCCAAGTGTGCCGCTAACAACATAGTAGAAAGTTGTTTTGCCTTCCTTGGGGGCAAATGGGTGCAAAACAGCACCCATCTGCCTGCAAAGAAGGCAAAAGAACATTGTGCCACCTTTGTGGCTTTTTGGGGGGGGTCGGGGTAGTTTGACCAGCGCAGGCCTGCACACCTAAAAATCAAAATTCCCTGGTGGTCTAGTGCTCCTTTCTGCTTCCCTGGGGTGGCAATGAGGCCAGTCCCTCACTTTGCCCCCCCCTGGAAGCAGAAAGGATCGGCCCCTCCTTGGGGGGGGGGGGGGGCTTGGGGGAGATGGCTCACAGGCATGGATCCAGCCCCCTAATGGGCCCACATTTTTATTTTTATTTTGCCTTCCTTGGGGGCAATGGGTGCAAAACAGCACCCATCAGCCCCCCCACCCTCCAGGGAAGCAGAAAGGATCTGCCCCGCCTTGTTTTTTTCTTTTGGAGGGGGCAAAACAGCACCCATTTGCCCCCAAAGCCGGCAAAACAGAGTGCCTGCTTTTTTTTGTTTGGTGGGGGCCCACTTGGCTTGGAGGGGAGGGGGCACACCCCTAAAATCAATTCCCTGGTGGTCCACTGGGGATTGCTAGTTGAGGATCTGTGAGGGTCTCCCCTTTCCAACAAGCCCTCACTTGTCCAAATCTGGTATAAAAATGCCCTTGCAGCATGTAAATTTCCTTTCCTGATGACATTGGCGCACGTAGTGTGCGCCAATGTCATCATAGCATCCCCCCGAACTCCTGGCACGGGCGGGGAATTCTTCCCCTTCATAGCCTGGGGGGCGGGGGGGATGACCGCAGCAGCAGGGGTGGTCATCCGCCCACCCCAAAGGTAAGCAGTTCGTAGGACAAGGTATCTCATCCACCGCACGTAAGGGGTTAAATATCTTTGTCCACTTCACAAGTCTCTAGAGCCCATGGTAAGTCTGGGTGGACAGGCTATATAGAATTCTAGGAAACGTCACCTGGTCCATAGGTTCTCTCCCTCAGTCTCTTGTTCGTATTTCAACAGCATAAAGGCAGTCTACTTGGCACTTCACTAAGGTGCAACAGCTTCGAGTTGGCTCAATGGTACCCAGTTAACTCAGCGGTCCATTGGCAAGATGCTTCAATAACTTTATTTCAGGCCTGGCAGCAGGGTCTTCAGAGTCTGGAGGCTTGACTACCCCGGCGAATGCCTTGATTGTGGAAAGCTGTATGATCCAACCAGATGTTACGCGGTTGGTGAAGCAGCTCAATGGAATTGGCAGAGCAGTGACTATTCTATAAAGCTGGTGGATCAACTCCGCTCTGTCCATCAAAAGGTTTGCACCTGTCTCTACCATTCATACTGCATGGCTATGCCCTAGTTTGATTGATTCCCCCAAAGGCATCAACATGGCTCTACATTGGCTTGAATTACTAGTTGCTCTGCTGAGCAAAGCAGCTGCCCAAGGTAACATGGACTCCGAGGTGGTGGGTGTCTTCTCCAGAGTACCAAAGATCTCTTCTTTGGCTTCTTCACCTGCAGTAAGAAGCACCTCCAGGCACACTTTCACTCTCTGGGTACCTGGGTTTCCAAGTCTACGATTAAACAGTATGCAAGCTTCTAGTTCTTACGACAAAATGTCCTTTCTGCGCCACAGGGTCGCTCCTTTGATCAGCTCTCTTGGCCCCAGTGGCAGGAGACTGTCATGGGAAAACAATTGTCAACAGCAGAGTGGATTGTAACCCGTGTATTTATATATTCACCCTAGCAGGGGATTGGTAGCCTTCAAGCCTTTCACTAGGATACAATAGGAACATCACCCTTGCAGTTTCCTCATTTGTTGAAGCAAGTCCCAGAGGGTCTCATCCCTGATGCAGTCGTTTGGTGGCAGCAACTACTTATGCTGGGTGTTCTAAAATTGTGGAAGTGATCCTCATTCTCACCAAGCTTCCATGCTGTTTTGACTGTGCTCATTTCTGGCCTCCCTCAGCACAAAGACCTCTGGCTTCAATGAACTACTGTGTCTTGACCACCTCCCTGCTGATCTGGCTCCATGGATCAGTTTTGGGTTATCCCAGACTTTGAAGTCCCCACATACATGCAGGTGAAATATAAAACTATCCCCTGGGAGCAAAGATATCCATTCTGTGTTGGACTGAAGCAACTTGGCTTCAACTTTGAAAAGGGGTTGGCTTTCGTTTACTAGATCGCTGCTGGTCATCTTGTGACCACTTATGCGTTGGTGCGCCCTGTAGAAGCGTCAAGGTGGAAGTTGGGATGTCAAGTTGATTAGGTTTTGAGAAGACATCTTTCAATAGGTCATTTTATCTGGAGTTTGAAGAATAGTGACCTGGTCACATGATCCCTCAGAAGGTGGTGTGGTGGCCATGGGCTGGTCTGCTATGGGAGGACAGATATTATTCAGTTAGCCTATCAGCAACTGGAAAAATTAAATGCAAGACCAGAGATTGAAATGAAGATTTGATGAGCAAGTGCTAAAAGCAGCAGTATCACCCATTAAGCACAAAGAGTGGTGTAATGAGGAGCTAGTAGATGGTGTGCAGCAAAACCATCTTCCACACAAGAATAGATAACCTTTGGTCCATACACATGACTCATTACACATAAAAATAAATCTTCAAAATGTTGTTAAATGCTTCTTCATATGTATTTCCAAAACACACAGTTTAATTTACATAGGTAGGATTGCATGGCCTTCAGAGTCAAGAGTTGACACCAACAGCTACCAGGACCAAACAAAAGCTAAATAGGATCACAATCAGTCCACACACTGCCACAAACCCCATGCCAGCTCCGGTGGGAGAAAGGGGAAAGTGTTGAGCTCTAGCAGAGTCCAATATGCAGGTGGTTAATACTCTTCTACTCGCTCTTAAGATCCAAACACCCATTTCTATGGACAGGAAAACATGGTGGCAAGGGCACAAGATGAGCAAGATATGTGACCCCTCAGTGCAATGCCCAGGAATTGGCAGCATAGACGTTCTTGAGGCCTCATAAGAGCCTTATGCGGAAGGTATACGGTTGTAGAAGGCGGAATCTCTCCTGAGGCTGGTGTTACATTTCTCATTTTAAGAAAACAGCGGCAAGCTCTTTGGTGCCAAAGCCATGGGAAGGCAGTCTGGCCAGAGAGCTGGAAAGCAATAGGACACCACTTTTGAAATCTGTGTAATGAAGACTAGACAGGAGATATTTTAGGGTTGAGAAGCAATTGTAACTGTGTGGGTTGGAATGAAAGCCCCAGTGTATTTTAGGGTAGTGCTGGCTTTCCAGAAGGGAAGCCAAGTTCACATGTACATGAAATTGTTCCCCTTGATAATCAACAGGTATGTGTGTTAACTAACGCGATTCAAAATACATCTTTGTGGACTTTGCTTCATAGTGATAATGACCAGTCAGTCCTTATTTTACAACCACATCCAAAAGCAGGCCCAGGACATAGGTTATGACAATACACCAATAGTAGGCTTCAATTCATGCATACACTCATTGACCACACATCCCTTCCCCAACTGTCAGACATTCCAAAAAAATAAAGTTACTTCAAATCTACAGTGGTAGGACGCTCACGCCAACATGTAGGGCCTGCCATAAGCAAGTAGAACGAAGGCAGGAATCACAAATTACAGCCTTCTGAAAATGACACATACAACTAATTTACCAAATCATTATTAGTCCATACACCAGACATGTTCGCCTCAGAGTGCAACTGTTGCCCCATGTTGGTTTAAAATGTAAGATTAATGCACATCAGAATGTTCTCTGTTGTTGCAATTAGAAAAGATTGGTAGAAAATTAGAGGTTGCCTCCTTTTTTTCACTTACTTTTATGGAGGTACTCAATCAGTTGATAGATGTGGGCAATGCCCTCTTCTGTTAACGGTGTTCCAAATACCAATCCTTTCTCTGGAACATTAAGGGAAAAAAGAAGGAAAAAAAAGACATGTTCACCAAATAGGATCACTGCATCCTTTAAATTTAGTGAGATTGCCTCCGAAATGCATAGATAGAATAATGGACTGGAAAACAAGTTTTTGACATGTAATGTTTTTCCAAACTATGGTGCGCTTTAGAGGAATGTGCACTGTCAATATACTTCTTCAACTTGGCATGTGCCAAGATATCTGTGGAGGGGGGGGGGTAAAACATCATACCAACGGAAACACATTTTCGTGTCCCTTAGCCATGCAGTACTCCACCATCAGTCAGCAGTCATTGTCTTCTGTTCCGATACTAGATATCAAATATATATCAAACAAAAGGGGTAGCCTGGACGGTATTGTGATATTGCAGCATAATTTAAACATCCAACGGAACTTGGTTTAAGAATCATGCACTAAACTGTCATTAAAGATTAAGGACTTGAGGTGTCGACCTTCAACTAACATTTTAAAGACCTGATTGGAGGTGGAAACGTTCATTCAGTATTACATTGTATATTCCATAAAACAAACCACCTCTCCCATATCTAAACTCTTGAAGAGCATTAGTCAATAGTGCAGTCCCCAACATAAGTCAGACAACCACTGGTTGAAAGTTAAACCACCATACACCTGGATCTTCAAGTAAAATCCTAGAGAAAGAGGTTACCCTATCATCCACTTAATTGGAAGAATGTTCATTGAATTATGGGAACCCTCATTACATCTTTATGAAAAAGTGCTGGACACATTTAACGCTACACCACTAGGACGGATGTGGGGATCGCTAACACTTATCGAGTATATCACCAAGGTTCTGTTGGAATTGAAAGACGTTGCAGCATACTGCAGCATATTTAGACCAAGATCAACAAGAAACCAGGACAAACCTTTGCGTTTTAGGAAGTTCAATGAACGGAAAAATCCAATGGCCGCAACATTGCTGTTGGGCAACTTGGGATCAACCTCTCCCATCAGCTGGGCAAACTCGGTCCCTGGCAGATCAATCAGCCTTGTGATGTTGCTGACCACCAGCTCTGTGAAGACCTCTGGATTTTCATGTCGCAACTTCTCCACAAAGAAATCTGGGTTGAAGATAATCGGCTGGCTTCGAAGGGAGGCTTCATTGCAGATGACAATGCTGCAAAGTGCATCACTGTAGAAAGATATATTGATTACTTAAAGCATGGGTACACATTTCAGGTTGCAAACTGCTAGCCAAAAAAAGTCACTCAACACCTTAGTTAACACAGACACACAACACCATTTTTACTCGCCAATGACCAGTGGTAATTGCAAAATGTGAGCCCTGATTGAAGCATTTGTTTGTATCCTTGTAATCTTACAGCCGAAGTAAAAACAAAGTAGCAAGCAGAGATTCAGGTATTATTCATCAATAGCTCTCCATCCTTCACAATTTGTTGAGAGGCTTCGCAGCAGGAAAGGCTGGAAGACTGCCCTAATGATGCTGCATTATGCAGACATGGAATTTGGAATCCCTGTTAGTGTAAGGGTACTGTCATGTGCATACAGGGATGGCTGAGTAGGGCAGGTGAAGGAGGGAACAATATGGAGTAAGAGTACCCTCATTTCCAAGAAAGTAAATGTTGTATTACTCTATGTGCAGATGTTCTCCTTTCTTCCCCATTATTTGGGCAGATTAAACAGAAAGAACTTACTGGGGAGGTGGTGACAGGATATGTGGGATATGATAATTGGCTTCAAGGGAAAAGGTTGCTCAATACTCCTGCCAAAAGAAGCATCCCTTCAGGAAAACAGAAAAGTGCTTACAGAACATTTAGGGAGTTATCCCATATGGCCATCCTTCAGTTCTCAGTTATAGGTGCAAGCCTTTTTAGAACCAGAGAAGCTGCCTTAGATTCAGTGGAATTCACAAGTAGTATTGAACATGAAGACCATGCATAGAGTATGCTTTTAAAATTGAAGAGACAATACATCTGACAATGACCGCCTTGGTCGCTTTTGGTCCAGGTGAAACACCACCATGATTAACAGTAGGCTTCTTTGGCCTCCCCCTTTCTGTCGACAGAGTTGGGGTCCCTCATGGCACAGCCCTCTTGGCAAAGGGCGCCAGCAGTTGGGGCACTTGGTGTCTCTTGGCAGAGGGCGCACCCAGTTGGTGGGCCCAAGGTAAACTAGAATCTGGCCAGTAGATGTTCTTTCTAGGTCTTTTGAGCCAGTCACTTTCGTATGTACCTTTATATATATATTGGAAGAATGCAAAAGCGCACAAAACTGCCCCATATGGTGCTTTGCGATTTCTACCGTTAACCGTTGCACTAAGACAACTGCTGTTTGTGGGTGGTGGGGAGACAGACTTAGGATAAACCCCTCAAGCTGGCCTGGCCTTCCACAAACACAGGTATTTTGTTCTGCCTTCTTGTCTACACAAGGCCCTTAAACTTTTGAAGCTATTATCTATAAAAAGTCGATTATCCTGTTCTCTTTGTGGATAGTACATGCTCCACAGTAGACATTTGGCTGATGACAAAGTGCAGGCTATCAAATAAAACAGGAACAAAAAGTAAGGCTTAGTGTTGCAGTTGGTCTGTCGGGCGACTCCTCTTATATTGATTGTGGTGGTAGGGAAATAAGGTTCACAACGATAATAAAGTGTAGACGGGGCAGGAAAAACCCCTTGGTCATACCAGTTTTATAGGAATGGTCGCAGGTTACTGGATTGACGGTAAGCCACATGAAACCCGTCAAATGTAGGAAAATACAAAAAGGATGCATAAGCACCCAAGAAAATCCAGGACAGTGCGCCTTATAAGGTTTGTAAATTGTATATTTAATTCAATCACAAATGAGCCCTTGCAGATGACACGTGTTTCGGCCACTTTGGCCTTTCTCAAATCTGGGGTGATATTAACAGACTGTTCAGAATTGAAAAATATATGTGAGAACATGTATTACATCATACATTAGGAGCAAACAATCATACAAATTGGCCATTTGGTCACATTAAAAGTCATGGGTTTCAATATAGCAACATAAAGCATAATTATATGATCAACGGTAAATTCAAAAGTAAATATAAGTAAGCAAAAAAAGAAAGAAAAAAAAGATAAGTGGGAGAAAGGGGAGAGACAAAAGAGGGTGTGTGGGGGAACAAAACAAACAAGAGACAAAGAAAGCAGATGAGATAATATTAGTAAGCTTTTTCTTCGTACTCTTTAAACTTAAGTTACCAAATAGTTGTCAAGCTCACGTCTATCCCAAGTCAAAAAACTCACCCAAACCGGGGGTCATTATGTTCTTATTCAAAAAGCAAACATTTTATTGGGTCAAATCCCAAAGCAGTGTTATTCTGTTGGGGTAAATGAATTATGCAAATAGATTAATGAACAGGAAACCTGTTAGCCGCGAGGAATATGTCATTAATGTGTGCTAATAGTGCACTACTAGGAACCATATTGTGATACACATTAATCCTAAATGACTAGATTTAACTTGATAAGGGCTCACCACTTTCTGCCCTGTCTCGTTACATATAGGATCTATGTATTGGTGATATTTCACTGAAGCCACTCATTCAGTACCGAGTGTGCTTATGGACACGCAACAAAGTTAAACGCTATTCACACACTAATCGGAGAATATAATGTGGCACCGTGTCTCCGCTTGCATAATATTAAGCAGAATAATATAAAAATCTAGTAACTGAAATCCCCATCTCCTTTCCTGACTAACAGGATTAAGTCGCTTACCTAAATCAGAGGAAAATCACTTGCGTCGGTTTCAAACTAATGGCGAGCGCCATTTTGGAACTCTTTTAAAAGGTTTCCATAGTAACTTAATGCTCCGCGCAAGCCGGCATGTCATTGCTAAGCAACTAACTTAGGAAACACACAAAACAATGTATAGAGCGGTTCAATAGGATTAATTTATCCAAACTATCATCTGTCCTAAAAAGCGGGTGCCAATCTTTATTGTAATTTGCTTGTTTTATAAATACAAATTAAGCTAATAGGATAGTGATTTTCCTCTGATTTAGGTAAGCGACTTAATCTTGTTAGTCAGGAAAGGAGATGGGGATTTCAGTTACTAGATTTTTATATTATTCTGCTTAATATTATGCAAGCGGAGACACGGTGCCACATTATATTCTCCGATTAGTGTGTGAATAGCGTTTAACTTTGTTGCGTGTCCATAAGCACACTCGGTACTGAATGAGTGGCTTCAGTGAAATATCACCAATACATAGATCCTATATATAACGAGACAGGGCAGAAAGTGGTGAGCCCTTATCAGGTTAAATCTAGTCATTTAGGATTAATGTGTATCACAATATGGTTCCTAGTAGTGCACTATTAGCACACATTAATGACGTATTCCTCGCGGCTAACAGGTTTCCTGTTCATTAATCTATTCGAATAATTCCTTTACCCCAACAGAATAACACTGCTTTGGGATTTGACCCAATAAAATGTTTGCTTTTTGAATAAGAACATAATGACCCCCGGTTTGGGTGAGTTTTTTGACTTGGGATAGACGTGAGCTTGACAACTATTTGGTAACTTAAGTTTAAAGAGTACGAAGAAATGCTTACTAATATTATCTCATCTGCTTTCTTTGTCTCGTGTTCGTTTTGTTCCCCCACACACCCTCTTTTGTCTCTCCCCTTTCACCCACTTATCTCTTTTTTTTTCTTTTTTTGCTTACTTATATTTACTTTTGAATTTACCGTTGATCATATAATTATGCTTTATGTTGATATATTGAAACCTATGACTTTTAATGTGACCAAATGGCCAATTTGTATGATTGTTTGCTCCTAATGTATGATGTAATACTTGTTCTCACATATATTTTTCAATTCTGAACAGTCTGTTAATATCAGCCCAGATTTGAGAAAGGCCAAAGTGGCCGAAAAACGTGTCATCTGCAAGGGCTCATTTGTGATTGAATTAAATATACAATTTACAAACCTTATAAGGCGCACTGTCCTGGATTTTCTTGGGTGCTTATGCATCCTTTTTGTATTATCAAATAAAACAGGTCTCGTATCTTCCGGTCGAGTCTGCTTCGCTCCACCCGGTGTACTTCCCTAGTGTCCTCCCTGCCCCCCTCCCACACTCCTTCCCACTCCCTTCCTCCACGCCCCCTGCCCCACTCCTTCCCACTCCCTTCCTCTTCTCCAATCCCCTTACCTACTCTATGGTGCTCTGTTTCTCCTATCTTTTCTAAAGGCTTCTCTATCGACTATCCTGCTCTCACTAAATCTGGTGGGAAGAAGTTTAAAAAGGACATCCTGGTCTCCAACCCAGGCCTCCCCATCGCTGATACCTATATACCGATGCCTCCTCCAGGCAAACCCTCACTGACACCCTCTTTGTCGTTCCCCTGTCAGACCAATGGACCCTACATATGGTCTGTTCTCTCTCTCTCTCCTTTCTCTTCTTCTCCCATTAATGGTGGCACCCGTTGGGAGGCCCTGCTGGCCTCCTTCCACTCCTCCAAGGTCATCATTAATATTTACTTGAATGGTACTGTCTTGGTCCAAGGCCCTAAAGCCAATCTTCTCCTCTTTGATGGACGCTTCCCGCGCCTCACCAATTTCCTTTCTTCTCCTGCTGTCCCCTCTCTCCCCTCCATGGCTTCCTCACCTCCCCCTTGGCTACCTTGCCCTCTCCTTCCTCTTCTGCCCCCCCTCAGACTTCTTCTAAACCACTGCAAGGCGCACCTCTGATTTGTACCCCCCCCCTCTCGAAGTCTTTCAAGGACAGCAACTTTCTCCATATTGCCACACTAAACTCTCGATCAGCTGTCAAACACTCCTGACATCTGCCGACTCCTGGAGAAAATAGACCTTGATGTCCTCGGTCTCACCGAGACATGGTTCACGGCCAGCTCCGTCATGAGCTTTGACACTCTACTCTCTGATGGTTACAAGATCATCTCCTTGCCCAGATCCAACCATTCCGGAGGGGGTGTAGCCCTGATCCTCCCTGAGTGGATTTCTGCCTCTGTCATTCCTATGCAGGCCTACTCATCTTTGGAATGCCTCGTCTGCAGGCTCTCTCTAGCTCTCTCCTATCCAATCCCTTACTGTGGCTACCATCTATCGGCCACCTGTTGAGATCTCCTTGCTCTCAGTGGGAGGACCTCTCCTTTTCCCTCCTGGTCTCGACCACTCAACTCCTCCTTCTTGGAGACAACATACACCTGGATACGTCCTGTCCTTCCTCTGGACTCTTTCACAACCTCTGCGATTCTCTATCTTTCTATTATCCGCTCTGGCCCGACTCACTCTGCACGGCACACTCTGGATGTTCTGATCTCTTCAGACCTTCCCCTTCGATCCCTCTCACCACTCCTCCCACCTGGATTGTTCACTTTCTCCTTTCCTCCGAGTTCACCCTCTCTACCCCTCAGGCCAAGCCAACTCCAGCACTGCCATCTGCCTTCTCGGTTATCCAACCCATGAAGCGCGTGTCAGCTGAGGCTTTCACTGCCACTTTCTCACCCCCCATGGCCCTTGGCTGACTCACACTCTAACGGCCATTTCCATGATCCACTCTGCTATATCTGATACTCTCAATGTTCTTGCCCCTGTCATGAGTATCCGCTTGAAGCCCAAAGCCGAGTGCAACTCTTGATATGACTCAGACCTCGTCACCCTCAAACACAAGTGCAGGGTAGCTGAGAGGAAATGACGTGCTTCCAGTTTATCCTCTGACAAACTGGCCTGCCGCCTGCTCCAAAGGCAATACCGGCTCTCTGCCTGCACCAAGAAGAGAGCCCACATCTCTGCGACATCTAACAACTCAGCCAAACTCTTTAAATGTGCAAGAAACTGCCTAATCCTGCTGCAGTCTCTACATCTCCTATCCCATGACCTCTGTACAGTCCTAGCTTCTCATTTCATCTCTAAAACTCAGGAGAGTGTGAGAGTGTGAGAGAGTGTGAGAGAGTGTGAGAGTGTGAGAGTGTGAGTGTGTGTTTTTCTTCTCTCTCCCTCCTTCCTCCTTCTCTGCCTTTCCACTGTTCTCCCCAGATGAGGTTTCCAGACAAGTCTGATCTATGAAAGTCTCATCAAAACAGGTTCACACCTGTTCCTCCAAAACCATCAAGGACCACATTGACACCCTGGCTCCTGCTCTAGCAGACTTCTGCAACCTCTCCTTCGGCACTGGAGTCTTCCCTTCCCCCCTGAAGCACTCTTGTGCACCCACTTCTTAAGAAACCCTCTGCCGACCCTTCCTGCCCAGCCATCTATCGCCCAATCTCCATCACTGCTTTCCTGGGGAAATTCCTGGAAAAGCTGGCCATCTCCCAGCTGTTAGTTGTCTCCATGACCATCAGTCTGGCTTTGCAGCTGCCAGAAGCACGTAAACTGCTCTCCTGAACATCCGTGAAGACCTGCTCCCCAACCTGGATTCATACCCCCCCGCCCCCATCTTACTTTATCTCTTCTGCCTTTGACAGGGTCAGCCATGCCATCCTGCTCAACAGTCTCCGTGATAATCTGGGTATCACTGATCAGGCCCTGGCTTGGCGGACTTCTTTCCTCTCAAATCGACCTTCCCAGGTCCAACTTGGGTCTTTCCTCCCCTCTATCTCTACCTGTGGTGTTCCCCAGGGGTCTAACCTCTCTCCCTAGCTGTTCAATCAATAACTGGCACTTCTTGCACAACGCATTGCTGCTCTCTGTCCCAACTTTCAGTGCTATGCGGATGACACTCATCTCATTTTCAGGCTCCCTTCTGCCACCTCGTCTCCTTCTCTCATCTCTGACTGTTATCCAGGAGTGGTGTGCTGCCAATGATCTCTGCCTTAATGCCAGTAAGACAGATTCTCCTCATCGGCACACCTGCTCCCTCCATTCCTGTCAATCTCTGGCCAGCCTCTCTTGGCAATGTTCCTGCTCCCACCTTTGAGGCTAAAAAGCTAAATACCTCGGGGTCATCTTCGACTCCACTCTCCTTCTCTCCTCACATCTGACGTCTCTAAGAAGTCACACTACCAGCTGCACCTCCTCAGAAGTATTCTTCCTTTCCTCTCCTTCCCCCAGAAGCTCACGGTCTCCAGAGCACTGGTTCTCTCTAGGCTGGACTACTGCACTAGCCTCTTTCTAAATCGGCCTGTCTCTGCTCTCCGCCCTCTGCAACTCAGCCAAAACAGGACTGCAAGACGTTTCCTTGGCCTCAAGCCTAAGGATTGCATCTCTCCAGGACTGAAACCTCTGCACTGGCTCCCAGTGGCGGGGAGGATTATGTTCAAAATACTCTGCATTATCTACAAGGCTTTTTGGGGCCTGGGGCCTCAATAACTTCAACTCTCGCTTCCTAAATATCTTCCTTCTCAAGCTCTTCGCGCATCCGCCTCCAACTCCCTCAGGGTCAGTCGCTTTTCCAAGCAACGAGTTGGTGGTAGATCTTTCTTCTGCTGGGGCCTCCCTCTGGAACAGCCTCTCAGTCTCACTGAAACTTGAGGAGAACCATCTGCGGTTCCGGAAGCACCTCAAGAACACAATCTCAATATCACCTGCTGTGTTATAAATGCCATATCATACCCTCTTCTGATCTCTCTGCTGTTCCACTAAAAAGGTCACCAGCGCCCATTTTAACACCTACAAACCAAGCTAAAAACATTTGTCACAGATGGTATCAAAAATCTACAAAGTAGTTTTACAGTGCTTTATTAAAACCTTTCAAACAACTCGCCAGAACAGGCTGGAATGTTGGAAATCAAGCGGGTACCTAAAGGTCTTTCAACCTACTGCGGGCTCCCTTCACCCTTGCCCAGAAGTTCCTAGTCCCTAGAATGCCCCCAACGTATTCTAGAGCATGGTAAAAACTACTGGCTAGATCTTTTCTAATCTGGGAGGCGAAACCTAAAGGCCATCGCCTTTTCAATATAGCTCATTCAGGAAATATCTAAATGATCTTGAACCTTTTATCAGCAGACTGATTTTACCACCATTATCTCCCCCTCACCCTGTCATTCTGCCTCAGTTTCTCACTTTATATCCATCTCCACACTCCTCCCTCCGAGATTTTTCTACTCCCAACTCCACATCCACTCCTCCTTCTCTACTTCCCTTCACTCCTCTCCCAATCTCTGCTCCTCACTTCTCTTCTCACCTATCCTCCCTCTACTCTCAATCCCCTGTTCTCATTACTCTTCACCTAGTTTTTTCAATTATGCCCCCCTGCTTCATACCACCCTTACTACTTCTCCCACTACTGCCTTGCCAGCTCGCCAAATGCCCCCTATTCTTTCTCACCCTCACTATCTCTCAATCTCCTTTCACTACTCCAGACTGTACAGTGTACGCACAAAATGGCACCACTCGCACAACCACACAACCTGCATTTGCACAAAACACTGCCAGTCTCCTCAGCACTTCACTCAACTGTCCATCCTCTGCCTGTTCGCTTGATCCTCCACCACTCCACCTGATCTCACCCAAAACATGCCAATCTCCTCTGTGCTTACTGGGATTTTATAGCCCAGGCTAGCACCTTCCAATACTCCAACTAGCTCCCAGTGGGCTCACTGGGTGCTACTATATCAAAGAACTTGATTAAGTTTTCCTTTCACAGTACTCTTGATGGTTTGGCACCAGACATGACCAAAATAGCACATGCCATGGGACAAGAAGCTGGGCATTATTTTAAAGCTGTAAACACTGCCCACAGCAACATACACCCAGATATCCCCCAATTCTAATACATACTCATCCTTGCAAGACCTTGAACAGATAGTCTTGCACCAAGAAGGTCCCTAAGGTTATGCAAGCCCCCAGATCTATACGAGTCGATTTCTAATAGTACCAATCACCAACTTAGTTCCTTTTTTGAAAGTTAAGGGCAAAAGCTGCACACATGGTCAGTTGTTGGAATGTAAAATAAATGACCTGACAACGGATTTCGATTTGTTGAAGATTCAAGAAGCCTTTGTTCTTGAAATGTTAATTCTGCAAAATTAGCTGCTGAATGTTCCAGTAGAAATTTAGGAAAATGTTCTCAGCTTCATAAAATGTTATATGATACAACCTGCTATTGAATTGTTTAGTATAATCAAGTGGCCCAGTAATGTCTGCATCAAATGACAACAGGCCGACTTTGGAGCATAATCTAACTTCCTAGTAGGAAGGCCTCAAGTGGACCATTTAATTTAAATAAGTTAAAGCATTCAACCACCTACTGACACTGGCGAAACTATTGTTTGATCTTCCCAGCAATCGAGATTAGAAGTAGTTCACTGGCTCTAGATGTTACACCAACCCATCATTAACAGACCACCACATTGCATATCATCTTACCCCCATTTGGCTAACCAAAGACAAGCTTTTAGTAACATGATGCCTGGATACATCAAGATATGACAGGTGTTCCAAAATTGTTCAGATGCTCTAGCGAAAGCACAGATTCCGTAGTTAACAATTTAATTCACTGGCTCGAGTCTTGAAATAATTTTTGATATTGTTCATGCCAAAAGAGTTTCTGATCCAATGAATTCACAAAAGGGATGTCATTGTCCACGATTCAATAATGTAAGGTCTACTTGCTATTGAATACAGAACCTTTCCTCATATACATTTCTAATATCCGATTGAGGGTGACATTTCCACCAGTAGCACTGTCATTCCTATGAAGCTCAAAGGGGGCCTCATAAAACATTTGTTAAATGTGTACCTCAGATCTTATGATGCTGTCTTTACTTCCACAATCCTAAACCTGGCCACATCATACTTTTACGTGATCGAAACTGCTAATATGAGCCCAGTATCCTTACCAGAATTGGTTATTGAAGATGAACTCTGGGGCAATCCCAAGCTGCAGTCTAAACCCCCATATTATACCTTGACAAAGCAATTACCATCCATTTTGACTTCCCTTGGCCTCAGAATATAATGGTTGGATGGAGTGTGGTTGCCGTCCCCGTCACACTGTTAGAAACAACTTGTCACAGAGATATATTGACTATGTATTGGCTATGTATTACTGGGTTTGGATAAGTCAAGGGCCATGGAATGGTTTTGTACTAAAATTCTCATTATGCCATAAAACTGACTATGCTGGTAAAGGTTAATGGGCGTAGTCCAAAACATCTGGAGAGCTGAACGTTACAGACCCCTGAGATAGGTGGATCTCTATGTATTCCTTTGAGTTAACTGAAATACTAGAGAGCAACCACGACTCTTCGATATTGACCCTTGCCCTGCCTAAATACCCTTTTACCAATGGTGAAATGTTAAATCCATCCACCAACCAACAAACAGTTCCTAATCTCAAAACCATAAGGTGGACTCTCTAAGCTAGATCGTAATCAGTTATCTATTTTTGAAGAACTTAACATAAGTATAACCATCAATGGATTGTATTTTTATAACAACTTAGTATCTACCATTAAACCATTTGTGACATCTAGGCCTAATAGGAACAGACCATGCAAGATGAGACGGTCTGACAGATTGCAGGAGAGGAAGTCTCATACAAAGAAATAAAGATGATTAGAGAGACCAACTGCAGGTAGCTTTTAAGCAGAAAAGTTATAAAGAACAGTTGGCAAAAAAGATGGTGGAACGCTCATTTAAACAGTGGAAGGCCTTAAAACTTGCCACTCTAAACAAAAAAAACAGGGGGAGTTCTGGCAGATTGGCCCCAATGCCACCATCACATTTTATCCTGTTAGTAAATTAAACTACCAAATTTGGTTTGTATCATCATTTTCAATCACTTTAGTCTGATACCTCTACTCAAGATTGTAATACCGATGTCCAAGTACCTACTGAATTGTCGTTTCAATCTTCTGACTTTATGGTGTTTAATCTAAAGAGGACCAATAACAGAGTAATGGCCTTTTGGGAATTATGGACTGTCAAAAATATTTATACATATAATTTAGATCACACAAAAGGAAAGAATAAATAGTGCATGTGTCACTGGCTGACCCTATTGGAAGCACTAAGCTTAGCCTCAGTGAAGGGAAGGGAAAACTGTCAGATGACGTTGGTGTGCCAGCTATCTAAAAGGGATAGGGCAGAGGATAAACCCTTAGCTACAAAAATTGTTACCAACAAAGGTTATTCCAGTCTGACCCACATAAACATTCAAAATATTTATGTTTTTGCTGTCACAAAATCAGAAATGAATGGAGAGGAAGGGCATCCAAAACACACATGATCATGCCCCTGGGTAGTTGGGGAACCGATTTAACAACAAGGCATAAAATGAGCAGCGTCGCATAGCAATTTACTAGGCAATTCTGTCTATTTGCTAATTAAACTGACTCTTGTGTAGCACAGCTTGCTATTTAAATTACCCTGTTCATTGAAAGCACAGCTCACCCTGCATTTCTGTCTTGCCCTCAGGAGTCTCTCCACCCTCTTAACTGTTCACTGTAAGTTCAAAGGGGCTAATGGAGACAGGGTGCAACAGTAATCTCCTCCACTCTTAAAAGTGCCAAAGCCCCGAGCGGTCATCAGGGTTCTGGGATGGCGAGGAGAGGAGTGATAACGCTGAGTGCCCCCATGTGGCAATAAAGATCTCCCTAAAATTTGTGAGCTGAGCTTCAGTAGGAGATGGACACTCAGTATTTGTTGCTGAACAATGTATTTTTGTGAAACGCTTAATGTCCTTTGAACTGCGCGAACAACTGTTTTCACCATCAACAAATTATAATTTCTTGTATACACAGTTCAAACTTCCTATTGTCATGCAATTGCGGGGTGAGTATTATCTCCCGGCACAGCCCCCGATAGAGGCCAACATCAACAGTGAGCTGATCCCTAAGAGGGTTATTTTGTCAATCAGGTTATCCTCAACTTCCAGTCTCATTCCTTCTTGAAATTAAGCAGAAATGGGAAGAAGATGTGGGTACACTAACTGGATGATTGGCAGGAAGCCTTGATGTGCCTGCTTGAGATAGCCATACCAGCTCGACTTAGGCTAGTCCAATTGAACGTTCTTCACAGGGTTCACTATGCAAGTGATTGCCTCTTTAAATGTGGTCGGTTTGTGACTTTTTATCATATCTGTTTGTCAATTCATGCAGCTAGCCTTTACGTTTTACAGACACTTATCTCACTAATGTCTCACTTCTGAAGTCCACAAAAATGCTGTATTGTTGCTTATATTATGTCTTGGGTAAAATAACTTCTGGTGACATTAAAAATATTGGTACAAAACTGTTAATCAAATATGTTTGTTTGCTAGCTAATCAAGAAACGTTTAAGTAGCAAACTTAATCAACTTTTTAAAACTAATTTATGTTTTGTACAACTATAGCAAACAAGGTTGCATTCACCAGGACTGTAGAACATTGTTTTTAATCAGGGTTAATACAAAAGAGTGTGTGTATTTTCGTCACTTTCAATGATTGAGAAAACACAAAATAGACAAAAATGTTTAAGATTCCGATATCCTGTTTGCAACTCGGAAACCTTATATAGCAGAGCGTGCCGTCCTTACTGACCTTGTGTCCCTCGATGGCCTCTGTCCGTCTTGAGCAGGACGTCGGCATCGGTATAAGTGGCACACAATGCACTTGTTGCCCCAGTTCAATTTTTCCACACAGCTAGCACGAAACGGTTGACTCACTTTTGCGTTTATTCTTTGCTACGAACTTCAATATTGACGAAATGGCGTAATCTACCCCAAAAACAGGATTCACGAGATGTGCTGATTGTGGTTCAAAAATGTGCATAACTGATCTGCATTGTGTATGTATCTGGTGCTTGGGATCAGGGCACAAAGTCGATGACTGTGGCCCGTGCCAATCGATGACAGTAAAAGCCTTAAAAAAGAGGGGGAAGGGGTAACTGGCCCTAGGCAGGATTTACCCCAAATTGGCTTCATTGACTCAGTCGAAGGGTAAAATGTCTGAAGACAAGAGCTCGAGAGAGATGTTTCTCATCACCGACCCAAAAGACACAACAAACATGCAAAGCATTCTAGGTCGAGATCTCGTCGCTCTTTGGATTCATCGAGGAGGCCCACAAAGAAGCCATTGCTTTCGATTGACCACTTCGGATTCCTTGCCAAAGGGAAAACAGGTATGTTTTCAGAGTAAAAGTGCTTCGAAAGGAGAGTTTCGCTGGAAATCCAACGTAGATTGTTGGAGGTATTTGTGAAGGCGGCATCACCTACATATTTGAAGATTTCAAAAAGAGAAGGCCGACAGGGTCTCGTCAAAAGCCGATGTTCGTGTGTTCGCAGTTCGCCTGCCCAACAGCCTGGGCAGAAATGCCTCGAATGCCTCTTGAGCTC
The DNA here is from genome assembly GCF_040938575.1 of Ambystoma mexicanum. Lineage (NCBI taxonomy): Eukaryota > Metazoa > Chordata > Amphibia > Caudata > Ambystomatidae > Ambystoma > Ambystoma mexicanum. The sequence continues at coordinate 1,436,996,257 of NC_090929.1, read as the reverse complement.
CACTTGTGGTCTCTACGCCTCGAGAAAAAAGTCCATCTCCACGCGAACAAGCACCAAAGGTGTCGAAGTCGAGCCCATTGTCTTCGAAGTCGACATTGTCGAAGCCTTCAACGTGCTCTTCAAACCTTTTTAAACCGCAAACTAAAAAATATACTTTTATATGAGCTCTATTTAGCAGGAGGAGGAGGAGGAGGAGAAAGAAAGCCCCGTTTTGGGCTGGAACTCCTGGTGTCCCAGAAGAGCTCATCTTGGAGGAATCTAGGGGGAGACATGCTTAAAGATGCCAGTGGTCTTCAAACTTGCCCAGAAATGAAGTTGTGCACACCTGAAGGATCTGCACATGCAGATGCATCATACAGATCCGTCATGTCTAAGGTTATAGAGTATTTGGGCTGGGGGAGGTCTACAGTGGAGTATGAGCAGGATGATGTGACTCACATTTTGGATAAGGGGCCACCTAAGAACCCTATACTTCCATTCCATACAGCAGTTAAGATAGGGTCTTGGAAAATTGGAGAAAACCAGACTCCACTACTGCAGTGCATAAGGATTTCACGCACAAATTTAGACCCTCCTCCATTGAACCAGAATTTCTTTCTAAACACGCCAAGCCCAGAAAGCATGGTGGCACCGGCAGCCACTACAGCTTCCAAGGGGGTGTGTACCCCACAGTTCCAACAGACAGGGACAATAAGAGGGAGGACACCCTGGGAGCATGGCTTTAAAAGTGGTCAACACCACCTTTGCCTTAGCCAAGCTCACGTATACCTTATTGGAGGTCATTGATATGGTGGCATAACATGTCTCAGAGGATGAAGAGAGGGGAGTTTTTGAACATCATTGAAGATGAAAAAGATGCTATGTGTCAATAAGTACAATCGGGTTTGGACACAGCAGACTGTAAGTCGCTCTATGGCTGCTCTCAGATGCTTTGCCTGGCTGAGAAAGTCAGGTTTTGCACCAGATGTGCAGTCCAGGCTTTTATCAAAGCAGATGAAAGCCTAGGGAAACTGCAGTCCTCTAACGCAGCCGCTAAATCTCTTAGTGCTGCAATTAGGCAGCCTCAGCAGGGTCGATCTGCTCCATCTTCCACTCAGGTTTGGAAGAGCAGTTCATTTTGCTTCTACTCGTCCGTTGAAAGAACAAAGGGTCAGTTTTCCCAGAGGGGATAAAGGAGACAGCATTGTGGCTCCCGAGGACGTGGAAGCAGAGGTACCGCAACACCGTCCGCTGCTTTGCCATCCACATGCTGAGCGACATCAAAGCCGCTTTGAAAACGTAAGCCACACAACTGTGGTAGGGGACATGTTAACCCAGCATTGGGTAGAGTATCAAAGTATTACTTCAGGTACTTGGGCACTGCAAACGATTGCCCATAGGTACTGCCTTCCTTTCCCGAGAAGACTTCCAAACTGTCTCCCAAGAGGCCAATCGTTCAAAGTTCCAGATGTGCGCCTCCTACAGGAAGTTCTAACCCTGTTGGAGAAAGGTGCAGGCGAACCAGTGCCTGCAGCGAAAAGAAATCAAGGCTGGTACTCTCTCCTTATTTTCTGATTTGCCCGGCCACCAAAAAAAAAGAAGGTTGCGCCCCAGCTTAGACTTGAGATCCTTGAATAAGTTCCTCAGGAAGGACAAGCTCAAGATGGTCACTCTCTCGCAGATCCTCCAGGCCCTTAAGCTCCAGGATTGGATGGAGTCATTGAATCTTCAGGATATTTATTTCCATGCTCCGATGCATCACAAGCACAGGAAGTACCCGAGATAAACCATTGGCAGTTCTCATTATCAGTTTCGAGTAGTGCCTTTCAGGCTGACCTCCGCCCGAGGTTCTTCACCCAGCTGATGGAGCTGGTGGCAGCGAATCTAAGGAGGAAAGGGATTCACATCTATCCCTACCTGGACGATAGGCTGATTAGAGCCTGCTCCCCCCTAGCAGGCTCTGGAACATCTAGACAGCACCTGCCATGCTCTCCACAAGCTGGCATTCTCCCTCAATTTCAAGATGTCCAATATGACACCTTCCAAAAAGCTGCAATTTATTGGAGCAGTCCTAGATTCTTCCTCTAGGAAAGCTTTGCCACCCAAGGTAACGGCTCTCCACATATCGCAGATGGTAAACAAATGACAGAGTGCCCAAAGTCTTCCGGCCTTCGGTTTTCTACGGTTGCTAGGCCTGATGGCATTCTGCATTTTCCTTGTGCCAGAAGCTTGTCTGAGGAGGAGATCCCTTCAGTGCGCCCTCAGATCCCAATCGTTGCATTTTCCAGGCAGAATGATGGATCTGGTCCAGATCCTGAGCAATGTCGCGCAGGATCTTCTGTGGTGGGCTTGCAGGGTGAATGTGTTAACAGGGGAAACTTTCTGGCAACCATGGCCAGAGATTACAGTGATTACGACGCCTCCCTCTCAGGTTGAGGGTTGGAGGGCGACAGACCAATGGTATGGCGATCAGCGGACACTGGTCTCAGTTGGAGTCCAAAGTGCACATCAATCTTTTAGCCCTGATGGCCTTTCTGCCCTCTGTACAGGGGAAAAAACATCCTGATAATGACGGACAGCACGGTGGCCATGCATTACCTCAACAAGAGAGGTGGTGTAGGGTCACTACCACTGTGCAGAGAGGCAAAACAGCTCTGGTTCTGGGCACTGCAAGAAGGAATCGCTCTATCAGCAGTTCATCTATCCAGAGAGGAGAATACAGCGGTAGATGCTCTAAGCAGGGAGAGCACAGTCTCCCACAAGTGGGAACTAGCTCAAGAAGTCCTTTAAAGAGATCTTTGCCCTTTGGGGAACCCCTCAAGTGGCTCCATTTGCATTCATTGTCAACAGGAAGAGCAACAATCTACTCCAGGGAATTTCCTCACAGAGGAGCTTTAGAGGACTGGGAATTTCCACTTATGTACGCGTTTCCACTGGTCCCAGTTATTCCTCATGTTCTCAGGAGGTTGAGAAAGTTTGGGAAATCCATGATCCCAATTGCTCTGGATTGGGCCAGGAGGGCATAGCACCCAGAACTCCTGGAACTGTCCATCTGCCCTCCAATTCGTCTTCCCCAAAGAGAGGATCTGCTCTCGCAAGAGGGAGGTTGCCTTCTTCACCCAGAAATCTGGATCGCCAATCTTCACGCCTGGTTTCCGACAGGTTAAAGTACAAAGACTGGAACCTTCCGGAAGACAAATAGAGGTGTTGCTTTCGGCCAAAAGGCCAGTTGCAAAATCTCTATACTGCTGCAACAAGTGTTGCAGCTGGTGTAGAGACAAAGGAATTAACCCATTCCCTTGTGACACACGTTTTGTGGTGTTCTTTCTTCTACATCTAACCCGTCAGGGGCTTCAAGTTCCTACAGCTATGGGCTATCTGTGCTGTCCATTTTCAAGTACCTATTGTCACCCAAATTATGAACGGGTTGACCAATATCTTCAAGCCGGTTCCCTTTATTGTTCCAGTCTGGGACCTCAATCTACTCTTGAGCTTCCTGATGGACGCTCCCTTTGAACCTTTGCATTCCTGACCACTCAGGATGCTTTCCTTAAAACTGTTTTTGACAGCCATTACATCTGCTTGCAGGGTTAGCAAGCTTCAAGCTTTGTCCTCTAAGCCACCAATTACAGTGTTTTATAAAGACATGGTAGTTTTGAGGGTCCGTCCCCCGTTTCTAACCACGGTGGCGTCAATTTCATCTGGCACAGAAAATTTGTCAGCTTTCTACCCTCCTCCATCTAAAGAGGAAGAAAGACTCCACAGACTGGACACTAATTGCTTTAAGCTTTTATATTAATAGGCTCTCTTAATTGAGACAGGATGATCAACTTTTTGTTGGCTATTTGTGCCATAAAATGGGACAGGCGGTTATAAAACAAACGCTGTCTCGTTGGATAATCCTGTGCATTTCCGAGCGCTACAATCTGACTGGAAAAGCTATTCCTGATGGTCCAAGTACACGAGTATTTTATAGAAAATTGTTAGCAATAGGGAAATTAACTGGAAATGTGACGGTGCTCTCTAACAGTGGTACAAGTGCAATTGTCTCTCTCTGGTCACTATCCCGATATGGGTGCAAGTGGTGCCTGGGCATTTCATGATGATTCATAGCAATGGGGTGAGAACCTGGCCATACGATGGAAATACTTGGTGATGGGTAAATACCTGCCCAGTTGATGGCATCCGACGTCAGTGCTGATAATAACTTAACATTTAATGAGAATGCCTAGCGTAGGATTTGAGTATGTACCATTTTAAAAATACCTAGCATGAGATTATCTTTCCATAGGATTGGAGCGCCTGGATTCAGAATGCAAAACCTAGTGTATGATGTAAGCACTTGGCCATTTGATTTAAATAAACCACATTTGGCACAGAACTCGAATACCTGGCATTTGGCTGGCATAGGATGATGACACGGAAAGCCATTTCATGATTTAAAATCTCAAACTTAACAGCACACTGGGAACTGTGCAGATATTTGTATATACGTATGCCTAATGCATATAGTGTGAGGGAATGTGTGGTGTCCCCCAGGGATCTAATCTCTCTCCCTGGCTGTTCAACCAGTATCTGGCACTCCTTGCCCACCGCATCGCCGCTCTCTGCCCTAATTTCCAGTGCTATGCGGACGATACCCAGCTTATTTTCAGGCTACCCTCAGCCTCCCCCTCTCCTTCCCTCATCTCCGACTGTCTGTCTGCTATCCAAGAATGGTGTGCCGCCAATGACCTCTGCCTTAATGCCAGTAAGACTGAGATTCTACTCATCGGTACTCCCACTCCCTCCTTCCCTGCAGCTCTCTGGCCTGCCTCCCTTGGCCCCCTCCCTGCTCCTACCTGCAAGGCAAAAAACCTTGGGGTCATCTTCGACTCCACACTCTCCTTCTCTCCTCATATTTCTGACGTCGCCAAGAGGTCACACTACCAGCTGCACCTCCTCAGAGGTATTCTTCCCTTCCTCTCCTTCCCCCAGAAGCTCACTGTCTCCCGAGCCCTGGTTCTCTCGAAGCTGGATTACTGTAACAGCCTCTATCTTAATCTGCCTGCCTCCACTCTCCGCCCTCTGCAACTCATCCAGAACAGAACTGCGAGACTTGTCCTTGGCCTCAAGCCCAGGGACCGTATCTCTCCAGGACTGAAATCTCTACACTGGCTCCCAGTGGCTGCGAGGATAAAGTTCAAAACCCTCTGCATTGTCCACAAGGCCTTCTGGGGCCTGGGTCCTAAATACCTTCAACTCTCTCTTCCCAAATATCTTCCTCCCCGAGCCCTTCGCTCATCCGCCTCCAACTCCCTCATGGTCAGCCGCTTCTCGAAGCAACGAGCTGGGGGTAGATCTCTCTCCGCGGCAGGGGCCTCCCTCTGGAACAGCCTTCCTGCCTCCCTGAAACTTGAGGAGAACCACCTCCGGTTCCGGAAGCACCTCAAAACCTTCCTCTTTGCTTCTGCTTTCTCTCTCCCTCTCCCCTGCTGAACAGCTAATTAATTCTTCACTAAACTGCACTGATCCTGCAACTGGACCACTCTAAACTGCCTTCGGTCCTGGTCCCAGTCACTGATCCCCTGGAACCCCTCTGTACTACGGGACTGTCTCTGTATCCCTACAGCCCCCCCCCCCTTCCCCAGCACTTGTTCTGCACTTACCTTGCACTTGCCACTAGCTGGCCCTTTTTTATTTATTACTTTATGCCACTTACCTTTACTGCACTTCCCCCCCCTCCCCTTCCCCTTTTTCCCCCCTCCCCCACCCCTGCACTTGCGCGATCTGAATGACACCTGGCCTAGTAGGATCGTTTGTTTTGTCACCCCTTGTTCCTCCCCTCCCTGCCTCGTCGCGCCTTGAAACACCTGTGTATAGGCGCGTTACAAATACCATATCATATCAATGCTGCGTCATCACAACCAATGTGAATATGCTCCAACTCACACTAAAGATTACCTTTCTCATCAGTGGTTGCGTACACAAGCACAAACCTCCTTCACACGTCATAGTTGAGAGATCAAACATTAATGTTATTATGGGCAAAGTATGCATTGTTATGATGTCACCGGTTGTATTCCAAAAGATCAGCCACTAAAGCCTCGCCCGAGCCAACACGCGTTTTAAATTACTGTTCATCGAGGCTCTAAACATGGTGCAGTTGACATTTATGCTCAATATATATTGGTTCTTGCAGATAACGTGGACCAATCACGTGTCCAGGCTTTAGTGGCCGATATATGCAAATAATACTGGTGACATCACAACAACGTATATACTTTGGTCACACTAACAATAATGCGATCTCTCTCAACTATAAAGTGGGAAGGGAATGTGCGCTCGCGTCCTCAACCACTGGTCAGGGCAATACAATCCCAAACGGGCAGCTGTGCCAATGCTAGCTAGTGCAACATACCCATTTTACACATGCGCCGATTCATATCTCAAAAAGCTTAGACAACACAGTCAGATAGATGGCTGTGCCCTGTACTTCATATTAGGGGGTTTCTGATGTCGGGTTTTTCGCAATAAACTAGAATTCATACATCAAATAACAAATATAAGTAGAGCTTTTCAAGTCACTCAAAATAAAGGGCTAAGAAAAAAACTGTACCAGGGCAAAGGGACACGCCGATAATCCGTGCATCCGTCCATTTTGGACCCATTACTTAGCAATAACTCATACCTTTTTTTTCCCCCCAGAAAAGTGTTACATGAGCCTTGCTTGGTTTTTTGGCATAAAAAGCCGCAGATTTATTCTCCACAGATCATAAAACACACTGCACACATTAGTGGAGATATTTTGGAAGATGCGGCGACTGCTCCGTGTCCGAAACCTGCTTCCCCCTTGCTTTCCAAAAGTCCATCATAGGCCCAACTCTCCCAACCCTTTGTGCCTGAGCCTCGCCTGCCCCTGCAAGTAACCTTGGGCGGGGAGAGTGCCGTTTCCTTGGGGGAAGCTGAGCCCTTGTTGTCCCCCCCGCCCAGACGCCCCTGCCGTGCTAGGCTCCCAAGGGGCGCTGGGTCTGGAAAGGGCGAAGACCCTTCACGCTTTCTCCTGGCTCTTCCGGAGTCTGTCTCTTGTGTTTGGTTGCCCAAACACCGCCTGTCGTCCTGCGACGTCGACGACCAGGCCTCCTGCTTGTCCCCATTTGTAGGGTGGGTGGAAAACGAATTCCTCGGTGGCAGGCGGGTCCCACTGCCAGGGGTGAATGATTTCTGCAGTGGGGACCCGCCTGCTTTAAAGGGGGGTAACTCCTCCCCTTTCCATTGTCCCGCTTTCGCGGGCTTTCTCCTCCTTTTGCCGCGCTCATCTCTTCGCAGGCTTTTCTTGATTTTGCCGCGCTCTGCCTCCCCTCCTCTGAGGAGGGGGGAGGGCGCTTTCGGAGGAGGACACTGCCCGGGTTATCGGGGTGCCTCCTCCATTTTGGGTTTCCTCGTCGACACCTGGCATAACATATGGCCCGGAAAACCCTGACGTTTGCGAGAATATCCGCAAACCTCTGGCTATGCAGTATAAGAAAAAAGATATGCAGTATAAGAAAAAAGTACAAACGTTCGGATTTTGAGCTTCACAGAGAAGACGCCCATTAGCAAACGTGTGTGGTATAGAAGTTTAAAGAATTGCTCATGTCGCCAACTTCGGTCCACTGCAGACTATGAAGGTGTGGGGGTGCAATGCTACGCATACCACGCTAACTGCGCATTCTTTATTTTGCAGGAAACTACAAACAAACCTGAGGAAGGCCGAGGCACGCAGCTAAGAATAAAAATGAATTGCCAAGACTGAGACAATGAAGAATTGAACGGCCTGTGCTGCTGAATACTTGGGGCCCAACACAACGCACATTCCACACAAATAAAAAACAAGAAATAAGAACAAGTTCACTGGGTCAGTACGGAAAAAGACATTTTTTTTGTATCTAGTCAAATTAAATGTGCGCACAGACAAAAACAAATTAGGTCGCACACTACTTTAATCAAACTCTGGCGGGGGAATCGAAATCGTTAAGTTAAATATTTTAAATATTATTTATCGTTTAGCAAGACCAATGACCTCAACGCCTGGGCAAACACTAGAAAACAGGTGGCTTACCATACCGAACCGACTGGGCAAAGAAACCGATAGACGGCAAGCCCACTTTAAATACACACAGTGTAACAAAACGACATATTTCATAATGTTTTAGCAGGGGGCATATTTTAGCTACAGTCCCCGTGCTAAGATACACAGTCTTCTAAACAAAGCATGTCCGACACAGTACAGTAAGGCTCAAAGTTAAAAAGCGAACTAATAAAAGCACGTCTTAACAAGATCTTCGGAATATACATGTCTTACAAGAATGCAGCGAGCTTCCGGCACGGCATGCTTCAAGGAGAGCAAGGAGCAGAAAAGACGCTCGATCCGTGCCCAGCAACAAAGGCATCACAGTGCTTCAGCTCAGCCAGACGCATTCCAGATATGCCGACTTCATACAATAGTACATTATGTTTTCAGATGAGGCGTATTGGCAGATTTCGGCCTCTAAAAATAGTTTGCCAAGAGCGGGCGTGGAAAGGGGTCTGCCCAGCAGCAGGGTTTCCAGCGAAGGGTGCCACATTGGCGTAAGCATGCAGCACTGCGGGTGACCAGGTGCTAATAAACGACTACCTTCTGACAAGCAGCTTCAAAGCAGATCGCTGAAAGATTTCTTATATTCCCGACCTGCACCATAAAACCACAGCACACAATTAAAAGGAGAGCAAGGCCGCTTCAGCTTTCTGAATTGTGAAGGCGAGAAAAGTCTGGCAGGCGTCTGCAACCAGCGGCTGTCCAGATAATATTTGAAAGGGTATTTTTACTCCCCATTTTTTAAAGTTGGGAGTACAATGATTTTTTATTTTATGAAGGTCAATTCTTAATAAGCGAGTAACTGAAAAACTGAAATGTTTTTGTAATACTGATTTGTTTGCATCTAGTTTATTCATGCATAATAAAAGATAAAGCTGTACTTCAGATCCGCATTAATAATAGTTTCTTCTTGTGGGACTACAGGCTCAAACATATCCAGGAAGCTGTGTTTGTGAAAGCAGGGGCGCAAGGTTTTCTACGTGTCGGATTCCTATTTTTTGTTGGACTATTTATTCCCTATTTAAAACAAATGTTTATTTTTAGGAGTGTTTGCCTATTTTGGCCGATACAACCCTTATCTGTAGGGCTGACGACTGCCATGATCCCTCAGTGTGATGGCTAGAGCTGATGGGAGATGCATATCGGAACATCCGCGAGCCAAACTTTGCAGGCCTTGACCTCAGTATTAATCTAGGAGGACACACCCATTGCAAATAGTTATTCTGGTGGTAGTGTGGTGAAAAGGTTTGTCAACCCCACAGAGAAAATGAAAATGCAATTGGTTACAATAGCCAAAACCAACCTTTTCCTATATATCCAATGTTTTTTGTTAATTTTCTATTTTGATCCAAAATCAGTACAATTAAGATAAAGAGGCATGAAGACTCATTGTATGTGCAACAAATGGATTAATTCACATTCCTGCAAAGGAGGTAGAAAAGGTTACTCCCTGTGGCGACTAACAATCCAAATCCATAGTGCCCGTTCCTCTATACTTCTGGGATATTCTGTCCTTCGGGATGGGACCGAAGCAATTTTTGGTAACATCCCAACACATTTTTATTCTTTATTTTACGCGGGGCTAGAGCATGTCTAGCCCTGCTTTTCTGAGCCCCAGTCCAGCGCATCTCCCTTCAGTCCTTTTATTGTTGCGGTCAGGATCAGGAGTGCTCACCATCCACAGGGCTTCGTTTTCACCCTGCTTAATGTCTGCCAATTGGTCTTCCTGCACCAGTTCCACAGTAGTTTTCTTTTCATCCTCCTATACGGGAGCGGAATAGCCTCACGTCGTGTGTCGCTTGTGCACATCAATACGTGCTGGTGGACCCTCACAATCATTGCCTGCGTGCTGGTGGACCCTCACAATCATTGCCTAGAGTGTCTAGGCCTAGAAAATCAGGGAATTAGTGCTTCCACTGAGATTCACTCTCTGTCCGGGCACTCTAAAGAAGACTCATAGTTTGGAGGAAGTCTTCTACTGCACTACTTCAGTCTTCCTAAAATAATTCATAGAGGGGAAAAAAGAAACCACACAGGCCGTTTTTTTCAAAGCACTCAGGCAGGGTGACGCCTTCCCGGGATCATCCAGTTTAGGGAGGAGTCGTCCTGACTTTAGTGTCTCCAGGGATTGGCCTGAGGTGCCCCATTCAGGGTCTAAACTGGATACTGGAGTCCCCTCTTATCAGGCAATAGGATACAGTCGGCCCAAAAAGGGGGTAAATTAGTGTACAAGATGCCATTCCATCTTGGCCCTCCACTCATCATCCTGAAATTATAGCAAGTAAGAGAAAACCTGGCCTAGGCCTGAAAGATTCCAATGACAGAAGGCAGTGGTTAGACTTACTAAACAGTGAATGCCGTTTGCAATATGGTGCTTTGAATCAGCAGGTAGCTACTGAGAAGCGCTATACACCGGATGAATACTCCCATCAGTTTGCAATACACCTCTAAGTGAGGCTTGGATTTTTAATAGAATATACCCCATTTTAAATGCGAGAATGCACAGACATGTGTGGAGTGAAATTTTTTACAGTGGCTCACAAAAAGGAGCTACGTCCTTGTACAGGGAAGAATGAGCAGCTGCTGATAATAGAATGAAACGCACATATCACCCCCAACATCATTGGTGGCCCTCAATAAGAGTGGCCTTCAAGATATGCAAGGCTTTTTCCCGACTATCTGTCGACAGAGCAAACAGTAAATTAGAGTCAGCTTGACATGAAATCTATAATTGAAAATTGATAAACTACGGAATTGGTGACTAACTCTTGCGGTTGGGGGACATACCAAGTTCAATGTTGATATATATCACAATTTAGCGCAAGTTTTCAGAAACCTTGTTTTATAGATTTACACCAAGAACCCCATATTCAGAGACGCCGTCCATCACTTGAGATGTGAGCTTGCTAATTCGGGACTTTCCATGTTTTGGGTATATAATGAGTGACAGATCTCCATTTGGGAGACTGGCAGGCAAGCAGCTAGGAAGATGACATGTCCTGATGGTGAAGCGAGCTGAGAAGAAGTCCTGAGGGTCCAGTTATCCTGAACAGTCCCCATCTTTGACAGGGGATGTCTCTGCTATGCTTACCAGTAGGACCAATCCAATAAGTGCTCGGTACAGGATCTTGAATTGAAGGCTCGTTCAGCATTCACTTTCTTCTTAGAAATCCATTTTGCATTTAAAGTTTGACTAAAAGCTTTTCAGTTAATTTGCATTCTTTTTTCATTCTGTGTTTGCATTATGGACTGACATTATTTGCATTTTAAGTACACATTCCTGAAATGGGAGTATAATGCTTACCCTGGATTTCTATTGCAGTTGCCTTTGGATTTCTGCAGGCCTATTTATCAAATGCATTTGCTTTATAAGATTGCATTTCTTCAACATTAAGAAAGCGATGTATCTTTTGGTTTAGTTCACCATATTGGATAGGTAGCAAACAGTTTTGCAAGCATCTAGGTGTTTCGAATGTACTATGATTTGATCGCAGCATATCCAAGAGATTGCGCTTGGCCCATTGCATTTGGGGTCCTGATGAAAGGAGGAGGGGGGGGAAGAGCGAGAGAGAAAGTTCAGCACCTGCTCAGAATGAAATGTGAACATTTTAATGTCAGTACATCCATTTGATTCCATATTCATTTACTGGTAAATGTTATGCTAAAACGACATATTGACATGCAATTTATTTTGTTTAATTCATGTTTTGCTCTTGACATGCACACTATTGGGAAGTAACATGTTAGGTACACTGTCACACACTGACGGCGCCCATTTAGGGTTGGATGTGCTTAAGGTGGGAGAAAGGGAAATTCTTACTAAGTTTCCTAGGAGATGAAAAGCCACCTGTGCCCACACACTCACAATCTTTATATAAAAAGGTGTGTGTGGTGTATGGTGTGCGTGTACAAATCAACACAGTTGAAACCAGGTCTACCAAATTGTGCATGGATTCCTCTGTCTGGGGCAAGACCAGAGTCTATGTTTGAATGCAAAAGAGAGAGAGAGTGAGAGAGTGAGAGAGAGAGAGAGTGAGAGAGAGAGTGAGAGAGAGAGTGAGAGAGAGAGTGAGAGAGAGAGTGAGAGAGAGAGTGAGAGAGAGAGAGAGAGAGAGTGAGAGAGAGAGAGAGAGAGAGAGAGTGAGAGAGAGTGAGAGAGAGAGAGAGAGTGAGAGAGAGAGAGAATGAGAGAGAGAGAGAATGAGAGAGAGAATGAGAGAGAGAGAGAATGAGAGAGAGAGAGAATGAGAGAGAGAGAGAGAGAGAGAGAGAGAGAGAGAGAGAAGAGAGAGAGAGAGAGAGAGAGAGAGAGAGAGAGAGAGAGAGAGAGAGAGTTCTCGTGTGTGTTCTCGTGTGTGTTCTCGTGTGTGTTCTCGTGTGTGTTCTCGTGTGTGTTCTCGTGTGTGTTCTCGTGTGTGTTCTCGTGTGTGTTCTCGTGTGTGTTCTCGTGTGTGTTCTCGTGTGTGTTCCGTTACACAAATCCACACCGTTGAACCCACTGCTTCCAAATTTTGCATAGATTCCTCATTTGTCTGGGGCAAGATTGTAGTCTATGTTTGGATGCAAACAATTCACTCTGTAGACACCCTTCATTTACTGATGCTCACCCGATACAGTACAGTAGGTACTAGAAGGAGACAAAATTTGGAAAAGTGTCTGAATCAGAATGTTTGATGTATTGGTTATTCCTTTGAAATGTATTACTACTGTATACAGTTCGAAAGTGTTTAAAGGATTTTTAAAAGGGAATAAAAATAAAAAAATACAGGCCTTTGATCATGTAGACCGGGCACACCTGTGGGAAAAACTAGACCGACATTGTTCGCCCTCGATCTTGAACCCCATTAAGGAATTGTACAGTGGTACATCGATGTGTGTGTGCGCGCCTTAACCATCAAGGTCTATTATCACCCTGGATTGAAACTGACCGAGGTGTCAAGCAAGGGTGCCCACTTGCTCCGGCACTTTATAATGCATATATAGCTGACTACATGGAACACAAGTCTAAGGTCCGTACTTTTCCACTGAGGCTTGGCAAAGAGAAAATATCAAGACTGCTGTACGCAGACAATATAATCTTGATAGACCAAACACTGACAGGACTCCAAAGACAACTCACTTATTTAGACTCCTATCCAAAAGCTAACAACCTCCAGATGAACTGTGAAAAAACAAAAATCATGACTTTGGGAAAAAGCACGAGAAAAGTGGAGAACTTCTCTTGGAAAATACAAGAGCAGACCCTGGAACTTGTGAATGAGTTTAGATACTTAGGGGTGACACTGAACAAAGATGGAAAAGAAGATCCGATGTGTGAAAGCCTTCTGAAAAAACAGCGCCGTCTGATAACACAGACCAGAATTCTATCTAACAAATATGGACGCTTTTCTTTGTCTCCAGTCTTGACATTCTACAGGATGAAAGTAATTCCAAGCATAACCTATGGTGCCGAAGCAATGCCTTATATTCCTGCAAACTTTTGGCTGAGACTAGAAGGATTATACTGGAGAAAGTACTAAACCTGCCACAGTCAATAGCGGCGGTGCTGATCAATAGAGAACTAACACTTCAATCGCTGAGCTCTATCTTAACACAGAATTAACTCTTGCTTTACAGAAAAGCTCTTTTGCCATCTCCACCACTCATTCTGAAGGCAATTGAGCAGGAAATTCAGGCCAGAACGTGCAAGATGCTACAATTCTGGATGGCAAAGAACAAAAAACACCTAGCCTGGGTGGGTAGTACCCAAGATGAACTCATCTCCAACCCAGAAAAAATAAAGAAGCACTTAAAGGAGAGAGACTGGATTCAAACCTTAGAAGAAGCATACGCCTCGAAGCTAGCCCAGGACTGGCCAGTTAACCCCGCAAATGTTAACGGAACAAGATCCTACCTGTTAAAATGTCTGTGTAGGAAGCTTTGTGAAAACTTTATGCACATTCAATGGAACATCCTATACACTAAGGAAATATTAGCCAGACGGAAACAATCTAACTCTAGCTTCTGTCGGTTTTGTGCACACCCATAAACCATCGGAACACAAACACCATTTATTAAGATGCCAAGAGTGGCCATCATGCGCTCCCTTCACCTGGGCCGTATCTTCAAGAACTCGTATTGCTTTGATGAAGAGGAACGCTGGAACAACCGGATGAGTGGGGAAAAAACCTCAATGGAATATTGCTGTAGTGGTATTTTTTGAAAGCTTGGGCATACTCAAAAGCCCAGATTCTCTGACACAGAAATTTCATAAGACCTGCTGAGGCCGGCCCCACTAGGTTCATCCATGAAGACAAAAGGCATGGAAACAGCCTCTGCTTGCTTCTTCTCATCTCCTTTCTTCGACTTCTTTCTGTCTTCCTCTCTCCATCTTCACATAGGAATCTTGCAAACATTGTTTGTAAAACAATTTAATCAAGAAAAAAAACAAAAAAAAAATCACACCACTCTAAAAATGGGAAATGGCAAGGTTACAGTTTACTTAAGTTCATTCTTTAGAAGAGAGCACAATCAATCTTTCTTGGACATTTTCTCAAATGCGCTGAAACCATTAAGTGACTGAAACATGTGCACACAAAACAAACATCACTTGAAAAAGCTCCATCTGATGTAAAGCGAAAAACAAACACAACAAACAGTAGCACAACTTGCCGACCACAGGACAAGAGCAACATCCTCCAGGGCAAAAGAAACACCACTCGATCTCGGCCAACGCTGGGTAGCCCAGCTAGTGATAAAAGTTTTTAGATGCAAGCACAGAAAATGCTGTGTTCATATGCACGGCAGAGACTTCCAAGTTCTGTCACAACCTGCGCTTCCATTGCCTTAGAAAGGGTATTTGTTACTTCCTATGCAAAACATACGTGGGGATTTCCCTGTAGGAGCCAGCACTTTCATGGAAAACGCGACACCTGGTACCCTCTGTGAGGCTCGGGTAAGGTAACATTATCTCTGGCACACGTCAAAGAAAATAAGCATGGGCACTCTTCATCCCACCTTACCATTACCTGCAAGCAGTGGCCAACAAGCTAAATGTAAAAGCACACAGATAACGCATCAGTGGGGCGGGGGAGAGAGAGAGGGGGAGAGAGAGAGGGGAAGAGAGAGGGGGGAAGAGAGAGGGGGGAAGAGAGAGGGGGAGAGGGGGAGAGAGAGAGAGAGAGAGAGAGAGAGAGGGGAAGAGAGAGAGAGAGAGAGGGGAAGAGAGGGAGAGAGGGAGAGAGGGAGAGGGGAAGAGAGAGGGAGAGGGAGAGAGAGAGAGAGAGGAAGAGAGAAATAGAGAAAGAGAAAGAGAGAGAGAGAGAGAGAGAGGGAGAGAGGGAGAGAGGGAGAGCGATTGATTAACAGCATTTAAAGAGTCAAACGATTAATTCTCCATTCGCGAAAAGCAACGTTGTAGATTGTGGCTATCCTAAGGCTCCATTGAAACCAGTGGTTCCTTTGTCAGTCAAGAGCGGCAAAGAAGAAATGGCTAAATGTTAAACATTAAGTTATTAAATCAAGTTATTGATTGTCTTTTCCGCTTTTTAGTGGAGAGCAATTCGTATTCACACTTGAAGGTCCTTCTAGAAAAAAGACAGATGGGCCACAGCAAAGTAAACCTTATCCAGAGCTTAGATATAAGCACCATGTATACTACTCTCCATCCACCACAGACATGAAAGTGCTACATTGCAGAGAAGCAGGTGCAAAAGCATTGTTCGGGTTGAGTTATATAGTCCTAGTGCATTTCAGAAAATGTGCAGATGCAGGCAAAGGTATACCCTCTCAACTTGGTGCACCGAAGGGGCAAACAATAGATGGGGCAATTGATGCTGCAAATAATACATCAATACTTGAGGAGATCTATATACACAAATCTACACATATGCAAACATCATTATTATGTGTTGAGCAGGTTAATTCTCGTCTATCCAGTCATGAAATCTTTCGCATTAGGCAGAACTTTGTCATTAAGGCACAAGAGTAAACACAGGACTCCCTTCCCTTAGAAATCCTCAGTCAAAATCAAGGGCGTGTTTGGTGTACCAGTCTCACCAAAGACATCTAGCTTACATTGGAAACACCAACCCTGAACTTTGGCTTTTGCAGGAAAGATAACTTAAATGGTTCCCTAGTGGTCTTTGCTGGTTTGGCAAGGCACGGGTATACAGGTCAGAGTCCGTGGAGCTTTAAGAAATCTATGGAATTCCAACTGTGAGAGAAATTTCCACTGAGGTAGACATGGAGGAATATCTAATTATTAAATACCACTTTCATAAGCTAAGACAGTGCATACTCCAGAAAAAGGCAGAATCCGAAGAAAGTGGGGCACATGTGCCTTAGAGGAGCAATAACTGACCTATGAAAATTTACAGGCCAAGTTAGGCATTCGGAACTCTTCAGAATGAACCACTGTTGGGAAGGAGGCACTATCGTCCCAAGCCCCCAATCGGTTTCGGTTGAAGCAGAGGCCTGGAAGCGTGCTTTAGTGGCTCGAGGAGGTTACCAGGGGAAGGGGTATGTCGATAAGGGCGACAGTGTGGGGAGGTTAGTGCATGCTTTTAGTACAGGGCACACTGGGAATCAAACACCATGTTAGAAAGTATTGAAATTGAGGCTGAACTCTGCACTGTAGCCAGGACAGCAGGCCCAGGCCAGGGACATGGAAATATCATATGCATGCGGGGACAAAGGTATCATGGGTACTGGTGAGAAAGGCCAGAGCAGCAGAGCTTCATAAACCCATAAACCTTTGATTGTCTCATGTTGCTAGCATTCGTAACCCAGGAGGAATGCACCCTGCAAGGCCGTGAGGGGGCGGAGGGCTCCCTGCAAAAAACAAGCCCACAATAAAGAGGGCACAAGCCAATGACCTTCACCAGTTTAAGTACTAGAGCCCAGATGCCCCCATCCCTACACCTCAACATTCCAAGGGATCAGCCAGTCCCAGACCACCGACCATATAAATGTTTGACCCCCAATCGATCAGAAAAGATCATAAAGCAGGGACAGGCTGCCTTCACCAGTAGATCACGTGATTTGTGCTGCGAGGTGCCTGGAGTGGTAAAACAACAAATCTAAAATTAGGGTGGGGAGCTTTGGAAGGGCGCCAATGTGTCTGGAATCGAGTTGGAGTTTGTGAGTTGCAGTGACCACCAACTATCCTCTTAGTCCTTGTCTGCAGTACCAGGTGGACATTAGTTTAGAGATAAAGAGTGCATTGTTTTTCTATGTATAATGAGCAATTAACTGTAGCTTCGCGCCTGATGTGCGAGAAGTCCGCGTGGGAGAAGATGGGCAGAAGGGGCTGGGGTCAATGGCCTGGCATCCCTCATGGCACTGATAGCCTATGGGATCACACCAACCAGCCATTCAGATTTGTAACTTACGTCACTGATGACGCGGTGTGCCTTTTTAATGTGTTGCTTGTGCTGATTTGACCAGACCGTTCCGTGGCAGCAGAGTTCTTTGCTAGTGCATCTTAATTTTTGTGGAAATAAACCTTGTTCTCCAGGTGTGCTGAGCCTTTTTCCCTAGTGGTTTGAATTTTTTCTGGTGTGAGCGTGGAGAGGTTTCTCTACATTTCTGGTGACCCTGACGTGATCCCAGTAACCCCTGCAAAGACGGAGGCTTCCAGGCCGCATCTCTGGAGGGGCCACGCCCACCTACAGTGACCAGTCCCTAGATCTCAACCCATAGTGGTGTACAAGAGCCATTTTCACAGAATTACCATCTGTTCTCTGTAGCAGCGCGCAGCTCCTAGGAAGGAGAAGGCCGTTATTGTAACCCTCTGAAGGAGGAGCTCAGGTGAACACGCAGATGCAAGTACACCTCTCACGAGAGACAAGGAGGGCAGAGTGAATGGGGAGATGATGTATGCATGTGTGAAAGGGAAGTGTAAAAGTCCACATGGCGGTTTCTGTATTTCTAGATAATTATTATTGAAAGGACGACTAGGAGAAAAACAGGAGTGTGGGCTCCTGTCCAAGTTAGGGAAGAAGGTAGCACCATATTTTTATTCTGATGAGGGCATACAAAAGAAGGAGCTCTGTAGAATTTGAGTGCTTGGATTCCTGTGCCCAATGTATTCCGGGTGGGGGGGAAGGAAACAAGTAGGCTAGGCAAACAAGACTAGGAGAAAAACAGGAGTGTGGGCTCCTGTCCAAGTTAGGGAAGAAGGTAGCACCATATTTTTATTCTGATGAGGGCATACAAAAGAAGGAGCTCTGTAGAATTTGAGCGCTTGGATTCCTGTGCCCAATGTATTCCGGGTGGGGGGAAGGAAACAAGTAGGCTATTGTCGATGGGGGGGGGTAGTAATGACCGCTGGAGTATATTGTAACGCATTGCCATTGTACAGGGATAAAATAGGGAAATACCACAAGCAGTGGATGTCAACACAAGGGGGGGGATGCCCTACCCCAGGCCAGAGCAGGGCACTAGAGGGGTACTAGAACACATGAGCATGTTTCTAACTGCCAAATACAAAGGTAATAAACCTCAAAAGTGATGTTAGAACTTTGATAAATAATGGTACACAGCGAGGAGCATGGATCCCAAGGTCGGAGCATCCCGGCCCCAAGAGTAGTGCAGCCAACTGCCCCGGAGGAAACAGTCACCCACGCCCCAAATAGGGCTATACCCGCTCATGGCACGACCCGTTACAGGATACACCAATCCAACATATGTGGCCTCCACCGCCACAGCGCCACCCCTATACCAAACACTACAGTGCCCTCGAATGTCACCCCCCCGCCCCAAAAGAACTAGAAGAAGCCCAGCAGGCAACGCAAGCATAGTTGGCACGATTACGGGCCTTAAAGGGAAGAAGGGAAAAAGTGGGGTGTGGCTTGGATGAGAGAAGGGCAGAGACATTTTGTTTAGATTGGACAGTACTGCGATTAACGATGTACATATTGAAATGGGGAAAGATGATGGGCCAGATGCAGGAAGCGTAGAATATAGGACAGTGAGATCAGATGGGGAAGCAGATGAACAACTGCAGGAAGAAGAATGGGCCACTGGGCAACTCCAGGCGGAGGAGGAAGTGCCAGAGCGTACGCCACAGGTAGAGAGTTTATGGGGCCCATGACTGTGGAACAGGTTTGGGCGGGTGGCTGTAGCAAGGAAGAAAGAAGGAGAAAAGAAAAAAAAGAAGCAGAGTGAGCACGCAGTTGCCACTACTGCACAAAGGCCATGGGAGGGTGCAGTATGTGACCTGGGCCCAGCTTGATTAAGGTGCTCCCGCCCCTCACCTCTGGGAATGGGAAATGGATATACACGCCTGAGAAACAGACAGCTGGAATCCCTTTAGCAGTGGGGAGATAAAAAAAAAAAAAAGCTTACTTGTTGCAATAGTGGGAGATCAAGCAGTAGATGTTGGATAAATGCTGCGTGCCCGGGGGTAAAAATAGAGGACGACACCAATAACAGGGCGTCATTCAACAATGTTGGAGCGCAGGTGTGGAATGGATTGTGGCAGGTGTACCCCGATACAGCAGATCTGCAATCAATAATGCAATATAAAACGGGGGACGAAGACCCAGCGCAATATATTTTAAAAGTACAGGAGATGCGGAGATGGGTGACTAGTGGAAACCAATCGGTTCCTCTTTTTTATTTCGTCATTAAGAGGGGATTGTCCAAGGAAGTTCAGAAAGCGCTTAAGAAGATAGTGGGCATAGAGGTGGGCCGAAATTCAGATTATAATTATACACCATTGTAAAAGGATTAAAGAACGAGAAAAGTTAACTGCTCAGCGATTACAGGGTGAGGAAGCAAAACTGGTGCAGAAAAGAAATAAATAGCAGTGGAAGGAGCGGTAACGGCAAATACCCAGACAGTCTCGGCAGAGCAGGCTGCAGCGTGCACAGATGTGAGAATAGCAGCGTTTTGGCTTGGTGGAGGACAGGGGCCGCAGGGAGGCAGACCTCAGTCTCCGTATCCTGAATGGCAACAAGGAGGTCAGCAGCAGGGCAGAGGAGGGTTTAAAGGGGAATTTGGTGGAATGGGACCCAAGGGTGGTTTGGTACCCTCTCAGTGCTGGAGCTCTGGGAAGCTGGGGCATTTCGAAAGAGAATAAAGAAGTAGTCAGGGGGCGGGATACATCCCATACAATCACTCTGGCTCTGCACAGATGCAGCCACGTTCCTTCCCACCCCAATGGCCATCTCCATGCCCTATGAGATACACCAGGCCTATACCAAGTTACCACCAAGGCCCCCGAAAGTGCAGGAGCAGGCCCGCCTAATGCCCAACCACATGTTGCTCAGCAGAACCCCTCATAAGGAAGTAAAATGTCCACAACTAATGCAGTGCCAAATGGAATAGTAGTGCCTTACAGTGGGGTCAGCATCTTGGGGGTGGGGAACCCTTTCACGTTCCCAGGTACCAATACGTACCCAGATTAGGACAGGCCACAGAAAGCTCTTGCGTGCCCAATCCTGTCCATAACTACCCACCATGACGAGGAACCCTCGGTGGGCGCCGAGATAGGTAATAAACAATTCAGCTTTATGGTCGACAGGTGCCACTAAATCATGCATCAGTGAGGGGAAACCTGCCATTATCAGGTGAAACTCTTGACACGCAAGACTTCTCTGGGGCTGTCATAATGGTTCCTCACACAGAGATTAGGAGGAAAAGTAGGTGGTGCACCCTTATTGTACTCTGAGAACTCCCCGATATATTTTTTAGGGGGGGGATTTGTTGAGCAAACTGAACATGACTATATCCTTCACAGATCATGGGGCGGTATGTGCCACACTAGGTATGTGCACCTTGAGAGCAATGGTTATAATGACCCCAGAGCTTGTGGCAGGAATGAAACTTTCTCTAGTGAAGAGGGGTAGTTTAATCCTACCCCTGCTCCCCTTCCACAAGACACATGAGTCATAAGAAGAACCAAAGATACTGATCGCCTATACCAAGTCGGAACGATTCCTAGTGCACCTATGATAGACAAGTATGTCGAGAGGTACCCACTCAGTCAACCCTGTTGCCCAAGGTGGATGAGGAGCTACAGGACGCGACTAAAGACACCTCCATTGACAGTCTCGACTAAAGCACCAAGAAGCCATGCATGACGTCCTTAGAGACATCACAACATATCAGCGTTAGACATGAAACACACGGGCCATCCACACATCGGGACACAATCATGCACACCCGAATACACGAAGAACAAGTGCACAGTTCTATAAAAGGTAGAGGACAAACATATACATACTGTCTTTACGTTTATTATTTTGTCATTAGCTTAACTGCAGCAACACAGAAAATGCAAGAAGCAAGATATCCTGGACAAGCTTGCAGAATGCTTACATGCAATTAACCTATGGAACTGCAGGAGCACCTATAGGACCGGACAGAGCCACGTACGACTAACATATGGAGAATTTAGAATAGCACAATGTAAAAGCCACGTTATGGTTTAGAGAAAATTACACAGACCCTCGACAGAAACTGAGCGAATTCAGGCTGCTCAGGGGTATGAACGTGTGAGACAGGGCCTGCTGCCAAGGCCACCAAGATACGAGTGACATTCCATTCCCTGAACTGCAGTATCACTGGTACAGTAAATGCAAATAAATCTGAGTAATTCAGAGCTCCAGAAGCCCAAAACACGGTCTTTGAGCACGTGACCCAGCCAAGCTGATGATTAACCAAAACTAGAAGCTGCGAAAGAGAAGAGATCTCACACCTCCGAGAAAGAAGCTGCAACAAAGTCATTACAGGAGAAGCCGAAAGTTGCATAATATGGACGGGCACACTCACTTTGGTGGTGCACACAAGTTAAAATGCAGACATAGTTGTACATCTTGAGCTGGGAAGCTATTTCGGATCCCAAGCCTGGGGGCGCCAGCTTTAGTCAATCACAGTTCATGACCCATAGGGTGGGTATCAATGGGCAAGAACCAATGATCGGACGCTCACACAAACATTGTACAGTAACAGCCATATTGGGACGGGCCCGGCCCAACATCTGACATGGGAGAGCCAGTAAACACACACATACAGGGTCCACTATAAGGGAACTACTACTTAACACCCAATCCCGAAGGCTGATTTTCGGGAGAAGGGCCCATGTGACGTTTTCATGATGCAATAGTCTATCAAAACTGGCCTGCTAGCCAGAGCTCACCAAGATGTCCACGGATTCTTCTGTCCTTGTACTGATCCCGGTTGGTTTTGGCTGTAATAAACCGCAGATTAAACTTGCTGTCTGTCTGGGCCTGTGTTCCTTTTGGGTAGGGAAGGATTTGAGCCTTCCACGAGTTCTGGGTATGGGAACTCCTAGTAGCCCTCAAACCTACCTGGGAGTTTCATCTCAACACTAGATTTACAGGGTCTCAGCTAAAAGGATTGTTGTGGTTGAGACAGATGCAGAATTGTTTGAAGATCGGGTTGACAATAGAGAAATTGTTAGCAATCTGTATCCCCTGTGAAATTATGGTGCAGTATTGTAAAGTGCAGTGTTCCTTGATGGCTCTTATCGCTCCACCTCCTTCACTGAACCGGTGGACTTAAGAGCAGGTCCCAGGAAGATTTTGGCCAACCAATGGCGACAATGTAGTGATCTTACAGGGAGTGGCCCCAGTTCGGATCACACTTAGATCAGGCGCGATATTGCTCCTAGCAAAACAATATCCACTGTCCAAGGAGGCTGAGGAAGGGATACGAGACCCCATTGTTGCACTCCTAAATCAAGGAATTATTGTACCCACCACCTCTCCATGCAACACAACTATCTAACCGATAAAAAAGGCAACGGTAGGAGTTGGAGAATGATACAGGATCTCTGCCCCCTAAATGACATTGTACAGGCAGAAAGTCCTGTAGTTTCAAAGCCTGCAACAATTCTGTGCAGGATACCTAAAGAGGCAACCCACTTCACTGTGGTGGATCTTAAGAACGCGTTTTTTTCCATACCCTTGCAGCCCGACTCATAGTACCTCATCGTATTCACCCATGGGGGACTGAGCTTAGAGCACACACGAGTCCCCCAGTATTTTCAACAGAATATTATATGCTAATTTAGGGAACATCTAGGTGTCCAGTACCATCATTCAGTATGCAGACGACCTACTGGTGTGTAGTGACAGTGAACAACAGTGCAGGAAGGATTCAGTCACCCTTTTGCAGCTGCTAGCATACAAGGGGTACAAGGTAGACAATGCAAACCTGCAATACCGCCTCCAAGAAGTACTGTAAAATTCCTAGGCTTATGTAACTATTGCAGAGCATAATTTTATACACCGCGGCTTACACCAGGCCCCTGTTGCAGGGCCTCAAAGAGGCTTAAAAGAACAACCACAGGCTTACATGGACGGAGAACATGCTCACCAGCTTTAATGACCTGAAAGAGCTAATTTCCACTGCCCCAGTGCTAGCCACCCGTGATTACACACAAAAATGTTACCTGTTTCCAAATCTACTCTTACCAGGCAGTGGGCGTTCAACATATGTGGTTATCCTGTCCAGCCCAAGCATTCATATAGTGCATTGCAAAAGAGTAAACCCTGCCACCTTTTCGAAAGAATTGTGCACTGACAAAGTCCTTGCAAAACAAGACCGTCACATTTGAGGGAGAAGAGACCACAATCCAAAAATCAAGAGACAGCCCCCTCGAAGAAGGGGTTGGGGGGGGGGGGGAATTCTTTTTGTTGACGAGTCAGCAACTATTGACCAGGGGACGGGGGACAGGCCTGAGGCATACTGGTGCAACAGTTGGCCGCCTGGTAGACGGAGTGTATGAAGTATTAGTACAGAAATGGTTACCCATGCACTATTCAGCCCAAGCAGCATAACTCAAGGCGCATATTGAGGCTCTTCAAGCATCTCGGAGGTGTCACCCGACAATCTACTCCGACTTGGCCTATGTCACCACCTCAGTGCACTCAAGGCTTGCACATTGAAAGAGGAGGGGCTTTAGGAGGGCTGAAAGGTCCCCCAGTACAACATTCAGCGTTTGTCAGACAAACTGATTGAAGCACTGTCTCAACCCTCCATAACGGCAGTGGTAAAATGCACTGCCCATACCAATGATACAAACGAGGTCTAACTCTGTAACGCTACCACAGACGTGGCGGCCAAGCGAGCAGCTTATCTACCTGTGCCAAAAGATCCACAGTACCCACTACTAGCACAGAGCAGAGAGCAGCTGCCAGTCTTCTATAATTCCTTACCAACTGCACAAATTATTGCGTTACAGGGCCACGCCCCACAGGTAGAGTAGGATCTATGCGTAAAGAGTGGCTGCAAGCAGTCCCCTACAGATCTATTGTGGTGACAGGAAACCTCAGGCAAAGCGGTTATGCCACATGAATTGCTGCTGGTTGCATTTGACCAGCTGGACCAGCCATCCCATAAGTCAAAACAGCATATTGCTGCAGCTATACAGAAGGGCTGTTTTTTCCCCGATCTGCAAGAGGCATTCACTGAAATGGTTATTCATTGTACCACATGTCAGACTTGTAGAACTAGCCTCACCATAAGAGCTGTCCGAGGTACCCTGTCCCACCCTACTGGGCTGATCCACAAGTTACATAAAGACTACGCAGACAATGGGGGAAGGTGTAATGGGACCCATTTTTGATCGTGGTTGAATGTCCCTTCTCACGTGGGTGGGGACAGATCCTTGTGCACATCCAGATGCTAAGTGTAAGGATAGGTTTGACTTCATTGGTGTGTGCGCGTTGTATTATGGTCTGATAACGGCACATACTTTTTCCAATTAGTTATTTAAGGAAGTGACTGCATTCCTGGGCATCAAGCATCAAATGTGCACAATTTACCACCCCCAGGACAACAGAGTTGTGGAGAGGATCAACGGTCTATTGAAGAGCAAATTGTCCAAGCTCTACATCACTTTAAAGAAAAACTAGGTGTGCACCACTTGCTCCTTGCACTGTTGAGCATGCGCAAGCGGCCCTGTAAGGATCTCCATTTATCGCCCCACGAGATAGTAACAGGGCAGCAGTTGCACACGCCCCTATCGCCCACCAGATGCTCACAGAGCTGTGTCCGCGTTAGGAGACTAATTCAGAAGCCATCGGTCTGCCTTCACAAACCAATCAAATTAATCTTTCAACAGACCGCGCCATCAAGGACTGAAGAAACGTCCAGCGTTGCATTGGATACACCAGCAACGTCACCTCCTCTCCAGCTCTTCCTCAGCGATCTTGTGCATGCGAAGAACTTTGTCAGCCAGTGGAGTGAGCCTAGATACAAAGGCCCCTTTGAGGTTGTGCAAGCCACTCCCTGTGTGGTGAAAGTTTGGGAGTTACGGTATTGGGTGCATCTGTCTGATGTCTGAAAAGCACTCCATGTTGCACTCCCTGGCCAGGTTGACCAAATACTGAAGGTGTATTAACAGTAACACACACTGTTCCTTTGAACCCATTTATAGTTTTGAAGAAGTACATGCAATAGAATGTTGCTTGGTGGTTCTTTTTTTATATAACTCTGCAACTGATCTACCTCTATAGTAAGCAATACACCTACAAACAACAACAACAGCATTTGCTATAAATAAAAGAAAAGATTAACTAAAAACAATGGAGCGTGGCTAGGAAGCCATGTGAAAGGACGTGTCTGTACGGGGGCTCCCGAAGATCCGTACATTATCCGACTGAAAACCGTGCAAGGACCGATGTAATTTGGCTGAGACTGATATGACTGCGTACATGAATCTCAGGTGAACGTGTGGACACGTTTCGATACGAGCCTGCACCGTGAGAGCGTAACGAGAAGCTAAAAGAAGACCAGGAGGCGAGAGCGCGATGAACGAGAAAATGGCCGCCACCGCCTAACGAGGGAACAAAGGGGCGCTTGATCTGGGCGCCTGACGGTCACACTGGAGCGTGGTGGTGGTGTAGGTGCATGATGCGGGTGCTTCGAGGGCATTAAGGACACCTAATCCTGCGAGGCTGACGGCGTGGACCTGGGAAGGGTGCAGGGCCTGGCCGAAGATACTGTGTAACCGGAGCGTGCGGTGTGACCGGGAACTGTGCCCCGGGCCCTTTATGGCCTAAAGTGCGCCTCATAGGGTGAGACGCGACCCGGCTTGGTTGGATAACAGACAAGATGGCCGGGGGGGCTGGAGGACACAGGAACTTTGTGTCAGAGATGTGGCAATAACGACGGGGCACCCGAAGAGCGCACTGTGACACCCTGCCCTGGATCCGAGCGGGGATAGAAGGACGGGAGTTATGTCTAACAAGCCCGTGAGAGCGAAGACCAAACAGCACACGCTCGACGAATACGCCAAAACGCCCCCCGGCTCAGACGGAGCCAAAAGCAAAGACAAAACGCAAGCCAAGGAAATGGCGGCCGGGGGCGCGAACCACGAGGTCCTCGCCGCGATCGCAGACCTGAAAGCGACCTGGGAGACCAAGCTCCAGCTCGCTGTGGCTGAACTGAAGACCGCAATGGAACTCCAGGTTGGGGCAGTGCAGGAGGACGTGAACCTCCTAAGGCAGGACGTGCGTGCTCTGGCAGAGCGCACGGAGACTTTGGAGAAAGAATTGGGCCCTACCGCGACGGACTGCGCATAAGCGCGAACTCCATGCCCTGGTGCAACGTGTGGGCAATTTGGAGAGTAGGGCGGAGGAGGCAGAAGGACGCGCCCGGAGGAACAACATCCATATCGTGGGCCTGCCGGAGGGAACTGAGGGCCACAATCCAACGGAATTCGTCGAAAACATGCTACTGCAGGAGATCACGGGAGGCACTCTGTCGCAGGGTTTTGCGGTTGAGAGAGCGCACAGGGCCTTAACTAGGAAGCCACCACCGGGACACCCGCCCAGGCCAGTGATAGCCAAGATCCTTAATTACCGGGACCGAGAAAGGATCCTTGAACACTTCCGCAAGGGAGGCACAATACAACGAGGAGCGGCGAATATAACGGCCTATCCCGATTACACCTTGCAGGTACAGCGCAGTCGTATGAACTTCGGATCGGTGAAAAGGAGACTGCGGGAAGCGGGGCTTAAATACATGTTGCTCTATCCGGCCAAACTGAAGGTTTTCTTTCAGGGCAAGCTGCTGTTCTTTGTCACCCCGGAGGATGCTATGGAGTGGTTGGATGCACAAAACTGCCCTCAGGAGTCAGAAGCGCAGACGGCCGGCGAGAAATAAAGAGCGAGATAAGTAACGCTGTAGGCCCGGTCGGGTCATAAACATTGGGACTGGAATATAGTCATTGAACTCACTTGAGAACATGCGCGCGTCAGGGGTTATGAAACGTGGTCCGTGCGCGGACATGGTTGCGAAGAAGAGGAGCCGCCAGAAGCCGCCCTTTACACCCCTTTTTTTTGTGTTTAGTGTAGTCGCTGTTAGTGGGGTGACACCCTGTCGGGTTCTCTATTTGGGTTCCAAGGAGGACCGAACACAGGGATGCCTGAGATCCAGGGATGGAGCTGGGCAGTTGTTGGGGGTAGGGGTTTGGGGGGGAGTTATAGTTTTCGTACGAGCCTGGGGGTGAAACCGGGAGCGGGTGTTCGCAAAGTGGGGAGGGATTGCCTTGGATGGGGGGAGGAAACTACGGATAGGCCATGGGAGACCTCAGGATATTGACGTGGAACGTTAGGGGGCTTAACAATTATCTTAAGCGGAATAAAGTCATGTTGTATCTTAAGAGGCAGAAGATAGACGTAGCTCTGCTACAGGAGACACATCTAAAGCGAGAGAAACTGGAGCTGGTAGGGAGGAAGTGGAAGGGAACAGTGGTAGGATCAACGTACTCCGCCTACGCCAGAGGAGTGCTGGTGTGGGTGGCGCCACACGTCCCATTCAAGCTAATTGAGGAGGTTGTGGAGGAGGATGGGAGGTTGGTTATGGTGAGGGGGCTGGTAGAGAACAAAGTAGTGTGCATTGTAAACACATACGCGCCTAACCAGGATACGGCGACATATTTTCGGACGCTGTGCACCAAGCTCAGTGTTGGGATGGGGGGAACGGTGATATGGGGTGGCGACTTTAATTGCGTGTTGAATCCCAAAGAGGATAGGTCGGATGATAAGATGGCTAAGCCCAGTCCGGCGGCTAAGGTATTGCAGACGCTGCTGGCGGATTTTGGCCTAGTAGATGTGTGGAGAGCGAAACACCCGGGCGCGAGGCAATACTCGCACTATTCGGCTCCGCATCTACTGCACACGAGACTTGATTACTTTTTCACTACGCCAGACATAGTCGCGGAGTGCGACCATATAGACTACAGGGCGAGGGTCCTCTCTGACCACTCGCCCCTGGTCATGCGATGGCAACTGTATTCCCCACGAGCGCGTATACCAACATGGCGCCTTAGGGCGGAGGCGCTCAAAGACCCTGCTTTCAGAGAGGATATTAGGGAAGAGATAACTGCTTATTTTGAGGTGAATAAAGGGAGTGTTAAGTCGGCTAGCACCTTATGGGAGGCCTTTAAGGTCGTAATGCGGGGGATCGCCATTGCGAAGTCTAAGGGATTGATGGGGGGAGTCCTGGCGGATTTGCATAGAGCAGAGACTAAGCTGGAGGAGGAGTTGGATGGTGGTGGGACAGATGTGGAGGCGGTCACCAAATTGCAACAGGAGTGTGCGGAACATTGGGACAGGCTTTGTAATCTGAACTATAGAAAGTATATGGAGAGATTGCATGCAGGGGGAGATAAAACGGGCCGACTCTTAGCTTGGCTGTACAAGAGTGAGACCCCACGATCCCCGATCAGATTGGTAACCAATGAAATGGGGGAGGAGGTAGACACCCAAGAAGGCGTGAACAGGGCATTTGTGGAATACTAGAAGGTCTTATATGAAGATCGCGAGGGGGGCAGCCAGGAGGAGATAGACGAAGTGCTGGAAGATGTAGGCTTGCCCAAGGTCAGCGATGAGGAGCGAGAGGAGCTGGATGCTCCGATCACCCTGGAAGAGCTGAAGGAGATTGTGAGACAGTTGCCCACTAGCAAGGCCCCAGGGGCAGATGGGTTCCCCAGTGAGTTTTATAAAGTTTATGCAGAGGAAGTGCTCCCGCCCATGTTGGAAATGCTCAACGAAGCGTACGAAATGGGACGGTTGCCGGAGTCACTTAGGGAGGCGATTATAATTCCGCTCCCCAAGCCAAATAAACCGGGACATGATTGTGGCTCCTACAGGCCCCTGTCGATGCTGAACCAAGATAGCCAGATCCTGACAGCTGTCTTGGCTACTAGAATGCGTAGAGTGATCGGCAAGTTGATCCACCCTGACCAGACGGGCTATGTCCCTAATAGGAACATTACTCATAACCACAGGCGCCTCCACAGGGTGGTCGAGTGGGGTTGTAGCGAAGACGGCGAAATGGCGATAGTGGCATTGGACGCGGTTAAAGCGTTCGACTCCGTTCGGTGGCCTTGGCTGCTGGCGGCTCTGAGATGGTACGGGATGGGACCGGGTTATGTTAGGTGGGCCGAGATGTTATACAGTGCACCACTAGCCAGGGTCCGCACGGGTGCAGTGGTGTCAGAGAGATGGCAGTTGGGCAGAGGCACTAGGCAGGGGTGTCCCTGGTCCCCAATGTTGTACATCCTGGCCCTAGAACCCTTAGCGATTTACCTCAGGCAGCAATATGACCCGGTCGGCATTGATGTGAGAGGAGAGTGTCACCTTATATCCCTGTATGCAGATGATATGCTGCTATACCTAAGATACCCAGAAGAAAATCTGCAGTATGTCTTAGAGGTGATGGGGAGGTATGCCTGGTTGTCCGGTATAGCGGTAAACCCCCAGAAATCCACTCTATTTCCGCTAGGGGGCTATGTGGGGACTCCGGTAGAGAGGTTGCCAGTGTTGCAGATCCCGTGGGCGACGAGATCCCTTAGATACTTGGGAATTGACGTGTATCACACGACTGTGGAAGAGCACAAGCATAACACTGAACTTGCTGTGGGGAAGATCGAGAAATGCATGAGGTTCTGGGAAAGATTGCCACTAGCGATGATGGGCCGGGGAGCTATGCTTAAAATGGTGGTACTGCCCAGGCTTCTGCATTATTTTAACAACATCCCCTACATGATTCCTAAGAAGTTCTTCGTGAGGCTACATAGTATTTGCAGAGAATTCCTGTGGCACGGCACGCGAAACAGAGTCGCACTGTGGAAGCTACAGAACTTCTATGAGAAGGGCGGAGTCAAACTGCCGAACTTTGAGGCATATTATGTGGCAGCGCAGCTACAATATGTGTCCAGGTGGCTCTCTGATGAAGAGACCCCTGAACACAGGCTGTTTGGGAGGGATTGCTCCCCTTTTTATCTGCGAGAGGTGATCTGGGTGGCTAATGCATGCATGAGGGAGAGGCCTAGAATGCTAGCTTTGGGACGGAACATGTGGAAACGGGCCTGCCGGATGATGGGTAGCCCCTTGCCGTGTGTGTTGCAGTTCCCATTGGTCGCACTGGCGAAGGGAGATGGGCAGCTTAGAGCAACCATTCGGATATACTGGGAGTCAGTGGGGTTGGTCACCATGGGAGATATCTGGCAAGATGGGACCATCTTGGAGTTCGAAGAATTAGAGGCAGGGTCGGGATTGCACAGGGGTCAATATATGACATATCACAGGATAGTGCAGGAGATCCGGAATAGGTGGCCCGAAACTACCCTGGCCAATGAACCGGACGCCACGGTGGAGATACTATATGACACATCGGAGGGCGGACATGAGGTCTCTAGGTTGTACGAGATGCTGATGACGAAGGTAGGGAGCGACTTAGTTCACTTGAGACTGGAATGGGAAACGGAGATGGGGGCCCCGATGGCAGATGGGTTGTGGGAGCGAGCCCTGGGGTATCATAAAAAAGTATCGAGAAACGCCAGGTTTAAGCAAATACAGCTTTATATAACGCACAGGGCATACATGACCCCCTTAAGAATTTCCAAATTTCGGGATGTTGGACGCCAGGCGTGCCCCAAGTGTGACGAGGAGAATGCAGACATGATACACATGTTCTGGGCGTGCCCAGTAATTGCAGGCTATTGGGGTGAAGTAGCGCAGAAGCTGGCAGGAAAGGGCGTCACGCTCAAAGTGGATTCAGCCTGGGCCTGCTTACTGGGGGGATATCCCAGAGCGCGTAAACTTAGACATGTCGAGAAATTGAAAGATTTGGCTTATGTGCTTGCTAAACGTAGGATTGCCATGGGATGGAAGAAGTGTCATAAGCCACGAGTGGAGGTCTGGTGGAGGGATCTCCAAAAATGGGCGGAGGCCGAGACGGCGGTGTGGCGGGATACCAGTATGGCGGGGGAGGAGGAGGAAATGTGCTCCCTCGAGGCATGGAAATTGTTGATAGCTGAACTGTTTGGAACGGGGTCGGCTCCAATGGAATCTGAGAGAGAAGACGCCCCCCCATTGACAGCGGATACCAATGGCGAACACCATACAGGCTCATAGGGGGGGAGGGATGGGGATTGCAGTGCTGTTTGTTATCAAATGTGTTTATTTATGTTCTAGTTGTAATGTCGTGTGGTTTATATATAAAATAAAAATTATTTTAAAAAACTAAACACAATGGAATTCAAAATAATATGCAAAGAGAGATCAGATAATCAGTTCATTGAAAGTCGCATCCAACTAACAAACACTCATCAATGGATTAAGCATAACAAGAGGTTTGGACTGCAAGAGCTCCTTGGAAGTTATGTTGTTGGAACTCCAGAGGATCGAGAAACCTATTTGAAGGTGATAATGCATCCATCAAAAGCGGAAATCTTATATGTTTACAGGAAACGTGGCTTAGCAACAAACCAGTATGCAATGGGTTCAGGACCCAGCAATTACCCGAGAAAGAGGTTGCCCCTCGTCAGGATTATCAAAGAAGATTAGAAATGGCGCAGGCCTCCATGTGATTAAAAACAACTTGACTCTGTTCATACAAGTTACCATATTAAGAAAAAACGACTGAAACGTTGATAAAGAAGGGTGACACTGAAACACTGAGTACAAGAATAATCTGTCTCTGTAACATCTATTGGAAACTTTGTGCAATAAACAACAGCGTATTCATGGATACAATTTTTTCCAAATTAGACTAGGTCGCTTACCCGAAAATGGATAATCCTATGCAGCAACTTCAATATTAATTTATTTACCAAACTTGGAATCAAACTCAAAAATAAATTGGCCAAGAAATCCCAACTATGGCTAAATGAATGTGCAACAAGAGACCTACACCTTGTCAACAGCCAAATTCAAAGTGATATACAAGCAAAATCGACATGTAGCAAAGGAAACACAGCTGGACATGTAGATTCTCTTCGTTACTCCAACCTTGATGGCCAATTTAAAAACTCGATATTACAGATAAGACCACAAGCGATCACAACATCCTAACTTTGACATGGAAAGAGGTACAGTTTCGTCCATACTCTAATGTTATGGTCTCGATAGAATTGAACCATGGACTAAATAAATAGTCTAAAATATCTGATAAACAGGCGCAACAACTACTAGCAATCTTTCAGGAAACAGACCTGACAGGCCAGTGCAAGATTGAATATGAATGGTTATTCCAACCATATAAAGGAACTAATACGAAGCAAAGATCTCGCTTGCAATCACATGACCATGCCTACAATCAGGAAACAGCTACCAGGAAAAAGGCCCTTAGACAAAACATTCGATTAGCCAAAACTCTAAACAAAGAAGAGAGCAAGAATACGATCAAAAAATACAAACAACAATATTGAAATTGGCCAAGAATACGATCAAAAAATAAAAACAACAATATTGGCCACGGAACACACGAGCAATCCGCATGCAAAATGACGCCGAAACTATGTTAGCCACTCTAAATCAGCATAACACCAGAAGCATCTGGAATTTACTAAATAACAGACTCAAACAAAGACCTGCTCACAGCAGATCTAACTGAGATAGCCTGGCTTGAACACTTTACAAATATCTAGGTAATGAAAGATCGAATTCAACAAAAGTCAAAGTAAAAAAGCAACCATAGAACTTTGAATGCGCTAATGATGACATATTTAAATTTCTGATACTACTCAACCCATCAAGAGCAGCTGGCCCAGACAGCCCGAGTAACCAGATTCTGAAGAAAAATCCAGAAGTATGGGCAAAAGTATGTGAACACCTATTTCATCTCATTACAAAAAAACAAAAAACAAATACCAAACACTTGGAAAACTGCTATACTTATTCCGATTAATAAAAATTGGAAACGGAATGAAGCCACCAACTATCGACCGATAGCTCTGCTAGAGCCCCTTGGGAAGGTATTCGTTACCATACTGCAACGTCGTCCAACTGAATGGATATCCAAGAGCAAAAGATTCGATATAAAACAAACTGGTTTTGTAAGGGGAGTAGTTACCAACATTAACCTCCTCATACTGAATCTATTGAAGCTCGAAGACATGAGATCGAAAGCACAGACATTAGCAACATTTGTCGACTTTCAGATGGCATGCGACAGTTTAACACAGCAAAGATTGTGGGACAAACTGAGAACTTGGAAACGTCCTTCAAACATTCTAGAGCCCATTATAGACTTACACTCTTCGACAAGTGACTGTCAGAATATCACAAGCAGGTGCTGTAACAAAAGTCATACAAACAATGAATGGCTTAAAACAAGGATGCCCACTGGCTGGGACACTTCAGTTTATACCCATCAGTCTTTGAAGAACATCAAAACTCTTTAACAACTAATCCACCAATTTTGAATGCAACACCCATAAAATGGATTTTGTATGCTGATGACTTAGTGCTTTTTGATAAAACACAAAATCGGCATGGAATCAAATAGTTAATGCTCTGTCTGATTACGCCAAAAAGAATGATCTGATCTTCAACCTGGCAAAATCGCATCTAATTCCTTTAACGAAAATCCCTGGCATTAAACAAAGACCAACCAAATATTTCCTACAAAAGACAAAACTCGAGACAGTGTTGTCGACTAAATATCTAGGAGTGTGGATCGATCAAACCATCAATTGAAGCTTGTGGAAAGAACGCACCACCACAAAAATGGACTCCCTAGCTCGTCAAGGTGCAATGCTGCACAGGAAATATGGTACTTTCTCCTACAAGCAAAGCAAAAATAAGTGGGCACCACTTTGTAATATTCGCTTCATGGTCAAAAATAATCAAAGTAAAAATGCAAATGTTCACTAGTTCTTAAACTTAATAGTGGAGTGTACAGGAGCTGACTGTAACGAGTCTGGAGACACCCCGACTCAAAAATACAGTTGCAGCAGAAGACCGGGTGAAGTAACCTGGTCACACAGTCGCTCTCTGTTAATCCCAACCTAGGATGGTAGATTTCAAAAAATGTCTATGAATAAACATTACATGAATAAATAGGGTTTGTGCCTTATTTGTTGTAAAAATGGTTTATAAACAAAAAAAGTAGCAATCACTCTCCAAAATGCATTGGCACATTCAGTCTGTAGTTTAAGAATATGTTGGCCGCTTCCTCACTAAGAATTCATTAGTGATTGCTACATTTTTGGTTTATAAACCATTTTTACAACAAATAAGGCACAGACTCCTTATTTGAAGAGTTGTACCGATTTGGATACCCTATTTATTCATGTGATGTTTATACAAGTAATTCATAGACATTTTTTGAAATCTACCATCCCAGGTTGGGACCAAGAGAGCAACCAGGTTATTTCACCTTGTCTTCTGCTGCAACTTTCTCCTGCAAGCCCCTGACCATGTTCTATCGTCAAAAAGTAATTGCAATAATAACATATGGCAGTGAAACCCTCCTAAATGTATCATGGAAACTCTGGGACACAATAGAAGGAAGATTTTGGAGAAAAGTAATAGCACTGCTATCCCACTGTTCCAGTTCAACGAATTAGATTCGAACTTGCACTCCAATCTTTACAGTCCATCGTAACATGGAAAATGCTGGACTTGTATAGAAAAACGGTGACGGACGAAGATAGTCCAGGCATGTGGCTATTACGAACCCAGCCTAAGACCATCAACAATACAATACTAAATACATGGAAGGAAGTTTGTAAGCAAGTAATGAAAGATAACACCATCAGAGAGGAAATATTGGTTTGCAGGCATACGGATGCAAAGAAATAATAATTCATCAAGCGGACTGGATTAATACCATAGAAAATAAAAGAACAATACCAACTCTCAATAAGCTGCTCGACTGAATGTTGAAAATTGAATCAACTTCCAAAGTATTTAGATCGTTTTCCCTTTCGAAGAACAAGAGATACATTTCTAAGGCTACAGCTGCACTTGCTACCAACACGAGAAGTTACAGTAAAAACCAAACAAATCCCAACAGACCAAAAATATTGCTGACACTGTCAAAACATTATACAGATTTTAACAAGGGGGGTCCTGGGAGTCCCTCTGCCAGACATTAGTCCTGGTTACAAGAGACTTACCCAGAGTCTTTAGCTCACTATCTTTCACAGAGAAGAAATATCCCAAACATATCAGTCTTTGTCCTGCCCTGGGGCAGTCCAGCACCGAAATGCGAGGCAATTCTCCTCTGAACAAGAGTACCAACAGAAACCCCAGACACGTGTTTCGGTCTGGTTGGACCTCATCAGTAGGGTGGATCTGTGCCTCTCTAAGAATAGTTTCATGGTGCCTAACAGGATGCATTTTACATTTTTACACTGAAGGTGCAACGGAAAGACCCAGAGGGTCGCTATTTGGTGGTCAAGGGGGAGATTAGGGGATCCATGGTTATGATGGTTTCCATCTATTGCCCGAAAGAAGCCTGTTAGGCAGAATCCTGTGCAGTTCCCTTGGGAAACACTGCAAAAAGATTAAGACTACAGGAGTAAGCAGTAAACCCAATTTGTAGCAGTCTGCACCACCCAGATTTTCCTGGTAGCTGTGGCTGGGCAGTCGGACCTCTCTCAAGAAGAGTAGGGCAGTATGCAGAGTATAGCCAATAGGGTCAAAACACAGTAGAGCAAACAAACACTGAGCAGAGCTTTGTATACAAAGTATATAATTATTTATTTAAAACACACTTTAGGTAATACACTAGCAC
Source organism: Ambystoma mexicanum (assembly GCF_040938575.1). NCBI lineage: Eukaryota > Metazoa > Chordata > Amphibia > Caudata > Ambystomatidae > Ambystoma > Ambystoma mexicanum. Next base: position 1,436,960,193 of record NC_090929.1, on the reverse strand, counting down.
TCTCAATGAAAAGTAATTTAAAACACAGTCACGTAAGTATACACACCTCCCTTGTTAACTATCAGGCAAGTCAGAGTTAAAGCACAACTATTTGTTAAAACAGAAGTGAGCGCTTAACCTAGATGGCACTCCAATAGTTTAGGTTAAAAAGGGAGAGAAAAGGCAGAGCATAAAATAAAACAGTTCCCAACACTTTTAAGAGTTCAGAGCAAGGGGAGAAAGGCAGGTTATACTGTAGAGCCAAAGTTCATAGGCCAGGCCCACTTTAAATGGAGCAAAGCGAAATGTGCCCAGGATCACACGATTTAAAGTGCACTGAAAGTCTTTGCAGAGTGTTCAAAAGAGGTTGGGATGATTCAAAAGATATAGTTAGAAGGCCTGGAGCCAACCCAGTTTAGAAGCCAAGGATTTAAGGGTCACCTTTAGCAATCTGTAGAAAGGGAGGCCAGGCAGGACACAGTACCTTAAAGAGAAGGAAGCTCCAGCGGGGGCAGTTGTTCCTGGCAGTGGTTGAAGTTCGTGGTTCCGACCAGGGGAAGAGAAGATATCGTCGAGGAGGAAACGTGGAGTTGTTGCACTGCACAGGGATGAAACCAGCCGCGGAGTTCCCGATTAAAAGGTGCAGTCCTTTTATTCGCGGTCAAAAGTGGTGAGCGTGGCTATTCGGCCGCCGGGGTGCTTGGCACGGGCGATTCGACCAAGTGACGTCTTTGGAAGCGAAAAAGGGCGAACTGGTTGGTCCTACCAGCTCAAAGGGAGAAGAGACTCCAGCAGAAGATCTTCTCTTGTCGTTGGAAAAGTGGTGAGTTTGTTGCAGCAGGGCTTCACCGGTGGTGTTGCTGGTTGCAGGTGGCTCAGCTTCTTCCCTCTTCGGATTCTTAGGGCCTGTGGCGATTTCTGAAGTTCCAGTCCCAAAGGCCCTGCTCTTATGCAGAAAACCCCCCGTTCATCAGCCTAGCTGTCAATCACACATGATAAGTGGTGAGCTGGGCGGCTCACCACTGGGCCAATCAGAGTAGAGTGCGACTTGAGTTGTTAAGGCAACGCAGTCCAGGGTGCCAATTCCCCCCCTCCACCCTTCCTGTGGAACCCAGACAGAGTGGCACCATTTGGAGGGCTTCTGTGGAGAAGCCCGCCAAAATAGTGGAACAAAGGGCTCGACCTTGGTCAGAGTTACAGAGACGGACACAAACGCCATTTTAGAATCGAGTTCTGGCAAAAGACCCAACCGGTGATTTAATATTAAATAAATAAACCAGCAGTATCTTTAACATTGCACCAAAAAGTGGTGCGTTTAAAATCAATAGGAAAATCCCATACAGAATATTCCGGTGGAATATTTTGCGTGGTAACCACTGCCACCAGCCAGAAACTCGACAAGGGGGGACTGGATAGTGCCCCCTTGAAAACAGACCCAGGGGCAATATAATTAACCCCTTCCAGTACTTCCACAATATGATGGTTTGTACTGGTTCTGTTCACAATTTAAGACTAGTAAAGTCAATGGTGACTTTACATGCCCTGGGAGACATTAGTCAGTCCCAGGGAATGGAGTCTATGTTTGAGGGTCACTATGACACCCCTGTGTTACTGCACTGAGGGTGCTGTGTAACACACATAAAAAATAGATGATACCCTATGGAGCAGAAAGAAAACCCCATAGCCCATAAGCACATAAAAAGTCAAAGACATACCTCAAATCATGCCTAAGAGTGGGAGGGAAAGAGTCTCACTCTTAGCAGGAGAAGAAAACAAACCCCAAAAATCCAGCAAAGCTGCTGGGGGACTCACTAGGTTTGGGAAATTAGCCTTATAAGAGAATTCTCCCTAACAAAGCCCAAGACAAATATTGGTAAGGTGTTAGAAGCAAAATAATGTCCTTTGCCGAGGGTGCTCTTATTGTAGGTGGTGATTTTAATATGGTCTTGTATAGCGATAGGAAGAGCGAGGGCCCCTAGGACACAATGGCGGGCAGCCGCCTGTTTCTGGAGGGTTAATGATGAGCTGGGGCTGTCAAACACACATACGATGGGACAGGGGCAAGACCCCTTATTCACCTATTTCTCTAAGGCCCATGCTACATTCGAGAATGGACTATATCCTGGTCGACTCCTCCACGTTGGAGCAGGTAAGCGAATTTACAGTGGAGGTAATACCGTGGTCAGATCATGACCCAGTGAGGGTGCGGATAGCAAGGCCCCCGAAACCGCAAGATAAAGCGAGATGGTCATGCAATGACTCGTAGCTACGGGACAAAGTGCTAGCTCAGATGCTGCTTTCAGCGATAAAAGAATACTTAAAAAATTAATGACAATGGGGAAATTAGGGGAGCGGGGGTCTGGGAGGCGTTCAAAGCTACGATAAGGGGATTCCTCATTAGAATGGGAGCAAGGAGAAAAAGGGAAAGGGCGCATGAAGAGAAGCTCCTAAGAGAAAATTGAGGCCATTTAGCCGGGGGGTCTGGGGTGAGGTCAGGAGGGGGGTAAACTGAAGTCACAAATGTTCACAGCTAAATGGGCGGATCTACAGAAACATGAAGCGACCGGCCAAACGGAAACAAAGTTGGTCTTCTTGAAACAGAAGTACATGGAAAAAGGGAAAAAAGCTGACAATATCCTGGCCTGGAGGCTAAGGGAATTGAGGAACAGTCGTAGAGTAGAGGTGATTCATCGACTGAGGGGACGAGGCTTCTTGAAGATTCCCAGATAGCAGACGAATTACGACAGTTTTACAAAGTACTTTACACCTCAGAGTACGAGGGAGACGGGCCGAGTCTCCCGCCAGAAAATCCTGAACCCCTGGAAGCATCCATTACAGCCCGGGAAGTGATAGACACCTAAGTGGTATGAAAGGGGGCACCACTCCCGGGGGGGGGGGGCGATGGCTTCAGTGTTGTTTTTAAAGACATTTCGCTCCACCCTGGCACAGTTCATGGAGACAAGCTATTTAACTCGGGCCTTGAAACGGGCTCCCTTCCTTGGTCAATGTTATCGCCCATAATTGTAGTAATACCCAAAGAGGAGAAGGACCCTAGTATCAATCCTATACGCCCATCTCCCTTTTGAATACTGAAGTTAAAATCTTGGCGAAACGCTTGGGCAATAGGTTGGCCCAGCTGCTGCCCTTGCTGGTTCATTAGGATCAAGTAGGGTTTATCCTGGGCAGACAACATAAGGAAGACTTTTAAAACTTAATGCATGAAGCTAGACGCAGGAGGCTGGGAGTACACCTGGTGTCCATAGATTCAGAAAAGGCTTTCAACCGGGTCGAATGCCAGCACTTGGGCAAAGTCTTGCAAAGAATGGGGCTAGGAGAGAAATTTAGAGGGTGGATTGCAACACTATATAACGGCCCAACGGCGAGAGTAGCAGTCAACTGCGCAGTCTCATCCCCCCTGCAGCTCACTAATGCGACGAGGCAGGGTTGTCCCATCTCCCCCTTGTTGTACGCCCTGGCTATGGAGCCCTTGGCTATCACCATTAGACTGGACCAGCGTATTGAGGGAATCCAATGTGGGGAACAAGACTTTAAACTGTCCTTATTCTCTGATGACATTCTCCGCTACCTGACCAATCTATCAGAATCACTCCCGAGGGTCCTGACCCAGAGACAAACCTTTGGATGTTTCTCAGGCTTGAAAATACATTTCTCCAAGTCCAGTGTGATGCCCAAACGGGGAGGAGACAGGGAAACCACGGTTAGGAAGACAATAGGTGGAATGAGAATCGAGGGTAAGGCCACCCCGTACTTGGGAATTTAATTTACCTGCCAGGGATTTGGATACGTTGTTTGACCACAACTAACACCGATCCTCGAGCGAATAAAATCAGATCTATTATGCTGGGGCCCGCTTACCATCTCCTGATTGGCCGAATGGTGTCGGTAAAGATCAACATCCTCCCCAGTCTCTTGTACTTATTTGCAGCTCTCCCCACCCCCTTTCCAGATTCCTTCTTCACGACACTGCGGGTCATGGTGCAAAAATGTATTTGGAAAGGGAAAAAGCAGAGGTTAAATATGCATCCGTGACTTTCCCTAAGGACTTGGGTGGGTTTTGGCCTCCCAGACTTTTAATTATATTACAAGGCAGCACAGCTCTGGGTAATGATGTAACACTTGAGGGATGATATGATACATAGAGGATACACACACTCACCCCAAGAAATTAAGATATCTCTTGTGGTCACCGCCCAAAGAGGATCCCCCCATTGGTGGTGCTCTGGGATTTGTGGAAGTGTAACAAAGCAAATGCGCCCCTTTCCTCCTGGCCCTCGCTGTTGAGTTTGTTGTGCCCCGCCCCCCCAGACCTGGGTAATAAGGGTTTCCATAACACACAGCAGTGGTCAGACATGGAGCTGGAGAGAGCTACTCAGATGTTTAGGGGGCATTGCTTCGTTGAGTACGAGACTTTAGCGGAGGCTTTGCGAGCTAACCCTTTGTCGATCTTTGAATATCCGCCTAAAAGGCATCCTGACCGACCCCAAGTGGTGCGAAGACATCTCATACCCCCTCACCCCCTTCGAGAACATTTTGCAGAGTCCATCATAAGAAAGGGAGCACTGGCAAGAATTTACAGAGTGTTGCTCACAGCAGATCTGGAGGGGAGGCAGAATTGTACACATCTTTTGGGAAGAAAAGGTAGGTAGCGAGATGGAAAATGAAACCTGGGGTACTGTCTAAGTATTGCTTGCTGGTTCGCTGTATACAGCAGCAATGGAACATAACTTCAAAATCCTTCATGCCTGGCACTTGCCTTCGGCCAGGCTATCTAAAATGTTTGTGGAGCCTCTCCACTATGCCCTAGAGAATGTGGCCAGCGGGGAACGTGGTACCATATGTGGTGGGAGTGCCCGTCCATTCAAGTTTATTGGGCTGAACTCTTGAGCTGGATTAAGAACATGGTCAGAGTCTCCCCGAATCTGTTGCCCATGGAAGTACTGCTTGGTGTCCCCTCACCTTACTCTGACACATCTACCTTCCCAAAGATTGTTGAAGCCATGCTAGGGGTCGGAAGGGTAGCGCTGGCTCGGAACTGGAAATGGGTGACCGTTCTGACCAAGAAGGAATGGCTCACTAACCGTTCTGACCAAGAAGGAATTGCTCACTAAACTGTGGGGTATCTATGCATGAAAAATTGTCAGCGATGGTGAACGATAAAATTGACTATTTTTGTGGTTGAGTGGAGTGTTCGGTTTAAAGAAGGTGGTGATGCTTTGATTCTTTAACATGAGGGCTCTAGTGAGGTGCTGCAGCCGCCGTGGTCAACGGGGACAGTGCCAACGAGTAGGCTCTAGATGCAGAACCCAGTAGGCAGTTGACGCTTAAGGTTTGGACTTAATTCTATTCTAAAGTATGATCCCACCAGTGGGTTGGGCTTCGTAGCCATAGCGCGGGAAGTGGGAAAGGGGGGGGGGGCTGGGCATTAAAAGGTTGGTGATACGTGAGGTTTTGGATTAACATGAATGTACCTCTTTGTGAAAATTGTTCAAAGTGGGAGAAAAAAAAATATCCAGACCTAAAGCGGTGAATGAGAGAGGCACTCTCCCATTATATCACAAAAGGAGGATCACAAAGAAGCGTACAGACAACGCATTTGATGGTTACCCACAACAAACTCCAGACCTAGATAGTGTTGTTCTTGTTCGGGTACCATTGCTGATGGAACAGAGCTCCTCGGATTCAGACTAAGTGGAAGTCCAGAATAATTCAAACTGTGAAAAGATTGAAGCTGGATAAGGAAGCCAGCCAAGACGGGTGCTCTCACTGTGGCTCAAATCTGAGCTTTCATTTGCTTCAAAGTGATTCCTCATATACTTGTATAGTTTTCAATAAACTGTCCTCAGTCTTTTTGTTAATTGTTACTTCACAATTTATTCTCTATACATTAGTCTCATTACGTTAATCCGTGTATTGTGCGGATTGAGTTATACACTCCAAAAACCATCTATCTGCACTGTGTGTGTTAGTTATTTTAGCCTATGCATTTCGGAGTCTAGCTCCTTCATCAGAATAATTCCCCTAAAAACAGTGACCGTATGTACATACGGTCCCATTATAAAATGGGACAGGTTATTGTGCTAAATGCAGAGAATAAAGTCCACTCTTTAGCCTTATGGTTTATAGTCATATCTGGCAATCTAATGCATGTGCTTTTCATGTTATAGGTGCATTACACATTTTTTCGTATCTAGATATAGTGAACCATATGCTTAATGTTAAATGACTAAAATGTGAAATCGAACAATTCCCAGTAGCAAAGATATTTGCACATAAAGCCCAAATTTAAGCGACAGGGTTAAATCTTCATCAAAAAGCCTTATGCAGGTCACAAACGTGTGTTTAGCCGATCTCCATGCTCTAATAAACAGTAATGTTTCAGTAGAATGCCTTAAAATCATAGTCCAGCAATGACTCCGACTTTCCTCCTGGAAAGATGAAATGCGTGGCGACTGATTTGATTCATAACATGCACAGGGAAAGTGCACAGCTAAAAAGCAGGTCCATATTAAAAAAAAAACCATCAACATGTGTGTACAATTTGTGGAAACAGCAAGCAAGCGACGTGCCCCGATTAGAAGACAGCTGCCTCTTAATGCGTGCGAAAAAGAAAAGGCTGGCTAGTTGGGCCTCAGCATTCTGTATTGCCAGTCCGCAGAATTCCATAACTAACATGCAGCTGTCCATCCCTGCAATGTGCAGCAAGTTGCAAATTCATTCAAAGATCCTATCCCACCTGCTCTTATTCCCCAAATCTATCCTTCCTTTGTACCATTCCTGGTCTCATTCTACAATATCTGCCTCTCTACATCCATCTTTCCTACAGCTTTCAAACATGCTACCATCATTCCCATTCTAAAAAAAAACGTTCAGAAAATCCTATTGTTTCCATCTTTTGCCCCATTTCTTTTCTACCCTATTTATCTAAGCTTCTGGAGCCCCTAGTCTATTCTCTGATTTCTTCCTTTGTTAATGATCCATCTTCTCCCACGTTTTCAGTCTGGGTTTCGTCCTCGTCACTCCACCAAGACTGCTTTAATGCGTGTGCTTAACGCAGCTCCTCACTCTAAGCACTCTTCTTTTCTCAATCTTCTTGATCTTTCAGCTGCTTTCGACACCGTTGATCACTCCTTGCTCTTGGATTCTCCTCTTCTTTTGGTTTTAGATGTTCTGTTCTTTCCTGGTTTTCCTCTTATCTAAGAGAACCTTTTCTGTCTCTTGGGGTGGAACGGCTTCCTCACCTTTGCCTCTTGAGCACGGTGTTCCCCAAGGTTCAGTCTCGGGTCTGTTTCTATTTTCACTCTTTACTTCTTTACTTGCTCCTGTCATTTCTTCCTTTGGACTCTCTCATCATTTCTATGCCGATGACAACTTTTTCTATCCTTTTCATCTTTCACGCCGGAAATTCACCACACTCTGACCACTTGTCTCTCCGCCATTAAATCATGAATGCCATCGCACTTCCTTACCCTAAATGCTGGGAAAACTGAGGTTCTATTCTTCCCTGGCAACAGAAATCCACCACGTCTATCTCTTTTCCCCCTCTCTACTCTTTCTATTACTCCTCCTGCATCTGGACTCTAATCTTTCTTTTACCCATCATATTTCCCCCACATCCATCTCTTGTCGCTTCCATCTTTATAATATTCGCAAAGTTCGCCCTTCTCTCACTTGCCATGCAACTAATCTTCTCATCTCTTCTCTTATTTTCTCCCGACTCTTCTATTGTTCTGTCACGCTCTTTGGTCTCCCTTCCTCTCGCCTTGCTCCTTTGAAATCCATATACACCATTCCTCTGTTTGCGTACTTTGTCTTCTCTCCTACCGTAATTCTATTTCAGCATCGCTTGCATTTCTGATGTTTACCTTTTAATTCCCAACTTAAATTTCATTTTCAGTGCCTAGTCTTAAATCTCTTTATGGGCTACCTCTGGATTATCTTGCTGCTCTTCTGTCTTTCTATACTGCGTCTCGTTCTCTTCGCTCCTCCGGTCTCTTTAAGTTGACTGACCTCTGCCCCCCCCTGTGCTCAGTCTCGTTTTTGTTCCTTCCAGCTCCTCTTCATTGGAACATTCTTCCTCGATCTCTTCTGTCCATCACAGTCTATCGGGTCTCTTTGAAAAATCATCTTCACCGTCCTTGATGGTTTGCTTTCAGAATTGATATTTGAATTACTTTATACTTCATTATTTTTGTACCGTTGGTTTTAATTTTGTGCAGTGCTTTGGACAAAAGTGCTATAGAAGACTCTTGTTAAAAGAGAAAGCTTAAAAAAAAATAGCTGCAGTTTTGCGCTTCAGTGTGCAGCAATAAGCATGGTTTAGAATGGTGGTGCAGGCCTCAAATCCACAGCCAGTAAGAGTGGGCCATAACAAAGACAATTAACTTGTTCAAACTTGCGACACAAAACGCACTTTAAAATGAAGCCTTCCAGAAAGCGAGCGCTCCATTATCTGCAGGTCAGAACCAGGATCTGTAGTCCTTAAGAGAAAGCCTGATCAGCTCTCAAAGAATGTGGGCATTATAAAGGGTTAACCTACAAAGGCAGAGCAGCGGGCTGTTACACTGGCAAACTGACGCTTCAAGGCAGGTTTGAGGTGTAGCTGAACTGCAGACAGTAAAATACACCAAGAGGACAGAGGAATGTGTTATCACAGAGGGAAGAGTTCAACATTGCCAGAAGACAACTCAGCACATGCGCCGAGTTAGAGCACTAGCTGCTACGAACTGAGTGAATGCAAGTTAAACACATCAGGTTACTCCAACCATGTCTTTACCTCTACGCGTCACCCTTTAGAGTCCCTGAGAAAGCCTGTAGGTCATAAGCATACACAATGCTACATCCACGGTGCTACGGCCGTTTTAAATACACACTGGATACACAATTCAGGTCCGTTTTGAAATAAACCAGACTCGAGCGTTTCAGAATAAAAGCAGCATATTCAACACAGCAAGTGCAGACTTGCTAACAGAGAATCATCATAAAACGAGGTAAATACATTACCTAAATCTATAATGCATACTCAGAATATATGGGTGCTTGCAGACCAATTCTGAACAGAGTCCTACACAGCGAAACAAGGCGATTTCGCATTGCACAATCACCTTGCACCTGGTAAATGAACCCTTGCAATAAATCCAACGTGGCACATTGCATTTGAAATATGCAGACTTTTAAGCACCATTATATGTCTCACATCTAGAGAATGCGAATTTAGGAGTGCATTGATGTGGAAGCAACCGGTGGTCCAGCCAATAAGGATGCCGCCTGTTCCTCTTTAAACATGTACATACGAATACATGTGCCAGGATAATAGCTCACATGCAAAATCGCTCCAGTAGGTTTGAATGCCAGCCAGAGAAGCCGATGATCATACTGGCGGTAGACGTACAAAGCAGCACTGCCCTCTGCATTTAAACATGGTTAAGTGAAATGAGCAACTAAACAGATGATAGCAGAAAAATACACACACAGTTGCATGCAGCCTGAACATGCAAGGGAACAGGTTACATGCTAGCCACACAGTACTAGGCTTCAGATTATTGAAAGAATCTAGAGTACGGCCAAGTTGTGATATTGTGAGGAATCCTGCAGAGTCCTCACAAAGACCCTACCTAAAGTCTCCTCCCAGGTGGCATGGGGAAGGCAGCCGTAACCTGATCCTTACCCTGGGGGTGGTATTAGCCGGATGGATCACCTGGGAGGAGAAGAGCCCCAAGGGAACAGGAGGACTCTGTTGGGAGAGACGCAGTATTCATCTGCCTCAGAGGAAAAAATGTCAGTGATGGCGGAATATGTAATGGCTTGTTGTCCGAGGGAGCTTTTCTATCCCAAAACAATTTTTTCTAATGGTGGTGAAAACTACCATAACCAATCATTTATTGGGAAGAAGAATCCCCCTCCCAAAGTCACTCACATTTATGAAGGTGAATCTCTAAACATTAACATCTGATTCTGAAAATCATAATTCCTGTGTAAAGCAGAACCACTCATTACATTCGTAGAATACATCTTTAGAAAATATAATTAAGGATAGAAATGAAGTTGGTAAAGATATCTGCATTAAATGTAGTACGTTGAACATTTGGGACTTCAAGTCCTGCAATGCCCAAAGTACTCGGACGAAGAAGATGGATGCAGAGGCACCAGGCTGCAAGTTGCAGCCTAATAGTGTTAATGACCCACACTCGAGGGAGACTGGGAGGCAAGAAAGGCCCCACAGGTGCAGACCATGGAGCAGTGGTCTTCAAACATTTTATGCCAAGGCTCCCCTGAGCAAAAAAATACATTGCTCGGGAACCCCCTGCCCCGCCCCTCTGTGTTGTTATTTTTGGTTGGTTTCAGGCTCATCCCTCCTAAACAGTTGAAGGGTCAGCAGCAGAGCCTTTTTGCCAGCTTTCATAGGAGCATACTCCGATGCTACTCATGAAGGTGTAAACTAGTCACCCCAAAACAGATGTTTTATCTTACCAGTACCCACAAGCCTATAGGCATTTATCAAAATGAAGGCAAATGATTAATCAAACAGTGGGGATAAGCCATGAGTAATATAATGCAAAGCAATATACTGGTGCAATATACTGTTATATATGGTGCAATATACTGTTAAGATGGATTTCTGAACTCTGTCCTGGAGGGGCAGAGGTTCAGAAGGCCAGCCTAGTTTCTTGGAACAGGGTAACCTCTGGACAAGCCAGACCAATCAGGGTAGAGATGGCGGTGGTCAAGACTAGGTCTCAAGAGGGGCGAGGGTGACTGGAAGCCCGCAATGACCACACAAAGCAAGGACACTTACAAATCACTCCAAGCAGGTGTTATATTAACAATATAGACACATTTATTACAAGGCCTCTGTAACATTGACCATAGTAAAGAATCACGGTAAACTCAAGTAAACCAACACATCACAATCAAATACAATATATATACAATTACCAAAGGGTCTAAAGAGTTCAAAGCACAATATATTCCTAGATGGGGAGGAAAACAGGCAGTGCAAGTAATCGTTAGACCCCGTTCGCCTTCAAAGGCCACCTAACTAGAAGGAAGTCCGAGCCCTGCGAAGAGCGGAGCCTTGTGCTCAAAAGTACCTGCACACGCTGGTGCCAACGGGCCAAGGGGAGTCTCTTCAAGGAAATCAGGCAGTTCAGAGTGGTGAACAAATGAGGACGAACAGATGTCGGCTACTCAAGCGCGGCCTCCACTTGTGGGCAGAAGCAGAGCGCAAATGCGAAAAAGGCGTGCTGTTTAGCACAGCGAGGAAAAGTTACAGGCTACTGCAGGAGGGCGACCGGTTCCTAGCGTTGCTACTCACCGGTCCCCGTTGCAGGAAGACCCAGGCTTCTCCGCGTCAGTTTCAGTGCTGGCAGGTTCAGATACGAGCAGGGGACGTCTCGGCGTTGTGTAGATTCCGCGGCAGCAGAAGTTAGAGTTGAGGATGTCCCAAAGGCAGTGAACCCGCACAGATTGTTACCACAGCAGGGCAACGCAGCGGCCGTGTGTATTTCAGCCTAATGCACACTTCTCACTTCAGACCTGGGAATGCCAAGTGTATGAACCGTGTGAGAGTGCCAAGGACTCGGAATACAACAGCAACTTGACGGCGGTGACAGAGCAAGGCTCCTGGGTAGGCTGGTCAGTCCACTGGATGGCCCAGGGACGCTTCCGAAGGCTTACGTGCAGGAGATGAAGATGCTGAGAATAGTTGTTCCCACTATTTCAAAGGGTCGAAATACCAGTACAGGCCTTCTCGTTCGATCAGAGGCAGAATGGTCTCACAGGGTGACAGCAGTGCAGGGGAGCAGTCCTTCAGCGGGTCACCAGCGATTTCTCGGTTCAGCCTCTTAGTTGCAGGATACTTGGCTCCTTTATCCGTTGTTCGTGAGAGCTCAGGAGATCGACATGGTAGTGGTGTTTCCAGCCGCCTCTTATCCAGAGTTCCCTTCGCGCCAAAACGGAGAGGACCCAATGGGAGATCTTCTCACAAAACACTCACACCATACGTGGACCCATCACGGACCACAGTGGTCCCAGGCATTCAAGACACACTAGACTCTCTGGCACCCAGGATGTGTATTGGGACCAGACATCCCAGCCCACATCCTGGAGGCACACACAAGACCTGTAGAAGCCTGCGAAAGCATCTGTGTTTCGCGAGAAAGTACATGCCCAAATAAGGATGGCCCCGGGTCAGCTCGACCTGGGGAAGGTGAAGGGGCAAGACGGTCAGCGGACAGGACAAAGAACCTCGTGGCATGGCCATTTTGGAAGCCAGGCCACCCATTTTGGTCAAACGCGGGAAGCGCGGTTAACAGGGCAAAAGGGAATTCAAAACATAGAAACGATCGCTGCCACCAGTCCCATCCGTGACCTACTTGCACAGTTCGTGATAAATCCATCGAGAGTTTCTAGGGCCTGTAGAATGACTAGAGACACAAGAGCGCGGTAATGTAAGTTACGGTGCACTCTTGTGTCATGTTGCGCGAAAGCTGCAACATGAGAAAAGAACTACGGAAAACAACGTTTCCCGGTACTGACTGTTTTAAGGGCGTGTCAGTTTCCCCGTAAGAATGGAGCGAAAGCCCAGAGGAGTGCGGCGGAAGGCTGCGCTTCTCTGCCAAAGTCTAGATCAGGGTGTAAAACAACAGCAAAAAGTTTGGGGGTTGCCACATGGAAGGAAAATTACCTACAATATGAAATCTTTCCTAACACATACAATGCCAATTAATTGTCTTATTGGGACGACAAAGCACCCATAACTGCCTGTGTGAGCGACAAAAAAGAAATCCCGTTGAGGAAAAGGAAGCAATGGCTGGGCAACGGGGTCAACTCTTGCACAAAGCTCCCTTGTGGATTGGGTCCAAAATGCTTTGCCATTTATGCCAACAAGGCTTTTCCCCAAACATAGTGCCTATAAAATGCGGATGTGAGAGTTATTAGAGAAATAAGAAGCTCCACAACGCTCCAAAGAGATGAAGCGCCTTCTAAATGAATGCTGTCGGTGACTTTCCTCCGGGCCAGCCACACCAGTGGGGCTCCTTTGTATTTTGGAAGGTTTGCATGATACGCAGGAGCCCCAACTACAGAGCGGAGGGCAGCCGATCACCATTGTCAGGGAGAATTCTCCAGAATGGCTAATTTCCCCTTACCTGTTTAGTCCCTCAGCAGCTTTGCTGGATTTCTAGGGTTTCATTTTTTCACCTGGTGAGAGTGTGAGCCTTTTTCCCACTATTACATGCGTTTTGCTGTGCGTTGTACATTTTTTGCTCATGGACTACGGAGTCTCACCCACCCCATAGGCATCATCTTTTTACTGTGTGTCACACAGCACCTTTAGTGCAGTGACACAGGGTTTTCTTTTTCCGACTTCCCACTTTAAACTCCATTTTCTGGGACGGACTACTGTCTCCCAGAACATGTAAAGTTGCCATTGACTTTGCTAATCTTTTTAAATTTACAGACCCAGTACAAACCATCTTCCAATAGAGTACTGGAGGGGTTAATAGTTCTCCCCTTTTGTCTGATTCTCATGGGGCATTATTATGTTCCCCTTTCTCCAAGATTTGGATGGTGGCAGTGGTATCTACCATTTTTATTCTGCCGCAAGCTATGAAAATAGCCTTGGTACCGTTAGAGGCTATGGTGGTAGCCTCAAACTCAAAATCCGCCCGGTAATCCACTTTTATTTTAACTTGGTTCCGGTCGAGTTGTTTCGCCAGATCTTTTTGTAAAGGTCTTTCTAGTGTTTAACTCTGCGCGCCAAACCAGGTTTGGTTCCTTTGGCAGGCTTCTGCACAGAAGCGCTCCTTAGGTGCCCGAGTGGGCAGGAGGTGAGGGAGGAGTTTTAAGCCCCCTGCACATGGTCTCCTTGGAGACCAAAGTCGCACTCTATAGTTTGATTGGCTAGGTGGCTGTCCTGTCAGGACTGCCACCCTGCTGTGCGATTGACAGCCAGGCTGTGTGAATGGGGGATTTGGTGCATAAAAAGCCAGTCTCTGGGACTGGAAGGCAGAGTCGCCACTGGAACGAAGAAACCATCGAGAAGCTGAAGGAAGATGACAGCTGCAACTACTGGACACCCGGTGAAGCCATGCTGCAGGTCCGAATCGCCTGAAACTTCGACAGAGGAGATCCGCAAGAAATCTTCCCTTGAGCCTGGTGGGAACAACCAGCTCGCCAGACACCGGTCCTCATCCTGGTCGAATTTACTGTGCATCGCTGCAGTAGATCGGATAGCCAGTGAGAAGAGAACCAGTTTGGGTTTTAAGGAGCGCACCTTTTATTCAACACAGTGCAGGACCCTCCAGCCATCCTACTGAAGAGGGAAAATCGAGATCAAACCCATGCCCCCTCACCCCAGGCGCAAATACAGAAGAACAGCAGGAAGAACAAGGAGCGCACTTATCATTTGAACCAGGCCCCAGCGCACCCATGGGTGACAAATATGCTGAAACACACCCACTTCACCAACAGTGCAACTTCCATGCTACATTAGAATCAATGCTGCAATATCAGAATCTACAAACACAAAAATCCCTGGTTAAAGGCTTGCAAATGCCTATATGAATTAACATGGTCTAATTGCACAGTGTAAAGCCATGTTTCAGGAAAATTACAGCCAAGTTCATTTCTCTCACTGAACACTGGCTGCAGAAGCCTTCAGCAATGCTCCTCGCAAAACCCACGAGCAGCCAAGGTCGCGCATTCAAGATAAGATTGCTTTCTGCAGACAAACATTTTTAATTCTCCACAAATGCGAGTAAGCCACGGCAACCCAGTGTGTTTTTTTTTTCTTTCTGGGAAAGAAAGACATTTTCGCAAAGACTCGCACAACATTTGAAACAATTGTAACAAGAATGGCTCAGCCCAGCCAATGAGCGCTCAGAGCTCAGGTGCGAAATGCTTGCTTCAGCTAAAAAGTTATGGGAACAAAGTCATAATGCGACAAGTTAGAATTAGGTAATGGGGGGCTGGCACAGCTAAACCAACCCACTGACGCAAAAGGCTAACATCCAATTGTCAGGCTCTCTATAAGGACTACATAGGTAACCTATCACTTAGCAGCCAATAGCAGGAGGAGATAGGTTTCTGGGAGCTGATCCAATTATGTGAGGTCAGCCTGCAGTGTGATTACAAAGCTGGCTTGCAAGCCAGCCCCGGGGGAGACGGCGCCAGAACTCTCGATGTGCACGATGCTCTGCGTGTTTTTTTTCTTTTTTGCTGCCCAGGAATAAACGCAGTTTGGAACATGTGGCTGCCTGCTGGGGTCTCTGTTGCATTTCTGGGGGCCATATGGGAGGTGTTGGGGTATCCCATAGATGGTGAGGGTATGGCTGCTGGCCCCCCACTGCCCTGGTGGTGGTCCAGCTTCTCCCCAACACTACTTCTTGTCACCACGACTGAGGCTTCAGGAACCGTGAGCTTGCAGGAACTGCCAGGAACCACTGCCTCAGCTACAGCATTCTTCTTTTAAGGCACCGTGCAAATTCGGTCGTTCGTTCCGTCTGACCGTGGTGAAAGTGCATGAAATCTTTCGCCTCTCCGAAGGCTTGTCCTTCTCTTCTCCTGTGAATAACTTTACCTCCGACCAACTTCGTTTTGAACTCTTGGCAAAGACTTAACCGCAAACTACTTTGAACTGTGTGATCCTCTGCAAAGACTCTGAACCATTAACATTGGCCCAGACCTATTAACTTGAATCCTAGTTGTAGTAGCCTTTTCTAGATTGCCCTGCCTATAACTGGTTGGTGATTTTAAATAACCTTGTCTTTCCTCCCCTTTTAAATTACTGGAGTGCCATTTTGCTCATACTTCATTTTGACCTGAACTTGTCCAGAATTGATTGGGTGGTGTTGTAGTGTATTAAGACTGTGATTTTCTGACGCTTTATGATAGTGAACTGTTTTATAACTGATGGTGTAAATAAATGTATATTCTTGTTTGTTTGTTTTTATTACTTGTATTGCGCACCAGACCCAGGGGTAACCGGGCGCATTTTAGAAGACAATTTACAGCTTAGTTACAGGAGAAACACATGGCAGCAAGAAAGAAGAAATATACAAAGAATATAAATACACAATATACACAACAGGCAGGCGTGCTGGTGCACGTATTTACAGTTCTTCTTAAGCAGGAAGTAACTGCTAGGCAGTAGGTGTGTGCAAAATTCAGAAGTGGAGAGAGATGCAGGATAAGTCCAGGCAAGATGGTAGTCTTATTTATCTGCGTCTTTAATCCACCTTATAAGGTTGTGTCAGAAGGGGAAGTAAGGTTGGTTTGTCCGCAGGGTGGGTGGTAGGGAGTTCCAAAAATGAGCTGTTTTGACCTGGAAGCTACAGCCACCGACTCTGGACAATTTTAATCTGGGTGTTGATATGTTTTTAGAGTTAATGGATCTGGTGAGTCTTGTTGGTTTAGTTCTCGTGAATCTCGCGGAGAGGTAGCATGGTGCGGCATTGTTTAGGCATTTGTAAACAAGTGAGGCCACTTTTAGCTGGATTTTCTCCTGAGTAGAAAGCCAGTTGTTGGCCCTTCTAAATTCGGTGATGTGGGTTCTCCTGGGAATGCGTAGTGCTGCTCTTTTACTCAGAAACCTTGAATCAGTGTTTGTTTGAACCATAGTAATTGCTGTCCTTTGTGTAACTTCTTGTAAGGCCCACTTTACTCTTGAGATAAGTGACTGCTCAGCCATCGCTACCACATTACTGTGTAGTACAGGCTTTCACCAAAGGTGAAATTGTACTTACACTTTAATTGTGTGTGGTGTTCCCAAAGGGTACTGCATATGATTCTGCCTAACAACTATCAAGTTAGAGATGTGTACACACCCATAGCAAACATTAACAGCAACGCCCCTCTCTAGTCTGCCAGCAACGCCAGCGTATGGGTGCATGCAATATAAAGGTTTACTTAGAATTAACAGGCCTTCTGGTGGTGTGGTGTGATCAAAGAAGTTAAAAAACCATTAAGAAATTTACAAACAAATACATAGTCTTCCCCTTTCCCAGTAGGAAGTGTGCGCTACCCACAAAGACGCTGTATAGAATTGAGCATTCAAATTGGCAAACCGATGGCAAAGGCAATGCAGGAGTGAACACAACATCTCAAACGGCAGCTAGAAAAAGTATTCTTAGGAGTGTGGTACCTGTCAGACACGCAAGGGGAAGAGGAGTGGGGCCCTCACAAATTCACTGAACCTTTCGAGCAGCCCCTCTGCTGTGAAGTCGCTCTCACTCTGAAGCAAGCAAAACCAAGTTGTGTACGAGGCATTTCGGAAAGTGGTGCAACCCGGGAAATGAAAGCATCATGCAAACAAATGTTGACCTATGAACCCGAGCTCCACAGGCCTCAAATGGCAGGGTATCTAGGGCCTATTCATAAAGACAAAAGGAAATAGCACACACTTTCTTTTGCCGCAATGACTGGTCATCCCAGCAAAAGAAGGTGTGTGCGCGCTTTTCTTTTGTCTTTATAAATAGGCTCTTAATGGAGCCATAGGGCCCCACAAAGGCCCGGCCCCTGTCACACTAAGTATGTGTTGCAGGGGCCTTGGATCGGTCTGCTGCTTGTCGATGAAGCAACAGCCCGATCCTTTTGGTTTTTTTTTAAGCTGTGGCAGCGCGCCCCTTTGGGCATAAGGCTGCGGCCCAGCAGAGGGGCACGCCCCACAGTTTGAATACCGCTGCCATAGAGGGAGGTGGAATGATTGTAGAAACTCCACATTGCACTTGAAGGAGAGCAGAGGCGCAGGAGTCACTGTCGCTTGCTGAACAGATGCCAGTTCTGAGAGTGTCTCTACCTTCAGAGACCTTGAATGCAGAGGTTGCGCAGCGGAAAGCGTTGCTGTTGGAAGCTTTTGCCCTAAAGATCGACCGCACGGTGAGAAGCGGGAAGTTTAGAAGCTTTCTCAATAGCAAGTTGGAACCCGGTGTCCGGCGAGCACTGGTGTGGCCCAGGAGCGCTCCTTTACCGACTGGTGTCGGAAACCAGGGAGAAGTAGTCTGCCGAGTCGAGCAGAAGAAGCAGAAGACCTGGAGGTAGCGGAGCGAGCAGACGCCATACCCGTTGAGTTCAAAAGCAGTGCGACACCCCAGAACACACTGATCGCCAGGTGTCATTATTTTGAATACCAAACTGATGCAAAGGGGCAGAATAAGAACAGAGAGTCATTGGGTCTATAAGGACCAGCGTAATCGTACCAAGTCAAGCGAGGACAATATTACCAGAAGTGAATACAAACTACTATTGGCAAAGCCAGAAGAAGGCAATGAAGCCAGTTAATAAGAACCAACACTGCCAAAGCCAAGAGAGGGCAATAAAAAAAGCAAGTTGCTTGTAGACCCTATTGCCAGAGTGAGAAAGAAGGAATAGTGAAAACTGACCAAAACAAGTAAGGTCTAAGCCAAAGAAGAGCAAGAGTGAAAGAAAGCCATTATAAGCACTTGGTTAATACAAGAGTGGAAAAACAAAAATGGCAGGAGAGATGCCCTTCTGACAGAGTATTCAGGAAGACAGGGGGGTGACCTGCATTGCATGTGGCAATCACAAGGGTGGAACAAACAGCTCCAGTGTGTTTCGTGTCTTCCCAGAAGAAGTAGTCAAAACTGATGTTGTGGAGCGACTTTAGAAGTTGTTTGAAGCAAAGTACTTGTAGTTGTGATAGCAGTTTAATTAGTCCTGGCAGGCGAATATACCAGACAAGGGATCTTATAGTGGTAGACCTGGCAGGTTTACCAGGTGGAAGTCATTGAAATACTGTGGTGTGGCTAAAAGAGTTGAAGAAGAAGTGACAAAACAACTAAAGTATATTATGAACGGTTGTAGAATAATCCATGAGAAATCATTATTGCTGATTCAAGTATTTTGGGAATAGGGGGCGTGGCCAACCGCCATGTGAGTAAGCCGCGCTTCGTTGCAGCTCCGCCGATGCGCCCATCATATTGCCTACAATCTGCATTCCAACTGAAGCTAACCATAACTGCAACCCAGGGATCGCCTCAGCATCGTCGGCTGACCCTCTGACGGTAGTCTAAGACCTGTGCGTGCCCCCAACGAGGAGAAACGCCGTGGAGAAGGTGGAAAGTGCGCGCCCGAAAATGGCGGCTGCCTGCTGACGGCAAGGGAGACGAGCGCCGCGGCGCAGAGCGCGAGAGGAGGCTGGCCCCCGGCTGCGGCTGACTGAGGAAAGGAAAGCGGACAGCTGCCCCTGCCGTCTGGCGGGCACGCAGCGCTGCGACCGGTGGCTGAACACCGTGCCCGCCTCTGAGTGCCTCCCCGGCGCGTGGTCTGCAGCGCCGACGGCGGAGGCACACATCTAAAGGCCTGGACCCGCAGATCGAGTGCGCCTGAGAGCGGCACCACACAGAGGTACGGAGTGGAAGAGGGGCAGGGGGGACATAATTAACTTGCTTGGCCCCGCGGACCGGAATAGGCCCACGACATTACCCCGGGGAGGGACCGTACCCCGCCGCCGGCTGAGTTTGAGGCCGCGGTTCTGGCAAGATTTGAGCTCCGGACATCAGAGGCCCGCCTAGACTGCAACCCCCCCGGCACCCCAAGAGTACCACTCACGGGTGCCCTCACAAAGACCACTGCACACACAAGCACTGAACTGCATGGCCACGCGCAACGGGGCTACGTGAAGGGCTGTGACCCATATATTGCTTTCCACCGCACAACATAACAAAACAACCACGCCTCGGCGCACACTGAACTCCAACTCCAGAACCACTGGCAACCATCGCAAGCTCGCCAGCACATAGAGATGCCCGTAAAAGGCGCCAGAAACAAGAACAGGCAGACAACAATGGAGGCCTTTGCAGCCACAGGTGTCACCAAGCCAGACGCCGCGACCACAACCTCGGCTGCTGCAGAAGAGGGGCCCCCCGAACCCGCAAACTCGTAACTACTCGAAGCCATCTTGGCGCTCCAAAAAACCATGGAGGACAAAATAGATGCCGTGGCTATTGACTTGAATCTGCTAAGACAAGACGTGCGCTCCATCGCAGGCAGAACAGAAGCATTAGAGTCTCAAGTAAAGGAAAACACTGAAGCCAAAACCCACCTCTTGAGAGAGGTAGATTCCCTAGCCCAAAAAGTAAAGAACCTTGAAGACAGGGCGGACGAGGCGGAAGGGCGGGCGCGCCGCAACAACATCAGGATCATTGGACTGCCGGAGGGAACAGAAGGAAATGACCCCACGAACTTCGTTGAGAACCTGCTGCTGCAGGGGGTTGGAGCAGGGAAATTATCACAGGGGTTCACCATCGAAAGGGCGCATCGATCTCTCACTAAACGCCCACAACCTGGGAATCCGCCAAGGCCGATAATTGCCAAAGTCCTCAATTATAAAGATAGAGAGACGATCCTAGCCCACTCACGGACCGGTGGCCGCATAGAATTCGACTCTGCCAAAATTGCAATCTACCCAGACTATACCCTCCAGTTTCAGAGGAGTAGAGCTCAATACGCCCACATAAAGGCTAGATTGAAAGATGCGGGCTTGCGATACATGCTATTGTACCCGGCCAGACTAAAAGTCATCCGAAACAATAGAACGCACCTCTTTGAATCACCGGCTGAAATAAATGAATGGATGGATAGGGAGCAGATTCCTGACATAGATGGAAGGCAACGCAAAACACGAGAAAATGGCACCCCCAGGGAAGTCAACTGAAACCACCTTCTTAGAAAGCACATGAAGTAATCTCAATTCGCAGATTGTGGCACCATTGAGTGTCTTGGAGCTGGCCGAATGGCACCGCTTGGTATCAGACACTACCAAGGGGATTGTCCCGCACCCCCGAATCTCTTTGGGTGATTAACCCGCCCATAGGGCACCAAGAGACCGTAGGTCTAATGGAGCGGAAACGGGGATGTCAGAATGGGGGGAACCCCGCTAGACTAGTTTTGTTAGCGGTTAAAGCCAAGTTTACAGTTCAAAGGGATGGGATCCCGTCTGTTGAAATCCCGATTCAGTTAGTTAAAGGGGAAGTCCAGGACCACCTTGATCACCACACACCACCAATCCGATCTAGAGTCATTAGGGGCTCCTGCCAGAACAGGCCACCGAACCGCATATGGATTGGCCAGAGGGCGACGCTACTACACAGCCCGCCCATATACCCACAGACACGCCACATTCATGATTAACGTAGTCAAAGTCATGTCCTGGAATGTCAGGGGCCTGAACAGCTACATTAAACAGCACAGAGTTCACACCTTCAGCGCCACAAGATAGGAATTGCCTTATTACAGGAGACTCATCTGAATGCACAAAAGCTTACAGCATTAGCTAAGAGTTGGAGAGGAACCCTGATAGGCACCACGTACTCCAACTACGCACGTGGAGTACTGATATGGATCGCCCCCTCCATTCCCATCAACCTAACATACACTAACATCGATAACGAAGGTAGAATGGCCTTGTTAAAAGGCACCATTGAAGGCAGAGAACTCTGCCTGGTGAACACATATGCCCCTAATCACGATGCGACGGTCTTCTTCCGTTTGTTATATTCCCGGCTCAGTCCAAACAGAGACGGCATGCTAATATGGGGTGGGGACCACAACTGCACCCTAGATCCACGCATGGACAGATCGGATAGTAAACACACCCGCCCCTCCCCTCCCGCTAAAATATTGAAAGCCCTCTTACAACAATATGCCCTACAAGACCTCGGGAGGGCAGAGTCTATTCCTTTTACTCACCCCCACACGCAGTACACACTAGAATCGACAGCTTATTGGTGAGCGAGGAACACTTAGACATATTCGAGGACACACAATATCTGGCCAGAGTGCTATCGGATCATTCCCCCATTGTCACCTCTTGGACAATAATGGCACCCCGACCCCCCATACCCACATGGAGACTCAGAAGCGAAGCACTGTTAGATAAGGCATTCCAAGAACAGATTAGACAATGCACAGCAAACTACTGGCAGACAAACATGAATAGTGTTCAGCACATCAGCACGGCATGGGAAGCATACAAAGTAGTGATCAGAGGGGAAATGATAGCCACCACAGGGGGAGCCCAAAAATCCATCACAGCGAAATTAGCTAGCGCCGAAGAAGAGCTGAAGCAATTAGAATCCATAGCCTCCTCAGACCCAGCCCACGTATGCAAAATAATCGAATTAAAGAAGGCCTGCCTACAACACTGGGAGGCCCTCGGAAAACTCAGCTACGCCAAATACACCGAGCGAAACCACACCCTCGGCGATAAACCGGGTAAGCTACTAGCGTGGCTTTGCAAGCGAGAAGCCCCCAGAACACCCATCTGCCGTATACGTGATGCCAATGGCACAGACACACACTCACAAGCTGCCATAAACCACGCATTCGCTGGGTATTACCAGGCCCTCTACACTGACACCCCGCCGCCTACAGACACAGAAATAGAGGACGTACTGGACATCATTAGACTACCACACCTTGAGGAACACGTAGCGGAATCCCTGGAAGGGCCAGTAACCCCTGAGGAGGTTGCAGTTGTTATTAGAACACTTCCCTCTGGGAAGGCGCCGGGACCGGATGGACTCCCAGGCGAGTTCTACAAGGCCTACGAGGACGAACTAGACCCGTTACTCTCTCAAGTGTTCAACGAGGCATACGAAACAGGCCAACTACCTGGTACCATGAGGGAGGCGGTCATCATACCACTCTTAAAACCTGACAAAGACAGCGCCGAGTGCGGCTCATATAGACCCTTGTCCCTACTAAACACAGACAGTAAGGTACTAACGGCTATACTGGCTATGAGGTTGCGTAGAGTCATCCCGACCCTGATCCATCATGATCAAACGGCATATGTGCCCGGCAGAACCATCACCGAAAACCTACGTAGACTGCACCATGTCATTTACAGTACCGAAGGTAGACAAACTCAATGCGCAGTGGCGTCCTTGGACGCCTCCAAGGCGTTCGACTCGGTGCGCTGGAAATGGCTCCTGGCTACCATGTCCAAGAGGAGTATAGGGCCTAGCTACATTAAGTGGGTCACACTCATCTACACCAACCCTGAGGCCAGAGTACGCACCAATAACACTTTCTCAGACAAATGGAGGCTATCCCGGGGAACTAGGCAAGGATGCCCCCTTTCACCCATGCTGTACATTATGGCCATAGAGCCAGTAGCAGCATACCTCAGACAAGAATATAGAGATGGGGGCATAGTGGTAGACGGGGAGAACCACGTGATTTCTATGTACGCTGACGACATGCTCCTCTATCTAACAAACCCTGCACACATATTGCCCTGCATACTAGAAACTTTAGACAGATTCCATAGATATACAGGGATCCAGATTAACCAGAACAAATCCTGCCTGTTCCCCCTAGCCGCCCTGAGCGGAGAAGAGGCCGGAGCGCTCCCCAAGCTAGCCCTGAAATGGGAACCCTCCTCTAAGTACCTGGGCATTAGGGTACACAGAGACCCCAAGACAGAGCACGCTCTGAACACAGTTAGGGCAAAGGAAGGACTGGCAAAATCAATGGAGTTTTGGAGCAGGCTGCCGCTATCGGTGGCGGGCAGAGTGGGATTACTGAAAATGGTGGCGTTACCCAGACTTCTTTACTTCTTCACCAACGTACCATATAACATACCACAACGATTCTTCAATGAATTACACAAGCTGTGCAGGGCATTTCTGTGGCAAGATGGAAGGCGCAGAGTCGCCCTGGAAACAATGCAGAGACCATATGACAAAGGGGGCCTCAAGGTTCCTAATTTCGAACTGTATTACCTAGCTGGACAGTTGAAGCACGTGATACAATGGATGGCCGATGAGGCCTCAACAGACACTCGCCTGCTGCAGCCAGGAGTCGCGCAACTGCTACTCAGGGACCTGCTATGGATCGAACCTGGAACTAAACACCCACACTCGTACTTGATCCTCTTAGGCACCCAGATATGGAAAAGAGCCTGCAAGGCCGCAAAGCTGCCGGACCCCTACTCCCCACAGATCCCGATAGCTGCCATTATGACTAACAGGCCAGGAAGTCAAAGGATAATAAGAGACACTTGGGAACCTTGCGGCATCGCCACCCTGGGCGACCTGGTGGACGACCAGGGAATCTTAAATTTTACTGAGCTACATGAAGCCTCTGGGATCCACACGGGACAGTTCTTACTGCACAACGCAGTGGTGAAAAGACTAGCAGCCCGCTGGCCCACAATGGAGAACTTGGTTACCGGACACAAAAGCATTGAGGGCCTGCTTGGGGCAGCGGAGGGTGGCCACGAGACCTCCAGAATATATGAAACACTGCTCGACAGCACCACCCAACAAAGCCTTAAGTGTAAGGAAAAGTGGGAACAGGAATTTGGCTCGCAGTTCGAAGACAAAGAGTGGGAGAACATAATGGTATACCACAAGAAGGTATCCAGGAACTCCAGGTTCCAATTTATTCAATTCTACATCATGAACAGGACGGACCTCACACCAGACATTTCCAGATTTAGTGGAGCCGAGAATACGGGATGCCCCAAATGCAATGAACCCCTAGCAGGGATGACACATATGTTTTGGGGATGCCCCACCATACAGTCCTTCTGGGCACAGGTCAAAGCCAAGGTGGCCGAGGCGAACGTCACCCTGCAGGTACACACGCCAAAAGCATGTATCCTCGGCAGATATCCCAGAAGCAAGAAGAACAGACCACTCAATAGACTAAATGACCTAATGTATATACTCGCAAAGAAACGTATTGCCATGAACTGGAAGCGCCCTCAGGCCCCGTGCTTGTCAACTTGGTGGGAAGACCTCTGCAAATGGACGAATGCCGAAACAGCTGCTTGGGAGATGGCCCAGAACCAACAAAGACAGGACACCTCTGACGACCTACTACAATGGGTGGCACTAATTGTTACATTGTTCAACCCCAACGCAGAAGGCTCCTCTGGCGACGACACAAATGACTCACATTAATCACAGAGATGAAACGTGTGGTGTATAACGTTATGGTCCGGACAGTTGGGAAAGGGGGAGGGAGGGTGGGCGGGGAGGGAGTTACTGCACTATTGTTTTGTTGAATAACCACGTTACTGGAACACTGTAAACAATAAAAACAGATTTAAAGAAAAAGTATTTTGGGAACTGTTGCAGAATCATCCTGAAAAAGGCAATTTTGTTGATAGTGTTGAACTGTGGCAGTACACCCATTTTCTGAGAAGTTGCGTTGAACTCTCACCAGTGGAGAGATAAAAGACTTGTTGAATAATTTGAACTGTTGTGGTCCACTCCAAGTGAGGGACTTACTGGAGCAAGTAGAACTTTATTAGAACTTTGTTGCAAGACGGAATTTCCTTATTCTGAACGGTTGATTGAAATCCTGTTTGAATCTGGGTAAGGGGAATTCACCCAGGTTACAAAGAGAAACAGTTACCAAGTATTGAACATAATTGTTATTTCTATCTATCTACATTGCCATACATTACCTTGTTAAGTTGGTTGTATGTACAACATGAGTTACAGAATCCTTTCGTTATAGCGTTTCCTTTCGTTTATTTTGATAGGCAGGGAAATCCTCGTCAGGGTTAGGAATAGTAAGGGTTTTATCAATCCTGTACGACTTAATAAAATGGCAGGTTATGAAAAACCTTCACAAAGTTGCCTGTATCACATTTCCGACCCTTCACAATATGCTATGTTGTTAAACAAAGTATGTACTAGGGGTATATGTTCTGACATCCTTAAGTACCTACAGCAGGACCTAGACTATTACTCATGATTGAAAACTGTGGTCTTTAATAGAAGAAATGCTTTCTGTTACAATACACTGCATATGCAACTGGTATAGTTCTGCAAGGTCGGTGGGCAAGGGCCAGAATGGGGGCAGACTTGCTTGAACGTCTTGCGGTATTAGTATTCAGCAATTGCCAATCAAAAACACTTGCCAGTCTCATTGGGCAGTCATGTATGTTGAAAAGCAACCAATGTGACACAATCGTAGTGCATGAAGGCCTTCAGCAACACAAGGCAGCACTAGATCTCGTCAATTTTTGGGATCAAATCTTCCTGGAAACAGAAGCACAATACAAAAGTGCTACAGAGTTTTATATACCTTGGGCACATTCATTAATGTTATTCTCTCATAAATGTTCTCTAATGACCAAGAGAAGTAAACAGTTACCAATGGGTAATCTGAAACAAACACACGTGCGCAAACGAGTAAATTTTATTTAGCACAAGCTACAATTTACAAGCATGGTGCGCCTTCACATAAAGCACTGACACTCATATAAATACAATTTTAAATGCAAGCGTGATAAATCTGGCCATAATCCCTTATGCACGCGTCAACAGCTAAACTTAAATACCCCCTAGTAGATCGTGTTCCTTCCTGAAGGGAAATCGAGAATCAAACCAGGACAGTGGTAACTTTTAAATGTTAATGATAATTACTCATCAACCTACTGACATGTTACCCAGTCACTCCTTTGGAGGCAACCCTTCAAGATAATTTATAATGTGTTTATAATGATATAATAAAGATGTCATAATGATGAACACAGTCATTGAAAATACATGAAATCATATAATTTGCTTTTATTTATAAATCTCAATAGATATTTCCTTCCAACAAAATGCTTTCACAATTCAAATTAAAAAGAAGAGATAAGCATATTCTTAATTTGAAAATATTCACCAGTTGTTAATACAGAAAATTATCGAAAAACCGCGTGCATGTGTTTTCTGAGAGAACCCTGTTTTACATCAAAGACATTTTTACATCAACAAAGATGATATTCCATTGAAATGCTCCCAGATCCACTACACGTTTTGGGAAGCAAAGCCCATTCATCAGGTGTGAATGTTATCCTTTTTAAAAATCTAATAAAAATAGTAAGCGATTGTGATCAAATTAAAGATCCGTACTCCATTGCAATCCGAATGTTTCATATGATCTTGGCGCTAACCCATCTGTGCTTCAGCTAATGGAATAATAACCAAGTGGAGAGCTGTAAAAAAATATTTATATATAGTCTTATATATACCACCATATGTTGCCAAGTCAAAGATACCACTCACATAAATACACATCCGTTCCAACAACTAACATTTCTCCTTCCTAGTCTCTTTCCAATAGCCAATGCTGAAAATGAAGACACCACCATTTTCAGATATACCATATCACTATATACACCATCCAGTTATAATTCCACTGCACCTAATTGCAATATAGTATTCACTTACTTGCAGATCTCTCTACCCACAATGGGTCAGTCACTCACAGTTCAATAGGTCGTTCTGTAAATTAAGAAAATATGCCCTCTTAGTGTTAACTACAAGGCATCTCAATATGCCCCTGTTATGGATTGCATGTTTCATGACCAGCATCTTGCCTTCGAGCCCTTGGGTATATGCACAATACAGGAACCGGAGAGCGGCTGCAGAAGCAGCCTTCTGTCCTGTATCAGCATTATGTACTGAATGGGGATCATCATGTGACGAACACGCCAAGTCTGACATCCCAGCTGACTTCCTAAAACACTCACAGGATTCAATACTACTAGCGCAGCCATCTTGCACTAAGACCCGTGCTATCGGATTACTAAATACTCACAACTGTAAGGGATTACAAACAATCATGAATATCAACTGTTTTAATATCAAAAGTTAATCATCAAGTCTTTTTGCTCGGAAAGTTCACTTTTCGCAATAGAATTTGGCTACATTAATGACATCTTCGGAAGCATCGAGTGGAGAGACTGAGGAAGAGTCAACAACAAGGGATTCATCACAAGACCGAGGACAGTCAGGACAGAGTGGAGAAACATCTAGTACAAGTTTGCTACCTTTTTTCAGGAAGTTGAAAACAAGACAAGGCAAAAAGAATAAATCCATAGCGAAAAGTGAACTTTCAGCACAAAGGCTTAGTGATTAACATTTCTAAACATATATTGACTATTTGAAAGCAACATTTTCCTTTGTTCCTGAAAAAATTAGCAACCTGTTGAAGGAGAAGATGAGACTTTTTTTCTCCTTACATGGAAGATGTGAAAAACTCTTTGAGATGCAACTACTGACTGATCAGAATCTGTGGCAACATCAGAATATCTAGAGATGTATCCAAAGAGTTCCTTTTTTCCTCCATTCAAAACCAAATACTAGAGGTATTTCAGAAAAAGGTTCTCAACGAGAGAAGCAAACTATCATTTAGGAAGAGGAAAACAGGGCACTTTACTAGACAAGAAAGGGAAGCACCAATGCGATTATAGAACAACCCAGAGATTATTTTGAAACCTGCAGATGCGAGGGGAAGGGGGGAGAGCTTTGGGGATTATGGATCAAGAGAAATATAGAAATGAGATTGAGAGGCAGCTTGCTGTTCAGGAAACCTATATGGAGGTGTTGCAGGATCCTAGAGAACAAGTTTGAGGCATCATTAAAACATTGTTGAATGAAGCAGAACAAAATGAATGAATGGATAAGTCAAAAAACAAAAGCCTTCATTACCAAAATCGTATCCATTGATGCCAATACTATCTAACCAAAGATGACGCTCCTGTGAGACCAATAATAGCGGCTACAGGTAGTCTACTGAAACCGGTGGCACAATATGCTGACAAAGCCATTCAACCACTGATTCAATCAGCAAAATCATACATAAAAGACAGCTGATTTTCTGTTAACAAAAAAAAAAATCAAAAAGATTGGAAAACAGGGTATTTTGTTCACAGTGGATGGCTGCAGTTTGTATAAGACCATAACACACACGGTTGGTCTAAGAAGTAATGGAATGGCTTCTATTATCCACAGAAAACTGTACTCCAAACAAAATATTTGTGTTAAGCCTATTGAAATTAGTATTGTCTAACAATTTTTTTACACTTGAAAAGCTATTTATTCAAATATCGGGAACATCAAAGTGTGCAGCTTTGCCAACACCTATATTGCCTATATTGCCTACCTTGAAGAGAAGTTTGTTTAAGGAAATAGCAGATGGATGAATCATTTGAGGTGCTTATACAGGTTCACTGACAATGTATTTGGTGTCTGGAGCGCAGATTTGGCGGCTTGAAACAATTCTTGGAGTTTACGAATCAGTTGGCCCTAACAATTCAATTTACAACTCGCGCTGCAAGCAGAATTAAGTTTTTGGATGTGCAACTATGTGAAAGCAAATAAACTAGAAACTACAACAAACCAACTAATAGGAACAGCTTCTTGTTTGCTCCAAATTCTCATCCAAAACAAACAATTGATAGTATTCCATACAGTCAATTTTTACGGTTTTATGATTCTCACATGGGAGGACCAGGAGTGTGTCACAAAATCAGTGAATTTACAAATGAAAACATCAGAAAGAGGGTACTCCTCAGAGATAATATCAGCAGCCAAGGTGAAAGCAAAGGCAGTGTCAAGAGATGTAGCTTTGAAACCTGCACAAAAATGTCAGGAAGATAGATGGGTATACGCAACAACCTACTCACAACTGAGCCAGAAGATCAAGAGGATAAATCAAAAGACATTGGAATGTTTTGAAAATAGATTCTACACTTGGCCAACTATTTGAACAATATTTTAACAACCACCAACCTTTGCATATAGGAAGAGCACGTCAGTGAGAGACCATCTAATCCGAGCAGAATATACTATAGAAAAACCACATGAAACATACTTTAAAAGGGACATTGACATGCAATAATTGCCAGCATTGTTACAAAGTGATAAAAGGCAATTATATGAGCCTTCCTTACACTGGTAAGAAGATTGAATTATGGCACACAACCACATCTGCAGTCTTGGGAGGATAGCTTAGGGGCAAAGTGCTCGCCTTGGAAGCAAGACGACAAGGACAGGTTTGATCCCCGGGTACGCGCTTAGAAACCTCTGGGTATTAAGCGTGTCATAAATAAGCATATCATGCAATTCTTCAAATGTCATATTTGGCATCAGATGCCCTTGTGGCATGTTTTATGTGGGACTTGCTACAAGAAAGGTTAAATTGAGGTGGACAGATCATAAATCTAATGTCTGTACACATCGATCTCATTCGCCAGTGGCACAACATTGTGAGATTGCCCATCACACTATAGCACAGATGTGATTTGTCATCTTAGAGCATGTCAGGTGTTCAAAACGAGGTGGCGATATAAACACCTTACTTCATCAAAAAGAAATATTCTGGATAGAGTGCCTTGGGGCTTTATGTCAAAAAGGGATGAATAAGGAATTTGACATGACACGTTTACTTTGAAGCGATCTATTTATCGAATCAATACTAAAATAATAGTAAACATCATTTTGGGGGATTTGGACAACTCATAGTAAATTATTGGGTCAAAGATGTGGACGTGTAAAATGGGCAAGACTATCTGCATGTGGAACTATTGTTATGACCGTATTACTTTATAAGATAATGTGAGGAAACCTACATCAGCAAACATGGCGAGTCCTGTGTATATAAAGTATATCATCTCCAAGGGACAGGGGTCGTCACTTCGGTAAATCCCAAAACTTCAGTGAATACGTTTTGAATTGTTATAAATGGTGCGATTAAAAACCGTTCCAAGATAGCAGGTGGCGTTGCCACGAATGAAATGCCATGCAAATGTAGGGGTAGCAGTTTTAAGGAGCAGCGTGAGCTTTGGGTCTGTATGAGTGTGACCGAGACAGACAGTAAACTGAAAAGGGGAAGGTTTTGAATATAATCAGCCAGTAGGCGGGGCAGTGAGTGGCAGTTAGTTTCATGTGGAAATTGGTCCCAGTGTGGGGGTAAATATGAGGAATTTGCATTGGAGACATGTCAGGAATAATGTTGATGTTCATGATTATGTGTTTGTACCCTTACAGCTGTGAGCATTCAGTAATCCGAAAGCCCGGGTCTTAGTGCAAGATGGTCGCGGTAGTAGTATTGAATCCTTTGAGTGTTTTAGGAAGTCAGATGGGATGTCAGGTGTGGCGCGTTCGTCACACAATGATCCCCATTCAGTAAATAATGCCGATACAGGACAGGAGGCTGCTTCTGCAGCTGCTCTCCCGTTTCCGTATCGGCATATACCCAAGGGCTTTAAGGGAAGATGCTCGTCATGGAACATTGGAGTCAGAGCCCATAACAGGGGCATATTAAGATGCCTTGCAGTCAACATGTTAACACTAAGAGGGCATATTTTCTTAATTTACAGAATTACCTATTGAACTGTGAGTGATTGATCCATTATGGGTAGAGAGATCTGCAAGTAAGTGAATACTATATTACAATTTGGTGCAGTGGAATTATAACTGCATGGTGTATATAGTGAGATGGTGTATCTGAAAATTGTGGTGTCTTTGTTCACAGCATTGGCTATTGTAAAGAGACCAGAAAGGAGAATGGTTAGTTGTTGGAACAGATGTGTATTCATGTGACTGGTATCTTTGACTTAGCAACATATGGTGCTATACATAAGAGTACATATATGTTTTTTGCAGCTCTCCACTGGGTTATTATTCCATTAGCTGAAGCACAGACAGGTTAGTGGCAAGATCATTTGAAACATTCGGATTGCAATGGAGCACGGATCTTTAAATTTGATCACAATCTCTTAAAATTTTTATTATATTTTTTGAAACGATAACATTCACACCCGATGAAGGGGCTGTGGGACCCGAAACACAGTGTATATGGGAGCATTTCAATGGAACATCATCTTTGTTGATATCAAAATTGCTCTGATCATGTAATACAGGATTGTTATCTCAGTAAACACATGTACACGGTTTTTCAATACAGTTTTCTGTATTAACTGGTGAATATTTTGAAGTGAAAAATATGTCTTCTTTATGAGTTGAATTACTAAATTATTTTGTTGGAAGGAAATATCTATTGAGATTTATAAATAGAAGCAAATTATCTGATTTAATGTATTTTCTATGCCTATGTGTTCATCATTATATATGTTTGTATACATGTCTTTATTGAACACATTAAAAATTATCTCAAAGAGTGGTTGCCTCTAAAGGAGTGACTGGGTAACTTGGTTGATGAGCAATTATAATTAGGATTGTATCCCTGTAGCGAGGGATGTACCCAGGCCACCTGAAATGTACTGAGATGATGGAGTTACGTTAATTGAATATAAAATACAAAATCTAATTGAATATAAAATACAAAATCTATACGTAGTGCACCCCCATCGGCATTCATTATTTTTACCTTTAAATGTTAAGCATACAGGCATGCACCATTTAAATAAAGAAAAAAAAACTTTTAATCCTCTCGTATACCTTAAGTTAAGGGGGGAGAGAGAGGAGAACCAAATAGAGACCAGCTACATGGCAATCAAGGAAACTAAGGGTGAGCTTGTTTGCAGATGGCACAATGGAAACATGTACAATATGAACATTTATGCATTTTACAATATGAACGAGTAATACAAAGCATGTCGAGTAGTAGACAAAGTCCCTTCAATATAAGTGGACCCTTTGCATTGTCTAACATGCATCCAACATGCCAAACGGCTAGCAGACAATGCATACACTCTTGAATGTGCGTGCAGCAAAGAGAAAAGAAAAATGAAAACACACAATTATAGGATTCACAAGATGAGAACGTGTGATCTTGGGCAACTTGTTTAATTGTGCCCAAGAACAGTCACTACATAAAACAAAAGAGACAGATTTGAAATATCTCCCATCATCTTCCAAAAAACGCATCATTCTGGTATTGTACCTGGTGCAGCAGAGCTTGGAAAAGGCATACACTCCTGCTCGGCCCCAAGGCGAATCCAGCTCCTCTGAAGCAAGCATCCGATTGCGCCCAAGACGTCTGCTTTCCAGAAGAGCTCCAGAGCCAACCAACACCGCCTAGCATCACTGTGCTCCCGGTGGTCTAGCAAGCATCAGCCAAAATGTTTCCGGTCATCGCGAATGACAAGTGAACTAGTAAAGGGGAGAAATATCCTTCTGTGGTCCTAATCAAAGACAGCATGACAAACCATCACGCAGAGCTAGTTTCACCACACAGCATCACCAATGAACACTGCAATCTACAATCGAATACAGTAAGCCTCCCGCAGAGCACCTTGTGTATTGTGGAAGGACATTCCCACGTGGCTGCTGAAAAAACAACAAAAGTAGCATACGGCCTGCGTAAAGAGGTTTCCAGCAAGTGTCACACTGTGGAAAAGCAGGACTGAGTTCTAAAGTCCTGAAGGAAAAACAGAAAAGACGCGTTGTTTCTTCATTAGATCAGTGCCAAGGCATCTGGCATCCCTTCTCTGCTGACAGTGACAAGTGACATAACCAGCAGCTTCTAGAAGAAAAATCAGGAACTGATCGAGACAGAGGCTAGTCGTTATGGCTTCAGAACTACTGAAAATTAGATCATTGGACTGTGGGTGATATTTTGGGTTGTGACCCGTGGATTCAGCAGCTGTAACATTCAATTATCTAATCTCACACACAGTTTCTTAACTTGCAAACTAAGTAACAGGCTCGTCTGGCCGGGCTGAATCAAATCAAAAGTTAAATGCAAAGAGCTGGCATGCAGAATCATGCAAGAACAAGTACAATGAAAATTAGAAGACGAATGGCTTGGGGATGCTTCCAAGCTGCCCTGGGTAGTAAGCTGATAAAGAACATTAGAATCCATTACCAAATGCCTCGAAAACCCAGCAGAACGATACATTCCTTTGATGGTAAGCTGGTATGCAAAAGATGTCCTAATAAGAAGGCCATGCTGTCAAGACTCCCGTCCAGGGGATCGGTGTCGTATGACAGGAATGAGCGGTGGTCTTATGATCTAGAGAGCAGAGAGCAGCGAGTATGCACAGCTGTTTCTATTATTTCTAGTATATCATATACCAAAGTTGAATCTCTGAATGGGGTGCAAACCCAGTATAAGGTGCGTCCGTGAAAAGCACTCAAAATGGAGCAAGAAAGACAAACCTTGGCTAGTCAGCTAGAGGTTTGGGCTGCACACGCAAATGTCCATGGTGGTTCTCAAAATATTTTTTGTAATTGAAAAGAACGGTAGTACAACTATAAAAAAGCACCAATCATTATGTAGTCCCTAAAAAATATCATCTTAGTCAATAAATTGCTCATAATTAGGAAGCGAAGGCGCAATTCGGCCTATGTATTTCGGACAATTGTGTCCTTCGTCAGGGCCTGTACAATCATCTAGGTAAGTTTGATAATTTCATATCATTACAACGACCAAGGTAAATTATAATAGCAAAATAGCAAGATAGCGTGTCGGCAAAAAATAATTGCACTGCAGTTCACAGGCATAGTACAAATGTGTACCAATACATAATACGTACTGCGGGAGAAGCAGGAGAGTGGAAAAAAGAAAAGAACAAAAATGCATGTTAGCTACAGTAATTGCCACGGTTCATGTTGAATTGCCAAGACAGACTCAAAATCTAATCAACTGTGTGCTGACATGATGGTGCTATCGGAACGTGGGGTACTTTGTAGTGGAGAGACAAAATAAAACAACGGGTTCATGTCAGAGTAAATAGTATTGTTAAATAAGTTGTGCTTCATGAATCTCGCATCGGGAGCAGAGTCCCACTGCAGTGCTTACTTTAGTGTTTAGCATCGGGTCGTTCCGCGTGTGCCGCGGGGCACATGTAGGCTGGTAAGTAATGGAATGACAACAACAGAGGGAGGAAGGGCTCATGAAAGGAGGATGGGGGGGGGGCAAGGAATGTTAACCCGGTTCCAAACTCAGCGGAACTAGTTCTCAATTTATCTAAAAGAATAAGAATTCTTACCCAGCATGAAATCAGAACTTCTGAAATGTAAACAATAGGTTTAACACAAAGTAGAAATACACAAGTGATACAGAAACTCAAACTGAAAGTATTTTTGCAGAATTGCGAGCACCAGCAGAATATAATGAACAAGACAAATAATATGTTGAATTAAAAGCTAAAAGTACATTTTCTGCAGCAATCAACGTACCATCAATTGAAATATTCCACAAGATGGTATTAGCTGACATCAAGAAAATTCAATTTAGAAGTCCCAAAGTTCACAATCTAAATGGAGGAGATAAAAGCATTATTTTCAAATACAACTATTACCATCAGACCAACAGACAAAGGAGGGGCCATTGTGATCCTAGACACAAACGACTACATTAGCGAATGTATGCAACAACTATCAGATCAGAGTACATGCACCAAACTGAATAAGGACCCCACTATGGAAATAAAGAAAGACCTTGAAAGTATTTTGACTGTAGCTGAAGAGATGAAATGGCTCACAACTAACTTAGAGAGACCAGAGGTAATTTTTAACGACCACTTGTGACCAGCCCTCTACCAAAACTTTTGTTTTACAATACACTATGTTCACCGGGTCACTTGCTTCCCCAAATCCATTCGTGGTTATTCCTTTTTATATATATGATTGATAGTTATTAAATTCTCATATACTTCACAAATTTATATCAAAAATAATTATTTTTTTAATAGCATTTCATCAATTACATTTTTTTGTTTTATCACATCTACTAATATAAAAAGAATTTTTTGCAAACTTTCTCAAGCAATTTTTAGACAAACAATTTTTCAATAAATCTCAATTTAGCTATGCACATTCAATATCCTGTAGTACTCAATTATCAACAATTTAAAGAGATGAAATGGCTAACATAGAAAACTAAATCCTTTCCGTTATCATATCCTAAAATGCCACACACGTTACCAAAAATTCAAAAAGACTTGCAAATCTCTCAGGCAGACCGATAGTTGCTGCAACAGGAAGCATCCTACAACCACTCGGAACACATATGGACTATTTTCTGCAGCCAATCATACAAATAACCCCAACTTATGTAAAAGATACCATCCATTTTGTACAGATTCTGAACTAGATCGAACTAGCAGACAATGACATCCTTTTCACGATCAATGTCAATAGCTTATACAACAGCATTCCACATGACTTAGGTGAAGAGGCAGCGGAATGTTAATTACTACAAGAAGACTCTATAGGCGCCTCCAAGGAATTTCTGATGATACTCCTAAACTTTATTTCCCTTAATTCTTGCTTTGAATACAACCAATCAATCTATCTCCAAAGATTTGGAACAACGATGAGAACTACCATGGCGCCAGCCTATGCCAAAACATTCATGTATCAATTTGAATTAACACACATATTAGAAAATCAAAAGTGGAAGAAACACAAAGAAATGGGTTTGATACATCGATGATATTTTTGGAGTATGGCGTGGAAGCACCAATGAACTCAAAGAATTCCTAATATATTTGAACGGTGTAGATACCCAAATACAGTTCACTATGGAGATCGGCAATTCATATGTAGATTACCTAGATTTCAAACTAAAATAAGACAATCCAAGATATCAATGACTTTATTCACTAAACCCACAGGCAGGAATAACTCACTCTACCGATTAAATTTCCATCCACCCAATATTCGAAAGAACTTACCTTATGGACAAATGCTTAGGATCAAAAGGATTGTCATTGATCCTGAAGAATGCGAAGAACAATTAGCTGTACTACAACAGAAAATACGTCATAGGGGATACCCAGATGAAGATTTACAGCAAGCACTATTCAAAACGAACAAGAGTTGTGAGAACTTCTTATTGAAAACACCTAAACGAACAAGTCCAGAATTAGTATTTGTCTTAAAATACTCGATTCAGAGCAGACACAGACAAGTATAACCTAACATTGAAACATTTTAAACGACGAGAGAAAAAAAAGATCCATTTCCTCAGCCACCCGCGTATGCCTATTAGAAAAGTAATAATCTCCGGAATATGCTAGTAGACACCAAAAGACATAACAAAAACCAAAAGTCCTGATAAACATCCGGGTACGCACCCCTGCCTAAATTGCCGCTATTGTAATAATGTGATCAAAGGACCAAAAGTGACACATCCGAGAACAGGTGAAAAAAATCCAATTGAAACATCATGCAACATGCTCCACAGAGAACACAAATTACAATATCAAGTGCCAGTGTGGCATCTACTATGTTGGAGAAAAAGCAAGAAAAGTGAGAACAAGGGTGAACGAGCATAAATCCTGCATCAGAAATAACAAACAAGCATCAGCAGTGGCAAGACACTTTGTCGAAAAAGGTAACTCTGTGTCCTAACTCAGATTCCAAGTACTCGAAATTGTACAAGTGAAGGGCCAACATATCAATGCAAAGAAAAAAGTGCCCAACGGCAAGCCTTTTGAATTGAGCGACTTGATTCTCGTACCCTCGGTGGGATGAACGAAGAATGGGACGTTAACTGGTTTCTATGATCATACCAAGAGATCACAGATTATAGATCCAAACTAGTTCATTGAATGTTACTCTAACTTAGAATTTGTGTCATTCATAGCCATTTATTTTGATTGAAGCTATTTATTTTGATTGATGTTAATGAGTCTATGCATTACACACTACAGACCCTATGTAGCTCACTGAATGGTGATTTAACCTAGAATGACCATAACTTTTAGTCAATAATGTAATTCGATTAATGTTAGCGAGTTCAAATACTATAGCAGAGACTCAAGGACACCATGTAGTTCACAAAGCTTTTGCATGCATAATGATCGATATCTGTAACGTTCCGTTCTTAGAAGTCATCTGGAATAACAATCATGTTAACTATCCTGCAGAATCAGACTAACACCTTTCTTTCATTTCTGTGCCCTTCTATTCTTGCACATTACAATAATGCATTAACCCCAGTTGGTAACATATCTACACCATTACCAACGGCTAGCACACGTGTGAATTGGACATTGCACTGTCCAATTGTCCTGTTGAGCTTACCCCTTCAAATAGTACCCAATTATGGCATCTATCCTCTTTGTGGCTAGCTGCAACGTAGCACTTACATCCTTCAGCACACCCACTACGATACATATTCGAGGTCGGCACCCCGCTATGCACAGCGAGGATACGAGAGGGAATGTTTCACAACATGCTAGATTAATTTCTGGTAATAAAACAGAATGTTTTTACTGAGCGCAACGTGCAATCAGCTTTAGAGCAAACTGCCATACATAAGATACAATGCTGGTTAAAAATAGGTGGCGCCATTCCAAGATGCCTGAAGTAGGAACCGCGAGAACTTCCTCCCTCTGGTGCCCATGACAACTGGTTGTTGTCACTCCATTACTTACCAGCCTACACGCGCACCCCAGCACACGGGAAAGACACGCTGCTAAACACCAAAGTAAGCACTTCAGTGGGACTCGGCTCTCGATACGAGAATCATGATGCACAACTTATTTAACAATACTAGTGGCTCTGACATGAACCAACCCTCTTTTCAGATTAGCGGTAGCAGTCCTTAGCTTTCCTTTGGGATATTGTACATTTCGCATCTCATGCTCGCAACGACTTGCCTTGTGCATGCCGTCGCCAGGAATCACCAGGGATCTTCTTTAGAAGACTAGAGCTCCACATAACTTGTAAGAGACGCATTAACAAGCCTCCTGCCATGTTGCAGCATGCTCTTAGCATGCAGCGAGTGAAATTTTAAATACCATTATCAACACAGACATTGCTTTATTTTGTCTTGCCACTGTTAGGAAAGATTTCATAATTGTAGGAAATTTTCCTTCCATGTGGCAACCCCCAAACTTTTTGCTGTTGTTTTACACCCCGATCTAGACTTTGCCAGAGAAGCACAGCCTTCCGCCGCACTCCTATGGGCTTTTTGCTCCATTCTTACGGGGAAACTGACATGCCCTTAAGACAGTCAGTACCGGGAGACTTCGTTTCCCTTAGTCCTTTCCTCATGTTGCAGTTTTTGAGCAACACGAAACAAGAGTGCACCGTAACTTAAATTGCCGCGCTCTTGGGTCTCTAGTCATTCCAATGGCCCTAGAAACTCTCGCTGAATGAAATGTGCAAGTGTGTCACGGACGGGACTGGTGGCAGCTATCGTTTCTTTGTGTTTTGAACCCCTTTTTGCCATGTTAACCTCGCTTCCCGCGTTTGGGTGGCCTGGCCTCCAAAATGGCCATGCCACGAGGTTCTTTGTCCTGTCCACTGACCGTCTTGCACCTTCACCTTCCCCCAGGTCGAGCCGAACCGGTGCAGTCCTTATTTGGTCATGCACTTTTGCAGGCTTCTGCATGCCTTGTGTGCCCCTCCAGGATGTGGGCTGGGATGTCTGTTCCCAATACACATCCTGGGTGCCAGAGAGTCTAGAGTATCTTGAATGCCTGGGACCACCGTAGTCCGTGATAGGTCCACGTATGGTGTGAGTGTTTTGTGAGCAGATCTCCCATTGGGTCCTCTCCGTTTTGGCGCGAAGGAAACTCTGGATAAGAGGAGGCTGGAAACACCACTACCATGTCGATCTCCCGAGTTCTCACGAACAAAGGATAAGGAGCCAAGTATCCTGCAACTAAGAAGCTGAGTCGAGGAATCGCTGGTGTCCCGCTGAAGGTTTGGCACCCTGCACTGCTGTCGTCCTGTGAGACCCCTCTGCCTCTGATCGAACGAGAAGGCCTGTACTGGTGCTTCGACCCTTTAGAATAGTGGGAACAACTTCTCGGCATCTTCACCATATCCTGTACGTAAGCCTTCGGAAGCGTCCCTGGGCCATCCAGTGGACTGACCAGCCTACACAGGAACCTTGCTCTGTCACTGCCGTCTGGCTTACTGCTAATCCTGTGTGCTCGGCACTCTCACACGATTCGTACACTTGGCATTCCCCAGGTCTGAAGTGAGACGTGTGCTTTGGGACGGGAATACCTGCAGTTGCCGAGTTGCCCTGCTGTGATAACAAACCTGCGCGTGTTCGCTGCATTTGGGACACCCTTGACCCTGACTCCTGCTGTCGCGTAATCTACACGGCGTCAAGACATCCTGCTGATCGCATATGAACCTGCCAGTACCGAAACTGAACCGGAGAAGCCTGGTTTTGCCTGCATCGGGGACCGGTGAGTAGTCAATACCCTAACCGGTCGCCCTCCCGCAGGAGCCTGTGACTTTCCATCGCTGTCGTAAACAGCAACCCTTTTCCGCACTCGCGCCCTGCTTCTGCCCACAAGTGGAGGCCGCGCTTGAGTAGCGGGGAACTGTAATTCATTGTTTTGTTCACCTCTCTGAACTGCCTGATTTCCCTGAAGAGACTTTCCTTTGCCCGTTGGCACCCACGTGTGCAGGTACTTTGGAGCACAAGGCTCCACTCTTCGTAGGGCTCGGACTTCCTTCTAGTTAGGTGGCCTCTGATGTCGAACTGGGTCTAATGATTACTTGCACTGCCTGTTTTCCTCCCCATCTAGGTGGTCTGCATATTTTGTGCTTCTAACTCTTTAGACCCCTTGGTCTTGTATATATATTGTATCGCTTGTGGTGTGTTGGTTTATTGGAGTTTTACTGTGATTCTTTACTATGGTCGATGTTACAAAGGCCTTGTAATAAATGCGTCTATATTTTTAATATAACACCTGTCTGGAGTTATTTGTAAGCGTCCTTGCTTTGTGTGCTCATTGCAGGCTTTCAGTCACCCTCACCCCTCTTGAGACCTAGTCTTGACCGCCGCCATCGCTACCCTGATTGGTCTGGCTTGTCCAGAGGTTACCCTGTTCCAAGAAACTAGGCTGGCCTTCTGAACCTCTGCCCCTCCAGGACAGAGTTCAGAAATCCATCTTAACAGCCACTACAGAGGACCTCACGTTGCAAAGGCACCATCAATTCAGCACACCGTTGGTTAGATTTTGGGTCGGCCTTCAACATAAACCATTGCAATTAATGTAGCTAACATGCATTTTTATTCTTTTCAATTGCCTTTCTCCTGCTTATCCCGCTGTACATATTGTGTATTGGTACACGTTTGTACTATACCTGTGAACTGCAAGCATGCAATTATTTTGTCCCGACTGTCTTGCTATTTTACTGTGATAATTTACCTTGGTCTGTGTAATGATATGAAATTATCAAACTTACCTAGATTATTGTACAGGCCCTGACAAAGGACACAATTGTCCGAAATACATAGGAAGCAGATGCGCAATTTGGCCTAATTATGAGAAATGTATTGACTAAGACAATATTTATTAGTGAATAAATTAAGATTGGTGCTTTTTTAGAGTTGTACTACCATTCTTTTCAATTACGAAAAATAATTTGAAAACCACAAAGTGGCCATTTTGTTGTGCAGCCCACACCG
Organism: Ambystoma mexicanum; assembly: GCF_040938575.1. Lineage (NCBI taxonomy): Eukaryota > Metazoa > Chordata > Amphibia > Caudata > Ambystomatidae > Ambystoma > Ambystoma mexicanum. The sequence goes on along the minus strand of NC_090929.1, from coordinate 1,436,919,084 downwards.
CTGGCTGACTAGCCAAGGTTTTTCTTTCTTGGGTTTATGAACTAGACGCCTATGTGGAGGGATATCATGGCACCATTGTGCACATGGAAGATATGATCCTAGAACCTGAAGATGTCCAGGTGGATGGTTCAGATAACTCAATGGCTGTAGAGGAACACCCGCAAGACAATGCACTGCTCACTCCGGGTGAAGAAGATAATTTTACAGCTCAAGATCAATTGCCTGATCTAAGAAATATGACTCAGAGGTCGTGATGAATGACTTTATGTTTCCTGACAACAATGTGAATAACTTTGATGCGTCCGATATTCGACATGGTAGTGTTACTGACCATTGTTCATGGACTAGACAATGAAGATGAATCCAGAGAAAGCATCCAGAGAAAGCAGCCATCCACTACAAAGTGTCAATGGTGATTTATGGGATGATAATCATATGTTTCCTTTACATTTTAAATTAAGCACAAGCTCCTGAAGAGTAACATAATACACTGTCTGTCCACCACAAGTGATACACAATAGTGAATATGTGATATTGCGTTCAAGAATGAGAAAATGTGGATGCACACAAAACACGTTAAGAGTTATGTAGAATTATTTTATGATTAGGAAACAATACAATGGGAGAGAGAAAATTAATGACATGATTTTTTTTTATGTATTTGTGTCACAGCAGAACAAGTCGACTTTTCACAAACTAACAAACAAATATACAGAGCACAAAATGACAATACGAATGCACATAAAATAATTAAAAAAACAAATACATTGTCAACAATCATACCTTATTACAATCAGATGTATTGCATAAACCAATGTGCCACGGAAATACTGATATGGCTTGGATCTCATTCCATGATGTTTTCACACAAGATACTCACCTGAATTTGTCATTTGTAAACAAAGCCCAAGGCCTGAAGTACCCGGATCACCTGTACCGTTAGGCTGACTTCTTCACCGGCTATCAGCCTATCACAGAACATCTCAGAAGACAGTCCATCTTCCACTTCCACCAAATGCAGAAAGAACTGCCTCTTGATGTCCCATGACCTTCTACATTCCAGTAGGATGTACTTTAAGGACAGGACTGTAGCTCCTTTTCATAGGTGGCAACCTTCCACGACAGGCCATTTTGCGCCAAGAATCCGGAGGTTGTGGTGAATGACGTAATGTTTCCCGACAACAATGCGAGGACGAGGTTCAGACGTACCCTAAGAAAGTCCCGTTTCTAAGAAAGTCCTATCTCACCTTAGAATTCGGGAAGAGCCTCAAGTATCTGGGAATAATTCCTATTTTCTTGTCAATCAGAAGGAAGGATTTTGCCAGTACGGCTTGTGGGATGTTTTAACCCACTAGTCTATGCCCTGCAACATCACTGTGCGCTGCTTGCATCAGAAACAACAGATTGGTCGCCAAAAAGATCTTTGCGCTAAAAATCTCTGAAAGTGCGCAGGAAAACCTGAAAAATAGGCCGCCAATCCATCCATTTTGCCTATGTCAGTGGTAACACAGGAGACCACTGCCAAAACCTATGATTTGGCTGCCCACAGAGGAAAATGAAACTACTTGAAAAAGCAGTGCTGCATTGCAAAGGAAAACCCAGAACTGCTTTAAAAATCCGTTTTTCCTTGGCTGTGGAAAGTGCAAAAATCATGGTTCCCAAACATCACAAAAGATCCAACATCGTTCTTGGGTGTTAAACATCACTTTATTTAAAGAATTCACCTAAGCACAATGTCAGCAGCAATATATTTTATCAGAAGAAAATCCACATTCAAAGATGCTTGCTTGGAAAAATATGTTAAAAATGGGCGCAGTACCGCCGCTCGCCCGTGTCAGAAGCCGGCATTTACTTATACTGTAATTTAAACTTGTGCCTTAAAATCAAAGTATGGAAAAGAAGAGACCTCCCATCAAAAGCAATACAGGGTGACAATTCAATATCTATGTTTTAAAAAGGCTGTAATTGAGAGATTTGTGGCTATATTTGTAAAAATGTAAATTGTATTTTAGAGAAAGACTATTTTAAACATTGTTTTAAAAGTAAGTTAAAGCCAGCCACACTGAGCTTCAAAGACATTCCACAGTTTCTCCCAAACAAAGGAATCTTCCCCCCTGCCCTCTGCTGAAGAACTGGCAGGGAGGTGTGAAAGGAAATGGGAGGGGACTTTGGCCTGTTGCTCTGACAAGAAACAAAAGACTCCCTTGAATGAAAGGAAATGCAAATTCGGGTGTGACAGAAAACTGCTGGCAGGAAGAAGCCTGCGACTGCTCCGCCCCCCAGCCAAAACCTTGGGGGCGGTGACAGACAGTTTTGTTTATTCGGAGAGCACAGAAAATATCTTTTTGGAAAAGACTCATAGAAAACTAAACAAAATTGGTAAAAATCTGTAAATATAGTGTTGTTAAAATGAAATTTCTGCTCACGTTTTAAAACCACTATGGAATTTGTGCGATATTCAGAGACTGAACCACAAAATTGTTGACTATGTAGCAGTTGTGATAATGCTAAAAATATGAAACTTCACAGGAGTATGCCCAGATGTTATGTGCATGTATCTGGAAAAATGTGTACAGATCTGACATTGGGTAACCAGCCAAAAGCGCGAAAAACTGTCATTTGTGAATGGAAACTCTTAAAAAGATGGGGACTTTGATGGATACGTGCCTTATTTAATTTAGGATGTAAATATGTATTATTGGCAAGTTGCTGATATTGGAAATATGTTTTATATGAAAAAAAGATTTTCTGTGTAGGAACAAAGGTGAGGTTTTTCCCTAGATTGTAAATTACAGCATCACTATGACACATTATGATACACTGTTTCCTTTTCAAATCAGGGGAGAGGGAATACCTTAACCAATCGGCTTCTTAGATGGTTGGGCTTAGTATAATCAGCCTACCCACCCCTTTGGGAAATACATAAATAGGACCTGTTGAGGACCTAGGAACACACACATTCACCCACCAAATGATTTACTGGTGAAGCGCTCTGCAGGAAGGACCCAGACCAAGACTCCAGAAACCAGATCAAGACTCCAGGACTCTGAAGCAGAAGGCCCAATTCAAAGCTGAACCCTTCTCAACTGGCCTTTAAAATCTTGCAACCTGATTTTAATCCCAAAACTTCCAAGGGGCACAACGAATTCAACAGCCGGGCTGTGCTGTTTTTGTGCTTCTTGCCAAGAACCTTTGCTAGAACCCAGAGATCCAAACCAGTAGAGCAGAGCTGTAACCCAGAACCAACCCATCAGATCCAGTCCAAGAAGCCGTGCAGAGACCAGAGTGCCTTGCTGAGTGCAGAACCAAGCGCCTGAATCCTGTCTGGTGGCGAGCAGATTCCAGTCCAAAACCCTTGACTAGATCTCGGACGGGCCTATTTCAAAACCATAGTTGTGAGTATTTAGCATAGAATGGTCCATAGCCAACCTCTTACCTTTAAGTAATCCTATACAACCCATTCTATCATATCCAGAACTGCATTGTAGAATCTCTTGTCTGTTCTGAATCCTTCTTTCATCCATATAATCCTGTGATAATTGTAGTGATAAATCATCTTTGCGCTAATATATTTTGCTGAAGAAAGGCAAGTGTCGCAGCGGGCAAAGATCAGACATAGGCGCCTCTGGACTGGTGGCTGTACCGTTGGTATCTCGCATCTTCATAGCCTCCCTTAGTGTTAAGAAATCCTTGTTTGTAATCTTCAACAGCGCATCTCTCATTTGACTCTTTTTGAAAGAAAAAAAAAAACCTTTACTAAATCCTCTAACTTTTGAACCGTACATGCTAGGAACGAAATGTAAGTGTCATCTTGAGGCTAACATCCTCAGCTTTCAAACGAATCCAAAACATTCAAACTCCTTATAGTGTTGCCGCAATCGTGTTTAACGCACGCGGAAAAGGTGCCGCGAATCTGCATTTGGCTCAATTTCACCACCTATAAAATAGTTATTTCTTGCATTTAACCTCTGAATTCAGTTTCTATCAATCATCCCACCATCATTGCTAGTGTTTACCTGAAGCTATCCAAAGCAGCTCCCACTAGTTCTGAATCTTATTTAGCGAATTAAAGTCATTTTTAGCATTTTTCCTTTCAGTACCAAAACCACATTCAAAGCAATTGACCGATTTTAAAATCATTCCTGTTTCTCTCTGCTTGCTGGAGGGGAACTGGGATTGAAACTGCATTTGTAGAGTGTTTATTCCTGAAACCTGTTTTTCTCTCCTTCCAACTCTATATTGCATTTTAGGGGGGAGTTGAGGAGTATCAGGGGGAAAGAGTGATTACATTACATTTGATTGAATTCATATCAAGTTTTATTTCTGTGCTGCATTAATCTCTTATCATTGCATTTCATTGAACCCACAATAAGTTATTTTCTATGCTACACAATTCTTTTCATCCATACTCCTATTGATTAAAGAGATTGTTGACTGTGATATTACCCAACGCTGATCATTAATATTAATAGTGTGATATCTAGATATTGTTCAAAGTCATAAAAGTGAGATATATATATTGTTCAATCCATCAAATAAATCTTTAAACTTTGCAAAACAACCCACTTCTTGGTTCAGTGAGACCGGGGGGATTCCAAGAGAGGGGCGTGATATAAGGGTACATCATTCTGAAATAAAAGAACTTTACACATAAAAATATATAATTAAGGGTTCCAGCTAGGCATCGACTTGGGTGTAGTGCTGAGTTGAAACCACTTACACAATGAACGCATGCCATCTATAGTACGAATCCGATCCATTCTCCTTAGTGATCTTTTTAGGCACATGAAATTGGTGATAAAGGTCTTCACTATAACATTCTAAGTCCAGTGACAGTGATTACACAGGAGCAGGGAGGAATACCGTTTCATTAAACTGCAGATGTTTTCATATAGGGGATTTGGATGAAAGACTAATATTAACCTGTATAGCGAGATTAGGTGCATTCCACATACATCTTCATAGAGCTAAGGCCCAATTTGAATCCTAGACTAGCCATTGGAAGGGACAAGAGCAACACAAAAACCTTTTTCCACAGGCGGCCCTCCACTCTGGCCCAATTTGCCTGCCACATTAGCGGCTTTGTATCTACCCCATATAACAAGGCCAGGAGCAGCTTTCCTAGTGGTAACAGAGAAAACTTGCAGTATATTGTCAGTACTTTTTCATCTGACACGCCAAATGGCGAGCCTTCACGTGAAAGTTCCAACTCCAATTTATTTAATGACGGAAACCCAGATATGTTACTGCTTTTTCAATGGGAATCTCAACATCACCCAGAACCCACTTTAGACAACGGGCCTGCTTGCCTGGCCTCTTAAAGATTATCTTCGATTTTTTTAGTGTTAATCCGAAGATCATTGACCGCTGCGTAATTGCCCAGGGCCATAAGAAGGCGCTGCAGGCCCAGCAGGGAATGATCCAACAGGACTAAGTCGTCGGCATAGGCCAAACACCCTATAGGAATGTTATAAATCCTGGGGCTGGCCAATGCCGAAGGACCCAGGTAACCCTCGAAGTCAGCCAAAAGTAAATTGAAAAGGAGTGGGGCTAAATGGCAACCCTGCTTTACGCCTCTCTCCACCCCCACTGGAGCCGACAGCTGTCCCGCTAGTCTTATCTTCAAAAAGATGTCCTTGTGTAGACTGACTAGTATCACCAAGAGGTGTCCCAGAATTCCCCAGGCATCTAATTTTGACCACAGTCGCTCTCTACTAACTGTGTGAAATACCATGGAGAGATCTATCCAGGCTCCGTAGAGCACTGGCCCACCTCAGGCCCAAGACTTCTCACTAAGCAAGTTAAGAAAGCCGTTCAGGGAGGTGGACTGCTCTCCTGAAGCCAATTTGAGATTTAGAGAAGATCCTGTTACGTGTGGACCAGCCCTCCAGTTCTCTCAAAGACCTTGCTCTCAGCACCAAGAAGGGTAATCGGGCGATAATTCCCTGGATCCACCTGATCGCCCTCCATTTCCAAAAGGCAGGAACACTCCTGTCTCTTAGGATCTCATCAAAAAGTACCCTCCACAAACTGGACCAAGTGCGGACATTGATAAATGCAATTTTGAAGAGCAAGTCATTTGGGCCACTCTACTCCCTGATCACACTGAGCCTGCATCTCCCCCTCCTCTGGGGACCCGGACACTTTCTTGAGGCTGCGCTCGACATGGGGAAATACTGCTGAATTATGGAGCCTGCATGCATGCTTGTGAGCATGTTGCACCAACGACAAACGAAGTTAGTTTTTTCCGCATTGTGCACATTCCGTGAGGACACAGGCTGAAAACATCCTGCCTGGTGAGTGCACCTCCTGGATTACCGTGACTTTTGCGGTTTGTTGTGTTTCAGCCATACTATGGCTCATGCTAGTAACCACCTTCCAAGATGGTGGTTTGTACCAACTTTCCCTTTGTCTCTGCCTGCCCAGCTGTTGCCGTAGTACGATTGGCCCCTGGCTGTTACTCATGGGCCAACCCCACGCCGGCAGGTGGACGCCGGCCCTCCTCCTCAAGGCCCGCCTTCTAAGGCCCTGTTTGTTTTCCCGGTTCATTTTCCCGGCGAGTCCCGCTCGCCTCTACTCCCTGTATGCCTGTGACCCCCCCTCCCCACCCTCTGCTAGTCCCTATATGCCTGTGACCCGTCCTCCGCTAGTCCCTGTATGCCTGTGTCCCTCCTCCCCACCCTTCGCTACTCCCTGTATGCCTTTGACCCCTTCCACTAGTCCCTGTATGCCCGTGACCCCCCCCTCCCTCCCCTCTGCTACTCCCTGTATGCCTGTGACCCCCCTCCGCTAGTCCCTGTATGCCCGTGACCCTCCGCCCCACACTCCGTTACTCCCTTTATGCCTGTGACCCCCCCCTCCGCTAGTCCCTGTATGCCTGTGACCCCACTCCCCACCCTCCGCTAGTCCCAGTTGCATATGGCCCCCCTCCCTACCCCTCCGCTAGTCCCTGTATGCCTGTGACCCCACTCCCCACCCTCCGCTAGTCCCAGTTGCATATGGCCCCCCCTCCCCACCCCCCGCTAGTCCCTGTTTGCCTGTGGCCCCCTCTCCCCACCCTCAGCTAATCCTTGTATGCATGTGACCCCCCCCCACCCTCCGCTAGTCCCTGTATGTATGTGACTGCCCTGCCTACCCTCCGTTACTCCCTGTATGCATGATGACCCCCCCTACTCTCTTGTATGTATGCTACCCATCTCGCCCTTACCCAGTAAGTATATGTAGCTGCCCATAATTACATGAAGACCTGCAGCGCGCCACTGCCCGCAGATTTTTAAACTATACAGTAGTATGCACTTGCCACCCCGCAAATGGCGGCTGGCCCCATGCTATTCTGTGTTAATCTCCTCCGTGCATACCTCTGCTACATGCCTCCTCTGTACAATTATGCCTGGCACCACACACTTACCCTTGATTATGACTTTACACATATGGGTCGCTGCCACCATGAAATTTATGGCTGACACCCTGTATATGTACACTAATATGATCAGGCAATTGCTTGTAGCTACCGCCATACAAGACATGGCAGGCACCAAGCTTTCACCTACCTACTTGACAACGTAAACTATGTGATGCTACCATAAAAGATGTGTTTGTACCATACAGTCTACCACTAGAACCACGCATTCGATGCCATGCACTTTTTAATATTCACGAAGCAACATCTTTGTATGCCTGCTATTGCACTTATGTAACCAGGTAAGCCTTCTTAACAGCGCCACGATGCCCCAGGGCAGTGGGCGCTTTACAAATTCAAAAAAAAAAAAAAAAAAGAAGAAGAGGCCCTAGATGGAGAAGACTTAGAGATTTCTGTGGACCTAATCTCCGAAGTGATTGCTAACGACCACGGTATATCTCCCTCACCATCCATGTTTCAAAATGAATCGTCCAGAAATCGTCCATAAACAGTGGTGAAATGATTACGCCATTCTTCCTCTCCTACCGCAGTACTTTGAACTAGCGGTTGATATGTCTTAGACCGATTTACAAGTCCCAGACATTTCAGGAGTTTCCCCTTCCCCAATGCGATCAGCATCAATTCAACATCCCTCTGGTAACGCAGGTGCTTCTTGCCCCGCAACCAGTTTCTATACTCGTTAAGAGTCTCCCCCCCTAGATCTATGGGCAACTATTAAGCTTCTAACAGCTTTGCGCAAGCGCTTCTTTTTATCGACCACTTTTTCATCAAAGACGTGGGAATGTTTAGAGATCCTTTGGACAGTAAACTCCCTAGGTTGTTCCACAGACCACAAAAAAATTCCAGGAAGTTTGCGGGGCTACACACAGTTCCCAACTCCTCATCTATACATTTTCTTGATAGATTCCGGTTCAACCCTGTGCCCCCTTCTGAATCTTACAAGTCTATTCCTGCCCTCATTTACCATCACTTATGGGCACTGACCCGGCTACTCCCTTGGAGGATCCCACTTAAGGACACCTTAAATTCTGTGATCATCGCTGTTACCATCTTCCCACACCTGAAGGCAGCCACACCAGTCAAAAAGCACCAGGAAAAGAAAAACAATCTAGTATTGAGCTAGAAACACCCATTTATCGGCAGGCAGCACATCACCCTTAATCGAACCGCTCACCACTATCAAGTTCCACTCTGATAGGTAGGTAACCATTGAGCCCCCTTTACCGATTCACTTCTCTGCTTTCCTTTCCCCCCGCCAGTTATGTGAGGCTAAGCACCGAGCATTGAAATCTCCTGCGAGTAGGATTTCACGTACAACCTCTTATGAATTTATTTTTAATAAGAGATTCAACAAACTTTCCAGGAAAGAGTCAAAATCACACCAGGCCGGATTCCAATAAATGTTCACCACCGCTATTTGTTTCCCACCACCCTTTTGTACATTTACCATAACTGCCTGCAGCCCCTTCATAGTTGTGTGGGGGCGGGGGGGGTGGGGGGGGAAGGGGGTGGAAATCAACTCAGATTCCACTACTGAGGAATTTCGCAGAGCTATAGTCAAGCCACCGAACGGATGACAACATTTCTTGAATGGGGCCGTTGGTGGAACGTGGCGAAAGCATCCAATTGGAAAGAGTCTACCAGCCAGGTTTCCTTTAACAATATCAAACTGGTGTGGCCGAAAATAATGTTTTCCATGGCCTTAGTCCTGAAAGAGTTCAGGCACCGAGCATTCCAACTTGTGAATCGCCAACCTCCAGGGGCTAGAGAGACTCTCAAAGAGTTTCTCAAATATCTGATTCAGCAATTCAGGCAGCATGGACCACACCTTTGACTTTGTTTCATTTAGGGGCAGGGCTTATTTTCGACTTTGATGGTGGCTGACAAACCGATGATTCAGCCAGCCAAGATGGCGTTCTCCCCCAGTTTTGATTTTAGACCCATCTCAGCTATCGACACTGTCTGGAATGCGCACATATTCAATATCCTCGCTTGAAAGAAGATATAGGTCTGACATTTTGTATATCACTAATAAGGCGCTTCGGTTAAAAGCCTGTTGTGCTTCACTCTTGGTTGATTTAAGCCACAATCTCAGGATAACGAAATGGACTTGGTGTTATTGCTTCCAGGGCCCAGGCCTGAACATCCAAGGGGAGGTTAGTACAATTGCTTTCCAAGCTCCCCAAGTAGCAAACCATTTCATCTAGTCTATGATGTTCTGCTCTCAGACCCCTAATGACATCAGATGTCAAATTGCCCTGGGTGTGAGCTGGATCGACAAATTTTCTGATGACCAATTTAGGACCCGTCTCTGGCCCCAGGGCTAGCATTTGAGTTTGAGCTTTGCCTCGCAAAAACATAAGAACCAAATTAATTATGCACTGTGGCCGACTAATTTCTTGGATTTGGGGTATAAAATGAATCTGTTCCCCCAGAACCAATTCTGTCTGAACACCAATACTTGATCCAGCCCCTGAATCACAAGATTCATTTATACGCTCTTCCGCTTGTGTATGAAGATCACACCCCCAGAGAGCCAGACCCGGACCACAAGATCCATTTATTGTTGCCAGGGCAGACTTTATTAGTCTCTTGGCTCATTTAGGACATTTGCTTCTTGATGGTAGAACATCTGAGGCGGGAACATATAGGGCATTGATGCAGTAGTGTTTGATTTTCCTGGCTTTTGGTTCTTCGTCATCGGGCTACCTACAGGGGCCGGCTCTCCTTTTTTGTTTCTTTATTGCTTTTTTGTTTGCTGCTTGTTGGTTTGAGGTGAACCAGCTGCAATTCAATTAATAGCATCCTGCACGACCTCTCGCCTCTCTCTGTACTTTCTTGGCACCGGGACAGGTCCTCCCCGCCATCGGCCACATGGGCCAAGCGCCTAAATTCTTCCAAAACCAAGTACGACAAGGGGATGTCATCAAGAATCGTGAATGCAGGAGTCTGACAGTGAATTATCACCCAGCTCCCACCAGCAACTTTGACTGTTGGTTTGACCCCAAGTACCTCTTAACTTCCAGGAGTTGTTCACAATTTGGAAAGCACCTGCGTGACTTGGGTCTGTAGAGTTGCCACCTCGAATCATTGGTCTCGACATCAGATTTGAGCTTGTGTACGTTTATCATAAGTGAAGTGTTTACTGCATTGGTTAAGCCTGCCATTGAAGAATCACAGGCCCCCACCTCAATTGTAAGTTCCATAAGAAACCCAGAGTGTACCCGAACTTAACTCTTTAACCTTTCAAATACGTTAACTAATGAAGAACAAAAATTGAGGGCCTGCAGGGGACTTCTGAAGCTCTGGGGCCAAATGATATTCCAAATTTCTTTGCTGTTGTTCTATTTGCTGTGCCAGACATGGAGCCTGAAAAGGAGCCGCTGCCAAGACAGGACTCGAGAATAATTCTTGGTTTGATGAGTTGACTATGTTCAAGTGGACTCTTCCCTGCTGCATCCTAGTCAGCACCGCAGTGGTCGAGTCACCAACACCATGACCTTCAAATTCCATTAATGTCATCATTCATTGATCTCGGAGGAATAATAATCACCCCGACTATGTTTTCTTCTTTTTGGGAAGAAATCCTGTATTCTTTTCACAGTAGTTGCTGTTACAGTCCATTTTAGACCAGATGGGAGAGTGGATCTTGGGCACTGTCTGGAAGACGGGGTAATGTGCCACCCAATGACTCGCTCGTGTGACCCCATTGGCTCCACATTTATTACAGCCCTTTCCTTGCTCAATTGGCTCAGAAGGGAGTGCGATTACAATTCCAAAGAGTTAGAAATATTGTCATGCACGTGCACCAGGAGCAGTCGAGAGCAAGAATTGGGTGGTGGTTTTATCGTAGAGGGAACAGAAAATTCCTCCAAATGCTGACCATCGTGTTCTGGTGCCCGACATCGTCTTGCAATGTACCACTTCTGAGAAAATACACTGATGCCATGGGCCAGCCCCCAAGCCCCTTTCACCAAAACCGCTCCATTTGCCCTTCTTTTAGAATCCCGAAGCTGCACACTTTTCTCTGGCTACTAAACAGTTTGTTTTGATCGCTGTTGCAGAATTACTTCTCTAGATCCGAGCAGCTCGAAAGGGAACGCGTACATGATATGATTGGGTATTAAGCGGAATATAAATAACCTGAGATTTCTAAGCGCGGACGAGGGGAAATCGAACCTGTGTTGCTGCGCGTCGTCTTGTTTCTAAGGTAAGCACGTTGCCGGTGAGCTATCCTCCCAAGACCACGGGACGTTTGCAAAGACTCACCGACAACAGTTGGCCTAACTACTAGTAAGCTGCGCCGTCTTCCAGCTGCACCCGGTGCACTTTGTCCTCGACAAGCCGTGCACAGGTCCTCTTCAGGGAGACGCCCCTCACCGCCGAACACGCCAATCTCTCCCACGGCACTCTGCACCGCACCGCTTGCGGGCAGGGATTTTGTAGGAGAAAGTCCCACCCAGCAAAGTTGTAGCAACCAATGAGTCTGTAAGGGTCCAGCAAACATGCCAAACACTCCCACACCTGTTTTCTAATGAATGTCACCCACACAGAGCAAGGTATCTCAAGGGGAGATGTCGCGTAATAGGATACATTCTGCTCAAGAAGGAGGTAAATAGCGCATGAGATGCCATTCCATGTTGGCCTTCCCTCATCCTGAAATTAACAACAAGAGACAACCTGGCCTAAGCCTGAAAAAGTCCAATGACAGAAGGTAGTGCCTAGACTCTGAGATAAACCCGATGGAGTCATCACTGATTTTCCGGTGGTGACCTCCCATGTGGCCAGCCGCTATCTGATCCTGACCCTGGGAGTGGCTATATGTGGGAGGATCAAATGGGGCGGGGGGTATGGGTCAGGCATGGAAAGACAACCCCCATGAAGAGGGCATCGGGCGAGACATGGTATCCCCCATTTTCTCCAGATAATAACCCTCCCATGTCAAATAACCTCATGGCCTATTGTTATATGACCACTCCTCCCATGAAGAATAGGGAAATCACGCTCTCCAGTTCTACCGATCATTCATCATTTAGGACTACTAAAAAATGTCTATTCAAGTTCGATCCAATTCTAAAACCTGGGACGAAGAAAAAGAAAGCAATGTAGAATGAGGAAAGCCCCAAGCACAGTGAGCATTCTAGTGTTTTCTCATACACACCTACACGGGAAGTTTGAAAAGGCAACTGAAGCAGCACATCAATGTCTGCTGCTGGCAGGAGAGTACAGAGTCTCTTCGTGAGGTTGAGGATACCGAAGGGAGAGTACCAGCGTGGTGGAGTCAGGCGGCTTACCATCGAAGAAAGAGAATGCTGCAGTGCAAGGAAGACACACTGCAGGAACGCCAGGCGGAGGCGAGGGACTTCTGGCCGTTCGCAGGTGATCAAGAGCAGCACTTTCCTTATTGGAGACCAGAGCGAAGCAGACGCTGGAAGTGGAAGCCTCAAGACCCGAAGAAACCAGGTAGAGGCGATCGCGAGAAGGAAGCAGATGAAAGCACTTCTCCAGTTGACCGCGGAATTATAGGCAACACCAGCTAACAACGGTGAAGCTTCCCAGAGGACGTGGGGCGTTGGAGGGTATGCCAAAAGCAAGTGCATAAATTCCTCACAATTCAGATAATTGCAAATTGTGCAGATTAAGGAAAACGCAGGAACGGATAGGATATCCGGAGGACATATTTGCACACATAATACTTGCAAATATGTCCTCCGGATATACTATTCGGTCCTGGTCTCGAAGAAAGGGTCCTAGTAATGCCCCGGGCCCTTCATCCCCATGAACACGACGGCCCGAAGAGCCAAGAATGCACAAAGTCACTCACTATTTGGACAGCCCCCAGGAGCACCAGTGACAGATGTATTCAGAGAGATATTCTCTCAGACAGCAATTCACACCATATGCAGTGACTGTCTTTATTGATAGAGGTGCTTTAACAGTGGTGATAGACCCAAATGCCATGATGGATGACATGGACTAAATGCTGAGAACCCACTGTGCCAACGTCATTAGCGACACTGCAACAGAACCACTAAGTGCACTCACAACCATGCATATTGACACACAAACACACACGTTTACACGAAGCACACGCGTACACAGTTCTGTAGCTAGAGGACAGACATATCCATTCTGTCAAAGCTTTATTTTTCTCATTAGCCAAATGCAGAAACACGGAACGAAAGGCAACGAAGAGATGCAGAGCAAGCTTGTAGAGGCTTATGGCAACTAACCCTATGGAACTACAGGATCATATAAAGAGCCTGGCAGGACCAAATAAGACTAACCTATAGGAAACATAGCACGATGTAGGTGTGCAGAAATCATAGTATAAGTATAATGAAAATAACATAAGGCCACAAGCAGCAGAACAAGAAACTAGGGAAGCAGACCAGGCTGAACAGAGCAGGAAGACCAAGGCTCACAGCCAAGGTCAGAGACAAGAAGCACATTCCAAAATTAAAATGACATGGGCCCCCATCTGCAGAAAAACAGAATAAATTCTAATAACTGCAGACCAGAAGAGCTCGATTTTGTGGTCCACAGCCACGTGATACAGCCAAGCTAGACAATGGTTATTCACCCGCAGTGGGAAGACTAGCAGTTCTCAGCACCACAGACATGAAGTGAAACATGAACAGGTTAACAACACTGCAACATGGAGAGCACTCTCACAGGCAAAAGTGGTATTGCTAACAGATACATTGGGCACACAATCATTCTCATCACCTTGAAGAGGTGCACAGAGCACTGAGAACCGAGCTGGGTCCCAGGCCTGAGGAGTCCAGTTCCAGCCAATCAGGGGACAGAAACCCAGGGGTGGATGGCAGAGGGCAAGGGCCAATGGTAATCCTGCGACCCTGCAACAATGTAGATAGTTTTGTGGGGAAGGGGCAGGCCAGCCACCTGACATGGAAGGGCCAATTGAGTAAGATCTATAAGGGTAATCCATAGTGTATACCACTCCAGCATTCAACCAAAACGTGAGATAGGTTTTTGGGGAGGGCCCCGGTTGTGACGCCATTCTAGATCATAAATGGTTGACACAGGTTTGCAAATGGTGATTCCTTTATGATCCCTATCCGCTTTAGTAATAAAGGACAGTTTTACCTTGCCCTTGGCCGAGTCCTCCATTTGTTCTAGGGGCAGGGTTGTTGGGCTCTTGGGAGCCGAACAGGTGAGCTCGTAGTAACCCCCATTTCTCGGGCATACCAGACCTCACCAACACCCCACCACCCCTCTCTTTATTTGAACAACCCAAATTTGTGTAAGGAGCTTTCGAAGTTCGAACAGGTAATTCCCCAGGATAAACTGGAATACTTCAAGACCAGTCTAATGGATGCCAGCATTTATGGCTCAATACTTATTAGAAGCAACAGCCCATCATATTGATACTTTGCCGCAAGGTCTAATGATCAGCATTGAGGTCACCCATCAAGCTTGGCTCCATGCAACCAAGTTTACAAAGGAAGTACAAGAGCAGGTTCTAGACCTTCCGTTTGGAGGGCACAGAGCTTTTCTACAGCCCTACCGATGATGAGCTTGCCAAGAGCAAGGCGAGTACTTTGCTGGTAAAACAGCAGTCCATCCTCACAAAAGCACCGGAAGCAAAGTCTTCTTAGCTCCAGAAGTCATATTTGCATTCCCAATTTTTCACAGGTTTCAGGAGCAAAAATCTTGTCAGCCAAACCGCTCCCCTATGGGCCCTCATTGCAAACAGCAGAGAGCGAATGGTCAGGGTTTTTTCTCTCACTGAAAAGCTTCCAACTCAGGAGTGAATATATCCCCTTCTGATAAGAACCCCAATGATGGTTTGGAATGGTCCCGTGCGACTCCTGTCAAGGGGACCCATTTCTCTGCATCTGGTGGCTTGGCAGATCATCACAAAGAATTATAGGTCCCGTCAGTAACCCGTTCAGGTTTCCGTCTCCCAGCCCCGCCAGTTCCCCCTTCACGTCCTTCACTGATGCAAACAGGATTGTTTTCTTGCCATTTGTAAATTAGAAAACGATGGCCATAAAGGCAAGAGAAGTGGTCTTTACAGGAGAAGAGGGTGGGGGCTTTTACTCACATTTACCATGCCGAAATCCAACCAGGTTGGCCTGCACACCACCTTAGACCTAGAATTCAATCTCTGCATTCCCCAGGGAAGATTTAAGATGTTCAAGCCTGCACAGATCTGTTAGTTTCTGGTAAAAGACGATTGACCACGCAGAGGGGATTTTGAGGATGCGTACCTTCAAATCCCAATATGGCCCCAGCATTGCAAACACCCTCGGTTTCTGGTAGAAAGCGAATATTCTCAGTTCTCAGTCCATTCCTGCCGACTGAGCTTGGCGCCAATGTTTTTTTACAATTTGATGGCTGTAATAGCAGTTTTTCTCAGACTTTGGGAGTCCATGTCTTTCCGTATTTGGACTACTGGCTTCTCAGATGTTGCTCTGCAAAGAAAAGCCTCCCAAATGCAGGAAGTCTTACACGATTGTCACTCGAGATGCAATGGTCTTAGCTTTCTGATGGGACACATCGATGACCACGTTTTTCTAACCAAGGACAGCATAAAAGGATCCAATTCGAAGATGTACCTTTTTCTGAATTCCGCCCACATGATGGCATGGTAGTTCCAGAGGCTTCAGTGCTCGATAGCTTCCTGGGTCTTGGCTCTTCCTCTAAGGAGGTTAAACATGAGGTGCACGCAGTTAGCCCTGAGATAGGCCTGGTCTCTGGAGACAGATCCAGACTCAAATTATTCTAGTGACTGCAGAAATGATACCGACCAAGTGGCTGTGGACTACTCCAACCTCTTAGATTGGCCCCTTTTTAAAGAACCGTCCCTGCACGTGACATCAATGACGGATTCATCTACTAGGATGGGGGTGCTGTTGGGTCACCAGGAGCTGTGTGACCTACGGTCACCTTGGGACAGAGAACCCCATATCAATTACCTAAAGTTAGCCATTCTTCTGGCACTGAAAGCCTTCCAGTCCAGCATCACCAACAAAGTAGTCTGTGTCAGGACAGACAACTCTGTCTCGATGTTTAATATAAACAACCAAGGGGGGACTAAGTCCCTTCCCCGTAATCCGGCTATCACTACACATGTGGGAATGGGATGTACAGAAAGGGATATGGCTTCAAGCAGTGCGCATCCCTCGCCCAGAAAACACAGCAGTCGACTCCCTCAGCCGCCGACCTTTGTGAAATCACGAATGGGAATTAAACGATCAAGCATGGAGGATAAGGGATGGGAAATAAAAGTACACACTACTACTGAAGCGTCACTAGAATGCATTTCACAAGATCTTTGCCAACTATGGATCCGGATTTCGCAGTTCTAGATGAAATGATGTCCATTCCACTCTAAAAACGTGTTCTGAATAAGTGGATATTCTAATTCCTTTCTGGGAGATGCCTGGTAAACAAAACGTTCTCCCATCTCAATCTTCAGCAGCTATTAATAGGTGTGGTACACTGACTCGGGCAGACTCTAGAGGAATTTTCTCTTTTAGTAGTTCCATCACAATTAACCCCCAAACAAATATTCACATGGACCCACCATTCGGGAATTCGGGTTTTTCCGTTTTTTCCTTAAACAGTGCGTCATTCCTCAAAAAGATCTTCAAAGTGTCAAATAAAACCCTTCGAGCTTAAAGGCAATTTTGAAATGAATGCACACTCCACTGATTTTCTGAACAGCTGACAGGAAAAGACTCTTCCCCCTTCAACAGATCAACTTGCACCCAATAAAACTTGCGGCAGGACACACTCTAGATATTGTGCCTTGGTATACCAAAGTTTAAAAGGAAATTATGAAAGAAAGCCAATTCAAAAGAAAATATCCCAACTTAATATCCCAACTTAAAATCAAAAATGTGTCCATTTAAAAACATTAAACCTCCTACCAAAACAAATGAGCATTGCAACTTGGAGTATTCTGGACATGCTTTTCTTCTCGAATATACAATCCTTCACAGAAATTAGATTTTGCTAAAGCAAATACTGCAGGATAAAGCGGACCGAAGCTAGCAATTGATCGCACAACAGTAGTTTCAGACACCAGAAACACTGACTAATAGCCATACAGATTAAGGACCCGATTCACAGAACCCTTTTCAGTGACTTTTACTGTTGGCAAATTGGTCAATACTCCCCCCACCCCAAAAAAAAAAAAAAAAAAAAAAAAAAAAAAAAAAAAAATAGGGAGTCAAAATACTCCCAACAAAAAATAATAGGAAAAAGGCATGTAGAATCCTGCGCACCTGCTTTCACCATCACAGTTCCATGGATATGTTTGGACCAGTAGTGCATGCAGTACCACGGGAAGAAACTACTATTTTAACTGCCTGATTGGAAGTAGTAAACATGCATTTCTTCATGAATTAAGGTGCAAAGAAATAAATACTACAAAAACATTTCCATTTTTTTTAAAAGCATTTCTACTCGCTTATATTGTTAGTGGGAATTGGATTTAGAACTGTGGCCTAAAAAAAGAATTTCACTCCCAACTTTAAAAACCGGAGTAAAATACTCCCACTTCCAAATCTAATCCAGAGCACGCCGACTAATCCCCTCACCATCACAAGTGGGGCTTTAGATTCCATTAAATCCACAGAGGCCAGTATTATGCATTACTTTAATCATCTACTCATCCACCAGCAAAGAAAAAATATATAGTTCCCAAAACTTGTACGGTCTTCCTTAGGCTCTCTCATCTATTGGCTAGTCTATGCAGTATAGACCCCGGCACACCCCCTTGACTTAATTCCACAAACAGCCAGAGGTTTGGTTCAATGCCTATATGATCTAGGAATTGTCTATAGCATTAAAGGGATTTCCCTTGTTGGCATTGCCATCTCAGTGTCAGAATGGGTAACACTACAGAGGTAGAGGAATTCCAATTGTGGGATACTGGTCTCCCCTGGATCCCCAAGGCATAATACAGTCTTGGGGGTTATTGCACCCAGATGTGTTTGTCCCAGAAGCCTCTTCCATTGTCTCGTTTATAACTTCAGGCAGGTTCTGCGTTTTTGCTCTCCTTCAGGCATTCAACAAACCGCAGGGTGAGGTTGCCTGGCCTCCCTGGCTGTCTCAAGGGCTTGTTCCCGGTGAAGCAGTCTTTTTATTTTCTGACAACCCTGCAAGTCTTTTCTCACTGCATGCTGGTCCTTGCACCGGATTGGCTCCTGCCAGTACTACGTGCAACATAACTATCACCATCCAGGAAGTGCAGGGGACGCGCCCATAGGAAGTGCCTTGTCCACACCAAAGTCCGGCCAAGGTCTGGCCCATCTGCGCTCATCTGCGGGTTAGACAGGCTCTGGGTGGCCCCTGCCACTAGTAAAGTAATTACATACTCTTGTAAGGAGCCGGCCTGTGTTTCACCGCCCTGCAGGGTTTCCCCTGGACTGGTCTCTGTGTGCTAATAACGATGTGCCCGTTACCCCTGGCCCAGCATGTCAGGTAAGGTGCTTACTAAATAATGCACGTTGCCTTGCTGCACATACCACTGAATGCTATGCCCTCCTATCCGATAATTTTCCGTACT
Organism: Ambystoma mexicanum; assembly: GCF_040938575.1. Classification (NCBI taxonomy): domain Eukaryota; kingdom Metazoa; phylum Chordata; class Amphibia; order Caudata; family Ambystomatidae; genus Ambystoma; species Ambystoma mexicanum. The sequence goes on along the minus strand of NC_090929.1, from coordinate 1,436,900,119 downwards.
TCGTCTGTGTCACAGAGACATGGCTCAAGGATTCCTCTGCAAAGCTCCTTGTTCATGCCCTACACCAGAGTATGGTATACTCGGGCTGGACAGGTCCTCTCCCTGTTCTGGTGGCGGGATTGCCCTCATATACTGTTCTACTTTTAAGTGCTCAGTGTAGCCCTTTACACACAGTTTATATGGAGGCCTTCTTACTTCGCGTGGTGGTCTCTCCATGTACCCTTCATATACGCCTGGTCTATAGGATTTGATTTGGCTTTTCTGGAAATAGTGACAGATTTGCGACTCCAATTAGTTCTGGGGCACTTTAATTTGCATCCAAATGACCCTAGTGATCTCTAAATCACCCGATACCCTCCCTTGCCGACCTCGGTCTGCCTCAGCTGGTCGTCGGCTCTATCCACTCTCTTGGCAATCCTCTAGATTTCGTCTTGGTCGCGCTTTACTCCTGCCTACCAGTCATTTGGTCCGACCATGTGGTCCTTTCCTTTTGTGGTCAATATGTCGCCTGTACCCTCGGTGCAGGTCCTCCCAATCCTCCTTCATGCCGCTGGCCCAACATTGTAGGTGCTGATATTTCTGCTGCCATCACTAATGCACACTCTCCTGACATTTCGTGTGATTTTGCAGACCCCTCCCTGGCTATGGTCTCCACTGCAAATTGTTTGTAGCGGCTTAAAGCCTCTAGACCTCGCGGCAGCCACTCTGAGACCTGGCTCTCAGCAGAACTGGGCAGCCTCCGTTTGGCACGGAGACAAGCTAAGTGTAAGTGACACATATCTTACTGCCCCTCAGCTCGCTTGGCACTGGGTAAAGCCACTGCATCGTATCAGTATGCAGTGGTGCAAGCCAAGTGCTCCCGTTTTGCTTCCCGGGTGAAGTTACAGCAACCTCCCCCATGGAAATGGTGCTGCAGTCTTTCTGCTGTCCCTTCCACCAACCAGATAACTGTCACAACGGTTGTGTGATTCACTTTCTTCAACGATAAAATAACTATTACTAGGCAGAGGATTGCTAGCCATCTGACCCCTTTCTGTTCCCTTGGCACATAGGCAAGCAAAGCGTCCCATTCGTGGTCTGCTTTCCCGGTTTTCTATGATGCAAACATTAGAGCCACCCGTAGCATGAAATCAGCCTCTGCTGCAGACCCATTTCAGCTCAGCATCCTCAAAACCATTATCCCTGCCATTGCACCTCTTGTCGCCACTGCAGTCGACTTGACTTTACTAATAATCACATTCCTGCTCCACTTCAGCATGCTCAGATAAAAAAAGAAAAAAGAAAAAAAAAAACACTAACACCTAATCTTGCCCCTTCTACTTCTTCAAATGTACATCCTATTTCTCTGCTCTCCTATGATAGGTTATTTGTAACGCTCTTAATACCCAGTGGTTTCCAAGCGCAGACCCTGGGAATCGAACCTGTGGAGCTCCTTGTCATTTTGCTTCCAAGGCGAGCACGTTGCCCCTGAGCCATCCTCCCGAGACCCTTCCTACCCTATGAAACTTCCAGAATCTCTGGTTACCCCTCATCTCTGATCTTTTCTGGAAGATTCCAATTTCTTGAACCCCTACCAGTCCGGCTTTCGACCTGGCTGGGGAACTGAATCTGTCCTGGTGTCTGCTGTTGATGATCTGGCCCCGATTGTGGTTCAGGGTGGTATTGGTGCCCTGATCCTGCTAAATCTCTAAGCTGCTTTGACACTTTTGGAGAGGCCGTCCATAGCAGACATCTCCGGTCCAGTCCTAGAATCGATTTCAGTCTTTCCCCTCAGATTGTTCTCAATCCCTCCGTCTTTCTTCTTGCATCTGATATCCCAGTCCCCTCACACCTGCAGTGTTTCCCAGGGTTCTGCTTGTTCCCCTCTTCCCTTTAAATTGTCTATATTCAGCTTCTTGCAAAACTGATTCACTCTTTTGGGTTTCAGTGTTACTCCACGCAGAGAACACAGGTATTTGTGTGGCTTGATCTTTCTCTTCCTGTCATGTTAAGAAAATATGTATAGAGCACATTTCACCCCAAAGGGCATCTTGGCGCTAGGGCACTAACAGAAGCTAAACAATTCTCCAACCTAAAATAACAAGTTTTAAGGACTCAATGAAAATGCAGGTGGTTCTCAATGCCCCCAAGGGCAGCCCGGAGGTCATTCCACAATTTCCCAGGTCCAACTGAGAAGGCACAACCTCCTACCGTAGTCAGCCGAAATTTCGGGATCACCACTAGGAACCAAGTATGCAGCCAGGAATAGAAGGCTGAAATGTGTCTTGCAGGTACTCTGCCGCTTGGCAATGGTACGCCCGGTGGACTAAACTGAGGGATTTAGATGTAATTCTCTTAGCCACCAAAGAGGAAGCAGCCACCTAAGCAGCCAGATTTTGCAGGCGCTGCAGCAGATATATCAGACTCAATGGCTGGGCCAAAAATAGGGCATTACAATAGTCTATATGACTAGTGATCAATGAGGCAACCACCCTGGGTCGTAAGGCCAATGGCAGGATGTTGCAGAACAACTTTAAGAGATAGTGGTCCATCTTACTAACCTGTGAAGCCATGGAGAGAGGAAGCGAGAGCGACACCCAGGTTCTTGACCACTGTACCTGACCTGGAATCTGAGAATCACCCAGCGCCAAAGGCCAGAAAGATGGGGTCCAAAGTGTGGCCCCAGAAACAGAACCCAGCACAAGAACCTGTCTCATCCCCATTAAGCTTCAACCAGTTATCGTTCATCCATCCCTTCATGGCCGCCAGGCACCCACACAGGTGTGCAGACACCTCAGCCTGGTCAAGATCTAACCGAACCAGGATCTGGGTGTCGTCGGCATAGGAATAGCACCGGAGGCCGCAGCTCCCAGTCACTGCCGAGCGGTGTCACTCCTGTCAACTGCCCACCTTTGAATGGGTAATTGGCTTTGCTGCAATGGTGACAAAACGGAGGTCCTTATCGTTAGCTCCCCTCCAGTGTCCTCGGTATGGTCTTTGGCCATCTGGCCCATCGAGTTTGGTCCTCTGCCCTCTGCCCGTTTGGCCATTAAGCTTACCGCCTCGCAGTCCATGCACGCACATGTCAGCGTGGTGTGCCAATCCGTCCATTTTAAAATGTGCATTTTGCCTAAAGTTCTACCCTTTCTTTCCCTTTCACTTCGCTCTCTGGTGGTTTCATCTTTAACAGCGGGATCATTGGACTACCGTAACTCGCCTCTTCTTGCGCAATAGGTTTCTATTTTTCCTCAACTTCTTCAAAATTCTGCAACCAGGCTTGCTACTGGTGCTGCCCACTTATCTGCATCTCCTATTCGGAAAGCCCTGCACTGGCAGCCCGTGGCCAAACAGGTCAAGTTTAAGGCGCTTTGCATCATACTTCAGGCCTTCTATAGAACTGGGCCCGAATACCTCATACTTAAATTCTGCCAGTATGTCCCCTCCTGTCCCCTGCGTTCCGCACCTGCCCTGTGTATTCTTGTTCCACGCTTCAAGTACTCTCGGAGGGGGTGGGGGGGCACTCCTTTACTGTGGCTGCAGCTCTATTAGGGAACTCTACCCCGCTGTGAGATTTTGGACCATGTGTCTTTTCGGTGCGCTCTGAAGGCTTTCCTTTTCTCAGCTTGAGCGCAACCCGATGCCCTTTCCTCCCAGTTTTTCATCTACCCTTATAGAGCCATACCCCCATAGCACTACGGTGCCCTAGCTGGTGAAGGATGCACTCTAGAAGTGTGCGCAACTTAACATAACTTCCCCTTACTTGCCCGGCTTAAATATTTCCCCCCCACCAGCAGCTAGTTGTCCTCATGGGCCAGCATACACCCTCCCAGTCACACCCTAGGGAGTGTAAGGTGCCATGGCCAGTGTAGTCTCTCAGATCGCTCTGGGTCTCCTCAGCTCTCCTGGTATTTCAAGCGGCTCTGGTCTCACAGCTCTCAAACCCACTGAGAAAGTCTTACTCCTTTATACTGCCTTGCATAGGAACTTAAGCCCGACTAGCTGGGGTAGTCTGTGTTTCTCTTCAGAGATTGAGAGTGAGGCTTAGGAAACTTAGGGAGGAGCCATTTATTAAAAAGACTGGTCGCTATTTTGAATTCATGCCATGTGCTTTTGGGGTGTGTCTGCTGAGTATTCATTTCTCTCTGCTCTCATAGCTCGCTGCTTTTTTTCTTAAACCTAGGTAAATACGTTAAGGGCTGGCGAATGTAGGATTCCTGGGGTATGCTTGCTTTCCTTTGCTATGTGGATTTCAAGTTGCGGTTCCCGGCGTGGATGTAGGGACATAATTGTTTGTATTGTTAAGGCAGAATTTCATTTTTCCAGGTGCTGCAGTCTCATTTTATGGGACCGCTCAACGTTTAGCTTCCCCCCCAACCCCCCACCACTTTTGTTTCCAGGATCTTGGGCGTTTGTGGTCCGCAGGGCTTCTACTGGACCCTTTCTTCTGTAGATGATCCTATCCATGATTCCTATGGTAGCATCTTTGGCTTCTTTTTTTAAAATAACTAAGTTGATTGTGAGGAGCAGGCTGCTCTGCTTTGGTTTCACTAGGGGTGCAAGCCGAATTGCCGCATTTGTGGCCCAATGTACCTTTTTGGTTGTAAAGGGGTGCTACCGCATAGTTTTCAGTTCTGCTAGTTAAGACAGATTTCCAAAAATCAACCCTGGAGGGGAATTTATATAGGCCAGCCTATTATTGTGAACAGAAAGATACTGAGATCTATCCAAATCCAATCAAGGTGAGGTAGCAGACCAGAAAGGCTTAGACTCAGAAGGGTAGGAGAGCGGTCTAGGGCTTTAATAGACCCACACAGAGCAACACCAATAATTCAAGTTAGTTGGTAGCAATGTTCCCTCTAAGCTGCTCGCATGTGCGCTTGCCAAGCTTTCTTCTGTGTTCCGCTCAGAAGATTTTTAGCAGCTCACAGGAGATTCTCACATATTCAAAAAGATTCAATAAGGTACAAGGCACAACAATTACCTGCCATTTGGTTTCTCTTAAAATAACAAAACTAATCTTGATATTCTGGTGTAGCTACTTTGCATTACCCTTCTATGCAAGCATGACCTAAAAACCCCAGCAACCCAATCCACCCACAAGAACTTAAAATCCAATATGAAAAAGTGGTTCCATGAACAGAAGAATGAAACCAAGATATGCCTGGACACATTAACCAACTAATGTTCCCTCTCTACCCATGATTCCGATACTTGACTACCACACTTTTACCATACGACTACCACACTTTTACCATATGACTAACTTCTGCCCCCAGAACACATTTAGATATCAACGTAGACTCTTCCTCGGTTGGCTCTACGAAAGGTTACCAGACTTACCTAACTCCACTTGCTTTATATTTGTTGTAATATGAAATGACGTTCAAGTGCCAGAATTTCTGTTGCTTTTGATGCCTTACCAAAAGCGTCACCCACACTATGTGACCCAACTATCAGCCAAATATTGGATATTGACTGTCAGCAAGCAGGCTACATGGATGTGAAGCTTAATTCAATGCTTTCTTTGTAAAAATGGCACGCAAGTGCTTCGCAGCGTTCCCCTTGCAAGCTAACACATCATGAAACTCAAATATAAAATTTGCCATCTAAGGATTTTGTGTAGACAAATGTCATTCTCAGCGTCTCTTACTTTAGCATTGCTAACATTACCCTATAAGTGGAGAGCAAAATTGCAATAATCATTTACTTGGCCTGCAAGGGATGATGGATATGGACTGTGCCTGGCATTACTCCTCTTTCATTTTAGGGTGATGGATATTTAGATAGTAGAATGCTTTTCATACAATCTGCATCCTATCCAACTGTTCAGAGTTCTATTGGGCATAGACCTTAAAATATTTGGTAACTCGCAGCTATACAAAAACGGCTTCAGGGAGCACTTGTATAATACTGTAAGGTTGTAGGCGTTAGGTATTTTGCAAAGAATGCACTGCAAATAATTGCGTACATGCAGATTCATGACATTGGGCCTCATTACAAGTTTGCCAGTCCAGAAACAACGGTGCGGTAAGCTTACTGGCACCGTGGTTTACAGACCGGCAAACTACCAGTTCTGCGGGCGGGTGCCATCCTGCCCGCAGACTTTGATGGAAACACTGGCACTATTGCGCACAGTGCCGGTGCTTCTGTCCTCCCCATCCCCCACAGGAATGGGGATTAACAGAATTGCCGGCGCCAGATTTACCAGACAAACAGGGTTGTAATGCTCCAGTTAATCTGGCAAGTCCGGCGCTGGTAAATCACTAAGGGTCCGGCGCCGGCTTGCAAATTATTGTTAGTATGCAAATATCCAAATGAGTGTTTACTGCTACAATCCCTCACTTTTTACAGTGCTCCGAAAACTAGTATCAGAGGAAAGCACAGGAGCCGAGGGACTCAGGGTGACAGCCGAAAGGGCAAAGTTGAACACGCCTTGGTGATAAACAAATCAGCAAAGTTCAAAAACCAAATCAAACGTTGCGGCAGTACAGGGAAGGAAATGTGTTTGTTTTCTAAAGGATAAGAAAAAACACCTTCCGTTTGTATCTATGCTCTGCTGCTGAGGGCTTTTCTATACAATTCTGGGTTCTTCGTTTATTGACTCAAGCATCCCACTGATTTTATAAAGTGATAGCAATTAAATACAGAAGACGGGTCCCTGGTTACAGAAGATGGAATTCAGTAAGTTAAAAGTCATATATATGTGATTTTCTTCAACGGGGCTCCATAAGAAAACTCAGTAAGGTTCTTCTTGAATTTTGTCTAGGCTGTGGCGAAGAAGGGAGTGCAAAACTATAGGCTGTATTGTGAACCCTGTCATTTAACTTCCTACGTCAGGGTTGCAAGCAGGGCTCTGATAAGATTTTGCTCCCTGATTGGATTCAAATGATTTTTCAACGGGTAAAAAAGTAATAGGGATAACACATTCTTCCCGCTTTAAATTCCTTTTGAGATCATGCAGCAATCGTATTGGGGTTCTTTCCTATGCCACTGCTCTGCTGGTAACTAACTTGAAAAAATATCAGTGCAGCTTTGTGGGTAGAAGCCAGGGGTAGGCTCCCATGTGTTCATTGTTTTTGTTGGGCACATTTGCCTGTTTTTATGGAGTAAATATTGATGGTGTTTATGCCTCTCAGCTATAAGGCTAAGAGTAATTATCACAGGACAACATAATGTGGCAGAAAGCCAGGAATTTTGACCATCAAATTGTCATTATTACACACTACATATCCTTAAACAAGCTATGAATGTTCTCCTGGTCCTTGAATTACTTCATTAAAGTGGCAGCGTTTTCTTTTTTTTTTTTCACACATTCGTTTTAGTTGCCATTATTCCATCTGTAAATATTGTATACTGTCCATGTTTTTTTTACAGCCACATCTATTATGAAAAGCGATATTTGTTTTTTGTACTACACTTGTGTGTTTTTCCAGTGGCAGAAAACACACATTTTACTCTGCACAGGAGTATTTTTTCTAGGTATTGTGGCATATCTTGAATTCTTGGACTAGTTCATGAGTTGTCTTTATAATAACATATACAATATTTTTTTTTGCCCATGTTTTTGGAAAAAGCGTTGGCAGATGCAACTTTTACACAGATTTGTATAGAATTGCAGTGGATGGAAAGCTGAAATTCCTTTCCAAACTCTATTCAAACAAAGTAGCTCACTAACTAGGTGTGCTCACAAAGTGGCTTGCAATATTAGTTAGTTACGCCCATGGAAATTAATGTGCGCAGAACTGCCAACCAGTTCCGCACAGAGAAATAATTAGAGGGAACACTGGTTGGTAGTCATGTGTATGAAATTTAGTAGACACATTAGAATTACCACAGACCAAATTGGGCCCATTAGGGGGAACTGGGGCTCGGACTAAAAGCAGTGTAGGAAGACTACATTCTTCCCTCCAGATTTCCACACCATCATTTTGGGGTGGGTGGAAAGACTGGAGGCGAGAGGTTGAGCTTTCTAGCTGTAAACGCTGATAAAATCTGCCTGTGTGGTACAAGCGTGTGCACCAGTTACATTATGAGAATTTCTAAAGAGCCTGACACTTTTCTTATTTATGAAAGTATCCTCGACACTTCAGTAAATAAGTGGTACTACAGACTGAGAAAATCCTTCAATATAAAAAGGAAAAAAAATGTGCAATGTGCAGTAGATGTTAACTACTCAGAGGCGCTGTATTTTGACTTCTTTTTTTACAAGCAAAGCCAGGGCTTTTGGAATGAGAACCTCCTCGCATTGCCTGCCCTGCATTCCTGATGGGTGGTAGGGCTGTTTTCAAGTCATAAATCAGGCACTTTCAAAAGTCGAGGCTTTGATGCCAGACCGCCACATTCTCACTTCGACTGAATATGATGCTGTCAAGAAAAGTTCCATGAAAGAAGAATACTTTTTTTGCATGCACATCCGAATAGGGCCTTGGTGAGTCCTGCTCCAAGATGGTTTGAGGTCTTGTGCACTAAAGTCAATTTCCATAGATATATTTTTCCAGGTAGGTTTACTAAAAGATTGGACGATGCCAGTGGTTAGGATTGTCCGAAGTTTCAGGTAAGTAAATTCACTCAATCCCAGACACTAGGATAGGTCTAGGAAGGGATCCTTGATGAGGCCTCCACAACCAAAGTCAGCAAAGAGACATCTTCAGGACAGGCCATTATGCCTGTGTAATATCATGGAGAACAGGGGTTGTGGCAGCGGGACATATATTTTAACTTAGCCCCAGATTCCCGATTTCTCCAGAGACCACTGCCAAGGTTGCGGAATCCATTGGGGGACAGTCTTCTGTGCTTAGTTAGGTCGAGCAAGGGCCAGGCATTGTGGGTGCAGAGGTCACACGTGGGGTTTAGTTTCAGTCGGTCTCGGCGAGTGAATATCTTTTCCAGACACCTTCTAGCTGAACATCAAAACGAAGAAAAGATTAAGATTTCTGCAGAGCAAGCAACCTCAGGACACCTCTTGGATGCGAAGAAGGTTGATAGCAACAGGAGTCCTCACGATCAGGCCGTGACAGGATATCTTCCAGGGATGAACAAAGAAGCAAGTCCTGCATAGCTTTCTGTGATGCCAGAAGGTTGAAAATGTAGGAGAAGGCATCCTTGGAGTACAAGCTGAAGCTCCTCCAAGTTCCAAGGATGCACTCGGAACGGCAACGGCTGCAGCGAGGTCGCTCAGAAGAGAGCTGTTCAGTCTACCGGTTGGTCCAGGGACACCTCTGAAGGATCAGAAGGCACGGATCCTTGAGTGGGTTAGGGGGCAAGAAACCGAGACTGGCTGTTCCCATTTGTCCCACGGTCGAAGCACAGAGGCAGGTCTTCTTGGGATTAGGCAGAGGAGCAGGGCTTCGGACTTCAGTGAAGCTGGTAAACTGCAGGAGGTGTCCTTGGGTCGTAAGGGGCTTGCTCCTCTACGTAAGGGTTCTTAGCTCGAATGATATCTGAAGAATGGCTGCAGGAGTCATCCTTTTATCCAAGAACTAGACAGGGAGCTTGCCCAGGTACACCAATGGAAAAAATCTGGACAATTCAACCTGGCAGGGACTACCCAATCATGGATAGCCACTGGCCACAACATCTTCCCAACAACAGAAATTCAGGCGCCAGGATGTGTACTTGGACCAAACAATCCCAGACTCCACATCCAGGCTCACACACAAACCAGTTCTTTCCCCGGGATCTCTGTACCATCCAGCACAGTGTCACACATTTTGTAACGCATCTTCGAGCACCAATTACCCAGCGCAGGACACAATGTCTCAAAACGATGCAAGCCGCCCCAACAGTCCATTTACTACAGATCCAAAAACGTGCATTGTACCATTGCGAATTCGAAAACATATAGGAAGGGACAATATCCCTTCTTGCGCATGTTCGCATACCCAGCATGTCCTTTACCCTTGATAAGCATCTTTTGTATCAAGATAGCAATATTGTGCTGCACCGAGACAGAGTAAACGTTTACAAGCCCAGGCCAAGACAGCATCACTTAAAAATGCTCTATATAAAACGGTGAATGGAAGATTACATAGCATGAATGCCATTTGCCAATTTCTGGCCGAGAAGAAGCATCCATGGCTTACCATTTAACTCTGAAACAATTATATCAGCTGCTCCACACAGTGCTTGCCTTCAAGTACCTTGTGAAGGGATCAAGTTGAACGAGCTGAACGCTGAAGGAAAAGAGGCAGCGCAGAGCATCACAGCAAATAAGGGGTGCGAGGGTGACTGGAAGGGGAGAGACAAAAGAGGAATGAATGAAGCAAATAGCAGCAAATCAGGGATGAGCAGTAAGAGGCGGACATGCTTTTCTCTAATGTGTATGTGGGTGTGTGAGAGACAGGAAGCACAAGGAGAAGCGAAGCTACGAGTGGGCATACCGAGAGCCAGTGAAGGGAAACCTGTCAAAAAGGAAAGTTTGTTGAAATAAAATACAGCCGCATTGGGCTGCGACGGTTTTCGCCGCCGAAGAGAAACAGCTGCTAGACCCTTTTACTGATAACAGGGAAACATTATAGAAGTTTACTCTGCCTGTGTTCTGAGCTGTGTGGCCATTCCGGAGGGAGAATCCCGAGACAAACGAGGCGTGTTAAGAAAAGAAATAGACGCTCACACTCAGCCTGACACGGAGTATGGCCAAACACATACAGGTCAGAGAAGAGAACTAAGCCACTGGTCCCCACCAGCTCACGTCAGGCTGGAGAGTGTTCTGAAATAAACTAAGAAAAAAATAAAGCTTGCCTGAGGAACTTCCAAGTGTTGTCCATATTCCCACATTGAAAGTGTGACATTTGGTGGCAGCGGTAGGATAGAGACGAAGACCACGGAGGCATTAATCAAGGCACTGAGTGTGGGGCAGCACCAACTACAACATACCCTGCAACCACAGAGTCAACAAGCGCAGGCGGACAGGTAGCCATTTCAGCAGGCAATTCAGGTGCAAGAACAAAATGACTGACGCAACAAATTTAAGGAGGCACACTCACGTACCAGCTATGGTCCTACAGAAGTACACCCAGGAAGAAGTACTTGCGCATGAAAGAGTGGCACGTAATGCACAGTGCCCAGCAGATAGATGGTGCCACTATATTGCCCTGCTGATGCCTGGGGAAATGCAGAGTGCATACCAGGCGGCGAACCCCACGGGAGACGACATACGTGGATATGAAAAAGTTGTCCTTGAGAGACTAGGACACGATGAAGAAGCCTACCGAATAAAGTTCAGAGAGACTAAACTGTTACCAGAGGAAACTCCCAGACAATTGTTCTACAGAGTAAAGGAACTGGGAGACAGATGGCTGCCGACTGTCACCACCACGACCCAGGAGATAGCAGACAAGATTGTGCTAGAACAGTTTGTGTAGGCCCTTCCCCTACCAATCCAACGTTTGGTGCGACAACACCATAGGCCCAGTTTAACTGAGGCGGTTAACTTAGCCTCAGCCTACCAAAAGACAGGACGGGGAGGCTTGCAACGTAACCACAACCAGGCAGAATGACTGGCGAACCAACCACTACCACGGTCTGAACCCCCCCAGTGACACGTTGGTCTAGCTCCATGAACTAACAACCAGAATGGGAAGGACCAAGGATACGACCAGGAGGCGAGGGAAGTATGCTGAGCCGACCTCCAGGGATGGGACCAAGAGGGCCCCAATGTTTTGAAAGCACATAATGGGACCAACTAGCCCGACTACACCCAAAGAGGAGTAAAACAGAACCTATGGATATCGGGACCTTCGGTGTAGCCAAGGAAAAAGACTACACCGAATCCGACCAAACCACAAAATCTCCCTATGTTTACACCTGCAACGCAGAATTAGAGGGGCGTCCAACCCGAGCCATGATAGACTCCGGATGTCTACAGACAGCAGTCAGCGCAAAACTGGTAGGCGATAGCCAAGCGTCTGGCAGAAGCATTCCCATCAGATGTCCATGGGGATGTAAAAAGATACCCTACAAAAGAGATTTGAGTTAGGTTGGTGGGGGGGAACAGATAGACTTGAGGGCTGCAGTTTTGCCTGTGCTGCCTGGACCACTTGTGGTGGGCTCTGATGTACCAAACCCTGCGCAGATTATACAAACCGTTGAGAAAAGTTGCCTGAAAAACACTGCTTTTCATGACCACGAAATTCTGGCGCCTTAAGCTAAGGAGTGGAAAAGCAGAGCTGAAATAAGAAAGATATAGAGGAGATGGTTTGAACAAACCATGCTTCCAATAACAGCGGAATGGAAACTGGACAAACAAGGAGACCGTTTTTTAGATGGCCCAGGAACTGGACCCAGTGTTGAGCAATGCTCGAACAGCCATGGAAGAAGAGTGGAGAGGGCCCATACTTTAAGACAAAGGATTGTACTACTGAGTGACAATGAAATTTAGGGGAGAGGCCATCCAATAGTTATAAGTACCAAGCAAATACCAAAGAACTGTGCTGATGTGGCCCATCTACAAGTGGGAGAAAACCACTTGGGAGCCGAGAAGACGACATAGAAGATATTGGGAAGATTCTTTTGGCCAGGAGTGTATGGACAAGTGGCCAGGTTCTGCCAACAATGTGCCGAATAACAAAAGAAAAACAGATCCAATATCCCGAAGACTCTACTACAACCCATGCCACTGATTCTTTAATCCTTCCACAGAATAGGAATGGACATTGTAGGACCCCACAACCCCACAAACAGGGGTCAAAAGTATTTGCTGTTGATCGTGGATTACACTACACGTTACCCGGAAGCTTTCCCATTGAGAAGCACCAACGGCCAGCAAACTTGAGACACCCTAGTACCTTTTATAGATCGAGTGGGCATCCCACGGGAAATTGTAACAGACCGCGACACAAACTTCATGTTATCAGTACTTAAGCAAGTCTGTGAAACTCTACACATCGAGCAGTTAAGAACAGCAGTCTACCATCCACAAACAGATGATTGGTGGAACAATACAATCAAAATAATAAACAAATGTTGTGGAAAACTGTAAAACCCAAAGAAAGGATTTGGGACAGACTGATACCCTGAATACTAATGGCCTTACAAAACACCCCACAGTCCTCAACGGTGCTTGCCCCCTTCGAACTATTGTTTGGAAGACCAGTACGAACTCTACTAGATATATTGAGGGAAGGTGGGAAGCACAAACCCCACAAGAAATTACTATAACAAAATATGCGGCACAACTTAAATAGAGAGTACAGAAACTTCAGGGAATCGCCCAGACCCATCAACAACAAGTCCAGGGGAGACAAGAACAGAGCTACAATCATGGCATCAGAGTGCAAACATTTCAGGTGAGAGACCAGGTGTTGGTCTTACTACCAACAACAGAGAATAAGATGTTGGCAGCCTGGAGAGGACCCTATACCATAGAGCAAGTCCTCAGCCCGGTCAATTATAAAGTGCTCCAGACAGACAGGAAGACACTCATACAAACCTATCATATCAACCTGTTAAGAAAATGGATAGAACCACCGTCCACAGTCGCCTTGATCAACACAGAGGAAGTTCCGAATGAGGACCTACCCCAGAGATGGGAACAAGTCAGAAAAGAGACCTTGAAGATAAATCCCAATCTCAGCTCCCAAGAAAGGACAGAACTACTTCACCTAGTAGACGGGTTCTCCTCAGTGTTTTCATCCTTACCAGGACAAGCCACCAAAGCTTATCAAAGCATAGATATCACCCCCGGGACAACAGTCAGGTTACGCCCCTACCGGAGCCCAGAAGCCAGAATCCAGATGATAAATCAAGAGGTACAATCTATGCTACAAATGGGAGTGATCAAGCCCTCCCACAGCCAGTGGTGTTCTCCCATTGTTCTGGTACCAAGGCCCGACGGTAGTTCCAGGCTCTGCATGACCCTCCGTAAGCTTAATGAGATAGCCAAGTTTGATGCATACCTTATGCCCCGAATCAAGGATCTCCTGGGGAGAGCCAAGTAGTTGACCACCATCGACCTCTTAAGATACTGGCAAATTCCCCTCCGCCCAGAGGACAAAGAAAAAAACGTCTGCAGCTCCTTCCGGGCTCTTCCAATTCACTGTGCTTCCTTTTGGCCTTCATGGAGCCCTGGCCACCTTCCAGAGACTCATGAACACCATACTAACGGGGCATGAACAGTTTGTGGGAGCCTACCTAGACGACTTCATCATAAACAGTCCAACCTGGGAAGAGCACCTGAAACATTTGGAAACCATTTGAGACTTTACAATGAGCAGGACTTCATGGTCACCCGAAAAAGAGCACAAATGGCAAACTTTCACACGAAATACCTGGGATATTTTGTGGGTACCATAAGACCACAGAAGGAGAGGATGGAGGCGATTCAGAGACTACCATTCCCAGCGAATACTCGGATAGTCTGAGTCTCTCGGCATCGTCGGCTACTACCGCCAGTTCATCCCTCATTTTTCAACTATAGCCGTCCCACTGACAGACCTAAGAACCTCAGCCCCCGCCAGACGGACTTCGAGAAATGAAGCCACGAAGGCAGCCTTCGGTGTCCTAAAGAATGCACCCACTGATCAAGCGGTACCACAATGCCCAGACTATGCGGCTCATTTCTTTCTATATACTGATGCATCGAGACAGGTCTGGCTCATTTCTTTCTATATACTGATGCATCGAGACAGGTCTGGGAGCGGTCTTATTCCAAAACAGGGGAGAAGCAGAGAGACCAATCCTCTTCATCAGCCGGAAGCTACTTCCCCATGAACCGGGATATGCCACCATTGAGAAAGAGTGTTGGCGGTCAAGTGGGGGGGGGGGGGTGGAGTTCCCGAGGTGTTACCTCCTGGGTCGACACTTCACCCTGGTTACCGACCGCACCCCATTAGTCTGGTTGGCGAGACACAAGGATACTAACCCCAGAATACGGAGATGGTTTTTGTTGCTACAACCGTTTTTCATTTCAAACCATTCACCATCCAAAACAACTGAAGGCTCAAGCAGACTTTGTTGCATGCTCATGCCCTTCCCGAACGCAAGGGCCTGGGGGGTCTGTGAAGGGAGCAAGTTGAAGGAGCCGAAAGCTGAAGGAAAAGAGGCAGCACAGAGCATAACAGCAAAGATGGGGTGTGAGGCAGACTGGAGGAGGAGGGACAAAGGGGAATGAATGAAGCAAATCAGGGAGGAGCATGCTTTTCTCTAATTTTTTTGTGTATGACAGGAAGCGTGAGGAGAGGAGGAGCGAAGCTACAAGTGGGCATACTGAGAGCCCGTGAAGAGAAATGGTCAAAAAGGAAAGTTCCTTTAAAAAAAAAAAACGGAACTACAGTTCCATGCCTACCATGAATCTTGCAACCAAGCGAGTCCTCAGGTGCAAAACAGCAAACTCATTGTAGATTACACAACATTTCATGCTTTCAGCGTAAATGCCTCACCAGGCTTTCATTTTTAATTTGCATGCTTTTGTACCATTTCCACCTCGACCAGCACCGCACCCCGAGAGGCGGAGAAAGAAGCAAGGAGAGAAAGAGGAGATGATTCGCCAAGGATAGAGAGTGGGGGGTGGCGGGGTACATGCACCAGAGGAAGGGGCTGAAGATGGATCCACGGGGCAACGAAGAGGGACCAGTCTATGAAATACAAGACTGCAGTTTTCTTCTGTTAACTCGTGCCTGTGCTGGAACATGCTCTAGAAAGAATGGTAAGGACCCAAAATTATCATTGGAGATGCATCCAATGAAGGGAATCGAAATGAAGTTTGGTAAAGCAGGAGCTAAAAGCAACTCCTGGGTATCCAGCATTAACCGACGACCAGGATCTACCACTGGGGAACAAGGAGCTAGTGTATGTTTGGCATCAGTTGGCCTGGGGAGCCAAAGGTAGCCTGGGGAGCCAAAAGTAGCTTCTGGTAGCTTCTGTTGTCAAACTTCGAGGCTACAAGTATGAGCTAAATAGCTCCCAGTTTCCCTCAATTTCGAACCCTGCAATGCATGCCAATTGCATTGCCAGTTTCCATGCCATCCAAATATTATGCTGATCAACATTCTTTCTATTTGCTCTCCCTCCAACAGTGTTTCTGGACACAAGATGGCGTTAAAGCAACATGTTCCAAAACCAAAAATGACCAGACACAGACCAGATGACAATGCAAGTATAAATCCACTCACAAGTGTCTTCTGAGGGGATCATTGGAGGTCTCTCGAGCTATTCAAAGAAAAACAGGCACCCCTTATTCTAAATGCTTTTGTAACAAAATTAAAAAAATTGAAACACTAACTCCTACAAAGGCTTTTCTGTCTATGCTCAATTAATGAAAGTAAATGTTCCAAAGATACTCAAACTAGCGGCGTCACCAATTTAAATGGACCATGCTTTCTAAACCTAGAGTGTTGAGGAATCCTTTGGCAGGAATGGCGAAACAAAATTGCAATATATGAATATTGAAAGATAGAAGCAAAATGTACACAGAAAAAAAAAAAAAAACATTTACGGACCAATGATGGATCATTGTTACAGTACACAATGTCCAACTGAACTGACAGACTCCACAAAAGATGAGCTCCATGCCCCTGCGAGCGCATCCCCGCACATGCAGTTTTTTTTGCGAATAGCGGCCCGCGCACACACTAAGTGCCCGAGGCATCCGCTAATTGAATCAGCGACGTGACCTAAGCCATAAAAGAGAATTTTGCACCCGTACCTCCATTTCGGCACACGAGGCTGCGAAACTCCAAGATGGCCGCCCATTGCCAGGTCTGTCTCCATACTGCCTAGCCAGAAGCCCTGAAGCATACCGGATTGGCCCAGCCACTACCTAAGAAGGCCATAGGCTGCCGGCAGGCAGAGCCGGCCCACCTCAAGCAAGGCCAACGATAACAAGGCCGTTGCCTGTTCATGCTGGACATGCCACTTGCCAGACCCCCTGGTCCACATGCCTGCCCGCAAAGGTAACTTTACACAGCCCCGCCGTTATCCTGCGCCCCCAACCCTTCGGTGACTTATTTACACTCATACTGTAACTATTGTTAATATTGCCTCATGCGCATCACACCCGCCTGCTTGCTTGATATGTGCACCACTACTTCCCTGGGACGTAATTGCCAATATGTTATCGCTCTGTTGCCCCACGGTATTCTAGGATATGCATTTTATTCTGACCTCTATTGCACTATACACCTAGCGAACCGCGTCACCCTGATCTTAGTTATGCACCACAGAACTATATCAATGCGCACCAATGTACATTACTGTATCTAGATGCTGATTACTGTACTTCGCCTTTCTGTATCACCTCTTAAACGTATGTGTTACACACTGCTAGTTACTTAACCGTGTCATCCCAGTGCACACCTGCCATACTGTGTGATTATATTGCTACCCTCCTGCATCTTTCCATGATTTCGAATCTAGGTGCCCCATTGTACGCTTACTTTAAAGTGTTACATTAGTGTATCTGTGCTACATTCTGTGACTTCGAATTTAAGAGTTCGCCACTGCTCACTACCTGTGATTAATTGCTAGGGGCATCCCTACGGCGAACTATCCTCCTGATAAGTACCTCACCCACTAAGAGCCTGGCACTCTACCCCTCCTGCTACCCGAACCACCAGGCCACGTCATGCGGCTGTGGCACCCTGCCTGCATCCACCTCGTCATTATAGGGTATTAATTCGCTACCATCGGCACCCCCCCCCTTCAGCACTGCCAAGATACAACACACCCTCGCTCACAACGACACTTCCACACATCTACTTACTATGCATCACTGCACAGAACACTCAATTAATCCGTACCTCAACGATCCAGCTCTGTGGCTCAAGCACTTTGCCACAAAAACTACACCTAACCAACCGTGCACACTACTTTCCAGAAATACCAGACTCAGATCTAGATTTTACCCGCGCACCTTGCACGCAGCGCAGCTACACCACAATTATACAACATGACTCACCAACGAGACCTAACCTCCCCTCCTCCCACCCCCACCACAGCACTCAAGGGAGCTCTTATCAAGGCCAGATCCCTCACGGCACACGCTCTCGACATTGCTGACCTCATCACCGTCCATAACCTCGATTTCCTAGCCATCACTGAAACTTGGCTACATGCTGCCTCTGGCCCTCAATTCGCCTTAGCCATACCTAACGGTTACTCCATCATTAGAAATGACCGCCACTCCAACTTGTCCAAAGGCGCAGGAGTCGCATTTATTCGCAAAGATAATATCACTATGAGAACTACTACCAACTCCCAATTTAGCTCTGCAGAATCCCTATCCGTGAAACTATCCCTCTCACCAACCAGTACAGCAACACTACACCTCATCTATAGACCCCCAGGGACTCTTGGTTCATTCACAGATGATATTACATCTATGCTGTCTGCCAATACCAAGCCCAACTCGCAAGTGTTGTTACTAGGTGACCTCAATCTGGGCCTCTTCGACCCCAAGGCCTTAGAGGTTGCCACCACCCTTGGTAACCTAGACTTCCAACAACGCATTCTCATACCTACCCACAATAAGGGAAGAACGCTCGACTGGTTATCGGACCTCAACTGCAACACCAGGATCACCTCTAACTCCGCCTGCGCCTGTTCCGACCATCACATCATTACTTTCCACTTACTAGCCACTAACCCCCAACCTAAACCTACCATAGCCCCTGCTATACCCAGCAGGAACAAAAAAAGACATTACCAGGGACAAATTGATCCCTCTCATCCTTCCCATACTCAACAAATGTGCCTCGCAGCACAAGGACCCCACCGTCCTAGTCGACACCTTCAATCATACCCTACTCAAAGCTATTGAGAATATAGCCCCACTAAAATTACGCAAAGCCAAACAACGATCCCATCTGAACTCATGGTTCACCCCACAGCTTAGAGTTCTGCGCAAAGAAAAGCGGAAGGCCGAAGCGCTTTGGAAAAGCAATCCTAGCATGACTAACAAAGACTCTCTTCTCATCACCTCACTTAACTACAAGGAAGCCATCCTCCAAGCCAAAAAAGAGACATACAACCAACGTATATCTCATGCTGAATCAAACACAAAAGAGTTATTTATAATTCTCAAAGAATTAGAATCTCCCTCGCCGGCCCCTGACACCTGCATCAAAGATAGCACCTGGTGCAATAACATCCAAAACGCACTTCTCAACAAAATTACTACCTTGCAATCCAAAATCAACGCCAAACAAAATACCCTCATCACCTCCCCCCTAACCAAAACTACGCCACCTAAAACAACCATCCCATTCTCCCACAAGCCATTCAGTTTTACATCTCTCACCATCTCTGAGGTCGGAAAAATCATTAGTACCCTAAAACCTTCGAACTGCCAAGGTGACTCTTGTCCGGCACCAATCTTTAAGCAATCGGCACATGACATGGCTCCGTTCATAACAACTTTCATCAATGCCTCATTTCAATCAGGAGTGATCCCTAACAACTTGAAGGATGCTTGGGTCATCCCCCTCCTAAAAAAAACGACGCTCGATCCAGAGACTCCAACCAATTACAGGCCCATTACTACAGTCCCATTTCTTCTAAAAATACTAGACAGAGCAGCCTACCTACAGATACAGAACTACCTGGAAACAAATAATCTTCTAGGCACAAGACAATCTGGTTTCAGACCCAAACATGGGACCGGAAGAGCCCTCTTGGACCTCAAAACCCAAATTGGGGACCTAAAAGATAACGGTAAACTGGCATTACTACTCCTATTGGACTTATCTGCTGCTTTCGATTTGGTCAACCACTAAATCCTATGTCAACACCTGAAATCCGCAGCTCATTTTTCTGACAACGCCACCAACTAGATCAGGTCATTCCTAGACAATAGACATATGAGAGTATTCTCCACTACCTCCTCAGCAAACCCAGTGCCAGTCCCCTGTGGGGTCCCGCAAAGGTCTTGTGTATCCCCCACCCTCTACAATGTGTTCACTAAACCCCTGTTTGATGTGCTTGACCATCTGGGTGTCACCTACACTAATTATGCCGATGACACCCAGATACTCATTCCCATCACAGGTGACTACTCTGTAGACTCTAAATCACTACACATTTACTATGCCATCCAAGCATGGATGGCACAACATGAGATCTGTCTTGACGATAGGACAGAGCTCCTCATCTTAGGTACTCAACAAAGACTCAACAAGTTGAACCCTTTGTTCAGTTCCTTCAACATCGATGGCAACCCAATCAAAGTATCCAAAGATACAAAAACTCTGGGAATCTACTTAGATTCTACACTCTCACTTCACAGACAAACCAATGCAGTCGCGACCACATCAGCTTACACATGTAAATTGATCACCGCCTGGCGCCCCTTCCTCTCTATACAGAATTGCATCACCCTTGCGAGGACTCTGGTTATGTCCAAACTGGACTACTGTAACGCACTGTACCGCAGCACTACCCAGTGCAACCTCAATAAACTCCAGATCATTCAAAACAACGCTATCAGAGCAGCCCTTAACATCCCCAGATCAGCACACATCTCTGAAACCAGGAAGAACTTACACTGGCTTTCAGTCTCCCAAAGGATCGCACTCAAATCACTTACCGTTACCTACAAATGCATTCACAACCAAGCACCTATCTACTTAGCCTCGCGGTTCACTCAATATATCCCGCCACGGGCACTCAGGTCTGCCCATAACCAAAGCCTCGCAATCCCCAGATTCAAGCTACAAACAGCTGGAGGGGTTCGTTTCCCAGTCCTGGCAGCCAAACTGTGGAACACTGTACCCCTCACTATTAGAAATCTTTCATCTCTTAACCTATTTAAACTCAAAGTTAAACATTGGCTAGCCACTTCTGATATCCAACTGTCTTCTGAATAGCTGACTTCCCAGATCTGGTTATGTATGACTAACTAACCCGCACTGGTCCTATTTGCCTATGCTTTGTATTTTGCTCTCGTATCGTTCCTGTATGCTTAGGCTTTTGTACTATGCTCCTGCAATGTTGTAACTATTTCTTGATGATATGCGCCCGGTTGCCTTCGGGCATGGTTTGCGCTATACAAATAAAACAAATACTTGTTGATCGACTTACCAAATCTGTTTAGTCAAAAGGATTGGTGAAATATCAAGATCTACTGTTCCTAGTTTCCCCCAATAGAGTCTCAAAATCTGTAAATATCAGTTTGAATTCAAAGAGGTATCTTCCGAAGTGATCAATGACAAAGAGAAAGACCCCGGTAGCGAGGAATAATTCACCACCACTATTGAATCTGAAGGCACAACTTCGCAGGAGGAGTGTCTATTGAGGGAGCCTAAATACATTGTGTTTGACAGCTGCTAGATTGAGATTTTAAAAAAATGATTAAATACAACCTTGGGAAATCTGGGAGGACTTGTGAGGAGCCATTGGTTAATTTTACTCGAAAGGTTGTTGAAACTAACCTGAAGATGAAGGAGAGCTATTTGCACGAATAGTGCACATTTGCATGGCCCGCTCAACCCATTATTGGAAAAATGCCTGCAAGAAATTTAATTAGTTGTGCTCTATTATTCAACGGATCAACATGTAGTAAGTTCTCGAGTTTCTGCAAATTTTTTGGACTAGGGTTCATTCCTAAAACTGCATACTACAGATATCAGACATCACTTGTTCCGTGCTACAAGTCATTCCTGGAATCTCTAGCAGGAAGGAATTGACAATGCTCTTACAGGTCCAGGCTTGTTGTTGACTGGATTTTCAGCAAAGTACTGCGCTTACCACTTCCAGGACTTGGAAACAAAAACAAATGAGTTCTGTCATTGGACAAGTGTCAGAATGTACATCCTCTGTTGCCATGGAGAAATATGGATTAATTGAATCCACTGAACTTCGTCTTTCAAGGGATTGAACATAGAACAGATAGCCACGGACAGGCATGTGGGTATTGCAAAGGTCAGGTGAGAGCACTTTCCAGACAAACTATCAATGTGATGTATGGCACATGTACAAATCGATATAGGTTAATGTATGTGAAGAAATTCTAAAATGGTCACAGTCCATGTGCAACCATGAATGGTGGAGTTCCAAAACGTGCGAGTATTTATTTGAAGTTTGACTGGAAAAGTGGCAGTCACTGCAACATCAAACACTCATGGGAATATAACAAGCATTATCACACATGTCAACATCGACTTATGAGAAATGAGCTGGAGCATAAGAAAAAAATGTCTGCTCACACATCCCTACAAAAAAATTGTGTGTGTCAAAGTGCTGACTAAAGATTTGGAGGGTCTCACCAATTTTTTTCCACAATGGGGATTGAGGTTTTGCATAATATGGAGAGAAAGTACAGGCCCAAAAGTTTGCCTTTCGGTATAGACGGAATGGAGGCCCATACAAGGCTGGTGGTACTTGCTCACTATGAGAACAAGCAAGAACTGCTGATGCGTTAGCTATGCTGTGTTACAACATGGAGTTCAAAAAAAGAAAAAAAGCAATGGGAGGCTATGCCAGTTTCAGAACAGATGCACTTTGACTTCATGAATGGTCCGGCTGACTGTCTCTGCAAAGAAAACGCATTGGCTGATAACGGACTATGTTTCCAGGGCACAGTCTATGCCAAAGAACAAGTGCAACTGTGGAAAGTCCTCTACACAGACCCTCCAGAATATAGTGATTTTGCGATCCCTCAAAAAATGCTGGGAAAATGGCCGTTTTGTGCAAAATACCGCAAAAACGGCTGTTTTGTGCAAAAACAGCATCTTTGAAAAAAATTAAACAATAAAAACAAAACACTCAGGGTGCCAGGTTCTCAACTTTTTTTTTTTTTTTTTTTTAAAAACAAGAAATGAAATGCGCTAATACATCTCATCACTTGCGCCCCAAAAAAGTGCAGCCCAATCCACAAGGGACACATGAATGGGCACATTTTATATGCTCGCCCATTCAGATGGCCTTTTTCACCTCCTTGATCAATTAAAGTGGCGTTTCTGTCAATTTAAAAGCGCATCCGTCATTTCCAAGCAAGATGCACTTTTAAATGTGCAGAAATTGTAGGCAACCCTATGCGCATGGGATGTGGGGCTGCCACTGCATGACAGGGTCTTTCCTGACCCTGTCATGCATTTCTTATACGGTATGAACCGCTGCTGTGTCGCTTGCATTTCTGTTCCTCAGACAGGATAAAAATGCATTTTTTGGGGTCGCATTTTACAGTGGCAGGCACCTGGAGGGCCTGTCCCTCTGAAAGGCGCTGGGAGCTTGCAGAACACCGTCAGGAGAGCGATTCTATTCAAAGTACTGCCCATTTTGATGACAAAAATCTATCGAATGTTACAATTTGACCTATTTCGTCCAGTACTATTCGATCGATTTTTATAAATACTGAACATGTGTTGCGGGGGTGTCACCCGCTCCCCATGTTCAGTATTTTTGGTCTAGGGTGGTTGCAGAAGTGTTTTCCCCTTTTTCCTCAAAATTGGAGGCGGGGACAGAAAAAAAAAGAAAATAACGAAAAAAGGGACCCTGCGGAGTCGGATCCGACCCGCGTTAGAGGAACGGATCTGGCACCGCAGGGTTGCAGGGGAAGCGGCAGCGATAAAGCAGTTAAGTTGGGGGGTGGTGGTGAAAGGTACATTTTGGGTTGTTTGGCTGACGTGCAAATCAGTTTGCAACGAAACTACGGTCAATTCCGCCGCAAATAATTCCACTTCGGTCAAACAACCCAGAACACCATTCAAGGCAGCTGGCCAGCGCACAATTTGCGCTACAGCTCAAGGCTGTGGAAATGCGCCAGTCACCTTTGAGAATAAGGTGACCTGCTCATTTACAAAAATGGGTTGTCTAGAAATAGCATATCCTCCGTTCTTTTCTTAAATGCCCCATTATATGAGGAACTGGGTCAAAATCTACATTTTAAAAAAATAAAAAAATGGTTACACTATGAGAGAGAGGGAGAGTGATGGGTGAGATGTGAAGTGATAGGCAAGAAAGCAGAGGGAGAGCAGTGGGTCAGAGGAGGAAGCGCTGCACAAGAGAGCAGAGGAAGCAGTGATGCGGTGGGCGAGAAATCTGAGCGCGAGCAGAGGTACAGAAAGTAGAGGGAGCGTGTGGTCAGTAAGCCAGAAAGCAGAGAGGAAGTGGTTGGCCAGAAAGAGGCAGTGAGCTGCAGATTGGGAAAAAGGATGAGGGAAGAGTGCGATAGAATGGGAGAAAGGATGCAAAATGCAGAAGCAGCACAAAAGAATGAAGGACTGTATATTGCGGGAGGAATTGTAGAGTGTAAGGTGTGAGTTGGGAGTATGATTTGGAGTGTGGCAGGGGCTGGGCAGTGCAAATTGTGACTTGACAGTGTGACATAGCACCTGAGTATTTGTATGACAGAGTGAGAGGTTAAGGAATGTAAGTTGTGATGGAGAGTTGGTGAGATGAGTGTCGGTGAGAGAGGTGTGTGGGTGTTTGGGGGATTGGAGAACATAAAAGGGGAATATTTTCAGCACAACAATTGATAATGATCAATTTAGTTAATACTATTAAATAGGCATGAACATTAAACCAGAAATGTAGCCAAATCAAACACTGTTCTGCCAAGCCAGAGACATCTGGGACTCTTCCTATTAAATTAATACAAAAGATACATAATAATGATACCCTGGCTCTCTTGTAGCCTTGCACTCTGCCTATTTCCTGCAATGTGGCAATCTTAGACCCTCCAGTTAATACAAAATGTCCTGCAAAAATGCTGCAATAAATAAAGGTTTGTGCCGCAAAATTTGCCATTTCATGCCGCAAAATCCTGGAAGGATCCACGTAGACACAACCAGATAAGGTTTTGGGGTGGTGGGGATTCTTCAGACTTTTTATAAGTAGAGGATCAATTAAATTGTCACAGTAATATTGATTTGCCTCCACAAGAAAGTAAAATGTATTTGACAGGCAACCAAAGCAGGACTAAACTTTAAAATGTTGTGAAGCAAAAAACATCTAGCTTCAAACATTGGGGGCAAAGATTCATGCTGTTGGCTAGTCATAAAGTCACTCACCACTGCAATTCTACACATACACACAGCACACAATTTCTTACTCGCCAACAATCAAATATCACTAGCCAATGGTGAGTACAAATTTTGTACTCTATATTACATCTGTGTCAAGGGACATGGACATTGGTGATGAGCCTCGAGACTTGAACATAAGAAGCAGATATCAAAGAATGATTTTATTTCATGGTTCTCACTTTTGTATGCTCGCCCTACGGCTAATGTTAAGACGAACGGCTTGTTGTCTGGAACCTTTGCTTTATGGCGCGGCACCAGGCAAGGGTGTCCGCTTTTGCCCTTGCTGTTTGTGTTGGCTATTGAGCCCCTGGCAATTGCTCTGCGGAATGATTTGACCTTGGAGAGTGTACCTTTTAATGGAGTTGAACAAAAAACTTGGTTTTATGCGGATGACCTTCTATTGGTTTTAAGGAATTTGGAAATCTCTTTACCTTCATTGATGGCTGTTTTGGACAGGTTCCATGTCGCGTCTGGCTATCTGATTAACTGGTCGAAGTCAGAGGCTTTGCCTATCACTAGGAGTTGTATTAAATCTGTGGTGACTGGATTTGGCTTTCAATGGTGCGCTCACAAAATGAAATATCTGGGAATTTGGTTAACTCCGATTGTGAATGATATGGTGGAAGCGAATTTGGGGGAGGCCTGTTGTGAACTGAAATCGTCTACGCTGAGATGGTCGGTTTTACATTTGTCTTTGTGGGACAAGGTGAACGCCTTGAAGATGGTGGCGGCCCCCAAAATAAACTATATCTTGAGTATGCTCCCTATGAAAATTGGCACAAGTTATTGGAAAATGATTGATGTATCTATGCAAACCTTCCTTTGGGATGGGAAACCTCCTGTGCTTAAGTTGTGGAAGTTGCAGCTTCCTGCTGACAGAGGGGGACTTGGGGTCCCTAATTTTAGGGCATATCATCTTGCCTTCTCGTGTCGGTTTTTGCTTCCTTTTTTGGATGTGTCTCCGGGTGCTTGGGCTGTGGCGGAAGCGAGTACTTTGGGTCCTCTTGCACCTCGTGCAATACTTACGTCAGTTAGCAGACGCGGTGGGACACATCCTTTGTCTGGTTTTCTGCGGGAAGTATGGAAGTGCGTTCATGACATGTGCGGGTCATTTGCTCAGACGTCACCTTCTGCTTCGATTTGGTTTAATAAATCAATTACTGAGGCTGGCAAGCCTATTTTTTGGCCAGATTGGTTTATTGGCAGTGTCCACTGGATTAAGGATATTTTTAGAGGTGGGAAATGGATTGATTTTGATATGCTATGTACTGAGTTTAATATTGAGAATGTGTCTGTTGTGGACTACAGGAAATTGAAAAGATGCATTGGTGAAATTGTGGTGAGTGACTTTGAGGTCTTGGAAAATATGGCCGTGGATTGTCAGTCTGTGGCGAGCAAGATTTATCACCGGATGGTTGCAAGCTACAAAGATAATACTGGATTGGTGGATGAGTGGAGTAGGAGATTGAGTAGTGAGATCACCATTGATGTGTGGAATGAGATGTGTGCGAATGTGCAACTTTGTTCGGTTAATTTGTGTGAGCGATCTAGGCAAATTAAGGTTCTTAGAGTGTTTTGGTGTCTGGAGAGGCTCAGAAGGAGGGGCTTGTCTGATCAGATGTGTGTTGGTGTTGTGGTTTGGATGTTGGAACTCTTGAACATATGCTCTGGGATTGTGTCAGGGTACGGGGCTTTTTGAATGAGGTTTGCAATGTGTGTTTGCGGGTCCTGGACTGCAACATTGATTTAGATTTTAAAACAATGGTTCTGGGCTCTGGTGAGTTGCTTGAAGATCTTTCTGTGTCCAAGAAAAAAATGTTTGTTCAGAGGAGTGTCGGAGTCCAAGAAGCTAATCTTGAGAAGCTGGAAATCCCGGTTTCCGCCAACTGCAGATGGCTGGATTGATGAAATGATTTTGCTGGCAAATATTGAGAAGGGGATGTATAAGCGTTTGGGGAAACCGCGGGTGCATGCTAAGGTGTGGGATGCATTCCTAGAACTATATTAGCGGATAACTGTATGTAACCCTGTATTGGCAAATGGAATGGATATTTTGCAGGGATGGAGGTTTTTTTTTTTCTTTTCTACATGCTGTTTCTTGTGTTGTGATTCGCCGCTTTTGCTTTGTATTGGCTTTGTGATTGATGTACCATTGTTGTAGTAAAATCTTAAATAAACAATTTTAAAAAAAGAATGGTACGGAAACCAGCGAGACTAATTTAACAAATGTAATAGGTGACCGTTGATAAGCATTTAGATGATAAGTAAGGGGGGATTGTTATGTATTATTGTCATATAGTAGTATAGTTGTAGTCTAGATAGAATATAGACTAGTGGAATGGTAGAGTAGGGCTCTGGAACGTTAGGACTGAAGAGTTCAGTTAGGTGATATTATGAATAAAGAAGAACGCAGCACTCAACATGTTCTGGTGTTATTATAAATTAAAAGTAACTGCACAACAGCAGCTGAGGTATTGCGTGTGACCACAGCCATCAGGGTGATCCCTTCAACAGTGTGCTGGGTGCCCCCAGCACCCCTCAGGCTGGCCCGTGTACCAGCCCACAATGTCCCAACTGAAGAGTATATTGGGCACCACCAGCGCTGGTCGGACTGGCCTGTGTGACCCCAGGTCCAGTCATAACATTACCCAAAGTGTGTGCTCTCGGGAAAATCCTTTTATCGCAATGAAGCTTATCTGTCAAAATTCCCTAAAGCTGATTCAGCTCACAACTTCTTTAAAATGTAATTGCCCACGATCGTCTCGAATAGTAGACTCATTCTGTGGCCTCATTTTCTGTGAGGTGACGACATATGCACATTAGAGGCACCAACAAATCTTGTCGCCGCGGCGCAGAAATGCCAGGGGCCTGACGATTTTCCAAAGCAAGCAACTGGAATCGAACATGGTCCAGCATTTGAATTGCGAGTATAGGTGGGGCACAGAATCCTTCACTTGCCTGACACTGCATGCGCCTGCTTATGCTAGGACCTGCATAAACTGGAGAAACATGTATTGAGTGCCTGTTGGAAAAGGGCATCTGTTCAAGAGTTGGTCTGAAGATTACAATTTTAGTTAGGGGGCTAATCATACACGCATGACGGCATGGGTGCTCGGAGGGATCACGCCGGAATTGTGGCGACTTGAAAAGGATGCAGTGCAGCACTCTTAACTGGGACGCCAACAGAACATGCCCAACTCACGGAGCATTGCATAGGCTGTGCCATCACAAGATCCCCGAGTGTTGGCACTACAATGTCACTACTGAAGCAAACGCACCTGGTTCTGTCGCTGCTCCGCTCCCCTTCCGATGCCATCTTGTTTTCAAATCATCCGCCGACTAAGCTGCTCACACCTCCTAGACTAATGATTGGGTCTTCAATTTCCAGCCTCCTACGAACGATTGGCTAGTTCTCCTTTCACTCTTCTTTTTGGCGAGTGGGCGGGGTTAAGATGTAGTCGATGAAACTTACCAACGGGGTTGATTTCGAACACTCATCTGAGTGCTCGCGGACCTGTCATTGCAATGCAGAACAAAAAAGAAAGACTGAAACGTCAATCTGAGAATGAGTTTACAGAAAAGCAAATCAGGCCGCCACATTAGATTTCGCACGTTTTATTAAAGAGTATCAACATCCCTTAGAATCAGACTCCGAACTAATGTGTTGGGCATTTTAATATGGAGTTCGGAAAGTTAGCATAGGTCTCAAACAAAAAACGGTGCTAAAAATATTTAGTTTAAAATGGGCTTGATGATTTCCGAAAATGGCCTCTAAAAATTATAAAGCAATAGTTTGTTTACATATATTTCATTGATTTGGCTCATTTGTTTTTGCGGGTTGTAAAACATTGACATGTTTTTGTCCCAACAATTTCAGAAAAATAGTGGTCGGTTGGGTCTGTTGCAATGCGTAACATAAGATGGAAATGGTAAAAAAAACAAAAAAAATAAATACTTCTTTTCTCTTTTTCCGGTTGATTGTACGTTCATTATTGTGTGAAATTATTATTTATTTTAGTTATCGATGCTCTATGTGTGTTTGTGTATAAAAAAATATATTTATGTTGTAAATGAATGATATAATAAAATTGTATTTTTGTAGGTGAAATTTAGTTCATTAATAAATTCATGTGAATGGCAAACTGCGGTCGTATTTGCAAGGATTATTATAGCTCTCGACTAACATACTTTTGGCTGGTGTCACCCACCCTGCAATCAGCTGACACACCCACCAAGCCCCCTATGCGCCCATTCACATCAGTGGGCTCACACCCAACAAAAAAGAATAATCAGGTGTTTTCACCCGCCTTGGCAACACAAAAGACTGACAGCTATGGGATTATATACAAAATATAGGCAATATATATGCGTAGGAGATACCACCCGTTCTGACCAAATGATTTCAAAATTAGTAAATAACGTATTAATCGAAAGGATTATCTTCATGAAGAACTTTGTGTACACATACATGCCAACATTTTGCTGCTGCTGGGAGGGAGATTTAGTGACAGAAACATAATTTAAAATTTTCCCTTGGATTGAATTGTGGTTTGAAATATTTTAGGAGGGAGAAAGTAAAAAATAGCAACATTTTTTAAGGAAAAATCAGTCAGGAGTGTCCCCCACCATAAATCGGGAGGGTTGGCATGTATGGTGTATGTTACAATAACACAAGACTTACGGCACAGTACTGTGCAAAGAAGATGCGTTTGTGGCATTCCTCTGCGTGTTAAGTATCTTGACTTTGTAATTTATGGTGACCAGGGACTGGAATCTTCATGAATCATTGTATGGGATAAAGCACCAGCACACAGATGCTACAACACCTGTAATGTATTCATACATGCCAACACTCCCGATTTAGGCGGGAGACTACCGATTTTTCAAGGAAAAATACTGTTATTTTTCACGTTCTCCTGCCTAAAATTGTACTTTCCCCAATTTATTCCTATGGGGAAATTGTTCTCTCCCGATTTCTCTGAAGAAATCTCCCTCCTTAGGTGCCTCGGAATGTTGGCATGTATGTGTATTTGACTTGTAAATTTGCTGGAACCTCACTTATCATGTCATCTTCGTGTTCTTTTCCACTGCTCGGTTCGTGAATGCACCATAGTCACATCTGCACTGCAGCATATTCACCAACATTTGGCCACAGCTGGGAGGGAGGTTTTGCAACAGAAATAGGGACAATACATTCGTAATAGAAAGTCATGATTCTATTAATGACACGGAGGCGAAGGATTATGCTCAACTCAACTCTACTTCTCGAGCAGCCAAACCCAATTAACTTCACTTTAAGCAAACTGTCAAATAACTACAACATCCATGAAAACATGCGAAATTTGATGTTTGTGTCCCATTGGTTTAAACATTCCATGTGCTCCAAACAGTCCAATCACATTCTTCAATTCCATTATAAACACCACTGGCTTCCTTCCTTCTTCCTCTTACTGAAGCTGATCGACAACTGAAACCTGCATCCCAACCAGTAAACGCTTGAACTCCCCAAACTCATTCTATCATTCTTCATGAAGCCTAAGGTTTCGAGTCTGCACCTGTCAAAACATAAAGAGTATTACTGAACCAACTATCCTAAAACGGGTGGGCAATCTCAGAGAGATAAATCACATATGAGTTGACATGAATCATTACATAATCAACACTCAATTCTCAGTCATGTCAAACTATCTTTGCGATTGATAGGATGGGATAATCCTTTGCCTCTGTGTCTATTAGAATCATGGCTTCTATTATGAATCTATTGCACATCTGTATTCATTCCACGTCTGGATTCCCCTAGTAACTTAGGGTGAGACCCAAAGTTACTTAAATATGCAAATTAACAAGGGGGGGGGTCCTGGGAGTCCCTCTGCCGGACACTAGTCCTGGTTACGAGAGACTTACCCAGAGTCATTAGCTCACTATCTTTCACAGAGAAGAAATATCCCAAACATATCAGTCTTTGTCCTGCCCTGGGATGTGGACCCCTTGCTCGCTATTCTTAGAGAGGCACAGCTACACCCTACTGATGAAGTTCAACCAGACCAAAACACGTGTCTAGGGTTGCTGTTGGTACTCTTGTTCAGAGGAGAATTGCCTAGCATTTTGGTGCTGGACTGCCGCAGGCCAGGACAAAGACCGATATGTTTAGGATATTTCTCCTCTGTGAAAGATAGTGAGCTAAAGGCTCTGGGCAAGGCTCTTGTAGCCAGGACTCATGTCTGGCAGAGAGTCTCGCAGAACCCCCCTTGTTATTACCACGAACATAGCCACCTGATCCAATGGTCTAAAATAAAATTAAAAGTCGACTCACTCAACCAGTCTGCCGCTTTCATAATGTCTTTTAAGCGTGCTCCCATTTTGAACGCTGTGGACGCCGCGGCTCCTCTAGTGGAATGTGCTCGGAAATGATCAACATCAATGCCTGTCTGGCTCATGCCCCATTTCACCCATCTCTTTAATGTAGCTGATGATACTGCCCAGAATGGCTTCTTCACCGCTATCAATAATTGAGATTCTCCTGCTGGCCTATGCTGAGCTGCAACATGCTCATAAACCTTAAGGCACCTGACCGGATATAACTTGGGTCAGCCTGGAAATGCTGCATAATTTACAGTCATGATCCTTGTCTTAGTCCTTTCTCTATATAGAATGTTACTCTCATAGGCGAAAAGGACTTCCTGTCCACTTCCAAAGCTTTGACGTCAGAAATCCTCTTGCAGGAAATTTAACATAGCAATGTAGCTAGTTTTGCACAAAGAGCCTTTCTGAATAGCTCTTTGTTATCTGGCCATGACACAAACATTCTCAGCACTACACTCACGTCCCAAAGATGAGAATATTTTGGAACTGGAGGTCTCAAACTCTTAATCCCTTTCACTAATCTACATTTCATAGGATATTCACCTACTGTGTTACCCTCGACATATTTGTGCCTGCCTGAAATCGATCGCTGACCAATAAGTGTTAATCGTTCTGTAAGCCTTGTTCTGAGCCACTTGATTAGCTAGAAAGTTCACCAAGTGAACTATATCTGTTCGAACGGGATGTACCTCCATCTCCATGCACCAATTACACCACTTGTGCCATGCACCTCTATATGCCGTTTTGGTTCCGGGAGCCAAGATTCTCTGATGTTTTGACCAGGCTCTCCCGAAATCGCCCATGCTACCAGGCTCAGACTCCCTACCTGAACTAGAGGAATGTTTTCCCCTGTTGGGCCCAGCAGGATGTCCTCTCTTTATGGTAGCATGGTTGGCAAATCGTATGACATACCCAACACATCCGGAAACCAAGCCTGACCTCTCCAATCAGGAGTCACAAGTATCACTCTTGCTTCCTGTCTTCTGATTTGGGCCAGTGTTCGCGGTATCATGGTGAATGGAGAGAGCGCATATTCTTTTGCTGGTCTCCAGACCTGGAGAAAAGCATCCGTCGCTGATGCATCTGGGTCTGGCCTCCAACTGTAGAACCAAGACAATTTTCTGTTCAGCCTCGAGGCAAACAGATCTGTTTGACAGGGACCCCTCCATCTCATGATCTACTGAAAAACATACTCCTCCAGTTGCCAATTGCTAGAGTCCCTCAGGTGTCTCGAATTCCAGTCCGCTATCTGGTTCTGTGCACCGGGCAGATGTTCTGCCGTTACACTGACTCCTCTCTGGAGGCACAAATGACAAAAGTTTTTCGCTAGCTCTGCCAGCATCTTGGATCTTGTCCCGCCAAGTCGGTTGATGTGCCTGACTGCGGACACATTTTCCATTTTGAGAAGAATGGAACACCTTGCTCTTTTTTGTGTCCAGCATTGTATTGCGAATGATCCTGCTAACAACTCGAGGCAGTTGATGTGGAGGCCTAGCTAATCCTCTGACCATCTCCTCCCGGTTGTCAGATTTCCACATCAGGCTCCCCAGCGGCTAGCATCCGACTCTTTAATCAGGTCTGGGGAAGAGCCAAATATCGCCCTGCCATTCCAGGCTTCCATGTGGTGATACCATCACTCTAGTTCCGTCCTTGCCTCTTGCAAAATAGGGACTCTCTGTTCATATGACAGGCCCTGTCTGATGTGTTTTATCTTTAGATGTTGTAACGGCCAAAAAATGAAGAGGCACCGGAAAAATGTCCTAGATCGAAGATGACAGACGGCCTACTAGCCTGGTCAGTCCTCTCAACAATATCTCTTCCTTCAACATCATGGTCTTTATCTCTCACTTGATAGAGTTCACTTTTTCTAGTGTTAAACTGAGAGTGCTCTGCACAGTGTCCAACATAAATCCCAGAAATTCCATCGACTGGGCTGGAGCCAGCTCTGACTAATTCCAATTAGTCTAATTGGACTAAGCCCAATTCACTAGAAACCACAATTGTTGTAACAAGCCTGTCATGCTCTTCACCTGCTCTGAAAGCAACTCTCTGTCCTGGCACATAATTTATATATTCTGTCCAGGTATTTGATCAATCTGAAACCTTGCTGTCTGAGGTGTCCTACTATTTGCTTCATCAGCTTTGTAAAGCACCACAGCGCTGACACTAGGCTGAACGGGAGACAAAAAAACTCCCATCTCTGACCTCTCCTGAAGAATTGAAGAAGCTGACATTGACTCTGATGTATAGGGACCGTCAGGTATGCGTCTCTGAGGTCTCTGAGCCAGTCTCCTTTCTGAAGTATGTCCCCTCAGTAGATGGATGCCCTCCATCTTGAAGTGCCTGTACATACGAAAGATATTCAGAGCCCTGAGGTTGATCACTGGCCTGACCTTGTATTTTTCCTTCACCAAGAACATGTTGCTTATAAATCCTCCTTGTTGTCTGACAGATGGTCTGATGGCTTTCTTTAGCTGTAACTTCTCAATCTCGCCATCTAGCAATAATTTGTCTTCCCTGTGGAGCCTGATCGGTCTCGAAAGGTGTACCTGTACTGGTTCTTGCCAACATTCTAAGTGGAAACCCTCTACCTTTCTGCAAAACCCAGGAGTCTGAAGCTATCTCGCTCCACTTTTGTATATGTTGTGACACTTTCCCCCCCACTGGAGGGATGTGTGTGGGTTTTGTATGTATATTAGTGATAATTGATCTCTCACACTGTGGGGTTTTGTTGTTGATGCTTGGCATTGCCTCTCCAGCTCCTGCATCTGCCCCTTCCACTGAATGGGAATAAAGGGTTGGCTCACTGGTCGTCCTGCTCTCTCCAGTATGTTCTGTTGCGAGAGGACCGGTAGTGAGAATAACGGCTGGCCGAGCAACCTCTGCCTCTGCCAGCCCTGTCGAAAAACTTCCTCCCGAAGACCTTCTTTAGGGAAGCTTGGGCTTTATCTAGTGTGGCATATGCACTAGCAAACTTTGCCATGTCCTTGATGAATGTCTCACCGAACAGTTTGCCCCTGGCAGCTGCTGCGTCTTCTGATGGGGCTTGTTCCCCCAACTTGGAATCGATCTTCATGAGGATCGAATGTCTTCTCTGCATTGCAATGGAACTATTCGCATTAGCCAAAGGGCAAATTGCGCTATGCGCCCAGCCTGAGACGACTTGTGGGTCGATAGGTTCATTTCTCTGCTTGGCCTCCTGCGCCAGCTGCCATATCTTTGTGATTGGACCAACTACATTGAGCAGCTTATCCTGGTATGTTCTCCAGGACCGGTCAATGCCTTTTTTGATGTCTTTACCGTACCTTCCCATGAAGGTCAACATGAAATCATCAATCTCAGGGGTCTCAGCCACCCTTTCTGGCACTCTGGGCCTGAAGCATTCTGCCCTCATTTTGTTTCTTGCCTCTTTGCTCAAAGGTGTCCTCAGCCTTCTCTTCAGGTTTGCTGAAATATTGTCTGGGGGTTCCCATTCAGAGGATCTCAGATGAATGAAAGCATCTGGGTCAAATTCGTCCGTTTGAGGCTCCTCGCCCGTAAGCTTTTTACTTCTTTGTTTTTTGGCATTCCCAGATGTTGAGTCTTCAACTCTTTTGTGCTCCTGTCCTCTGATTCGTCACTGCTTAGGCAGCTCATCTCAGAGGATTCTGCTGAGCTATCCCGGCCATGTTTGGCCCATGACCTTGCTTTTCTCTTGCCACCCCTTCCCTTGTCTGGCGAACCTGGGTGGGGTTTGGGGGTGTCTGTGCGCTATGTACCCTGCAGGTTTTCTTTCTTCCCCTTTTCCCTTGCCTGCCTCTCTCATCAACTCTGCCATGCCCTGATCAAAGGCCACAAGGTCTTCCATAATGCCCCTGCTTTCCCGCATGGGGCCCCCACTGGCACTCATAGCTCTCTGGACAGCCTGGCTCATTCTGATGCCACTTACGTGCGGGCCGTCAGAGACCTCTTCAGAGTAATCCCTACTCGTGCTGTCTGTCTGTGGCGTCTTTTAAATATGCCGAGTACTTGGGCTTCCCCCGTCACTGTATTTTTCTTTGTAGCTAGGCAGGTCTGGTAGCAAATATTCCACAGTTTATCTTGGGACTGGGCCCGTCTGTGGTCAGCTACTTCTTGGTCCCTGACCTCTGGAGTGAATGAAGTTTCTCCTGGGACTGTGCCCGTTATACGCACCTATTTCTTTACAGGTTTCTAACCTGTGGTGCGCCTCTGCCACCAGCAGGTGGCGTGCCGTGAATGAGGCCTCAGAGATAAACCTCTTCTGCGGTTCTTCTTGGAGCGGATGTTTCCGTTGTTTCAACCAATAAATCAATCAATAAATCCTCAAACTTTGTCATTGCGGAATACCCTTCGGTGCCTTCCCTTCAAGCGGTCTAACATGGAAGTAACGCTCCCCAGCCAGTACCTCCTGGGGTCCCGTCATGCTTGGTGCAAACTTCCGTGCTGCATCGCCTCCTACTGCCTGTTGAGCGCCAGAGCTGAGCCCCATCGCGCTCCCTAAACTCACGGATAAGCTCTACCAAAGGCGCTATACACACTGTTATATTCTAAACTAACACGCATTGTCACACATATCACAATAAAGGAATAAAGGATAAAGTAGGAATAAAGGATAAAGTAAAATTCACTTATCTCAGCTACTCGAGCAGCAAAGGAAGAGGAAGAAGGAAGGAAACCAGTGGTGTTTATAATGGACTTGAGGAACGTGATTTGACTGTTTGGATCACATGGAATGTTCAAACAAATGGGACACAAACTTCAAATGTTGCATGTTTTCATGGATGTTGTAGTTATTTGACAGTTTGCTTAAAGTGAAGTTAATTGATTTTGGCTGCTCGAGAAGTAAAGAGTTGAGTTGAGCATAATCTGAGCCTCCGGGTCTTGATAGAATTGAATTTTCCCATTGTAGTGAATTGGGTTTGAAAAATGTTCAGATAGACACAGTAAAAAGTCCCAAATCGAAAGGGTTGACATGTATGCTGCGGATGCAGGGTTGGGGTCTCTCATGGGATCCCTGGAATGCGTGTCTGAATGCTGGTATGTAGGGATGGGGCAGAGCAAAAGCTAGATGCTACATCATCTACTGTTCTGTGGATGAGTTGGAGTAAGCAGCTGTCACTTCACAAGATGATGCCATCCCTCGTGATGAACTATGAAGTCCAACATATTCACCTGCCTGCCACATACATGCCAACCCTCCCGATTGAGGAGTGAGACTCCGATTTGATTAACAAAAAAAGTTGCTATTTTTACTGTCTCCATCCTAAAATAATTCTAACCCCAATGCAATCGAATGGGGAAATTCATTTATCCTATTTTCTCCTAGAGAATCTACTTCTCAGGTGCTACAAAATGTTGCCAAGTGTCAAGCATCAGGTGTGAAACAAAATAATTTAACATTTTCTCCTTATCCCAACACAGTTTTCATTTTGTCACACAATAGTTTGTGCTGCAGGGACTATCAGCAGCTTGCTGATAACACTGCAGGCTTGCTTAATTTCAGTATCTTCACAGCCCAGCTCCCACCAATAAAGACAATACCCCGCTACAGACATCGGTTACACCAGTAACAGCAGTTACATGTGAATGAGGAATGATTACTTCATACTTCGTTCCTGCATCGTCACATGATCACAGTCAAATCAGTGACATGAATAAACCTGTATTTGCAGCATCAACAGCTAGCCCCATAACAGATAGTAATTCACTTCTCAAACTTTGTTACAGCTTGCAATGGGATACGAAGATGGCACGCTTCACTGATCCATCAGGTGGCTTAGTGAGGGTTGGCACCTGTAGTAAGCAGTTGCTGGATGACAGCCTCAGCAACACCGCCAGACTTGATAAAGCTTTGGACACTATTGCCAGTCCAGCCTTATCCTTTCACAGCTTGTCTCAAACGGACTCAGTTTTCAACTGCGATAACTTATTGGCGTGGGCCAGAAACCTCAATCAGATTTTGACAGACAACTGGCACTGCTGAGGCTCATTGACAGCATTTAGGCTTAAATAACTATCATAATAATTCAAGAATCTAAAATCGCAGACATTGTTGACCATAATCAGGCAATGGAAAGCACAGATATTTTACATATTTAAATAAGCAATGATGCTATACCTGACTTAACTCCAGATATCCTGGAGGGAAAAATGACGCCTCTTGTAATCTCCACTGCTTATCCCGTAGTATCTACAATCCCATGAGAAAAAACCATCATAAAAACACCAAAATGAAAAAGAACAAGAAATCAACTTGCCAACTAACTGCAAAAGCTGGCACATTAATTGAAACAACTAATCGATACTGCAATATGGTGAGAGGGCCTTCAAAAATGCCTAAGAAAAAATTAAAAGGGTGATGCCATACAAACGGCCAAGTTGGAGTAATGGTTTGAACCTGCAGAGATTATTCCCCCAGCGCTCAGATCAATGACAAAGATTAATGAAGCTAAGGGAGCAGGGACATCATATGTCTTCGATGCCAGTCTGATAGCAATCGAACAAAACTCACTTGGAAATAAAGAAGTACAGGATAAAAGTAGGACAAGGAGGGTATCGCCCAGTAGGCAACTGGACTTGGAAAATAAAATGTGTACATCCTGTCACAGGCACAACAAATACTCAGGAGACTCAAGTTTGATTCAAGGGTGTTTATGAAAAGGGTTTGAGGGCCCTAGTGCCATCCTTCTCTTTCTCTCGTCTGCCCTTACAGTGTTTTTCCCTAAGCACTAGCTGTCTAACTCACTAGAGATTTTCCAACTATCGCGACTCTAGGCAGGCGTTAGTGTCTAGAGGAGTTGAGGACAGTGCACCTTGCACTTGCTCTGCTGGAATCATCTACACAAATCATGCACAGTCTCACCTCGCCTTCTGCTCTAACCTCTTCCCTTCTCCCCACCAATGTTCTCTCACTTCGCAGTTCCACTCCTCCTTTCTGTCTCCACCCTTTGATGTTAACTCCTTCCATTCTCCTTCCCACCTTCCACCACCATACCTCCTCTTTTCCCTATGACTACTAATATATTTCCCCATACAGACTCCCTCCTTCCCCTGGTTAGACTACATAATTGACCTTGTCACATACCTCCACCCTTTTCTGAGACGCCTTCCTCTTCTTTAAGCTTTCCCTGTGTTTTAGCTGCATGGGGATAGGAAATCAATGTTAGGTTGTTTCACCCCAGCTCAATGCTCAACCTTAAAGAAAACGGGTTCCAAGGCAATGAAGACCTCAAGACAAGGGGTTTGGATTCTTTATTTCTGACCATCCATACCAGAGGAGCATGATCTGTGATCAGTCTGAGTTTTCTGCCAGTGAGTATATGATAGCTTTTTCTTCCTGTTTTGTAGTTGAGACAGTACTGCCCCTAACCCTACCATGGAATCATCCATCTGTGAGATGAATTCCTTAGTAAAGTCTGGCATGATGAGGATGGGTTGTTCGTACATGGTGGCTTTCAGCTGGTCGAAAGAATCTTGGGCCTTTTCATCACATTAGATTGTGTTGGGATATTCTTTCTTCAGTCCATCAGTAAAGGGAGTGGCTATCTCAGAAAATCTAGGTATAAACCAGAGATAATAGCCAGTGAGTCCCAAAAAGGCTCAGATATCCTTTTTTGTCTTGGGATTCTCCACTTGTTGTACAGCCACTACCTTGGCTTGCTGTGGTAAAACCTTGCAATATTCCAACTTGAAAACCCAAATATTGCACTGAGGGTTGTGTGAGATGGCATTTGTTGGGGTTAGCGGTGAAGTGTACCTTCTGAAGCCGAGTACAGAAAGAGTAGGGGTGTCAGAGATGTTCTTGCTAGCTGCAGCTGTGTATGACTATATCATTCAGATAGGCCCTGCGTAGGTTCAACAGAGGGCAAGAAACAGATTCATTAAGCGTTGAAATGTGGCGGTGCCCAATGGATTCCGAACAGCAATGCAGTGAACTGGAAGAGCCCCTGTGGGGTTGAAAAGACGAAGTTGGGTTTAACTTCCTCATCTAGCAGAAAGTATCTCCACCCTTGGATGAGGTTGAGGGTGGAGATAATTCTGGAGAGTCCCAACCACACTACCAATTCATGGATTCTGGGCATCGGATAAGCGTCAACACATGAGATCTCATTAAAGGATAGTTCCGGGACTTTTTTTTTATTGTCCCTATGGTTCGGCCATGTGATTTTAAGCATAAATCGGTAGATCGTAGAAAACTTTCCTATGGACCTTACCCGACTTTTCGCCCTTTAACGCACTCGAAATCAGCTGCCATTTTGTGATAATCCTATCACTTTCCGCATCGCCCTGGCTCACCTGCTTTTGCGGCACTAAATCAAATCCCCCGCCCCTGAGCCTGACATCAGCAGACGCGTACCGCCCATTTCCCAACGCCAAAGCACGTTTCGTGTCAACATTCGCTGCGCCTCAGCTAATGACGTGTCGCCATGGAAATGCAGGACGCCTCTTTCCTCAATAAGTATAAACACACCGTTTCACAACACACAGCAGCAGATTTTCGATTCCATTCCTCTCTCTGTGTTACTTTGAGTATTCTGTGACTCGTTTCTGTGCTCTGGTCAGCTACCTTCGCCGCTTCTAGGCCTTGTGAACACCTGTACCATCTCTGTAAATTATTTTACTTTCTTTACCACACAATGGCTACAATAATGCCGTATATGTACGAGCCCGAGTACACCGAGGAGGAACTACTGGAAAGGCAAGCACGCGAAAACGATGGGGATTCGGACGGCAGTTGGGAGGACCAGTCAACGGATGAAGAGCCTGGACCATGTCGCATGGACGGCGTCTCCACCTGGTGCACGTGCAATCGGTGCGAGCTAATGCCAACTGAGGAGGAGAACTGCTGCTGCCGTGAAAATTCCGGGTGCTTGGCCTACATTTCGGAAGGCGAGCAAAGTCTGCAGGAAGGCAAGCAAAGTCCGCAATGCATCACCGAGCTGCCAGAGTTCAGGGAAGCCTGCCTCTCACGGACCGTGTTGAGGATGATGATGGTGCTTATGCACGAACTTCGCGGCACTGCTCGTCCGCGTAATCCGAGTAACGAGTAAGTATACTCTGGTTGTGATGTCAGTGATGCCACTACTATTTCATGGTCGTCTCCCACATATAAAATTACATCTACATATCATTCAAACGCATGTAAATTGGTTCCATATTGTGCATTTTCTAGATAGAATTTTTTTCAAAGCAGAATGACATTTTTTACCTGAATCGACATTGATAAGAAAGTTTTGTCATTTTAATATAGTTTGCATCTTTCTTTTTCACAGGTGGTACAGGCTGGTGGCCTATCGTTGCTTCACTTGGTGGCTTCACGGGAGGCTCGGACACCGCGTTCGGAGAGTAATACCTGCCTGTGCGGTACTTGCCATTAGACAACATTTCCCCAGCGACAGTGGACAATACCGCGGATTTTCCCTGGATGTGCTGCAACCGGAACTTTACAATGTGTAATGTTTATTATTTATGTTCAATTGAAATTAAGATCTAAAATAAAACCCAACATATATTTTAACAATGGTTGTTTTGATTTTTTAAATGAATCTAGTGTGTCTCCATTGAATAGTCTTCCTGTGCCTTGTCTTATCACACCACATGTCTCCGGCCAGCATCCTCCCTCACGCTGGCCGCCCACCTTCAATCCACATAACCGTTGAACCCATATGCAGCAGACATACATATGTTATTTTGTGGGTTGGCATCGAGCCTCCCGGCCTTGCCTCCTCCCCCAAAAATACTTACCACACCACTTTGTTCAAGCGTTGGCAATAAAAGGCCGTTGGATTTTATTGATACAAAACATGGTTATAGGTAAATAATCAATATGGTTGATCATAATAAATCATCCTTTTGGGCACCGGGTACAGAGATGACCCCCTCTGGCCCGTGCCGCCTTGCCACCACAGCCAGCCTGCTGCTGACTAACTGCCTAGGCATCCAGGGTCTCCAGGGTGAACTGCACCCATATATTCTCCTGGGAGGGTGAGGTATTTATAAACTCACCCCCCTGCCTTCCATGTACTAGATCCTGCAGCCTGCCTCTTACATGCAGTTAGATGGCCTCCCCTTGGTGAGGCCCTGCAGCAAACGAGTCTTGTCTGCACGACCACCGCCCCAATCCACCCCCCGCCCTTTCAAAGCCAGTTCGCACCGGGGTACTTGCGCTGGCAAGTGGAGCTGTCAGGGAGCGATAAAGGCCAAGAGGTGCCAAAGACCATGTACACTTCAAAGTGGTCTATGGAGCATGGGTTGTTGTTCCCATGTCTACCTCCAGACCCCGTGTCTCCGGCCAAGCATTCCCCCTCACGCTGGACGCCCCCCTGCAATCCACATAAGTGTGTCTCCATTCACGGGTCTTCCCGTGTCTTGTCTGCACGACCACCGCCCCAATCCACCCCCCGCCCTTTCAAAGGCAGTTCGCACCGGGGTACTTGCGCTGGCAAGTGGAGCTGTCAGGGAGCGATAAAGGCCAAGAGGTGCCAAAGACCATGTACACTTCAAAGTGGTCTATGGAGCATGGGTTGTTGTTCCCATGTCTACCTCCAGACCCCGTGTCTCCGGCCAAGCATCCCCCCTCACGCTGGACGCCCCCCTGCAATCGGGAGCCATTGATTAATGTGACTCGTGCAATTCGAGGCACTAACCTTAAAATACATGCCACCTGTACACAATATCATCTGTTCTCATGGTCTGCACAACCCATGCTGGGGCAACTGCCAGCAGGCAATCTACTTTGTGCAGCGGCCGCACTTTTTAGTGGTTCAAGTTTTAAAAAGTTAGAGTATTTCTTTCAGTTTGTGGGAATCCATTTCATTGCGAAAACTCAGTTCTACAAATACCAAACCGATTATCTATTTCCAGCCATTAGCGCAGCTTGGAGAATTGAAAAAATGTCTATTGAAAGTACATTCGCGGGCAAACGGTTCAGGCTAGCCGGTGATGGACAGTGCGACAGCCCAGGATTTTCAGCCAAGTACTGCACCTACCACTTTCAGGACATGGAAAGTAAGAAAATTGTGAGTTCGATGGTCGTGCAGGTGTCACAAAGTACATCCTCAGTGGCCATGGAGAAAGTTGGCTTTGTAGCATCATTGCAAGAACTACAATCGCGGGGAATGGTGATCGACCTGATAGCCACGGACAGACACGTTTCAATTGCCAAGACAATAAGAGAAGAGTACAAAAATATAAATAACCAATTTGACGTATGGCATCTTGCAAAATCAATCAATAAAAAAATGTCGGCTGCAGGTAAAAAAAAAGATTTGCAAGGTATTTCACAGTGGTCCAAGTCAATCAGCAACCATATTTGGTGGAGCTCAAAAACATGTGAAGGGTCGTTGGAAATTCTACTGGAAAAATGGCGTTCAGTAATGCTACACTGTAGCAACGTTCACCACTGGAACACGAACCAACATTTTCACAAATGTGAACATGGCCATTTGTCCACAGAGGAGGCACAGAAGAAGAAGTGGTTGATTCCTTCATCACCCACTCACATAGCCATTGAAAAGATTGTATTTAATAAAACTATAACAAAAGATTTGAGGGGACTCACGGAATTCTGCCACACAGGAGATTTGGAGGTGTTCCACAATATGTGCCTAAAGTACAGGCCAAAACGATTGCATTTTGGCATGGAGGGCATGATAAATCGGACTCTTCTAGCGGTCTTGGCACATAACCATAATGTTGGCCGTCAACAAAGTAGGACGACCGGAACTTTAGGAACGCTTCGCTACAATAAGGCCTTCACTAAAAGAAGTAAACAATGGGTGATCAAACCAGTGTTTGAGGATATGCAATATGAGTTTATTGAGAGACTTATAGTTGACGTCCTAGATAGGCATATACATGGAGTTGTGAACGAAACTGGGCGGGGGACAACTGCATTGCCACCCAACATTGCCTCTGTTCCATGTCCACCTAAAGAAGAGCTCATTGAGAAATACACATCACGGTTCAAATGATTGTAATTTGATTGTCTGATCTCTCGAGTCTCCTCAAGTCGCAGGCCCATTGAATATTTGTATCTATGTAATGTGTAAATTAAAGTGTTTGCTCAGTGTACATGCAATGTGTCTCTCCAAACTTGTTCTTTTGTGCATTAAATTAAAACAAACAGTAATATAAATCTTTTTTCAAAACATATAGAATGTCTCCTTATTTATGGTTCTCTGGGGCTGCAAAGCATGCAGACAAAATGCAAAGATGGAGTGTAAATTTCAAGTCCTGTGAGATGTCCTTACACTGGATGTAGCTAACTAGGAATGTGTGCTCGTTCAAAGTGAAGGTCAGCTGCTTTGATTTTTTGCTCGGGTGCCGGAATGGCCCACGACTCAGTATAAGGTTCTATTGTTATTTGACCTTGACAGGCCGGGACCATCCCGAAAGACTTCTTTTCGGGGGTGTGGCGCAATAACGTAAGAAACGGTAATGAATAAAAAGTCAGAAATGAAAGCATTTTATTGTTCGTTCATTAGAAGAAATAACGTCGGCATAGAAGGAGTGGTATTTCGGGGCTGCCCTACGCACAGACACAATGGAAAATGCAAATATAATGTAAGTAACTCTTTAGATGAGTTTATACCGCAATTTAATTCTTATACAGGCATATTGTTTTGTACCGCGCACTATCTTGAGGAGATCCATCTCCTTTTACGGAAGCACCTCAAAACGTTCCTCTTTGCTTCTGCTTTCTCTCTCCCTCTCCCCTGCTACAACTGGTCCACTGTCTGCGACCTCGGTCCTGGGCCCTTCCACTCTCCACCTGCACTGCCTCCCTGTCAACCCCTGCACTGGGGGACTGTCTCAGTATCCTACAGCCCCCCCTTCCCAGCACTTGTTCTGCACTTACCTTGCACTCGCCACCAGCTGGCCCTATGTATTTATTATTTTATGCTACTTACCTTGTACTCCACTTCCCCCCTCCCCTTCCCCTTGCACTTTTACCTTCCCCCTACCCCTGCACTTGCGCGATCTGAATGACACCTGGCCTAGTAGGATAGTTGTCTGTCTTCTCCTTGTTCCCCCCCCCTCCCTGCCTCG
Source organism: Ambystoma mexicanum (assembly GCF_040938575.1). NCBI lineage: Eukaryota > Metazoa > Chordata > Amphibia > Caudata > Ambystomatidae > Ambystoma > Ambystoma mexicanum. The sequence goes on along the minus strand of NC_090929.1, from coordinate 1,436,855,771 downwards.
CCACGCATTGAAACACTTGTGTATAGGCGCGTTGCAAATGCCATATTATATCATATCTGTGACGAAGTGGTCCACTGGCGCTCAGGCGGGTCTGAAAAAGGCGGAGGAGAGGGGGTGGGTTACTGTCCTAGCTATGAAATAATTTCCCGACCTAATATATAAAATGAATAATTTTAATAAAGATCTGATGGTGAGACTAATTTCATTTTTTATGTTTTTAAAACAGGTACATCATGCATTACTGTCCGTGTCACGAGTACCAGACACCGGCGGACGGCTTTTACAGCCGCCAGTTGCTTCTCCGCGTGAACAACGTTACCACCCTGACCATTTTATGGGACGATCGCCAAGTACAAGTATGCCCTTACGCGGTACTAATGGCTAGATGCAACATATATACCGTTGTGGTGGCCTAGTGCCTCGTTGTTGGAACAGCCATGCGATTATCAGTGCGACCGAAGAGCTTATTTTATCGTAAACCAACACCCTGTGTACTGCACACGAACATCGCTTGCCTCAAGACAAACTATTTTGGATCGAGAGCAAAGAAAAATGCAAATCGCTGAATATTCTCTAAACATTTGATGCCCAATAAATGTACTTTGCCAAATGTACAATCTTGCCGTTTGCTTGTGGCGCTGTATTGTGAGATGATCTAAGACCCTGTGTACAGCAAAGGAACATCGCGTGCCTCAAAACAAACTTTTTGGAACGTGAGCAAATAAAAATGAAAATCGCTGAATATTCTCTAAACATTTGATGTCCAATAAATGTACTTTACCAAATGTACCGTGTTGCTGTTTGATTTAAAAGTACAGTTTCATATTCCGAATTGTGGCGCGCTGTGTTGTGAGCTGATCTGTGTTGGTTTCCGCGTTCTGTGTGGAGTCGCGTAGAAGACGCCTGGGCGCGTTTGCCTACGCAGCACAGTAACGTCACGGAGAGAGGCGGGGAATATGAATGTTTTGATAAAGTCTGTTTCAGGGGCGGGGGATTTGATTTAGTGCCGCAAAAGCAGGTGAGCCAGGGCGATGCGGAAAGTGATAGGATTATCACAAAATGGCAGCTGATTTCGAGTGCGTTAAAGGGCGAAAAGTCGGGTAAGGTCCATAGGAAAGTTTTCTACGATCTACCGATTTATGCTTAAAATCACATGGCCGAACCATAGGGACAATAAAAAAAAAAGTCCCGGAACTATCCTTTAAGTCTAGAAAATCTATATAAAATGGCCTTGAATGATCTGGTTTTGGAGCCAGAACTACTGGTGATGACCACTCACGGTGTGACCTTTTTTATGACTCCCAGGTCGAGCATAGTGCAATAGATCGCCCCTCAAATACATAACCCACCAGGAAGAGTGATTCAGTGAAAACCATATCGGCTACCTGAAGCATGAAAGCAGAATATACAGGGTGTCTTTATGAAAGATCTGTTTTCATGCATCAGGTAGCCGATATGGTTTCAACCGAAGCACTCTTTCTTTTCTGCTGGGTTGTATATTTGATGGATGATCCCTTGCACCGTGCATGGCTTAGACGAAAAAATATCTAAATACCATTGAACCAGCTGGGTAAGCTCTTGATGTTCCTTAATGTAAAGTCCGGTAGGAATAGCCACCCAGCATGTTTCCGTCGGCAAAAGATGTTTCCTTGATATTGTTGGCATAGAATACCAGTAGCTGAGGATTTCTATTTTCTCGCCAGGCCTTCAATTCATACATTTTATATAGATTGGATGGCTTTTGTCAGTCGGCTTGTTGTGCCTTATGGGTTAATGAGAATACCTTCTCAATTACAATGTATGGCACATGCCAGCACGCAAGTAGCTTATTTTGGGTAGAGGTGAATAACACCATCACTGGGTCTCCCACTTGGAATGTAAGTAGTTTAGTACCCTGATTATGCATTTTTTTGTTGGAGCGATTGAGTGTCCTGGAGCTGTACCTTCACTAACTCTCAGTGCTTAATTTTGTGAGGGTGTTTGCCAGGGTTCAGCTCTGGCATGTCTTTCTGAGCCCCGGCACTTATTGTCTCAGACTCAATTTACTTATGATCTGGTGTTTTGGCAACTTTATTATTGTAACTGCCAGTCACGTAATAAACACCTATACAGTCAGAGCAAAAAGTAAATGATGATTGTGCTTAAAGACAATCTTAAGCATTTGTCTCATGTCAAGACACAATGAATATGCTATTTTATGTGTATGTTGATTGGTATTTGTAAATCACACATCTGCCATATTGACTGAGTACATCCGTCAACCACAATAAGCCTGTCCGAGTTGCCACTTTCACCACATATATGTCAACAGCATGGGGAGCATTTAGCAAAACAGAAAGGTGATGGCTGGAAGGTTTTGAATTAATCATAACCACAGGCAAAGCTCTGGGCAACCCTCCAGACCATCGTTTTTCAGCCTGCCAAGCCATTACAGAAGGGGAAAAAACCATATGCAAATCAGGCTTGGTCCTACCCCAAAAGGGGCAGTCCAGCTCGAACTGCTAGGTCACATCCCTTCTGCACGAGACCACAAGCATCTCCATAAATGTTTCAGCCTTGTTGGGCGTCATCAGTGAGGAGTAGCTATGGTCTCTATCCCCGGCAGACTCGGGACCCACGTCTGGGCATACCCGTCCCACTTGGGGTGACTTTAGCAAAAGAGAAAGGTGATGGCTGGACGGTTTTGAATTAATCATAACCACGGGCAAAGCTCTGGGCAACCCTTCAGACCATCGTTTTTCAGCCTGCCAAGCCATTACAGAAGGGGAAAAAACCATATGCAAATCAGGCTTGGTCCTACCCCAAAAGGTGCAGTCCAGCCCGAACTGCTAGGTCACATCTCTTCTGCACGAGACCACAAGCATCCCCATACATGTTTCAGCCTTGTTGGGCGTCATCAGTGAGGAGTAGCTTGGGCCTCTAGGCCCGGCAGACTCGGGACCCACGTCTGGGCATACCCGTCCCACTCGGGGTGACTTATAATCGGTATTGGTAAAGGTTACTGCATAAAGTCCATCCTTGTATGATTCCATAGTGTTCTTCCCTAGTGGATTTTGTCCATAGATATGAAGAAGTAGGTTACAAATTGACCTTTTGTGTGCTCAACCAACTCCATCACAGCCTTCTAGAAGGGTTGAGGTACTAATAGTTAACCCCATCTCTGCTAGGTTTAACACTGACCGTATAAAGAGTTGGCCCTTTTTGATGAAGTGAGGCATCCTGTAGGAAGGGATATGAGCTAAAGAATTTGTGTAGCACATGCTGTGTGATGTGTTGTTTAGTACATGGATTATCAGCATGGGTACTAACAAAGGGGGGTGACTTTGGGTGCTAACAGTTAGATAGGGTGAGTATAGGGACTAGATTTGTTAGGCCAGATAATCTGATAGTGCTAACTAGTCAGCAGGCATACAACCTCCACTGGCTGTGAACTGCAAGTTTTAGAAAAGAAAGCAGAAATTGAAAATGGGACAGCAGTGAGTTGAGATTCAGAATGTGAAGTCAAGGGCCTTGAGAATAAATTGCCATTGTTCATACAAAGCAAGCACAGGAAGAAAGAATGGGAATGTTTCATTTCTTTTCCTAGCTGCAGGAAGAAACAATGAGCAGGCATGCAGCTTGCCAAAAGCTAGGGAGCGTGAGTTGAACTAGAAAGCAGGTGAAGGAATCAGAAGGAGCTGTAATATTGTTGTAGGTTCTGACATATGATGAAATTGGAAATTACTTCATGAAAGGGGTTGGAAATAAGAAGGTTGTTAACAGCTGACATCATAAAAGAGGATGGAAAATGGTAAAGCGAATATAGGAACCATATAGCATAAGAGGCAGGGCCCACTGAAATGGTTTAAAGGGAATGAAAGGAGAAAGCTGGGGTTAGCTGGTTTCTTGCGTCCTGGCCTTGTTCGGTCTGCTGTTGGAGTTTCTTGAAAAGACAGAGATCTGCCGAGTGCTTGCTGGCCCTTGACGGGTGGAACGACAGGCTGGGCCTGGAGGAAGGAGGGGGAACGCTGCAGAGCTGTGTCTCTGAAGGCCTTATCGGAGACTGGTGTAGCTATCAAAGGGAGTTGGAAGGCCGTTTCGAGACGGGGCAGTGCTGGCAGAGATGAGCTGATCATTCCTAGCAGCCAAAGGATCTAGCCTAGTGTAAGTATAAACATAGTAATAATCATTAAATTGTTAAATTAATCAACTAGGATCCTTTCTGCAGGGTGCTGTAATTTGGTCTGGTGTCAAACTGACACAGATGGCACATCTTAATTAGTTGCTGAGGTACTGGGTGATCAATGAAGTCGTTTTTTCTCTAAATTTAGTAACTGGGGTTTGTTTCTTCCATGCGGAAGGGGTCACTGTCTCCATAATCTCATAAACTCTTAGTTTGGCAACTAACCCAATGTTAGCTAAAAGCACGCTGAGTAAATGAGAATTTAAGCTATATCTACAGTTCATTTGCTTTCATAACCAAAGTACTGCCTGGGGGGGTCTAAGGGATGTGGTCAAATAATACAAATGTTTTCCTGTTTTTTTTTCTCTCATGTGTTCATTGCTAACGTTACTTCCAATGTTTTTATGCTCCCCACTGTACCAGTTTTGAGATAGTTTGTCTCTTTCTCTGATGAATGACTATAAAAGTATCTAAGCAGAGAAATGTGAAAACGGGTGGTGGCTATTATTGTGTCTGGTGTTTATTGTGCAGCCTGTCATCATTTCCAATGTTACAAGAACATGGTGTGTGCCTGGCGCAGTACAAAGCCTGCTGGTGTTTAGCCAAAAAGCCTGTAGTATAACAAAAAATTGTGTCAAAAAGAGAAGTGTCAGGATTTATCTGACAATCCTCAAAGTCTGACTTTCTTCCTCGGAGGCAAAGTTTTTCTGAACTTGATCCAAAAGAGGGTCAGTTCTTAGGGCCATCAGGAATTTGACCTTGGCTGGTCTGGCCATACCCCCTAGACTGATCTGGGATGTTTTATCCCTCTGTCAGTTCCCCAAAACCAACCTCTGTGCTTTCAGTAGGGGGTTGATGTTTCAACTTCTTCTATGTCTGGGATAAGTATGTGCTCACAAACTAACTGGGTGGTAGGCTGGCCCTGTTGTCTGGTAAACAAAGTGTTTCCATTGTTTACCCAAGAGCACCTTGACTTCACCTCGGTAATCTTGATCAATTACTCCCGTTCTGACGCCCAGAGACTGTTTCTCTGCCAGGTGAGATTTGGTGCCACTCTTCCATAGGTTTCCTCCAGACGTTTCACCTTCAATACGGTCTGAACTACAGCCTGGCCCTGGGGAGGTGTCATGATCTCCTCATATTCATACATGTTGTATCCGGTGGACTCCATTGTAACCCAGCTGGGAAGGCTGACACTCGTAGTGATTCTCTGGATTCTTAACATTTCCTTTGGCATTGGTCTAACTCAGTATCAGGGTGTAAGAACATCCCACTCTGACACCACCTGTGACAAGCGGCACAAGTACTCAGGAGACTCAGCGATGATTCAAGGGTGTTTTGTTATTGAGGGTTTTGAGTCACCAGGGCCATCACTCTCTCTCTCTCGTCTTGTCTGCGATCCCTCCCTAACGAAGGCATCCATAACCCTCGTAAGAGCTACATATCGGTGACCACTACTGTTTGATAGCTGTCTGCTGTCTTATTAACAGTTTCTTCCCTAAGATGTAGCTGTTTTACCCCCTAAAGACTTTCCAACTATCCCTAATCTAAGCACAGGTTAGTGTTTAGAGGGGTTGGGGACAGTGTCTTGCTCTCTCTCTGCTGAAATCATCCAGACCAATTGTGCTCAAGTCTCACCTTGCCTTTCTGCTTTACCTCTTCCTCTTCCCTTCTTCTCTCCTCCAATGTTCTTTCCCTCCGCTGTCCCACACCGCCTTTCTGTCTCCACCCTTTAATGTTAACTCCTTCCCTACTCCTTCCCAAATGTTACCCCTATACCTCCTCTCCTACTTCTATTCCTACTCTTTTTCTTACTCCTATTCCTCCCCTAATCATTGTTGCTATTCTCCTCACACCACTACCACTACTTTTCTCTCCTTATTATGACTAGCCTTCTTACTGATCCTACTCTCCTCTGTCCATCCCTACTCTCCTCTGCCACTCCTATCCTCCTTCTCCCTCTACTGCTCTCCTCTGCCCACTCCTACTCTCATTCTCCCCATTCCTACTCATCTCCGATCAACCTACAGAACCTACCTTCTCTCACCTAGTCTCACTCACTCCACAGACCTTCCTTATGCTACCTGAACCTTTCACTCACTCCCAATCAAATTGCAGACCTACTGTCACACTCCTACTGATCTTCCAACAGTCTCAGCCACCAGCCGCTGCTTCTCCCCTCCTGTTGGCCTCTCTGTCCTTCTCCACTCCTGCTTCTAATCTCATCCAGAAAGCCCACATGGTTATCTTCCTGTTCTTGTCTCATATCCTCGTTCCCTCCACCTCATTAGGCCGCTCTCCTTACCAATCCAATTTCTGCTCTTCATCTTTGGACTACATGTGCAGCAGTGCTACCACTGTGCTCCATTCAGCATTTGTGCCATCACGAAAAGGAAGATCCCGACACTAGTAGCCCAGTTGGGCTTTCCATATGCTTACTGGAGCACTTACTCCATTCTATGATGGCCACCATGGACCCTGCCCAGAGCCTCCCACCGCCACCAGCATGATTTTCAGCAGATGATTTGGCACCGGACCAACCATGGCCGGGGCATGAAGCTCACAGGCAGGCTGATCCGGCCCCTTTCCAAGGCGTCATTCTAAGGCCTAAGACGCTTGACTGGCCTTATTCAATGGATGCAGCACCTGGAAGGTGCTGGGCAGCAGTGTTACCATCACGCTCCATTCCGCATATGCTGCGCCTTTAGGGAAATGAAGATCCGGACACCAGTTAATTGGAGCACTTGCTCCATTCTAAGATAGCCGCCTTGGTCCCTGCTCAGAGTCTCCCACCACTACCAGCCCATTTTGCAGCAGATGATTGGGCACCTGCCCAACCAATACTGGGGCATGAAGCTCACTGGCAGGCTGAGCTGGCCCCTTCCTAAGGCCTAAGACGCCTGTCTGGCCTTATTCAACAGATGCAGCACCTGGAAGTTGCTGGGCAGCAGTGCTACCACTGTGCTCCATGCAGCAAATGTTCCGTTCCCTTTCCAAGGTCTCCTTCTAAAGCCTAAGACGCCTGTCTCGGTATGGCCAGCTCACCCTGCCACCCATCCATGCTCTCCTCTCTTCCCACTTGGCTCCTCGGAAAAGCCTCTGCCCGCACTGCCAGCCTCTTTCTCCCTCGTTTGACCGATGAAGAGAGCGTCAGTCGAGGCTTTTGCCACCACTTTCTCTCATCCTCGTGTCCCCTCCACTGACTCACACACCAACTCTGCCCTTACTTACCCCTATCTCTCCATCTCTAACACCTTTGACACCCTTGCTCGTGCCATGAGGATCCGCTTGAAGCCTGTCTCCAAGTGTAATAACTGGTACGACTATGACTTAGCCTCTCTAAAACGCGAGTGCAGAGTTGCTGAGTGGAAGTGGCTTGCTTCAGGCACATCATCTAACAAACTGGCCTGTGGCCTGCTCCAAATGAAATAACGAATCTCCATCCACTCCAAGAAGAGTGCCCATATTCAGGCCTGCGTCTCTGGGGCCACTATCAACATGGCTGAATTGTTCAAAATCTGCAAGGAACTGCAGTCTCCACTTCTCCTCCTCCATCCTCTGCACTGCACTGGCCTCCCACTTGTTTACCAAGATCCAGGACATACTGTCCTCACTCTCCTCTCCCCCCCACTCTTCCACCACCTGCTCCCAGAGCTCGCTTGGCCTCCTCCTTTCCCCCTCTCTCCCTCTCTCTACTCTCATTCTTTGCCATAGCACTGGATGAGATTGCCAAGATAGTCTGCTCTATGAAAGTCTCCTCCAGAACTATCACAACATCTTCTCCCTCGCTCCTGCCTTGGTGGATTTCTGCAATCATTCCTTCACCACATGCTCTTTCCCTCTAGCCCTCAAGCACTCTCTTGTGCACCCCTTCCTAAAAGAGCCATCTGCTGAACCTTCCTGCCAGGCTAACTACCGCCCCATCTCTATTACCCCTTTCCTGGGCAAACTCCTGGAGAAATCGGTCATTCCCCCAACTAATCCACCATACTGAATCTGTTGGCTGTCTCCACGACTGTCAGTATGGCTTCGGAGCAGCCAGAGGCATGGAATCCGCTCCCCTGAACACCTGTGAAGACCCACTAGCAAACCTTGATTCCAACTCTCCTTCTGTTCTCATTCTCCTTGGCATCACAAACCTGGCTCTGGATTGGTTGACCTCCTTCCTCTCTGACCGCCCTTCCAAGGTCCAATTGGGCCCTTTCCTCTCCTTAACTTCTCTCTATACCTGTGGCATCCCTCAGGGCTCTATCGACTCGCCATAGCTGTTCAACATCTACCTTGTCCCTCTGGCCCAACTGATCTCCTCACTTGTTATGCAGATGACACAAAACTTTCCTCAAGCTTCCCCCCGCCCCATCCTCTTCCTCGCTTATTCCCGATTGTCTGACTGCTATCCAGACATGGTGTGCTGCTAATGATCTCTGCCTTAATGCCAGTAAGACTGATATTCTTCTCCTGGGGGCCCCTGTTCCATCTTTCCCCTCTACTGTATGGCTGCCCTCCTAGTGTCTTCTCCCTTCACCCTTGTGTGAGATAAAAAACCTGGGTGTCATCTTCAACTCCTCACTCTCCTTCTCTCCTCACATCGCTGACCTTTTCAAGAAGGCCCACTTTCAACTTCAAATCCTTAGAGGTATTCTGCCTTTCCTCACCTTCCCCTAGAAACTCAATGTCTCCAGAGCTCTGGCTCTCTCTAGGCTTGACTACTGCAACAGCCTATTCCTCAATCTTCCTCTCTCCACCCTCCACCCCTTCAACTAATCCAGAATAGGGATGCCAGACTTATCCTTGGCCTCAAGCCCAGGGACTGCATCTTTCCAGCCTAAAATCTCTCCACTGGCTCTCTGTGGCTGCAAGGATCAACTTCAAGAACCTTTGCATCATCCACAAGGCTTTCTGGGGCCTGGGCCCCAGCTACATCCAACTCTCTCTCCTTAAATTCCTCCCAGCTAGAACTCTTCGGTCTTCTAGCTCCAACTCTCTGCAGGTCAGATGTTTCTCCAAGCAGAGAGTGGGGGGTACATCTCTCTCTCCGGCAGGAGCTTCCTTCTGAAATGGCCTCACTGCCTCTCTCAGCCTTGAGCTGGACCTCCTTAAGTTCTGAAATCTTCTCAAGACTTTCTTTTCTCTTCTTCCTTCCCTCTCTCCCTCTCTTGCTAATGCCCCTCGCCGCTGTGACTGGCAGCCTGGTCCCATATGAGCCTTACTGGGGTCCAAGCCTACATCTGCCTAGTCTACCCCAGCATCCCCTTTAGCAGTTGCCCTCCCGGCCCCCTTCCCTGACCTGCCTACTGAGACTGGACCGCCCCTCTGCACATTCTGTGTTCCTCAGCACTTGCCCTCCTGGACCTCACTAGCACTTGCCCATCCCCAGAGCCCCCCTCTCCTTCCCATCTGCCCTTTCAGGAACTCCCCTGTTTCCTCCCCTTAACCCCTCCCACCCAGCACTCTATTACTGCACTTGCACGATTCGAATGTGACAAGTCCTAGTAGGACCATTTATTTCTTTGTTGTTATCTCCCCTGTCCCCTCTCGCCTCCTTTTTGTCTTGTGGTACTTGGAAACACCATTTATTGTATAGGCGCCTTATAAATGCTCAATAAATCATTAGTTGCTCCGTTATCGTTCACCCTGTACATATATCCACATCTTCAGCTACCTGCAGCATTGAAAAAACCTGCCTCACTGGTGTTTCCACTGCGGTTGCATCATCACAAAATCTAGACATTATTTCCGCCGGGTTCATTCATTATTATTATTATTATTATTATAGTGAAGCTCACAAGCTGTTCCACCCACCTTGGACACCTGCTGTGCAGAACCTTGCCACCTCCATCCACCACAAGGTAAACCTAAGCATCGGCCTCCAGCCTGCACATTAGCTGTACAAGTACAGCTTGCCAACGCACTATACCTATTAATGTTGATGCGAATAATTTACTTAGCCAAAAACCCTCCTCCTTTCTCCAATCTCTCTGCCACCTGCACCACACCCCCCTCCCCTCCAACCATGTTTGGTTGCAATAGAACATCATACATCTCCTGGAGCACCACTGATGGCACTCTGTTACCTGTTCCCCATCTTGCAACTCCACCAATTCCCTCTCTGCCACTGCACATCTCCTGGAGCCCCACCAATGGCACCCCTTTATCCGCTCCTCACCTTGCATCCCCACCAATGCTCTCTCCCGCACCACACATCTCTGGAGCACCACCAATGGCACTACGTTACCCGCTCCCCACCTGTGGTACTAACCTTGACTAGTAAACTGGGACACAGTAAAGACGAGAAAGAAACGCACATAGCCGGTGAGTTGGCAAGCAACGGGGGTGTTGCTAGGTCTGGAAAAGACCCGGGGCTAAGCTAATGTCGGAACTGTTGGGACTGGGGGCTAGCTAGCCTTTTGGTTGTAGCTCCTGAGATTCTATCCGATTTAGTGCCGCAAAAGCAGGTGAGCCAGGGCGATGCGGAAAGTGATAGGATTATCACAAAATGGCAGCTGATTTCGAGTGCGTTAAAGGGCGAAAAGTCGGGTAAGGTCCATAGGAAAGTTTTCTACGATCTACCGATTTATGCTTAAAATCACATGGCCGAACCATAGGGACAATAAAAAAAAAAGTCCCGGAACTATCCTTTAAGTCTAGAAAATCTATATAAAATGGCCTTGAATGATCTGGTTTTGGAGCCAGAACTACTGGTGATGACCACTCACGGTGTGACCTTTTTTATGACTCCCAGGTCGAGCATAGTGCAATAGATCGCCCCTCAAATACATAACCCACCAGGAAGAGTGATTCAGTGAAAACCATATCGGCTACCTGAAGCATGAAAGCAGAATATACAGGGTGTCTTTATGAAAGATCTGTTTTCATGCATCAGGTAGCCGATATGGTTTCAACCGAAGCACTCTTTCTTTTCTGCTGGGTTGTATATTTGATGGATGATCCCTTGCACCGTGCATGGCTTAGACGAAAAAATATCTAAATACCATTGAACCAGCTGGGTAAGCTCTTGATGTTCCTTAATGTAAAGTCCGGTAGGAATAGCCACCCAGCATGTTTCCGTCGGCAAAAGATGTTTCCTTGATATTGTTGGCATAGAATACCAGTAGCTGAGGATTTCTATTTTCTCGCCAGGCCTTCAATTTATACATTTTATATAGATTGGATGGCTTTTGTCAGTCGGCTTGTTGTGCCTTATGGGTTAATGAGAATACCTTCTCAATTACAATGTATGGCACATGCCAGCACGCAAGTAGCTTATTTTGGGTAGAGGTGAATAACACCATCACTGGGTCTCCCACTTGGAATGTAAGTAGTTTAGTACCCTGATTATGCATTTTTTTGTTGGAGCGATTGAGTGTCCTGGAGCTGTACCTTCACTAACTCTCAGTGCTTAATTTTGTGAGGGTGTTTGCCAGGGTTCAGCTCTGGCATGTCTTTCTGAGCCCCGGCACTTATTGTCTCAGACTCAATTTACTTATGATCTGGTGTTTTGGCAACTTTATTATTGTAACTGCCAGTCACGTAATAAACACCTATACAGTCAGAGCAAAAAGTAAATGATGATTGTGCTTAAAGACAATCTTAAGCATTTGTCTCATGTCAAGACACAATGAATATGCTATTTTATGTGTATGTTGATTGGTATTTGTAAATCACACATCTGCCATATTGACTGAGTACATCCGTCAACCACAATAAGCCTGTCCGAGTTGCCACTTTCACCACATATATGTCAACAGCATGGGGAGCATTTAGCAAAACAGAAAGGTGATGGCTGGAAGGTTTTGAATTAATCATAACCACAGGCAAAGCTCTGGGCAACCCTCCAGACCATCGTTTTTCAGCCTGCCAAGCCATTACAGAAGGGGAAAAAACCATATGCAAATCAGGCTTGGTCCTACCCCAAAAGGGGCAGTCCAGCTCGAACTGCTAGGTCACATCCCTTCTGCACGAGACCACAAGCATCTCCATAAATGTTTCAGCCTTGTTGGGCGTCATCAGTGAGGAGTAGCTATGGTCTCTATCCCCGGCAGACTCGGGACCCACGTCTGGGCATACCCGTCCCACTTGGGGTGACTTTAGCAAAAGAGAAAGGTGATGGCTGGACGGTTTTGAATTAATCATAACCACGGGCAAAGCTCTGGGCAACCCTTCAGACCATCGTTTTTCAGCCTGCCAAGCCATTACAGAAGGGGAAAAAACCATATGCAAATCAGGCTTGGTCCTACCCCAAAAGGTGCAGTCCAGCCCGAACTGCTAGGTCACATCTCTTCTGCACGAGACCACAAGCATCCCCATACATGTTTCAGCCTTGTTGGGCGTCATCAGTGAGGAGTAGCTTGGGCCTCTAGGCCCGGCAGACTCGGGACCCACGTCTGGGCATACCCGTCCCACTCGGGGTGACTTATAATCGGTATTGGTAAAGGTTACTGCATAAAGTCCATCCTTGTATGATTCCATAGTGTTCTTCCCTAGTGGATTTTGTCCATAGATATGAAGAAGTAGGTTACAAATTGACCTTTTGTGTGCTCAACCAACTCCATCACAGCCTTCTAGAAGGGTTGAGGTACTAATAGTTAACCCCATCTCTGCTAGGTTTAACACTGACCGTATAAAGAGTTGGCCCTTTTTGATGAAGTGAGGCATCCTGTAGGAAGGGATATGAGCTAAAGAATTTGTGTAGCACATGCTGTGTGATGTGTTGTTTAGTACATGGATTATCAGCATGGGTACTAACAAAGGGGGGTGACTTTGGGTGCTAACAGTTAGATAGGGTGAGTATAGGGACTAGATTTGTTAGGCCAGATAATCTGATAGTGCTAACTAGTCAGCAGGCATACAACCTCCACTGGCTGTGAACTGCAAGTTTTAGAAAAGAAAGCAGAAATTGAAAATGGGACAGCAGTGAGTTGAGATTCAGAATGTGAAGTCAAGGGCCTTGAGAATAAATTGCCATTGTTCATACAAAGCAAGCACAGGAAGAAAGAATGGGAATGTTTCATTTCTTTTCCTAGCTGCAGGAAGAAACAATGAGCAGGCATGCAGCTTGCCAAAAGCTAGGGAGCGTGAGTTGAACTAGAAAGCAGGTGAAGGAATCAGAAGGAGCTGTAATATTGTTGTAGGTTCTGACATATGATGAAATTGGAAATTACTTCATGAAAGGGGTTGGAAATAAGAAGGTTGTTAACAGCTGACATCATAAAAGAGGATGGAAAATGGTAAAGCGAATATAGGAACCATATAGCATAAGAGGCAGGGCCCACTGAAATGGTTTAAAGGGAATGAAAGGAGAAAGCTGGGGTTAGCTGGTTTCTTGCGTCCTGGCCTTGTTCGGTCTGCTGTTGGAGTTTCTTGAAAAGACAGAGATCTGCCGAGTGCTTGCTGGCCCTTGACGGGTGGAACGACAGGCTGGGCCTGGAGGAAGGAGGGGGAACGCTGCAGAGCTGTGTCTCTGAAGGCCTTATCGGAGACTGGTGTAGCTATCAAAGGGAGTTGGAAGGCCGTTTCGAGACGGGGCAGTGCTGGCAGAGATGAGCTGATCATTCCTAGCAGCCAAAGGATCTAGCCTAGTGTAAGTATAAACATAGTAATAATCATTAAATTGTTAAATTAATCAACTAGGATCCTTTCTGCAGGGTGCTGTAATTTGGTCTGGTGTCAAACTGACACAGATGGCACATCTTAATTAGTTGCTGAGGTACTGGGTGATCAATGAAGTCGTTTTTTCTCTAAATTTAGTAACTGGGGTTTGTTTCTTCCATGCGGAAGGGGTCACTGTCTCCATAATCTCATAAACTCTTAGTTTGGCAACTAACCCAATGTTATCTAAAAGCACGCTGAGTAAATGAGAATTTAAGCTATATCTACAGTTCATTTGCTTTCATAACCAAAGTACTGCCTGGGGGGGTCTAAGGGATGTGGTCAAATAATACAAATGTTTTCCTGTTTTTTTTTCTCTCATGTGTTCATTGCTAACGTTACTTCCAATGTTTTTATGCTCCCCACTGTACCAGTTTTGAGATAGTTTGTCTCTTTCTCTGATGAATGACTATAAAAGTATCTAAGCAGAGAAATGTGAAAACGGGTGGTGGCTATTATTGTGTCTGGTGTTTATTGTGCAGCCTGTCATCATTTCCAATGTTACAAGAACATGGTGTGTGCCTGGCGCAGTACAAAGCCTGCTGGTGTTTAGCCAAAAAGCCTGTAGTATAACAAAAAATTGTGTCAAAAAGAGAAGTGTCAGGATTTATCTGACAATCCTCAAAGTCTGACTTTCTTCCTCGGAGGCAAAGTTTTTCTGAACTTGATCCAAAAGAGGGTCAGTTCTTAGGGCCATCAGGAATTTGACCTTGGCTGGTCTGGCCATACCCCCTAGACTGATCTGGGATGTTTTATCCCTCTGTCAGTTCCCCAAAACCAACCTCTGTGCTTTCAGTAGGGGGTTGATGTTTCAACTTCTTCTATGTCTGGGATAAGTATGTGCTCACAAACTAACTGGGTGGTAGGCTGGCCCTGTTGTCTGGTAAACAAAGTGTTTCCATTGTTTACCCAAGAGCACCTTGACTTCACCTCGGTAATCTTGATCAATTACTCCCGTTCTGACGCCCAGAGACTGTTTCTCTGCCAGGTGAGATTTGGTGCCACTCTTCCATAGGTTTCCTCCAGACGTTTCACCTTCAATACGGTCTGAACTACAGCCTGGCCCTGGGGAGGTGTCATGATCTCCTCATATTCATACATGTTGTATCCGGTGGACTCCATTGTAACCCAGCTGGGAAGGCTGACACTCGTAGTGATTCTCTGGATTCTTAACATTTCCTTTGGCATTGGTCTAACTCAGTATCAGGGTGTAAGAACATCCCACTCTGACACCACCTGTGACAAGCGGCACAAGTACTCAGGAGACTCAGCGAGGATTCAAGGGTGTTTTGTTATTGAGGGTTTTGAGTCACCAGGGCCATCACTCTCTCTCTCTCGTCTTGTCTGCGATCCCTCCCTAACGAAGGCATCCATAACCCTCGTAAGAGCTACATATCGGTGACCACTACTGTTTGATAGCTGTCTGCTGTCTTATTAACAGTTTCTTCCCTAAGATGTAGCTGTTTTACCCCCTAAAGACTTTCCAACTATCCCTAATCTAAGCACAGGTTAGTGTTTAGAGGGGTTGGGGACAGTGTCTTGCTCTCTCTCTGCTGAAATCATCCAGACCAATTGTGCTCAAGTCTCACCTTGCCTTTCTGCTTTACCTCTTCCTCTTCCCTTCTTCTCTCCTCCAATGTTCTTTCCCTCCGCTGTCCCACACCGCCTTTCTGTCTCCACCCTTTAATGTTAACTCCTTCCCTACTCCTTCCCAAATGTTACCCCTATACCTCCTCTCCTACTTCTATTCCTACTCTTTTTCTTACTCCTATTCCTCCCCTAATCATTGTTGCTATTCTCCTCACACCACTACCACTACTTTTCTCTCCTTATTATGACTAGCCTTCTTACTGATCCTACTCTCCTCTGTCCATCCCTACTCTCCTCTGCCACTCCTATCCTCCTTCTCCCTCTACTGCTCTCCTCTGCCCACTCCTACTCTCATTCTCCCCATTCCTACTCATCTCCGATCAACCTACAGAACCTACCTTCTCTCACCTAGTCTCACTCACTCCACAGACCTTCCTTATGCTACCTGAACCTTTCACTCACTCCCAATCAAATTGCAGACCTACTGTCACACTCCTACTGATCTTCCAACAGTCTCAGCCACCAGCCGCTGCTTCTCCCCTCCTGTTGGCCTCTCTGTCCTTCTCCACTCCTGCTTCTAATCTCATCCAGAAAGCCCACATGGTTATCTTCCTGTTCTTGTCTCATATCCTCGTTCCCTCCACCTCATTAGGCCGCTCTCCTTACCAATCCAATTTCTGCTCTTCATCTTTGGACTACATGTGCAGCAGTGCTACCACTGTGCTCCATTCAGCATTTGTGCCATCACGAAAAGGAAGATCCCGACACTAGTAGCCCAGTTGGGCTTTCCATATGCTTACTGGAGCACTTACTCCATTCTATGATGGCCACCATGGACCCTGCCCAGAGCCTCCCACCGCCACCAGCATGATTTTCAGCAGATGATTTGGCACCGGACCAACCATGGCCGGGGCATGAAGCTCACAGGCAGGCTGATCCGGCCCCTTTCCAAGGCGTCATTCTAAGGCCTAAGACGCTTGACTGGCCTTATTCAATGGATGCAGCACCTGGAAGGTGCTGGGCAGCAGTGTTACCATCACGCTCCATTCCGCATATGCTGCGCCTTTAGGGAAATGAAGATCCGGACACCAGTAGCCCAGTTGGGCTTTCTATATGTTAATTGGAGCACTTGCTCCATTCTAAGATAGCCGCCTTGGTCCCTGCTCAGAGTCTCCCACCACTACCAGCCCATTTTGCAGCAGATGATTGGGCACCTGCCCAACCAATACTGGGGCATGAAGCTCACTGGCAGGCTGAGCTGGCCCCTTCCTAAGGCCTAAGACGCCTGTCTGGCCTTATTCAACAGATGCAGCACCTGGAAGTTGCTGGGCAGCAGTGCTACCACTGTGCTCCATGCAGCAAATGTTCCGTTCCCTTTCCAAGGTCTCCTTCTAAAGCCTAAGACGCCTGTCTCGGTATGGCCAGCTCACCCTGCCACCCATCCATGCTCTCCTCTCTTCCCACTTGGCTCCTCGGAAAAGCCTCTGCCCGCACTGCCAGCCTCTTTCTCCCTCGTTTGACCGATGAAGAGAGCGTCAGTCGAGGCTTTTGCCACCACTTTCTCTCATCCTCGTGTCCCCTCCACTGACTCACACACCAACTCTGCCCTTACTTACCCCTATCTCTCCATCTCTAACACCTTTGACACCCTTGCTCGTGCCATGAGGATCCGCTTGAAGCCTGTCTCCAAGTGTAATAACTGGTACGACTATGACTTAGCCTCTCTAAAACGCGAGTGCAGAGTTGCTGAGTGGAAGTGGCTTGCTTCAGGCACATCATCTAACAAACTGGCCTGTGGCCTGCTCCAAATGAAATAACGAATCTCCATCCACTCCAAGAAGAGTGCCCATATTCAGGCCTGCGTCTCTGGGGCCACTATCAACATGGCTGAATTGTTCAAAATCTGCAAGGAACTGCAGTCTCCACTTCTCCTCCTCCATCCTCTGCACTGCACTGGCCTCCCACTTGTTTACCAAGATCCAGGACATACTGTCCTCACTCTCCTCTCCCCCCCACTCTTCCACCACCTGCTCCCAGAGCTCGCTTGGCCTCCTCCTTTCCCCCTCTCTCCCTCTCTCTACTCTCATTCTTTGCCATAGCACTGGATGAGATTGCCAAGATAGTCTGCTCTATGAAAGTCTCCTCCAGAACTATCACAACATCTTCTCCCTCGCTCCTGCCTTGGTGGATTTCTGCAATCATTCCTTCACCACATGCTCTTTCCCTCTAGCCCTCAAGCACTCTCTTGTGCACCCCTTCCTAAAAGAGCCATCTGCTGAACCTTCCTGCCAGGCTAACTACCGCCCCATCTCTATTACCCCTTTCCTGGGCAAACTCCTGGAGAAATCGGTCATTCCCCCAACTAATCCACCATACTGAATCTGTTGGCTGTCTCCACGACTGTCAGTATGGCTTCGGAGCAGCCAGAGGCATGGAATCCGCTCCCCTGAACACCTGTGAAGACCCACTAGCAAACCTTGATTCCAACTCTCCTTCTGTTCTCATTCTCCTTGGCATCACAAACCTGGCTCTGGATTGGTTGACCTCCTTCCTCTCTGACCGCCCTTCCAAGGTCCAATTGGGCCCTTTCCTCTCCTTAACTTCTCTCTATACCTGTGGCATCCCTCAGGGCTCTATCGACTCGCCATAGCTGTTCAACATCTACCTTGTCCCTCTGGCCCAACTGATCTCCTCACTTGTTATGCAGATGACACAAAACTTTCCTCAAGCTTCCCCCCGCCCCATCCTCTTCCTCGCTTATTCCCGATTGTCTGACTGCTATCCAGACATGGTGTGCTGCTAATGATCTCTGCCTTAATGCCAGTAAGACTGATATTCTTCTCCTGGGGGCCCCTGTTCCATCTTTCCCCTCTACTGTATGGCTGCCCTCCTAGTGTCTTCTCCCTTCACCCTTGTGTGAGATAAAAAACCTGGGTGTCATCTTCAACTCCTCACTCTCCTTCTCTCCTCACATCGCTGACCTTTTCAAGAAGGCCCACTTTCAACTTCAAATCCTTAGAGGTATTCTGCCTTTCCTCACCTTCCCCTAGAAACTCAATGTCTCCAGAGCTCTGGCTCTCTCTAGGCTTGACTACTGCAACAGCCTATTCCTCAATCTTCCTCTCTCCACCCTCCACCCCTTCAACTAATCCAGAATAGGGATGCCAGACTTATCCTTGGCCTCAAGCCCAGGGACTGCATCTTTCCAGCCTAAAATCTCTCCACTGGCTCTCTGTGGCTGCAAGGATCAACTTCAAGAACCTTTGCATCATCCACAAGGCTTTCTGGGGCCTGGGCCCCAGCTACATCCAACTCTCTCTCCTTAAATTCCTCCCAGCTAGAACTCTTCGGTCTTCTAGCTCCAACTCTCTGCAGGTCAGATGTTTCTCCAAGCAGAGAGTGGGGGGTACATCTCTCTCTCCGGCAGGAGCTTCCTTCTGAAATGGCCTCACTGCCTCTCTCAGCCTTGAGCTGGACCTCCTTAAGTTCTGAAATCTTCTCAAGACTTTCTTTTCTCTTCTTCCTTCCCTCTCTCCCTCTCTTGCTAATGCCCCTCGCCGCTGTGACTGGCAGCCTGGTCCCATATGAGCCTTACTGGGGTCCAAGCCTACATCTGCCTAGTCTACCCCAGCATCCCCTTTAGCAGTTGCCCTCCCGGCCCCCTTCCCTGACCTGCCTACTGAGACTGGACCGCCCCTCTGCACATTCTGTGTTCCTCAGCACTTGCCCTCCTGGACCTCACTAGCACTTGCCCATCCCCAGAGCCCCCCTCTCCTTCCCATCTGCCCTTTCAGGAACTCCCCTGTTTCCTCCCCTTAACCCCTCCCACCCAGCACTCTATTACTGCACTTGCACGATTCGAATGTGACAAGTCCTAGTAGGACCATTTATTTCTTTGTTGTTATCTCCCCTGTCCCCTCTCGCCTCCTTTTTGTCTTGTGGTACTTGGAAACACCATTTATTGTATAGGCGCCTTATAAATGCTCAATAAATCATTAGTTGCTCCGTTATCGTTCACCCTGTACATATATCCACATCTTCAGCTACCTGCAGCATTGAAAAAACCTGCCTCACTGGTGTTTCCACTGCGGTTGCATCATCACAAAATCTAGACATTATTTCCGCCGGGTTCATTCATTATTATTATTATTATTATTATAGTGAAGCTCACACGCTGTTCCACCCACCTTGGACACCTGCTGTGCAGAACCTTGCCACCTCCATCCACCACAAGGTAAACCTAAGCATCGGCCTCCAGCCTGCACATTAGCTGTACAAGTACAGCTTGCCAACGCACTATACCTATTAATGTTGATGCGAATAATTTACTTAGCCAAAAACCCTCCTCCTTTCTCCAATCTCTCTGCCACCTGCACCACACCCCCCTCCCCTCCAACCATGTTTGGTTGCAATAGAACATCATACATCTCCTGGAGCACCACTGATGGCACTCTGTTACCTGTTCCCCATCTTGCAACTCCACCAATTCCCTCTCTGCCACTGCACATCTCCTGGAGCCCCACCAATGGCACCCCTTTATCCGCTCCTCACCTTGCATCCCCACCAATGCTCTCTCCCGCACCACACATCTCTGGAGCACCACCAATGGCACTACGTTACCCGCTCCCCACCTGTGGTACTAACCTTGACTAGTAAACTGGGACACAGTAAAGACGAGAAAGAAATGCACATAGCCGGTGAGTTGGCAAGCAACGGGGGTGTTGCTAGGTCTGGAAAAGACCCGGGGCTAAGCTAATGTCGGAACTGTTGGGACTGGGGGCTAGCTAGCCTTTTGGTTGTAGCTCCTGAGATTCTATCCGATTTAGTGCCGCAAAAGCAGGTGAGCCAGGGCGATGCGGAAAGTGATAGGATTATCACAAAATGGCAGCTGATTTCGAGTGCGTTAAAGGGCGAAAAGTCGGGTAAGGTCCATAGGAAAGTTTTCTACGATCTACCGATTTATGCTTAAAATCACATGGCCGAACCATAGGGACAATAAAAAAAAAGTCCCGGAACTATCCTTTAAGTCTAGAAAATCTATATAAAATGGCCTTGAATGATCTGGTTTTGGAGCCAGAACTACTGGTGATGACCACTCACGGTGTGACCTTTTTTATGACTCCCAGGTCGAGCATAGTGCAATAGATCGCCCCTCAAATACATAACCCACCAGGAAGAGTGATTCAGTGAAAACCATATCGGCTACCTGAAGCATGAAAGCAGAATATACAGGGTGTCTTTATGAAAGATCTGTTTTCATGCATCAGGTAGCCGATATGGTTTCAACCGAAGCACTCTTTCTTTTCTGCTGGGTTGTATATTTGATGGATGATCCCTTGCACCGTGCATGGCTTAGACGAAAAAATATCTAAATACCATTGAACCAGCTGGGTAAGCTCTTGATGTTCCTTAATGTAAAGTCCGGTAGGAATAGCCACCCAGCATGTTTCCGTCGGCAAAAGATGTTTCCTTGATATTGTTGGCATAGAATACCAGTAGCTGAGGATTTCTATTTTCTCGCCAGGCCTTCAATTCATACATTTTATATAGATTGGATGGCTTTTGTCAGTCGGCTTGTTGTGCCTTATGGGTTAATGAGAATACCTTCTCAATTACAATGTATGGCACATGCCAGCACGCAAGTAGCTTATTTTGGGTAGAGGTGAATAACACCATCACTGGGTCTCCCACTTGGAATGTAAGTAGTTTAGTACCCTGATTATGCATTTTTTTGTTGGAGCGATTGAGTGTCCTGGAGCTGTACCTTCACTAACTCTCAGTGCTTAATTTTGTGAGGGTGTTTGCCAGGGTTCAGCTCTGGCATGTCTTTCTGAGCCCCGGCACTTATTGTCTCAGACTCAATTTACTTATGATCTGGTGTTTTGGCAACTTTATTATTGTAACTGCCAGTCACGTAATAAACACCTATACAGTCAGAGCAAAAAGTAAATGATGATTGTGCTTAAAGACAATCTTAAGCATTTGTCTCATGTCAAGACACAATGAATATGCTATTTTATGTGTATGTTGATTGGTATTTGTAAATCACACATCTGCCATATTGACTGAGTACATCCGTCAACCACAATAAGCCTGTCCGAGTTGCCACTTTCACCACATATATGTCAACAGCATGGGGAGCATTTAGCAAAACAGAAAGGTGATGGCTGGAAGGTTTTGAATTAATCATAACCACAGGCAAAGCTCTGGGCAACCCTCCAGACCATCGTTTTTCAGCCTGCCAAGCCATTACAGAAGGGGAAAAAACCATATGCAAATCAGGCTTGGTCCTACCCCAAAAGGGGCAGTCCAGCTCGAACTGCTAGGTCACATCCCTTCTGCACGAGACCACAAGCATCTCCATAAATGTTTCAGCCTTGTTGGGCGTCATCAGTGAGGAGTAGCTATGGTCTCTATCCCCGGCAGACTCGGGACCCACGTCTGGGCATACCCGTCCCACTTGGGGTGACTTTAGCAAAAGAGAAAGGTGATGGCTGGACGGTTTTGAATTAATCATAACCACGGGCAAAGCTCTGGGCAACCCTTCAGACCATCGTTTTTCAGCCTGCCAAGCCATTACAGAAGGGGAAAAAACCATATGCAAATCAGGCTTGGTCCTACCCCAAAAGGTGCAGTCCAGCCCGAACTGCTAGGTCACATCTCTTCTGCACGAGACCACAAGCATCCCCATACATGTTTCAGCCTTGTTGGGCGTCATCAGTGAGGAGTAGCTTGGGTCTCTAGGCCCGGCAGACTCGGGACCCACGTCTGGGCATACCCGTCCCACTCGGGGTGACTTATAATCGGTATTGGTAAAGGTTACTGCATAAAGTCCATCCTTGTATGATTCCATAGTGTTCTTCCCTAGTGGATTTTGTCCATAGATATGAAGAAGTAGGTTACAAATTGACCTTTTGTGTGCTCAACCAACTCCATCACAGCCTTCTAGAAGGGTTGAGGTACTAATAGTTAACCCCATCTCTGCTAGGTTTAACACTGACCGTATAAAGAGTTGGCCCTTTTTGATGAAGTGAGGCATCCTGTAGGAAGGGATATGAGCTAAAGAATTTGTGTAGCACATGCTGTGTGATGTGTTGTTTAGTACATGGATTATCAGCATGGGTACTAACAAAGGGGGGTGACTTTGGGTGCTAACAGTTAGATAGGGTGAGTATAGGGACTAGATTTGTTAGGCCAGATAATCTGATAGTGCTAACTAGTCAGCAGGCATACAACCTCCACTGGCTGTGAACTGCAAGTTTTAGAAAAGAAAGCAGAAATTGAAAATGGGACAGCAGTGAGTTGAGATTCAGAATGTGAAGTCAAGGGCCTTGAGAATAAATTGCCATTGTTCATACAAAGCAAGCACAGGAAGAAAGAATGGGAATGTTTCATTTCTTTTCCTAGCTGCAGGAAGAAACAATGAGCAGGCATGCAGCTTGCCAAAAGCTAGGGAGCGTGAGTTGAACTAGAAAGCGGGTGAAGGAATCAGAAGGAGCTGTAATATTGTTGTAGGTTCTGACATATGATGAAATTGGAAATTACTTCATGAAAGGGGTTGGAAATAAGAAGGTTGTTAACAGCTGACATCATAAAAGAGGATGGAAAATGGTAAAGCGAATATAGGAACCATATAGCATAAGAGGCAGGGCCCACTGAAATGGTTTAAAGGGAATGAAAGGAGAAAGCTGGGGTTAGCTGGTTTCTTGCGTCCTGGCCTTGTTCGGTCTGCTGTTGGAGTTTCTTGAAAAGACAGAGATCTGCCGAGTGCTTGCTGGCCCTTGACGGGTGGAACGACAGGCTGGGCCTGGAGGAAGGAGGGGGAACGCTGCAGAGCTGTGTCTCTGAAGGCCTTATCGGAGACTGGTGTAGCTATCAAAGGGAGTTGGAAGGCCGTTTCGAGACGGGGCAGTGCTGGCAGAGATGAGCTGATCATTCCTAGCAGCCAAAGGATCTAGCCTAGTGTAAGTATAAACATAGTAATAATCATTAAATTGTTAAATTAATCAACTAGGATCCTTTCTGCAGGGTGCTGTAATTTGGTCTGGTGTCAAACTGACACAGATGGCACATCTTAATTAGTTGCTGAGGTACTGGGTGATCAATGAAGTCGTTTTTTCTCTAAATTTAGTAACTGGGGTTTGTTTCTTCCATGCGGAAGGGGTCACTGTCTCCATAATCTCATAAACTCTTAGTTTGGCAACTAACCCAATGTTAGCTAAAAGCACGCTGAGTAAATGAGAATTTAAGCTATATCTACAGTTCATTTGCTTTCATAACCAAAGTACTGCCTGGGGGGGTCTAAGGGATGTGGTCAAATAATACAAATGTTTTCCTGTTTTTTTTTCTCTCATGTGTTCATTGCTAACGTTACTTCCAATGTTTTTATGCTCCCCACTGTACCAGTTTTGAGATAGTTTGTCTCTTTCTCTGATGAATGACTATAAAAGTATCTAAGCAGAGAAATGTGAAAACGGGTGGTGGCTATTATTGTGTCTGGTGTTTATTGTGCAGCCTGTCATCATTTCCAATGTTACAAGAACATGGTGTGTGCCTGGCGCAGTACAAAGCCTGCTGGTGTTTAGCCAAAAAGCCTGTAGTATAACAAAAAATTGTGTCAAAAAGAGAAGTGTCAGGATTTATCTGACAATCCTCAAAGTCTGACTTTCTTCCTCGGAGGCAAAGTTTTTCTGAACTTGATCCAAAAGAGGGTCAGTTCTTAGGGCCATCAGGAATTTGACCTTGGCTGGTCTGGCCATACCCCCTAGACTGATCTGGGATGTTTTATCCCTCTGTCAGTTCCCCAAAACCAACCTCTGTGCTTTCAGTAGGGGGTTGATGTTTCAACTTCTTCTATGTCTGGGATAAGTATGTGCTCACAAACTAACTGGGTGGTAGGCTGGCCCTGTTGTCTGGTAAACAAAGTGTTTCCATTGTTTACCCAAGAGCACCTTGACTTCACCTCGGTAATCTTGATCAATTACTCCCGTTCTGACGCCCAGAGACTGTTTCTCTGCCAGGTGAGATTTGGTGCCACTCTTCCATAGGTTTCCTCCAGACGTTTCACCTTCAATACGGTCTGAACTACAGCCTGGCCCTGGGGAGGTGTCATGATCTCCTCATATTCATACATGTTGTATCCGGTGGACTCCATTGTAACCCAGCTGGGAAGGCTGACACTCGTAGTGATTCTCTGGATTCTTAACATTTCCTTTGGCATTGGTCTAACTCAGTATCAGGGTGTAAGAACATCCCACTCTGACACCACCTGTGACAAGCGGCACAAGTACTCAGGAGACTCAGCGATGATTCAAGGGTGTTTTGTTATTGAGGGTTTTGAGTCACCAGGGCCATCACTCTCTCTCTCTCGTCTTGTCTGCGATCCCTCCCTAACGAAGGCATCCATAACCCTCGTAAGAGCTACATATCGGTGACCACTACTGTTTGATAGCTGTCTGCTGTCTTATTAACAGTTTCTTCCCTAAGATGTAGCTGTTTTACCCCCTAAAGACTTTCCAACTATCCCTAATCTAAGCACAGGTTAGTGTTTAGAGGGGTTGGGGACAGTGTCTTGCTCTCTCTCTGCTGAAATCATCCAGACCAATTGTGCTCAAGTCTCACCTTGCCTTTCTGCTTTACCTCTTCCTCTTCCCTTCTTCTCTCCTCCAATGTTCTTTCCCTCCGCTGTCCCACACCGCCTTTCTGTCTCCACCCTTTAATGTTAACTCCTTCCCTACTCCTTCCCAAATGTTACCCCTATACCTCCTCTCCTACTTCTATTCCTACTCTTTTTCTTACTCCTATTCCTCCCCTAATCATTGTTGCTATTCTCCTCACACCACTACCACTACTTTTCTCTCCTTATTATGACTAGCCTTCTTACTGATCCTACTCTCCTCTGTCCATCCCTACTCTCCTCTGCCACTCCTATCCTCCTTCTCCCTCTACTGCTCTCCTCTGCCCACTCCTACTCTCATTCTCCCCATTCCTACTCATCTCCGATCAACCTACAGAACCTACCTTCTCTCACCTAGTCTCACTCACTCCACAGACCTTCCTTATGCTACCTGAACCTTTCACTCACTCCCAATCAAATTGCAGACCTACTGTCACACTCCTACTGATCTTCCAACAGTCTCAGCCACCAGCCGCTGCTTCTCCCCTCCTGTTGGCCTCTCTGTCCTTCTCCACTCCTGCTTCTAATCTCATCCAGAAAGCCACATGGTTATCTTCCTGTTCTTGTCTCATATCCTCGTTCCCTCCACCTCATTAGGCCGCTCTCCTTACCAATCCAATTTCTGCTCTTCATCTTTGGACTACATGTGCAGCAGTGCTACCACTGTGCTCCATTCAGCATTTGTGCCATCACGAAAAGGAAGATCCCGACACTAGTAGCCCAGTTGGGCTTTCCATATGCTTACTGGAGCACTTACTCCATTCTATGATGGCCACCATGGACCCTGCCCAGAGCCTCCCACCGCCACCAGCATGATTTTCAGCAGATGATTTGGCACCGGACCAACCATGGCCGGGGCATGAAGCTCACAGGCAGGCTGATCCGGCCCCTTTCCAAGGCGTCATTCTAAGGCCTAAGACGCTTGACTGGCCTTATTCAATGGATGCAGCACCTGGAAGGTGCTGGGCAGCAGTGTTACCATCACGCTCCATTCCGCATATGCTGCGCCTTTAGGGAAATGAAGATCCGGACACCAGTAGCCCAGTTGGGCTTTCTATATGTTAATTGGAGCACTTGCTCCATTCTAAGATAGCCGCCTTGGTCCCTGCTCAGAGTCTCCCACCACTACCAGCCCATTTTGCAGCAGATGATTGGGCACCTGCCCAACCAATACTGGGGCATGAAGCTCACTGGCAGGCTGAGCTGGCCCCTTCCTAAGGCCTAAGACGCCTGTCTGGCCTTATTCAACAGATGCAGCACCTGGAAGTTGCTGGGCAGCAGTGCTACCACTGTGCTCCATGCAGCAAATGTTCCGTTCCCTTTCCAAGGTCTCCTTCTAAAGCCTAAGACGCCTGTCTCGGTATGGCCAGCTCACCCTGCCACCCATCCATGCTCTCCTCTCTTCCCACTTGGCTCCTCGGAAAAGCTCTGCCCGCACTGCCAGCCTCTTTCTCCCCTCGTTTGACCGATGAAGAGAGCGTCAGTCGAGGCTTTTGC